>NW_026695242.1:0-2400000 GCF_021218885.2 Marmota monax | reverse complement strand
CATAAATGCTAAATAATTAACTAAGATTTCTTGACAGAGAAAACCATGAGTCATTTTAATGAGTGGCCATAGGAGCTAGAGCATTTTTCTCCCAGGTCTTTAGGGAGGAAACAGCTTCATTTGCCTCACTGGCTTAATGTGGATCTGGAGGAGAGGCAAAGGGATGAACCAGTCATACATCTTCTAACTATCCCTTCCAATTCTACTTCCATAATTTGTATTTCTTCACTGTCGGAATCTTGGAATGATGTCCAAGACAACCTACCCACTAATGCTTATTTTCTCTAGCTTGTCTACAGACTACAATTATTTCAATCACAGTTGTTACCAGTGTAGAATTAGTGTTCATTTTTGCCAGCAACTTTTATGTAATAAATCAGTTAAGCTATTACATAAAATAGAGTCTTGCCAAACAAGTGCTGCTTGATGTAGTTTTCACTAAATTGTTGGAGGAATCACAATCGATTGTCTTTACCCATTTCCCTACCTCCACTGATTCTCGCCACTTTCTCTTTAGTAAACTCTTTTAGCTAGTAGGAAGAAGGGATGGAGTAGATGGTTCAAATAGTACTAAATGCATATGCACTCAGAAACAGATGGAAAGTTCTTTAAGGGTGGGGTCAGGGAGTCATGTATAGGTATGGGCTGTACATGTGGGTAGGTACACACACATAATCACACATGCCCATGGTCCTGAAACACAAGGCTACGCTTTTGATCCAATCCAATCCCATCCTGGGTCCATCCACAAAATGGGTCAGCCTGAGTGAGGTGACTAGAGATGGGGAAAAGAGAGGACAGAGAAGGGGTCTCAAGACCTGTGGACCCAGGCACAAAGCCTGGCATCTGGTGAGGGTTTGCCCTGATATCGAGAGCTACACACCTCTAGCCTGTAAAAGCTTAGACCTAGGCCACAACAGAAGGTTCACCCAACCCCTACCTTCTGCCTTTGCTGGCTTTTTTCTGGATACTAAACATTGTCACACATGTGTTAAGAGGCTCATAGACAATCATCTCTAACCAGTAATAACCAACAGTGAGCACTTAGACATTGGGGGGCAAGGGCTCAGTATCTCCCTTTGTGAAGGATATAGCCTGGCACAGCTTCAAGGAACCTGGGCATTCAGGCTTCTCAAATAATTTGTCATCGTGGCTTGAGAATGACAGAGGCTCCTAAGGAAAAGCATAAGCCCTCTACTTGCCAGAGGCTGGCTGTCAGGGCCAGGTAGAGCAGGAGGGTACAGTTCTCACCATATAAAGGCTTTCAAGACCCTGTGGGACTTTCTTCAAGCTATTTTTGGATACAGGTATCAAAATTCTTCTGTCTGAGCTTTTGTCTCCATCTGTTTGTCTCAGACTCCGAGTGTTTCCTGGTCATTTCATTAGCTATGTCCTCTGTTCCCTGCCCTTGTCCTCCTCCCTGCCCTGGACATACTCCTGATACACTTAGACAGCCTGACCTTGGCTTTACCACCTTGCTTCTGGTCTAATGCAAGGACTCAGAGTGGGGAAGTGAAAATTACCAACTGCACAAGCCAATCTAGCATGTTCAGGGTCCCAGACTGGCAAGTCTAAACAGACAGGGGCCGAATGAGACAGATTCCTTTCCATTCTCCTCTGTGGACTCCAACCTTCAGCCCAAAGCCTACAAGACTTATAGCAATTGTAACCTGATACACCTCCATCACATCTACACTGGAAAAGTCTGTCCAAGGTCTATATTAACAGTCCTGCTGGGGAAGACCTGCCTGGTATTGACTTAAGGAAGCCCGAGAGCATCCAGAAAAGAAAACAGTTATGTAAAGAAAGAGTTGTTCCATTTATCTGCTGCTTCACTTTGAAGAATACAAAACAATGCCACATAACATATATATTCAGCACGAGGACACCGGCGTGTTCAAATTCACATGTTAATTCATATGGGATATGTGATGTTGATAGAAAATCATGCTCGCTTTGTTTCTGACATCCTTAGTTTGGTGTGTTTGGTGGGTTGTTGTTTTTGAGAACTTTGTAAAAGAAGACACAGGGAAAGATCTGGCACAAATCTGAAATTCAACCTAGAAAACAATTATACCTCCATTGCACAAGGAAACAAAATAGCTTGTCTTAGCTCCATCTTTGGCTGACAGCTAAGGCATGATCGTTTTGTAAGTATTCCTATTTAGGAGTTTTTTGGAGAGAGCAGCAGCCTCACAGCCAAAAAGCAGATTCTGAGATGCTGCTGATTGCTAGTCATGAGTATGCTGAGGATGGGGCGGGAGTCATTTCTTAGGAATGTCATAAAGCAACCTGGGCATCGGAGACCAGCCCCACCACAGGAATCAGTCATGGTAAGTAGTCGAAAACCAGCTGCCCTTGTGTGGGGAAAATGGCATGGCTCATTAAGCCCTATGGTTAGACAATCATATCTTCAAATGTACCTTCTTCTAATTTATTTCTTTCCTGCTTCATAAAAATAACTTTAAGCTCCTGGAAAATTTATTTTCCTTCCTTTTTTCTTTCTTTCTTCTTTCTTTCTTTCTTTTTTGGTGTGTGTGTGTGTGTGTGTGTGTACGTTTCTGATTAGTATGGAAACCATTTATTTATCAAATGTCATTGTGTCCCTCTCATGCCCCCCAAATAACAACTCTTTCCACCACATCACTGGTGTCTATTTAACTTTTGAATTCAAATTTAGAAAGGAATAATATTGTGAATTACATGCTCACTGGGGCGAAGTTTCTTTTCCTAGCTTTCTCCTGCAGTTCCTCTTTGATTCTATTGCCATATCTTTGATTCTTCTCCAGGGTTGTTTTCCCCATCGCTGAAAAACATCTCTGTGAGGGACCTAGGACACCCCTAGGGAGCTGATTTCTTAGGGTTTTCTCCTTGGTCTCTGTGAATGGATCCACTTATCCTCACTCTCTGGGCTTAAGCAATCCTTTCACTGTATCAGCAAGTGCTGAGATTTTTTCTGAGAAATAGGAATGTGTCTCTTTTCTGAAGAACCTCACAAAGAGAATCAGAAGTTTCCTTCACCAAGCTCCCAGTGAAAGCTCTCTGCTAGAGCAAGGGTATTTCAACACACAGGTCAGAATCACCCGCCTGCAGAGGTCTGGGCTATAATTTCATCCAAACTTGTTGCAGAAATGATCCCACTCAAAGAACCTCTTTACTGGTTACTGAAAAAAAAAACATGTTAGGAAATTCTAAGCAGAACCTACTTCAATAGCATGTGTTTAATGGAATAGGGGGAAAGAGTGTAGGAAGAGTTCAAAGTTACCAAGCCCTCCAGATATGAGGAAATCACAATTCATATAGAAAAAATAAGGCAACTTCTGCTTTGTTTTACTCTGAATGCTTAAGGGTAAAATTGTAGTCTAAGGGCCTCTGACAAGGTAGTGCCATCAGGAATCCTCATTCTCACTCCAGGATTATTGGAGCTAGATAATGCCCCATCTCCCTTTTTGTCTCAATTTACTGTCAATAACAAAAAAGTCCAGCGAGAAAACAGAAACTGACAATTACTTTTATAAAGGTCCATTATGAGAACACAAGGAAGAAAGAAAAAACCATACATATATTAAAGAGGAAAGCACTCTTAAAGAAAGTCATTAATCATGAAAAGTACAAAAAAAGAAAGTACATACATATATATTTCACCAAGCAGGGGAAATGATTGGAATTAACGAATCAATAATGCTGAAGGCAGTGCAACATGCTTCAATGAATAGAATATTCCTTTATAGTACGACCATTGTAGGTTTGTAAAGTTGAATTGATGGCGTTCCTAAACACAATAAATGATGAGAAAGGCAAATGATTGTATTTTATGGGGCATTTATCTTAAGAGGTATTTTTTAAAAGTCTGTATGTTTATTATATCTGAGCAAAATCAAACTAGGCAACATTGTTCAGAAAGATATAAAAAGGTTTTGGGATGCTGGTCACTTCTAGCACATCCACGTAGAGTTGGGAATGCACAAGACTGATCGTCAGGGAAGTTGCTACTTGGAGAACTACCCTAGCTTCTAAATTCCTTGTCAATAGCCATTCCTAAGCACTAGCCTGACAATAGATTTATTTCTGTCTTTCCCAATGTTCTAGGCTTGAATTTCAAGGGACAGAGTGACTATTCAGGAAGATCAGCAAATGGGTCCACAAGGATGTCCGAGGAGAACCCTACAGTCCAGTGCTTCAGTGTATTGGAATGCTCGCCGCTTTGATTCCATGCATACGGTCCAGTGCTTACTACATTCAGGGCCACGGGGGAAGCAGGTCACATGCATGGGCAGTGCAAGGAAAGAGTCTGGTTAACCTGGAGGTGATAACCAAAAGGGTGAGGTTGCATCATGCAATGAAATCACAGCTTGGCCTTAGCTGCCATGCAGAGAAGACCTACATCAAAGAGTCTGCGGTGCGGCTCCTGGGTAAGAGTCGATATGAGAGAGGTGAGTTACTTCAGCAATGAAAGACACGGGCAGAAACATGTTCAAACCACTATAAACAGAACACCAGAACACCGTACAGAGCACTGGCATCACATGCGCCAAAGAGGCAGCTTTGGGGACAGGAAGGGAGAGACAGGGAAGGGCGGGGAGGATAGAACTGGTCGTTACTCTGATGAGATGGTTTCCCTGGCCATTCTTTCATATGCATTTATTTTTATATTTATAGTGTATTTTGCTTCAACAAATAACCTCATGAGAGTCTTTAACATCAACCATAATTGTTAAGATGTTTTGAAAATTCAGGAGGAGCAAAGCATCGGTTACATAAAGATACACACCATGGTTTCCTGTAGTGACAGTCATTACAGAAGCAGTGCTGAGGCTGGTCAGATAAATAAGAAAAAGTTAAGTACCAACATCCTTAACACTTTGGTTTACAGAGCTCATGAGGACTCTTGGGGATGGCATGATGTTGAAGGGACCCAATGGTCACAGAAGCCCAGGTGATGCAAGGTAGTTTACTCTAGACAGCGGCACTCCCAGAAGCCACTTCTGACCTTGAATTTAAACCCACTCCCATGTGAAACCATCTTCTCTTGTCTCCATATTCATGACAGGTCAAATAGCAAGTTCACCCCATGCACACTGACCATTCACTGGACCTTAAATACAAGTGAGATTCCCAAATGTGTTTATTTTTAAACAAAGTTAAATCAATTTAAAATTGATTGATCAACCAAAAAATAAAATAAAAACATAAGATTCTACTTAAAAGAATAATACCACTGATTCAGCAGGGCCTTCAAGCTCCCCTCTGATGTCAAGGTGTCCTTAGATATCAGTGAAGTACTTCCCTATAAACTGCCTGTTTTCTTTTTTTCCTGTACCTTCTCCCCTGTGTGATGTCAGAAACTTTGAATGCAACTCAGAGAATGGTGTGATCTAACCTTAACTTGCAACGCCTTCCCCCTGGTTCGGACTGTAAATAGTGGAGGCAAAACCGAGCCTCATGTATATCAATTACTCCTAAAATGTTCTCCTGGAGTTCAGCCTTCCCATTCCCTGTACAAAAGATGGCAGCCTCCATAGGGAATTTGGGCCCAGTGTGAACAAGCAATGCACCCTCATCTCAACCTTTTACACTCGACCCTAACACCTGCCAGGACATGAGCACCACAGGACATGCAGACAACATGGGTAGACATGAAGCAGGATTCCTCCCGGCTCCACCTCCCCGACTCCTCAACATGCAGTTGTGCCCACTCGATCAATTTCTTCCCTCTTATGGATTAAAATCTTAGACTTAAGTTGAGTAACATATTTTCATAAGGAATATAGATGTGAATATAAATATACTTTTATACTATATGAATATGCTATACTGGGCTGAGGGTACAGCACTTGCCTAGCATGTGTGAGGTCCTGGGTTCAATCCCCATAATACCCACCCACCCCCCCAAAAAAAGAGAGAGAAAAAAATACAAATAAGCTGTATTATTATGTGTTCAACAAATAGCTCCAAAATTCTACTTCAGTGACAAGTACTGTATTAATTTGAGGGATATAAAATTCAATAAAACATAGTTCCTGCTCTTGAGCAGTTTATCATTTAGCAGAGGAATCTACCCAGATTTTAATTCTGGCAGCATATATGTAAGAGTGGTTTCTTCAAAATTCAACTGACTACATGTGTGACCTCAGGCAATTTCCTTGATCTCTTTGGACTTCAATCTTCTCATCTACCCAATGCAAATAATACCCATATCCACAGTTGTCTAAAGAAATAAATGAGTTAGTGTTAGCTGCTTTGTTAGTGGTCAGCACATGGTAAATGGTATGCCAATGACAGCCACAATGACCATGAATACTCAAATCCAGGTAACAAACAGAGGGCTCTGGAAGCAGATGATGGCCTCTGCCTAATTTCTGAGTTGTTCTGAGTGATGAGTGGACACTGATCAGGGAGCAGGTAGGATAAGGAATTGAAGCACAGGGGCAATCGTGGGCAGACACATGAAGGCACAAGAGGACACATTCTGGGAATGGAGGGACGCTTTATAGGACTACAGCCTAGGAGACTGCAGACTTGGCAAGAAATGAGGCCAGACAGGAGATAGTGAAGCATCTGTGGGCCTCGGCAGCATGCCTGGTCTTTATCCAACAGGAAGCAGGGAGATGACAAAGTTTAAATGCAGGGAAATAATGCCATTATCCTTGTTAACAATAGAGAGTTAACTCTGGGAACAAAGTGGAGAAGGAACTGGAGGCAGGAGACTGCAGAGGCCAAGAGATCAGTCAATCAAATTAAGTCCCCAAAGGGTGGTGGGAATAGCTTATGCAATACTAAGATGAAAACTCTTGTTGTCACATTACAATTAAAATTTCCTAATATCCTGGAAAATGTCCTTAAGGGTCTGATGCTATCAGGAGTTCTTTAGGGACAGGGGATGAGACTCACAATATCACTGAAGTAGCTACTTAAAAGCCAGGGTTGGCCTTCTGTGTCTTTTGTAGGAATCTTTAAGTCACAAAGAAATTAGAGCACATGGCTCTTATCTTTTAAAGGTATCCACACTATTACTACTACTTGGAGTAATAGTTACTCTCAATGACACTAAGAACCCATATAAAGTAGAAATGTTTTCAGCACCTTGAACAAGCACTGGTACATACTAGCCACATGCCAATGATTGATTGCAGACAAACTATGTGTGCTCACACTTATGCATATAGTAGAACTATTGCTAGCATTTTCTCCACCTCCATGGCTTACTGAGAGCACAAAGCCATCAGACTCAACTAATTTTAAATGTTTTTAAATTTCAAAGTTTGTCCAACCCTGTGCACAGTGAGGTTTGAGGAGCAGATGGGCTTGCTTTCCTTCATAGAATTCTGTCCTTTCCGGTTTAGATATCTCAGTTTTCAGAGAGCTGCCTGAGGTAGAAATTCTGGGGGAGGGAGAGGCTTTCCTTTGGTCGGAATCAAAAGAAAAAGTGGGAAGATGCCATTTTCTGTGACTGTTCTTTCCCTTTAAAAAATGACCAGGTATGCTCAACGCCCACTTGGCTCTGCTCTCAAGTGTAAGCACGGTGGGGTCTCATCACCCTCAGGACATAAAGCAGAAGCAGCAAAGTGCCCTTCATCTATTGCAGTGAGCACATGATCACAGTGCTTTGGTGGATTTCCTTTATTCCAAGTTCATTCTGCTTTGTGGTTCCCATGAAGCCTGGACAAGAGTAAAACGCCATTGGGGGGAACAGAAGCTCTCTGCGCACCCATGAACGAAGGAAAAAATGGGACACTCTGAATTCGCAGTAGGAACATGGATGAGATCACCTTGCTGCTCAGCAGACACTTGGAGGAAATGCTCAGGGCAGGGACTGCTCAGCAGGAAGGGATGTTACTGAAACCTGGCCAATTTTTGAGGACAGTGTAAAAAGCACTTAACTAAAGCTGAAAAGAAAAGATCCAATCCAGGTGCCATCACCTCTGAAGAACGGAGGAAGGGGTAAATCTGCCTGGGTCTGAAAGAGTATGAATTACTATTAGCTACCTGCTACCTCTCCCTTCCTTTCCCAATAGGATAGAAAGATGAAGAACCAACCAAAGCAGCTTTACCCTTACTGCTGTCCCCTATGTCAACACACAGAGAGCTCCAAACAGGTAACAGTACCAAGTAGCATCAGCACCTCGTCACCTTCCCCAGGTTATCCTCCTGGAACTCGTGGCATAGAAACCAACTGGGGAACAGCAAGGGCCAGCAGCTCCTGTCCAGATGGCCCAGTATCTTTTCCAGCAACTCATCCATACAAACAGGTGGAACCACCACCCTCTCCTGCTAATGAGCAGCAAGGACCTCTGCACCTCCATACCTGTGCATTCCTGAGGGATTTTAATGAATGCAAGATCAAAGCTGGGAATACCCTTTTAGTAGAAAGCAGGTTTATATAGGATTAACAGAAAAGACCAAGGTTCAAGGAGGCTTTTATAGGCAGGGAGAAATAAAGAAACAAAACAGGTGATTTTTTTTTTAAACTCACAATCTTATGTTTAAAAGTAGGCAGCTGAGTAATAATTGTTTTCTAGTGGATTTTAAACCTCAATCTGTCATTTTTGAAATCAGGACCATTTTAAAATGTGATTTTATAAAATGTTTTTTTTTTAAAGTTGTTTACTTCTGTTTTTAAAATTCAGTTTCTCACCAGAGAGTTACTTTGTGCTACTAGAAGAATTCTGTATGCTGACTCTAGAGGTAATAAAACAAATCAACAAGGCATAAAATGTCACTATACGGCTAAAATAATACTCACAAAACTGGCAAAACCCAAAAGATGTCTGTATCTGAAGTACCAGTATGTGTCCACATAAACTTCCTGCTTCAACAACATACTACAGCAACATAACTCAGTATTATGTGTGTGTGTGTGGGGGGGGGGGTTAGGGGACAGGGCACCCCCAAACACACTGGACTCTTTATGCAATTTCTTGTGACTCTTAAACTATTGCAGAATAAAGTTATGATTGAAACATCAGTTATTCATCTGTTTTGTTTTACCACATTCAGAAGCCAGGGTAGTGGTCTATGTATGGTGATAGGATCCTCAAAAACCTGCAACTGATTTTTTTTCAAATTTCAAAAATTTTATTTTTAAATTTTTATTTCAATGTCTCTTATTTAAAGTTTTAATATTACAGAACTTCAGCTATCATAATCAAGGTATGAAATGAGGATCAGATTTGGGGACTAACAAACCGAATTATCAACAAATAATAATTACATATCTTCACAAGGTAAAATGTGATGTTTTGTTACATTTATCCATTTTGGAATGATTAAATTAGATTAATTAAAATATCCATCACCTCAAATTTTTATCATTTCTTTATGGTGAGAATATTTAAAATCCTTTTTTTAGCTATTTTGAAATATATAATTATTTACTATAGTTACCTATAGAATACAAGAGATCACAATAACTTCTTCTTCCTAACTGAAACTTGCACCCTTTGACCAACTTCACCTCTTTGCCAACCAAATCCTCCCCACCCCCTGGGTAGGCCCAAATCCATCCAGTCACCAGCAGACACCCATTGGAGCTCAGGCTCAGCCCAGGACAGACTGCAAACTGATTTCTTTAAAAAGCATATATTTGGCACCTGTTATATGTGCAGTACTGCTTTCAATTCCAAAAGATACAAGAGAGGTATAAGAAACAATAGAGGGCTGGGGATGTGGCTCAAGCAGTAGCGCGCTCGTCTGGCATATATGCGGCCCGGGTTCGATCCTCAGCACCACATACAAACAAAGATGTTGTGTCCGCCAAATACTAAAAAAATAAATAAATAAATATTAAAAATTCTCTCTCTCTCTCCCTCTCTCTCACTGTCTCTCACTCTCTCTTTAAAAAAAAAAAAAGAAAGAAACAATAGAGAGGCAGATCAATATAACTACCTGATTTCCCTTCTCAAAGGGACACAAATTGAAACAAAGACATCCTTTGCCTACTACAGAAATTCTCAGAGACAATCTCTCTAGACAGAATAAGCTGTCAATAATTATGTCATTAATGTAATGTGGTAAGGAAGCCCCTACAATGAAATCCCAGAAATTTCCTCAAGCAGGCCGACACCAGGTAACTGGCTGAGTTGAACAGTGCTAGTGACGTTATAATGACTCCCTTACTTCTCATAAATCTGGCCCCTGGACTGAGCTACCATTTGGCTTTTTGGTTTTTGTTTGTTTGTTTGTTTTGTTGTTTTCTTATTTTTAATTTTTATCTCTCTTTCCATTTCCAGAGCCTGGTGCTCATTCCACTAGAGAGACAGTAACTGCCTGCTTAATTAAGATGCGAGATGATACTAAGAGCCACTTAAATGCTAAGAATCAACTGAAAAGGCTTCCAAAATGAACGTCTGATTGTGGAATTTCAGGTAAACTACAAGGCAGTAGGGAAGATGTTCCGGTGTTCTCTAGAACACCCACTCCTACATCACCCTTTGGTGGCCATCCACTCTATATAATAAAATAATGCTTGTTGTAGGTTGTTCTGCTGGAAGTAAAATCAAGGCCAAAATGAGGTAGGATGAATCCTTAGACTGTCCAAGACTTCTAGGAACATGGCAACAGATTTTATCTTCCTAGGAAGCTTCCTCTACTAGGAAGGAACAAAAGAAAAATGGAGAATGTGGAAAGAATAAAATCTCCTGAAATTCAAGCCTCAGCCCATAAACATCCAGCAAGAGCAAGTCCAATCCTTCTTGAAATAGAAGATGGGCCACAGCTGACCACTGGACACTGGTTTCACTTGCAGGTGACTTGAGCATTTTAGGAGTCTGGAACTTCCTCCTCTCACTGTTTAAAGGATAAATAACTAGAACAGCTTGGCCTGGGGAAAAAATGATCTATTAAAAGCATTCTCTAGAGGAATGAAAAATTCCTACTGTAAAAAGGGGCCTATCATAATTACTATATATATTATACTATATATTACTATATATATATATGTATATATACATATATATATATTCATATATACACATAAACATATATATACTATATATAGTAATTAGGATATGTGTGTATATATATGAATATATGAATATAGGTATGAATATATTCATACAAATACATGAATTCCTTAAACAGCAGAAAACAGAGGACTTCCAGAAAAATCTGTCAGCTGCAACAATGAAGGGTTCCTGCACTCAGGTCACTGCCTACACCCTGCTCAGTGGTTACCTTCTCTGGGCAGCCTCCCCTGACCCTCTCCTCCCCTGACTCTCCCCTGAGGCCTTTTCTGGCTTTCGCTTTCCTCCTGGGTACTTCTATTCCAGCACTCATCACTCAGCTGAAGTAATTTATTTATCTGTTTTCCTTTCCTGCTATGCTGTGAGTCTTTGTCCCCATATACCTAAAGTATATGATAATTACAACATTCACAGTATTAATACAACCCTGGAGGGTTGACTGATTGATGGATTCCTTCTGTGCTCCAGGAGGGTTACAGGTTAGCTTAGCTAACAAATGTAAGGAGGAGAGTGGGTGGAGCAGCCACACCAGCCACTCAGCAAAGCCACCTGACCTTAATGGACTCATAGAAGATTTTGAATCTTACTCTAGGAGGGTCTCTCTTAGGGCATTTGATTTCTTCATGTCATTAGGCATCATAAAACTGAAGTAAAATTCATTTCTTTTATTTTTCTCTGTATATGAAGGTTATTATCTATAACAGGGGAGTCAGAATAATAAAACAATACATAGAAAAGGTAGCAGCCCCAATTCTTCTCTCTCTTCTTCAAATGATATATTTTTTTCTGTGCTCTAGGGTGTCCAACCTCATCCGTCACTTGTCACCGATTTTCCTTTTAATTTGTGCCCTCAGATCCGCGTAGATTTTGCTGGGCAATTCCATCTAGCCATCACTCTTTCTAAATATTAAATGGATGAAATAAAATTGGGGCTTATTTTCTCAAACTATCATAAAAAGTTTTAAAGAGGTCACTAGCTTCTCATACCCCATGCTCTCTGTAGACAATTCTAAAAGGACTATTTGTAATGATGGGCAAGCTGTTAGTGGAGGAGCAGAGATATAATAATATTTGTTCATTATTAGCAACAACAAGATCGTATGAATCAATACCCCACTTTTCCTCAAACCAAGCCAGGGACAACATGACATCATGGTGTGAAGAGAACAAGATAAAGCCATTCCATGGGCCCCAGTTGCAAAAGAGCCAATCTCACTATGAGGAGGGAGGACACTAATTTAAAACCTAAGAACATTTGCATTAGCTATGAAATCCCTCTGCTCAGTTTACAAAGCTATCTATTTGAGCTAAGATGAACAAATTAGAAGAGCATCATCTCTGCTTGAAACCGAAAATAAAAAAAATTTTAATCTCATTGTGTCCTGATTCACTGTTAACTCAATAAAAAAAGTTCTTAAAATTATTGATGTGACATGAAATTCATTGTTTTTCAACTCAGTAGAGACATTTTAAAATCCACTGAGTGGAGCTGTGAAGTTTAAAAAAGTTAAAATATGACAAGTAGTTAGACATCACAGGCACCTAGCCAGGGCTCCTAACTTACCTATTACCATTACTAAACTCAAAGCTTCTATCTGCTCTCGAAGGTCTAGCTACACGGTGAACCTCTGTGGCCTCTATGTACATCTCCATACCAATCTCCTCTTTCCCCACTAAGCTCCAACCACACTAAATCCTCAAGGTTTCTTTCTGCTTCCAAATCTCCAAGGTTTTGTCCATCGCCACAGAACACAAGTTCCATAAAAGCAGAAAAATGATTGGTCTTCATTTCACCAAAGCCCACATGAGTACTTGGTAACCAGTTAGTACTCTGAGAACTTTATTAAACACATAAACGAGGATCAAAGAAGAGAAAGAAGGAATAGAGAAGGAGAGAAGGAGCATTAAAGTTCTCATCCAGCCTCACTAAGATTATGTCCAATCAATACTAGTTTGTTGTTTTTCCCCTGTCAAATGTTGTCATTCCCAGCATGAAGTCGTTCCTACCTCAGTTTCTATGTATATATTACTCTGTACCCACACAGAAAGACTTTCATTTTTCTTTTGCCAACATGAAGAGTCACATGGTAATTTAATAGTCTATAATACATGCACCTGGGAAGATGTTTGACATATAATTTTAAACTTAGGCTTAACCACATACTTCCATTTTCACTTGAAGAACATCTCCTTGCCAATTACTTTTCTAGGTTAGATGGAGAAGAAATTGACAGTCTGGCCCATGTTAATCTGCTTATTATACAGATTTAATTGAAGAGTGTCTCCACATGAATTTTAGTCTCATACTGAATGTGTCCTTATGGTAATGAAATAATCCTGGGTTCCAGAGATACTGGAATAGAACAGAAAGTATAATTCAGGGGTTAAGAAAAAGGACTTTGGATTCAGATTCAAATTCTAGTCTCAATTACTAGCCATGTAACTTTGGAAAGATCCTGCCACACCCTTTTGGCAACTTATTTAAAACCCTTCTTAAGTTTCCTTTCTTTATCAAGTGGGGAAAATTACAGTGCTGGATGGAATAAGGGTTCAGCAGGACACTTTGCACATAATAAGTGCTCAGTAAGTACAGAAACTGCATGTGGGCTTAGAAGTAAGTTCAGAATCTCCAGTGATAGCCATGCACTCCATGAACTTGAACAAATACATTAATTAGGACCAAAGAAGGTAAAGGCACCACTAAGCCAATGCCTGACCGAGTGGGCATCTGATCAACCTCTGCTCAGTGAAAGGTCACCCTCTGGTGACCACCCATGTGGCAGACCCCCTTCCTTTGGGGGGACAGTCTGTCAGGGTGTGCTGAGTTACCCACTACATAAGACATGAACATTGTGTAGAATCTCCTCCCTTCAGTGTCTGATAGCCAGAACTACAGTATACCATAAGTGCTTGAATAGGGAAATGCCTCTGCCAGACATGGCTGCTAGTTCCCAACCACACCTCTCCACTCAGTGCATGCCACTTAAATCTGGGCACTGGCATTTCAGTTGAGAAGAGCAAACCAGGAATGGCCAGCTCTGAGCTGAGAACCTGGAGTGCAGACTGTACGGCTCAGTGAGTTCACCTGGATGTGAACCGCTTGTGCTGCTTGGCCTCGCCTGGAGAAAACGGCTTTGGCTGCTGCCTACCAGTGCATCTTCTGTTTACACACTCCCAGTTTCTGACAAGGAAAGAGCACAGTGGAATGCCACGTCCTTGCAAAACTGTTGATAGCAACCAGCTTGACTGTTCTGGTGGATTTGGGGAGATGAGGAAAGATGTTTGGACTGCAAAGTTCTGGCTCTCTCTTAGTTCCATTTTCCCAGGGTTTGCCTGCTCCCTATGCTAGATGCCACCTTCCATAGGTGCGGTCCACCTCCCCAGACATAAACCTTTGTACAGGAATGAAAGCCCATCACAGAGGAGCAAAGAAGGGAGGTCCCATTGCAGAGCTTTGCAGAAAACAATGGGCAAACGGAACTATCTAGAGTAAGATCCTTTAGCATCTGCGGCCTACTTCAGGGGTCTCCACAGACAAACTGAAGCAGAAAAGAATGAATTTAAATTGAAAGGCATGTTGGCTCTTCATTTGGTTACGATAGTGTGTTAATTTTTCATGTAAGGCAAGAGCTAACAAAGTGCAAGAAAGCCCCAATGTGACTCTCGATGGCACTGAAACTTATTTTTTACAGCAGTGAAAAGCACAGGCACCAGCCATTATGTGTACTTTCAGAGTAATCCTCATCTTGTCAACACGGTAAGATCCCAGGGCAGATGCTGAGCAACCCTGGTGCTCAGTGGTTATCAGTATCAGGCCAACTTCAGCTGGTAATTTTCCCTAAGTATAGATGTGCTTAAAAGGCACCTAACAATTATATCTCTTTGGAGCAGCGTGAGTGCACGTGCCCACTCTCCCAGATATGTGCCAGCTCCCGCCTACACAGAGCTCTCTGCCTCTCTTATCCCAGGGCTGTCCTTTCTCCTCCAGCTGGGAGGACTCCACCCCTCGCACAGTTGTCACTCTTCTGTGTTTTACTTTTGTAATGAACCTATACTGAATGTGCATATTGAGAGGGTGTGGCAGGATCTTTCAACACACGCACACAGCATGCCTGGATCAGAACAGAGTAACTAGCATTTCCTTCTCCTTTGGTCTTTATGTTTGGAGGCTTCAGGGCTCCTCTCTTCTAGTTCTTCATAAAATTTACAATAGGTCACTGTGAACTAGAATCACCCCACTGAGTTGTGCAGTACCAGAACTTATCCTTCCTACCTAACCTGTTGTCCATCCTGCCTTTATCCCCTCCCTCACCGCACCTCCCCAGCCTCTTAGTCATCACTAGTCTACATTCAGATCAATTGTTTTTTTGCCTTACACATATGATAGAGAGCATGTTGGTACTTGCCTTTCTGTGTCTGGCTTTTTTCATTTCACATGACATTTTCCTCTTCTGTCCATGTTGCTACAAATGACAAGATCTCATTCTTCTTCATGGCTGAATAGTCTTCCATTGTGTATATAGACCCTACTGCTCTCCATCCATGCTCTGAGAATACAGCCACAGAACACCCATTCTTCAGAAAAGATCACCTCTCTGGATGTCTCCATAGAAAAAAAAGGGGGGTCACCTGTGATGCAGCCCCAACTTTCTATGTTTTTCTAAGCACCCAACTTCAAACTACCCAACAATCCAAGATAATACCAAAGAAAAATGATACCTAATATGATATTTAATACTCTAGAAAAGACTGAATCTGGGGTTGGGGTTGTAGCTCAGTGGTAGAGCCCTCGCCTAGCACATGTGAGTCACTGGGTTCAATCCTCAGTACGACATAAACATAAATAAATAAAATAAAGGTATTATGTTCATCTACTATATATATATATATATATATATATATATATATATATATAAAATGCATAAATGCATATATTATATATTAGTCTCTTGCTTGCTAAATTTTGACCTATACATTATACTTAAGAAGAATAGGACTATGATACTAGCCCTGAAGTTCTATCTTCAGATAATAATTTCCTAAGGGATTTAGGAAAATAAATCAAGGATGGATGAAAGAAAAAAGAAATACCAGGTAGGTGAAGACTAAAGGTTAATTGGTAAATACTAATTGTGCCAGCCCTGATTCTGTGCTCCAAGTTAGAATACCTTGGAGGGTCTCTAATGACTGTCGGTCTCCCCACCCTTCCCCTCTCCCTCCCTCTGTGTCCCTCCCTCCTCCTCCTCTCTCTGCTTTCTTCCTCTTCACTCCCTTTCTCCCTCTTGCTCCCATTCTCTTCTTTCCACTTTCTCCTGGAGCTGTATGGTCGGAGAGAGAAATCGTGGCAGAAGATAGTCGGCATCTTTGATTTGGCATCCTTGGTTCTTACCACCACACTTTTTTGCAGGGAAAAAAAATGATAGAAAATTTCCAGATAAGATGATTTCCCAGCATTATCCTTAAAGATCTACCCAGATCACATGACTCCTTTCACTCCTAATTGGTTTCACAAGCCTTCTTCCTTTTCGTGCTTTCTGTTTTTGTTTTGGGGGCAATTGCCGACATAGGCACAGTTCTGGATTTTATTTTAAGTAATTCTTAGTTGACTATCGTTTATTTGTGCAATTGGTGTAATTAAATCTAATTACATAATTGGTGAAAAACTGAGTAATCACATAATTAGAATGTGCAATAATAACTGTTGAGATCCCATTGTTATGACGTGCAATGATACAATTATGATGTGGAACAATGTGGTAGCTCGGATGCTAGTCCACAGGGGACCCCAGAGAGAAAGCGCTTGTCCTGTCTGCGTGGAATTCAGCAAGGGCTGGAGATCTGAGTCTGCTGTCAGCCTCTGCACTTGGACTTCCTGTTGTCTCTAACTTGCTGATCTAACCCTGGATGTTTAGACCCTGTGCAAGCGGAGGCCTCAGGAAGGTGCTTGTGAGGGCAGAAGCACCTACATCTCCAAGCACCAAATAATCAACCAACTATCCCTAAAACACAAAGTTGCAAGGAATGGGACTTAAGTTTCTGAAATTGTCATTCCCGCATGTATCTTTGAAGTGTGCAATTGTAATCAGGGAATAAGAGAATACTAAAATGCTTTGTGATCACATGAGCAATGGCAAGTGAACCTAAGGATGTTGAGTGAGGACTCAGTTCTGGGCTCAGTCTTCCCCTTCCACCCTGATGCTCTTCTTAATACCTGGGATACAGACAGAATACCAGAAGGCTGGCCTCTCAGTTCCTTGCTCTTCTGATTAGCAGTGTGACCTTTCCTTTAACCCAGGACATCTGCCCACTTCCAGAGCCACGCAGCAGCAACAGCAGTATTCCTTAGGCCACACCCTCATACAGTTATTTTTCAAAAGCACTCTCTGCCCCCCCCCATGTTCTCCTGCTCAAGTGTTCCTCCACTCCAAACCCCCAGCCACCTCAGACCTTCTTTGTCCAGCTTAATTTCTACAGCCTGCAATGAGCATCACCCCATGATCCCTAATAGAATTTGTCTGCCCTGTTCCACATAGCTCCTGGGAAGCTAAAAGTTCCTGGATAAAACCACACAAAATAAAATAACTGGTATCACCTTCAATTCATGATCTCAAACTGCAAATTGACACTCAATACTAACAGACAAACTGTTATTTTTCTTAAGATGGCTTGCTTTCCAATTTTTTCAAGGCCATTATTTCAGTTTTTCTTCTCTCCTTGTATTGGTCCATCAGTTACTATAATGAAATGCCTGAGGCTAGGTACTCTATAAAGAAAAGAGGTTTGTTTAGCTCATAAATCTGGAGGTTTAAGGGCATGACACCAGCACCTGTTCAGCTCTGGTGAGATCTTTGTGTAAGATGGCAACACAATGGTAGGAGCCTGTCCTATAGGGAGAGATCATTCAGTGGAACAGGAACCCAGAGCATGGGGAAGGGTCAGTCTTGTGACTTCCTACGCATCCTCACTTCTTAAAGGTCCAACTACCTCTCAACATTATCACAATGAGGACCAAACTTCCAACACAGGAACCCTTGGGAGGCAAAGCACATCTCAACCATGGCACTTTCTTCTCTTTATTTTTTGGGGGGAGGTAGGTACTAGGGATTGAACCCAGGGGTACTTAACCACTGAGCTACATCCCCATCCCTTTTATGTTTTTATTTAGAGACCGGGTCTCACTGAGTTGCTGAGGCTGGCTTTGAATTCTCCATCCATTGGGCTAACCCATGGCACTTTCTAACTGCCTGTGTCCTTTTCTGTACCATCACCTTCAACTAATGGCCTCAGTTCACAATGTCCATCAAAGTCATAAAAAAAAAAATCAGATGGAGTTTCACTCCTTCCTACCTGCCCTCCCACCCTGAGCTCCATGCACCCAGTGCTTCCTTTCTGTCTCCTGGTTCAATGGGGGGCATTTTCCTCCTCTGATCAGAGGCCGAGCCCTTCACAGCAGCTCATTCAGCCTTATCTGTCAAGGTTACTCTAGCAATCTCACCCTTGCTACTCGAGCTCTGGTGCCAGCCCTGGAACCTCTGTTCCACAGCCAGCCACATTTCCAAAGACAGTGACAGGCTCAGCCCTAAGCCCATCTCGCTGTGTCCCTCCTCCCAACCATCCACCGACAATGTCCATACTGCAAACAGGACAGATGATTCCCAGCCCCATCTTCTCTGATGTCTCCCCGTGTTTGGCAGCTGGTCACGTCCTCCTGCCTGAAGTTCTATCTTTGCCCTATTCCCGTCACTCCACCCTCCTTGGTCATATTCTTGCTCAGTTTCCCATGCAAGTGGCTCCTGCTTTATTCAACTTCTACATGTTGGGGATCCACCCACTTTTACCCTTGGTCACCATCTCTCCTTCTTCTACATTCTGTCTCTAAATCATCCCCCTTCCCAGTAAGACTTCAAAATCATCTTTAGAATCCCAAAATGTAATGTGAATATAATTCTTAGGACTTCCAGACTTGCTGCTCTACCTTTCTTCCTGACATCACCCCTCCCAGGTCTCAAGGACACCTCATATCTAAGATGGAAATCCTGATGACTCTTCTGGTTCAGTCCCTCCTAGCTTGGCAGGTAGCACCACCATCCACCCATCATCGAGGCAAACTTGAAAGAAAAACTCTGATTCACTCCATGTCCTACCCATCAGTGAGTCCTGTCCAAATGTTCTCTTTAATTTCTCTGTCTTACCACCCCGTGAGCCATGCCAGAACATCTTCTGTTGAACTGGTCTCCTCACTTATCTTCAGAGTATGATCACACATTGGATTTTTTTAAAATCTGCTTTTCATTTTGTTTTGTTGTTGGTTTGTTTTGCTCATCTCCCCCACATCCCCAAGAGTTCTATGATTATGCTTACTGGTTCACCTATTGATAGCATTCAGCACAGATCAGGTAATTAACTTTCTGTTGAATGAAATGACCATGGTTTTGACATCTATCAGCTTCCAGAGTCTGAGCCTCCCGGTAAATGTATAAGGGTCATCATAGAAGCTGGGGCCAGCGAAGAGAATAAAAAGAGAAGTTCAATGCTGTTCTAATATGCTGTAGAACTGAACTGTGACCTTCCAGAATTTATTTGTTGAAGCCCTAATTCCCAGTGTTATCGTATTTGGAGATAGGCCCTTGGGGTGATTAGGTTTAAATGAGGGCATGAGGCAGGGCCTCAGGATGGGATTGCTGCTCATATGAGAACAGACACCACAGAGGTCTCAATCTGCCCTCACCTTGTGAGGACACAGCAAGAAGGTGGCCACTGAAGAGCCAGGAAGAGAGCCCTTACCAGAAACCCACCATGCTGTTACCTTAATCTTGAAATTTTGGGCCCCCCAAATTGTGGGATATCACCCAGTCTATGACATTTCATTATGAAAGCCTGAGCAGACTAGGGCACCATGTAGCCCCGCAAGCAATTCTACTCCTAGATAAATACTCAAGAGAAATAAATTTAAAAAAAATCCACGCAGAAACCTGTTAAAAATGTTCACAGAAGCATTCTTCATAATAGGAAAAAGTGGAATTAATCTAAGTGTCCATCAATTGATGACTGGAGGAACAATGTGGTGCTTCCATACACTGGAATGTTATGAATGAACCAAGTAGTAATACATGAACCTTGAATGAACACAATGAACCTTGAGTGCTTTATAATAAGTGAAAGAAGAAAGTTGCAACAGGACACATACACAAGATTCCATTCATGTGAAATGTCCAGAAGGGGCAAATCCATAGAGGTGGTGACTATGCTAATCTTTGCCTAGGGCTCCGAAGGTTTTGGGGAAGGAGGTATGGGGAGTGACTGCTAATGGATATAGGTTTTCTTTTGGAGATGTTAAAAACGTTCTGAAATTGGACAGTGGCAATGGTTGCATAACTCTGAACACACACACACACACACACACAACACCAAACCACTTTAAATGGGTGAATTTTAGGTCATATGAAATGTTGCTGAGAGCCACAGCCCACTTGGAATGACACATGGCATTTGTGCCACAAGGGAGTGGTTGAGAGGTGACACCAGTGAGCCACTGAGATGATGATGGTTATGTTAAGCTGTGTATTCAATTGTATATTAGACCCCTGCTGTCCGCCTAGGCCTGCTACTTTGGAGTTTTCAGGGATTCCTGGAGAGTTCCCATTGGTTGGGGAAGTGCCAGAGGAGGGATTTCCGGTGTATGGTGTTCCTGGAAGGGCCCCTTGGGTGGCGTTCCTTGGAGTTCGGATAATAAAGGAGTTCCTATTTTTGAACCCACAAGTGCCTCGGCGGCTCGGTTATTTTGTGCACAGCCAGACTGCAGCATTTGGTGGCCTGTGCGGGGGATGCCTGAAGCTTGGAGGTAAGTAAAATTGCTCGCCCCTGAGGAAAGGCGAGAGAATGGGTGACCATTTCAAAAAACAATGTGTTCTTGTTTTGATTTGTTTTGTTTTTGTTTCAAGCTGCCTGTCCCTAGAACTTTCTCAGGCAAACTGGGAAAAATGGTTGGCTCAAGGTTTGAAGTGGTTCACCCCTGAGGAAAAGACAGAGATAGACCATGAATATACATTTCAAGAAAATAGGAAAATTGATACAACAATTTTTTGTTCCGTTTTTGTTTCATTCTGTTTCGGTTTTGTTTTGTGTTATCTTGTTAGGTTGTGTTATCCTTGTAGCACAAATATGGGATTAGAAATTAGTAAAAAACAAACCGAAAGAGTGTTAAGTAAAATGCTAGAGGAAGGAGGCACCCCAGTAAAACCAAGAGCAGTTAGGGCATATGTTGATACAATACAAAAATGTAGCCCGTGGCTTTTTAAGGAGGAGTTATTGAATATATCACAATGGGACCATCATGGTGAAGATTTAAGGGACAGGGAAAAGAAAAACCCAGGAACTCTGCCAGTTGGCACATTGCCATTGTGGATGATGATACGATTTTGTTTGCCTAGTCCAAAGCTTTCAGTTCAGATTATGGCAGAAGAGGCAAATTAGATCAGGAAAAAGAGGAGGCCTCTCAAGATAGTCAGAAAGGGGAAGAAAGTTTAGAGCAGAAAAAGACATCAGGGGAAAAGTTACAACAGGAGGCTGCTATTAACACCTTTCTATCACCAGAGGGCATAAGTGTCCAACCAACAGCTCCACCTATGGGGCCCCCAAACCCTGTAGTTGATAGATGGGAACCTGAGACAGGACCTCAAAGATTAGCATACCCTGTATTTGAGGCAGCAGGAGGGCAGCGAAATCACCATGTTTTAGATTTCAAAACAGTGAAGCAGCTAAAAGAGGATGTAACAACCTATGGTCCTCAAGCACCCTTCACTGTAAGCTTGGTCCAATGCATTACCAACTTGAACATGACACCAGCAAATTGGACTAGTATGTGTAAAGCTGTGCAAAATGGAGGACAATACCTGTTATGGAAGGTTGCCAATGAGGAATTTTGCATGGAGACAGCTAGGCGAAATGCAGCAGCTCAAGAGAAATCTAGATATGTTGTTAGGAAAAGGACCTTATGAGGGTCAGCTGCAACAAATTGCATATGATCCTGCTATATACTCACAAATTGCTGCAGATGCAGTTAGGGCATGGAAGACTTTACAAGGACATGGAGATTTACAAGGTCAATTATATAAGGTAATACAAGGAGCTAATGAACCTTACGCTGAATTTGTAGATAGGCTTATTCAAACAGCTATCAGAGTTTTTGGGGATACAGAGCAAGCAATGCCATTAATTAAACAGCTAGGCTTTGAACAAGCAAATCGTTGGTGCAAGGAGGCCATTATACCATGGAAACACAAAGATTTAAACACATATATTAAATTATGTAGAGACATTAATGAACAAGGACAAGTCTTGGCAGCTGCAGTACAACAGGATTTAGATGCCAGGCCAAAAACATGTTATAATTGTGAACAAACAGGACATTTTAAAAGGAGTTGCACCATAGGAGGAGGGTTTAACAAAACTAGGTATCAAAGGGGTAGAATACCGGGTATTTCCCCACGATGCCATAGAGGGAGACATTGGACTAATGAATGCTGTTCTCAAACCACCATAGAGGGTACTCCGTTATCAAAAAACAGACAAGGACCAGGTGTTTACCCACAATATCGTGGAGAAAAGCATCGGGCTCCATTGCCAAAAAACGGACAGGGGGGCCCAATGCTCCAGGGCCCACAACCACAAATTTACAGGGCAATGGAGGAACTCAGCAACACCATCAGGGTAGTGCCCAGGACACATTATCCATTAGATCCCTCATCAGATAAACCAGAGGGAGCACAGGGTTGGACATCTGTGCCTCCGCCAGAGCAGTACTAACTCCAGAGATGGGAGTTCAAATCATTCCCACAGGGGTAAAAGGACCTCTTCCCCAAGGAACAGTAGGCTTATTATTGGGACGCAGTTCTTCTACTCTAAAAGGACTTATGATAAGTACTGGGGTAATTGATCCCGATTATGAAGGTGAAATAAAAATTATAGCTAGTTCTCCAAGAGGTATATCAGTAATTTCACCAGGAGATAGAATAGCACAGTTATTAATAATACCCAGCCTGCATGATAAATTTTCCAGTCGTACTGTAGAAGGAGGTTCCAGGGGATTAGGCTGCACAGGTGTAGATTGGGCTATGCTGTCTTTAAATTTAGATTCTCACCCAATGCTAAAACTAAATATTTAAGGACATGAATTTAATGGGCTACTAGACACAGGTGCAGACCTTAGCATCATATCTCGTCAAGAATGGTCAAAACATTGGCCATTACAACAGGCCATTCAAACATTTCAAGGCCTAGGAGTGGCAACTAATCCCCACAGAAGTGCAATGGTATTAGATTGGAAGGATCCTGAAGGATGTGAAGGAACTATACAGCATATGTATTGGATCATCTTCCTATAAATTTATGGGGACGAGATATCCTAGATCAATTAGGTTTGACATTAACAAATAACATCAATCCAAATGCGCCCACTATTAGGGCTAGACAAGGTTTTAGGAAAGAAAAAAGATTAGGAGAACAAGAACAAGGTATAGCAGCACCAATTCAAATAGATCAAGGAATAAATAGACATGGATTGGGTTTTCAAAAGGGGTCACTGAGACAATAAAAATTACTTGGAAATCAGAAAGACCAGTATGGGTTCCTCAGTGGCCCCTGACTAAAGAAAAGATACAAGCAGCCCATGACCTGGTCAAACAACAATTAGCGGAGGGACATATACAACCTTCCATATCTCCCCATAATACTCCCATTTTTGTCATCAAAAAGAAATCTGGTAAATGAAGATTATTGCAAGATTTAAGAGCCATTAATAATAAGATGGTTATTATGGGACCTGCTCAATCGGGGATTCCCCAATTGTCTGCTTTGCAAAAACCTGGTATGTTTTAGCTATAGATATTAAAGATTTTTTTTTTTCAATTCCAAGTCATCCTAAGGATAGACCACATTTTGCATTTACCATCCCTGCACTGAATCATGAAGGTCCCGATCAGAGATATGAATGGAAAGTACTCCCTCAAGGGATGGCTAACAGCCCAACTATATGTCAAATTTATGTTAACAAAGCAATCCAGCCACTTAGAAATCAAAATCCTGAACTACAAATATTTCACTATATGGATGATGTATTGTTAGCACACAAAGATAAAAACACATTGCTAGAATGTTATGTCACACTTACAAATTTATTAAAAAATTATAATCTAGAGATAGCAATAGATAAAGTACAATTAAATTTTCCAATTAATTATTTAGGAGTTCTATTATCCTCAACCATGGTCCGTCCACCAAAAATTCAAATACGAGTAGATCAACTCAAATCACTTAACGACTTTCAAAAGTTATTAGGAGACATAAATTGGGTAAGGCCTTATCTAGGCATACCAACAGGAGAGTTGGGACCTTTATTTGATATCCTAAAAGGTCCTTCAGATCCAAATTCACCCCGCATGTTAACGCCTGAAGCAAGAAAGGCATTAAAAATCACTGAAACATATATGGAAAATATGTATTTGGATAGAATTGATATAAGTTTGCCTTTATTATTTATTGTACTACCAACAACAAATATTCCTACAGGAGTATTTTGGCAAGAAGGTCCATTATTGTGGATACATTTATCTTATTCTCCTAACACTATTCTTACTAGGTATCCTGAGGCTATAGGACAATTTATACTCAAAGGAATAAAAGCAGCAAAGGGATTGTTTGGAATTTCTCCCAATAAAATTATTACTCCATATACTATGGATCAAATTGATGAGTTAGCTAATGAGTTAAATACTTGGGCAATAATCATGTGCAAATCTAATGTTTCATTTGATAATCATTTACCATCTAACCCTTTGTTGTCTTTTTGGTTTTCTCATCCTATAGTTTTTCCAAAAATGACAAGAAAAACACCTTTTATGAATGCTCCAAATATATTCACTGATGGGTCAAATAATGGTACAGCAGCAGTAGTTACCCCTGATCAAACTTTTACATTTTTAGTACCCAAACAATCAGCTCAAAAGGTAGAGCTTAATGCAGTATTACAAGCTTTTGTGATGTTTAAAGATTCTGTATTTAATTTATTTTCTGATAGTCAGTATGTAGTTAATGCTATAGTATCCCTTGAAGATGCTGGTAGGATTTCCCCTTCCTTCCTCTACTGTTTTCTCTTTGTTTTCCACTATACAAAGTCTAATCTGGGACAGAAAAGATCCATTCTTTATAGGACATATCAGGGCACATACAGGATTGCCTGGAGACCTTAGTTTGGGCAATGATTTAGCAGATAAAACTACACATGACATACATATTTTCTCTACACTAGAAGAAGCTACAAATTTTCATTAAAAGTTCCATGTCAATGCTAATACTTTACAAAAGCGTTTTAAAATAACTAAGGAACAAGCTAGACAAATAATAAAACAATGTCAAAATTGTGTGACCTTTTTACCACAAGTTAATCTTAGAGTCAATCCTAGAGGACTGATACCTAACCGTATTTGGCAGATGGACATCACACACTTGCCAGAATTTGGAAAATTAAAATATTTGCATGTTACAGTTGATACTTCTTCCGGATTTTTGATGGGTTCCCTTTATGCCGGAGAAAAAACTGAAGATATTATACCTCATTGCTTACAAAATTTTGCCACTGTGGGCGTTCCAAAACAGTTAAAAACAGATAATGGTCCTGGTTATACTTCTACCTCTTTTAAACAATTTTGCTCATCATTTGGCATTACTCATATAACAGGAATCCCATACAATCCACAGGGACAAGGCATAGTTGAAAGAGCTCATCAAACTATTAAAATGTACTTATTAAAGCAAAAAGGGGTAATTGGAAAGGGGTATATATCCCCCAAAGATAAACTTAAAATAACCCTTTTTACTCTAAACTTTTAAAATTTGGATTCATCAGGGCTTAGTGCTGCGGAAAGACATATGTATCCAAAAAATGTACATAAGCCTAAGGTACTTTGGAAGGATATTTTAACAGAACAATGGAAAGGTCCTGACCCAGTGATTGTCTGGAGTTGGGGTTCTATTTGTTTCCTCGGGGTTCTATTTGTTTCCACAGGGAGAACAGCAGCCGATTTGGATTCCAGAGAGACTAACCAAAGGGATTTCTACAGACAAAGAAGAAGATGATTTGACTCAAATCCATAACAGCTGATATCCAGAGCTCCAGCTTGGCTCTTCTGCAACAGTGGTTCTCCCACACCTGGAGGCTAATGAATAATGAATACCATTAAAGCCTATTTCAAATGTAAAAAACCTTGGGGCTTGCTTGACCCATTATGCAAGTTACAGGAAAAGGGATGGGATATCCAAAAAAGAGTCAAACCCAGGTGGTAACCAGTATGTCTTTTTCAATATCTATTTTATTATTGCCCTTTCCCACATAATAAAGTTCTATTTTATTTTTTGAGCTCATACAGACCTAGGTTTATGTTTTTCTGATCAGTTTTATTTTTTGACTGTGGAGTTTTTAAACATTGAAATGGAGATTTCACCTGTGTAAAGCTACAAGGCCTTTACTATTGTCTTATGTGTTGTATGTTATGTGTGCACACTTGTGTTTTGTGTTGTATGTCTGTATGTACGTATGTCCATATATCATATATGAGGAGCGCTCGTGAAAAAATGGATCCAAATATTTTTATAATTCACGTGATTTAAATGGTTTGATTTAAATTGGGTAAACAGCTGTTGAGGATTGTTTTAATATGTGAACAAAAAAGGAGGTTAACAAATCTGTTTATCTACTTTCACCTTTCCTTTTCATTATATCTAATTCTATTCAGGATACTAAATTGTTTAGAAAATTGCTTTCTTTTAGTGCCTGCTGGAATGTTACATAATTTTTTTTAGCCATCATTGCCAGAATTCCTATCTTCATCCCAGTGCCGGTGAAGACAAAGATAAAACCAAACTACAGCGTCTGCGATAGCTATCACAACAAACTGTATAAACTGATGCATCAATGAATAATGTAACTCATCAAGTGATGCTCAATCAAGGAGTCGATTTACTTTGGGAGTAAATGAACATATTAATAGATTCCTCTGCTTTGAACTGCTTGCAGAACTTGCCTGGACTATGTATCACTTGTATGCATTGTGAACTATCTGTTGGTGCAGCGAATTGTGGTAGTGCTGGAGTATCTTTGCTGATAGTGTCACCGGTGGTACAATTTTTCCAAAGGAGTTGTCAATTGGCTTGGTGTCATGGCATTTCTGTATCCTCCTCCCTTCTGCTTGTGGTGGTCGTTCAGCTAAAATTTGGGGGCCAACAGAGGTGAGGCAAAGAACCTCACCCCCCCCACACTGGCACCAAGGCCAAATTTGGGGGCCAACAGAGGTGAGGCAAAGAACCTCACCCCCCCACTGGTGCAAAGGCCTATCCACAAGTATGGCTGTATGCTGAACCAGTAGTCAATGACGGGTATGATCCAATTACAATGGTACCAACCATTAAACAGGAGGCAGACGCCTTGAGGTCAGCTCATCCGAGATGGGTAAGGACCATATGTAGAATTGGACAACCTAAGACAGTCAGGGTCCCTTAACCACATGCTTGGTGTTTAATTAAACAGAAGGGGGAAGATGCTGAGAGCCACAGCCAAGTCAGAATGAAGCATGGCATTTTGTGCCAGAAGGGAGTGGTTGAGAGGTGATGCCAGGGAGCCATTGAGATGATGATGGTTATGTTAAGCTGTGCATTCAATTGTATATTAGACCCCTGCTGTCCACCTAGGCCTGCTACTTTGGAATTCTTGAGGGGATTCCTGGAGAGTTCGCATTGGTTGGGGAAGTGCCGGAGGAGGGATTTCTGGTGTGTGGTGTTCCTGGAAGGGCCGCGTGGGTGGGTGGCGTTCGTTCGTTGGAGTTTGGATAATAAAGGAGTTCCTATTTTTGAACCCACAAGTGCCTCATGGCAGCTCGGTTATTTTGTGCCCAGCCAGACTGCGGCAAAATGTATTTTAATAAAGCAATGAAGAAGAAAAGGAGGAGCAGGAGAAGGAGGGGGTGAAGAGGAGGGAGAAGAGGAGAAAGAAAAGAGCAGTGGCTACAGGTGCCTTCCCCAGGGATCAGTTTACTGAACACTCACTCCTTGGACAGGAAAAGGAAGGATTGCTAAGCAGGAGATGAAGATGAGCCTGCAGAACCAAACGCCCATTCAGGCCATCTCCAAAGCTCTGTGCCACCCTAGGAGAAAGCCACTAAGTTATAGCTGCAAAACAGCAGTTTCCTACTGGGAGGTCCAATGATAATGTCATAAAACAACTAAAAAAATCCCAATGTCCATCCTTTTGTTTCCCACATTACAGGAGGTGGTTTCAAGTCAAGTGTTTGGAGACACAGAAAGACTCTGACACATATCATCCATCATTACATGCTCATCATTAAAAGTAAATATTCAGTCAGAGGTCCTGGTGCATGCCTCTAATTCCAGTGATTTGGGAGGCTGAGGCAGGAGGATTGCAAGTTTGAGGCCAGCCTCAGAAATTTAGCAAGACTCTAAGCACCTCAGCAAGAGTCTGTCTCAAAATAAAACATAAAAAGGGCTGGGAATGTGCTCAGTGTTAAGCGCTCCTCGGTTCCATCCCCAGTACAAAAAAAAAAAAAAAGTAAATATTTTAATTTCACTGTTCTAAGTTGTCATCAATAAAAAGAAAAATCACTATTTCATGTGTCAGTAGAAAGAAACTTTGGAAAGTATAGCTGCAAAAAGTCATCAATCATATGAGTTTTACTTATTTATTTATTTGAGGTGGATCTCCTTATGAACTCCCAGGCTTACATGCATCTCCTGCCTCAACCTCCTGAGTAGCCGGGACTACAGGTGTGTGCTACTCCCCCTTTTATTTATTATAAGAATATTTGTGGCCCCCTTTGAAGTTCCTACCTTCAAAATGTGGGTTTTGCTCTCCAAGAGCTATAAGAGTGAAAACATGGAAATACGAAATGAGGAAACACACACAGAACAAAGAGGAAAATGAAAATTAAAATAAGAACAAAAGTGGAATGACCCACAGATGCCCCTCAAGTGGCATAGATGTTTTCCTGGAAATTACGTGCAGAGCAAATTGATTCTCTAACTAACTTGTATCATAAATTCAACAGGAACACTAGGTTGAAACCTTGTGATGGAAAGTTTTGAAATGAAAATGGTTCATGTATAGGTTGGTGTGGTGGAGCGTTCCTGTAATCCCAGGAAATCAGGAGGCTGAGGCCAAAGGATCAGAAGTTGGAAGCTAGCCTGGGCAACTTAGGGAGACCCTGCCTCAAAATAAGAAAATAAAAAGGGCTGAAGCTGTAGCTTACTGGTAGAGTATCCTGGGGTTCAACCCCCAGTACCAGAAAGGGGGAAAATGAGGAAAAAGAAAATTCATTTTTTTGCTGAGATAATCAACTCGCAATCTCTGGACTTACATCTGTGTTTCTGTTTTCCAGAGGGGCTCACCTATGTGTATGCATCCCATAACCACCAGGTACTCTGATGTGTAAGAATGCCAAGACCCCAGAATGCTTTATGAAGGTTTGACAATTCCGCCTGTCTCCCCTACCTTTAACAGCCATAACTACTTTAAATATATATCTGAACTCAAAGGTAGTGTTGAGCGGCTGCTTCCTGGAAAAGAATGAAGAACTGAGAATCCTGGTATGAATTCCAGGACCCTCCCTAGGGATATCATGTGAGGGTAGAAGGGAAGCTTAAGGAGAAGAGCTTGTCCTTTGTGTCACCAAAAGCCCTGAGCCTTTCTCCCTTGACAGTGGAGGGGCTGTCTAAGGTTGAAGAAGTCTAGCACCCATTGTCTCCTTACAAGTCCAACATCTCTAAATCCTTGGTCATCTTCTGCAGCCAAAGGATGACAAATGGCCACCTGAAGATGAGAGTGTCAATCATAATAACTACAATCTAAGAACAGTACTGTTCCAACCTGCTAACCTGCTGGGCACTGTTTAAAATAAGTGCCTTATATTTTAGCCCAATTAATCCCATGAACAACCTTATTTATTGTGATTTGTCACATGTATGTTATCTTCATGTGACAGGGAGGAAGTTAACCTATATATCCAAGTTGACACAGCTGGTACGTGATTAGACCGGATTTGAACTCAGGCAATTTGACACCAAAGTTGAGCTTTTGACTTGAGGCTGGCTTGCTCAGTCGTATACTGGTCAAGGCTAGAGCTGAGAGTCTACATCAGGTGGTCAGTATCTAGAGGCTCAAGAGAAGCCATGGTGCTTTGCAGCCTCCTGGATTTTATGGGTCAGGTCTCCCATGCAGGGTCTCTGAAGACCAGACAGCAGGGTTGAGAGGGTACTACTGCCTTCCTCAGAGCATGGCTGGTAAAAGATGTTACCTTGTTTTACTAATTTCTGAAATGTCAGGAGATTAAACAGGAGCCTTTAGCAGGGGAGCTAAATGACATGGAGGAAATCTGTGTCTTTTTCACGCATCTAAAGAGGCCACTTTTTCCAGACACCACTGTAGAGTTCCTGTGAATATACTTCTCTTCCCTTCCTGGTGAATGGGGAATCTTTAAAATCTAAAACTCCTCAAGTTCTTGGATCTAATCCCTCTTATCCCCTTAACCATATATTCCAGTTTCTGCTAAAAACTCTGCCTCCAGACATAAATGACACACAAACTCATGAGGCCACCTGTTTTATTCATAGAAACAAGAGAATCTGGGGCTAGTGGTCCCTGACAGCAAGTGGCTCCAACCAACAATGGCCTCATGGAACTCAATGAAATCATGTCACTACCCCCCCACTGATCTTAACAGATAGTGGACAGGGGAAGGCTTATAAGTCAGGATGAGTCATTGGGCTCACCAAGGGAAAAGATAAGTAAACCAACACTCCAATTAACATAAACTGAAAAGCAATTGATCCCACCAGATCTGTGGTGTGTGAACCACCTTATTCACAGTGCAAACAGCTTTGACTGCTTGCAGGATAATTTCTTGGTGCCGTCTATCTTCCTTTCTCTTCCCCTTACCATTCTCCTCTCCCTTCACCCTGTTTGAGTCTTTATTCCTGAAAAACTAGGAGAAAATTCCTTGAAGCAGCCTTCAAATAATTCATTCTTTTGCTTTAAACTTTTTTTTGATGAACTGTCTCAAGACTATAATTAGCCTAACTTGTAATCCAGGGATGCCCCTGAGCCTAAATAACCCACAGATGGGCTTCATTTATCAAATTCTTTATGTTTTCCTCACCCCCCACCCATGTCCCCCCAAAAGAGCAATTAATCATTAAAGAACATATGTCCACCTAAACACTGCATCGAAGAGATATTAATAATGCAAAGTGGAAAAGTCTGGGCTTTGGAGCCAGACAGACCCAGGTTCAAATTCTAGCCCTGTCACTAAGGGCTGTGTAAATTGACACAAGTATCTTAACGTCCCTGAGCTACAGTTTTGTCATATGTATAATGATGATCATAAGGACTACCCATCACAGGATTATTGGGTAATTACATAAAATAATTTAAGAAAGTATATCACATGTGCATACAGAAGGAGGAAAATGAAAATTGTCTCTACAGGAGATGATAAAGGGCTTAGCAGCTGGGAAGCTACTCTCCTGTCCTTGGGAAGGGATCTCAGGCTTTGTTGAAGATGAAGGTCACCGCGATACAATAATAATCAGATCGGGGAACCACTGGAAAATCCATGAGTTAATCAGATAGGAGTCTTTTTCCAGCATCATCTTCAACTATAATTCTTTTAATAGTTCTTGTAGTGAAATGCCCAGCCTGAATTAAAATAAAGCTCCAGCCCTCCTTTTCCACAACTTGACCCCAACATAATGGGATATACAAAGTCTAAACATTCCAATCACATAGAATGTGAAGCTGTATCACTGTCAAACACTGAAATGGCCCACGAGAGCCTGCACAACCAGCTGCGGGGTGCTGCTGCAAGACCCAAACCTTCCCACCCCAGCAGCAGCCTGTCTCTGCCTGAGCCATGTTGGCTACTCTGGGGTTAATATCCATGGGATGATTCTAGATCCTTTGGCTGCTGAGACTTCCAAGACAGCTGCAATGATTCCAGCAGCATCCTGATTAGTTGGCTCCTGTTTTATTGGCCAGATACCAGAGAGACTGGGCCAGGAGAACACTGGGGACAGGAAGACCCCTTCTCTGCATTTATATTTCCCAAAGCAAAACTGTCCCCAATTCCAGGGGAAAAAAAAACACATCAGTTTTATTAGCTGAGATTAGGTAGGGGACTGGAGCTGATTGTCATTCTCTACATATCTGGTTTTACATTATGAATTGGGTGGTGAGATGTGCTTCCACAGCACTTATCTGTATTGAAATAATTACATCATTTCTATTGGTCTATAAAGAATTATAACTAGGAAACCATTAGTGGTTGTAGTTTTTCTTCATCAGACCAAGTGGTGACACAGAATGTGTTGTGCACTTGGATGATAATTGGCCTAGTCACTTGTTCATCTTCATGCTACCCAGATGACCTCTGATCATCTGAATTTTTATCTTTTAAAGTCCTTGTGACCAGTAGTCCCTGCTCCCCAGATCGAGAGGGTGGCTATACCAAAAATGTGAAAAGAAGGAGCATAAAGGTGAAAACGTATCTAGGATCAATCAAAAGTGAGACCCTCAGAACAGAGGTAGCCCATTGAGATTTCGACCCAGACGTGGAAGCTGGAAATTCAGAGGCCAGGAGGGTCAGCACAAAGGCTTATTTAGAGTGACACCACCAGGGAAAAGTTCATTCTCAATGTTGGGTGTTTTGCCCTCTCTCCTCACTATGACTGGATGCCCCACCTGCTTTCCTTTCTCAACTTGAGAGACAGTCCCCTGACCAACAACACTTCTCTGGCCAGCATAGTTTCAGAAAGCACAGTTTCAAGGAGGGGGCACTGAGAGATGGCAGAGGTGCTGGGCAAAGTGAAGAGGGAGGTGGGAAGTCTTGGTGGTGTTGGTTCAGTTGTTGAATCAAGCAGTCCAGTGAGCTGGAGATCTTTCAGGTAAAGTGTGGGAGTTCTCATGACCCAGAAAATCTGCCCATCATAAGGAAAGCTCCAGAAGAGAGGAGTCCTGAAGCAAGCTGCATGCCTCTCCCAGCAGGAACCTGGTGGCCTCAGTAGAAGGCTTTGGACTTTCTGCCCACTGTGGCTCTCTGTCTGTCCATGCAGACAGTGGGACACAGGGAGAGAGGTGCTACTCATGAGTCAATCAACTTCAGAGTCAACCTCAGCCTCTGTCTTCTTCTCTCTTGTCTCTTCTTCATTTTGCCATATTCGCTGAATATATAAGATGTTACAGTCCCATGGACCCAGACACGGGGTACAGAAGATTTAATTAGCCTTTAGGTATCTGCTCCCAATGTGGAGATTACACTGTTTCTTTTTCTACCCAGACCACCAAGGTATGGCCTGAACACATGGTTCTTAGTCCCAGACTGGGAGAGGAGTCATGTTCTTTCTGAACAGTTTCTTGGGGACTTTCAGTCTCACATGACTACCTTTCAAAGTAGTTCTGGAGGAGGGAGCTGGGCACAAGAATTCATACATATTATCCTTTTTGCAGTGTAGTTTCTAAGTTCCTGGATCCAAATGGAGACCACTGATGAATTTGCCTCTTTGTGAAGGTTCTTACGCAACAAGAAGAGGGCTGTGGGGAAATTCTATCATATAGAGATGGAGCACAGAGGATCAGAAAAGCCAGGCTGTTTTCCAACAACACTAAACACCAGAATGTCCTGGAAGACTCAGGGCCAGCACATGCTCCAGCTCCCTCCATGGCCAATCCTGCCCCTCTGAAGTACTGACCACCCCTCCCCAGGATCATTCCCACCATAGTGCCAACTCAGTGTCTGTCCCTGAAGCCAGAGTTGTTGGGAGCCAGACCTTGGAGATCTGACTCATTTCATTTGTGACTTTGGGGAAGCTACTTAGCTTTTCTGAACCCCTTTTCTCCTATTAAATGTTGATGACAACAGCACCAACCTCACAGACTTCTGGGGATGCTTAGACAAGTTAATAAGGAATCAGAATGTGGACTAGAACATCCTAGAACATAGTGAGCACTTATACACTATCATTGTTGTTGATAGTATTACTTCTACCACTTGCCAGGCTCCACATGAGATCATGAGATGCTTGAAGGAAGGGAACTTTCTCTATTTCCTTCTGCGACCCTAGCACCAGCACAGAACCTAGTGCAAAATAAGGCTCAGTAAATGTTTGATGGGGGAACGAGTGAGGCAATCCACTAGGCAGTGCTGCATATTTATACCCAGCTTGACCAGGTGATATTTGCCTTAGAGAGTCTGTTCCTGTGGTGTCCTGAGAAAGGGGAAGATGTCCCTGGGTAGACAAACAGGTAGAGAGGAAATGAGCAATCTGATGATGGACAAAGGGAGTGGACTGGCAGTGAAGTGGACCAAAGTGTGGTCTTGGCACATCTATTTCCTCTCAGGCCCCAGTCTATCCACTTGTACATCTAAACAAAACTGAACCTATAAGAAGGATGGGGCAGTTTCTGTCATCTAGGAAGAACAAGGTGTGGAGCTGGAGGACCCATCTTTTTCCTCCTAACTCACAAGATCTCTGCCACTGAGAAAAACTAAGGAGCACTCAACAGGCCTGCGTCTGAAGTCACAGCAAAAGCCAACTCTGAATTCTCCAACAATTCTCCAGAGTGTTCTAGTGAGCCTCCTCTCCCACCTGAGAGCTTCCCCAGCCCAAGGCCTTCTGGAATGGACCCTATCCCTGAGTCCATGCAGCAGGTAGCACTCTTTAGCCAACTTCAGGCTGGTCTGGGCCACTGGCCATGGTGTGACCAACACAGGAAAGGGATTTGTGGCCTTCTCCATGAAGTTTCACAAGGAGTCAGGGACTGAGACATGACAAGCACCAAGGGGCCCTGGAGGCCACATGTCCAAATGGAGAAGAGTAATGACCCTCTTTGAAACTAGAACTGTCAGATCCTTTCTGACAGCAATGAGGGCCCTTCCTTCAGGATGGTTATGTCACCTGGGTCCTGAAAAAAATAATCCCATGAAGCCAACAACTGAGACCCTAGATTCTGAGTCTAGTGGTACCTTCCTGTTGGTGCCTTGGGGCCTCTGTTACCAAGTGATATGTGATCGTCTCTGAAGGAGGCCTCTTCTCTCCCAGGATCTATGAAGGAAGTGGGATTCTGAAGCTGAAAAAGGCAGGCTCTAAAACTCTTCAGTGATTTCATACATGATATTTAATCTTTTGAATCACCAAATAATATTAAAAGAGGGCAGGCTATTTTTATGATTTTTCAGGAAGGGTCGGGGACTAATGACAGGTTGAGAACATTGCCTGGAGGATCTTGCCCTTGCTGTGTGTACATATCCCGGATCTATTTATAGCCGACATGAGCTGCCTTCTAAGAGTTAGACATGGAAACATCATAATCCAGAGCTAAGAAATGCATTCATCCCTTGAGCCCATCTACCTCTCTCGGATCTTGAACATTCTGAGCTTCGCTGGTTGGCTTTTAGCGACAGCTGGTAGGAGCTGACCAAATGCACATTCTAGAAATAAAATCCCCCCATCTCTTTTTGTCTTCCACCCAGGAGACCTTCTATTTGACCCATCCTGGTTGAGATTCCAGCCTCCCAATCCCCCCAGCATCATGGGGGAAAGACAGCCGTGGCAAGACTCCTTGCAGCCACAAAAATTTGTGAGAGTGATTTGGTGAGGTCCAGCGCTGAAAGCAATTTCTTACTCGGAAAATCATTTATCATGGACAGTCTGTCGAAAACAATCTCATTTCAAACCCTTCCCCGGGAGAAGAGAACTGACAACTGGCACTAAGTAATCTACAATGTGGCCACGGGGAGTCATTTATCTTTCCCTTGCCTGGTCCAGGACTGGATGCCTTCAGGAGAGAAGAGGAGGCAGTCATAACTGCTCTGAGGGGCTTCAGGTGGCAGGAGAAAGGGCTCTCAGAAAAACCACACATTCCTGAGTGTGTTCAGGGAGACTGGCCCTGGCCTCCACTTCACTAACTGCCAAAGATCTGAAGAGGAATGGCAGAAGCCATGGAGAGGACTGTCCCTCCCTCATTAAAAAACACGCCCTTTTTGTATTTTCAGTTCATCTTAAGAGCCAGAATTCTCCTTCTTAGGGAGTAATTAAGAAAAGGCTCATTGCGTTTCATATAATTCAACTTCCCCTTTGCCCAGGGTATTATTTCCTTTGCCAGACCACAGTATGGCATTTATGGCCTATTAGATAATTATTCTGTGCATGCTGTTTCCCCTAACATCAACGCCCTGGAAACAGAATATCAAGCAATGTGAGTGAGCTCCGTGGAGAAAAGCAGAAGAGAGAAATTTTTACCCACTAAGTTTTTGGCTTTTCCCTGCCTTTTAACAATTAGTTACAAATAGGAAAAGTGATCAATCCCTTTCTTTTTAAACAGGTTTCTTTTTAAACAGGTCTGGTTTGGAGGTTCATGAGCCCCAGAAGATGTTGGTGAATTTCGGGGTCCATTGTTTTAAGTTTCCACATCAGCCAGTGACTTAGAAGGTGCAAACCATGTCATGAAGGCTGAACCTCCTGGAAACTAAATTAAAATAGAAGCGCCTTCAGAGATGGGCACTCCCTGCACCAGACTGAACCTCTACCAGTTCTCAGAAAGATTACTCTTATGGCTATTTGTACTGAATTATTACATTATCTTGATTTAGGAATAAATAACAGGTTTAGTACCTATGATGTTGTAAGGATGAAACCGTCCTCAAATTGCTTTAATTTTGTTGTCATTATCAGGGATCTGAAATCATGACTTTAAAAAAAAAATTAGGTGATTTTGCCTTTGCCAAATAAAGGAATTAAAATGAAAGGTTTGAGTTCAAATCCTAGTTCTGTTACTTCCTAGCAGTCACTTTAAGCAAGCCACTTTAACTTCTCTGTGCCTTGGTTTCCTCATCTGTAATACAGGAAAAACACTAGTATTCATCTTCTACGCTGTTATGAGAATTAAACAAGGTGAGATTTATCAACGGCTTTTAGCACAGTGGCTGCCACAGAGAAACCATTTAATTAAAAATTATTTTAGAAAACTCTGTGCCATAAATGGATTAAGGGCATGCTCTTTTTGCCAACAAGTCTGTTTTTTTCTGGCAGTCAACCTACAAAGTACCCAAGGGATCACTGAAAATGTAACAAGATGGAAAAAATGGGATTTTCAGCAAGAGACAGTACTTGTAACCTGTGATGGGGAAGAATACTTGGAAGGGCCACTTGTGAGAAATTAAGACCCACCCCCATTGCCCCCCAAATTCAAAGAATAGCAGAGTCTCTGAACTGCTATGGAGACTGGCCAGGGCCCCTGAAGAACTTTTCTTCCCCTTCCCCCACACAAAGCTTATTCTCTGCTAAGTAAATCTTTAATAAACATGGAAAGAATATCAACTTTGTAGGTGCACAATGTTATTAGCCTGCCCAAGCATCATCTTGATCTGTCACGCACTGAGCTAACTGAGCGTTGATTCTCAACATTCACACTGCTTTTTCCATCCTCTTCCAGTGTTCAGCCACCTCCAGGGATCAGGAATTCCACCCTGGGCCACCTGCAGTCCTTTAGTACCCACCTCACTATCATCAGGACCATCCCGGGACAAGAATGGTCCTCAGTACTTTCAGTGTGAGGATCCATGGTGCTTGGGACCAAGAAAAAGATTAATTCCCCATGACAACATCTGGGACTTGCTAGCGGGTATGATTATTTGGGAGATGCAGACAAAACTTCAAAGAGATGCATGTGGACACCACAAGGAATATAAATGTTGGTAACACCTCCAAAGTTCAAGTAGTTTGTGGCCAAGAACTTTTTGTGTTTCAGGATGAATAAGATCGTGTTCTTGAAGGGACTTGAGAGTAATGAGCATTTGGACTCCATCCTGAAACATGGGCATGATGGAAAGTAAACTAAGGTTTACTTGCAACCTAGGCACAGCAAGATCAGTTAGTTCAGCTTATGTGCCCAACTGTCATGCAGATCCATCTCCCCCACCTCCACCGACTGGTCTAGAGAATAAACATTAAAAATTTAACATTAATTTAATCAAACATTATTCAGTAGGAAAACTCACTGCCAAGTATACACTCTATGATGAGGTCCAATAATAAAAATGGTAATTTCAAAGCAGATTGCTTGAAACCTATCTCCTTTACTGATGTCCACAATTGAGGAGGAAGAACATTTATTCAAACAGTGGTAAAGTGTAGAAGAAGTTATTTCAGGAGTTCTCTATTGCACTGTATCCTCTGCAGATGAGGAAAATGAGTCATGTAAGTCTGCCTGGCCTGGAATTATCCAGCAAAAGTTTTGTTGGCACAGTCAGGTTAGAAATCAATCCTCTGTCAATTAATTTAACAGAATTGGCACCCAAGGTCCCAGCGGGGCCCTGGAAGAAAAGAATAACAATGCCGAAGGAAATAAATCTTGTTCAAGCCTGAGAGTCACCCAACTCTTGCCTTTTTGGCTCCAGGCTCAGGTTTCTGGGAAGTCTGCCTCTATTTGAGGTGAAGAAGAAAACCTCAATTAACCATCTAACCATTTCTTTAATTTCCAGAGCTCATTCATTATAGAAGTCTGGCTATCTCCAGAGAAGCAGCGTGAGTAACTCAGACTTGAGCACACCTGGGCTGACAAGCTACTAAGCCGGAGCTTTCCTTGGAACCAACAGATAGAGAAATCCTGATTATTTTATCCAAAATTTTGTCAACATTATAAAAATCCTGTAATACCCAAGGCCCTAATATGACATGCTCCTCTCCTTTCCCATTTATATTTGTAACTGGGAAAAAAATATGCTTGATGGACGTGTTTAAGAAACATAAGTTCTTGAGGCAATTCTTTCCTACGCACTCTAATCAGTGATCTGTATCCACTGAACAAATTGAGCATTGACGTGAGAAGTCGTGAGGCTGGGAGTTCATTTATTCTGCCCTGGCTTGGTTTTCTGAAGCATGCGGATTTTATGCTGCTGTTCTGCATGCATGAGTGTGTATGGGAAGAGCTGTGTGAATGTGGGTGCTTATGTATGTGTGGTGAACATTTTTTCCTACGAAAAGGTACAATAAAATTCATGATCATAACACCTTACAAACCAACATTTCCAAGAAAGGTAGTGCTGAAGTGCCTCCAATGCCCTGGTGATAGTCTGCTTTTCATTACTGTGATTAAATACCTGAGATAATAATTTAAAAGAAGGAAAGGCTTATTTTGACTTGTGATTTCAGAAGTTTCAGTGCATGCAAGCTTGGCCCTGTCACTTAGGGCCTGTAGCAGCACGATACATCATGGCAAGATGTGCTTAGCAGTCTACCTCTTGGCAGCCAGGAAGCAAAAACAGAGAAAAGAGTCAGTGGCTCAATGTCCCCTTTAAGGGCATTCCCCCAGTGACCTAGATTCCTTGCACTAGACCATACTTCCTAAAGGTTCCAATAAGGTGACATGCTGGGGGTGGTCAAACTTTAACACAAAAGCCTATGGGGGACACCTTAGATCCAAACTATAGCACTTCACAATGCTTCTCCAGATTATAACTGCAGCTCAGGGCTTTTGCTGGGTGAATGCCTTCACTAAAGTCAGCAACCTAGGAGCCACTTTTGATTCCTCCCTATTTTAAACTAAATAGCTTTTCTGTCCATGATTAATATCCTAACCCAAGGCATTGCTCCCTGAGCTAAGACTAATGAAGCAGCCTTCCAAATATTATTCTTGCTTTAACCCCCACTCCATTTACCCTATACTCTTATATTTCACATCTCAGAACGACTTCATTCTGAAACAGCTTTATTGAGTTATAATTCCTATGCTATTCAATTTTCCCCTTTAAAGCACAATTCCATTGATTTTAGTATATTCACACAGTTGTATAATCCCTACAACCAACTGTGGAACATTTTCATCACCTCAAAAAGAAACCCTGGAGCCTTTAGCTGTCAACTCCCAATTTTCCCACTCCTCTGAGCCCTAAGCAACCATTAATCTACTTTCTGTCTCTCTATATTTGTCTATCTTGGCATTTTATATAATGGAGCCATGTAATAGGTGATTGCTCGTGATTAGCTTCTTTAAGTTAGTATGGCAACTTCAAGGTTCACCCATGTTGTGCCATGTATGAATAGTTCCTTCCTTCTAATAGCCAAATGATATTACATTGATTACATGGAATACCACATTAGAACAACCACCCATCTGTGAGCATTTAGATGGTTTCTATTCTTTAGCTATTAAGAAAAATGCTGTTAAAAACATTCAGGTACATGTTTTCATTTCTTTTGGGTAAATAACTAAGAGTGAAATGGTTATGTCATATGGTAAGTATGCATTTAACTTTCTGAGAATTTCCCAGTTTTTCAATTATCTTTGCAATTTTCCAAAGCTTTCGCACCATCTTACATTCCCAATAGCAACGCACAAAGGTCGACATTTGGCCACATCTCTGCCAATACTTGTTATGATCTACTATTTTTATTGTGAACATCCTAGTGAGTATGAAGTGGGATCTCATTGTGGTTTTGACTTGCATTTTACTGAAGACTGACATGTTGAGTGTTTTTTGAAATGCTTGTTGGCCACTTATATATCCTCTTTAGAAACCCATTTTAAACTGGGTTATCTTTTTATTATTTAGTTATCTAGTTGTATACTAGATACAAGTCCTATATTTGATATATGATAAGTAAATGTTTTCTTTTATTCTGTGAATTGTATTTTGTAAGACACTCTGAAACCAAAGTCTTTAATTTTGCAAGGTCAATGAAATTTATAATTTTGTTCTTATAGGTATAACTTTGATTCATTTTGAGTTAATTTCATGTATAGTGTAAAGCAAGGGTCCAAATTTGTTCTTTTACCTGTGGCTATCCAGTTCTCCCAGCATTAGTTTTTGCAAAGACTCTTCTTTCTTCATTGAATGACCTTGGCACACTTGTCAAAAATCAATCAACTATAGATGTATGACTTATTTCGGGACTCTTGACTCCACTGATCTATATATTCAAAATGGCTTTATAACAGTAGGAATCACCTGATTTACCTCTGTGAAGTCACAGCTCACACCCCAGCACAGGTTGCTCTCTATTCTAAGGATTCTGAACCTGGGGCCACAGTCTCTGAAGTGGTCCTTGGATTGCATTTAGGGGTTCATAAACCTAGATAAGAAAAATTAATCTTTACTTTCATTAGCCTCTAATTCACATTTTTCACTTCCTTTAATTATGAATGCAGGCAACAGAGTACATTTGAGAGTACTTTGAAATCATTAATAATGTCTGTGATGTTGTTAACCATAGAGATCCCAGATATTTACATATAAGGTGATCATTATCGTGGATGTCTCAAAACACATTAATCCTACTTTAAAATTATAATAGTGTATTAGAACTGTTGCTACATCTTAATAAAAATGTTCTAATCAGGAGGTTACCATATACCATGTCACAAATTCATTTCTTAAAATGAATGGATTTCAACATAATTGGTTTTCGTATAATCCAATGTTTCTGAATTTATAAATAATAATATTCTGAGAAAGGGGTCATAGGAGTCATTCGATTGCCAAATGAGTTCTTAGGCAAAAAACAAAGAAACTTTGTTTTTCCTATTATTTTATTTTATTTTAATACCAGCATTATCATCAACTGAAGCTATCTCATTTATTTATTTGTAAACTTGTTTATTGTCAATCTCTCTCTGACACCAGAATGTAAGGGCGTAGGGCTTATAACAGAACATGGCACTTAATGGTCATTCAATAGATATTGAATTAATTACTGAATCATCAGTCATTTTCCAAATAAGAGCTAAATCACCAGTTTAATGGAAATAAAGACTACTGATACTGAACTAGTGACATGTAATTCATACTGAAAATAATTTCATGTTTATGCCATCGTTGTCATCATGGGTTTAATAAACACCAATGTGTCCTAAGTTCTGTATTAAGTGCCTTATGTGCATTATCACATTCACTGCTTTCAGTACTAGGGGCAGAAATTATTATTATCTATATTTACAATTGAGGAAACAAAGACTCAGAGAAGTTAATTTCTTACCTAAGGTTACTACACAGCAAGTAAAAGAGAATTGGGATTTATAACCAATCAATCTGCCCTCCAGAGCATCAGTTTTTAACTACAATAAAATACTTCTAAGGAAACAAAAACAAACAAACAAACAAAAAACACAAAACAGGAATTTCAGAGAACAAGAGGAAGAATTTCCTTATTCTGTTGAGAAAGCTAAGATCCTGTGACATTAAGAGAAGTGTTCCAGAATGCAGAGCTCAATGGACATTTCTAATAAAATGTTTTTTTCCAATGTCCTGCTTAGGGGCCACAGCAGAAAAGCCCCTTAGCAGAAATTCAGCAGAACTGAGTAAAATACAGCTAGTAGGTCACCTCATAAAAGAGAATCAATTTCAGAAAAGGTTGATTTTATAAATGCAGTTAATATTAGCAGGTATTAATGGAAGCCTATTCATTTCTTTCCTGGGGTCCAGCTTGCCTCTCTAAATATTAGGGCTCAGCCTCATTCAGGGCATTAAGCACTTCATTAAGCTGATATCCAGGTTAATTTGATTGCACAATTATAATTGCTCCTGACTGGAGGTTGTCTCATTTGTCAGGTTGCAAGGGGGCAGTATGGCCTAATGACATGTATGGCCTAATGACATGCAGATCTGCTTTCTGTCTCCAAACGAAGATCTCCGTGTTCTCTGGCTTTGACCCCATCCAGTCCTACACTAGGGAAGTTAAATGAGAGCAGAGAGACAGACATCCTCCTCACTGGAGCTGCTGAGAGCACCTGGAGGTCTCTCAGGTATATCAGGACTGTAAAGGAACAAGGCACAGGAGAAGTCCTGGTCACCTGGGATTGAACCAAAGGTCCATTGTGTGGGTAACTCACCTACCTGGGGAGCATGCAGCCGGGCTGGCCCCTTTCCTATTCCCTGCTAAAGGTTCATCCGGTAAGTTATTTAGCCTGGGTGTGCACAGGGTCTGAGGGGCTGGATATATCTTGATGTTTTCAGAATTTATTTTACTGACACTAAAAACCTGGAAGTAGCCACATTCCTGAGGTAGCACTTGCCTCTTCTCTCCCATTCACACAAAGGATCACAGGCTGCACTCCCATCTTCTCCAAGAGAGGCCTGTCCTCTACCTGGCACAGTCTTCTCACCAACTGTTTTAGAAAGATGTGAACCTTGTCAAAGGGAGCTCTGGCCTTCGCCCTGGCTTCTGGGAGGCCATCTCTAAGGTCTTAGAATCTCATGCCTGATAAAAGTGTCCTTACCAGGGGGTCTCAGGCCAGCCAGATGGGAACAGTAAGATTTGGGGTGGGGCTGACCACATCAGAAACTCTAACAATGTGATTTATGGTTTTACCGACGTGGTTTTAGATTACACGGCACCGATCAACCTCCAGAAGATGTGGAGACCAAGAGTGGGGCCATGAGGGCACCCCCCAACTTTATATGATCAAGCCCAGTAAAAACTCTGAACTCCAAGCCTCAGGTAGGCTCCCAGGACTGGCAATACTCCTTGAGCACATCATGAAGGAAAAGTCACGCTGTGTCTGACTCCATAGGAAGGTGATAATGGAAGGGCCATGTTTGGAACTTTATTTGGCTCTGCCCATTCACGTCATCTCTTGGCTGATTTTAGTCTAGCTTCCTTCCATGTAGTAAATCGTAACCATGAGTACAATTGTTTTAGAAAGTTCTGAGGTCCCTTCCCAGTGAATTAAGGTTGAGTTAGTTTGGGGAACAGCCCCTCTCTCCCAATAAACTTGCATTTGGTGTCAGTAGTGATGAGAGTGTTTGGGGCTGCTCACACACCTGCTGCTCCTGCATAACTCCATTCTACCTATGCCCCGGGACCGAATGCCAGCCAGTCTTCCTCACTAATGGTTCCCTAAATCCTGCAGCCCAGAAAGCACAGCCTCAGCTGGACTCAAAGTTAGTGTTTCTTAAATTATTTTGTAGCAAATCCCACAATCCAAAATATATTTTAAATTACAAAGCAGGACACACACATGCTTATACAGCATACATGGGTCTCTGTGTATAACTGAAACAGAAGTTTCTTAAAATCATCCTGACCTTCCTGGCTGAATTTTATCTTAGGCTGCTCAGCCTCATCTTTTGGAAGGGCTGCTGTGCCCGCCTGACTGCTCTCATAGCAAGCACTGGTGCTGTCCTCTATCCTCATAACTGACCACACTGCTACCCTCCAAATCATCTTGTTTTGTCTCTTAGCTTTTCTGTATTCACATCATGCCTCTCTAAAACACCCAATTCAAAGCTTTACAACAAACCTCAAAAGGACAACATATCAATATCAGATAATAAGGCGGGCCATATTCATGCTAAGTACTATACTATGAGCTTTTCCATACACCATCTAATTTTTGCCACACGCTATCACAAAGTCGGCATTATTGCTGTCCCTCCTCACCACCTTCAGCTCACTTGACAAAGGAAAGAGTTTACAGTTTGGAAACATTAACTAGCTTTGATCAAGTATGCACAGGTATAAAGCAGACAGCAGAATGAAACCAGGAAGTCTGACTCCAAACCCCACTGCTAACCACTAGGCATCCTTCCCACCAATGTGCATTCCTTCCAGAGCCTTTCAGCAGCTCTCTCTGCGCCTAGGTGCAGACGGGGGGGGGGGGGGGGGGGGGGGGGGGGGGGGGGGCACCAACAACTCATACGCATGTGCAATACTGGCCCAAGCAGCGGATGGAGGAGGAAACCAGCAGGCCCTCTGTTCCAGCAGGGCCCCCTCGACCTTCTGCCGGAATGCAGTACGCAGGCCTGTCTGTCATGGCTCCCCTCGCTCCTCTCAGGGGAATCTCCTTCTTCCAGAACGCTGGTCACCCCTGCCTGCTTCCCTACTGCCTGGCCTTCCCTGCACCAATTAAACTGTCACAGTCGGCTGGCTTGGAGACAGGTGAGGACAAGAAGAAATCTGAAGAAAGTAGGGAATTTGGGAGAGAGGGGGCCTCTCCCCACCCAAGCTGTTCTTCTGTTTGCTGTCAAATTGGTCTGAAGACAGTGGACGAGCCGGCAGTGTCCACTTCCTCCCTCTTCTTCCCCACTGGTAGGCAGGAGATCCCGCTGGCAGCTGTTGGTGTCTGTTTGGAGTCTGTTGTGCCCAACAATGCCTGGATCCTGGCACAACAGCATGGGTCTCTGGTCGAGTGACTAGCTGGAGATTGCTCAGCGCCCTGAATCACAGCCTAAGGAGGAATATCCCCTCCAAGAACAGGTGGTGACTCAAATGCAGAAGCAGCAAACAAAGACTTTATCCCTTTCCACCTCCTCTCCTCTTTCTACTTGGTGTGAAGGAAGAGCTGGGAAGCCAAGATCTCTCTCCCAGGTTTCGTGGGTACTGTGTCTTCAGGCTTAGAGGTAGAGCTCTCATATAGCATGTGTGAGGCCCTGGATTTAAAATAAAATATTGTGTCCACCTATAACTAAAAAACAAATATTAAAAATAAAAAATTCCAATGCACTGGGGAAGGGAAGGGGCACCTGCTCAAAAGAAAACACTCTGCCGAGAGACTTGGAATTAGATAGGCTTGGCAGGCCCAGAGGACAGGGATCCCCATGAATTGCCACTAAGCCTTTGTATCAGTAGATGGCCCACTGTGGACCCCAGGATCTTCACAGCAGAAGAACTGGCTGAGCAATCAGATGAACCAATCTTATAGAGAAAGAATCTACGGTTTGGGTTCCATAGATCAAATTAAGATCCTTGACAAGCAAAAATTTCTGTTGTGTTCATCTAACTCCCACTGTCTACATGATCATCTTTATCCATTGCCATGTGTAATCTTACTAGCCAGAACTGCCACTCTTGCTCCCTCCTGCCTCCTCCAAGCATGTGCACACATGCACACAGGAACACATCTACCCAACATCGCCTTCCTTATCTACTCCCAGGCTCCTCTTGGGTCTGACAACAGATTGTGCTAGAAACTGGGTTATGGGTTTCTTCTCTGTACTTTCTGGTATGTGGTGAGGGTGAGGGTGAGAGGTATAGTGAACACCAGCACCCCAAAGTAGAATTCCTATTCTTCCAAGGCATTAATAGGGCAGGGGGGTACAGTGTCCTTGTTAAGAAGGACACATCAGATTCCAACACTGTGAAAAATCCTACCACTATAGTTATTTTCCTAAGAGTATCTTGATAAGTGAAGGGTGATCTGAGTATTTTCCATGCAGAAACTAGACTAATGAGGCAGATTTACTGAAAATGGGATTTATACAACCATCTTTCTCTTGGTTCTGAAAATACTGTGTTCTAGGCTCCATCTTCAAACAGAGCCTAATGCTGCCCTAGCATGAATTGCCAAGTTTCCATACAAAAAGTGAAAGGTCAGTGACGGAGCTTTAGCTCAGACTTGGGACTGAATCTGGGAGAAAGGCCTAGATATACTTCCAAATTTGCTTTTGAAGGGACCACAGCATAAGAATTTCATCAGCAAATGTTAAACACAGTGCTCAGAAAACTGAACTTTAATGCTGATGAAAATGACAGCCAGGATTTATCTATGTCAACCCAGGCTTTATACCCACATATGCTAGACATTAAGCCAAATTTTATATACGGGGCCCACTGAGCTAAGTTGGTCAGAAGATTGTCTCCAAAGATTATCAACACTAACACATTTAGTATAATCAACTCTTTTGGTCAAGTTAATACACTGGCAGAACAGACAGATTTGGGCTTCTCTTCTTATAAAGAATCTGACAATTTAAGGGGGGATATGTTCTCTTCCATTTATGTCCTGGAAAATACGCCCTTGTGACTTAGCAACCATGTTTAAAAAGCTCTGGCAGTTCTTAAACAAACAGAGCGTGTGTTTATGAGGTTCTAACGACGTTATTTTCAGAGATGACGTAGAGTTAGTGATATGTAGCTTTGGGGCTTTACAGTAAGTTGTGGCTGATTTATTGCTGTGACATACAGTATTTGTCTAGAGAGAAGTGGAAATTAAATGAGGCACTGTTTGAAAATGTGTTAGATGGGAAACAACCTGGAGCATCCAGAGACTAGGAATTCCCTACCTTGCAAGAAGAAGGGGTCCTTTTGGGGAGGTGGAAAAGCAAGAGTTAAGAACATTTCCTAGCACTTCATAGCAGAGCTAATTCAAGACCAGAGAGAGACAGTTTAGAACAGAGGCCGAAAACAGGAGACCCAGATCTGGCGTGCAGGGGTGTTGTGCTTGGCCTGCAGAGTACTTTAAAAAGTTCTGGGTTAGTGGCCAATATTTTAAAATTGAAGATGCCATTTACAAGTGCAATTTGCTCTCCTATTTGAAATATCTGAAGATCTGTCCACATGAGTCTGCATTTCTGATTGGGAGCAATCAGTAGGGGCAGGGAAACCACTTTAAGAGCCAGCCCAAGCTCTCAGCTCATCATGGTCCCCCCTAGATCTGCCCCACTGATATCTGACATCATCTATCCCCTGTCTACTAGAACTTTCAAACCTCCAATAAAGCAAATGCTATTTTTTTAACAGCAGCACAGATTTCTTAAGCAAGTAAGATTCATTTTCAAATACAGAAATGGAAAAGGCACGTGTTTTTCCAAAACTCTGCAGAAAAGCAAGATTACTAGGTTTTCTTAAAATTTTTGATCTCTCTCCAGGCACCATTTTCATTTAAATTCTGGGTTGCTGAAGTTAATATTTCCCAAAGTCAAGTTATAAAGCTGGGCTCAAAACGGAATGTTTATTTTTATTTGTGCATCTGAAACCATCAGAGGACATTGGAGGGGTGTGGTAGAAGGCATCTGTCTCCAAGCATGTTTTCTTATCTCTGAAAACTTCCAGAAGGATGGGGTGAATAGGGAAAGGGGAAACAGCCACCTTCTCCACTAAGCAAGGCAGGCACACAGCGTAGGGGCAACCTTATTTCTACAGACCCACAAAAATGTCTTAATATTGATCTATTTAAAATCAGAAGAAAAAATAATAACAATGAATAATGAGTAATAAATATATGAATCATGAATCCAGTCTGGATTGTATTTATTTTTATACCAATGATGTTTTAAAATATAACAAGTCTGAACATTCCTTACAAAAGAAGGGACCCAAGAATGCAAAAGTACCAAAAGAGACGAAAATCACCATGAGATCCTGGGGGGCAAATGCTGGCTTCCAGACAAGCATCCTGGGTCTCTGCATGGCCTGTTTGTCAAGAGCACAGATTTATTTTGCTATTAACTTCTTCCCTATCTCCTTCCTGTGATGCTGTGCATGTGGCCAGTCCATAGAAGAGGTTCTCATATGGCCCCTTGTGCAAAGCCCTCAGTTTCAAAAAAGATGGAAAAGATGCCTTTCAGTCACTTTTAGAAACTTCCAAATAGAAATTTCGGAAGATTTTAATCATGTGCAGATGAAGAATAAGTACTATGGCCACTGAAGCAGATCTGCTGTGCTAGCCTCAAACCCTTTTCCATCTCTGTTCTCAGTGGCTGATTTCAAGGCATGACTTTGACTTTACTGAAAATAAAAACCACAAGGTCAAGGTTCAGGCCACAGTGAGGGTCCCTACTTGTGGATTCCCCAAGTTCTGATGAGACTGAGTTTTCCAACTCCTCAATTCAAGATCTTGCCCTAAGCCAAAACATTCCATAGATGGCTATCATTTCAGCTTCTGGGCCTTCTATGCTTAGTGTCTGCAATTCTTGTGTTAGTAGCAGATAATATATCACCTCCTCATATCTTGTTATCTTGTTTTGTTACCTCATTTTTTTTTTGCGCTTATGGCTTGACTTCCTAACTCTTGTAAAAATATATAAAATTTAAACATCTTAATACAAAGGATCTAGCCTTATAGATAGTATTTTAAAATTCCCTAATATCAAGCAAAATATCTTGCACGCAGTAGGTACTCAATCAAAATCTACCTTTAAGGCTACAGGTACACAGATCTCAGCTTGTTGCAGTGATAGGTTGTTGGCCAATTCCTGTATCCTCTGCTTTCCTACTCATTTTATAGGTGATACATAAATATCCATATCTCTCAATCCCCTACACACACTCTTCTCCCAAGTTTCTTACACAATGATACATGCATCTGCCGCAGTCTGGCTGGGCACAAAATCACGAGCCACCACACAGCTTGTAGATTCAAACAGCAACTCTTTATTCCCGAACTCACACCAGCCGTCTACAATCACGTTCTGGGGAAATCCACGTTCTCTGCCCAAATCCACCTCCACTGGGCTTCTATCTCCAAAATATACTGTCTGAATCCCGTGAGAACTCAAGGGGAACTCAGGCAGCAGGATACGCCCTATTCCCAGCAGGAATAATCTTAAACCTTAAACCTGGAACCTAAACTGGGAACGCCCTAAACAGGATTATCTTAAAACCGGGAACACCCTAATCTGCCTTGGTCCTTGAGCAAGGTCACCTACATATAATGTCACTGCAACATGTCAGCAACATGGGGTACGCTGGCAAGGAAATTGTCATACCTACTTGGCTAATGGCTCCCAGCATGCATCAAAATACTAAGCCTTAAAGAAGAATGAATTATGGCATTTGCAGGTAAATGGATGGAACTGGACAATATTGTGTTAGGGAAATAAGCTAATCCCAAAGAACCAAAGCCTGAATGTTTTCTCTGATCTGTGAATGCTAATTCAAAATGGCGGGGGGCGGGGGGGGATAGAGATATTTTGGATTAGACAGAGGGGAGTGAAGGGAGGTAATGATAGTAGAAGGAATCGGACATTATTACCCTATGTGTATATATGATCACGTGACCTGTGTAACTCTACATCACATACAACCAGAAAATAAGAAGCTGTGCTTCATTTATGTACGATGGGTCAAAATGCATTCTACTATCATGTATAACTGATTAGAACAAATTAATATTTTTTAAAAAGGAGGGAAAAAAGTCCAAAGGGCATCCTTGCTGCAAAGGATTCTATTTTTAAAACACAAATGACTCATCACTGATTTGGGTCTCTCCAAAGCCACTGGGCTGTCAGGGCAAGGGGCAAAAGGAAAAAAAAAAGGTCATACCTCTCGAAGCTGCCACCACACCTAGTGCCACTGCAGTTGTGTTAATCATGAGCTCTGCCCTTGTGTTTGGGTTAAACTGCTCTGAGCCAAAGCATTTCCCTCCAGCTGGCTCTTAAACCCACCTCTAGGGGCCAGTTCTGAATGCCGGTCCTGTGACTTTAGGGAGAGCACCAGCAGTGTCTTGCCCTGTGGAGAGCAGACCCAGCACTCTTAGGATATAAACTATTGCTGATTGCAGAGGATGTAACTACTGGGCCTCAAAAAGAATGTGTTTCTTGCACTTGTACCAAAACCATTCTTTTGTTGTTGTTGTTGTTGTTAATTGTCAAATTTATTTTTAATAGAACTTTAACTGCACACATAAACACAAATTTTATACATATTAGGAGGGTGCCATGTGTTGTTTTTATGTATGTCTTAATTATGTAATGCTTAAGTCAGATGCAACTTATCTATCTCCTCAATAATCTATCATTTCCTCATAGTGAAACATTCCTACACATGCCAAAAACTGTTCTTATGAAAGAAATGAGAAGAGGGCTTCGAGCGGGTCAGATCATCCAAAACATTCCTTTTAAATTCTGGAGAGTGATGAAAAGGGCAGAAATAATTCATTCTAATTTTGGAGGGCAGAGCAAACATGGATTTATAGACATAGTTATCAGATAGTGTTTTCATAGGAAAAAATAAATGAGCAATTGGGCAAGATGTCCTCAAAAGTAATGCATAACAAATTCCAAACTGGCCAAGCCAACACTTTCAGCCTTATTTACCATCCACAACAGAGCTGACCTCCTATTCACCCCCTACCCTGAAAGAAGACAGAAAGAGAAACAGGATCATAAAATTAAGGAATTCAGGACCAATATTGCCAGTGGACAAGACAGAAACTAATCCCAAGAAGGCACCTGGCTGGGTTTGATTTTTCCACCTAATCTTTACTCCTCAGGAAAGAACACTGAGGCACAGTAGACAAAAGTTACCTCTGAACCCTCTTTAAGCACTCATAGCATACCTTGTATGGAGGGTTTATTCCAGGACCCTCCACAGACACAAAAATCCATGGATGTTGAAGTGTTTTACATAAAATGGCAAAGTATTTGCATATGACCTGGGCACATCCCTCATCCACAGTAAGTCACCTCTCATAAAGTATAACACATAATACAATGTCAATGCTATGAAAATAGTTTTAGACCATATTATTTAGTCAGCAATAACACAGTACATGTGCAACATAGATGCCAATTTTTTCATATATTGCTATTTGCAGTTGGTTGAATCCAGCAGAGCCAACTTCTCCATTAGGAAAGGCTGGAAGGCACACAGCTTAGGGGCAACCTTATCTCTACAGACTCACAGAAATGTCTTAATATTGATTTACTGAAAATCAGAAGACAAAAATAATAACAATGAATAATGAGTAATATGAAAAATGAGTCCAGTCTAGATTATATTTGCTTTATATTAATTATTTTGGTACAGAGAGCCAATTGTATTCTCTGTAGTGAATGTGAAAGGCCAAGCTAAGTCCTTCTTCCTTCTCTTAACAAGTTTTTTTAATTTTTCCATGAACTGCCCCAAATAAGTAGGCATTCCCTTGACATTTAAGATGCTATTGCATAGGTGTCTGGGGGCCTTGTGCAGTGAGAAGCAATAGGGACAGCAGAGATGACCTCTCCAAAGCAGAAGGAACTAGGAAACAGGAAAAGCTCATCCATTAGACAGCAGCCCCACTCACATGGAGACCCAGACAGAGAGGGAAGTAGACTCTACACCTAGGGAGACTCTCCCATCTTCACCACCAGATTTATGCCCTAGAAAACTGGATGAGGTAGAAGGCTTGAGCTAGGCTGACTCCCCAGTGTGGGCAGGAAAGGTTAAATTCTGAAAGGGGACAAGGACTTCCCACTGGGAGTTATTTACAGCCTCTTTGCCCCCAGGCAGCTCCTCTTCCCCCTCCCTCAGTGGGCTGGGCTCCTCCACCATCTGACATTCTATTCTTTGAACAGCTGCTGGCTCTCCTGGTGAGTTCCCTTCACAGATGTGCAGTGCTGTTCTGAACATCCTGCCCTTGAACTTTCCCTGCCCATAATTTTCCAAACCAAAGCCTGGCAATAAAAATGTCAGCCAGGATAGAGAAAATGGGGGGGGCGGGGTGGGGGAGGGTAGAAGGGGTGGTATTTAAAAAAAGAAAAAAGAAGAATAGGAAGATGCTTCACACATGTGGTGATTTGCTTTGACTTCTTCAACAAAGGTTAAACACAGGCCGTGACTTCTCGAAAAATGCACTGAGGCAGAGAGCTGAGGCTCATTTATCAGCACAGCACCTAGAAAGGCCCTGTTTCGTAAAGGAGCTGAGAACCAAAGGCCAGCTGAGGGATGTGCTTCCTTCCGTATGCCCTGGGCTGCCTGGCTGGCCACTGTCCTGGGCAGGGTGTGCTGGTGGTGACAATGAAAGCTTGTATCCACAGTACCTTACACTGTCAGCCACCCCAGTGATGATACCTGTGCAACCCTCAGGGCTCTGCCAGGTGCCACTCATGAGGTTAGGCACTTGGGGAGACAATGGGTCAACACCTTCTTGTACTCAGAACAAGGCCAGAGAAGAAACCAGTTATATCATTTCAAGTCCTCAAAAGAAATCCCTTTAGTTCGGTAATACTAATTTCCTAGGCACACAAATCTCCTACAACATAACACAAAACAATAATACATTAACTAAATCCTGTAGCTCTATAAAGGGAAAAAAAATTGCTGAGTGGGGAAACAGGGCATTTTTCATTATCTACTGTACCAAGTAACAGGCACAAAGATTGAGGAACGGATGGAAAAGCCAAAGGTTTCTCTACTTGGAAAGAATTCCCTTGATGGGAAAAGCTCCCGAGAAACAATCAACTTTCCTTGTTCTTTGCTAACTTGACCTTATTCTGTCATGAAATGCTACCACTCTACTGAGATTAAAAAGAATCCCATGCATATATTATTATGTCAGAATGAACCCCACTCTTATATATAGCTATAATGCACAAATAAAAACATTTCTAAAAATTAGAAATAAATCTCATGTGCATGTACAAATATGTAATAATGACTCTCACCATTATGTATAATTATAAAGCACCAACGAAAAAGTATGAAGAAAAAGGAACAGGATCTCCCGGCACAAGAGAGCACACCTGAAATCCCAGTGACTCTGGAGGCTGAGGCAAGAGGATTGCAAGTTCAAGGACAGCTTCAGTAATTTAGTAAGACTCTCTGCAAATGAACAAAACCCAGTCCTTCCCACCAAAAAAAAAAAAAAAATTAAAGGGCTTAAGATGTGGCTTAATAGTAAAGTACCCCGGGGTTTAATGCCTAATATCAAAAAAAAAAAAAAAAAAAAAAAGGATCTTATTGAGGCATTATTAGGAAGAAACAGATCAGGCCTCAAACAGACCTCAAATAGCACAGGACCCTTGGGAGCATCTTAGGGGGAAGTCTGTGACAGGACCCTCCAAAGCACTGTCCACTGCAGAGCTGGCCCCCAGGATGGGGACATAGAGAATAAAAGAAAAACAGGACAGATGATTTGGCAGGATGAGATGGAGCCACCTCCCAACCTTGCAACATTACACTCAATCCCTTTGGTTCCTTCCACAATCTGGAATTTCACTTCCTGACAAGAAGAAGAGAGTGAGACATACTGAGTCAGATCCCAGCTCCACTACTCATTAGACACATAGTTTGGGGCAAATTTTGCAGCTTTTCCTCCTCACCTATAAAGTGGGGACAGTAATACTTACCTTAGGAGGCTATTAGGAGAATTTGATGAGATTGCAGGTGCTATTTATTTTATTTTAAAGTGTCTTGCACAGTAGCTCACACATAACACACCATCAGTCAGTGTGAGCTCCCTCCACCCATTTGCCCTCTACTCCCCCTTTGAAAGACAATTTTTGGCCAGGGAATGAGAGGCCAGGCCATGTGGAGATGGGTGGTAAAGCTGTTGAGTGACTAACATGTTCCACTAGAGCTCTGAGTATCCTCACTGAATCAGTGGCACCAGTTTTATTTTCAGAGACAACAGAAATCTGATCAATTTCTGTCACCACTTTCAAGATGGTTCTCCATAACCAAATCTAACCAAAATTATTTTGTCACCTGGACAATATTCAGCATTATGACATTAAAAATGCTTCAAATAAATTAATAAATACAACATTAATGAATGAATACAAAACGAATGAATGAATGAATGAATGAACCAACGAATACCAAAGCAAAATTTAAACAAACTGGGGAGAGACCATTTTCCGGTTGTAACACCACTGTTACCTTGGCGATCCAGTTCTTCGATTAGAAGCTCTACAAAATCAGTGCTGATTCCTTCCTCCTCCCTAATGTCCATATCCCCAAAACAACAGTGCTGAGACCAGAAGCCAAGAGCAAAGACTGGCAAAATCAGCAGGTCCCCATATTGGGTACCAGCCATTTTGGAGCAGATAAAGTCATTAAGGAAAATTTTAACAATGTATAACCTTTCAGTTTTACTCTGCTCACAGCAAGTGGTTTGTCTTTCAGAGACAAGAGCCTGCCTTGAAGTCGCCAGTGAGCAGGACTTGACCTTCATTTTTCGGCATATGCAGCATTAAATATTCATAATCCACGTAACCAAAGCATAAGAAGTAGCAGTGTTCAAACATGAATAAAAGGAATGAAAATCTGCACATGTGTGAGTCATTCTTTCCCAGAATGCCTCTGGGAAAAAATGCAGATACCCAGAGCTCTGAGCTGCTGTCTCTTCCAACTTTCTCTTGAAATTCTGGAAATAACAGGACCATTGCATTATGCAACCCATGAATCCTGCTCTCATGCTGATATCCACAGGTCTTTCTTTTCTTCCCTCCATCCCTTATCTATTAAATAAGAATTAATATTCTTGTCTCAAAGGGAACCAGCAACAGTGACTGACATTAGCATTCATAGGCCATCAAAGGAAACTCTCCACTTGGTTGTATAACTTTAAAAAAAAAAAAAAAAAAAACCTTTCCTATTTGGGAAAGGTCTCAGGCATTGGGAGACATCAGAATAGGGAGCTAGGGGAGCTACAGATGTAGCTCAGTGGTAGAGTGCTTGTCTAGCACGCTCAAAGCCCTGAATTCAATTGTCAGTTACAAAAAAAAAAAAAGAATTAGGAGCTGAAGTGACAACATGGGGCATAAATTGTGTAAGAAGCCTTTTTAAAAGAATAAAAATGTTCCCCTTGGATGGCTAATCAGAAGAGATATTTGGGAGGGGTGAGTATCATGAGCTTCATGCAATTATGAAGGCACTGACATTTATGTCTTTCCAAAGACTTGCAAGATCACCTCCCTCTGCTTGGGTCTTTCCAGAGAGTCTACCACTGGGATGATGAAGCGTACTTTTAACACAGTTTAATATAATTCTCCTTGGCTTTCAACTCTAGATGCTCAAAGGCACTCTATCTCAGCTAAATAGTAACCACTGGAGGCCACAAGAATGATCTTCCCTGGTGATCCTTCCAGGAAAATTAAGACCCAAAGAACTGCTTCTCGAACCCTTGAATGAAAAAGACCAACTCAGAGATCTATCTATCCTGGCCTAATAACTCAAAAGAAAGATGCCTAGGAAAAGATGGTTTTATGAACAACCTATCTTCTAATCCTTAATAGTAAAATGCACTTTGAAAGGTTAAAAAAATCATAAAGCTGCTAATTAGACATTCATCTGAACTCCCTTATCTATCTGCTGATGCTCAGAGGTAGATTAAACCACTTGGCTGGTGTGTCCGAAGTATAATTGGATGTGGCCTACTCTGAGACTAAGCTGGCAGAGTGGACCATCAGAGCCTTCTTTATATATTTACCTGCTTTCTTTGCACATCTCAAAAGACAAGGTGCAGAGCCTCAGATCTTGAACTTGTACTGTTCCTAACTGTTTTAGTGGGGCTAGGTCTGGTTAAAATACAGTGAGACAAGCCATTTCATGGACAATGTCAGTCTAATTAATTAGGCTCACTCCAGATTTATTTATTTCAAGGGAGTAAATGCTAACTAAAATTCATCTCAAAAATATTAGGTACTTTTTTCCAAGGTGATGACTCAGAATAATTTCCAAGAGAAGTTCTAAGCTACTTTGCAAGATGTCCAGAAGGCCAGCCAAACCATGACTGTTCAGTTAGTAATAGTTTTGAATGAAAAGGATAGACTTTAAGAATGTCTATTCTATTTTCTTAACCTCTTTCCATTTGCATCTTGCTTGTATGTGGACAAACTTTCATTTTGTCTTGTTCACTAAGCTTGATTGTGGTTTGTTCAATAGGTTTCATTTCGTTTTATTCCTGGGAATTCATTGGCTTATCATAAAGGTTAACTTTATAGATTCTACTCTAATGTTCCCCTTGCTTAAGCTGAGCTTACTTTCTGACTCTCCCCAAGAAGATGAAAGACTCTCTTGTGCTGATAGATGATGGGGTCTCTCATGGTTCAAAATCTTGGAATATGGTCTTAGGACCAAAAGAAGTCAGGTGAATGAAAAGTAGATTGGGCTACACAAAGAGCCACAAAGTCTTTTTTTTTTTTTAATAAACAAAGTCTTGCTAGGATAAACTGCACAGTTTAATGATACAGAAGAGAGATGGGCTAAAGCTAGGATGAGGCCAGGGCAGTCTCCAAGGACAGTCTCATCTCTAAGACCAGCTTTGGTAGAGACTCCTTGCAAGTCCATCAAAGAATCAGAGAGGGATTCCAATGCCAGCTTCCACAAGGCTCTGCAGTGTCAGAATTAATTCCAAAGGACACGGAGGCAGGCAGAGCATTTAGGAGAAAGGGTCTGCCTTGGGGAATTTCATCCTTTTCTATCTTCTTCCATGCAGATGAGAACACCAGACCCAGAGAGCCAAAGACTGTCTCCTAGTAGACGCTAGAAAAAAAGGACACCATCCAGATCCATCCAACAAAGAGCATTTTATTTCCAAGTATTACAGAGGAGTAAAAAGGGAGGGAAGGTGCAGCTGAGGTATCTGTCCTTCCAACAGGGCACCACACTCACCTTTACGTAAGGTGTGCTCTCTCTTTCCCCAGCAGGGGACCCACAACCTATGAGAACACCCCTGGGAGAGATGGGAGAAATAAGACCAAGGGATTTAGAACCCCAGTTGAATTCCAATAGGGTCCAGAAACACCAAATGTAAATATTCAAAGAGGGCTTACCTTCCATGACATGCCAATTGGAATCTTCCAAATTTAAAAACATGCTTCCATTCTTGGCTAGCGATTTTTGATGAAACAAGTATGCATCCTCATCCCCTGAGGATTGTAAAAGGTCCCTCCATTCAAGAGAGTGAGGGAAGCAGGTCTTGGATGTAAGGATTGGCTGAGGCACTCAACAGTCTTAGTCGTGGCTGACTCCCAGGGACAGGTGATCAGAGGAGATGTCTTCTTTATTTTCCCTAACATGACTTTTTGGCCTCTGCACCCCAATGCACAAAAATCATCTGGCTGGTGACCAGAATGCTCTGAGACATTTAGAGTTTAGGTGTGCATGAAATCACCACCAACCAGAGTCTCAGAAAAAATGAGCACGGAGCTCAGTATTCAGGCACAGCAAGTCCAAACCAACAGACAAAAGAGGCAGGTTTCCTAGAATCAAAGTCTAGTTTCCAACAGCATGAGGAATGGAGTTAAAAGTGTTAAAAGCACTCTCACCACAGATAGCGAGGGCAAGAGAAGCTCAAGGTCACTGTCCCTTGGCCAGAGTCATCAAATTCCCATTGCAACAGAAAAACAAGACTGACTCCGTCTCTGCTCACTTCTCAGTTTCGATGGATGACGGCACTAGAAAAACTGGAACAAATGATGCATCCAGGGGACCAGAGAGGGTGTAGCGGTCACCTGGCAGCTCCAGCAGGTGCTCTCTTCAGCCTCTGGAGGGTGCTCGCCATCTGGGACCCAGGTCACCCTGGAGCACCAGTTCACTCAGTAGGTACCCAGAGGTATGCAAGAGTGTCCCCTGCAGGAGTTCTCAGATAGCCCTGGTCACCTCCACTTCCAGGATTCATCTTGAATCCCTTTGTCCCACGTCCCTTACTTTCACAATTCAAGAAGCACCAGCATATGATGCTTCAGCTAAATGTTGGGTTGGCTGGTGAAAGAATAACACCTTGCTTTCTAATCTGCCCTCCAACAGGATCAAAGCACGGGAAACCCAAATGAGAAAAGGCTCCTACAACCATGCAAGAATAGCTTCAGATGCTATGGAACTGTCACCCTCCCAGAGGTTGCAATTGCCCATCAAAGCCCTCTTAACTTCTTGACATCTTCAGCACAAATACTTTATGAGGAAATAGCTATTTAAAATAAATAATACCCAGCAAGAAGGCTTGACCCCATGGGAGGCCCCTCCCTCCCATGCCAGCTGAATCCAGGCAGCCTTCCTCTGAGAGCTTTCTTTCCCACTCAGGAAATAGCACAGAAGAGCCCTGCCTTCCTCCAAAAGTCTTCGGCACTCGGGAGGTTCTTGCAGGGGTTGGTGTTAAGGGAAATAAATTCATCAGTGTACAGGGTCATGGTTGTTTTAGAAAGAGAGGGCAGGAACAACGTATTTGAATACTCACTTTGACGAATCTATGAAGTATATCACAAGTGCACCAATGCTGAGAGCAAAGACCAACACAACCTGCAAAGAAGAGGAAAATGCCATCACTTTATAGCCAGACATCAGGCTGTTTATTTATCTTTATTTTTTTGACACTTGCAGCAGCAACTGAAACATGGTGCCAACTGCCTTCAGGAACCTGGTTGGAATTGCGTGCCCTTACTGCCCCCACAGGCCATCTGATGTCACCTTCTCATCTGGCAGTGGGCAGCACCCTTGTTCCTTGCCAATAGGGGTCAAGGCAGACTTTTACCTCTCCGGGCACTGGGATTTTTATCTGGTCCTGTAATCTGAAGGTCCAGCTTCTCTGTGACTGAAATCAATACACTTCAGGGGGAAAAGAGCAGGTAAAGATCTGAGGTGATAAGATTTGTTGTGTTATGTGACTTAGAATCTAAAGAGACCCCAATACAGAATATCAATTTTTAACAGCTTTGTTGAGGTATAATCTACATGCCACAATATTCACCCATTTTAAGCATTCAATTCAGCAATGGCTTTTAGTAAATTTACCATGTTGTGTGACCATCACCATAATCCACTTTCAGAACATCTTCATTATCCCAATAAGATCCTTTGTGCCCGTTAAATTAATCCCTGTTCCCATCTCCTGGCCTCAGACAACCACTAATCTGCTTTCTGTCTCCACACAAGAAAGATCCATTTGAAAAGCACAGATTTGCATGTACAAATATCCATATGGGCATGTGCACACAGACAGAGCTGTATGAACATTCACCGTGTATACACTACAGGTATGTAGTTATAACACTTCTCAAGTACTTAGGAAGCAGTTTAGGTATAGAAAGCCAAGTTAGTTAATACATTCATCCAGTTAAATGACAATCTTCATCCTTCTTTACACATCTCACTCAAAATTAATCACCCTTGATATAAAAGACAGTTTTGGCATCTCCCTCAAACCTGTCATGCCAAAGTCTATCATGTGAATATGTAGTGGATTAGACTGATACTGACACTTCAGTCTTCACTCAACATTCCAATGTGTTTATTTAAATAATCTTTCACAGAGGAGGCAATTAAAGCATATAAAGGACAGGTCAAGAATAAAAAAGAGGCCAAGGGCCAACAATTGAGCCTGAAACAAAAAGTAAACACCATCACCAGCACACACAATTCCCACCTGCCAGTCAACAGATGCCTTTTAGATATGCTAATATCCTAAGTAGAAGCAGGCTGAAGGGCCTTAGAAGTGGAGGTCTCCTGGGACCACCCCTATAAGAACATCTGCTGGCACTGGCTGATGAACAGAGATGAATCTCAATTCATGGAAAGACTAGCCATGATCAAGCTCTTTGTGCGCATGTGTGTGTGTGTGTGCGCATGTGTATATAAGAAAGAAAATCACACATAACCTGCAATTTGTGTGTATACCAAAGTTGGCCAGTGATGGAAAATGAAATCTGCATGAGATTCTCATTTGAACTGCTGCAAACCTACAAGGAACTCCTGAGGAGGACTGCTGGTCTCTAAACACTATGAAAAACGACAAAATAACTGAACACTGCGAAGGTAACATGCAGCTTCATAGCAACTGCTAAAATTTCCTTATGAAAGAAAGTGTTAAAAACAATACACCACCGGGTTTATTTTATTCTTCCATTTTGTTTTGAAAACCAAAACATGCTCCATTGAATCCAAGCAAACTCCTGCAGTCTCTCAGTAATTACCAGCTACCCAGCAGAATCTCTCTGGGCTGGCCTTTCTCCCTCTTCCCCCTCACACGCATTCATTCATATATTCCTTGCAAAGGTAGATGTGAAAATAAAACATACACAGGCCTCCACTTTATCCTCTATTATCTGAAGGAGGCAGCAAAATATAAGCTGAAGATTAATTTGGAGCTGCATTGCTATTTCTTTGACATAAGCACTTAGATCCTGGCCCTGACCTCATTCTCAAAAAGCTGCAAAGGGAAGGGGTGTGGCCAAAACAAGGGGGGAAAGGCCTTTTCATTCATAAACACTGGATCCCAGACTAATCCCTGTTGATCTGGTTCCCTGTGTGTCCCTGAATACTGAGCTTCTGTCAGAGCTAGCTAGATGGTCCTAAGCCACTAAAAGCCATAGTTGCAGGAAAGGAAAGCAAAAGTCCTTGCAGATGGCATCTACATAGTTCTATAAGGAATTAAAATCTAACCCTTATGCAATAGCTCTTTCCCAGCAACAGGATGGCCAAAGTAACTAGTGCCTACCAGCTGCCTCCATGTGGTATCCGTGATGGGAATTAACATGTTGCTTATTTAAGCAAATCAGACAGTGACAAGAGGGTGGGGATCCTGCTGCTCTCAAGTATCAGCATCTGAGAGAGAGAGAGAGAGAGAGAGAGAGAGAGAGCAAGCACAGGAATGGATGGAAATGACCTCCATAGCTCCAAGGCACTGAACCTTCTTTCTGTTTCATGGACTATGCCGGGGGCCATGTGTTCAGCCAGAAGGCTTGCTCTTGGTGAGGTCCAGGGAAGCCAAACTGTCCCACTCACCATGATCCATCAGCAGCTGTCTCCATGCAGGAACTGACCAATAAAGGTAAATGTGCATGGCATCTTGAAACTCTCTCAATACCTCTTGATCATGTCATTGATGACATTGTCAACCTGGATCCAGGTGCTGCAGGAAGACATTAACCCTTTGAATTTGTTCAGGAAAATAGAACCAGAAGAGACTGGACTTCCTTCCTCATGGCTTTAGCAAAGCCACCCAAAAGGTCTAGTTTATTCTTTCTCTCTCCCTTTAACAAATTCTCATTGTCTGAGACCCCTGTTGTAAATTAAAAGAAAGAAAGAGAGGAAATAAAGAATACAAAATGATTAAATCTTCTTCTAAAGGATAATAATTATTTTATATAAAGCCTCCAAATAGTAAGTACTTATTTAACATATACTATGCATAGGTCCAGAGAAACAAAAGACTGAAGTCCACTTGGAGTTATAAAATGTACTCTTTACAGAGTAGTCCTTATACAGATAAATTCTATGCTATTACTCGATTAGTGGTAAATGTTCAGTATAGGTATAGTCAATTTATAGTAAGATAGTAACTATATAGATCATTAATAAACCGAGTTGGAGAAGTATAAGTACTACAGGGGATCTTGTCTTGCTATCACTTCATGCTTCTTTTTTTTTTTTTTTTTGGAACTGGGAATTGAACCAGATTAAGATTCAGTTCCTTCCTTCCCTCCTTTCTTTTGATTTTGAGACAATTTTTCTCTAAGTTGCCCAGGCTGACCTTGAACTTGCGACCCTCCTGCCTCAGCTTCCCCAATCACTGGGATCACAGGCCTACACCACCACACCAGACTAATAGCTCTTCATTCTTAAAGTGCCTTTTCTTTGAACAAGTTATGCTTACTCCAAGATGCCTTTGAAAAGGGTAGGGCCACTGGAGATCCCTCCATGTATTCCTATAGTCCCAGGGGTAGGGACATGGTAAAATGAGGTCAAAAGAGCACAGTACCTAAGAGAGGAAAACACGCATGGCCTCCAACAGAATAATCCTCACAAAGACCAAGCACTTTATGAAGCAGGTCCCAGACCTAGACTTGTAGGCAGGAGCCTCACACAGGAGATCACCTAACATTAGCAGTCACAGCACAATTTCTGCTTTCCAGAGCCTGTCCAGCATTTCCCACTTCCTATAGATTGGACACTCCAAATCACCTTGTCTTCCTTGCATGGTACTGCCTACCATATTCTTAGATTTACTGAAAATACCCACATGCTACCTGGTGATGCTGAATACTAGGTGATATTTCCAGAGTGTGAGACTCCAAAACACAAAAGCCATTTGATCAATGTTATTAGAACAATAGCATATAAAGTTACTTTACTGACAGAAAGACAGTCATCAATTTTCCTTAACTCCAAGATGAAGCATGAAACATTTACACAGAATACCACGAACACACACAGTGTGTTAAAACAACACCACAACAAAGGAGGGAATCTGATGGTAATCAAGAGGGAGTTTCACAACCATCTTCCAAAATGGAAACTCTAGCAGGCCATGAAGACCTTCCAAAAGCCTGAGAAATTTTACAGAAATGAAAACTAGTATAGCCAAGTAGGGAATAGTTCCCCTCAGTTCCCCGAGCTCCTGGGAAAAGGCAGATTCAGTGATGTGACTACAAAGGGGCCTGAGTCAGGGAAGGTGGTTCATTAGAGAAGAGACCTCACCCATTCTAGAACCTGGATTCCAGTTGCCAGGTTGAGGCCCAAATGTTTTCAACTAGCATGTGAAGCTAGCTACACAGCCTTCAGAGATGGATTTGAGACAGACACAGAGGTGGCTGACACCAGAATTCTATCACCTGGAGAATTTTTCTTAAAAAGCAGAGATGCCTTCTTCCCACCCTGGGCCAGGCAGCCACCAGTGGGGGAGGGGAAGCTGGGCACCTCTATTTTTAACAGGCTCTTCCAGAAATCTGACATGTGGCCAAGAGTGGGAGTTGCTGAATTAAAGCCATTAGGGGAAACCACTTAGCTCAAGTCAGAGATTAATTTACAAATGTCGCCTTAACAATTAGCCCATTAGAACATATGCATGAGGCCTGCAGGCTTGGAGGATCTGCTAGGAGTACTTGAGAAAGTACAGAGAGGAGAATGAATTAATTCTCTCCTGAGCAGGCTGTGCATAGTCTCCTCAGCTCACAGTAGAACAAATGACCCTAATTAGTGATTCTCCATGTTTGATGTAGAATCCAGCTACTGGCAGTAGAGACCCTTCTCAGAAAATGGACAAATTTCTCTACGTGATTCCCAAATTACTGAGGTATAATTTACATATGACAAAATTCACTATATACAGAAAAAATAGATATAAGAATTACCAAGAGAAACAATCTGGGGACATTTTGTTTCTGAGAGATAATACCATCCCATCATCTAAATTATCATGTTTGGTCCGGTGAATTTAACAACTCCAACAAACATTTATTCTTAGGCACAAGGCCCAGAGTGAGAGACAGAGAAATACAAAGGTGATATTGCTAAACCAGGCCTGTCTTTTGCCCCTCAGAAGGGATCTACAAATTTCAATCTCTCAGGAGAACACTGTGGATTTAAGAAATGTCACACACAAAATGCTTCACATTGCCAAAGGAAGCATCAGGGGTAGAAGTAAAATCACCTTCACTGCAAACTCCCCCAAAATAGAAGGAGAAGATAAAAGCAAGGGTGGAAAATTCAGGAAAGGGAAAGAATTCCTGTCACTTTATGTCCACCTGAGGGGACCTGTTCTAAAGAAGGATAGACACCAAGCACATAGTAGGACCAACATGGAAGGGGGGAAGCACAGGACCACAATAAACAGCATTCTCTCTTAAGTATAACACAATCTCTCTGGGACTCAGTTTCCCAATCTGTGAAAAGATGGGATTAGAACAGATGAGTGTTTGACGGTATGTCAGTCAATTTTTTGTCATTGAGACTAAAATATCTAACAAGAACAACTTAGAAGAGGACAATTTTATTTTGGCTCACAGTTTCAAGGTCTCAGTCCATGGTCTGCCAGTTCCATTGTTCAAGGCCTGAGGAAAGGCAGAATATCATGGCGGAAGGATGTGGTAGAGGAAAGCTGCTCAGCTCATGGGTAGCCCCAAAAGAGAGAGAGAGAATAAGGAGCGAGGGCCAAGATATTGTCCAATGCCATGCTCCCAATGACCCACTTCCTCCAGCTATCCCTAATCTGCCTACAGTTGCCACCCAGGAGCCCATTCAAATTATTAATCAATCAAACAAATTAACCCACTGATGAGGTTGCTGTTCTTGTCATCTAATAATTCCCTACTTGAACATTCCCACATTGCCTAACACATGAGCTTTTCAGGGGACATTAAATATTTAAACCATAATATGTGGGGACCTTAGTAGCTTAATGCATACAGGGAAAGAACTGAAAACCTTGGCTTGAAAACGCAGCACTCTTTCCTGCCAACTATATACCCTTTGTGCATAATTATAATTCAGCATGATAATAATAACGCCTGTCACTGAATCTGTGTCCAAGAGGCTTGTTATGTAAAATCAAAAGCACACACCCCACAGATCCTTCAGTTTATAGTTCTTGTTTCCAACAGCACAATCAATTGCTCATGTCATATGTCAGTCCACAAAACTGACACTAGACAAAATACAAAAGGACTTAGAGGGGCCACTGGTCAGTTCACTCACGGGCCTAGGTCTCAGCTGTGCCACCACAACAAGGAATTAATTGAGTGGTGGTCTGCCCCAGTCGACTTCCCTCCTACCTCTGGGAGTCTTTGAAAAGTTCATGATTCTGCAGGTTTTACCCCCAGAAGTCCTCAGTTCTGAGTCTGGGTGTTTTCTTAAAGGAAAAAAGGAAGACATTTTTTTCATATTATGACAAGTGGAGTGATATGTTTTTCCATTCTAAACCATTAACCGTTCTTAGTAGAAGATATAATATTGCTACCAAAAAAGGAACTTCAGTGATCATAAATTTTAAAAGATTTGTAAAGTATAAAACATTTTGATGCCACCATTTAAACATTCAAACATCCCCTAAATTCCAAGGCTGCCTGACATTCTGGCATATTACATTTGACTTAAAGAAGTGTACAAACCAAAACACTGCTAATTCATTCACTGGAAACAAGACATGGATTGCCCTATTATATCAGTTTAAAACCTCTGATAGAGGTGAGATGAAGTTTCAGGTGATGGCAGTACTGAGGAGACACCCAGAGGAAGCAGAGTGGGGATGAAGAGCACCGGAGTGGAGGAGCCAAAGACCCACCTGCATAAGACTCCGAGATTCAGGTGCACAGACCAGAAGGGATGACGGGAGCTGGCATCAAGAGCAGAGAGTCAAGCAGGGCAGCCACTGGTGAATGGTGGGGAGGCATCAGGAAGAGCAGACGAGAGAAGGATTTGGATGGCAGGAGCCTTGGAAGAAAAGCTTTTGAACAAGGATGGAGGGGCACTGGATCCAGGGTGGGGGCAGAGGGTACAGTGGTCTCTGGGCTACCAAGAAACAAGCAACCTCCCTAAGGGAGGCAGGCACGAGGGAAACTCCAAGAAAACTAGATTCAGCTAAGGTGGTAGACCTGGGCAGCGTTCAGTGAAGAAGTGGAAAAGTTAAGATTTGAACTAGGAATCTGCAAAAACAAACTGAAGCACTTTCTTGAGGAGGTGAGGTGTGGAGACATAAAAATAACACAAATGCCAACATACAGGTAAGAAATGAACATATCAATTCATTTACACATGCACACACTGCGAGGGTCATGGAGATAAACTGATCATTTACCACTAATGCTGGATTCTATTGGTAGTTATTAACCACCTATATGCCCAGCACATTGTCTCTTTAAATCAAGTTATTTCCAAATGACTCTATAGTCGGGAAGCCCTGAAAAAGCCTCTTAGTGTAAGCTACAAAGAACAAGTTTCTTATAGATCATCTGTCTGCTGGTATGTAGACACAATTAATTCAATAATGAACTTTTTGAGGGAGGACAGAGATGAATTTCACTAGTATATAGAGAGATAGAGGATCTGAATTCCTCTTAGTTTTTAATGTTCCCCAAAGAAGAATCTGGGTCATAAATTACAAGCTAATTGTCTGCCCTCTTTCTTTCCAAGGGATCATGTTGCCCTAACTGTATCGTCAGGCATGTGAGCTTCTGCAGGGCAGTGCTCCCCAATTGTGGCAGGGCTGTGTTCACATCCTGGATTTTGCTGCTGAATATACTAAGGAACATTCTCATCTCATTTTGCCCAAACTGAAAACACAGAAAAGTCAAATGTGTTCTTCTGAGGTCCCGATTTACAATAAGTGAAATAAGGAAATGAAATGAAGAAAAACCATTGTAACGGTAAGTCAGAAAAATTTCCCTAAAACCCATGCCTTTCCTGAAGTTGCCTCATAAAACTTAAAAGGTTGCATTTTGCATAATTTTACAAGGACATCAGAACCTATGCACTGACAAGCAAGATAAAATCTTCCATTTGAGGTCTCAAGTTGGAAAGACATTTCCTGTCTTACTATTGAAAAATCTGGTGCTGGGGTAAGGGAAGTTCCATCTGCTGGTGGAATTCCCAAGTTTGCAGCTAATGAGCTTTTAGAGAAATTGTTGGCTTAAGTACGGGTGCCTTGGCCAACTGGATTTTTAATTTAATTAGGTTTATAAGAAGAGAAATCTTCTATAGCACTGTCGGGTCACCAGTTGCTATTCACTGTCACTGAGGACTAATTTGTAGCCATCTCTGCCCTACTTCTCAAATCTTGCCAGTCCTTAGATTATATTAAAGGCAAAACTAAAGTCAAGCCGGGATTCAAGCATATACTTGGACATCAATGTTCAGAGCAGCATCATTCACAACAGGCAAAAGGTAATAGGAACCCAGTGTCTACTGTTGTGTCAATAAACAAAATGATACGTATAGTTGACAGATGCCATAGTCTGGCTAGGCACAAAATCACGAGCCACTCAAACAGGAACAAACTTTATTTTGAAACTCCCCGCCAATGCCCCGTAGGCTCCCAGGGGGAAAAATGCCAACCAACACACGCAGTGTTCTCCCTGCCCGCAGTGTTCTCCCTGCCCGGCAACAGGAAATCCCTCCTCAGGAATTCCCTCCTACCACACTTCCCCAACCAATGGGAACTCTCCAGGAGTCCGGTAGCAGGCCAAGGTGGACAGCAGGGGTCTAATATACATATGAATGCAGATCTTAACATAATCATATCATCTCAATGGCTTGCTGGCTTCACCTTTCAACCAAAAATGCCATGCATCATACTACTTGGCTATGGCTCTTAGCAGACAGATGCTTTTTGGCCTCTCAAAAAAAAGGAAATTCTGACACAGACCACATTATTGATGAACCTTGAGGACAGCGGGTTGAGTGAAAGAAACCAGTGACAAAGGCCAATACTGGATAATTCCACTCATGTGAGCTCCCTACAGGACTGAGACTCACAGAGACAGAAAAAGGAATGGTGGCCTAGGGACTATGGGGAGGGGAGAATGGGGAACTGTGTTATAATTTCAGTTTTGCAAGAGGAAAAATTGTATGGATAGATAGCGGTGACGACTGCATAATAATAAGAATGTACTTAATACCACTGAGCTGAACACAGTAGATTTCAAATGGCTTAAATGCCAGGATATATATATATATATATATATATATATATATATATATATATACACACACACACACACACACACACACACACACACATTTTTTTAATGGACAAGATATTCTGAGCAGCTACAAGTGGAATCCAGAAGTATCTCACATTTAGAGACCCAAACAGACTCATTCTCCTACAAGTTTACTTGTGTCCTCCTTCTAGTAGCAATGGCTATTTCCTGGAAACTTGTTACTATGTACAAATGACTCTAGCTTCTCTAGATGTTTGATCTTACTAAAGCTGGCATTTCTCCTTTAGTCTCCAGAGCCTGTCCCCCATGTAGCCACAGAGACCTTATATGGGTCCCTGCCTTTCCTCTTCCACTCCCCTCCTCCCTCCTGGTCTATCAACAGGGCTCAAAGCTGGCCTTGAATTTCTTAGTGATAGAGGCTCTGACTGGAACATCATCTATTTTGTCTCTGATAACTGCAGCTAAAGCACCAGATATGATTGAAAGTTTCAGAAGACCATGCCCTTGATCCCATAACCACTTTACAAACACATAACAATTCCCTCCAGAAGGTAACGAAACAGACAAAGGGCAGGTGGTCTCTAAATTTAAGCCTCAAGACCAATTTGCAGTAATGATGTGGTCACAGCCTCTCAGTGGGTCAGCAAAACCCTTAGAATCTACCTCAAATCCCCTCTTGGTGGCAACGATTTTGCCACCAAAGGTCTTGCTTTTTAAAAAGAGTATCAATGTACCTTTGAAAGCAATGCCACCAAAGGGAATTGGCCAGAGATGATGAGCGGCCATTCCACTGACAAGATGACACTGATTCCAGCACTGGAAAGGCTTAAAAACCCTCTCCTGCCCATGCAGGGCTTTTCCAAGGACGTGCCAAGCCTCCAGCCTTCTCTTAGCTTCTTTTATACAGGAAAACAGAGAAAAGGAGTGTAGAGAATGTCACTGATGATCTTTTCAAGACCATTTACCAGAGGAAGAGCATATGTCCAAAGGTGGATGTCCACCTCTGCTTCATGTCTTAGCTCCTCCACATACTCAGGACCTTAAGTGACACACTATTTTCTCCCCAGGGGTCCTGCCTGCTGGCCAAGACCAGTGGTCTTTTGGGACATGCTATCAGGGATTCCAAGGAATCTAGAAAGCCATTTTTGTTAAGGTCTACAGTGGAATTAACTCTAGAAATCCAAAGAGAAGACCTCACCTAGCTTATCTACTTCTGACACCCCTCCTGCCTTCAAAATGATTTTTTGTATTTACTATTAAACTCTGACTGACAAGCTACCCTTACTGAAAGAGGAAGCTTCACAAGACAGCATCCTTCATGCTCACAAAGTCTTCCTCTCACGGTCTAGAGAATCAGAAGGCAGAGTTAACAGCACAAACCTGGACACATACAGTGATGGACACCCTGGGCAGGGGTGGGCACCCCGAACACGGCACTGCTGCTAGTTTAGAAAGAATGAACCACATTCCCAGCTACCCCCTTGCCTCCTACAACTATCTCACAAATACCCTGTCACCCAGTGAGGATCAGATGATAATGACTTGGCCCAGGGTAACTAGAGTTCTGGCTTGGTGGAGATAGAAAAACCACATGTGCTACTTGCGTGCATCATAACACAAAAAAAGCTTCCAACCTTCTCTTAGCTTCTTTTTTACATAAAAATGGAGAAAAGGAATCCAGAGAATGTCACTGATGGTCTTTTCAAGGTCATTTACCAAAGGAAGAGCATGTGTAGGATGTCCACCTCTGCTTTATGTCTTAGCATCTTCAACAGGCAGACCAGGTGTCTGGTTAAGGAGAAAATGTGTAAAGGATTTTTTTTTTAATTTCACATTTTTAAGAATTTGACATAGTCATCCGGGAGGAATCAGCACTGAGATGGGTTTCTTTAAGCTTATCGCATAACTTTTCCGTGTCTCAAATGTGTATGTGCGAAGAACTGACATCTTTGCAGGGCTTAGAGGCTCTTATTGTCACAAATCTTTCTGTGCATTTTGGCATAGCCCCAGCATGATCACCAAATCCAGCTTCCCATCTGCTCCATTAAAAGATTGCCAGGCATGAGAATTCATTTCTATGAACTTTCCCACCATTCTGCAGTTCTTCCTTATTCATTTATTGCACAAAGTTGCTGAGCATTTGCCCCCTATAGATTCTGGGCTGAGCAGGAAGGACATACAGAACTGAAGAAGAAAACCCCTGCTTTATGAACCTGAACTCAAATTTTCATCCGTATTGTGCAGAGCAGGATGATGGATGCCAAGATAAGTTTCCTACCATCAAATGCCTTTTGAGACATTCATGCCCTAGATCCGTGGTTCACAAACATGAAGTGTACAACAGAATTATCTGGAGGGAGGATTTGTTAAGATGCAATTGCTGAGGCCCATCCTAGAATCTCAGATTCAAGAGGTGTGGGGGTTCACAAGACTTTGCATTTCCAACAAGTCCCAGGTGCTGCTGGTGTGAAGGTTATACTTTGTAAATTACTGCCTTAAACCATCATGAAAGAAAAGCCTATCCTCTTGAGATGTTCTGCTTTCTTTAAATATGGGCATAAAAACATTTTAAATTGGTTAGTTTGGGGTATGGGCTATTTAGACAAAATTTCCTTAAAGTATCTATTAAAGGATGAGTTCCCTACTGGGGGACATGACATCTTCTAGCCCCACCCATTAGTGGTTGCCAGTGAACTCTAGCATGATGGTGGAAATGAAAGTTTATTAAAAGGTATTCCAAAAGAGAGAAAATTGGCCAGAAGCTTTTACTTTGAAATATCATTCAAACTCATTTTCAGATTTGATGGTGGATGAGCTGGATAATGTCAGTAAGGTGTTTTGTTTTTCTTTTGCCATATCTTGTCCATGGAAACATACTGCATGGATTTAGAAACGATCGGTCACTGATGTTAATAAAAGTATTGAAACCCTCCCTTCAAATCCACGGGCTTAGACTTTGAAGACACTTCCAGCCAGGACTGCAAGATTTGTAAAGGTGTGTCTGAGGAGGCTTTGGCTTCCAAAGCAAGTAAACAGAAAGTGCCACAAATAGAAAACTGGAACACATCAACACTGAGAGTCACCAGCTTAGGATGGTTCCACCTAGGATCTTTCAACTTTACGAGGATGTGAAAGCAACATGAACTAGGTAGGAATTTGAATAGTATATCTGGATCTTTTCCTAAGCTGGCAATGTGCATAGCGATATTTGATAGGACCCTCTCTCATGATGCTGGGCAGTGATAGTGAGTCACAGCTCCCAGTTAGTCATGCTGTCAAGAGGGGAACAACCAACTCTACAGTGCACCATGTCACTAAGCTAGGGTGTTCGGTAAGGTGGATGTATTAAATGCACTTTCAACTTAAGATATTCAACTTATAATAGATTTATTGAGACCTGACTGATCATAAGTCAAGGAGCACTTGTATATTATTTACTCTACTATTGGAAAGACTAGGTTAGTGTCGAGGACAAATGGTGTCGACCTGGCTTCCAAAAACAAGGGAACTAAAGGTCATGACACAGTCTGACTTTCCCAGATGTTCCTAAGACGTGGAGAAGACAGGTCCCACTCACTTCAAGAATGTTCAGGAATTAACCTGGCTTCTCTTACATGCGCTGAGTGACCAATTTCATCAGGACACTGGTGTGCTTGACAGGCCCTCTGGAGCAGCAGTCACATCCGTCATTTTAAGTTGCCAGTCGAGATTTTGTTTGAATTGATATTTCAAATGCATATGGTGGTTGGATTAGTTTTTGTTTGTTTGTTTTGTTATGTTTTATTGTTTCTTTTCTTTCATTTTTGCTTCTTCTTTTGAATAATCAATCTATTCAGACACAGAAAGATGGCGATTCCCAGGCCTCACTAACTCCCCTTGGCCTACCACTCCAAGAGGGAGCCCTGTCTATAGTTCAATCAAAGCATTTTTCACTCTTTAATGGTGTCATATGTTTTCTTCTCTTTTCTATAATCTTCTCCTTGAGGATAGAAGGTGTGTCATTCATTTCTGTGCCCCATCATTCACTCCTTTATTTATGTTTTCATTGAACAGTTTATGAAGTGACCTCTATACACCAAGCTTTGGGCCATGCCTGGATATACAGTGAAGAGCTGAAAAGCCATGGCCCCTGCCCCTCCTGAAGTTCATGGTCCACAGGAGGAAGGACACTCAATTAATGAGCCCACTGGTGAATAACTCTGCACAGCTGACTGGCTCCAAAAGAAAGAACCAGGAGGTCCGCAGACTGCAGGTCCAGGGGGGTTTCAAGGAAGAAGGATGAGCAGAGTTAACAGGATTAAGATAAACATTTCTCACACAGAGCACAGGGCATGCAAAACCCATTAAAGACTCTCTGATAGGTGTTTGTTGAGTGAATGGAGACCAAGATGGTGCTATGATTCCACGCACCAGGCCTGGCTAAGGAGCTCTCTGTGGAGGCAAAAGGAGCTTATAGGTCTCATACAAGAGAAAAAACAGCCTCAGCAAAGAAGCATCAAGGCTACACAGTTTTCTCTGATTGCCATGATGGCAGGCTTCCAAAAAATAAGATCACAAGGGAAGGCATTGACCCCACTCATTCTCCAAAGCATAAGTAATCCTCTGTTTCTCCCCAAGGACACTGCATGCTTAACTGCTTTTATTGTACATATTCTTAACCTATTTTCCAACTTCAGACTGGAAAGGTCGAATGAATTCGAATCTAACAATGAGATCCATCTAACAATAGGACAAGACGCCAAATGTGGGACTGAGTTTTCTGTTCCTGGGAACACTGAAGTCAACACATGAGACCACCTGCTAAGAACATCTGAGTGCCAAGTGACTTCTGCCAGCATTTTAGTAAACCAAGTAAAGGGGCTTCCAGATAGTGGACAGTGCCAAGTCTGTGTGTGTATAAGGTGGCTCGAGTTCCATGTTTGCCTAATATCCTGGGATAATTCTTAAGAGCACCTCTCTCAAGAGTATTCTGTGTGAATGAAAAGAATATGGTCATCCAATTTAAGTTGCACTTGGGCCCTTGAAGAAACCTAATACCTCCTAACACCAGGCTGCTAAATCCAGAAGAAGGGAGAGCTCAGTGTAAAATCTATACTGCTCTTCTAGCCACTCCAGGAGAATTTCTGGATCTTGTTTCATAATCTGATGTACCTTACATGCCAGCAGGTGAATGCTAATAACTAACACACCCAGGTTCCTTACAAGTACACACCCCATATGCACTCCCAAGCGTGCCCCCGCCCCCCCCCCCAGACTCCCATGCTGTTTGCATCGCACAGGAGATGCACTGAGAAGCTGGTGGCCTTTCTATGACACTAATGGTCCCTTGATAAATGAACTTTTTTTTTTAAGGCCTTGTCTGGCATTGGACAAAATTAATGAATTGCTGGAGATGACGATATCAGACTTGTCACTGGATGTTGACAAGGAAGAAAATGGGGAACTCAAGACTTCGGGTCAAAAACAGCCCATTAAACCCAGTTCCTAAGGTCTCCTTCACCGCAGATGTGAAGGAGAAATCTGACACAGAATGCTTTCAAATTGATCTCTTAGGGAGAGAGCAATCCAGCCCTGGATCCCACACTGAGCCCCAATTCTGGTTGAGTTGGAGTCTGTTCCTATGTTCTTTGTACCTAAAAATAAGTGGGAAGTAGTGACAATGAGCATCTCATGGCTGGTATTTCTAAGGAAAGTATTCAACCATGCAGGATGGGGTGGAGAGATTCTGGCACAGAGTGAGGCTCTGCACTGCTGTCTGAGCAAGTGCAGTGATTCATCCATCACAAGCCCCAGGAATGACTGAACAAAGCCATCCTCGCCAGACACTGCACCGGTGCAAAGAAACGCAATGCTCACATCTCACACAGAAGCTCCCAGCAATCCACAGACAAGGAGGAAGAGAATGACTCCAGGAGGCTTGGCCAACCCAAGACATAAGTTGCTTTCCCACTGCACAGAGGAAGTGCCCTCACCCCAAATGACTAACCAAAACACTGTCCCAGCTCTGCCTTGAGGATGGACAGTCACCTCTATATCATCATTTCAGAAAGAACCCCCTGGTCCCAAAAGATCTCCCCATCTAAGATTCTGACACGTCACCATGAGAGATTGTTTCCTTTGAGTTTTATATTAATTCTCTTTCTTGGCCTTCTTAAAAAGCAGAAGGAGTAATAAGTAAATCCACACTAAAATGCTAATGATTTAACACACTGATGTTAAAACTGTAGTGTACTAAATATCCACTTTGATTGATGTTTTTCCAAATATTTTTATTCTAAAGTTTGATAAACAACTCAGAAATAGACATTTTTTAAAGTACCTTGCATCCTCTTGCCCTGTAATTCTGACATATTTTGAGAAAAAATCAAATGCTCTCAGGGAAGAATGTGACAGTTTGCAAAACTCAGGTTACACTCCAGAACAATTGTATCAGCATCTCTGGGGCAGGACCAGGCATCAGTTATTTTCCTGATGTTTTAGAAAAAGAAAACTCCCTAAGTAATTCCAATGTGCAGCCAGCTGAGAACCATTGATTACATGGGTTTGAAAGCCATGATTATTTGGGCAGTACTGGGAGAGATCTTAACAAGAATAAGGTAAGGTGGATTGGAGCTTGCAAGGACAGTTGGGAGAATCTGTCTGCACAGGAGAATCAGGGCTTTGTGGTGGGGAACACCCTGGCCTCCAAGGTCCCTACTTGCATGACTTTGGAGCAGTGGTCCAAACAGAAACTAGCTCAGTTAAAAGAATCCAGGTCACCCACAAAGCCATACCCCTCCAGAAATCACAGTGATAGGAAGGCTACTTCAGGCCGGACCTGGGAGGACACAGACCAAATGGAAGGCTAGGACTAAGACAGAGAGCCCTGCAATCCTTGGGGCATTTGCTGCCACCTGGCTTCCAGTAACCTGAGTTGTTTTGTCAGGTTGTTCCCAAGCTCTGCAGGATGCCTAGAGCACCCACAGCCCTCTCGCCTCCGGATCCTAGGGGACTTTGGGGCCATGTGCACAGTTTGACCCTCAGCATTAGGGTGGTTGAACAACTGCTTCCTGCTAGTAGCAATGCAAATATCTATCATTGCCAAGAAACCGGCAAGGGGAGAAGGTATGGGTGCAATCTAGCTAACGAACTTTGCAACTCTGAATCTATCTTTTTGAGCAAAATTGGGGTCAGGTACAAATACAAGGTCCCTCTCTGTGGCACTCCATCTGCAAAACCTAAGGAACAATAACATATGCCCTTCCCTGGGAACTCAAACTGGAATGAGAATAGTAAGGGCCAGGAGTCCTTGGGATGATGGCTCAATGTCCAAAATATAACAAGGATTCCCCCTTTATTCAAACCTACTTCCAGAGAGGTTGGGATGTGCTTTAGATCATTCTAGATACTAAAAATCATCTGTGTACCTGACACCCCATTACAGCATGTCATATGGGTTGTGACAGTTGTCCCATCTATGAAAATTAGTCTAATTAAAACAACACAGTTGCTTCGAATGAAAAAGTATTTTCTATTGCTTTTCTGTTTTTAGATTTATATTTGAATAAAATCAAAGGGGAAAATGCAGTTCCTCAGTTGCCCAACCACATTCCAAGTGCTCAAAAGGCCCACGCTATGACTACTGTATGGGCAAGCCAGATCAAGAAGTTTCCATCATGGCAGATGCTCTTAGACCCCATACGTAAATAAAAAGGTCCCTATTCTCTTTCTTCCAGTTCAGGATGAGGATGCTCAGAAATGTCCAGAGTGACGTGGATGCTCCCTCCTCTCTTAGAAAGAAAGTACTGTGGTTAAGGACTAGGGCCATGTAACCAGATCTCTTCCCAGAAAGGAGACCTTGAGCAGATGGCTCTCCATGCTCCCTTCCCACATCAGTAGGAGGGGAGGAACAGCATCTACCTCAAAGAGCTGTTAGTTTGAAATAAATTCATATATTTATAAAACACTCCAAAATGTCTCTGGCATTCAGTTAGGGCTCTGGAAATAAAGGTTAAATAAATAAATCTCCAGTACGACAGCAACTAATTGGGTTTTTCATTCCAGATGACCTTACTAGAAGATGCAAAATAAAGGTCTCTTACCCATAAACACCTACCCATCTTCTGGCTGCTTCGATCATTCCTTGATTCACTGGACTTCTTACCTGATGCAAATCCCTGTGACTCCACACTTTGGGGGAAAAGTGCAGATCTCCTCAGATGTCCTAAAACACTTGCCCTTTCCCATCCTTCAAGCCACATCTTCCTGGTCCTCCAAGATGAGGAAAGCATGCCACTTCTCCTAACTGGGGCCTGAACCCAGGCCAGCTGTTCCTGAGGCTTCCTGACTGCCCTTCCCAAGGCTGTACGTGAGTTGTGAGTAGGCATGAACTTGCACACAGCCCTAACCCTTCCCCTCACGCTATTTCATTTCCTTCACCAATTTATAATCCCTTGGCATCACTTTGTTTAATTTACTTCTTTCCTTGTTACTGCTTCTGACATCAAGATAAGATGAACTCTATAAGAACAGGGGCCTGATCTGTTTAGTCCTTGCTGTATCTCCTGTACCCAGCTCAGCACCTGGAGCACAGTATTTTGGGCTTCATATATAGTTATTGAATACAGGAATGAAGGGATGAGTGAATGAATGATTGATTGCCTTCCTAGACATATAGATTTGTGTTTCCCCTTGCTTGATATTCTAAAGGAATTTTCAACTTTCACTTTGAGAGCACATGATCTCCTAACACCTGACATCAACACTGAACTATTTTTCTGTGTATGTCTTGATTCTTCAAGTGGACTATAATCCCCTCAGTGTTATGACTTGAAAGTTACATCCTTCCTGCAGTCCTGTTAATGCCCACCATCAGACATAGCTTCAATGAATACTTGTTGATGAATGAATGGGAAGGATTAAAAAAAGAAAGGCACAGACACCAAATTACTTTTTCTTGGTCACACATAGTGGACTATTTCTACAAATAATAATTTTTAAAATGAAGTAAATATATATACACAGGCATCTATATGTGTTTGTTATGCTTCTCCTTCTAATTAAATGAAGCTATTTTTTGCAACCGCTTTCCAGTCCAAGAGGAGAACTGTAAAGAATAATGCTAAATGTTAGATCGTTAAGTTGGTTTTCTTTAATTATATGGCAGTGTTTCAAAAAAGCTTTGAGTCATCTATAAGATTCCTTGCCAGGGGTACAGCACTCTACATTTAAAATGGCACTTATCTTATTAAACACATTTCTATTGTAAATGATTTTTTTCCCAATAAAGCAATCCCTTGGCAAAGAGCTGCCATTTCTTCTAAACCCCCTACCAAGAAAAAAATATGGAAATATTATAATTACCAAAGATGAGAAAGCTTGAAAAGTTCCCTTTATCAGAAGTTACCAGGACACATTCCCTAAAGCAAAAGAAGCATTTACTCTCTACTCTTTTCTCTGATTTTCAGATCCTAGAGCACATTTTGTAAATACCTTCTCCAAGATAGCTGTCACTAACCCCTCAAAATTGAATGTAAATTAAGCTACAAACATGAATATACATTCATATTTCCTTTCTCTTCCTTTTATTCTCTTTCTTCCAGCCTCCTGCTCGCTCCTCCTTTGTTTCTCTCTTTCTAAAACAAAACAAAACAAAAAAATCAGTAGGTTGGTCACATGCAAGTGTAAATTCAATTTCTATCAGAAAGCTGAGCTCCTGAGCGATTCAGCTTACCGACCAATCATTTGAAGTGAAGTGGGGGGGGAAAAAACAGTAAAGGATAAATTATTTTCTGAAGTACTTATCATATTACATGAAGAGTCTATTATGATAAGCTATTATACTTGCAAGATGAATTGAATTCACTTTCATGCAACTCATCCATTCCTAGAGAAACAGATAAAAATTTTATAGCAACCTGAAAAGGTTTGAGGAATAGATATAAAAAAGATCAATACCGTAAGATTTTCATGTCAAATTGAGACAATAGAAAATATGGTCCAGAGCAAGGCCTCGATTTCCAATAAAAAAAGAAGAGTTAATCAGGTGAGTGGGGAGAGACCAACGGTTCAGGCTAAAGTGGCTGGGAAGGAGCTGGTGGAGGCTGGTGAAGCTACAAAGGAATAACGCATGGAATAGGAGGTGGAAAACAAACCATTTGTAATTTCATTTTTCCCAAACATATTTACTAATCTTTTGTCTTATGCTGGGCACCTTTCCCAGCACAAGGGAGGCTGCAGAGAACAGGAGATATGCAGCTGATGCTCTAGGAGGGAAAGGACCCTACTAGCAACGAGTTATGAAAAGACATGCACCATTCCGTGTCTACACACACATGCTGGAATGGCAGGGATTCATCGAAGTCTTCTTTTCTGTGGCCCTCCTCTTGAGTCTTGAGGGTTTTCCTTTATGACATGGCTAGAATTTCTCCTGGCTTTGTGAGCTCTGCTTGCAAACAAGGAGCTTCCTTTGAGTCTCCTTCCCTCTTCCCATTATCAACCCTGGGGAGGCAGTTAACAACCATTACAGAACATAAATGATTTCTACCAGCTCCTTTCCAGTGTGACTATCTTGATTATAGCCTGCAGGTGTGGCCAACCTTGAACCGCAGGTGCTATTTATAGGCTCAAAATCCAGGCAGAATTTATATCACAAGTGACTGAAATGCAAGCCTCTCCCAGGACCTAGGATGCTAAACAGACCCCCTTCTCTCTGAAGCTCCAGGGAGCATCGAGGATGCCTCACACTGATTCAATAGATGAGTTGAATCAGAATCCTTTCCCCTCCCCAAAAAACCTACACAATAACCGAGTTGATCATTTAAATGGTCCTACTGAGAAACAAAGCCATTTTCCTTGTTAAAAAATGTGTTTGCTGCCCTGTCCATTTATCTGTTTCCTTGGCAGTGCTTAGTATTAATTTATTGCCCAGTAAAACACAGACACTAGCAGGGTTGCGGAGCCTGCGTAGTAGAAACTGCTATTTCACCCTCGCAAAGGCAACCGGCAGCCAAAGACGAACACAAGTGAGTTGGATGCCACAGAGGCTGGCTGGCCATCCCTGACTTCATCTGCTATCCCAGAGACACAAAAGGGAAGTGGGTTTACAGACCTTGGGAAAATAGAGACAATTAATAATTATCGACTGTAAGAGGAAATGAAATCAGTTTGGCCCATTAGCCAAGTGCCATCGGGGTTCCTTTCCAGTGGATGGTAAACCTCACTGCCTCAGAAGGCACCACCAGGTTAGCTCTGCAGGGAGTGAAGCTGAGGAGAGGGATGAAGACTGTCTCCTGTTACATCCTCTGTAGCGAACAAACAGCAATTAGTCTTAAGGCCCCTGTGTAGATTCCTGCTTCCGCACATCACCTAGCAGTGATTCTTTTGGGTGCACAAGGGATTTTCATCTAAGAATCTCACAAATGACCATGAGGTGACTGCCCAGAAACCAGGTCCTTTCTATTAGGAAGGCCTAGGTCTCAGAGAGTCTGTACCAACTGAAATCTCATGAGCTAAGGTTGGAAGAATGGCCCTGGGATTCAGGATTTCCATGCAACATTAGTTTCAGACAAGTAGGAGGATCAAAGGAGAAGGAGCCCAAGAAATCTGGACTCTTAATCTAGTACCAATATAATGGGGACAGAGGAAGTCTTCTCAAGGGAACTGACCACCAAGGAGGGTTCCAAGGACTGGATTACAAAGTCACTGAATGGCACTCTGAGAAGGAATCAAGAGGATATCGTCCTGGGCTTGCATTTGAGGGAAAGAACTGGAACCCAGTGAGAATTGGATTCTTTAAAGCCAAGGGTTGACTGTGAGTCAGAGAGAAGCAGACGAGGGAGGAGGGAGCTCCAAAAGCTCAGAGGGCCTGCCTTCCACCTTCCCGATAGTTGTTCCCCATAGTGGCCATGCCACTCACTCTCAAAAGATGGAGAAGCACATGAACATTGATCACCCCTGCTCCAGAACCTCTTGGCAGGATGCACAGGTCTCCATCATCCCTCAGCAGAGCGAGGAGAGCAGAGGAATGGCGCATGGGGTTCTATCACCAGGGAAAAGGAAAGCAACAGAAGCCTAGTCCTTGCCAAAGTCCAACCCACTTAAGCAATCAGCCAGGGGCTGATTACATCACTTGCCACCTGTCCTCATGAGGGAAGCCATGTGAAGGATCCAGTGATTTTACAGAATGGGTCTTTTAGGGAGAGTGGGGAAATGTCCAGTGGGGATCCTCAACATCCCTGACCCCCCAGGTTCTTTTCACCTCTAAGTGATGTTTCCCACTCCCTGGTCTTCACCCTCTTCTCCACATTTCTGATTCCTACAGGTGGGGCGCTTTATTCAGGAAACTTCTCTTGGCCATTCATGTCCTCCAGCACATGTTCCTCCTCTGAGCAAGGACAGTGTGAATACCACTATTTTCAGCATCCTCTGGGCTGCTTCTTAGAGTGAGCATCACAGAAGTGCACAGAATCAGGGTTTACTGTCCATTTTCACTGAAGTTAAAGACTGCCTCTGTACCAAGACCCCTCGGGAGTGAGGCCACCATCTTGCTTTGAGAATGGAGCTGAGGGCATTTCCTCTAGAAGCTCCCACAGGTATCTATTAACACGGCCTAACCCCAGTCTTGCAAACTAAGAACTAGATCCAGGTTGAGCTTAACTGTTCTGGAGTACCTCACACAGGGGACATCAAGACCATTTGCTGACCTTATGCTGTAAACTCTAATCATGGAGAAAGAACTGGGCTTGAATCAGGGGACCATCACTGAGTGGCCCACTGAAACTTAATTAACCCTCTGGTCTTCAGTTTCTCCACCTCTCAAACAGACACCTCTGCTTTGTGGATCACAGATGAGGTGTTTCTGACATAAATCCAAGTTCAATAAGTAAATCTCCCACCCCATCCAAGAGTGATAGCTTCCAAGACCCCTGGGAATGCCTGAAACCTTAAATAGTATCAAATCCTCTGTATACTAAGTTTTTTCTATGTTCTCTACATCATTGCCAAATAGTACCAGAGTCAACCTGTCCTCCTGTGTTTGACACCCTGGTATCTCCTCCTATCACTACTTTTACACCTTGGGGCCATTATTAAGTAAAATAAGGGTTATCTGAATGCAAGAAATATAATATAGTAACAGTCAATCTGATAATCAAGATGGCTATTGAGTACCTAACAGGTAGGTAGCATATAAAGTGCAGAGACTCTAGAAAAAATGATGATTCACATTGTGGATGGGATACAGCAGGAAGGTATAAGATTTCATCATGCTACTCAGAAAGGTGTGTTCTTAGAACGTATGAACTGGTGATTTCTGGAATTTTTCCATGTAATATTTCCAGAACACAGTTGACCACTGGTAACTTAAACTGCAGAAAGGGAAACCCATGGGCAAAGAGGACTAATGTGTTCAATTTGAGTTATCCTGTACTACAAGTAAGGACAGGATTCACACAGATTGCATCAGTAAATACCCTGAGTTAAATCCATAGGGGGTAGGTATCAAAAAGCTATTAACTGGGCCTGGCTGGATAATATAGTAATAACATAATACACACATAATAACTAAATATAATAACTATAAATAAGCCATATCAATTTTTGATATAATAAAATACTAATAGCAAACAAACTTTGGTACATATTTTGTATCAGACACTATTCTAAATATTTTACCTATATTAACTCATTTAATCCCCTTGAAAAAATATTATAAAATAGGTCCTGTTATCATTATCCTCATTGTATAACTGAGGAAACTGAGGCCAAGTGCCATTAAATAATTTTCCCAACATCCCACAGCTAGGAAAAGCATGCAGCTGGGATTCTTCAGACCCCTGGTCATTCCCAAGATGTTAGCCAGCTACAGGGTTCATCCCTTCTCTTTGTTGTGTTTGCTCAGGGTCTGCTGAGATATTCTCAGTAACCTGCCCTTTCTTTATGGGGAGTTTTGTCCTCGCTGGGATAAAGCTCTCCTTCCTGCAGGAGAGGAGAGGAGGAGATAATGGGTTACCAACATGGCCCCTGAAATGTTTGCAGGACTGTGCTCCAAGCCAAACTCTTAACAAGAAGGAACAATCCATGGGGCTCAGATTCAGGCCCCTCACAAGTACAGAGGTCAACTAATGCAAAAGTAGAGGCTGCACCAAGATAGCTTTTCCATGATGCAACTGGGCTAGGCTGGGAGAAACTGTCCTGCAAGCTGATACATTTTTTTAAAACTTCTGAATGATTAATGCCTCATCCCTAGGGAAAGGAAGTACTGGGAGAACCTCAACTGTTTCTCCAACTCTGGGTCTGAAGCCAGGACTGATCATAGCACCAGCACTCAAGCTCTGCCCCAAACAACTGACCATCAGGAAACAGAGAATGGCATTCTTCCTGGGACTCATTCTCTGAAATTCTGGAGTCGCTAAAAGGACCCTGATCCACCATCATGTTACTGGCACTACCATCGACATAGATCCTTTAGAACCACCTTCTTGCCACTTCAAGTGCACCAAAGCAGGTCTGAGGGGCCATCATCTTTCGCCATGTTATTACAATAGTCTCCTAGTCACCCTGCTTCTGTGCTTGACCCCAAGCACTACAATGAAAAGATGCCAATTCTCAAAGTTGCCTAAAGTCGAGTTAGCCCCATGGACACAGCTATTGACATCTTTCCATTTCTAAGATTCCACGGAGAAAAGAACATTAGATGTTTCCCTTCCCTCCAAACAATTACAGGTGTATCCTTCCATTAATTGATGATAAGAGCTGTTTATCCAGCTAAATCAAGGAATGCCCATCCCCATTCACAAATAAGCATGGAGAATGTTTCAAGTCTGCCCTGCTGCTGATCTGTATAGAATCAGCACACTCAGTCGCAGACCTTTATGACAGTCTATGTAACTTAGCATGAGTCTGCCCAATGTCATTTCTATTTAGGTAATTGGAAAAGAATTTTCCTGGTACCTGCTGTGACTACAGCACCTGCTAGGTGCTACAGGAGACCAAAGAGAAATATAAAATACAATTTTCTTTCCTTTAAAGCATATATGTTTCCCATGGGGAGACAGAATGAATAACCAATAAATACACAGGCAACCTTATCAGACTGCGAATGGTTAAAGAGAAATACCAGTAGAAGAGAGAGATAATAAACACCCCAGGAATTGAGAAGCAGATCATGAGTGTGGCTGGGATGGCTGGGGAAATGATCTATCAGAAGCAAGTAAAGTGATGAATGTGTGAAGTGTAAATGAGCTCTGGCACCGAATCCCAAAAGGCGACAAATATTTAGTGCACTGAATTGAACTGTGGCTGCGGTTCCTGCATTTGGGAAAGAACAAAGTTGTCTCCAAAATCCAGCGTCAACCCAGTATTACAGAAATTCGTAATGACAGTGAAGACAAACATCATTTTCTCTGCCACACTGAGTCACCCAACGAAAATGTGACAATTAAATAGAGATCTATAGGATTGGGTGTGGTAAATGTTAGGAATCACATGACTTAATTTGCTCAAGAATATTACCTCAGCCCAGGAGGGACACTGAGGAATAGTAAAATCATTAATGCGTCCCAGCTAAGAGGAAAAATAAGTCTTCTGGCTACTATTATCCATCCTCTGCTAGCCGGTTTTGTGAAGTGAAGCAAATTGAGTAGACACAGCGTATTACATTGCAAATCCTTTATAGACATTCCTTATAAAAATGGCTTTTTCTCATAGAGTGAAATGCACCTGAAGAGCCCCTTGTGATTAATAGGGACGTTCAATTCTAGACAAGGAGATCTCAGAAGTGTTCCCACATCTTTCATTTCTTTTTTTTCCCCCCACTTTTTTATGTTTTCTTGTCTTTTGAAGCTCCAGAATTTTCCTTCCCACCATATGCCGTGCTGGCCCAGCAGACCTGAAGAATTCCATTAAGTTTGATAAGACTAGTTTTGAATTTTCAGCAGGTCTTTCCAAACAATGTGAACTCAACAACATTTAGAATCATTCCATCAACTGTTAACTTAAATATTTCAGTGGGAAGGAAGGAAACGGGGAGGGGGAAGGGGTTTCAAGGTTTCTTATACAGATTTTTCAAGGGCAAACAAAAAAATCCTAAGGCAGCCTTTGAAAACACTTCATCTCCCCACCTGCTCCTGTGGAAATTAATGGTGGGAAGAGAGAGGAGATAGAAGATTTGGGAGACAAATGTACCCAAGGTGTCAAAATCCCCACCAGAAGACAAAGGGCAAGACTGAGGGGATTAATAATAACACTTTGCAGTTAACTGGTGTTTTTCTTCAGGGAACCTCAATGTACTTAACAAATAATACTTATTTCCCTGTCTCAAAAAGGCGGATGATAAATGCCCAGCCCAAAGGTCACAGAGGAAATATGTGAAGATCTTTGGAATAAAATCCAGACTTTGTTTCCCAGTCTCTGGTCTAACAGGTGTCTCCCCTGGAGCCCCACCACAAATTCCCCCCACCCCCGACTCTTGCTCTTTAATCACAGTGCCTTTGAAAACTTCCAGATTCTTCTTCCTTCCATAGAGAAAACCAATACCAAATACTATTTGAAGCTCAAAAGAAATCTTGTCTTTATCTTGAAATCTCACCTGGAACAAAAAATTTAGCTAGGTTCACCAAGGTGCTGAAAATACCACAGATCACCGGTGCAGAGAAAAATATCTGCTTCCATAGAAAAGGAGGCACCCGAGGGAACATCTCTCTGCATTTATCTGACTCTGGCTTTATAGAAGTTATTGTACAATTTGGTAAATTGTAGTCAAACAATAGCAGTGCAAATAATTTTTGTCTATAGATTTGCAAATTCTGTTCTGCACAGGAGGAGCTCTGCTGACTTTCCCCCTCTCCTATAGAAAAACAGTGTCTTGCCTGCATCTGCACATCCATTTTAATATTCCTGATCAATCAATGTGTCGGTTTTTTGGTACGGATTATAACATCTGCCTGGATCCTGAATTGAGTAAGGAGGAAAATCAAATCTTTAACATGTATTCATTCCAATATCTGAAAATCATGATTTTACCCTTTTGTGAAAATTATTTCTTTAACATCAGTTCAACCCCAGAAATGCTCTAAACCAAAGTTAGAAACACAGATGGGAACAGCAAGAGATGTTAGAACTCAGAAGGGAACTAGGGGAGAAATTAGGTTGAAAATTCCTCTTGCCTGTGGTAGAGCTATAGATATCTGAACACCAAATAAGCAAGTTTTTCTTATGAGAACAAATCCCTAAAGTCAAAAAAATATCTGTTACTGCATTTCCTATATTGCCACCACCAGGATCCATGGCTGGGGAAATTGGGTGCAAATTGTATTAGATAGGAGTTCAGGGACACCAAGATAGTGGAGACAGGGTATTAGAAAGAAGCTGCTAGAGGAGGTCCTAATCCTGTTTACAATAAATCCCATTACCATGCCAACTCCTGCCACAGGCTCAAAGTTTAAAATGGCCAATGAGGTAAACTGGGCAGTATTCTAATTATGTTTTCTAAAGTAACCAGTGAGGGAGGGGGTGGAAAATATTCTAATCAGGCATTATAAGATAACCAGTGGAAGCAAATGGGGCAAGGTCTTCAATCAGGTCCATATCAGGAAGAGAATACCCCACAGTTCAGGATTCAAGACCCTGATTTCCAGAACTGGGGCCTTGAGCCTTTATCTCTTGGCCCATTTTGCTCTACCTAGTGGAGTGCTGTCCTCACCTCCAATAAATCTGTACTTTATTTGTGACTTCTGTGTATCTTGCTCAATTCTTTGTTTGGAACACCAAGGACCTGGACTTCAACTGAACATCCCAATGGTAACAACTGCATTTGAACTCTGTCTTATGCCTTTACCTGGGCACTCAGGCCAGTGCCCAATCTACCCAATTGTGCAGTACATGGTGGCCCTGTATAGAAAGAATTCTCCTAATCCAGAATACGGAACCATAGCAGGTACACAGAGCAAAAGAAAAGCTAGGAGGCCTGCGTCCAGGGTGCCTTGATCTCTAGCACTGAGGCCGACAGTGCTGGAGATGATCACTAGCTGCGGCCACACAGGTGATTGCCCCATAACTCTATGTATGTTTCAATGGGTTGCAGAGAACCTTAATGGCAATGAGTGGTTCAATTTATATTAAATGTCTAGAACAAGCAAATCCATAGAATGCAAAATAGATGGATTCACAGACAGTGGTTGCTTGGGGCTGGGATGACTCAGGGAGGTCTGAAGGACTTTCTCCAAGCTGCCCCACAGGTGTCCCCGGATGTTATGATGCTGCTGATAGTAAAGGGCAGAGAGACCCCAGTGTAGTTTAACAGGAAGGTCAACTTCATTGCTATGTTTTATAGTCCCAGTCTTAGGACTGGCCAGGTCCTTTAAACCATCCTTAAAACACACTCTGGGCAATGCTTATTTTTGATTGCCATCACTGAGATTTCTCTCCAACTTCCTTCCACTTTCTTCCCACCCCTTCATCCTATCCCTCACTTCTTTTTTCTTTACCCAACAGGATGGCAGGGGAATTAAGTCCAGAGCAGGGTTTTTGTTGTTGTTGTTGTTGTTTTGTTTAGAAACGAAGCCATGTATTTATCTAATACATATGCATGAATTACAAATTCCCAGACTAAACATAGTCTCAGGTATCACCTGCAGTCCTCCCTCTGACCCACGGTCACTGCTGCCATGGGAACCCCAGCCACACCTGTGTTCCCATTTCCAAACACCCAGCCCCCATCCCATCTGCACTTACTAAAGCCACGCGTCTTTTCAGGTCCTGTTCAGTGGCCACGTGCTCCACGAGCCTGAGCTGGACACTAGGGGACGTCCTCCTCTTCTGACCCTGCCCCTTGCCTGAGGCTCTTTCTCAGAGCTCTCAAGCCCTCTTCCTGGAGCCAGGTCCAAGCCGAGCAGGTGGGGACTGCAACCTGGCTCTGGCACCGGCAGCGTGTGTGAGACCTTGGGACGCCACAGGCTGGAGGAGCGCTCAGGAGAAGAGACAGCGGCCAGCCGAGCAGACAGGACTGGGTGAGTGGCTGACCAAAATCAGGGCCCAGAGCTCGGCTCTGGGACAGCCCTAGGCACCCTATCAAGCTCAGGCACGCACCTCGGGAAGGTCGGGCAAGCATGGAGAAGCCAGCACTGCCCCTCGCAGAGCCAAGTGAGCAGGGGGCTTCTTTGGCTGCTGTCTGTGCTGATGACTCCATTTGTCTCAGAATCTTCCAGGCCTCTCTGGGGCAGCAGCTCTGCCGCACACAGCATCCTGGGTAGGAAGCTTCTCCCTTCAGCTCAGCTTTGCCACGCACAGCACCCTGGGTAGGAAGCTCTTCCTTCAGCGTCCCCAAGCCTCCGTTAGAGGCAGGTTTGATCCCTGCTGCAACCCTGATATTTGTCCACAGGTTCCCTTCCCTGTGCAGCTACTGCCATACTGGGTTTTCCTGGGGAACTCAGGTGTGCCTTCCTCTGGGTCCCCACCAGGCCTTGACAAATGCTGGCCCCTTGTCCAGAACATCCCATCTCCCCTCTGCCACAAAGCCCTCTTTCATCCAATGACTTTCACTCATCCTCCAGAGCTCAAGCCAAGCCTTCTTCTCACAGGCCTTGGCTGTCTGTAATCCCTTGTCACTCACACCTCACAGCTCATCTGTGTGCAGGGCAGGTGTGTGTGAACTCCTGTAAGTTAAACTCGCAGACCATGGGAAGTAGGATAGGTGAAGGCCATGGAAACAGAGGGCAGCCTTCTTCTATGGAACAACTATGTGACCACCTGCCCTTCTAGGGGTCCCAATGCTTCACCCCTGACTCCTAGGCTCCAGCCTACAGCAACCCAAAACTACAAGTTCTGATAAGAAACACTGAGGCTGAATACATTCCTACATCTGGCAAGATGAGCTCTCCATACTTTCAAGTCAGACCCACCAGGGCTACCTTCCCTGTTTGGAAGAGGTTGTAGTAAAAAGTACATAGTCCCTTGGAGCGTGAGGTAAAAAGTGATTGACGGGAGGTGGTGACTGCCCATTGATTGTTTTTAAATTTTTTTTTATATGGACTAGTTTATGACACAGACATATTAAAATGCTAAAATTACAACAGAGAAAACTCAAACTTTTCTTTGATGGGCTCAGGACAATCTTATGATCCTCTTTTTTAGAGGAGTCTATGAGCCGAAAACATGGAAAAAGACGTCAGCATTACTCCTCTGTAAATATCCATAATGGCTTTTAAAGAATTCTCAAATTAAAGTCATCATGGCTAGTGATAAACATTCATTTATTTCTCACAATATCAGAGAATGGGACCAGCACTAACAGGCTGACTTCTCCTGTTTTCTCATGAAACCATGAAATGGTCTTAAATGGTCTCATTTATCACAAGTTCTGTAAGCATTAACAGTTTGTAAAATGAGTTCATCACATTCTTGGAGGTTTACTAGGATGTACCCACTTAAGTAATATCCTGATGCTATGAAATTTACTCAGAAAACTTTAAAAAAGGAATGGATGCATTCAGCGGAGCTGAATAATGTGTATATTTATAGAAGGCACACTTTATCCTCCAAGACTCAAGATTAATGCAAGAATATTGCTGATGAACTCTCAAGTCAAACCTAGCTGTAAAGGGATGCCTCTGTTAAAAAAAAAAAAAAAAAAACTTCACATCAAGGTATAAATATTGGCGTATGTCTAAGCCAAGTGTATCCCAAATCCAAAGGCTTTGGTCCAGACAGTGAGAGAAAGAATACAAAATCCCATCTGAATGAGCAAACTAGGGATTTCAAGAACATGGACTGATTTTCAAGAGGCAGAGGCAGAAAGGACACTGAAACAGAGGTGAGGATTAGGACGTCACATGGGGATTACGTGTGGGTCTCAAGTCCAGGCACTTGCTGTTCTGTCTCTTTAATAATGTGTTTTTCTTTTCCCTCACTATAAACTCAGTTCATCAACATCAGTAAACTGGAGTGACTAATTCCCTGGGGGTACAACTGGTGCTAAATTCAAGGTGATGCAGGGGCAAGCACTAGGGTCTGGCCCTAAATAGCTGGTGTCCACACTGGCTCTGCCTCTTACCAGCCAAGTGTCATTGGAAAAATCAATTACCATCTATAAGTTCCAGTTTTCTCATCTTTAAAACAGCAAGTTGTTATCTGTGCATCTTATGGGGTGGTTTGGATAAGGACACAGGGTGGATGAATGGCACTCACTTAGCACAGGGTCCTGCACAGACTAGCGGTCTGCACACCTCGCCCAACAATGATGTAGGGCTGACAGGATGCGGGAGGAACCCTGCCTGATTGAATCCAAGTGCGAGCATCCCCTCTGGCCAGGGTATTTTCCTGTCCTGTGCTGACAGCATGTTGGTAACGAATTCTACCTGCACAGTTAGTTGCATAATTTTTCTTTCTTTAAATAACATCCTCCTAAATTAATTTTTAAATGGAAATTCATATTACTATCAGAAATGCACAGCCCATCTTGCTAGAAAGTAACTCTAAATATGCAGGAAAAAAGAAAAAGAAAGGAAGAAAAGAAAAAACCAAGCAGTTAGATTCTACCTTATTGCTGTTACCTCAGCCAAAGCACAATCTGAGGCTGGAGGCTGGTGGGGGTTCGAACCTGGTAGGGGGACTTTCTCCCTAGGCTCAAGAGAACATGTGTGTTTCCACAACCTTCTCACAACATGGGTCTGTGTCCTACAATGCTGGGTCAAGGGGCATACCACAAGACCCTGGGAATGCCTGTCTTTTATATTGCCATCTAGAGTGACTTCTGTAATTCATGGGGATCAGTGAATAAACAGATGGCATTCCATGGCACCCAAGGATACTTCCAAAACTTCCTTGGAAGGAAGGCTCTCAATTAAATTTAGATCATTCATTCTTAAAATTACAGTGTGAGCCATTAGAAATCAGGGGATGTACAGATCCGTGAATACCCCTATATGGGGCAATGTTACTAGCTCTGCAGCAAGTTTTTGCACCTTTGATTAGAAATGGGGTGTGTGGAGCAGGGGTTACTAAAACTTCACAAGTCCTCACACCTCTCTGTCTTGAGGTGAGGCTTCTAAGCTAATCATACCTTCCATCTCTGTCTGAAATGCCTTTGTCCCAAATATTGTGTGAGTCCAACAGTACCCATGTCCTTTAAAACACCATAAGTGGAGAGAGGTGCCCACTGAGGATTAGAGTAGACATGTAGTCACATTTCATACCGAGCTATGGCCTTCATCCAACACGAATGCCACGTTCACTTAGGAAGGGTGTCTGCACATGGTGAGCAGCAGGGGAGTCGCAAACGGCTTCCTGAATCAGCCTGCTCAGCAAGTCTGAGCTCATTCAGCCATACTCCCAGCTCATTCACACTTCAAGGTTTGCACTGCCCTAATAAGATGAATGGAAATGCAAAGACAAATGCATGTAGACCCTTCCCTGCACGTGCCAACAACTGCTGCTGTTTCACAAAGATGTGGGTACCTTGCATTGGTAAACCAGAAGCAGCACATACCTTCCCTGCAAACAGTTCTCCAGGGAATAGAGCCTGCACCAAGACAGCACAAACTAGACCTGTGCAGAGAGGCAGGTGCGGGATCTGTGTTAATTCCACCTCTCCTACCTGTCACATTTGTTTCAGCAATGTTAGATGATGCTGCCTAGTCCAGAAACTTGATCGGTGACAGGAGGAGCCAATTTGAGATCCTCAACTTGACTACAGATCATTCATATGGACAACTGTGAGTTCTCTCATTTGTGGACTGGGCAAAAGCCAAAACTCAAAACACCTTCTGTGCATATAAGAAAATACATTTCCAAATCACAAGCATTTCTTTTTCAGATGGGAGTTGGCATTAGGATTGTCTGCAAGGAGAGAGAGGGAGGTTTTTCTGGCAGGGGCTGGGGGAGTGCTGAGCACAGACACGTGCAAGCTGGACACACAAGTGTTCCTCCCCACGTCCGGCACTTCGCACACGTCAACTGAAAGGGCTGACAGGTTCTCAGATCACTCAACAGGCAGATGGAAAACTCTCAGGGCACAGGGAGTTGCCACTGCTTTATCTTGAGCTCCCCTATTAACAAACTTGTCATCACTAAGCCACGTTGCTCGTCACTGGAACAATTGGATGGAAAGGATGAACACCAGAGAAAAACAAGTTGACACAGATGGGCTGGCCAAGGGGATCGAGTGACAATAAATTCCGTTATCATTCTAGGTTGGCGTTTGAGAAGTTCTTGCTAAGCATACATTCCAGTTAATTATGACCTGCCCCTTCTTTGTATGTGGATGGTCATTATGTAAACAGATGAGCACAGCAAAAAATATGCTTGATACGAAAACTCTGCTGAAGTGACATCCAGTGACTTGCAGTGGTTGATCTGAAACTTAATTACGATTGTCTTGACAAGGCACAAGAGCCCAAGTTAATAGAGGTTTCCAGTTAACAAAGTGCCCAACCCAAACAGTTTGTAACAAGAATCAGCTTTCTGCTGTACTGTGTGAACAAAGGATTGAGAGTCAATGGATACCTTTAATCCTGGTCTTCCTCTGGGGACATCACTGAACTTTCCCAGACAGATCTCAGCTTTTTCCCTATAAAGTGAGACCATCAGGCTGATCAGTAGTTCTTAGCCTGAATGTGACAACACATTGATAGAGGTGGCCAAAAAAAGAGTACCCAAAGTTAGCTTATAATGGGGGTGTGTGCTATCAAGACATGCCTTGACTAATTTAATCTTGATAGCAGTACGATGAAGTACAGACATACTATTGCCATGCCGTTTTACAGATGGGGACATCAAGGTCCATAAAAGTATGCAATCTGCCCAAGAATCATCCTGCCACACACCAAGGTGGGAAAACGGGTGGTTTGGCTCCAGACCACTGCTCCTAACTACTCAACTCTCAATAATCTAATGCCTCCTCTTAATAATGGTTAATTACAGCTATCAGTCATAGCCTTTCAATTGACAGATGGACCAATTAAAGGAGACCTAAGGCTTCAACTACAAGGCTAAGCTTATTCTCATTACAACCTGCTTTCTTGACAGATGAAGAAATAGCTTCCTGACACAACCCAGAGCTTGCATCTCAAAAGTGACTGCCAGCTACCTACTAGGCCAAAAGGAAGTCTGACTGATCAGATGACACAGTGGGTGTCACCAGTATGGCCTCAGAGTCTATGATTCCTCAGCACTTTGAGAAAGAATGATGCAAGTAGCTTACTCTTCTTTTGGAAGGACCAAAGCCCTGCCTGGCAGCAGTGACAATCCTGGGCCTAAATGGCAGACAGCCTCTTGATAAGTTTATCTTCTCTGGCTGCCTGGGAAGTCTCCTGGTGGCTGTCAGATTGAGATCCCCAAATCCATTCTCCCAATTACCTTCGTGGCAAGCAAACCACCCGGAAATAGCTCTTTTGCTACCTTTACCCAGGCTGTCTACCGCCCCCAGTGCAGACAGCCCATTCTCCTGGCTGGGGCCAGCCTCAGAGATACAGCTGCAGCAGCATGGCCAGCGTATGAGGACACCAGGGCTCCAGCACACTTCACTAAGTTGATAATGTTCTGATCATCAGCAGGCGCCTGGAACTCCAGCTGGCCACTCTCCAAGCACAAAACTGCCACCTGTACTTATGCAAGGGAAATGGAGGGCAGCAGGAAGTCACCAAGATCCACTAGGTGTCAGTGTCTGGGACAGAGACAGAGGTCTCAAAGCCACCCCTGCCACCAAGTTCCTGAGAAAATTCTCTTTTAAGGAGTCATCCCAACTCCTCTGAGCTTGAACAAAAGGTATAACAAGGACATTAAACAGAAGATCCCCTAAGGATGAATATGTGCGTAAATAAAACAACAGAGCTGTTAACAGGTGCCTGGCCCATAAAATAAAATATTTCATTTCAATTTGTCATGTTTTAATGGACGTTATTTCAACATGACACTGTTAGTAGGTATAGTTTGGAAGTCTACCCATGAGGAAGTCTACCTTAAATGAAACTTCAAAACAAATATTACATAAAAATTTGCCTTCGTGATAAAATAGATGACCCCATATGCTTGTGCAAAGTCACCTTCACAAATTTCTACCTGTGAACACTGTTTGGCAGACAAGTGAATTCAACCGATTGCTTATTTTCAATAAAAGTTCTCAGTCAAGAAAAATGTCCACCATAGAGGCCAATCTCAAAAAGTCACATACTGTGAATTCTATCTATTTCACATTCTTGAGAAGACAAAACTATAGTAATGGGAAACAGACTGGTGGCTGCCAGGGGTTAGGTGGAGGGGGGGAATTGGATGAGTGAAGAAATATTCTATAGCCTGATTGGTCCTGCAGGAGCGGCGGAGGTCATGTGCCTCCACACAGATGCTAATGGCCCCAGTCCAGTGCACTGTCTCGACCCCTCGCCGGCAAGGGAAAACACGACACAGGATTCTTCTTTCAACAGTTTATTCAGGCCTTGATTCAAGTATCATCTTCTAGTGACCCCCCCGCCGAGCGCCCAAGCACAGCCCAAAAAAGCCTCCCGCATACCAATCCCAAGCTGCCACGTGGATCTCTCTCATAGGGTGGTAAGGGATTGCGCGCCAACTCTCCAAAAAAGGAGTTGTTTATCACAGGCCACAGTGGAAGCCGGCGCCATCTTCTAATGGCGGCCACGGTCTATAAGAATGGCTTACCACAGTGCACCACAAGGAAACAAGTCATCATGACTGAGAATTTAAAAAATAAAGATGTATAAAAGGCCCCCAATAGGTGGTTCTTCATTTCTTTTACCAAATCCAATCATATTTAGAACACTATGGATTACCTCATAAGAATGTTAAATGAATAGAGTTGCAGTGGAGGTTTAATAAAATAACATACGGAAGTGCTTTTAAAATAAAAAGGACAAGGAGGAGGTCCTAGGAGTGGCAGTGCTTGAAAAAAGAAGTCCAATTGGTCTCTTTCCGACTTCCCACTCAACAAGCATTCAAAGGCCTGGCTCCTCCACCCCGCCTGTCCAGGATCTGCTGCCCTGGGACTTTGCTGTCCTCCTGTGGAAAGGAGACATCTGAGAAAGGGTTGTGTCTTCCTGCCCTTTAATCCCATTACACAATTCCTTAAGTGCACAGACTCATAATTGGGAGTTTGCTATTTTTCCTTCAACACTCAAAATAGGGCAAAATTGTCCTTCAAAATGTAAAGTACTAAAGTGAATGAAGGCTGATGAAATTCTGGACTTGTGGGAAATTCCATTGTGTGACCGCTCTGATGTTGCCTCCAAAAAAGGAAAACACGATGACTCTGCTGTGGAAGAGCAGGGGACAAAAAAGGTTTAACCAGCTTTTTCAAATTTTTTATTTGTTGTTGTTTTTAGTACTGGGGGTTGAACCCAGGGGTGCTTTACTACTGAGCTACATTCTCAGCCCTTTTGAGTTTTTCTTTTTAGACAGGGTTTCCCAAAGTTGCTGAGGCTGACCTTAAACTTACAATCCTCCTGCCTCAGCCTCCCAAGTCACTGAGGTTACAGGCATGCCTCTGGCTTAACCTGTTCATTTTGAAGCCAGAGAAATTCGATGTCATCCTGAGCTTGATTATAAGCCTGGTGCTATAGAGAGGGAAGAGATTAACTGTTTTGGAAGCTACAGCATGTTTCTCATCAGTGTCTCATGAGGCTGACCAGGAGGGGCAGTGGAAAGTTCTGGAGACCTAACATACAGGGTATCTTTCAGGGTGCCTTTTGGTTATGGTCTTATTAACCATTCAGATGCAAAGACAGGATATGCCCCACATCACCAAGAAGGGAGCACAGCTTCCCATGTCTCTCTCTCTCTCCCATGAATTTAGTACCAGCTCCCTGAGCTGGTACCTTCCTTTCTGAAATTCAATTGAAGTAACTTCCCAGAAATGCCTTAATTACAGGCTGGTGTCATTGTTCCATTAGAAGTTTTAAATAAAAGTCCCTGGATTCTAATCTGCTGAGACTTTCTGTAATAAAAGGTACTTACACAGCTTTGAGAAAGCACCAATCAACCCTAACATTGAAATGGGAAAAAATTATTACCACTCAAAATTCAACCCTCATGTAAAATTCCAGGGAGGAGGCAGTCAACCACCTCAGTGAAAAGAAAGAAAGGGGAAAAGAGGAAAAAGACAAATGTGCATTTCATAAATGACCCACATGAATCAGATGAGGCAGATTACAAATTCGTTTCTAATGTACAAAACCCTTAAAGGAAAATTTGTGGAAAACCCACAATTATTTGTTTAGAGAGGCAAAATGTCACAAGGAGAAAGAGATGTATGAGAAAATGGCCAACCACCTCCTCGGCTCAAATCAAATCCATCAATGGAAAGAAGCCTGAGATCAATGCAGAGGCTGTGATGAGCCACCGGCGGGGTGTGGGGTTGGGGATATCTGAACCATTGCCCAGGGTTTGGGGAAAAAGAACAAATATCTTCACCTGCCTCAATTGTGCTTGTGCTTTAGCTTGTTTTTTATGTCACTATTTCATATTCCTGTTAAGATGGTCTTAGCTACATCTTGCAGACAAATGGAGGTTCCAATACGTAAAATCCATTTCCCAGAACCCCAGATAACTATCTATCACCAGAGATGTGAAATTTGGATATGGTTCCTCTCTTCCACTAACACCCATATGCCAGGAATAAATCTGAGGCTCTGGGAAGGGTCCCAAATGTTACAAATTTTAAAATTGAACCAAGGAATAAAAGTTTGAAGTCGCCTTCAAAGGAATTCCTCAAGTAACACAACACAGCACATATAAAAGTGTCAGCAGGCTCAGATTCAAAGGCTTCTGAAACAGTGTTATTTCCAGAAATGAAAAAAAAATCCTTCTCTGTCCTCCGGGAGAGGGCAGTAGAGAAAGAGTCCTCCCCAGGTTCAGAGCTGCCAGTGCCTAAGGGTATGACAGGAAGCACTTCCCTCGGAGCCACTCCCTCTGGGGCTCTGGCATTTTAATTGCAGGACACATGAGCCATTAGAATTGCCACTGGAATGGACACCTGTACACTGGTGTGTTCCATTTGTTCATCTATTCAACAATTGCTCATTGAGAACCTCTTGTGTGCCAAGGACTTAGAGAGATGCTGGGGACAAAGCTGGGCACAGTCATTGGAGTGCATTCACAGGGATCCCCTACCTTGCCCTGCAGGGGCGGATCCCAGGCACTATTGCCAATGGCTCCTCACTGGAGAGAGCTGGTGGAAGGACAGGGAGGATCTGGAGTCTGTTGGCCTCTCTCGGGCTCCTTCCTGCTCCCTCTCCCTTTTCCTCAGCAGTGACTGGGTCTCCTTCATGGTACCACCTCCCCCCTACCATGTAAGACCCAAGTCCCTTCTCTTGATAACCCTAGGTGGCCTACTTGGCCTTTCCATTCATCCCAAAGCACCTTGCTACTTAGTTCCCCACATGACATTGCCTCTCTGGAACCACCCTGTTCCCTGACTGGATTCTGACCTCCACCAGCATTGGATATGACTTAACCAGGTCTCAGCCCACTGAGAATTCACCTTCTAGTGAGGAGAAACATGATAGGCCAGGAAGCAATCAATGAACAGACAAATCATAGTTACATATAACACTAAACAATAAAGACTGCAATGGAATCCACCTAAGAGAGACCAGAAAGAGCATTTCAGGAAGATAATAGGGCAGGATGAAGGTCCCGAGGCAAGAACTAGCTTAGTGAGTTAAAAGGCCACAAGAAGGCCAGTGTGGCAATGCATATGAGCAACAGGCTGGAGAGACTTGTAATGAAAGTATGGAGTCATAGTGGGGCGGGGGAGGGGGAAGGCTATCGCAAGATGTTTGGAATTTACAATTTATTTGATTTGCATTCTGAAGATCCCTTGGGCCAATGATTTGGGAAATTTCCTCATCATCCACAGAGATTCTTGACACTGATTGGCCAAATTTCTTCCCTGATCATCTTAAAGGTCTAAGGAAACTAACCAACCTCCCTAAAAAGCTTGCATAAAGAGATACAGGCTTGGCAAGCACAGCCAGTGGTTGCAGTCTCTTCCAACCACAGGTTGGAAGCTTGGTTTGGGGGACACACTTGGGTTCCCTCCATATCTTTCTACCATGTACTGAGGTCAAATGAGAAAAACCATTTGTGTGCATGACGAGCTTGTCACTCTGGGAACCCAGAGGCCCCCTCCTCAACCACTCTGGAAGGTTCCTGGTGGAAAGACCCATGCATACAGGCAATTCACTGAACTTCAGAATTCTATCTTGGGACTGGGAGCAGGACATACTCTATCAGGAGCTCCAGCCTGTCCCCTCTGGCTGCCAGAGAGCTGCAGGATTCCAGGCTTAGCTTGGCTTCCCAGCTTCTTCTCTGCTCCATCAGCCAGCCCCTTTCTCCTTTTCTCAAAGTGACAAATGCAGGCTGCCAAGCAAGGCTGAGGGAAAGGAGAAAATAGAAATGCGGTTCCCGTTGTGCATTCTCCCTCGAAATGCTACTAATCTGGCATTTAGGTTGTTTGCTCCTTTAATCAGAAGGCCGTTAAGAAATCTCTGCCGGGTTTCTGTACACAGTTTTTCTCTAATGAAGCATCAAATCTCTTTCACAAACAATAGCTGTGTCACATCCAAGCAGTCTGGCCCCGGCCAGGGCGGCTGCAGTCTCCAGCAAATGCGATGCCTCTGTCAGGTCTGTTCCTCCCAGAATAGCCTGCCACTGCAGTACTCAGATCAGAGTCTCACTGTCTAGGTCCCATGAGCTGGAGGGACAAAAGAAATCAGAGGTTCTCAAGGAGACATAGTGTGCCATCACCAGCATGTGATGCCTCATTTTAACATATTGTGCTTGATGAATAACGCTTTGTGTGAACACATCTATACTGGTTGCAACTCTGGGTTCAGGGGTACAGTGGCTTGTCTGAGTTTGTGGGGGGACTCATAATCTCTGACTCAACCCCCAAGCTGCGAACTACTTCCTAGAGGGTGGACATGTCAGAAACAGGGCTATGACAAAATGCCCCAGAGGCTATCAGTGAGTGTCATGGCAGAGCCCTGCTGAGCATGCAGTTGGGCCAAGCCCAGGTGGAACAGTGCCCAAATGTATGTTCATATGCATATCTGGGAAGGAATGTGGCTATTATCAAAAACTTAAGGTGCACCTAGCTTGGGAAATGACAATGTCACTCATAAGAGTTTGCCCCATAGATACATCAGCACGTGTGTGCAAAGATAAGTGTAAAAAGACATTTGCTGCTGTCCTGCTTGTTCCAGCTTAAAACAAAATTATATAAAGGTCTCTCAAGAAGGGGCTGATTACATATAAAAGATGTCCCCAAGTAATGATGACTCTGGTTCCACTTTATAGAGTGCAAAATGACATGCCTTCCATTCAGTAGAAACCATACACTGCCTTTTGCATTTGGATCTTGTCCTGGGCTAGTGACATGCCGTACCACATTATCTTGCAATGTTGGGCATCAGCCCCAAGCTGCAGCCCTCAGTCAGCCCCATAATCATGAGGGGAAACCACCAGCACCCCACAGTGTGCTGTGAGGCTGAGCTAGGATGTTTGGCAGGGCAGGTGCATTCAGTTCATTTTGGACTTACATATTTTCAATTGATGATGAGTTTGTGTGGATGTAATTCCATCATAAGTAGAGGAGCATCTACTTTATGAGACCTGGATGCACTGTAAGACTATGCAGCTGTTGGAAAGGACACGTAAATTGATTGTGATATGAACAGATCACTGAGAAATACAGCAGCACAGAAACAAGCTTCCATTTGTTTTGTCTTTTTAAATAGGCACACATGGGTGCATATATGCTTGTGTATGATGCATGCACTCTCACTAAAAGGATACACTAAAAATTGTTAATGAACACAGTTTCACTTCTAGGAAGGAGAACCTGGAGCATTAGAAATCAGAGATGAAGAGAGATTTTTAAGTATAAGGTTTTTTTATGGTTTCTTTTTCATTTTTGTAAGCATGTATTTTATTTCTTTACCATTTGACCCAGCTATCCCATTCCTTGGTTTATACCCAATGGACTTAAAATCATCATACTACAGTGATGCAGCCACTTCAATGTTTATAGCAGCTCAATTCACAATAGCTAAACTATGGAACCAATCTAGGTGTCCCTCAATAGATGAATGGATAAAGAATATGTGGTATATATACTCAATGTAATATTACTCAGCTTTAAAGAAGAGTGAAATTATTGCATTTGCCATCAAATGGATGGAGTTCGAGAATAACATGCTAAGCGAGATAAGCCAATCCCCCCAAAACCAAAGGCCGAATGTTTTCTTTAATATGTGGATGCTAATTCACAACAAGGTGGGGGGCACTAGAGAAGAATAGTGTTACCTTAGATTAGGTAGAGGGAAGTGATGGGAGGGGAGGGGAGGGGTGTGGGGATAGGAAGGATAGTAGAATGAAATAGACATTATTACTTTATGTATGTATGTGACTGCATGACCAATATGATTCTACAACATGTACACTCAGAAAAATGAGAAATTATATCCCATCTATGTATGTATATATCATCTATGTATATATATAGAAATATATAGAAATTATATCCCATCTATGTATGTATATATCATCTATGTATGATATATCAAAGTGCACAAATGCACTCTACTGTCATGTATAACTAATTAAAACAAATTCAAAAATTAGTAAAAAATCTTTTTTTTCACAAACAGAAATTGAATATTCCTGACTCCCTAGTGAAATCACCAATGGGAAGTCAGTGTTACAACAAATATACAAGAGGTCATTGTTTTGGATTGAGCTCCTTCACCAGACCCCAAGAGACCAGACCCAACCAAAATGGAGTCATTCCTCCCAGGTACCTAAAATCAGACTGAACTTGACATGGGCCAGTTAAAAAAAAAAATCCCAGGAGATTCACAGGATTCAATCAGAAAAGACCTGGTCAACTTAACCAGTAAGATAAGAAATTCTCCTCTGTTTGAGCCCTTTAAGGAAACATGACTCTGGAAGACAGATTTGGTGTGAGACCCAGTTCTGCTCTTTCAGTCTTTTTTGTCCATGAAGCCCACCTCCTTTGCTCAGCTCATCAGAGGCCCTTCCTATTTCATAAATGGGAAGCTGCTCAATTCATGAATTGCTAATAGAAGCCAACTCAATCTTCAACTTTGTAGAAATGTGGCTCTTCTACAATAGTTATAATAAAAGTCTGTATCTTAATCCTTAACTCCTGGGACTATATAACCCTATCTGGCAAAGGGGTTTTACTGGCACGATTAAGTCTCTTAAGATGGGGAGACTACCTTGGTTTTCCTGGGGGTTCCCAGGTAAGCACAGGGGTCTTTATCAAAGGGAGGTAGGAAGGAGAAGGAGAGGAGAAGACAAAAGCAGAAGTCAGAGTGATACGAAAAAGGGGTTGGTCAGAAACAGAAACGCAGGCAGCCTCTAGAAGATAGACAAGGAAACAGATTTTCTCAGTGTTTGAGGCCCTGCTGACACCTCACATCTAATCCAAAGAGACTTATTTTGGACTTCTGGCCCTCCAAAACTGTAAGATATGTTTGGGTTTTTTCAGGCCAATAAGTTTATGGTAATTTGTTACAGCAGCAATAGGAATCTAATACACAAGGTTCTCTTTTAAAAGAGTCTAATTCATGCATCAAGAGACAGTCAGCCAGGCCTGCCCCAAGTGGCAGTTCCTTAGCCCTAGTTGATCATCCCACTGGAGACATGACAGGTTTTCAATAACACTATCAGTCACAAAACCAGTCTGGATAAATGACAAACATCTCCCCAGTCAGTCTGATGACAGCCGACTCTCAGACAGAGGTTCCAATCCTGCCCAATGGGGTAAACTTAGCATCCAAGCGGCCTTATCACTACTCTCTTAATGGGATGGCATCTCTGGCCCACATGTCAGTCCCACCTGTCAAGCTAGTAAAGTGGCCCTGTGAAGAAAAGAGATGAGAAGACCTACATGTCAATCTGGCAAGTGGGGGCTTTGAACTGTGACAGGAATATTTAGGGGCCTCATGTGGGAAGCAATGAAGTTCTTTGTGAATGTCCCCCTGCCTCTGAATCACATACCTAGCTGTGCCCAGGACTTTCAGCAAAGTGCACACTTGTGTCATTGCTCCATAGTTAAGACCACCTCCAGTTGAGAGGACTGAGGACCATGTTCCTTGGTGAGATTCAGGGGAGACGGGGGGAAAGGTATAGGATCATAGCCTGCCTCCGGCATCTGGGAAGTTACAAAGCCAGAACACATTGCCTCTGCCTCTTTTCCCAAGAATAGAGTCAAACTGGGTGGCCCTATCACACCCAGCATGAGTGGAGCCCTACTTTATTGTCTCTGTGAACATTTCACCTGCAGGACTCTCCAGCCAACCTTTTTAGACACTTTAACAATGAGACTATTAAAGACCTGAAGACACAATAGCAAGAACCTCAATGGAAACTTTACTGCAATTTTCTTTTGCTGCTTGGGGAACACAAGTCTTTATCATTTTCTTTCATTCAAGTGACAGCTTCGTCCCAGTTCTGTGGTTGTCATGCGTGGCGCATGATGCTGCTTTGGTGATTTATAACCAGTTGAATCATCATCTCATTAAGTCAAAAGAGATTAGTACCTGAACCTAGTTTGTAAACTACAAGGCGCTACCCGCGTCTGGAGGCCAGGCTGGCAAAGCTCTAAATACACTCAGTGTTAATTTGGCTGCTCTTGAAAGCAGATGGTGGAAAGGAGACAGCATCTACCTATGAGACGAAGGGTGGAAAATAAAACAAAACACACCTCCTTCTTCAGCCAGGTTGTCTGTTCTACCCCAACGCAGCCTTTAGTTACCAAGGTCTGAAAGAAAAGCAAATGCATTTCCCTCCCTGGTTCACCTAAGGAGGAGGGAATGTGGTCTCCTGCATTCCATGAGGGAGACCCAATAAAGAGATCCATGCATTGGCTGAGCCACAGTGGTTCCAATGGCACAACAAACTTGAGGGCAGAGACTGGCCCCACCCTAAAGGCCTTTAGCTCACCCCTCCTACTATAGCAGGCCCTGGAAGTTGTCAAGAAACTAGCAACTTATACTATAATCCAAACTAGAATCATGAATTGTGTGATAAAAGTGTAACAATAACTGTAACTTGGCTCTGCTAAACCAGGGAGAGCTCAACAGAGAGGATGCAATGGCCACAAAACCCCTTGTTTTAGAAAACTTTTGTGTGGTGGTAGTGATCAAAATACCTGACAAGAACAAGTTGGAGCAAGGAAAGTTTATTTGGGGCTCTCAGATTCAGAGGTCTCAGTTCATAGACATCCGACTCCATTGCTCTGGACCCGGGGTGAGGCAGCATATCATGGAGGAAGAGGTCAGCGGAGGAAAGCTGTTCAGCTCATGGTGGGGTCAGGAAATATAGAGGGAGTGGGGAAGGGATCATAGGGAAGATGTACCCTTCAGGGTGTGCCTCCAGGGACCCACCTCCTCTCGCTATGCCTACAGTTACCACACAGTCAGTCCATTCAAACTAGGATAAACGAATTTGGTTCCTGTTCTTATAATGCAATCATTTTACCTCTGAGTATTTCTGCATTAACAGGAGCTTTGCGGGGGTACCTTATATCAAAACCATCACATCCCTCTAAGAATCCCAGGGAAGGAAGCAACCAGATCTGTCAGAAATAACTGAGGAGCTTATTAAACACGAAGGTTTGAGCTATGCTACAAATCTACTATAACTAGGCAGGAAGAATATGCTCCAAGTGAAGAAAAAAAAGAATCCTTTGATTATTCAAATACCCAGGTGACCTCCCAAAAGCCTCTTCTTTTGAGATCCCCTGCCACTCCCTGTGTGACTACCAGCAAGTCTAGAAAGAAACACCTTCAGCACCCAGCAGTTCTCATTCCTGTGTCCACCAGTATCATGGCTGCAAAACCCCAGCCAGGCTGGGCACCCATAAGAGATCTCACTGTGCACAGCTGGGACAGGGACTGGCACGGGTACTCTACAGGCACCCAAGGGCATCAGGCCTCTGCTTATAGAATACTGAAGGAGTTTTTGAAACAGCTGATTTTGTTTTCATTGTCATGTTCTGCATGTATACATTCACAAGTGTGGCTCTATAGTAGCTCAATCTTGGTGCACAGAGGAGCTGGGAGACTTTCTTGAGAGCTGGCTATTTTAATTTAGATTGCATGCTGAGGTGGACTCCTGGAATTGATAAAGATAGAAGAGCTATAGATCCCACTTAGTGACATCCCTCCCCTGCCTTACTGCTGTCCCTCATCTCCTTCTTCAAAATAAAAACATGAACCATCATTCTGATGCCAGCTAAATGCTGTATGTATTCATTAGACTTCCTCCCATGTGAAAGTCTTCTAGGCAGCAACATGTTAAAACTTTGGGGAGGTCCTGAGGTGCCTGCTGCTTTGAGGGCTCAAGTGCACATAGAAAGAATCTCATTCCCCAGACCCAGCATCTGGATTTCCCATCTGGCCCATGCCTGCAGCTGCATAGCCCTCTGGCCCTTCTCCAACAAGCCTCAAAATGTTATTTCACTTTCTGGGTCTAAATGGAAGCTTTCTGAAAAGTCATTGTAACCCATCAAGCTTTGGAAACAAGTTTAAGTTGGTTTTGTACTTTCCATTACCCAGGTTGTTTTGGAATGCAGTTCCTAAGAGGTTCAGCTTGCCTTCCCATCAAGTTTGCAAAAAGGGGAAAACAAAGAAAAAAAAAATCCATGCAAAGAAGGAGGACTGGGTTCCAGGATCCCAGAAGCTATTGGATTCTATAATTCCTATGCAACTTTCTCTCCCCTGTTCATTGTCACCAAGTTTAATGGAGCAAACTGGCATAGAAAGTAGGGACTTGTCCCAAAGGCATAGCTTCAAGGGCCCCAGAGCTAAGCCCCTCAGATGCCTCCCCGCAGGTCTTGCACATCAAACAGATCCACTAGGGTCATTCTTTAGATAAAAGAACCAGCAGAAAGTGGCGGGGAGGACCCTGCTCCCTACAGGACATTCCCTACTCAGCCCATTGTCTTCTGTCCCTTGAGTGGGGCTCCATCAGCTCATGCTGAGCCCTTATGGAATTAGAAGCAATATTTGGGCTCAGATCCTAATAGAGACCTCAAGCTAGATTCCATTTCCACTCATCCCCTAAGCCAAGTACCTTGATACAGTGCATAACACAAGCAACTGCAAACCATGTCTTTGCATTTGGGGGATCCAGGGTCCTAGTTCAGGGAACACTACTTCCCGGAGGAAGGGAAGGTGCCTGAGAAAGGTGTGGAAGGGAATAAGCCTGTGAAAGCCTGGCTTTGGCTCACATATCGGTCTCTGGGCTACATCTGAAAATCCAATTTGCAGTCTCAGTCCCATTGCTTACCAGCTCTGGACTATGTGTACCTTAATTCCCTGTCCTGTAAAATGGGGATAATGGTGAGAGGAACTGGGGAATAACAAGAGGAACACTAAGTCTCAAAGGAAATGCCTGTGAACTACTGGGATACAGAAAGCACTCAGGAATAACCATAACTCCTGAACAACCTGCTCCTGGCCCAGGCCCTTGTAAAATAAGGAAAATGCGCAGGTGCAGGGAAATCTTGCACTGTGTCACTCTGCCCTGGATCCATCTCTAGCCCAGCCCTAGCATTGACCAGCCTGCTGTAATTATTAACATCTCCCACCAATGGGGGCTGCTGGTGACAGCCTGCGTTCTCTCATGAAGGCATATTCCTTGCTTTACCCCAAAAGCCTCTTCTTGAGATGTCCACATTCCTCCTTAAATATGTACCTACATTCCTAATAAATCTCTGCCTGTGCATTTGACATGCTCATGCTAAAATTCTTTTCTACCATGTATACCAAGAACCTCACTGGTCCAGAGTCAAGTTCCACCTCCCTACTGGGAGGTCCCGAGACCCTTCTTGAAAGACATCTCTTCTCCTGTGACAGTGGTAGCACCTGATTCACAGGGGGTGGAGTTGTGAGGATTAAATAAGCTAATTTATGTAAAGCACCATATCATTATGTTATTAGATTAATTCCAAGAGTTACATTTTCTAACATACAATGATTGTGAAGTTGATCTCTAGCTCAAAATTACCGAATGTTTTAATACATATTTAACAGAGTTTTCTCCTGCCCCAGTACTGGAAAAAAAAAACTGATGTTAAGTTGCTGGTGCATCTTACTAATCAATGCATTTTGGAATCAAGGAAATAAGGTTTTTAAATCACTATTCCATGTACAGTAACAAACACAACGTTAAAGACATCCTTCCTCTTGGAGAATTTTTCAGCCTCATGTCTATGAAAACCTGGGTACAGGTGCCATCCCAGTCAGCGTGTCCTTTCTGTCTCAGTCCCTCTAGACCCCTCTGGGTTTTCTCAGACACTGACTCCTGAGCTCTTTGCTGGGAAACCTTAGGGAGGCTCACTCCAGTGGTTCTATGGCTTGGCTCTTGTCTGGGCTCCCAGGGAGCCGGGTCATTCCAGACATTCAATGTAATTAGTAGGGCTCAGGCATGGGATATTTCAAATGTCCTCACATGATTGTTCCTACAGCCAGGATTGAGAACTCTGGCTTCAGTCATTCCCATGTCCTTTCAAAATCTGAATTCCTCACAGCCTCACAGCTAGCCCAGCTGGCCAGCTACCATCTTGAGTTGAATTCCAACAGAATCAAAAGTGCTCTAAATTGTTAAAAAAAAAAAAAAAGGCTTCTTCCTGAGGCAGCGCCTTTGTTGTTGTGAGATAGGGATAAGACCTTGAAAGCAATTCTAAGCTGGAAAATGAAGAAACTTGCCTTAAACTGAAACCTTCTTCCTAAGCAGCTAAGCCCTAGACTCCAGCAAATTTACCTATTTTGAATTCTGTTGAAATATTTGACTTACAAATAATACAGTTCTCTAAAGCAACCATGCTGAGAATATGAGATAACTTTTATGCAGGTTTGATTCCATAAGAAACAGTAAACACTAAGGATCATCATCCGAAATAAAAAGAGAAAAAAAGAAAATTCTTTCAACATTTTAGATAAATACGTTCCAGGTAAATGAGATCCACTTTGGAGGGATTATTTCTGCCCCTTCTTTTTTCTCTTGTGTGCACACCAGGCTTTCCTCTCTGGCAAACCCTGATTTCCCTCTCTGTTCCACTTTTGGAGATCTTCTCCAGCAAATCATAAACACAGCTCATTTCACCAACCACAAAGACACTACCCTGCCTTGGAGAATTAGTGCGAGCTGGCTCCAACGGCACTTTAATTGACCCCCCAGAGGGGTGAGCATACATTTTTCACGGGAATTCTGCATAGGGAGATATCTGATTGGGCACTGAATGTTTAATTCTCTGAGAAAGTGGCAAGCCAGGGAGAAAGCTACACTAGACACCGAGATGCTTTTAAATCTCAGTAATGGAGCATCTTACAGCAGCTTAATGTCTCTGGCCCATCAGAAAGCAGAGTCTGGGCAAGCCTGGGGGGTGGAGGTCTGGTGGCAAAACAAAGCCGATTAAATCCAGGTAGTGGGAACTGTTGTCCTGACTGTTGGAGCAGAGTTGCAGTGGGTCCAAGGGAGAAGAGCTATCAAACTGTGTGCCAGGTGTGGGAATGGTCCTTGATGTGAGCCATCTCATTTAACTGTCTTCTCACAGTAAGCAGGGAGGCAGAGATTTTATTCAGGCTCCCTCAAGGGCTACAAGGACAATAAACAACACAACTAGATTTCAGCCCTAGGTCTTCTGACTTCCAAGCTCCTTTTACCAAAAGGTGGAGCAACTTCCTCCCAGTCCATGGATCCAGACCTGGAAGGGGTGCTTCTCTGAATTCTAGAAGCTCTTGTTGCAAATCCTGTCTGCCTGCCCACCCCACTCCTCACTTCCCTCTAATCTACCCCTTAAGCACTGGACCAATGCTGTCTTGTGACCAGTACTGAGGTCAAACATGCATTCTGCCACTAACGAGCTATGTAACCTTAGGTAAGTTGCCTAACCCCTCTGGCCTCAGTTTCTCTATCTTTGAGATGGAGTAATAATATCTACCTGTGAACATTAAATTAAAGTCCACTTCTGAGGATGTTTAGAAGCATGAACAGAAATGACTATACTTCTCTTATTATTAGCATGGATTCCGACAGTCCTTTCTTAGAGGTGCAATGTCTGCCTCCAGGGTGGGTCCTGTTTCTTTCTCATTCCCTCCAGGGCCCATGCCTTTAATGAACATTTTCTAGGTGGTCCTGAGGCCTCCTCCTAAATGACAGACTTCTACTACTTAGCCCATCCATCTACTTCCCCACCCCTAACCTCTATTCTAGAAAAACCCATAGGTGATATCAGACATCAGTCAATCTAAACCCCTCGCTGTCCCTGGGCCTGTGCTGTTGACCACAGGCAGGCCACACACCCCTCTCTCCATGTACTCTGACCTTGTCCCATGAGTGTGGCCTGCAGAGCAAAAGTTATACCCATAAATTATTGGTCCCGGGACTCGTAAACTCAGAATTTGAGCCCATGATGTCTTATTTCAGGATCTACGCTACATAGTTTTGTCCCTATCTGCAATAAAATGAGACTCATTGCCACGTACCCATCATCAGCTTCAACCCTTTAATGACTTTAAAATATGTTTTCACACTGAATTAAGTTCATCACCATTCTCAGATGCTGTCTTTGATATCAGGGACAGGGCTTGCATTTTTACAGATGCCCTCATGGCTGGACACAAAAGAGGAACAAACATGGACACTGCAGGGCAATCCTAAGGAATCAACAGGGCCTATCCATGGGCCATGGGCCACGATGGTGCCCTTAAAGCATACCTTGATGACCCTGTTTTCCTGCACATAAAAATGGAAATATATGAAAGGGGAAATGGTAAGAGGTGAAAAGGGGAATAAGGAAGAATGAGGACCCCTCTTTACCCTGCAGGTATCTTTCTTAACTAGGGAGCTCTTTGAAAAATGACAATTTATTTATTTATTTATTTTTAGCAAAGGGATTGTTAAAATCATGTAATGCCATTTTCTCTTGCTTAGGGAAAGCCAATACAGCTGTCTCAGAGGCTCCACGATTTCCGAGGATGCCCCCACTTAGGTCCTCCAGTCTACTCTTATTCACACATCTCCAGTTCACCTCTGTGGAGAGGGATCCCCAGCACCATTTGTATTCATACCTCCTCAAACCTGGGCCTTTGGATCTCAGCAGCAACCAGGCTCCGAGGCCATAGAGCAGGAAACTCTAAATAACGGCCCAAACAGGAAGAGGACTCTCTTGCCTGTCTGCTTGGCTCTGGAGAATGCATCTTCTGGGCAGGGCCAACATGCGCTCTGATGAGAAACTGATGGGGACAGCATTTGGGAATCAATCAACAAAAGTATTTGCTCTTGTATTAAGTCCACCTGGAAACAGATCTCCTGGTTGAAAGCTGGTTGTACATGGTCCCTGAGTGATTCAGTACTTGAACAAAGTACAGCCCCTCAAAACCAGCTAACGTTTGTCCAAAAGCAATATGGTCTTTGGCTCTCTAAAGAGTTACTCTTTTCCTCTAGCTCTAAGTATGTGGCAGGATCATTCCCAGAAACATGAATTCATGTTTTTCCTCTCTACAGGTTGCCCCCAGAGGCACTCTCCAACACCCACCTCTTCCAGGAACCCACACTGAATGAACCAAAAGAAGGGCCTTCATCATCAAACCAGCTATATTTTTACATCAGGTGTTTGAGAGATGCCTTTAAATGACTGCCTAAAGCACAGAGGAGTTGCCTTCCAGTTGGGCGGTATAGCCGTGGGCTAAGCTACCAGGAACCAGTTATAGCTAGCAGGTGTAGCTACCCACAGATACCTAGTGCTGAACTCCTCCTAGCTCTGGTGGGCCTACAGGGGCCTGACTCCTCAGAATAAGTCTCTAGAACTCTCAGCCCATGAATGGGCAATGCTGTTTAGTTCCTCGACATACTTTGAGTATGTATTTGTTAAATGTTGATTGTTAACAACCACAGTGGTTTTTCTTATCTATCATCTCATCAAATCCCATAGCAAACCCAGGGCTCAGAGAAAGCAGGCAGAAGGAAGGCAAGAACCACATAGATCTTCCTCATGCTGTCTTCTCAGGACCTGGCCTAGGGTCAGCACCTAAAAGTCATTCAATAAATATAGTAGGGAGAAAAAAAAATGTATATATATATTTTTCCCCTTTTAGAAACAAGACAATATCACTGACTCTTTAAGCTTATTTGAATTGCTCAAGGTCACAGAGCAAGTTAGGACACCTAAGTTCTCATTCCTCCTCTTCTTCCTTTCTTCTCACATAGCTGCATGACTGGGGCCATGAGGAGGGCAAGGACACTAATTGCAAGACCATCAGTCAACACACATTGCACAGGCAATGTGCAGGCTTCATATGTATTTTGCTCACATAACTCAGGGAATCCTCATGACAACCCTATAATATAGGCACTAGTATCTGCTCCATATTACAGAGCAGGAAAATGAGGCCCAGTAAGTTTGAGTAATTTGGGCAAGGAAGAGGCAGAGACCATACCACTGAGAAATCCCAAAGCAGGGGATACACACACAGACTCTGCATCAGGCTGCCTGAGGTCAAACTCAGCTAGACTTTGATTGCAGACTCTCTGCTCATTCTCAACTCTGAGGTCCCAGATCCCAAAGGTCCTTATGTTTCAAGATCCCAAGGAAAAGCCCCAGAGATGACTGCTGCTTGGGAACTCAGCTTCAGACAGGTACATCAGAACCACCATTTATCACAGTCATGCTCGCCAGACTTTTATGTGTCCACCATCACCCAGAGAACTTGTAAAATTCAGAGAGTTGAGCCTCACTTCCAGTGTCTCATTGCCAGAGGTCTGGGGCAGAGCCCGAGAATCTGCATTCCTTACAAGTCCCCAGGTGCTGCTGGTTCACAGACCCCACTTCAAGTAGAACTGCCTTAGGAATTAATTGAGCCAAAGTGTTCATTTCACTATTGCAGAATTTGGGTCACAGAGGCTAATTTTTATGTTAAAGGTCACCCAGCATATCAGTGTTCTTAACTCTTTTTTTCACTTTTTCCCACCACACAAGGCTTACTTGAAAACAGCAATCATCACCATCATTTTATGAACTATAATTCTTTTGGAGTACCAAGTACTTTTTCCTATTTTATCTCCTTTATATTTGCAATCACCCTTTAGGTTGGGGGCCTGGGACTCAATTTATAGAGGAAGAAAGGGAGGTTCAATAAATGAACAAGAAGAAAATTGGCTAGAGGTCACAAGGCAAGAGGTGGAGCCAGTTCCATCCAACCCGACCCTAGGTCTTATCAGGTTCTCCAAGGGGGGCTCTGTCTACCAAGTGCCTAGAGCAGAGCTTCACAGCCACTTAGTTCAGAGGAAGGAGGAGTCAGAAGAGTAGGGCAAAATTAAGATCAACCAGTAGTGAGCAAATATTTTTAAAACCATGTCCAGGAGGAAGCCCGAGGAAAGGTCCGAAGTTCCAACTTCCCCAGAGGCCACTTGTGAATCTCTTTCCAAACCTCTCAGAGGTTTCAGGCTTAGATGCCCCAATATGACACTAGAGCCCCATAAATTCTGTGCCCAAGAATCATGAGACTCCACAAACAAAATTAATAGCCTGCAAACTCTAAATGGGTGATTACAATCTATAAAACAGCCCATAAAATGACATCATGGGGATTCATATCCATATAAATTTGCTGGGTTTATGAGTAGAAATCATTTCTGCTTGCTACGTGCCTAGGCATGAAGCTCATCTAAAAATGGAAACATCTGGCTGAGTTGCCGGGTGCTCACCATATCCTTGTGGCTTTCTGGTCAGTGGGACACACAGTGAAAACCAGCCATGCAAGTTTTGGAAACCCAGAGAGCCCACCAACTCTAAAGACATGTTCTGATCCTGCTGACCTGTGGGATTTTGTACTGGGTCTTGAGCATTAGCCAAGGATGGGGATGGGTGCTGCCCTTGAGAACCTTGTAAGCCGATGGAAGGAGGAGACAGTAGGTCACTCAGTCTTCTGCGACTATAGTAAAAGACCTGAGTTAATCAATTTGTAAAAAGGAAAGGCTTATTTTTGGCTCACAGTTTTGGAGTTTCTAATCCATGGTAGTGACCCTGTTGCTTTTGGACCTATGGTAAGGCAGGGAGATATGCAGTGGAACAAGCTGCTCATCTTATGGTGACCAGGAAATGAAAAAGAGCAAGAGACAAGGATCCCACAATTCCCTTCTGGAGCAGGCCCCCCAAGACCTCAGCCCTCCCACTAGGCCCCACCTCTTAAAGGGTCCTCCACCTCCCAAGAGTACCATGGTCTACGAACAGGTTTTCAGTACATGGAGAACATTCCAGATCCAAAATACATCCGATAGATATCAAATATCCAACAAAAAAACTAGTACACAGAGAACACAGGGAGGTTCATGAAGTGTCACAAAGGAAAAGTCCAGGAAGTTGTGAGGCAACTGGGTCTGGTAAGGGCAATGCCCATGACAGGTGGCTGGGAGGGAGATACGTGGAAGGTGGGGAAAATGGCAGGAAGAGGGACATTCCAAGAGGAGCGACCGTGTGGGGAGAGCTGGGCTGCTGTTATCTTCATTGTTTTGAAGTCACTGTATGAATAGCTCATAAGGAATAAAGAAATTCAGAATCAGACAACCCGTGTCGGATATTTATAAGATTTTAAGGATTTTCCTTTCTAAGGATTCTCATGATAAGGATTTTCTTCTAAATACAATAGGGACAACTGGAGTTTTAAGAAGGGAATTAACATGATCAGAAAATCATTTTTAAAAGGTTCTGCTGGTCACTGTGGGAAGAATGGCCTTGGTGGAGAGGAGGGGTCAGAGAGGGAATGTTGGTAGGTTTCAGACACTGCTGCAGTTGTCTACACAAAGAGCTATGGCGGCCTCAACCAGGTGAGAAAGGGATAGGCTGCAGTGACATCTGGGATGTTGGGTGGACAGGGCTTGTCAGCCTCAGCTTATTCAGAGAGGGCAGTGCACTCAGAAGGCAAATGGATAATGGTGGTCAGAGCACTGATCAACACTTGCTGAGCACTTTGAATCCAGTCTCATAAGCTGAGATCACACTGGAAGCCACTGAGAAGTCAGTGTTCATACCAAGTCAAGTGACCGCCTAAGTCAAGTGACATGGTCCATGCAGCCCCCAGTGGCCCCTTTCACTCTGCCTTGTGAAAGGACACAGGAGGCAGAACCTGATTCTTTCTTTGAAGCCAGGCTCTACTTCAGCCTCAGGCTCCAAGTTCTACTGCAGGGTCAGCCATGGGGCGTGGCTTCTCCAGTCAGGGGCCCTTCCCCATGTCACCATTACCAGGTATGTTTAACATCCATGTGATGTAGTTTGGATCTAGAATGTTACCCACATGTCAAAACTGTGGTCCCCAGACCATGATAGGGCTCCTCCAAAGCCAATCTCTTACTGCCTTCAGATGCTTCTCCTTTGAAGTTTCAAGAGCATTCACACCAGCCCTCTACAGACCTCTCTCTCTCTCTCTCTCTCTCTCTCTCTCTCTCTCTCTCTCTCTCTCTGAGAGATTCAATTTATAACTAAAATTTTATGGTAAAAACACATTTTATGTGTCTAATAATTGCTGTTCGTTATTCAGACTTTCCCTAAGGAGACTTTAAGTCCCCAGAAGACAGGCTCAGAGCACCTACACATGTGGCTCCACAGGTGAAGACCTACTAGACACCAGGGAATGGGGTCCCCTGGACTTGGAAAAGAGAGGGAGAGGAACAGGAATAGGACTCCTGCAATGCAGATTAACAGGGAGGGGCAGGAGGGAAGCAGGCTCATCATGTGCTGTCCAGAGTTGACCTCAAGTCCTGGCCAAGACAGCTGTCACACGCCAGATGCCTAGAGGTGGCAGCTTCCTTGAGCTTTTTATCTGAAAATAGGTCCCCAGCCAGATCTAGTCATTCCTCTTCCCATACTCCCTAACCTGAGTCCCGAGCTAAGCACAATCCGAATGAAGTTATTGCACCTATTTAGGGCAGCGTCAGGAAACAGCCCCGTCCTTTTTATGTCTCACCACTAGGGAAGGAAAGCCCCTGCTCTCTTACCCTCCAACATTAGCTTGGCTTACAGAAATGCATTCCCATTTTGTAATGCCTGCTGTGATTCCAGGTAATTCCTCTAAGTGCACTATTAAATCCCAGCAGCTGTTCCAGATAGCAGCAAAGACGCTGACTCCGGCTGCTGCTTTGTCGGAACTCAGGAAATGAAGCAAGCCAGCTGGCAGTTTCCGATCACCAAGATGTGGCCAAAATAGGAGCCCAAGGGGTCACTGTCGTGTGCATCTTTGCAGTCATTTATGCCTTTACCTACCTTATATCCACTCTGACATCTAAGGCTGGAAGGCTAAAAGGAGTGGGCCTAATCCCCCGAAATAACCAGTTACCCTTATCCCTGAAAGCCCCTTAAGAAGCAGCCCTGAATAAACACTGAGCACCACCCATGAGGTGGGCTCAAGCTTTTAGAGGGCTGCCTAAGGCCAAGGCCATACGGGGAAGAGGCAGCAAAGACAGGATTTGAACTCTGGTCTTGTGAGCTCCTGAAGCACCATGCTTCCCTACCCATCACTGTTCCCTGCTGCTCTGAAAGCCACTTCCTCTCCCTAACCCAAAGGAACCTGGCCATCTCAACAGTATTTTTCCCATCTGGGCCAAACACATGCCAACTGAGTGCATAAATATCATTTTTTTTTTGTGATCAAAACTGTATTTCCTCAATAGATCCAACATCAGCATCTTTGCACCTGCTACTTGTTTTAGGAAGGATTTTTCCATGATGTGATGACAGAATTTGCAGCCTGCAAAGGGGATTCATAGTCACATATGCACACACAAACCCACAGGCATCTATCTCCTAGCCTCTGAACCCGAATATTGCTCTCCAGATGTTTCTATAACCCAAGTGCTTTAAGGCTGGCCTGCACCTCCACAAAAGGAGAACAAGCCCATATAAGGAATTTCTACTTAGGAACCAAGTCCTATAAGATGCAGTAAAATTGTCACTTAGAATCATTAGATTCTGTAAAATTGTTCCTTTCCCAACATGTGGCCTAAATTTAGCCACCATTCCCTGCAGGTGAGTAAGAAAGACACCAGTGCTTTCCATTTGCCTGGGCACCCCAAGCCTGGTGTTAGTGCTGGGGCGGAGACCTGGATGGGAGACTCCGCCCACACTGACTCTGCCCGCCTTCATTTTTCCAGACTGGTGTGTTCTACAGGCAAATATACGTTTCCCCCCACAGTCTCTCCTCTGTGTGACTCAGCAACCATGTGCAGGGTAGGAGGGTGCTGGCAGGGTGGGGACTGACTCTGTTCTAATTCCAGGCTCCAGGAGCAGCTTCGGTCCTGGGACAGTCATGGATAAGAAGCCAGAAGACTGAGGTTCTGCACCTGCTGTTGATAACCAAGATGGGGAGGGGACAGTTCTCACCCTCTTTGGCCTCAGTTCCTTATCTACCATCTGCAGGCTGGATGGTTTCGGAGTCTCAGTGATCACCTGAGTAAGACAACTGCTCAGCCACCCAGGAACAACCTTTCCTCTTTTTCTTTCCTTCCTGAAGAAAGCACATGGGGAATGAGGTTCAGGAGTTTGGAGATGAATCACATTCCCGTATGTGGCTGGATCTAAATCAGGTCTTTGCAGAGGTGGGATTCCAGGGGAAGGAAAGGCAGGGACATGTAAATGACACAAAGACTAGGAGGCAGGAATCTGCTTGGCATCTTAGAAGGAACCACTGTGCATTGGTACAGCCAAACTGGGCTCTAAAATATTGAAACTGGCTGGGGATGTAGCTCAGTGGTACAGCACTTACCTGGCATGTGTGAAGCCCTAAGTTTGATTCTCAAGTACTGGAAATAAATATTGAGAAATCTTTTGTACTGGTTAGTAAAAGCCCAGTGGCTAAGCCCCATGAGTGTCCCTCAGTTGCCTCTGCTTCTGCAAATCTCGTCTCCCACCCTGACCCCATGACTTAACAACCAAAGGGTTAATGACTGAGGTTTTGATCTGAAAGGTACTCATACCTTCATACCATGATGGGCATGGTGACTGACACCGTCATAGCAGGAAGGCTATGTGTAATCCATCTCAAAATAAAAAGGGCCAGGGATGTTGTTTGACAGTAGAGCACTTACCTAGCATGTGCAAGGCCTTGGGTTCCATCCCCACCACCACACACATGAAAAAGTACCCAAATCAGGGTACCCCCAGGCCAACCCAGAGCAGTACAACATGATATTGAGCATCTCAAGGTGTCAAGTACCATGATGGGCACCTCTACATCTATCCCTCCCTATATAAACCTTCACACTAACCTATTCAGCTTGAGCATTTGGGTCATGAGCAGTAAGAAACGTGTCACTTGGTCTGTGAACAGACATGGCAGGATTTGAACGCAGATGGATAAGTCCAAGTTCAATGCTCACTGTATAAATCCCAGCTGCCTCTGAGCAGCCTGGGCCCACAGACAGACAAGTGCTAGAAGCAGCAGGAAGAATCCGGCCTTGCTGTGAAGAAAATGGTCTTAAGATCAAGCATTGTTAGACTATGGAAGAAATTATTGTGGGAGCTTATGAAATCACCTTCTCCAGAGAGCTGTATAAACAAGAGGGATTAGGATAGACGACCAAGGGATGGATGAGATGACTTAATAAGGTCCTTCCTGACCCTTGAACTCTCCATCCTCAGCCCCATGTGAACAGGAAAGACTATTTATTTTAAAGCTGCAACTTAACTCTTGGAGGATTTAGGAGACATATGTCTGAAAGCAAAATAAGTTTCATCCTTTTCGTCTCCCCCTAGCTCCAACCCTTCATTTTTTCATGTTTGGCAGGGATGACAAACAGAACCTCTTCAGCCACAGCTACTGTCTATTCAAATGTTTGGGTCTGGTGTCTAAAGACCAGAGTATGCTCAAGGTTGATCTCCTTCTAAAAAAAAATTCTTAAACCCTGTTAGGTGTCTCTGGCAGAGAGAAAACTGATTTGGGAAAGCAAGAAGAGTCATGGGGTGCACACCTAGCCCCGCTTCACTGAGCCTGTGTGATGTGTGTTAGAAGATGTCTACTGCCCCCAAAGTCTTTTCTCCCAGTGAATATGGTGACTGGTCCCAGAGTCCCCATTAAGGCCTCAACAGCATCAGCCCCTGTCAGAGGAGCCCCAACCATGGAGAGAGCAGCCGGCTGCCAGTTCTGTAATGCTGGTTTCCATGGTAACGGGTGCTCCTTCCTCCCTATTTCTCAGCTCCTGGGAAGGACAAAACACCCAAGAGAAGATGGCAGAAATGAGAGGAAGGAGAAGTGATGACAGGCCCCCTTTTCTCAAAGCCTACACAGTCACTGACCTCCACCATGTTGGTGGTTACAACTCTCAGTGTCCTTGGACAAGTCATGCCCCAGCAGGGACCTCAGTTGTTCAACTGCAAAAGGAGAGGGCTGAATGAGAGATGATCCAGCAAAACCATTCCAGCTCCCATGTCCCAAGTGCCAATGACTTGTCTCACCAGGTTAGACACTGGAATGACCTTGCCTCATAGTATAGCTCTCTGTTGAGACATAAATAAACATGGCCCTCTGCAAGACTGCAGCCTGCCCACCTCACTCGAAAAATCAAGTCCTGTTGATTCCCCTCCTCCTCCTCCTCCTCCCTAATGGTTGTCTCTCATTTCAGTGAGATCACCTCAGCAGACCAGACCCATCAAACACAGGTTTCCTGGGGCTCACATGCTACCACAGGTGTAACGGAATGTCATGCTCACTGACATCATTGGGTTCAATCTCCAATTCAGACAAGCACAGTCCAGCAGGTTGCAATTGGTTATGACAGCTTAAAGAGAGGAACTCAGGGGAGAAGAGCACCCTAACAGGTCAGTGCATATGGTGTACAGAGTGCTAGGAGGAGGTGAAGGTAGGCATGGGAGGGATGCTTTCCGCATAATGTTCTGCCTCATCTTGGGCCCAAAGCAATGGAGTCAGCCAATCATGGACGGAGCCTCTGAAACCATGAGCCAAAATAAACCTTTCCTCCTCTAAGTTCTCTTGTAGGGTATTTTGGTCACAGCAACACAAAGTTGACTAATACTCACCAGCCCATTTAACCCATCTGACTCTAGGTCTGTCTGTGATGGCTTGCCTTTGGGTGGGAAATGGTTAAACAGAGCTTTTCCGGTGCTTGAGTCAGGAGCTTCCTTAAAGCCTAGCATAAAGCTGCTCTAAACATGAGAAATCTGATTAGCTCCCAACACTGAGCAATCTCATTTATTAGGCCCTGCAAGTTGGTCTGCAGGATTAGTGGTCTGTGGAGGAAATGAATCAATACACAACAAGTAATTAGGGCTCCTGATACCCGCTAGAGGAGCGCTTCTCTTCCCCTTAAGCCACTTGGAACAGGATCCAAAGGAGGACAGTATCTTCACAGCACTGCCAGTCTTTGTTCTCTAGCTTACGTTCATTTTGACTTTTTTCTTAGCTGCAGGATGTGAAGTTTTCTGCTACTGAACCAGAACTTGGGGTTAAATATTCCACCAAAGAACAGTGAGGAAGACGTGATGGACATGATATTGAAAGGTCCTCCCACCAAGGAGAACCCAGGGCAAACTGCTGCTGGAATCCTGGCAATTCCAGGAAGCCTGACCTATTACTAAAGCTTTTTGAGGTCAAGGGCTGTTTTACTTACTTGATATCACCGTGACCTTGTCTGGTACCTGGCACATAGTAAGTAATGAACAAGAGGAAAGAGTGACTGAGTCAGTGGGCAAGTGAATTAATAACACAGTGTTTTCAGCCAGTCAACAACTGCATCTGGGAGCCTGCTGCATATAGAATTTTATACCCTAACATATAGTGGTGATTTACATTGAGTCACAGGATTTGGGAAAAGAAAGACAATTTTAATATCACTTAAAGTGTTTTTTTTTTTTATCACAGGTTGCAACCCCATAATGGATCATGAAATGGACCATCATTTATAATTTATAAATGAAATGGGAAGGGAACATAGTGGGATGGAGCGGAACAGAATTGAATATTCTAAAAGAGAAACTGTCACATGGAGTAAGGATGAGAATAGGCGGGTTAGATCTGTACTAGTGGATACCAGTGTGGGTCTGTATTTACTGGGTGTACAAGGTCTTAACAAGGCTGAAAGTCACAGATCCACAGATGAAACCAATCGTTCATCCAGTGACTTCACTGCCCTCAGCAGCCACATCTCAGACAAGTGAGTTCCCAGACTTTGGGGGAACCCTCCTGTTACAGGAAACAACCTATTTCAGTTATTGACTACCTGTCTGTAGGATTAGGGCCAAAAGGAGATGCTACAGAGAGAAATAAACAAGTTTCCAAGATTGCAACAAATATCCATGTGCCAGGGCCATAGAGATAAAATCAAGTGCTTTTCCACATGGCAGACATTTAAAGATTTAAAATGTCATTAGTACCCTAGTGAATGGCTTGAAGAAGAGCAGGAACAGCCCCCAGCCAGTTCTTTCAAGAATCACTCATAAGGAGTTGCCTGCTCATCATCTAGGTTGGTTGTGTCGACCCAAGTTCACTTGTCAGCGTCCCTGGAGTGCAGCTTGGAGAACCCTGGAAGCATCATGTCTGACTCTAGTCCACAGCTGGTCTGGAAAGTAATCTCAGTGATCCCAGTCTGATTCCAAGTGACCCCCAACTCTTCCTAAAATGCTTTCACATGTCAGTCCAAAAATCCTGCATCCAAATGCAGCGATGCACTGTTTCCTGCCTCCCTGTCTGTGAACAGCAAGCTTGAGCTAATGGTATTTTTCAGATGTTTTTTAGCACAACCCTCAGAAAGAAGCACATTTTACAACATGGTTCAGAGCATGCCACATCATACAGACGCATACATATATGTAAGCACACACACAAACGAAAAGAGCTTCCAGAACTGGTATGTTCCTTCCTAGGTATGATGAGATATACTACAGTATTTTATTCTATTCTAATTCATTTTTACAGCATTCATGATGATCTAAGAAATTTTATAAGCTCCAGATGCAGAATGGACCCTGCAATGGGACTGGCAAGATGGAGATCTGGGGAAAATGTCACACTGAGCCCATTTCTTTTCATGATGTTCAGCTATGTGCCTACATTTGGTGGTGTGGAAGGGAAGATAACAGCTTAGTGAGCCATAACCCTGCTGTTTTGAGGGTGCACAAAGGAATGATCACGGTTTCCCACCTGTCTCTCATCAGCCCCCGGGGCAAGCTCATGGAGCAAAGACAGTGTGAGTCTTATACACAGCACACTAAAAGATATCACAAATACACGATTATTCTTGGTCCTCTGGCTGATAACGACATAGCAGCCATCCTGTGCTTCCTCTGAAGACTTGAAAGCAAAAGCCATTGGAGGATTAAAAGTTAGAAGCAAAGTTGAAATGATGTTTATTTATTTATTTATTTATTCCTTATCCAACTTGGAAGAATCTGTCTTTAGAGAACCAACCTAATCAAATAAAGTAGAACCAATTTACTAGAGACATAATCCAACTTGCATAATTGTCCTGGCTGGGTTACCCCACAGCTGTTCACAACGACATGGTTCATTAAATGATAAAGTCTTCATCAGACTCTCCCTTCACTGGGCTGTAATTCTTCTACCCCACACCACAGAGGATGTGCTGCCTTCATTAGTATGCCAGGCCACCCATTGCCAAGGGGATAATCAGGGGATTTATTTTATGTGACACTCTATTAAGCAGACATCATGGGCTGTATCAATTAAAAGCCACTGCATCTTCTCTGATGGAGAATCCCATCACCAGATAATCATCCTGGACTATGTGTTCTCTGTGGGCAGGGCTCACAGCCTTCAGCTTTATATCCCCAGTGCTAAGAAAAATGTCACATTTGGCGAGTATAGGACCAATATCTATTGAATCAAGAGGAAATCACCTTCAGTGCAGGATTCCTCACGCAGTCACAGAAGCAATGCTTAGAAGTCTGGAAATGCACTAGGTGCAATGAACATTTGGTGTCTCCAATTGTGCCTCTTTCCTTTCTGGTTTGTTAATTTTCCACTTGACTGGTTCAAATTGCCGAAGTCGGCATGAAAGCAGACAGGACTCAAAACCCCCTCCGGCCAATGGAGGGTTCAACAACAACAAATTTGCTGTCTTCAAGCCCAGAGACCTCGCTGGGTAGCAGAGAACCTACATCATCTAAGGCTTCCTGAAGAGTCCCATGGTTAAAAGAGGCCACCAGAAATCAGGCTACTAAGAGGTGACCTCAGAAATGTCTTCAGGTGTGAGAACCCAGCAATTTGGTATACAAAGCACAGAAAGGAAGGTTCATTGTAAAACTGGAAGGTGTACCAGCTTGCAGAATTTAGATCAACTCAAACTTGAACAGTCATCAGAATCACTTGGAGGGATTAACCAAACACAGATGGCTGGACCCGCCTACAGTGTATGATTCAGGAATCTGCATCTCTAACAAGTTCCAGGTGAAGATGCTCCTCCAGGCACCTACCTCATTTTGAGAAGCACTGGTTAAGGTTGCCAATTATAAGCAAGACCCCAGAGCCAGCAGTCTAGGTTGGAACCCTAACTCCACTAAAGTGTATAATCATTTCAACTCTTCCAACCCCATGACACCAAGTGTCAAACCAAAGCCCCATGGGCATCTTTCCCATAAGGTCATTGTGAAGGTCAAAAAGAACATCCATTCCTTGGGAGAGTGCTTAGCGGTAGAAGGAACTTGAAGAAAGTTAACCTAGGGAAGAAAGTCAGGAGCATGGTGTGATAGAAAGAACTACCAGGCAAGGATGCCAGATGTCATTCTAATTCTAGCCCAGCCACCACTGACTTGCTGTATGATCCTGGGCAAGCAAATTCCCCTCTCTGGGTAATATGAGGACATTGGGTATTTTCGAACGAGCCCAGGTGCCTTTGAACTAGGAGCTTCCACAGCTCCCTGTTCCTGACTACTACACAAAACCACTATCAGTGTGTCCTTCCCCAACATCCCTTCAACCTCGGACTTCCTACTTCTGACTTTGTCCAGCTAAAACCTTCAGGTTTGCCACCAGGATTTTCTTCTCCTCCCACTTGCAGCCAGTCCCACCCATGCCCCTCCCTGCTATTCCACTGTGCCTGCAACATAGACTGGGAGACAAACAGGACTCCTCCCACTGTGGTTTCTGGGAAGTGCTGTGCTCAGATGGGTCCTGGAGGATGAATAGGGGAGAGAATCCACATGCTCGGAGAGAGATGAGCTTCTCAAATTTATTTTCATAACTCAGTTTGGGGCAGTGTTGGGAGAGGGCTCAGGAGGAAGTTTAATGTCCAAATTCTATAATGAAGATGCAAACCCCATCTCCCCTTTGTATTTACGTTCTCGTGGCCCTTGGCTGCATTAGCTTTCTAACAGCTGATGACAGGGAAAGAGCTCTTGTTGGCACGAGGCCATTGTGTGTTTCATTTTTATCAGATGCTGGCGAAAATTCCTCATCAGAGGAGATAAATCTGAGGTGATATTAATAAACCTCTGAACACAGCGATCAGACTGGCTCTTAATGATGCCATCAGCAATGAGCCATTCCCAGCCTGGGAAGCCTGGAAGGTCACACTTCTGTGGAATGCAACCTAGAGGCTGGAAACTCCTGGATCAGACTCTTGGGGAATCTTGAGCTCCCACCTCCAATGTGGGCTTCCTCAAGTGCCCCAGGTGAGGCAGTGGCTGATGGAAAAGGGACATGACAAGAAAGCTTTGGGTATGTTACCCATTATTGTCTTATACCCAGAGAATGCTAAGTGTCTTGTACTGATGATCCCCTTCAATTACCATGAGTTCAGAGAGGGCTGAAAGGAAGGTTATCATTAGCAGTTTGGGTGTCACCTTATTGGCTGACACTAAATGCTTTCTAGGTGACTGAATTTAGGATTTCACCTACATTTTCACTTTGGACTTTCACAACAAGCCTTTAATGATTAAGCACCTATTATCCCCATTTTACAGAGCTGAAAATTTAGAGTCAGGTTAAATGTGTCACTCAAGGTCACACAAGATGCACAGCAGGTATGGGAACCCAGGTCTGCTGGCTTTTGCAGCTTGTACCCCATGGGATGCTCTTGTTACAGAGGTGCTATGGAGGCTTGATCAGAGAGGAGCATCAGGCCCTGTCACGGTTCACTGTCCCACCATGTACAACACAGCTCACCTATCATTCTGACTTCCTCTACGAAAGCTGCTTGCAGTCACAGGTCACACCTTGTTGGGGGTTGCCCAGGTCCTGGCATGGGACCTAGCACCTTATATGCACTCTGAAAATGCTTGATGAGAAGGGAATTGATGGGCAGTCTATAACCCACACCCCGGGAGACTATTTGAAAGTGCTTCACTCCCCTCCTTTGTGAGAGTTAAAATTAGGCTCAGGAAAAAAAGTGAATTATAAAGTTATCTAGAAGAGGAAGATGCAACGTGATAGGGATATGAGATAAAACAAAGAAACAAACTAGTAAACCCTATGGAGGGAAGATCAGGGCACAAAAGTGGCCCTCTTCATGGGGAATATAATCATAGTAACAGCAAATGTTTCCTCATACAGCAGGTCCTCTCAAAGTCCTTGAGTCCTTTACAGCTATCAACAGGTAATCTTCAGATCCCATTTATCAGACAGGAAAAACTGAGGCACAGTGAGTGACGCATATAACCCCACTATGGAGCAGGAGAACCCATGCACTCTGCCCATCCACTCGGCGGCCTCAGGGCTGCTGGCTGGGTGTGCTCCCAGGCACGCCCCATGAGCATGCAGGACAGAATTCAGGGACGGGGAGGCTCTCCCAGGCCACGAGAGCTTCCTGGGCATTCACCACGCCAGGCCTCAAGCTCAGGCTGAGAGGAGAGAGCTGTGCAAAGGCAGCAGCTGGAGGTTAAATTCTGAGTAATTAACATGTTTATCCATCATAGCAGAATTGTTCCCAGGAGAATTCAAGTGTCATTTCACTGTGTCTTTAGTTCAGGAATGCTTTTACTGTCTTGCCAACAAATACTAAGGGGGGAATGGGTTGGTAGCTACTTGACAGAAAATAAGGGAACAGAGCTTCTGCCTGGACCAGGCAGAGGGTTATCACCTGGACTGTCCCCAAGGATACCAAGATAGTGACATGTGGGTGACTTGGGTCAGCTCTCAGAACCCCAAGCCTTCTAGCAAAGGGCTTGCAGTGCATGAGTTAAAGATCATGGAGTTGGGGGGGCCATAAAGCACTGGATTGGGCATTCGGTACCCCGAGAGAGATCAGTCCTGGATGCACCACCTATAAGCTGTGTCCCTTCAACAAAGGGCTTACCTTACTACATTTAGAAAATGGGGAGAATATTAATCTTTTGTTCATAACCCTGTGAAAGCAGACCCAAAGGCAAGGAGCTGACACCAAGTCTTGTAGGTGAAAGATAATCCACGGCAACTCTTTGATGGGTTGCAAAACAAGACCTGGCAAGCAGGAAGCCAATTGGGTTGTTCCTGCGATGGGCCACTGGGGCTCCATTCTGCTGGAAGCCTTCCAAGAAGTGGCAGGGGTATCTGGTGGTGTCCCAAGGAGAGTGAGGATATTATCCTGTGGCTCCACCCATGATGGGTGAAGGGTTAATGCAGGGGTGGAGGTGGGACTCTCTGGCACCTGTGCTTCAGTTGCAGGTAAAGTGCCTGGAAACTAGGGAACACACATCCCAAGTGCTATTTGCTATAAGACAGATGATGATGATGATGATGATGATGATGATGATGATTACTATTACAGTTCCTGGCCACAGAAGGGCAAAAAGGAAAATTGGAACTATCCTAAAAATATGAAAGATAATAATGTCATCCTATTCCTAGGACCTCAGGCACACCTCTACCCACAGCCTGTACAACTAAGGAGGAGCCCTACAAAGGACAAACCTGTCTCCCTTCTGTGTCCTGGGGAGGCTCAGAAGGCAGGCCAGCAGCTGATGGTCAGTGATGGGGTGGCACTCCATAGATTGAGGAACTGGGGGAGGGATACAAGGGTCTCTAGGTTGCAATCTCAAGATTCCATGTAAGGGTTTGGAGACATGGAAGTCCAAAGCCAGTTCTTGCATAAAACAATGTGAATACTGTGCACAAATCCAGCAAGATATGATGAAAGAACATTCATCTGTCCATTGCACAATATTTACACACCCTCCTCCATCTCTCCTGGCACTGTGACGGGCACCAGGGATGCAAAGGTGAATCAGATACTGCACAGAGCCCAGGAGAAAGGGAAAAAGAGGGCGAATGAATGGAGGAAACTGAAAGTCTCCTTGGAGAAGCACATGCCAGCAGACTCTCGTCTGTCCATAATCTTTCTGCGTCATGAGTGTGTTCCTGTCACCTGGCTGTTGCCCCTTCCTATGCAAATCCTTTATCCACTTCTACTGTTCATGTATTGATATAACAAAGCTGTGTGACACGGTTATTTGTGCCCAGTGGTGCTCCAGGAATTGTACAAAACATTAATTCACACCAGCTTGATGAGGTTTTGCAGGGATGGAGGAGGGGCACAGCTGGGATGACTTGCCCACAGCCACAAAGCTAGCCAGGACATGGCAGCCTGAGTCACAATCCGTCCCTACCCCACTGAGAGAACTTCCCTGCCTCCTGCACTGCCAGGCCCGAAGCCCTCCATGAGGGCTCACTCTCTTGTGTCTAACAGCCACAACCCCAGGACCCTTGGGACCCAGCATAGATTGCCTTGTGTTTCATATTCCATGTGCAACTGTTTCATCTCCCACTGTTATTTAGTCTCCCTGCTGAGTCAGACCCTATTGTTGATTTCTATAATTCCCGTTTGTCCCCTGCTCCATGGCAGATGTGTTCCAACACCCCTAGTGGATGCCTTAAGCCCTGCCGAGTACCATCCCTATATAACACATCATGTTTTCCCTGATACAAACACAACTATGAGAAAGTTTAATTTATAAACTAGGCACGGTAGGAGATTGACAATGACGACTAATAGTAAAGTAGAACAAGTATAACAATAGACTTCCATAAAAGTTATTTAAGACATGAACTGTTATTTCTGGAATTTTCCATTTAACATTTTTGGGCTGCAGTTGAAAATATTTCTGGGAAAGTGAAACCATGGATCAAGGGGGATGACTTCACCTCAAAGTCACAACGTTAACTCCTGATGCTCCCTGCAGGTTGGCTCCCTGACAACAGAGGCTGTTTCTGGAGATTACTCTTAGCGCTATCTGGAGTCTGGTGGAGAGCCCAGTATAAAACAAGAATGCCGAAAATGTTGCAAATGAAAGACCAAGAAAATGCATTTCCATGAACTTATTATGGGCCAGGGTCTATATCCTCCTTTATCAGTGTGGGTAGAAGAGGGAATCAATGAAATAGTGTGCAAATAAGTGAAGAGAATGATCAAAGGAAACAGCGGGCAGGGAACACAGCGATCCCAAGGCCAGAGCCCTGACCAATACCCACTCACCCACTCATGGTAGTAGGCAGCAATGCTCCCCCACCTGCTGTCCCTACCAGCTCCAGGTGCAAGTTTTCTACACTTCCACTGCCACATGGCATTCAGGTGGGGGCCCCTCTCTAGGGGTCAAATGCTCATCAACAGGTGATGAGGGTCCAGGAAGGTCCACTCTGAGGACTTCTGGAGCTTAGAAGACAAGGTTGGATGCAGAGGTGGAGAGCTGGCGTCTGAGCAGAGAGCGCGGGCCCACTCCACATCTTCTGCTGGCTGCCAGCCCTCAGCCAGGCTGTGAGTAGGGGGACGGAGACAGGAGCTTCCTTATGCAGTTACCCACAAATGTGCCTCAAGCAATTAAGCACCCACTTCCTCCAAAGCAGTTTTGGGCTCTGCAGGGAACAAATATATAAATAAGAAAAGAAATCCTTTACCTTGATCTAAGAGGGAAAATACAGGCAAATTAACCCAGATGTCAGCTGTCTCTGGTGTATCCAATGTCTGGGCCCAACTGCACAGCCTCTCGGTTTGCTCTAATTACTTGTGCCCTGAACAAGGCACTTCTTTGAGATGCTCCCTCTGTTCCCTGGCCCCAGACTGTCCCTATATGCTCCCAGACATGGAAAGAACACAGACTGTGAAAGATTCCACAAGAAAGGTAGAGAAGGGCTGTGAGCCACACAGCTAGTGGCAAGTGGCTTTTTATAGATTTGGAGTTTACTCCAGTTCCTTCTAGGCCCAGGCACAACCAAAGATTCCCTTCCCTGACCCTTTCCCACATAGCCCCTCCAGGTAGAAATGTGACCCCAAGAAGCCTAAGAAGCCCATCACTCTCCCTCCACAAAATCCTGCTGACTCTCCTCATCTTTCTTCCTCATGGAAATCATCAGAGATATTCATAAATATTCCTAGTCTTTCCTCTTTCTGGGCTTTTCAGTCTCCATTGAAGTTAAGTATGACCAAGTGTTTCTCCCAGTGAATGTAACGAAAGCAATGTGATGCATGTCACTTCTGGATGGCAGCTCTTAGCCAGAGTGGTTTGCCACCATCTCCTGCCAGGATGATGTTGGAAGTAAATGCCAAGAGGGAGTTTCCATCCATTTGGTGAGCTTAGTGACTATAAGAGCCTCCATTCTTCTCACCACCCACCAAAATTCCAGACAGATATATACGTGTATCAAACAAGAAGGAAACCTTTCTTATGCCACTATTGGGGTTGCTTGTTACCACAGCAAGGCAAGGCCTAACCTGACTGATACAGCACTCTCTCATGGAAAACAATTCAGCTCTGCCTCTGTCTACAGGCAGACCTTCACAATCCACTGATTTGGGCACTCACCAGACAAAAGGTTCCCCAGGCAACAGAATCTACACTCTGTTAATGGCAATTCATGTCATATTTTGACAGTTGAGCGTTCTCCTTTTGGTTTTCACCCCTCACCCCAAGAAACTCATCGGTATGTTGTTTCTAAAGAAAATGGTCAAGGATTCCCAAAGAATACTACATAAGACCTTATAATGGCACAGAAGAAACCTATTCTGGTAAGAGTCATGAAAAAGGAAGGTATTGCCAAAGCAAGGATGCAGAAAATGGTTGGGTTAACCTGGGTACAAATGCTTCCCAGAGGGGGTGATCCTTCCCTTCAACCTTTCATGCAGGCATCCCTGTGAGGAAGGAAGGCTGTCATTCCAATTTGAATGTGGTTCTAGATGCTAAAGATAAGGCAGAGATTTCAGGCAAACTTGAAAAGGGAAAGAGGAACCCTGGAGGCATTCTGCTCTGTTTCTCTGTTCCAAATTCTCACCATACAAGTGTGAGAGGCCCGCTGGCCCACCCATTCCTCCAACCACCCCACATCCCGGGCTGGGATGCACACAGGTATGAATTTCCTGACCTGGACCCTGCTTTACTTCTCACCCCTTCTCACCTGCCAGTCTCAGCACACTTCAGATGGGCAAAGCACTTGACCTACATATGATATGACATCACCCCAGCCAAGGGTTACAGGGAAACCTGAACACTGCTCTAACATATTCAGGAACCCTGTGTTGCTTGTGAAAGAAATGAACCCCAGAGGACCTTTACACCACGCCAAGGCAGACACTCACAACTTACCCTGAGCAAATCTAAGTCTTTCATCACTTGAACCCACGCCATTGTCAGGAATCAGTGCTGTTGGGCGGAGCATCTATGCCACTATGGCATTTGGCTCCTGATGTCTCAGACTCTGCCTCAAGTGGCTCATCTCTTTATATATGTCCCCATGTATCTGACTGTGTCCCACTCTCTCAGGAAGATTCTAAAGAAATTTTAAACTTCTGCCACTAATGCTCAAATAATTTCCCCTCCTTAGGCAAGGTGCTTATATTTAATGAAACCTCTTCTGGGAATGACCTATTTTTTTTAATGTAAAGACAGGTATCACTCCTGGTGGAATGTTTTAGCATATGACAGACCACTGTGGACAGCAGCAGCTGACCCCATTTGTCATTCTATAAGCCACAATGCCAAAAAAACAAAACAAAACAAAAAAAACCCTCCTAAGCACAATTCCCAGAGCAACACATATGTATCCACTCTCCAGTAAGAGGCCCTTGCTATATTGTCAGAGAAGGGAGGCCCCGATAAGATAACAGCTGAGTGGTTAAATTTCCCTGAAGAGGAAGCCACGTCTCCCAGAGATGGAAGCATCGCTCCATGAAGCCGGTTCTGAGGACATTGTCAGCGAAAACATACACAGCCACAGCTTGTTCTTAATCAATTAATTCTCAGCTAGCTTTGTCCCGAGTCATCCAGCAGACAGAACAAGAAGAGAATTGCAAGCTGTGTGCATTTAAATTAATATTTTTAAATGGCTTGAGCGTGTAATTAATACTTTCAAAGAACACATCCACACCAGATCAGGCAGTATTGTTGGTTTGTTCCCCCTGTCCATATGCCTCTATTTTTAATTCCTTTTAGGGGGAAGACAACAATCCTGAGTTTGGGGTTTTCTTCTTCTGTTGCTCAAAATAACCATGTTCTTTCTGCTTCAGTACATCATTACTGCAGCTTCAGAGGGTTCCTAGAAAGTTCTAGTTCCATTCAGTTTTTAGGAACCTGAAAATGCCAAGAACTAGAAGTTTCATCCACAAGGATCATCCACAGAATGATACCAACCATATAATCAGGATAGGCAAGGTTATGCTGCAGTAACAAATGACCCTGAAAATCTGAAAGAAATAATACTTAACCATTAGTTCTTATTCATTCAAAGTCACCTTGAGTCTGGTAGTGGTCCATGGTAGCTTCTTTGAAGAGCTAACTCAGTAATCCAGGCTGGTTTTATCTTGCAGTACTACTAGTTCAACCCAGGGCCTTTGCAATGGCCACAAGAGGTCTAATGAGAGCACAGAAACATGGACAGGGAAATAACGTACATCAGTTCTCTTCAAAACACCCAAACACCCAGCTTCATGGGGCTTTGGAAGCCTGGGAGAGGCCATGATTGTTTGATGGTTACTAAGCATCTCTCCACACTGGTTATCACTTTGCAGTGCTAAGAGACTTTATGATATTGTGATTCTGCTGAGTGCAACTCCTGCATTCCAGCTCTCAAAGTCTGGGTTCCATGCTCATCATCAAATAATTTCCAGAGGTGACAGGGGAATAATGAACACTGAGCATCTCTCCAGATGTATGGTACAGATTTGCCTATAAGAATCTGAAAGTTTCCTGTCTTCTCTCTGTCCTGTGGGTATCCCAAGAGTGCCACTACTTCCTGTGTTTTTGGAAAGAGAAGAGCAGACCAGAGGAGGGTCACCTTGAGAGCTTTTCGTAAGAGCCTTGCTCCTCAGAAGCAGAATGAAGGATGTCAATGTGAGAAAGGAAGTGAGGATTGGCCAAGAGTACCCTCACTGGGAGAATTTCATTGTAAATTTTCCTTTGCCTGAGAGCAGGTAGATAAAGCAGGTCATTGTTCCCAAATGCTGGAAGGAGGAGTGACTGTTAAAAAATAAAATACCAACTCTATGAATTCTAATTCAGTCAATCTAGGCAGAAGCAGCCCCAGGTAATCCTGATGCACAACCATATCTTGCAGAGGAATGTCCAAGGTCCTCACAGGTGCTAAGGTTTCATAATATAGAACACCTCAAAGGAGTGTACCCCTGAAGATTGCCTTAGCATTAAAATGATTCAAATAAAACCAAGGTCAGAATTCAAAACCCAAAGCTGATCTTCAGACCACCTTGACTCCAACACACAACTGTCTACTTTATGAAAGGGAATGTGGCCTTGGCATTCCCATATCTTCTATGGGAAGCTCAGCAGACACTGGGTTCCATCAATACTTAATGCAGCCCCGAAGGGCTTTAGCTGGTCTTCACATTGAGAAGAGAGTGGTACACAAAGAAGTAACTGGTCCCCTCATTTGGAAACCAAAGTTCTCAAGAGTTCAGTTTTCCTGTCAATGACAAAGTGAACTCTCTAGAAGGATGTTCGCAGGAATGGGAGCATAGATTTGAGGAAGGAGACAAATTCTAATGAGCAAAGCCTTTGCCAATGGCCCTTTCATGCCATGACATATTGGGAGACCAGTAGGGAGGCAGAGAGGCACATGGATGGAGGATAGAACAGGACTTAGTTTGGGATCTGTCTGAATCCTAACTACGGCAAGGCCCCTCTCTTGATGAGAAGGTAATTTTTGTGACAGGAATTCACCATGTTCGTACTAAGCTGGGGGCTGGGTGATAGCAATGTGTAGACAGCTTGGGAGAGCTAAGAGTGCTCATTTAGAAATTGAAAAAGTTGTATAACACAGAGTAGATACATTAATATGTGTTTTCTACTCCCTCCCCTGCCTCCGTATTACTGTAAGCCCTAGAGGCTCAGTATCACGTCACACCAGTTGGGTTTCCCTCCCATGGAAGAAGGAGGGTTCTGGGGTGAGGGGTTCAGGGGTAGAGGTGTTAGAGTGTAGCACTGGGATCAAAGCAGTAGAGTCAGCCATGGCCAGGCTATTGTGGGTGAGGCATGCCTGAAGGCAATTTCTGCAGAAAGATCCCATGAACTTCTTTCTGAATGTCTCTGATGTAGATACAGGGATGTTTAGTTATCAGGTCTGGTTTGGGCAAGACCAGAGGGTAGGGAGCAATGTCTTATCAGGGGATTGTGGGGTGCCGGTGGTCACTGTGGCAAATAGGAGTGTTTCTTGCGTTTCTAGAGCACCCTGCTCTATCATGAGTCCCTGTTGGCTACTGGACTCGATGAGACCCAGACAGCATGGTTCCTACCAGACACTGCTCACTCTCCAGAACCATCCACTCTACCTATGGTAGTGGACCTACCACTTGCAGCTCTGCCACTTTCCAGCTGAGAAAATTCTTAAACTTGTCTGGTTTCCTCATCTACAAATGGAATAACCAGACCCACCCCATTTCATCCTGGTGAGAACTGAATGATGTCATGCAATTAAGTACCTAGTAGCAAGTCTGACACATTATAAATATACAAGAGCCTAGGGCTTTGCTCCCTCCCTAGAAGACCACCTCTCTCTTGCCCATCTTTCTGAACCACTGTGAGATGACAAAAGAGCAGAAACTCCATAAATCCTAAAAAGTCCTTGTGCAGCTATGAAGATTTTGTTATGTCCTCAGCATTAGTGATAAACACATTAGGAGTTCAATCCACATACCTTCCTGCCTGCAGGTTTTGTTGGTAGTCAGAAGGCCAGGTTAGTTTGGAATACAAGGAATCTCATTAAAAGACACCTGTCCAAGCATCCACGTTGTTTGGGGTAGGACTGCAACTTCAGGAACACCAAGATGCCAGTGGGGAGAAAAGTACTTCTGAATAATTAGTATGGCTCTGGGGACTATGGCGTGTGTGTATTGGGGTGGGGGGGTTGACTCTGAAGCAAACAGGCACCCTCCTTCATTACCATAGTGATTGATACCATCAAGACTGCATCCTGGCCAGACCACTGAGGAGGAAAGAGAATAGGAAAACAGAAGCTGGCTCAGGATGCAAACGCCTCATTGTTGCAGCACAATAAGTGGATTCACCCTTTTGCTAAATGTCAAGTTAATATTTCTCTTGGCTCCAGCTGCATCTCTTCCCTCCTTTCCTGCCACATGGAGCCCAGGCTCCCGGAAGCCTGGCCTTCAGCAACCGCCCAGCTGAGCACTGGGGATTGAGGGAGCAGGTGTGGCTGGCAGGGTTGGTGCAAATGGAGTTAGCCCAACAGAGGAGAAACAGCCTGTGAACTGAGTGACTTCCCTTGACAGCTCCAAGCTCTGGCTTTGGAAAGCTCTGGGCTCTGGGCTGTAGTTTGGGCAGCTGACCCAATCAAGGAGTAGCACTAGCAAGTTCCCTCATACCTGTTTACAGGCTGAGAATCAGCAGGAAAGCAGACAGAACAACCCACAAGGCCAGGCACCAGCTGGCTCCAAATGCATCTGCTATGAAGGCCTGTGGGGGCCCATCTCCAAGCCTTCACCACCAAGCCCTATCCACTGACTCTCGCCACTGCTGCCTTCTGCCTTGCCTTCACATCAACACTGATGCTGTCTTCCCTGGGGGCTTTTACGTGCTTGCCTTCACTGGCTCAATAGGTCTCCTTGCTCCAGATCATTCTTCGCAGTACCAGAGTGTGTCCAAATGGAGGATCTGGCAGGGTCCCTACCTCAGAATCCTTCCATGACATCCTCTGGCCTTTACTATAAAGTCAAACCTTTGACAAGATTGAAAACTGAGTTTGACCTCATTCCTCTAAACTCATATTCTTCCTTGAGGTGCCCCGTACCCAGCTTTTACCATTCAAGATGGTGGATATCTGCTTTTGGGGTCTTCTCCCCATTCCTGAGTGCAAGGATTCTGTCTCATCTGCCTGCTCAGAGCCCTGCCCGGGTCCCTACCCAGGGCTCAGGACAGAAAATGTGCTCAGTAGCCATCTGAAAGTGCCTTGCCCCACATTTTCCCTAGAATAATCTTCATCCTTCCTTCAGGGAGCTCCTACTGTGGGCTGTCCTCTTCGTCCGTACATGTTCAATGTCTTCATCAATCTTTGCAGCTCTGAAGCATCTACCCTGTTCTGTCTTTGCTAAGCTTCTATTGTACCTAATTAACTGCATCCCACTTGTGTTTTCATAACGGGGGGCTTCATAATAGTTACTTAACACCTGTGAAATTAATATGTAAGCATGGTTGATAATGAACTTGACAAAAGTTTTAAATGAAGACACAACATAAAGAAAGCATGTAGTACAGAGCCTGGTGCATCGTCAAGTGCTCACAATGAGTTTGTTCAGTGATGGTGGAGGTGAAATTGGTGCTGGGACTCCTGCTGGTGATATCTCTTTGTATTATATTCACTTTGAGGGAAAACAGTGCTTACTTTGTCTTGACTTCAAAGCACACAGCCCAGTATCTCATCTGTGTGGCAAGCTTTATTGATAATGATAGTCTTGACAATATTTTCTTATTGTCCTGGTGGTATGAAAAGATCATTGGACTAGAAGTCAACCAATGACCTTTTAATCCTGCTTTCCCACTCGGGGCCTCAACTTCTTCTGTCATAAAATACATGTTCTCTAGAATGATCTGAGGACCCATCTAGTGATGCTATAATTCAGTGCTTGTCAGTGAGAATAGACCACAGCACAGTGAGACTGCACTCCATTTGTACAGGTAAGACCTGGATGCACAAACGCCAACTCCTGAGAAGAAATGGAATTTGTGTCCGCCAACAAAAGGAACTCCAGTCTTTGATACAGGAGACAATTTGTTTTTTTATTTTTTTGCTTTAAAGTTTCCTCTAGATAGCATGATGGCTATCCGAGCAGCAGGTGAGCAGGGGGATGTTTCAGTGAAGTGATCTGGGCTGAAGGAGCGTACTATCCCTTCTTCATGGTACACCTATTTTCGCTTCTGGGCCCACACTGTACAACTCCTAAGACGACTTCCCCTGTAATCCTTGACTTCTAGACAATCACAGATCCTAAGATGAATAGAGAGCTAAACATCAAATCCTGTCAAGTTCCAACCACATCTGCTACATTTCCCTATAGAATGAGAACCAGACTTCATTGTAAGTTAGGACTGTCTACAACAGAGTAAAGAACACTGTGGAGAAAAGCACAGCCCGCTGCAAAAGGTGCCAAGACACATGATCCTGGATTCTTTGTAATCTGTGAGATCAGGAAAGTCACTCAACTACTTGAGTAGTAATATGGTAGAGGAAACTGAGAAGTTTCCTCTACCATACAGTGAGGGTTCTAGTCTCAATACAGCCCCACATAGGCACCCAGCACAATGACATTCATGAAGCACACGTATGGGGAAGTGCTATGGTTTGGAATATGAGACATCCCCCAAAGCTCATGTTTGAGACAATGCGAGAAAGTTTAGAGGTGAAATGTTTGGATTATGAGGACCTTAACCTAACCACTGTGCCATCCACCCAAAAGGATTAACTGGGAGGTGACTGTAGGTAGGGTGTGGCTGGAAGAGGCAGGGTATGCCTTTGGGGCTCACATTTTGTCCTTGTTGAGTGGAGCGCTCTCTCTCTCTTTCTCTCTCTCTCTCTCTCTCTCTCTCTCTCTCTCTCTCTCTCTCTCTCTCTCTCTCTTTCCTAATTTCCAAGACCTGAGCTGCTTTCCTCCAACAAACACTTTCACCCTGAAGTTCTGGCTCACCTCAGTCCCCAAGGGATGCAGCTGGCCATCTATGGACTGAGACCTCTGAAAGCATGAACCCCAATAATTTTTCCTTCTCTAAAATTATTCTTGTCGATCTTTTAGGACACAGCGGTAAAAAAGCTGACAAAAACAGCAGGTACTTGAAAAAGGTCAGCTCCCCGCTTTCCACCCAAGAGCCCTGTGGGAGTGAACACAGGATGACCTTGAGGTTCAGAGCTGCTCCACTGTTTATGACTTAACTGGGTCATCTTCTATAATTTAGTCTGTCTGGGTCTCATTTTGTTTATCTAATGTTATGGGGATTAAAAAATAATAATGCATGCAAATCACTTTCTGCAGTGCCTGGCTTACTGTAAGCGCTCAATAAATACATACCACCTGTGTCATCATTACCGCCACCAACATTTAATGTTGTAAAGAGCAGGTGCATGCTTATTACTTGCTTTGATTTTTGATATTGACTACACTGATGGACCAAAATATCAGACAGACAGGTCATATATAAGGCAAAGGGTTGTTATGGTCAATACTAATAAAGCCACAGAGAGCAAAAAATAAAAAAAATAAAATAAAGGGCCAGTTACCCACTCTGAAAATTATTCTTAGAAAACATTTAAAGTCTCATCCATCCTGATGTCAGCAGGTGTGTACTCTGACAATGCTATTGCGACTTCCTGCAAGGGTTAGAAAAATGTCCTAAGGAAGATAAACTGAAACTAAAAAGTGTATGAATGCGTGCCCAAACACTCTGACCCTGTCCATGGTCCTGAAATAGACAAGAGGAATAAGGCTGTTGGGAGGTCATGATTTTTTTTTTCTTTTGCAATTAGATAAAGATCCTTATTCATGAATATCTGTCAGGAAAATGTAATAGAGGAAAGTACATATTTATTTGCATAAGTATAAGTCAGAGTTCAAGATTTCTGAGGAAAACGATTCTTTGGTATCTTGTACCAAAAAACACAATTACTGAGAATAAATCAATTTTGGCTTAGGAATTGGGTTTCTCCATCTCTTTTTGCCCCTGGTTTTAAACTTATCCAAAAAATTCTTTCATAATCCATACCAGAGCTAAGGTGAATCACTTGGAAAATTATTGGCTGTTGCAATGGATGGAATGTTTGTGTCACCTTAAAATTCATAACCTGAAACTCTAACTCCCAATGGGATATTAGAAGATGGAGTCTCTGGAAGATAATTAGGTCATGAGCAGGAGCCCTTGTAAGTAGGTTTAGTTCACTGACACTAGATGCAAAAGCACTTGTTCACTCTTCTGCCATGAGGGGACATAGCAAGAAGATGTCTGTCTATGACTCAAGAATCAGACCCTCACCAGACACAAAATCTACTAACACCTTGATCTTGGAATTCTTAGTCACCAGAACTATGTGAAATAAATGTTTGTTGCTTAAATTTCCCAGTCTATTATATTTTTGTTATAGCAGCTCAATGAACTAAGATGCCCTCTGTTGGTTTGCATAATAACTTGAAAATTATGGATCTTCCATCACAAATGAGTTAATTCTTCTCTTCTCCATGTGCTGAAAAGAGGTAACAGAGAATATTAAATGTATGGTTCTAGAATTTCAACCCTAATTCCTGGATTCTTATTCTAACTCCATCACAGGACTGGGGGGTAGTTCAGTGTTCGAGAGCTCACCTAGCAGGCACAAAACCCTGAATTCAATCCCCAGCACTGCAAACAAAATCACTATAGACACTTCATTGCACATAATCCTAACTCTATCACTAATCAGGATGTGACACCATAGGCACTTTCCTTCATGCCTTTGCACCTCAATGCATTCATCTATAAAAATAATCATAAAAAGACTTAGTTCATAATGTTATTTAAAATCTTAAATAAGATAATGTACTTAAAGAGTTTAGAAAATGCCTGCCACATAATGATAATCCAGGAAGGATATGTATTATTATTATTATATTATACAATTTTCCCCCCAAATGCAAGTATTCCCCCTCCATGGATTCAACAACCACAGATCAAAAATACTCAAAACGAATTTGTCTGTACAGAACATGTACAGACTCTTTGGGGCCACTATTCCCTAGGCAATATACTAAAGCAATTACTTGCATATTATCTATATTGTATTAGGTAGTATCAATAATCCAGAGATGATTTAAAGTAGCTGAGAGGATATCATAGGTTATATACAAATGTGCTATTTTATATAAGGAACTTGAGCACCTGCAGTACCTTCAGGGGGTCTTGGAACCAATCTCCTGTGGAAACCAAGACATGATTGTATTTGTTTTTGTTGTTGTTATTATTGTTGCTTCTAAAAAGAAACCTTCTCTATCCCCACCACCTCTCTGTTTTTCAAGGCTGCCCCCCACACCCTTCTCTCTGTTCCTAACATCTAACCCCTCGTATCCTCCATCTCAGCAAATAGTGGACAGATCATGAAAGGACTGAGGGAAGTTTGCTTCTTCACCCACCCACACATTTAATGTAAAATGAATTGAGAAATTTCTTAAAACAGGAAAACATGGAAGACAAGGCCCCTAGAAGCCATGGCATGCTGACACACCCTCAGTCCTCACCACAGCAGAGCAGCGCTCCACCCTCCCTCGCCAGGCTTGCGGCCACCTCCACCAGCTTCCCCATCCCTCTGCAACCTCCCAAGGAGCCCAGGAGACCCCGGGGCCCACACAAGCTGTAGAGATCACCAAAACCAAGGCTTCCATTCTCCATTCTTCACTCCTTTTAAGAATGTTCAATGCCAGCTCAACATCCCTCGCCATGACCTAGACACTCCAGGAGATGACATGGAAGACAAACAATGATAATGGTCCCATCTTGTCCTGAACCCATCCATGCACTCCTAAACACTGGTAGATACCTCAGCGCCTTGCGTCTTCTTAGTACCCATCAGAAGCAGGCAGTTAGTAGTGTCCTCACTATACAGAAAAGGTAGCGGATGTCAAAGGCTGCTGTGACTTGATCAAGTCACACAACACCCCTGTGAAGGACAAGAACAGGATGGCCCAAGCTGGAGATTCAGGAATCTTGGCTCAGCAGGAAAAGCAGTCAGGGAGAACTTTATTGGACCCCAGTTCCACTAAGACTTCAAGGAAGTAACTTGTCCTAGGAGAACTCAGTTTTCTTGTCTCTTAAATGGAAAGTGTACCTTCTATTCAGGATGCTGGAGAATGAACAATAATAGAGAAAGAGAAGGAGCTGACTGTTTGGCATGTAGATGGATAATATTGAATATCTAAGGATGTTGCTGCCATCCGTGTCATTGCTAGGCCAACCCCATTCTCCCTAATGCACAAAGCCACATGGAACCTAAACTAAAGGAAGCAGCAACATACTAGGGCTTCAGCCACACTCCAGTGCCCCAACGTCCTGCTCCCCCTGCATACCTGCCAGCCACTCACCTGAGCCAGAGAGCTCAGGTACAATGTGGAGCTCATCTAGAACACTTTTAAATCCCACGCTGGCCTAGTGCACACCTGCTGGCATTCTCCCAGGCTTCTCATGCTGACTGGCAGCAGGTCTAAGAATGAGGACTATCGTAACTAATGGTGAGCAGAACTTGCCCTCCTTATGTTTAATGTATATAACACTGCTACATAATGTAGGGCATCGTGATACTGGGTCAATAAAACATTCATCTCCATGAGTCATGATTAGGTGGAACCCATAAGGATAAAATGATGCTAAGAAGGGAGGTAGTGAAAGCCATTTTATAATTATCGATATTCAAATCCTACTCAAGCCTTCATTCTTATTTAATAAATATAGCAATGATCAAGAAGACAGATAATCTGTCCCCTCTCCCAAAGTGCCCTGGGGAGGGCTGAAAAGTCTTAAAGAAGTAAATTTCATATTATCTGCTCACTTGACTTATCCAGGCTGCCACTTCCTTTCATTTAGTAGGTAATCAAGAGGTGTTGACAATTAATTAAACGATGCTATGCACATAGATAGAGTCCATTCAAGTCTTTACATATCCACAGCACCAATACACTCTTCTGGTTCCTGGGAACACAATGAGGAACAAGACACAGTCCCTGCTGTCAAGGAAGGCAGAGCCCAGTGTGGGAGACAGAGGCAGGTTTAACACAGTGTGATGAGCTGGGTATCCTGGGGTGGGGGAAACACAGAGAAGTAGAACTATTCCTGAATCTGGAGCTCACAGCCAAGACCCAAACAGTGCCCAGGAATTGGCTAGGAGAGGGTGTTATGGTTTGGACATGAAGTGGCCCCCTGCCGCAAAGCTTCTGTGTTAATGGAGAAAAGTTTGGAGGTAAAATGACTGGATTGTAAGAGCCATGACCTAATCAGTCCATCCTATTTGAACAGACTGACTGGGTGGTAACCGCACGTAGCTGGGGCTTGGCTGGAGGAGGTGGGTCACTGGGGGCAAGCATTGGAAGGGTTGATCTTCCCTGCAGGGACCCTTCCCCCTTCACTCCCTGCTTCATTCTCACTATGAGGTGAGCTGCTTGCCTCTGCCCTGGCCATGATGTCCTGTTTCACCAAGGGCCCAGAGCAGTGAACTGAGACCTCTGAAACTATAAGCCCCAAATAAACTTTGCCTCCTCTGAGTTGTTCTTGTCAGGTGTTTGGGTCACTGTGATGCAAAGCTGTGTAAAACAAGGGGGAAAATGATAGGAAGTTGCTCTGGGTCAAAGAAACACACGGGCAAATATCCACAGGGAACAACGCATGGGCACTTCAGCAAACCCCTGAAAGATGAGGCCGTCAGCGCAGCTCCGCCCAGACACCTGCCCAACATCATCCTTGGCCTGGGCAATGGCTGAGGTCGCCCCAGCTGCTGCCACCTTCTGCCATCAGTGCTAGTTCCAGGTGGGCTGTTGTGCAAAGGGTTTTGTTTTTTTTAAAAAATTTGGTGTCTCTTGCAGGCTCAGCCCAGACACCCCACCCCTACCTGTTGCTGCTACTCTGGCTGCTTCACCTGCCTCCCCTGGGGGGCAGAATGGGAAGCCTCCCTCCCCCAGAGCATCAGGCATGGGACACAGGGGATGTGTGGGGTCACCGGCAGAACTGGCAGAGTTCTGGAGTGGCGGGACCAGCAGCATGCTTGCACACATCCATAGGATGGCAGCAAGGAAACCAGAGGGACTGAAAGAAGAGAAATGGAAAGCACAGCAGCACACAGCTCTCAGGAGAAAGGCATTCCATCAGCCTGAACCCAGCTTCTAAAATTCAGACTAACACACAGAAGTTCTGAACTCATTTAGCGATGAGCCTGTGCATTAATCTAGTTAAAGGTGGACTTTTCTAGTTTCAAAGATAAAACAAACAAACCAAAAAGAACACCTCCAAATTGGGGGCGGGGTGCACTATACACAGGAAATGCCCTCATCAGCCATATGTAAAACAAACACTCTGCTTCCTTCCTGGAACCCCAGGATGGCCTTGACTGATCACAGAAGATCTTGATTCTGCCAGTCAGCTCCCAGAGGTGAAGCAGACATGGTAGAGATGGTCAAGAGCTAGGAGTCCTGTTGCCTTGAGTTGCATGGCACTGAGGACCTCTGGCTCCCCTTCTGATGGACTCCATGGCTGAGACACAGCTCATATCAAGAATGGCCTGGCAAACTGCCCACCATTCTCTCAAACCACATCCTTACAAACCAGGCACACACACATATAAGTAAAAAGTAACCTTGGTGCCTAACTGCCGACTACCACATGGTCCTGAAATGGCAGCATTTCCAGGCCTTGATGCATTCTGAGCTGAATATGATAACCAGAGCCTCACAGCATTTGTTTGAGGACCTGGGCTCCTTGAGAAGTGTCTCCCCAGGCAACAGCTCCAGGACATCCTGAATTCCAGAAGAGTTCAGATGAGATGCACTTGTGCTACCCTAGAACAGGACAGAGTGATGCTACAGCTGCCAAAGTGTTGCCTCATTGAGGATGTACTCTAAAGAGGCGGAGAGTGGGATTTAGTATTGGCACACTGCCACATATCTGAGACTAAGCTGTGACCCCTTAGGGTTGAACTGCACATCCTCCTCTCATGATTGTCTGAAGCACTTAGTAGGATTTCAATGTATTGAAATTGTTGAATGAATAAAGGCAAGTGATACCTTAGGTGAATTACTGAAACAACAAGTTCAAGTGAGCCCCCAAGAGATTTGCTCACCTTCTGCAGACATTCGGTCCACAGTCGCCTACTCCATGATTCCCCCATGGAAGTCACAAGTCACCCATTTGTCCCATCCCACCCCCCCTCTTTCCTTTGCCTTGTTTTGCTTTATTTTGCTCTAGGATGCTTATTTTTCTGTGTGACACGTAAACATTTTACTTGAAAATGTGTTAATTTCCTCATTCCGTGTAAGTTCCAGAGGTCACAATTTTTTCTTCCACTCATTCTCTGCTCACTAAGTGCTGGCCCATGGCAAGAGTTCACTAAACGTTGTACAAGAATTTTCAATTGAAGGAAGATTTTCAGTTTTCTTTAAAAATTTCTCTACCTCTAAATAGAAATTTTTGAATATATTTCTGTTCCATGTGCCAAGGAACTGTATATATGTAAATTAATCAAAACATGAACATGGATTTGAGGATGCTTATTCTAAAAAAACGTAACCATTTCATCTTGCATGGCTTTTTAAAAATCTTAATACATAGATCCCAGTGCACCATGAGCTGTATTACACCATCATCCTCTTCTTCATCGCTACTGCTGTTTTTAGTCAACTTTTTCTCTAATGTGACTAAAGGATGGGACCAAAACAACTGTAAAGGAGAAAAAGTTTAGTTAGGGGCTCAGGGTTTCAGAGGTCTTAGTCCATAGAAGGCTGGCTCCATTCCTTGGGGATGGAGGTGAGGCAAAACATCAAGGCAGAGGAGTGTGGCAGAGGGAAGCAGCTCACAGGAAGATCAGGAAGCAGAGAGAGGGATCTCCACTTGCCAGCTACAAACATATACACCAAAGCCATGCCCCAGTGCCCCTGCTCCTCCAGCCACACCCTACTGCTTCAGTTACCACTCAGTTCATCCCTATCAGGGACTAATTCACTGACTGGGTTAAGACTCTCATACCAAATCATTTCTCCTCTGAACCTTCTTGTATTGTCTCACCTGTGAGCTTTTGGGGGGACATCTGACATCTAAACCATAACAACCACCATCACCACCTGTAACAAAAGAAATCATTGTCCAACTGCCCAAAGAGTACAATGCACTTGGATGATAGGTGTTTGGGGGACATAAAATGAAGAGGATGCCGAGGTCCCTGTCCTCAACTGTTCATCTGATGGCAGCATTGACACAAATGAATCATGTGCTGAGTATTGAATGTGAGGTTCTTTTGCTATCCAAAAAGAAATACAATACAAAAGAAATACAATACTGAGAGATATATAGGTAATTTAAAAACTTTCTAGTTGTGCAAAACAGAAAAATAAATGGGTGAAATTAATTTTAACAATATCTTACCTAACCCAATGTATCTAAATATTATCATTTTAACGTATACCCAACATTTTAAAAATAACCAATGAGATATTAATTTTTTGTACTTAGTTTTGGAATATACATACGAAACTACATCTCAATTCAGACCAGCCATATTTAAAATGTAACCAAACATGGCGAGGTATCACATATTGGACCGTACTGGGAGACTCCAGGTTGGGCCAAAGGGAAATATCTCAGTAGGCAGAAGATCCCAGGAGCAAAGCTCTGTTTCTCCTTCCTCCTCCTCCCCCTCCCATCAACCGCACCCCTAGAAGCAAGGGTGATAGCTGCTGGGATACAAAGGTGTCCCAAGAAGAAAACAGAGAATGCCACCTGGGAGCCTCTGTTCCACCCACCTCTTCTCTTGATTCTCTCAATCAAGAGAAAGAAAAGTTAAAATCCCATCCAGCACTGATGAGAGACCTGGGTCTTTGCCCATAAGCACTAAAATAAGATTCCTCTGATCTCAAAAGAAAAGTATACTCAGGCTTTAGGCCACCCTGGGGACTTGGTGTCGTTCTCTACACTTGCATGCATCAGATTCATCTGGAGAGAATTTTAAAAGTAAAGATACTGCAAGATATGCCCCCAGATTTGATTTAATTGGTCCAGACTGAGGCCTGGGGATTCGGGCCCCTTCTGAAAGCTCTTGGGTGATTCTAACATGTATCTAGGGCTGAGCACCACTGGGCTGGGGTGGAGGGTGGAAGAAAGTGGCCAGGTAGCCACAGAGGCTCTCAGCTGCAGTGTTAAACACTGCACCTCAGGTACATAATCTTGTTGGATCCAATCATGACCCTATGAGGTATCACTCAGGCTTTTTTTTTTTGTACTGGAGACTGGAGATTTAATCCACAGGCACTCTAACCCTGAGCTATATCCCCAGTCCTTTTTAATTTTTTATTTTGAGACTGGGTCTCACTAAGTTCTGAGGGCCTCTCTACCTTGGTGAGGCTGGCCTTGAACTTCCAATCCTCCTGCCTCAGCCTTCCAAGTTGCTAGGATTACAGGCATATGCCACCACATCAGACTACTACCCAGCCCATTTTATAGGTGAGAAAACCCAAGATTCTGAGAGGTTAAGTACATTTTCCAATTACAATTGGCAAGATAAATCAAGTCTGACTACAAGACCCATGCTCAGCCCCATTGTCCCTCTCCATATTATCAGTCCTGTGCTCCAGCTTTGCTCTCTCCATCTTAGTTCAGGGTAAGGAACTGGGATGGAAATGAGAGGATAAAGATAGCCAGGCTGCAAGGGTACAGAAGGGAGTTGGGAAAAAAAAATAGTAGGTGGGTACAGCAGTGGGGACAGGCATCCTTCATAGACATCTCCCAGGACACTTTTGCAAGTCCTGGAGAATCGTCAAGTGTTAAAAGAGAATATGGGGAGAGGGGTACCAATATTGACCACTAAAAGGTTTGGCTTCCTGGCAATGATCTAGTGACGGTAAAAGATGCTACGGGGGAAAATTACCCACCTCCCAGAGAGAAGCCTGCCCTACCCACCAACAAATAGGCTGGGAAAAAAAAAAGCCAGAGAGTAAAAGACAAAGAATAAAAAGTTCATAGGCAAAGAGATGCTCTTTTTCTTAGATTTCACACCCTGTAAAATCCCCAATTAACTCAGTTCTTTAAAAAGAATTAACTTGAGTCTTCAAAACAACAAAAAAAATTTTTTCAAGGAAAGGAAGAAGAAAGCAAAGGAAGAAAAAAAGAAAAATCTGGCAATTCTGGAAGATACATCAGTCTTGCCTGACAGTATTTAAATTGAAAGTCTGTGAGCACGGCCCATAATTTTTAGTGAAAGTAGAAAGCTATTAAAAAGTCAACGCACAAGATTAAAATTTAGAATGCTATTTTAATAATACCGAATTCTACTCAATTTCAAATGGCTGTCATTTTTAAGCTCCACCAATTTGAGAACACTTGATTGATGGCGTTGGGAGCTGAGTGATGGGGAGGCTAAACGTGGCAGGTCCAGTGCAGCGGACACAGTCAGAGAGGAGCTAAAAGCTCATCCTCAAAGAACTAGGCAGACCAGGATGGTGGGCCAACTCGGAGACTGTGGTCCCATCTGTCGAAATGAGCTAACAATATCTGCCCTACTTAAAGGAGCATGTGGGATAGAGGATGAATGAACCATTGTCAAAAAACAAAGCACTAGGAAGGTCAAGAATGCACCTGCTATTTGTGGGGCCTGTGCTAGGTCACTGGTTCACAGCCAATCTCTTTCTGGAAGCTTCTCCCACGTTCTCTTCTCACTTAGAGAGGCGATTAACAAGCAGTTGGACTAGTCAGTGAAAGGATGAAGGTACCTCAGGGTGTTCCAGAATCCAGAAACAAGTCGCCCAGCACCTTAAACTAGATCCACCAACCACCTTGAGACACTGGGATTTTGCTGTCATACCTACCATTGTGCCTGGTAGAGAGAGAAGATCCTCAATAAATATTTGTAGTTCTCTTCCTCAACATAGTCCTTGCCTTGCCCTTAGGAGTTTTGACTTCATTTGGGTTAACAAATAAATATTTACCGAGCAGCATGACATGAGTGTTAATATGGACAGATCATCAAAGTGCTTCAGAGAAAGGAAACAGAGGAACGAATTATGAGAAATTAATTTAATATTTTCTTCATTTATCATCATCATTGTGGCCATCCTTGGTGGTATTGACAAATATTTATCGCTTTTTTGGGGCACACAGCAGGATTGCATTTCCCTTCTTCCTCTAAAGCTATATTGAGCCACGTGATCAATGTCAGCTAATGAAATGTCAACAGAAGTGGCAAGTGCCACACCTCAGCAGAGATTTTAAGGGCTATGCACAATTCCCTGTGTTTCCTTTCCTTATGACAGTGATTGTGGAAGCGCATGTTGGAATGAAGGGTTCTGAGTGGGAAAAGTAGGTTTCAGAAGCTTGGCTTCAGTACAAGTTGAGAGAGCATGAAGCATGAGTGAAGAATACAGGTGTGTGATGATAACCTCTGAGACTTGGGGGACTTTTGTTACTGAAGCCTTTCCTTACTGATATAATCACATCAGTAAAAGCAACTACAAAGCATCCAGAAGGGAAGCGTGAGTGAGCTGGAAGGGTCTTGGGAATGATTCTTGCCACTTTTTGGTCATAAACTCTTTTTTCCAAAGATTTCCTATATCAGGATACTCTAAAAAGATCTTTCAATGTCTAGGAGCTGCTTAATTAGGAACCCCAGATTCCTGCCTTCTGTTTCTCATGAAAATGGTGTTAAGGATACTCAGGCTGGATCCTCAGGTCAGTGGCCTGTAGCATGAACAAGTTAATGGAGGTCTCTGCTCCACCTGAGCTGGCTCTGTCTTGGCCTTTCTCAGCTCTGAAATGAGGGACCCCACCTGCAGCCAGAAGCTCTTACAGGGCCTATGTTTTTGCTCCTGCTGTGTCCCCTGCTTGGAGTAACCCCTTCTTGGGTCTGTGCGGACTCTCCTTTAAGGTCAAGTTCACATCCCACCTCCTCCAGGAAGTGCCCCTGTGGACTCCAGCCATCTGCTTCTCCTCAAGCTACTAGCTCTGACACTTGACCACCCCATCGTAGGAACAGTGTTTGTTCATCCATCTGGACAAGGTGGGCTTCTTCAAGGAGGGACAAACCTCTGAATCTCCATGATCTCATTTATGAAATGGGGCCCCAGCTCTGACACCTCAGTAGCCATGAGCAGCAGGTAAGCACCTAAGTCTATAGCTCCAGGTTTGGTGTCTGTCACATAGTAAGTGATCAAGAAGTGTGAGACACCTCCCAACCCTGCTTCTCCACGGAAGGTTGAGCTGAGAAGATGCAAAGAGCTCTCACCCTCCCCAAGGGAGACCAGACATGTCCCCAGCACTGTGTCCAATGCACACATTCTCAATGGGGCGGTTAGCTCCTCTACACAGGCAAAAATTGGTATTTGGAGAATGAAAAAAAAAAAAAAAGACCTTCCTGTGTTCATGTAGAAGCATAAATACACATGACATGTGTAAACACAGAAGGCACACACGGAAGTGAAACCTCATTGGGGGATGATTAGGAAATAGATGTTTACAAAGGCCCCACATCCGGGCAATAGGAAAACCAGTTGAGAAACATGAGTCTATAGATGCTCTGATCAAAGCAGAGGCTGACTCTGATGGCCATCTCAGCTGAGTCTCTCCTCAAAGCCCATCTCTTCCATTTAATCCCTTGTGTCTCTTCCAAATCAATAAAATGATATTTTAAAAATTCTGTCAAATCTGCGTTCATTCTTCCTCCCCCCCTTCCCAACTGCTCTGCTCCTTTGCTGATCTGATCAGCTACCTCCCCTGGGAGAAGGGCTGAGCAGACAGAGGCAGGGAAAGCAGGAACTGAGCTGGGAGATGCCAGCCTTGGTTTCTAGACATGACAGATGGAACTGCGATCATCCCCCATCCAGCAATGCCAGGGTGGGACAGAGCTGAATTCTCTGCCTTCCTCCACCTCCTTGGGCCCAGGTCAGCTCAGAATAGTGTCTAAAATCAAGGGCACACTTACAACATCCAAGAGAATGGGATGCTCCCCTCCACCAGGGTTACTGCTGGATTTGGGCTTACAGTGGTTTGTTGGAATTTGACAGACATGGTTGTTTGGCTCATCCCTGGGGGACTCCCAGCCTGCCTGTCCTAGAGGCTGGAGAGCTCAGGATCGCCTTCCAGCCACACACACTGCAGGGAAGGAAATCGGGTAAGAATGGGGAGGGAGGGGCTGACTCTGATGCATCCCTTCCCCTGTGTTTTTCGTGCCTTGAAATGCACCCAAAGTCTAAAGCTGCCCATGTGTCAAAAAGTGAGACAGTCTAGACTAGAGACGTCAGCCTTCATGTGACACAGCAGCTACACTCACACTCTTGAGCTTCTTATTGTGGGGAAAATGCTTTTTTGTAACCTGCAGTTCATAGCATCCTAACAGAAGTCAAGGGAGAGAGGTCCAAAACCCACCCACCCACCTGCCTTCCCTGAGGTCCCTCCACAAACGCACTTGTGCCACTAATGTCAGCATGCTGGGGACTCAGAGATGCTCACCTATGCTTGAGGACTCAGGGTCATGGTTTCTAAGGATATTCAAGGGGCTAAGCGCAGGAGCTTTGCAAGTCAGGTTAAGTGGAACTGGGTTCCAGCCTAACTCCCTCACAAAAGTTTTGTGCTGTATTTCTGATACTGGGGATTTACCACTGAGCTACGTCCCCAGCACTTTTTACTTTTACTTTATTTTTTTTAATTTTGAGACAGGGTCTCCCTAAGTTGCTTAGGACCTCACCAAATTGCTATGGCTGGCCTCAATCTTGAAATCCTCCTGTCTCAGTCATTCCAGTCGATGGGATTATGTTGTGTTGCACACAATGCCTGGCTGCTGTGTGACCCTAGATAAACATGAATGATCTTTCTGAATGTCCAGGCCTTAAAAAAAAAAAAACTATAAAAGGAAGTTGAAAGTTGAAGTTCCTTCACAAAGTTGTCACAAGGGTTGAATGAGACGTGTCATGAGGATGATTTTCTACTTTCCCTTCTGTGAATTTGTCTGTCTCGTTTCTGGACTCTTCTTCCACTCTCTGTTTCTCCATCTGTCTGCATGTTCCTCTGTCCCTATCTGGCTCTCCCCCACCACCCTGTCCCCATTTACTTTCACTGTGGAGAGACATAGCCGTTTGCTTAGTTTGCCCAAATTTCTAAAGGGCACCTCCCTCACAGGTCCAGACGCAGGTCCCCCAAACACAGTAGGCTTGGGAGCAAGGGCTCTTATTGTAGCCAATGGGTTGGGCTGAGGCTGTGACCTCAGAGGGCCAAGAATGATCCAGCAACCTTGAGCCCCAAACCTCAAAGAGGTCTAGTGGGCTCCTTGGAGAGTGGAGCTTCACAGGTATGTCTCATGTCCCTGCAGACCCCAGAAGACCAGAAAGGGCCAGAGGTTGCACCCCACTCAGTCTTTGAATCTGAAATTGGATCAAAAGTCCAGAACTTCCCAGAACCTCCCTATTCCCTCTGTACAGGGGCTCTCCTCAGCAAGGTGACATTGCCCCTGGGAATTAAGTAGAGACAGAAAATGTGTTGAGTTTAAAAACCAAACAGCAAATAACTTCAAGGAATTGGTTGAGAAAAGATTGGTCTATTTTTCAGCAGAGGTCCGTGCAATTTTATTCTCTCCTGGTCAAGAGAAAAGCCCTTTCTGGACTTGTGGTCACACTTCTTTGGACAGGGTCCATCCCCCAGACTCCTTGGCTCCAAAGTGATTGTGACTGGGCAGGGGGCAAGGTGGCTTCCTGATGGGCGTCCTAATGGAGAGGGTGAGTCTGCAGGAGAGGGGATGCTGCCCTCCCTCAGGAATCTCGGCCCTTCCTGAGAGCTTTGAAAGTTGCCCAGGTCCCCAGCAGCATCATCCCCACCCCCTCCTCAGCCAGTCCCAGGATTCCATGGAATGTGGTAAGGTTAGAGATGACTCCTCTAAAGAAGCTCACTGTCCCAAATGGAAAGTAAGGCTTCTGTCCTTAGTATCAACCACCATGGACACTCAGCTCACCCTACCCCAGCTTCTCTGGCCTCCCAGCAACCCACCTTCCCCTTGGGTGTGGGATGGGCTTCACCAGCAACAATCAAATGTGGCTACCAGCCACAGTCCTCTCCCTCCCTGCCCCACTGTCTAGATGCTTTTCAAGGGCCGATTCACTGAGACCCTAATAGCCAACCTGAAGGACGGTCAGTCCACTCTTCTTTCATTTCACAAATGGCCCATGGGGGTGATGTGATACGTCCAAGGTCACATGGCTACTAGATGACAAAGACATATTTGAACTCAAGGCTCTGCCCCTTTCATAACAATAACAAAACTATTTTTTAAATTATTTTCATAATTAGAAAACCCACGTGTAGTACTTACCATATCCCAGGCATGGTGCTGAGTGCTTTCCGTATGAACTTTTTTCATCTCACATACCCCACCCCGCACTGTGCAATAACTGCCTTACCCCACCCATTCCACAGGCAGAAGGGAAGGCTGAGCAAGACAGTGATTTGTGCAGGACCTTTATGAGGCAAGACCCAAATAAAGACAATGGATACAGGACTCCGCTCCTTACAGGAGGAGTTCCCACACCCCAGTCAGTTCCCCACAAGCCCCCAAGGGCCATCATCACTCTAAAGAATCACCTGGAGTTCACCTCCAGGCTCAGCTGTGCAGGCCCCCAGGACTGACCCCCACAAGAACGTTTCCTCCTTAGAAAAACGTGGAAACGTGAAAGGTGCTATTTTCCAAAGCCAAGGCTCCTTGCAAACTACAGGGGTGACATGAGGTAAATTCATTTCCTTCCTGTCAAGAGAAGCACAACAAGGCTATAATCAGAAGCTAATGTGTGTGCCTATGATTGGGCTCATCACAGGGGTGACACATAATTGAACAAGTTCTCTATGCCCTGAGAAGCAGAGCAAAGCCCCATCACTGGAAGTGTCACTCATCTGGCCAGCACATTGGTGTTTAATAAAAATATGGAAATATTGCTGAAGGGCTGTGGTGAGGACAGAGGCTTGAGAGGCAAGACCTCCCCAGAGAACACCAACCTTGAGGGAAGACCTTCTGTCCCCAGCTTGGGTGGCTACTCTCCTTGGGACCCCTTCTTGAGTGTCCATACCTGCTGGGCTTAAGGGCTGGGGATGGTGTGGTCGTACCTTCCTGCTGAACCTCAGGTGAGCAGTGAGGTCAGGTGCCCGGGTTACTGAAAGTGCAGAGAGGGGACAGGCTAGCGTTCTTTTCCAACACTTGGTAGAAATGGTCATGGCTCTTCCTATCAATGAAACACTTTTCTGAGAATGTTGCCCTACCTGGGCAATAAGTTCTGCAGCTGTCCTGATTTAACAGATGAGGAAACCGAGGCACCCAGATTCATGTATGCAAGGTCACTGAGGTAGTATGCTGTCTGTGAGCCTGGGGAGTCTGGCTCTGAAGTCTACCATCTTAATGATACACTCCCATTGCCTCAATGAGTTGACACAGCCCAGCCCCAAACACTGGGAAGGGAACAGGAGACGTGATGGTGGGGTGAGGTCCTCCCTGGTGACTCATATGCACTCATTCATTTCTTTTACACTTCATTGGGCACCTTACTTTTGTCAGAAACTGTTCTAGGCACAGAGGATTCAGTAGAGTATAAAGAAGACACAAATTATATGTAAATGTATGAATATGACAATTTCAGGGAATGGCAAATACATTAAAGAAAATAAAACCAAATGAGTGACCAAGACAGCGAGGAGTTTCAGAAGTACTTTTAGAAAGGGGAAAAAATTAACTTTCAAAAAAACAGAGAAAACTGTTTGGGAACAGACCTATCCATGACTGAATAATGCATTTATTAAGAGGTTTTATAATCACCTACAAAATACAGGAGGAGCCAGTTGTGAGGCCCCTGAGAAACCAGGAAGTTAAGGACCCATGAAGCAACAGGGAGAGCTCCACTCCACTGCCCACTCCAGGGCCCAGGTAGACAGAAGCTCCGCCATCTTGCACCACACCTTCAGAAGACTGAACCAGCCCACAAGGGTCCTCTGCTTCAGCCCAGCAGGGATGCATGTCTCTTAGGTTCCCATGTCCTGCCTAACCACAGGAACTAGGAAGAGTACAAGAGCCAATGGAATATTCCTGAGCCTTCCTGCCCCGACCACGGGCCCAAAAGGAACACTGATGGAGACAGCAGAGACTCAGGAGGAGGGGGAACCCATCCACGCTGAGTGGAGAGCAAGCCATCTACAAGCAGGGAGTTAATAGGTTTTTCCAAATGAATGGCCCTTAATTTCAATTCAAGGAGAGGTGCAGGGGATCAGGTGAAGGAAGTGAGGTGCAAAGGAGGATTAATCCATCTAGCAAGGACATTTTCGACTGAAAACATGAAAAGATGAATTCATTTGTGAGCCATAATGATTCGTTACCAGGAGAAGTAATTATCTTGAAGCTTATTTGGCCTCAGAATCAATCTTGATTTAGCTGTATTTATTTTGGGGTTGCTCATTCTGCTGGCCTCTCTTGAAAATACTCAAGGAGTATTTTCTCCATTTTCATTTTATTTTTATAAATTCCAAAGACTTGACAGATCGTTTCAAGACAGAACAATCTTCATGTGGATTACCGGTTGTCCCTCTTTCCTTGTCCTCTCTAGGCGTGGGTCCTCAGAACAATCATCTGCTTCCGATCATCCTCTTTTGATACCTACACAGTGCTTACCACTATCTTAAAGTATATAATGTCATCACTTACTTGCTTTCTCATAACCTGACTCTTCTGCTGGGACATTAGCTTGGTAACTTCAGGGACTTTGCCTGCCTCCATTGGCTGTACACCCAACACCAGGCCCATGCCCCAAAGACTAAGGACAAAAAGGAGTAAATGAACAAAAAGAGACTAGTAACAAATACACGTGGCTCTTAGTCTCTTTAAGTCTTCATGGTGACCTCTTTGAATGACAGCAAATTATTCCCATTTTATAAATGAAGACACTGAGGCACAGAGTATAATTTAGTCACTTGCTCAAGGTTACACAGAGAATAAATAAAATAGCCAGGATTTGAAATCAGACAGTCTGGCTCCAGAAACCATGCTTTTTTGGATTGAGGTATGTAAGAAATAGTTGGTGACTAAGTGAATGAGTAATGAATAAATGTCTGCCCTGGATTTCCTGCCTTGCTTCTCAGGGTTATTTGTTTCCATTTTTTTTTTCCCCTGAAACACTATGTATGCACCAAGAAGTGTTCTTTACACAGCTGAACCCTTCCGTCTACCCTGCTCTCTGTGGGACCTGTCCTGTAAGCACTTAGACCCTCACTGTCCAGATCCACCTTTGCTAGGTGGTTCCATTCCTGGAATCATGGGCTTACCACCTTTGAAGGAAAAAGCCAACCAAAGATTCAGACAGACCCGTTTCAGACTGAGTGGGTCCTGAAGACTTGGTCTCCCTCCTTCTGTCCAAAAACTGAATAAAAATGGAGTCAGGGATTTCTTGTGTTCACTCTTGCACCCAAGGGACAAAGGTTAAATAAATTCCCTGGGGTCCCAGTGGATAGATGCTAGGTTGGGAGGGAGGGGAAAAAGAAAGTGCTTTTCCTACTAACCTGGCAGAGTGGGCAATTCCAAGAACACTGGCATCAGTGCAGGTCTGTGGCTCCCAGTCATCTCGGTGCACCTGCTGCTCCCACACTTCAGTGTCTGTGACATGACTGTGTTTCTAGTTGACCTTGCTGATCTCTCACCCATGCCTCAAGTGCTCAATATGCTGAGTGGATGAAGGAATGAGGGTTCCCCATTCTCCTACTTACTCTGGCTCTGCCTTCAACCCCATTCCCCTGGCTTCCAGGTGGTACCTGTCCATCCCCGGGGGGCCACCTGAGTCTTGGACACATTCTTATGCTGGTGACCTTAGATACAAACCCCTCCCCCACAGGGACGCTGCCCTAGATCCTGAGTCAAGGAAGGAAAAAGAGGGAAATCATGGGGAAAAGTGCTTTAATCGAAGAGTGGAACCTGCTATTCCCCCAGGAAGATCCTTCAAATGAAGAGTGCTGCCTCAACCCTCATTCCTGAACTGAGGGACCTCACAGCCAGGGGCCAGCTGCAAGTAACTGCACCACTGAGCAAGTTCAAAGCCAGTCAAGCACTTTCGTGACCAGGAAACAAAAGCATTCCAACTGCTCAGCAGATCCAAATCTATACTCCCTGATTAAGCCACCTGAGTTCTTACCCTTGATTCTGAAAGTCAATTAGTAGGCAAAGCATGTTGGTAATCTTGGACTCTCCCCCCCAACCCCCACCCTTGTTGTTCAAGTGTCCTGCAGCTGGTTCCTTGGGTCATTTGTTTTGCTGTTGTCCCTCAGATTGAAGGGCATGCACAGTTTTAAAATTGTTAACTAAAGTTTCTCCAGAAAAGTCATATTAAGAATGCATTTGGATGTGCTCTCACTTTGTCCCATAAAGCACTGGGTTTCTTCCCCTAGTAGGCTGGAAGACAAGCAAGGAAATCTCTCAGTTCACCTTGCAGGGAAGTGTCTCTTTTGGTCACTTTGACTGTTAAGTAGATAAACAGACTCACTGAGAGAGCTGGGTCCTGTGTATGGGCAGACCCTACCCCAGCCAAGCATGCACACAGGAATGACCCAGCATCTGTTTGAAGTTACCAGACTCAACAGTGCAGTGGGTGTATCCTTCCTGGCAAAACAGAACCCGATTTCTGCTATATTCTCCTGGGTTAGAACTCTGTCTGCAAGTTGACATCCAAATGACGTTTTGGATATGACTAAAATGCCCAGTGCTGGAGGACCCTTCTGACCACAGAGAGTAGTCACACACAAATTCTGCATGCATCTAAGCATGTGGCTCTGTAGAAGAGCAAGACAGAAGGTATTTCTATGGAATAAAGCTGCCAGAGTTTGAATCTCAGTGTCATCATCTTGGGCAAGTCACTTAATCCCACAGAGCCTCTGTTTCCTCATCTTAAAAATGAAGAGGACCCACTTGGTGATGGTATGAAGAATATAGGAGGTCACCCATGGAAAGCACCCTAGCACAAAACCTTATGCACGAGGTCACTGTGAACTATGATTTATGGAGCACTAACCTGTGCCAAGTCTTGTACTTGAACCTTGCATGGTTACGTCATTAACCTCACTCTCCTCACGAGAAATGCGTATGAGTATCCTCACTTTGCAACAGAGAAGACTAAAGGTCAGAGAAGTACACTGCACAAAGGAAAGGACCAAGGGAGGGATAGAATTAGGACCTGGCAGGATTCCCTAGACCACACAAGGAGGATCCATATGAGAGTGCCCATACCAGAGGTGGGGCCAGGCTCATGTCTTTGGGTCTCCATGAAGGGCTGGTTCACAGGTAGCTCTATAAGGATGCCCAGGGACAGTGGGTTTGGAGAAGTAGGCCTGGGTGTGACTATTGCACTTGTTGTGTGACTCAGGTGGGTCTCTTTACCACCCAGGGATGCTTCATCTTCCTCCTCTGTAAATCAGGAATAATCACTTCTTCTTTGTAAGATTGTTGTGAGGATTAAATAAAACAAAGCTGCTTTGTGATCTGTCACCCAAGGTAGGATTCCTATCCTATCACAGGCTCTATAACACAAAGGGAGGGCAGTAGCAAAACGTAGCATGCTGGTAAAAGCTTGCAGCAAATAATTGATGCTTCCACTAATAATAATAGCTAACACATATAGAATGAATGATGTTTCAGAAACTGTGCTTAGAGTGTAATTACAGCAGTTCATTTTCATGACAACCCTACAAAGTAGATTCTATTATTCCCTTTTCCAGATGAGGAAACAGAGGCATGACATGGTTAGGTAACTTGCTCCAGGTCACAAAAGCAGAATTTGAAAACTTACACCAGACTCTTCACCTGGCTGCATGCAAACTCAAAACGTTCAGGTCAATCCAGGTGCGCAATCCTGTACACTGTGCCCTGTAGAATACTGGCACTCGAGTTTCACTGGGAACCACTGGCATAAACAGACAATAGTGCCCTTTACTTTTTACTTTTTACTTTTTATATCCGGGGTTTCAATATGTCAACATAAATGGAAGCCATCAAGGGTGTGAAACAGAATGCCCCAAAATATGGTTTGAGAAGTAGCATACCTGAGCCCTTTACTCCAGCTAGAAAACCTTCCACCACTTCTTAGAAACACTAAATATAAAAGGAAAGGGAAGGGAGGGGTGAGCAGTCATTGTCCTTTACCCTGTGTCTGTTGTCCTCTGGTCCAGGTCAGTAGATGTGTGTCTACCCACAGACCTGATCACCTGTAAACCACAGTCTGAATGGAGGCCACTGAAATCCCAGGAGGGGTGGGACTTGGGAAAGAAAGCCTTGCCCAGTCCTGCAGAACTGAGTCCCAGGTCAGAACATGCTGGGAATCAAGAGCCCTTTTAACCCAGGGACAGCACACTTTGGGGCGGATGGGACCATCCAGAGGAAAAAGAAAGTTTTTATATCTTTACTCTTGACACCAACAGGCTCCTGAAACATATTTCTGTAATTCTCTCAGCTGATAAGTACACAAAGTAGAATACTGAATATTCCCATAGGGGTCTGACAGAACAGGCCATGTTCATGAGCTGCTGCATTTCCCAATGACTCCTAGAAATTGCTACAATTAGACAAAATTTAAGTGCTTCCGTTCCAAGGATAGGCTGCCACTGTTCTTTGGAGCCATATTTTTGCATTTGGAAGTCTTACAAAGAAAGTCCTGAGATTCCAGACAAAAGCAACATCCCTTTTTCTTGTTTTCTCTCTGAGCAAATTTAAATTTCTTGGAGTTAATTCTAAAACCAGGAAAACTTTTCAAAAGATTACTAAGATTGCATTTGGCCTTGGAGGATGAGTTACTTCCCTGGACAGTGACTTGCTTAATGCAGTTCTTGGAATTCTCCCCGCTGTGCTCTGAATGTGTCTTCATTACCCAAATTCGTGTGGTGAAACTCAATCACCAATGTGATGATGTTAGGAGAGGGGAGAGGTGATCAGGTCATAGGCACAGAGACCCCATGTGGCATGAGTGGCAGATAAAAGGGTCCCTAAAGGACTAGTTAGCCCACTTCACTCCATGAGGACACAGCAAGAAGGTGTCCTCTGTGAACCAGAAAGTAAGGCTTCACCAGACCTGAGCCTTCCAGCACTTTGATCTTGAACTTCCAGCCTCCAGAACTAGGAGAAATGAATTTCTGTTCATAAGCCACCAAGTCTCTGGTATTTTATTATAGCAGCTCTGATGGACTAAGACTCTCCTATCCTCCTACTGATTGGGCAAGAGTTCTGTTACCTACCTCTATGGTAGATGTGGAGACTCTGGGGCTCAGCAATTTGCTCCCAAACCACTGGGTGAGTCATCAGGGAAATCAAGGTTAGAAACTGAACTCAGCTTCTTCTCTCCTCAACCCCTGACTTCATAAGAAAATACCCCACAGCCCTTTTGCATCCACGATCCATCTGAAAACCATTAGCCAAGGTCAGACAAGATGCCAGGACTTTGTCTTCCTTCATTTAGGGTTCAGAATAGGAGCAGCAGTGGCATTTCATAGTGGCAGTGTCTCTGAGATGGGAGGCCAGGTCAAAGATCGACATTTAGGGAAACTTGTTGCCCAATTTTTTTTTAGGAGCTTTTATTTTCCAATGAGTCTTATGTAGATAGATATATATACCCATTTCAGAAGCCTGAATACTGACACATCTGGCACACGACATATACAGAGACAAGAATGGATGAGTCTGCAAAGGGCAACTGCTCAACATTGTTCCAGAACAAAATGCCCTGCCCACACTGTGGCTGCAGCCATTCTACTACTGGCCACAGCATGAGAGGCTAAGTAAACAGGATAGACCTCAAGCCAAGGGTGCAGACTAGAAGAGGGGCTTCCACGTACGCATGCCTGAGGTGGCAAAGCAAGAGGAACTAGAGAAGTCTGGAGTTCAGGGTGGGCTGAACAATCTCCTGGGGGTCTTTAGAGAAGAATCCCTGAGCAGTACACACAGCCATTTTGAAGACAGGCTGCATTGACTTTGCTTGCTGATTCTAATTTCACCCAGGAAACCTTAATAGATTCAAGTTCTTTTAAGAAATATGCTGCATTCTAGACAAGACCCTACCAAGATTCCAATCCTATCCCAGCAATGACCCTGGATGAGAACCTTCCCCTGCAATGCTGTCACTGCCGACCCTCCTTGAATGGATTTCAGTGGTGCAGGGCCACTGCCCCTCTTCAGCTGTGTCCCATCCCCTTAGGGCACAATGGTGACCTCACAGTCATACCTGGTGATTGTGAGGACTTAGTGGGATGATGCTCTGGGCCACACAGGGATTGCTCACTGGTGACTCAGGGACTGACTCAGCTGCCGGAGGCATGTGAAGGAGGGGTAGAGGTCCAGTGGGCTGAGCGTGCTCTCTCTCTCTCCCTCTTTAGTCATAGCTCCACTTTTATCTATGCTATATGTTGGGGTCTAGCCAAGATGTCATTTGAACAAAGATTTTGAAGGACCAAAGAAAAGAGTTGGAAAAACCACTGGGACAGTGCTTCTGGAAGATTGTATTCCAAAGGCTGCAAAAATGTAAAGAGATAGTACATCTATTTCTAAGATAGGTTAAGAGTTTTGTAAATTTTTGAAGAGCTTTCTCAGTGACAATAGTGAAGAAACTCTCATCTTTATGATACCAGTCGACTCCAAGAGGAGTAAAGGTCAAAGAGCATCCAAAGCATGACCCCTGGACATGGGTTAAAATTCCCAGATGTCACCATGAACTCAAAGCTGCCAGGATATTTGGGGAAGATTATCTTCTTGTTCTGAGATTCTGGTCTTTGGAAAAATCCAGAGATATTTCCTGCCAGGCTCCAACCTGTTCGGTGAGCCAGCCACAGATGACTTGGAACACACTGACCCTGATAGTTGCCAGAGGCTCTGAGCACTGCTGGACAAGTCCATTGGAGGCAGACATGCTAGTCCTTGCCTGAACTAGACTCTGTCACTCAGATCTCTGATCTCGGGGGCAGCTGTGCTGCTTCTCTTGCTTCCTTAGCCCAGGCAGCCAATGCCATCCTCTGCTGTCCCTTCCTCCCAAGGACAGAAGAATTCATAAGCCTTGTCTGAGTATGTGAATTAAACTCTGCAAACTGACTTAATGAGTCACTCTCAAAACTAAGTCTGGAGGGGCCCCAAGAGATCCATGGGCTTCTTGCAATATTCATGCAATGATGTTCATCTCTGTGAATCTATTACCATTGAGTAATCTGTTGATATTTAACAACAGAACAACAGCAGCCTGCTATTATCTAAAGCAAGTCTGTACTTCCAGTCATTTCTGGTGCGTGCTTTTTGGAGATGAACTACTAGACTAGATTAACCAAAGTAGGCTGGTGCACCAGAGTGGTCCATAACCAAATATTTCAAAGTTTGGATTGAACAGAAATATTTAAACGTGTTTGAACAAAGCTACCTTGTCAGGCAAGGTGCCTGACTAGTTCTCCTGAACGTTCTCCAACACAAAGTTCTACACTGACTTTCTGGCCACTTGCATGTCAGTTACCAATGGGTGGGAACAAGAGCAGGGTTTGAGAAAAACATATCTATTGACATTCCTCTAGAAGATGGGAGGCAGATCCTACTTTCATTGAATTCTGATGCTGGATCAGGAAAACTATAATCTCACATTTCTCCTTGCCTAAGGGACCATTGAAAATGGCAGGGGAAATACATGCAGAGAGTTAAGAATGTTTACCAAGTGTTGGCCTGTGGTACTGAGGAGCTGGATGTTCAACCCTCAGTGCCAGTTCCCCTTGTACTTCTTCATGTTAAGGCTCTCTAGTGAAGCTTTCTGTATCCATGGAAATGTTCTCTATCTATGTGGTCCAAAATGGTAGCCACTAACCGCATGTGGTTTTGGGCATTTGAAATATGACTAATGCCAACTGAGAAACTGAACTTGTAATATCATTTAAATTTAAACAACGTGTGGCTACTGGCTACCATATTAAATATTGGACTCAGTCTGAAATTCAGAACCTTGGATGATGATGATGATGATGATGATGTTTGTGTGTGTGTGTGTGTGTGTGTGTATGTTGATTAAATAAACACTGCTCTTTTCTGAGTGGCAGGGTCTCGGGAATATGGGGTGACTGGAGGTTCTAGGCTTCTTGCTTCTCTAAGGTCTTAGAAATTTCCTTATCACCTGCTCTGGGAACTACTGTAGAACATGTATTAGGAAGAACACATGACAATACAGAAATAACAAAAGGTACAGACATATTAGAGGCAAAATATAGATGAGATCTTGAAATCAGTTGGTAATTCAGAAGGCGACAGCTCTCTAGGTCTTAGTTGGAAAACCAGGTGTCAAATGAGAAACATCAGTCTCTTTAAGTCCATGGAAAACCATCTCCTGAATGCAAAACTTAAAAGTGGTGACTATTCGTGATTCAGCCCTTTGTATTTTTCATGAAGCTTAAAGGAGATTAATGGGACAATCAGGATATTACAGATGAGAACCTCATGCATTTCAGGGAAGGAGTGACAAATGGAATGGGGGAAGCGGGTGTGCATCCATCCCTGGACTTGGAGCTCCTCCCCATGGTTCCTGCCGGGTCCTAAGAACAACCACCTGGCCATAAGACCCTGGGAAGGCTACAGTCCTTCCTGAGATCCACTGGACGGGAGTAGGAGCCCCATCACTGAGTAACTGCAAGGTTTAACGGGGATAGTATTGGCAACAAGCACTCCAGAACTATAAAGCTCTTTGCAGATGAATCCTATTATTATTAAGCACTTCAATCAACATAATTATTGTTAATAATGACTAACATTTATCAAGTGTCTGCTATATGCCGGACAATATATATGCAATATCTTTAAGGCTAAGATCATCCCTACAAAATGTGTCTGTTTATCTACCCCTACAGCGCCTACTGTGTGCTGTCCCAAATGTTTTCCATACATTATATATGTGTATGGAAGTACATATTTACAAGCTAAATAACTATGCATATGATTACATATAGATATATGTGTGTGTTAATACCACTAGTGATTAAATAATTATAATTACGTATCTGTAACATTTGTAAATTTGTTACATGAAGATTCACTTATTTAATCTCTACAAGAATGATGTAGACCTGATTTGTATTCATACTGTACAGATGAAATACTTGAGGCCAAAAATGACAGCCACTAAGTTTGAAGACCAAAGGACAAGAGAATACATCAAAAAGTGGAAAACTGAATGAAAGATTAGAACTTGGTGACTATGGTTGTATCCTGATCCAGGTCTAGTATACATGGTAGAGCCAGGACTTGAACAGAAAACTGGTAATCTTGGACAAAGCATGTTGTAGAGAATACGGAGAGAAAAAGCAGTAGTTCAATTGCTATATTACCCTAGGTAAAGCCTAGAGTTTGAAGTTCCATAGACTGAGGATCAAAGGTTATGGGGCAGAGGTACAAACCTCCTTCACTGCCCCAAAGTGAGAGACTACGTAAACTTAAATGCTAGGTTAGCATTTCTTTGATGTCTTCCCATCACTTCCCTCCCAGTATCCAAAGTTCCACTGGGATCCATGTGGTTCCAGGGAAGTGGACTCCACCCGTGCTCTCTGTCCTGCAGCAACAATGATTGGTTCAGGGATAGGCATGTGACCCAATACAGTCCAATCAGAGTGACTCTTGGGTTTTTGCTATTATTAAGACACCATGTTCTTCCTGTTGGGCATAATAAACCCCAAGAGCTCTATCAGTCATTTGGGGACTAAAAAAGGAGCCATCCTTTGATGAAGCCACCATAGCACAAGAAAGAACAGAGGGATGAAAAGAAACCAGAGTCTTTATGATATTGCTGAGCCAATGGATCAAGCTTCACCTCAGGTCAGTCCTGATTCTGTGCTTTGCAATTATTGAGACAACAAATCCTTGTTGTTTAAACCAGTTATCGTTTCAGTTCCTTGCAAATGAAAGCACATAAACCAATACAAATATACCTATCTTGGCCATTCATCTAATGAAAAGGCAGAGTCAAGGGCGATATCACATTCCCTGAACCTGGAAGCTCCATCTCAATTCAAAATGCATGCATTAATTAGTTAAAGAGCAGGTTCCTTCTGTAGTATTTATGCAGAGAAAACTACTATTCAGTCCTCAGGACCCAGCTCAAATGTTCATTTCTATTTCCTAAACTACAATCAGGCAAAATTTATCACTTCCTTCTGTTTTTTTCTCATAGAAACATACTATTTATTCTTTCATGTAAATACAAACACCAAGTAATTACAATTAGCTCAAGAACAGATAACTTGTTTTATTCATTCTATACATGAATGGAACTCAGCATAAACACATGGATGCTGGTGTCACCATAGGGCATGGTCATTGACCCTTTCCTCTCCAGTCAAATAGGGACAATGACATATCTCAGAGGATTGTGATTAAGAAACAACTTCACATTTATAAAGCAATCAACTGCCTGGGCATAGTAAATACTCAATAAAGGCAGTTACAAGAACTTCACTAAAATATGATCAAATAATACTAAAACTACATTGACAGATAAGTAATTTTTAAAATCAATAACTATCAGTTCAACATTGGTGGAAAAATTACTGTTAAGCCTAGAGAGTGGAAGTGATCTCTCAACTCTGTGGATGGCAAAGAAAGTGCTGGTTTAGTTTGTCTTTGCCTTCTATAAGATCAAGTCCATTAGGTTCTGGATGCCCTTCCAACATCTAGAAGCAAGGTGGCTGGTAATCCTGCCAATAACTGAGGTATATTGCAAGAAACCAAGTAGGAAGTAATCGCCTAACAGAATCAGGTGGCAAATATGGGTCACCCCAGGGCCCGCCCTTCAAATGCACCTGACCATTTGCATCCATTGCCACTTCTGGAAACAAAACAACCCTAGCCCTTGCTCTCAGTCCTTCTGCTTCAGGAATGACCCCCCTTCCACCCTCAAGATCTAGGAGTGGGTATCTGTCCAGGTTTGCCAGTCCAGTAAGACCCACCAGCTAGCGGTTTTCCCAGACACGGTGATTGGTTCAGGAATGCCAACCTTCTCCAATGAGACTCAGTTCTGAGTCTTTTCCTGAAACTACTGTCTTTCTGAGGGTTTTTCCTTTGAGTATGAAATGACTGTGACATGCATCTGATTCTATTGTGGGACCCCACGTGGAGGATGCCTTCCCAACTATAAAACCAAGGCGGAAGAAAGCAGAAATGCTAGATGAAATGAGAACAGGAGGAAACCAGAGACAGCAAGAGACCCCAGAACATCAACTGAGTCATCAGTGTCACACGGCAACCCTTGCTCATGCACCAGGCTCCCTGCAACCTCCCAGAGCCTGCACGGCCTGTCCCCCCACCCAGAAGCCCACCCTATCCCTTGAAGCTCCACGGAAGGTCCAGCCACGTGTCTTGATTTGAGTCTCACACTCTTTTTCTTTAGGCATATCATAAAATTTATATGCACCCTTCCCTCTTATCTGCCTACTGTCAGCTTATTTCAAAGACTAAAATTATCAAATCTTCAAAGGGAAAGGAACAAATTTAAAATGTCCCTACATCCAGTACCAGAGCCATAAATTCCCTTTTTGTTTTCCTGAAGCAACTTGAACCACAGTTCTCTCACTTGCAAAAATCCCAGATGGTGCTTTTGCACTCATTCCGGTGAGACTTTCCTCCCGTTAGTAGGTCCTGGCTTCATACCCTGACACTCATGGGCTTTGGGAGTCACCCCGGTGGCATCCTCTGGTGGAGGAAGACAGAACCAAGGAGAGTTGGAGATGATGAATTTAGTCTTGATGTCAAAATCCAGTCTCGTGTCTTCCATTCAGCACTTTTTTTTTTAATCTGTCTCTATTCCCCTGGTTCTTCACTAGCTGAATAAAAAATCATTTTTAAAGCAAACATCTTCATTATTTATCTAGCAGGGCTGTCTGCTTTATTGGAATATGTGATTTATTTAAAAAATTAACTTTCCCATGAGATGCAGTAATTTAAATTAAGGGGAAAGCTTGTCTTTCTTAAAGTTGAGTTTCCTATATTCAAATTGATGTTTTATAGATTCCAGAAACTTTCACCGTTCTGAGGACGGCTCTCCGTTTTACTGCTGGAGTCAGAAGATTCTCTTCAAGACTTAAAACAACACGAGGCGGGTGAGTCAGAGACACAATCTGGGGAAATGAGAAAGAACAACCTAGGAATACAAATGCCAGCTTCAGAGAGAAAAGAGGAGCTTAAAAATAAAAAGCAAGATGAGGTGAAGTAGGCTGGGGTGGGGGAGGTCTCAGGGACACCAAGTCACAAAGCCAGCGTAGAGTGGGAGGGAGTTTGCAGATGATCTGATTCAGGATATAAGGAAACGTCTCAGCTCCCGAAGCCATTCTCAAAATAAAATATTTAAGCCTAAGCACCAGAGAGGGGAAAGATACAAGTGGAACAGCTCTTTAGAAGAGGAGATGCTAAGGAAGAAAGGTGGGGATCAACTGAGAAACCCCAGGACCCCTAGTAGTCCAGCTGAGAGCCACATAACTGGTCCTCTTCCTCTGTGGTGGCCTGCACTACACAGAAGTCCTCCAAGGAAGCTTTCATGATCACACCAGTCTGTTCTACCAGTGTGCTCCATAGACACAATGGTAAAAAGGAAGACTTATCTTATTGGCTTGCAAGTAGCCGATCTTGTTAAATATAATTCAGTCTCCTTCCCCACTGGCCCATTTCTCCAGCATCACAGCAGAGTATGAGCTATAGGCCAACATCCTCGCCATCCTCCTTCTGAAACATGACACCAGGACACTGCCCAGGACCTAACAAAAGAAAGGTCCATTCTCTTCACCAGGACACCATTTTTTCCCTTCTAGGCCCCAAGGGCCTGACCCGCCAGCATCTTTCCTAGATCACACTCACCTATGGGAGCCTGAACAAGATGGCGGGTCTTACCACTCTACCTTCAAGCCAGCCTTCTCCAAAGCAACTTCATAAATGCCATTCAAGATTTTTCCTGCTAGGACCATAGAGAAGGAGAGATAACACATCAAAAGCCAAGATGATTTCACAACATAAGGAAAACATCCTAGGTCATATAACATTTTCCCAAGGACTTCCTACAAGCGTGATTGAATTTGTGTCTGGGTCCTCCTTGTCGTCTCATCCTGCCACATCCCTCCTTATCTCCACCTCTCTAATCTTGCCTTGGAAATCATACTCATTCAGGGCTGCTCTCTCTTATAGAATGGGCTGAAGCCTTAGTACTTAATGTAAGCCCAATTGTCTGTGTGTGCCCACACCTTTTCCCCAAGACCTGGCTCCTAAAGGTAGCAGGGGCAAATTAAGGTACTTTCTGGAGCAGAACAAAGAAGATGCATTCTTATCTGCAAGCAGGTGATCTTCTGCCTGCTCTTCCCACTGTGCTGGGGATACACCCTCTCACTGGGTCCTGGCTCAGACAGGTGGTGGTGTGCTCGCTGCCCAGGCTGCTACAGCCTGCAAGTCCTGTTAGACCCTCCTTTGCATTTTATGGGTTCCTCTCTTTTGCTCAAGTCTTCGGGACATCTCTGCAAACGTGGGAACTGTTGATTCTGCACTTGTCATACAAGAGCACAGACCAGTGGGGAGATGCGGGAAGATCTGCTCCCCCAAGAGGAGGCCATGTGGGGTGCCGGTGTCTGAGTGAGTGTGGCAATGACAGTTGCTGCTGCTGCATGTGTTCAAACTGGTGCCGGTTCTTTGAATGTGGCATCTGTCAAGGCTCAGCGAGGATGACAGATGTCTCTCTGCTCCAGGAACAAACAACACAGCCCCGTGGGGGTGACAAAAAACAGCCGCAGCCAAACCAGAGTGGAGAGGTGCAGATCTCCGGGAATAATCAGAAGAGAGCGGCGTAGGAGTCCAGAGTCTACCACACACCTGCTCCCCTAAAAAAAGCATGTTCTCATGAAACCAGAGAAGGTGGCTCCAACTCCAGGAATAAGCGTATGTAAGCCTGGGTGGCCTCATTCAGCACCCGATGATCTGCTCATTCAAGGAAGACTTGAGGCGGGTCCAGGAAGGGGGACCCCCAGAGTGATCCCAAGGGGATATCAGCTGGAGGGGGGGGAGCATACTGTGGAGCCAATGGATCAAGCTTTGCCCCAAGTCAGTCCCAATCCAGCTCTGCCTGATTAGATACACCAGTTCACTGGGGTGGGGCGGGGGATTCACTCTCTATCCCCAGCATCTCCGACAGTGCCTGGCACATCATTTTTGGTGCACAATGGACATTTGTTGCCTGAACAAATGAATGCAGAGACAGCGAAAATGGGTGGGAAGCAAAGATGTAAAAAAGAAACAGCTAAGCAGAACAACATGACAAGAAGAATAATTAATGACAGCAACTACAAAGACAGGGAAAATAATCTGATCTAAATACACAAGAGCATAAACTGATTATGTATGCTGAATTCTGCCGGCGATGCTAAGTGTTTCTTAGAACTGACTATAGACGGAAAAAGAGGCCACCCAGGCCTAAAGGAAAGCATGGTCCTGTTCTGGAGAAAAGCAAGAAAAAATTACATTAAACCACTAGGTTCAATACAATGCAATAGACGTTCTAGAACAAAAGCCTGGAGCAGTAATTCTAGGGACTTCCCAGGAGCTGAAGATGAGCAGGGTTTTTTTTCTTGGTACTGGAGATATACCCAGGGGCACTCTGCCACTGAGCTACATCCCCACACCTTTTTCTTGGATCGTGCTAAATTGCTTAGAGCCTCACTAAATTGCTGAGGCTGGCCTTGAACTTGTGAACCTCTTGTCTCAGCCTCCAGATTCGCTGTGCCTAGCAGTTGAGCGGGTCTCAAAAGAAGGAATGGGCCTGGAGAGGAGCAGGGCAGCCACTGCAGACAGACAGGATGACTGTAAAGAACTGCTCTTTCTGTGGGCCCAAGGGTCAAAGGGCTTCCAGTCCTCCCAGGACCAGCTGGCTCTATCAGGACCCTGAGCCTCCTCACCATCAGTGTGAGGGAGCTGGAATGATTTGGGGACCTACCAGCTCTGGGAACCTATGAGTGAGGGAGGCTGGGACTCTCAGAAGTCACATATTAAGATGCCTTAGTGAACAGAACTGGGTTTTGGAATTACTAGGATGTGAGTGCAGACCTTAGCTCAATAGTTTTGCAGCTGTTTAACCCTGGGAAAGTCACTTAACCTCTCTGAGCATTTATGTTCTCATTTCTAACATGACTATCAAGCTTGTCCTGCAGGGATGTTACTAGAATTAAATGGGATGAGGTCTAAATTGCAAAATAAGCAGTCGGTAACTGAGAGCTATCATAGTGTCATCATCATCATCATCACCATCATCATCATCAGACATATCCCAGGCTTCTCAGCTCTGAATTCCAAGCCTTTTGCTCTGTCAGGCAAGGATGAGAAGGTAGGCTCTTTTACCAAGAACAGAACAAGAGGGGTCCCCAGTGTTGTGCTCCCAAATGCAAGGTCTTCCTCCCAAGGAGGCCACATGCCACTTGCCTGGAATATTGTCCCCCAGGAACAGGGCTGCCCCCTGGATTTGGTGCTAGCAAAGAACAGGAAGGCAGAGCTGGGAGCGTGGGAACTGAGATTCCGGGAGCTCAGAGAGGAGAGGCGATGTGAAGCGTGTTTGCCCCAATTGCTCCACTCCTCTGCAGAGCAATTGCAAGCAGGAGGAGGAGGAGGAGAGCTGGGGGCAGGTGCAGGTCGCTGGCTCTCAGAGGGAGCGCTGGCTTCAGGTAGGAATGGCCCAGGGAACTTTCTAGGGCCAGGCAGGACAGGGTGGCCACGCCCATCGCTAGCTCCACCTGGTCCATCTGGAGGGCCGAGAGCAGCCCCCAGTTGACGCAGGCTGTGAGAGCTGGGACGAGAAAGCCTGTGGGTACAGCCAGGGGCAGGCAGGCAGCAGCTCACCCAGGCCCCTCGAGCAAGAAAACTGGAGCTGATGATGCGGGCTCAGCAAACGATGACCCAACCCAGGCAAACCGTGGCCCAACTCTCCACTGCCTTGGAGCAGAGCCCATTTGTGGCTGAGCCAGGCTCGAGGTCTCCCCCAGCCGGCTGCTGCCAGTCAGGCTGCCCATTAGCACCTTGGCCACCTCTCCTGCGTGTTCTCCTCCCTAAAGACCATCCAGATCCATTATCTCACACGAGCTCCTGGCAGGCTGGCAGAGGGCAGGCCAGGCTGACCCTGTGTGCAGGAGAGAAGGACCGACCACCCACTGACAGGCCAGAAGCAATCTTGACCCTCCCAACCCAGGGCCTCCTTGTTGCTTACAATTGGGGACAAGCCCTTATCTCCCAAGGACAAAGGCAGCATCACCACACCACCCCAACACACTCCCACAGGCACACAGGAGGCAGAGACAGGCTCCAAAACAAAACACTAGATCCAGGTTCTATCCCTTCCTGCCCACGGGCCTCGGGGTACTTTGTGTGATCACTTTGGGCCTCAGTTGCCCCATCTGTGTAATGGGTTTAAATGGGACATTTAAATGGGATGACACCAGGAAAACATGATGCCTGGGAGAAGCAGACTCTTGATAAATGTGGATGCTCTGAAGAGGGACCTCGTGTGATGTCCTGCCTCCCCTGCCCCCTCACCCGCTCACAAGAGGAGCCTCGGGGTTCATGTTCTCTGCATTGCCCCCCTCCCTCTAGGGGCTCCCCCCAGATGCTCAACTTATAGAAAGACACGGGTCATTCAGATAGGCCCTGGACCAGTCTCTCTGGACCACGTGCAGGGCTCAGAGGGAGCACTATGGAGAGAGGGACACCCTGCTGCCCTCTGGTGCACACCAGGCCTCCCATCAAGGTGAAGCAGTGAGGGGACACGCAGCTCCCCCGTCTAAGAGTGTTTACAGCAGAGCTGCAAGGATGGCTGGAGCAGCCTCCCACGGAGCCAGAGCCTCACAGCACCAAGATCATTAGGACTGGAGCAAACAATTTGAACCCTTGTGCCCTCAAGGGGACTCACCAGGCACGTGGAAAGCGGTTTATCTCCACAGAATTGTTTTTCTGAAAATGGCAAGGTGAGCTTCCACACCCCACTTTATTCCAGCTCCTCGCTTCCCCTTCCAATCGAGAGTGGAATTAAAGTAGATAGCTGGAATTCCAGGGCAGGCCCAACAGCGGGTGTTTTCTGTGTTCCTAACTCTGGGGAACCTCAGAGGCATAACTGGCCCTGCACATGGGAAAGTCTATGGCTTCAAACAGCCAGACCTCCTCCCACCACCCAACCTGAGAAGCTGCAGCATCTAAGAGTGTGTCTCCAGCTCCGCAGCAGGACCAAAGACACCCATGGCCACCCTTACTTCCTCCAGCCTTCAGGGTGACAGCATGAGCTCTTCCCATAAAGACAGCATTTGTACTCGTAGTAACCTTTCATTCCACTCCACTTCATCTGGTGCTTTAAATAAGCAGAATTACTAAATCAACAGAATTGCTCTATTACTTCCTCACTTAAAACCCTTCCAAGCTTTTCCATGGTGCTCATGCTAAATGCAAAATACTTCCTCTGGCTCACAAAGCCAACAGATGCCCCATGGCCGACCTCCTCTCCAGCCTCCTTCCTGCCAGGAACTGGCCTGGTACCCACTGCAGCCATCCCCTACCCCACAGCTAGGCAGGAAAGTTTTTCTTTGGGACTCTGCACAGCTCTTGCCCCAGAGCTAGACACACACTCTTCCTCCTCTGTTCAGTCAATTCCTGTTTCATTCTCAAGTGTTGTCTCTAAAGCCAACTCCCTCAACCACACCCAAGTACAGGTCCTTCCCAACCCTTTATTGCTTAAAGTTTCCTGGTCTTGAATAAATAAAGAAAATGTGGTGTATATACACAATGGAATATTGCTCAGCCATAAAGAAGAATGAAGTTATAGCATTTTCTGGTAAATGGATGGAACTGGAAACTATCATGTTAAATGAAATAAGCCAAACCCCCAAAAAAACAAAGGCCAAATTTTTTCTCTGATATGCAAGATGCTAACACACAACAAGGGGGGTGGGAATAGAATTTCATTGGATTAGACAAAGGGGAATGAAGGGAAGGGGGGGTTGGGAATAGGAAAGATAGTAAACAAATAGTACCTAGCTTTCCTAGGTACTTTCCTATTCATATGTGAATACACGACCAGTGTAACTCCACATCATGTACAACCACAAGAATGGGATCCTAATTAGAACAAGTTACACTTTATGAATATATAATATGTCAAAATACACTCACTCCACTGTCATGTATAAAAAGAACAACAACAAAAATGTTTCCTGATCTTTTAAAAACATGTCATTATCTCCATGCCTGAATGTATATTCTTGATATTATTGCCCTCTCCCACCCCACTAGGTGAGCTCCATGAAACCAGGGACACTATCAGTTTTCTCTATGAGTTTGCAACAATGAATGATACCTTGCTAATTCTCAGCAATCTTGGTCTAATAAAAGTATTCCTTTAGTCTTCAATTCTCCAATATCTGGCTTCATTTGGTCACTTAAAATGTCAATTTTTATGGTTTCCATGAACTACAAATTAAGAAACCCCTGTTTACTGAGCATTGTGAGTTCACTGATATTTGTAGTCAGCAATGCGGCTATCAATTAAAAAAAAAAAAAGGTAAATCTTGACCCTAAGAAGCTAAGTAACCTGCACAGGTCACGGAGTCAGAGTGTTGCAAAATGAGAATCAGCACTTTGGGCTCATAACATCTTGCTTTTCCGACCTGATGTGGTGAGTGGCTATAACCTTAGTGCTCGGGCCTGAATGGGCACACCTTAGCTGTGTCAATCCCGTAGTGGCATCTTTCTCCAGCTCAGCAGAGAGGGCTGCTTGGGCAGTGAGATGGAATCAGCATGTTTACTTGCCTCCCACTGAACAAGAGTTTTTAGCTGACAGCCATTGCTGAAATCACTTGGGCTCTGAGTAAATAGAAGTCGGGCTAGAATCTGAGCCTCGTCTCCAAGCCGACTCTTCCTCCAATGGAACTGCAACAAATCCAAATCTGCTCAGGGGGTGCAAGGGAGAATAGGGGTAAAGGGTTTTCATGTCTATGACATTTTAATGAAGGATTAATTGAGGTTTTGTGCAGCCAGGAGGGCACGGTCAGGGAGTGACTGCCAAGTAAATTGAGGTGCAGGAGCCACCTGCGTAGAAGAATGAGCTAAGGTCACTCACTGAAGCACAACCAAAGGCAGGGGTAATGGGACTGCATGACAGAGGCTCCACAGCCTCGCACCCCAGCATCCCAACCTGCGAAACAGGGCACCTGTCACTGCCTCCCTCAAAGGCACCCCAGTCACTCCAGGGGTAATTTATGGGCATCTTCCGCTCCCAAACCTTGAACCACCCAGAGGTCCTTTCCAGGAACCTTACAGAGCCAAGGCTTTAATTGAATGGAGGTCATTCAACAATGTAGCTGCTGGCTGAAGTAGTGTGAACCTAAAGAGCCTCTGATTCCACAGCAGGACTTCCCTGCACAACCTCCTTTGGCTGGGGGTGGAAGAGAGGTAAGCTGAAGGAACCACCTGGCTCCCTGCGGATCAGCCCCAAGAACCACATTTTACAGCCACATTTTTGTCTTTTCCTTTCTCCTCCCCTTGCTCTTACTGTGACTCTGTTCCCCTACCTAAAATACCAAAGCCTCATCCTGGCACATGAACTTGCGGCCGGTTTCCCAGAGTCACCTGATCTGAGGGAAGCACCTGATCCCTGTGCCTTGTGCTCCCTGATGACAGGCCACCCACCTCTCACGGGTTTCCTGGAGGTAATAACAGGAAAGCAGCCTCCTTCTTGCCCTTTGATGAATAAGCTCTATAACCTTAACTTTCCAGGGTCTTTGTCATATTACCTGCAAAATGGGGGCAAGACTTCCTGCCTAAGCTCCCACATAAGTGTAGAGTTTTTCAAAAAGAATAACAAACAAGAGCTTGGAGAAGACATAAACTCAGGGCACGGTGAGGTGAATAACTCAGGGCTTCTTCCTTATGCGGCTGGAGTTTGTTCCAAGGAAGCACTTTGCAAATCGTCAGGTGCTGTGTATGTGTGTTTTAAAATTATCAGTATTTCATTCTTAGAGTCCTTGTTTGTTATCTTTGGTGTTTCTCTAGCGTTTACACCAACTGCAGTAACCCTGAAAGACCAATTTGACACTGACTGATCCCATAGTGTGGTGTCGATGACAGAGAAGACGGCGGCAGCAACGCAGCTAATGGAAATGACCTTGGTGAAGACAGGTGATGTGATGATGATGTTGGTGACAGAGATGACACCCATAGAGGTCCTCCACATACACATCCTTACATATATACAGGTGGACTCAATCCAGCTGGATGGAGCTCAGAGCCCCTGGCATTGAGCTGGGGGGCCCACAGAAAGGCAGTATGCCAGAATGTTTGGGTGACCTTGACCGAGTTATTTACCTGCTTCCCATCTCAGTTGTCTCATCTGTAAAGTGGAGATTCTGCTGGCTCCAATCTGGCAAGGTGTGCAGAGATTAAATACACTCAATCGTGTGAAAGGTTCAATGCACACTGAATGAGCCCACACAAGTGTCCGCCTTACTTGTAAGAACTGGGAACCAACATCTGGGACAAAAGAGCATGAGAGCAGAGAAGGAAGGGGGTGTAGCTGTCACATGTGTCACTCAGCCAATATTTGCAGACCCTGGCCCTGAAGACCAACATGCAACTGAGCCATCATGCCCCTGACCCAGACAGAACAATCCGAGCAGGCAGTCATTCTGCACCTCTGCCCAGCTGGCCACATTTTAAAAAGCAGTTTAAGGCTCTTATCTATAAAAGTGAGGAAATGAAGTGGTCCAGAGAGGATGTGACTTGCTCAAGTTCTCAGTTGTCAGAGATGATGCTAGAAGGAAATGCTGCCGTTCTGAGTTCTCTTGTCCCTACACTAGTGGCTCTCAACTTCCGCAAGCCTCAGGGTCATGTGGGAATTATTAAACACATTCCCAGCCACCCTGCCCCTGACCATTCTCCTTGGGTGAGACTTGGGTAAGGTCTGAATATATTGAAGCAAGTTTCCACACTTTCAAACTAGTTGGAACCACTCTTTCAAACTAGCCGGTGGGCAGTCCAGCGAGAGCAGGCAGCTACAATGGAGTCAGTGGTACATCTGGAATTCCAATCAGCATCACCACCTGCAGGCAATGGAGTGGTTAGGAGCGGTCCAGCAGCTGGCTCTGGAGTTGACAGAAGGTTAGAGGGTGAGTGAGAAATGCACCTCCAGCCCCCCAAGGAATCTCAGAACAGTGTTTGTTTCACTCAGGGCCTGACGTTAAGAGGTACAGCATGGGCGAGGGCTCTTTTCCTTCCCTGGCATCTTCTGACATTGGGAAATTGATGAACATCCTTAATTCATTTCCCCTTGATTCCTACCAGGACACGCTCTTGCTCCTGAAACACCCACCATTTCTACAGTCAGGTCTCTTTGCCTCCTCTGAGCCTCGTGACCCTCATTGGGTGCCAACCACGATGCCAGCCACTGGGTCCAAAGGACGTGGGCCCCACCCCGAGCAGTCTGTGTTCTCAGGGAGAGAAAGATTTGAGAAACAAACACAAGAAAGAGTAGAATAGCAAGCATGTGGGCCGCACTAGAAGGGCTACCAAATGGGAAGGAGGCACCGATTACTAATTCTGTGTGGGTGTCAGGAAGCCTCAGGGGTAAGAATGCCTTCATTGGGAAGGGGCATTTCAGTCTGGTCAGTGACTAAAAGGTAATGCATTCCAAAAGGGATGGAGAGAAAGAGCACTCCAGGCTATAAGAAAAGCAGAGCATACAGGCCACTGTGGAATAGGACATTGCGGGAGGGAGCTTTTCCTTAGTTTGTGTAGAATTAAAATGTTAGACTTCATCCTGGAGGATATAGGGAGACACTGAAGATCTCAGAAGACCAACAAAATGTGAAGTTGGGTGCATAACCCTCATTCTATAGAGACTAGCCTTTTCACCTGTTCCCCCAATACCCCCAGAAGCACCCAGGAGCTTGTTGGAAATGCAGAATCCCAGGCCCCATTGCCAGACCTCTTGAATCAGAATATTCATTTATTTAAAGTTTCAATTTTAAAAGTCACTGTATAGCAAAATTAGCTTTTTATTTTTAGTGTGCCATTCTACAAATTTTAATACATACAGAGATTTGTGTAACCACCACCATAATCAGGATACAGAACAATTCCATGACCCAAAACCACCTTGTACCACCCTCAGAATCACACTCTCCTCCCACTCCTGGTGCCCAATAACCACTCAGCTGTTCTCTATCACTACACTTTTATCTCTCCAAGAAAGTCACATAAATAAAATCGTACAACATACAAGCTTTGGACATTGGCTTCTTTAACTTAGCAAAATGTCTTACCTTCAGCCAACTCATGGCACTGTCAATAGATCCCAGTAGTATTTACTGTAAGGATGCACCATAGTTGGTCTTGCCCACCAAGGAATGTTTGGGCTGTTTCAGTTTTGAGTGATTATGACTACAGCTGCTACACTCTTGTGTGTGAATGTTTTTATGTAAATCTAACTTTTCATTTCTCTGGGGTTAAAAACTCGGGAATGGGATTCCTGATGGTATGGGAGGGGTATGTTTAACTTTCTAGGAAAACTCCTGAGCTGTTTTCCTGAGTGGCAATACCATTCTGCATTCCTTCCAGCAATGAAGGTCTAGTTATTCTTAACCTCCACCACTACTTGGTAGTGTTGGTATTTTTTATTTTAGTCTTTTTAATAGGTATGGTGGCAATTCATCCTGGCTTCAATTTGCATTTCCCTAATGACTAAAGATGCCGATGATCTTCTCCTCTGACTACCCGTATATCCTGTTTACTGATGTGTTTGCTCAATCTTTTGCCCATTTTTCTATTAAATTTTGGGAATTCTTTCTATATTCTGACTATATGAGATGCTCTGTGATATAGGTGATTTTCAAGTATTTTCTCCTAGTATGTAGTTTGTCTCTTAATTCTCATACTAGTGTCTTTTACACAACAATAGTTTTTTAACTCTGATGATGTCTAATTGATTCATTTTTTTCTTTTATGGATCATCTTTTTGGTGTCATGTCTAAAAACTAACTTGACTAAATTCAGATCACAGATATTTTCTCCTACATTGTCTTTAAAAAGCTTTTATAGTTTTACATTTATATCTGTGAGTCATTTTGAGTAAATTTTTGTATAAGGTGTGAAATTTAGATTCAGGTTTCTTCCCCCTCTCATTTAGATATCCAATTGTTTCAACACTATTTGAGGAAGAGACTGTTCTTCTCTACTGTTTTTGCCCTTACATCTCTGTCCAAAGCAATTGGCCATACTTACTGTGGGGCTGTTTCTGGAATCTTCAGTCTGTTCCATCGATCCATGTGTCTTATCCCTTTGCCAATACCATGCTGTCTTAATTACAATAGTGTTACAATGATTCTTAAAATCAGACAGTGTTATTCTTCCAAATATACTTTATTTCAAAACCATGTTAGCTCTATTAGTTTCTTTGACTTCCAAAAACACTTTCAGAGGTTGATTTCATTTGGAATTGTGTTAAATCTATTGAAAATTTTTCAGAGAACTTACATATTTAATTATGATGGGTCTTTTAGTCCATGAACATGGTATGCCTTGCCATCTATCTAAGTCAGAATCTGCACCATAAAAAGATCCCTAGAAAACTCCTCTGTACACCAGTGATTGGGAAACACTGTTCTAGAAACAATAGCACAGTCACCAGAGAAGACTTGGAAATAATAGCACAGTCACCAGAGAAGACTTGCCTAAGTCCTTCCCAGACCAACTGAATAAGAATCTCTGAAGTAGACTAGGTATACTGGATTTTTTTTCTAAGTTCTCTAGGTGATTCTAACTGGTAAACCAGGAAATCTCTAATCAAGGACCAGCTAAAGATTTATGAGAATCTGGGCTCCTATGGCTCTGGCCCCATGCTCACTGAATTGGTCTTATTAAGGCCATCAGTTCATAGTTTCTCAATCCTACTTTAGAATCACCTTAAAAATAGGGATTGTCTCACTGAGAAGTTTTAAGGAGTGATTCTGGTTGACAAATTAACCAAACACCCTTTATAGTCCAAGATCTCTCCGATACTTGAGGATTGTCTTTCCCTGCCCAACCCCAAGAACTGGATAACATTCCAGAAGTCCATTCTCTGGTTGCCTCCCGTCTTTTTGGGGGGGAAAAAAGTCTCTCTGGAAGTCATTGAGGTAGCAAAAGATGAAGGAAAGAGAGAACATGTACACGTACATGAGAAATACTCAGCTGCCTAAGTCTGATCAATAATATTTATATTCCCAAACACTTGCTTCATGGCAAGAGAATATCTTCTACTTTCATTTCTACCTCCCTCTCCTGCTAAGTCAAAGGAGCAGCTGCATATGTAAAAGGAAAGCCCTCCTCCAATCTCTATGGGCAATCAAAGTTCTCCTTGTCTTTTCCTGTGGCTCCTTAGAAACGTTAAATGCATGTCCTCAGCTCCAATCAGGTGGGACACAACATATTTGCCCCCAAAATATGAACCCATTGAATGCTGTCTGAAGATAGCTCTGTTTCTGTTATCTTTTAATGGATTTGGGGGAATGAGGAGCCGCTGTAGATAAAATAGATATAAAACTTAATGCTTCTGCTCTGGATGTGCACCAACCCCAGCAGGCTAAAAATAGACTTAACTGCATCAATAATATTTCTCTTTGAAGCTCCAGGTCCTTGGAGGGAGGAGCATTCAGAGAGGATAGAAGGAAAGAAAGATGAAAACAGCAAAAGCTTCACTCCAGGCCTCCGGAGTGGGACCTCAGTGACAGCCATGCTGGGATGGCTGATTTCTGACAGGCATGTTTTTAACAGCCATGTACCTATTTCCTACAAAAAGCCCTTTCCACGTATGAGGAGAATCCCTGCGGGGCTGCCAAGTTCATTGTCAACACTGCTGCCCATCTGGGGCTGACACAGCTTTTCTTCCTAGCTCTTTGTTGGAAGCCAAACATTCAAAGACCTCTAGAATCATAAAACCCCAACATATAAATGTCTCGATTGCAGAAACGCAGAACACTAAGGTTGGACCGGGGAAACCCTGGGGTTTCCTCTCTTGCTCTTCTATGGGAAAGAGGAGGTGACCTATCCAAGGTCACATGATTAGTTAGACATAGAGCATAGAGAGGACTCAGCATGGGCCAGTGTAATAGCAGGGAGTACAGGAAATCATGTGACCTTCATAATCTGGGTCTAATCCCAGTGGCGAGCTCTGCAACCTTGACCTTGAAAGAGTAGAGTCACAGCACTCTCTACTTCACAGGGGAGTTTGCATAAATTACTGGAAATATGCACAAAGTGCCTGACACCCTGTAGGTACCCAAGCAACACCAGTAACCCCTACAGCCCAGATCTCTTGTCACTATCCCACTAAGAAGGCCTTGAGCCATTCAAATAAGCACAACTGGGAGAAGGGTTAAATACCACTTCCCTCCCCACAAATCCAGGCCAGGGCTGCCCAGGGTTCTTTAAAAACAGTGAGGAAAAGAAGCTGGATTTTTACTGTCTTCTCCCAAACCTGAACCAGACCACTCGGCTCCTTTTCTTTTCTTTTCCCCTCTGTTCTGGGTTTGGGGTTCTGGACCAGGGAGAGCTCTGCTCGGTGTGATATGTGACCCCTCACCATGACTGCATGTGGCTCTGCCCTCATTGCTGCCAGCTCTTGGCTCAGTTCTCCAGGTCCACACTGTCCCTCTACCACCTGCTCCTGTTGCTCCATCTGTAAAGACCTTCAGGGATAGCATTGACCACAGGGAAGTCACAGGCTGGAAATCCACAGGTCACAGATCAACATCTTGATCCACACAGTTATTTTAATTTCTTTTTTACTTAGTGGACAACATACAAACAAATCAGGAGATTTCACAGAAATGCAGAATTCTGACTTCCCTTGAAAAAAAATCACAAACTGGCGAAATGGCCATTGTTAGCCAGCTCTCTGAGGAAGCCACTGCCTTCATTGAAGGAGACTCCCACTCTAGAGGTCAAGCCTCCACCATCCCCCAAATGCATCCCCTTCCCACTCCTTATCAGTATCTGAGTACCACCCCGACTCCCAGACCAGATGCACTCCCATTTCCTCAGCCTGACACTCACTGGCCAATGCACCCATTCAAGCTCTTCTCACAAAAATCCTGGAAAACTTCTCCACTTCCAGACTCAGCTTAGAGCAGTGCCCCTCCCTGATCTTTTATCTACCCAACTCAAAAATACCTCCTCTCCAGAAATTCTTCCTGACCACCCAAGTCACGAAGAGCTCTGTTCCCTCAATGCCTGGAGCAAGAAGTTATCTCAGCCACCATCACACACAGTCCAGTGAACATGCTCTGCTTCCTCAACTAAATCATCATACTCTTAAGGACTTCACCAGGTCCCGACATTTGTTTGCCTTCCCCAGAGGCAAAGCGCCATAGGCTTTGCATAGAGAAGGTTCTGAGCAAAGATGAATGGTTTACTCAAGGGTTACCATCCCAGAGATCCTGTGCCTACTAGAAGAAAAAGTAGGTCCAAACTCCACATCATGTTGGCTTAGGAACCAACTTCCTCAACAAGACCCCTAAAGCACAAGAAGTAAAATCAAGAATCAAAAATTGGGCTTTTATCCAACTAAAAAGCTTCTTCACAGCAAAGGAAGCCATTAAGAACCTGAAGAGAGAGCCTACAGAATGGGAGAAAATCTTTACCACCTACACCTCAGATAGAGCATTAATCTCCAGGATATACTACAAAGAACTCAGAGAACTTAAACACCAAAAAAACCAAACAACCCAATCAAATGGGCAATGGAACTGAACAGGTACTTCACAGAAGAAGAAATACAAATGGTCAACAAATATATGAAAAATATGCTCAACATCTCTAGCAATTAGAGAAAGGCATATTAAAACTTCTCTGAGATTCCATCTCACTACAGTCAGAATGGGAATTATCTAGAAGACAAGTAACAATAAATGTTGGTGAGGATGTGGGGGAAAAGGCACACTCATACATTGCTGGTGGGACTGCAGATTGGTGCAACCACTGTGGAAAGCAGTATGGAGATTCCTTAGAAAACTTGGAATGGAACCACCATTTGATCCAGTTATTCCACTCCTTGGTCTATACTCAAAGGACTTAAAAATCAGCACACTACAGTGGCACAGCCACATCAATGTTTATAGCAGCTCAATTCACAATAGCTAAGCTATGGAACCAACCTAGGTGCCCTTCAACAGATGAATGTATAAAGAAAATGTGGTACATATACACAATGGAATATTACTCAGTCATAAAGAAGATTGAAATTATAGCATTTGCTGGTAATTGGATGAACCTGGAGAATATCATGCTAAGAGAAATAAGCCAAACCCAAAAGACCAAAGGCTGAAGGTTCTCTCTGATATGTGGATGCTAACCAACAACAAGGGAGGTTTAAGGAGGGGAAGAATACAAGTTGATTGGATTAGACAAAAGGGAATGAAAGGAAGGGAGGGGGATGAGAACAGAAAAGACAGTAGAATGAATCAGACATAACTTTCCTATCCTTGTGTTTGAATGCATGACCATGATAACTCCACATCATGTAGAACCATAAGAATAGGATCCTAATTAATATGTTATACTGCATGTATGTATAATATGCCAAAACACACTCTACTGTCAGGTATATTTAAAAAGAACAAATAGGAAAAAAAAAGGGGAGGGGGTTACCATCTGTATCATCGTCCAGCAAAAGGCTGTGCTCTCCCTGCCTCTCTACTCCACCTCCCTCCCTCCCCTGCTCCCAAATGCACCCAAGGACCTGGTTCCCTGGAACCACTCCAGAGGGACCAGGACTTGTTTTACTTGCAGATGGGTGTCCCCGCCTCCATCATTGCCTATACACACCCCAGGGTCAAACACAGAACCTGGTGCGTGACAGCTGTTCAGCATGTGCACACTGAATAAAAAGCACCTGCATCTTTAGTCTCTGCACCCTTCCACAGGCAGCTCACCTGGCAGAGCCTTCCCTGCCTTTTCACCAAACACATTTGTGAGTCTGAAATGCAGGTTTAAAGTTCCTCCTTTGGTCCTTGTCTCTCCCCTTATTCTTCCAAGTCACCCCTGTCTCTATGCCCCTGCAGCACTTTGCTCTGGCCTAAAACTCACTGCCAAATGGCAGTGCAATTATTTGCCCAAGTGTGCCTCTGCCTTGGAAGTCAAACTCTTCCACGTCCAGGACTATGTGACCTTATCCCAAGGGCCTGCCCAGTTCCAGTCATAAATGAGCATAACAGGTCTGGTGAAGGGGGGTATATGACCACCCTCATTTTTCCAAAGAGGGGAAGGAAGCAAGGTTGCAGGGTCTCTGCATGAAGGGGGAGAGGGGAAAGCGGAAAGAAGGGGAGCAGGTTCCCTGTTAATAGATCCAACATGGGAAGACTGGGTTCTGTTAGCAGGATTAAGGCAAAGGAAGGGCAGTGTGTCCTTGCAATGTCATATCGGGAGCACTGTTTAACGACGCATCTGGAATTTCCATTACCCAGGGGAAAGTACCTTGGACTTGTCATTTATTATCAATCAAAATGCCCAGATTCTCTGATGTTTCATGTTAATAGGTGAGGTTTTGCATAGTAGAAATGCAAAATAGTTCTGTTTGGTAGAAAATAATATCTCAAAGACTACAATTTTATTACTCTGTGAGACATTAACCAGTTCTGTCTCGCATCTACAAACTCACTCCAACATTCTTCTCCAATGCCTACCTAACCTTCCTGTTGGTCTCCCCATTAGTGGACTAAGGGCATTTCTTGACATGGGCACATTCTAATTTCCACAAGTCCCATTCCAACTCTTTGTAACTTATACTTGGATGTCCATCCTGCCACCAACTCAGAGAGCATGAGAAAGCCCCTTTCTTTCCTATTTGAAACAGTTTCCTCATCAGTAACACGAGGAAATGGATTTAGATGGGAAACCATAAGCTCTAGGAATGAGAAGTCTTTGACTTTGAGACAGGATCTTAAACTGATGCAGTGGCGTGTGCCTGTAATTGGAAGACTGAGGTAAGGGGACTACAAGTTTGAGGCCAGCCTCGGCAGCTTACTGAGACCTTGCCTCAAAATAAAAAATAAAAATGATGTACCTCAGTGGAAAAGTTTGATCCCTAGTACCCCCCCCCCCCAAAATTTACTGATTAGGTAAGAAAGCTGAAACATGGTGCTTTTGAACCAAGAGACACCCATGCGTCCCTCCACCAGTGTTTCCTTCCACGTGTCCTTCCACCTTCTACTCACCCAGGTTTCCAACCAGCCAGTCAGAGTACAAAACAAAGATGGCTCCCATGTTCTATCTAATGGACCCACGTGACATTTAGAAGAGGAAGTGACCGCTTCGAACTGGTGGGCCCTGAAAGACTTTATGGAAGAGGTGCCATCTGGAGCTTGCCCTTGAAGGTCCAAGCAGGACTATTTAGAGATGAATCCACCAGCAAGCTCAGCCGAAGGCACTGCAGCAGAAGGGCCTGCGGGAGGAGGAGGAGACACACACCGTGGCCAGTTGGCTGCGAGGCAGGCCATCGAGAAGGCTGGGGGAAGTTCCAGCCGGCAACAGGAAAGGGAAATACAGAGAGCTTGGTCTTGGTGTACGTTAGGGGCTGAGAATCATATATTTCCTGGATCTGAAGGCTTCTCCACACCACCGTCAGCCAGGCCTTGAGAAGCTCCCCTGGTTAGTGCAAAGCAGAGACACGCCCTTCCCCAGGTGTCCTGAGCGGAGGGAGTCCCGGACTCTTAGGAGGTAGAGGAGCTAAGAACCATGGAGGAAGCCTGCCCCTACCTCTAGCCTCCCTTTCTGAGCACGTGGCCCTGAGCTAATTTAAGCTTGTCTGAGCTCACTTTGCAGGCAGCTGTCACAAGGCGCTACATCAAAAGACTCCCAAGGCCCAAATATTTAACAACAAAAACACTCCCCTCCATCCAAGAGTTTGGTAATTCTAGCCACCAAAAAAAAAAAAAGAAGAAGAAAGAAAAGAATGCAATCAAGCTTTGGGGGTTTCATTTCTTATAAATATGCCAGATCCATTTATGGCTCATGACTTACCGCTCTCTAAACATTTATGCATTTCTCCCTCTTAGCATATCCTTGGCCATTTGATTAAGTGGGGTGTCACAGGGGTGGGGTGGCAGGAGGCCTCCAAAGCCGTCTTTGGGTATTTTCCAAACCTGCTCTTACAGGGTTCAGTGCCAGCCTCCGCCCCCCCCCCGTAACTATAGGGATCACTTGATTCCTGGGCTTCGGTTCACCCCCTACCTCTTCTTACAGGACTGGGGTAGGTGGAATACCGACCCCCAAAGGCTCAGACCTGTGGGCCTCTGACTGGTTGGGCCTAGTGGGAAAGCTGGTGGGTTTCCCCATGACCTCTCTGGGCTTGGTGGGTGCCAGCACATCTCTGGGTTCCCAAGAGGAGGCTGACAGCATGTCTATCTTAGGGGAAGGAAGCCACCCACCCACGACTTCCTGGGCTATGAGCACAGGAATCTCACCCAAGGCCTAAATCAGGGTGCCTAACACCCCTGCCCTTTGGAGTGTGCAGTCTCCAAGGGCTGGTGAGACTTATGCAACGTGGCAATCGGGACACCATTGTGGCCCACACAGCAGTGCTGGAAAAGCGAAGAGGAGACACATGGGCTGGGGAAGTGGCACAGGCTCCATGGAGGAGGTGTGGAGATTCGGCATCACAGGCAGGGACGGCTGAGCCAAGGCACAGAGGTAAGGCTGGGGACACAAAGGCAGAGGGAGGCTGCTGGACTCCCGGAGGCACATCCTTCCTGCTGGTTCAGCTTCCAACATCAAAGGTGATTAGGAATGAAGGGAAAGACTCTGCCTTCCCCATGGCACCTGCGTGTGAGTCCTGGGCTCTCCCCCGACAGCCTGCATGATCCCTGGGAACCTCCCTCTCTCCTTTAGCAAAATAGGAACACTGGCCTGGGCCTCAGGGGACTCATGACTTCATGGCTGAGGACAGGAAACCTGCGAGGGTCACTGGGCAGCCCCTACATGGAGCAGGGACACCCAGTCCCCTCGCACACAGGCGGCTCCCTTTCCCACGCCCAGAGCCAACAGGACCCCCCCACACACACCAGGTTCCTTGTGGCTGGCTCATGTCAGGAGGGGTGGGCCAGGGAGAGAGGGCTGCCAGGTCCTTCCCTGCCTAGAAAACAGAACATGTCAGGTTGCAGCCGGGAATCGGCTGCCTCCCAGGCAGACCTGGTCTAGAGAGGCTGGAAAACCAGGAGACCTGGTCTTCTGGGTGCTGGAAATTGCCTCTTCATGAGTGGTGGGGAGGCTTCTAGAAAAGCCACCACAGCATGGTGGGCACATGGCACTCTGAGAACTCCTATGGGTTTCACAGAGCCCCTGCAAGGCCTGTGGGGCAGTGTGTCCCTGACCCCCACCCTTTAACCAAAGCTGCTAGGTTTCTGTCAGTTAACAGAGCCCCAGGCCTTTAACAGCGTGATAGCCATTGCTTCAGAAGATGTCTCTTGCTGGAGATCCTGAGGAGCAGAGGCCATGGAGTCGGACCATCTACCTGCTGTGCAACCCTCAGCAAGTCGCTCCGTCATTCTGATCTTGTGTTCCCTCTGTGTAAGGTGGCAGTTACAGCAGCGCCTCACTCCTAGGCTCACTGTGAAGGTAAAGCAAGGAAAGGCCCTCACGGTACTTCACTCCTTGCCTGACTTATAGTCTGCAGTAAAGGTGAGACATTTTCTTCAAAGAACCCTTCCAGCACTAGGGGCAGAAGATGAGCTTCCAACTCTGCAGATGCAAACACAGAGAGGTTTATTTCTCTGGCTGAGTTCAAAGAAGTCCCCAGGGTTGAAACTGCTTAGCACTTGAGAAAATCAGCCATGGTTCTGACAATGTCGTGTGAACTCATCCACCTGCAGCAACCCTGGTCACGGCAGCCCCAGGGTGCCACCGAGCCAAGAAGCCAAGAATAGAACATTCACCAGCTCCCTCCAACCATTTGGTAGGGACCCAGGTGCGTGGGTGAGGGTGCAGCTTTCCTGTCACCAAGTGTGTGCGCCTCCTCGTAGCCCCACCCCTATCTCACAAGTATCTGGGGTATTCAGATGCCAAATAAGATAGCTGCAGACAAGCACCGTGACAGTGTGAAACACCTCATGCAAATATGAACACTCTGTCACCATCGTGAGCCAACCAAGCGAAGGTGACCCCTTGGCAGGAAGGACCTAGTTTCAGGACCGAGGTGCAGATAGCTGCACTGACTCTCTGGGTAAAGTTGTAAATGACAGCTCTTCCGTCTATCCTCTGGCTCAAATTAAAAGTCTCATTCCAAACAAAGGCCCCTGCGTGTACGTTCATTTTTATTATTCAATTACCAACACCAGGAGGAGATGCTTTCACACTCGCGTAATTGTCTGATTCGGAAGTTCTTGGTTCACAAGCAGAAGCATAAGTTTCATTTGATGTTTGGGGAATAACAAGACCTTCCCCTGACACTATAGAAAACAGTACATGCTTAATGGTTTCTCTGTAAAATTGCGTAATAAATAACCAAGAAAAGAAATAGACAAATAGGAAATGGTTGGCACAACTGGCTAACAGAATTCCAAGACTTCCCACTATCCCCATCAAGAACACAATTCAATTTGGAACCAGAATACTCCTTTAAATTTTTTTTTGAGGGGGGGGATGGGTGCTGAGAATTGAACCCAGGGTCACTGTCCACTGAGCTACATCCTCAGCCCTTTTTATTTTTTGATTTCGTGACAAGGTCTCATTAAGTTATCCAGGCTGGCCTTCAACTTTCAATCCTCCTGCCTTAGCCTCCCAAGTAGCCAGGATTAGAGGTATGGCTTTTGCCCCCTGGCTCTCCTAATATTCATAAATTTTTTTAAAAAAGCTATTTTTGTATTACTATATTTTAAAGACAAAGTATTATGAAATCATCAACTGCCACTAAATTAAAACATAAAACTCTCTTCTATTCCATAAACAATAAGAACTCAAATTCTCTTGCACAGGCATTGAAGGGACACTAACGGGTATAGAGAGAAAGGAGGAGTCAAGAAAACAGCAACATAAATAAGTGGGAGAAGAAAACAAAGAAAGAAAAGAGAGAAAGCCACCTAGATTCAGTTGTAAAGAGAAAATCGGACATGGGAAGGCAGAAAGAAAGCAATTAAATAACAAAGACAAATTGACAAACTTCACTCAGCAAACCTCCATGTTGAAAGCTTATTGGTGAAAGACTTTAGATCTGTATTATAGATTTACAACTACAAGAGTGAAGAGTTTGGTTCTCTCGATAACTGCTTCCTTAATGAGATAAAACCACAACAAGCTACACCCGGCTCTTGGCCAGCATCTCCATCCCTGCCCCTTAGATAATGCCACACAGTCTCATTTTTCAATATAAAACATCTGCTGCCTTCTTGGGAAAGCACTTCCACTGGGATGCCACTTCCCAAGGCAAGCTGGCTGGCCTCCCCACGCCAGTTCCCTCATCTTTAGGTGCCATTGAACAGCATGGCACCCACCCCCATAGTGGGGTCCAGAGGCTTAAGGCATCAGCACAAGGGACACATGAACCATTGAACAAATGGCCCTTGATCCATCCTCAGTAGATACCAGCATCTGCTTTTAGCTGGGAGTTGCACACAGCTACTCTCAGCAAGAAAAAATAAATAAACCAGCGAACCTGTGTGTCTAGATCCACAGGAATACTTTGGAGATGTGACAGGGTCACCTGCAGACTCTTCTGTATTAGATGAAAACCACTGTATTGGGTGCCATGTTTTGGGGAGTTGGAATGAAACGCATCCTGCAGTTTCTACCTAAGACCTCTCATTCCTGTCTCTGGGTTTCTGCACTGAATTGTCCAGCTCAACGGGCTGCTGCCCAGGAGTCTTCTTCAGGAACCACAGCAGGGACTCCAATGTCAGGAAGCATCTCCTTCCTTCCAGCTCCTCATGCAGCCCAAGGTTCCCCCACTGAATCAGATTCCTCCTTTCATTTCCCTCACAAAGGAATCCTTTAACCAGAGCCCCCAGCAGGCTCCTGTGAAGAGACTCTCCTCTTGCAGTACATTCTAGCTCCACCTTCCTTAAGACACATTTCAGGAGCCTGGCAGAAAACAATCCTTCTCAAGGTCCATTTTCCCTCAAATGCACCCAGAAGCCAGCCACAGTGAGGACATTTAAAGCCCTTTCATTTTAAATGACCTCACCACAAACAACTGACAAATGTTTGAGATGATGGATATGTTAACTAGCCTGATTTGATCATCCCACAACTGGATGGAGTTCGAGAATATCATGCTAAGCAAAATAAGCCAATCCCCCCCAAAACCAAAGGCCAAATGTTTTCTCTAATATGCCGGTGCTAATTCACAATAGCGGAGGGGGGGCACTAGAGATGAATAGTGTTACCTGAGATTAGGTAGAGGGAAGTGAAGGGAGGGGAGGGCAGGGGATGTGGGGATAGGAAGGATAGTAGGACGAGACAGACATTATCACTTTATGTATATATGTGACTACTTGACGAATGTGATTCTACAACATGTACACTCAGAAAAATGAGAAATTATACCCCATCTATGTATGATATATCAAGGTGCAGAAATGCATTCTACTGCCATATGTAACTAATTAACAAAAATTGAAAGAAATTAAAAACACAACATATACATGTATTGAAACATCACATTATTTTATGCCTCATAAATATATATAAGTCTTATGCGTCAATAAAAAATACACAGTGGCATGCAACTAGAGAACCAACTACTAGGGAGGCTGAGGCAGGAGGTACAATTGTGCCCAGGGGTTTGAAGCCAGCACACAGAAGGGTTCAGAGGAACAGATGAATGTCTGCTGAGGGGAGGAGCCTCCACCGTCATCTGTTGTGCCTGTTCCTTCCCATAAACATTACCTAGTAAAGCCCTACTGGTTCTTGATATGAGGCCTTCAGTTTCAGAGGAACAATTCCCCAAGGATCCACCCCGTCCACTGTTTACTTCAAGCAGCCTGGGGCCTGTGGTTAAATGAAATAACTTCCACTTCAAATGAGAAAGCACCAAGTCTCCAAACTTATGACCTCTATCTTTAGCCAGTCAGCATTTATAGCTTAGCCCTGGGCAGCTCTATGCCATTCTGACCTCAGAGCCCTAGTTGGGGTGGAAATGACTTTTTCTCTTCTCCCCAGGGATCTCTGAATTACATGACCAAAGGAGGACTTACTTCCACCAAGACGGATCTGTGGCACCCATTCATGCAACAGATCCATCCATCCAGCACCCACTGTGTTCCTGGAACTGGGCACTGGCCACACAGCAGTGACCCAAGCAGATAAAAATCCCTAAATTTAGTTTGGATTGTCATGAAGAAAGAGGAAGAGAGCTGAGGAATAAAATAAACTTTAGAAGTCTACAGTATATCAGAGAATGTGAGTACTATAAAGAAAATGTAAGGTATGGATGATAGGAGAGTAAATTGAAATAGGGGGCAACTTATCAAAACAAGCGGAAGTAGCAGAAAATATAAAACTCCTTCTGAAAAATAGGACACGCGAGACTAATTCTTTGTGTAAACATGGACATGTCACCTGTTTCTCTGAGACTGCCACTTCTCTACAGGAAAAGGCAGAACTAGTTTTCTCTATGGAGCCCTCTAGAACTGAAATCCTGTTCCTCTAAACAATAGGAAGCAGTGTGAATTGGTACCAGGTTTGCTGTGATCCAGTGATTTTAGTCTAAGTTTCAATACCATAACATTAAAAAAAAAAAAACTAAAAAAGGCACTACCCCTAAAAGAGGTCATAAGATGGGACTCTGAGGACAAGGACACTGGGAAACCCAGTATCTAATGACATTTACCCTGGAGCCACGCAAGCCTTGCAGCAGGCTGGACCTCAGTGAATTCCCACTGTTCTGACAAGGTGGCACCCAAGAGAGGGTTTCCTCCTTTGGGGACTTTCCCCCCCCCTCATTCCCTCAATATTAACCATATTATAGAACCATCACCCCAATTACCTAAGGGACACATTGTTAAAAATGAAAAAGGCAAAAGTAATGTTCACAACAATTTATAGTCTTGTTTTAATAATAACTTTATTTATTTACTCACTTACTTATTTTGGGGTAGGTACCAGGGATTGAACTCAGGGGCACTCAATCACTGAGCCCCATCCCCAGGCCTATTTTGTATTTTATTTAGAGCCAGGGTCTCACTGAGTTGCTTAGCACCTCAATGTTGCTAAGGCTGGATTTGAACTTATGATCCTCCTGCCTCAGCCTCCCAAGCTGTGGGACTACAGACGTGCACCATCGTGCCTGGCTATTTATTTGTTTGTTTGTTTATTTATTTATTTTTATGTGGTGCTGAGGATCGAGCCCAGTGCCTCATACCTGCTAGGCAAGCATACTACCACTAAGATACAACCCCAGCCCCCCTCCCCAAATTCACTTTAATAACATAGTTTGTTGAACTAATCTATTCCAGATATTATGATGTCAAGATGCCCTTGATATAAAAATTAAGAATAGGTATTTAAAGGTTTCTTTCATAATAAATTTTTCATGCACAGGACATCTGAAATCAGTCGGACAAGCCAAGTACAGAGCTTCTCAGGTCCGTGGATGCTCAGCCAGATCATGGATGTCCCCCGGGGACTACCAGGCGCTGTGTTGAGGAAGATCTGTGCGTCACCATGAGCTCTCCAGGACAGCTTGAGATTCTCCGAGGGAGGCTGGATGCCTCTAGCTGGGCACCCCCAGCCACATAGAGATCACCGTCATCCTGCTGACAGACAGCACAAGGGCTGGGCCTAAAGGAGAGCTGTTCCTCTTGGAGCACATCTTTGCCTCTGGCACCCAGCTGAGAGTACTCTCCCGAGTGACCTCAGTGGTGGAGGTGGACACAGCACCTGCGTAGCTGCTCCGACGCGCGTGGATTGAGACGATGATCAATAAACACACCTACCTACGTGGGAAGGGGGACGTGTGCGTTGCGTGGTTGAGGCAAGCAGCGGTTGCCATGGAAACCAGTCAGCCTCACTCCAGACTTTTCCCTGACGCCTTGATCATTCACTGGCTCATGAAGCCCAGCAGAGGGGCATTGTCCCTGTCCCTATGGAAACCTCCCAAATGGTCTATGACGATGAAAGCAGATCAAAGAAAGGGTGGTTACACACCTTTTCCATCCACATTTGTATCCACCCCTGTCCTGGGTACTACCCAAAGGGGAAGAAAATCAAACCACCTCTGCCACGAAGAGAAATGGCATTCAGGAAGGAGAGGAAGGGTGAGGTGGAGGGTTCCAGGTGGGACAGTAAAGGTGAGGTGTTTTCCTTTAAAAAGAGAAGCTCTGAAACTACCCAGCTGTCCACCACAGTCCATGTCGGACCAGACAAATGGCCATGGTCTCAGGGCCCTGAGGTTGTTCTCATCCTCTATGGCAAAATCTCCGGCTTGACTCTTCCGGGAGCCCACGTGTCTCTTCCCAATCTTTTACACACTCATTCAGTCCTTTACTTTTTCTTGAATGAGAAGCACATGGCACAGCAGAAAGAGCCCAAGGCCATCAAGTCACAAGATCTCCGCTTCCTGGGACGTACGATCTTACCTAAGTTATTGAACTCGCTGTGCCTTGGTTTCCTCATCTGTGGCACGAGGATGAGAACATTAGCATGCTGGACACTTGTCTTCTGTACAATTACAGTCAGTGTGCTTAGACACTGACTTCCCGTGAGATCATATCTTCTTCCATGGAGGTCAACAGCCGCCAAGCAGAGAGCTTGGTACTTCCAGACGCTCAATAATACCAGTTGAATAAAGAGACGGCAGAGCGCTTTCCCGTGTGTTCTCTCTCCCCACCTCCTCCTTTCTCACAGCAATCTGGTTCAGGATTACTTCACCCCCAGGACAAGACAAAAGGGATAATAAAACTAAAATACATGTTTCCTATTCTCAAGGAACTTACAGTTTACTGTGTTTGAATGACAAACAAGATTATATAATACTCAGTCTGTGCCAGCTACTGTTCTCAGGACTTTACAAATATTAGATCATTTAATCCCCATAATAACTTGATGAGAGAGGTACTAATATTGTCCTCAGGGACTGGCTCAACTAGCACATGGGAGAGCCAAGGTCAAGCTCAGCCAATCTGGTGCCATAGCCTGTGCTCTTACCGAGTCAGCTGCACTGCCCCTAAAGTAGATGAGTCCTGCACACAAGCACATATGAATGGTGAACAAGACTGGTGGATTGCAAAGGAGGGCAAGACTGCACTGGCCCTAAGGATGAGGTAGGATTTGAACCCACAGAGTACAGGAGGAAAATACAGAGAGAGGGTTCGTTGGAAAGACAGTGCGGGCTGAATGATCGTGAGCCCTGACCTCTGCAGAAGGAATCTAAGCTGTAGCCCATGGCGGCCACTGAAGGTTGCAGAGGCATGAAGAAGCCTAAGCAAAGCTGGCTTGGGGGAAAAATCCATCTGGAAATGCCAGACAAGATGGACTAAACGGAGGAGCTGGGATGAGTGAGGAGACTCAGGTAGAAGCTGGAGAGTCAGAGAAGGAGGAGGTCCAGGGCTTATGTTGGGATGGATGAAGGAGCACCAGGGACAATCACTGGCACTTGATTACTGCCAGGACAGAAGATGTCTGCTTCCGTTTCCCACCAATCATTCAGATCAGACACAGGTTTCTGGGAGCATTCACTGGGCAGTTTCTGGGCCACCTACAGTGGCACATGGGCTCCCTGCAGCCCTGGTTTCCAGAAAAGATGCATTGTGGGGTTCTCTTCAATAGGCCACAGAAACACAGGCCAAGCCTCTCCCACTAACTAGCATGAGGCTGGTTACCAAAGCCACCAGGGCAAATTCTGTCCCGACCAAGAATCCAGTGTCCCTCAACTGTGAAAGACAGCCTGGGACATGGAACCCCAGAGTGCTGTATAAATCACAGCCCCGGAATTGAAGGTCAGCCTGAGCTTTCCAGCTAATGGGCTTTCTATTCCATCCTATTATGTCAGAAATGGAGGAACAGAAATGGAGGAACGGACGAGGGGTTGCACAGTGACTTATGGCATAAGAACATGATTTGTCTGTCTTCTCCCAAGCTCTACCCGTTGCCTGAAATCCTCTATCCCATCCCAGCTTTGCATAAATTCCTGGAGAAGGTTCTGTCTGACATCACAATGAGATAGAGGCCAGGGTGAAGCACAGCAGGTAGACTCATAAAACTGTGAAAGAGAACTGGGCTTTGACAGAAGCTGAAGTCTGCCTTGTTATTTATCTTTCATATTTGAAGCCTTGGGATCCCATTTTCATCTTGATGGAGATGATAAACTCTCAGCAAACTTTTATGGCTCCCAGGACAAAACAGGACTCTGGCCCTGCTTCCTGCCTTGCAACTCTGGCAGACTTTAAAATTCAAGTCAGGGCAGAAACTGCTTCTGGTCAGAGGCAAAATGTATTTATCTTTGTAAGTACAGCCATTAAGAGGTGAGCAGGAATAGCTGAAGAGATAGAACAGTCAGGGGAGACACAGGAAGAAATAGGAGGTGAGGTGGTGAAGGAAGGAGACGATGACACATCAACCCCCCACCAGAAGCTTTTTACGGTGCTGGGGGAGTGGGGGGTGGGAAAGGCATCTGCAGAGGTGGAGAGAATGGAACCCCAGGAGTGGGCTGAGGGGAAATTTTTGCAGTAGGAGGGCTGAGATCAGCGTGTGCTGTGCGCTAAGAGAATTTTGAGAGTGGACATATCAAACCGGAAAATTACGCTTGCCTTTCTGTTTGTAGAATCACTGTGGCTCTGAAAATCCACCCCCTCTGCTTCTCCAAACACTAAAGTCTCCAGATGGAAAAATCTGAAGTCAGGCTGCAATGTGAAAAAAATAAATAAAAAAGAAAGAAAGAAAAAAAGAAGGCAGATCATGCTGCTGTCCTCTGTGGTCTAAACTACAGATCTGGGCTGTCGAATACCAGTCAGTCAAGAGACATGGGTTCTAGTCCATACGCTACCTGGGACTTACCATATGACTTTGAAGAAGCCCTGCTCTGTTCACACTTAAACCATGGGGAACGTGTTAGAGCTAAGGTATAACATTGGTTCTGCCACCTTCCGAACCTTTGCTCATGGCAGACATCACTAATCGATCACAGCACTCTTCAGAGAAGAGACTGGATGGTTCTTTGTTGCAGGCACCAACCATCAATCAGGATGAACCCACGGGATGAATCTTGATCACCATCCCTGCTTTAAATCTCTTCTAATCCTTAAACACTAGAACTAGAAAATGATGTTATGTCATGGGTAATCTCATTACAGACATCCTTCACTAAGTTCTGCTTCTGTTGTCTCTTTGGTCTTCTTTCCAAGACTTAGCAGCCAAAGCTGTGAGATAAAAACTGTTACAGAGGCTCTTCACTCAACTCTGTACCTGAAGCTTTGAAAGTGACCTTCTGCTTTTTTTTTCCTTCTTGAGCCTCTTTACCTTAAGTTCTCCATTCTGGAAACTCCTCCTGGGACCGACGTGCGCTGTCCCCTCTTATGGATTTCATCAAGGTAGAGAATTCTATTCCTTTTCAAATACTTTGAGATCATGGAATAAAAGGCAGCCTGGGGAAGTTCAAAGATATTTAATTATTACCCTCCGTTCTTTTGAAAATTATTAAAGAGTCCAGAATTAGAAATTCAGATTTTCTCCAGGCTCCTGAGAACAAACAGCTATCTTATAAATGACTTAATGTGTCTGTTTAATGTACACAAAATTATCTCTCCGGAAAACGGATTGTTTTTCGTGTCACTTTGCATCTTTAAAATATACCACCTATAGCAAAAGGATGGGGATTCAAAGACTGACAAAATCTACAGCAGAAATAATTAGCACTAGCGGCCAATTCTGAAAGAAAGTTAAATGAAAGAGAAACTGGTTACTTATTTATTTCTGTTCTCTCATCTTAATCTCTCCATCTCAGCCCACGGAGGAAACACAATATATCTCCGTGCTAGAAGGGTGTCTTTCCAAATTGCCTCTGCATGGTTGGCTCAGTAAGAGAACCCTTGAGTCCCTGCACACAATTCCCCTGGGTGATGGGGGGCGGGGGGGGGGCTTCGAAACCAGCTCCAGCACTCAGAGTCTCTGGGACAAACAACCAGACAAACTACGGCTTTGCAAACTGGGCACAAAGGCAGAGAAACAATGATGTTTTGCAATTTTGCAAACAGGGAAGGGTTCAGCCCTTCCTCCCAAGCTATGGATGGTCTTTCCTTAAATCATGTTAATTAAATTGGAAATGCTTGAAATAGTCCACTGAGGGTGTGTGCAGTTGTTTTCTAAGCTCCTCTAAGAAGTTAACCTGAAATGAAGCTTCATTTGGGAAATTCCCGCAATATGAGATCTACTGGTCTCCCACAGCATTCTGCACCCTGGCTGTAAATGTGGAGGCTAGCCTATCTAGGGGTTAGTTTTGGTAGCCCTCAGAATCTGCTATCTTATTCCAGAAATTAAAAATGACTGTGGCCACCATAATGCGCCCTCCTCCTTCAGCTCCTCCTGGGTGTCTCAGGACATTTAACAAAATGTGCCTTTTGTTAAATGTTTGCAGGTGCAAAGACTTGGAGCTGCTTCTGCCTCTGGAGGAGAAAGAGGACTGGACTTTCAGGACCACGATGCCTCATTTGCTTCCACAGTGATGGTGGTCACAGCTAAAGACAGTGGCCCATCTTATCCAGGGTCCCCTTATGCAGAGGCTGTTCAGCTGCAAGGAAAGCTCTTGGAGTAGATGTGGAGGTGAGCAGGGCTACCCCACCTAAGTTGGAACATGATTCCTTCAGAGGTGATGGACTGCATGTGGCCCAAGAAGGGGTTCCAAGGCTGAAAATGGGCAAGAGGCCAGCTCTGAGGAGGAGGAACTGCCCCTTGGGGTGGGGCCTCTTCTCACCAAGTCCATGGCCACAGTTCCCTCCAGAAGGTTCTACCTAGATTCTTCCCTTCTCCTCTTCCTTCTCTTCTACATATTAAGATCTTCATGGAAAAAGTCAGAAGGGAAAAGAATCCCAGGTGGTGAGCCAGAGGCAGCAGCCATATCTCACAGATCCTTGTACGCCATGGAAAGGGCATTAGCTTTAGTCTGAATGGACAGCAAGCCCAGTGGAAGCCATGATGGACAGCCCGAAGAGCATCCTTCTGCTCTCCAGATGCCCCAGCATCTGAGAAAAGGAAGGCCTGTCCTCATTCCGGGCACAAGGCCAAGTGCATAAAAGCCCTGAGATACACCTTACTACCTCTCCTGCTTGAAAGACAGCAAGAAGAATGAGAAAACAGAGACACATTTGGGGCTGCCTGAGAATAAAATACCGGCACCCTTGTCCATGGCGACACCAAAACCTTAAAGAGGGAATTGACTCATCCAAGGTCACCCAGAAAAGGTGACAGCAGAGCTGGGATTAGAACGGTTTTCTGCTGACCACAGTTCCTCAGATATGAGTGATTCTCATCTCTACGCTCACGTCCTGAAATGATCTCACACACTGTCACCAATCTCTGAGGCCGAGAGAGACACACAGCATGACCCTCCAGGAGGAAATGGTTTCATATCCTTCTGATTTGAGACTCTTCCTGGAGTGATCTGAGGTGCCTGAGAAACCAAGTTGCCTACCTCCTAGTTCATAGGGAGACGATAACATCATGGCCGAGCCCTGGGAGCTCACGCAGGCGCCTGGGTAAGAAGTAGCTCCTGAAAACAGCTTCTTTCCTTTGCAGGGATTTATCTTCCACTCCTGAGGGATGATCCCAGGTGGACAGCTCTCTCAGTGTCTGGCTGATATAATTAGCCCAGGATGGAGGCTCCAGCCAATGTAGTCACAACCTGGCCCTTTGCTCTAGAAACAAGAGGAAGAGCCCTTCCTGGTGGGCTTCCCAACCCCACACCTTCCTGGGAAAGATAGAACTCAGAGGCAAACAAACACAGCAGGTTTCAGCAGCTGCCAGGGACCCAGGAGCCTCTGTCCCCTGAAATGCCACCTTCTTGAGATTCTACCTGATTATTCAAGCTATTGTTAGTATAAATGAAGACAATTTGAAGAAGCGTACTGTGGGATCTTCTCATCCTCTCCCCTGTTCAAGGAGCTCTCCCCTGTTTCCCTTAGGAGAGTGGCTTCATCAACAATCACAAAAAGGCTGGGACACATAAAAAGGGAATGAGAAATGTAGTCTCTTTGCTCACCTAGTCTGGAGACCATTCTAGTTTGGGGAAGGGGATGTGGCTTCTCAATCTTTCTAACTAACCTTCCAGATCCTCTGTTTCTCATCCTTGAAGAGAAGCCAGTATGCCCTGTCCATCTGCTTTCAGGATGAACCCACCTCCAATAAACAAGAAATGCCCAGAGGTCTGCTGGCCCCAGGGAGAGGCACACTCAGGTTTAAAGGTAACCTCCGATGCCCAAGGACACAGCTGTGCCCTTGCAGGCTGGCATGCTGAGATCCAGGCTGCCCTCAGAGGCTCCAGGCCACGATCCTTCACTTTTCCTTCCATGTCAGCACAAGGCCAATTTCATGAACTAAAATTAACTGGATGAGCAAAACGATAGCCCTAGTGCTTAAGAGGCTGGGGTGCATTTAATTGAGTTTTCAAGTGTCCTAATTCCCTAAGACAGAGCAGTGACTGTCATGTCCCAGTTCCCTCACTACTCAAACAGGAGAGAATACTTCTCACAAAATTTTTAGGGCAAATGATGGCTTTCTTTTGGTTGTTTCCCTGAAATTGTTGTTTTTATGGGAAAAAAAAGCCTTATTCTGGACCCAGACCCTAAAAATGGGGCATCTAGTGCACCAAATTGGGATGTTCAGGGCCCTCAGGCACGAGTCCGTCTGCCTCCTCCTAAACATAGCCTAGAAAACTAAACTTGGCAGCATCAGCCTGTGTGTGGTCCCAAGTGTGACTTTCCAGGCACGTGCTTCCCGGCAACAACAGAGGCTGATGGCTGTCATCGTCTTCGTCGCTATTTTTGAGTCTCCCTGCAAAACAAACTTTATCACAGCTGAAACGGAGGTTCTTAGGAGAGTCTCAGCCCACCAAGATATTTTTCTGACAAACAGACAGTGCTAAGCCATTAGCACCCTCGAGAGACCTTGCAGAGAAAGCTAAATATGTAAGAAAACTACCAGCCCAGCGTGGTGAGCGCCAATATGTTCCATTTCCTGCAGGGGGCGCCAGTTTTTACTGGCGGGAGGAGAGGAAGGCTAGTTAACATTAATCATACACACATAATTTACTGAGGCTCCTGGGATCCAGCAGCAGGAATGCACAGGATATGAGACCAGGATTAGAAGACTCCTAGGCCTGTTCAAAGCACTGATGGATAGGTCATAAGCTCTGATTTATCACTAACCTCTCTCCCAGACACCTCACCACCCGAAAGCATTCTAGAAAATGCAAGTATGACATTTTCACTTTCAACACTTTGCATGACTGCACTTTGCAGAGTTTGCAGTGAAAACCAACAGGTGTCTGACGGGCTCAAAGGAGATGTCTCAAATGCACAGCATACTCTGAGTCTTTGTCTACTGGTGGTAGCACACACTCTCCCATCTCCTTCTAACAGATCTGTGCTTATTACCTGCCAACAAGGATGTTAAACACACCTCCCCATAGAGCAGTAGTAGCACGCCCTCTGAAACCAGCCTGTCTCCGCCTCGTCAGCCTCACTCCACATCCCAGGGAGGACTGGGTGGGTGCAGGGACCATGGTGAGCTCAACTGATCCTCTTTCCACAAGACTCATCTGTCATCCTGCCAAAGTGTTTCCTATGACACATGCCCCACAATGTACAGCTCTAGGGAAAGCCCAGCCCTGCTCTGGCCCTGGCCATCTCAGAGAGGCTACATGAAGTGAGAATTTCCTGGCCCTCTTGACAATGGTGACTCAGACTGGCATGAGCCCGCCACAGCAGGAACGGGGCTTGGGTGAGCCTGATGAAGGGCACACACACAACAAATATCACCAACTGGCTGGACACCAATCACTGCCTGCCCAGGCCACCCAGAGCCTTTCAAATGGCCATGCCCAGAGCTCCTCGGAACTCAGGGTGGAAGTCGAGTTTGGTGACGTCTGAGGGCTGCTGTCTCTCTGCCCAGGAAAGTATTTCTTCTCCACCCATTTCCCTTGTGGGTCTCCACAGGAGCCTGCTCCTCCATGACATGGCACCTGGGCTCACCCAGCCATGAGAAAAATCCTAGTAGCCAATATTTCTTAAGCACTAACAGTCCACAGGCACCATTCTAAACATTTCACCAACTTATGAACTCCTCACCATAACATTAAGAGGCAGCGCCTGTTATTATCCCTATTTTGCAGATGAGGAAACTGAAGCATCAAGGATGAAGCAACTGGGCAGGATGAAAGTCCCAGAGAGGACGCCATCTGGCGGTGTCGCCCTGCTGTAGCACGCATAGCAGCCTCTGTGTGCCAAGAAGCAAGCTGCTCCTTCCCCAGGATGGATGGCTATCCCAGGAGAGAGGAGAAGCAGGAATTGGAGATTTGTCAGGTGCAGAGGGCTTCACCTAGCTTCCTCGTGGGTTCCAGTTAAGAAAGAGAAGAGGAGCCAGATGGGAGCAGGAGCCCAAGTTCAGATGATGCTGTGTGGCAAAGGGCAGGGCTCATCCCTCCCGGTCCAACAGAGGAAGCCTACCTGGCCTGCTCAATGCAAAGCCCCTGGCAATGTTCTATCTCATAAGGTACCACTGACTGTGTGTTACCTTGGAAACAGACATGGACTGAATCAATGGATAAATGGATATACATGGATAGATGGACAGATAAGATGGAAGGACCAAGCAAGGATACACCCTCAACTGGACACCCCAGAGGAGAGGAGTGACAGTAGCACAAGCCCTTTCCAGGGGGACCCAGAGGCCCCATAACCAGATACTGATGGCCAGAATGAAGCAGGCTGCTCCTAGTCCCGAAGCTATTCCTCCCTCCACAGCTACCTGAGGACTGATCTCTGAAACTTCCTTTTGCAACAGCCCTGGGGAAGGTGGGAGGAGCCAACATACCAGCTAGAAATAATAACAGCTGCTCTTTGCGGGGGAAAAAACGGGCAATGCATGCACAGTGCGGGCTTGGTCAGGGGTGCTCTATGGCAAAGACTAGACCTTCTGAGCTGCTGGGACCTGTGGCTTGGGGACTAAAGGAGGGAAGGCAGGTGGATGCAAGGATTTGACCCTGCTACAAAATTCTCAGAAACACTGCCTCGATATCAGGAAGTGTAATGTACTCAGCCCGTAAGCTGAGGCCACCTGAGAACCTGCTATGAACAGTGGAGGGTCTGCTGGCTCTGGCCTCTGTCTCCTCATCTCTACCACAGGACTTAGTTGAACCTGTGGAAGTAAATGCCGGCCTACCTCTGTGAGAAGGGGCTAGATGTCATTCACCTTGAGCCTGGGTAACTTGGGGAGCAGGCCCTATCCACCACTTAGGAAAGAGAATCTGCAGTCACAGAGGCGGTGGCAGGCTTTTTCTCTATGGGGCCAGATGGGAATTATTTTAGGCTGGTGGGTGTCTTGGACTGTGGATACTACTCAACTTGCGTTGTGGTGAGTTACGCAAGCAGCCATGGAAGGTATGCAAATGAGCGAGCATGGCTGGAGTCCAATAAAATTTTGTTTATGGACACTGAAATTTGAATTTCAGATAATTTTCACATGTGATCAAATATTCTTCTTCTGATTTTTTTTAAACCACTAAAAAAAAACATGAAAAACATTTTTAGTCACAAATAGTAAAAAAGAGGCAGCGAGCCAGGTGGGCCCCTGGGCGGCACCCCACTGATCCCTGAGCTAGTTAATTGCCCCCCCCCCCCAACAGGTGTTCCCTGGGGAAAGAAACCCATGGTGACATGAGAATGAGAACTGCTGGGCAAAATAAAACCTTTACACTGTCCTGCTGCAGGACTTCTGTGAGCACCTATATACTGATGGGCATGGACCAGGGGCAAGGGACAACGGAGAGGAGGCCCCGAGAACTGAAGTCTGCTCATTCTGGAGCATTTCCTGATGGAGTTCACTGCAGCCTAATTAAAGCAATGAGGATAGAGTCTGGCCAGCTGTCAGCAACTGCACCACCAGATGTGACCCTGCCCCTTTTTGAACGTCTCTAGCCACCAGCTGCTCACTACCTGTCCAGGACAGCCTCGATGCCACCGCTTCCCTGACTGGTGTCATCCCCCCTGAGTGACTGATACTGGGTCACAAATAACAAACTTACTGCAAATCTTAGTGCATCTTTCATCAGATATGAGCAAAATTTTATGTTTAATAATATAAAACCTAAATACTTTCTTTGACTTCTTGACTAATAGCCAACATATGAACCCTGTATCTACACACAGGATAAAACGAAGAGCCATTTTTAAGTCCTGATAGGGAACTACCAAGTGTCTCCTCTGAGTCAGTGCCTTCCTTTAGGGTGTTAACTCAAATAAAAACTTAACTCCTAAATGACACAAAGAGCAGGACACACCTGCCCATGACTGGGGCATTCTTACCCAAAAAAAAACCCTACAATCCTATGAAACCTCTGGTCTTTCTGTTATGTAGAGGATTTGCAGGTAATATAAGAAATGTACATAGAATTGCCAAAACCATTTTTTTTTAAAAAAAAATCTCACTGATGAGAAGAAGAGAGTGAAGTGGAAATGTGATTCGTGTGTCAATTTACCACCAGGCAGCACTGTAAACGAAAAGGAAAGATTGCTAATGAGAAATGCCACCAGCACAGGAGCCACCTCACAGGAGAAATGACTGCAATGAATGTCACATATTTGATTAAGCATGTGACCACATGTACCTCCATATGGCTCAACTGGTCCTATTTCATGGGCAAACAGCACAGCAGTGAATGCACAGCTACTTAACACTATTAAACCAACAGGATTATTCCTATTTGAAAGATGTATTTGATACATATTTTCTTTAGGACCCTGGGAGATAAGAATAAAATGGTTCAGACTATGCACATAGTGTTAATGTAAAATGCTACATATGCGACATATTTAGAAAGATAAAGGGAGAGACTGGTGTTTTCCTTCTCTTTATGTTGATAAATCATCCCCCCAAACATTAAAACAAGTAGCAAATGTTTTCAGTCCATGAAATTAGGCACGTATGTTTCCTGGAGCAACATTCAAATGTAGCCCAGGAAAGTAACTAAAAACGGTGATTCTAAAGGCCTCCCTCAAGGAGCCAGTGGGTGAGACCAGCCTTTGAAGAGAAGTAAAAAACAATGAATCCATCAAGGGGTTGAGGCAAAGTCTAGCCAGGACAGATATGGCTCACACCTTGAGATGAGGCTGCCCTTAGCCACAAGGCAGTCTTCCTAGAGAGAGAATGGCTCTGAGATCAACATGGAAATGAACATGTATATTCAGAAACTATGTACTAGTGGAGATGGTGTGTGTATTTGTGCCTGTGTTTACCTGTGTGTGTCCACAGCTTTCCCCTTTACAAGCAAGTTCTCTAGTACTATCATTCTTGTGCTAGATAATCTTTAAAAAAATTCCCTCCTCTCTCAGCCCCTACCTTTCAATATCTTTATAAAATAAGGGGGAAAACTGAACTAAGAGTCTGCACACTATGGCTTATGGAACAAATCTGGCCCACCACCTATTTCTCGAAATAAAGTTTTATTAGAACACAGTCACACTGTAGCTGTTTGCTTTCAAACCACAATGATAGAGTTCTGTAGTCATTAGAGTCTCTGTGATTCAGGAGGCCTAAACTATTCGCTACAGAAAAAGTTACCAACAATGAACTCAAATATCTGTTGATTATTTGTTTTTTGAGTCTCCAAAGCACAAACTGCACAAAAGCCTACCCCATGTGTTTCTTGCCCTCTGTACCATCTCATTCTTAGAAAGGTTTGATTTGGCTCACAGAACTGGATAGAGCATGAAACCGCATGCATGTAAATTTCAAATAAGAGTGTTAGGAAATCAGGGCAATGCAGAGATGAGAGAAGAGACGGAGGAAAGCAGGGGCAATGTGAATGCACAGCACAAAAGCACCAAGATGCCCTTACTTTTCCATGGGCCACCAACTTGGCTCCCAGCAACCACCACAGGAAGAGACATAGTCCCTATTCTAATTCAGAATGTTTACTGGATGTTCACCAAGAGGACCATGATGATCTCTGGTGCAAAGAACTATTTATTCTATGAGTGTTTGCACAAAATGCATCAGGTGAATTGTAATGAAGCAAGACCTCAACAACCTCCAAGCTGTTGGGAGGAACTCTGGTAACACTGACACATGGATTCAAAGTCTTCCATTGTGGGTCAACTCCATATCCTAAAGTAGAAAACCCCAGAAATTCTATGACGTTCCAAAGTTCCAAAATAAGCACATACTATCCTAAAGACGTCCACCAGTAACTGCTGGGGACTGGTTCCAGAAGCTCCTGTGGATACCCAACTCCACAGATGCTCAAGTACCTTGTTTAAATGGTATAGCACTTGCACATGACCCCCACACATCCACTCTGCCCCATATGCTTTCAATCGTCCTAGAATACATGTGATACATAATGCAATGCAAATGCTATGAAAAAAGTCACTCTACAGTGTTATTTAGAAAATGACAACAGGAAAAAAGATAGTATACGTTTGGTATAGATGCAGTTTTCTTCCTAAGGTTCTTGTTTTGTTTTGTTTTTTAATACTGGGGATTGAACTTAGGGGCGCCTAACCACTGAGCCACATCCACAGCCCTTTTTATATTTTATTTAGAGACAGGGCCTTGCTGAGTTTCTTAGAACCTCGCTAAGTTGCTGAGGCTGGCTTTGAACTCGTGATCCTCCTGCTTCAGCCTCCCTAGCCTCTGGGATATACCACCAGGCCTGGCCTTCCTCACTATTTTTCATACATGTCTGCTAAAATTCATGGATATGGAACTTGTGGACATGGAGACCGATAGAACTTTTATTATCAGAAAACAAATATTCTGTAAATTAAAGAAAATAAAGGAAGCAGCACCCTTGATAGCCTGGTACTTCTTTGATGTAGAATTTGCGCCAAGACAAGACTCCATCCATCCCAGCCTAGCTGTTCCTATGCGGCGAAGCTGGGGCCAGGATGAGACCAGGCACAGTGGCTATTCTGAGACCTGTAGCCCGGGAAGGGGGTGGGGGGGGGAATTTCATCACTTTGGTGATGAGGCTCCAGGTGCTGACTATAAAAAGCCCTGGTGAATGGCGATGATCATTTGTCATCTTTTAAATGGAGTGCCACAACTTTACATCTAGTTCAGCAACATGAGTAATCCCCAGCCTGGAGCCCTGATGCTCACTGCTTTAGGCCCCGTGCCTAGCACAAAGCCCGGTGCAGGTCTGAAGTCCACATTCATCCAATGACTGACGTGCCTGTCTGAGAGACGCTGCGGATATTCTGGGGTTGTCCTGGCAAATTCTTCCCCAGCTGGGCCTCACCTACAATGTCCCAGCTCTCACCTGTGATAATCAGTCAGGTGAGAATAGGGGCCCAGACATGGGCACCGAGCTCCTGAGAGTGCATCAAGGAAAAGACATTAAAAATTGAAAAGGAAAATTCTGAACAGCCAGGTGTCTCCTCTTGCTCTGGACCCATCATTGCAGGGATAAACATTTGGACAGCTCAAGACAAACACAGCTTGGGGTTCCTAACAGGCAGCGCAGCTTCCTCTTGTGTGCCGTGACTGCAGCGTAAAGTGTGTTCTGTGTGCAAGCAAGGCCTGCAGGCCTAGTCTCAGGCAGCTACCTCCTGGAACTCAAGATCCTGACCGCCGTACAGCAGGCCTGCTCTGCTCTGAGGGCCCAGCAGCCCCGGCAGGACATTCTCAAGGGGACCTTCAGAAAGCAACTTCAGCTGGCATCTTGGGAAGCCATAGGCGAGGGGGCCAGGGCAGCTCTGCTTCTACATGCAAATGTTAAGAGGGTCAGGCCAAGTGGCCTGAGGAACCAGTTGGCATCACGGGGGTAACGTCAAAATGTCATAGCCAAAGCAACAGCTGGCAGTGGCTTGGCAAAGAAAAGGCATTATCTTCAGCTGAAGGCACAGCAGGCTGGGAGTCTGGAGGCCCACAGTCACCAGGCAGGCTCCGTCACCTTTGGCAAGTCAAGGGCCTCCCATGCTTTGGTTTTCTCGGTTGTAAAGAGAGATGGGTTCCTGGGGAAGGCTGGCTTGCTTCCTTGTGAGGAGCCCCCGTAACCCAGCAGCAGGGCAGGAAATGCAGGATGAATAAAATGACACAGCATGCCCCATCACAAGAGGCTCTCAAAGATGTGAGGGGCGGCACAGCAGTCACATCGAGGGGTCTGTGGGGTGTGCGTGGCACCAGGAATCCCACATGCACCACATCACCCCATCTACAACTCGGTGTTGGGTAAGGCCTTGCCTCTCAGGAGCCACGGCCATCCCCCTCCCTGGGCTCTCACTGACACAGGGCTCACTACCCTCACCTGTCCTAAGACCTCCAACTTCCGCCTTCTCCCTAGGTCTCTCCGTATCCGCCTACTGTCCGTATAACAACCCCTCACGGTACCTCTCCCTCAAAATCTCCTAGTCTTTTATACCCAGCCCAAATTCTCCAGCTTGGCCTTCGAAGACCTGACAAGCTGTCTCCAGTCCCCTTCCTGATCTTTCTTGCTCTCGAATGCCCTTGTGTTCGTGGCCCTGGGCCTCACAGGTGGGGTCCCTTCTTCCTGCAATGTTCCAGGCTCCCCTCTGCTCCCGCAGCTTGCTCACTGTGGAAGGATTTCCTCTCTTTTGACTTTCAGGATCCTAACTCTCCTCTCAAAGCTCCACTCCAGAGCTTTCCATCTCACTCAGTATTCTTCTCAGCTTCTGGATCCCCGGAGAGGTCCTTGTTTTCGAGCTTTAAGGATCTTCTTTTGGGGGGTATCTTCTGGACCACCAAGTGTGTGCCTGGTTCATTTAACTTGGAGGCCTCCTCCCTGGCGTCTCCTGCCCCCTCCTACAGCCTCCCCAATACACGAGCACACACACGCAGCCTGGACTCCACATCTCTCCTCATGCACTCTTTCGGCCATGGCCATGCACGGTGCAGTAGAATCAGGGTCATTCCCTGTATCCCACAGGACTGAGAAGACACTTGACCCAGAGTCAGAACTTGGTACCTCTTGGCTCATGCTGATGAAGACAATGAGCACTAACTATGAGGGTCACATGTGAGGAGATCGTGTTCCATTGCACAACCAAGCTGCCTTCCCTTCTGTGTCTGCCATCACCATGTGCATTGAGGGCACAGCCGCCATCTTAACCACATGAATGTCAGACCGACTCCAACCTTGGTATCTCCCGAGCAAACTTCACTCACACACAGCCCAAAGGAGCCATGGAGCCTTCGCCTAGGAACCAGAAGGGAGGATGACGATGGCCACACAGCACAGCCAACAGGAAGCACCTGCACATCCTCAATGGACACGCTCTCCCCTGGGCCTCCCCCCTCTGTCTTCCTCCTGCAGTGACTGACCTCACCAGCTTTTCTCTCCTCCTCCAAAACCCCGGCCTTGCATCTCTCCTCTTCCTGACCTGTCCTCCATGGGTCTCTATCAGCCATGACTTCACAGCCACAAACCTGACAGTGGCTCCCGCAGTTCCCAGGGCCCTGTCCCCCAGGGAGGCCATCTGGCCAGCCTTCTTTGGATTCCTGGAGCAGGGAGTTCAACATCTCCTCCAAAGGTCTGTGAGGGGTTTATCCCAAACACAATGCAGAACTCCCCCCAAGAAGGATGAGTTAAAGTCTTGCTCCCTCGCTCCGTCCACAATCACCTCCTCCCTGAGACTCTACAGAGAATCACCGAGGTCATAAGACCCATTCCCAGCATCCCTGGCTGATCTTGGATCTCTGAGCCTCACTCTGGGACCAGGAAGGGTGGCCCCGCACCATACAGCTTCTAGAGTCACAGAGAGAAGTCACCCCGAAGGCATCGTCCTTCTCAGGGAAACTCCCGACCCAGAGCAGACTCAAGAAAACCAGTGATCAGGGCCGGGAGACCCCTGTTGCTGGCAGCGGTGGCCGTCTCGTCCCTGAGTGCCCAGGTATTCGGTCACTCTAAACCTGTCGCACCCATGATCCTCCCCTGAAACCAGGGGCTCACGAGGCCAGTCAACGAAGCCGAGCTCTGTACAAGCAGACCAGAGAGAAGCAGGACTCGCTGCAGACAGGCTTCGGCAACTTTGGCATCTGAACTAAGGGCATGTGGGCAGTGCTCCAAGCACAGGGGTCGTGGACAGCTTCAGCATGACCATGATGGTGAGTGTCCACCAAGGGCAGGATCCAGTTTACACAATGCCTAATAAGACACTGCCCCCAAAGGAGCTCACTTCACTGCCCAGCCGCCAAAGGACAGCAGTGACATCCCCAGAAGGCCACATGCACACACACATATACACACACACAGCACCCTGGACCCTGGGTGTACAGGTCCTCCATAGGCACCTGGCATGTGTTTCTTGGCCCCGCTTTGTTCTAAGATGGTCCAGGTGTGTGTTTTTGTGTGTGCGTGTATGTGCGTGTGTGTGCACCTGTGTGTACATCTCTCCTGCAAGCAGATAAACTTAAAAGTGTGCCCTCCAATGGGCTCCCAGCCCAGGCTCTGCAAATCCCTCCCGGGCCACCAGCTTAGCTGGAGGAGGCCCAGCAGGACACCACATCTCACAAACAGAGCCATCAAGGGCACAGGTGAGGCCTCCTGGCGTGGGGAGGCCGGGGACTCACCAGGACTCTGCCGGTCAGCGTCTGGGCGGATATCATCACCCCGGCCCAGTCCTTCACGGAGGTCATCCAGCCGACCTCGGCTGCCACCGCCTCCTCTTTCTCATCCACTGGCTTGAGAGTGCCATCAGCCTGGGTGGAGCCATTGTTAATCTTCTGGGCCTCCTGGCAACAGAGAGAAGGAGAGTTGGAACCTAGGGAACAACTGGATTTAAATACACCCCTTCCCAAAAGGAATCGAAGCCCAAGGGTGGCCCCCACTGAGGTGGGGAGGAGGGGTGGGCGAGGGCTTCGACTTTGTAACGATCAGTTTTTAAAACGTCTTTTCTCAGCCAGGGCGCGGTGGTGCATGCCTGTCATCCCAGCAGCTCGGGAGGCTGGGACAGGAGGATCACAAGTTCAAAGCCAGCTTCAGCAACAGCGAGGTACTAAGCAACTCAGTGAGACCCTGTCTCTAAATAAAATACAAAATAGAGCTGGGGATGTAGCTCAGTGGCTGAGTGCCCCTGAGTTTAATCCTTGGTACCCCAAAAATAAACAAATAAAAGTTTTTCCTTTTAAAATACTTTTGCAAATGAGACATTATTCTCTGTCCATTTTAAAGAGAAAAGCCCCCAACCTCAGGAGGAAAAGCAACCTGTCCAGGGTCCCAGGGCAGTGGGAGAGGGTGTGGTCAGTACACCATGGAGCTCGCCTGCCCAGTCTTTGTGATCCTTGCATACCAGTACACTCACTTTCTTTTAAAGACATTCCCATCTCTTCCTCTCCATCTATGTGATTCAAAAGGGACTAATGGCCTCACACTGTTTCAGTCAGTCCATTCTATTCTCCTGGTAACAGTGTCTGGGCCAGGGATGGTCATGTGACCCATGCTCACCCAATACAACTCAAACCCAGAAAATTTGCTGGAGAGAGTAGAAAAAAGCAATCCTTCTGTGAGAATAAAGCCACTGTGGGAGGAAAGTAGAAGCTATAGGATATCAGTGTCATCACTTGAATACCTGGATCCAGCTAGGCCTGAAATCCATACCAGACCTTTTCGGTTTAGGAGAGAATAAATTTCCCTTTACAGCTTAAAAAGTTCCTTAAGATAAAAAGGCTGACTTTATCAGATGACTGAACTCCACACAGGGTTCTTGATTATACAAGTTTGCACACAATATGCTCTCTGCTGGAACACTTTTCTCCCATCAATGCTTGGGGCTTGCTCCCTCATCTCCTCAAGTGCTTATCTATCCCCTTCTCAGTGAAGTCTTTTCTGGCTACCTTTTTAAATTGCAAGTCTTTCCTTCTATGGCACTTTTCTGCTTGATTTTTCCACACAGCACTTAAAACCCCTAATTCACTCCACAATCCATTTACTCTTCCATTTACTGTTCGCCCCCCAGCCCCCCACTGCTGTGGCCCCAGTACCTAACAGAGTCCCTGGCACAAAGTTGGTTCAATAAGCATAAAGGAATGAGTGAAATGTGTATCAGCCCTTCATCAACTGTACAGCCTGGGCTGGGGCTGCCAGACTTAAAACAAAACAAAAAAACAGGGCATCCAGTTAAATTTGAATTTCAGATAGACAATAATATTTTTAGTTTAAGTATGTCCCAAATATTGCATGGGACATACTTGCACCAAACTTTAGTATTTATCAAATTTGCAAACGTAACTGGACACACATTGAAACACCCACTGAGATTATGACTGCCATGATGATGTGTAAAAAGATGACAGCCAGCAAATTATATTCATCATTTAAAACGCTGGAGTTGATTTTCCAAAGCAAATCCTTGGGCCTTGAAATATGGGGAGTATCAGAGGCAGAGGTGAAAATCTTTGCATGGGAGGACCTGGGGCCAAGTGAGGCCAGGGGAGTGCAGAGGCCGGTGGGGAGGCCAATGGGGAGGCTGGTGGGGAGGTGCTGAATGAGGCAGCCCAGGGCTCGGCCACAGCAGGCAGGAAGCTGCTCCTGATGGTGCTTCTCCCCTCTGGCCGCCCTGGCTGGGGCAAGCTGGGGATGGAAGAAGCTGCACAGAAGGCTGACATTTGCTTCCAAGTGTGTCAGGCCCCAAGGACTAGAACAAACCCAGCAGGAGCCTGGGAGGGGAGGCCACTGGGTGGGCATCTTTGAAGGTCACCTGCTGACCAGTGTGGCACCAAGCCTCTCCTAGACCAGTCTTAGTGGCCTGATAGGCCATGTCCCGGTCTGTGAGACTCAGCCCCGTGAAGCTGAACAAGTGGGTCTCCAGGGAGGAGGGAGGTCCCATCCATGGGCAGCCATAGTAACCAAAGGTGCAAACCCAGAGGGCAAATCTAGCTCTCGTGACTCTGTGGGACCTCCCCTGTAAGGGACAATCCTGCCCGCTCCACAGGCACTGGGGTTAAACAGCACCCAACGGCACATAATACATGCTCAACCCATTGGTCCCACCACCCCTTCCCCTGCCCACTCCTGGACACTGCAGAGGGGTGGCTGTCCACCTTGAGCTGGTACCTGGGGCCTGGGGAGGGCCTGTGAAACACAGGGGGCTGGCCACGCCAGAACTGTGCTTCTACCCAGTTCCCAGGCAGTGCCCATCCGCTGACCTGGGGACCCCATTCGGAGAACCACACCCTGACCATCCTGGCAGTGCCCGAGGAGCCCTGCCTGATCTGAAAGGGGACATGATGGTACCCAGCTGTCTCCTGGCCTTTTCCTTCCTCGGGGCCTCCTGCTTCAGTCAGAACTGGACAGCTGGGGGGAGAAGGCCCTCAGAGCAAGGCCCTGTGCTTCCCCCCGAGTAAGGCCCACCAGGGGTGTGTCTGAACTGCTTCCTGCTGCCACTACTCTCTGCTCCTGGATTCGGGCTCCATGGCCACCTCTGGGGGAGGGAACTCCAGGAACAGCCCAGAAGGCGGGAGGCCCCATGCATCAATAATCCCCGGCGCGGGAGGCGTGTGGCAGATTGTGCGATTTTGTGCGATTTTGCAGCCCTCTCACCTATTGTTTTACAAGGCATTCATTATTTTAATTACTTTATGGTAGGCAAGGAAAACAGACTGAAGGGAGATAATGCCCTTGTTATTATTTGCTTACACTAGATGTTTCCAGCTTAATTACCACGTGGGGGAGCCAGGATGGGGGAGGCGCCGTGGGGAGATCTGGGGAGCAGAACCAAGGCCCTGCCAGCGGCCAGTACCCAGCCAGAGGCCTCCCCACCACCGACCTACTCTGCCCTAAGCACCTGCAGCAAGTGTCATGACCCCGTGCACCAGAGAAAAGCGGGCAGAGGCCTGGAAGGGTAAAGTGGTCTGGCTGGGGACATACAGGAGACAGGAGGGTGCTGGGGCAGAGCCCATTAGAATGTAATGGCCACCATTTATCAAGCCAGAACAGGGCACCAACAATTAGCTGTTTCCTGTGCATTTCCTCGTGTAAACCTTATAATAATTCCACAGGCAGGTGACGGCGAGCTATCCCCATTTTACAGATAACTGAAAGTAGGTGACACAGGAGACAGAATAGAGCCTGAGAGCTACAGCTGGAGGCAGGGAGCCCACGGGGGATGCATTCTGCTCTGTCACTGATCATCTGGGTCCCCTGGCTCTCACTGTGTAAAATGGGGAGACACACACCACTCCCAAGGAGGCGCTGGGAATTTTTCTTTTTTCTTTTTTTTTTCAATAACAGGGATTGAACCCAGGGGTGCTTAACCACTGAGCCACATCCCCAGCCCTATTTATTTTTCATTTTGAGTCAGGGTCTTGCTGATTCTCAGGGCCTCGCTAAATTGCTGATGAGGCTGGATTTGAACTTGTGATCCTCCTACCTCAGCCTCCTAAGCCTCTGGGATTATAGGCAATCGCCTCCACTGGGAATGTCAAAGGAGGTAGGTAGTGTACAGTGCATGCACAGGGCTCCACATGAAGTAGCTACAGCCGCAGCAACATGGCACCGGGTGCTTCCTGGGGTGGTCTGTTGACCCCACATCAGCTGGGGCTCTGGGTGGGACACTGAGTGAACCCTTATTAAACCTATACAGAATGGAGGTAAACAAGTGTAGTTTCTCAAGGTGGTTTCCCTCCAACTAAGCACTTGGCCCCTGGAGGAAGTGCCCTGGGTTCTAGAGAAAGGACATCCCCCACCCAAGACAACTCGGAGGGGGCCAAAGCCAAGGGCCTCTTCCATCCTTTATGGCTCTAAGTTCCATCGGACCAGCCTCCGATGTCTGAGATGGGGAGACCTAGGGCCAGAGTGAGTCCAGTCCTCCACTCTCCCTGCGTCCCCACCACACGTTGCCTCAGAAGGGAACAGTGCCATGAGTACCCAGCCATCCCAAACGTCCCACTGCCCACTGCAGAGGAAGACCGGCCACCACCCAGGGAGGACCTCTGAGCATGGGCAGACTGCTCCAGTGTCAGCCAGAAAATCACCGTGTGTGCAGGTCCACGGGTGTGCACGTGTGTGAGAGTATATAAGAGAGAAAGACCCTGCTGGCCACATGCCCCAGCTGCCCTAGTCTCAAGAGGACAGCCACCAGATCCTTAGAAATAGGTGAAAGGACGCTTTGGGGGTAGGGAGAAGAAAATAGAGGGAGTGAACAGTAGAGAAAAAACATGAAGGTTTGGGGCAGTGGTTCAGGCAGGCAGGAGACTAGGCCAGAATGCCAAGATCCCGCTGGAACCTTCACCAGAGCCCCCAGTCCCAGCCCTGGGAGGACCTCTGAGAAAGGAGCTCAGCAGGCTGGGAGGCCCCTCTGCAGCCGTCACTCAGCTGCTGCCCCCACCCTGCCCTTCCCTGCAGAGTTTGCAAAAGCAAGCTGCAGCTGCCTCCTGGACCCGCATCCAGGCTCAGTGCCCAGAACAGAGGCAGGGAGGTTCACAGTGAGGTGCAGGCACAGGAGGTCGGGGACACTGACCAACAGAGTGGCCTGGTCCTTACACAGCCTTCTCCTCATTCCTCTTGGCAGTGCTCCCCACAAGGACTTCCTGTTGAATGGCCACAGAGGGCATCCCCTCTCCTAGATCGCCTGTGGCCAAGGGCCTGAGGGATCCCAGGCACTTGGTGCTCACCATCCTGACCACCCAGCTCTTAGGTATTTGGGCATTTCTACCTGAATCTCAAGATGAAAGACCAAAGCTTGAGAAGGGACCTCAGGATGCCACCCTCCCCTGACTGCACAGATGAGAAATCAGCCTGAAGGAGAAGTCACAAGTCCGGGCCACCCAGGCCAGCTAGACATAACCCCTTCCCCATGGCTGACTCTATCTCTTATCTCTTGGTACTTCCTCCAACATGATGGCTCCAAATCTAGCCAAGTGACCCAATCACCCCCAAGTAGTGTCCTGTGCCATCCCAGCTCGCAACCTGGGGCTCAGGTGTTCCCAAGATGGTCTGGAGCCTTACCTGACCCGGCACTGGGTTCAGGGGTGGGGTCTCAGCAGGGAGCTACTACTGCACTTATCTTCAAAGGGCCCAGTTCTCCCACAGTGCCCGCTGCCCTGGCCCAGCACAAGACAGCAAAGTCCCGCTTGAATCCTAGGACTTCACAACCCCCACCCTCAGATCTTGGCGTCTATCTCTCTTCCTCCCCAAATTGGATCTAGGAATTTCAGAGCTTTGATGTGGTAGAAAGAGCTCTGAGAATCAAAGGGAAACAAGTCCAAGGCCAGCTTCTCTTGGTGAGCTGGGGCAAGTCATTCCATTTCTTCAGATGCCCGCATTCTCCTCTGTATACAGGAGTGAGTCCTCCCTGTTCACCCACATGAATCTCAAGAGCCCCCATCAGGCTACTTAAAGCACAGCACTTTCCAAAAACACCAGCCGCTTTGCCAAGGGAGGGCCAAGAAGCCCCTAATCCCAAGGTCAGAGGCCTTACGGAGCTTGGGGCTCAGCACTTGGATCCCCAGCCAGCTGCACCTCACAGGACGGACCCAGGGATCTCTGGCACCCCAACAGGATGCTCATTGCTTTGCCCTGCCGGGAGGCCCCAGAGCTGCACCCACCTTCCCTGTGGGTGTGACCTCCTGCCACACCTCTTCTCACCTCATCTGGCTTACTCCTCCCCCTCTGTCACACTCGCAGGACACCTGTTGCTAATCCAGATGCCAAGGTCACACAGGTGCCACACCTGCTGAGTGACTGCATCAGGGATGAGGAGGAGACAGCAGGGACAGTTTGGAGTGGGGTTCCGAAGTCCCCTCCTGCTGATTGCTGAGGGCTACCTGGAAGTAAAACTCAAGTGTGTCTGGGTTTAATGACACCTCAGTTCTGTGGACACAGATCAGCTCCTCATCCAAGATCTGGGCAGTTGTTCAGGCAATGGCCATCTGGGAGGGAGAAGCCTTTTTTTGTTTGTTTGTTGTTTTTTTTTTCTTTTTCTTCATTGTTTTTGTTTAGTACTGGGTTGAATCCAGAGCATCCAGCATGCTACGCAAGCACACTACCACTGAGCCACATCCCCAGTCCTTTTAAAAATTTTATTTTGAGACAGGGCCTCTCTAAGTTGCCTGGGCTGGTTTCTAAACTTGTGATCCTCCTGTCTCAGCCTCCCAAGTAGCTGGGATTACAGGCGTGCACCCCCTCACCTGGTGGGAGAAAACTTTTAAAACACAGGCCACACTGGGTCACTACTGTGTTCTATACCCTCCTGTGGCTTCCCTCCCACTCAGAGGACCACACAGTCCTCTCATAGTCCGCCCTCCTGATCTGTCCCACTCCTGCCTGTCCTCAACTCACCATTCCAGCCTCAGGGGCCTCCTGGAGCAGCCAGAACATTCCAGGCCCACCCTGGACAGTCTTTAGGCTATTTGCACTGGCCACTCCCTGGGCCCCAGGTGTCTGCATGGCTGCTCCCTTGGCCCCTGTTCAAACCCTCACTTTATCCGTGAGCCCTTACCTGATCACCCTGTTGGAAGTGACGCCTGCCAAATCCGGACCACTCCCTCACCAGGTCCTCGTCCTCTCCAGAGCAACCCTACCACCATCTGGAAGCCTACCCACCTTACTTCATCTTTTATTTATTTATTTTTCCTTCAGTATTGAAACACCATGAGCTCACAGACAGCACTTGAGATATTTTAGTAGGAAGGAGGCAGGAGGAGAATGCAGCCAATGGGGAGCCAATTTTAGGCATGAACAAAATCTAGACAGTATAATAAGAAGAACAATGGCTCCCATTTCTTAGCATAACCCTGTGAGGAGGTGCCAATGCCCTCGTTTGACAGATGGTGAGTTAAGCAGCTGGCTGAAGAAGACAGCTGAAATTTAAATCCAGCTGTCGGATACCACAAAGGGATGAGTGAGTACCTGCCCTGCCACCCTCCCAGGGGCAGAGTGAGGAGAAAATGGGATAGATGGGCATGGGAGGATTACTGACCGGTGCCAAGCACCCAGGAAAAGTTTATCATCATTGTGAACATTCACTTCACCCCACTTCTGGTACTGTGTGTACTGCAGCGACCCTTCTTTAAGGTCCCTGTGCCTTCAGAGGGCAGCTAAATCAAGGACAGAGGTACATGGTTCCTTTCTCTGTCCAGAACCATGAATCATCCCTCAAGGAGCAGAGTGTGGAATTGGAAATGAAGGTGTCCAAGCTGACAGGTTGCAAAGCCCCTGGCTAAGAGCTGAGGTTCTCTACACAGAAGCCACAGGAGGAGAAGGCATGGCTTCCTCCTCTCCCTTCGCACCCTCACAGGGCTTAACACCTGCTGCTCTGCCCAGTGGTCCAGGCACCGGGCCGCTTCCTGAGGCAGTCTTGGCTGAGCCCTGCCTGCAGGCTCTGAGGCACCCAAGTTGGGGCTGGCGATCTGAAAGGGATCCAGGCTGGAAAGAAACCACCTCTCCTATTCCCTCTGGGACCAGAGGAGAGGATCTCCCATGCTGGATCCTCTGCCCAGGGCCCTGGCACCCTGGCATATACCCAGGATGCTCCATCCTAGAAGGCTGTATCTCATAGTCCCAATTTGTCCTCAAACTTTCCAGGTTGACATCAGAAAGCCATTTGTCACGAGCATGCATCGACAGGCCCTGTTCTGAGTTATTCACTTCATCTCCTGGATCTCCCTGCCTCCACCCACTGGCCACTCGCCTGCCTTGCCTTGCCCCTCTCATGGTCAAAGATGAACCCGCATTGAGCACACAGCTGCCCTCAGCTGGGTGCAAAGCAGAAGAACTTGCTCTCTTGTCAGAGGGATGGTGGCAGGGTGAAGGGTTCTGGACCTGAAATTAGAAGGCCCACATTCAATTCTGTGTGGCCTCAGCCAGGGACTTAACCTCTCTGAGCAGAGTCCCCATATGGGAAACAAGAGACAGCAGTGAGGTAAATTACAGCTTTCTATTCCAGGGAGCCTAGCCTCCTGCAAGGTGCCCAGAAGGATCACGACAGGAGGGCAGCAGAAGCAAGGCCCAGCCTTGGAGAAAACGAAAACTTCTGCCTAGAGCAGTTTCCCTACTAAGGGTTGAGGTTATGCTGCATCTGGGTGAAGGCATTTCCTGGGAGAAAAAGGTTAAAATTCCTTGAGTAAAAATCTATAGGCTTATTTTAGTTTTATTTCAGGATGGTGATTATTGCATTCTATAGCACAATTGGGCCTAAGAAGACCCAGAATTACATGAACTTCAACACCTAATAGTCACCTGGGGCTTCCAAGCCCCTGTCCTGGTCCCCTTGCCTCAGGTTTTCTGGGCCTAGATGCTGGGGAAGGGTCTTCCAGACACCTGCATCTCTGACAAACTGATGAAGGGGAGACCCCTCCCCCAGCAGCCTCTTTCACCTCCTGGGTGGGCGGCCAGCTGTGGGCATTCTCCCAGGTACCAATAATCCTGCATATTAGGGGATTAGGCAGATTACCTAAAGCGGCTCAAGCAAATAAAGCAAAATGTGGGCCCGGCCAGCTGGGATTTTCATAGCTAGAGTTCTGTGAATGGAAGGGAAGAAGGAGGTAGTCACTGGGAGATTCCAGGACAGGAAAATAGGGCACAGGGGGACTCAGGTTCCTCTCTGAGCTGGAGGGTACAGATGGCAGAGTTCCTCTGTGCCCTTGGGGAGCTCCACCATCCAGCCTCTTCCTGTCTGTTCAGAGCTTCCTGTGCATGTGCTGGCTTCCCTATGCAGCCCCAGGACCTGCATCAGCAGGGGACTCAGACGTGGATATAGGATGAAATCATCCAGCAAACACTCTGCTTGCTAGCTATGGGCCACATCTCCAGGGATGGGGACACTGTCCACAGATTCAGACCACAGGAGCTTACAAAGGAGCTCAGACAAAACCCACTGCTCTGAATGTGTGTACCCAGTGTCTCTGCTGCTCCTGAGCAGCTTCGTCCTGACAAGTGTCTCCAGCCACCACGTACCAGACGCACTGGGCAGCTTCTTTCTTAGAAGCACACGTGTGCTCTGTGTGAACAACTGTACTACAAAAGTCTTCGTGGTATAAAAAGGTGACAATGGAGAAAGGCCAGGTGACCTTTAACAAGTCCGCAGCATCTCTGTGCCTCCAGTTTCCTTGTCTCAGAATCGGAGAAGCTGTATTGAGGCTCCCTGGGGCTCTGTCCATCTCTGAATTGGCCTGACCTTGAGGCATGGATTCTGAATCCCTCACTGTGCACTCACGTGGCTCAGCTCTGTGACCTGGGCAATCAGCCAGATGCCATTTCCCTTGCTGGGGAGATGTTAGGGGAAGATAGGCATCCTTCTGGAACTTCTGAGAGTCATCTCTAAGGGGCTCTGCAGTCTGCTGAGGACCCAGGGCAGGGCTGATTCTCAGGAAGTCCTTGATTCCCTCCTGCATCCAGGGACCACCTTGACTATTGAGTCCTTCTACATCAATTCATTTAATCCTCATGAGGAGCCAGTATAGTAAGAATGCATCAGGCTGGGGAAGGTGGGGTGATTTTCCAAGTTTATACCCTTCTCTTCAATGGACAGTTGAAATTTAAATCCAGTCTATTCTTGACCTAGACAGAGGCCATGATTTTCTTTCTATTCCGTGCTGCTTCAGATAGGCATGATGCACAGAAGAAGAGCCAGGTTGTCTTATAAAATACTGTTTGTGCCTGGTACAGTGGTGCATGCCTAGCAGCTCAGGAGGCTGAGGCAGGAGGATTGCGAGTTCAAAGCCAGCCTCAGCAAAAGTGAGGCTCTAAGCAACTCAGTGAGACCCTGTCTCTAAATAAAATATAAAAATAGGGCTTGAGCTGGGGCTCAGTGGCCCAGTGCCCCTGAGTTTAATCTCTGATCCCCCCCAAAAAAGTACTGTTTGTTACTATAACTGAAACAGTCCATCCTATGACTTCTAAATAATAAAAAAGTCTATAATATAGTCACCTAAATTGGATTATAGTCAACCATGAGTAGAAAGAAAGTTGGAGAAATGGCCTAGGATAGAAGGTTCCATCGTGGAAATAAAATGACCCATTAGATATCAGACATGTTTCCCAAGGGCCACATGGGCTGCTTAAAATTAACAAGTCAGTCCCCAAACTTTCAGGGCACATGCATACATCTTGGTCAATACATCTCATTTGCAAAATAATCACCTCCTCTTTCAGTTAGCTAATGAGATGGGAAAACATGAGTGACAATCCAGAGTCACTTTCAGAGACTTAGACTTGGCTCAGCAGAGACCTCAGCCATAACTCCTCAGCCAGGTGCCCAAGGCCAGGTCCAGGACAGTCGGTTATCCTGCAGGGATGGGGAGGCAACCCACCTTGCACCAGAAGAATGACTCAAAAAGGCCCAGACAAGAAGCCATCAAAGAGATTTAGCTAGAAGACAAAAATCACATTCATTTTCCAGCTGAGGAATAAGTCAAAATCATACGAGGCAAGACTGAGGCAGAGCCAGAAGTTCAGAAGGATTAAAAAGGGATAGGATACTTGAAATGCCTTGTGTCGTCTCAAGGAATACTGTTAATAATATTGTGAGTTAGCACTACTATCCCCATTTTAAAGAAAAGCAACTGAGGCATGAGGCTCTCTGCAGGTCTGTGGCTAGTGTGGTGGCATTACAAATCCCACAGAGGCCCTGGGAAGGCCACACAGCAGGGTGTCCTGTTCCAGGGACTCCACACAACCTTCCAAAACAATAAAAAAAAAATTTAATGACATAAATCACAGAGTCAGGGATGCAACAGGCCTTAAAACAACCCTTTAGAAAGGAGAAGCCACATATCACAGGAGGATGAGGACACTTTCAAAGAAGAACAAGCTGTTCATAAAAGAGACTGCCATAGAGTCCCCTAGGGATCAGAGAGATGGCATGAAGAAGTGTGGGAAAGCCATGCATGTCTGAATGTGCCTAATGTGACTCCTGACCACCCCTCACCTTAGCTGTGACATCATGGGCAAGTCCCCTCCTAGCCTCAGTTTCCTCACTGAAAAAAATAGGCTTAAAAATACCTTCTTCACATGGTACCTATGAGAATCAAACATGATGATCTTAAAAAAAAAAAAAAATCATGATGAGGGGACCTATACACATCCGCCATTGTTACTAGTTTAAAACCAGACAAGGCAATGACCTTGGGCAACGCCCTGCCCACCAGGATGTTGGAGCCCATATTCCGCAGATCGCAAACCTGATCTCTGTCCACTTTGTCAAAGGAGTGGCCAAATTTGGTTTCTAGGCAAAACAGACTGTGGTATGGATCTCTGAGAGCCACAGGAAGTCCCAAACCCACATGTTCATGGGGAAAGCAGAGATCTCTGCCCCACGGTCAAGTTAACGTCCATGACCTAAGTTAATGGGGAGAAAAGACAAAAGAAGGATGTGATCGTGGCTGGAGGACAATCGTGTGTGACTGAAAGACAGGAGCAGGGGTGTTGGAGGGAGTCGCTCATCCGGGCAATGAGGCCTCAGCTCCTCCATGGCTCCTGCTTTCTCCCAGCTCCTGAAAAGCAGCCCCAGGACAGATGGCCAGAGGCAGGGCAAGGGGACAGGGAGAGAGGGAGGAGGGCCCAAGTCCTCCTGGGGGATGTGGAGGATGGGGCCCACAAGGGGCCTCCCTCTCCACAGCAGAGAGCCCTGCAGGTGGCCTCACAGGTCCTCTGTGGCTTCCCGGGACCCAAATGGTCATGGATCAGAGCTGCTCCAGGGTGGAGTCTGCACAATGGAGAGCGTGGGGTGAGCCAGTGAGAGACGGCGGCGACATTCTCTCCCAGGAAGAACTGTCCTTTTCTTTGACATTACGTCGTCACTCCTTTGTTGGGTATTAACATGCCCTTTGAATGAAATGACAATGATGGCTGAGTTGGCATTTGACAGTTTCTTTTTTATGTCCTTGCTTGTCAAAATAAAAAGCTGGCAGCCCTGTGATACGCTCTCTGTTTTTTAAAGTTTAATTGACTGTCCCAGGAAAAGTCTAGAGAACATTCACCTCATCCAAATGCCGCCCTTGACAGATGGGAAAGGTAAGGACCCAAGACACCACCCTCATCCTGGCCATGTCCCCTACATGGAGCCCCAACTGGGTCTGTCACATCAGCCAGGGCCAGGGATGCAGGCCCTCAGGACTCCAAGACTTGGCAAATACCAGCCCACAGGCAGGGGAAAGGGACACCCTTGTAGAGCTCAGGGCCATGCCAAAGGGCCCTGAATTCCTGGCATCTAATGCCCTCTCTATCACTACCTCAGGAAATGTGCAAAGCTAAAACAACATCCCTGAAAAGAATGCCACTATCCCCGTGGCCCCAAGCCACCATTCAGGGGGAAACTAGGAGGAAAAACTTCAGCAGCAGACAATAGGTCAGATGAACGGCTTGTGGTTGAATATTATCCTCCAAGTCAACAGACAGAAGCAACGTGGAGAAAAAGATGAGCAAATCATGAACAACCTAATTCCAAGCCACACTCCCAAACCAGATGGAACACTTCCACCTCCTCCCCTGGCTGCGCTGGTCACGGCTCTTGCCCTCCATCACATGTGTGTGTTCAGAGCCCAGGACAGTGCCTGGCGCACGGTAGGCACGGTTGGCAACACCCCTCCATCGTGTGTTGAATGACTGAATAAACCCTGCTGTATGTTCTGAGTTTTCACTCTTTGCTCATATTCTCTGGAATCCCCAAGTCCTGCCAAAGCCACGCTGTCCAAAAAACAGGTCTCAAGGTGCTCAAGGTCTGGTCTTCAAGGGCTCCAGCCCGGGCCCACCCACTGCCCTCCTGGCTCCTTGCTGGCACTCTACTATCAGACTCCTCAGACCTGACTCAGTTCTCCTGACCTCCAGACCTCTGTGCTGGCCATTCACTCTCCTTGAGATGCCCTCTGCATCTTGAGATGCACCATCTTCATCCTCCCTGGTCGAATACAAGGGATCTGGTAAAGTCATCCCCCTGGGCCACATCCACCACAGCTCTGTGTCTTACCTCCATACCCAAATCTGCTCCCTATCTCAGCACCGGACAGACAGGGGCTGGATGCCTTGGTAGTCTTTTTATACTTGCATGTCATATCAGCCTCATTAGCCTGGAAGTTTCTCGAGGGAGAGTCCTAATCCTTTCATACCCGAAGTGTCTGGCATACAGCAACGTGATTAATAGATATGCACCAACTGAGTGAATTAAAATCCTGCTCATAGGCACTAGAAAAGCAAATGCCATCCCCAGAGGTGAACATCTGGTTAAGCCAGGCCACTCTGCACAACTGGCAGCCTGACCCGGGGCCTGGCTCTGCAGATGCTCTTTCTGGGCAGCTACGTTTTCAAATACAAACCCCAACACCCGAGCAAGATCAGATGTCATGGGGCTTCTGAGAGGCACATGCCTGACCAGACACATCAGTCAAAGAAAGATGAATGTTCTTGTTTACAAAAGGAATCATTTGGTTCCAGGAAAATTTCCACCATGATTTAGGACCTAATCCAGTATGCGCCTATAGACCTCACTGGCTGAACATTTTTTCTGCCTCTTCCATTTGCTGAACTTGGATGGAGTTTGGCTTCGGGACAGAAGAACTGTCGTAATTAGCTGCCTGGACTGCCTTCCTTGACGTGTAACATGACCTCCATCTGGGAAACCAAGGCCTAGCAAGACAGGACCTCGGGAGGCAGAAAGATGGCAGGTTACTGGACATACAGAGGCAGTCAGGACCCACTGCTCCAAAACAATGCAGCCCAGGCAGCAGGAGGCCAGAGCTCAGACCTCCAAAGTCTCCAGAGTTCAGAAAGCTCAGCTGCCTGAGCTCCGGGTTCCCACACATCCCAGCTTGGATCTCAGTTTCCAACAGAGCAGACAAACACAAGAGTGTCCTGACCAGCTGCTGATGGGGAATCAAAACAGTAACTTAACAGCCAGGGCTGAGGACAGGGGCTCTCCATTGTTGTGGGGTTCAGAAGGCTCCTTCTCCTTTTCCTTCTGGATCACTGATGGGAGTAAGGAAAGGCGATCATTCCAGCCACGCAAAACCCCAGCTCCCTCCTTGGTACCAAGCCCATCAATCATCCCCACTGGCCCAGGATCTCCCTACCCTAGCTATGGGGAAGAGACTCAGCAGCTGTGAGAACCTCCTTTCTCTAAGAAGGCTTTTCCAAAATTATATCAGGTTTCCTTCTACCCCAGCCTGTCAGCGGGGGACTCTTGCCTAACATGGTTGAAGAATGTCTTAGAAACTGGTGTGATTCAGCCTGGCCTCCGATGAGGTTTTCCACCCAGACAGAGCTGACCAGGAGTCTGCAGACATTCGCTCCCAAACACCCTGAGCACCCACGCCCTTCCCCAGGATCCAGACCTCAGTCAGGAGCACACACTTGACAAAGGGCAGGTCCAGTGCTCGGATGAAGTCAGACAGAGGACAAGAGCCAACAGGAAACCAAAGGTCTTGCCCACATGCTCGCACACACAGGGCTTCCTCTGCCCGGCATCTCTGCCCCATTATTTTCTGAATTTGCAAATCTGGTTGCAACGCTCCTGGTATAAATAATTGAAGAGCTACTGGTAGAAGTGATTCGATGATTGCATCTTGAAAAGCATGCACACGCACGCACGCACGCACACACACACACACACACGCACACACACCTTTCTCCTGGAAGAGAGGGCAAGACTTCAGCCTTCTCTAGTCATGGGAGTTGTTTCCCTCTCATTCCTACACACACCATCCTCCTTCTACAAATACAGACGAACCAGAGGGCAGCCCAGAAAATTGCAAAACTGTCTGAAGCCTGAATGTCTAGGTTACTAATGAATTATTACTGAACCGCTGGCTCTGCCACATTCCCGGCTGAAGACCTGCAGTCTCCCCTGAATAAAGAGAAACCCATCTCCCTCTATCAGTGCTCAGTTTGCTGTGCTGCAGTGAGCCCCGCAGGTGGGCACCGGGGTGACACAGCCCAGGAGGACAGCTGCAATGACAGGAGAGCCCTGTAGGACGAGGGCCCTGTCTGAGCACTGTGGACATCACCTGAGCCAGCACCCTGAAAGTCCCATGTTTCCATAACAACTGTCTGTCCAACCCTGGTGCTGGAAGGACCTCCTCTGTGTGGGCAGCTCAGGAAAAAAAAGTCAGATTGTTGCCTGAGCCCAAGTCTTTTTTTCTTCTGCAGCTGGTTCCATGGCTAGGCAGAGAGAGTTATTACTAAGATTTCTTTTTTTTTTTTTTGAGATCTCAAAGGTGAGAAGGCAGATAAGAGGAAGCTTCTGGAAGCACCATGAATACAATCCTCCGATGGTATCCCCACCTCACCCTGGATATCAAAACCCACAGGTGCTCAAGTCCTGCTAGGTTTTTTTCTCTCAAAGGTTCACACCTGGGATGCTTGGTCCTCAACGTGGCTGTGTAGAGGTGGGAGACCTTTAAGAGGTGGAGCCTAGTGCAAGGTAGTTAGGTCACAGGGGACCTGCCCTTGGAAGGCACTGAAGCTGGTCTTTGAGGTGAGTGAGTTCTCACAAAAGTGAAATATGCTAAAGGAGCAAGCCTGGCCCTGGATCCTATGCTGGCTTCCTGTCTCATTGTGTGATCACCCCTGGTAGGAGATCTTGCTGTGGTGTTATGTTTTGGCACTGTCAGGGGGTCCTCATCAGAACTGAGCTGATGCTGGCACCATACTCTTGAATCTCCAGAACTGTGAGCTCAATAAACCTCTTTTCCTTATAAAACACCCAGCCTCAGATATTTTGTTATAAAACAGAATGGACTACTCAGACTATAATTTGAATCATCTTTAGATTACTTATAATATACAATGCAAACACCATGTAAATAATTATTATACAGTACAATATATGAAATAATGACAAGAAAAAAATCTGTGTATGTTTTGTACAGGACAACGGTTTTTTCAAATATTTCCTATTTGTGGTTCACTGAACCCGCGAAAAAAAAGAGGACTGACTATATTCTATTTTTTTGACCCATTTGTTAAATGACATAGATTTATCTCATAGTTATTAATTTTGTACTTTTAAAATATTCTTTTTTGTGTATCTGTTTCATTTCACTATTTTAAAGACTTTAAAAAATTAATTGGTTAAACTGCTCTTAAGGGCCCTATACCCATGACCAGGATTTATTAAAGTTCCTTCTGGCACAAGATGGAAGGCTCAGACTGCAATAAACCCTGTGTCACAGCCCTGGAGAGCAGGACCAAGAACGGGCAAACCTCAGTAACAGGCGTGGACGCCAGGCATGGCCAGGGCCAGGACACCAGCCAAGAGGAAATTGGAGAGGTCAAAGGCGATGAGAACTAGTCATAGATCAATAGACGAGAAAGCCCAGGGGACTTCCGGGGACAAGAGTTTGTTACTGGCTCAAGTTAAGGGCAAAGTCTATAAGCGGGGTCCCGGAGAGGAGGAGGTGATTCATGGACTGAACCTGCCGTGCAAGGTTGTGGAAAGAGGCAGGCTGGGCCCTGGCTGTGACAGAGCATCAGCCCTCTGCTGTCTTGCAGACCCACTCCTGGGGGTTACACAGAGCCTCATCCCAGCTTGAATTCAGTTGTCTGGATTACATTTCCAAACCATGTACAGGAACCCCAAGACCAGCTCTCCACCTCCCTCCCCAGGCCCAGGGCGCCCCCAGCCCTCCCCTGACCCTCCATTCCCGGTCACAAGTCCATCATTTGGCTCCTGTTGGATGAATTACTGTCCTCTCCTTTCCAAGTCTAAAACATTGCCTGAAATAGTCACCTCCGCCAGGAAGCCCCTCCAGATCACTGCCTGAGAATCAGTGTCTCCCAAGGGTGTTTGACTCAGTCCTCTCTGAGTACATTCGCTCCTCAGTGATCAGCTCTTGTCATATTTAAGTCCTGTGGCTGTCTCCATTATTCCCTAGCTGAACCCTGAGATCAGGCTCAGGACTTAGTAATTCTTATATTTCATAGACTCTAACACAAGGTCTATGGATACATAGTAGGTGCATAATGAGCAAAGGATGCTTATTAGGAAATCAGTGTCAAGGGCACAGATCAGTGTTGAGGGATGCACAGGACCCAGTGGGGGAAGGGCGCACAGCACAAGGAGGCTTCAAAGTTCAAATCCTCCCCACCTCCTGTCCCCCGTTGGCCACTGAGCTCCATAATCATTTGCACCTGTTCACACTCGCTCCAGTCCCCTACTCTTCCTCTACAACAAAACCAGAGAAACCGTACAAAGTTTAGATCATCTCAGTGGCTTGGGAGGCTGAGGCAGGAGGATTGCAAGTTCAAAGCTAGCCTCAGCAACTTAATGAGTCTCTAAACAACTTAGCAAGACCCTGCCCCAAAATAAAAAATAAAAAGGGCTGGGGATGTGGCTCAGTGATCAGTGTCCCTAGGCTCAATCCCTAGTACACAAAAAAGTTGAGATCAATCATATCACCCCCATGTTTGCGGTCTTCAGTGACTCCCTACTGCCCCTAGGTTTGAGTTCAAAATCCTCAGCAAGAGCTGCAGAGATGTTCCAGCGTGACTAGCCTTCCCGGCCTCACTTTCCTATGCTCTGGCTACACTGGTACTCATTTCAACCCCTTCCCAGAGGGTCCTCCTGTTGGGCTCAGAGATTTGTATGTACCATTTCTTTGGCCGGTAACAACCTTCTCCACCCAGCCTTATTCCAGACTTTCTATTCATCCTTAAGATCTTTTCTAGGAGGACTATTCTAGCTCAATCTCTACCACCGGGGTGACTATTGCTGCCACCATCAGTCAATAAGCCCTTCCAGTCATACGGTCCTTACCCTCTCCTTCATACTGCTCAAGCCATTGGAAATATCTGGCCAATGCCTACATTAATCAGCTTTCACTACTGTGAAAAAATACCTGAGACAATCAATTTAAAGAAGGAAAAGGTTTATTTGGGTTCATGGTCTCCGAGGTGTCAGTCCATGGTCACTTGGTCCTGTTTCTTTGGGTCTGCGGTGACACATTACATCATGATGGGAGCCAGGGCAGAGGGGCTTGTCCACTTCACGGTGGCCAGAAAGCAGAGAGACAGGAAGAGGGGCCAGGGTCTCAGTGTTCCCTTCCAGGGGACACCCTCAATGACCTGACTTCCTTCTACTGGGTCCTACTTCATTAGAGGTTTTGTCACCTGCTACAAGTGCCACAGGCTGGGGGCCAAGTCTTCAACGCATGAGCAGTAGGGACATTTAAGATCCAAACAATAGAAGTGCCTCTGCACCTCATTAGACCAGGGTCAGCAAACTGCTTCTGCAAAGGGCCACAGAGAAAATATTTTAGGGTCTCTTTTGCAACAACTCAACTCTATCACTGTAGCACAAAATGGCCATAGCCAATATATGAGTGTGCAAATTAGTGTGCTTGTGTTCCAATAAAATTTTACTTACGGACACCAAGATTTGAATTTCATATAATCTTCACTCTTTGTGAAATATCCCTCACTTAAAATTCTTTTCAAGTAACTATTTAAAAAACTGTTCTTCGTTCATGCACCATACACACAGGGCAGGAGGGACATGGCTCTTGGCCTACAGTTTGCCATCTCCTGAGCTGGACTGTTAGTTTCATAGAGACAGAAGAAGTGTCTTATTTACTTATGTCATTCCCCAGCACAGTGTCGGATTCCTACAAGGTGATTCATTAAAAATGCACTAAATGTCATGACATGTGGACTGGCCCAGCACTTCCCAGGGGGTCTTCTGCAGAGTGTCAGTCCAATGAGGTACTGCAGATGAAACAGTTCTCTTCTCAGCACAAATGCAGTTTAGAAAGGCTACAAGTCCCCTTTCCAGAAGGGCTGAGCCTGTAGTGCGTAAGCAGATCCAAAGCTTGGGGAGATTCTTCTCACAAGGAAATAATTTGACTTGGACCAACACAGTGTGGCCCAAACTCATCTGACTAAAGAATTTTCTGCTGTAACCCAAAGCATCCATCAGGATCCAGGGACAACCTCATTGAAAAGTGTCACAGTGAAGACAAAAAGCAAGAATTTAGAAGAATGTTCTCAGACTGCAGTGTGCCTCAGAACCACCTGGAGGGCTTATTAAAATAGAGACCATTGGTCCTCACCCCAGAATTTCAGATCCAGTAGGTCTGGGTGAAGCCTAAGAATGTGTATCCTCGTAAGTTCGCAGCCAATACTGATGCTGCTGGCTTGGGGACACCCTTTTGGGAGACATTGATCTGGAAAGAAAGGGCTTCCAAGGCCTAAATTCTCTTCCTGGGGTTTCCTCCTCCTTCCAAGGAACTGATTCTAGCAGAAAACAAACTTGTGTATTTCCCCTCATCACAGAAGAAATCCGGATCTATGTTCCAAGTACTCACTCCTGTATTGGAATGCGTGTCCCCCACACCCCCTCCAAAAAAAGATATGCTTCAGTTTAACCCCTAGTGCCCACCAGTGTGGCCTTATGTGAAAGAGGGTCTTTGGAGAGGTAATCAAGTTCAGGATATTCTAAAGGAAGATGAGTCCTTAGGCCAGTATAACTGGTATCCTTATAAGAGAAGGAAAGAGCCAGGCGTGGTGATTGAGGCAGGAGGATCAGGCGTTCAACACCCACCTCAGCAACTTAGCAAGCCCTAAGCAATGCAGTGAGACCCTGTCTCTAAATAAAATGTAAAAAGGGCTGGGAATGTGGCTCAGTGGGTAAGCACCCCTGGGTTCAATCCCCAGTACGAGAGAGAGAGAGACAGACAGACAGACAGACATATGGTGCAGGTAAGCATGTGAAGACACAGACACAGGGAGAAGACCATGTGACCACAGGGACAGAGACTGGAATGATACAGCTGGAAGCCAAGGAACTCCCAAGATGGCTGGCCACCAGCCAAAGCACAGGAGAGCCAAGGGGAAGGTTTCTCTGGGAGCATGGCCCTGCAGACACCTGGACCTCAGACTTCTGGCCCCCAACATTGTGACACAACACAATTCCCTTGTTTTCAGCCTTCTAGTTGATAACGCTTTGCTGCAGCAACTCTAAGCAATGCTCTGGCCTGACGATTGAGGCAAGGCTCTGGCCAGGGCCTCATCCTTGCTGGTGACCGTATCAGGGGAGCAAGGGGACACAGCTCTCTGGATGCCCTATCAACTGCCAGCTGGGGAGTGTCGGGGTCTCTCCTTGGAAATTAGATGATCTAATTAGCATGACGTTTTGTAGGATTCATGCCCTGAGGCTGCTTCTGGCAAAACGCATGTGATTATTTTTGAGTCCAAAAGGAAAAAAAAGAGAAGTCAATGAATAAATTAAGACTTGGCTTTTCCCCATCCTGGGCCCCACAGGTGCTATTTCTCACTGGGACACACTCACAAGGGGCTTCTCAGTGACAAAGAAATGACTTCCCCTCCTCTGGGTCTGAGCTATAAATGCCTTCTGTAATCAACATGGACCCGCTAAGCAGTAGATATTTTCACAGCCTGAGCACCCTGGTTTTAGTCATAAATTATACCCCTCTCCTTTTGGAAAAAAAAATAAGGGGTATAATTTTTATTCTCCAAAGAGACTCAGGCAGACAGAGTTATCGGCCTGATACCTTAGGAAGGAGCCAAAAGAGAATATGGACACAGCTTGTCATTCTTGATGGAGAGGAAGGGGACCCCAGGGGTTGGGGATTCAGTATTCTCAAGATCTGAGACCAACGAAGGAAAAATCAGAAGCAAATGAATGCCTTGCTGCCTCTCCAACCCAGGCCAACCCAGGCCGGCTGCTCATTCCGTCTGCGAGAACCTGAAACCCTCCACGTGTTCCCTGGGTGGGTTTGTTTCTACAGCAGTGGGTCAGTGCCATCTCCCACCCCAAAGCCCTTGGGAAATGAATGGAGGGTCTGATTCTTGGCAAGGGCTACAGCACAGACACTCCCCTAGAAGCTGAGCGTTTCTTCCCCCATCCCTCCCAAGGCTGGCATTTAATTTCAAATGTCCCGTTGTCGATCCAGAAACAGCATGTGAGTCTCAGGCCCAGAGAGGGGACCTGCAGAATACTAACATCTCAGCCTCCAGCCAGACAGGAGAATGCAGGGAGCCCAGGGAACTGCACGCTGTCATAAAGAATCAGTCCCAGGCTTGCAGATGGTCCTTGTTTTGTGTGTTTGTTTTCATGTTAAAAGCTAATTTGCTGTGCAAACTGAGGGAGGGTAGTAAAGTCTTTGAAAGCTCACGTTTCTGAACTACAAGATAGAAATAATTATAAATGCCTTACCATAGGTTGGTAAGTCTTTTGAGGGATGGTGGATGTGTCTGACACTTCACTACTAGCATCAAATACCATGTGCCACATGTGAGTCTAAGTAAGGCAATGTGTTAACCCTTCCCAACATTTCTAATATTTCCTCATTCTGCAGATGAGGACTTGGAGGCTCAGAGAGGTCAATGGACCTGCCTTGATCACACAGTCAGTAAGCGGCCAAGCTCAGAAAGGCTGGCTCTGGAAAGTCCCAGTCGGGAGGGTGGGGCTGGGATTAGGAACAACCCCCATTCAGTCATTCATTAAACAATTCACCTGTGCACCTCCCAAAGACAGAGGGCTCAGAGAAGGTTCTCAGACAAAAACATACAGCTTATCCATGCAGGAGCTGAAGATCTAAGGGGGTAAATAAGACAGTGCCTGAAGCTAAATAAAGGTAGAATATGACAGCAGAGAGGAAAACAGAGTGTGGCAGAGGACCTGTTATATGGCAGGAGACAGTCTTTGTGGAACAGGCAGATTTAATGAGGGAGGTGATATTTCTGCAAGCCTTGAAGGATGGGCAGGGTTTGACAGACGCACATAGCACGGCTCAGTCTAAATTAGGGGCCCTTGTTCCTCTCATAGCAACACATTCATTTCCTTCATCACACTCGAGGCAGCTTGAATTCCATAGCTATCTGCAGGTTTATTTGCTTAATCTGGTATCCCCGGCTAGCCCCAGAGCCCAGGGCGAGACAGTGGGCTTGTGTGTTTGCTACTAAGCAACCGCCTGGCTTTGGACCTGGACCAGAGCGAGTACACAGTGGGGATCTGTTGAACGAATGATGAATGAGGAGGTAAGTATTGGATGGCTGGGGACTCAGTTCCAGAAGGAGCAAATGTTATATGCAAACACACTGCCAGATCTTGGCTATCTTCACCCAAGTTTTTACACGAGAAACTGTTCCCCAGCACGTAGGTGCCCCTCCAAGCCCTACAGTACTCAGATTTAGGCTCCCGAGCCTAGTGTGTCCTTGACTAGACCAGACCCTCCACGTGGCCTGCAGCCCTGCCTTCTCCTTCACGTTTGTCCACAGTGAGATCTGGACACAATCGGGGCGCAGCTGAAGTCTGACCACCCTTAGCTGAGAGGCCCCGCCTTCCTGCTGTCGCTGATTTCCATCGGTCAACTGCCAATCAGCCCACACTCACCCTGGAACATCAGTCCTGGGTCCCCTGCTGCAGCGTGGGCTGCTCTCCCTGCCCGGGCGGCAGGACTCCTGCTGACAACAGAGCTGTGATCCTCGGTTCCGGTGCAGAGTTGGATGACTCAGAGCACTAATGATTCCGGCATTTTTTGAAAACCTTTCTCCAAAGGCAGACGGTGTTTAAAAATGCATGGGTCTCTGCTGGTCCAAGCATCCTGCTTGAGAGGCTGCAGGCCTGTCGGATGGGACAACACAACACTGTGTGCCCAGAGGGGCCTGTGTTTGTCATGGAGCTCTCTGTCTAGACGGGGCCTTGGGTTGAGGATGAGATGAGCAAAGCTCAGGCCAGAGCAGGCTTCTGACCCATCCCCAGGCCTCAGGCCACTGGGAACCTGGGTCTCCACAGTGCACACCTGGGTCTCGCTCAGGGAGGGCCTCCCTCTGTCCAGTGGAGAAGACAATGCCCCTTCCCACTCAGGACGAGGAAAGGATCAAAGCAGCCACAGGTTCAGAAGAAACCATGGCAGCAGGCCAAAGACAGACTGTGTGGTTTGGTTCAAGATCACAGCCTGGGCCTCTATCCCTCTTTAACATTCATTTCCCCATCTGCAAAATGGGTATAGTGATTCCTGCTTCCCTGGATTGGAGGACTTACTTGAAGGATGCTGCACAGTGTCTGGAACATGTTTATGACCCAGAAAATAGTAGATAATGATGATTGTGATGAGAAGACCAAAGGAATAATTGTCAAGACTTGCTTCACGCCTTGCTTTCCACTGGGCACTCAAATCAAGTTTATATGACTGATTTTATATAACACACATATGCATGATGGCTGTCTGCCAGGCAGTGTTCTGAGCACTGCATAAGCACAAACCCACTTAATCCTCCTAACAACCTGCAGTGTATATTATTGCTATACCCATTTTACAGATGAAGAATGAGAGCAGAGAGGTTGGGTGAACTGCCCCAGGTCAAATAGCTTTAAGTGGCTGAGCTGGGATTTGCACTCAGGCAGTCTGCTTTGGAGTTCATTAGGTGACCTTGGGGACCTCTGTCCTTATTGTTGTAAGAAGAGGCACTGCCTATTACAGCCTCTTGTTGAACAGAGCTGGTCTCTGACTGGAAAGGAAAAGACATGCAGACCAGCAGGGGCCTTACCTGGAGCAAATCTGAAGCACCCAGCACCTAAAAGGCAGCTGAGCCTGGGGCCCAGCCAATCCCTGCCCACCAGCAGGCTCTGAGGTGGTGACCATCCAGGCCAGGTTCCTTGGCCTTCTCCAATGCATTCCTAGCAGAGCCGTGAAGGACTGTCTCTGCAAAACCCCTCTGCAGGATCGGCTGTAAGCCTAGCTTCCCTCCTTCTCATGGGACATTATTTACAAACTCTATGACCTTGACCCAAAGAAGAAATAAATATTATAAACACAATAGCTAGATTGGGAACCAAGCGAGTGTCCATCAACAAATCAATGGATTAAGAAAATGCAGCCTCTGTACACAATGAAATACTACTGAGTCACGAAAAAGAAGGAAATCCTATCATTTCTAACAATGTGGATGGAACTGGAGAATATTAAATAAAATACGCCAGACCCAGAAAGATAAATACCACGGGATATACCTCATAGGTGGAATCTAAAGAAGCTAAGCCCATGGCTGTGGAAAGTGGTTACATGGTTACCAGGGCCAGGGAGGGGAGGGGTGGTTAGAGAGATTGCTCAATGTGCACAAAGATTCATTTTGGTTGGGGGAACAGGCTCAGGGGTTCTATTGCACAGTTGGGTGGTCATACTTAACAATATTGCATTGAATATTTTAAATAGCTGAAAGATTTTTGATGTTCTTGCTACAAAGAAATGATAAACATGTGAGGTGCTTGATAAGCTAATGACCCTGATTGGATTATATAATGACCCTGACTGGATTATATACAACGTACACATGTATCAGGGCATCACACTGTATCCCATAAGTAAATACAATTTTGTGTCAAATAAAGATAAACAAGAAAAAAGGAATATACTCCATGTGGGGATCTATACATCCCTACTATGTAAGCAACTGCAACATGGGAATCATGAAAAAATACTTAGCCCTGTTACAATGGAGATACTTTGACATCTTCTATTTTTGTTTTTAACATCAGTTTCAAGCTGCTAAACTGATTTCTTAATCCATTAATAGGTTGTGGTGATGGCCTGGAAAATTCTTCTTAGGGGAGTTCAGGTCTAATATCCAATGTGTACGATTTCTGAGCCCAGTGCCCAGTAACTCTTCCCAGAGTCTGCATGTAAGCACCAGGGATGCTTTCCTGGCCTGGATGGTCATTCGGATCCTACCTCCACAGTTCCAAGCCTCGCTGGAGCATGGTGATGCTGGAGGGTCAGTATGGGATGGATTCAAGACAGCACTCAAGGGGCTAGCGATGTGGCTCAAGCGGTAGCGCGCTCGCCTGGCATGCGCGGGGCGCTGGGTTCAATCCTCAGCACCACATAAAAATAAAATAAAGATGTTGGTGTCCACCGAAAACTATAAAATAAATATTTTTAAAATTCTCTCTTTCTCTCAGGAGCCATTCCAGACTCTGTGGGAATTTCTAGCCTCTGCTAGAATTTCCATTACCTATTATGTTTCAGTTACTGGGGAAAAATATGTTAGGGGATAGGAAGGGTCAAGAGCAAGTCTGAGCGGCTGGAGTACCTTGAGGATGCATAAAGACCATCTGTGACTTGAGCACTTCGTGAGGGTGATGAATCTCTGGGAGCCGGAGCCTCTTCCTGGAAGCCCAGCTCCGTCTGCGGGAACCGCCCTTGGCAGGCAGTGGACTTGGAAATCCAAGTTTCTCAGGCAGCAGAGCAAAGAGCTCCCCAGATTGGCTGCCAGGGGTGGAAACAAGACCCAGAGAAGGGAGCCTCGATGTTCCTCTCCCCTGGCCCACCAGCCCAGGAGCTGCCAGGAAGGCCGGCTCTGGTTACTGAAGACCCAGCTGCATGGTATGTGGCTTCTCAGCCAAGAAGGGCGAGTGTCCACTGGATGAGGTAGAAAGAACTCAAGGCTCCCGCCTCCTGGAGACGATGTCATTCAAGGCCACAGATGCCTCAGGTGGAAATGGAATGCCACGTTGGGGAGGGTCACCATCCACCCACGCCCCAAGTGTCAGAGCTGAGAGGAGAAGGGGTTAGGACTATCTAGACCAAGGTTTCCCAGCCTAGCAATGACTGGCATTTGGGTGGATGAAGAGCTGTCCTCCGTGTGGTAGGATGTTCAGCAGCATCCCCTAGATTGCAGCAGCACCCCTCCACCTCCAGTTGTGACAGCTACAATGGTTCCAGACATTGCCAGCTGTCCCTCATGAGGCAAAATGGTCATCAGTTGAGAACTGCCAATCTAGGATCCTGATTCCCAAAGTAGGTTACCACCAGAAACATCAGTTCCATAAGCTTCTCTTTAACACAAGTTACCTATAGTCAATGAAGTGGGAGATTCACTTCTTTCCACGACCCCCTTTGGTGGTTTCCCCTATTAGTATATCCAAGGCCCTGAAAAGGTCTGCAGTATAAATAAAATTGTTTCATGGCTTTGTTTAACTGAGAATTTGGCAAACTTTCCCAAACACAAGACCCCTATTATTCTATTATCTATTTTCAACTTTCTAAGCTAATAATGTTCCAAAGACTATGTTATGATATATCTTATCTGTAATATAGCAGGCAGGCCCCCTTCCTCAGTGACCAGATGAACCAAAGCAAGAAGAAATCACGTCTCTAAGTCCCATTAACAGATGCAGGGCAGAGCCAGGTCTAGAAGCCTGGTGTCCCAGCTCCAAGGCTACATCCTCCCGTTACCCAATTTGGATATCACCCAAGACACGAGATACAAGAAACCACCCTCCTACGGCCATGTCACAGCTGGGTTCTGTCACCTCCATCCAGAACACTCATCTGGAAATGGCACCTAGGGAGAAAGCATCATGAATGTTCCCCAGGAGGCGACTGGTACAGGTGCTGCATGAGGACACAGTTGAGGACTTCGCCACAGTGCTGGCCAAGGTGTAACATCATGTCCATGGACAGACAGGTCACCTGCCAATCTAAGTGCCAGCTCCCCAAGTCACAAAGTGACGCCACCTCTATGGATATGACACACCCATGCATTGTGGCAGGCCCAGAGCTGACCTCAGTTAGCTTTGGTGGAAGGAAGAAACTGTCAGGCAACGAGTCAGAGCCTCGTCCGTCAACACGCCCTGGTTAGAATTTACAGATCATCAATAACCCAGGGGCCTCCCCACGCCTCTCTGCCTTCCTCGTCATTGTTCTGGGCCTGGTCAACCCCGGCCTTGTCAGGCTGAAGAGCCGTGTTCATTGTAAGAGAGCAGCTCTGGTCCCCGGGGCAGGTCCCTGACCAGCTCTGCACTTACATAGCTCCAAGGGGCAGGAGACTGGCTGCCGGCTCAGCTCAGACAGCTGGGCCTCTCCCCTGCACACAGTGCATCCAGGTGCCCATTTCTGTCACTCTGGGCCAGACAACACGCAGTGGCTCATCACTAGGTCTCTGGGGGGTCTCAGTTGTCAAAACCAAGCACTGGAGAGGCCATAGATTGACTCTGGTTCTTAGATTGCAAAACTAAAAATTATAATAATAACATGACGAGGAAACTAAATGTTGTGACGTTCTTCGATTTTCACGGGTTTTGAAATGTAATCAGACCTCGAAGCTTCTGGCATCTCAAGGATGTTGTTTCAGCTCGGGGCAGTAGAGGCCCAGAGACTGCTCTGAGCCCCTTGGACTTTCCGAGCAGGAGGGTGTGATGAAGATACAGGAGTGGAGATGGGTCCAAGCTGTCCAGCCCCTTTCCTGGTTTACCTTGGCTCCAGCCAGTCCAAAGAATGCAGAGACAGATACAAGGATGGAGCAGCAACTGCTGGAGACGTGCAGCTTCCCCTGGGCCATGAGACTAATAGAGAAGGGCCTGGAGGCTGGGATGCCCCACCTGGGACCAGAGAGGCACAAAGCCAGCCTCTTATATTGGCAGATTCCAGGATCAGAAAAATATGTCCTTAAGAACTCATCCTTCCTGCCTGATGGCTTTGCAAAAAACTCACACAACCAGATTGTAGTGATGTAGTGTCACCCTCAATTTTCATTGGCACTATCTAGGCACAGGGTGTGAGGTGGTGACCAAGACAGAGAAGGACTTTGCTCGCTGTGGCTCTTATTCCAACTTGACGCCCTCCAAAAATAATCCATCCAAAGCAAGCCACAGACCTGATGTTACCCTTGCTTCACAACTGTGGAACTCGAGCTCAGCCAACCAGGGTCGTGTGAGACTCACAGAACCGCATGTAGAAGGGTTCTGAAGATAGTTCCGGAGCCACTGTCACGCCAACAAGAACCCAGGCACGTGGAAATGAGGAGGCTGGCTCACAGGAAGGAGCCCGATCACTTCCACCAGCAAGGAGAAAACAGAGTCCTCAACCAAGTCCAGGAAGACGAAGGCCAGGTAGAGCCTCATGGGAGGGGGCAGCCACAGAGCTGGCCCAGGAAGCAGAGGACCCAAAGATCCTCACCCCAGCCCCACATTTAACATGTTAAGGCTGGGACATTCTCGTACAACTAAAATAAACACTATGCAAAACAAAACAAATATATATATACACACGCACACTCACGCGCTCACATATAGGTCATCAGATGTTCAGCTTTTGAAAAAATTATCGAATAAAATGCAAAACAGACTTTCTTACCCTGTACCCGGTGAGGCAGACGAGTAGAGAGGCAGGGGTGGACAGAGGGAGGGTCAGCAGGCGAGGCACTGGCTAGGGTCAGGGAAGGTCAAGGTCAGCTCAGGAGCAGATTAGGAAGGTGTGGGCCTTGGGCTCAACATCTGCTCACAGATGAGAAAATGTCTGCTACACCCCGAGAAGGTGACAGAGGAGGGGCTCCAGAACCAAGCAGTGGCCATGACCACTTGAGTTTTTAAAAAAACAAGTGATTTCATTTTTTGACAGATGACTTGGACGTACCCAGTCCAAAGTGTGGCATCCAACAGCGCTGCTCCGTGTCCTCAGGCCCAGGGCTCCAGGCCCCCTGCAGCCAGAGCCTCGCCCAGGCACAGAATCCCTCCCTGGGGAAGCTCAGGGGGCGCTGTAACCCCCGCCTCGGACCCTCCTCCTCCTCAGCAGCACCCTGGACTGTTACCCCGACCTCGCCACCTTCCCGCCAGGGCACCTGCCAACTGCACATGAAACCTGCCCGAGGGCCTTGCCAGCGCTTGGAGGCGTCACGAGCACCTTCTTGGCATCTGCAGCAAGACCCGTCCCACCCTCTGCCCCGGGCTACCCAGGAGAACTAGCCACCAGGGAACGGGCCTCCGCCAGGCAGGAACAGCAGGCACCCACAGCAAGGATGTCCCCCATTCTGGACACTGTGGGTGGCCCTGGTGGCAACCAGGACTGGGAGGCAGACTGCACTAGAGACAGCTAATACAGATTCCCCCACACACACACACCCACACCTGGTGGTCATCCCAAGCCAGCCAGCCCTCTCCCACCTGGGGTGGGGTGCACCCTGTTCATGATCTGAGTGTTTAGGGTCCTCTCAAACCCAGTGCAAATGTTTTTGTCTGAAAACACCTAACATTCAAGAGCAGCGTGTCTCACTACTGGACCCCAGCCCAGCATAGTGTGAAATAGCGTGTTAAATTAACGATTAAGCAGGGCTGGGGGCTGGCTCAGTGATACATGCAGGAGACCTGGGTTCCACCCCCAGTGTAATGAATGAATGAATAAATGAATGAATGAACGAATGAAAATATGTGACAGTCTACGTGCCAGACACAGGGAAGACAAGGATAACCCCCCACCCCCGCAGAGGTACCATTCAAGGAACTTTTTGGCTGATGGAGACTGCCCCTTTGGTATTTATCTCTAGTGGGTCGGAATGCAGTCGAGGTCAAGGTTCTGGACCCAACAGAGGATGGGGTCCTGCGTTACTCAGGCATCTACTTCTGCCCTATCTGCCGCCAGCTGCACTTTAACTACTCAGCCTTTTTCTTGGAATGAATGCACGTTTCTTAAGTTAAATAAATGCAATTTAATGAGACTTTGTAACATTGCCATATGTGAAAAGGGGTATTGCTTGTGAAAAAATAGGAGACAATCTTCAAAATAAACACAACACCAAGCAGGAGCAAATTACAAATTTCCAGCGAGGTGCCCCTGCTTGCTGGTGAGGGCTGTCCCTGAGGAGGGCTCTTCCTCTGCTGAAAGGGAGACAGGAGGGTGGACAGGTGTCCCCAAGGACAAGGTGACACTGTCTCCCCTAGACAGCCAGAAGGGCTGGAAGGAAAGTGACTAAGGACCAGCCTCAAGGTCTCGTACCCATGTCACGGAAGGTGAGTGGCACACCCAGGGGCGTGCACCTTGTTCTTGGAGAAACCAGAAAACCTGAGCAAACTTGAATGTATCCTTCAACATCCAAGTAGATCACTTTGTGTCCAAGAAAATCAAACACAGGCAAGAGAAACAATCAAAACCACACAGGTCGGTTGACTGGATTAGTGACCAGAGTTTCTGGTTGAGTCTTCTCTGCGTCTTCAGGTTACAGATGATGGGAAAGCTCAGAGAGAGGCTAGGAGTCCAGACCCTTCCATCTACCTGACACCTCAGAGGAGAGGGCTTTACATACCTTTGCACAAGAGATCTTAGACCACCAGTGGACTTTGGACAAGTGGCCCTCAAGAAATGGGGACAGTGTGTCAGTTGAGGTCCAGTGGAGGTACAGCACACCTGAGCTGTGAACACACCTGAACGGATCTCCAGCTGTCCTGTCCTCTCTGTCCTGCTGGGGGGGAGGGGGGACACTTGTACGAGTCCCTTCCAACACAGCAGCAAATCTGGCCACTACAGGCCACAGTCCAGGCCCCTGTGATCCCCGGAAGCCAGGTGAAGCCCAACTAGGAAAACCTAACAAGTTGCACTCGAGGCTCACCAAATTAAAACCTTAAGTTGAAGTTGACTGTTTACATTACAAGAAGATTCTTCACTCTCCAAAAGCAATCCTTTGTAGGCTGAGCTTCCCTGGAACACTTAAGTGTTTGTTAACAGATTATTAACTACTTGGCAGGTTCTCAAGCTCTAAAGGAAACTTACAGGGAAAGGAAGCCGAAGGAACTGGAATCCTGCTCTGCTAGGCTGGGCTGCCAGACCTTTGCTAAGTGCTTCAACTTAGAGTATCTCGTTTAATTAATCCTCCCAGGAGGGGTAAGAATCTCCATTTACAGAAAACAGAGAAGTAAAGTAACTCACCCAAGGTCACACAGCCACTAGCACTCATAGAAGCAGCCCTTGGTAGGACCTTCCTAATGACATATCATTTGCATTTTATCACCAGATACAAAACTATGCCCCACCGACACACAGCGCAACCACTGGGTCTACTGAAATGAACGTTCATGAATGCTAAGAACATCAGGACAGCAATGTGCTACCGCACAAGAGGGTGACTACAAGTCACAACCATTTATCATAAATCTTATGAAGAACTAGGAGAGAGAAGTTCAAAGGTTTCCAACACAAAGACATGATAAATGTTTCAGAAGATGGAAATGCTAGTTACCGGCTTGATCATCAAGTTGTAAACATGTATCGAATTACCACCCTGCGCCCCATGAATGTGTGCAATTATTACCTTTCAATTTTAAACATAGAAAATAACTTCATAAAGATGACTGTCCAAAGTGTAAAACCACAACAGATCAGAGGCACCAAAAGGAAACTGAAAGAACCAGGCTGGAGAGGAGGGAATTCCTGCCTGTTATAACTTGGCAGTTCCTGTCATTTCTTTGTGTGTGCGCCATGTACACACACGTGTGCACACATGCACACACATACACACACACACACTCCTTCAGCCAAAAATGCTCCCCTGAGTGGATGGGAAAGAAAACCCAATGGGGCATATTCCCAGCTCATCTCCGAAGCCTGGGTCCCGCCTCTGCCTCCCAGGATCAGGGACTTATGTGCCCACCCGACAGCAGAGTCTAGAGCTTCTCCAGGGTGACCCCGGGCTGCTGCCAAGCGGGCTGGGGTGGGCCAATGGATCCAGCTTGAGAGAGAAACTCCGAGCCAGGTGAGGTGGTGCACACCTGTAAGCCCAGCGACTGGGCAGGGAGACCCGGGCAGGAGAGTGGCAGGCTCACGGCCACCTGGGCACCCTAGTGACACCCTGTCTCAGACCAACATTTTTAAAAAGGGTTGGGGATGTAGGTCAGAAGCAACCTGCTCCTGAGTTCAATCCCCAGTACCAGAAAGAGAGAGAGAGAGAGACAGACAGAAAGACAGAGAGACACACTCAGGACAAAGGGTAAAATTCCTTGTTACTGGCCAATAGCAGGTAGGAAAAGAAGGGATTGAAAAGGACAAGACAGAGAGGAGGGAAGGGGACAATGGGAGGGCAGGAGGCAAGAAATTGACTTAAAATATCTTGTCAATGTTCACAGCAGCTCAATTCACAATAGCTAAGCTTACATGCCCTTTAACAGATGAATAGATGAAGAAAATGTGGCACATATACACAATGGAATACTACTCAGCCTTAAAGAAGAATAAAAGTATGGCATTTGCAGGTAAATGAATGGAACTGGAGACCTTCTGCTAAGCGAAGTAAGCCAGTCTCCAAACAAACAAACAAACAAACAAAGGCCAAATGTTCTCTCTGATTGAGGATGCTGACTCACAGTAAGGGGCGGAGGGAATAGAAGTTCATTGGATTAGACAGAGGGGAATGAAGGGAAGGGAGGGGGGAACGGGAAGGGGAAAGACAGTTTCCTGTGTTCATACATGAATACACGACGAGTGCAACTCCACATCATGCACAACCACAAGGATGTGGAGTCACACTCCAGGTATGTATGATATGTCAAAATACATTCCACTGCCATGTTTAACTAAAAAGAATAAGAAAATAAAAAATTTAAGAAATGTCAGTGGCACGGGATTTAAAACATCATCTTTTCTGTGACTGGAAGCATTTTCAGAAATCAAAGATGAGGAGAGCTGCCGTGCTGCGGTGGTAGGATTAGGGTTGCCTTTTGTGAATGTCTTTTTAAAAGTTCTTATTACACTAGTTTTACAGCAGGTAAATTTTTGGAGTTGAAAGGTATAAGAATATTCATGGAGAGAAAATTCAGAACAACCCACCAAAGGGAACTTGGTTTATAATAATTTCATAAAACCGTGTTCTGTGTGGTTCCAACATCTCCTAGGGCCCCGAGGCAGGGCGGGATCAGGCCTCTGGGTTTCAGAAACCTTGGGGGGGGGCGGGGGGGCTGTCTGCGTGCACCTTCTAGAGGCCCAGGGATGCAGCCTGCACTGGGAGCCAGGGTTATGCTCTGAGGACAAAACAGACTACCTCAGACAGATCCCCTTTCCTGGGTCACTTATGTCCTTCTAATTGCCTATTGCAGTGGCCTCTTCAAGGATCAAACAAAGCCCTCTGTTGGGAACAACAATGACTGATGCCTGTCAGTGGGATACTGAGTACACCAGACAAGCCCAGGTCTTTACGTAAGACGTTCCGGAAACGCATCATTCTACCCGCTATGGTACATTCTGGGATCAGCCTCACTTGTACAAATGAGGAAGCAGAGGCTCAGAGAGGTTCAGTAATGGGTCCAAGTAACACAGCTGGAAAGGGGCAGAGCCAGGACTGGCTACTCAGGCAGTCAACTACCAAGCCCTCGCTCCCTCTCCCCGCCATGTTGTACCAAGACAGATTCCCAACATACATCAAGGTTGAAATGGTTCCCTAGAGAACACCTGTCCTCCACAACCTGCATTCACCCAGAAACATCCCGATTTAGCATACTGCCTTCTCACAAATCCATCCACAGTCTGCCCGTCTGGCTCCTGGTGAAAAGCAGCCTGGAAACACCTTTGAGCTCAGACGTTGCCATTTCTGAGCTGGAAATAGCTGGGCACCTGGGTCCACCCACTGGTGCATGGGGGCGGGGTGGGGGGGTGCAGGCGGGAAGGGGGTGTGGATCTGCAATAGCTGTGGCGCACAGCAGGGAGGGACGGCCCTGGGGACCAAGCCATCTCCAATGCCTCCAGAGGCCCTGGTCTTTCTGAAAGTGGCCAGGGAACAACAGGAGAGGTGGTGTGCGCACCCGCAGCCCTGGTGACTTCAGAGGCCTCAACCTGCCCAGGTGGGAGCTCCGGAACCCCTGCTGGCCCAATGCTCCCTGAGGTTCTCAGCTGTGCACAGCCTCAGGCGCTCTAGCACCTGGCCCAGGACTGAGGCGGGAATGTGGAGAACTTTCCCACTGTGACTTCTCCCAGCCTCCCCACTGAAGGCCATGTGAATAGTCCCCCTGTGGTCCTACAGGATGTGGCCCCCCTGCTCCACGGGACAGTGGTTCAGCCGCAAGAAACAGCTTTTTCTATCCCTGTGTAAACTGAAGACCCCACAATGGGGCCGAGTAGGAAATGACAAGTTTTGGGCCCAGGGCCTGGGCACACTAGGCTCTCAGTCCTTCTGCTGCAGACTCTCCACCATTTCTTGCTGTGTGACCTCAAGAAACCACCCACCCTCTCTGGGTCAGAGTTTTCTCATCTGTGCAAATGGCACCGCACCAAATGAAAAGAACAAGCAAATCCTGGCCCATCTCCTCGGTCCAGAGCAACAGGCCAGCGCTGGGTGAGGGGAAGGAGGCAAACTGAGGCCCTGATCTAAGTCCTTTGCATGTATTCACTCATTTAATCTTCCTCAACCCTAGGAGCTGGGTGTGACCTTTATCCCCCTGGACAGGTAAGGAAACGGAGGCACGATCTTCTTGAAGTCCGGTGGCTAGTGAGAGGCTGAGGCAGGACAGGAGCAGGAGCAGGCTCTGGAGCCCTCCAGGTGACCACCACGCAACGCTGCCCAGGGCTATGCCCACGACCCCCCTCTGCCCTCCAAGGACACAGGGGAGGTGTCGGGCAGGATGGCTCTGATGACTTAAATGCTGGTAAAATATTTAAATAACTCTTTGAGATAACAGTAGGAAAGACCCTGGCAGAGAGCATGATTAACCACCCAATCAAAGTGTTTAGGCAGGACTGCCACAAAGGTCCAAAGAGGAAAAGAAGAGGAGAAACGGGAAAAAAAAACAAAACTTGCAAGATAATTCAAGACTGGAGGAAGCCAAGGAGGCCGACCGTGAACTAGCCTTTGCCAGGAAGCAGATTCTAACGGAAAAGAGGAACAGAGGGGCTATTCCAACAAGAAGCAAAATTCAGACAGTCAGGCCTGTCGGTGACTGCACGTGGGTTGGGAGAGAGAGCAGGGTACAGGCTGGTGGGTTCAGGAGTCTGGACTTGACCCCAAGTACTAGGAGCCGCGGAGATGCTCGAGTGAGGATATGGGAGTATCATGACCAAAATGTCTGCTAGTGACAAACCGGGTGTTGGTCAAGGAGGCCTTGGGTCCTGACAAAGCAAGAGCTTAAGGTCACAGTGGACCACAGGGAGCAACCAGGGAAGTGGACTCCTGAAGTCTTCCCGGGACTGTTTGGAGGATGGCATTCTGTGGTTTGGATCTCAAACGTCCCCCAAGTGCCCATAGGCCAAAGCCTCGGTCCCCAGCCTACAGTGCTCCTGGGAGGCAGAGGAGCCTTTACGAGGTGAGGCCTGGTAAGCAAAAGTGAGGTCACTGGGTCAGGCTCTTGGAGAGCTATAGAGACTGCAACCCCTTCCTCTCTTTCTCTTTGTTGCCAGGTCACAAGATGCACATGTTCTCCCACCATATGTTCCCGCCACCGAGATGTTCCGCCTAGCCACAGGCCCAAAGCAGCCATGAAACCTCTGAAACTGTGAGCCAAAATAAACCTTTCCTCCTTCTAAGTTGTTTATGTCAGGTATTGTGTCACAGCAATGGAAAACTGACTAGCATATTAGGGAACCAAGCAAACATGATGCAAAAAGCCCCCAGGGTCACATCCAGTGAAGAGGATTCTGTTTTGAAACGCTGTTTTTAATCTTTCGGTTGACCAAAAACACACAGGGAAGAAATGAAGCATGAATATCAACCAGAGGCTCTCCAGAACTCTCCCCTCTTCCCTCCCATTAGCTGTGTGGCGACCCTGCAGACTCACCATATGGCCCACCAGCCAGGCGGCCCCTGCAGATCCTGGGCGGCCTGATCTGCTTAATTATTTGGTGCTATAAATAGAAGCACTGGACAATAGGCTGAGATGTGTGCCGCCTAGCCAACAGGGTCCCCACTGGCGGAATCAGAAAGCAGGGGTTTTATTTGCTCACTCCTTGGGTCACCGCCCTCCTCCTGAGTCACGACAGCCTCTGGGTGGCTTCAGACCCACGTTGGACCTGCAGGCCCCTACCCCCCCAAGCTGCGCAGGCAGGGGGTGTCCAAGGGCACTCCCAGTCCTTACAGGGGAGTGGGCTTCAGGGAGGAGACAGCCCAGGAGACTCGAAAGGTCCATTGGCTCCAGTGTCTCCTTCCCTAGGGGTCAAGACCTAGGGCCGTCCCCTGGGGCTATTCCTACCCCAACACACACACCTTCAGCCTTCACCCAGCCCCACCCTGCTCCCAGGCTATGCCAGCCACCCCAGGGTGAACTCCTCCAGACCCAGAACCAGAACCAGAACCAGGAGAGTTTAATGGACAGGCCCAGGGCCTGCAGGAGAAGTCTGGCGCCCAAGGGCCCCCTTCCCTCCCCACCTGCAGCCCGGTCACCTGGCCATCTCCAGCTGTCACTCCTGCCCCAGTGGCCTCCCTGCACCATGCAGAACAGAGGTTTTGTACCCGGCATGGATGCCCTCCCTTTCCCAGCTCCAGGGTTGTTCTCCCTCCCCACAAGGGACCCAGATGTGGAGACACAGGAGCCTGACATCACCAGCTCCCGGGATCGGCCATTTTACTACTTGTAAGACCTGACGCCAGCCGCCGGACTGCTCAGAGGCTCCGTTTCTTCATCTATGCAATGGGTGCAATAAAGACACGACCCTCCTGGCGTGGCTCTGAGGACCCCATGAGAGAGGGAGACCGTGAAGGGTGTCACCACCAGCCCCACGCACAGCAAGTGCTCCCCAAGGGTGTCACCGGCACCCTACCTACTGGGGCTCCGCACACATGGCAGAGCAGCTCTTTCTCCCCTTTCCTCTTCCCCCTCCACCCCCGAGGACCTCAGGTGGCCACAGGTGTCTGCCCATTCAACCTTTGCCCCTGGGGGCTCTGACACTGCCCAATGTGAAGCTGAAAGCACTTCCCTAAGCATCTGGCGCCTGCTGTCACCACCCTGGCCCTGGCTCAGGGGCCCTCCCTTGCACAGGTGGCCAGTGCAGGAAGAGCCCCTTCCTGCCAGGTGTTTGCTAGTCTCCGTGGTGATGGCCAGGCCATCGGGGCAGGGGCGCTCACACAGAGGGGGCAGCCAGGTAGGAGACAAAGTCCCAGGGGACCCCAGCCTCCCACTGAAGGGCCAGGCCGACTGGAGGAGAGAGACTCCTGTCCCTCTCAGGAGCCCGAGCACATTTTCCCAGAGGAAGGGCCTCTCAGTGGTCCCCCCAGGACTCCAGGACATTCCCGGGGTCCAGGCCAGGTTTCCCTTTATTTGGAAGCTCCTGCATTCATAGAGTCTGTCCAGCTGCCCATCTCCTTCGGAGCCATCTCTAAGTCCCCATTGTGTGTATTTCAGAGTCACTGGAGGGTCGTGGCTGAGCTAGACGTCACAGCGACCCCGTGAGGACAGGGTCAGGCACTGCCAGCCTGAGAGAAAGGCAGCCCCTGGTGAAGTCCCACAGCACGAGGGACCACACTGTGTGAAGGACATGGCAGTGGAATCAGAGGCCGGGGGTCAAGTCCTAGCTGTGCCACTTAGTGGCTGGGGGACGCTGTCAATCCTTTAACCTCTGGGAGCCTCAGGTTCTTCCTCTGAGAAATGGGATGGAAATGCCTTTGGGCGGGGACTGTCTGGAGACTTGAAAGCTGTGATTTAGAAAGGTGACAAGGACACAGTGAGAGCCTGCTTACTAGGGCCAGCTTGACAGCAGGCTGCTCCTGCTCTGGGGAGAGGGTAGCCATGAGATTCACCCAATGTTTCACCAAAGTGCATTCCCCAGAGTCGAGCAGCAGGTGGGAAGGGGAGGAAGAAAGAGACCTCTCCTCTCTCTCGGGCAGAAGCTGCAGGCAGATGAAGTGCAGTGTAGGTGGCCAGGCAGCGAGAGCCGGAAATAGCAACTGAGGACTTTGATTGGAATTAATAATAAAGCCACACCTGTCAGCTGACTTGGAGCCCCTGAATTTGCCACATGGCCATTATGTCCGCCATCCGATCAGCTGGTCCCTGAGCTCAACAATGCCAGGATGCCATGTGCTGTGTCTTGCTGTCCCCCGCACCAGGAGGTGGACGCTGCCCTCAGCTGGTGGACAACTCCAGGCTCCAACCATGCAGGAGGTCATCCCCAGAGATCCCCACGCAGTCAAAGCCTGAGGGCGCCCTGCCCTGGCCAGCCAGCCCTGGGAGCAGCTGGGCAGCTTTTCGGATGGTCACCCTGAGCAAGGGAAAAACACTCTCTTGCCAAGAGTTACTGACTCCCGACCATGAACAAGGACTGATGGGACTGCTGGGTGACAGAGGGATTTCCCCACTTGAACAGCAAACAATGGTGTCACCTCGCTATCACCCAGGAGGCAGGAGGGGCAGGACTAACAAGGCCCCCACACACTGAGATCTGGTCGCTCTAGCAACCCAGTGTGGGTTGTGTGAGCGCTTAGGAGATGCCCAGAAGGTGCAGAGGGTAGACCCGCAAGAGCATGGACCCCTGCAGGGCTCAGGGGTGGAAAGCAAGCTTTGTTCAGGTCCGGAAAAGTTCAGAAAGCCACAGGAAAAGAAAACGTGGCTAGGAGCTCAGCCTTCTGTAAAGCAAACGCCAATACTATCTGGCAGCCTGGACCTGGTGCACGGAGCTGAAGCAGGCCTCGTGGGTGAATCAAGAGGTGCTGGGGATTTTAAAAGGAAATAATCCACCCTGGGGTCTTCCACATCCTCCCCTGCGCTCGCTCTCTCTCTCTCACACACACACAGCACATATGAGAAAAAAAAAAAAAACATATAAAGGTCTCACAAGTCTCACACTTGGTCCCCCAGCCTATGGTTGACTTGTAATCAGAAACATGTTCATGAACGATCACCTTTCAGCAAGGTCCCTTAAGGGGAGCTACTGACTAACTGCAAACACTTCCATCACCATCCGGGCAGAGGAGCTGTTATTTGAACTGTGCAGGATGTCCCCACACGGCAAGGGAGGGACCAAGGAGGAGCCTGGATCCCAGCCCGAGTGCAGGTACCAGCTAGCACAGTTAGCAGACGGCCATCTGGCTCCGTGCATGCTGATGTGGGATCCCAGGAAACCCAATCACTCCAGGAACCGGCCCACTGTCCACGGATGTCACCAGAGACATCAGTCAAGGCCCAGCAAGGCCTGCCACAAACAGGCTACAGGGTCACTCTATCTCTCCTCCTTCGTCACATCCTGGAATACCACAATGACACCCAAGCCAGGGCCTCTGAGGACGCATGAGAGGAAATCCAACTGTATGTGCTGGTCCTCAAGGGGTGGCTCTCATCGGCCAAGAGGCAGCATAGGCTGGGGAGCTGGGGACGCGGGAGGCTGGGGGAATGAGCAGGGGCGACTGTGAGAGAGAGAAGATACTGGTGGAAAGCTGTGGTCAGGAGGGAGCGGGCTAACCCGGGTCACCTACCTCCAGGAAGAAAACCTCTGTTTCTGTGTTCTTCTCAAAGAACCCCTGGTGTCCCAAGGACCTGGCTAAGGACAGCTTGGGCCACCAGGGAAGCAGGTCAGCCTCTGCCTGTGAAGACCGTTGAGCTCCTAAGGGATCAGAAGAGTCACACCTCCCAGCAGACCAGACATCCCTGTCTGAGGAGCTGCTCCCTGTCCACAGACAGGTTGCCTGACTGGTGGCCTCCGGCCTGTGTGCCAGTCAGGGGGCTCATGTGGCCCCTCCAAGCTTGGGACTCAGGGATACTCTATCCAGATCCCCTGTGCCCACCTCAGAAGAGATTGTGAAGAGAAATGAGTGATTGGGCTAGAGGGATTCTGGGGTCCTGGCCATCTGCCTTAGAAGTCACCCTTCCCCAGCCTTCATTGAGAGGAACCGAGACTTAGAAATCCAGACTCTGGCAGACAATGTCCCCAGCTATTCAATGCAAAGGCCACTCCAGGTCCCACGGGAAGACACAGCCCAGGCTGAGTGTGCTGACTTGGGGAGGTGAGAACAGTTGGCTGCGGAGCATAGCTGGGAAGAAACCCACTGGGAAGGTCACACCGAGGTGGCCCTGGCTGTCCTTCAGTGGGATGGCCTCTCCACCAGGCTTCCAGGCGGCCTTGATTTCCACGCTGGCTCTCCTGACCCGCTCTCTCCACTTCCGTGCTCACCAGGCAGGTTCCTCCTGGGCCTCCCTGCCCAGCAAAGTTCAGCCTGTCTTTCAGGATTCAGATTGACATCGAGCTCCCCCATCAGGCTGGGCCAGCCAGGGAGATGCACCGGCCCCACACACCTTTGAGGAAGGACCTGTGGCCCACCCCTCCACGGAGCCAATAACCAGCCATTGCCCGAAGAGCCCTCTCCCACGGAAGATGCTCAATCTGCCTTCGTTAAACCAGGGACTCATTTAACACTGCTCTTTTGACTGAGCTACCGAACAGCCAACCCCTCTTTTGGCACACCCATAGTAGCAGATTAGAGAGACCTGATGACAAGGGGCCAATGACATGGAAATGCCATCACCAGAACAGGCTCCCTGGGAATCACAGAACTTACTCGCCACACAGGGAGGTGCTTGCCCTGGGATGTGTTGGGTCCTGGGATCCAGAATGGTGGCTTGCTATCCTCATTGTCCTAAGCTCTTTATTCCAAGAAGGTCAGTTTTAGTGGCACCTTCTCAGCAGCAATGCTGCCACCAGGTGCAAACAACATTGCTTACCAAGGCACTTCAATCAGGATAGTGTGACAGCACCGTAAATCCTAAAAAGGTTATAATTAAAGATGCTGTTAAAACAACCCAGGGCATAGTGTTACTAAAGATGTTTACAGAGTTTAGAGCAATATAAATAGCAGGGTTTATGGTGTCATGCTGAAAATTTTGAGCAGGGTGACGTTCCAAGGGGACACTCTGAATGTCCATCGAAGCTGAGGCTTCTCCTGCCCGAGCCTTCTCTCCCTGATGTGAAACGACTAAGGAATAGCCTTTGCCCTCCCAAAGGGGAGATGAGATCTTGCTGCCCCAAAAGTAGGAAGGACATCTACACCAGGACACCAGCCAAAGCTCAGGGACCGCTGCAGGTCCTCAAACTGTGTGACGAGCTCACAGCACTGAGAAGCTGCCAGCTGGAGTTTTCAAGCCATCTGCAGAGAACGGCCAGCATTTATCAGAATAAGGGAGTTGTTTCCAGCATGATTGCAGCCTGAGTCTGCAGACTGCCCTCGACACAGAGAAAGGCAGTCAGCAACAGTGCTGGCCACTAAAGTGTCCCCCATGGGCCAGGCCCTCTCTCCACACCCACTTCCTAAGGACCCTCCTCTAGAGCTATTGTTGACATACCCACTTTACGGAGGAGGAGATCAAGGTTTGGTGAGTACGTAACTAATGCAGCGTCACAAGGCCAATCAGCAGCGACTTCTAAATGTGATTCAGATTTGCGACTGCCAGTTTGGCTCTGAATAAGACTATTTCTGAGGAGGGAAATGAAGCTGAGAAGGCACATCATCTACTTTTCCCTCTGTGTACTTTCATATTGTTTGAGTGTTTTAGCAAGAGCAGGGATTCCTGCATGACTTTTTAAATCTTCCAAGCAGCAAAAAAATAATTTAGGAGCAAGAAAAATGGCCCCATCCTATAATGAAATATATCACACTATGACAATATCTACCAACCACCACCACAGAAACTTTCTGCGCTTTGCTCTTATCTGTGCATTTCCGGAAAGTTATCCTGAAAAGAAAAGCAGAGGTGGACGAAAGTCTATGCAAAAGGGGCCTTTTCCTTAAAGTGTTGCCTTTAACGACAAATAAACTGGAAAGATACTTAATGTCCAACACCAGAGGATGAGAACTGAGCATCCTCTTGATGGACAGGGGAGATGCTATTGAAAATATCTTCGAAATAGTAGCAACAGGGGGAAATGCGAATTACAAGTTTCTAGTGTTAAAAAGTAGGGACTTAGATACCTCACATACAGGCATGTCACCAGCATCAGAAAGAAGAAAAAGAAAAGAAAAAAAAAAACAGGTAACAAATAGCCTAAGTATTTGTGCATATAAATATTGGTACAAGCATTCTCTTCCCCTATAAGAATACAGACACAGATTAGGGTTGGTCAGGGTGAGCAGAAAGTTTTCATTTTTCATGTTATAGCTTTCTAACTTATTTAAATGTTGATCACAAGTGTCACTTTGCTTTGAAAGAAATAAATGCTTTCAAGTTGCCGTATATTATGATCCAATCGAGTTTTCAGAATAACTTTTCACAATAGACTAATGTACTGCCACCTCTGACCCCTGCATTGAAAAATGACAGCCTACATAGATTTCTCTTTATGATTTTTTTTCTATTTTCCAAGTTTTCTACCATTATTATTATCATCAATCCCCCCGCCTAGGTTTTACCAGCCATGTCTTTCCTCAGTTGCATCCAGAGGCTCCTATTGCTGAGAGTGCAGGGGACAGAGGAGGCCATATAAGATCCATTATGAGAGGCTGGACACAGAAGAGACTCAAATCCCCACTGGCTTAGCTAGAATCCCTGGACCCTGAAATACAAGGGAAGCCTGACCCAGAGGCACCCTAGGATTACAAAGGGAATCTTTCTCTGGTTTTACTCTGAGCCATACCCTGGCTGGGTCACTGGGCAAATGAAAACAGGAACCTCCAGCTCCTGCAGGTGATCTGTTCATTAAGGAGAGGTGGCACCTCCCATGTGGAATCTGCCATAGAGGCTGCAAAGATGACCTAGACCTGGACTCTGATATCCAAGGAAGGCACTGGACAGGTGAAGAGGTAAGATCAGGCAGAAAATGAGCACAGTCCTAACACCAGAGATACAGATAAAGGCCAACGGGGGTCTAAAAGATGGAGAGGCTCCCTGCCAGCCTAGGGCACAAGGAGCACTCCCAGGGAAGTAGCTCATGAACTGGGTTGAAGTCTGGGGGTATTCAAATGCAGGCCAGGTATGACCTGCCCAGGCACTTAGACCACGTGTTCTAGCAACTGCCTCTCCTGCTGAAGTGGGGAGGCTGCCAGTCAAGCTGTGTCAGGGCACCGTCGTTTCAACAGACCTGGGTGCCTGGGTATTTTTCTCCCAGAGTATATAGCTCAATTACAAACACTTTGGAAACAAATTCGTGGATCATCACAGAATGCATTAGAAATGCATAAATCCACAGGAAACGAGGCCTAACGGGGCCCACCAGGGGTGCTTTCCTATAGGACATCCATTGCTCTGATTAAACTCCCTACTTAAAATCTCCTTTCCATGATCATCCCCTCTGCCCAACTTTGCTAATAGCATTGAAAATAAAAACGCAGATCCCATATTTGCTTAATGATCTTCACTGCCTTAGACATGAGCTGCTATTTCAAAAGAGCAAAGTGCTTTTTAACAAAATCTAACAAGTTCCTTAGATTCTCTCCCCCCCACACACACCCCTGAGCGCCCAAACCTGGCCACAGGAAGGAGGCAGTTACCTGATTCCACTTGCTCCACCCCACCCCACCCCACCCCCCAGAGCAGTCCAAGTCCCCCCCTTCAATTGCAGTAAGATTGACCACGCCTCCATCATGCCTCAGACCACAAGTAGGACCCAAGACCCAGAAGGATAACCACACGGAGGGAGTCACACTTGAACAGGAGAGTTAAGCAGGAGCCCAGAAGAAAATGCACACCTGAGGTCCCACCAGGGCTCTCTTCTAGATGGACTCAGGGGGTTAACTTTTGCAGGAGTTTATTAGAAAATGAAGTAATTGAGTTCACTTAATTGAGCATGAAAGACATATTGAATAGTGATGAGGAGAGGAGGTGATGATCTATTCTTAAGCCACACGGTAGTATCTAGCCACTGGAATAATTAGACACTTCAGAAAAGGACCAAGAAAATTTCTTTGTACAACGGGGATAGGGGGACATTAAGGCAACATCTTATCAGGGAAACCTGTGCCTGCCCACGGGGAGGAGGCCACCACAAGAGCTCTCTTGCTTCTGGGGATGTTTTCTTAGCTCCATTCAGGCACAGAGAAGGGTCCTTCATCTTGCACCTTGTCTTTTGGTTCTAATTTACTGATTCATGCTTACATTTCAGCTCTTGGGTCCTTCCCTCTAGAGATGCAGATAAAGATGTTCATTTAAAGATGGACAGATCCAAACTCAAACCCTAAATTTGTTTGGGAAAGTTCCATAATGTCCCATGTAGAGTACAGGAATGTTGTCACCTACGCGATAAGGGTGTTGTGAAGACAAAACCTGGCACAGAGGCAAGGCCGGTGCACTGCAAAGACTCTGTTGTGGACTCCAGGCAGAGTGGAGTGCAGGTAAAGGAAGCCCTTCAGGTGGACATCGGTTCCGTAGTAACCAGTGACCCCAGCTGGCCCTGTTTGAACACAGGGAAGATTGGCAGCTGTGCCCAGCACTCAGCCTAACAATCCAGTCAAAAAAAAATATTTCCAGGGATAAGGCCATCAAACTGGAAATTCCAGACCACATACCCACTAAGAAACATTAGCAAATATAATAAGTTCCAGAACACTAGAGGCAAAAGACCTTTTAGACCACTATTCAAAAACCTCTTAAAAGAAGCAGGGACCAAATCCACCCTACCACCTGAAACAATGAAAATCAAAGAATGTATGTGAAACAACAGTGTTCAGACATGGGAAATCAGCCAGGGCTGGACAGCAATGCTGGGTACTGGCCCCAGCTTCCCATCTGGGAACAGCATTTAGGCCACAGGGCAGAGAAGGGGCCACCAGATTTCTCCTCGTTGAGTTCAGAAGATGGGATTCCAGGGAAGGCAAGGAAGCTAACAAGTCAGGGCACCAAAGAATACTCTAGAGAGTGACAGCAGGACCCCCCCACCCCTTGAATCTTCAGCTCAGTATTATCAACACAGACGTGTGTGAAAAAAACCACCCAAGGAAGGGGAGAGAAACACCAGGAAGCTGCAGAGAGCTCAGTCCCCCAGAGCCCACACAAAACCAGAAATAGCTCATGTTCCCACTAGCCAGCGTGGAAACCTCCAAATTCACAAGGTACCAGGTAGAGTACTCAGAATAGCAGTGCTTCTGTAGTGGGGGAAAAAAAAGATTAGTCCTAGATTAAGGCAGCTCTGGTGCCACTTAATAAAACTTAAAAGCAAGACCCCAGAGGATCAAACTGTTTCCACGTTAATAACCGTGACCCAGAAAATAAGCTCAAGATTATTTTTAGAGGAGTCCTAAAATATCCAGAACCCAACAAGGTAAAATTCACAATGTCTGGCATCCACCCAAAAATTACTAGGCATTCGAAGAAGTAGGAAAATTGAACCCATAACGAAAAAGATAAGTTTAAAAATCCCCCAACTCTGCAATCACATCTGCAGTGATTTCAAGACCACCCAACTCCAGAAATGCATTCTTAAATGCTTCTCCAGAACCCTGCAAGAGATTTGCTCTGCTTTTTTTTTTCATTCTAGACAATCAACTAAGGTGGAGAAGAGTTTAAAAAATAAAGTAATGCCCACTTTCTATTTTGCTTCTGTGTTTGCTAACAATATCATCTTTCTGAAGCAGCAATACTTTCCCATCTCATGCACCTTCTAACCCTGTAACTACAATTTTACAAAAGCCTGTGCTTGTTTTCAGCGGTTCTTACTAGTTTTAGTTGATTATGTCTCCACCACCCTGAACCCTCTTTTGACCTGCCCTGTTAGAGGACTTTCATTCCTCATTCATAAGATTCTGTCTGTCAACGTTAGAACTCATCGAGGTCACTACGTATGAATGTGATCTCTTCTTTGGATGCTTTTACCCTTTTCTTTTTCATTTGGTGACTAATGATTTAATTCTTTAATGACTGACATAGACTCAAAATGTCATGGCTAACAGCTTCCATCTTGAGCTGTGTTCCCCTTTAAGGTCCTCAGATGCACTGCTGTCTGAAGGCAATCTAGGGGAGTAAGAAACCCATCCACAGGCCCAAGCGTTCCAAGGTCATGTTCCTCAGTCATCCATCCCATGGGACCAAGAGTAACTACAGTTAGTGCCACTGATCTTTCTGCAATGAGGGCACCTGAGAGAGTTAGTTGGTCAAGCCACTGGGATGGTAGACACCTACGGGGACCTTGCTGCAGTCTGCTTTAACTTCTTCTCTGTCATTGCCCTAGTCATTCCCCTTCCTTGGAGCCCTGTATGGCTAGACTAACATACCAGCTTTGGTCTCTTTTGGGTCATCATGCATTCTTTCATTTAAGCAAAGAAATGTTTATTGAGTGACTACTACCTGCCAGGCAGCACTTTTAAACCCCATGTCCCTCTGGAACCTTATAACATCCAGAGGTGAGAAATCTGAGAGCTCTAAGAGACTAGGCAGCTCCAGGTCACATGGCTAATGAAAGGTGAAACCAAGTACTTGAACCCAAGACTCCTAGAACCAAGGCCCACTCGCTGCCATCCGAGCACTAATCTGGATCCATGGATGAATGGGAAAGCCTGTCTCCTCCCTGTCCAGCCTGCTCTTGGCTTCCTCGGGATCCCTATAGAGTGCTTCTCTATAATCTGAGTGATTCCCCAGCCTCAAACCCTGACTCAGTCACATTTGATGAGTTTCTACAAAATTCAGATGGGCTTCACCTAAACCTGTACCTGTCCTCACTCTCCAGGGTGCCGGGGCAGCCCTAGGCAGACCTGAGGGGTCTAAGGGTGGACTCAGGCTGGTGGACATCCTGTGCCCCCTTCCTCATGAGCCACCTTCAAGGACACGGCTGTCAAGCCTGGCTTGTGCAGAAGGCCCGGCTCCCTGATAGGGCTGGTCCCTAGGCCAGAGCGGAGGCAGCCAGAATGCAACTCCCCCCACCCCTCCGCTGCTGCTCGGTGGAAACTGGGTCAGAGCTGGCCAGCCCATTCATTTAATCCAAGGAGCCTGGATGGTTCCGGGTGAGCCCTGCCTTCCCCAAGTGCTGCTAGTGCAAACAGACCTGGGTCGATCCACAGCAGGGCTCCAGGAGCATGCTAGAGGAAGATAAGGGAAGGCCCCCCAGGTCTTTGAGCCAGCGAGCTCTGAAGAGGCCGAGAGCGGAGATAGGACTTTCCTACTAGGTTCACTTAGCTCAGACAGTGTAAGACAACAGCCAGACAGCAGAATAACCCCAGGCCAGGAGTACAGGCAATCTTACTACAGCTGTTTCCTAGACCCTCATATTTCCCATGGGTGAAACAAGGTGGATGGATAAGCAGTTGTGCTGAATCTTTGGTTGACACATACCAACCTGACCACCTAAGTCAGATACAGTCTCCTTCTGGAGAAATTCATGTGTACACAAAAACACAAAATACACCTGCATTTTCTAGAGGGGCACAGACCCCCAGAAGCTCATATACAGGTCCCAGGCTGACAGCATCTTATTTAAAGGTTCCAGGTCCACCTTGCTGATCATTCACCTGCTTGCTGTCAGATCCAGTCCTTATACCTCCTCTATGGACTACAACTCCCAGAATCCCCTGCTCTAAGGGGCCTGGCCAATAGAAACGCAGGTAGAAGCCTAGCGGATGAAGAAGGGGGAAAAAAATATCACAGTATTTCTCCCTGTCTCTGCATTGGGTCATGCCTCCAAGATAAGAAATTGTCCTGTTCATGCATCCGTCCCCTGGTTTATTTCCTGATTCTACCTCCACCTCCATGACAGAAAGGACAATGTCTATCTTGGTCAGTGCTATATCCTCAGCAATCAGCACATCTGGCACACAGTAGGTGCACAGTAAATCTTCACATGAGGTGAAAGTGGCTCTATCACCTCTGAGAGTCCTGCTCTCCCTGAAGTCCTTTCCTCAGGCCTGACCCACCCCCAGCAGGCCATCCGAAGTTCTAGCTTCCACCAAGTGGGTCCACTATGGGGCTCTGGGAAACCAGCTCTGCCCTTCTCCCTCCCTCAGTACTGGGGATGCTAGCAGCCTCCTGCTGTCATCAGTCTCTGGGTCGCCTCTCTGCTTCCTAATTAATGTTTGATTCTCACTGACACCTCTACAACCAGCTCCACGTGGACTTGGTCTCCTTCCATTGGACTTCTCAGCCTGAGCTGTTTCCCTAGGGTCAGCCTCTCTCTAGCTTGGACGTTCTGGGGCTCTGTGCTTCTGGAAAGGCCTGTCTGAGATCAAGAAACAAGCCCAAAGGAAGTTCTGGTACATGGGAAAGCCTGTGTGGGCAATGGCCCTGGCTTGTTGGGTTTCATCCCAGGGGAAAAAGGCTCCGTGTGAAAAACCTCATAATCACCACCTTGACAAACTGTCTGCTGCCTTTTTGTGGATGAGGGAAACAAATGTGAAGCCCTAGCAGCCATCCCCAAAGACCTCATTCAGCTGGGACAGCAGCTCAGGTGAGTCCTCCCAGAATTCCTAGGTGGGAGCCCCAGCTCGCTGCTAAGCTCCCTCTGCCACAAAAAGACTCCATCGTGCAAAGACAACCTGAGGTACTCTCATCCTGGGTGCTCCCACGAGAGTGCACTGTCTGGATTCCATCAGCCATGAGTAGCCGTCACTACCCGAGAGCGAGTACAGTGGGGACTACACCCCTGGAAGTCTATGCAGGTGGGCACCTTACATCCTCATTATGCCAGGTTCTGTAACTAATAGTCCCATCTATGAGCTCCTTGGTTCCTTCCACTCATTCTTCAAGGCAGGCAGGGTAGGCACCAGGCCATGGTTACAGGCAGGATTCTCTTCCCTGAGGACTGAGGCACAGAGAGGTTTAGTGGTGGCCAAGGCCACACAGCCACATGGAGGCAGAGCTGGGATTAGAACCCAGGTAGATTTCAACTACCCTCCCACAACTTGAACACAAGAACACATATAAATCTCAATACCTAAGAAACTTGGGTCCCACTGGATGAAGATATGTGGTGAGGATCTCAATGCAAATTGAATCATATGAAAGTACTGGTATTCAACCATTTTTTTTAAACCTCAAAAATGGAAATTTCATACGGGTTGAATAAATGGTCTCACTGGGTGGCAATCTTAAGAAGGAAACAGCAGGGGAGTAGAAAGTAAAAATGAAATGCAAGGAGGCCACACAGGGCTTGGCAAGGGTCAGGACACCCCTGCTGACAACTCAGGTTCAAACTCACCCCAAACCTCTGGGAGACAGGGTAGAACTGCCCTGTTCAGCCTGGCAGGCACCAGCTCCATCTGCCAGGGACATTCAAACTGCTGAACAAGTCACGTCCCCAGTCACACTCACCACAGCTCCAGAGCTCAGTAGCCCTGTGTGCCTGGTGGCTGCCATTCTGAGCCACATAGCTACAGAACACTGCTATCCTCACAGAAAGTCCCACGGGCAGCACGAGGCAGGGCAGCCTCAGAGGGGTGGGAACTGGGTATTTATTCTCCCGCAGAGGACAGCTGCCTCCAGGAGTCCCCATTCTGGGTGCTTCCATCTTCCTGGCTCCCACTGGCTAGGGGAGGAGAAGGCATGATGGACATCAGGAGAAGCTGAGAGGGGCAGGCATGGAGAGGGCCGGGAACGTGGGCAGGGCGTTCAGAGCCTCTGCTGCAATCTCCAGCTCCTCCTTGACTTAACCCTCTGCCCTTAGTGAAGCCCCTCTGGACACGAGCATTGCATTAGCCCCTTCTGGACAGATGTGTGGGCCCAGAATTCCCTGAGTTTCCCAGAAGCCATTCTCACAAGGCCAGTACACACTGCTGCAAACACACAGGCCAGGCCCTCCAAGCGTTGATCATGGACAGCAGGCAGTTAGGACCCAGACCACAGTGTGTGACAACTGTGACACTGACCAGTAAACTAAACCAGGGGATGCTGATGGAGAAGCCCAGGGGAGCAATGCCCAGCTAATATGTTGGTGTTGTGTCCAAGAGCGGTGGAGAGCTTAGGAGGCACCGTCAAAGGCCAACTGCTCCATCAGGCAGGATGGTCCCTAGATATTCCCTTGATGGCACCTGCTAAAATAGACCTTGAAATATTACTACCTTGATCATAAGCCAGGCAAGGCCAAGGAAGGCGACCCCTGAAGACCCGCACTCAGTCCCCTTCTCAGTCCGCGATCCTCCCCAGAGCCTCCTCAGCACAGCCAGAGCATGAGCTCTCGAGCCCGGCTTCCTGGGCCCACACCCCATCTCTGCTTCCCACAGAGTGGCCTCAGGAGCACTCTGGCATCTCTGAGCCTGAGTTTCCTCATCTGTAAAGCGGGCCCAGCAGCAACACCTCGTCAACAGGGCTGCTGGGGGAATTGAAGGAGTTCATGCTTACGAAGATCTTAGAGCAGGGATGGCAAGCCTTCCCTATGAAGAGCTGGAGAGCAGCTATTCGCATTGCAGGCCACGTGGTCTCTGTCATGATGTCTCAGTTCCGCCCGGGTAGCACCAAAGAAGCCGCGGGCAATAGGTAAACAAATAGGCCTGGATGTTCCAATAAAGCTTTATTTATAAAATCAGGCAGTGAGCCAGATTGGCCCTGCAGCCTACGGTTTGCTAACACCTATCTTAGAACAGCTCCTGCTCCATAGTGAGTGTTAAATGAATGCTTGTGAAAGTGTGTAGCGCTCTTCTGCTTCACAGGTTCCTCTTGAGTTTCCTCTGCCTCCCCTCCTCTACCCATCCTTGAAGGCCAAGCTCAAGAATGCTTCCTGGACTTCTCCAGCTCCTCCTCAGAGCACCCCACTTATACTTCTATGGGTACACTGTCCCAGCCTGCATTAGTGGGCTGTCATATTCCACTGCAGAATCGGATGGTAAGGGGAGGAGATGACCCAAGGTCTTCATTGAACAGGTAGGGAAGTAAGGTCAAGTGGCTTTTCTCAAGGTCCCACAGCAAGGGCACAGTCAGGACCAGACCAGGTCCTGGTTCTCAGTTTAGTGCAGCTTTAGGTGGAAGGAGCTTCCATGTTGGAGGGCGGGGGCTCAGCTTACTCTGCAATGGAAGATCCACTGCCCACTGCTTGTCAACTTCCAGGGGCTGTTCTACCTTCGGCTCAGAGCCGGACCAGCAGGTCTGGACCTCCTGCCTCCACCTGCCCTCAGTGTAAGGCTCGCCCCTGCACCACACTGGCCTGGCCCATGTCAGAGGCTGCCGTGCACCTGGCGTGGGCCCGGGGCACACAGCAGGAACTGGAGCCCACCTGTTGGCTTCGTCTTCCTTTCCTTTCCCCCATGAGTCCCACCTAGTGCCCTCTGCACGAGGGACACTCAGGTAGACTCGCGCAGAAACACTCCACCAGTAATGTGTCCTGTCCTGCCTCCCATCCAAGTTAGGAAGGCCAGACCCCAGAGCAGCTTGCAGTCTGGGCCTGCAGCCCAGCACTGAGGGGGGAACTTCAGATAGCCCGGCATCAAGCACAGCACTCACAGATACATTCACACAGACACATGCACACACACGCAGGCACACACACAGAAACACAGCTATACACAAGCAGACAGACACATGCTGGCATAGGCACATATATGCACACTTGTAAGCACATACATAAACACAGGCATGCACATATAAACATGTTGACACACCTACACATGTGCACACGTGTCCACATAAACATACATCTGTACACACTGACATGCAAACACACATCATACATATCCACACACATGCCTAAACACGTGTGCACAGAGACCCATAAACACACTCTCAGATACATTTACTCACATGCACACAAATGTGCACTCAGACACACAAGCACATATCCCAGAGACATGTAAACACACATGCTCTCACACGCACACCTCCGTATGCCACGGACTCATGGGAACAATACATGCCTATGCACACGTGCACACACAGGCCAGCGCAGAAACAAGCACGACTCGGGCTCTAGGGTACGCACCCATGCTCTGCTATTTCCTAACAGACACCGCATGCTTTTCCAGAAAGAGGTCTACGGTCCCAGAGAAAGGAACTGTGTCCTGGTGGCTCCCCAGAGCCCTTTAATATCTATACATCCGGCCTGGGGCCAGGAGCACATCTGGTGCTCAAGGTTAGTCAGTGGAGTGGTCACTTCCCTGGGTCCCGGGGCCCCAGGCACAGCGAGGTAAAGATGGCCCAGAAGCTCCCCCTCACCCTGCCCAGAGAGCCCTTCTCCTGCGGGTGGCCTAAGGACTGCTACTGCCTCTCACAGGCCTCCTGGCAGAGGGTAGCTCATTAACACCTCGGCCAGAGGTGGGAGAAACCATGATGAAACTCAACCCAAGTCGTTCTGGCCACTTGCCTGGGCTGTAGTCAGAAGGTCTCCCTGGGCCGGGGAGGGCGTGGCAGAAACCACCGGCTAAAGTGGCCTCGGCCCCATTCTCTAGAGTGTGGTTTTCTGGCTGGATGTCATAAATAAAAAACACAGCCAGGAGCTCTCTTCTACCTGAGGGTTAACACGGGTTACCTGGCTTCCCTTCAGACCACCTTGCCAAACTGTGGCTCAGAGAGTGCCCGGCCCTGAGTGGCCTGGACAGAGACCCCTGTTTCTTGACATCTCCCCAGCCCAGCAGGGAGGTTAAGTGCTTGAGAGACCTGCTTCTCAGCCTCATCACTACCCAGGCCTCACCCGGCACCCCCTCTGGGCTTCTGTTTCCCCCGGACCTACAAAAGTGGGTGGAGAGACTGTCCATCCTCAGTGCCAAGGAAAAGGACTCCGACTTCATGGGAGACAGGACCACAGAGTAGACGAGGGGCACAGGCCTGAGGAAGAACACTCTTTGGTGGCATCTCCCGGATGAGCAGCAAGGAGCGGCTCTGCGAGGTAAGTAACGGATGGAGCCCGCTCTAAAAATATCAATTAGGTTAGCACTCAGGGTGGCTGGCTGCTCAGGAGCGCTAACTCAAGCAGTCGACTCTCCGTGGAACAGGAACAGGAGCCCAGAGCAGCAGGCTTGGGGGCTGCGGGGCCTCTGCACAACCGACTGTGTCATTTAAGGATGAAACCAGAGAAGATGGGCTGGCAAGGCCATGAGGGGGCAGTCTAGATCCTAGGGGCTCCGGGGAAAGCAAACTCAGAAGACAGGGGACATGAAAATCAGTCATTGAGGGGAGATAGGTTTCCCTCAGGGTAGAGAGCTCTGCCCTTCCCAGACCGAGCTGCAAAGACCCCAGCCTCCTGGCTGTATGGAGCCCCATGCCACTCCAGGTACAGGCCCCAGCAAGAGGCACTGGGCTCATCACCAGCCCTTTGTCAGAAGTACAGAGTATCGAGCCTCACCCCAGATCTCCTGCACCCACAATTCACAAGAGCCTTCAGAGACCCTCCTGCATGTTCAAATTTGAGAAGCTCAAGATCAGGAGTCAAAACCCCTGCATTCTGGTCCAGAGGTTGCCATCCAATGGCTCATGGCTTGTGGGAACAGCTTGACCCCTCTGGGTGCTGAGTTCCTCCTTGGGACCTGGGGATGACCGAGCCTTGTTTCTCTCCTTGCTCCAAGAAGATCAAACCACATCCTTCACCTGCAAGCCCTTGGAAAGTTGGGGGGTGGGACCTTTCCAAATAAATGATTCTATTTTCTCCCAGGCAGCTCCCTTCCCCTTTCTTGAAGTCATTAGTGCACAGAGAGGCAGATGGAGCCACGATCCTTGAAGGATACGCTGCAGTCAGAAAGAAGGCTTCCTAATTTCATTTTAAGCCTTAGTGTCTTCAATTAAAAAAGGAAAAAAAAAATGTCAAAAAGATGCAGCATCTTACTAACAAGGAAGCAGTGAATCGGAGTCATGCTAGGTATGCCAGAGACTTGCATCTTGAAATAATCTCGGGTCTGGCACTGGCACTATCTCTTAAAGTATCACAACTGAATTTCCATACGAGACATGAGGCTGCCAAGGCTCAGAGAGGTTAAGAGAGTAGGTCCAAGTCATACAGCCCATGAGAGGCAGGGCCAGAATGAGGAGCCAGGCTCCCTGCCTTCCAAGACAAACTCTCTTCAGTACTTCAGGATCCCTGTGCCCTTGACAGCCAACCCAGATGGGTGTAAGGACGAGAAGGGAAAAGCCATTCTGACAGTGGTCTGAGTTAAACAGAATTGAGATAAATCTGCCAGGGGAGGAAATTACATCACAGAGTTAGGTAGAAAGTTTCTAATTTATTGCTTATCTTGTTTCCTCAAATCCACTGCTTCCCTCTATTAGCTCCAGGGGCTGAGATGGCCAATTGCCCATTTCCTACACAGAACTGTGGTTGTGCGTAAATCTACTGGTATAGAGAACAGAGGGATCAAGCACAAATTCTGCACCCAAGACAGACTTAAGCATTCCCCTGAAATAGAACGTGTGCACACATAAGCAATTCAGAGTTGAGTGTTGAGAAGGCCAGGCCTGGGACTCTCCTGCCGTCCACTCAGGAATCTCATGCTGCTCAGAGCAGCAGGAAGACAGGATATGCCAGGGTCCTTGGCCACAGTGGTTTCTAGAAGAGTCAACGGCAAACTGTTCAGTTTTTTCTGGGCTTAGGGAAAGGCTCAGAGGACTGGAGATTCAGCTACATGCCAAACTGCCGGCCCTGGGCCCAGGGGCACCAGTCCATCTGCAGCTCTGAGACAGTGGGATCCACATGGGAAGGCACTCTTGCAGGACCTCCCTTCTGGCTCCAGGTGGGCACCTACCATCTCTGGGCTGCTTGGCCTTTCCAGGTCTTAGACAGCATTGTGGTAATACGGAAATTCTTGGGACTTTCAAGTTGACCTACTGAGTCCGGATGCTGCCACTAACTAGCTGAACCCACCATGGGGGAACCACTTACACATACTGAACCTCAGCTTGCCTGGCTGGAAAGTGGGGTAACACAGTGCCAGCTTCAGAGCCCTGGAGGAGAATTAATAAGATACACATACACAAAGCACCTTGTTGGCTCCTAGCATACAACAGGCATCTAACTAATGTTGGCACCTTCCCCCATGTAAAACAAAAGCTAATGGCACTGGGGAAGGCCCTTCCTAGGAATATCCTCTGATCTCAGAAAATATATAAAGAGGGTGGACCAGGCCAAGCCAGATGCCCAGGCCCAGCCCACAGCCCAAGGTCACTCTGTGGATCAGCCACAGGGGCACTGCCCACTTTGTGGTCTGGTGCCTCTGGGAGCTGGGCAGTCCACATCCCGCCACAGCCTATGGAGATATTCATGGGAGGCTGAGAGGGAAAGGAAAGCCCAGAATCCACCCCAGCAGGGAACAGGATCATCTCAAGAAGGTGCTCCTGGAAGGGGCTCAGTGGGCAGGGTATGGGAAGTCCAGCAAGGACACACCCCTGGCAGGAGCAGCCCGAGCTGCTAAAGGTGCAGGCAAAGGCAGGCCACGCAGCCAGGGGCCACCTGCCCATCCCCGACCACACCTTCCTGTCCTATCCTTGCTGCCCTCACTCCGGCTCCTCATGCTGCCAGCAGGTGCTCCTCTCCCTCCTCCCCTTTCTCTTGCTCCTCCCAACTAGAAAGTAAGTTCCCCATAGGCAAGGGAATGACTGGTGTCACTGTGGTCCTCTTGAGCTGGGCACATTGTGCAATGAGAGCCCGGGTCTGCTTCATCTGCCAGGTATCAAACATCATGCTGGAGAGGCTACCAGGCTCTCTGCACCTGTTTCTTCAGCTCTAAAGGGAGACTGAGGTCACCTACGTACCTCCCAGAAAGCTCCTATGAGCTCACCCACTCACTGGTCCAGCAAGCATGCATTAACAGCCTACTGCATAGCACCTGTTGTGCTGAATCTAGCACTAGGAAGATATGAGATCCATAAAGGAAAGAGAGAGGGGCCAATTCAAGTGGAAAAAAAATCTCTTTGGTGCCAGAGATTTTTGTATGCTTTGATGCCACTCACAGAACTGGGGACCCGCCTATGATGCCGCTGGGAATGATGCCACCCAGGAGGGTTGCAAGTTGTCACCTCTGATTGGAAGCTCTGGAGAAGGGAAAGCCTAAAGCACAGAAACAGCACTTAAGAAAAGGGAGAAGGAGCTGGGCACAGTGGTGCATACCTGTAATCCCAGCAACTCGGAGACTGAGGCAGGAGGATCGCAAGTCCAAGACCAGTGTCAGCAATTCAGAGAGGCTCTAAACAACAAGACCCTAACTCAGAAGTTATAAAAAGAAGACAGGAAGCTGGGGATGTGGCTCTGTGGTAAAGTACCCTTGGGTTCAATCCTCAGAACAAGAGAGAGAGAGAGAGAGAGAGAGAGAGAGAGAGAGAGAGAGAGAGAGAGAAAGGAGGGAGAGAAAATGGAAAAAAAGAAAAAGAGAAAAGAAAAAAAAATAAGATAGAACCCATGAAAATCCAGGTGAGGGACACAGAGCCTGTCACATGATCTCAGGGTGACCTCCAGGCCAGACTGGGAAGGGCACCGAGATACAAACCCATTGACACCTCTATTTGACATGTACCATTACCTCCCTTAGCTCTTGGCCTTGGATATTCATCTTTTAAAAAAAAATGTTATGTTCCAGATGCTTCTCCAAGGCTTCAACTCAGTGAGCATATCCATTTTCCTCTTAATTCATGGCTGCATTGCCACACTGTTGGCAGGACAAACTTCAGACCAAACAACAACATTTTAATCAACCTCTCTGTTGACTGCATTTTTTCATGCTGGGAAGTCTAGCTCCAAAGCAGACATCTGCAATCCCGTTGAATGAGCAGCATTCAGCAGACACGATACTGGGCAATTAGAAGGTGCCACAGGATTCCAGAGTGTCAATGGGGGTGACCCAACAGGGTCCCAGACATAGCAATCTAGTTTGACTTAATACTCGGCCATAGGATCCAGTGGCAGAACTCCAGTCACTGCATTAGAGTTGCAGGGACATTTGGAGCTGCCAGAGCCCATAAAGGTCACCTTTTACACCAAGGACTTCACACGCCCACAGGGAAGGGGGCTGGAGGTGCTGGAACCTCCTCACAGTTCTCTGCTGCTGCCTGGCAAAGTCAAGGGGAGTTCCAGAGGACAGAGGTCAGAGAGACCAGGAGTGGGGAGTCCGGAAGTTCCAGAAAGGCTCCAGAAGTTCCAGGGAGCCCTGGGAGGCTCCTCCACCAATTCTACATTCACAAGGGCCTGGAATTTTGACCTTGAAGCTACCCCTACAGAGATGTGCTCGTGGAACAGGGAAAAGATGACATGGACCATCGAGTTTAAACTTTTGTCCCGTGACCAGATTGCATCCTGGCAGTCCACCAGGAACGAACAAGTTTACATTTCAAGTGATTATGCTCTGAATAACACAATTATGTATTTTTTTTCCTTTTCAAAGGGCTCATTAATTTAATTCATATAAACATTTTAGACAGACTACAATTTGCATACCATGACTTTGGCATTTCTTCTTCTCCCTTTCTTCTTTCTCCCCCTCCCTATTATCTTCATAACCAAGGAATGTTGGAGCCAGACAGCCTGACTTATCTTCTTTTTTTCTCCCTGGGTCCTGGGGATTGAACCTGGGGGCTCTTTACCACTGAGCCACAGCTCCAGCCATTTTATTTTATTTTATTTTTATTTTGAGACAGAGTCATGATAAGTTGGTCAGGGTCTCACTAAAACTGCTGATGCTGGCCTCAAATTTATGTGATCCTTCTGCCTCTGTCTCCTGAGTCACTGGGATGACAGGCAGGAGCCTTCTACACACCAGGCCAGACTTCTAATCCTGTAGCTGTGGGACGGCAGACAAGATACTCAGCCTCTCTGTACCTATGCTGGACTGACTTATGTCCTCCCTGACACATTTACGTTGAAATCTTATCCCCACCCACCCCAGCACCTCAGAATGTGACTATATTTGGAAGTAAGATTTTCAAAGATTGATAACTGATAAGGTTAAATGAGGTCATTAGGGTGGGCTCTAATGACCTCAATATGACTAGTGTCCTTATAAGGAGAGGAAATTAGGACATAGACACTTACAGAAGGAGAGGATATAAAGACATAAAATATACCAAAGGACTATACCAAACAGACCCTTCCCAGCATCCCTCAGAGTGAACTTACTCTTCCTGCACTTGGATCTCAGACTTCCGGCCTCTAGGACTAAGAGACAGTCCATTTCCATTGTGCTAAACACTCTATCCACTGTACTTTGCTGAGCAGGCCCAGCAGATACACCCAGAGCCTCACAGGTGTGCTGGAGGGCAGTACAATCTCAGGCACGTGCTATGTGCCCCCAAGAAGCTTCCCACACTTCTTACTACCAACTACCTTACTCCAACCCGGTCTCTGCCTACTGGCTTCTACTCTTCTGTGTCAGGACAGAGGCTCACCACAAAAGCAGAGCAGAAAACGGTCCATTCTTCCAAATCGGGAAGCCAAACCCTTGGCCATCCGCATGCCTCCCCCAACTCCTCTGTCCCAAGTACCTTCAAGTTGAGGAACTGGAATTTACAGGCCTGCACAGGTTTCTTGCTCACCACAGAGATGCCATCCCCATGCTCTCCCCACCCAGTGCCCGGAGGAACCCTGATTCTCCTTGGTTTAGACATCTTAGCATGCAGCAGGCCCACGGGCCAACCGGACCCCCAATCCAGATAGATCAGAGGTCTCCCCATCCAGCGGCTTTGAGAAGGAGAGTTTCTGGTCAGGATGTACCTCTGACTTGACAGTAGAAAGCTGATGCCACCCTGGACAGCTCTCCCGGGCACCTGAGGGTTACACAGCCTGTTGGTGGCTGCTTTGGACAGTGTCTTGTCAAGAAATTTATCTTGTGAAGGGCCCCTGAATATGAGTCATCAATGGGGAGAACTGAGGGCTCAGGACAAGTTTACTGGAGGTCAGGAAGAAGTTCCCGAGAGTGTGTGAACTTGCTGACAGCTGCCTAAGAAACGGATGGGGACAAGCCCATGAAGGGAGGGGCACAAAAGGCATTCAGAAACCCATCAGGCCTTCAGAGGCTTCGCCCTCTAGCACAAGGCTTGACCAAGCTGTGAAACCCCAGCACTTTGCTGCCTCAGCAAGGAGCAAGAGATTTGATAATGGCTGTGACTCCCTCTAAACCCATAAGGCAATGGTCTGGGGACCTCAGGTCTTTTAGAACCCTGAAGCCAAAGTCATTCTGACTTGGGAGAGAATTTTAATTTGTTAATTCATTTTCCCAATGATGAGGGGAGGAGAGTAATTCACAATGGATCCGAAGCCAAAAATAGGGCCACAAAAAACAGGAGGTAGCCAGTACCGCCTTACTCTTTCCCCAGCTGCAGCAAGAAAAAGGTTTTCCAGGGATACCAATTTGTTTTCAAAATTTTAATCAGCTAATAGCAGATGAAGGCCTCAGGATGCTGCCACAATCTGTCAACCCCATCAGCTGTGATGAGTAAGGAAGAAAGGTCAGATGCCTCCTCTGGTTTCCTGCTCTCTGACCGTTTTTGGAGGGATGTAGGAATTTGGGGCAGCAGCAGAAACCTCAGCACGGTCTTTAACACTGGTCACTAACTAGAACAATCCAGAAAGAGAAGCAGGCGGAATTCTCTGTTCCCTGTGCCAATTCTGGGAAGGGCCTTGGAAATGGAAACATATCCATGTACCGCACAGATGACTCTGGACTCCCGACACTCTGCCATGGGAACAGGGAAGCTGGACATGGACCTAGTCCCTGCCCTCAGCAACAATTTTGGTGCAGCTGACTAAGTAGGTGACACCAGGAATCACCGCACTGAAGCTGCTGGCAGGTGTGGCAAATGGAAGATTAGGCTACGTGGGGCCTCGTCTGGAGGAAAGGCGGGCGGCACAGGAGCTGCCCCCCAGACAAAGCCCACCTCCTGGCCTGCGCCCGGGAGCTGTCAAGGGACTTCATCCCCCACTAAGTCTCAGGGCAGAAGTGTCCTCAGTACCACCTCCAGCTCTCAGGGGGCACTCTCTGATGAAGAAGAAAAAGAAACCTTCCTCCATCGTATGTTTAGCTGCAAGTCGGGCCCAAGAGTGGAAAGAAGCCACTCTCCTGAGATCTTGATCAAACTGCAAGAGTGAGCCAATCACTCCTCCAGGCCTGTCCATGGGCCCTGGAGCTGGCTAGAGTCTAACTTGGGGGACTCTCATCTGGTTTAAAATGACCAGGGTTTCTCCAGGAGAGCCACCACCAAAAGCTATGTTCTGAGAAGCACAGTTTCTAGACATTCATTTTGTCCCAAAATTTGGGTTCTCTGACTTTTTTCCTTGAAGTAATCTAAGCACAGCTGGGCCAGCTGAGGAGGGGAGGACACTAAGGTGTCAACTGAGGTGGCCACAGGGATTTCCTGCCCCCAGATAGGCACTCCTGGCTTTTCCATAGATACACATTCATAATACACAGTCCACACACACACATACACACATACCACACATCCAGCACACACACACACACACACACAGCATGAGCACTACACAGATACCATATGCATACACACAACACACTCCACACACTTCACATATACAACCCCACACACATATAACATATACACCATGCATGTACACACAACACATACTCCACACACATCAGGCACAGCCCCCATACCATATAGCACACACCACAACACATACAAACTTCATTTATGCACATAACACACAAACTATACATATCCCACACAGCACACACTCATCACACAGTTATATGTATACACACAATGCACAATCCATGCACATATATACCACATACATGTCACTTCTGTATTGTACACTACATTATACATACAACACACTCACTGCACAAACACCACATACACACACAACACATACTCCACACTTCATGACACACTGTCCACATACATATATACCATACACAGCACACACACACAATACAACACACACTACACACACAACATACACCATAAACACCCACAAGCATTACATAAGCACCACATATGTACACAACACATTTCATACATAAGCACCCCATACATACATACCATACACACACACACACAGCATGTAATATAATACGCACCCCACACACATATGCACAATGGGAATCAACACAGCACATGTGACGTCATACACTCCCTGCATGTACACACTAATCACATGTCATACACATCACATATGATGTGTATACAGATGCACCCCTGTTTCCCACTTGTCAGGCACTCATAGTGTGGGATGAAGAGATGCCCCCCATACCTGGGCTGGGCAAAGGGAGGTCAGAAAACAAATCCCAAATGCTCATTTGGCATCTGGCTTACTTGCCATAGCCTTTGTAGGCCCCCTGTTGAGCCTGGCGCTGCCCCTCCCTTGGCAAATCCCCTCCCTCCACACCCAGCCTCATCCTTCTCCTCCCAGACATCCTGGAGTGCAGGTGCGTGCTGAGCAGCCCCCTTTACACGCAGCCTGTTTTCCCCAAAGGCCTCAACAAAGGACAGTGGACTTCAATGGGCTCAGTTCCATCTACACCCAGAATTACAGCTGTCCCCGGGAGACAGGCACTGGAGGAGACGCTGGACCCAGAACTGAGCATTCGCATCCCTCGAGATGCAGGGTGGTGGAGGCTCTTGTGGCCACCTCCCGGGAGGCACAGAAGGACAAATGGGGCCTCTGCCGGGACAGTGACGGCCAAGAGCACTGGCCATGGATTTGAGGGACAGGGAGCTGCTCAGCAATTAGCCACATTCTGTCCCTCCTCATGGTGCGCCCAAAACAGCAGGTGAGGAATAAGAAAGGAGAAATGGCCTCCTGCTTTTCCCTAGGACCTGCCCTTCCCAGGATGGGGGTCCTCCTTGGGAGGAAACAGACTCCTGGCACTGGAGGCACTTAAGAGGGCTGGATGGTTCCTCTGTGAGACCCTATAGTAACAATAAATGCATCAGGTGGAAGGTTGGGTTGTTATGACCTTTCCAATTTCTTCCAACCTTGAGATTCTCGGGTTCCACAGAATGAACACGTGGCCACCAGAGACTTCCTGGTCACCTGCCTGCTGGGCTCACCTCGGGGCCTAAAAATAAGATTCCCAGAGTCTTGATCCAAATTAGATCCTTAATAACGTGTTGCCGTGGCTATAAATACGTGTCTTTGAGGGCCCATTAATATAATTATTTTAATCAGTTACTCTCCCTAGAAGTACTGCCAGATCCCTCCTCGGCCCCGACATTGTCCTAAATGGGCTCAGTCCTCCCAGGGCCAGTCCTCGCAGCAGCCATGAGACAGGTGGGGTGAGCACGGGCAGCCCCTCCACATCCTTCATCCCTGTGAGTATTTCATGCTCTCACGTTGCCTGCTCAGCACAATCCTGATCCTTTACCAGAGCTTCCAACAGAAGACAAGGATAAATTACAGAGGTCCTCAGGGGCCCGACCCACAGCCCACTTCGAGCATGCAGCAGACACTGGGAAACGCAAGAGAACATGGTCCAGGCTGAATCGTCCTCCCCCAGGACCTCGGAATGGGACTGCAATTGGAGACAGGGCCTTTAAGAGGTGATTCAGTTAAAATGAGGCCACCAGGAGGGTCCTAATCCAACACGACCAATGTCCTTACAAGAAGAGGAGATTAGGAGAGAAACACAAGCAGAAAGAAGACCACGAGAAGACACAGAGAGAAGATGGCCACCTGCAAGCCAAGGACCTCAGAAGAACCCTGCCTACACCCCCATCATGGACTTCCAGCTTTCAGAACTGCAAGACAATACATGTTTATTGTTTAAGCGCCACTGCCCCCACCCTGTTGATGGCACAGTCCTGGCAGTCTGGTGACCTCCCCCAGGGGGTATGCTTGCATCCCATCTGGAGGTTTGCTTGTTGGTGGGTTGGTTTTAAAGACTGGGCCAGCCAAACAAAGCAGAAGGCTGGATCTCTTTCTCACTTGTGTGTGACTCCCTCAGGGAATTTCAAGGGGAAAAGTGCAAGAGGGTATAGGAAAAAGGACACTGGGTCCCAGTTAGGAGAGCTGCTGGTTCCATCCGGGACCGTGTTAAAAAGCTACATGGTCTTGCAACTACTTGGTCACTTAGTTTCATTGTCAGCAAGCTCAGACACTTGCACCAGATAACCAGCAAGGCTCCTCCAACACGACATTCTCCTTTTAAATTCTAGGGCTTAAGACCCTGGGGGCAAGGGGCAGGAGCCCTGATGGGAGAGGACTGGGGGCTGAAGGCGTGAAAGCAGGAGTGTCTAGAGGGATGGGAGGTGTGGACCATGGGAGCTGGGGCCTGCTCGGCTATTCCTGGGAGCTGTAAGCTTCAGTCCTTGCCTGACTCCTCTACTTATTAACATTGGCCTTGCCCCCCAACCCACATCTGTGAATGAGGTAACAAGAGCGTCTGCACCATGTACCCACCAGGCCAAGCACACTCTCTCTCACAAAGCAGACAAGAAGGAGGGGCAGGTGTCCAGTGGCTTCTCAGGATAGATGAAACATCTATCAAAGTCCCATGAGTCCCTCACAAGGCAGGATGTCTTCAGTTAGCATTGGAGTTGGGGTGCCCCTCACCTCCCCACCACAGACCTGGCCACCAAACTACTCCACAGTCCTAAAGATGCTGTGGGATTGTGACTCTGTGCTGGGTGAGGCAGTGAAGATCCTGTAGTGTGCCTCTTCCAGTGGATCCATGGAAGGCTACAGTAGAATCCAGAAGGTCCTTCTGCAAGCTTAGTGCTTTACACTTCACACAGAATGGACAGGCTGGGCACAATGCCACATGCCTGTAATCCCACTGACTTGGGAGGCTGAGGCAGGAGGATCAAAAGTTGGAGGCCAGTTTCTACAATTAAACCAGACTCTCAGCAACTTAGTGAGACCCTGTCTCAAAATTAGAAAATTAAAAAGGGCTTGGATGTAGCTCATTCTTAAAATGCCTCTGGCTTCCATCCCCAATACAAAAAAAAAAAAAAAACACAGAGCAATCACCAATACCATCTCCCAGGTATCACCATTTCCATTCTTCAACAAAGAAATGAAGGCCAGGGAAGGCTATGCAAGACAATGTGGTCAGATTGAAAAACACGCAGGCCTTGGGCTCTTACTCTGACCTTGAACAAAGTTATTTAATATCTTGTTACCATATCACTTGCAAATGGAGTCACGAAGCCAGAATTGGCAGAGTCACAATATGATGACCCAGAATACACCATTAGCACATTTGGTAGATTCAAAGAATCTCAGGACTGGGAGAGCCCTTGGCAATCACAGGTCTGATTTCTCTCGTTCTTTGGCAAGGAAACTGAGACCCAAAGTATCTCTAGCTCAGGGACCCAGAACAAGGTTCTGGAAGGCTAGGACCAGAGCCCGGGGTTCTTCCTAGTCCATCGACCAATCTGTCCTCTAGTTTTGACTTGAAAATCGTTCTTTTTAAAAATGCACAAACCATTAAGAAAAAGGTTTTCTGCAGTACTTGTACTGGGTTGCAAGGAGGTCTCCATTTCCACCCCAAAATCTAGACCCTTTCTGCAGGCGCAGGCTATATAGGCCCTCTGCAATGACTTTGAACAGGGAAGCAAGTGAGTCAAGTGCTACTCTCACCGGATAAGGCTGCAGCGAGCAGCTCAGAGGACTGGAATTAGAAATTCTAATTATTAGAACTCTCAGAATGCACCAAAGGACAATTTATAATTAGCGTATGTCAAAAGGCCATCCCCAAAGGCAACACATTCTAAGTCAGAAAACAAAGATGGGCCCAGAAAGGGACTGGGGGGCTGGGCCATTTGGTTTCCCTCTCTTCCCATGGCCCTGAGTCCAATCCACCTCCCACCTCTCTGAGCCCCAAGCCCTCCTGGCAACTGGCCTCTCTCCGGCTGCTTGCCCTGCGCTGGCCCAGCGTGCACCCCAGGCCCTCCTTTCCTTGCCGCCAAAGCAGGGCCACTGTTCTAGACATCCTTGGGCACAAGAATCCAGCTTCTCAGAATTCATGGGGCTCTAAACCCAGGTAGGAGGCAGGTCAGAGGCTTCGGGCTCCTGCTGTCACGGGCTGCAATTAAGGGTTTAATGACAAGGCTCTGTGTGGGGAGGAAAAATGTCTCCAGCAGACGGATGAAGTCATTAGCTGCTGCTCAGGTGTGTGTGCCCAGGGCCACCTCACAGCCAGAACCCTGCTCTTGTAGTTAAAGATCCAGGCACAGTCCCAGTGGGGGACAGGAAGGAAAGAAGGAGGGGGGCCCCTCCCTGATTCTTTCTTTCTTGAATGAATGAATCCTCTGCTGACCATAAATATTTTCTTGAGTCCTTCCTGTGTGTTAGTCAGAGTACTCAAGATCAGGGAGAAGTAGTCAAAGAAATAGAAATAAGATGTGGCCCTGCCCTCCAGGAACTCAAGGTACACATGATAAAACACAGCGGCGGCCTGACACATGCTCATGAGGTAGCACATTGCCATCCAGTGAGCCAGTGGAGACTGAGGACAGAGAGTTAAAAGAGGACCTGTGTTTTTCCACACCCATTGTCTTTTACACTCGTGGCAGCCAGCTCCTTAGACCAATATGCCTACAGTAGAGAAAGGCAACTTCTCAGGCCTTCCTGTGACTGTGCTTGCCAAGGAACCTTCTAGATGGTGACTTCTTTCCCACATGGTATTGTCCAAACTGGAACAAATGCATCTATGCTAAGAATGGCAAGAAGGTTTCCCTTGATAGTAGCTGCTTGGAGCACTGTGTTAAGGAGGACTGGGGAATTATATCTTGACTTTGCCAGAATGAGTGTCCTAATGAATGAGAGATGTCCGTCCTGACTAAGGAGTGGAGTGACGATTCATGACCTGGTTGGAAGACACTCCCATCTACCCACACTCCTGCCTGTAGACTCTTAGACTTGTATCCCCCTCATCATTCAAGAGAGCTGAGTGTGAATCCCCTATACCGATTCCTTCTGTATAGGTTCTTTTTTAAGATCTTTGAGCCAGCAAAAGCCAAAGACATAGCCCCAGTAAGAAAAATGCTACTTTTAGGAAATTATTTGGCCCCGGTTGAAATGTGCTAGGTGGTCTCAATCATGTTTTTTAATGACCTGAGAACAATACTGCTTAAATTCGGGCACCATTATTTAAGGTCTATGAACCTGGGCACTACCATAAAAAAAATCACCCCAGTAAATATCCTGGAGGCACCAGACGCCCTCTGACCTTTAATTCTATAGTACTTTTGAAGTCTTGCATTTTCTGCCTCTACCAGTTCTCAGAACAATGTGTTCTCCAAGCTTATTATGGACTTAACATAGCAAGAATCCCTCCTATTTTTCCAAGATTTACTGTGCTTGAATTTTAACAGGGACCTCTCACTTGGCAAGTGAGAATTCAGTGAGGAGACTCTCCTTCCTTGATCATTATGCTCACAGTTTTATAAAACTCTTTTCATGTTTGTGCTAATTGCCAGTAGAGCCGGGTGGCAGTCAACCCTGAACCCACAGAAAAGAAGAGCTAAGCAGATGAACACTGATCCTTACTGAGGGGACAGGAACAGACTGTGTCCAAGCCCATCCACAATTTCATCCGTGTCCCAGGAAAGCTGCAAACTAACAGCCTGAGTGAGTCATAGGAAGAGCAGATCCTTGCATGATGGTACATCTGCAGTTAGAAACACAGACAGCGGGTAACTAGGAAATCACCTCTTGAATGCAGGTGTGGAAATTGAAGTCCAGAAGGAAGCACCTGCCCACAGTCCTGTCACAAGCCAGCGACAATACAATAAGTGCAGCACAAGCTGTGCATGTTAAGGTCTACGTGTCCTTTGGCTATTTCAGATGCCTTCATCCTAGAATAAGTCTTCTTCACATACCACTCTCAAGACGGAACTGCACATCTAGCAACTGGGCATGGTGGTGCATGCCTGTGATCCCAGTGACTCAGGAGGCTGAGGCAAGAAGATTATGAGTTCAAAGCCAGCCTCAGCAACACAGAGAAGCCCTAATCAACTTAGTAAGACTCTGTCTCTAAATAAAATATTTTAAAATGCTGGAGATGTGACTCAGTGGTTAAGCACCTCTGGGTTCAATCCCTGGTACCCTCCCCACAAAAAAAGTTAAAAAAAAAAAACTGAATATCTATAAGCACTTTCCCTATCAGGACTAAACACATATTTTCTTGCTCACTGCAGATATGAAAAGTTTTCCATGAACAAATGAGGTGATGTATATAACTCTGAAGAAAGATATACTGTACAATGCCATTTATAATAGCAAAAAAAAAAAGGAGAAAAATCAAAGGAAGAAAAGGGGTGAGCACGCATGTGATACTAGTCATTTAAAAACATGTTTTTAGGATCCTGATGACATGTGGAAATGCCAATCATATGGTGTTTAGGAAGAAAGTAGAACACTAAATTGCATACCCTCTAGGATCTTGGCATGATCAAGACAAATGTACAGCAATATCATTGGGAGAAAATAAAGCAAAACATGAATAATAGTGGATGTTTCTGCTGTGATTATGGAGGTTTTATTTCTGCTGCTTTGCGTTCTGCTCTTTGCAAATAGTTTACAGTGTGCCCACAGGACTTGCGTGAGTAGTGTGGTGGTAGGAAGAAACAGAAAAGAATGTGCAGATATTATTTATCCTTGTTGGGACTTGGAAAGAGGCAGAGATCATTTATCTCTTTTCACATAGAGAATCCAATCAAACAGAGGCAGAGACGCTCACCAAAGAGGCAGGCATTAGCTCTTAGGTCCTAGGGCCTGCTTGGTGCTAGGAACACAGGAGATGGAGATGAAACTCACTCACACCACAGTGAGAGGGAGTGGGGATGTGGGTGGGGGTGTCCGGTCCTCCTCTTCACAGCCCCTACCTGAACCTTATCCAAAAGTGGAGCAAGGTGATGTGAGACTCAGCCACCCTCTGGCTCTGCAGCCAATAACAATAAACTATCACAGATAGGCTTTGTCCTGCACTGGGCAATGGATGGGGTCCTTCCTACACATCATCCCCTGCATCCTCACCCCATCTCTGAGCTAGGCATTGCTGTGCCCATTTGAGAAATGTGGAGACAAAGACTCAGAAAGGTAAAGCCAGGTGCTGGATCCAGAAGGTTGTTCTCTGGCCTCTGGGCTCCAGCCGGTCTTTCTTCCCCTTGGCTCTCTGCCACTGAGAAAATCCACTGTGCCTCCTCCCATTGAGAAGATGCCATCTATGACATTTCCTGAATTGTTCCCCACGGGTGTTGTCTTTCAGGCTAGGACAAGATGTTTAACCTTTCACGTGCACCTGTCTTTCTTGCTACCCTCAACTGAACTATAGGCTCCTTAGACAGAAGAGGGAATCTTCACCTACAGGGGGTCCTACCTTCCCTACAGAGTCACCTACAGATTCCTTCAATACTCCATATGTCAGGTCTCTGGAAATACTTGCTCATTGGTTATATGATCAAGTAGGTTAAAGAAAATGGTCCTGTGGGCACCCTGACCTGAACCAAGACAGAACCCAGATGTACCTCTCTGGGGCCGCTGACCTCACCAACTAGGACACCAATGTATGTCATCTGTGGCATTGGCATTTGTCTCCTGCATGACTGAGATGCTGGCCAATAAATTACAAGACACTGATACACCAGAATGTGTCCCTCACCTTCCCCCCAGACCTGGGCTGGCTATAGGCCAGAGACAGGGAAGGGCTGGCCCTGCTGCCTCCCCTCCCATCTGGCTGTGAGGATCCAGTTGCTGTTTCTGATCCGCAGTTGGGTCTGGCATGGTGACCCAGGGATTTCCAGCAAATCCCAGTCATACAACTGTGGTCTGAACCATCCACGTGGCAGACCTAAACTGCAGCCTAGAGAGGTTCTTCCGGCTAAGATACAGGAAGCCAAGAGGGCTCCCCTTTACTAGACTACGAAAGCATCAGAGGAGGAAAGGAAGCTGGCCCCTCCCCTGGGCAGGCCAGGGGAGCAAACACTAGCCCAAGGGAGCAATTTTACCTATGAGATTGTCCCTTGGATTTCAGCGGGCCCATAAGGTGCTATGCACATGGAGATGGGACCATAGGTCCCCTCTCTGAATTCTTTTGAAGCCACAGGAACTGCTACAGGCTTCTCTGAAGTGCTAAAGCACAGTGAGGTCCACACAGGTTTGCCTCCCACCACAGCCCACCCCAGCGACCCTGGCAGACCACACAGCTCAGCTCCCGTGAACCTGTACTCTCCATGAGGAGCTCATGAGCACACAAATAGGCCCACACGCACACACATGCACACACACAGCACATACATGCCATTTCTCCATGAAAGCATATTTTTCTTAAGGACAAGGACCAATAGCTTATATTTTCCTGCTTCTAGCCAAAGAATGGACCCAGTGACCTTGAACTAATGAATAAATGAACAAGTGAACTTACTAATGGACAGGTCAGTTGAAAACTCCAAGAACTGTAGGAAGCCCTATCTACACAAGTTCATCATTATCCAAAATCATGCCGTTTCCAGTCCAAGGAGCTCAACTCAACCATGGTACTTTAGAAATAAAGTAGTAATTGTATTAACAATTTCTTCCAATATACTAGGTGTCAGGTACAAGGCATATGATATATTTCTGATGCAATAATCTTGCAGGTGAGGTGGCATTTTTATTATTCCCATCTTAAGGCAAGAAAAGTAAGGGTCAGAGAGTTATCCAAGGTTGGGAATACTAGAATTGGGATCTGCTGGAGGTGCTGTGAACTCTAATGGGCTGTTGGTCTCAGAACTGTCCTTCACTACAACCAAGGAGAAGTGCAAAACACCCACACAGAGAGACACAGAGATAAAATGTGCACCAGATGGCTCTTTGGAACTCAAAACCAGATTCCTGGGAGAAAAGTAACTGTCCTGAGTTGCTTTTCGCTAAAGTGCTGGGTAGACAATTCCCATCCTTCAATTTTATTTAATCAAAGCAAAGAATTCATAAGACTCTGCAAGTATTCATTCATCAGGCAAGATTAAATATTTGATAACCCTGCAGTTTAATTTTTTATGGCTCAAGTGAGTGAAGGGACCAACTCCCAAGGAGGCCACCACTGACCCTGGCACAGAACAGCAGCTGGCAGAGGAAGCACAGGCACCGCAGGGCTCCGCACCCCCAGTCATCTGCCCTTAGCAGGAGAAGATGCACCTGCAGCCTCCCAAGGCTAAAGGTCACAGATGCCATGTTCTAAGTTCCAAAGAGAATCCAGAAAAAGCAAAGAGAGGTTGTGGGGACAGGAGGCTAAGGACACCACAAAAGCAGGGAGAAACCCCAAAAACCCCAGCCCTGGCCTAGGAAGGGGCAGCCTTCTCTTTCTTCCTCCTTCCTGGTTCTGGTGACACAGCCTCAAGGCAAGGCCATCAGACCCACATGCCAACTACAGAGCCACGGGGCCAGTGGAGACCTTTCCTGCCAGGCAGTGTCTTTCTAGTGACACACCTCCCAGCCACCAGGGTCTTCCTTACAGATCAAGTATCCCTCATGACTAAGGGGGATGGTGAAAAGTCCTTCCCAGCACCCACCATGTTCCTCATGGCTCATATTAGCTTCCAAATGGAATTCCAGCCATTTTTGTCCCCCTAAAATGCAAATCTCACGCACCATGCCTTCCACCCCGAACTGCCTGCCCCACGACACCCTTGGGCCTCCAACTCTCACCTCTTCATTCCAATGGAGAGTTCTGCTTTAATTTCTTTTTTTTTAAATTATTTTTTTAGTTGTAGATGGACATGATACCTTTATTTTATTTATTTATTTATGTGCTGCTGAGGATCGAACCTGGTACCTCACACATGTGAGGCAAGTAAGTAAGTGCTCTACCACCGAGTTACAGCCCCAATCCTGCTTTAATTTCTTCGTAATTGCCTGCACCCCTACCAGAAATCTCACTGCCCTGATCCTTCTCCTCTCCCCCAATCCCTTCAACTCTTCCAGCAGAAAGATGCCTCGGCAGTTTGCCCAAAAAGCAAAGAAATGCCCTGGTAGAGTCCCACTCATTTTTCCTGCTGTCCCTGTTCATCAGCAGCCTCCTGAGGAGGCGACAGGGCAGTGACATAAAAGCTCAGCTCATCCCTGCGTGGCTCACAGAGGCAGCATGGCATCCTTCCTTCCATAGAGAAGAGGTGTGGGACGGAGCAGGGTGCAGGGCTCTCTTCCCCACCTCCCCACCCTCTCTCAGCCTTGCAGAAACCCCGCCGGCCCCTCGGGACTGGCATGGCCAGACAGCAACCTTTCAGCAACCCATGCTGGCCGGTTCCAGGCCTTGGAGGTGCCCATGTGGTCATTGGATCCTGCCATGGAAAGCGTGGGGGTGTACGGGGCAGGGAGAGAGAGCTGTATGCCCATTTTCCTCACTTGAGAATCTGGTGAAATTATGAGCAAAGTTTATCTGCGCACTGGGACAATTCATGTTGAAAAGCAGCGCTCGGACACTGACGGAGAGGAGGCAATTTATTTGACGTCTTGGCAACACCACTCAAGCAATTATCCCGACAACAAAACATCCACGATGACCAGTCACCACCACCCTGTCCTCATCCAGGAAACCAGCTGGGGTTTTCATGACTTTGCAGGTGACATTTTAATAAGGATCAACCTCGACCACAGGGGAAGTCAGCTGAGGCCAGGATCTGGCCTGGGAGGATCAGGGTGGGGGGAGGAGAAATGCCAAGGAAAGAAAGTGATTCATGGGGCCAGAAAGCTCTTGGCGTCCCTGCCTGCCGTCCGGCCTCGTGGGCTTTCTGCTTGGCTTTCCTCTCCTCTCTCTTTCGCTGTTTGGGCAGAGGGAAAGTATTTTCTAGAGAGGACAAAGTCGGAGTCACCTCAGTAAATAAGTCTCTAGAAATTTCTCCTATTTGGTCTTTTTTTTCCAAAGCACAAAGCACTTTGGGTATGTCATCTCGTTTGTTCTCCACGTGTTCTAGGCAAAAAGACCAACGTCCCCAAGGTCCCAGAGGCAGTGGCAAAAGAAGAGAGAAATCAGATGTTTCGGTGCCTCCTTCTTACCAAAGTCGCCACCACCCATCATAATGCAGTCAATGACAAAAATAAAAACTCAGGCCGATACTGAGCACTCTGCACACACTAAACACTTTTCACCAATTACGTCCTATGTGGGGACTCCTACTAAGGTTCAGAAGAAGTGTGTGATGACCTACTCCATCAAATGGGGAAATCAAGGCTCAGGACCATTGTAACTACCCCAGGCTCCAGAAGCCGGGAGGGGCAGAAGCAGGACTGAAGCTCCCTGCTCTGGCCACATATCCCCCTCTGTGGTTTTCAACCGTGCCCATGCATCAGAACCTCATGGGAGAACGGTTCAGGCAAGGGGTGGTGGGCCCACCGCAGACTATGACCGGGTAGGTCCGAGGAGAGGCCCTGCCAAGAATCTGTGCTGCTGACAGATTCCATGTAGGATGTAGGAAGCACCCTCCCGATACCCTCCCTTAAACGGGGCACACACCATCCATGACATTTGAACACCAGTGAGAGCAGCTACACATTGACCCAGGGTTGTGCTGAGAAATTTTACACTAAAACTCACTCTCTTTGTCTGAATGTGATTCTAACATCCATCCTCCCGCAGAGCCATCTCATTATCATTAACAGCTTTGGAAATATGGGGAGCTCTTCCGAGTAAGAAGCCCCCATAGGCATACACCCCACAGTGTCATATGTCAATCATGTGTCATACTTGCCAATAGTATGTCCATCATCAAATGTACACAGAAATAAGTGTTTGAAAGGATGACACTAAACCCAATATTTTAACATTTTCTTCTTATAGTCCAAAAAATACATTTGAACATCCCACTCTGGAGACCCAGCGGTCTAGAATCCAGTGTTCCCATCCCTAAAATTGGACACAGAACTTGCCAACTGAGCTGTCCCCTGCAGGCCAACATACTGTGCCTGAGGAATTGCTGGGCTCTGGAGTTCAGAAAAAGACATTTCCTTTTTAGCTACTGACTCCTAGAGGGCACATGCTGTCCCTCTGAGAGTCACCCAGGAAGTGCCCAGCCCAGCACCCTGCAAGTTTACAGACAAAGCTTCTTGATTGTGTGGGTCATTCCTCCAAAACAGGATGAGGAACATTGAGAAATCCAGAAAGATAGCAGCTGCCTATAAAAGCTTGTGATTTAAAGGTGGAAGGCAAGAGCTGGGGGCCCTTCTTCTAGAAACGGTGGGAGGACAGCACACTGGGTCAGGAGGCAGAGTGGGGCCTGGGCTCAGCCTCCACCAGTACTCAGGAGAGGAGACTTGGACCACACTAGGATCCCCAGATTTCGGCATCCTTGTCTGTCAAATAAAGAACAGAGTGACCAACTGTCCTGGCTTGTCCAGGACTCGGGTGGGGGGGTCCCTCCGGATGCCAGACTTTAGTGCTAAAACTAGACGGTGTTAGGCAAACCAGGAGAGTTGGTCACCCTAGGTGTGGCCCAGGTACCTGCCCAGCTCTGAGTGAGTCTGAGTGTTTATCACCCCTATTCTGATCTCTGCTGTAAGGTGTCCTGGAAGAGCTAGGGGGAGCCTGAGGTCAGACACTGCTCTCAAGGGTACTGCAATAGACCAAGATACAGATAACAATAACAACTCAGTAAGTTTTATGTCACTATCAGTAACAGAAGAGGGCACAGTACAGAATATAGTAGGCTGGATGGATGCTTTTCAAGGGAGTCTGGATGGAGGAGGAGGCAGGCGGTGCAGGGATCAAAGGCTTCCTTTCCTTCACCTCACCTGCCTGTCCCACCTCCAGAACCCCAGCAGTGAAGTCAGGAGCTGTCTTCTGCTGGGACCCAAACCCTTGGACTACCCTTTTACTTTCAGAGTGACCTTGAGACAGCTACTCACCAGGCTTGGTATTCTTTTCTTTAAAATGGGGCCAATTCTATCCTACCTCCTGGGTTGTTGTAGTCACTAAATGAGGTATTGCACCCAGAAGGCTTGGTGACTGTGTGCGAGAGCACCTGTTTCATGAACGCGGTTTGTTCTTAACCTCTCTTGACCCTTTTCAATGTGTTCATGAACCTGAGGTGTTTCCAAAGAACAGTGGTCTGTATGTAGCAAGCTCTCTGTGAGCATGAGCTGTTCCAAATATTTTTGTTATTAATGATGGGTAGAACAGGCTCAGCTCAGCTCCTTTCTGTCACTCCTGAAGCCAGAAGGAAGAGAGCAAGGGTTTGGGGGAGATGTCAAGGGAAGCCAGCTCTGGCTCCAAGCCAAGCCCCAGGGTTCCTCCCAGCCTGTTAGTAATGGGGAGCATTTCTCTTTTCCAGGGGAGCGCATTGCCCCTGGCAGTCAAGTCAGGAGGGCTTCCCTCCCTCCTCTCCCCAACCCCAGGCCTCCTTCCCCTGCTTCAAGGGTGTGTCCCCTGAAGGCTTGACAAGTCTCTGGCTAAGCAGTAGCTCAGGACCACTTAAGGCTCTTGAAAATGAGCTTTCTGAGAGCAACGCAGGATTCAAGAATCCCTGTAGGTAAAATGTCAGCAGCATTCCCCAAAAACTCAGGTAGCAAGTTGATGGAAGGGACTGGGAGGTGCCCTCTGTTTAACCTGGTCTCTATCCAAGTCAACATTAGAACTAAGTGTATGTAATAGAATTCAACTCTTGCTCACTTCACATAGTTGGGCCTGAAATTCCAACATTAAGCATTCACTTTTTTGACACTAACATCTTTTCTTTGTGTAGTGTGCGTGCGTGTGTGTGTGTGTGTGTGTGTGTGTGTGTTTCAAGTCATTTCAGCCTTTGCCTTTAGGGATTTCAAGTCACCTGAGGAAACAAGCCACACCAAAGTATAATACAGAGAAAGAAAGATACTATCACACCAGCCTCCAAAGAACTGTGCCCAATCATCCCTTCTCTGACACTCCTTCAACAATACTAACAGAAGCAATTGGATTAAGTGGCAGTTGTCTTAGATGTGCAATTCCCTTGCTGTACAGTGTGTTCCTTGAGGTCACTGTTATCATTTTAGCCCCAAACCAGAGTACGTGAGACACAGCAAGTATTCTATGATCATTTTCTAAAATTTGTTAATGAATGAACATTTTAATAAAAGAAAACTGATAGCTCAAGATGTTTGGAAAAGTGCAATAACTTAAGCGAGAGGTCCTCAAAGTGCCGCCCTTGACCAATAGCAGCACCTGGGAAATTTCTGGAAATATGACACCTTGGTCCCTAGCCAGGACCTACCAGCCAGGAGTCCTGAGTGCAGGGTGGTCCTCTGTGTGTGAGCAAGGCCTCCAAATGATGCTGATGTCCACTTGGGTTTGAGAACCAGTGACTTCAGCCTTTACTCTCAGACACAATCTGTAATATGCTCAACTCTTCCCTGCAATTATACTCAATTATACCACTTTACTAAGCATCTACCTGACAAAGGACAGTTGTAGCTAGACATTGGTCATCGGGTAACCTATAGATGTCCACAAGATGGCAGGCAGCATGGTGATCCCCCAGGCAGTCATCCCAAACACCCTCAAAGCTATTCTGAGTCAACAGGAAGAAAGGCCACCAAGCTGAGGCTGTGGCCAGCTAAATGTCCTTCAGGAGCAGGTGTAGATATGACCTCCCAGGCAAGAAGCTGTGGGGAGGGGGCATCCTGACCCCCGGAAGCAACTGCCTGGACCTTTGGTGGCGAGGTGGAGGGGAAGAGGCAGCGCAAATGACCTTAGCCTCTGACCCTGACCACTGACTGGGGAGCAAGCAGGGGTACAAAGGGGGACAGGCAGGGCCAGACTGAGGGAACAACAGCTGGCAGGAGCCACCCCTGCTCAGAGGCAGCCCTGTGAATGCCATGTCCTACCTGGCCATCTCCCCCTGGACCAGGCACAGCTGCCCAGCACAAGCCCCTAGGGCAGACCCATGACAGAGACCATGTAGTAACAGTATCCCTGTCCTGGAAGGTGCTACAGCCCTGGTAGCTAAGACCCTGGGAGCAAGCAGGAGTGAAGAGGACACCCTGCTCCTCATTTAGCAGCTAGGTAGCCATGACTTACCCAATGCCAGTGTTGCAGGGACACAGGCCACTTCATTTACACAATTCTCCAGTTATGAAAAGAGATATCTCACCACCCTCTCAACTGTCAGGCCCACGGACCCAGTGTGGATGACAAGCCCCTCCCCAGGCACCTGTGAGCCAGGGATGCCCACCCAACCCTGAGCCTCTGCCATTCCCACCTCTCTCTCCAGCCAGGGGGACATGACCAATGCCAGCAGCTCCTACAGGGCCCAGGGCCCCAAGGTCTGCATAGGATCTTGGGGTAAGTGGATAAAGGTCACAGGGCTACCACATAAAGGACAGGTTTTGTGTTAGATGATTTTTTGTTAGATGATACCAGGTGCTTTCAAATTTCAGAATAAGCAGGAAGTAAATTTTTAGCATAAGTATGTCCCAAATACTGCTTATAAGGTACTTCAACCCAAAACTTTACACTATGCTTATCCAAACTTCAAATGTAAATGGGACCCTATATTTTCATTTGATAAATCTACCAACCCTGTTCCATCAGTGATCCAAGAATAGGAAAATCTGGGCTTCCCAAAGTAGAATTTAGGATCTAAAAAGACAAAAGGTTTGAAAATGACACAGAGGGAGACGTCACTCACATGTTCATTTTCTTTGCACAATGACATGAAGGCACCTAGGCACATTAGGGGAAGACCTGCTCAAACATTCAACTTCGCATCCTAGGTCCCTCTCAGAGGGGCTGCCTGACCCCTGTGAGTCCCCTCCCCCGGGTATCCCACTGTCATCTGCAGCTATGGGCAGAGTTTCCCTAGCACCACTGTTTGGTCCAGATAAATCTTCATGACGTCAATTGTCCTGTGCATCATAGGAGCCGACTGGCACCCATTGGTGGCACCTAAATGTCTCAAGGGGCACAAAATCTCCCTTGGTTAAGAAACACTGAATTAATCGGCCATGCGTGCTGAAGTCTGTACATAGGTTTTTGAAAAACATTCCTCTTCTATATGTAACCTCCATAATGAACCAACATAGGAGGTGACTCACCAAAGTTTGACTCCATGTCAACTTCAAAAGCAGTACCCCTCCCTTACTCACCTCACCCTCCCTCTTTCAGCATTCAGAGAGTGCTCTAGCCAGGTTGCAATAAGTACCTCCAGATCTTTCAGGGCCTTACAGACAGTGGTTACTTGATAATATTTTTAAAATTTAATTAACTTCACCCTGGTTCAAGGAGATGATTTATTGCTTCTCCAGAAAACCCGGGTTCTGTTAGTTTAATATTAATATCCCTACTCTGCTGATAGACACAATGTAGGCAACCACACACTAGGACTAGGCTCTGTTCTTTGGATTGGATCCATGACATCATTCAACCCTCAACAGCCCTAGGAGGTCAGTGCTCTCCCTACTCAAACAGAGCAGTTAAATAACCTGGTTCAAAGAAGTTAAGCAATTTGCCTAAGGTCCCACTGTCTGCCTGACACACATGCTCTTGCTACTACAGAAGCATTCCATGGACCTAAAACTCCCACAGGGAATGGGGAGATTCACTTCTCCCAGAACTTCCAACCTGAGTTAAAACTCAAAGGCTTTCCTCTCCAGAACTCTTGGTACCATATAAGGTCAGGAGACCAAGGTTCCAACCAGCGTTAGGGATGTATTTCTCAACGTCAGCTCTTATGGGACTGCCACATGCAGATACTCCTCAACTTAAGATGAGTTCTCATTAAACCCATCATAAGTTGAACATATCGATAAGTCAAAAATGCATTTATTATTCTCAACCTACCATGAAGGCTTAGTCTAGTTCTACCTTAAGTGTGCTCAGAACACATAGTGGGAAAAATCATCTAACACAAAACCTATTTTATAATAAAAGCGTTGAGTATCTCATGCAATTTATTGAATACTGTAAGGAAAGTGAAAAACAGAACATTGGGGGGGCGGGGCACAGAGCTAACGTATGCAAATCACAACTGGGCCTGAAGAATGTTTGAAGCATTGAACGAAAATGAACTGCTGGATGCTGGGGGTGCTACAGGCACGGGGTCATCAACTTCTGACCAGAAGCTGCAGCCCACTGCCGCTGTCCAGCGCCCAGCGTCATGAGGGTGTGGGTCAACATACCACTAGACTGGGAAAAGATCTAGATTCAAAATTCAAAGTATGGTTTCTCCTGAACTCCAATCCCTCTCACACCATTGTAAAGCTGAAACATCACCCAGGGGGACTCTGATAAGCTGGGGACCAGCTGCACAGAGTGCACACTGACCTGTAAGTGTTCCTGGACTTTGATTTTTACTTAAACCACTCTTTTGGCCTTCAGGGTCTACTGTAGAGTCAGGCCCACAGCAGGTACTCCACAAATGCCACTAAATGAATATATAAATATTCCTCCATCTCAAAGGTGGGGACAGGTGTGCACCTCTTTGAGAGTTATCTGAGGGCACATCTGGCTCTCATCCTCAGGTTTGGTGGTCCTGCATCCCAAACTCTCCAAAGTGCTGAATCACGGTGATTTGAAACTCTCTCTTAAGATTCCACCTTCCCTTTGGTGGTGGTAGTGAAAGAAAAACTGACTGGACTTGAGTGACCCTGTTGTCTGGTGGCCCAAAGCTCTAGCCCCAGAGACCTCTGAAGAATTCCCGGATCTTAGATCTGGAATCAGAGCCTGGAAAATCGTGTGCTCGCACCCTCTGTTACTAGGTCACCTTGAGTGGGGCTGCCACACTGTTCCGTGGCCCAGTTTCCCCTTGGACAGTGCACTGAGTGAGATTCCCCCCATGGTGTGCTATTATTACCTGGCACACCAAGGAATGAGGCCACCGTCACAATGAGGGCACCCCGCCCTCCAAGATTCTTCAAAATTCTGCTCATTGGGGCAGGACAACAGGGCAATGTAGGGCAGCAGCACCAAGTTGCTGAGGACCAGAGGACAGAAGAGGGCACCCTGGGGTGACTTGGTCATCACCACTCCAGGATACCCCATAACAATAAAAGGAACCACAGGACAAAATGGAACAAAGTGTGAGCTTCACCAGGGGAGAAACAGGTTTAAAAATCACACACACACACACATGCACACACACGCACACATGCACACCCCACACACCACCAGAGAGTCTAATTTTAGTAGCCACTCACCCCTGCAGAGCACTTTGCAAGCAGTTATTTTGAGAAATGCTATTAGCCACTGGGTTATTTTTAATGCCCCTTGTGTGATGGGCATTTGTGACACAAACAGCAGCTGAAAGGCAGTAAACCCATAGCCATGATGTGTCCAGGGGCCAAGGGCCAGCCCCATGGGATATCCTAAGCCAGATTCAGATGGAGGGAATGGGTGACCATCTCATATGCTCATGCCCCACCACCACCTGGAACAGACTGCAGGACTGCAGGAATGAGAGACTTCCAGGCCCATGACAATCTACCTGGTAATCCCAACCCGCAGTGCCTGCCCATGACACACAGGTCAAACCCCACACAGCCCATGAAGGAACCTGGGAACTTGCCCCCAACTCTGTTCTCAGAGAGGTGTTCTGCTCCTGACACACTAGCCTCCTGGCTCTCTGCTTTCCCATCTCATCCCCTCTGCCCAAATGACACTCTGGCCCTGCTTCCCACCTCTCGTAACCTAGCCATTGCTGAGCTCCTCACTCAGTCCCTATGATAAAAGAACAGTGAGGCTGCACCTGTTGACCAGTGTCCTGGTCCTCTAGTCTACCACAGGGCGACTTCAGAGAACAATAACTCAGTGTGTATTTCAAATAGCTGGAAGGGAGGATTCTGAATGCTCTCACAACAAAGAAGATCAATGGCTAAGATGATAGTGATGCCTGTTACCCTATTTGACTGACGCAGACAATGTTTATACCTACAGAAACATCACTTTGTGCCCCATGAGTATGCAAAATTATTATGTGTCAATACAATACAACAAAGTTTAAAAACAGAATAAAAGAACTGAACCAACTGAACCATCATTGGCATTCGGCAGACAGCAGCTTGTATTCTTGATCAGCTGAGCATGTGTATTTCTATCAAAACTGCTGCCCGGTATATCACTGGGTGCTTGGAATGTGTCAGGCATTGTTTGAAGTCCTTCTCAGAGCCCAGGGAATTCTCCCAAGGGTTCTCCTGGGTTCCTTCAACATCCTGATTTTAAACATAGGGAAACTGAGGTATAGCAAGCAGTGTGAGGCCTCTTTGTAGGCTGCTCCCTAAGCGAGGCCAGCTAGCAAGGTGGCTAAAGGCACAGACTTAGGAGCAGGCTGCCTGGTCCAACTCCAGCTCCACACCCTGGAACCTCAGACAAGTCCTTATAACCAATCTGTGCCTCTGGCTGGCCCCGAGTAGATGAGTGAATGCTTACAAATCCTCTTTTGTGGGACCTGACACACAGCAGGCTCTGTGCCAGAGTCCTCTCTGATTGTGGAAGTGGAGGAGAGGTGCCCACATAGGTAAGCTAAGAAGGACTGAGTACCTACAGGACACCGTGTGCTATGCTAAGGAAGTCTGTATGCATTATGTTCCTGATGCTCACAAGACCTTGGGAAAGTTTACAAAGTAATCAAGCTTAGAGAAGCAAAATCATTCACCTAAGGTCAAAGCTACAAATGGAGATTCTAACCAGTAGCTGAACACAAGTCTAGGTTTAGGAACCCAGATCTCCTTCTACTTGACTTGTCTGTCTGCAAACTCCTCATGGCTTCAGAGTCCTCATGGTTCCTGGCATGGGGCTGAGCTCTTTAAAAAGACTTGATGACCATCCTGGACTCTTGGCATGGCTGTCTAAATGCAGAGCTCCAGCTGTAAGTCAGGGGTCCCCAGCCCCTCCCAGGACTGGTCCCCCGTCCCTTCTCCACCCTACACTGAGGCGAGTATTATACTTAGAAAGCAGAAGGAAGGCAGCAGAATACTCGGAGTAGCCTCACTGAGGGCCAGGGCCTGGAGTTGGGATGGCACCAAGTTGCCCACAGGGACCCAAGGCCCAAAGGTCAGGAATCTGGTCCTGGCCAGCCAGGGCAGGCACCACTGTGTGCCGAGGGCGAAGTCCAGAATGCTAAGGTGTCAAGCGTGAGCTGGAGGCAAGACTGCAGGAGAAGGTGAGCCGGCTGAGCCATGCGTGCTAGTGAATTATGTGTGCGGTTCAATTTTCGGCACCAGGCAGATTTATAAAGCTCATCGCCCTCCTAGAGTTGCCTATGAAAAGCCAAAAGTATAATGCCATGCCAATCAATCAACACAGGTGCTTCAGGAGGGGCGCATGCCCAACCCAGAGCTGGGAGCCAGGGGGCTGCAGGGAAGGGACTGGTCCCTGTCCCCAGCAGTTGGTGGTCTTATCCAGAGATAAAGACTGACACTTCTGGGAACTCCAAAGGAGACCATTAAATTATTTGTGGTGCCAATCAAGTTACTACAATTCTCATGGACCTACCATGTGCAGAGAAGCCCCCCCCCCCAAAAAAAAAAAAAACATGCCACATTGCCTTTGACTTTGAAAAGTGACCTGTACAGTCTGGTGGTCCCACCAGCTAGACAGTGAACTCTCCAACAACAGGGTTCCAGCCTTACTGCCAGCCCCTCTTCAGCTCAGGGCTGGGCAGGTTAGGCGCTTAGGAAATAGGGTTGTGCAGCAGGCTGGCCCAGTGCATGGCTGGGTCCATCACACACATTCCGGGGCTGGAGAAGCCTTGCCCTATGCCAGACCCTGAAGGGGTTTCAGCAGGGATTGGATAGTCAGGTACCTGGGGAGGAAAGGGATGGAGTCGCTAGAAGCAGGCCATAAACTGTCAACCTCAACTACTAGAGCTGCCCAGATTCGCTGCAGCTCAGAAAGCAGCTTCTGCCAGCAGTCTCCCACATGATCCTCTGACACCCGTGGAAGCAATTTTGAGAGAGTAGAAAAATGAGATCTGGGAAGCCTTGGTGCATTTATTTACTAGGGCTGCCGTAACAGTACCACACACTGGTGGCTGAAATAACTAACATTTAGTGTCACGTGGTTCTGGAGGCCAGAATCTGGAGGTCGGGGTGTGAGCAGGCTCTCTCTGGGGGCTGTGTGATAGAACCTGTTCCAGACTCCTCTCCTAGCTGGGAGTGGTCTGCTGGCAATTTGGGGCATTCTTCAGCATAGCACCCCAACATCTGCTTTCATCTTCACGTGACATTTTCCCTAAGAGCAAGTCTGTCCCTATGTCTAAATTTCCCCTTGTAGCAGGACAAGGTCATATTGGATTAGGGCCCACCCTAATGACCTCTTCTTAATCAACAGATCTGCAACAATCCTATTTCCAAATAAGGTCACATTCACAGGATCCAAGGGCTAGGGCCTCATTATCTTTTGTGGGGACATAATTCAACCTATAATACTTGAGTCCCTCAAAGGAAAAAGAGTTTAATAAAAAGCTGGAATTCCTAACGTTATTAATATACTGGGGCATAATCCCAAAAGTAGGCTAGACATCGGAATGAACTTTCTAGTTCCCATCCCTGCAGCTACCCCAGCCCAGGCTTGTGCCCTGGTGCCAGAGTGGCTCTGTGATGACTGCTGGTGGCCACCCCTGACTCTACCTGTCTCCCTTCTGCTCCCCCAGCATCAGGCCACACCTTGGCGCTCACCATCAGGCCCCACCTCTGTAGTGCCACTGTGCTGTTCTGAAGCTTCAGGTGGGTGTCCACCTCCCATGGAAGTATGGCCTGCTCCTTTGGAGCTTCTGCACCCTGAATGACCTCAACCAACAAGAACATTAGCCAGCAAGCACTCATGACCTCACAGCCCCTGCTTCCCTGTCTATGAAAGGGAAAGAGACAAATACTCCATGTACCTATATGGGGAATGTTCCCTTGAGAAGCTACTGAGGAAGCTCACGAGGAGCCCAAGTCAAGGCCACCACCAAGGCTGGTACACACACAGATTCCTCCAGCCACGCTGGGTCACCACCTTAGTGACTTGCTGTGTTCTGGCCCCAGCCCAAGGACAAAGGAGGAGAACCAGCCCCGTCATGTGGGTGTGGAAGTGACTCCTCAGATCACAGACACACGTCTCCTTTCCCTGCGAAGGAAGCAGGAAAAGGCTGCCAGGTTCTGGAATTCTCTCTGCCTGGGACATGTGCGGGTACCCAGGCTGCCTGAGACCATCTGCCAAAGACTCTGGGCAAACATCAGTCTGATAAAGACACAGAGCCAGCCCCAAGAGCTCTGACCTCAGAAGGAGGTCACGGAGGACTCTCCCCCAGAGCCCCTGGAGCATGCTCACTGCCACTGTGCCAGCTGACCACACACCCAGACATCCCTCAGTACCACCCTAGACTCCAGACCCATCCCCTACCACCTCCCTGACAACAAAATGCCATCTGCCCATTCCCCTTCTATCAACACCCTCCTCACCAGGGGTAGGTTTCCAAGACAAGACAGTACTCCATGGGTGTTACAAAGAACATTCCAGAAGAAGCACCCTTCAAGGAAGAGAAAAGAACCATCTCAACATCTTGTCAGATCAGTGGACACCCAAAGCTAGAACCTGTTTATTGACTCCCTGGATTTCACAGGAGCATTGTGAGAGCGCTACGGACATTCCCATTTGATAGGTACAGAAGCTGAAGGTCACACAGGTCAAGTGAGCTTCCAGACTGAGGCCACCTCGTAACAGACATGAGTACTTCAAACTCGACTCTTGTGAGTTCCATCCACTGCCTCTCCTCCTCGAGCTTCTTGTTCCCAGTCCTCAGCAGCCTCCTCACCCCCCAACCTCACTCCTCCTGTGTTTTTCCTCCTTGCTAAGATGTCACCATCCACCTGCTGGCCAGGGAAGCACAAGGACCAGCAGCATCTCAAAGAGCTTCTCCCTGGAGAGTTCATCGCTGACCCGAACGCATCCCCCGGGGGTTCTGATCCTGCTCTCACTGAGAAAACCCTGCCATCTCGTCTTGCCTAATGAGTTTTCTGAAGCAGCCGGTGCTTTATCATCAACATTCATTTATGAATAATTAAAGTCCAAAGGAGACTCCTTCTCAGCCTGGGAGCGAGGGCCATTCATACAACACACCTATGCCTCTGGGCTGTCAGGGGCCTTGGTAGGAACGACTGTCCGTCAACTGAACGTCAAGGATGTGGCTGTGCTTGGTGTCAGGCACAGATGATCTGGAAGTGAGACACCAAGCCAATGCCCTGGAGGGCAAAGGAGCTCACACATGACTTCATTCCTGACCCTGCTGCTGTCACCTCCTGACAATGAACTGCTGCCACATTGTCACATCCACCCCTGAGATCCAGGAACCCCAGACTGATTTCTAAAACCTTAAGCCCCAGCCTAGGCCATGGGTTAAATAGGGAGAGACAGAAGAAGACACACTCTGACCTCCTAAAGAGAAGTGAGTGTAACCTGACTCAGATCATCAGGACCTGTGCTGTCACAGCACCATAGCACCTGGGGCCACAAGGGCCCATCCAACTCAGTCTCCAATCCAGGCGCCCCAATTTCTCCTACTTCCTAGGTAAAGCAAGAAGAAAGGGGAACAGAGGAAGATGCTGCCAGGAGGTGAAGTTGGGACAAGTAGTGACTTGTCCCCTGACCCCCTCACTCATGAGAAAGGATAGCGCAGCAACTGGGCTCCTGCAAGTGGCTTCATGGGGGACTATCCCCTTATGAGAACCATGGACACACCAGCAGGCCTGCAATGCCTTCCTGCCCCGATTCCTGTGCGCGTGGCCCGAGGAAAGCAGCAGGTCTGGAAACTGACAACAGCACAGGAAACAAGGAGCACGGCCTCCCATGTGCCTGAAACCTAAACGAACCTCAGGAGCAAAAACATGATGTAGAAAGAGAGAAGGCAGGGAAGCCCCATGGTCAGGGCTGCTCCTTAAGAGGGCGCAGAATGGCTGAGAAACAAGGAAGAGGACCTTGAGGATTCCACCTCAGAGCTGCCTTGGTCATCAGGCTACAAGAGAAGGCTAGCCCGGCGGAGACAGAGAAGCTGCAGGGCCCCAGGATCCCCTGTCACGGTCATCAGCAGCCTCTCTGGGAAGCCCCAGGAATCACGTGGCAGGTACATCCAGAAGAAAACTGGCTGGGGGCAGGGGCTTGTCCCAGACATAGCAGGTGGCAGCCACAGGAAGGAGGACAAGTCCAAGCACAGTTTGTACCTGGCATGGAGGCCAAGACAAACAGCCAGCCAGATGCAAACAGTTGGCACACAGCGCGGTGGCTTTACCAAGTGCACAGAAGTATTGGAGGGATTAAGTTCTCCTGCTGGAACTAGGGACGCCTCCAGCTCACTGGCCCAGCCCCACAGGTCTCTGGGTGGGGGAAGACCACTTCATCAACCAGGGCTCTGCAGGAAGGCCCAGGAGCTGCGCTCCATGGCAGTGAGGTGGACGGCAGAGGGACTCACGGGATCGGCCCTTCCGTCTGCAGGCAAACACTGACTACATTCATGGATAAGAGACTACAAAAGCCTGTGTCAGGCCTTAGCATTCTCAAAGGCAAAAGGCAGAGAACACAGCCCTCGAAGGAAAGACCTGAGAAAGAATGACTGCTTAGAAAAGCTGCCCATGGCCAAGGGCATGGCTGTGAAACTGGCTGGACTCAATTCCTGGCCCCACTTAGTGCCAGGATGAGGTCAAGCAGGGATCAAGCTCCACGTATGCGCGTCTCCAATGCACACAGGAGGACAACCAGAGTGCCTGGCTCTGAGGATTCTGGGAGACACACAGGCAGAATGCTCAAGCACAGGGTGTAGCCCATGGTTGGCACTCAGTACACAATTTGTGGCCATTGGAGCATCAAGAAAGCTGCTCTGTCGGTAGTAAAAATAAAGCACACATCTCTAAAACGAGACGTGCTGTGAAGGACACATTTAGCAAACACTTCCAAAAGGAACAGGGAAAAGGTACGAGCGGAACTCCTGGGAGAGCTAAGAAAGTTCAGTACACAAAATGATGCTCCATTCTACAGAGACAAAGGACAGGCAGCCAACTCGGAATGAACGGACTTGAAAAAAGTGATGAAAATACAAAAAACAGCTTTCCAAACATGAAGACAGGCATAGGTCTGAAGGTCAAAAGACCACTGATTACATCGTTTAAATCTCCTGATTTCCTGTTGACAAATTATATGTATCTAAGCAGAAGATGTCAGGTGACCACGAAAACAGAGAAAAATCAGGCGGGCATCTGACTTCTCCTTTGCAAAACCCACCAGCAGAGACACATCACTGGCATTCATATTAGAAGGCACAAAGTGCAATAGATCAGAATCAACTGGTCCAGAAGCTTCCACAGGCACTGAGCTTTTCATACCTATGATTAAGACATTGATCAAAACAAAGAACTCAATAATAATGGAAGTCCATGGCAATGCACCCAAAAATCCATTAGGTTTAAATAATTATTGCAACTGTGATTATAAATCAAGACGAAAATTTCTTGATGTGAAGATAAAAATGTAAAGAACTATACACCCAATAATAATGCAGTGGAGGTGTAAAATGTCAGTCCACACAATAAAAGCATGAGTGTGGTATTCTAGGCATGGGGGAACAAAAAGAAAGAAAAATAGTCACCCTACATGGCAAGAGGCCCAGAGATGCCATTTCACCCTGAACCTCACGGGGCACAATATGACTGAGGAGTATTTTTAAGCTCGTGACACCCAACATAGGCAGAGCTAACATTCTCATTTACTAGATCAAAGGAAAAATTGAAGTTTAAATAGTTCATTATAGAAAGACAAAGGAGACTGCAAAGAAACACACACACACACACACACACACAATTCCAGAAAGCCCCTACACAGCAAAACCACAATCAGGCAACCTGGGATGGAGTTTGTGAACTAGAAGATCCAGAGTCAAAACCCACCTCCCCTTCGGTAGTCCCTCAGTAATGGTGGGGCATTGGTTCTTGGACCCCTGAGAATATCAAAACCCACAGATGCTGAAGTCCCTGATATAATCTGCTATAGTCTTGGCAGAGAACCTACACACATCCCTGTACTTCAAATTATCTCTAGATAATTTATAATACCTACTACAATGTAAATGCTATGGAAATAGTTGCTTATTGGATTGTTTAGAGAATAGCAACAAAAAAGTTTCTATATATTCAATATAGATAAAAAATTTTCCTAATACTTAAAAAAAAGAGTGAAAAAATGGAAGAAAATCTGTCCAGCAAAAAATCAAGTGGCAGGAGGCCCCAGACTGAAGGTATCAGTATCTGATCAAATGAAAGTCAAGGCAAAAGACAGGAAATCAGGCAATGCAGGAGCTTCCCCCTTGAAAAATAGTATGATCCAAAGTCCGTATCTGAAATTCAAGGACCATTATGCACAGAGCAAGAGTAAAAACACAGAACAGAACATTATTGGGAAGAAAAGGAGAGGAGTGAGGGGCAGAGGGGCAGAGGAGGGGTTCTCCGACTGCTGTTGCCTTCTCATAAATCAGCTAAACCTCACGAAGAGGTGACCATCAGGATGGCATGCATGGGTGACTAAGCTAACTGGACAATTGACAAGAACAGGTAGGAGATTCCAAGCCTCCCCTCGTTCCACAGGTGCAGAAACTGGGTCAAGAGGAGTGTGGAGAGGAACAGAGGGTCCCTGACCCACAGCATCAGTATCGCCTGGAAACTTTCTAGAAATGCCCCTCCCAGACCAATCAGGATCAGAGAGCCTGGGGGGTCCAGCCCCCCAGGGGGTTCAGAGCTGTAACACAGCAAAGCAGAGATTAAGTCCAGAGGATCCAGAGGGCCAGGGTCAAATCCTGCCCTGTTTTGTCATCGCTGGGTGATTCCAAACAAGTTATTTAACCTCTCTGGGCCTCTGGTTCATCATCCATACATGCAGAAGAGTAGCACTTTCCTCTTGGTGCCCTGGGAGGCCCGGTGCCCAGTGGGAACATTCAGCCATGGATCACTCTGCTTCAGGAGTACAAGGCAGCTGGCAGCTACTCCCCTGCCTCCCAGCCCCACGAAGCCTCTTCTGCACCCAGTGATTTGCACCTGTGCCTGGGAGGACCTGCCACCCCCTGAGTGGTTGGATGCCATCTCAGGGCTGGTTCCTCGCCTGTTGCTGCATAAGGCAGTGCCACAAGCCCTTCCCTATTGCTCTTGAGCAGAAGCAGTGACTCACAGAGCCTGTCATCTCAGGGTCTCTTTCCCCCTCCCACCCTGCACTCCATCTCTGCATCCCAGCCTGGGAGTTTGCAGAGTGGAGCAGAGGCCCACCTGGCCCTGGCCCCTGAAGAGGAGAGAAGGTCAGTGTACAGGGGAGTCCCAGGCACAGGGGGATGCTGCCTTTGAGACAGCAAGCCACTGCCACCAGCAATGGGGAGGGAGCAGGGCAGGCAGAGGCCTCTGGCCACGCAGCAGATTCTCTGTGTCCCTAAGCAGACCAGGGTCAGGTATGTCCTAGTTAAATCAAAATGTCCTGTGGGGCAGGAGAAATTTTCCACTCATAAAGATGCAATTCAAATTCTCCATTGCGTGTCATCCTTGTTAGATCATGCACTCCAGCCTCTTAGAGCATAAGTGCCCACAATAGTCACCCAGGATGACCTCTTCATCTGACAGGCAATACCTGTGAAGCACAGAGAGGCACTGAGGCAGGCCCAAGGTCACACAGCAGAAGAATCTACCAGCGAGGCCTAAACCTCACATCTAAGGATTCCAAAGGAAGATTCCTTCTACCACTTCAGGTTGCCATGAAACGTAGCAGCTTAGGTGCCTGGGAAGAGAAAGTCACGAAGAGAGTGTTCTACCTGACACTCCCACTGACAATCGTGACTCTGACACCGGAAGTGTCTTTTCTTATCTTTCATGGAGAATACACCTCTGGCATTGCTTCATTCATGGCTAAGCATGCTTAGAAAGATGCAGAGGCGGAGGCCAGTGCTCTTGGGTCACCTGCCTCTGAATCCTTCCTCAGGTGACTTCCTCCACCCAGAATTCCTGCCCCTCCTCCCATCCTCCCAGATGCCTTTCTTCCGGGAAGCCCTGCCTGCCACCTTCCCTTCCACCTGCCTTTTTCCATCCCAGGTCCTCTGCAGGAATCAGACACCAGGATCAACCCTCTGTGCATCCTCAGACTTCCAGTTGTGCCTGATTGGAAAAGAGAAAGCAAGCCCCACATCTCTGGCACCCCCGTGGACACCATCAGAAGGATTCAGGTCAGTTCACTGGCAAAGCGGACACTCTTACCTAGTTTGGTTCAAACCTGGCCTCCCCCACTTACCCACCTTTTGTGATCGGGTGAGTCACTTAAACTCACTGAGCCTCAGTTTTCCCAGCTGTTAAACAGTGACAATAACCCCTTCTTTCTGGGTTGCTGTGCAGATGACATGTGCAAAAGCTGTCAGCACCACCAATATACTGAACTGCAAGTCACTCTAACAAAGTTACAATGATAACCACGGTGATAAACACCAACGGCACAGAAGACATGCATTTCCACTTGGCTGATGAGTTTAAGACCCTTAGCAACTCTCTCAAAGATGAAGTCAGGGGCTTTTTGGTTAAAATGTTGCAGATATATTAAAAATCCAACCCCTCCAGGCCAGGAAAGGAGAGGTGGTTGGCAAGAGACTTCTTGGTTAGAAATTTAATAACACAATACATCTTCCAAACAAAAACTAACCTAATGCACATTGAGGAACTTTCTTTCTTCCAAAATTCATCACAATTCTTTAAAAAGAAACGATCATGCTCACCTCTTCCTCCCTAGAACTAGTGGTTTGGGGAGAAAGTCACTTCACTTCTTAGATTCTAGACACATCTGTATGTGGGGACTCTCCACTCACCCAGGTGAGGCAGTGCCTGAGGCCAACAGTTTACTTTTGGGCTCCTAAAGAAAAGCTCTAGAAAAACCTGGAGACTTGATTTCAAATCAAAGAGGTCATCAGATTCACACTGGTTTACCAAATAACATTTCTTAAAACTGAGAGCAAATCCTCTGGTGCTGTCTGCCTGTGTGTTTCAAGGGACCTACTTCCTGCATTCAGTCAGCCAGGACTGGCCAGACACCTACTCTGCATTAAGGACCTACTATGCACGGGGTCACCATTTCAACAGACTGGGATCCCGCGATGAGTCATCCCCTGCACTCCTAAGTCTGGCATTCTTTAAATTCTGCCTCAAGAAGCCCAGGGAAGCAAATGGCAGGTAGGTTCTCAAGACCGGATACTGCTCATCACATTAGCTACATGGTATCAAGGGCCAGGAACTATGCTACATCTTACCTAAGTTGTCATAACAAACACCTTCTACATTAGGTATTTTCTCATCTAACTATTCAGACACTGAAACAGGATGTGCTATGTGCCCAGTGGTCACTCCCCCTAAAAGGTGGGGAGGGATACACCGGGGAGCAGGGCATAGGTTGCTGGAAGGAGCACCTCTCCATGGGAGTGCCACTGTGTAGGACCATCAAGGGAAATGTTCCCAGCTGTCCCCTCTTTGTTTTCTTCCTGCCTGCAGACAGGGTCTCCTCCTCTGATACTGGAGACTTGTGATTCACTAAATTTATTCCATGTACTTTCCCAGGCCTATCAACATTTTAGCATTCATTTCTTTCCTCTGGAAAGACAAAATTTGCCTTCCCCCATTGTCCTCTAGGCATGGTGTCTGTACAACTGCAGGAATTTGAATCCAGGTCCATCCACTCTCCAAGTCTAACCTGTCCTCACCATCTGCACCCAGCACAGGAATGGCCATGGGTAGACAGGTGGCCACAGGGAAAACTAGCAATGAAGGGGGGTCTAGGCTAGAGTAGACTTTTGCAAATTTTGCCATCACAATCCCCAAAAGCAGAGAATGAATTCCCAATGCGTACCTCAGGAAGCAAGCATTCCGCAGGCGGGGCTACTCTTTAGAGCATTACATTTCATCCTTTAAAGTGTACGCATACATCCTCTCCATGATAGATGCTACTGAACATTAACGAATATTTGTTCCTAAACCTTCCAGAAGATCTCTCTCCAGGAAACTGAGCTGTGTTTATAGTGTGTCTTCAAGCTTTTCCCATGAGGCACTGCACTGTGTACCTCTAAAGCTGCAAAGCGTGGATCCAGGAGACCAGGGCCCCCAGAGATTCCAGGACCATCTACCATCTGTTCATTCATGCCATCCGCTCATTGATTCAGGGCCCGGCGGAGCCCAGTCTAGCGGCTGCGCTGAGTCAGCAGCTCTCGGGCGATCGCCTTGCCCACGTGCTCAGGAGTCACTACCCCGCTGCCCTGCTACGGTCCACACCTGGAATGACATGTGAGTGCTGGGGTGAAGCGGTCCCAGGGAGCATGGCGCTCAGTAGCAGGAGTCACTCCATGTAGGTGCAGGGCAAGTTGTAGGAAGGTGGCACTGCAGGCCACCCTGGGTTATTGGTGCACTCACTAACCGACCATTATCGGGTGCCCAGCATATGCAAATTGCCCTACCCTGGCAATGCGCCATTCAAAGGTGAATAGGGCTTTCCAAGGCCAGAGGAGGTCAGACTAGGATTCAGAAATCTCTAGGATGGCAAAAGAAGAGGCCTTGAAAGAGAGAAGGGCTGGGGGCTCTGTGGGAGCAACCTGGCTCATTAGGGGGATAGCTTACTTCATACAGCCTCGAAAATAGAAGCTTTCTTGAAGCACTGACTTTGGCCCCAGGCCATAAACAACTAGTGGGATGTCAAGAAGCAGAAAGGATTGAATGAACCACCCCATGAGGCAGAAAATAGAGGTAAGTAGTATCATGGGCTACAGTCCAGGGATGTAAAGTAGAAGGAACACAGGAATTAAGGAGATCTGTGAACACCAAGAAAGGAAATCTGGACTTTTTGCTTGCCTTTGGCTAATGAGGAGCTATGAAAAGAGTATCTGATGAGGAAAATGAAATAATCAGCCAACATTTAGAAGCTTTAATTGGGTAGTCAGATGTATGACTAATCAGAAATGAGGGTCATGGGGCCTGATGGAAGACTACTGCACCAGTCCAGGCATATGGCAGAGGAGGCCAGAACTAGATGACAGACAACAGCAGGGGGGAGGACACAAGCCAGGGACTGACCTAGGTAGAACCACTGGGACTTGGCCATTGAATAGAGAGAAGGAGCAAGGAGAAGCTGGTCCCTGAAAATCATGCTGCTTAGGAGAGACCAACTGCTCAGGTCTTCTTAGGCTCTCTCATCGAACTTGACCTCCAGGTTGATGTGTAGAGTAAATTATAACTTTTTTTTTTTTTTTGGTACTAGGTACTGAACCCATGGGAACTTACCACTGAGCCACATAGCCAGCCCTTTTCTATTTTTTACTTTGAGACAAGGTCTCACTAGGTTGTTTACAGCCTCACTACATTGCTGAGGCTGGCTCTGAACCTGTGATCCTCCTGCCTGAGTCTCTGAGCTGCTGGGATTACAAGCGTGCACCGCCACGCCCGGCCAAATTAGAGTATCTTCTAAAGAATCTGAAGCCACTAACAGCGAGCCTCCTTGGATAGACGAACACGGATAGTCAGGCTCGTGACTCAGATCACTTCCATCATCTGACATCCAGGGGTACAGCCCAAGTCTTCCTTCAAGAACATTTCAGAACCAAAAGAGGGAATCTTCAGGGAGCCTTGTCAGGGCTTCCTACACCCAGGGAGACACCAAGGACACTTAATGTTCTTGAGTACTAAATTTGTGTATGTATCTGTGTGTGCACATGTGTGGCAGGGGACAGAGAGCCAATTTTTAAATGTGGAGAGAGAGGAAAAGGGGAAGAGGAGGGAGAAATAGGTTTCTTCAGAGCCATCAGCTCCCAGCCTCCCTTTTCTCCCCTTCCACCACCCACCACCGTGCTCTGTTCCAGAAAAACAGCCCCTTTTCCCAGACCAATGCTCAGGCTGCCAACTCAGAACAAGCAGAATGCTAGTTCCCAGAGGGGCTGGGGCAAGCCAGTGGCTCTTTGCACAATTACCAAGATTTTAAAAAATTTAAAACTAGAAAGTGCTTTACAACCTCTAAATTAATTTTTTTCATTTTTTTTCATTCAAAATGCAAATGACATTTGCCACAACATGGATGAACCTAGAAAGATGTTATGCTAAGTGAAATTTCAAAAAATATATTGCATGATCTCAATTATATATGGAATGCATATATGTGCATATGTGTGTGCGTTTGTGTATGTGTGTGTGTATAGACACATATGTGGAGTGAAAGCTCAGATACATACAGAAGAGAGAATTAAATAAAAAATGAAATATGGTTCCCACAGAAGGGGGAAGGAGAGGAAAGGAAATGGAGGAATATAGGTGAAATGATACAAAATACCAGATATGTAGGTTGAACAACTTTAGAGATATCGTGTCCAATACTAGGACTACAGTTTTAAAAAATTATATTGTATTTTAGTAAATTTTGCTTAAAAAGTCAATGTTTACTGGTATTGTCACCAAAAAGCAACTATGTGAGATGCCAGATATGTTAATTTACTCCACTCTAGTAACCATTTCACTATCCACATGTATCCCCTATCACCATATCCTGATGTTGACCACCTCAAATATACACAACAAAACTCACTGAAAGAAAACACCAGCTAAAGGTAAATGATCACATGGAACACCATAGGAAAATGAATATTCTTACAACTTCATTTAGAAGAAGAATTTAACAGGAGAATATGATAAGAAAGCAGAGCTATATATATATATATATATTTTTTTTTTTCTCTTGTGAATGTTGGATCAGAGTATCTTAGAGAAAAACACCATGGAGATGCTTTGCTAATGTCTACCTTGAAATGGGACCTGAGGGCTGAGTCTGGAGACTGAGCCTGACCAGCTCAGCTGACTGTGCACACGGCCCCGCCCAGAGCTGAATCTGCCATCAGCTCTGATAGAAAAATCTCTAGACTGGAACCAGAGTGTCAATATCAAGGGATTATCCCTGATCTGCCTGTTCTCTCCCTCCGGCAAGCTCCGCGCTCCTGGCCAGCCAGAGTGCTAATCAGCCGTGCTCCAGCTTGCTTTGACAAGGTGCACACTGCCCAAGAGACCAAGTGCCCCTGACACAGCCCAGCCCTGAGAACTGCAAGGGTCTGGCTTTCTTTCTCTGCCTCCTCCTCCAAGTTTCCTCTTGGGAAAGCCAGGGAGGCCAATGGGTAAAGACACACTTTGGGTAAGATTTCATGAAAGCTGCATGACCTTTCTGGAAAGCAACTTGGCAATGTGTATAGAGAATCTGAAAAATGTGCACATCCTTTGGCCCAGCAAATTCTGCTTCTAGGAATCTGTCCTAAGGAAACAGTCTGTGAGGGAATCAAAATGGACAAATAACAGACCTTGACTATAGCAGAATCTAAAACAGTTAAAAACAAAATTACCTACAAGAGCAATGACAGGGAGATGGTTCAATAACTACGGTGCCTCCACTTGAGAAAGTAATATGCAACATTAAAAAGCAGTTTCAAAAAACCCCTGATGAAATGAAAAAAAAATATATGTGTGTGTCTAAACATAAAGATTGACATGAGATATATCCAAATATATCCATCACTTAGGGGATGTTTTGCTTTTTTTATGCTTTTTTTATTGTGGTGAAATACATACAGCACGAAATTTACCATTTTGACCATTTTATGTGTCAGTTCTTTGGTACTAAGTACATTCACACTGTTGTGTAACCATACCACCAATCAGCTCCAGAACATTTTCATTTTCCCAAACCCAAACTCTACACCCATTAAATAACAACACATTCCCTTCTCTCCCCAGGCCCAGGCAACCACCATTCTGCTTCCTGTCTCTGTGAATTGGAATCAGACAGTACATCATTTGTGTGTGTGTGTGTGTGTGTGTGAGAGAGAGACAGAGAGAGAGAGAGAGAGACAATAGCTTATGCCATTTAGCCTCTGTAGGGCCTGCTATACCAGGTTCCTGGGCTCCTTGAGGTTCACTCATGTAGAAGCATATATCCAATTTCTTTCCTTTTGAAAAAGTTAAATAATATTCCACAGCATGTTTATCCACCTGCCAAAGGACACTTTGCTTTTGCCTCTTGGCCATGCTATGAAAATGACTGTACAAATATCTGTTCGAGGCCCTGCTTTCATTTTTTTGGGGATATACCCAGAAGTAGAATTTCTGGATCATATGATTACTTCATATTATGAGGAGCTTCCATATCATTTTCCACTGCAAACTCATCATTTATACATTCCCACTAGCTAGGTGTAAGGGTTCTGATTTCTCTACATTCCTGCTAGCATTTGCTATTTTCTGATTTCTTTGATAAAAGCCATCCTAATGGGGGTGCATTTTTAAACTTTTATGTGTTTTCAGAGTTTCCTACAAGAAGCATAGGTGTACTTGTCATCAGAAAAACAAAATTTGATGCTAAGCATTAAAGCTACACTTGGGGCATGATCCACTGAGAGCCGTCCATGTCACCCTCCCACTGGGCTAACTCTGGCCGTCCTGCTGTCCATCACAAGGCACAGCCTAATCCCACAGCTGCAGCCTGGACAGCTGGTCCTCCCTTCCATGAGCACTGCTCCTCTACCCCACCCCAGACCCACGAGTTGATACAGATTGAAAAGAAAAGAGAAGAGATTTGGAGCTCACGTAGCTCTGGGGTACAATCCCAGCTCCACGGCTCACAAGCTGTATGACAGGCAACTCCACCTTTCTGTGTCTCCGTCTCCTCATCTGCTAATTGAGAGGAGTGATATCAGTCCCTCAGGGTTGTAGGGCCTTGCCCTGTGCTTGCCATCAGTAGAAGTTTGATAGAAAATGAACTCTGTCCATTTCTGGAATTGTGCATATTTTCTGCCACAAGGAAGACTAGAGCAGATCTCCTGGGAAACACCATTTAACCGGCTGAAACTCATGAATGTGAAGATCCCAACTCAATCCTTTATATCTACTTTTCACAGACATATTTCTGTTCTTTGCACCTCCAGAAGAGGAATTCATAGACAAATAAATTTGGGCAAAACAAAAATTAGTATCTCCAAAATGACTAAAAAATGATAACAATTTACATATGAAAGTTCCACAGTCAAAAAGTCTATTTCCCAAACACATCAGCCACAGAACCTCTTTTTTGTCAGTACATCTATTAACATCATCTTGAAGGTAGGCTCTCTAGGTATCATTTCCCCAGAAGCCTTGAAATCCAGCTCCTAGAAGACATTCAGCCTCCCTCACCTCCAACTTCAAATGCACCCACTGGGGAGTACGCTGAGTTGCTAGGAACTAGAAGTCTTAGAACTCAGGGACATGCAAATCCCCTGGAGGGCCTGTTACACCTGAGTCCTGGGTCTTGGCTTCAACTTCTGATCCAGTTGTTCTGGGGTGGGGACCAAGAACGTATGTCTCTAATAAATTCTCAGGTGATGCTAATTTGATACTCTAGGAACCCCACTTTGAGAACTGCTGATGTAGAAAGCAAGAAACCTCTCGAGCTGGACACGGTGGTGCACGCCTGTAATCCCGGCAACTCATGAAGCCAAGGCAGAACGATTGCAAGTTTAAGGACAGCCTCAGCAACTTAATGATGACTCTGTCTCAAAACACAAGGGTGGGGGATGTAATATATGATTCAATGGTGAAATGTCTGCTTTCTGTAACACAACAAAATAAAAAAAAAAAAGTTTAATTCAGAATTGGAAAAGTCCATTCTCTGCTGGGACACATTCTTAAAGGAACATTTCACAGTAGTTAGAGAACATGGACTTTGAAGTCAGAAAAAAACCCATTGGCAAATCCCAGCTCTACCACCACCTGGCTGAATGAGCACATGTTACTAATATTTTCCAAGCTGCAGTTTCTCCATCTCTAAGATGGGAATAAGGGTAATACCTAGCTCACAGAATTTCTGTGATGTTGAAATAAAGCACACAGAATGCTGGGAGCATGCCCATCCCTAGTAAGTGCTTAATGACATTGCTATTCTTTTTAATAGCTCTGTTATTTAACCACTTACTTGGTAAACAGCCCTTTATCTGTGCTGGCAGGCGACACTTTTCTAAGTTGATGGCTAAGAAATGCTACAGTTCACTCCTTCTCCCACCCACCGCCTTGCACAAACACATGGGCACTTGTTTTTTACAGCAGACCCCATCTGCTCCCCCACATTGGTAGCACCAGGACTGGACTCTTGCACATGATACCCACAAGTATCTGCTGGCATTGGCCGGTCATCATCTTGGAGACAAAGCAAATGTGGGCCTGAATGTTCAACAGCCAGCAACACCACACGTGAGCACCATTCTGCCACCTAGCTGGCTCAACCAGGAAAGGGGTGTGTGCCCTCCCTTCATAGACTTAAGTTCTAACCCTCAAGATCTCAGAAGGGGACTGTATGTGGAGACATATTTTTAAAAAGATGAGCTAAAACGGGGTCACTAGCTAGGTGTGGTGGCACACGCCTGTAATCCCAGTGGGCTTGGGAGGCTGAGGCAGGAGGATTGCAAGTTCAAAGCCAGCCTCAGCAACAATGAGGGGCCAAGCAATTCAGTGAGACCCTGTCTCGAAATAAAATAAAAAATAGAGCTGGGGATGTGGCTTAGTGGTTGAGTGACCCCAAGTTAAATCCCTGATACCTCCAAATAAATGGGGTCAGTAGGCTGGATCCTCATCTAATACAATTAACGTCCTTATAAAAGATTAAAACACAGATGCACACAGAGGGAAGACCATATGAAGACACAGAGGACATGATATCTACAAGCTAAGGAGACAACCCTGGAAGGAAGTCAGCCTGTGGTCTTGCCTACACATGATCTTAGACTTCCAGCCTCCAGAACTGTGAGACAATAAAGGTCTGTCGTTGCAGTCCCCAGTCAGTGGCTCTTTGCAATGACAGCCTGGGCTCCCAGGATCACTCTCAGCTGCGCCCCAGCAGCTGTCTTGCCAGACAGAGACATCATGGCCTCCTGAGACACCCTAGCTAAGGCAAGGAGGTGTGGAAGAATCCTTAGGCTGGAGCTCTGGTTGCAAGTTTTAGCTACTTATTGGCTTGGGATGAGTCCCTGGCATTCTTGGAACCTCTGTTTGTTCCTCCTTTCAGTGGTATAGCTGTCAGGGTCGAGATGGTATAGCCACTGTGACCCTTAGCTTAGAACCACTATTCCCTATTACTTCTTGCCAAGATAAATATAATATAGCCTCCTCACAGACCCTCTTGCTTCCATGCCTGCCCTCATTTCTAGGTCTCACTGCTCTAAAAGTGAAAGATAATTAGGTCACCTAGATGGCCACTTATACCCCTCCAATAATACCATATGGTGGCTGAGGTAGAAAGCCAGACATCCCCACCATTGCCTACAAAGCTCTACAAAAACAGCTTTTGACAACCTGCTGGCCCTACACTCCATTCAGAGTGGCGCCTTTGAAGTTTTCTAAATGAGTTTTTCCTACCTCCGGGCCTTTGCACTAGCTATTCCCACTGCTTGGAAGACTCTTTCCCCACATTTCCACCTTGCTGACTTCATCTCCAGTCAAATACCTCCTCCTCAGAGAACCCTTTCCCACCATCCTAAAGAAAGATGCACTGGCATTCCACACACTGTCTTCCTTGATGTCAGCAGGAGCTGATCATTATCTCCAAAAGGGCAGACCCTGTCACCCTGTCGCTCTGTGATTCGTGGCTGCATCCTCAGCACTATGTCCAGTGCCTCAGAGGAGCTGAGGCAATATGTGTAGCCTGAATAATGTATATGAGAGTACTTTGCAGACTGTAAAGTGCCTCATAAATGTAAGGGACAGCCACATGGATCCCAAAGACCCAGCCATGTAATTCAAAGAAAACAGGAAAAAGGGTGGAAGGCATGGAAAATTCAGGGTGAATGTGGAAGGTAAATGTCAAGCAGTGATTCATGAAAGAGAGCCAGCAACCCATTTGTTAAACCCGAGAGGACTGCAGGCCAGAGAACACTAACCACACTGAGGGTTCCTTCACTCTGTCCGGGCATCGTCTGCTCCGCCCAGCCATAGGAACTGCACATGTGACAGGCGGCTGCAGTTTACCCAGAGCCTGGCAGCAGAACACCCTCCCTGGGGGTGTCCTGGGAGGGGCATCCTGGCCCTGCAAGTCGGGCTGACTCACCCTAGTCACATTGGCCCTCCCCACCTGCATCTGGGCCCTCCGGACTGCAGCGCCGCCTGCCCAGGGCCTGCCCTCCCTCAGCAGGGGGGCTGTGATTCACAGATGGCCCGTCATTCCCAGTGCCAGCAGAGCACCACCGAGCCTATCTTTAGAAGTTCCGCAGGCTGGAAAATCAATTTACCCGCCTGGCACCCCAGCCCAGAGCCTCCCTGCTAACATCGGTGGTGGGTTTCCCCTCCGACCACCTTGGTATGTCAAACCTTGCTCAGGCTCTGAAGGGCCTGGCAGTGCCACCTGTACCCGAAGGGGTGCTGGCCCTCAGAGCTTGCCAGACCTCACCAGAAGCTGCAGGCAAACACCAGACCCTGGAAAGTACCAGCAAGGGGAAGCCAATCCCTCCCCAGGGGGTCACCCAACACCCAATCCACGTGTGGTCACTTCAGAACGACTTGCCCCAGGGGTCTGAGTTCCGTCTTCTCCTGGGAACCTGGAGAAGTGAACAGAGGTGAGAGCACAGCACACCAACCAAAGGCAGATTCCCAAAGCAGGGCCCGGTTTTCCACCTACTGCAAGGACTCCCAGTGAAGCCCGCTGGCCAGAGAAACCTGTGTGACCCCCTCGCTAGACACTCCACTGCATCAGCACAGCAGACCTTCTTCCTTCCTGTCAAAAGACACTCACCAAGTGCCGAACTTAGCAGAATAGGGTAAGAGGGAAATCAGGGAACTAGAGAAAAGAAAACTCCAGCCCTGCCCCCTTGCTCATTTGGGGGATACTTTCAGCTCAGTCTTTGAGATTTCTAAGCATCCTCTGATCTTCGGCCATACATCTACATCTAGGTGCTATTTTTATACAAACCCTGAGAAACGCCCTGTGCCATTCAACCATGCAGCTGAGAGCCCTGCCTTCCCCAGCCTGCTTCCCTCCTGAGAACCAGCTGCCCTGCAAGGAGGGAAACACAGGCCGCCCCCCCCCCATACACCCCCAGGCTTCTAGCTGAGAAGGGAGAATGATCCAGAATAGCTTAAGGACTCAAGAACCATCCCTGGGAACTTGCAGAAGCACAATCCTACATGTTTGTTTCCCTAATTCCAAGAAGGGATCCCAGTCCTGTGCCCTGCTAAGTGAGGGGAGCTGGGGAGGGGGTGTGCGATGGCTCTACTCAGCTGATCCTCACCAGAAGGGACCCAGGACCATGAATAGGCTTCTTCAATCTTGCTTTTTGAAAAGTTAGCAACCTATATTTTTATCCAAAAATCTCTTACTTTGTAAATTTTGGTAATTGATGCAAAAACAGACGAAACCTGCAGATGAAACCAAGCACACTAGCAGATCCCCAGTTTGTTCTCTTAGCAAGGGAAAGTGGGGTGACAGTTCTGGGGAGCACACTCAGGTCTCCATCCTCCCCTTCTTCTCCCCAGGGAGGCCTTCCTGGGCTGCTGCCCAAACACAGCAGCCCAGCCAGAGGGTAATGAGCCAAGAAATGTGGCTCCTCCTATTTGGAGGTGGAAGCAAGAAACTAATGGGCACTCCCCCTTACGCACCCTGCAGGGGCCACTTCCCAAATCCTTGGGGTTTGCTCTCCTTTTCCCAGATCAAGGCTAATCCCTCTCTCTCCCAGCACCAGGCCTATAGTGTGCACTGCATGACCTGCTCAGGATATCCACACTCCCCGGGACCCTGGCTAGCAGGAAGCTCCTCAAGGGAGGGGCTGCGTCTTTACCATCCCACCCCCACAGCCAGCCCAGATCTCAGAACACAGAAGCAGCTCCATGCAGAACTGGACCAACAGGCCTCGAGGGGCAAATGTTTTCTGAGCACCAGTCTGTGCCAGGAATTCTTGAGGGGTGCACAGGCCAATGAGATGAGAGGGACATATCCAGGGACAGCAGATATTTGAGAAAGTTTAAGAAACTTCATCAATGAAGGAACCTGTACCCAACTGCCCCCTGATTAAGGCCACCTCCTCCCCACCTCCCCTGATCTCCAGCGCCCTTCTGTGCTTCTGTTCCTTCTGCCTGCCATGCCTTTCCCTGACGGCAGCCAAACTCACTTTCCTCCTCACCACAGCAGATACAAGAGCACCTGCCGGGTCACGACTTCCCCTTTCCCTGCTTTATCTGTTCTTTGGCACTTGTCACCATCTGCCTCATCCTGGGCATGGTCTGTCCACCACTAGGACTTAAACCCCATGAGGGCAGGACTTCTGCCTGCTTGGGTCTCTGCTGCATCTCCAGAGACTGGGACAATACCTGGCGCAGGGTAAGGACACAGTAGGTGTTGGCTGCATGAGCAAACTGAAGGATGACAATGTGAGACATTTCCAAAGACCGTGCCAGCCAAAGACCCCTGAGACCCCTGCTGAGAGGCGGCTGGACTCTGATGCAGGCTATTCTCCTCCTCTTTTGCATCTTCATCTTCCTCCTCCTCCTCCTCCTCCCCTTTGCTCATGGGCAGGACCCTGCAGAACTTTCCACTTCTCACACCTCAGCTCGTTCCTGTGCTCAAGTGCTGCCAGGAAGGTCAAAATCCCATCTGTGTAATTGCAAGAGGTGACGATGGGGCTGCCCAGTGAGGGGCAGGTATGGGGAGAGCCCCTGGGTGTGTGCAGAGACTGAGAGAGGCCCACCAGGCAGGTGTGTTGGAGGAGCTGCAGGCGTGTGAGCACACAGGCAGGATCAGGGAGTGGACGTGTGAGGGGCCGGTGACCCTCACCAGGACGAGGGCTCATCAAATGGGCACAGGCATGAAAACTGGCGAGTGAGAGAAGCAGGTTTGCGTGCACACAGGCATGCATGAAGGACGGTGTTGAGGTTGTGTGGGTGGAGAATTTGCTTGCTCTCCCTGGTGTAGACTCAGGCCAGAGAATTAAGAGGGCCCTGTTCTGGGGTCTTCAGAAGAGCTCCTCCCTGTGTGGTCTGTGTCAAGCTGTATGGAAGGAGCAGAGCACAGAAACTCAGGCCTTCTCCACTAAATGACCCTGGGCAGTGCCACAGCAGCCACCAGCAGGCCCCATCACCCTTAGGAAACACACCACAATACCCCAAGCATGCTGGGCCTGGGTTCCCTGGTGCTTGGGGTATTGTTCGACAGAAGCCCAGGTTCTAGTGACTTGACCCCAGTGCTGAACACGTAGATCTGTGTCCCCTGGAAGCTCCAAAGAGCCTCAAAGTTACCAGTGCAGAATATGGGCGCTCCCTGACTGTGCCTTGATCTTAGTAATACATGCACTGAGCGCACTGAGCCTCGCAGACATCGGGCCAGCAGAGCGCTGAGACGCCAAGAGCTGTTGTCTGCTGAGTCAGGGCTCAGAGGGCCGGGAGGAGGCCGGTGCCCTGCGAGTCTGTCCCAGCAGCTGTGAGACAAGGACACAGACACCTAGAGGGCCTGTTCCCAGCCTCTCCCCCTGGCCCTCCCTGCTGACTCGGGGATAGCCACATCTCCACCATCCACCAGCCTCTGATCATTTCCTCATGCAACAGAAGGTGAGGAGCTTCGATACCTCCAGGCACCCTTCCAAGGGGTGGCACTGAGCACAGCAGACAGAAATGCTGCCCTGATGGAACAGAGATTGCAGTCAGGGAAACGGGTAATAAAGCACATGGATAAGACAAATATAAGGCATGGCAGATGGTGATAAGGGCCCTGGAGGAAAAAAGAACAGGGAGGGAGGGGGGCAGGAGGAAGGGCAGGACAGCTCAACACAGCCGTCTAGGAAGCTCTCCAGCAGCCATGCTCCTCCCTCCCCAGAGGCTTCACAGCTGCTGTTCCACATGCCTGGAGTGCTGTTCCCTCGGATGTCTCCTCGTTTCCCTTTTCAGGCAGGTTAACGTTCCCACTGGTCATTTCCATAGAGGGACCTTCCCTGGCCACCTACACTGTCACCCCACAGCCACTTCGCCTGCTTCGTATCTAAAACCACTTGCCACTCTGTGAAATTAAATTACTGTTCATATACTATGTTTTTGCTTCCCGTGCTGGAACTTAAAGGTCCCAAAGGACAGGACATCTGTGACTTGCTCACCACTCTAGCACCTAGAACAGGCCCCCCCATGGCTGACCGCGGGGGCCCAAAGTTTCACAGTGCACCTTCTGTCAACGGGTTCAGCAATGTGCTCCCCAGGCATCGTGCTCAAGGTACGAAGCCATTAACACCCTCCTGTGAATCCATCACTTTGTGAGTCACCTCTGTCCCTAACCAACCGACTGACTTGCGGGTGGCCTCCCTGAGCAGCACCTCCTTCGTGAACCACTGCTGGGAGGGAGTTCTGTGGTCACCTGTGGAGTGGGCAGCGGTGGGCGGGGGTCCCAGGGAGAAGGACAGAGTCAATTAGGAGAGGACACAGACTTGGTTGCCTCCTCTCTTGGCCATCAAGGACACCAGGTCTGGGGTCTGATCCCTGCCTCAAAAGAACTGGGGAAAACCCCATGCTAGTTGGAAGCCACAGCCTTCTGTCAGTGCACACCCAACAGAAGACGCCTCCCGGTTGCTAAGCGCCCGCTGTACACACACGGTTACTATTAGAAAGTTAATCATGGAAAATGCTGAGGTCTCTTTCCCCAGCCCCGCCTCTCCCGCCTCCTCTCTACAATTTCATCTTCCATATAATGTTACCGGACAGTACCATTGGCTCCGTCCCTTCCCTTGTCCCAGGCCTTTGTGACCTTTCCATTCCCCTCAAGCCACACGCCACGTCAGCCCCGCAGAGCCGCAAGGCGCACTGCTGTTGGCCTGGGCCCGGCCTGGGCCAGCACACTGACATTTTCCATGCAGCTGCACCAGCCAGCCAAATGCTCAGGGGGGATTAAGACAACTCACTACATCACCCCGACTTGCTTCAGGAAAAGGGAGCACAGCTCCAGTCCCCAGCTTGGCAACTGGCAGTGTCCACGCACCATCTCTACCCAGAGACAACAGGTCCAGGCAAAATCTGAGTCTCCATCCCCGCTTTGGAAGCATGGATTATTTCCCACCTCATGCTAAAAGACCCACACACAAACGGTCACGTTCAAAGGCCAGTCCGATAAAAAGTTTAACGCCCACTTGTCCCTCAACATCCCAGCGAGCAGATAATGGATTTCTTTTGTTTTATGGTTAGTTGCGGTGCTCGTTCCCTTTCCGTTAGCCTGGATAAGCAAGGGAAGACTGTAAAAGAGGATTAATATCATGGCCAAGGTCGGTCAGCTGGTGCTGCTGCCTCTCCAACCCAGGCTGAATTATGACAGCTTTTATGAATAAGAGAACAATAAAAACCAGGAGCAATTATAAGGCAAAGGAATTCTGTGATGACCTCAACACCTAGGACCTCTCTTGCTGAAACACAGAATGCCAAAGGTGTTCTAAGGTTTGAGGCCAGGAACCTTCTAGCAAGATAAATACCTTCTGCTTGGTGGTACTGAAAACCAGACAAGGACCTTGCGTGAGGGTGTACGGCGTGGGGCTGGGGTGGCTCCTGGCTGGTTTCCACCTCCGCTAGGCATGTGGCCCCCAGCAAGTCACTTCACTTGGCAGGTCCTTCCATTCCACTGGGGTCAGAGAGGACCAAGGATTTGGTGCACTAAGTGGCTCAGCAGGGTGCCTAGCACGTAGTAGCTAAACATTAGCTGCTGTTATTATAGTTATTATTAGTGATAAAAACACTTTGAGTGGGACAGACATGATTTCATTTGGCCCCGCTGTCACCAGGAGTAGAGATAAGAAAGGCACACCCTCTATGTCGTCCTGCCCTATGTCCAGCGGTCATCCCAAGGAGGTCACTGGCCATCCCACACCATGCACAACCCTCTGCCCTGGGATTCAATTCCTCAGCCCCGTTCTAGGAAGACATCAAGATTCCACAAGGGTCAGTTGCAGAAAAATTCTTCCAAACTGCTTGATTTCATGATTTCCTCATAGTCCACGCATTTCACTCCTCATTCTTTTGCTCAGCAAACATTCAATGAGTATCTACTATGTGCCAGACTCTGCCGGCATTGGCATTAAGTTGTTGTGACAGATAACAAGAATCCACCACCTAAAGAGCAGGGAGGACAGCAATTCTAGCCAAAGAGACCAGCACATGCAAAGACCCCGAAATATATAAGAGAGGTCATGTTCTATGAGGTCAGGATTCTAGGAGTAATGTCCAGGAGGAGTTGACCCCTTCCTGCCATGCTCATCCAAACATAACCTCGAAGCCATGGGAGGTACTGTCTTCAACTCTCAAACCTCTGGGCACCCCCATCCTCTGTTTTCCTCAGTTTCCATGCTGATGTCTAATTCCTGAGGGTAGAAAAGAGCACGTTTGGGGCTGGGGATGTGGCTCAAGTGGTAGCGCGCTCGCCTGGCATGCGTGCGGCCCGGGTTCGGTCCTCAGCACCACATACAAAAAAACCAAGATGTTGTGTCTGCCGATAATTAAAAAAATAAATAAAATATTAAAATTCTCTCTCTCTCTCTCTCTCTCTCTCTCTCTCTCTCCCTCTTTCACTCTCTCTTTAAAAAAAAAAAAAAAGAAAAGAGCACGTTTGGAAGCACACAAGCCTGGTTCAACCCCAGCCCTGGCACATATTGCTTTGGTGGTTTGAGGCAGGTGACTTAACCTCCCTGTGACTCAGTTTCTTCATATTTAAGTGACAGATACCGGAGAACCACATCCAGAAGCTGTTGGGAAGATCAGACAGGTCAAAGGACGGGAGGCTCTTCACTCTGTCCCTGGCATGCAGAAGCTGCCTGATACACTTGGGCATCATCATCTCCACCATGAGACTCCCCTTCCCTCCTGGCCCCTTGGGAGTGATGGATGAAAGGGTGGATGACTGACACTGGCCCCCAGTTCCCACCCAGGCTCCCAAACACCAGGACCCTCTGCAGTAGTGATGGTTATCATTAGCTGTACCCATCCCAAATCCACACCTGGTGCAGTGCTATCTGGGGCCTTAAGAAGATCTGGGTCTTCCCAAAAGTTCCCAAGAGCCATTTCCAGTTGGCTCCTTCAGGGGGCAGCCTCCAACACTCTGGGAGACTGGACAGAGTGGGGGGACTCCGTGACTGCACAGGGGCTCTGCACCATGCCTGAGATGCGTTCTCCCCCAGATGACTCTTCTTCCTTTATTTAACTTTCTCAAAAACACCCCCAAATGTTTTGCCTTCAGTGAGCCCCTCCTCCCAGACACCCCCACCTGCCCCCAAGTCCCCAGTAGTCTGAGAATCGAGTAACTGTCGGGAACTGTATTGAAAGATGCTAATTTGAACACACACGTCAGAAAAGGCAAGCTGGAGGTTTTCCTAGCAACAGCCCCTCACCCACACCGCCCAGCTGTCGCTGCCCAGAGCTGGCCAGGCCTGAGGAAGCTGCGGAGAGCCTGGGGGCCCCCACGGGGAGGCCTGGGGCAGGGCCTGCTTCCGGCCTTCACTCCTGAGGGTGGCCTCCCGAGGGTCACATTCTGCCACACCACCAGTTCCACAAGAAATGGATCTCACTTGATGTCAACCACCGTATCCCATTCTGAGTGTAGGCTGCCTTGAAGCCACAGCGCTCTGACGTCCTCCAACAAACCCAAAGGCTGCCATTCGACTAAGTTTCATGCATTCAGTAGCAGCATCTGGTACCAGGCAGGAGTGTCCTTTTCCTGTATTTCACATCATAAATGTAAGCTTGGGTCTCTTGGAAGGGCAGATTCCTCCAAGTGACCCTGGAAAATGCTCCCTCCTCCAAGAAGTCACCCTGAATCCATCCCTCTTCCTCCCTTCCTCTCTCCTTTGGGTGGGGCATGTTCTCCTTCCCTGCACTTTCTCACACTCTTCCCCATTACCTCTCATATGTGGCAAGATCACGGTCAAGTTACTGCATGGTTTATCTCCTCTCCAGGACTGGGATGTCCTTAAGAAGAGAAGCCATGTCCTTCTTGACCTTGAGTCTGGCTCCACTCCTACCCACTTTCTCTGGCTCTGGGGTCAAAAGCAGTCATGGGTTACCCACCATGAGCTCCAGGTTCCCTCAGTACCAGAAGGCTCAGCTGCCATCACTGCCTGATTCCCTAATAAACAGACATCAATGAATAAATACCAGTGAGGCATGCGCAGAATGCCTGGCACATAGTAGGTGCTTAACAAATCTCTATGGGCTGTCAAGATGAATCACCCTGGAGCTCAAATCAAGGAAACGTGATCCAGGGATCCCCGACATGGGAGAGAGATTCCCACAGTGTGGCAGTGTGGCAGAGAGGCTGAGGTCAGAGAGGGAATGCTGGGGTACAGAAAAGCCACTAAAGGAACCCACAGGTGCCCTGCATCCTTAGTTAGGTGTCTATTTCCAGAAATTATGAAGCTTCTCAATTTGGATGTTGGTTGCACAGGTGGGTTCAGTTGTGAAGATGTGTATATTCATGGTAGGTCTGCTTTTCAGTATTACATGATAGTTTAAAAAAATACATGATTCAATGATATTTTCCCCAAGGGGAACTTATCTTCAGTGTCCAAATGAAGTCCACGTGACAAGAGGGTTTGTGTGGCAAAAATCAGCTCAGCTGATACTGCGTAGAGAGGAAGCCTTGTCTCCACCACAGAAGGGACAGGGGTGGAGTAGGTGAGATGCTGAAAGGGAAGGTGGGACACTTGAGGAAAAGGACAGCAGGGAACTTTCCTTTGGCATGACAAGAGGAGGAGATTCAATGGAGTCTACTATCCACCTCCAAACCCACTGAGCTCAAGTATCCAAACACGAAGGAAGCCAAGAATGTGCAAAGTATGACCTCTCAAAATATGAAGGCTACTCCTGACTCCTCTGGGAACTTCAAAAACTTTCAAAGGTCTGGAAGTTTCTGACAGTCTAGAAATCACACAGAATTTGGAGCCTGGTTTTAGAAGCCTCTGCAGGCTGGGGGTGTTTGCATGTGTGTGTGTGCACGTGTGCGTGCCCTAAGTTCCTAATAACTGACAGCCCTGGAGCCTTGGTTCTAGAGAACAAGAAAATGCCAGGGCCCCTGATGCAGCTGTGGGTTGCCATATTGTTTTAAGTAGGGTGGCACGGCAGGACCGTCCCTCCAGTTATCCATGAGCCACATTCCCACCCAGGCTTCCTGCACCTGACATCAGAGCATCGCAGACAATCAGAGCCTCAAAGGAAACAAGAGGGCTCTGAGGATTGTTCTGAAGGTGATGCGGATAAAGAGGACACAGTGTGAACCTGTCCACTTTCTCTGGACACTGGGGTCAAAGGCAGTCATAGGTCACCTGCATAAACATGAGCAGTCGCCTCCTTCAGCACCAGTGGGCTGGGCCAGCATCACTACCTAATTCCTTAACCCAATCAATAATCATCAAGATCTCAGTCCATAAATGAGCTTGTTCTCAGCAAAGCAGGGTGGTTGGATATTTCCCTTCGGATAACCTCATCTAGATCACAGCTACTGTGACTTAATTTTACAGCCGACGTGTGCAGGTTAAAATAAGATGAAATCAACATTTTCTGGGCCTCATGTAGTTTTAATTGGTGCCATCTGACAGGCATTTTTGGAGGACCATTTGTGTCCCAGACACGGTTGTAAGCAGGTTCTCGGGATCAGGCAGTGAGGATATGAGAAAGGAGACCAAAATGAGAGCTCAGCCTGGAAGAGAACACATGCCCAGCTGAGGCACGCCCTCCGGGCCCAGAAGCAGCCAGGCAGATGCAGAGACTCCCTTAACTTGGGTTTTCCTCATGATTGCCCAGAGAGCGCAGGGTTAGGATTCTAATGGAGATCAATACAGTTATTGAATGAAAATGACAGCCCTGAAAATGCTCTCTAGAAACCTGCCAACACTCTCCTACCCTGGGTTCCTGGGCTGCTCCCAAGGTGGTGTGACGTCAGCTAGAACAGCCCGGTGCCCACTGGCCCCCCAGCTGAAGCCTGGGCGGGGGGCTTAGTTGCTATGAGAGTGTAAGGAAAAGGCTTGAAGTAGACTGCCCCAGCTTCCCTTCCCAGGCCTAGCATTCCACATGGGCAATCCAGGTAAGTGGGAGCTGCCTTTCCTTATTCATGGATGCAAGAGACAGCTACAAGCCACCCCACTCCTCTTTGCTAGCACAGTTCCGTTTCATTAAGGTTTCTGCTCCTCCTCCACACTGCCTTGTACCCCGTTCCCTCCCTGCCTGTCTAGATTAGCACTACCAGGACATTCCTATTCCATCTGCCACCCCCTGGTTTGGAGGCAGGTAAGTGGCCTAGTTCTGATCAATGTAACAAATAGGAGAACTTCTAGGGAACGTTGGGGGGGAAGTTTCCTCTCTCTATAAAGCTCTGTCCAGAAAAGACGATCCCTGCCCTGCCTCTGGACCTAGTCACATCTGGAAGTGCTGTCTGGAACCTCTGCAGCCATCTTGCAGTCATGAGGGGAAGCTGCCTTTGAATGCAGCTGCCACCAACCACAGCAGGGTAAAGGAAGGGAAGGATCCAGGACTTCCACCACATCACTGAACCACCAACCATGCACACTCCTTTCCCCCATTATCTGTTTTACTCACAGGAGATAACATTTCCTTTTTGTTTACGCCAACCTGAATCATTGTTCCCGATTATCTGCAGGCAAAAGCATCCTGGCTACTGCAGGGTACCATCAATTTGAAAAGAATGAAAGTATTCCAAAGCACGCTTAATATTAGAACAAAAGCACACAGCTACATCTTCCTTTAACACCTAGGAAATGCTCTAAGGCACCATCTGGATGCAGGTTATCCTTCCAAATAAATCCCTGACATCCTTTTCTTTGCAACAATTAAGAACACCCCAATATTGACACTTCTCAGTTGCTTCCATTCTAGACTAATGAGAAGCTGGAACGCTGTCACAGGAAGCAGCACTGACTTGCCCCTGTCCACACAGACATGAGGACAGTCCTGGACTACGAGGAGCAGGAGGGTCGCACAGGCACCTGGAAGGCCAGACGCTGCGGCGTTGGTGGTTCTGAGCTGCTAAAGTGCTACTCATGGGCCTTCCCTGGGAATGAGTCCCTGACCTCTCTCAATGCTTCCTAGCTGAGACTTCAGCAAAAGACCAGGAGACACAGGTTTCCTTCTTTCTCCCTCTCTCCCTCTCCTTCCTCTCACCTTTCTTCTCCTTTTCCCCCTCTCACTCACCAAAGTAACAAAAGAAACAGTAATTAAGTCAAGGAGCATGAAATGATACCATCCTGTGCAATAAACATCTCCCTTCAGGGGCATTGTGTGCAAATATAGTAAACGGCATGAGAGGGAAACCATGCCGGCACATACTTCTGGGGACACGTCATGTCCCTTTAAGATGAGGCCCACTGTTCAGTTCCATTCTAGGCCAGGGCTCCGGTTTCAGGCCGAGGTCTCCTTATCGCCTCATGCAGTATTAACATGCCCTGGCACGCGCCCAGGTTCGCATTGAGCCATCGTCATCCGGGCTGGCTTCCACAGGACAAACTGGTTTGGGGCTCCCTCTTCAATGCCCCAGAGGGCCTTCCTCCTTCCCATGGCCAGGCCACCCTCCCCAGGGTCCCCACCTTCAGCCTTGGCCAGAGGGACACATGTGGCTCTTCACCAGCAGCTAATACCCCTATGAGGGGGGTCATCCCTGGGGCCTACTCACACAATGGAGTGGAGGCTCCCTGTCCTTGGGGTGTCACAAGGGCTGGGAGAGAAGGCACCCTAGGTTTCAACCCAGGGCCACCTCTGCATCAGGCCTGGGAATACACGAGCACCCCTGGGTCCGTCCCACAGCGGGGTCCCATCCCTGCCCCCCAGTTATAACCAGGGTCTTGCTGCGGTGCTATTCCCAGGAAAGCCATTTCCATTTACGAAAGTGGGGAGAGAGACAGAGGGGAGGCTGGTGGCAGAGAAAAGGGGGTGCAGGGAAGAAATTCCGAGGAAAGTCAAGGTGCAAGAAGAACAGAAAGGGGGTACAGCTGGGTGGCCCCCATGCAGCTCTGGCACCCAGGGACTCATGCGGGCTCCATGCTGGGTGACAGCTTCCCATCACGATCCAGAACTTCAAGGGCTCAGTCTGGGGAGTCATCTGAGGCACCATGGGGTGTGTTAAGGAAAGAATGGGTTCTGGAGACTGTGCGTCTGGGTTCAAAGCCCGGACCTGCTACTCACAAGGTAAGAGACTCTGCCTCTGTCTCCTCATCTGGAAACTGGGACTAAGAAGACACAGGTTGCAGGTTATCCTTCCAAGTTCTTAATTGTTGCAAAGAAAAGGATGTCAGGGATTTATTTGGAAGGATAACCTGCATCCACGACAGGTGTCCTGTAGTGCCTCAAAGTGGTCACCAAGTGGGTGTCCTGTAGTGCCTCAAAGTGGTCACCAAGGAGACCAAGTGAAAGGGGCGGAATGTCCCCTCAGCATAGAGCAACCTCCTCAATAAGTTAAGCACAAAATGACCCTGGTTATTCCATTCTTAGGTATATAGGCAAGAGAATTAAAAACAAGCCTACAGCCAGGCACGGTGGTGCATGCCAGTGATCCTAGCAACTTGGGAGGCTGGGGCAGGAGGATCACAAGTTCAAGGCCAATCTCAGCAACTAAGCAAGACCCTGTCTCAAAATAAAAAGTCAAAAGGGTTGGGGATATTGTTCACTGGTTGAATGACCCTGGGTTCGATGCCAAGTACCCCCCCCCCCACACACACACACAAACACACGTGCAAACAAAAACTCATACAAATATTTGCAGCAGCACTATTCATAATTGCCAAAGGTGGAAACAACCCAAATATCCATCAGTGGATGAATGGATAAACAGAGCGTGATATGCCCACCCAGTGGAGAATTTTTTAATCATAGAAAGGAAGTATTGATACTGCTCCATGGACAAACCTTGGGAATTTTATGCTCAGTGGAAGAAGCCAAATCTACTCACTCTCCTACCCCTAGAACCTAGCGCAGAATAATTACACAAATGAATGAATGTTAATAAACTGTTATTTAGAAATCATGAGAAAAAAATAAAAATTGGTGAAAAGAAGGGAGACTCTATTCCTGGATAACCTAACCCCAATCCATCCCTCTCCAGGGAAAAGGACGGTGACCAGGCCATTGTCACCCTCTGGGGAACTGGGAAGTACTGATCAGCTGAGAGTTGACACCCTGGCTTCACATTCGCCCTCAACTTGTTTTTATCAAGGGAGGTGAACATGAGGCTCTTTCCACTCCTATCCCATCCAAATCGACAGAGGTGAAGTCTCTCTTAGAGAGGTAAAAAGTCAGGCTCCAGGTGGTGACAGCATGCCCAAGTCACAAGCAACTATTCACCACCAGCATCAAAGTAAAAAATATGGGATTAAAACTCATTTCTTCTTCTTCTTTTCACACAGTGACTTTCCAATCCACTCAGCAACACAGGCAGGCGGCCAGAGGCACACGACACTGACAAGCCGCTCCTCAGGGTCCTGGAGTTGCACATCCGAGTCCTAAGAACTCACTTCAAACACTGAAGCTACTACCTATGACGGGAAGTGGACAGGAAGGAGCAGTCCTCAGGGAAAACACGTAAAGACTCATTCCAGCGACTCCAGTCTTTGTGTCTTTGAGAGAGTTTAGATCTCTCTGGGGCTTTTCATAGTTTTATATTCCTAAAATACTATTTTAAAGAAGTTTAAGCCTAGCATGGAATAGAAGAGATCATCTCCGAGATCTCTTCTAGCTCTAGGCTCTTATGCTACTGTGATTAACAACTTCACTAGAAGGATCTAGAAAAGTGGCCCTCTTATCCATGATGCCCCAGCAGAACCCCTGTCTGGAAGCAAGCTGCTCCACCTAGGTTGAGGGGGTGTGCAAGGAAAGCTGAGCCCCACCAGTATTTCTGTAGGAGCATCTTACACAAGCACCCCACACATTCCCAGCACCAGGAATGGACCAGAAAAAGAAAGTCCCATTGAGTCTGCTCTTACCATGTACTCCACTCAAGATCTTTATGTAATGTACCTCTGTAGTATCCCAAATTTTATCAATTCTCTTCCATCTTCCTGATTCCTGCCATGTCTGCATGCCTTGAGCTAAAAATCACTGCACATTATCCTTTAAATCAACTAAAAAATGTCTTTTTTTTTTTCAAAATAGCATTGTCCTGGGCAATAATGTCTGTGAAACCACGAGGTCTGATATGCTAGCTCTATTTTTTCGCAAGCACATTCAAATGCACAACTATAATAAGACATTTGCCTGTGCTTCTCCTTTAGCATCTTGTATTTGGCACTGCTGAGGAGCTGCGGAAGCTGGCAGGAGCCCACCTTGTCTTCCCCAGCAATCCTTGAGGCCACAGCTATTTTCTATCATCTTAAAAAAGATACACAGAGACCCTGAAAGTCCAGCGTTGAAGTCAACACGACCAAAGCAGCACGCTGGGCTTCACCCATCAAGTGTGCCTGCTTCCAAATCTCAAGTCTTTGCCGCCCTAGCTAGTATCCAGCCTGCCTGCAGCCCACAGGGGTGTATGAAAGTCAAGCAATTGTAAATAATGCCGTCGACCTTTATCACCTATTCAACTTAATCCCACCCTAAGAACTTGACAGCAAGATTTTCCATGATAATCTGAAACAAGAGTAATTCATGTATGCATAAGCAAAGTTGACAGCCAGTGAGCCAGAGTGGGCAGGAGTCCTGACCGGTTCCCTCTGTGGGCAGGCTCTGCCCAACCTCCCCAGCAAGGTTAAGTTTACTCCCCATCTGGGCAACGCCAGGTTCAGACTGTCCCAGGCCAGAGGCTACACCACCGGCCCTGCCAGCCTTCCCAAAACACACAGCTTAGTCACAAGGGACTCTGGCTATGCATGTGCATGACTCAGCACACATCCAGCTGGCCTCCAGGGAAAAGAACAGCCAGAGCACGTGGGGTCAGCAGTATCACCTTAAAGACAGGAAAGCCCAGATCTTCACACACACAGCTACCCAAGAAAAGGGCTTCCATCCCTGCCTGGAAAATCAAGAGGCAGCAGGGCCTATGCTCAAGGTCATCTGGTCCTAACTCTCCTAGGACAGCAAGAGAAAATCAGAGCCAAAAAGAGGCCATAAGGACTTGCCCAAGGGCACTCAACTGTGTCGGGCCAGAGCTGGGAGGAAATGCCCCTGTCTCAGGCCAGAGCCTGGGTCCTGGAGTGGCACAGCTTCCCAGAGAGGTAGCAGTACAGGTCCAGGGTGTCTCTCTGCCCATGTGGCACTGATGAAATTGTCAATTAGAGAGTCATCCCCTAAATTCAGGAGTCAATAAAGTTTAAGTGGAGAATCCAGTTACCCATATGAATTCAACTTGAACAACAAAGAAAAATGAAGAGGGAAACTCCCCAGCTCATTATCTCTCTGAAAGATTTTCCAGCAGCAAGTCAATATGCATCAGAAACAGTCTACAAAACACAACAATGGCGGGGGTGAGGGGGGCACGGAGCAGAGTCTGCAGAGAAAAGAGGTTTGCTGTGAATTTTAGCTTGAGGGGAAACCCCCATGCATTGTGCAATCAGAGCAGGGTCCCTTGCACATACTAACATGTCATTTGACTCCAACATGAAAGGTCTTTGAGCCCCCTATGATATGTGCAAATTGGACAGATTCTACCCTGCAGGGCAATGGGCTCCCTGGACAGTCTGGCCAAGCCAGGAAGACCTCAGACTGGCAGTGGAGGAAAGATTGTCCAGCAGATGGAAAGAGTAAGGTGCTCAAAGGAAAGGAATTTGTCAGGTGGGAAGGAGTTAGGGCCAGTTTATTCTTTGTTTACTCCCTTAAGTCCAGAAATCACCCCCTCCAAAATCTATCTATCACCCCCTCCAAGATTTACCTAACAAGAACCAACCCATGGCCAAGCCCCACCTAAAAGAGAAACAGTAAACTAGTCCATGGGCTGAATATTTGTAAGGCAGGGTTAAGATTTGCTGTTAGTTTCTGTGATACAGTGGTGGAGATGAGATAGTTGGAAAATGATTTACGGAAGGATTTTATAATCTCTCCATTTTAAAGATAAAGTAAAGCAGACATTAAAAAAAAAAGTAAATTGACTGTTTGAAAATAACCCAATTGGCCAATAGTAGACCTAAAACTAGAGACCAAGTGGAAAAACCTAGATTTACTGAGACATCCCCTTGGTACCGTGAGACCCTGACTTCTGAGACTAGGCCATCCTACTGATCCTGAAAGGGTCCCGAAGCACTGTCATACTCCTCTGCATCCATTCTCTGAGCACCCTGAGTCACTCGCATCCTAGTCTGCTTCCATCTGTATGTGATGAATTAATTCTATAATTCCTGATGGAAATTTTCTCCCCTGCAGGAAAGGAAGCTCCACCCGTATCCTTGGCCCATGGGGTGGCACCAGACCAACAGTGTGTAACTCCAGTCTGGGCTTCCTCATGGGAGTTCCCAGCCTTTCCCAGCCTCTCCCTGGTGTGGTAGACAACAAGCCTCATATTGCCCCATGAAACTTAAAGATAATAACAGAAAAAAAATGTTAAACTCAAAGATGATTGTATGTTATGTATGATGGCCAAGTAGGATACATAGCCTAAATATCCTAATGAGAGAAAAGCTGAGAAATGGTGGCACAGCCCTACACAGTGTGCCATTAGGGAAAGTGTCTACAGAGAAAGTGGTGGTGAGAGTAACTGGGGGGAGATAAAGTAAACCAGATATAAAAAAGCAAATGACAGTGGATTATCCTAGCTAAAAAATGGAAATAATTTAAAAATCTGTGCAAAGAGCCTCCAAGAAAATGCATGCAAAGGTAATTAATTGTCATCTCTAGGTAGAAACTAGACAAGGTCCTTCCTCTATCCACATTCATATGCATTAGCAGAATATAAATATTGCCTTTGAAAAACATCTCATTTGTTCCCGAAGAACGTAATACTAAGAAAGATCAGGAATCTTGGCATCAAAGATTCTGGTTTTGAGGTCAGGCTCTGTCTGCTCATAATGGCATGTGGCCTTAGCAAGTTAATTATCTCTACTTCTTACCTAAAACCTACACCTACACCCCACACTTACCAGCTGACAACCTGTATGTACCATTTACACCTACAACCTACACCTGTACCTACAATCTGTGTCTACAACCTACAGCTATACCTACAATCTGTGTCTACAACCTACACCTGACATCCTAAATCTGTAATCTACAGCATATCTTCATAGCCCAAAATCTACATCTATAACCTACAGCTCAGAGCCTATAACCTACAACTACAACTTAGAACCAGAATCTACAACAATTAAGACCTACAACCTAAATCTACATCCAACAGCATATATCTACAACTCAAAACCTATATCCTGTCATGTCAGTTCAGTAAGTGCACCTTGAGTTTAGAAGGAAGAGCCAACATCCCGAAAAGTCCCTACCAGGGCTCAAAGGTCAAAATATCCATCATGTGACTCCTATTCCTCTACCCAATACTGTGGGATTTGGTCCAAGAAGTTTATCACTCTCCTTCTGAAAACTAGAGATAAGAAAAGCTTTAATTCTCTCTCTCTCTCTCTCTCTCTCTCTCTCTCTCTCTCTCTCTCTCTGTGTGTGTGTTTTAAAGAAAAGAAAAAGGCACACTGACAGGGGTACGCCGGGTACTGATTTGTCTTGGCAACTCCTCTTTATGTAGAGATGTAGTTTAGCACTGTCCCTCGGGTGCAGGCCCTGGCACCTGGCACCCAGGAGGAAGAGGAAGCCAGCATCCTTTCTGGTCAGCACCACAGCGCACACACTTCCCAGAGCACCTGGTCCTGCTGAGGTCTTTATACACAGTGCAGTTTGGGATCTGCTGAAGATACTGCCCAGAGTCCCCCTAAAACAAAGAGCCCCTCTTCTCTGTAGCAGGAGGCCCCCTCCAAAGTCAAGATCCTTCAGCTCCCCTACTCAGCAATGAGAACAGAGGGGCTGAGGCTGAGGTGAGGCTGGGGCAAGACCCCACGTGTGCTACTTGGCTCAGCAGCTGAAAAGCCCACTCCTGAGTCTCATTGGAACCCCAGACTCCACGTGCACTGGAGAGAGACCATGAGAGAATTTGCCCCACCTCGCTGGGCTTCAATTTCTTCATGAGTGACAGTAAAACTAAGACTTCTTATCACTCAGAATGTGCTAGATACAAAGCTGAGGACCCGACATGCACAAACCATCTTGCAACTGCCTTATGAGAATAGCAGCAGATCTATTACCACCACCCCACATTCAGACAAGGGAGTGGAGGCCCAGGGAGGCCAGAGACTTGGTCAGGCTCCCACTGCATGGAGGCAGTGGGCGGGGATGGACACACTGATAGATTCATCATCCAGAGGCAAAAAGGCCCACTTTGAACCATTGCCTGGATCTGAAAAGGCAACTTCCTCAGACCCCACAGCGGGGCCTCACTAAACTGGAGTTAGTATCGTCACGAGTCCCCCCTCACACAGCCGAGGTCCACACAGCAGACATTTAGACAATGCTTCCAGCTGAACCCAGGGAGGACGCGTGATTCAAGGGGCCAATGGCTGGGAAAATCGAATCAAAACAGAGCTCACTACACAGGTTGTGGTGAGGTCCTGGGCAGCCATTAGGTCTTGCTTGTTTCTAAGTGATGGGCAGGACCTCGAATACAGTCTAGGAAAAAAAATAAAAGTTCATAATTCATTCCCTTCATGGGCCAGCCTTAATTACTTCATGTTCACATTGATGTTGTAAAGACATCGTCAAATCACCCACGCTAAAATCTTCAAGGAAACGGGCAAAACCCCAGAGTAGGAGAGCCTATGGCGCTAGACCCCAGCATGCCCAAGCTCTCTGAATCTCTCCAGAACCAAACTCCTCACCCTCCACCTTTCTTCATCACTTTTCCTTTCCATGACAGGAAACGCCTTCTTTCTGGTCCATCCTATGTCACGTCTCACCAGATGCCAACTCAAGGGACACCTCATCTGCCCAAGAGCCATTCACAAAGCAGAACCACTCTGAGCCTGAGGGCCCCAGCCAGGCCCACCACCTCCCTGCAGCCCACCTGCCCCATGTCATGGCCAACACCAGAACAGGGCCCGGGAAGGGCTCTTCCATCATCAGAGATGCAGAAGACCTTCCTGGGACTGCAAAAAGTAAAAGTGACTCCTCATTTTCTTTGTTCTGCCTTAGAGTTTTGAGGTTCTTGCTTATTTTTTTTTGTTTTTCATAACTGGGGATTGAACCAAGGCGTGCTCTACCACAGAGCTACATCCCTAGTCCTTTTTAAAATTTTTGTTCTGAGACAGGGTCTCGCAAGTTTCCAAGGCTGGTCTTGAACTTGCAACCCTCCTGCCTCAGCCTCACAAGTCGCTGGAATTACAGGCATGCACACCCTTCAAGGCGCTGCCATAGCGTTCGGTATTCACTCAAGAACACCTAAAATCTCTTGATCTCATTTTCTGTCTCCCCCTCTTTTTCATTCTCCTCAGGCTTTAAAGGAAGAAATAATTAAAAGAAAAAATAGCCTAGCACGGAGAAACTGGGAACAATCTGTCATTAAGAATATAACAGCTCCTAAGGAGTCATTAGAGTCTCAGTAACGTCGCGGGCTGTGCTGTCACCCAAATCATCAAAATGGGCCATTCCAACCATAAAATCTTGCCTGTTCCTCCATGGCCACGCACATTCCTTATGGCTCCTCTCATTCTGAGTCTTTTGCAGGGCTCAGCAGGAACGGAATGGGCTTCTGAGCCTGTTATGATGATGGACTGGCAGGCGGGCGGCCGGCTGGTAGGGGCACTCTGCACACCCAACCCTGCACCCACTGTCCCTTTGCCATACCCTAAACCCTGCACCCACTGTCGTCACTCACTCTCACCTCGGTCACCAGCTCGCAGGAAACCCCACGTGAACCTGTGATCCAGGATTCCCCACCACACTCTTTGGCCACTGAAGCACCACCTGCCCCCTTTACTATTATTTCTACCAATTCTACAGCCTTCATTATCTTCATCTGGACTCCTGAGTTAACCAGATCTGAGTTACAACTTCAGCTCCACCATTTACTAGCTGCATGGCCCTGGCAAAGTCGCTTAACCTCTCTGAACCTCGGTTTCTTTACGTGTGTCTTGAGAGAGTACCAGTTCTAAAGTCCAGAGCTACAATGAATCCAGTCCTCACCAATCCAACTAGAGCATTTGTACCCTGTCCATGAGCGCTCAAACTCTTCGTGCATGGACCTGGATCTCCTCACAACCCAATGACATAAGAGTTGAAGCTGATGCAATAGGGGGTGCTAGGACCCTATTCTAGCTTCACAGAAGATCTGATCTGATGAGTGGCTGCCTGTGAGGGGCTATTGTTCAAATACTGGAAAGAGGGACATTGCATGTGCAGCAGTTTGTACAAGGCTCACAAGGCGGCCCTGCTTAATGCTAGTTAGCTCCTCACTGAGCCACCACCTGTCTCCCTCATGCCACCCTTCAGGATTCAGCATCTACTGTGGGGCTGGTCAGATCAAATACAGGCTTGGGACAGGACCCTGGGAATGGGGATGGGGAATCTCAGACTCATGCTGTTCCCACCCTCACGGCTTCCCGAGCCTAGGTAAGAAAACTGTGCCCCTGAGGAATACTCATCTCCCCAGCTGTCCCTTTGACAGCCTGCAGAGCATCCTCCCACTGGCCCTTCCCCATGTCCCTGTGAGTGCACACAGGTAAGGGTCATGATTGTGCACTGTACAGAGAAATGCCCAAGTCAGGTGGCCTGTCCAAGCTCATGTGATGGAGACAGATTCAAAACCTAGGTTTTGTCCCCTGACCCCTTATCCACCAAAATAACTGCCATTCTAATTTCACAGGTTGGAGAAGAGACACCACCAGGATGGTGGATTGTGGAGCTGATGCAGAGCTGAGGCTTAGGGACCAGTCCTCTCTCCTCTCAAAGGGGAGCTTAGGAGACCCCTCCAGGATGGATCCCAGCTCTGGCAGCATCTCTCATCCCAATACTGGCCCTCGCTCTTTGCTACTTCCAGGATCCATCAGGGATGGGCAACCCAGGCACTGGGACGCCCTGGCAAGTTCCCTTCCCTAATTCTCTGTGCTGCGCTCAGTCTGTGGGTCCTGGGCATGGGTGTCATCCCTCCGTATCTGCATCACCCACCTACAGGAACGTTGCGGATGCGGAGGGAAATCAGAGCAAGGCGTGCTGCGTCATCTGCCCTTTGCATCACCGGGGGGAGCAGCGGGATACAGCTGCAGCACCTGATGGTACATCTAAAAAAAGCCAGCTGAGGGGGCCCGCAGACTCCCACCTGGCCTCTCCCACCCACGCTCTGAGAGAGCGGCCCAGGAGTTGCTGGGTTTTTTTCCCCCCTTCCCGCCCTAAGGAGATCAATATGTTGTGCAAAAACAACTCCATCCAGCAAAGCTGCACTTCACACCTACCTCCATCTGGAGCATCCCTCGTGGCATTCACTAACAATGCCTCCCAGAAACATCACCACAGACGTCACAGCCACGGGTGGCCTCTAGCCAGGCTGTGCCTCAGCCAGGGAAGCAAAGGAGTCATTTCATGCTCAGTCCATGGAAGGTATAGGTCAAGGATCAGAACTCAGGGGAACACATGGCCAGAACCAGCTTTTAAGGGAAGGTGGCAAGGCTAGGAAATGTTTTAAAAGGAAGTTCTGCTCAGATCTATATAAAAACTGCCAGTTATTGATCACCTACTATGTGCTAGGCAATTTGCAAAAATGCAACTCTCTGGATACTCAGCATAACATTTTACAAATGAGAACAGCATGTGAAAAGATGTTACCATGAGCCCAGGAGTAAAAGACACCAGAATCCAGGGCTCCCAGCAGCCCCTCCTTTGTGAAAAATTTGCACTGTTCAGACTAGAATTCCTTCTAGATAATTTTCATAATGTTCAGCTTCTTGATAACATGCTCATGGATAAAAATAATGCTTAGGGGGTCTTTGGGTAAACTGATGATATTAATATTCATTATAGTGTTGGCAACAGTAACTGCAATTTTTATGCATTTTAATGACTGTCTGGCATTGCACTGGAGACTATGTACTTTATTTTAGTGAAAATACTGTGTCACTTTCAATGTTCCTAGAAAAAAGTTATGGTACAAAATTTATGGCTATGGTTGAACATTTATGGTTGAATTTTATCTTAAAAATTTAGGAGTGATCACTAAGAGGATAGAAGACAATCCATAGCTCATGAAGCAGCCAAGGAAAAAAGGAGGGGATGTGAAACTATTCATTCAATATGACACAGGGAAGAGAAGGAGAGGAACCCAACCCCCCCCCACACACACACACACAAAGGGTTGGGAAAACAGAAATTCAAAATTAAAAGGCGGGAAAAAACTCAGATATATTACCAGTGGTTGTAATAAACATAAATGGTTTAAATTTACCTGTTCAAAGACAGAGATTATCAGACTAAATTTTTAAAAAATGACACAAAATTGAGTTACTTGATCATAAGACACATATCTAAAATAAAGCCTAAGTAAAATGTTGATAATAAACAGACAGAAAAGAATATATCATGCAAACACTAACCAAAAGAAAACTGGTGTGACATATAATTAATATTGCTCTCAAAACTAATTTTGGTCCTGAAAGCAATGTAAAGCAGATTTGAAATTCCTATTTTGAATAAGGAAACTGAGGAAAAGAGAAGTTAGGTTACTTGCTCAAGGTCATACAGATAGCCAGATCACTCTGCTTTCCATTACTCCAAAGCCCAAGCTTGCAACCACAATACTTCATTGTTCTGCCTAATAACATTATGTTGAGAAATACTCAGTTGGTGGAAAACACAAGGCTCAGAATATGAATGGGGAAAACAGGGAAGGGGTCATGTGTTGCCACAGAAATAAGGAAGAAGAATCTACTGGCTCTCAATCATGAAAGCACACTAGATAGGAGCACCTCGGGGAGCTCAAGAAAGGGTCAATGATTTGAGCCTTAACCCAGACTAAGTGGCCCCATATATGCAGGGGACAAGTCTCAGTATCTGAAAAGCTTCCAAAGTGATTCTAATTGGTTGAAAACAACTTATCTACACACAGACTGGAGGGGAACTTTGCTAGAAGATGGCAGGTACTTTTAGATCAATGTGGAAAGCAGAAACAAGATGACCTCCACCCTCATCCCTCTGCTGGGGTCTGAGTGTTCATGTCCCCTCAAAACCATAAGTGGAAATCCCAACCCTTACAAATGGGGTTGGTGCCTCCATAAAGAGGCCCCAGGCACTGGACAACACCTGCTCCTTCTCATAAGCTTCTGAATGATACTTGGGAGGCAGTGTTTTTCCTTGGTGGCCCTCTTAATCCCCCTTCCCACGTTTCCACCTTTCAAACCTGCAAGTAGAACTCCACCTAACAAAGCCCTGAAGTAATAGACTACATTGGAATTGTTATGAAGGAGTCATTGGAAGGACATTTGCACAAAGGGCTACTGCTGAATTAAGTATGCGTGGAAGTCTTGGGAACTCTTCTCTTTTGATCTGTGGATAAGACTAAATCATGTGGTGTTTTATAAATTATTTTGATGCAACTCAAAAAGAAATGCAGGGCTGCAGCTCAGTGGCAAAGTGCTTGCTTAGCATGTATGAGGCACTGGGTTCGATACAAAACACCACATAAAAATAAACAAAATAAAGGCATTCTGTCCATCCATAACTACAAAAAAAATTAAAGAAATGCAGATGCTAAAAAGATTTATTATGAAATTAATTTCATTATGACTAAAGAATCCTTTTTCTTTTCAAATTTGTTTTTAAAAAAATAGGGCATAAAAAAAAACAGGCCACAGAGAGCAGCCTCATCTGTTCTAGCACCACACTGGGGATGCAGCTGAAGGTGCCACCTATGAACTAGGAAGGGGGATCTGCCTGACACTGCCAGCATCTTGATTTTGGGCTTGCCAACTTCCAAAATTATAACAAGTAAATTTCTTTGGTTTATAAGTCACCCAGTCTAAGGCACTTTTGTTATAGCAGCCCAAATACTGAGACACTTCTTATCTACAATTCAAGAAAGAAGTAATGATGAGGGGAAGGCATATTGGGAATGTATGACAGAATCCCTGTGCCAATGCCTCGCCTCTGCTTCTTAAAGAGAATACAACAAATTACAGAATCTTAGGGATGGAAATAATTTTAAGGAAAACATAAGACAAATCCAAGACTTGGCTGGTGGTTAGAAATGCCTTGGAAATTTTGCAAAAAAAATATAGATTTTGGTGCCCCACTCCTAGAGGCATCTGGTTGTACATATCTAAGTTGAGTCTAGAAAAATTTTTTTAAAAAAATTTTTTTAGAGGCTTTGGGGGAAAGATGGCAGAGTGGAGCCAGGTCATAATAACATCCTGTCCCAATACATAATCATACCAAATTTTAAAAAGCAAAACCAAAAAAAAAAACATACAGGAGGAAAGCCAGGAGCAGTCACACAGGGAGTTGGCACACAGGCAGGCCACTAACATCCAAGAGTGGAGACACAAGTGAGGGTAGGGGACCTGTTTTGGCATGACTGGTAAGGTTCCTCACCCAGAAACTGACTGCTGAGACCCAAACCCTGAGACTTCCCAGCAATCACTACACATGTGGAGAGAAGAGGACTGTGGCTATATTGTTATTTCTTTCCCCTTTTCTAACTCAATAGGGGAAGAGTTGGAGAGAGCAAAAAGTCTTATTATGAAATTAATTTCATTATTACTAAAGAAAACAGGTAGGAAGAGAGCTTGGAGCAGCAGTGTTAATTACCAGCACCCCACACACACCCACCACGGAAGCATAGGCTCCAAGCTCAGTACTTCATTGAGGAAATCATCAAAATGTCAGAGGCACCCTTCATGGAAAGCAGTGCACCCCCCCCTTCTGGAACAAACATCAGAGCAGGGCGTTGAACAGAGTCTCTGGAGAGCAGGAACACAAGCAATGAGTCCCACCCCACCTCCCCCCACAGGTGCCTCCCAATGCTCCCAGCATCTGAAATGGACTCCATCTGCAGCTCAGAGACCAAGCCGAGTTTTCAGGCCAGTTAGAAAATATCAGTTCTAAAGTATCATTCACAGTATCAGGGCAATTAGGACAAGGCAGAGCTACTTGAACGAAGCAAAAGCAAGATAAAAATATATATATCATGAACTCTGCCTAGAAGAAAATGGAGCGAAAGAAACGGGGCAAATTCCCTCCATGTGTTGAATGCGGCAGGTAAAATTAATAAGAAACATATTTAATAAAACAAGAAAAGGGAGACCGCAGGTCAGAGAAAACAAACCAAAGACCCAAATCACACCGCTTCAGGTTGCTGGGAAAAAAAAATAGAAAAAAATACAACTAGAAATTGGATTCCTGCAAAGGAGGAACGACTCTGGGACTTACTAGATATTATCAATCTGAGCAATGTAAGAATAAGGCCATTACTAAGATGAGGAAGAAGGTGGGAGTCGGGAGGAAATATGCAAGTGCTCGTGTCCTCGTATCCTATGTCACGGATTCCAAAGTCGAAAACTGACATTAGTTATTAACAGAAAGTAATGACTGTGCCTCCTTCCAATGGGGAGATATTTACCCAGATCTCAGAATGTCCTTCATGTTTCCTCTTACAACATTAAGCTAAGTAAGTTAACACTCTGTTAAGATTGGGGTACAGGGGGTGATCCCACCATTTGAAAGCTATTCCCATTAATCTGTGATCTTTGTATCCTTCCAGCTCTGTGTGTGTGTGTGTTTCTGTGAGTGTGTTTCTGTGAGTGTGTGTGTGTGTGTGTGTGTGTGGCCATAGAAAGACACCCACATGATTTTCTCCTAATGTTCTTCATGGTTATTTCTAGGTGGTGAGATGCTGAGTGATTTTTTTTGAAAAAATATCTCCTCTGAACTTTACTGTTGCTTAAATTACTTGTAGAATATTTCCCTCAAAAAAATTGTTATAATTTTTAAGAGGAAAATCCTCTCAATCACAGCTAAGTTGGAGGGCCACAGAATTCTAGCTTAGGAATCTGATTCCCTAATCTTGCCAATGTGACATTCCCGAGAAGTAGCCATCCTCTCCAAACGGTGGGCCCAATTCTCCAACAACAGTGAAATGCTCACTGCCCCTTGTGTCCCATCCCACCTAGGACAACCTAGGAATTATCTTGCCACTACTACCCTGTCTCCTAGAAATGACACCTCCTTTTATTGAATCGCCCTAACTATGAGCTAACTGTATTCTCTAATATTCTCCTTTAAATCCTCTGAGCAACTCTGAGGTTATGAAGTTTCATTACTGTTTTAACCATTTTCCTCTGGAACAGGCTGAAGCCCAGAGAAATGACTTTTCCTGAGGTCCCCCAGCTGGTAAGTGAAAGATCTGGGCTTCAACTCACTGGGTTGTGGTTGAACCCAAAGCCCCCTCCATGTTTTTAACCAAAATGCTTTGCTAAAAAGGGATGCATTGTATGGAGCCCTAATTCTTATTTCTCTCACTCCTATCCAGTGGCATCCACTCTACTCCCTGGGGACACACATCTAACCCACTTCCATTGGACGTTTCCCATTGGAAGACAGAGATAAATAACCCTCACCTACCCGGTCAACCCCACGCAAGTACAAAGGGTACTGAAAAGAGAGAATCTTTTTTTCAGGCTCTGTGATGAAGTCACTGAATGATTAATTTAAGCGGAATCATGAAATTTCCAATAAGCTCTTATCTATATGCCATCCTTGAAGCTCTGCTTCTAAGGAGCCCCTAAGAGTCGGGTTCCTTGGGAAAACCTCCTAAGAGGGTTTCCTACCACAGGCGAGTCCCAGCTCCAGGCTAATGGATGGGTGCAGCGGGGTGGATAAAGTAATTTATATCTGGCACAGAAGTTATTATATGCATTTTTCAATTTATCTTCCTAATGATATTTTTTTCACGGATTCATATTTAAATGAGTTTCTACTCCCCCAACACCCTCTGACAGGCAGTGAGGGGAGGGAAGGAGGATAAAAATGCTAAGTAGATTTTCCACTGAGTGTGAATCCTCCACCTGCGGATCACGGAGAGCTGGCTGGCTGGGTGGGGACCGCAGGGTTGGAGTGGGGGTGCTCTTTAGTTTATAATCTCCCCAGAGTGTGATCTTCACACACAGATACATCAGCCCAGCTGGCCAGCAGAGTACACTGTTTAGCAACTCCCATGCCAAAGCCACTGTCAGCTGGGTATGGGGCCCCAGGGCCTCGCCAGGATCACATTCTCCCAGGTCTGCAAGCTTCCCGACGGGGTCTTATTCCAAGAATCCTGATTCCAGGGAAATATTCCACTGTCTTGGTTCTGTCCAGAGGGCTGCAGCCTCCAGCAAACAGCACACCTGTATTGGCAACAGGGCCATGGACCCGGGCCTGGAAAACATGGCCTCGCGCCTGGGAGAGCACGCCTCAGCGTAAGAACAGAGACCCAATATAGCTCAGCCTGGACTGAGTCAGGCCACTGACCTCTCTACCCTGTCCCTAAATCCCCCCTGCAGTGTCCTTGACGTCACCTCCTTGATGTCCTGAAATCTAAGTCCCCCACGCTCCCAGGCAGGAGCATGGCTCTCCTCTTCCTCCCCATGGCTGCTCCCCAGGCACCCTCTGAGCCCTCCATCCCAGGCTCGCTGTCCCTTGCAGGGGTGGGGAGACACCCAACACCCCAGCCCAGAAGGAACCTCTGCAGGAGTCAGTCAAAAGCCAGGCACTAAAATTATATTTCCTCACTCCCCTCTCATTTGGAGGAAAGTCTGTGTGGGGCTGGCTGTGATCACACACTGTCTGCGCAAGTGAGAGCTCTCTCAACAGCCTCCCTCTCCTCCTCCTCCTCCCTCTACCCTTCTCCTCCAGTCCCCTCCCCATGCCTTCAAGGCCTGCCTCCCTACTGCATCCGCTGCTCACTGGCTCACACTGTGCTAGCCCCCCCACCACCACCCCCACAGCTTCATCAGAAATACCCAGAAGGCTCTGGTCTACCTGGCCAGGAACAAGGAGGAGCATCAGCAGCACCCCATATGGACACAGGAGGCAGGAGAAGTAGGACATGCTGGGAGTGTCTCAGCCACAAAGAATGTCCTCAGGCACCAGGAAAAGGAGAGGGACAAAAAGAAGCCCTTCAAAGCAGGCAGCTTGAGATTGGACCCAGAGTACCAGGCCTCTGCTGCCCCTTCTTCTGGAAAATTGTACACAAGGTAATTGCCCAAGATCCTCAGGCATGTGCCCTTTCCTGGGTTGCCACCTGGCTCCCATATTAGTCCCCAACAGGAGGGAAGGGATGGCTGACTCTCTGGTACGCCTACCCGCCATAGAGCAGCCTGTCCTTCCAGGCTTCCTGTTCATTTGAAAACGTGACTAGATGATTTCTTGTCGGGGAAGCACACAGGAAAGTTCAAAGATGGTGAAGCACACCTGGCCATTAGCACCCGAAGTCTCCTTCCCTGTGTAGACACCCACCACAGGTTAGGCACTGTGCTCAGTGTGACCGACCCTTAACCAGTTTCTACCAGCAGTGAGGATCCCACCGTCCCTCTTCATACAGATGAGGCTGAGACTCAAGAGAGGTTACAGAACGTGCCTTGGGGGTCCTTACAAGTCGTACCAAGTATGGCCAAGACAAATCTAGTCCCAGAAACCATGATCTTTCTACCATGCCAAAGTTTTTTTTTTTTTTCCCTAAAGGATGCCCATAAGTCCACACAAGAACTGGATACCCCATCAGGGCAGAGGAACAACACTCCTCTGTCAAAATAAAAGATGCTAATGGCAAGCGTGTGGCACTGGGAGTGTTCACATTTCCATCACATCTCCTTATACCAAGATGAACAGAAAAAAAACATGCTTGTAGAAACAGGTACCTCCTGCGATCCAAGTATCCAGCCCAAGCTACTGAAGAGTACCAGGGCTTTCTCACAGGCCTGAGTCCTACCTTGAATTATGACAGAGCCACATGGGCTTAGCCAAATAAGCAGAACAGGTCAATTATATTTCACCCGACCCACTAAGCCTTAAATATTATGCCTCGGGTCAGAGAGTTCTTGCATTTCATTTTTCTTGGCGTTAGGAGGGCAGGAACAGGGTACAGAGCCAGGAATTCAAGTGCCTAAACATTTATAGTAATGTGGCCTCACCCAAGGCAGGGCTTCCTCCCAGGCCCACCTTTGGGAAACCTTTCCAGATCAGCTGGGTTTGGGGGTGAAAGCTAGCCTTCACTTGCACAGTAAGCCTTCTGCATGGAAGGAAAGTGTCCAGAACCTTCCAGACCTTCTTCTGAGCAAGTATTCTTTGAAAAGGGTTTTGAAACAATGGCTAAGGGCAAAAATCAACACAGAATTACCTTTCCCTTGGATTATCTAACCCAAGCAATACCCAGAACCAGCAAGAGCAAAGAGCTGCCCCAAAGACAGTCACTTAAAACAGGAGGCAGCCAACCAAGAGCCCATGGGCCAAACAGGGTCTTCTGTCTGTTTGTGTAAATACAGTTATGCTCATCTGTTCTACACTGTCTTTGGCCAATTTCATGCCACAAAGGCATGGCCCACAGACCCTCCAATATTCATTTATAGAATACTGGCCTTTTATAGAAAAAAAAAATATTTGCTGTCCCTCGGTTTAGAAGAAACTTTCAGAAGTAGGTAGACCTATTTCTTGGGCCTTTCTGAGAGCATATAATATCTCTAGCAAATATTTGGTACAGTCTTGAAAGGAGGGAAAAGGATGGGAAAATGACCCCAGTGGTCCTTTCCAGTCACAGACAAAGCCAAGGAAGAGAAGAGATGCCTGGTACCCAGGGTTTTCAGGGACAGAGATCCAGTTTACAAAAGGCATCCTGTGTGCCACCGCAGAGAAACAACCCAATAGGCCTGGGGCAAACCTGCAGCCTCCCCTGCACCCATGTCCAGCACCTGGAGGTCTTAGCAGGCAATGCCTGCCTCAGGATGGGAAGTAGTCATTTGTTCCACCCCCACTTAGCTCAAAGGCAGAAAGAAGCCTCACCCAAAGCTGTCCTGGGACAGGATTTCATGCAGCAGACCCCCTACCCTACCAGCTCTAGAAACTAAGACCCTCAGTGTGTACACCTAAGTGCACACAGAGAGGCTCAGGAAGGCAGCGGGGTGCACAGGAATCTGGAAAGCTGACCATTTGAGAGCAGCCCAGCTTTTATCCTGGACCCCAACTTGGGAGACCCAGGGGTCTCCTCCAAGCTTTGCTGCTGACCCCTTATACAACCCCAAGAAAAGCACTTCACGTCTATAGCCTTCAATTTTTTTCTTCTGCCAAATGGGTTAACAGTACCTGCTACATCTAACTTATAGAGTTCAGTTATTCAAAAATTATTGAGCATCTACTATAGGCCACACACTGTTCAAGGTACTTCGGATAAAGTGACTAACAAAAAGGGAAAAGTCCCTGCTTCCAGGAGCTTAGCCTCTAGGGCTGGAATGGAGCCTAATAAGGAATTCATGCACCCTAAAAATCATAAGTGCTTGCTACAATGGCTTCACAGAGGGTGACTTTGTCTTTCCACTTAACGGACTAGATGAACACACAGAAGCCCTGCTAGGAACATCAGTGGTGAGGGGCATTGACAAGGAACCCTTCTAAAGACCTAGTTTACAGGAACCACCACCAACAGCCCCTGCACTGAGGCAGGCACTCTAAAAATTAACACTTGGCAAACAAAGAAGCTGAGGGCCAGAGCAGAGAAGCTATGTCCCCAGGACTATACAGCTGCTCAGAGGCAGAAGTGGCATTAAAATCCAGGCAGGACATGTATATCTGACCACTCCGCTATCCTGTCTTTACTGAGAAGGAGATGCAAGTGTCCTGCCCTTGCTTTTGGTACCTCTCATACTGGCTGGAGGTGCTGAACTTGGTGTGTTCAATATTCCCTTATCTTGGGGAGGAAGGCTCAGCCCTCCAGGCAGGGAGCAAGTCTCCTGGGATGAGAAGAGGAAGTTCTCTTTCCCTCTGCAATCATCCAAGACAGGCCTTCAACTGTTTACGAGGGTTGGCCTTGACTCCTCCTCTCTGGGGTGACTCTTCTAGCTGCAGATGAGCAGGAGGGCAGACACCTAGTTGTGGGCTGAAGAGAGAAAAAGGACTCGAGGCCACTAAGGCAGGTCCATAACAAGGATGCTGGCAGGGTTTGTGAGCTAAGAGGGATAAGCTGGACTCTATTACCCTCCATTGGTGTCCCTCAAAGGTGCATATGCAAAGGTTTAGTCCCCAGGGGAGTGCTATCAGAAGGCTCTGTGGACTCGTAAGTGGTGGGACCTAGTGGACAATCTTCAGGTCACTGGGAGATGGGGGTTGGGACTCAAAGTGGATTGTGGACCTCAGCTCATGCTTCTGTCTCTCTCTGCTTCCTGGCTTCTGATGTGAGCACTCACCAGACACCCAAACCCATGGGGCTGCCCAATCTTGGCCCTGAATCTCCAGAACATAAGCCAAATTAAACTTGTATTTACTTCAATGGTAGCTAACTAATACACCCTCCGTTTAGTTCCCTCTTGCCATCCCTACTGAATCTTCAATGAAGCTCGCTTAAAGTCCCTGCCAGATTCCCAGCACAATGTAAGGTGTCAGGAAAGGTGGGGAAATCAGACTAGCCTGGTTCAAGAAAAACGGCACCAACTACTAGCAGGTGGGTGATGGTACTAGTAAGTAAGAAATCTGCCCAGAGGAGGGTGCAACTGTAGAGCAGGGACATCCAGCACCTTTTGTCCACGTGGGGCCAGTGCTGAGGGACGCAGTAACAGCTTCCCTTTGTGAAAAGGAGTGTGTTGGGAAGGCAGAGAGGATACTGAGGAAGAGGAAAGGCGGGAGATCCAGAGGCTGAGCAGGGAGCCCCGCCTCAGCCACCCAGGACCTGCTCCCGAGTCTGGCAGTGATGCTCGGGTCTGGTCCACCTGCCCTCTGGGCCAGAGTAGGGCAAAGGAGAAAGAAAAAGAAGGAAGAGACAGAAGCTGCCTCTTGGGGAAGCCCTGGTGCATCCAGCTGGGAGGGTGGAGGGTTGGAGAAGGCAGAGGTCTGGCCCCGCGCCCAGGCCAGATTGGATGGTCCTTCCCCGAGGCTCCCATCTGATATTGGCGCTGGCGGGCGCTGCCTGTCTCCAGCACCTGCAGGGTGGACATCCCCATGCTGGCTCCCAGGAGGTGCCGCAGCAGCCAGCGCTGTCTGCCTTCTGCTGCTAGAAGCACGGAGAAGTCCCAGGGGCTCTGGAACTCCCTCCTGGATCCCATGCTCTCTCTCCTGCCTTGCTCTCTCCTTTGCCTCCCAGACGAACATGCCGCTCTGCTGCCTACGCAGCGGTCAATGTTAGCTTTGTGGCCTCATAGAGACCCACAGAAGGAAAGAGCTGGGAGGGGCTTTGGAAAACATTCCCCAGCAAGCATTTCAGACTCAGGCATGCCTCCGTCCCCAGGGAGCCAGGCTGGCTGGGTCTGGGCAGAGGCATGGCTGCATGTACCCCCTCAGAACACATCTGCACAAGAGGAGGTAAGATGTTGACAGATGGTTACTTCTCGAAAGAAAGATGCTAGAAACAGTGTGAAAATAAGACCCTGACACACGCAGAAGAGGCAGTCCGTGTGGTTACCCACCCTCAACCTAAGGTGGGCCCTGCCCACCACCCAAGATTTGCCCCCCAGGTCTAAGAGTCCAACCAACATTTTGGTGTTGGGGGTATACCAAGACTCTCAGGGGACATGCTGAAGTATAATGAAGTATAAAATTGATTCCATGGTGTGGGAAGAAAACAATTTTCATATAAAATCAAACACATATATCATGGAGTGACAGGAAAACCTGCAGATGTTTACTAATTAAATACTGTGTGCAAAAAGGTTGGTTTTGGATTATGTGCTGATGTCTTGAGGGAAGAACAGAGGAAGATCTCACCTTTATTCTTCTCTCCCTTTAAAGAATTTTGTTTATCCAAATTCATGTCCATCCAATGTCAGGGACAGAAGCACAGACTTCCCTGAGCCTGGGTGGGAAAATACTTCCTGGGCAAATGGATCTCCAGTGGGAAATTATTAAAAGCCCTAAGTTTTGAGCAGACACATTTTACAGATGGGAAAACGGAGAAGCGCAGAAAGACAAGACCAGAAGCAGAATGGATCTCAAGCCCCTGAGCCCCACGGTCCACACTCTCCATGAACACCACCACCTCCAACCACTCCTCCGAGAGGCCAGGAACTGTTTCCAATTTATCTGACCCTGCCCAGCACTGGAATAGAACACAGCCAAGATGTACCCTTGATTACATGTTTCTGATGCGCACAGTGATGCTTGGAGATCCCAGCCAGGGTTTGGCCGGTGCAGCCGCGGAGTCCCATCAGGGAAGATCCCCTTTCCCCCAGTGTGGCATGCATGAAGCACCCAGGGAGTGGGCAACCCTGACTACCCATGTACTCCAGCCCTGACTCCAAAGGCACCCTCCCCTTCAGGAAATGGCTCTGAGAAGTCAGTGTCCACAAAGGGGATGCCATGTCCACAAAGGGGACACCATGGAAGCACAGCCCAGCCCCACTGAAGACCAAAGTGGCAAAGAGGAGGTCAAACTTCAGCAAGAGAGGCTCAGACCTTCCTGAACCACAGGGAGAAAAATCTCCCTGGACAAATTGGCAATTTCCAGGTTGTTTCTGAAACCTGGGGGTGGGGGTAGGGGGCAGTCAGGAAAGGGTTTGGATGCAGAAAGCTAGGAGGCTACAAGGTGGGCCAAGAAAGAGGGCACTATCAGTGGAGGGCAGGGCCAGCCCAAGGGGGTGCAAAGCACAAGGGATATCATGGGGCACAGCTTCCCGAACTGACTTACCCGCTCCTGGGAGAGGCAGCACAGGGCTGTGGTTAAACCCCTGAGCTATGGAGGACACCCGCCATTCCAGGACTGCAATCCTCATGCCTCCCATTTCCCATGCACAGGATTTGCTGGGGATCTAACTCAGGGCCTCTTGCATGCTAGGCAAGCACTCTTCCACTGAGCTACAGCCCCAGACCTTTATTTAATTTTTATTTTTTTATTATTTTCATGTTTATTTTGAGACAGGGTTTCACTCTGTTGCCCAGGCTGGCCTCCAACTTGCCATCTTCCTGCCTCAGACTCCCGGGCAGCTGGGTGTTTTAGTCAGCTTTTTGCTGCTGCAACTGAAAAACCCAACCAGAACAACTGTAAAAGAAGAAAGGTTTATTTAGGGGATCACAGTTTCAAAGGTCTCAGTCCATAAGTGGCTGGCTCCGTTCCCTGGGGCCATAAGTGGCTCCCTCAGTCCATAAGTGGCTCCCTCCGTTCCTGGTGAGGCAGGACATCATGGTGGAAAAGTATGGCAAAGGGAAACAGCTCACATGATGATCAGAAAGCACAGAGAGAGAGGTCTCTACTTGCCTGATACAAAATATATATCCCATAGCCACAACCCCAATGAACCACTTCCTCCAGCCACACCCCACCTGACTGCAGTTACCACTCAGGCAATCTCATCAGGGCTTAATTCACTGATTAGATTAAGGCTATGACCCAACCATTTCTCCTCCAGACCTTCTTGCATTGTCTCACACGTGAGCTTTTGGGGGACACCACTGCTAAACCATAACACTGGGATTACAGATGTGTACCACCATATCCAGCCCAGATGTGTAGATGTGTGATTTTAACAAGGTTATTTCATTCTCTGGGTCTCTGTCCTAATTTGCAACTAGTAACAATTGTACATATATATTGCAGTGGCCTAGGGGGGGCTAAAAGGTTAACAAAGGGCAAGGACTTAGCACCATGGAATGAATGAGGAAAGTCCTGCTAAACTGTTAACATCATAAGTGCTCAATGGAGGCAGGCAGCTACCAGGGGGCAAGCAACAAATCTCTGTGTCCCTACTCTCTGCTCCCACTTTGCACTAGGAATTTCAAATACAGGGTGGAGTTCTGTTCTTCCTGCCTTTGTCATAGAGTTTATGATTTTCTATTCTCGTGGACACTCAGACCCCGGGGACCCCTGGATTCTTGGTGCAGCCAGGGATTTCATTCAGAATGCAAAGAGGTAGAAAGTTGCCTCCACCTTGCTCCTTCCCAGACAGCATGACATTGACATTTTCATGATGCAACAACGTGGCCAGTTTTCCCAGTATCTTTCTTTTATTGAGTGAAATCAGAAATCTAAATCTTTTTTTTTTTGCTCCCTTAGAATGCCACAGAACAATTTTTATTTTGCATTTTTAGAAAGGCAGCCTTTCAGGGTTGTAAATGTTCCTTCAGAAATAAATAATCTTCAGCTCAGGCCAAACTTCCTCTACTCCTGCAGCCGAAAAAGCAGTACTCAGACTAAGGACCAGGGATGGGGCAGGGCAGGCACTCCTGGGAGAAATGAACCCTTCTCGCCACTGGCCCCAGACATGCACCAGCTTCCCTCTGGGCAGTTACCAGGCAACCTTGCACCTGTGAACTAAGCTGCTCATCCATAATGCACACCCAGTCAGGGCCCGCTGCTGCAGCCCAGGGAAAACTGCTGAATTATTGAGCAGTGAGCCCACCTATTGTGTCTCAGGGGCATCCCACTCCCAGAAAGTGGCTTCTGTTCCCAGATAATGCCCCACCAGGAACTGAGAAATCCTGTTGAGTCTACCTCTTTGGGGTCAGTGCCAGCAGCAAGCTGTTTCCAGCACCATGACCAGGAGACGAGCTCAAAGGACACAAGATATGGTCCAAGGGTCATCTTTTGCCCTGCCCCCTGCCTTCTCCCACTGCCCAGTGGGTAAGTACTGAGTCCAGTTGTGATTCTCAAATGTGGGAAAGCATCAGAACCCTTGGGCTATCTGGGTTAAATAACATGGATTTCATATTCCACTCATGAATATCCTAATTTAGCAGGTTTAAGTGGAGATCGATGTCTTATGGTTGTTCATCTAACAGGTAATTGGGAACCGCCAACCAGGTCACTGTCAACCACATGGAAGAAGGAGTCACAGGTTTCCTCCACGGGGCAATATAAGCTCTTTAAAGAAGGCGGAACAAATTCCTTGGAGCCAGGCCAAGGCTATATTTTCCACAGCCAGGGGAAGAGCTGCTGTTTTTCACCCTCTGGAAGCTCAGGTTATACCACAGGGCAAAGCCAAGAAAGGATCCAAGACTCGCTGAAGATGGGCTCCTGACAACCAAGGAGTAACTCCTCTCTGGTAAGGTGAGCAAGGCTGCACAGATATCCCCTTTGCAATTTGGAAATGAAAGAGCTCAAGGAAGAGCCCAACAGAACCTTTCCCTCTGGCTAAGGAACCCACATACTTCCCAAGGCCTCTGGATCCAGAAGGTTGTCATCTCCAGACTCCTTTGCATGCAGAGGAGGGCAACACACCAGTACGGACAGTCCGTGGACGAGGCTGGTTCTAAAAGTTTTAGGGAAGGTGGAAAATCTTAAGCAAAGAAGGGGGAAGAACAGCCAGTCGATCTCCAAGAAGCGTGATGGTTGGCACTGACATCTTCCTTACCTCCCCCATGCCATACAAAAACGAGTTCCCCTCCCAGGAAAACCATCCACTAATGAGAACTCTATCTACACTCCCTCTTCCCTGAGTGTGTCCACTCTAGCATGTACAATCACGCATAGAGGTGCACACCATAGAGAAATAAGTCAGACCAAGAATCCCCCCCATCCAGTCCAGATTTAAGGAAGAGGACATTTGTACTAGACAGGTGACCTGGGAAGTTGGGGAGGGGAGAAATGGTAACATGTGACTGATCGACAATCTGGAGGATGCTTCCTCCCAGACCAGAGTGACCACATGACAAAGTCACAAGACTTAATTTGAGCCCAAATAAGACTCAGTGGAATAGGGGTTAATTCTGGCTATAAGAAGAAATGAGTATCCAAGAGTAAAGATGGGGTGGGGTTGAGGAGAAAGACAGAAGTCTAGATCTTGGAGAAATAACCTGAAAATTAGAATCAAGAAATAGCCAACCTTACTTCTAACAGGAAAAAGAAAAACCACTTACTAAAATGGCACATCAGTGTCACCTATTTATTTAAGCTTGTAGTTCTTAACTCAGCTTTTAAAAGAGTTGTACAACTGTTTTACTAGTTCACAGGGGGGAAAAAAATCCCAGAGCTTCTCGTAGCTTTCGTCAGAGTCCTGGCTGAGTATTTTGAATTGTTCCAACATCCCAGCCCCCTGGCTGGAGTCAGGAATGATGTATGAAGCAATGTAAAAACATCATTTTCCATTTGGCACAGAGAACATGGCATAATACTTTGGAGGCTAAACTAAACAGATGAAAAGGGAAGAGTACAGACCCAAACTTGGCTTCACCTCACCCCTTGCACACACATGCACCTCGCAGAAGTGGATCAGGAGATGAAGTTAGCACCAGAGAGAACAGGATCCTGACTGTGTTTGGGCGCCTGTGGTTCTGGGCTGGAATGAATGAGGTTAAGTACTGCAAAACTGTTATGTCTTTGACCACGACCACTGAGAATTAGGCAAACATTGATGCTCTCTAAAGAAGCAATAGCAAAATTTAAGTTTCCAAAGCACCCTAAGCTCCTCTTAAGGACAAGTGTGCAAGGATCTACAGAGTTGACCTACAGCGAGACCAGAGTTCTAAGCCTGTTTCGGCCACTCACCATCAGGGCACTTTGGGAAAGTCACTCAACCTTTCTAAACCTGTTTCTCCTTCTTTGAAGATAAAATTATAGTTCTCATAATAATGAGGGGATTAAAACTCCAAATCCAGTGACTGGCCACTATCACCCCTAAAGTGCTCTTGGTAGAAATGATGATGAATCAGCAGAATGGCACCTGTTCTCAGGAGGCTAAAGCAGAAGGATTGCAAGTTTGAGGTCAGTCAGGGCAAATTTAGCAAGACCTTATCTCAAAATAAAATAAAAAGGGGTGGGAATGTAGAGCAACCCTGGATTCCATCCCCAGTTCTGATACTAAAAAAAAAAAAAAAAAAGTGATAATAACAAAGACAGTAATGCAAGAAGGTGAGGCCTCCACTCTTCCCTTGTCGCCATGCCACCATCATGCTGTCCCCAGTGGAAGCCAGGACCCTGGAGATATGGACCAGATCCACCCAGGATCAAAAGGATCAAGATTAGTGTGGATCCCTGGGTCATGAAAACACCCAACCAACTGGCTCATCCTTCTCTCTAGAGAACCATCTTTCAATCAACACCCAATAGCCACACCATGCTGATTGATGCCTGCCTGTTATTCAAAAACACCTTAAGAAAATGTAACTTCTGGGGCATTTACCAGCTCTGGCCTCCAGCCCATCAATCCCAGGCACACTGACCCTGCTTCAAAGCCATCTCCTATGGTCCCTGCCAGAGACAAGACCGGGAGTCACTGAGGCAAGACAACATTGCATTTGATGGTCTTCAGCTATAGTAGCTGGTTGGTTTGAGACTAATATAAATAACTCCCTCAAATAATGCTGGCAATTAATTCTGACCAAAGAGCAGGAAATGGATGTGACATCCATTGAGCACAGAGCAGCACAAGAGGCGGGTCTCCAAAAATTAAGGAAAGCTATGCAGAGAGGTTTGCAGGAATGGGGGGCTCTAGGCTCATTATTTCAGTGGTGAAAGCTGTCACTCACTGTCAAAAGGCAGTTTAATCTTGCCCCAAAGCTTTCAGGAACACTATGAATCAAGGCCCACAATCAGTGCTCCAGTGTTGGGGTGGTGAGTTATGGGCATTCTCCAGCTGGGAGGGTAGAAGCTTCTCCTATAGAGTGTGCCCTTGGCAGAAAGGATGTGTAAACAAATACAAACACCCAGCAAGCCAGAGGTGACAGAAACAGGGTCTATAATATTAGCCCAACTGGGCTTAGGAGACAAGCATGTAGTTCTATTCTGTTTATATAGTTTGTGGGGGACTTTCAGGGAGTGACAGAGAATAGTTTGAGAGGATAAAAAGGGGATGTAGGAAACCCACAATAATTGCATGACTTTGGATCCTTTTCCCCCATGTTTTCAAAAGTTTGAAGTTGCCTGGGAAAGTTCAGAAATTCAGACCACCAGGGAAGTAAAATTTTTTCCCTCTTTATGCAAACAGACGAACCACCTAAACTGGACTTGTAGAAAGATTACACGAGGCAAAGGAGGCATCTGGATATGTAACTGCTAACAAATGTTAAATAACAGCAATACGAATCAAAATACAGTATTTCTTTTCACCCTGAGCTGAACAATTGCAAAGCTCTCTCAACTTCTCTGTCTCGTTGGATCTTCACAATAACCCTATGTGGTGGGGACTCTGAGACCCTTGGACGATAAAGGCTCAGAAATGGCTCAGTCATGCTTCTCCCAATTCCACTTGACTCCTGAAAGGTTCTTATTTCTGATTTTTAAAAAAGAAAGAGCAGGGGTGGTGTGCCATGTCAGGTGATACCTATTAGATCCATGTGACCAAGGTGATGCTGGGGAAGCAGGAGGGGAGGGTGCAACAGCCAAGGCCCTTGGGCAATAGCAACTGAGAACTCTGGCCCCTGGTTCACCAGCTTGAACCCAGGGACACCAGATAGGGTGGCAGCATTAGCCAATAGATGTCCTAGGGGAACAGAGGCCACAGCTTCTGACTGGTTCCAAGGAAATGGGCTCCCACATGAAAATTCGTACCCCCTTGTGCACAGACCCTAGCAGTGGGTAGTCAAGGGGGAAGAAACGATGGGCTTGTGATGGGTAACACAGAGGCCAGGTTCTTACTCCTAGGCAGCTGCCCCTGCCAGTTGAGAATACCACTTCAACTCAAGAGGGTCACAGAGAGCAGTCCTAAAATCCTAAATAAGTCCTTCTCTCTGCCTTTCCAGAGAGAAGAGAGCTCAAGGCATAAGACAAAAGCAAGAAGAAGATGCTCAGAAGTAAGCACAGTCCAGGAGCAGTAATATTGGGTGCACATGAGTAATCCCAGTGACTCAGAAGGCTGAGGCAGGACGATCTCTCAAGTTGGAGAACAGCCCCCACAATTTAGTGAGATCCTGCCTCAAAATGAAAGTTAAAAGGGGATGGGGATGTAGCTCAGTGGTACAGCCCTCTGGGGCTCAAATGCCAGTACTGCAGAAAAGGAGAAAGAAGAAAAGGAGGAAGAGGAGGAGGAAGAGGGAGCACAGAATCAAGCATCTTGACACAGAGCCCTTGGCAAAGCCCCTGCTGGCTGGACCTCAGGCCTCTGAAAGTAATACTGATTTCTAATGAGTCTTTGTCTCCTTCAAGTGAGAGAAAGACTCATTAGAAATCAGTATTACTAACTGATAGCCTAACACACCTTAGGTGCACTTCCTCATAACCCAGCAGCCTTCATTTAGGCTCCCATGCTGCACCGGGAATAGGCGGTAGTCAGCTTTCTGTTACTATAACAAATATCTGAGACAAGAGCTGATAAAGAAGAAAGGTTATTTTGGTTCACAGTCTCAGAGATTCTAATCCATGATGAATTGGTCCTGTTGCTTTGAGCCCATGGCAAGGGCAGCACATCATTGCCGAAGCATGTGGCAGAGCAAAACCTGTCACCTCATGGCCAGGATGTGACAGGAAGAAAAATAAAGAAGAGGCTGGGTTCCCACAATCCCTTCAAGAGCACCCCCTCAGTGACCTGAACACCACCCACCAGGCTCCATCTCGTGAAGGCTCTTCCACCTTTCTATAGCACCATTCCAGGGACGAAGACTTCAACACATGGGCCTTGCAGGGACAATGAAGACAAACTACAGCAAATGTAAGTGGCTCACGGCACAGTGCTTGCTTAGGAACTTCAGCCCCAGAAAGTTAGACCCTCTCTATACCCTTGGTCAGCCCAGCCTCTCTCACCTGGTAACACTTGGTAGGCATTTGAATCACTCCAACTTGTCCACAGAGGTGCCGTCTAATGGGGGTCTCTTGGGGGCAACCTAAGGCAATAGGGAGGTAGCACATGGAGCCCTGCAAGATGACAGCCATCCAGCAGCCTGCGCTCTTCACTTCTCCCCTAAGAGGCTCTGGCTCTGAACACACGTGTCGGGTTTCTGGATGCTAATCAGCTGGCTCTTCAGCCCCCAAGAGCCGCACTTGAGTGGTCTCTAGAAGCTGCTGAGACTTTTCTCCGCAGGGTGGACCTTGGCACCGGACCTTGTGATCCTGGCCAGGAGGCCCTGAAGAGAGACATCCCATCCAAAGCCTCCCATTCCTACAGCCTGGCTCAGCCTCCACCTCACATCCCCACTCTAAACCTCTATAGTTCCAAACCAAGGGGCTGAGGGCCCAAGGGAGCCTCCTCTAGCACTCCACTACAGCTCTCCCCAAAGCCACTTCACTCTGTGGCCAGGTTTCCTGTCCCCACAGGCCCCCACCCCTGCATCTACTCGAAGAAGGAGGGAGCTCAAGAGTGTCAGTGAGACACTGGGGCAGCTAGAAAACTCCGCCTGGTAATGTATCAAAACCCTTTTTTTTTTCCAGTCAGAAATAGCACAGATCTTGGATGAGACACAAACTCAAACTCTACAAAAATAAAACTATTTTCTCCCAATAGGGTCTGCTGAGATAAGAGCTCGCGTTCCCTGAAAACTATTTGTCAAGCATCGTCCTAGAGGCTTTACATGCATTATCTCACTTGGTGCAGAACAAAGTTATCGCACTTGATAGACGCAGTCAGCCTTCGCTAGCTACAGATGCCGCATGCACGGGCTCAACCAAGGACTGAAAAATATTTGGAAGAACAATTTGGATCTGTAATGCCATTATTACATGAACAATATAGTGTGACGACTACTTACATTGCATTTACGTTGTATTAGGTATTATGTCATCTAGACATGTATGGGAGGGTGTGTGTTGGCTACATACAAATACTATACCATTTTACACAGGGACTTAAACCTGCTGATTCTATATGAGAAAGGGGTCCTGGAACCAAGCCCCCATAAATGCTGATGAATGATTATAATCAGACCCAGTGACACAGGTGCATACATCTCTCTCTCTCTCTCTCTCTCTCTCTCTCTCTCTCTCTCACACACACACACACACACACACACACAGCCATAGTGCTTACTCTATTCTAGTATCTTATATGTATTATTTTAACTCATTTCCAGGCCAATAAAATAAGTGCTGTCATTATTCCCTCATTGCAAGCCATGAATCAAGCTTACCATAACCTATCATAACCTAGGCTACATGACTTGCCCAAGTGACAGGGCTGGGACTCCAGGCTCGACCCCACCCATATACTGACCTTCACTGCACTGTCTGTGACAAGCTCCATTTTCAGGTGCAAAAAAGAGAGACTCAGAAAAATATAAGGCAGAGGCTCTACCTATAAGCCAGAGAGATGGTCAACAGACTTAACAATGGGTAAGGCAGCGCCATGACCTACAGAACAGATACCCAGGCCAGGCTGGGGACCCCCAGGATGTGAAGTCTTTCCTAACTGCCTCACAGTGAGCCCCAGAGGCCTTCAGGGAAAGAGTAAGGTGAGACACAAAGAACTTAATAATGTCTACCTTAGCCAGTATAGTGGTTTTTCAAAATTATCAATTTTGACCACTACAAAGAGCAGCCCAGGGAAGAGAGGGCTACAGCTTGCCATTCAACTTCAAATCTCTGTATATTGATTAAAGGACTTGGGATCAGGAAATGACCCTAACATTCAATACCCTCCTTTTACCAAGGAGGAGAGCAAGGCTACCACATGAAGCATTGTGCCCGAGGACACACAGATAGAAAGCAGCAGAGTCAAGATGCAAACCCAGGGTTTTCAGGTATCCAGACAGGTGGCAGGACTCTATCCACATTGATCCTGGTCCATACATGTCTGCTGATCCACATGTGTAGGGCCAGTCCACAGCCAGTTTCCACACTCTGAAAATCCCAGAAGCCTAAGAGAGAGGCTCAGCTGCCCAAATTTCCACCAGGGATCATGCCAGCCTGATGGGAATCCAGATTTTTTTTTTTAAGCAAGCACCTGAATTTTGTGTGACTGATTTCAGCATCCATTGGAGGCGGCTTCTAAATTTAGAATTAACATCCATCCGAGGCAGTCTGTTACACAAATGTATGCTTCCTCGGAAGCTGTTGTCAGAAACAGTAAAACTGACATACATAAAACAGTTTCTTCATACCTTAATAATATTGAACAGTAAAACTAGAGGATCGCAAACAAACACAGCTTTAACCATAACATCCTTTAAGTGCACTTCATCAGTCAGGGAAGGCCCAGATCATTTTAATAAAAAACCCCAAGGTGTCCCCCATCTTTATTTTCACTGGCCAGTGCAGTTCCCTGGGCCCCTCATTCTTTCTGGATGCTTGTCAGTGCCCAATTTAGAACTTTCATCATTGATCATTTGAGGTACTAACCTGCACTTTATGTGACAGGCCACCTTTGGAGATGTTACAGCTTAATCTTAGTCACCTCCTTCTCTGCCTTCCAATTGGTTGCTGAAATTCAATTCCATGCTCTGCACATCCAATTGTGCCAGGAGGTGAGAGGCAGCCTTTCCCCAAGGACATCTTCACTGTGTCGGGGCCACCAGGCAACAAAGTAGTGGGACTCACAGTTGATGTTCACACACAAATTTCCATTAAAGTGCCTATCGTCCCTTGCCCAGAACAGACGGAAAAATATTACTCTTATACCCTGAAATTTTCCATTCTTGATCTCAGCCCAAAGGTGACTTTTTTATTTTTAAACTTGAGCAAAGAAAAAAAAAAGTTCAACTATTTTTGATTCATGCCCAGGCTGAAGAAACACACTTTGTTCTTGTTAAAGCAAGGTAAGATTTTTTTTTTTAATAGCACATAGGTAGTTCAAACAGCTCAGCTCCAAATACCCAGGCTTTCCAAGTGCTTGCAGGGCAGCACCTTGGCTGTAATTGCAAAGCTGAAAGTCAACAGCCAGGGTGAGAGGGAGCTGGGATTACACTGTATGTGTGCACTGTCCCCACTTCCATTTAATACTTTAAAGAAAGGCACAGAATTCTGAAATCGTCAAGCAGGGTGGTGGGTCCTGCAGCTTCTCCTCCTGCTTAGGGAAGAAGGAAGCCATGCTTTTGATTGGCTTCCACCCTTCCAAGAGAACATGCTACTACAAGGAGAACTTATGGGTCCCCACACTGCCACCTGTCCCCAGACTTGGCTCTCTTCCCAGACATCTTTTGAGCTCTAACCCTGACACCACCCTGTATTCCTTCTTACCTCACTCAACCAACTTTCCCTCATCTCACAGAGAACCAGAAGCAGCCGAGTCCCTGGGTGAGAAGAATTAGGGGGTACAATCACCCTTTAATCAACCAGCCCCACTCACCCCTGTTGTCTTTAATGAATTAGCAGAATTTGAGTCAGGAGGTCTCCCTCTCACCCCTCCATCCTCTCCTATCACCTCCCTCACACACAGCAGGCTGGGGATGCAGACCCATACTGGGGCTCCACCCATCCACCCATCCATAGGACATGCGACACACTCCCAGACCAAGTCCAGGCCCTCATCCTGACCCTGCCACTTAGAACTGTGTGCCTGTGAGCAAATCACTCACTGCTACACAAATCGGGGCTCTTCACGTTTGTTCTGCCTACTCTGTAGGGTTGCTACGGGAAGCAAGAGAGATCACAGCTTTGCAATCAGTGTTCGGTATATAAATGCTCATTCCTATTATTAGGCTCATGGAGCAATGCTGGGAGACGTGGTATGTTCCTTGGGGCCAAAATCCAAGAGAAACTGGAAAAAAGAAAAGAAAGTAGATTGTATCAGCCAGAAAACAATGATCTAGAAGAGAAGAACAGAGACAAGGGCTTCGGAGAAGGACATGCAATGAGGAGAGGTGTCCTGGAAGAATGCACCCATCCAGGGTGCATTCCCTGGACCTGGAGCTCACATGTCCTGGTCTCTCCAGCCTCTTCCCTTCATCAATCTGAGCCATCCCAGGTAAGCTCTGAGTGAATGAGAGAATGAACCAATGAGGAACTTGGAAAGCTGGGAGGATCAGAAATCCCAGACACAGACAAGGGCACTGTGAAGGCAGCTGCTGGCACGCTGCAGACCGCCCCTAGGGTGGGGACTCGTAGGGATATAGACAGGGAGGTAGGAAAGGCAAGGCAGAAGCAAAGGAAAGGCAGAAGCCTTGACCTTGGGCTGGAGGAGCTCAGAAGAGGGAGTGACATCACGAGACCAGTGTTTGGAGAGATTCATCTGCAGCCTCGTGCAGCACAGCCTGGAGAAGACAGTGAAGCCCAGTCAGCACAGTGGTCAAGAGGCAGGTATGATCATTCAGGCAGATGGTGAGAAGGTCCAGCAAGCCACCACCTCTCCAATCCAATCACTCTGGGAGCTCCATCAAGGGCCACACTTGGGGACTGTGCTCCTTAGACTGGACCCTAAGTGTCCCCTAGTCCTTCAGCCCTATACTCAGCACCAGCCTCTTGCAAGTGGTCACCTTCCCCCTCCTGAATCCCGCCAGGCTGAGCTGTTCCATTTTTAGACCACAACTCTGATAGTAAGCTCTCCTTACAGGGGAGGGACACGGGGCAGGGAAAGAGCTTTTTCCCTCTGAGCATATTTTCCCAAAGTACATCTGTTCAACAATTTTATGAAGTAACATGTTAATATGACAGTTAGGGCCATGGTAAGAAGAAAGCAGAAAAAAAGGGTATGGCTGAAAGGCTGGGTGGATTCAACCTGCAGTTGAAACAGGGTCAGGAGCAGATCTCAGGGCTGGGGATGTAGCTCAGTGGTAGAGCACTTGCCTAGCATGTGCTAGCCCTGGGTTCCATCCCCAGTACCATGAAGAAGGAAGAGAGGGAGAAGGAGGAGGAAGGGAAATGGAGGAGAAGGAGGAGGAAAAAGAAGAAGAGAAGGAGGAGAAGGAAGAAGAACAATAACAACACCCTAGTGGTGACCAGTTGGGGGTGGGGAGCTAGTGTGGACTGCCTTAGTTCCAATGAAGGATGTGAACCTACCCACTGTGTGACCTTGGACAACTGGACTCCTGTGAGTCATCTTCCCCGCCTGTGAGATGACGTTAGTGACCATTCTCACCCAAGAAGGTGGTTTTGAGAATCACAGAGGTTGATGTGATGTTCCACTTGGTTCCTCCATGGGATCCATGGTCAGCAGCTGATAACCATAATGGCCGCTGTGCTCAAGGTCATCTCCTAGTGCAGAAAAGCTCTCTAACATCCACCAGGCAGGCCCCCAGCTATGAGGCTGTCCCACAGCAGGTGTGTGTCACCTCCCACTGGAATTTTCTCCCCACGGCTCTCATTCTCTCACCAGACAACACAAGGCAAACTGATGTCTGTTTGCCTCCTCAGATCTTCAGACACATGAAGGCAATGTCCATACCTCTGTGAAATAGTCTCTTCCCTAGAATCATTGTGTTTCCCTCTTCATTTCATTTCTCATCTCTTTACCTACCACACAGAAAAGATAAGGCAGTAATGCTAGGTAAAAATGGAGAAAATATTTTTAAATGAAATAGCAGAAAATGACCTTGGAAATTACTGCCTAGGAATGCACCCCCGGTGCCCTCCAGAGGCCTATTCAAGCAGAATCCTCTTGACAGAAAGCTGTGGCCCTTTAGGGAATGTCCCATCCCACCCCCCAGGAGCCCTGGCCTAGGGATGATGGAGGTTGGCTTCCGATTCTCTTGGTCTCCCAGGGACCCTACTCAGGGCAGCCACCTGAAAAGTCCCCAGCAGCAGCCCTTCTCACCATGCATGAATGCTATAGGAGGCATTTGAAAATAAGGTTTCCAATTACCACTGGCTGCTGGCTGCAGCTGTCCCGTGGAAGGCCAGTGACATCATCCGCAGGCCTGGCCTGCTGTTCCAAGGCTGGGCTGGGCAGAAAGATCCCCTGCAGGCTAAGCCCCCATCACTGGGGGGGCAGGAAGCTGCCACTTCCTCTCCAGAGGTGGGTACTGCTTAGGAATCCCGCTCCCCTTCCTGGGGAGAATTCCATTGCCAAAACATGGATTCGCACCAGGAAAGGTTCGGAAGCTATTCCAACATCCAGGACAGTTCCAGCTGACTGCTTCTAAAAACTCACTATGTGTCCACCCTTGTCCTGGGCCCATGCAAGCCCAGAGAAGACATCTTCTCTAAATTCTCCCTGTACACACTTTCTGGAAAGAAAAATGAAATGCTCTTGCCTTTCTCTGCTACAGAGAATAAGGAAGGTAAGAGGGGGAAAGAAAGAAAAAAGGTGAAGGAAGAAGAGAATGAAGAGAAAACGAAGAGGAGAGAGGGGAATGGGGAAGGAAGAAGCGGACAGGGAAGGAGAAAGGGCTGGCCTGTGGCTATTTTTGCCCTTGAGCACCCCTGCCCAGTCCCTCCCATTTCCTCCTCCCCTCCTACAGTGCCCAGGCCATGGGACAGCTGACCACAGGGACAGGGACAGGATGCTTGCAGGACGATGTAACAGATCAGGCCCTGAGCCCTAACTCGAAGTTCAAGTTCAATGCAAAGCAGATTTCCCAAGGGTTGGGATCAGATTAATTGGAATTTGCAGGCTGTGCCCGGCTAAGATCCGTGTCTGTCACCTGTTAACCACATTCAGGCCCCTCTTAAAATCAGAACCTGCCATCCATCACCACCCCGGGATGGGAGGCATAGCCAGATCCTGGCTGTCCAGGGCTGACCCTCTGGCTGATGGCCTGCCTTACAGTGGCCAGGTTCCCTCACTGCCTTTCAGATATACACAAGGAACTCTTGAGTGAATACTAGTCCCTGGGGGCACTATGAGTAATCACAAACACATTCATCTAAGGAACTAATTTAATTAAATGAGAAATCACAGGACCCTTGGCAAGGAAGAAGGAAGTGGGGGAGAATATTTAGTCTCCAAAATCAAAGGAAGTAAAGGGAAAGAGAAATCAAGAGCCTTACAAATTACCTAATTGAACCCTCAGAGCAAATTCATGGAATCGATTACACTAGAGGAAACTGAGGACCACAGAGGTTACAAGGTGACCCTCGGTTGTACAACCCGTAAGGGACTCAAGTCTGAACTAGATTTCTGGACCCCACATCTGTTCTTTTTCCAATACCATATGATACATTTAATCCTGTAAATTTTTAAAAATTATTGTCTTGGGCTGGGGATGTGGCTCAAGTGGTAGTGCGCTTGCCTGGCATGCGCGGGGCGCTGGGTTCAATCCTCAGCACCACATAAAAATAAAGATGTCGTGTCTGTCAAAAACTAAAAAATAAATATTAAAAAATTCTCTCTCTCTCTCTGTCTCTCTCTCTCTCTCTTAAAAAAAAATATTGTCTTGAACGTTTCTTTATTTAGACGTATTGTCATAATGTTTCTGCTAAAAATAACCTGTAAAAGCATATGTCAATTACTGAAGAGCGTATTTTCAGTTTCAATTATATTTTCACTTCACTTCATTTTTGAACATTTTGAATGCGTCATAGATCCAGTCAGTCTCGTATCTGAAGCTCACAGAGTCTGACCCTTCTGTCTGTAGCTTCCGATGATTTTCACCCTTGCTTGATCATCTGGTTTGGGGGTGAATGGCTCAGGTCTGTATGGCTGGGTTTTTACCTACAAAAGTCCAGAACTGAATCTCCAAGTGCGTGCCTCCGGAGAGAATCTGCCGACGGACTCTCTGGGATGCCAGTGACACAAAACCACACCAGCTTAATGTCACAGCTTGGAATTGCCAGGGTCACCCAGGGGGTACACATTCAAAGCAGATCTGACACATTTTCATAGGAGACATTTCTCCATCCTCCCAGAGCCAAGCCAAAGCCCAAAGAGGGAACTTCCCCTACCTCCTCTCTCCCTGGCCCTCCTACTGAGGTCTTCCTGCTTCCTGGGATATGGCTGCCCTGGAGGGATGGTTTTGAACCAAGGATGGAGGTCTGGCTCCCTGGGTGTGGACCAAGCGCACGTCAGTCCTGGCTTAAACCTGACAATCTCATCTCTCAAGGCCTAGATCTGGGCCCCTTTTCTATGTCTAACTTAAAGGGAGATACACCTTTCTCCAGTTCTAGGAGCCAAAGAGTTCTCCTGGCCCTCTATGGGGTAAATTTTCAAAACTTTGAGATTTTAAAGACTTTATGGGGGCGGGGAAGAACCAGCAGTGAGGCTGTAATGACCCCCAGGCTGATGGCAGTGAAGGAAAGTGCACATCAGCACGCAGTCAGCAGCTGGGATAAAGGGGCACCCCCAGCATCACCCAGGAGGAAACATTAAAGCAGCAGAGGAGAGAGGCAAGGATTCTGCACGACTTCCACAGTCCCCACCATCTGTATTTCCCTCTGCCTTTGAACCAGATATTCCCAGAACCTAATGCAAGTAGGGATCATTAGTTTCCAAAGTCCTCAGTAGCCATCGCTCAAGGCATCCTCAAGAAAGCCCTCAGAAATTCATCTTATAGTCACTGACAGGCACCTTTCTGACTAGGGATCCTCTATATTTTCTGCCATCTATCACTATTTCCTCTCAAAAAGAATTCACTGGTTAATTGATAACACACTTTCACACACACTCCAGATGTATCTACAGGTCCACAATCCCTCACCCGAAACCTTCCAGACCAGATGTGTTGTAGAATTCCAACTGTTTCAGATTTTAGGAAATTAATGAGGTGACTGACTCTATGGGGCTTAAGCTGCACATCATAATCAAAAACAATGACATTTCTACAATGGCACATGTTTCTACAATGACACTAAGCTGGATACATGAAAATCATAAATTCACCTCCCATCAGTCCAGGGCAGGTTAGCCAGCCCAGGAATTAAATGAAAATGTTCACTTTTCTGTTTGGAGGTGTTTTAGTCAGCTTTTGTGTCACTGTGACCAAATTACCCAACAAGAACAACTTAGAGGAGGGAGAGTTTATTGGGGGCTCACAGTTTCAGAGGTCTCAGCCCATAGATGGCTGACTCCATTGCTCTGGGCCCAAGATGAGGAAGTTCATGATGGGAGAAGGGCCCTGGGGAGGAAAGCTGCTCAGCTCATAGTGGGGAATCAGGATGGGGGTGACACACCCTTCCATGGCATGCCCCCCAGGGACCTACCTCCTCTAGCCATACTCCACCCTCTTTTAGCGACCACCTAGTTGGTTCACTCAAACTAAGATGGACTGATTAGGTTACAGCTCTAATCACCTAACCATTCAGCTCTGAATATTCCTGCATTAAGAGGAGCTTTTTGGGGAAAAAGATGGTGTGAACCCAGCTAGGTACGTCATCACTCACACTTAAACAAAACACCTTACACTTAAATCCACCAGCCCAGTGCTCCTTGGGACTCAGTTTCTAAATCCATGCTCTGGCTCTCAGAAGGGGCAGCCAAAAAATGGTGACCAGGAAGGGAGAGAAGCCCTGGAATGGGCCATGGTCAGAGAGGGGCTGCCAGGCCTGGGGGCCACAGTGTGCAGTGCATCCCAGGAAGAGGGAAAACATGGGCAGGAAACCACAGAGCAGGTCAGGAAGTGGCCCAGGAAGACCCTGAGCAAAGCCTCAAGTGCAATGACAGGTGTGGGACAGGCTGGGGGTCACAATCAGGGCAGTTGCATTTAGTCTCAGATTTGTGACTAAGAGCTACCCCAGCTTCCTCCTCTACAAACTGAGAGAGCGGGGTCACTCCAGTAGCTTGCAAATAGCAGGCCTTGGCCCACTGGATGATCATGACTTCCCTGAATTGGTTACAAGCACTATTTTTTTAATAATGTAGAATAGGATAAAATGAAATGGAACAGAATACCTCTTAGAAGTTCCTGTGCCTCTCCTTTTGGCTACTGATTCATATCCTTTATAATACCCTCCATAATAAACCAGTAGTAATAAAAAAGTAGACTACCTCAAGCTTTTATGGCAAGAATTAAGTGGGTTTCATGAACTTTTGTTTCTGTGAGCGAAGCGTGTGCATGTGTATCTATAAAATCTAGCACAGTATATGCATGCATATGTATACATGTGGGTATAAATATAGATGTACATATAATGTACAGTTGTGTGAACAATGTATGGTGTGTTTCATATTGTACCATATGTCCTAAAAAAAGTTCTAAATTTACTGTGCGAGGTGACTTTCTCTGAATCTTTTTAGCACAAATAGTCAGTAAATTATTTTTTCTGGTGTCACAGAATCCAGGCACTCTGAATTAAAGCCACCCCAGGCTGAAAATCAAGAAGAGATCTTACTAAACCCTTTGTTTTTCAGGGTTTGCTTTAGCAACTAAGACCTGGCGACTCATTTTATATCTGCCACTCACTCCCTATGACCAGTTGGGCACCTCCTTAGCTTCCCCATTTGTGAGATGCAGATATTGACCACAGCAGACCTCCAATGTGGCAACTGCTCATGGAGAACTGGAGAAATGACAACACCTGGCTCCTCCAGTGGCCGCAAGGGTCACATGAGGTCATACTCAGAATGGTGCCAGATGCCAGGTACAGTGGCACACACCTGTAATCCCGGCAATTCAGGAGGCTGAAGCACAAGGATTGCCAGCCTCAGCAATTCAGAGAGACCCTAAGGAACTTAGCAAGACCCTGTCTCAAAACAAAGCATTTTGAGACAGGGTCTTGCTCCCAGTATCAAAAAAAAAAAAAGGAATGGTACCAGATCATCTCGATTCTAAGGTAGGTTTATGATTACTTTCCATATCTGGTGTTCCAGGAGGCTTTTGAAAGCAGGATGCATGTTGTGCATGCAGTTTGTACCTTGGGATCAGAGCTAATGGCTACCCCAGGAGCCCCTAGACCCTGGCCACTGTAGAAACTAGGACTAGAGACACACCACCACCACTCATCCTGCCTTATCCTAGCCTTGCAAAGCTCAGCTTGTCCCCTCAAGAAATGATGACCAGAACTCTGTGTTTGTTGCCCAGCTTCCTGGGAGACGGGCAGTGGCATAGCAAAGGGATTACTTTGGGTAAATATTTCTCTAAAGCTCATTCTTGCCACCACCACCAGAACACAGAGCAAGGGGGCCAGCTCCGCAGCAGCTAGTCAAGGGGATCCTATGATGGTAAAGAGCAAAAGACCCCACTGAAGGTGAGCCCCACTATTGGGTATTGGTGGCAGAGGATGAGGAGCATAAAAGGAGGGGACCGCAGGAGCTGGCAATTTCCCATTCTAGGGCAGGGTTACTGCATCAAGCAGGGTATCATCTTTATAGCACTTAGCACTTGGGCCAGTGAGCTACGGCAGCGTATCGCAGTTCCACCCCCAAGGCCACAGTGAGTATCCAATATGGCTTCCCCTGAAGCAGGGATCCCAGCTGTACCTTTCAAGACGTAAGGAACTCACTTCCCTGCGTGCTTTCCCAGGAGCCAGGGCGCTAGACGATAACACTCAGCTCTTACACTTCACTGACAGGCCAACAAGACTTAGTCTACTTGTTAGCTGAGAAGACTGAGATGTCTTGCCTGGGCCTAAGGCTGCGCATTAGAATGGCCCAGAGCTCTGAAAGTTCCCAATGTCCCTGTCACACCCAGATGCTCTTCAGCTTCACCCAGGCATTTGCCTTGTTATCTCCCCTTGAGATTCCAACATGCAAGGAGGCTGAGGACCAGGGCTCTAGCTTCTGCCTGTTGGTATCTCAGCGCGAAGGTGCAACTCCCCGCTCTAGGCTGGGGCTGGAGCTTCCATAGCTAACAAGCTCCCAGATACAGTGGATGCTGCTAGTCTAGAGGGAGAACCAGATCTTGGAGAACCAGGACCCAAGGCACAAGTACTGGCCCCCGTTTTCCCAGCTGTGGACTGGGGAGAATGGTTACTGGCTTGAAAGGCACTGGTTTAGAACAGCACTCCTCGAACTTCCACCTGCACACCTAAGGATCCAGTTAACATTCAGACTCAGGCTTAGTGTGTCTGGTGTGGGATCCATGCTGCTGGTCCTCCAATCACACTTGGAGTAGCAGGGCCCAGCCCAGCATGCCTGACTCCCAGGTCCATATTCTTCCCATGGCTTCCCACTGCACAGGGGCCTATGGCCCAGCAACTCACCCTCCCTAACAGCCATCTGCCTCATTGAAACTTCTACTTTGATGCCCTTGTTCTGTGCCACAGGAGACAGCAAATATGTTCCTCCCCGAGGAGAGCTCCCAGGCATCTTATCTCCACCACCATCTCTTGGTCTCTCTTCCTCCAAACAAAGTAAATAATGCCCCATCCCTTTCATTCTTCACCTATGTCATGAAAAACAAAACTCTCCACTAGGGACCTGCTTCTTAAGTACCCACCACAGGCTGTGCACAGTCCTTGGTGCACAGCACCGGTCTAGGCACAATGACCGAGATACAGGAAGCAATTAATTCTGTAAGAGGGGTGCCATGAGCCCCCAGGGAGTGATTTGAATAGCTGGAACATAATAAGGCTGGAACAAAGGAGGAAGACAGCCTCCCCCTTTCAAGCTGCTGAGTCAGGATGGCTGGCCTCTGCCCTCTGAGGTACCAGCGCCATTCTCTAGGTCAGAGGTCACGTCAAGCCTGGAGATGCTGAAGTCCTGCCGAGAAGAGCAGTCGGAACAAGGACCACTTGCCCTGTTTCACATTTGCTGTGTGCTAGGCCTTGAGGGCTGTTGAGTTATGGTCTGCTCTGGGAGACCTCACTCCGCCCTCACCAGGACCCCCCCAGGACCCCATGAAATGCTCAGCGTGACGGCATCCTGCTTTACCAAGGAAGAATGGATACTGACAGATGTGAAGCAGCACGGCAAACAGGAGGTGATGGCGTTGAAACTGAATCCCAAGTTGAAGATTCTGCACTCTTTTTTTTTCCCACATTTTTAGTTGTAGCTGACACAATACCTTTATTTTATTCATTTATTTTTATGTGGTGCTGAGGACGGAACCCAGGGCCTCACACATGCTAGGCGAGCGCTCTACCGCTGAGCCCCAGCCCCAGCCCAAGAACCTGCAGTCTTGACTGCCACACAGTCCTGCCTGCTCCAGGGATGGGAGGGACCCAGACGCTGACTTCTTTCAAGACACGGATTTCCAAAGTGCAAAATGATGCACTCCTGAGCAGGCTGCGATTCAAGCCTTCCTCACGCCACTCCATATGAGAGTAAGAACAGCCAGTAACTTCACTGCACTTAATACAACAGGCGGTATTAGATTACATATTTATATATACACACACATGAATTATACATATATAAGAATACGCACATTTCATCTTTATGCCATCCTTATTAGATAATATGAAGACCTTAGTTTTGCAGATGAGAAAACTGGAGAACAGAGAGGTTAAGTAACTTCCCAGAGTCTCACAGCCTGTCAGTGGTGAAGCAAGTATTTAAACTCTGATGGTCCAGTTTCCAGGTTATACTTGTGCCTTCACCCCACTGCTCCCAAGGGTTTCCACTGATGACATACATGAAGAGTGCAGTCCAGGTCCTCTGGGGGCCTTCTGTGTCCACAGTGCCCAGCCCAGCGGCAAATTGTTAGTAGGTATGTTGGTAAATGCCTACTGATGGCCTACAGGTGCCCCCAAGCCTATTTTTGGATCCCACGTGACCATCTAGCTATAATTAGCAAGACTCCCTCAGGACTGAAGTGAAATTAGGCAGGTGGGACTAGAGACCAGGAGCTTAGGACAGTGCCTCTGAACATCTGCAGCAGAGAAGCCCTGGTGGCTCTCACGAGGACCTCTTCTAGAAAGGGACAGCACGCCTGGTCAGTGGGCCTTTCTCTTGGGCGATGTGTGGCTTCAGAGGGTTTTCCCATGGCTTTAGTGGCCTTCTCAATTCTGAAGAATGTTTCCTAGCATTCCCCAATAAAATAAAAAACAATGAGTGACCCTATTCCCCAAAGGTCAGGAAGTCAGGATTCTGGTCCTGGCTCTGCCTCTGATTGGAGCAGTGACCACGGGACTCCATTGTTCTGGATTTCAGTTTTGTCTCTTGAATTGGAGAGGTCAAACAGGTCATCAACAAAGTCCCTGGAAGTCCCCAGCCATCTCGCAGATGTCACAAAAAGGGCCACTGGGTAAGCCCTGTGGTCAGGATCAAAGCCAGTTGGTCTACGGAAGGGTCTGAAGGAGCACATGGCCCACTCCCAAGGGAGCACTCAGACTCAAGAGCCGGGTGTGACTTCTCAGACTGTTGGCGCCGGACTCAAGGAGGAGAGCCATCTCCTCCAGGCCAAAGGGGAAACGGGAGTTGTCCCACCTCCCCCTCTCTCTCCAGACCTTCTGGTGCCCAGTGCACTGCCTCCCTGGGGACTCAGGTGTCACACTGCAGATGCCTGCTCATCTAGAGCACTGGTGAGGACGGAGACCCATTCCCCATACGTGTGTTGATACATGCACTCGTTGTCTGTTTGTTCCCCACAAGATGAGCCGCACAGGGACAGCCCGTTTCTGAGGTGTTTGAATTTACAGTGATGGGCAGGCACCAGGCACTCGGTCCCATCAGATGACTAGGTGAGCCATCTTGCCCTCTGGCCCTCCTTCCTCTGGGCTGAGTGCCTGGCTGCCAAGTTCTGGGAGTCTGTGGGCTTCTCCCTGTTTTTCCGTTTTGTCTCCCCAAAATGGGACTCACTAAACCAGAGCGGCTGGAAGAGGAATCAGGGAGACCAGGAAGGTCTCTGGAGCAGCTGGTTTCTGCAGGGATGAGTCAGCGATGTCCAGCCAAGGAGGGGAGGATGGAGAAAGAAGGAGCAGAGACTTGGGAACTGGTCTTCATGGGATCTCACAGCTGCTGGGATCTCCTAAGGGTGTACAGAGGGAGAGAGGCCAGGGTGGGACATGAAGGGAGGCTGATGTCAAGGACAGAGGGACTTAGATATCAGGCCAAAGAGCCTCTATTTTCTCCCTCAGCTCAGGTATCACCAAATTTTTCTCCAAGGGTCTCTTGCAATTACCCAACTCAGCCGCCTCAGTGTGAATGCAGCCATAAAAGAAACAGAATTGAATGTGCATGGCTGTGTTCCAATAAAACTTTATTTATGGGCACTGGAACTTGAATTTCTCATCATGTTCATAAGTCAAAAAATAGTATTCTTCTTTCAGTATTTTTTTTCAACCATTTAAAGATTTAGAAACCCTTCTCAGCTCATGGGCTATCCAGAGACTGGGGCCCGCAGACCTCTGCACAGCCAATGGGGAGGCTTGGAAAGGCTTCATGTAAAGGAAGGACAAGGTCCGTGTCACATTTTCCAGAGACCTCCCTGGCAGCTGGGAGAGGAAGAGGCTAGGGGAGTGATCATTTCAGAGGCTGGGAGACCCCTCAAGGGAGATTTGAAATGTTTTAGGTAAAAGAAGAAAGAGGCCTCAGCAAAGAAAAGGAGACGTAGAAACTCCCCTGGGGAGTGGTTTTCATCTCACCCCTTAGAGCCAATGGAGTAGGTGTCCCTCATCCTAATAAAGTGGATCAACCCTAATCACTTCACTTCTCAACACACACCTAGCTAAACTATCCACTGAAAAGGACCTCGAGGTCTACAATACTGCCTTTGTGCACATAGAAGAAAGAGTCCTTATATTCCAGAGAGGGGATACTAAAATCTTAGGGATAAAATGCGACTTCAACATAATTCAACAAATGAAAAACGGGTATGGGCTGGGGATGGAGCCTTGTGGTACAGCACTTACCCAGCATGTGTAAGGTCCTGGGTCCCAGCCCCAGAAACCCAGGGCCAAAAAATGAACACAGCAAAAACAGTTGCAATCTCTACCAGCCCTCCTCCCCTGGTCCAAGCTTGGGAAATGCAGAGCCATGTGGGCCAGCCCTAGAATCACTCCCTAAGATAGGCAAATGGAAAAGAGCCTTTTGCTCCCTCCAGAGAGGCACCTTTTTGTGTGGCAGAAGAAATACAAGTTCCAAGCTATTAGCAGACAAGGACATAGAACAAAACGCTGACCTGTCCCTTAAGCTGGAAACATGGCTGTAGGTACCTTTAAGCTTAGAGCACAACATGTGTGAGTTTGCAGGTCCTGAGCCTGGAAATATCTCATGTTTGGCTTCACATTCTTTGGTCACTCACCATCATAAAGTTCTTAATAAATTTTGAATAAGGTTCCCCTCTTTTTTCCTCATCACTGAACTGTTCAAATGATGTGGCCCACCCCACTCAGAGGAAAGTGGCTAAAATCACATGCCTCATTAGTGGTGGCGTCAGGGTTAATCCAGACACTCAGACACCAGCTCCGGCCTGCCAACCACGACACTGTCAGAAATTAAATTTAAGTGCCTACTCAATTCCGGGCTTCTAAAATGCTGAGCCAGGACAGACGCCACATTCTGTTTGACACCCAAATCTGGACCTCTAATTCAGGCAGGATGAAAACTTGGTGGCCAATCCAGTCCTGATGGCCAACTCCTTGCCTCCCTCTACTTCCTCCTCCTGGAGGCCATTCCTCCTCAAGTGGCCACCTCTACCAGCTCCAGAGTCACCTTGGGAAGGTGACTGACTAGAAATGCTTCCTAGGGCAAGCCAACTGAAGGACACCCAGCCCAGCCCAGCCCCATCCTGCAGCTCTGACCGACCATAGACCCACCCACAGGCTCCGTGGCAGATGACAAGAGACTTGAAAGAGCATCTGAGTTTCAGAAGGGGCAGGAGAGAACAGGAACAGGGGCCCATTCTGCAAGCCATCCTCCATCTCTGATCTCCAGACAAGAAAGCGTGCTGTAGAGTAAAACCTCTTTTTAAAAATTCAGAGAACCAGGAGACATGCCCTCAGGATATAGCTCTGAAGTTCCACGTCTCATATTTTCCAGGGGTTGAGAAGACTGGAAATTTCTCCAGCAAGATCAAATGAACTGCCTTCTCTAGCCATACCCACCAAGACAAAAGCAGGGTCCACCTTCAAGGTCACTGACGTCATTACTGACAATGAGTCCAGCGCATGCGCTCTGGAGCTAGTCCGCCTGGGTGCAAATCCAGACTCTGACCTTCACTAGCTGATTGGCCGGGACAAATGACTTCACCTCCTTGTCCCTCAGTTTCCTCCTCTGTAAGACAGAAACTAACGATATCTACCTCCTACAGCTGTTAGGAGACATAGCAAGTCAATATATGTAGATTAAGAGCTTAATAATTGCGACAATTAATATCATGATCTTTACATTCTGTTTAGGGCCTTGAAGAAATGCTCAGCAGCAAGCAACCTCTGCCTTGTCTTGCCCTGATTGTCACCTTCTGTGGTAGAAGACTTGGTATACACCTAGGTGTTTGGTTCCCTATTTGCTTCTAGATGAGAACTTCAGCCAGCACTGATAGTAAGTGACTGGTTAGCAACAGGCACAACCCCAGAGGATGGGGCAGGAGCCCACCAGGGAGGTCCCACTTCATCTGTGATTCTTCTGCACCTACAACCAGCCACCAGTCCCATTTGCCATCGCACAGGGCAAAGCTAACTGTGGAGAGGTAAGATCATTCCAGCACCTCCCTCAGTTCCACTTCAGTCAGCAGTGCCATGGGTCCCCAACCTGCTGGCTATAAATACCCACAGGCCTGGGTCTATCAAGGGTTAATGGCAACCCTAAGTGGATCTCACAAGCATGGCGACTCTTGAGACCTCTGACTACCCAGCTCCTCTCTGGCCTTGACCTTTGCTCCCTGGACTCACTAACAGGACTTTCTCCTGGTGAGCCCTGCTGTGGTCAGGCTGAGGCTCATCAGAAATGAGGTCAATGTCTCACTGGTCCAGCTTCACAAAAAGATGGATGAGGGCACAAATGGCCTCTAGAATCCAGGTACTGGCAGACACACACTTTTCAGAGTCTGGGTGGAGATCATTTCTTACATGGGGACACTGGCTCAGAAGGCAGATGGTATCGGAGTCCTGGTTGTGACACCAGGAGAGTTTCATCCCAAGAAATGATGATTACAATACATTGGAATACTGTGTTTGGCCGTCAAAGCCCAGATAGCTAAAATTTTTCAAGATCTCAAATCTGAGTACTACGACAGTGACCAGCTTAGTGACAAAAAGCTCATCCTGGTGGGGGAAATGCTCATCTCACTCTTACAGCTCCAAGTGTCTCTGTTTCCTCCTCATGGTTCGTGTGAGAACAAGTAAGACACAGACTTCATCAGGTTATGGTCACAGAGACACCAACTGATATAATCAAAGATGGCATTTCATATACTCAATAATCAATGTTGGAAGTAGGAAGAAGACGCATCCAAAGTACATGACTTGATTTTCTACCATGCTCTTAATTGGATTCCTTCCACTATATGGACTCTATGCACATAGTAGGACCTCAAAAAAATATTCCTTAATCTGCCTTGCAGGTGCCCTGCACTTGACCCAGCTTTTTCCACTGTCACTTCCCCCATCACTGTTTGTTTAAAAATTAAATATTCTCCAAGGATAAGCTCAAATGTTACATCTTCTAAGTAGGTTTCTGTGCTTGGTGATTCCCCAGAAAACAAGCTGTCCTGTCCTGTTTTCGAGTTTCTCTGGCATCCAAGAACACACATCCTCATCCTTTCAACAATCCCCTCCTGTGTGGGTGTATTGCACACCCCATCAGACCACAGCCCCATGAGGACAACAACAGTCTCGCTTGAGCTTTTATCCTCAACACCAAGCCTCCTGTAACAGAACAGTGATCAATGGGAGGTGATGTTTCTGTAGGGAAAGACTCCAGAACTCCTTTCCCAAACTCTTCTCATGCAACCAGAAAGCCAGGCTGGCCTTTAAGGAACTGTATTTTTATCAAAAATAGAAGCCAGTCTGATCCTACATGTTATATCACAATAAAGCAGAAGGTCCAAGTCAAACAACATGTTGATCAACACACATTTTCAATTCTCTGTAAATAATAGAGGGTACCCATTTTCATCCAGCACCTTTCTAAAATCAGGATACAGCAATCTCTATTTCTGAATCAGATGGGAGATCAATACATTTCTCTATGATCATTGGCAGGATGAGGAGCAAATGTTATCATTGTGACACAGGTTCACACGGCCACTGTTCCTAAGCTAGTCTCACTATGCTGGAGCTGATGGAGGAAAAACAGTACAGATGCATGCCAGACAGCCTCCTCTTGTGCTCCACATGGAACATGTCCTGGATCCTGTCCTGACCAGGCCACCCTCCCCTGTCCACATCCATGGAAGCACAGACAAGAAGTCTGGTTACAGGTAGGTAACAAGTTCTGTTCCATTTCCTGAACAAAATGGAGATGCAGTGATATTAAATGACTTGGCCCTTGTTCGGTAGATATTAGATGTTACTGTTTATTAAAAAGCTAAAATCCATCCAAATTTTTCAAATTAAGCAAAAAGTCTCAATATAATAAATTAGAATAATTAAGCCTAATATTAATAGAATGGAATCATGAAGGAAGATGAAGAGAGTAAGTTCTAGAACCTACATTTTCCCCCCACATCAAATGTGCTGATAATGAAATAACAGACGCAAGTTATTATGTGCATGATATCAGAGCAGTTATTGGCCACTGCACAGGCTCTGCTCTCCTTAGATGGCTGTAAATGTCTAAGGAAGTAGGGAGCATTCCTTAGTTAGTCCTCAGTATCCACTCCTAGCTCGGCTTTTATTTTATCTGTTATTATTGCTGGACTCCATTGTCTTTGCAGAATCTTCTTTTGTTCTCTTCTCCTTGCTCAATAAAATGATGAATTTCCCCACTTTCTAAATAACCTTGCTCCATAATTCCTAACGAAGCACCAGTTGGACTTTTTTTTTTCCTTCTGAATCTCTCACCTTCCGCCTTGTGAGGTCTGAGCACCTTCTCTGCTTGGAGATTCAACACTAAGGCTGCACCGTCACAACCCTGCAGCCCGCAAGACGCGTCCTCTAAGGCCACAGACAGCAGACTTGTGTAAACAGGCAGTGGAACTCTCGAGGTAGAGATGAAACATTTGTATTTCTCTCCGAGCATTTTAAATGGGAAAGCAAAACTCATTATACAAGCTAAACCCACTTCTCCATGCTGAAGTGTCCAAACAGACTTTCCCTGGCAGCATGCACATCTACGGTTCTGCATTATTAGGAGAAGCCAAAAGAGGAGGGAGAAAGAGGCTTTTTCTCATAATCTTAGAAAGATCAAAGTGAAAAGAACAGAGCAGAGAGTGCCAGGGATTCTGCCCAGTGAGCTCTGCTCAGCGGGGTAGACGCGGGCCTCAGCTCTGTGCAGCTCTCAGGATGTTTCTAGCAGAATGGGCAGAAGGCAGCAGCCGGCCTGCCCCCCACCACCCCGGTAATAGCCGACACCCCTCAGAGCCTGTTTCACTTTCCCAGGCACTTTCCTATCTCATAACGATCAACAGGCAAACATTTACTGGGTGCCTAGCAGATGCACAGCTGAATGTGGGAGATAATCTCACCAGCCAATCATTTCGCTGCCCTTATCTTCATTTATAGGTGCTACTCTGAAAACATAAAACAAATAAACAAATGAAGCCCAGATCTGCCCACAAGAAGTTTATAGTTTATTTGGAGACACAAGAGTCCCATGCAAAGATAAACAGACTGCTATTCGAGGTTAGTGTCCTTCGAGCTTTGGTCAGAATGCTAACATCTAAGGTGCAAGTTCAAAGAGGGGCCTAGATGCTGCCCTGGAAGGTTCTATTTCCATGGGTCTGCAGTGTGGGCCCCTCTGTTTTTAACAAACATCCAGTCGCAAGAATTAAAAATTAATGACATAAAACACTACACCAAGTGGTAAGTGAATCAGTCATCCATGCTGGCCAAGGTCAAAGGACTCCACCAAAGTCAGACATAAGGAAGCCAAGAAATGGAAGGAAAAGAAGTTTTCAGTGGAAAATTGGGTCCCAGGCAAAGGTGCCATACCCTGACGGGGACATCATGCAGAAATTCTGGATGCAGCAGAAGGTTGCACTGGACCAGTAAGAGATGAGGGCAGACAGGTAGGTCAAGGTCAAAGTCAGGAGCATCACAAATGATTCAGAGTGTCTACTTTCATCTGAAGGCACAGGTGGCAGATGAAATGGGGGGGGGCAGAGGAGAAATAGAGTTTCAGGCATAGGAGCTCAGTGCTCATGCTGGGTTGTAACTATCCAGGAGATTGGAAGCCAGGCCTAAGAGTCTAGTAAGATATTTTAATATCCTGTTCTACCCTCACCACAGATCAATGAACTCAGCAAGACCGACAATATTATGTTCTTTCTATAGAAAACTGGGGCACGAGGTGGCCAAATAGTGGAAATGAATTTGGGGAAACCAGAACAGTCAGGTGGCTGCACTCATCTTTGACAAATCAATCAGCGGGATTTCAAAGCTAATCAACATCTATTTAGTGAGCACCTACTATGAGTAAGGAACAGAAGTCTCAAAGATAAATGAAACTGCATTCTTGCTGCCAAGGAGTTCACCCCTTAGTGCAGGGGCTGGCAAAATTCTTTTGTGAGACATCAGATAGTCAATAGTTTAGGCTGTTCGGAGCAGTCAGTCTGGGGAACAAGGACTCCCTTGTGCATTATAGGACAAAAGCAGACTTGGACGACACATCATCAAGCCAAGCTGTGTTCCAATAAAAACAGGCAGTGGGGGGCTACAGCTGTAGCTCAGCGGTAGAGCGTTTGCCTCATATGTGTGAGGCGCTGGGTTCGATTCCTAGCACCTCATATAAATAAGCAAATAAAATAAAGGTCCATCAACAACTAAAAAATATTTTAAAAAAAAAAAACAGGTAGTGGGCCACATTTGACCTGCAGGCTATAATTTGCTGACCCTTGATTCAGTGGGTAAAACAAAACTATGCATGACTACTTATAAAAATTCAATTAAGTGATTTTGGAGGCCAGAGAAAAGGCAGAGAAATTCAGTCTGGCCAGGGATGGTTGGGGAAGTATCACTGGACAAGTCACTTGGCTTTCCTAGATGCCAGGTTATGTGACTAAACAGAATCAGAAGCAGGTCGACAGTCCCTTTTGCTCCAACATTCTGCAATTCAGCATCCCACTACTTCCCATCCAGAACCTTCCAACTGCACAAACAAGGTGCACCTTCCTGATGACTCTCCTCAAGTCTAACATCAATTTTTGAATGTCACTTAAGGGAACAAACTACCCTAAAGGAAGTTGAAACGCACACATTTGCAAACCTCCCCACCGTCCCTGTGTGTTGTCTGAATGCAGTTGATGTATTTTGCATCCAAAAGGCTTCATCCCCTTCACAGAACAACCTCCTTGTGGAAACAGCCCCTCAGCCTCTGTCCCACTCCAGGGAGACTCAAGTGTTCTACTGGACCAAGTGCTGGCCCCAAGAACGTGGAGCCAGGAAGAAAGCCACAGTGGCCACGCATCTCATCTGTCCCCGCTGTGCGGGTGCCAGACGAGAAAACAGGAACAGAGCCACGGGGCCCAACAGCAACACCTCTAACAGAGCCAGCAGGCAGCCACTGAAGCTCAGGCAAATAAACACAATAAGACGGCTGTGTGCAGTACAGGACTCCTCCAGGCCTGAGTGACTTCATCCCCGACAGCCAAGGTCAACTCCAAAGTCTTAGTCAGCCTCCTTTTCTGGGGGCTCAGAACAATGTCCTTGCCAACACTGTTCATGGGACCAGAAGGTTGGACAAAAGTGAGGCCAGAAGCCAACAAAGTGAATGCAGGCAGCAAGCGGCTAGACACAGATTCAAGCCCACAGGCACCAGAGTCAATCCCACTCCACCTGATCCTGACCTCCTCCTCCAGGAAGCCCTCCTGAGTCCTGCTCACTGGCTGATGACTCATTTCTCTGATGAATGGCTAGAGCAATGCTTCTTAGATCAGCTGGGTTTCTGCACCAATACCACTGGGAAGTCACTGGAAATGCAAGCTCCCAGACCTAAGCACAGAGCAAGGAAACTGGACAGAGTGAAGGTGGGACCCAGCCATCTGTGCTTTAACAGTGTCCCTCAGGTGTTTCTGAAGCAGGCCTGACTTTGGGAACCACTGACCTATGGGTGAGAGTCTGGACCACTAGACAGATGTTGGGCCTTCTCTCGCATCTCCTTGTGCTCCTGGATCCCCAGAGCCTGGCTCTCAGGTGACATCCCTCGCCGACCTTGCCCACACAGGAGCCCCAGCAAACACTTGCTCAGTGAAAATTGGTAGAATGGAACGAGCTGGAGCTCCTATGCCACCATGGCATTCAGAAATCACAGAACCCGCAAGGAAAGAGGGTGCAGACCAGCGCCCATCAAGCTTCTCCTCTCTCTTCCATCAAACCCTCCACTAATGCCAGGGTGTTTGCTGCCTCATCCATTCACTCAGCAAATATTGACTGACGGTGGATGCCAAGCACACACAGATGCCCCTGAGTGTGAGCAGCCCAGACAGACGAGGATCCTTTCTCCAAGGCAACAACATTCCCAATGAAGGAGTCGCCCAGTCAACGTTAATGAACTCCATGTATACTAACCCTAAGAAACACCGGACAAACTCAAGTTGAGGGATATTCTATGAAAACCACTAAAAACACCTTTTGCAAGTGGCAAATTCAAGAAACCTAAAGAAAGATGTGAGACACGAGGGAAAAGACCAAGAAGACATGACAGGTAGATGTCATGTGAGAATTTGGAGTGGATCCTGGAAAAGAATAATAGTATTCATGGGAAAACTGGGGATATTGGAGGAAGGTCTATACTTTGATGAGTAGTTTGTCTGTTTGTTTTGAAAAGGTGGGGACTGTTTTGTTTTGTTTTGTTTCTGTGATACTAGGGATTGAATTCCCCCACCCTCTGAGCATGTTACCTCTGAAATTTCCCATTTACTGGAATTTCCCATTCCAGTCCTCCACTCCTTTCTTCTTTTGTTTCTTTTTTTTTCTTAGGACAGGATCTTGTTAAATTGCCAAGGCTGACCTGGCCTTCCTCCTGCCTCAGCCTCCAGAGTCACTGGAATTATAAGTATGCGCCACCCCCACCCCTCCCCACCCCCCACCACCAGCTGGTGAGCAGTTTTAGACTAATGTGAAATTCTTGGATTCCAACATGTTCTACTCCATGGTTGGATGCGACTGAATACCAAGGGCAGCCAACTGCAGCAGATATAAGAAGTGTCTGCACTCATTTGCAACTCTTCAGCCCAATATTTTGGATGGCGAACCCATTCAAGTAAGAAGGGTCCGACAGGAAGGGGTGTTGCCAATCACAAGTTTAAACAAGGGGGTGCCTCCTCTAGAAGGTGGCATGTGAGCAGGACCTGGAGGTAGGAAAGGTGTCACCAGGGGTTTTGCAAATGAGTATAAGGCCAAAGTCAGTCTTGTCATGATTTCTACCGGTGCCTGTTCTATCCAGACTAAGTCTGATCGCCCTTTGAATACTTAAAAGTAAAGCTGGGTGCCACTCCGTCTTCCCTTTTGAGGGCACATGACAACCCTGCACTTGTGGCTCCCAGAGCATGCCCAGGAGACTGAAGCCCCAGGAAGAGGACAGAGAGAGTGGCAAAGGAGCTGGGGTCCAAGAAGCACCCAGCTTTTTCATTCTGGAAAAGGCCTGGGCTCCTTTTCTTACTGACAAATCACATTAGTTCCTACTTGTGTCTCTCTTAGGCCCTGTGCTCATCCTTCTCAGCATCTGGATTTCTCCTCAAAGCACTGTCCATATGTGCCCAGAACCTGGAGCAGTGCGGCTCAGAGTGGGGCTCGTGTGAGCAAGCAGACGTGAGTCAAGCTGCAACTCCACCTAACGACTCAGGCTGTGTCCCACTCAATTCCCAATTCCCAACCCTTCAGAAAGGACTGGACACCATAATCCAAAAGCAAAACAGTCCAGTCCCCAGAACAGACAATATGAAGTCCTGAGTTCTAGGGACCTCAAACAAGTCCCCCCATTCCAGATACCAGTTCTCCACTTGCACAGGGACTGGCTGAGGTTAGTTCATCAGCAAGATTCTCTCCAGTTCTCATACTGCACGATCAGTAATGCACCACATGAAACTGTGCATGGTAATTGCAGCTTCAAGGTACAACGTGGGGTCGTAATGGTAGCAGTGATGAGCTCTAAGGGTTCCTACCCCAAGTGAATCACCAAGATTTCGAATGACAATTGTTACTATTAATATAATAATACCTTAAATTGCAGAGTGCTTTTCCATTTACAAGGTACTTTTACACTCATTATCTTGTGTGATCCTCATAAGAACTCGGTGAGAGTGGTAGGAAAGATGTTATTTCTTTTGCACAAATGAGAAAAACAAGTTCAGTGGCCATTCAATTAGGAGTGACAGTTCCAAGCCCTGTACGTGGGTCATTTGATGCTCTGTCTTCTTTCTATTTCTTGGTGCTGTGTCTGCTGCTACAAGGACCCATGCCACCACCTATGTCCCAGTCTCCACAAGTTCTGACCAGGTTGGTTTGAGGTTTCCTCACTTTAGGGAAAGCCAGGATCTCCCTGGAGGGGCAGGCAACCAACGGGCATGCAGAGCTGCCTGGGCTCAGCCCTTGCAATGAGTCCCTGGGAGCACAGCCCTTCCCCAGAGAAGGGGGCAGCTGCATCCCACATTCGTTTCCCTGTGGCTCAAAATAGAACAGATGAGATATCACAACTGAGCTCACTGCAGCAGCAGATGTCTCTAAAATAATTAAATAAAGGGAAATGGGAGTGTGAAGGAAAAGCTGCAATTTCTGCTGGTGTCCCACACCAGGGACGAGACAGGAACGATGGCCAAAGTCAGGCCAAGCGGGCAGCTCCTCTGGAAGGGCTGGAATTCTAGCCGTCCTGCCCCAAGCTGTCCCAACCTTAGCAATGTACGATCCTTCTCCCTTGGGATGCTCTTTCCAAAATGCAAGGGATAACTTCAGCTCTTGTCATCCATGAGGATAGAGGATGTCCTCCCGCCAGCCTCCAATTTTCCATCGCAAAACAGCCCAGGTTTCCCATGACGACCATGCACAAAGCCTGGCCAAGTCTGCCCAGAGTGGGTGACCACTGTGTGTCCTGTGGAAGAGGAACCATCAGGAGAGCTCTGTGCCGGAGCCTACCCTGCACATGGTGTCCACCCCTCAGTGCCCGACCTGCCACAGGATGCTTATCTCCCAGGCATCATCTCCACGGCTCTCAACAGGGGTTAAAAGCACATAGCTTATCTCTTCACAGAGCTGTGAGGATAGAGTGAGAACATATTAAGAAAACACTTTCCAAAACTTATAAGTCCCACACAGCAGTAAGAGAAGGACACTCCATGCCCTGGGGTCAGGACTGATCACCAGGCACCGAGCCGGCCTCCATTCTTCTGGTTTGATGGATCATGTACCTGAGACCTGGCCAGAGGGGTGGGGGCAGAGTCCAGCCCCCTAAACCTTCCTACACATGATCCTCTTCCTTAGTGGAAAAGCAGAGGAGGAGGCTGGGGAGGTGGGCAAGGCAGAGCCACGCACAGTGGGGAGCTGCCTGCTCCACGGGTGCTTGCCTCTGACGCTGCCCCACCAAGGAAACACGTAGGTAAGAATAATCAAGCCACAAAGGTAGAAAATGTCCTTTAATTATGTTATAGGACTGAAGTCCAGAGTCATTTATTATGGCAGTCAGGCCACCTGGGCCAGCGTAATGACCCAGCACAACAATTGCTTAGAAAACTCCCTCAGTACTGCTGGAGGTTCAAGCAAATGGAGAAAAGTGTTCAGTAGCAAACAGCCAGATCTTCTCTAATTCCTCAAGCCAGTAATGGGATAAAAACAAGGCCCAATAAAAGATGCATCCAGCAGATGGACTCCAGGGGCCAACCATTCTCTGTTAAGTCTGCATTTAAGTGGTTTGAGGAACAGTCACAGGACAGGAATGTCCAAATGCAGAACCACCTCAGTGTTGGGAAGGGGTACTTCCCTCCTGTCCAGTACCTGGATTTTCAGTCCTGACCATAAACCCCTCTCTACAGTCAGACAGGTTAGATTATCTGATCACAGTGTCAAATGCACTCATTAATGTGGACAGGCCAAGGTGCAAGGGGCCAGATAAGAGACTAAGAAACTGCTGGGGGAAATCAAAGGCAGAAGGAAGGATTTGACAGCTCATAAACAGACCAGAAATAGCCTCTGAACACTGGAAGCGATGACCGTCCTGACTCTCGAGACATAAATACAAAATGAAATGACAATGAGATAGGATGTCTCACCTGTCAGACTGGCAAAAATCAAAAAGTGTGGCGAGAGCCTGAGTCTCAGAGGATCTGGGGAGAAAGGATTCACTTCTACAACCTCCCTCTCCAATAGTCGATTTGGTAATACCTATCCTTGTATAAACAGCAGATCCCTCTCAATGCAACCGATTCTACTTTGAAAAACTGCCCAACAGACATCCTAACACATGTGAAAAAAAAGACTCAGGCATAAGATTATTCATTGTTTGAACGGCAGCAGATGGGAAGTGGCCTAAACGTCCAAATCACACAAGTACATTAAACAGATGAGAAGTCTACCTTAAAGTTTACAAGAGCATGCTCTGGAACAGCTCTGGGTGGGGAGGGTGGACAGAAGCAGGCACACACATCTATGTGTTCCCAAGTTGGGACATGAAGGAGAAGCCGTATCCTTGAAATGCTACAGGAACACAATTCAGTGTCTAACAAGGTGCAGATCTGTTTCCGTATGATTCCTCAGTATTATGCTTATTTTAAGTATATAGAAAATTAGCCAAAAGGCAAATAGTACAGCACACAGCTGTGTTTTCATCTTCTTGGCTATCCTGATGTCACAACTACCAAACACAAGCTCCAGAAATGAGCCGACATTGTCCCTAGAAGCACACCCCAAACAGTCACACACCTCCCTGCCAGGTCAAGACTCCAGAACCATCTCTTACCAGAAAGGTGATAGAGCCTCTTTGCCGAGTAGGTAGTTAGCAATTTTAGGGCAGAGCACAGCATCTGAAGCTCAGGCACAGAATTCTGTCTGAAAAGCCAGCTACAACCTTCCTAGCGAGAGATCCAAAGGCATCTATTAAAATTAAACATATACACCTGCCATTCAACTTAGAAATCCCTCTCTCCAGCGCAGAGAGTGAAAGTAGCAGAACGGAAACCACAAGGACGAGGAAGTGGATCCCAGCTCTGCCCAAGTGGGGAAAGGCCAACACCCTGAAAGTAGCCTCAAGGCCTCCCAAGGAGAAGGACCATGAATGAATCGTGGTCCATCTACACCATGAAGATTCTGTGATCATTTAAACAAATGATAAATGACTGTAGACCCAAAGGACTGTCCAGAGTGCTTATTAAATATCAACATTTATTAATGCTTATAAAATATGAACTTGCAAGAGAAAATTCATAGCTCTTATTGCCATTAAACAACCCAAACGCCCCAATCAAGACCCACTAGACCCTCCTCCAAATACCTCCCTCTCCTCTGTGACTTCGTTTCCTATCTCTTCTTCCTGTCCCACCTTGTTTCTATTTTATGTTTTCCTCTGCTCCAGTTGACAAGGCCCATGACCAGGACCTTCACATCTACCTCAGCCCCTGCGCTCCTTCCCCAGCCAGCGAGCCATGTGGCTGTCCTTCTGCATGTCCTTTGCTTCTCTGTACAAAGTTCACCTCCGAGGGGAATTCCACCCTTGACCCCCCCGCTTCAAAGCACAAAAGGAAGGGGGCGTCTCTTCCTGCTTTATTTTTCTCTAAGGTACTTATCATTGGCTGGTACTTCAGATGTTTAATTAGGAACTAGTGCGACCCTCCAGGCTGTCAGCCCCATAAGGACAGGGATTTCTGTCTCTCTTGTTCCCTGGAGCAACCCCAGCACCTCACACAGAGCAGATATTCAGCAAATTCTCATTAAATGAACAGAAAACCTGTTGGCGCATCTTGACATGAGCTGGAGAAACGAATGCAAGTGTCTTTCAGCGACTTTTCCTAGGAGAGAAGGTGTGGCATCAGAGTGAGGAAATAAAGAAGCCAACCTTTTTTTTTTTTTTAATATTACAATTCTGCCCCTTGCAATGGATGCATCTATTTTTATAACTTTTGAAGAGGCATTAAATGAATAAAAAAACAAGAGTTAAAAAGAGGCAGTGGAAAAGGTAAATAAAGCAAAAAACAGAGAGAAGGACCCCAGACTATGCCTCTTCCGGCCACTTACTCCCCTGCCCACACGTCTCGACTCACGTCCTCAGAAGAGAGCCATCCCTTCCCAGTGTCGCATGCAGCCCGCACACTAGGACGGTCAAGCTGTGGCTCATAAAAGAAATCAGAGTACATGCTAACCCAAATATAAATACTGCTGGACTTTCCCTCCCACCAAGCTCAGCTGCTACTGGAGATGAGTAACAAGGAACCGGCAGGACGAGACACGTTGCCGGAGATGGTAAGGTCTAAAGAAGACAGGGAGACAGCAGCAGAAGGGAAGATCCCAGTTCCACCTCTTTGCCAAGTGACCTTGGGCAAGGTCACTTTATCCTCTCTAGGTCACAGGCTCCTCCTCTGTAAAAACTGAGATAAAGTTCTCTGTCCTACCCAGTGAACTGGATGTACATGTCAGTGCCTCATCACATGGTTGAAATCTAAGTTGGGAAGAGAATCACCACTTGGGACGCCATGCCACTAGCTAATCCCAAACCCCCACTCTACATGGGGCCGTATTGCCTGGGAGCATCTTCAATTGACTTAGAAAGCCAAATACTTCATGTCTGACCTTTGGCCACCTGGCTGAACTCTGTTGCTTCTAATAATTTATAGATTTAGAATCTAAGGTTTCTTCCAGCCAGATGAGTAAATCACCAGCCAATATGGAGACTCTATTCTCTTCCTTTCCCATGTGTGTTTCTCTTATCTCTTCTTTTATTGCACGAGCTCAGACCTACAGTTCAGTGTTGAATAAGAGAGGTGATAAAGGCTATTGTCTTACTCTTTCCTAGAAATGGCCGCGCTGTTGTTTGGATCTCAGGGTCTCCCGAAGGCCCTTGCATTAAAGGTTGGGTTCCCAACTCATGATGCTCTAGAAGGTGGTGAAACCTTTAGGAGTTGGGGCTTAGTGGAAGGAAGTTAGATCATTGTTGGTGTGCCCTTGAAGGAGATTTGGGACCCACACCCCTCCTCTTCCTTTCTCTTTGCTTCCTGGCCACCTTGAGGGGAACAGAGCTTCTCTGCCACACACTCCTGCCGTGATGTACTAAACCACCACAGGCCCAAAGCAACCAAGCCAAGTCACCAGGAACTGAAAGCTCTGAAATCATGGTCCACTCTTTCTTTTAAGTTAATTATTTCAAATATTTTGTCACAGTACAGAAAGCTAATACAGAATGCATGCCATGTGTATCTATGGAGAATAACGTGTGCTATCCATCACCATATGAAGAAGGTTACCCACTATGCTGAGTTTGCATTGATTTATCATGAAGTACCCGCTGGATTATACCAAATGCCTTGTCAGCAATTAGAGAGATCATCACAGGTTGCTCTTCTCGCAACTGGTTTAACAAAAGAGTGCAAATTATTGGGATGCTATTAACCAAATGCTGACTTTCAGTGTCAGGAGGAACAAGGTCTCTCATCTGGACATGATGCCACCCCTCCCTCAGCCTCCTGAGCCCTCCTGTTGTCCCTTCCTCCCACACACACCCCTCTTCTCTTTGACTCCATAGTTCCCATGCTCAGCTCCTCTGACTTCATCCCACACTCTTACCAGTTCCTAAAATGCCACAGGCCTCCCTCTGCATGAGGGGGACATCAAGTCCCACCCCATGGCATGCGAATTCATCCTCAGCTTATACAATAGGAAGCAAGCAGACCAGATCACTTTCTCCAGATAAATAACTCCTTATTTCAAGGTCAATACTTCCTCTCCCACCTTTGTATGTTCTATGATTTCATGTGAAACAATCCAGAATGGAACGAGATACCTCAGGGGGCAGCAAGTTCCTCTTCCCTGGGGGTATTTATTTATTTTGGTTTTTTTGGGGGGGTGATATTATTATTAATAGTTTATTGGTAGGGAAATAATTTTAGACTATATAAGTACATACAATTTTCCTAATCAGACTTTGTCCACCTGTTTTAGTATCCATTAGTTATTTTTAATTTTGATCTTGAAAAGACTTCAGAAAAACAAAATGTTGCAAAAAAAGGAACGGAAATGTTTCACATACCATTCACCAAAATTCCACCAATGTCATTCATCTTACACGGCTAAAGTATGATTACCAACATCAAGGTTTTATCGGATAGAACACTACATATAATATTAACATACTAACATACAGACCTTATGCAAATTTCACCAATATACCACTAATTTCTTTTTTTTTTATTTGTTCTTTTTAGTAACACATGACAATAGAGTGTATTTTGACATATCATACATCCGTAGAGTGTAACTTCCCATTCTTGCAGTTGTGCATGATGTGAAGTTGCACTGGTCACATATTCATGTAAGAACATAGGAAAGTTACATCCGATTCATTCTACTGTCTTTTCTGTTCCCAACCCTCTCCCTACCTTTCCCTCCATCCAATCCAGTGACCCTCCACTCCCCCCAACCTATCACCAGGGGCATTTAAACAGAGATGGGACTGCCCCTTGTGATGCTGGTTACCAGGTAGTTCTATACAAGCTGAAGAATGACCCAGAGTCTGGTCTCCTCAGTCATAAAATGAGGCTAGTGAGGCCAATGAAAAGGCACAGGAGTGGCCTGGGGCTGCAACTAAGTGTCAAAGCACTGACCTAGCATGCCCAAGGCCCTGGATCCAATCCCCAGTACTACAAAAACAATGATGGAGGAGGAAGAGGAGGAGGAGGACGAGGAGGAGGAAGAAGCAGCCTAGAAAGAAAAGCAGGAGGCAGAATTGCTTTAGCATTTCCAAGTACTTGACATAATTTTTCCGGATCCTCATGACAGCCCTTTTAGGTATTAGAATACATTGAGGAATTATTACAAAATAAACACACATAGACATGCATGTGTGTGTGCGCGCACACACACACACACACAGTCCTTATGCTGGCTCTAATCCACAATTCTGCCTCCGGGGCTACAGGGCATTAAACTGCTTGTCAAACTGCCTAACACAGCGACAGCCACATAATGGGCACTTAATGATTCTCCCCGGACTGAGATGGTCAAAGGTGTTTCCTGCTAAGCAAAAGCAATTTGCTCAGCTGCGAAGCAAAGATGAGACTTCACCCTGGCCCTTCATGTGGAGCGAGGTCTGATTGCGTGGCTTTTACGGCTAGCAATATATTTTGAAAAGGTAGGAACACCTTTTCAAAATAAATCAGAAACATGATCTCATTGGAGCTTCACACTTGAGACAGGGACATGACTAGCAAGGTCACCAGGGCTCACATGTGAAGGTTCTGCCCAAGGTCCTGTGTTGGACCAACACACTCAGATCTAGGGACACCAGTCACCAATATTATCACCATCCCAAAAGAAGCTTCATAGATGTCATTAAAAAGCACAGATACATGGGGTTGTGGCTCAGTGGTAGAGTACTTGCCTACCATGTATGATACATTGTGTTCGATCCTCAGCACCACGTTAAAAAGAAAATAAATAAATAAAGGTATTGTGTCTATCTACAACTACAAAAATGCTTTAAAAAAGCACAGATACAATTGATTATATCTTCAAATTCTAATTTATGATCTTGGCAAGAATTTGATACCCACTCCATAAAGTAAATCAGAGCATGACTCAATCAATTAAATATGGTACCACCATCCCCTTCAATGGAGGCCACATAACTTCTGTACCCCCAGAGTATACATCTGCTCTCCTTTCATAATCTAGGCACCAAAATATTTACTGGCAGCTTATGCCCATCAGCCCCAGGATAAATGAGTTTCTTCATTTGGTTCCAAAATGGGAGTCAGCAGGACTTTGGAGACCACAGGCTAATCCTGATGGCCTGTTTATTGTTGGAGATCATCACCATGGTGCGTCCCTAGGGCCCTGGGAAGCACCAAAACTACTTTGTCAGTGACTCAATCCAAAACCATGTGGACCCTAAGGTAGCCTTTTGGCCCTTAAGGACATGGCTGAGCTCAAGTTGGCCCAGGGAGGTAGCAAATTATTTGGGCCAAGAATCAATGCATGTCATTCAGAGGATATAAACGTCTAGGTCCAAGCAATTTGAGTTCTGAGCAAGGGATTTGTCGGGAGACCATCCCCTGGCCCCTGGTTTAAAAGAACATCCATAACACCTAAGAAGCTAACCTGGCTTCTCATCAGAATGATCTTACATTGAAGGGCACTGAGAATGAGACAAGGTCACTATCCCAGCTGGTGGGAGGGGTCTCCTGAATTGATTTCAACCTGTCATGCACATACAACTTACAAATGCTTGACAGCAAAATTTGGTGGCGGGCATTCAGCTGTGCCCTCTCTGCCCTGGCACTGAAGCCTGGTGTTAGGAAAAGACAGATGCCCTTGTCTTACCACCTCTTCAGGTTCTGATCGTTCTTGTGTCTGCTAGAGAAGAGGTCAAAGGCTCACTAGTATAGCATGACACGGAGTTCAGAAAGGCCCTGTGTTTGCACGAGGTGTCCAAAACAGGTGATCCATAGAGTCAGCAAGCAGTTCAGTGGCTGCTGGGGCTGAGGAGGCAGGCATGGGGATGACTGCTTATTTGTTGGAAAGGTTTCTTTGGGGGGCAATGAAAATGTTCTGGAATCAGATAATGGTGATGACTGCTCAACCCTGCATCAACTTGACAGTATGTGAGTGAAATCTCTATGAAACTACTATTTTTGATTGATGAAGAATATGAGGTAGCAAATTAGGAGATGCTTCCCTGCCCTGAATCTTATCATCCATTTGTCACCCGGCACTGGACCCTCATTTCTTCCTCAGTCCTAGTGGTCCCACACTGTGGGGACCAGCAACCACACACGTCAACATGCCTCTGTCCTTTGTCCAGCCCTTGCGCACAAGGCAGGCCTGGGAATAGTCTCAGAACCTTCCCCGGGAACCTCTGGGGATACCCATCATCTTGGAGGGGAGCTTGTTGCTTCCCTGGCAACCTCGATTTACCCAAGTCCAGGATGGGAAAGGACAGAAAAATCAGAGAGCTGGCCACCTTCCTTCTCTGAAGCTGGAGCAGGAGGAAGAGAGACTGCAAGCCCGAGAGTTGACATCATCCACTTTGCCCCTCTGAGCTGCGTGGAAGGAAAAGTACCATTCAGGGCTGCAGGCATGACAGACTTCAGAGGAAAATAAATCGGGCATAAAAACTGCTAGAGGTTCCATTAGCAAGATAGAGCAAAAAATAGGATTCCCACATCCCCCTGCTGCCCTCAGGGCCCCTCATCCTGCTAAAAATAAAGCAACAGGCAATGGTATTTGTGATGCTGGAGTTCTGAGGAGTCACTGCAGAGCCCAGCTCGCTCCCAGGCCTCTTGGATTTTCCTGGCCTCTACATCTCCACCACCTCAGCCATTGAGGGCAGTAAGGAACCCAGGACTAGAAGACATCTGCATGGGGAATGAGACTGGGATGGATTTCCTTGTGATGTCCCACTTCAAGGATGGGGTCAGGGGCTCGAGATCCAAACATGGGAACAAGTGCTGTGTCCCTTTGAGAGAACCAGGTCTGAGCATGTGCGTCAGGACAGCAGAGAAGGGAGGGATACAGGTCCCTTCTGTAGTTGCACCTCACCCCACACTCTGGGGTCCTGGCTGGTGTCTTCAGAAAGTGCTCAGAAGAGGAAACAGTGGTGATGGGGGGAGCTCCCACAGACCCCAATAGCCTCTCCCAGGTTCTGACAAAATGGCAGTCTTCCAGAGTAAAGATAGGCTCAGGGCCGACACACATTTCTTGGTGACTGAGCACAGACTCTGGCTTTAGGTGGTCTGGGTTCAGATCTCAACTCTGTCACTTACTAACTGTGTGACCTTGGTCAAATGACTTAGCCTCAGTCCCCCCACCTGCAAATTGAGGTTAATAACGCTGCCTACCTTACCGGACAAATGTTCTCACCAAGGTGCCTGACACATAAAGGTAGTGACAACGGACAGATGCTACTGGGGACCTGCTTACGACATCTCCCCAGCAAAGCTGCTGACATTGAAGGCCAGTCAGCAACTCTTGAATGTCTGGGCCACCAACACATGGGCACTCCATGGCCCCTGGAGGCAGAAGTTGCTCTTCCAGTCTAGGTGACATTCAGTACTGTAGAGGACAAAGTTTGAACCAAGACACGTCCGACCCTAAGCTCATGCCTTTAACCACTATGCTAACCTGCCTCTTACCTAAACCCCACAGTAGGCACCAGAAGTCTTTCTTGGCAAAGATAGTAAGGAGCAGGGCAATAAAAATAGGAGGTGGGAGCCAGGCAGTCTCTTTAAAAATAACCCATTGTCAGCACGGTACTTACTAGGTTTTAAAAATTGCCAAAGTTTCTTCCCCAGGCCCTTTGAGACTGATTTATGTCAGGGCACAAAAACGTAGCTGTGGTTCCCTTCCTCAACACTAGCAGACTGCGGCAGGGGTTGTACTCCATGGTAAAGCATGTGTGAGGCACTGGGTTCCATCCCCAGCACCACATTTATTTATTTCTATAAATTTATTATTTATTTGTTTAAACAAATTTATTTGTTTATAAATAAAAACAAAGTTCTATCAGCAACTAAAAAAAATTTTTTTTTTTTTAAAGACTAGCAGACCAGAAGTAGACAGCCGGAAACCAACACTTCCTTCTGAGACCCTCAGGCTCACCTGGAAACCACAGGTTTCCCCACTGGGCTCTCCCCCTCCCCTCAGCTAGGACTCTGATGCCCACCATATGCTACTGTGGCCCATAAAAGCACTGGCAGATCTCAGAGGCGTGAACCCATTTGAGGTGTGGCTCAAATGAGACCATAAAAAAAGCCCTGAGGACAAGGAAACCACCATAAACCACAGTTCTAACTGCAGATGTCCTGGCTGGCTGCTTTGCTGGCCCCCCACCCTATGACTGTCCCTACCAAGAACCCCATGAAGCTGCAGCCCAGGGGCACAGGACTGCAAGGTCTTCTGAGGTCACCCAGCAAGAAGGGCTCTTTGCTACCAGGGACTGCACCGGGTGCCCTCCCTGAAGGGGGCCAAGTCATTAAGGCAGAAAGAGCTGGCATTGTGCCTGTATTCCGAAAGGACTCTGAAAGGTACCCTTCATGTTTCCTCAAGTGCCCCAGAAAGTTAGGCCTGATTCCCTCTTTCAATGGGGAAACTGGGGCCCTGAGAAGTGACACAACTAGGAGGGGCCTGGGCTCCAAGCCAGGTCCCACACACCAGCTGTGCCCCTTTCTCAGAGGCTCCTGGTGGTGTGGGGGAAGGGCTGTCAGGGAGTTAGATAGGATTTGGAGACCTGGGACCCCCAGCTGAGGACTCCCCAACACAGAATCTAGGCTTCCAGGGAAGCTTCCCTCCACTGCCAGGATGGGACACCCAAGAGGGTGCCAGCCATGAGCAGCCCTCCCCCCACTCCACCCATGACTGGCAGATGGGGTGGGGCGCCACCCCTTCCTCCCCTTTCAGGAAAGCTTTTCCATGCCGCAGGCCTTCAGGCTGGCTGACAGACGGTGACGATAAGAAAAGCAGCTCACATTTACTAGGTGCTTCCGAAGTGCCACATCCCTTACACATGTCAGCTCCCTGCTTTGGCCCAAATACCATCATCAAGGGGCCATCTACGGAAAACAGATAAAAAAAAAAAAAAACAGGGAACTCAACTTGCCCACGGTCACACTGCTACAATCATCTCTGCTCCCTGCCGCACCATACCCCCTCAGGGCCCAGAAGTGGACAGCTGCAGATAAGCTGTCATACAAGGTGGCCACCTCGCATTTTGCAAAGGCTGTGGCCCAGGCATCCTCCTCAGGTGCAGACCTCCATCCTGCCCAACCCCCTCTGTCCCTTCACAGGCGACAGGTGATGCTGCTGAAAGGCCAGGCTGGCTCTAAGTTTGGGGTCACCCAGGCCTTCCAGAGTTCCACTGCACCTGTCTAGAAAGAAGGGATAGAAGAATTAGGGACCACTACCTCCTCCTGAAAAAGACCCAGGCCCAGAGGAGCCGTCCCAAAAAGGCCCTCAAAAGGCAATGCCCTAGAAAGACGAATCCGCATCCAGCAGTGACCTCTCCCAAACCCTTTTCTTAGGATCCCTAAGCTGAATGAAGCAGAGCACACAGTGCTATAGCTGGGATCTTATGCATCCTCTGGAGGTCCATATGGCAAAGGCATGGTCCCCTGAGTAGTGCTATCAGTAGTACAGCCTTTAGGAGGTGGGGCCCAGTGGGGGGGTCTTTAGCTTATTGTAGGCATGGCCTGAGGAGAACTGGGACACCCCAGCTCCCTCCTCTCTCTCTCTTTTGCTTCCTAAGCACGAGGTAAGCCGGTCCACTCCTCCCTGCCCTCCCGCCAGGACGCGCCACCTCACCACGGGAACAAACACTAGGGCCAACCAGTCATGAACTGAAACCTTCAAAACCATGAGCCAAAATCAATCCTTTGCTGGTTGATTATCTCGGGTATTCATAACAGAGACAGAAAGCTGACTAAGACATGGTGTCACTCCGTCACTAGGTCTCCTCAGGTAACCTGGAGTCCTCCCTTCCTGGAGCAGGAAAACCACCTGGGGTTTAATTTGTCTACCCAACAAACCCTTGCCAAGTGTCCTCCCAGTCAGCCATGCCCACAGGCACCTTGACCACCTGCAAAGACCTCTGCGGAAGCCGATACTCACTGACCCCACAGTGCTGGGTTCTCTGTCCCCAGGACTCCACTGGCCTCTAATAAACCCTCTGCCCCAGGCCCTGAGCTCAGACTCACTTAGCCAGCCAGGTCAGAGGTGAGCATCAGTGGTGAAGTCCTCAGGCAATCTTTCATCAGATATGCACCAGGATAAACCAGGTAGAAAGGGCAAGAAGACAGAGGGAGAGCCACAGGTGAGGAAGGAGCCCGAGGTCAGAAAATGGGGTGAGAGGGAAGCCTCTGAGACCCTAAGGAAACTACCTGGTCTCCATGGAGCCTGAGAAGGGGAAGATGAGGGTGGCGCAGAAGGATGATGGGCAGTACCTGGAGCAGCCCAACAGCAGCTCAAGGGTGGCTTTCTAACCTATCTTCAAGGTGCTGCTCACCTGCCACAGGGCTACTATGACTCCTTTACCCTCACTGTCATGAACCCCCAGAATGTCCATGTCCAACCCTAGGAGCCTTTGAATATGGCCTTACATGGCCCAGGGACTCCGCAGATGTGGTTGATTTCATAATCTTGAGGTGGGGAGCTTGTCCTGAATTATCATCCATGTGGCCCTCCATGTAACCCCCAGGGTCCTTCTAAGAAGGAAGCCAGCGAGATGCAACGAAGAAGGGAAGCAGGAGATGCCCTGACCAAGGCCGAGCCTAGAAAGATGCAGTTGGAGACAAGGAATCCAGAAGCTGCCAAGGCAAGGGACAGTTTCTCCCTTTGGACCCTCTAGAAGGAACCAGACCTACTGACGGCTTTGACTTTGACCCCATGAAACTCATTTCACACTTCCAACCTCCAGAGCCTAGGATACTAACCTGGGTTGTCTTAAGGAACTACATTTGTGGTCATTTGTGTGCAGCAGCAAAAGAAAATTAATATATCACTCAGTCACCAGACAGGTCTGTTCTCGTGCCCAGCACCGGGCTAGCCACAAAGAGTAAAGTGATGACCAAGAGTGGCATCTCCAACTTCCTGCACCTCAGTCATGTCTCCCCTCCACCTTCTCTCCCGGGGCCTGGAAGATGCTGCCGTCTGTTTCTCTGAGTCCTCCTCTTCCTTCCAGCTCCCACTCTCTCCATGCAGCTACCTTCTGATGTCAGAGACTTCAAAGACCCGCCCCCCCCCCCCGGCAATGCCTTGCCACCCGTGCCTGGCTAATGCTATTCATCCTATAGGCTTCACTTGCAGAGAAGCCTGCTCTGAGCCCCTGCCCAGGGTGGGAGGGACCCCTGTCACACCCCATAGTCTTGTATTAGGCACCTGTATAAGAGGGACATGGTTTGTCCAATCCAGTGCCTGACAAGGGGAATGCAGGGACAGTGGCCACCTGGCGCCCACTGAACCTGTTCTACTGCAGGCACTTTCATAGACTCCCCTGTGCCAGGAATTGCTTTATTTAGTATCTCCATCAAAATGAGCCACTCCATAGACCTTTTCCTAAAGAAGACATACAAATGGCCAACAGGTATGACAAAAGGTACTCAACATCAGCGATCATCAGGGAAGTGATAATTAAAACCACAAGGAGCTATTACCTCACACCTTTAGAATGGCTACTATTTTAAAAACAACAGACAGGTCCTAGGGAGAAGGTGGAGCAAAGGGAACCCTTGCACTCTGTTAATGGGATGGTAAATTGATATAGTCATTGTGGAAAATAGTAGAGAGGTGCCTCAAAAAGTTAAGAAATAGAAGTTCCGTATGAGCCAGTGATCTCACTCCTGGGTACACAGCCAAAGGAAATGAAATCAGTAGCTCAACGAGGTAGCTGCACTCCAGGGTTCCCACAGCACAATCAGCAATACAGGCAAACAACCTAAGTGTCCCTCGGTGGACGAATGGATAGAGAAAATGTGGTCTGCTACACAGTGGAAAACTATTCACCTTTAAAAAGAAGAAAATCTTAGCTGGGTGCGTTGGTGCATGCCTGTAATCCCAGCAGCTAGGGAGGCTGACGCAGGAGGATGGTGAGTTCACTGCCTCAGCAACAGTGAAGCACTTAGCAACTCAGTGAGACCCTGTCTCTAAATAAAATACAAAATAGGGCTGGGGATGTGGCTTGGTGGTCAAGTGCCACTGAGTTTAATCCCTGGAACAGAAGAAGAAGAAAAAATCTTATCATTTGTGATAACATGGATGAACCTGGGAGACACTGTGTTGAGTGAAACAATTCAGGCACAGGACAATCACCAAGGGACCCATACAGGTGGCGTCTAAGAGCTTGACAGTGGAATGGGGGGTGCCTGCGGGAGCTGGGGTGTTGGGATGTCAGATAAGAGAAATACATTGAAAAGCTCCATTGACTGGTGAATACAGTTAATAACAATGTATCACTTTCTCAAAAATTGCTAAGAACATAGACTTCCTTTAAGTGTTCTCACCACAATAAGCATGTAAAGTAATAGCAGCGAGCTTTATTTAGCTGTTCCGCACTGTACACATATTTGGAAACATCATGTTATACATGGTAAATACATGTAATTTGTGTCAATTTTAAAAAGTTTTAAACAAAACCACATGCTGGGCTCTAGGTCTTTCCCCTCAACCAAAGTCCTAGAAGGTGACCTTCTATGTGACTGAGGGGATCCAACCACGAGTGACATGTTCTCACATGAAGAACGCTACACTCCCTGAAATTTGGACAATACAACATTTAAGAGAAACAGCATAAAGGTGTTTGAATAATCAATTTTTCCTAAAAATATATTTTTAATTAAATAAAAAAAAAACAGCAGTTGCCGGGCACCATGGCACACATCTATGATCCCAGTGGCTCAGGAGGCTGAGGCAGGAGGATTATCAGTCAAAGCCAGCCTCAGCAAAAGCGAGGCGCTAAGCAACTCAGTAAGACCCTGTCTTTAAATAAAATGCAAAATAGGGCTGGGGGTGTGGCTCAGTGACCGAGTACCCCTGAGTTCTAAAATAAAACAGCAACTCCTGGGTATCCTGAGCCTGAGCCTGAGCCTGAGTCAGTAACACAAGGAAGTCAGGTCCTCAGTTTGAAAACCACAGTCAGAGATGAAGGCCCAAGCAGACTCCAGAACCTTCTAGGATGAAGCTCCCCCGACCTGTCAGCAGCAGCCAGACCCCTCTGAGGCTCCGAGAGAAAGGTGACAATGTGAACGGGGCCATGTAGAGAAAGCAGAAGCTAGGTGGCGGTCAGCCACCATCTCTAGGCCTCAGATGGCCACCCTGGTCCCACCTGCACTGGTGGCTCCTCTGCCTGAGGCGCTCTATCCCTGCCATGGCCACCTCCTCCTTGGGCCTGCCTCTGCTCAATGGTCACCCTCTTCTGGCCACCCACAAGGCAGCCCTTGGACTCCCTCAATCCCCTGGTGCTCCCTGGTTGTCTTCACTGTGCCGCTGGGAATACCGGCGTGAGCATGTGCCGATGGTCTGTCCCCAAGGCCCCAGCCAGCCCTTCTGCTGCGTTTCCCAGGCTCCCGATGGTGCCTGCACATGGCAGCTGCTGGAGAGTGCCGGACAACCCCTGGCTGCCCACACTGCAGGCACTGGGTACAGAGACGCAGCCCACACCAGCCCTCATGGAGCCCCCATTGGGTGGTACCCCTAAAAGTCAACAGTCCACAGGTGTCCCCCTCACAGAATCCCTGGCCCAGCCAGCCACCAGCAGCACTGCTCAGGACAGGGAGAACCCCGAGGTCAGGCACAGCACCGTCCACTCAACAAGACCCCCTGGGGGAGGGTAGGAGGCCACGAGAGGCAACATGGTACGTGACAAACACAGGGAAAAAGGGGACATCAGCCTGGGGCTGGGAGGAGGGGAACCCTGGTGACTGCCGGACACATGGAGCCTTCTTTCCAGGGTGATGAAAATGTTCTGGAAAAGATAGTGGTGACGTTTGCACGACTCTTTGAATATATGAAAAACTACTGAGCTGGGCACTTAAAGAATGAATTCTGTCTCAATTAGCAAAGACTGAGAAGACCAGGAGGCGGTGAGAGCAGGCTCTGCAGCCGGACTACCTGAGCAATGAGCTGTGCGAACTGAGGCAAATTACTTGGCCTCTCTGTACCTTGGTTTCTCTGTCTGTAAACACAGGAGATGACGGTGCCGACATGCGGTGTTGTAAGGATTAAACGCAAACATCTATGTGTAGAGAACTTTGACTGAACTCCAAATATCCATCTTCTCCCTTCTTTCAGACTCTGCTTTCCATTTGGGACCCTTTAGGGTCTAAGGACATCAACCACAAACCCTGGTCTCAGCCACTCCAACTAGAGCCATTCTCATACCCTGCGCTAGAAATGCTAAAATAAAGGAGCTTGTTCTCCTGCCGAGAGTGAACAGATTATCATGTGCCCTCTGGAGCACCAGCAGTCACCTTGGAACCCAAAGGCAAGCCAGCCTCAGGATGAAGCCAATTGTAAGGAAAGCAGATCAGAGTGACAGAAAGACACAGGATCCTTGGAGGCATCATTGGGCCAGTGGATCAAGCCTCACCAACCTTTCCAATTGAATGAACCAGGGAAGTCTTTTTAATGTTTTAAGTCAATATAAGTTTGAATTTCTATTACTAACAATCAAAAGCATCGTAATGGATTTAGCTACGTAAAGACCTTCACTCTCACCCTGGCACAGAAGGAGATCACCCTGTGAGTTAGTGTGATTTTTTTTCCAAACTCCTCTGCCATTTGCCAATGCCCAGATGTCTAGAGATGGACATCCTTCTTTTCTGATGGTTTCTGTCCCATGTCCCTGTGATGGCAAGTCACAAACAACTTCACTGTGGACTCTGAAATCAGGGCAGACCACAAGCATTCACGGGGTGACGTGTGTTCACAGACAAGACCAGGTAGGCGGGGAGAGGGGCGGTGTAAGAGAAAAATACAGCACTGTGATTACAACTCCACAGAAGAACTTATCATCAAATCTGGAAGGAAAGTTCAAGGTCCACAAAACAGTAAAGCATATATTTTCCTACTGACATGATTTAAGGAACAAAATCTAAAAAGGTTCAAAAAAATGAAGAGACGGGGATCCTAGTGGCCTTCTGGTTTTTCCTGGCTCCCAGGGTACCCACACCTGGGCAGACCCATATGCGAACACATCATTAGCAAGAACTATAGGGGACAAAGGACATCAGAGCCCTGCACCAAGTCTTGCTCCTGAAGACCTCAAAGACAATGTGCATGTTTAGGGCACATGGCCAGAGATCCAGACACACACCATCCAGGACATGGTACCACACTAGCTAAACTGTTCGCAAAGTCCCACTGTCTTCCCTTCCCCAATTTCTTTTCTTCCTCCCTTTTCCCTCCCAGTGCAATAGGTTATGATGCATAAAACAATTATTCTTCAGAACCCAGAGGCAGGTGGGGAGCCTCATATCCAGAGAAAGCAAAAATGTAAATGATGCAAAAAGAGATCAAGATACATGAATATTCATCTTCCTTTTCCTCCTGACGGAAACTGGTTTGGAGAGGGTTCACTGAGCTCCATTTCCTCTGAATTCCTTGGAGCGTTCATGGCTGGCATCTCACCATTCTGCCAGAACCCAGAATATAACAGGAGATTCTTGCCTCCGAGAGCCGGCGGCTACACGGGCACATACATATGTAAAAACTCACCAAGCTGCACACTCAGGAGCTGGGGTGCCTGGTGTGCACAGGGGACTCCGTCTAGAAAGTGGAAGTCAGAAGATGGGTCGATTCCTTCTCACCCTTCAAGGAGTGTTTCAAATGGGACTCCTCCTTCTTTTCACCTCTGAGGATGAGTCTCTATGTCCTCTCTGTGCCCCCAGCACATCCCTGAAAGAGCTCCTGCCCCCACCCCCAAATAACAGTGAAGATGGGGGGCCCCCTCTAGGGCATTTGCTGCCTGGAAGATGGAGCTGGAGATGACTTATTTCCAGACCTCTAGTCTCCTTTACCCCTATTAAGCACAGGCATACAATAGGTACTCAATAATTGTTTATTGAAAAAAAAGATCCCAAAGGAACTGGCACTCCCATCTACAACACACCTGTAAGTTTCTCAATGTCTGGGTTTCTCTTCTACATCCTGAGATGTCCATGTGTCCCCCAGCAAGGACCTAAGCTCTCAGTCTCAGTTCCTGAATCCTGTCCTCCAGGATTGCAGTGAGAATCTTACTAGCTAAGATGCAAAGTGGCCAACTCAGACTATGACCGGTCGTAAGCCCTCCCTAATAGCAGCCTCCAGCACCCGACCTTCCCCCAGTGACAGCAGGAGCTTCAAAACCTCCCATAAACTCCAGTTGCCAAGGACTGACCCTCTGTACCTCTGGATGCGCTGCCTCTTCCCAATATGCTCAGCACCTCATTAAAGAACTCTAAGCTCTTCTGACCCAAAAGTAAGGCTTTGGTCTAAAACCAGACCCTGTGGAGCAGCCAGTGGAACAGGAAGCCCACTGAGGTACGTGGGGCACTGATTTTGGCTGCCAAGGGAGCCCTCCTTAGAGGAGGTGGTTCTGGCTGCAGGCCAGCTCATGAGGCAACACCAGTTTGCTCAGAGGACTTAATTAGCAGTAAGATTCCACAGTTCACCTCTGTGCTGTTATTTCCCCGTGTGCAGCAAAAACTATGATCGCTCTGTTCTCCAACAGGATGTTTTAGTTCGAATTAACACTGCTGCCTCCGCCCAATTTGCTGCAGTTGAGTTCAGCACGGTGCAATGAGGAACTTGGCTCCTCTCGTGATGGCCAGCAGCTGACCTGACAGAGGCCTCTTCACAAGGGGAATGAAAGAAGGAGGTGGGGTAGAAAAGAACCAAATTGTTATTTTACCAAGCACAAGCGAAAGCTGTCTGCCGGAGAGAACTGCTGTCCAACGCTTACACCAAGACAGCATACAAAATACCCTTTCTTCTGGAGAAGTCGGGCATGAGCTGCTTCTAGAAGGTTGTGCCAAACCACTGGCAAATGGCAAGGGTTGGGGAGCAGCTTTGCAGACCCACCTCCCAGGTGACCGATGCTCTGGCCCTGCCCAGGCGTCTCGTCTACTTGGAGCCTGGGACCTGGAGAAGGGGGCCTGAAAGGCTCTCCCTTGGTTTCCAGAAATAATTAACTACCCGCAGAGCCCAAGAAGCTGGAGTCAACAAGGAGATTCAGTGTCCAAAATAGACAAGTAACTGAGGTGGGATCTTAGTCAATTCACTGGCAAAAGTTTGCTGAATGGCTGTCTGTTCACTCATTCTCCAAATACTCACCTTGTGTTGTGCCTGGGTGCTGGGTGCTGGGTGCTGGGTGCTGGGGGCTGGTACTACAGAGGTAAATGAAGAAGACACATGTTTTTACCCCAGCAGCCCCCAGTCCAGAGTGTGCCTAATTCTGCAGGATCCAGATAGGAGCTCACAATCTAGCTGGAGGGCTGAGCTTGGGAAGCTGTTTCGGGGGGACTGATCGGCTCCCCCACCCTACATAGTGTTTGGTGTAAGATGAACTCAAAGAGAAGTTTAAATGCACCTCCTTCTGTTAGGTAGATCTTTCTCCATAGGTTTCACCCTGCATCTAAGAGAAGCTGGGACATGGGAGGAGTAGACAACTTGCCAGAGGCCACATGGGCTCAGTGGTGGCAGAGGCAAGAGCTGAACCCAGGTCCCTATGCCTCCAGTCCCAAGTCCTTTCCACTCACAAGCAGAGGAAGGAGCTCCCAAGTCCACCCTTCACCCAGCCCCAGCTCCACTATGGGCACCCCCAGAGGAAGCACCACAATGACTGACACTCTTGGAGTCCTCTTCATCACCTGGCCACGTGATCAGCTGGGACAAGATGCCAACCAGCAAAATATTTGCTTAATTGAACGACTGTGGTACAATAAACCTGAGATAAGAAGGGGTGGGAGGTGAGAAAGAAAGAAGACCCGGAAGTCTTCCTGGAGGAGTTCACTGTGCAGAAAGAAGTTGTGGGTTCCTCGGAACACATAATCCCCAAAAGAGGACAACGTTTGGGGACAAACACCAGGTGTTGTGCAAACCTTAAAACAGGTGACTGGCCTGCCTCAGTGTATCCAAGAAGCACAGATTCCTAAGCAGGAGACACTGCCAACTAGAAAACAAGCCACCCAGGCGGGAGGTGGGGCAGGAAAGGACAAACCTTTTTTTTTGCCAGGACAACCAAAAGGTTTCTTTGTGCTCCTCCCCGCTGGCCGGACTCCTGTGGGGTCGGTAACCCCAGGACGCACAGACCTGTCCTGTTCTGGCCTCTGGATGCCAAAACCTCCTCAGAGATCCCAGCCTTGTGGGAGAAGCACCTTCTGGGCCCTCGTGCCCTTTCCAGCCAATCTGTCCCCTCCACCATTGTCCCCATCTGCTCATGGTTGTGGAAGGTGGGTGCTGTAAGAGAGAACGCTCAGGAGCAAAACCAAAACTCTCATAAAAACACAGGGGCTGCTGGAGCCACCAGGAGCTCTCAGAATCACCAAGTGCAATCCCCAATTTACTAGTGGGCAAACGAAAGCCACCCCCAGAATCCACCGGTTCATTTACTGGTTTTTGTTCGTTGTACTGGGAGTGGAACCCAGAGGCACTTTACCATTGATCTACATCCCCAACATTTTTTAAAAAATATTTTGTTAGTTGTAGATGAACACAATATCTTTATTTATTTTTTTGTGGCGCTGAGGATCGAACCCAGTGCCTCACATGTGCAAGGCAAAGGCCTACCACTGAGCTACGGCCCCAGCCCCCAACACTTTTTTTTTTTTTAAATTTTGAGACAAGGTCTCATTAAGTTACTGAGACTGGTCTCAAACTTGTGATCTTCCTGCCTCAGCCTCCAGAGAAGTTGGGATTGTAGGTGTGCAGCACGGTGCCTGGCAACCCATTCATTTGGAGTGGGGTCTTCTGGTACTCTTAAGATTCTTCCTCCCCTCTCCCTCCATCTCCTCCCTTCCTCCCCTTTCCACAGTGACATGAGATGTGTGGAAGGGTGATGAGGGGGAAGGGAAAGGAGAATTTCTGGCTGTTTTTTTTTTTTTTTTTTTTTTTACCCTAAGCTCTGCCTCCATCTTTAGAGACCTCAGGAGAATAGTCTTCACCTCCCTGTTGGCCCACGATGGGCCTCGTTGCTAGACTCCAGTTGCCATCCTTTGTCCGGGGCCTCCACTTCCTCAGCTCAGTGGCACTGGCCGTGACCACCAAGGGAAGGGTGGTACCTCATCGCAACAGGTACCATTTACTGAGCACTTACAAGGTGCTACATGCTCACAGAACATCAAGAACTCTCCGTGGCGGGTGTCTTCAGTATTCACAGCTGACCCATGAAAAGTGTGGGCATGGCTCAACTAAACTGTAGCCAAGCCTCCAAGCCAGTGCAAGGCGGAGCTGGCATTCAAACTTGCCTTTGTCTGCCTCCGAGGTGGCTTATGAAGTTCACAAGTCTGAATTGAAGAGCTCCAAGTTAACATTCAAAAATGAGGGCTGCCCCTTTTGAGTCTGGGGGTGAGAGGGGGATTACATATTAATTCCAATGCTGCCAAAACTCCAAGAATCTCTGGAACTTTTCCTTGGAAATTACCTGCAGAGCTCCCCAGAACCTGTGGATTCAATACTTCATCATTACACATCTGAAGAACCACAAACTCCTTGCCTGCATTGGCTTCAACTCCCATTCATTATAACTTGCCTGCAAACTACCTTGGACAGCATCCAAAATTGAATTGACTTTCAAATGCTAAGTGATGACACCTCAAACAACATTTAAAAGACTGCATTGATACTACCAAGCATGTCCCCAGGAAGGGACATTCCCTTTTCAGGCAAGGGTGTTGACCCGTTCAACTCTTGCAGTCCTGCCCCTATTCAAAAATATTTTGTGATACTGGGCACTGCTGTAGGTTGCTAAGGAAACAGAGATTAGCGTAAGAAGATTCCTGTCTTCAAGGAGCTCTCAAAGTGGGGACAAAGTTTCAGGCAACTGGGGTGATCGCCAGGCACTGTAGATGCAAAGATGGACAGCACAGTCCCAGGCCTCAGGGATCCCACAGTCCAGCGGAGGGGACACACATACTATCCAAACCTGGGCAGACCAAAGCAAAAGACAGAGTAACCAACCACCTAGAGGTTATAGTCAAGGTCCACATTAGGAAAAATAGTCTCCCAAAGGTGACCAAATTGAATTAATCATAATAAGTAACACCTGGTACATATCAGAGGTCACTCTGAGCACTTAACACATCTTAACCTCCCAATAACCCCATGCACTGCTAACTATTATCAGCTCTCCTGCCACTGGAGTCCACTGAGGCAGGAAGAGGGTGGGAAGCTGGCTCAGGGCCCACAAGCCAGCAAGGAGCAGAACCATGATTTAAGCCCCAGGAGACCAGCTCCGGAGGGCATGCTCCTGATGGCCACACTGAACGAACCAGAATGAGAAATGAGGCTCATTAGGACAGTTAAGTTCTGGTCCACTGGCTGTCAGAAAGCAGCCTTGGTACTCACGCCATTCCTCACCTTCAATCCTGCTTTCCCAGCAGTGAACTCTTGAACCCACTGGGCTTAACCGTGGTACCTGACTGAACCTCGTGGAACGGGCTGTCATGCAGGGGCCCACCCAAGGCAGAGCATTTCGCCATGGGAGCGAGACAAGGGAACATGGGAACCTCTGCATCCATCCCTTTCTGCTCTTCAAATTCCAGGCGAAAAGCCACTCAAGGCAACAGTCAAAGCCAGAGAGGGCTGAGCAGCAGATGACGCCTTCAACTCAGAAGGGCAGCCCAGGAAAAAGCTCTCAAGACACTGCCCCTACCATGGCAGAGAAGGAGCAGCCGTGTCACCCAGCACAGTCGGGATGCCTTTGTTCTCTTTGGAGTATGGAGAGAGAGGTAGGTTAAACCCCTTGGTCCCTTTGTTCCCAGGGCTGTTTCAAAAGCAGAGCAGCTCATGAGCTAAAGGCTGGGGTAAGAGGGAGCGCTGAGCAAACCCCAGAGCTGCCGCGGTGAGGCTGAGAGCTGACACTCTAGAACCAGGAAACCCCCGGCTCTGGCGCCATTAGTCCACTCAGTAGTCCACTAAAAGGTGATGACACCTCTTAGACAAATGATAGCCACTGCAAGCCTCGGTCTGCTTATCTGTAAAATGGTTATACCCATCTGTAAAATGGTTATATACCCTAGGTCTGTTGCAAGAATCCGGGGAGATAAAGTTAATAAAGGGCTTACCACCCTAACACCTAACAGATACCAGTGAACACCCAGTTGTTTTCCTGGGTCACAGTGATGGTGAGTTAGGGCAGAACCAGCCATGGACTACAGAAGCCCTCAGCCTGGGACTCCGGAACCCTTTATGCAGACTCCAAACCCCCTTCAAGCTTCCCCTGATGTACCAGGATCCCTTGCAGTTAAGGAACTGCATGACTGAGTTCTGGCCCATGGACTATGGGGACAGAAATGCTAAGAATGGCTTCCAGAACCTCCCCCACAAAACTACCTCTTGGGACCATTCCCCACCAGCCAGACAGAAGCAGGAGACCCTCAAGAGATCTTTAGGACCCCCTAGAAGATTTCAGGTCCATATGTGTTAGGAGCCAGGGTCCCCTGGGTGCCTGCATGGAACAAGGTCCCACCCCACCCCAAATAGTCACACCTTCCGTGGTGCTTTATATAAGCAATGCACAAATGACTGCCGTGCTCAGGCCCTGGCACATTGGGGCTGCTTGTCACTGCTGCTGGCCTAATCAAATAGCTAGTCGAGTCTCAAGATGGACCCACAGGTGCCTGGTGATGCAGTGCCTCTGTGACGATAGGGCACACCATAGGCCAGACACCATAATATGGTCCAAGACACAAATTAGTGGCCAGCTAGATGTAGTAAACGTAAGGGAAAAACCAGCAGCAACCCAAGGAAAGCAACGGAAAGACCACTGACCTAGAAGAAAGGAAAGGACAGCCCAGCAGCCACACAGCCTGTCCCCACAGGAAGCAGGGGGCACAGAGGAAAGAGTGTGGTCTTGGAGTCCAAGTAAGTCAGATCCCATAGCCGCCTGGGAGCCACCCAGGAGCGGGACTGGACTTCTCTGAGCTTCAGTTCCCACGTCAATAACATGTGGCTAGCAAGGCCTGCCTCTGCGTGCCGTGACATCACGCAGTTATCCTGAAATCCACCATGGTGGGGGAGTTTACACTAAGGGAATTTGTCAACACTGCAAAAGGCTCTTCACCCCAGGAACCCAGTCGGCCAACATTCGCGGGAGTCAGGTGAGTGGAAGAGCCGAGAGAGGACAAGAAGAGAAGAAATGGCAGCCCAAGAGTGCAGAAGCAACAAGTCCAATGGACTCACCAGTCCAACGTGGCTGAGGGCAGCGAGCTTGGGAAGAGAGGTTAGAGGAACCCAGAGCGAGGGCAAGGGCTTGACCCTGTGGAAGGACACTGACCAACAGCAGTTATTTGCTCTCGTTATCTACTGCTGTGTAAGCAACCCAAGACACAGTGGCCTCAGACCATCATCTTATCTTGTTCATGATTTTTTGAGTCAAGAGCTCACAGAGGGATCGGCCAGCAGGTGCATCCCTGGTGGGTGTGAGATGGAGTGGGAGGACTCACTTCCAGGAGGGCTCCTTCACATGCATGCCTGGTGCCTTTGTTCTCCCGAGAGAGTCTCTTCTCTTCCCCCCACCCCCTGTGTATGGCATCTCAACCTCACTCCAGCCCAGAGAGAGGTCCTGGGCTTCTCACAGCACAGTGGTCGCAGAGCAGTGAGACTCCTGACATGAAATTGCTCCAAGAGACCCAGAGGGTGCTGCAAGGGTCATCCCACCTATCCTCCGAAGTCACACAGCATGGCTTCCATGGCTCACCTGGTCACCAGTAAGTCACAGTGCCAGCCTTGACTCAAAGGAGACCACGGCATGGATACTGGGATGATGGCCTTCTGTGAAGCCCAGCTACCACACTCACCAACTGCCCTCCAGGATCACCTGCCAGGCACAGTCCAAGAAAGAAACCACCAGCTCTATCCACCAGCAGCTTCCCCAGAGGAGGTAGGACATCCGCATGGAAAACAGGGTGCAGCATCAGAGGGCAGTCCCCAGCCAGCACAAGCAGAGAATGGGAAGGCCAACTGGGGTGGGTGGAGAGGCCTCCCAGGTAGCCTTCCCAGCCAGGTGAGCTGAGCTGGGGCGTGAGGCTGGGATGGCAGGCTAGAAGGGAAGGAGTGAGCCACCCCTGGCCTTCTACCACATCTGGATCTTCCTGAGCCATGTCTCCACGTTGCCCAGCAACAGGGAGGTCACCAAGGCCTGGGGCACTCTGCAGTCATGGGCAGCAGCTCCAGAGCAGCAGCTGAAGCTCCAGACGGGGACAGGCCATCAGCAGCCCATGAGCCTGTCCAGCCCCCAGTGCTGGGCAGAGGCAGGGAGCAGAGACCTGTTTTCCCTGGCCCTACCTCCTCCCCAGAACCAGCACAGAAAGGCCAGTTATGCAACCATCCTGGCCACAGCCCTCCGGCCAGGCCAGCCTGGCTACCCGGCCTGGTACAGAGACGGCCACGGCCTGCACAAGGCAGGGCGGGCCTCCAGCTGCCACTTTCCATGTAGGCACAGGATGCTGTACTGACAAACACCTGGGGACAGAAGGGGCGTGGGAGGGAGCTAAAAATAGTACAGCTGGCAACAGAGAAGCCTTTTCTAAGTCCTCAGGGTCCTGTTATTCACCAACCATGGGCCAGAGGGACCCAAATGGCTGGCACTGGAGCATGCGCCCTTCCCAAAGGCTTATGCCTAGAACAAGCGCAGAGCAGGGGAGACCTGCATCACATCAAGAACCGCACCGTGGTCAGAGCAATGGAATCAGTGCATTGTGGGGCTGGGCTGAAGGGGTACAGGCTGAGGCTGCCTGTACAACCCACAGCTCTGGTGGGGTCTCTCTGGCCACTCCCTCTTTGATCAGTTCCTTCTTTTGTGAATCCCAAGTTCCTGATGTTTCTCTTACTGGTTTTGACAGTAAGAATTACATGCTGTGAGAATATTTTCCAAGCCTAACTAGATGCCTAAAAATGACCACATACGGACTTGCAGACTGTGCACTGCACAACTCCAGCCTCCAAGGCCAGCCTGCCTACCTGGCCTGGTACAGAGATGGCCGTGGCCTGCACAAGGCAGGGCGGGTCTCCAAGGGGCCTCGTGCACCACTGGGAACCCTGGAACCATGCAGTGTGGCTGCTGGCACTACCAGAGGGGAAATGATGTCTCCCACCACCCATATTCCTGGGGAAAGGACAGCCATGAAAAAAAAAAGAGCTGCTACCTGACCAATTTGCCCCTGCTTCCAAATATTCTGTAGATGCGGTTAGGTCAGGCAGGAATAAGGCCATCTCAACTGTCTAGAAAGAGAGCCACATTGAGATGGTGGGTTTCCAGGCTGAGGAGTGGAGGAGGCAGCCAATGGCTCTTTCAAAAGCAAGGGAAGATTCGAAACCACCCAATGAGTCCTAGGACCTTCTTCGAAAGTGTGCTGATTCAGTTCTAGTCCCACCAATGTCAGAACACAATTTTAACAGACCTGGGAACTCAGATGTGTTGATTTCTCCTTCACGGGGGCCACTCATTCACTAACAAACTCCAGAGGCTGAGAGATGGGAAGGGAGGGTGGGGAACCATCTGATCAGACCTGAGCATGTGTGTGCCTGTGTGCACACACGGGTGGGCCTGGAGGAGCAGAAAAGTGTGACACCCACACGCATACACCCACAGACACAGCTCTCTTAGGTTTTTAAAAATATGCTCGAATTCTGAATGCTACTCCTAATATATTCTATGTATGTGCTAACACTAAAAAGTGTTTTTCTCTAAAACTTCAAAAAAGATTGATAATACTCAGGAAAAAAATGCCTCAATATTTACTCTGTCTCCCCCTGCCAGCACGGAGATGTGGCCCATGGACCATAGTTCATGAGGTACCGTTATACATCCTCTGATGTGCACATCAGAGCTCATGGTGGAGTTGTATGGTGAGCCACCTACACAACTATACACAGAATGCCTGCTTTTCAAGCGGTTCAGAAAAGGCGTAGACCATTTTCCAGGAAGAAGAACGCAGAGTTTAAGGAGACTACACAATCTTGAAGGTCTCAGTTGCATGGAATTCCTTGAACTTGTCAAGGGGCCTCATATCTATAAATGGTGATTGAGTCTCAACACACTGACTTTTCTCTTTGGTCCTGCCTGTGTCATCAGAGTGTGGCAGGGATGAGTGGAACTGGGTCAGCCTACAACTAGGGGAGAAACTAAGATGCGTGGCGCAGGGGATGGGGCATGGGCTCCATTGCCCACGCGCCTGGATGTGAACCCATCCCTGCCCATCACCTCTGACCCTGGGTAAGTTATGTAACTTCTCCCTGCCTCAGTTTCCTCATCTGCAAAGCAAGGACAATACTCCTACCTGCTCCACGGGTTTGTCATGAAGATTCTTAACACACGCATAAAGAGCTTAGGAGCTACCAGACACTAAGTAAGCCCCAGAGTATCTGTGCAAAAGGAAAAAAAAAAAGTTGTGTTGCGTATGCTTCCACCATCTAATCTGTAGAGTGCAAATTATAAAAATGCCTACATCATAGGATTGTTCTGAGGAGCAAATAACAGTCATCCTAAGGAGCTTAAAACAATGTTTAATGCTCACTAACCTCTCAAAAGAGTCTGTTCCTGCAGCAGTAATTCTGGAGAGAAATGCCAGACCTGAGAGGCTGTGAGAGAATGTTCTGGAATCAACTGCTGTGTTCCAAAGCAAGTGACAGACAGGATGTACCAGAGCCTGGAGGGTCTTTGTTTTGAATGGTTTCCCCGGGAAGGCAGGAAGTAAAGAGCACACAGGCCAACAGGCACCGGTGAGGTTGTGAAGGGAGAAGGGGATCTCTCGCTGGCCAGCTTCTATTTCCACCATTAAGATCCTTTTCAAGCCCTGCCTGGCATTTAAATAGCATCATCCCTGGAGATGGCTGTTTCGGTTTCATTACACTCTGTGTTCGCAGAGTACAAATAGAAACCTTCGTGATTTTATTAGTTTCCATGCAACTCAAGAGAGATTTGCATGATAACATTTCAGCTCCTGACTTAAAGAAGGGATCGATTAAAAAATATAGTGCTTACACTGCCTGTCACTGGGAAATGAAAAGGTTCCCAGAGTTTTAAAAATCTGTCATATCTGGCTCATGCCCATAAATCAAGTATTTGGTTCTGCAGTTGCAATCCCTACTGTCTAAATGTTTAGTTTATTTTGTAATAAATACCTGGAGGGCATTTGCACTCCCAAATGAGGCCTAAGCAACAGCACAGACGATTCTAAACTTCTAGACTGCACTGAGTCCTAAACAATCACCAATTCGCTTAATAACACCCAAAAGCCACTTGGTCCTCGACAGGTCTATGAAGTGTTAACATATTTTATCTGTGACAAGTTAAAACTTAATAGATGGCCCTGGTAGCATAATCAAATGGATATTAGGTAACCTAAGAGCTATTCCAGTAACTTCTCCTGGGCTGGCTGCTTCCAGTTCAGGGGGAATTTTATTTCAGATGGTACCGAGTATTTGAGAAACACCCCTTCAAATACACTTTATTGTTTTCAATACTGGGAATTGAACCCAGAGGCACTTTACCACTGAGTCACATCCCCAGTCCTTGGTATTTTTCATCTTTAAGATAGGGCCTTGCTACGTGGTGGAGGCTGGCCTCAAACTTGCCATCCTCCTGCCTCAGCTTCCCAGGTAGCTAGGATTGCAGGATACACCAGCCCAGCCCAGACTCTCCTGTGCTAAGAAACTGCAGGAATCAGTCCTGCTTTCAGCATCTGGGATGCTCCAGGGAGCATGGCTGAGATGAACAGTCTGTCTCCTGGGCTGCCTTCTGCGGTGAGTTTAGGGGGAAAGCATCAAAGGAGGTTGGTTTGCATGGCCTTCTCTTTAATCAGATGTTTCTTTTCATGCCAACCTCAACAAAGCCAGTCTATCATCATGTCCTATTTATAGTCCATAATCTGAAATGTTTTCAACCTTTATCCCCACACCAAAAATTAAAATTAAAACTTCAGTAGTGTCCTTAGAAGTAACAGCAGAGTCACAAAAACCTATTTCTGAGGTTTCTTTTCTTTTTAATGATAGCTTGGATGGTATTTCCAATGGGGCCTACGTCCTCAGATTGTAATTCTTAAATATGTCACCTCATCAAAGTCAATACTGAAATTTTGGGGACACGTCAATCAAATTCCACTCTTGTGATTTGTAGTAGAACAAAATCTGCTCCCTGGGTCTACTTCCTTGAATAACTCAATCTTTGGATCTTTCAAGGTAAAAATATAACTTGGAAATCTGATTTAGGAAATGGCTTTAGATTGAAATCATTAAATCAAAGAACATTCTATACATGAGAAAACTGAGACCACAAGATAACGACTTGTCTCAGCTTGTCTCAGGCACTATAGATACTATGGCAAAATCAAAAATCCTGCAGTCCCTTAACTTCACTCTAAAAGCAGATGTAAGTTAGGGGTGTAACTCAGGGATGGAGGGCTTATCTAGCATGTATAAGGCCCTAAGTTCTATCCCCATAACTGTGAGAAATAATAGTAATTGTAGTAGTAATAGTAGTAGTAAAAATAAGGGCTGGGGATATAGCTCAGTTGGTAGAGTGCTTGCCTTGCATACACAAGGCCCTGGGTTCGATTCCCAGCACCAATAAATAAATAAACTTAAATGCTTCATTTAAAAAATAATAAATATATAAATAAAATAATAAAATAAATAAACTTAAATGCTTCATTAAAAAAACAAATAAGAGCAGATGCCAGTAAGAGACTCTATAGGCAGAAAGAGGGCCGTTTTGAGTGGCACGGTACCACCTAGCCAACAAGACCAGCTTGGTGCCCTCAAGGGTCTGCAATCCATAAAGGAAGAAAATCAACCTGCTCACCAAAGAAATGGAAGCAGCCCAGTGAAGAATGCAGGAGGACAGGAAATGAGCCCAGAGAGGTCATCTCCAGGAAGGGAAATTTGAAGTAACTTATTTTTCTTTTTTTACTGTATTAAAATACGTGTAACATAAAATTCTACCATTTATTCATTTGTCAGTGTATAGTTTAGTCATGTTAAACACGTTCACAGTGTTATGTGATCTCTCTCCAGAATGTTCTCATTTTTAAAACTGACCTCTACCCCCCTTAAATGACTCCCTATTACCATCTCCCATGGCCCCAGGAACCACAAGGTTCTACTCGCTGATTCTGTGAATCTTCCCACTCTAGGTACTGAGGTGAGGGGCATCTGTCCTTCTGGGCCTGGCTTATTTCACTCAGCCTAATATCCTCTACGTTCAGCCATGTAACACCATATGTCTGAATTTCCTTCTTTCTTAAAGCTAAATAACATCTCAGAACAGCAATGCTGCATTTTGTCAATCCACTCGTCTGTTGATGGACACTCAGGTGGTTTCTTGGAAATACTGCCACTATGAACACGAGTGCACAAATATCCTCTGAGTGTCTGGTTTTTGTTTTGTTGTTTGTTTGTTTGTGGGGTTTTTGTTGTTGTTGTTGTTGTTTTGTTTTGTTTTTTTGATAGGGAAGAGTGGACTTTCTAGATCAGATTATAATTCAATTTTTTAAAGATCTCCATCCTGTTCTCCATAGTGTCTGCACCATTTTGCATTCCTGCCAACAGTGTATAATGGTTCAGTCTCTCTACCTCTTCACCAGCACTTGTGACTTTCAGTTTTTGATAGTAGCTATCTGAATAAGTGTCAAGTGTTTGGTGCTTTTTGTATGTTTTGTTTTTAAAGCCTCTGCATAGCTTGTATTTTCTACAAGGAACATTCACTAAGTACACTCAGAATTAAGGAGTACACTCAGAATTAAGCTTGAAAATATAAAACATTGATGTTGAAAAAAAAATCTTGTGGGAAAATAGGTCACAAATGAATTTAAGAAATGGACTTATTTTTTTTTTTAAAGACTGAAGCAAACTGTTGAGTTCTCTTGTGGGTTCAGCTGGAGACACCATTCCTAGACTCTTCAAGAATCTATCACCTGATCACCTATGGCTGCCACGATCCACAGAAGAAATGGCCATAATTTATGGGCAGCTAACACAATTCCTCTAAGCTCTGGAAGAAAAGTGCTCCCAGGCACACAGAGGAGAAAAACAATGTGTGAAGCTGTGGCCAGTTAATGGTGGGCACAAAAATCCCCACCAGTTGGATAAGCCCTTTCCTCTTCCAAATCATTCCTCCAGGGCTCAGAACCTTCATGTCTGAGTTCTCCATCTCCATCAGATAGCACCCGATGCCTATGTTTTCTCCTTCCAGAGACACAAATGATCCCCCTTCCAAAGCTACATAAAGAAAAAACAGGATTAACTCAGTCACTTCTCTCAAAGATAAGAACAGAAAGCTCCCACTCTCCTATAACAATTCTTCAAAGGTCCCGTAAGCCCTATGGCTCTAAGGTCTGTGCCATGGGGTCACGCAGGCCCACACTACCAGTTAATTAGAACTTCTCCTTTGAAAAGCTAAAAGTTTCTCAAAATGAAACCATTCTGCTCACTGGTCTTTATATAAATCTTCACTCCTTGGAAATGAGCTCATTTGACATGATTTATTCATCAAGATAAAGGTGAAGAGTCTAAAAACAAAACACATGCAATTATATATTTACCCACCCTCTAGCTCTCAGAAGAGAAGCTGCTTTTTTCTTATGTGGCCACCTCCCTCCACTCCCTGCCCTGCCTCACCTTCTCCTCCTACAGGATTTGCTTTCTTTTCTGGTTGCTTTCTGTTTAGAAAATAGGGAGGATGGCCAGAGTAGCACACAGAAGCCCAAGGAGAGAGGAGACATAAAAGAGCTGGAAAAGGACACCTTCAGTTCTTAGGAACAGCTCATTTCAAATGAGGCCAATAGAGGTTCAAGATCGCCATCCATTCTCTCTCCTGTGGGCTCAAAAGAGCCAACACATAGAAAGCAGAGTACAACTCCAGCTTCTTACAAAGGATGCACAACTGGATTCTTGGCATGACCCCTGAGTTACATCTTCCCTTAGCCGAGCCCAAGGCTAAACCGCAAAGGAAGCTAAACATTGGCAATATGGGATATAGGCCACTGGTAAACAAGTGAGTTGATGGTCCAAGGACAGCCAGAATCCTCCATTCACAGCTTCTAACAGACTGAAGAGATCTCAGAGGGCAAACTTTTACACTCAACCATCAGAAGAGGACATTTTCCAAACTTAGAGGCAAGGGAAACCTCACCATCCCAGGGCAAGAGGGAAACCCCGGAGCTAACAGAGAGGAAATGTGCTCTGTATGGGAGTAATAGGTCAAGGTCATCCTGCATCTGAACTACATCATCAACATCTCAACACCACTCAGTCCAGCATCTCCCTGGAATGGATTCAACGTTTGAAATCTATTATCCACCAAGACTCATTCTGTGCCCCAAAGTCAGACCAGAAGCAAAGAGAAAGGAGAAAGATCTTTCCAAGTTCATTCTAAGGTGGGTTGGTCCCCAGTGGAATGGTGGCTTCAGGAGATCATGAACATCCCGATCTCCTCTGGCAGTGGAGCAAGAGGACTCCCAGGACTGGGGAGGAAGTAGAACCCTGGGCCTCCAAGCTCCCTCCCCTCACTGTGTTTCATAACCCCATGTGCCTCTGAATGTGTCACACCAAGCCCAGTCAGTGCTCCACTGACCTACAAATCTCAAGCCCCCAACCTGCAGAAGCTACTCTCCACCCCCACCTCCACCCAACCCCAAGTTCACTCCCAAAGAAAAGGAAAAAGAACTGTCAATTCTCTAAGAGGGAAGAAGACACGGAACAGGAAAACAAGATAAATACTGAACTTAAACTCTTAACCTGAGGTCCCTGAGTGCCATCCCAGCAACCAGCAGCTAACCGACCTTCCAAGGATGTGCAAAGAGGTGGATGCACCTGGGATGAACGGCTTTGTACAGTCAAAAGGGATCCTGGAAAGAACATTATTAGAAATCTTGCCATAAAAATGCTTTTGCAAAAGACATCATGGTCCCAGACAGGAGCAGGGAACACACAGAGACAAACTGCACTTCAAGTCACAAATTTAAAATTCTATTTTTGTTTAAAAATGAAAAAAAAATAGTTCCCCTCTTCAAATGAAAGCAAACTCTGATAACAGGAGGTGGAAGGAAGGGGAGAAGGAATACAGGCTTTTCTGCTAATTCCCTTTAAAATGTTCAAAGGCAGTTGGATCTGGGTCCCCAAGAAAACCTGGGAGAGAGGCCAATGAAATAGCATAAAGAATACGATGTAGGACTAGGGTGTGCCTCAGTGCTAGAGTGCCTGTCTAGCATGCATGAAGCCTTAGGTTCCATCCCCAGCACCGGGGGGACAAAGAAGAAGAAGAGTAGAAAGAAAGCAAGATGTTTTTAGATAATCTGAGCTTTGGCCACGTAAAGAAGCATTAGTCATACAGGTAATGAGATCGTACGCAGAGATGATGCCCAGGCTCGGCCTGACGACATTAAGTGTATCCATTCTGGCCCTGGAGTGCCAATTACATTTCCAAATTGGCAATTAGATATAATGTCCCAAAGACAATTACCAAATAATGCCAAACCCAAAGCAAATTCCATCTCAAAGCAGCCATCCTTTTGAAATGGTCCTTCCAGCCCCTGCCTAAGCAAGTGCCCCAGGTGAATGAAATCTGTCACCCACCGGTCCAGAGAGACACATAGGTGAAATAAAGTATTAAAATCTAGGAATGACTCAAACATTATTTTATCACCAAACCAAGCCATCTGTTTCACCCAGAGCCTCTTCACAGCATCTAACCAGCTACCCCTCCCAAAAGAAAAGCTGAAAATGTATCTGTACCCACCACAGTCCCACCCAGCTCCCAGCTCGCCAGAATGGGGTTTGCAACATCTGTGTGGGGATGTATTTATATGACTCAGCTCCTGTCCTCAAGCCGTCACATGTGTCTATACCCCCATGAGAAGATAACTGGTTTTATCCCTGCTCACTGTCAAACAGGGTCCTGAGAAGCACACAGTGGGAACTGGGTCTGCATGACTTTTTCCCTAGCTCCTGGCTTGATTCCTGGCACACAGTAGGCACTTAATATTCAATGAAAACCAAAACAACAACAACAACAATAATAATAATAATAATAATAGCAACAACAATAACAATGACACCAGAAGACTTATTTGAGGACCTACTTTGGCTGGTGACAATATTCATAGACAAACCCTATCCTGTCTCCTTCCCTTTGACAATGGAACAACATAAAAAGCACATATCAAGAAAAAAGTTCCTGGCAGGAGGAGCTGGGAAAACCCTTGGTACAGTAAGAAAAGAAGCCACTGTCACTGTCATCTGCTGGAATTACTAAGAAATGCAAGGGTGACAACACTGTGGGGGGGGGGGGCTGCTTGTCACCCCCATGCACTCAGTGGTCAGGGGCCTTGGAAGCTGAACCCTCCATTTGGGAAGGCCCACTAGGGTCAATGTGGAAAATAAGGCTGGCAGCTTTGCTGACTTCAAACACTCCAGAGGGCGTGGCCACCCGCTGGCCTCCTGGAGCATGAGCACCAAGCAGCCTGAGCTGCACCACTAGCCTTTCATTTTGTAAGACCATGGTTTGGCGGAGTTGACATCCTGGACTGTGGGAAGCCACGCCCCTCACAGTGTGGAAAACTGGCAAGAAGGAGAGCCCACACACAGATGGGCAACACTCAGACCACACCCTGTATGCTCCAGAATGCTGTTCTGGTCATCGACCCAAACCCAAACCCACCGCGCCTGTGGGTGCCTTGGGAGTGGGCACCCCAACAGTCAGCTTTAGCAATGAAAGCCCAGCCTGTCTGCAGCTCCTCCAAAAGGCCTGAGTGGCTTTTTTCTCCCTGGCTGTCTAGCACAGTCAACCCTCCACTTCTTTTCCCTCTGTGCCACTGAAGAGCTGGGAAATTCCATATTTCACAATAAGCCTATCTTCAGGGATGGGCTGGCTAGAGGCTGAGGAATGAACCAGGTCCTCACTACGCAAAGTGTGCCCCACACAGCGTTAGTACAGCATGCATCTTGCCACAAATGCAGAATCTCAAGTCCTCCAGCCTGGACCTTGTAAATCACTCTGCACTGTGGTGTATGTGTTTGTGTGTGTGTGTGTGTGTGTGTGTGTGTGTGTGTTTTGAATCCAGGGCCTCATGCACACTGGGCAAGGGATCTCCTACTGAGCTACATCCCTAGTTCCTCATTCTCCCTTTGAACAGCCCCGCCCCCCCGCACCAGGTGATTTCTGTGCATATGAAAGTTTGAGAAGCCCAGGACCAGATGCTCTCTCCAGCCCTTGGAAGCAGAGATCTGATATCCCAAATGCAAATTTCCTAGGCCTTCTATCCAGAACACTAGGACACACTGCCTTGGAGGGTAGAAGTCCAAGTTTCCTTCTCTGTATGCTGAGGGTTAGGAATTTACCCACCCAAGAAGCATTTTAAAGAGGGAGACACTTTTCATTGGCTCCTACTATGCACAGAAAGGCAGTGGAAGTTCAAATGTTTCACAGGAAGCTTGACCTTGCTTGAGCCCCAAAGATGTCTCCATGAGGCCCACTGTTTCCAAGAGGCCTGGAGACTTTGGTGTCACAGCACAAACACAGTGCTTTCATCTGAACCACAGAGGCATCCCTCTGGGGGCTCCACAGCTCTGAAGTCCCTGGAAGGTGGTGTTGGCTGCTGTGATTCACAGATTAGCACAGCCATTGCCACTGTGAACCAAGACACCCCAGCTACCCACTTTGGGAAAGAGGTCTTGGCATTGCAATTCAATGACAATTGGTTGGCTTCAGCACCAGGCTTTTTGTGCCCCAGGGATGGAGAGACAGAGACTGACCCAAGGCAAGCGCTTACTCCTTGCTACCAGGCACCCAGTAAACTTTCCTATGCAGGGAGGAGACAGCGGTGAAATTTAGCAAGGGCCCAACTGGTCCTGCCCTTGGAATCTCCTCTTCCCGGGCCAAACACTGGTGTAGCTACTGCTGTCCTCTTTGTGGATATTTAGTAAAATCTTCAGGGCACCTGTAGGTGGGGTCAGCCCACAGCTTGCAAAGAGAAGACTGGGTCCTCAGCACCCTCCTAGAGAGCTATACAGTGCAGTGAGTGACAGTACCTACCCCAAAGGGCTGAGCTCTGTTACAATCGCAATGTGGAGATGAGAAAACTGAGGCACAAAGCACTGAGGTCCTTGCCTGAGGCTGACCCTTGGGCACTGCCTATTGGACCTGATATCTGGGCAGGCTTCTCAAGGTGAGGACAGTTCAGTCAATTTCTCTCCCAGTAGGACTTGCCCATGATGTGATCCCCCAGCAGGGGAGCTCAGCTGTGCCCTAACTGCTGGACATGTTCCCAAGGTAAGCTCAAGGGCAAGTGTTCCATTGAACATACTTAGGGAAACACAGTGCAAGATGCTGTCAAGAAAAATCTTATCTGGATAGAAAGCATCCTGGCCAGGACACAGTTACACCACTGCGGGGGACAGGTCTGGAAGCTCTAGACTTGGGATAACAAGGACAGAATTAGTTCCTCTTCAAGGGTGCCATGCTGGAGAACCATACCTACCCATTGAATGACATAGTGTCCCCCTTCTGCCAGCCCTAATGCTCCAGGACCACCATATCATCCATGCCTGCCAACATCCCCACCATCAACAGGTTAACCATCCTGCCAGGCCTTTATCCACACAGCCTTCCTGGGATGCCCACCCAGCCACAGTCATCCCATATCACCCAAGCCAAAAGCCATCAGCCCAAATCTCAGTCTGACATGAATGGGTTGCTTGACTCAAGACAGTAGACATCTGGCTCCTTTTGTCTCGAAATCACTATTTATTATAGTCTGTGTCCTTCAAGACTCATAGTTCAATAAATCAGAGAGATAATAGGCTCAACGCTTTGTGAAACTGTGGTAGCCCCCTTTACAAGAGGCCATTACTTCTGCTCCTCATAAGAATCCTACAAAGTAAGTATCATGATGTTCCTTTACAGATGGAGAGATCAAGGCTCGACTCGATCACCAGCCTGAGATGCCCTGCTGACGGGTGTGAGATCCACCATTTAACTTGGGTCTGTGTGGCTGCAGTCTGTGACGTTCTAAAGAGTGCATTTCCATAGAGAGAGCCAGGAAAGAGAAGCACAGGCTCCCTGCACAAGGACAGGCCAGCCAGAACTACCCCGTGACTGGGACGGGAGAACTTCTCCATGGCCACCCGCAAGTGATCCAATCAAAGGCGAGTATCTGAAGGTCATTCAGTGCAGCAGTCCCCAGGTGAGGACGAGACCAGGCACAGGGGCCAATCCAGAAAACAGAGTTTCAAGGCACTGAAGCTGCAGCTCTGATTGAATCACCAGGCCAGACCCTGGGTGATTACCAAGCCATAATGGGGTCTGATATTTATATTAGTCACGAGCCTGACGGAGAAAATGTGTTGTTTTCTCAGACACAGCCATGGAGACAACACCTCAATAATTCATTACATGCAGACCTTCCTTGATCAAACCCAAGTGCCTACAAGGGCATCAGCTCAAACTGAGAATATCAGGGAGACTGTGAACAGCCACACACAGGCTCCGGAGCAAACCACAGCTCCATGAGGAAGGGGGCCTCAGCTTCCCCAGATATTTAAAGAGAAGTAGTCTGTGAGCTAGATGAACAGAGGAAGGGAGTAAAGACACAGAAGTGGTTCCAGGCTGAATTCCTAAAGGATTGCTAGAGAACTACAAAACACAGGCAGGACCAGAGATTTTACCCATAATGCCCCTCTCCTTTCCCTCTCCTATGTGGAATCCCAGAGTGGGAAGGGACAGCAGAGCTCACAGATTTCAAACCTCCTATTTGACACACAAGGAAAGACAGAGAGGTTAAAGGACTTCTTCCAAGTTGTGGCCTCATCCAGGCTACAAAACACTAACGTGCTGCCACAAAACATAGTAGCTCCTCTTCACCTTATCTGCAGCTGGACTGGACCTCAAAAATGCCATTTTCAAGTGAGTAGAGAGTTCTGATGAAATCCAATAGGGTAAAAAAAAAAACAGCAATAATGTGAAAAGGTACAACAAAGAGCACACAGTACCAGGATGACCATGCCCAGGTGGCCAGTGGGAGAAAATGTGGCCAAGTTTTCTCTTTTACAACCTTTAAAAACTCTACATTCTACTGTTTTCAAAATGCAAAAGTCATTGGCTCTATGTAAATTGGAGACCAAAGGTACTCATGGGAAGAGACCCCACACTGCACATGCACTGCCTCAAAAATGATGCAGACCCAGACACCAAATGCGTGTGATTTGGAGCACCCTGCTGAAACATCTCTCGCTCTGAATTTCAGATGCTGAAAAGGCTTGCCTTCCTTGGGACTCCACCTCCGCTCAAATCACCATGGGCCTGGATGAAAGTGAGGGAAGGTGAACACATCCAAGGATGGGTAGAACTCTGCAGGAAGCAGCCAAAGTTTGCTTGGAAAAGCCAGCACTAAAATAACTGTTCTCAAGTTAAGTTAAAAACTTTCTTCTGCACCAAGTCTCAACAACACTATCAAATGGCTTGGAAAGCAAAAAAGAAAGAAGGGCCAAAGAATGTGACTGCAAAAAAAAAATGCAGACCCCAATGGTAAAAAGAAAAGCTTAGAAAGGGCCTGATTTGCCATTATTGGTCATGATGAGCTGGCTACACACCATTGCATTGAACAAATCAAGGGGCGGGCGTGTTTTAAAGTGGCCTCAAGATAGAAGAAATAACTTAATCTCATCCTATATTGGCCTCACTTATTTTCAATCAACCAAAACCCATCTCGTCCCAAGTTGCTTGCTTATAGAAACTTGCAGCTATGTGTACTCCGCTGGTCTTAAGGTTGCAAAATACAGCCAAAGATTTACAGATTGTTATTTCTAATGATCATTGCCAAATCCCTATTTTCTTATGAAAAATTACACAAGTCTCGCTTGGTCATCACTTAGGAAAGAATCCTTATGTGAACTATCTGACGAGCATTTCATGACAGACAGGCACTGTGGTAGCATTTACATGTTCCTTAGAGTAAAAAGATTTTAGAAGCGATGTTTAAAACCCAAGGATCACAAAACCAACACATCTTATTCTGACTCATTGAAAAGTTTTCATTCTATCAAAATTGCCCACTTCCTGAAAAACAGAAGGCTGTCAAAAAGTTCACTCAAATCACTCTGTCTGGAGAATATTGTAAATGCATGCAACTGTGAGCTATCATTCCCCTAAGGACAGTGGCTGAATCTCAGTAAAAGGGGAAAAAAATTCCAGAATTGAAGTCTGTCAGGGGGAGGTGGAGGAGAGGAACTGTGTGACTAAGAAGGCTCTGTGAATGAGTGTGTTCCCAGGGGGTGGGCTAGGCAGGGGGCATCTCCAGCACTGGTGCTTAGAATTTTGCTTAATCCAAGGGATTCTTCCAAAGGTGGGAGGTCTTCCTCCTTGACCTCTAATCCAAAGAAAGCTGGATAGCCAACCTCTGGAACCAAGCAGAGAAGTGAGAAGACAAGGAAGAGAATGTTTTTTTTATTTTTCTCCCTTCTTGCAACACACCAGTATTTTCCAAAACACAAACGTGCTGCCACAAAACACAGCTGAGCTCCAGTAGCACCCAACATGATGTATAATTAATGACCGGAGACAGCGCCTGGGTTCGCCCTTGTGTTTGTACAATCAGCCTTCACCTTAGCCCCTGGTTTTCCTCCTTCTGTCCTTAGTGGCCAGGAGGCTGCTAAGAATTGCTGTGCCATATGAAGTTTGAGGGGTCTTGGGATTAACTTTACTAAGAAAGGTGCAAACATTTACAGACCAAGGTGTGTGTCTACTCTACACAGTTCCCCTAGACATCCTCTTCCTCCAAAAACTGTGAGTGTTGTAAAGTCATCTAGAATGGCAATTACTCAAAAAAAAAAAAAAAGGTAGCTCTGTCCCTTTTCCCCATTCTTTCTTCTCTATTCTGCGGTTTTCTATTAAACACTGGCTTATTGCCCCAGCCCTCATCTCCAGCCAGTGGCAGGTGGTGGAGAGAGACACCTCTAAGGTCACGGCCAGGCGGTCATCCTAGCAGCCACACTTCCAAGGTGTAGCGAGCCTGGTGGGCGTCTTTGCCAGGAATAGCCTAAACCACCTGGAGCTCCAGGAAGGGGCTCCGTGAAACCGCGGCCTCCGCGAGCTCTGTGCGGCGGGTGGCCCTAGAGCTCCAGCTCTTTGTTGCTGGTAGCATTTCTGGGGACCCAAAGTGCGTGGCCTGGGGACAGAAGTACAGGGGCAGTCAAAAAAACTTGGGGTGTGGACATGTTCTACAAGAATGTCTAAAGACTAGAGTGGGAGGTGACATCAGATTTGTGACCTCGCCACCTTCCTAAAGTCCCAGCCCTATGGTTGCCTCCAGTTCTGGGATGGATCTCCCCAACTTTCTCTGCCCCCCTCAGGTACCCAGCTTTCTCTAGCCACGTTCCTCCTCCGGGATTCCCTAGTACAAAAGAGTTCCCCCCTTGCCGAGGCACCTTCCCTTCTTTTTGGGGCCCCACGAACTCATCTCTGCAACAGGATCCTGAAGTGCGACTGTGCTCCCCTGGCCCACCGCGAGCACCCGCGCCGCGGCAGGTGAGGGGGGCGGAACATGCACCCAGTGGTCCCATTTCGTTTGTCCCCACCGGACTGGTTCTCCTCACCCTGCACCACAGCACCCGAGAGTCACGTCCCCCACCCCGGCCCCAACCGCAGCCGACTGCAACCCTACAATAAACAAGGGAAAGGATCCGGCGTCCGAGTCCCGAAGCGCACCGGTTGCGGACAACTCCTCACCCCCCAGCGCGCTCCGATCGGAGGGCGCAGGGACAGCAGTGGGAAGGGAAGGCGAGGAAAGGAAAGCAGGCAGGGTTGGAGGGAGGCACTGAGCCCTGCGGAGCGAGGAGGTGGGTTGCAGGGGATGCGGGGAAGCGGCGGGGCTGGCGCAGGGGGTGGGCGCCCGGGGCGCGCTTACCTTCGTCTTGCCCCCGCAGTGGCAGCAAACGGTCCACAGGTACTTGAGCGTCCGCCAGAGCAAGATGATGAAGAGGCCACCGAAGAAAGTCACCATGGAGGAGGCCAGGAAAGCCCACCACATGCGTTGGCCCCGGCTGTCGCACGGCACCTCCATGGTCACCGGGATGATGAGCGCATCCATCTTGGGCTCGTGGACCGAGGACGAGGAGGAAGAGGAGGAGGAGGAAGAAGAGGAGGAGGAGGAGGAGGACGCGTCTAGGCTGAGATGGTTCGCGTGGATATTGCTACTCATTCTAAGACCGCTGCCTCCGCCGCCGCCGCCGCCGCTGCTGCTGCCGCCGCCGCCACCATTTGCCATAGCTAGCAACGGGCGGCCGGCGCAGGGGCTCGGGGGAGCTCCTCCCGCCGCCAGCGCCACCCCGAACACCCATCAACAGCCATGTTGCTGCTACTGCTACCGCCGCCGCCGCCAAGCGCTGGGAGGGGGGCGGGGAGGCGCCTGGGCTAGGGGCGCTGTGCGCGACCTGGCTGGGTGCGCGGAGATATATACAGCTAGTCGCCGCGCCCGCCCTCCCCCGCCGCCGGCCCGCCCGGGGGGAGGGGATGGAGCGCGCGGGCGGCTCCCCCTCCCCGGCCCGCGCCCCGCTCACCCCGGGCTGCGCTGGCCCGAGCGCCCAGAACCAGGGAACGCCGCGGGCCGTCCGCGCCCGGGGTCTCTGCCGCCCCCGGGCCCGCCCGGGCTCCGCGCGCAGGCCCGGGTGCCCTGGGCGCCGCGCCGCCCGCCGTGCGCCAAGCGTGTGCGCTGCGCTCAGGCCGGGGACCCCCCTCCCCGCACGCCTCTCGCGCCGCTAACTAGCCGCTCTTGGCTTATTAAGCGGCACCTCGTTAATAATATAGAATCGGCCCCCGGCGCCCCAGCGCCAGCCTGCCTTCCCGGCTGCGCTTGGCTCCTAATCGCCGCCCCTGTGCGAGCCGGGCCGCCGCCTCCTGCTAGCCCATGCTCCCTGGACCCCGAGTCGTGTCTCCAAGACGCTGAGCCTCCTATGCCTCCGCTCTCTCTTCCTTCTTGCCTCCTCCGGCTCCTCCTCGTCACCGTCCTCGCTGCCCGATCCTCTTCGGCGCGCGCCCCGCGCTCCCCGCAGCCGCCAGCAGTGGCAGCTGCAGCAACTGGAGCGGGCGCGGGCTCAGGCCGCCCGAAGCGGGAGGGGAGGAGGCTCAGCGCGCTGGCTCGCTTGGGCTTGGAGCTGGGCAAAGGCAGGCAGGCCCCTTCGCGGTGAACCTACACGTGCCTCTGACCACCCCAGCGTGCAGGGTAGTGCGCGCCCAGTCCAGCTAAGAACCCAGCACCTCTCTCCAATGATGCTACACACCCACACACACCCTCCCCCCTGTGCCAAGCGCCTTGAGGGACCCGGGGAGAGGGACAAGGCTCCAGGGCCAAAATGTTTTTTCCCAAAGGAGCCCTCAATGGGGAGGGAGGGGTGGTCAACTGTAAGCTTGATCCCACAGGCCCAGTGTCCCAAGATCATGGGGCTCTCAGTGTGAGGAAATTCCTGACCCAGGATACCTGACGACTATCAACCCCATATTTCGCTTTTCTTTTTATTTCTAGGTGCCCCAAGACCCCGCGTGTGGTCGAAGGGCAGGGCCATCTGGAAAGCTATGGTCTGTGGCCTCTGATAGCAGCAGGTGGTTTTTGGCCTTTGTAAGCAACAGAGGCGCCTAAGAGAGTAGGCAGAGGTGGACAGCAAGAGCAGCCTCAAGCATGATGCAGGCCCCAATGGACAACAGGGTTACTGAAAGAGTCCCTCCCCTCTTATTGAATCTCAGACTCCAGCTGGGAAAGGAGTGTGCCAGGCTTCATTTAAGCTCGCCTTTCCCGGTGTAGAGTCTTTCCTCCTCCCCACTTAAAGGGGTCTGGGTTTGTTCAGCAGCCCCCATCCCAGCCATAAAGCAATTCCCCTATTGATGTTCTCACAAGTTTTGCTCCCTCTGGACACTATGCTTCCTCCAGCTACCTGCTGGACCACAAATTTTTCCAGTGCTAATTAAAACAAAGATTATCACACTCTCCCCTCACTGCCCACAGTGATTTCCCCAAAGTTTCCAGCTCATTAGTTTAAGCCTAATTGGAATTCTCAGGTTCCCTTCAGTTCTTCCTGTGGTAGAGGCCCAAGTTATCTTCCTTAACTGTAGGGGCCTTCTCTGTCTGATTCAGGGTCAGTCCTGCCCTTGCCCTTGGAGGCTTAGGATGCAGAGGAGGAGTGGGGCCAGGCAAGGCCAAGGTGGGCAGAGACTGAAGGAGATGCCTAAAGCTTCAACTGGTTGATTGAGAATACCTTCATTGGGTTCAGTGTAAACATCTATTAGACAAGCATTTAGGCCAAAGTCAAAGAAAAAAATGGAACGCAGTAAGATTTCCTGAGTATTGGTATCCAAAAAGCAGTATGTAAAAGAACTGCAGATAATATTTCCGGAAAGCAAAACTGTCAGAGTTTCCATTTTGTCATCTGATGGTACCTCCAACCTTGTCCTTCTGCAGCCACTCTGACATATCAGTCTCATATATGAAAAGTCCTGGGTCTTTTTCAGTCCTGTGCTGGGGAGGAGTTCAAAGTGACTGCAGCATTGAAGTTCCTTTATTTTTTAACTTTTGAAATGACCACACTTTACTGTCTTTGTGCCTCAGCGTATGCAAAGAAAGTTAAGGACTTTCCTTAAATCAAGTCCAAGATTTGAAATTTTAAAATAAAATCCCCGAGATATAAAAAGAGAAGCAGAAGATAGGACCGCCTCACCAGTGGAGTTTAAAACCTCCACAATGGAGTTCCTCACTCACAAAATTGATCTTCTGCAAATCAACAAGTCTCCCTGAGGTCTTCCTACACCACCCCCCAAAAGCCTAGATCCCTGTACAGTGTCAGTCTCTGGGCTGTTAGCAAGAGGCTACTGGCCTTCTATCCCCCAATTGCAAAATCCACAGCCCTGTCTCTCCCCATCATCACCTTCATCAATTCAGTATCCTTTGAGAAGATGCTGGAAGGCCCCTAAGACACCCTCTTCTTCTGATTTCTACAGAGAGATTCACTGTCAAAATCATTAGTCTCTGTCCCACAATCCCCAGTTCCCTCACCACCTCCCTGAGTAGCCTGCCCGGTAGGTGTTGAAAGAAAACACCACCCTCCACTAGGGATTGATGACATTAGGCATTTTCCTAGCTCTCTCCAGCCACTTCTGCTCTGTCCAAAAACTGGTCTTACCAGTGTAGGAAGAGGTTCTGCCTCTTGGACCCAATGGATCCTCAAACTTCAAAGGAACCTTAGACATTTTCCATTAGTTGTGTTCCCTTATTTGTAAAACCTGAATAAAAACAGGGACCATACTGCCTACCTCACAGGGTTATATATAAGGATGAAAAAGAAAACACAATACAGATCTTGGCTGTGATACTATGACCTGAAAAAGTGGACAGGTTCTGAGCAGAGCTTCTGACCACACACCCAGACTCATGTGTGTGCATGCAGCCTGCTCTGCAGGAGATGCAAGGAGGGGAATTGTGAGCCCCTTACCCACTTTGCTATCTGCATTCCACAGGCCCCTCAGCTGGGATGAGGAATGAGGCAAGGTAATGCAGTTGCATCTGCACTCTGCTATGACCTTGACACTGCACCCAGAGGGCCCCAAGAAGAGCCAGGCTGTGGAGTCTCCAGGGCACAGCAGAGCTCCTCCATCCTGCATGGGGTCTCTGACCCTGTCACCCATGGCCACTCACTGTCTCTCCACTCCCTGGATGACCCAGGAAATGGAAGGAGTACAGAGAACCACCTGTATGTGGTCCCAGCACATCTTTACCTAATGTGGGTGTGTCCCAGGCTGGGAACTAAGTGCCATTGTATAAGAACCAAAGCTAAAACAAAAGTAGAAACTTCTCTCTCTTTTTAAAATACAATTTGGGCCATTTATTTGTTTCTAAATACATTTAAAATCCTCCCTGGGAGGAGGGCAGTCTCTTTCCAAGCTGCACTTTTATCTGCGGCAGCTTTCAAAGCAAATCAGAGGTTTCAAGTTTCTTAAGTATTCTAATCTGAACAATTTTAACTGACTAAAAGGAAATAAAATAAGTGCTTAAACATACAGACTAAAAAAGCAGAGTGATTAAAAGCCAAAGAGGACATTTATTTACCTAAATGTTGGCCCAGAATCACAATTATTGTGTACTGGATTTTCTTTTTCCCCAGCCTGAACCCAGTTCCAATACTCTGACGCTAATCTTGGCTGCTTCTGCTCTGGAGAAGCCAGGTGGTGACTCTTTAAGTGATCTAGCGCCTTCTTGTGGCTTTTACAAGAATATCACCTTTTGGTCATTGACAAAAAGGGGGCTTATTCCAACTGTCTGAAATTTGAGATATGAAAATTCCAAAGAAGAAAATCCTACTGTTAAAAAAAGAAAAAAAATAAGTGTAGTCATGGGGGAGGTGTACATAGATTGGGGCAACAATGATAAAATGATTCAAATTTTCAGTTAGCAATAAGTTCAAGAGATCTAACACCACTACTACAATTAATAACACTGTATAATTGAAAGAGAATAGATGCTACGTTTTCTCACCACAAGTAAACAATAAGCATGCATGAAAATACATATGTTAGCTTTATTTAACCATTTCACAATGTATAGATATATTTCAAAACGTCACTTGTACACCAGAAAAAAATACACAATTCTGTTGATTTAAAAAATAAATAATGAAAAAAAATGTGGAGAAAATGACCACCACACTATTATTAACTTACTAATGTGGTTAATAATTAGTTCATCATTATTAACTAATATTACTAATATTAACCATTCAGTTACTGGATCTATCAACATATCAACTGTTGGGATGAAGGCAGCAAATGAGGTTCAGATCATTACCAGATTTGGTGTCAGATCTGAGCTATAATTATTATTGCTTCATTGACCTTGTGTTCCCTTCTAAGCACTCAAAAGTACTCCTCTTTCTTATCTTCATTAATCTTCCTAATCTCTTTGTGATATAAGAAAGGGCAGTAACTATTCTCCTGCTTTACAGATAAGGAAACTGAGGTTTAGATCTGTGCATTACTTGACATGACAGGAGAATTTGCCACCTCTGGAACAATTTGTGCCTTTGTGATTTATAAGAAGAAGCCAGACTTCAGTGACCCAGCACTCAAAACTAGGTCCCAGGGTCTCTGAGTGCCAAAAGCGAACTCTGGTTCCCGAGATAGAGAGAGGCAGAGAAAAGGCTTTGAGCAGTTTGTTTCTCATATTTATTTCTTCTTATAAAACTAACTCACACCTACTGGAAGGAATTTGGAATACAAAAGTTTCATAAAAGAATATAGAGGCCACCTGGCATCCTACCACCCACTGATACCGCTCAACATTTTTGTAGATCTCTTTCACACTTTCTCTCTTGGTGGGTATTTGCAAAATTAAGATTAGATTAAACACTCAGCATTTATCCCCTTAACATTAAATTGCAAGCATTTTCTCTTTTTTATTAAATATCATGGAAATGCTATTTTTAAAAAATAATTGAATAATATTCCAACAACTGGCATATTGCTGACATTTGGGTTATTGCAAAATTTAATATATTTCAAAATAAGTTCTCCAACGGTGCACAAGTGGCTTATAGTAGTTGAAAAGCTGTCTGGAAGGTTTTGACTGACAGTCTTCCTTCCTAGCCCCAGCCCCTGCCCTTTAGGGAGAGCAGGTGTGAGGACAGGTGCAGTGGAGTCAGTCTGGCTGTGGGAACTGCCCCTCCCCACTGACCTCAGAGCAGCCGATGACTGCCAGCCATTGTGGTTTCAAAATAAGTCTCCCTTTTCTCACAAAATCTAATGCCTCTGGAGAAAACAGTGCTGTGGTCTCACCATATTGTCCTCAACCATAGTTCCTCTTGCCATTTACAGGACCATTCCCCAAAATGACATCCATGGTTTGGTCAACGTGGAGCCAACTTGTGGCTCAGACCCTGGCTGAAATTACCTTTCACTTACACGATAAACAAGTCAGCCTAGTAGCTGCCTCTGCCCAGTGGCTTTAGCAATGTTTGCTAATAAGAAGAGTGGCGAGCACATCCTTCCTCCTTAGGAACTCTCTTGGGCATAAGGAGAGAAGTCAAGAAGACAGACATCTCTGGGGACTTCATTTGCTTTCAATTCTGACTTGCAATCTCGGTGTCCTTTGTCACAGTATTATTCAAAGCAAGATCCCTTTGTTTCATACTGACAACCACCTCCCTTGACAGTGTAGCCTTTTTCAGCTTCAGTATCCCACAGTTGATGAGTTTCCTGCTTCCCAAAGATGGGCTTATAATTTAAAGTTTCCAGAAGATGATAAACCATGGCATTGCTTTTGCTATGCTTTTGCAAAGACAAACCAAACGACCAAACAAAACAGAAACCCAATCTAGCAGTGTCCTGAGAATTGCAGAAGAGTAAGTCCTCAAGGGAATATATACCAATAAACTGGGCTGAGTTCAAGAGGAAAGTTCATTAAATGTCTTTATGGAAGAAGAGTGCTATGACTCTGAAGAACACCAATAGATTTTTCAGAAGGTAGGAAACAGCATGCTAGGAATGCTGTGTGAGGACAGGAGGGAGAGATGGAACCTTGCCTTGGCCAGAACTGAAGTCCTCAAGTCTACTGCCAGGAGAGATTTTCCCAGCAGACATTGTGTGCCTGTCCTACTAATCCAGAGGGAGAGCTGGAGGTGGAGGTGACATGGCTGTCCTCTGGGCCATTCTAGAAAGTTCAGAGAGGTGTGAACCCTGGCTTTCAGACCAGCCCTCATGGGCACCAGGACACTGAAGCTAAGTGCCTTTTCGGCAAGGTGCTAAGCCAAATAGAAGCCATGCGAAATTTCCTTTTGGTCATCTAAAAATCTCATTTGGTTTTCTCTTGATCACAAATGCAAGTTATTAGAGCAAAGGAACCCACGAACTGCCCCAGCAGGCCTGGGCACTCCTGGGTGATGGATGGCCACGGGCATAAAGCTTTTCTTTGACCTGCTCCTGGCTCTTCTGTCAGGATCTTTGTGCTGACACTGTACTGAGACAGGACGGTTGGTCTGCGTAAGCGGTGTTTATTTCAGAAGGAGATATATGTTCTGCCTAAAGTACCCTGGCTAAGGTGGGAATTCCAACCCCTTTATCATTAGTGCAGAAATGCAATGGCTCAGAAACCAGGGGACCCCAAAATGACTTTCCATTAAATTTGATGGAGAAACCATTTGGGTCAGAACCAATCTAAAGTTTTTCTAAAGAATTTATCAGCACACACACTGTCCAGGGGGCCCTTGCTGCTCACTCTTCCTGGGGTCTTCCATGAAGGCTGGAGGAGTCAGCCCTTCCTGGGAGAGGACATGGCAGGCAGAGAAAGGGCACAGAGGCCAAGCAAGCCCTTCCTCCCAGGGCAGTGATGGTCATGACTGAAGACCCACTGATGAGGTTGGAGACCCCAAAGGGCACATTAGAGGTCCCCAGATAATAATGTAAACAGTTCCCCATGCTTAGGTCACCGTGTTGCTAACTTTCAGTTTACTGTCGATTATGGTTTGGATATGAGTTGTCCCCTAAAAGTTTATGTGTGAGACAATGCAAGAAGGTTCAGAGGAGAAATGATTGGGTTGTAAGAGTCTTAACTCAATCAGTGAATTAATTCCCCGATATGGATTAACTGAGTGGCAACTGAAGTGATAGGGTGTGGCTGGAGGAGGTGGGACTTGGGGGCGTGGCTTTGGGGTATATATTTGTATCTGGTGAGTGGAGACCTCTCTCTCTCTACTTTCTGATCCTCATTTGAGCTGCTTCCCTCTGCCACACTCTTCTGCTATAATGTTCAGCCTCACCTTGAGCCCCAAGGAATGGAGTCTGCTGTCTATGGACTGAGACCTCTGAAACCCTGAGCCCCCAAATAAACTTTTCCTCTTCTATGATTGTTCTGATCAGATCTTTCAGTCACAGCAGCAAAAAAAAACCGACTGAAACACTGTCTTAATCAGCGTTTCATTGATGTGATCAAAAGACCCAAGAACAACATAAAAAGAGGAAAATTTGATTTTGGCTCACTATTTCAGAGTTTCTGTCCATAGTCAGCCCACTCCATACCTCTGGGCCCAAAGTGAGGCAGAATATCTTGGTGCAAGTCTGTGGCAGAGGAGAACTGCTCAGGGTAGCGCAACCAGAAAGCAGAGAGACCTCTGCTCAAAATACAAACCCCAAAGGCATGGCCCCAGTGACCTTCTCTTCCAACCACACCCTACCTGCTGATAGTTACCACATAGTTAATCCATATCACTGATATTAAACCTCTCATAAACTAATCATTTCACCTCTAACCAATCCTACCATGTCTCAGACATGAGTTTGGGTAGGTGGGGGGGAGATACTTCATACCTAAAACCAAAGCACTTACTTAATATTGGTTTTCAGATCACCTCCTCCTTTCATTTACTTAAATTTATTTCAAAAGGAAATTCTGTAAAAACTAGATTCATGGGCAACTGTCACTGCCATAGAAAGCAGATAAATAAAAACAAACTAAATTAAATAAATAAATAAATAAATAGAAGGCATCATTATCACAATGAATGAAAGCAGTGCTGCTAGGAGGGACATTGGCATTGCCAACTAATGGCTTCTGCCTGGGGCCAGGCCTGTCTGTGCTAGAAGGAGAAATGGGTGAGTGCTCGAAAGTGACACAGTCACCCCTGGCCATCAGATTCCAGAGAGCCTGTTCCAAACTTTCCCATGGGGGCCAGTGAACAGCATGCTCAGTGGACACTTAGGTGTCTATCCCCTCCCCGCCACACTCCCAGGCCATCTTAATTCTAGAGAGGAAACCACTCTAGAGAGTCTTTTGTCTGACTTTTTCTTTTTACTGTAAGGGAAGTGAGATTTGTGAATATCAAATAACCTGCCCAAAGCCTCTTTGTGACTGAGCTGAAGTTGGAATCCTCATGGGGTCCCCTCAATGCCCTCTTGAATACCACCTGGTCAGCAGATGGGCCTGCTGGGGCCTGGGGCAAGTGAACTTTCCTTACCATTATCCTTTGGCTCCCAGCAGGTCTCTAAAATCCTTTCTTGTTGACCTTTCTTTAAAATGCTAATTGCGTCTGTGAGGCTCAAGGGGCCTTTGCCCCATTGGGAGCCCCTGCCAGGTGAGCCCCTGCTGTGAGTCAGCACAGAGAGCCCCCCAGCCCAGGGCTGGTGACTGGCATGCAGGGAGCTCACTGCCAGGCTTTGGCCTCTGCACACCCTGCAGAGCCAGGCACCCAGGGAGCCCAGGGAAGGCCTCCAGCAGAGGCTCCACCTCAGCAGGTGCCTGGGCAGCTGGCTACTCTGCCTCTCCCTGGAGCCTGAGGCTAAGGGGGCACTTTGAAGAACCTCCATGGGACAGGACCTGGGTAGGGCCAACCTGGACCTCCTCCAGGCAGCAAGGAGGCTGGTGGGGATGGGTGGCAGGGATGGGTGCCTCTGGGAAGCAGGGAGGCATGGGGAGGGAGCAGCACTGTGGAGAAGATCAAAAACACAAGTGTGGAGCTCGGAGAGGACGGAAAGCAGAGGAAGAGAGGGAGGTAGGACTGAGAAGGGAAAGGAAGGAGACCCAGGGGCAGAAAGAGAGAACCAGGAAGACTCCAGAAGCAGAGCAGAGGCCACAGCCAGCCTGGGGCTTGCCTGGCTGCTCCACTTCCTTTCCAAGCACCCATGGCTTCTGGCCCTAACAAAGCAGGGCTCCAAAGCTTCACCTGCGGGAAACACCTCACTCTCTTGTAAAGGGAGACACAGAATCCTGGTGGCAAGTCCTGGCAGGTGAGATACACGCTCACTCCTGGCTGCCTCCTATCCCCGAGGATGCGTGCTTGAGGTGCCCCGTGCTCAGGCCTGGGGCGCCCTCCAACATGGATGTCCAGTCCTGTGAAGCCGCAGGTGTGCTCTGGCTGGAGGGGAGCCAGGGCTGTGTGTTAGGATGTGGGGGCGAGGCAGGACCCTTCATTGTGTTTTCAGTCCTCATCACCAAGACAAGGACTGGTAAGTGAAGTCCAGCAGAAAGTGTCTAGAGATGCTGTCCAGGCAGAGGGCCTGCACATGACCAGGCAGGGCTCGCATCACCATCAGTGGCCTGCAGTGAGGCAACCTTCACACGGACACCCCACCACCCCGCCTCCCTGCCAGGGAAAGTGACCAGGACACTGGTCTCTCCAGCTGAGTGAGCAGGGCCTTAAGGCCAAGGGAAGAGAAGGGAAGAGAGCGTCTCAATGTCACATGTCCTGTCGCAGTGCTTCAGGGCCTGGACTCAGTTCACAAAGGAGGAGCTATCACTTACTTACTAGGTAAATATTTATGAAGTGCCCATCACGTGTCAGCAGCTTGTGCTATTATTGGTAGTTTCAATAAACAGGGTCTTCCCATCCCCCCACCAGGAGGAGTCCCTGCAGGAGCTGCCACATGCACTTTAGAACTCAGTGGAAGTTCTGGTTCAAGGCTGCACAGGCCTGCTCTGGAGTTCCATGGAGCTAGGTTCAGATTTCAGTCCTGCTCCTCTCTCTGGCTTTGGGGTGTGGATTAGTTTTCTTAGCTTCTCAAGTTTCAACTTACCCCTCCATCTACTAGGGAACATAAAAATTCCTCCTCCATGAGCTGTTAGGAGGATAAAGTGGAAGAATCTGGGTAAACATCTCAGCACGGTGCCCTTCATGTCAGAAAAATGGTTATATCAACCTCTCCCTGCTTTCTCTGCATCTGCATGCTCTGAGGCAGAGTAAGGCAGCTCCTTTACCCTTGGGGCCTCAGTCCTGCAGCGCTGTCTTCTCTTTGCTCCTCCAGCTCAGCCCAGGAATAGTGCTCTTCTTCTTGACTCGCCTGTGTCTGCTGCTCAGGGATGTCCATCCTCCCTCCCCCTCTGCAGGACCTGCTCATTTCTCTTCTCCCCAGGCTGGTTGCTTCCCTCCATCTCAAGAACCTAAGTCTCAACAACAATGAAAATCTCACAGACTGACAAGCTCAGAAGTGGTGGAGACAGAGAGGTTGAAGATGGTGGGTTAGAGGAAGGCTGCACTTTCAGCTGCTTCTTGGCTTGGGATTCAAGCAGCAGGAGCACTGTTTGTCAGCAAGGTAAGTAAAAGAGGGATCGCACTAAAATTCAGTGCTGGACGGTTAGAGGGTCTTAGAGACTCAGAAACCTGCGTGCATTGAACAAAGAACAAGGAAGAGTGCCCTGGATCCAACTGGTGTTGGATATGGAAAAAATCTAGGGATCAGAAAAGCAGACTGAGAATCTAGCTCATCCAGAGGCTGCAGCACCCCGAATTGGTGTTTGAGAGTGCTCTGTGTCTTTCAACTGGTGAGAGCGGAGCAAGAGGAGGGAGCCATCTTGAGGCAGCCATGCTACAGAAGCCAGGAGATCATAGCAGATGCTGCCTGACTATCCTGCGATGTGTCCAACTTGTGGCCCAGGGAGTCCCCAGCAGAATGTAAGTGAAACAGGCACAAAGAAGATTGTGACCAGGTAGACATAAGTCAGAAAAACAAAGCGGAGCCCATTTGGTTTTCCCTTTGAGTCTGGTGGTTCATATGATCAGCTTTGAAGGGGGTCAGGAAACTGAATAGGAAGGTATAAATATACTCAGGGACTAAGTTTTGGAAGGCTGTGCTCATGGCAGCTGAGTGGGTGGAGGATTAGCGTCCCTTCTCTGCCAGTGGAATTCTTGGGACATTTTTGAGATCTGGACTCCCAACAGAGATCAGCATCTGCTAGGTCCTAGGAGTGTGTTGATTTAATCTCTGCAGAGCAGATACTTCGCAGCAAAGCCCCTGAGGCCTGGTTGGACCTAAGTCCCAGCCAAGGAATGGCCCACATAGAACCTCACCCTGGGAGTGCACTAATCCGGTCTGTGCATACAAAACTCCAAATGACAGCACTTCCCACTCTGTTCTGTCTTATACTGGCGAGAAGGGAAGCTGAGAGCTGAGAGAAGGGAAGCTGAAAGCTATTTCAACCAGCAAGAGATTGAGTCCACTGCAACTGGAAGCTCATTGAGCAACACAAAAAGAGGAAGGGGTAAATAAATCTAGGGTCTTGCTCTCTCTCCGTCCGCCTCTCTCTCTCTCTCTCTCTCTCTCTCTCTCTCTCTCAGTACATAGGCCAAGAAGAAAAGGCTATAAGGACAACTGGGGGTAGTTAGTGACCGTCCACATCCACTTTCATTTCCTGAAATGAAATTTTTTGATTCTTTCATTTTTCATTTTGGATCTTTTATCTTTTAGGTTCTTGTTATGCTTATTATTTTCTGGACTTGTATACACATACACATTGATTTTCTTCTCTCTCTTGTTTTTAGCATTTTTAGTATGTATTTATTTTTCCTTGTCTTGTTTTGAGGGTTAGGGTTTTTGTTTGGAATATTTCGGTTTTGGTTTTGCTTTGCTTTGTGTTTCTTTCTCTCCTTTCTCCTCCCACTAACAGCCAAAGTTTCCTATTCTTTCCTCTCACTTTACTTTTATAATAATCTTTTATTATTATTTTGGAACTAGGATTGAATCCAGAGACAATCAACCACTGAGCCACATCCCCAGCCCTATTTTGTATAATTTTTAGAGACAGGGTCTCACTGAGTTGCTTAGCACCTCGCTGTTGCTGAGGTTGGCTTTGAATTCCCAATCCTCCTGCCTCAGCCTCCTGAGCCACTGGGATTATAGGCATGTGCCACTATGCCCAGCTCTCTTCTTTTCCTTAAAACCATGTGGGTTAAAAAAACAAGACCCAACTATAGGTTGTTTGCAAGAGACTCATCTTAAAAGCAAAGATAACCACAGACTGAAAGTGAAAGGATGAAAATTGATATACCATGTGAATGGAGCCTGAAAACAAGCAGGAGTAAATATTCTCATTTTTAACAAAGCAGAATTTAAGGCAAAATTAATCAGAAGACACAAAAGAAGTTCATTTCATACTGGTAAATGGAAGAATCCAACAAGAAGATATAAAGATAGTAAACATTTATGCCCCAAACAATTGTGTACCTAATTACATAAAAGAGACACTACTCAAAGACTCAGTTGGATCCTGGTGAAATAATGCTGGAGGATTTCAACATACCTCTCTCACCAATAGATAGATAATGCAGAAATAAACTCAGCAGAGACTCTTTGAACCTGAAAAATATTATAAATCAAGGGCAGGTAACATACATCTATAGAATATTTCATCCCAAAATAGCTGCATACACTTTCTTCTCAGCAGCTCATGGAACCAAACATGTAGACCACACTTTAGGTCAAGTTCCTCCTTGCATCTTGACAGATCACAATGGAATCAAATTATAAATCAACACACAAAATTATATAACATATGGAGATTGAAAGTACACTTTTGAATGATCAATAAGTGAGAGAAGAAATCAGGAGAGAAGGTTTAAAATTCTTAGGATACAACAAGAACAGTGATACAACATACCAGAACTTCTGGTGCACTGAGAAGCCAATTCTAAGAGGAAAGTTTATAGATATGGGTGCTTATATAAGAAAATAAGAGAGATCCCAAATAGAAACCTAATGATTCATTGAAGCCCTTGAAAAGAAGAAAAAACAAAATTCCAAACCAGCAGGAGGAAGGAAATAATTAAAAGAAGAGCCAAAATTGATAAAATTGAGAATAAAAAAGCAATACAAGGATCAATGAAATAAAGAGTTGGTTGTTTGACAAGATAAACAAGAATGATAAGCAATTAGTCAAACTAATCAAAAGGAAAATAGAGAGGATGCAAATTAATAAAATTAGAAATCTAAGAAAAAGGAGAAAGCATCTCAGACATCACAGAAATACATAGAATCATTAGGGACTCTTTTAAAAACTTATACTTCAATTGTAAAAACTAGAAGAAATGTACACATTTCTAGATACATACAACCTGCCAAATTTGAATCAAGAGCACATGGAAAATCTAAATAGACCAGTAACTAGCAATGAGATAGAAGCAGTAATAACAAAAAATCTAACAAAGAGAAGTTCAAGATCAGATTGATTCTCAGCTGAATTCTACCAGGCCTTTAAAGAATAACTAATGCCAATGCTCCTCAAATTATTCCATGAAATAGAAAGAGAAGGAATGCTTCCAAATTCACTATACAAAACAAGTATTACGCTCATACCAAAACCAGATAAGGACACACCAAGGAAAGAAAACTACAGACCAATATCTCTGATAAATTTAGATGTAAAAATCCTTAATAAAATATTAGCAGATCATATCCAACAATATATTAAGAAGATTATACATCATGACCAAGTTGATTTTAGTACAGGAATGCAAGGATGGTTTAACATATGCAAATCACTAAATATAATTTATTGCATGAATAGAATTAAGGACAAAAATCATTTAATTATCTCCACAAATGTAGAGAAAGCCTTCAACAAAATTCAGCATCTGTTCATAATAAAAATACTGAAGAAACAAGGGATAGAAGGAACCTACCCCAACATCATAAAGGGTATAGATGAAAAACTCAAAGCCAATATCATAGTGAATGGAGAAAAACTAAAAGCATTTTCTTTAAAATCTGAAACAAGACAAGGATGCTTATTCTCACCACATCTATTTCATATAGCATTAGAAATTCTAGTCAGAGCAATTAGACAAGAAAAGGAAATTTAAGGGATAAAAATAAGAAAGGAGAAATCAAATGATCACTGTAGACGATAAGATCATATACTTAGAAGATCCAAAAAACTCTATCAAAGGACTGTTAGAGCTCATAAACAAATTTAGCAAAGTATCAGTTTAAAAATTCTACACATAAAAATCAGTAGCTTTCCTATGTACATAATGAATCTTCTGAGAAAGAAATCAGGGAAATAATTCCATTTATAATAGCTTAAAAAAAAACCTAGGAATCAATCTAACCAAGGAGATAAAAGATCTCTACAATGAAAACTATAGAACATTGAAGAAAGAAACTGAAGACCCAAGAAGATGGGAAAACTTCCCACAATTCATGGATACATAGAATTAATATTGCTAAAATGGGCATACTATCAAAAGTAATAGATTGAAAGCAATCCTCATCAAAATACCAATGGCATTCTTCATAAAACTAGAAAAAAAACAGTCTTAAAATTCATTTGGGACAATAAAAGATCCAGAATAGCCCAAGCGATTCTAAGCCAATAAACACTACTGAAGGTAACACAATACCTGACTTCAAAATATACCACAAAGCTATAGTAACAAAACTGCATAGTATTGGCATAAAAGCAGATACAGAGACCAATGGAACAGAATAGAAGACACAGAGACAAACCTACACAGATACAGTCATCTGATCCTTGCAAATGTGCCAGAATATTCATCAGAGAAAGGAAACTTTTTTCCCACATCATTCATAAATGGAGTATAATTTTTCATTTTTCTGGTTGTACATGATGTAGAATCACACCAGTTGTGTAGTCATATATGTACATAGGGTAATAATGTCTGATTCATTTCACTGTCCTTCCTACCCCCAAACCCCCTTTCCTTACTTCACTCCCCTCTGTCTAATCCAAAGTACTTCTATTCTTCCCTAGCCCCCATTCCTTACTGTGAATTAGCATCTGCATATCAGAGAAAACATTCAGCCTTTGGTTTTGGGGGATTGGCTTATTTCTCTTACCATGATATTCTCCAGTTCCAGCCATTTACCAGCAAATTCCATGATTTTATTCTTTAGCTGAATAATATTCCATTGTGTACATATACCACATTTTCTTTATTCATTCATCTGTTGAAGGGCACCTAGGTTGGTTCCATAGTTTAGCTATTATGAATTAAGCTGCTATGAACATTGATGTGGCTGTGTCACTGTAGTATGCTGCTTTTAAGTCCTTTGGGTATATGCTGAGGAGTGGGATAACTGAGTCAAATGGTGATTCCATTCTAAGTTTTCTGAGAAATCTTGCTTTATGTAGTGGTTGCACCAATTTGCATTCCCACCAGTAATGTATGAGTGTACCTTTCTCCCCACATTCTCACCAACATTTATTGTTGCTTGTATTCTTGATAATTGCCATTCTGACTGGCATGAGATGAAATCTCAGTGTAGTTTTAACTTGCATTTCTCTAATGGCTAGAGATGTAGAACATTTTTTTTATATATTTGTTGATTGATCGTATTTCTTCTTCTGTGAAGTGTCTGTTCACATCCTTAGCCCATTTATTGATCGTGTTATTTGTTTTTTGGTGTTAAGTTTTTTGAGTTCTTTATAGATCCTGGAGATTAATGCTCTTTCTGAGGTGCAGGAGGTAAAGGCCTGGAAAACCCCGGAACAGGAGCTTGTTGCCAGGGGAACCAGCCATGTAATGAGAGGGTTGGAAATTTCAGCTCTACCTCCTGATCTCCAGGGAGGGGAGCGGGGCTGAAGGGTGGGTTGATCACCAGTGACTGATGATTTAATCAATCGTATCTATTTAACAAGGCTTCCTGATCAGAGAGCTTCCAGGTTGCTGAACATGTGGAGGTTTCTGGAGGGTAATGTGCCTGGAGAAGGCCAGGAAGTTCCATGCCCCTTCCCCTGCACCTCACCCTGTGCTTCTCTTCCATCTGGCTGTCCTTCTGTATGCTTTGTAATATCCTTTATTATAAATGGTAAATATAGAGTGTTTCCCTGAGTCCTGTGACCTGTCTACAAAGTATCAAACCTGAGAAGGGGTTTGTGGGAATCTCTGATCTATAGCCAGCAGGTGAGAACGCAGGTCACATCTGGGACTAGCGACAGGTTCTGAAGGGGGGCAATCTCATGAGCCTTTAACATGTGGGATTAAACTCTAAGTCCAGGTAGCGTTAAAATTGAACTAAGGACACCCAGCGCCAGTCAGATCCAGCTAGTGTGGCAGGAAGAAACCCCTACACCTGTGCTAAGTGTGAATTAGGAAGGACTTTTCAGTTGGGCTTTGCTCTTGCACACTTACCCTGGGCAATCTTTGTGGAAGGCATCATTGGTTTTCAACCCTTCCATCTTCCAGGGGAAAAGCCAGCTCCCCACCCACAAGCCTTATCAGGAAGAGGCCTAGATGCCCTGAGAGGGGTCTCTACTGAGCCTCTATACTTGCACTGTAACCACCTGCTCAGAAACTGGAGGAGGGGAGGGAGATGGCTCTGGGGAAGCTGGTATTTGGTGATGACTGGGATGCTGCTTAAAACATAAACAAGTACATTTGTCTTCTTCTTACCCCAAATTCTACACCCAAACATGGTAGGCTGGTTGTGGCAAATTGGCTGAGATGGGGCCAACAGGACACAATCAGGCCATTTATCCTGAAATAAACTGGCCCTTCAGCTTCCCAGAGATATCTCATAACTCATCCCTCCATGGTAGCCTTGCAGGTCAATTGCTCCCACTTCAGAGCTCGCTAACTTTAACAATGTATCGACTATGCTAGGAGAGACAAGTCATCTGGTAGGGTGCTGGGAAAGAGCCACACAGGCTCTGCTGAATGGAAGTACATGGGGTACTCGCAGGCTATAAACTCCCCCATGGAATCTTTTGAAAAGGCGTCTCCTCCTCCCTCCTGGGGAGGAGTGGGCCAGTGCCCTAGGACTTGGACTTGGAACTTCAGTCCCCCAGATGCCTGCAGCTTTGTTTCTCTGCTTGCTCTTAACTTGGGGTCCTTTCTCTGAGGTCAAATAAGGATGGAGTCTGCAGTTCTGCCTCTGGACCCTATTTTTAAATAGCCTGTGATCTAATTATTTTTATGACCAAATTTTTATTTGACTGTTGGGCCACCCCTTGGACCATGTAATTACCTGATCCTAATTGCAAGCAGGAGTCCATGGCTGTGAGGTCTAAATGCAGGAAAGAGTTTTGCCATGCACACATGCACGATGCAGAGAGCCACAGCCCAGTTCTTCCTAAGTCGTTAACCAGTCTAAAGAAGTGTTCCATAAAAATCTTCTGGGCTCCATCCAAGGTGGTAGAGCCGGCATGGTCCTGAATGAATATTTCAGGAAGACCCGGAGCAACCGCAGGGAAGAATTGTGTCTAATCATGCACTTATCCAGATATTGTAGGAAAATTACAACCAAAAATACTCCAGAAGACAGCATGACCACACGGCCTGCGGCAGACTGCCGGTGCCAAGGCGATCAGGTTTTCCAAGAATGGCACAGAGAAGAAGACCTTGAAAGAAGTGAGCTTTCCTGGAAAATGGCCATGTCATGTTAGGAGGCTCTGGCAGTGTGTGAAACAAGGAAAGCTCCCCAGTGAGAAGAGCTGCTAGAGGAGGGTAGCCACAGGGAAGCAGAGCAGAGGCAGGAGCCACGAATCTGCATCTGCGTTCAGGACCCTTCAAAAAATTTGACCTTAGACAATTTAGTTAATGACTCTGATTGTCAGTTTCCCCATCTATAATGATGAAGATCATAGTGCCCACACAAGATTGAAGAAGAGAACAGGTTTAATGCATTTAACACAGCTCCTGGTACCCAGGAAACACTGGAGAAATAATAGGTGAGAGTTCCATCGCACACCAATAACATCATTTCAGCCAATGACGGACCACATATATGATGGTGGTGCCATAAGATTGTATCACCTGATAGCTGTTTTAGTTTGCACAGTCTGTAATGTTCACAGAATGACAAAAATCCTGAGGCATGTCCCTCTCATTAAGTTGTACCTGACTATATCCATATTTTCTCATTACCTTTGTATATCTGTAAAGCATTTTCCAATTCACAAAAGGCTGTACTGGCCATTTTTTCTTAGAAAAGTCTGGCTAGATCATTTATTCGTATGGTTAAGAAATCAAACCAACCTATGAGCACACGATGAGAATCTAGCTCTCTACTCACCTTCTCTCTTCTACTGCTGCCCATTCAAGAACCTCTGCTTAGATTTTTTTTTTTTTTTTTTTTACAGCACTGGAGAATGAGCCCAGGGCTGCTCTACTACTAAGCTCCATCCCCAGCCCTTTTAGTTTTGAGACAAGGTCTTACTAAGTTACTGAGGCTGGCCTCGAACTTGCAATCTTCCTGCCTTAACCTCCCAAGTAACTGGAGAGCACCAGTGTGCCAGGCTCTCTTTAGCTTCTTGTATACCCTGCAGTGTTCCTTTCTACACACACACATATTGGACTTTCCCCTTTTCTTACACAAAGGTAGCATTCTGTCCATACTATTCTTCTGTTTTCTATTTTTACTTTATAAATCTTATTTTGGACTCATCCTACTGGAGGCCTTTAAATGTTAGGCACACACACAAAGCTATCGTGCATCCCCTGGTATAGTTCTAGCATACTTTATTTAATGGGTTCCCTCTGAATGGACAGGTACTCTTTACTATTCCAAACTTTTATTGCTCCTGACACTGCTACCATGAAAACCCTTGTCCATGTCCTTCTGTTCTAGAAGAGGCTCATCCTGACAATGAATCATCGGCAATGAGGTCACTGAGTCCAAGGACACAAGCATCTATGATTCTGATCCATATTGCTGCCTGCTCCCCTTTGGGAGTGGGCCATTTTTCCCATGCCCCTTCATCCCCGCCAGCACTGTACAAGGGGAAGCAATCCCTTTAATTCTCTATTTTTTTTATGCTAACTACCCCTTATGTCTCCAAATGTTATGCTTAGCCACTGTTTATTCTCTGTTCTCTTTTCCATTTTAACAATATTGAAGTGTACAGTTCATTAGCTGTACACTTAAATTCATGATACCACCACCATCATCCACTTCCAGAGAATCTGCATCAGCCCAAACCCATTCTCTGCCTCAGGAACAATAGCTCCCTACCCACACCTGTCTACCCTGACACTTGCTCATAGAACATGGCTAAAGGGAACCAAGCTCTCCAGCAAGCCCCCCCAAATACTCCCACTTGCTCTCTGAACCACAGCACTCAGTTAATCATAAAGGGATGAAGATTTTTATTGTATGATGAGAGTCCAGTGTTACAGAAAAATTTCCCCTGGAAGAGAAAACCAAAATCTCGAAGTTTCACATAAACTTGCGAATGACTCATTTGTGTGCACAACTTCCCATGTGGGTCAGGTGGAAGAGGCTGCAAAGGGCAGTGGTGAAGCTGTAGCTCATGGTGAGTGGGGTCCAGGGGCTCAGAAAGGCGAGGCTGGGCTGGAGACAGATTTGATCGACTTCCTTGAAGAGGATGAGTCTTGCTGTCAAACAGAGGAGACTGAATCTATTTCTGCGTCTGGCAAGAGCTGTGTTTTCTAAGCCCCGCGGTTCTGTGGGCATCTCCTCACCACCACTGCCCTCTCCCCAGACTTTCCAGACTTGTCAAGATTCCTCTTCTCAAGCTCCAAACTCCCTGAGGATCACAGGGGAGCTTGGGGACAAAAGAACAGGCCTGGAGAGAAAGGCAGGCGCAGTAAGTAGAAGGAGCATGAACGGAGCTAACACAGAAAGAATGCTCAGCAGAGGCCTGGTGCCCAGCGAGCCCTCAGCAGCTGGTGACGACGGTGCAGGTGCTGGAGATGGCGACCCGTTGGTGAGAGACTCCTCTAGATCAGCTGCGCCAGTGGTAGCTCAGCTGCTCAGGTTGGAGCTGCTCACTTCTTCAGACCAACCTGGAATGTGTTCCCCTCCAGCTCCCCCCACAGGTCTTCAGTCTTCTTGGGCCACCCCAAGTCTGACTTCTGTTCCAGATAGGACACACCTTAGTCGGCTGAAGAGAACAATAATAGCTCTTCCTGGTGTCTCCTGTCTCTGACCTGAATATTCTATCAGTCTTCAAACATCTCTCATAAAATGTGGTTTCTAGAGCCTCATGGAGCATTTTGACAGATTGAAACAAGGGAGGCAGGGAGAGAACAGTTAGAGGGGCAACAGGTGAGGGGCTGGTGGAATCCGATGGACTGAGAGGCTGAGGGAGCCACATTAAAATACGTGAGTGCTTGGGTCAGAGGCTCACAGAGGTGTTTCCTCAGATCTCTGTCCACAGTGATGATCCACGGAGACACCAGTACTGGACTATTGGCTGTGTTAGCAGAGGGCCAAGGGGTGTCAGGGCTTGACCAAGCTCCAGAGTGGAACCCCTGGGGATTTTACTGTTTAATTGCTATTTCTGAGGCTTACCTTCACTTGAACCCATCCAGGTAGGAGCTAGGGAGATTTCACTTGCCCTCCACAAATGAACTTCTCCATTTTTAAGTGGAGAGTTAAGCTGTGATATGAAGACTTTGACTTGGCCCATGTTCCCGGGCCAAGTCCTGCCCTTGAATAGAAGACCTTTCTCTTCATTTCTCTTGATAACCTGCTGGTCATACAGGACAGAGCATAGGGGCAATGTACAATAGAACAAGGGAGGGGTGTGGGGTTGTGGCTCAGCGGTAGAGCACTTGCCTAGCATATGTGAGGCACTGGGTTCCATCCTCAGCACCACATAAAAATCAATAAATAAAATAAAGGTATTGTGTCCATCTACAACTAAAAATATTTAAAAAAAATAACAAGGGAGGAACTTTGAATATAGCTTTGCTGTCTTCCCCAGAAACCCCTACCAACCCCAAAGACTGTAAGGGAGCATCTCTACCAATATCTACTAATCAATAGTGGTTAATAGTGAAGATCCTACTAAGGCATTAACCTACCTAATAGGTTGCTAGATCCTTGGTGTTAGAATATATACATATATATGCAATTAGAATATATACATATTATACCTACACACATGTGATTTTTTTCATCACTAATTATCCAAGCCTGCATTCACTGCTGCAACCACTAATTTCCTAAATATCCATCCTTTACTTTCCATTGAGAACATCTCCATTCAGTACCCTTCCCCCTCATGTCACTTCTTTAGTTCCAATAACCTCTCCCGGGCAAATGCCACATCATCTCCCTCTTTTCCATGAAACCCAGGAACAATTTCAAGAATGAAGATAGTAGTCTCTGAGCAGAGCTCAGGGAAAGAAAGTTCGTGCTCACTGGTGTCCTCTCCTAAGGGTGCCTCCACCACAATGGCAAACAGAATAGCAGTCACAGGCTGCCCATGTCTTCCCAGTGGACAGCCCACAGGTTCACACAGCCAATTGCAAGATGCCTGGTTGGTGTAACGTGCCTGGTTGGTGTCTCCAATTTCATCACTGGCCTGGTTATTTCTGCATACCAGGAGAGATCCTGGTGGCCCAGCTTTGAGACTGGGAGAATTCTGTTTCCTAGTTGGTGGATAAGAAGCTCAAGTTCAGCTCTGTTCCTTGCCTTGGCCCCAGTGAGAGGCCATGCATGACTGCACATAGACATCCTTTTCCCTTTCCAGGCTGCGGCTACAGGTTCTGTCTGGCAAAGTCCATCTTCATTGGTGCTGTCTGATTCCCCTCCCACACACCTTCTCTTTTCTTTTTTGGATCATAGTGTCTGCCTGAGTTGGCTCTAATGAGTCAGTTCCACCTACTTTTGGTCAACCTCCACTCCTGCTTGGTCCTCTTCCAAGACAAATGCAAAAGCCACAGGGGGCTGGAGAGTTGCCCTTGTGAGAATGGCCCAACAGAACTTCAGTTAATCTCTCAGGTTGCCTGCAGGACCTCCAGCATGAGACCAGGGACCACCAGCCAAGCCTGGCGGGGGCCCTGGCTGGCAATCTGGGCAGACAGGAGGTTAGGGCATCTTCACCTGTGCCTTTCAGCATGAGGACCAGTTCCGGACCTCATCACTGTCACAAATGCAATGGGGTCAAAGATTTTGCATTCCTAAGTTCCAGAGTAAGAATGAGAAAGAGATGGAGACAGAAAGACAGGGAAAGAGAGAAACAGAGAGAAAACTGAGAGAGATAGGCTGTAGAAACAGAGAGAACCTCTCTCCAAATCTGGCCCTGGCCCATCTCTCACACCCTGACCTCTAACTGTGCTCATGCAGGTCTTTGAACTTCTGCATCTCCTGTTCCCCAGCACCTGTAGTGGCTCTGAAATTTTTATGTAAGTTGATAATCTGATTAGAAAAGGGGGCCAAGGAACTTCTTGGGAGGCCACATTTGCATAATGAGCACACTGTTTTGATTTTGACTGACAACTGACTTGGGATGCTAATAGTCTGTTCCCATTTCCAGGCAGAATTTCTATTCCATTGATTCTGCCCGTTCACTCTAGTCATTCTCTTGACCCTCAACTCATGATGTCATGCCCAGGCACCTAGCCTTGTTCAATCCCTTCTCTCCCTTTATCCAAACTCTGCACTGAGCTTCCCAGGCTCTGTAACCCAATGGGACCCAATTAGAAGCCATTCAAAGAATATTTCTCACTTAATATGTCAGCAAGGCATGGCAGCTAGGTTGATGCCAGATGCTACCTAGCAAGCCCTGGCTCTATATAAAGTTTGCAGAGCACTTCCACACCCTATTCTCTCACAAACATGTTATGGCTCCCAGACAGCAAGGCTTAACTCTCCATTCTGAAGACAAGGAGAGACATAATGGCTGCCAGAACACAGCTTTCAGACACAGATTCAACTGGAAATCCCACCTCTGACATCAGTTGCTTTGTATGAGCAGAGACAGCTCAGAGACGCTGTTTGCTCATCTGTAAAATGGAACTATAGTTACCTGCTTTGCAAAACTTGCATTATCTCTAGAAATGAAGTAATTTAGGGGTCTAGCAAGGAACGTGGAATGGAGTATAAGCTCCTAACGGCTAGCAATTTTTTGGTGGTGATGGTGACAATGAGGACAATGGTGATGACTATACCAAGACATGGGTAGTGGTGATCTTGTTTATCTATATTTTTTATAGGTAAGTATGGAAAATATCTTCCCTCTCTCTCTCCCCCCATCTCTCATGTTGGGGATCAAATCCAGGGCCTTGCACATGCTCTACCTCTAAGCCACATCCCATCCCAGTAAACAGTATCTTTAAGGAAAAAAATGAACTAAGCTCTTTCCAGTATGAGTGCTTTACTCTCCTGCCCAAGGGTGACATGTGGGTTCTGGGCAGGTGCTGTCTGGACGCCTGGCCAAAGCCTCATTCCCCACGCTCCGTCTCACTCACCATGTATTCAGGCCCAGGTAATTGTGCCCAGCAGCTGCCGGTGCCCACGTAAGTGTCCCCAAATTGCTCCGGGTGGCCTTTCCAGGCAGGAGCTCTTCACAATTAGTCCTGGCTTCGAGATGTTGAAAGACAAGTGATTATTTTGGGGAATTGCTTGTCAGCAAGAAGATGCGACTCTGATAGGACATAATAGGGGCCGCGTGTTAATTACCATCCGCAAGATGCTATCACATCATTTCTTCAGCCACAGCTCATTAGGCATGCCAGCCGCAGCTCCCGTCATTACGGCGGGTTTGTTATGATGCGCAAAGAAAAAAGCCTCGCAAATGAGGACAATTTGAAGACTTTGTGGATGCACCCACATGCAGGTGGTCAGCAAACATCTTAATGAGCCTAATTCTGCCTTGGATCCAAAGTACCATATGTATACCTACAAGAGCATGCAACACACAAACACACACACACGCACACACACACGCAAGCAGTCTTAGAACATCTTGCGAAAAATATCCAAATGTTTTCTGACTACTTCTGTTTCATTTTCTTTGGATTTTATTTTTTTATCAACTAGGAATTATCCCTTGAAACCAAAATTCTTCATCATGTATAAGGCTACATGTGGGCTAGGTGTCCTGGGGACTACCAAGAGGAACACGTCCTTGTTAGGAAGAACTCGTGCCCACAAAAGAAGGAGCTAAAGAGGGGCAGCAGGAACAAAGGGGGATGTAACAACAAGTGGACACTCCGGGCAACCCGAGAGGAGGAGGACCTGAGCATTAGAGGGGACCTTGGGTAGGAGCAGAAACCTAACACGCTAAGCTGGAGGGATGGTCAGATTGCATGGTCAGGACCAGCAGCCGGGTGGGCTTTGATGAGGTCAGGGAGAGAAAGAGCAAGAGACAGAGAATAAGTGCACATGGGGAGGAGACAGACTTGCAAGGGAAAAGACCTAGAGAATGATCTTGAATATACCAACTGCTTGGGTGACAGAAAGGGGCGCTATTTTAGGTTCTTCAACAGAGTGTAAGGTGACAACAGAAGTTGGTGTCAGTAGTTTTGAAGGTCAATCAGGGGCTGTGTCCTGATCCTTTGGAACGTTTTTTTTTTTTTTTTTTTTGAGGAAGCTCAATGACTAGGTTTCTCCTTGTAGGGTCTTAATGTCTTTCAGAAGTAAAAGGAAGTTGGTTTGGGAAGTGAGAGGTCGGTGTGGGGAGCACAGGGGCATGCTGAGTGTCTTGATGGGACACATGGTAGGTCTTCATGGGGACAAACGGGTGCTCTCACTCTCTGGGGAAGGTTCGAGAGCTAGGAGTAAAGCAAACTGGGATTAGGAGGCTAAGGCAGCCCGGGGTCTCAGAAACACTGAGGGGAGCGGGCTTTTATAATCACCACCCTATCATTTTATAATCACCACCCTATTTTCACATCTGGCAGGACCCTCCCGCATCATGATTGTCCTTGGCAGGATTTTTCATGTTGGTGAGGATGTGCCAATTTGGAGATCACTTGTCACCTAGTTTAAGGGGACCCAAATGTCTCTCAGATTTAGCCCCTTTTGTCCCTCCCATAAGTATCAGCCAAGTCACTTCAGGATCAAGCCACAGGGCCCAGTGCTGGGTCAGCTCTTGACTTGGGCTGGAGATTTATAGGGATTAGAGCCAGGCAGGGGACAGCAGGTTTGGCTTCAGCGTGAAGTTCACCAGGATATTGGATTGCGTTTTAAGGAGCCACTAATGGACAAGGGGATGGGAGGCTGCCAGCCCTTTGGAAAGAAATGACCCCTGAAGATTTTCCACTCTGATAGTGACATTGAGGCGTGTGATAGAGGGCTGCCATGTGCCTGTTCCACTTTACTTGCTTAGAGGGGAGTCAATGACACTGAAGGCCTGTACCAGGGCCAGAGAGAGGGGGAAGCCACCGCTAGGGCTGTCCGTGTGGGGTCCTGAACCTGTGGGCCACCCGGGTGGGCTCCCGAGGAGGCAGAGTGCTCCCCAACATGCGAGGTGCTGGGAGACCCCTCACGGTAGTGAGTCCTTCTCCACAGCATCCTGGAAGGCTGGGGGTGGCTCTGAGAATCCTTAGAGGCACAGATATCTTCAGAGGCACAGGAGGGGGAGCCTGACATGGCATGGGGGAGAGGCGCAGAAGGTGACCGTGGGCCTAACAGAAAGCCTCATGGGATCTGAATTCACCCTGGGCTCTGGAGGAGGGTGACACACAGGGACCCTTTTTGCCGTCACCGTTTTGCCCAGGTCTGCCCCCCAGGGGAGCAGAGCATGGCCTTCAGAATCGCTGATGCAGAAGTTACCCTTTAGGGCAGAGCCTGGGTTTAATCCCTCATCTCTCCTTACTGCCAGCCAAACTGTTTACCCGTCCCTCAGGGAGCAGATGGGCTCCGGCCTCTGTGCCGTCCCCAGGGGCCATCCTGAAAGCCTCCTCCAATTCATCTTGGAGGCAGCCTCCCTTGGTGTGACCTGCAGGGACCCAGCAAGCCGCCTGCCTGGACTTCCTCTCTGTTTGCGTGGGACCAGGCACACCCGTGTGAGCATGGGCATCAGAATCCCCAGGCCCAAACTGCAGCTCTGAACCCTGGTGAGTGGGGGAAGCTGTGACCCTCCATCTCTGTGAAACTCCATTTATGGCAATTAGAGGTCACTTCTGAGCCGGCAAGAAGAGAAAGTGAAATGCTGAGTGCATGGGGAGGGAGGGGGCAGGTGTGGGGCCTGGCACCCATGGGTGCTGACTTATTCTCTACCCTCAGAACATGCCTGAGGGCACAGACTGGGTTTTCTTGTTCTCTCCTTTGAGCCAACCAAAGGGGCCAGATGTATGTTCAGGCAGAGCTGCCAAGCCCCCAGTGACCACTGCCCCAGAGGGTGCGTCATGTTCTACAGGGTCAGCAACCTAGAGGACCTGACTTGGCCCCGTGGACCAAAACTGAGTCACTGTCCCCAGGGCCTCCCAGCAACAGCACCCAGGCCTGCAGCTCTGGATAATGGGTGGAAGAAAGTCCAGGCAGCTGCTGTTCTATTCCTGTCACCCCACCCCCTCCAGCCCCACCCCACCCTCCCACTTCCACCTTAACCAAACCTTTGCTGGCAGGTATGAAATCAAGACCTTATGGGAGCAAAACTTTTTTTTTTCTTTTCCTTCACTCCCCTCTTCCTTCTCATTCAGCAATTAAAAGAGAAAAGTCACAATTCATTATCAACATGGAAAATCTTCTGAATTGCTGCTCTCCTTGGATGGACCATTAAGCCGCAGCACAGACCCATGGAAAGAACCCAAAGATGGCGATATAATTCTGCCATTTCTGAGCTGAGCAAACCTTCAGCCAGTTGCTTCACCTCTCTGAACTTCCTTTTTCTAGATCTGTCAAATGAGAATTAAGAAAGAAACACCTGCAGGGTTTGCGATGAGATGACTGGCTAAATAAAGCAAGTGAGTGCATATGAAAGGATCTGTTGGCGCTGTGCAAGTTTGAGGGGGCGGCGGTTATCAGAAAGAAAGTGCTTCCTAGGGGGCTAAGGGCTTCTGTGACTGTGCCATTTCGTTGAACGCTTGTTGACTGTATGCTTCCTACACAACAGGCAGGGCAATAGGCTGGGGGGAGACAGCAGTGAACAAAAGCCCATGTCTCTGCCCTGCGAGAGCTTATGTTCCTGTGGAAGAGCCCAATGCCGGACGCTTCATATGATGTGTAATTGTTATTATAGAAGAAGAGGCACTGGTGTCCATGGAGTACTGGCTCCAGACTGTCCCATGGACTCCAAGCTCCACAATGCTCAAGTCCCTTGTGTGAAATGGTGTAGCATATGTGTTTGACCTATGCACTCCCTCTGCTATACTTTAAATCCTCTCTAGATCACTTGTGTAATACCCGATTCCATGTCCATGCAGTGTGAGTAGTTGCTCTACTGTATTGCCTAGGGAATAACGCAAGGGGGAATTCTGTACGTGTTTAGAATGTTTTCCATCTGCAGTTGGTTGAACTCCTAGGTGCACAATGCAAGGATACAGAAGGCTGGCTGTTCACAGGTGAAGGTCAGGGAATATGGGAAGCCCAGGGTGAGGACTGTGTGGAGAGGGGTCAGCGAGGGCCTTTTTAACTAGGGCCACTGCCCCTCCCCAGGCCTCCCTTAGAGGGTTGGATGGCAGCCAGTGGTGATTAGGGACCCCTCCAATGGTCTCTGGGAGCAGGAAGGCGCCACCAGCATCACTGTTGAACACTGTTCTGGGCTGGGGTGCAGCTGGGGTGCAGCTTGGTGACAGAGCGCTTGCCCTGCAGGTGTGAGGCCCTGGGTTCCAGCCCCAGTACCACAAGAAGAAAACAAAACCAAAACACAACCAGTGTCCTGGAAGGAGAAGCCAATGCAATTAAATAAGGAGAAAAATAAGAGGTCAATGTATTTTAAAAGGGGGGTAAGAATTGAATGTGATTTGTAGATGGCTTGATTACACATCCACATCAATTGAAAAACTTTAGAAACAAAAAGAAAGTTGAGTCAGCTGCTTCTTATACCAACAACGGCCTATGAAAAGACCATACTAGAAGGAAGATTCCATTTTTAACAAGAATAACAAGGATAAAACATGCATGAATCAATTTCACAGTAACTGTGCAGAATCCCTACGAAGAGAAAACTTTAAATGCTCAGTGAGACATTTTAATAATACTTGAATGAATTAAAAAGTACATACTTCTATATAAAATTCCAGTATCATAAAAACTTCAGTTTTCCTTATTCAAAACAATCCCAGTTAGAGTATCAGCATAATTTCTTTTGACTAACTTCATCTTGAAAAATAAATATATGGGACTAGGTAGGAAAAGTGATGCAGAAAAATGAAGATGAACTTCCTCACCAGAAAACAGATATTTAACTATTATTAACAATAATTAATGATAGCAAGTGTTTAAGTGCATTTAATATAACATAAATAAAATAGTGTAGAGAAGTGCCTTAATAGGCAAACAGTTACACAAATCAGAAAAGTCCAATTATAAACCTAACTGCATATTAGAATTTGATATATAATTCAATTTATTGATTTATCAAACCTGCTGAGTATATGGTCCTGGCTTTTGAGGTAGATAGAGTATAGCCATGAGCAAATCATACCAAGTCCTTCTGCTTGCTGCATTAGCAGAAAGCTCTACTAGGCTTGGTACTTAGATATGGAGGTCCTTGGTGTGTGTCCATTTTCTGTAACAAAATACCTGAGGCTGATTAACTTCACACAAAAAAAGGAGGTTTATTTACCTCACAGTTTTGGAAATTCCAGGGTAAGGTGCTACCATCTGCTCATCTCTGATCCAACCTATTAAACTATTTAAAATATTAAATATTTAAAATATGAAAATAATAGTTACAACTTACTTACCTTAAAAAAATAGGTCCTTCAATAAATGGAATGAAAGCAAAAGTGCTTTACTATTTGGGGCTAGGGACACTAAACTGGAAATCCACTTCACACCTTCCACCAAAATAAATTCCAGATGGAGTAAAAATGTAAATGTGAATTGTAAGCCTTCTAGAAGGACACACATATGACTTTAAAAATAATCTTAGGCTACAGAGATTCTTTCAAAGAATAAAAAAAAACTAAAAGTCATTAAAATGCCATGTTAAAAAAAAAACATTTTTTAAAAAATCTATGGGTCAAAAGACAGCATGAAAAAGGTAAGAAACCAAATTACACAGCACACTTAGCACAGAGGTTCAAACGACTGACTTCCTGGGTATTTGGCATATTAAGTTGATTAATTTTGTTTTTAAATTTTTAGACCCTAAATGTGTATTGGTTCAAGCCCAGAGGTTTGAACTAATGGTTCTAAATAAACGGCTGACAGGGGTCTTGCTGGCCTTGACCCTGGCCTTGAGGACCTTGACCCTGGCCTCAGGGAGGACAATCAGGAAGTCCTAGAGGCCAGGCTTAGCAGTAGTCCTTATCATCTCTGCTCGAAGCCCATTGGCTGGAACCCAGTCCATGGCCACACCCCCTCACCAAGGGTCCCGAGCCAGAAGCCTCTGTCCAGGCACAGCTCTGCCAAAGAGAGAAGAGAGCCCACCTGTCTGGACACTCTGCTCTCTGACCTATGCTGGGAGTTTATGTCCCACATACAAAAGCAGAGGGCGAACAGTGAGGTCCTATTATGTTGTGCGCATGTATGATTATGTAACAATGAATCCCACTAATGTGCATAATTGTAAGGCACCCATAATTTAAAAAAAAATAGGGAGATCTTGTCTGGGGGACCTTCCCTCGCCACATTTTTAAAAACTCTATTTAGAAAGTTTTCAGCAGCCAGGACCATCTGACCTTGTGTGACAGTATATCTTAGGAATGTTGAAGAATCAAAAATAATAGATGTAAAGGGGGCCTGGCCTGTAGCAGACCTTCAATAAATCATAGCCCTATTTTCTCCCAACTCCCTCCTCTCCCTGCCCCCTCGAAAGCCTTTCAGGCTGCAAAGGTTAACTTTCTCTTCTCCCTGGGTTGCTAATGAGCAGATGTTCCCGGAGTTCAGACCCGGGGAGGGCCGGGCCTTCCTGCCTGGCTCCCTCTAGGAGAGGCGTCCTGTAGACAGACCTCCACCACCTGATGCCATGGAAACCTGATTCTGCAGTGTACAGCCAAGGCTGGGCCTCATATTTGTTAGCTAATAAGCTTCCAAGAATCACTTCCTCACTGGGCCTCAGTTGGCCTGAATGTAAATGAAAGGGTTGGACTAGATCTATTTTCCTTTCCAGTCTTTTCATTCAACTGATCTCTCCTAAAGACCTGTTGAGTATTGGCCCAGGCCTATGAAGTAGATAGAGAACAGCCATGAGTAAGTCCTGCTTGATCCTTGGCTTTCTGCTTTAGCAGAAAACTCTAGTGGCCTAAGTGCTTAGATACTGATGATCCTTGCTGTGTCTATTACTATAACAAAGTACCTGAGGCTAGGTTTATTTACCTCACAAGTTCAAGGTATGGTGCTGGAAGTTCAAGGGTATGATGCTGGCATCTGCTTGGCTCTGTGAAGACCTCATGGTATATGACATCACAATGGCAGGAGCTCATACAAGGGGGAAAGATCACATCAAAAGAAAAGAAGTGGGGCGGGGGTTATAGCTCAGTGGTACAGTGCTTGCTTAGCATGTGTGAGGCAGTGGGTTCAATTCTCAGCACTGCATAGAAATAAATAAAATAAAGGTCCATTGACAACTAAAAAGTGTGTGTGTGTGTGTGTGTGTGCTTATATATATATATATATATATATATATATATATATATATATATATAGAGAGAGAGAGAGAGAGAGAGAGAGAGAGAGGGAGAGAGGGAGAGAGAGAGAGAGGTCACTGGAAACAGTAGCACATATATGTAATCCTAGCAACTCAAGAGGCTGAGGTGGGAGGATCACAAGATTGAGGCCAACCTCAGCAATTTGGTGAGTCCTTCATCTACTTACAAAACTTTGTCTCAAAATAAAAAATAAAAAGGGCTAGGGGTGTAGCTCAGTGGCAAGATACCCCTGGGTTCAATCTGTCGTACCAAGAAAAGACAATAAGAAAGAGAGGAAGGAAGGAAGGAAGGAAGGAAGGAAGGAAGGGAGGGAGGGAGGGAGGGAGGGAGGGAGGGAGGGAGGGGAGAAAGAAGACCCAGGAAGGCAGTCAGAGCAGGGCAGCCAGGGAGGCAGAGCAGTCATCCCCACTAGGCTCCACACCACCTCTCAGTTCATTTCATGGAGGACCAAACTCCCAACCATGAACCCTTGAGGGACACTGGCCTCCCCAGATCTCTTCCAGCTTCAGTTTTTCACTGTTTGAATCGAAGGGCCGAGACCAGCCTTGATGGAGACACCCGATGACAATCGCAGCTCCCTGGGGTCAAAGAGACAGTGTGACCCAAGCCCAGCTCCTGCTCTCTGCCTCCCTCCTGCAGCACCTGGGAAGCTCTCTGCTGAGCTGGGGAGGACGAGCTCCTGCTCCCAGCCCTCCCTCATCCTCGAGGAGGCTCAGAGCCCCTGGTGGTGGAGTGGATTCCCTCAGCTCCCCTGGGAGAAGGACAGCGAGGGAGCTGGAAGGAGCATTCTGTTGGGGCTGGCTTCAAGAAATGAGGTCACGGGCACCCAGGAAAGGGGAGCCCTGTGGGGACAAATAGATGATGAAGCAGGCTCTGAAAGATTCTCTTGTCTCCACTCTGAGGACCTGGCTAGCTTGGGGCCAATCCCAGGTCCATGCCAAGAAGAATGGACCGAATGGCAGCCAGGTCTCAGAGCACAGAAAGGTAACTCATGCCCAACTCATATCTGCTGCCTGCCCATCAAGAGAGGCCAGAGCATAGTAGTCAGGCATGTACCTGGGTTCAGAATCTGTCTTTCCCACCCATCAGTTATGTGATTCTGGACAAGCCACTTCTCTGTGCCTCAGTTTTCTCATCTATAAAATTGAGGTGATGCTACTAATAATAACTCCCAGCTAATAGGGTTGTGGTGATGGTTAAATGAATATTATATTAGAACAGGGACCGGTACATGATCAACATCTCCACATCTGTGTTGTGCTGCTATTGCTGTTATTATTCCTATTTCTTTGTGAAGATCAGCCCTTATTTTACACAGCATGTGAAGTTTACAAATTCCCTTCCTACTCATTGTCTTGAACACAGGTTTGTGAACTCTTCATCCACCCACTAGATTGTAAGCTTCACCCAATCAGGCAACTGTCAGTTGTTTTATTCATTGCTGAATCCTTGGAGCCTAGAGAAGTGTCTACACAAGGTAGATGCTCAGTAAATATACATTGAGTAGACAGATAGATGAGTCCAAGAAACTGTATCAAAAGCCTATTATGTGCCAGGCACCAAAAAATTGAAGGTTAAAAATGAGGCTAGGTTTATTTTCCTCACAAGTTCAAGGTATGGTGCTGGAAGTTCAAGGGTATGATGCTGACATCTGCTTGGCTCTGGTGAAGACCTCATGGTATATGACATCACAATGGAATGTATTCTTGTTGTTGTTAATTCTTTGTTGTGCCTAATTTATGTTAAACTTTATCAAAGGTATGCACCTATAGAAAAAAGACATAGTATATAGAGAGTTTGGTATTATCCAAGCTAATTTTCTTAAAATGTATCCCTCAAAAGGTGGGCTTATTATATTAAGGGCTCGGTTTGTTTTTCACTATTACATTTTAAAAAATATTTTTAGTTGTAGATGGACACGATCCCTTTATTTTATTAATTTATTTTTATGTGTTGCTGAGGATCAAACCCAGCACCTCACCTGTGCTGGGCAAGTGCTCTACCACTGAGCCACGACCCTAGCCCCTCACTATTACATCTTTAATGAATGAGATCCACATTTCTATGGTGTCTTCTCTGCCTTCATCCAGAACACATGACTCAATCCCCTTTTGTGTTCAATATCACTTTCACATGGGGAACCTGAACAAATCCCTCTGCCTTTGGCCACAGTGAGAGGGAATGGTGGAAGATTTCCTTCCCCCAGACCAGCGCTCCTCATCCTTGTTCCTCAGTATGGTAGATAAAGCAGGGACTCAGGGGTCAGGAGACATGGATTCAAGTCCTAGATGTGCCTTAGGAATAACAAATCAAACCCATAAGCAGATACCACTTCCGGGCCCCTCAGATGACTATGGCAGAATGACAAATGTGTTGGCAATGTGGAGAAATTGGAACCCCAAGACGCTGCTGGTGGAAATGTAAAATGGTGCAGCCACTGTGGAAAGTGAAAAAAAAATCCACTGTAGGGCACAGCAATTTCACTCCTAAGAACAGGTCCAAAAGAAACCAAGACACGTTTGCACATCCAGAAATATGTGCACAAATGTTTGTAACGATGTTATCTGTAATACGCCAAAGCAGAAACAGTCCAAATGCTGACCACATGAACAAAGGAATCAAGCTTGGTATGGCAGACAGGGCACATCATCATTCAGCCTCTCAAGGAATGAAGTTCTGATACTTCTGAAAATACTATGCTAAGTAAAAGAAGCCAGACATTTCCAAAGGCCACATATCGTGTGCCACATTTCTAGGAAAAGCCCAGAAGAGTCTGGTCTATAGAGACAGAGAAGAGATAAATAGTTTCCAAGAAGAAACTCATCAAGAAAACGCACCTGATGGAAACGTGGTCATCTTAAGTCCATACCACATCCTGGAAAAGTTCAGAATTTTGTTCACAACTCATGAAGGATTGCCTGTTGAAAGAATTCCTTTAAGAAACTCATCCTGTGGACAAGGCAGAATTACCTACTCATTTACCTTTTGCTCCTCTGGCCTAATTTTCACACTGTGAACTTGACTCCAGCCAGGTGTGGTTGTACCCTGGCATGGGTGATGTGCCACCCTCACCCTGCCGACCACCTGGGGGTGTGAAAATTTTAAAGCACTTTGCCAAGTTACGCATAAATTCCCCAATGGTCTCCTGGCCATCTCGCTCTCGGTGTTAGATTGGCTTCCCACTCCCACACTTCTTTTGAAAGTGTCCCTGAACCAGATCAAATAAGGACAGACTGGGCTGGGGGTGTGGCTCAAGCGGTAGCGTGCTCACCTGGCATGCGTAGGGCCCGGGTTCGATCCTCAGAACCACATACAAAACAAAGATGTTGTGTCTGCAGAAAACTAAAAAATAAATATTAAAATTCTCTCTCTCTCTCTCTCTCTCTCTCTCTCTCTCTCTTAAAAAAAAAAAAAAGACAGACTCATCTCCAGGCCGGGGTAAGGGAGTGGACAAGGATCTTTAATGGAATCCTATATTTCAAGCCAGTTAGCCTACGTGAATCTTTCAATGGGGCTGAACCCTGAAGCAGGGCAGGTGGGAAGGAGAGAAGGGCCTTGAGGGGCACTTGGGGACAGAGGCTCCACAGTGACGCCTGCTTTGCCTGCTGGGCTAGCAGGGGCTTTGGGTGGAGAAGCTGATACCTTCACTAAGCACCCACCTCCCCTTTCCCCAGCAGCAACAGCCAATGAAAACTCACCTATGATTGGGAGACTCTGAGAGTCCAATTGGGAGGAATGTTAGGGCTGCAAAGGACCCTAGCTGTCATTTTCCAATCAAAAGCCTTGTTTTATAGATGGAAGAATGTGGATCTGCAGAATGCAGAAGATGCCTAAGGAATGACAAAGCCATCGATAGTACCAAGCCAGGACTGGCCAACACAGTTTTAGTTTGCTAGGGCAGAGATGGTGACCATAGTGTCATAGGGTCATCCTGCATTGACGACACAATTATTCTACTTTTCCTTTGTAGTATTGAATGCAAGTTTTCCTTAAACATGTATTCATTTGTGTCTAAAAGAGTGAATCTTTAAAGAGCAAAAGGTATATAAATAGGTCACATGTGTCAAAACTCTGAAAGATGGGGTTGGGGATGCATCTCAGTGGTTCACAGCGCATGCGTGAAGCCCTGGATTCAAACCCCAGCCCTGGGAAAAAAAAATATGGAAGATATTATGTAGATGGGAAATACTAATCTAGCTGAAACATGTAATGAACATGTAGATCATAATCTCATTTCACTTTTGAAATGTGCACATGCATGTGTGCGCGCACACACGCAAACATGTACACACATACCATCCCTGCCAAATGTTTAGTAGGTCTTACCTGGATATTTCCTGTGGAGCGCTTACCACTTGGGAACCTCTGCTACAGAGGTCTGGAGCCCTAGGGGCAGCCCCAGCCTCTCTACCACACACACACACCCCACATGCATGTCGCTGTCACGTGCCCTTTCTTTCTTGGTCTCTCACAGGGCCCTGCCTGATGAGCAAAGAAGGTCTTGCTTTCTATATCTGTTCCATAAGGAAAGTTCCTGCCCATCAATTTCTGGCCTGGCCAACATGCATTTTCAGGGACACTGTGGTCCTCCTGTTACCAGGTGAGTTCCTAGGCCCTGCCCCATCCCTATTTGCTTTCTCTCCATCAGCCTCACTCCTGCCACCTCCAGCAAGTCCTAGGGACACTGCCACTGCCGTCCTCCTGAGTTCCTCCCTCCTGGGCACAGTGTCCTCAGCTGCCCTCTCCTGAGATCCAGGTCACCCTCTGCCTTCATCCTGTTCAGCTGCCCATCAGCATACACCAAAGCAAGCCAACCCAACAGGCAGGGCACATGATAGATTCCAAGCTTTTCATGCAAATCCCCTCCTGCTGGGCACTGAAGCCATCCTTCATCCCTTTGAAAGCTCTGGAAGTCTCCTGCTCTGCAGTGACATTTATCCCTGCACCCTCCTCTCATTGCTACCCAGCAGGGCTAAGGTCATCACCCCCCTGCTCAGAGCCCCTGCAGTCACAGTTCTGTCCCCCTGGCTGGCTCTCAGCACACACATGCCTCCTCTGGACCCCTGAGGATGGCAGGCGCTAGGGGAAGCTTGCGGGGGTGCAGGCCCTGAACACGTGGGAATTACCTGAGCCTTGGCTCTAACATCCCTGCAAAGGGTTGGGCTTGGCTTTTTCTTCTTGAGCTTTGTGTTCCAACGGGTCTGAGGTAAAAAGGTAGAATGTGGCTCCCACCCCTTTCTACACTGTTAAGCCCAAAGAAGCTTGCAGTTCACAATTTGCAGTTAAATTTGATTCACATTTCCTATCATCCCCACTCTGGGATCAGAGGCACCAGTGACCAACCAGCCTGAGTGGGCATTCCATCAAAGGTCCCTGTGTTAAGGGCCTGGTCCCCGAGGTGGCACTATTTGGTGTGCTGGGACCTTTCAGGGGAGTCACCTGATGGGAGGTCTTCAGTGGGGGGGTGCCCTTGGAGGGGACTGTGGGGCCCCAGCTTCTCACCTCTTTGCATCCTGGTTTGCTCCACTAATTGCTCCCACCGTGGTTTGCTGCCTCCTCCATTACAGGCCCAGTGCCATGTGGCCAGTCAGGAACTGGAACCTCCCAAACTGAGCCAAATAAAACCTTCTCTTTGTACAAGTTGAGTCTCTCCGGTGTTTTGCTGTTGTAATGGACAGCTGACTAGCACGGCGCAGCTGTAGGCAACATCCTGAGGACCAGCCCTGTCCCAGGGACCGTCCTGAGAGGTGATAGCCAATGCCCTTCACCCACTCTCATTCACCTGGCCTTCCTGCAAACGGTGGCAGAAACTGCCTTGGAAAGGGCAACCAGACCCTTCAAGAAAGGGACACAGCAGGAAATACGTCCAGCCCTATCCCTAAGGGCCAAATCTAAACAGGTGGAAGCAGAACGGGATAGGTTCTGAAGGCATCTCATTTTCCAATTCCCAAGGGCTGGCTGTGGTGCTTGTTGGATACACAGATACAGTGAACTGAGGAGAGAGGGTGGAGATTGCTAGTCTAAGACTCTAAGTGAAAAATGGTACAAGCTTTTGGGGACCATTAGCAATATCAAAGTATTTCATAAATAGAAAAGACTATGTAGGGTGTGGAAAAAATGACCAAAGAGGGCTGCCTCTAGTGTGAGGATGGAGATTGGGATGGGCACAGGGGAACTTTCTGGGTGATGATAAGATTCTGTGCCTTGATTTGTGTGTTACATTGTATATCTTTTACCGCAAAAAAAAAAAAAAATCACAAACCTGTAAACAAATATTGTACTCTGGAGCAACACTGTGGAATAGACCATTCTACAGAAAGGGACACGTCCTATATCTATGTTGCCCATTCTGGAAGCCACTCACCACTCATGGCCAGGGAGCCCTGGGAGGCTGGCTATTAACTTAAGTACTACTGCACAGGGACTTTCACAGATCCTCCCAACCCTATGGCTTGGGCCAGGCTTTGGTGATTCTCACATTAGATGTGAAATCAAGACTCAGCTACAGAGAGGATAAGTGACTCACCTAAAGTCACAACAACAAGCAACAAGATAGCCAAGGGCAGAAATCCCAGAATCACCCTATTGTGAGGGTGAGCTTATTCCCCTCATATTCCAGAAAGAGAGAAAAGTCTTAAAGCTGAGGTAGGGAGAGCCCTAAGAGTCTCAACTAGATGCTTGAGACTCCCAGCCTACAGAAGGGACAAATATATTTGTGAAGGACACAGCTTTGGTCTAACAGTGATATTCTCTAGTTCATTTTTACACTTTAGATTTTAACAAGTTCTCCCCCCCACCCACCCACCCACACACACACGCAATCTCATTCCCCCCTCGCCACCTGGAAGACCCTTCTTTTCCTTCCATCCAAGTGGCAGGCAGTAAGTAAGGCACAGGGGAAGAAGTTGAGGTGCTGGAGTCCACGTCCAGGTTGGCCCTTGATTTCCCAGGCAAGTGATTTTTGTAACACGATGCATTTTTAAAACTTTTGTGTGCCTCAGTTTACCTGCTTGTAAAATAGTACTTGCCTCTCTGGGATGCCATGAGACCTAAAGGAAGCAATCCAGGTGAAGCCATCATCCTCATCTTCGTCATCGTCATCATGATCATTGCTTGCTCATGGTAACGAAAAATCCTGAACTGATGTAGAGGGAAGGCAGGGGCCGGTTCACGTGCCCAGAACTGAAGGGTAGATTCAGATGACTCTTGAATCAGCATGCTTTCTGCCTCCCTTAGCTTCCTTGTGCACCCAGTTCCAAGGAGTTTGTCCCCAAAGAGGGATCACCTTGTGTTCATAAATCTCCCACCTGATAAACAACTCCTTCCTGAGCCAGTTGGGGGGATGGGCCCCCAGGATCACCCCCACCTTGTTTCACAATGCACTTTCCACTACCCAGCAAGCTCCACGTCAGCCTCTCCTCCATAGAGCTGGGGCCAAGAAGGGAGCTGGACAGGATCAAATTGATGGAGGGAAAAGAGGAGCCCTCCTGTCTGCCCAGCAGCCTGATGGTTGGGGAAGATGGAAAATCCAGAACCGTGTGTGATGGGCGGGAAGAACTTGCACAAGAGAGGGTTTGCATTTACAGAGCACTGCACTTAAGGAGCTCATCTGATCCTTATGAAGCCCTAGAAGGGAAGGTGTTCTTTTTTTCCTATTTTGTAGATGAAACAGAGAGGAGCTGGGACCTACTCAGGATCAGCTGCATTCAGTCTCATTCTGCCTTCTGAGCATCCCATCAAGAGTCTAGAAAGTTCTCTGGAAGCTCCACCTTTAATGAACAGCGGCACTGCTATAGTCACAGCCAGGTGTCAGTCCTGAAGGGTCCCACCAAGCACTGCCAATGGGCTGCCCCTCCTGCAACAGCTCCCCCAGCAGATGAGTGGTATAGTCTACACTAGTGGGCAGACCAAGATGGAGAACCTCACAGGACTGGGCACTGAACCTGGGGTCAGAAGGCGCTCTGACTGGACACAGAGCTGCACAAAACGCAGGGGCTGGCTCTGGGAGCTCAGACACCAGGGCTGCAGAGTCAGCACCACACCTGACACAGCTGGAAGGAGCAATTTGTTCATACTTCGGCAAAGACGATGATGCTTTTGCTCATCTCAAAGATGCGGTTGTGTGTCTTAATTACAGTAACAGCTGTTGCACGGTGCTCTTTCTGTCCGGTGCCTGTGCTATGTGCCTTCTAGAGCACAGCCTCTGTTCAGCCTCATCTTGATTGACAGAAAGCCTGTGAAATAGACACCACTGTCATCACCACCTTGCACACGAGGATGCTGATGGCTGCCTGAGGCCACCCACCTCCAAAGGGGTAGAGGCAGGATGGGAACTCAGACGGTGAGATTCCAGAGCCTCGGGCTGAACTGTCAGTGCAAATTGCACACTACAAAAAGCCCTCTCCTGAGCCTGGGTACGTCGAACATCTGTGTGGAAGTTCAAATGCATTTTCTGAGGCATAGCCCAGTAGGTGGAATGTCTCACGTTGAATCCACGTGATTAGCTTTAACCAAAGGGACAAAAATAAAGTTCCTCTTCATCTCATTGACTAATTCCCCCAATGACAGAAGACTTTGGCCATGCTTCTGTGCACAGCAGTGATGTAAACTAAACAGACCAGATCCTTGCCTTTCTAAGCCTACAGAAACCCCAGGCTCCCCTCTAAGTCTTGGGCTCCCCTATTCTTCTTTTAGCCAGATCAGAGAGGCACCTGTCCTGCCCATCCAGCCCCATCTGCACAGCAGCTCTGGAAGGAAAGTCTAATTACAACCCGAGTTATAGATGAGGGACCATGACTAGGGTCTGGTTAGACAACTAGTGACACAGACATGTTCGTTCTACACAAGGACCCGTCCTCGAACCACTGACACCTGTAAATTGTGAAACCCTGCAAAAGGTAAGTAGATGAGGACCAAAAGTCCAGCTTCCAGCCACAAGACCCTGCTCTCACTGAGCAGCCTCGGTCCCCGTCTGACCCTGTTTTCTGGATCTCAGTCTGACTGCCTAAGAAGTCTAGAAGAATCCCTCTCCTCTGGGTTTAAAAGTCCTCTTTGGCCTGATGGCACCTGTCTCTGGAAACACCTGCTCCTCCAGCTCATCAGCCAGCTGTATGCAGCCCTCAGCCCAGGACAGGTGTTTGATGAGTGTTTTCACAGAACCCGGGACCGTGCGATCCCACGGAGGCGGGTCTGGCCGTGGCAATGCAGGGCAGGCCTGTCAGAAGCGGCTTCTCCAGGCACTGGCAAGCAAGGTCTCGTGGCTCCTCAGCTGGCTCTGGCAGATCTGCACAAATGCCTGGGATTAAACAAGTCCCGGAAAACTCCAGACAGCTGGATTGCAGTGTTAGCACAGGGAGGAGCTCATCTGGGACTGGCCCCTTCAGGAAGCCCTGTCTCCACAGCCCTCAGCCTGCTTACCCATCCCACCTGAATGCCCCCAAAACTGTACTTACCGAGTGCCAGGCCCTATTCTAAGTGCTTGGTGTGTGTTACTATATTAATCTTCACAACTCTTAACCATTATGCTAGGTTTACTGGAAAAGGCCCTGGGTTATATTAAATCATATCATATTATAATATATATCACATCATAGTATTTGAATTTGTAACAAAATTACATGGTAAAAAATACAAAAGGAAGAAAAAGATCTACATGAGTCCCTATCTAGACGGCCTGCCCTACAATGATTTTAAAATGGAAATAGGTGCCACGGTCTTCCTGCAGCCAAGCCACCACATCACTGATTGGCTGTGGTCCCTGAGGTTGGATCAGAGCTGAAGGCTCTCAGCCCTCAGGCAGGAGAGGGCCCTACGTGATTTATTCCATTTTCTGTTGCTATAAGTGAATACCACAGGCTGGAAAACTTAAAAAATAAGAGAGGTTTATTTTAGCTCATGATTCTGGAAGTCCAAGGGCATGGGGCTGGCTTCTGCTCAGCATCGGGCAAGGCCCTTCTCACTGCATCCTGATATGGCAGAGGCCATCACGTGTACCAGCTTTGGTCTCTCTTCCTTTTTTCATAAGGTCACTAATTCCATCAAGGGACCCTGCCTTCATAACCTCATCTAATCCTAGATTACTTCCCAATGTCCCCACCTCCAAAAGCCACATGATATAAGGGATTAACTTGCAGTGTGAGTTTAGCACTGGGCGAAGCTAGTGTTTCCCCAACTTGGATCTTCCAAGGGCAAATGTCTCAAGTTGGGCCCTCTCCACATATGATTTGTACTTTTTATTAATTTAAGAAGTATCTTTAAACTGACTCACTTTCAATTACACATGTTTAAAAGGAAACCTACTACCACTCTCCTGAACAAGGCAGCGTGAGCAGTTGCTAAGAATGTGAGTTCTGGTTTGGACTCAACTTTGACCCTGTCCTACCTATGACTCTCTAGGCAATTTGCTAAGCTTCTCTGGACTTCAGTTTCCCTGTCTATAAAATGGGGGACTAGGGTGGTTGTGAGGATAAAACATGTTGTCATCAGAAAACATTCACAGCACTGGTTGGATCTCAGTGTCAGCTACTACTCACAGCAGATCCCCTGCAGTACCCAAGAGACAACTAGGCAGATGCACACGGTGAAAACCAAGGCATTTATTAAGGTTCCTCTGAAGACTCCAGGCCTCAAGACTAGTTTTCTCCTTGGGAAAAATAGAAAGTAACAAACGCGTAAGTGTTGAAAACCTATCAGCTCTAAATAGGAGTTTGTTCTTAACATACTCAGAAGTGCTAAAGAGAATCAAAAGGAACCTTGGTCTCTCCTACTGATACACTCTCCTTCACTGCCCTTCCTGCCTGCCTTCCAGAGCCACCCAAGACAGCCATGTCAGGGGGGAACTTTAATAACCAGTTGCCATGGCTCCTTCCCCACCTCCTCACATTCTGCGGGGTCTCCAAAGCTGGGATTTACAGGAGAGTGTTCTGGTCAGAGAGGCCAGGATGGGGGTGTATGGAAAGGGGAACCTTAGCCCCTTGGGATTGGGAAGGCATCTTCAGGGTTCTGTGTATATTCTGCAGTATTTCAGAGATGATTCAAATTCACTTTCTCAAGTTCCTGATGAACTCAGCGAAAAAATCAGGCCCATAACGATAAAACCAAGATTCAAGATGTCACAGCTCCCAAGGGTTGAACCAAGGTGAGAATTCAGGTTGGTGCCATATGTCATGTTCTTTGTACCGTGCCAGGAGTTCTCCTTGAACATTTAATCAGAGTACACCGTAAAGCGTGTAATAAATACTTGAATGAATACATGAATATTCATTAATGTATGGTAATTGGTAACAAAATTGGTTGACAATTGAGTTATTGCATTCTTATTAAATGCCAAACAACAGTTGCTAAGGAACTTACATACATTATCTAATTACACCCATAAAACAATCCTACAAAGCAGTGATTATTAGTTTATCATTTAGGAATTGTGTTCAGCTGATGGTGTAGGAAAAGGACACCAGTGACTTTAAACAATGGTTTCATTAGGATATGTGTGTGGCCATGGCTATAGGAAAAATTTCCAAATGGTATTCAGGAAAAATGGATCTAATGGGATCAGTTTCCAGAACTAACCTCCCATATTGACTCCTTCCCATCAGGTTGTTCAGTTTCTCAATGGCCCTTCTTCTACTTTGCAAAAGAAAGGTGTCTATCTCACCTGTCCTGAATCACAGAACACCGCATCATTCCTGGGCATTCAACCAAGGAACCCTCCAAACCTGGTGACATGGAGCCCTCTTCATCAGGGCACCCTAAGCCAAAGCTCCCATCGCTGCCTAAAGGCTTCCTGCCTTTTCCTACCTTAAACATATCAGCTAGGGTGTGACAACGTGAAAACCAAAATGTCTGCAGTGGTCAAAAGGAGAGCAAAAGTCCTTCTGTGAGTCTTAGAGGCTGATGGCCAGGGCAAATTACCAGAGACATCCTATCAGAATTTCACCTGCCAGGATTTTCGGGATTCTAACAATACTTTGCAAGTTTTGAGAAAAGGGAATAACTCCAGCTTTGTGTCTTGACCTGGACATTCTAAGACACTTAACAAATTCGTGACTGCCCTGTTTTGTGTCAGCTTCCAACAGCAGGAGTATCCTCAATCCTGCTTATCTCCCCCAAAGAATGCTGAGCTTCCCTGTTGTTAGAAAAGCCCAGGTTCCAGCCAGGTGTTGGAGACACTCATGTAATACTAGCTATTGGGAGGCCAAGGCAGGAGGATCTCAAGGGTGAGGTCAGCCCCAGTGACTTAATGAGACTCTGCCTCAAAATTTAAAAATTTAAACAGGGCTGGGGTGTAGCTCAGGGTTAGAGAAAACTTTGGTTCAAATTGCAATACGAGGGGGAAATGCATATAACCCAATCAATAAATGAGCAAAGGAACGGAACAGACACTTCACAGAAGAAGAAATACAAATAGCCATATATATCATACAACATGAAAAAATATTCAACATCCTTAGCAATTAGAGAAATGCAAATTAAAACTACACTGAGATTTCATCTTAATAGAGTCAGAATGGCAATTATCAAGAATGTAAGTAACAATAAATATTGGTGAGGATGTGGGGAAAAAGGTTCACCCATACTTTGCTGGTGGGGCTATAAATTGGTGCAACTGCTCTGGAAAGCAGTATGCAGATTCCTCAGAAAACTTGGAACAGAACAACCATTTGATCTAGTTGTCCCACTCCTTAGTTTATATCCAAAGGATGTAAAATCAGCATACTATATTGACTGGGCACATCAATGTTTATAGCAGCTCAAATGACACTAAGGTAAGCTATGGAACCAACCAGGTGCCCTTCAACAGATGAATGGATAAAGAAAATGCAGAACATATACACAATGGAGTATTACTCAGCCACAAAGAAGAAAGAAGAATTAAATAGTGGCATTTGCTGGTGAATAAGCCAATCCCGAAAAACCAAAGACCCTATGTTCTGTTTGATATGCAGATGCTGACTTACAATAGGCAGGGAGGGGGTGTTAGGGAGGAGTGGAGGTTCACAGGATTGGACAGGGGGGAATGAGGAGAAGGGAAGGGGGATGGGAATGGGAAAGATAGTAGAATGAATCATACATAACTTTCCTATGTTTGTATGTGAATACACGACCCGTGTAACTCCACATCACGTATAATCACAAGAATGGGAAATTATACTCCACCTAAGTATGGTATATCAAAATACATTCTACTGTCATGTATGACTAAAAAGAACAAATAAAAAAAGAAATAGGGTATTTTGCTCTGCTCAAATATGCAAATATAAAGTACATTTCATTGAATCTAATATATCTTTTTTATAACATACACCCATATTTATATATTATTAAGACAGAAAAAAATCCTGCCAAATAAACTGCTTCACAATTTTCTTATGTGGCAGAATTATTTATAGTTGAAAGAGCTTTTTCAGACCACACAAACGTTAATTTTTTTGTCATATATCATACAACAAAAAAAGTAGGGAAAATTAAGACATTCCTAAAATTCCCACGAATTTGCTCTACAACATTCTCAATCATCTTTCAACTAGGAGTTAGCAGTGTCTGTGTTTTTCCATGCCACAGCATCCTATATACTGCATAGGATTACTTACTGCAGAATTTGGGTGGGGCAACCTAATTAAAATGCACTCCTCTCTCTCCAGGATCTTCTTAAAAGCCACTGACCCCCATTCTGATGCTGATACTTGGGCTAACACTTTGCTGTTCTGTTTCCATGGATTCTCTACAGTATCTTTTGAGCCTATGTCACCTTATAGTGTGAACTTTTTGAAAAAGTTTTAATAGGCAATTAAACTCAAGACATAAACAGTACTACTAATGTCCACCACTAAGTAGGAAGTAACAACTCTGTGGTCAGCTAAGACCAATTTGATGTCCACATGGACCACGGGAGGTAAGCTCCTGACACGCACCTGTCTGACTGTTATTGCAATTATAATAGCAACATACTGATATCAAAATACAGAAAATTTGTATCCGAAAGTCAATAAAACATAATGCATCCAAGTACATTTACAGCAGCATTTTAAATAAAAAAAAAACTGACAGAAAAAAATTCTAAATATCTTTCCGTAGTGGATAAGTTTAATAATAAATTAGTGTTCTTCTATACAAAGGGATACTGTGCTTCAGTATCCCTTTGTATAGAAGAATAAGGTGACGAATATGCACTTGTCATGGAAATGTATCACACCATCTCAGAAAGCCAAAACATTTCAAATAATACAGAAATGCATGATGAAAAAAAAAAGAGAGAGAATTAAATGGGACATTTTGGCCAATCCTGGCAGAATTTGAAGTCATATATTGTGTAGGGTGATGACAATCTTCATTTAATCTTTCACATCCTCCATACTCTAAGTATGGACAAAGACTACAGGACCCCTGAAGAGAGGCTGCATGAGCGAAAACAAAATCAAAACAAAACAAAACAAACCTGTGAACAAGAAATATTGAAAGTAGCAGCATCTTGTATTACTTGGTGACAAACTCATGGCACCTTCTGTCTTAGAATGAAAATTCAAGGAGTGGGAAGGTTTTGCTTGGGATTAATTGTATTAATGCATTTACTCAAAATACAAACAAGTGATCCCATTTGTATAGACATGTATGTATACATCAGGACAGGTCTATTGAGTTATACACAAGGTTTCTGATTTTTACATATGTAAATTACTCCCAATTTTAGGGAACCAACTAAATCTGGTGCTAATGGTAGACTGAGTATTTTTAACCCACTTTCCAATTAAAAGATAGATGAAGTGAAATATAAAAGGGGACATCAGTGTTTTCAAAGTATGTTTTATCTACGTGATAGATGAGACTTAGCAAAATTGAGAAGAAGAGAATAATAATACTAATAATAATAACAACAGCAGCAGCAGAAGGAGGAGGAGGAGGAGGGGAAGCAGAAAGAAAACTAACAACCCAGCCAAGATGCAGGTAGAGAGAGGAACCTGGCTGCCACAGAGGTTGGTCCACTGGCTCCTGGAGACATTAGTGATTCTGGAAGAGACAGCAGAGAGAGCAAGAGGCTAGAAAGTGCTTCTGGTGAGCTCACAATGCTAAGGGGACAGAAGCAGGCTACCAGGACCCACCAAAGCCACTGTACCTAGGAGTAAGAGAGAAATAAAGTAACTCCTGAAGCCACTGAAAGGAAGATTTCAACAATCTCAGTCCCCACAACTGGACCAAGGATATCTAGGACAACTAGTGCCCCCAGACATCTGGAAGGAGTAAAATCCTCTGCCGAAGTAAACACCCTTCTAGACTAAAAGTCATTTCTAAAATAATAATAATAATTAAAATTGTTAAGCATTATTTCTGGGGGTGTAGCTCTGTGGCAGAGCACCGCCCAGCCTATGAGAAGACCTGGGTTACATCCTCAGCACTGAAAAAAGTTACTGGTGAGAGGTGCTGGAACCTTCGAGAGGTGGGAGGTCCTCAGGCCATTGGGGGCATGCCCTCTAAGGGGATTGTAGGACCTTGATCTCTTCCTCTTTCTCTCTTTCACTTCCCTTCCAGGAGACAAGCTGTTCTGCTCCACAATGCACTGCCACCATTATGTGCCACCACAGCCCAAAGCATGAGAGCCAATCATGGACTAAAGCCTCCAGAACTGTCAGCCAAAATGAACCTGTTCTCAGATACTTGTAAGCACGACTGGAACTGGCACAGGGAGCACTAACGTGAAGGGCACTCTGCAACTCAACCACTTTAGAAAACCTTGGTCACCACATGCAGTGGTTGAAGGTAGACATGTTCTAGTATCCAGCAATTCTGCTTCTAGGTGGAACAGAAATGCACATTCATATCAACAGGATTTGTTACAGTTTCAACCTGAAAACAATCTCCATGTCCATTAATGGCAGGATGAAACAGTATATTGTGGTTATTTCATACAACCAACACCAATACCAAAGTGAAAATGAATATATTATTGATACATATAAGTACGTATGTGAACTTCTCAAGCACAAGGTGAAGATGCATGAAGAACTGTAAGATTTCCACTTATAAAAATTCCAAACGAAGCCAAACTTACTGCATTGTGTAGAAATGATTACTGAAGAATGATAAAGAAAATTGTGCTTTCCATACGGGTCAGGAGAGTAGTTTCCTCTGGGGGAAGGATGGAGGAGGGGAAAAGGACGTGAGTGGGGTTTGTGGGATGCCAGCAAAGAATGATGATGATTTGCATTTGCTTCTCAATAATCCATTGACCTGTAGAATTCTGCTTAGGACACTTGTCTGAATGGGTGACATACTTCAAAATTGGAAACTTGACTTGGCTAATTGGTTTGGCAATGAGAACTAGCTTTGCCATCTAGGGTATGTGGTGGACATTTCCCAAGGTGTGGGTGAAAATATGTTTATAGTTTTCACTCAGAAAAAAGCATTTCATAAAAATACTATGCTGATAAGAGTCAACGAGATTTATGTTTGGATCTTTCCCAACTCCTTGTGAATAGCAATTTAAACAAATGCCCCTTTGTATGAGAGGGTAATTAACAGATATTTGGTGGGTCATTGTACACAGTCTTTTTGAAACACTTCCCAGAAATTGAAAACGTGGATTACTCTAACGATTGGATTGTAAATCCTTTGCAAGTCAGTGATTTCTAATTTCAACAAAACTATGGGATATGTAACTGAAGTATTATCTGTAGAATATTAAGTCACACTTCGTGATTTTTCAGTATGTAACTCATAAAAAGTTCAAAGAATTATGACATTGCTATAATAAACATGTGTTGTTCTTTACATGAGCAGGTTTATTAGTACTCAATTCTATATAAAAACAACAAGCAGGAAGAAAAATTAGTTGAATCCTCATTGTAGCAATAAGTAATAGTCATCTATGGATAAATGAGCCAATTAGTTGAAAACTTGTTCTATTCATCTTATTCATATGCATTCCCATTTTTTTCTTTTATGTTTATTATTTTAAAGTTTTTAAAACGGACTTATGATGCTTTGGTCACATATTCATCAAGATTTTAATATAGCTCAATCCAGAACAAATTTTTAACCCTCAAAGATTGATGGTCAGAAGAAGTAGAAAAGCATTTTAATGTGTGTATGTGTCTTATTTTATTGTAGAGATAAAAGATATTTTAAAGACTTTCAAGCAGAAAAATATGTAGGATAAAATCCTCTAAAATACATAAGACAGAAATAAGAGCTCAAGAAAAAACTAAATGATCTGAAATTTAACTGCTAACAGAGATTTCATTCATACATTTTTAAATAGATGGAGGTGAATGTTGGAAAGAAATTTATACTGCTTTGAACAAATTTTAAGGAGTGAGGCAATAGTTAAATATTAACAATTTCAGTAAGAATTACATTCTTTGCAACTATTTAAACTTAACGAAATTTTAGATATTAACTTGAAAAGGTACACAAATATACATAGCTATTTAAGCCTAAAGGCTTAAACAAATGGATGAATAAACCACTTGTTTATTCATAAATAATAAACAAATCTCTAACATTAAGAAAAAATTATAGGCAGACAGTTGAGGTTTGAGTCCTGTTCCTTGAAATCACTGGAGGTTCAGATCCTCCAGTTCTTCTGCTCTGCCATCCTTGAGAGGTAGTATATTATGCCATTAGCCACCTTATAGCTGCCAGAGCTCCAGCCATCATGCCAGTGGTCAGGATATCCTAGGGAAAGACCACAACAGCTTTCCTGGGAAGACTTAAAAATGGAATTTCTCCTGGGCATATTACCATGGGTCCTGTTACCAAGGGAGATAAGAATACATATCTGGCAGGCAATTAGCAGTCTGTGCATAGAGTAGGATTTCAAGTCCATTAAAGAGTAAATACACGTTGTGCATTGCTATCTCTGGAAGGAAGTTTACCAATGGAATGCTTATGATCTGGTGGAGAATTTCATGTTATTTTTATCTAATTATCTTCACCTTTTATATTCAATTTGTTTTTTATAATAAATACATTCTTTTTTTTCTTGGACTCTTTTTATTATTTATTTAGCATTGTGATCATACATAGTATTTGGATTCATTTTGACTAAATGGTACACAAGAAATTTGATTTCTAATCCCCGTTTCCTCCTCCCTGTTCCTCCCCTCCTCCTTCCCCTATTCCTCCCCCTCTACTCTACTATAAACTGCCCTTCTTCTATGTATACATAAAGGTTAAATTCCCTTTGGTGTATTTATATGTGTATATAACAAGATTTTGTTCAATTCATTCCATTTCTTTGTCTTTCCCTTCCTTCCTCTTTCCCTCTCATTCTTCTTACTTTGTTCTAGTTTCCAATTATGAAAGAAACATTCAACCCAGGATTTTCTGAGTCTGTCTTATTTCACTCAGCATGATTTTCTCCATTTTCATTCATTTACTGGAAACTGCCATAATTTCATTCTTTATGGCTGAGTAAAACTCCATTGTGTATAGACCACATTTTCTTGATCCATTCGACTATTGATGGGCATCTGGATTGGTTTCATGGCTTGGCCATTGTGAGTTGTGCTGCTATAAACATGGAAATGGCTGTTTTGCTCTATGCTGATTTTAGTTCTTTTGGATATATACCAAGGAGTGGGATAATTGGGTCATATGGTGGTTCCATTCCTAGATTTTTTGAGGATCCCCACACAACCAGAGTGGTGACACTAGTTTGCAGTCCCACCTACAATGTGCCAATGTGTTTTTCCCCAACTCCTTATCAGCATTTATTATTACTTGTTTTTTTATAATTGGCTTTCTAACTGTAGTGAAATTAAAATCTTCGTGTAGTTTTAATTAGCATTTAGTTGATTGCTAGAGATGTTGAACATTTTTTCATATCTTTGTTGGCCATCTGTGTTTCTTATTTTGAGAAATTTATGCTTAGTTCTTTTACTCATTTATTGAAGGAGTTGTTTGTGGGGTTTTTTTTTGGGGGGGGGCACTGAGATTTTTGTGTTCTTTATATATTCTGGATATTAATCCCCTGTCAGAGGAGCAGCTGGCAAAGATTTTCTCTCATTCTGTAGGCTCTCTCTTTGCTCTCTCAATCATTTCCTTTGCTGTGCTGAAGCTTTTAAATTTGATGGCATCCCACTTACTGATTCTTGGTTTTAGTTCTTGAACTGTAGGGTTCTTGTTGAGGAATTTGGTACCTATATCTGTAAGATGGAGTGTTGAACCTATGTTTTCTTCTAGTAGCTACACAGTTTCTGATCTAATTCCTAAGTCTTTGATCCATTTTGACTTGACTTTTGTTCAGGATGAGAGATAGGGATGTAATTTCATTCTTCTACATAAGGATATCCAGTTTTCCCAGCACTATTTGCTAAAAATACTATCTATTCTTCAGCATATTTTTGGCACCTTTGTTAATTATCAGATGACTGTATTTATGTGGGTTTGTCTCTGTGTCTTCTATTCTATTCTATTGGTCTTCATGTCTATTTTGATGCCAAGTCCCATACTGTTTTTGCTATGGTAACTGTCATGGTTTGGATATGAGGTGTCCCCTAAAAGTTCACGTATGAGACAATGCAAGAAGTTTCAGAGAAGAAATGATTGGATTGTGAGAGTCTTAACCCAATCAGTGAATGAATCCCTGATGAGATTAATTGGGTGGTAACTAGAGGCAAGTGGGGTGTGGCTGGAGGAAGTGCTTAATTTGGGGCGTGGCTATGGGGTGTATATTTCCTATCTGGAGCTGGAGTCTCTCTTTGCTTCTTGATCACCAAGATGTGAGCTGCCTTCCTCAGCCACCCTCTTCTGCCAGGATGTTCAGCCTTACCTTGAGCCCTGAGGAATGGAACCAGCCTTCTCTGGACGAAGACCGTGAGCCTTCAAATAAACTTTTCCTCCCCTAAAGTTATGCTGGTCAGATCCTTTAGTCACAGCAGCAAAAAAAAAAAAAAAAAAAAACTGTGCAAAACAATAGCTCTGTTAGTATGATTTGAGATCAGATATTGAGATGCCTCCCGCATCATTTTTCTTGTTCAGAATTGCTTTAGCTATGGTGGGTCTCTTATTCTTCCAAATGTATAGAAGGACTGTTTTTTTCTAGTTCTATGAAAGTTATCATTGGTATTTTGGTAGGGATTGCATTGAATCTGTATATTGCTTTTATTAGTATGGCCATTTTTAAAAAATATTTTTTAGATGTTGATGGGTCTTTATTTTGTTCATTTATTTATATGCGGTGCTGAGAATGGAACCCAGTGCCTCACATGTGCTAGGCAAGCGCTCTACCATGGAGCCACAACCCAAGCCCATTCTTTTTTAAAAATTTTAAAATTTGGGGCTGGGGCTGGGGCTCAGCAGTAGTGCACTTGCCTGGCATGTTGAAGCACTCGGTTTGTTTCTCAGAACTGCATATGTATAAATAAAAGATATCAACAACTATAAAAATATTTTTTAAAATTTGTTCTAATTAGTTATACATAACAATAGAATGCATTTATGCACTTTGATATATGATATATGGGGTATAATTTCTCATTTTTCTGATTGTATGTGTTGTCATTAGTCATACAATCATATATACACATAAAGTAATAATGTCTGTTTCATTCTACTATCCTTCCCATCCCCATATCCCCTCTCCTCCCCTCCCTTCATTCCCCTTTAGCTAATCTAAGGTTACTCTATTCTTCCCTATGCTCCCCTCTTATTGTGAATTAGTATCCAGAGAAAACATTTCGCCTTTGGTTTTTTGGGGATTGGCTTATTTCATTTAGCATGATATTCTCTGACTCCATCCATTTATCGGCAAATGCCATAATTATTCCATTGGAATATAATATATATATATATATATATATATATATATATATATATATATATATCACATTTTCTTTATCCATTCATCTATTGAAGGACACCTAGTTTGGTTCCATAGTTTAGCTATTGTGAATTGAACTGTTATAAATATTGATGTGGCTGCATCACTGTAGTATGCTGATTTAAGTCCTTTGAGTATAAACTGAAGAGTAGGATAGCAGGGTCAAATGGTGGTTCCATTCTGAGTTTTCTGAGGAAGCTCCATACTGCTTTCCATAGCCGTTGCACCAATTTGCAGTCCCACCAGCAATGTATGTACATTTCCCCTCACATCCTCACCAACAAGAAAAACTTATGCATATTCTAAGATAAAAAGAAAGTAAAACTCATGGAAGTTAAATTCAACAGACCTAAATTTAAATTCCACTTTTCCCTAAGAAACTGCATCTAGGGCTGGTTTATTCCTTTATTGCTTCTGATCCATGTGGCTGACTCCCCGGGGTTGGTTCTCCATGAGGTGCGGAGAAAGACTATTTTGCAGAAGGGTCTGTCTGATTCAGAGTCACTTCTAATGGGGGCTGAGAAAGTCTGACAAAGAGGATCCTCTGGACTAGGGTCCTTTAGAGAATCTGATCTTGGTTCTGACAGTTGGGGACCCCCATGAAAACCAGGACTCCTTGGGGCCAAGAGATAAACATCTCTCCAGGGAAATAAGAGCCAAGCCAGCTGTTGATCTCCCGGGATTCAGAGCCACACTGGGTGTTAAAAGGTGCACATGTAGTTAGAGCCACGGGAATGAGACAGCAGGAGGCAAGAGCTGGCCAAGTCCCTCTACCTCTGAGACTCTCTGGTCAGCAGAAGTGCCAGCTGAAGGGGCCACCCTGATGAAAACGATAACATCTGAGGCTTTCCAGATGGTGAGGGGCAACCCCAGGTGATGCGGGTCAAAGGCATAGCTAGGACAGACACCCAAGTGACCCATACTTACCTCTTCCTTATTAGCATAAGAAGACACGCCCTGGGGCGGGGCTTAAGATGGTAAGGAGACTTGAGAGGCATGAAGCCGAGTTAACATCTAGAGAGGGGCCCCTGCCTACCCTGCAGCTGCCGTAAAACCACCCCCTCAGTCCTTGGCTTGAGCCAGCATGGGATTCCTGTCCCCCTGTGCTGCCTCCCTTCTGGCTGAAGCTAAGTCCCTAATAAAAGCCTCATCCGTGTTAAGTGCTTCCAGGTACAGTGTTCCCTTCTACAACTCTGTATCCAAGACCCGAGTATGGTAACTGCCAGGGACCCCCACCTTCCCCTGTCGTCCCTATCCTGCCAGCCCCTTGGTCTCCTCCGCGCCTCTCCCTTCAGCACCCCTGACGGGCTTTCGATGGTAACTCCCCAGACCATTCCACTAGACAGATCTTGGGGTCATCTGAATCCACCTCCAAATTGACAAAGCACGGAGGACCAGAGAGGAGACAGATGCGTGCTGGTGTGCACAGAAGGCCCAGGTCTGCGGAGCCCAGGATGGCGTTCAGCTCCAGCACACACTCCGGGGAGCATGCGCTCTTCGGTGAAGACCGCGCCGAAGGCGCACAGCTGTGGGTCCTGCACAGGGTTCGCAAGTGTGAAGCCCTCAGCGTGGGAGTTGCTGTGGCCAACACTGTTAAGAATCTGTTTCTGTTATCACGGTTATTGTTGTTGACATGCCTCAAATCGTCACCCCATTCCCAGGTCACCGTGGGAACTAAGGTCCATACCTGCGCTTGAAAGACTTTTTCAAACGCTGTGCATTAGGAAGGAGTCTAGCAAGGGCTTCCCCAGACTCCAGCACACCAGGCCTCCAAACCCCTTCTCCTCAGGGAGCTGCCCCCACCTTCCCCTGGGTGGGGACAGAGACCCTGAGAGGATGAGGTGCACACCGGGCAGTGGCCATTGTGCATCTGTCTCCATCTTCAACACTCTGCCAAGAAGGGAGCCACCAGGTTCTTCACCAAACAGTGGGACAAGGACAGTAAGCCTGGCCTTCTGTGGCCATGAGTGCTGAGAGTCCATCCTGCCACTCCCTCCTGCAGAGATATCACTGGAGTCCCCATTGAAGAGGAGGCCGGCCCAGCCAGACGCTGGGAAAACCCATTCTGTTTCACCAGGTGTCCTGGGGTGCTTGCCAAGGGCCCAGAATGAGGCTTGTTTATCTCCATCAAAATCAGAAGGGTGGCTTAGGGACACAGGCCTGCCCAGCAGAGCCACACCAGCAGACAGTGAGGAGAGAAGCCAGCATAGCCCGCTTTCCAGGTGCCTGTACCCTCCCCAGCCTGTTCAGATGCACAAGCCAGCTGTAAGGACCCTCGGGTCAGGACCCAGGCAGCCAGCAGCATGGTAGCTCAGGAGGGAGGTGTGTGCCAAGCAGAGCCTGCACCCCCTCTCTGCCTCTGACCACAGGTCCTGGCTCAGGCTCCCGTGCACCTGCAGCAGCCCTGTGGTTGTGGGAAACTCCAGAGAGAACTCACGGGGATGTGTTTGTCCTGTGGAGAGGGTTGACTGACTGCTGTACGGGGTGTTCAGTCCTTCCAGGAGGATTCCCTTCACACGAGGACAAATGGAATGGAAGCCTCCCTCCTCAGACCACTGCACGCACCCTGCAGTGGGAGGGACCAAAAAAGGAGGGGGCAGCACCAGCCCTCCAGGCCCCTCAAAAACAAGGAGTCTCCTGAGTCTCCCTGTCCACTCCCACCCGGCTAGCTCCTCCTCACCTTCAGGCCTCAGCGGAGGCTTCTCTTCCTCCAGGAAGCTCTGCTTGATCTCCTTGGGCTGGGTTAAGGACCCCTGAGCTCTTCCCTCCCTGAAGCACTTCCTATCCCAGCCAATTGCCCCCTCAATGTCTGCCTCCCCCCAGACCCAAGATGCCACAGGGCGGTGGGCTGTGTCTGCTGGGTTCTCTGCTCTGTCTTCAGCCCTCACCAAGGTGCCTGGCACACATGGTGCCAATTAATCCCGAATGAGTGAGTGAGTGAGTCAACAGCAGTCCTCAATTAGGCGGCTCTCAGATTGCCCACGTGGCTGAGAGGAACTCCATGTCTTAGTTTCTAAGCAAGTTGAGCTGGAGGGGAGCTTGGGGTCACACGGGTCACTTCTGTCCATTTACAGACCAGAGAAGCTGGAGTCCCCAGGGAAGACTAGTCCCAGGAACCTGGGCTTTGGCTTTCTTTTACAAAACAAGGGAGGGACAGCAGGGGGCACTGGCACATGGGTTCTGAGGGTTAGAGGGAGGCCCAGGTCTCTGTATTCCAAGGCCCCTGGCTTCTGTAGAAATGGAGAAACATGATACCTGGCTTGCCTGAGATGGCGGTGCACTTCTATTTGAATGGGGAGCAGAAGCTGAGCTTCCCCACAAACAGGCCAGATACTCTGGAAAGATGGAGGACCGAGCAGCTGTGAGGACCTAGCATGGCCTCCATGTGGAACCCAGGCCCAGCCTTCCCCAGAAGATGCCTCCAAGAGAAGTGTGAGGGATGTGGGGCTGGACAGAGCTGGGCTGGAACCTGCTACCTCCTCAGCCAGGTGTGTGGCCTCTACCTAGTTCATCCCTACCTGAGTTCCAGACTCTGTACCTAGGTGTATACTCGCCTTCTCCATCAGATGATAGGTCTCTCAACATTGCACGACTGAAACCTGAACTCACAGCTGTTATCTGAGATGCATTTCCTTAACATGTAAAAGAGGGTTAAGAACTTTCACCCTGCTGTGTTGGTGGAACAACGGAATTAAATATGGGAGGTGGAGCATTTGGTACAGTGCTCAGAACAGAATCTATTCTTAAAAACAATCTGTTCACAATAGGGAACCAATGCCCTAGAAAGATTACTTTTTTAAATTATAAACTAGAATGGACTCACGTTTATTCCTATAAAAACCTCTGTCTCCTACTGGCTTGCATTCTCCAGCAGCAGAGAAAAAAGCAGACTGGCTGACGAGGGAACACTCCAGAGCTCACAGTCTGTCTCAGTTAAGCTGCAGCCACAGGGAACTCTGTGGAAATGTCACGAAGAGCTGCAAAGAGAGAGCAGGAATAAACTAGTGTGAATTGCATGCCAGACACCATTACTGTTCCACGTAGTTCACAGGCACTAGCTCACTTAATCCCCACACCACCCCTACAAGTAGGTACCATTATCGTCTCTCTTTTAGAGGTAGATGGGATGCCCAAAGGTTGGGAGGCCAACCCACAGTCACATTGCCTGATAGAGGAGTTTGAGAATAAAAGGAGAGATCCTGAATCCCAGGGAAGTGTCCATGAGCCACTGAAATGCAGAAAGTGCAACTCCTGAGTGACAAGCCCTGGTTTGCACAGGTGACCCATACCCTTGTCCACAAAAGTAACAGGAGGGCAATGTGCACATGCAGAAAAACTGGCATGCAATTGTCTAACTGCAACTTGGCCCACCTCTAGTCCAGCCCCCAGCACACAGACCTCTATAAATATTAGCATGAGGCACCTCATGCATCTACTTTCCTAAATAAACCTCTGTTTATGCCTTTGACTGCCACCTGTTGAAATTATTTTCCATCATGTTATGCCAAGAACAGTTCTGATCCTGAATCCCCCTTCTTTTGGGGAACTCCTCAGACCCTTCTTCAGAGATGACATCTCCAAAAGTAAAACAGATTGAAGCCATCTGACTCTAGAGCCCTGCTCCCAACCACCCGGCCCTAGCTGCCTCTCTGATCTGGGAACTACATTCATCCCCATCTCTCAGATGAGAAAACTGCTTTTCAGAGAGAGAACATTCACAAAGTCACTATGGGAGACAGAGATAGATTCTGAGCTATGATTTTCAGTCACTTGAGCTTTCTCTGTGGGAGAAAGGAATGAGGATGCCTCTCTCCAAAGACAGAGCCACATCTGGTGTGAGCAGAAGAACCCGAGAGGTGTGCTCATGGCTGGGGAGCACCTGGGAGGCAGGAGGCAGGAAGACCCTTCTCCCCTGAACACTTTGCATTCCTGGGGCTCAGTTTCATAGACTAAGACAGATCTTCCTGTGTTCTCAGTGACACCAGCTAACATAAGTCCACTGGCATCTGCTAGACATGGGTTCTAAGCATGATTCTAAACACTGATGAGCTACCACTACCCCTTTTACATGAGTCAACTTTATCACAGGAGCCGAGGAGCTTGTCCACGGTCACACAGCCAATCACACAGCCAAGCTGGGATTGAATCCAGGTAGTGGCTAACCACTCTACAACACCACCATCAGCCAGGGGAATCAGATACCATTATATGCCCTATAAGTCTTCAGGATACCCCAGCACTCTGACTTTGAATCTGTCATTTAGGGCCTGCTGAAGCTCCCCACCTTGAGCTGGGGTTCACCTACATCGTCACAAAATTCCTCCAGACATTCTGGCAGCAGTAGTATTTTTTTCTTCTGTTTGTTGATTAGACACTTGTGGTGTATAAATAAACAGCTACAGTTTAGGTTTCTTAAAGGATACAGAAAACTGGCACCTCGATGTAGTGTCTAAGGAGTCTGTTATTGATGGGGCAGCACTGGAGGGCTCTGAGTGGGGGTATATTTTAGACAGGACGCCATCCTTCTGCATGGAGTGTAGAATGCAGGGAGCCAGACTAGGAGAAGGAAAACCCACTAGGAGACGCTGAAGAGTACAGACAGGACGTGTGGATAAACAAAGGCAAAGGGACTGACGGTGGAAAGAAGGCGGATTCGAGAACAAAGATTTGAAGGGATAGAATGAGGTGTGCTTTTCCCAAGGGGTTCACTGGGGCTTCAGATGCTCTGGGTCTGACCCTGTGACTGATGCATCACACGAACTTGGCTTTTAGGCTAGGTAATTTCAATCTTCTGGTAAATTCAAGTCAAACCAGAAGACCAGAGTTTAAATCAGGCCTGTCTGCTCTCGAGCAAGTCATCTGTGTTTGCTGGAATTGGTCTCATCCTTTGTCAACTGAGAATCATGATACCTGCACTTCTGCAGCTTCTTATCACATCAGCCAGCTCAGATGCCAAAATTGTCTCATCTCCTACTTTCCTGATAATAAAAAGAACACCGTCAGCCTGCAACATTTGCTGAGGACGTATTATGTACCAGGCACCATTATAACATGCATTAATTTATTTACTCCTCACAAGTGCCTTAGGAGATAGGTACTGTAATGGTTACCATTCTGCAGATTAAGAAACTGGAGCAGAAAGAGATTCCAGCTTCCCACAGCTTGTGACACAGCAAGGATGCAAACACAGCAGATCCACCTCTCAAAACTGCATTAAACCTCCTATGTATATGTTCAGGAAGCCCGGGGTCTTCTTCCTGAGTCCTCCCTCCTCTGTTTTATCCAAGAATCCTGCTTCTTGAGTCCTACACCCAACAAAGAGCAAGCTCAGACTCATGCTGCCATTACCAGATGCTGCCACAAGGTGCCGCTATTGAACCCCAAATCTCGGGGTTTGATCCAGGGATGTTCTTGCTGATTCAGGATCCTGCCCAAATTGCAGTAAGGTCCCACAAGAGGGCTCCTAGTCTTTGCCTCTGTGGTTCTCACCTTAGATATTTTTCTCTCAAAATCGCACTACCAATGGAGAACTCCAAATCCAAAGGAGCTTGTAACTCTTTCTTGATTCTGAACCAGCAGTTCACGTTCCCCTTTGCTTTCTGGTGAGTCCCCTTTTAACCCCTTGGGGTTATTTTCTATCAGATTGACATGAGTAGTGCCCTGACTATTGACCACATAAGTTCCTCCTGACTTCAATCCTCTGAGAAGGACTGCCCCTGTGGTCTAAGTGCCTTTACATACAGGAGAGTCCCTAAAAAACTACAAATTGTTTTACCCCCTCAGACTGACAATTAAAAGGAAAAGCATTTTCTAAACACACACACACACACACACACATACACACACACACACACACACACACACACAGAGCAAACCAGAAAACAAGATGTCCTATAATACCATTTCCAGGTTAGGAGGTGTCCACACCCCTTTCTATGCCAAGCTACAGGGACCAAGGTGCCTCTTGCTTGAACACAAATCTACTCCAGGGAATATGGTTCTGCTTGTTGACATGTGCAAATTCTAGAAGCTTCTTTATCTGTTTAAAGTGACTTTTATATACTATATAACCATGAAGAACCCTCTTCAATACCAAGTAAAAGCTTCCCAAACACACTCTAGGATAAGCCAGGGGGCTCCAGAAGACCTTGGCAAGTGGAAAGGTGTCTTAGTGGACTAATTTCAGGCTGATTAGTACAATGTTTGGTACCTGGAAGAAAGAACCTGACATGTATAACAAATTAGAATAAATAAATAATTTAATTTAAAAGAAAAAAGAGAAAGAACCTGAAACCGAGAGCTACTATAAAGAGAAAGCCCTTCATAGCATGGAGAATCCCAATGCCAATCCGTGGCAAGGGCAGAGGAGTGCCATAGAGAATCAGAGCCATCCTGGAGCATAACCACAATTGGGATGACCAGATTTTCCAAATGAAAATACGGGACACCCAGTTCAATTTGAATTTCAGATGAATATCAATAATTCTTAGTATATAATTATGCAATAACTGGGATTTATTTTCTCTAAGAATTATTTGTTGTTTATTTACTTATCTGAAATTTAACTATGAATTATATTTTTTTCCATCAATAAAAAATCCTTAACCAAATAGAGCAAAAAGAATTCAATAATATATAAAAACAAAATCATGCCGTTATTAAGTGGGGTTTATTCCAGAGATTCAATGCTGGATCAATATTTGAAAAATCAGTCAATTTATCTACCATATTGACAGGCTATGGAAGAAAAATCACATTTCCATATCAAACGAAGCAGAAAAACCCTTTTATAAACTTCAACATTCACTCAAAATAAATACTGTCAGGCTGCTTTGAGGGAAACGTCCTCAACTTAATAAAGAATGTCTACAAAAACTAAAGATAGCATATTTTTATGAACATTAACTCAAAATGTATCATAAATTTAAATGTAAAGCTATAAAACATCTAAAAGAAAATACTGGAGGAGGTCGTTAGGACCTATGGCTTAGTGAAGAATTCTTAGCCATGACGACAAAAGCAAAATTCATAAGAGGAAAAAGAATTTGTGAAGCTTCATCAAAATTTAAAACTTTCGCTATGTAAAAGCAAAATCTTCACCTGTTAGGAAGATGGGAAGGGAAACTACAGACTGGAGGAAAAGAATTACAAAATGCGTATCCAACAAAAGACATATAGGAAGTGCTCTCAAACTTCATCACCAGCCATCAGATGAATACAGATTGAAACCCTGATGAGCTTTGACTACACAGGAAGACAGACTCAGAATTTGCAAGGCAGAGTGCTGGAGAGGAGGGAGCTATATAAAGAGCTCTAGAAATCTGCATAGGAGTCCACTTGAATCTTTGGGCCAATATGAATCTCCACACACCTGGGGTCAAACTCAATGAGGATGGACGAGCACTATCAGGAAAGACAAATTTCCAGGGACCTCGAAGCCGAATGATTCTCAGAACTAACACAGAGCTGGAAATTATTTTAATTTCTACAAGCCTGAGTGGAGAGACTGTTGAATTCATGGCCCAGCATGGGGTGTAGTGGAAATTGTAGAAGGGGTGTGTCTTCATAGTGTGCCTACAGTAACCCTAGAGCACAGGACAACCTAGACCTGCCTTAAATAATCTTAAAAGACAAGCTTTAAAAGGATTGAGATGAACCCCGAGACTCTAACCTGCCTTCCAGAACAAAGCAAACGTGACGTCTTCAAAGCCATGCAACAAAACACAGCGCTGCTAAGCCTAAGATAAAAAGGCCACACATCTGAAAATAAATAAATAAACTCTAGGCATATGAAGAAATGAGAAAGTATGACTCATGCCATGAGGAAAATCAGTTAATAGGAAAAAAAATTACGTAGATGATAGGAGCCAACTTGAAGGAGCACTCAGTGGCCAAGTCTGAGACAATTCAAACAAGAAAATAGAAGGGACTAAAGCCCATAGAAGAAAGCAAATAAGTCCACCATGATGAGCATCAATGAGGGAATAGATGAGAAAGGAGAGTGCTTCCTCTCATCAGGACACCAATTAATAAAGGTAGAAGAAATTATGAAACTAGAAAATTACCACGTGGGAAACACCATCAGAATGATTATTGCAAGAATCTTCAGTAGATGCTAAAACTAATGAGCAAAAATATGATGTAAACAAAGATATTCTATTAGTTTCCAAAAATGTCCTCAGAAGATTGATACTTATTAATTTTAAGAGGGAAATATGTGGTCTTCAGGCACCACGTCAACCAAATGCTAAAAGTTAACTTTTTGAACAATAGGTCTAACTGACATCTTGTGACTCTTGGTACGGTACCCTGAGAGGGCACAACATTCCTCCTGTGACATTCTTGCGAGAATTGCACGACCTCAGTTTAATCATGAGGAAGTATGGAACCCAAGTTACGCAAACCCTGTACAAAGTAACCCATTACAAAGTGTTAAAGGCATGAGCTATGTCAAATCGGGAGAGACTAAGGAAACATGACAACTAAATGCAATGGGAGGTCGTGGATTGGATTCTGGAGGGGCAACTGGTGAAATTTGAATAAGGTCTTAAATTCATGGAGAGTATTGAGTCTATGCGAATTGCTGGGTTGGATGGCTGTACTGTGGCTGTGTGAGATGTGAGGAAAATCCTACTGCTGAGAGCTGTGAGAGCAGAGAGCAGGCTGCCCTTCGCCCTCCGGGAAATGGGCTGGCGCCAAAGACCCCTGCTGGCTGGAGCCACTCCCTACTGAGCCCTCCGCAGGGAGGGAGGTGCGAACATCTGGATGACGTTGCCACACGCGGCTCTGGACCCGCGGCTGGGGTAGAAAGAGGGACACTTGTACGCACGTGGGGCCGAGAGGAAGGCGAACTTCAGGGCGTCTGGGCTCCTCCACTCGCCCTCCCCGCAGCCTTCTCCTACTCCCCGCACCGCGAGCCTTCTCCGCTGGTGGCCAGGCCTCGCCAGAGGGCACCCTCGGTCTTCCCAAGACGCCACCACTTTCTCATGCTCCCGAACGTCTCCAAGTTTTAGCCACGACTCCGGGCTCCTCCGTGAAGAATCACCGCCAAAATGTCAGGATCCCTGAGAATCCAGGACCCCTGCGTCCCCTGCTGGTGTCTGCTGGCCGGGGGAGGCCAGGGACCCGGGACCAGGAGCAAGCGGGACGCGCGAGGACAGCAGCAACTGACATCCGCGGGAGCGCGCAGGGGCAGGGTGAGAAGGACCGGGGCTTAGCTGAGTAACTCCAGAAAAGCGCCCCACGAGTAGCAGAAGTGACTCCAGGAGGTGAAGGTTCAGCTACCAGGACCAACGAGAGCGCTCGCAAGGTGCTCCCGAATCGGGCTGGCCAGTTCCTGGGCCTGATGAAGACATTGAAATCGTGCAGGGAAGAGGCTCCGTCCGCGGGTCCCTCCCTCCGCGTCCCTGGCGCCAGGCGTTGGGGAGCGAGATACAAAATATCAACAGAGAGAAATCGAGAAGGCAGTTGGTGTGCACGCGTGTGTGAGAGAGGAGAGATAGGGAGGTCCATCCTAGGTCCATCTAGCTTCTCTCCTATGAGTTCATGCACCCTCTGGCCAAGCCTCAGTTTTGGGGATCTGGGGGAGGTTACCTGGTTTTCCTCCCTCTTTTTGCAGGTCTGCTGTTGTCTCCTCCTTCCCAGGCCTCGCTGCTGTCTTGACCTCTCTCCTGGCTCACACATGAAGATGATCTTGCAAAGTGCTCTGGGGTCCTGGCCCTGATGAACCTAGTCATGGTCAACCTTTCTCTGTCCACTTGCACCACCAAAAACTTTGGCCACATCAAGAAGAAGATGGAAGCCATCAGGGGACTGATCTTGAGCAAGCTCAGGCACACCAGCCCCACTGAGCCATCATGATGACCCCCACCCTCCACATCCCCTCTCAGGTCCTGGCCCTTTAGAGCAGCACCCAGGAACTGCGAGAGGAGACACAGGGGGAGAGGGAGCATGGCAGCAATCAGGAAAACGCCCAACTTGGAATATGATGTTACAGAGACCCATAAATTCCACGATTCAGGGCCTAGTGGAGCACAGTAAGTCCAAATGCTCACTGGGTGACTGTTATGGAGGGGATGAATTGGAGAAGCCCCAAGGAGGGGACCTGCAGCTGGCCACACTGAACAGTGCGCTGCTGCATTAGCACGGCCCTCGGGAGCTGCAATGTGCAGTGGGGCTGAGTAGGTGGGTAGAGAAGGGGGACAGTGTGGGGACTATGGGGACAGTGGGGATGTGTCTGGGAGTGTGTCTTCCCCAAAGGGAGACAGGGAGCTGGGAAGCTTCTGCTGAGATGCCTGTGTTTGTACTGTTGTGGAAGTCAGGTGTTTACTTGACTCCACAAGGTGTTCCCAAAACGGGTTGGCCTGTCCTGGGCCTGATGAGGACATTAAAATCGTGCAGGGGAGAGGCTCTGCCCATGGTTGCCTCCTCTGAGTCCCTGGCCCCAAGCGTTGGGGAGGGAGATGTAAAATATCAACAGAGAGAAATCGAGAAGGCAGTTGGTGTGCATGCGTTTTAAAAATCTCTGTCTCAATACAAAACAGAGAAATTTGGCAGATGTTGAGAAACTGACAGGTGAGGAGAGAGGAATGTGAGTCTCTTTGGGGCAAGAATCTGGGAGCAGCTGTTTGCTTTTCCTACCAGCAGGTGTCCTCGCCACCCTGGCTACCTGGGCCCAAGTCTACCTGGGAAGTAGGCAATCTCCAGAGTCGGGGTGGAAGGGTGAGATGGAGCCCCCAGGATGAGGGTGGTCATGGGGCAAACAGCAGGGGTGAAAATGAACCCAAATGGAGAGAAAGGACAGGAGTGGATGCCTATGGATGGACCAGCCTTGGTCAGAGGTGCAAAGGCTGCATTTGGAGCTGGTCCTCACCAGACCATGAGCCTGTGGTCACTGATGAGCCTGTGGTTCTCACTGCAGTTTCCTGTGGCTTCTGTGCAGGGTGTGTGGGGGGAGGCTGAGATAGAGCTCCCTGCCCAGGGTCCCCTGGGTGAGGATGGCTCTGGGTCAGCCACCGGTCCACAATTCCCAGAGGCACCCAGCACTTGGATCACTGAACCCTTCCTGATCACCCAGTAAAGCAGGACATGGTGGCCACAAACATCAGAGGAGGGTGGATGCACGAGGCCAGCAGAATATTGAGGAGAATCAAGGGCAAAGGAGCACGACTCAGACTTCCATGGACCAGACCACAAGGAGGACTTCAAGGGAGGAGGGATTCTGGGTCACTAGGGTCCAGCCAGCCTGAATCCTGAGCTGAGAATGAATGGGCCACATGGGTACAAGGCCAGTCAGGTGTATGTAGACAACAATTTTGTACAGAGATTCAATGATACTGTCATGGCTTGGATATGAGGTGTCTTTCAAAAGCTCCTGTGTTAATACAGGAATGGTCAGAAGTGAAACAGTTGGATTCTGAGAACTGTAGACTAATCAGTCCATCCTAGTTTGAATGGACTGGATGGGTGGTAACTGTAGGCAGGTGGGGCATGGATGGAGGAGGTGGGTCAATGGTGCTATGCCATGGAAGGGTTCATCTTCCCAGGGGTCACATCCTTCTGTTCTACCTCACCTGAGCCCAGAGCAATGGAGTTAGCTCACTTTGGACTAAACCTCTGAAACCAGGAGCCAAAATAAACTTTTCATCCTCTAAGTTACCCTTCTTAGGAGTTTTGGTTAGTTACAAAAGCTGCCTAACACAGGCACAAAGGTGGATGGCCTTGGGAGAAAGCAGTGCAGGCCCCACTGACGCCGGGTAGCTGCAGCACCAGACCCTACAGCTGTCACAGATGGTGGTGGCCATGGGCTGCAGAGCGGCAGTCTGGATTGGGCCAGGTTGGCACAGTAGGCACAATGCTGTTTGGGATGCCAAGGAGACCAGCATCTAGTGTGTCACAGGCAGTGCCACAGAGGATCCCAGGTACAAACAGGAAGCAGGCCCAAAATCTCTGCTGTGGTTGGAGGTGACACAGCGGTTGAACAGATGCAGACCTGAGCCCACTCTGCAGCTGATCAGGTGTTAAACCCACTCTGGATGCACAGGGCACGCTAATTAGAAGGTCATGGGCAGATTCAATGCCCACCAGATGCTGAGCCAGAGGGTGCCATTATCAAGGGTGTGGGGGAGGGAAGCCTGTCCTTAACTGTTAAGACTAGGCGGGGGTGGCTCTGGGTCTGTAGGGAGGCGCCAGCAGGGTCCCCATGCCAGAGCTTCTGCTGGGGGACAGGGTAATGAGATCATGTTCTCTTCCACATTTTCTCACTCCCAGAAACCTCCCTTACCTAGTGGATGGACACTTGGAGGGAAGTGACAGTAGGAGCTGGGGCAAGGTGACAAGGGTCCATGGTAAGTGAAAGGGACAATTTCCATTATTGTAGGAGAGAGGATACCAAGGTACGAGTGGAGAGGAAGGCCTGTCCTCTGTTTCACCTTGTTGTAGACCCCCAGGTCTCCCTACTTTACAGATGAGGGGACAGAGATGTCCATCAATTAAGTGATTGGTCCAAAAAGAGCAGGGACTCTAACCTGGACATGATGTTTTTAAGCACCAATGTATATGGAAAACACACATTTTTTAAGTCCACCTTTAACTTTCAGGCTCCATTTGAACTTTTCTTTTTAAATTTTTTTTTCTAAATTGTTAATGGTAGATGGACACAATACCTCTAACTGAACTTTGATTTAGGACACAGGTGAATCCCATGTTGGTCCAAGCAGGAAGAGACGGGAACAATTTCCTCAGTAACCCAGGTACAGGTTGCATAGGGACAACTGTATTTGTTCTCAGTTCTGTCAGGAGAATCATACTGCCATAGATGATCTCCCAAATTCAGTAAGGGGTGTTCTTTATCTAATAAGGAGTCTTAAGCAAGCTAAGTAAGCAATATAGTCACATGTGAAAGCCACTTCTCTGTGATCTCTGAACTACCCTTCACCTGAATTTTTTAATTACATCAGGATCATTTGCCTGAATTCTGCTTTTATAATGCTCCAGGATGTCTATCCAGACAAAACTCCACTAGAGGGTTCTTCCCATGCCATCTGACCTTGTACTGGTGAGCAAAGAAGCTGAGGAGCCACCTCAACCAGCCACAGTCCCAGGCCACTCCAGCTGACAGCTTGGTGAGCAAAACAAGAGAAGGGCTTATCAGCCCCAGCCCTCGCTCTGTCTAAGGGGGGCACAGCCCAAGAAGGAACCAGAAGGACCACCTGACACAGGCAATGAACACCATCTTTGTCCACAGTGTCAACACCCTCAGTGGAGACAATTCTTTAAATTTTCATTAAGAATTATTGTGTGTGTTAGAACCAGGAGACCAGCCCAGAAGAGAACTGATGGTGACAAGTTGGCATGGGGTGAAAGCAGTTTTACCACCATTGAGGGATGTGACAAATCGACCTGAAGTTGGCTCAACTGTGAGAAATAAGCTGGTGCGCCTCATGACACATGTTGACCTTGGAGTCAAGCAAATTGCTGCTGAATTCCTTTTTGTCCTTTGCAAAGAGAGAGTGGATAGCCTGCTGAAATATACTGGCTATGGGAATGCTGCAGGACTGTTGGCGGCCAGGGGCCTCTTGGCTGGAGGAAGAGGAGATAATTGGTACTCAGAGGATGAGGATACAGACACTGAAGAATACAAAAATGCAAAACCAAAAGAGGAGTTGCTTAAACCAATGGGACTAAAACCTGATGGGACAATAACGCCTTTGGAGGAAGCACTCAACCAGTACTCTGTCCTGGAAGAGACCAGCTCCGACACAGACTGAAAGCATCACCTGCTCAGCTCCCAGTATTGCTTTTATCAGCATCTTTTCTCTGTAGCTCCAGGGGAATCTTTTCTCTAAAACATTTATGCCCTTGCTTTGGCTAGAAACACATTAACTGGTTTACTCATTGAGAATCCAGCGTATTTAAGAGGTGATCCTGTGTTTTTTGCGATATCGAGGCATTCATACAGAGCTGCAGTGAGGCAGAGTCACAGGGACTAGAAGCAGAAAAACAGTAATTCCATTTCATCAGATGGAACGAAGAACTTCATTCTGTAAAGCAGCCCTGGCCAAATCTGGCCATTCTGTTTGCCAAGATTCTTGACTGAAGATTTAGCCAGGTCCTTCCTCTCACTTGGGTGAGCAGCCCCTTCTGAGTCTCTCGAGCAGCCAGAGGCACATGAGAGCAGAATGAGCTAGTAAATAAGGACTGAGGCAAGTGACTCCTTAGGTCAGTACTGACTAAATGGAAGCCAAGCAGCTGCTCTGTAAACCTAGCCCCACTCTTCAATTTTATATACATATAGAAGCACACACACAAACACACACACACAGGCCCCAGACTTACAAAACTGACTACACTAGAAGTTTGTATGTCTTAGCTAAAATTTCAGAATACATTTCTCCCTGTCAGGAGTTATGAATGATGGTTTAGTTCCCAGGCAGCTACAGATGCCTATTTATTCCCTAATATACTGAACACTAGTACTGCAGAACTGAACCAGGGTATTACTGAGGTGGGGGAAGCGTGCATTCTGAGGTCTGACTTGGGGTGCCAGTCACATACACACCCTCCATCCCAGTGAGAGAGTGAGGACTCCCTGAGTAATGGGAACTATTTTGTGGCCTCTTCTAGTAGGACAGTCAAAAGCACCCATTTGTACATAAAGGTCATTCCTACATCATGTTTTAAATTGGGGTCAGTGTATATGCTTGTGTGTGTGTATTCTATCTTTCTACCATATGTGATCGGCTTAATGGTAACTTTATTTATTTAAAAAAAAAAAGGAAAGAAACACAAATAGTTACCATTAAACTGATTAAGGCTGTTTATTTTTACTGTTAGAATTGGTCATATGAAGATGTAGAGACGCCGTCATGCCGTAGACAGTGGGCCTAGCTAATCAGTGGCTAAAGTTGGAAAGGGGTTGGTTTCCTTTGATATGTATGTATGTATGTGTGTGGATGCACATGCATATATACATATGTATACACACACATAGATAATGTGCTTAACCACTGCCTTTTAAAACTTTAAATTAAATAAAACATTGGGGTTGATTGAATTTAAAAAAAAAAAAAAAGAATTATTGTGTGATTTTGTTTTGTTGATTGGTTGGGGTACATACACACATGCCCACATATTTTTTATTTTTTGTCATTTTTCCTTATTATCCTTTTATTGCATTTTTTTATTTTTTTAGAGTTAGTGGTTTTGTTTTCTCTTTGAAAATTTTGTTCTTTTTAGATATACATTAGAGAGTATTTTGACATATTAAACAGACTATAACTTATTCTAATTAGGATCCCATTCTTGTGGTTGTACATGATGTGGAGTTACACGGGTCATGTATTCATAGTGAACATAGGAGAGTTATGTCTGATTCATTCTATTGTCTTTCCCAATCCCATCCCCCGCCCTTCCCTTCATTCCCATTTGTGTAATACAGTGAACTTCTATTCTCTCCCTGCCTTGATGTGAGTCAGCATCCATATATCAGAACATTTGGCCTTTGGTTTGGGGGAATTGCCTTATTTCACTTAGCACAATAGTCTCCAATTCCATCCATTTTCCAGCAAGTACCATAATTTCATTCTTCTTTAAGCATGAGAACATTCCATTCTGCATATACATACTACATTTTTTTTTATCCATTCATCTGTTGAAGGACACGTAAGTTGGTTCCATAGTTTAGCTATTGTGAATTGCGCTGCTATAAACACTGATGTGGCTGCATCACTGTAGTATGCTGATTTTAAGTCCTTGGGTCTAAACTGAGGAGTGGGACAACTGGGTCAAATGGTGGTTCCATCCCAAATCTCCTAACAATCTCCATACTGCTTTTCCAGAGTTATTGCACCAATTTGTACTCCTACTAGCAATATATAAGTGAACCTTCCCCCCCACACACACATCCTTGCCCGTATTTATTTTCGCTTGTATTTTTGTTAACGGCTATTCTGACTAAAGTGAGATGGAATCTGTGTAGTTTAAATTTGCATTTCTCTAATTGCTAGTGATATTGAACATTTTTCCATATATTTGTTGACAGATCATATTTCTTCTGTGAAGTGTCTGTTCAGTTCCTTTGCCCATTTATTGACTAAGCTATTTGTTTTGTTGTTGTTGTTGTTTGTTTGTTTGTTTTTGGTGTTAAGTTTTTTGAGTTCTTTATGTTTTCCTGGAGATTAATGCTCTGAGGTGCAAGTGGCAAAGATTTTCTCCCATTCTGTAGGCTCCCTCTTCATGTTCTTGATGGTTTCCTTTGCTGTGAAAAAGCTTTTTAGTTTGATGCCATCCCCTTTATTGATTCTTGATTTTACTTCTTGTGCTTTAGGAGTCTTGTTGAGGAAGTCAGTTCCTACACCCACACATTGGCAAGTTGGACCTACATCTCCTTCTCCTCTATTAGGTGTAGATCCTTGAGTTGATTTTTGTGGAGGGTGAGAGATAGGGGTTGAATGCTATATCTGGATTTCCGGTTTTCCCCTCCATTTGTTGAAGAGGCCATCTTTTCTCCAACGTTTGTTTTTCTTTCTTTTTCTCTCCTCCTCTCTCCCTCTAGCAGACACATTCTCTTTTTCATTTTCCTCCTCCTCCTTTAACGGACTTGACTTGCTATCTCTCTTCTGCTTTCCCTCCATTCATACTTTGAATATTCTAAACTTTTTGATTTTCCACCCCACTTTCTTTTCTCTTAATGAACTGACTTTTCCATCTTTAGAACTATTTATATTTTACGATCTTGGCCTCCACCCTTCCTGCTTGTGTGCTCTTCAGTGCTGTGGATGGAATCCTAGGCACCTGGTATTTATTTTAAAGACGTATGTTTCTACGACTCCTTATCATTGTTTCTTTCCCACTTTTCCATGAAGTTCTGGGAATCTATTGGGACCCTTGAGTTCATGGGGCAGGCAGTCTGTTGCTGATCTACACTCCAACCCAGCTAGGAGACGCCACACCTGGCTTCACACACCCCAACCCTACTCAAACTTTGGAAATATTTTAGCATAAAGAATAGGTGAGACATCACCTTGATGTTGGGCTCCCAGAAACAAGTTGGTGTGAATATACTATGTATGCAACCAGAGATATGAAAAATTGTGCTCTATATATGTAATAAGAATTGTAATGCAATCTGCTGTCATATAGAAATTTTAAAATTTTACATAAGAAAAAAGAAAATATACTTCAATTTAGCAAACTTTTGCCAGTAGAATCTGGACACTGTCTTGGTATCCTTCGTTTAACTTAATGTCATTTAATTCAGTTAATTTCCTGAATTAACATTTATTGTGATATGACATATTAGTTGTAGAAAATATATAATGCTTATTTTATTTAAAATAATGCATATTTAATTTGAATACCTGAGACTAACCCTTGAAGTAGATTTACTTGCAGTAGTTTTATGTAGATTAAACTCAACAAAAGTGTATAAAGGTCAGACACTATTGTTAGTAAAGATTAAGAAAACTTATTTCTGAGAAAACAACAGAAATACAGAGAAAGAAAGGCAAATTTTACACATTTAAAATAAAATTACTAGTTGTTTATTAAAATGCTTATGATAACACTCCAGAGTTAGAAGTGCTTTGAGTGTGACTAAAAGAATATTTGGTAATAGTCTAAAATTTTTAAAAAGTTGCACGATAATTACTTTGTGTATATTTCATCAAATTCACTGTTCTTTAGTTTTAATTAACTTTGCTATGAGTACATGCTATTAAAGTTTCAGTAAGAAAACTCGAGGGCTGGGGATGTGGCTCAAGCGGTAGCGCACTCGCCTGGCATGCATGCGGCCCGGGTTCAATCCTCAGCACCACATACAAGTAAAGATGTTGTGTCTGCCGATATCTCTTAAAAAAAAAAAAAGAAAGAAAACTCGAGCTTTTTTCTATTATATACAACGTTTTTTGTCCTTTTTAATTGCTGACTGTATTTTTAAATGACTTGTGAAATAAAAGCTGTAAAGACATCTTGGAATGAGCTGTTTCAACTTCATTTCTTTTATTTTTCCTCAGATCATTCTTAGAAAATGATATCTGTATTTATTGCTGCCATTCCAAAGAAAATTTTTTATTTTCCATTACTTTTTTACCTACAGAAAAAAAGTCATTATAACTTATGGCATTTTGAAGATGCAGATTGAGGCCAACCTGTCATTTACTAAGCTTGACCTTACCATAAGAAAACATTCTCTGTCTCTCCCTTTTTCTCTGTCAACTACTTCAATCATTATGAAATTCTTTTTTTAATATTTATTTTTTAGTTTTCAGTGGACACATCTTTATTTTTTTAATTTTTTGTGGTGCTGAGGATCGAACCCAGTGCCTCATGCATGCTAGGCGAGCACGCTACCACTTGAGCCACATCCCCAGCCCCTCATTATGAAATTCTTATCAGTCATTTAAATAAATTTTCTGACTAGCCAGAGTTTTATGAGGAATTAAAAAAAAAAGAATAGGTGAGAGAATATGGAAAGCAGTATGGAGATTCCTTGGAAAATTGGGAATGGAACCACCATTTGACTCAGCTATTCCTCTCCTTGGTCTATACCCAAAGGTCTTAAAAACAGCATACTACAGGGACACAGCCACATCAATGTTTATAGCAACACAATTCACAATAGCTAAATTGTGGATCCAAATTAGATGCTCTCTTCAGTAGATGAATGGATAAAAAAAATGTGGCATATATACACAATAGAATATTACTCAGCATAAAAGAGTATAAAATCATGGCATTTGCAGGTAAATGGATGGAAATGGAGAAGATAATGCTAAGTGAAGTCAGCCAATCCCCAAAAAAACAAATGCTGAATGTTTTCTTTGATATAAGGAGGCTGATTCATGGTGGGATAGGGAGCAGGAGCTTGGGAGGAATAGAAGAACTCTAGATAGGGCAGAGGGGTTGGAGAGGAAGGGATAGAGCAAGGGATTATTAATGATGGTGGAATGTGATGATCATTATTATCCAAAGTACAAGTATGAAGACATGAATTGCTGTGAATATACTATGAATACAACCAGAGAAAAATTGTGCTCTGTGTGTATAATAAAAATTGTAATGCATTCTGCTGTTTTATATAAATATGTATATTATATTTATATTATATATCATATATATATATATTATATTAGGTGAGAGAAAAATCCCACACTGATGACCAGGGCCCAATAGGAAAGACTCAGGGGAGCCTGAGGTCCCACTTGTGGACATCCAATCCACTCTTACAGCAACAGCACAGAGAAATAACACAGACTGTGGACATCACACCCACGAAGGGCCTTCGTCTAGATTGTTCTCAAAGCCTTCAGAACATACAGCGATCCCAGTGGGTGCACCCCGTGCCCTGCAGTGTGCAACACACATACCTAATCTACAAAAGGGCCCCATTCTTGTGAGACCTACAGAGAAGGACACTAAACATCACCAGAGAAGCAGTAGGGAAACTATACCACAAAACCCATTTGGAAGTGTACTCAACAATTTCACAACAACCTAATATCCCAGAAGACTTTCCCAAGAGAATACTTCCTCAAGAGGGGGCTTTTATGGGCACATAAATGTACCAGAGAAATCCATCCTAATAGGTGCAAAAATCTCATGACAGGAATACAAGGAATATGGAAAAAAAAAAAGGTAACGTGATACCTGCGCTAAGGTTTATGATTCATCAGCGATTGACTCCAAAGACATCAAATGTATAGAATAACAGGTAAAGAATTCCAAGGAATGACTGTAAAAAAGATGTATTATGTCTGCAACTCACTCATTGTCCAGGGAAAAGATAGTTTATTATATAACTTTATATTTATCTAGAAAGATAGAAGAATGGATAAAACAAAGTTATTAAAGTATGAACATCTGGAGAATGCTTTCTGGGAATTGTCTGTACTACTATTACACATCTTCCATAAGTCGGAAATTGTCAAAATGGAACATTTTAAATGATATCAAGAAATAACAGTACATTTAATAAAGTAAACCATAGATCTTTATGGAAACAATTAAATGAATAACCTGAAATTGGATGAGGAACAGAGATATTTACAGTCTCCAATTATTTCCCTACAGGATATTAAAGAATTACAAGGGAGAAGGCAACATTACAGAAGAGAAACCCAGCAGGTGGCACCTTTAGTGACCAAAGTTAACGTCGATAATGGGGAAATGAAAAGTGAAGGTCACGTGATGGGATTTCAAACAGAATAGAATGACTTTTGTGATACTCTTGCCTGAACACATGTGGTCTGGTGCCAATCATAAAGAAAACTTCATCTGAGGCACATTCTCCAAGCATTCTCCCTTAAAAGAGCTAAGGTCATGAAGGTCAGGTAAAGACTGAGGAATGTTAAGTCTGAAAGAATATATAAAATACAACAATTAAGTGCATTTCATGGATGTGAACAGGATATTTTTGCTACAAAGGACAATGTTGGGCGGGTGGCAAAATTTGGAAGAAATCTGAGGATTCAGTGACAGGGTGCATTGCAACAGAATGTACTAGTACTAACTTCTTCATTATGAATCTTGTATTACTGTTCTGCCACATGTTCTGACTTGTAAGAAATATAAGAAATAATCATAAATGATTCGTTTAGGCATAGGTCAAAAGTTTACTCTCAGGTGGTTCAGGGGGAAAAGTTCTTTATACTACAAATGGGAGGTTTCTTTACTATTAACACTCTTTCCAAAAAATTTAACAAGATTGTACATACAAAGAGGAAAGGTGAATTTTGTTCTAAACAGGAAAAATACTATGTCAGTGCTAAAAATTAAAATTATAAAAAATTAAATGAATATAAATTTGATGGCACTATAATAATTGTAATACATTAAAACATTGGTAGTGATCACAGGACTGGCATCCAAAATAATGTCTGTCTAAATCTGCAGGCCCATATTTGGTGATAAAATTTGTATAATTTATATATTATTTATATATAAATAATCCATCATTAATGTGATATATTTAGATCCACCAAGGTAGAACTGACTCCTTTTTTAAATAGCTGGCATTTGGGCCATTTGAATGCATAAAACTCAACAATACTGGTTTACACTTGCACTTCTAATTTGGTTATAGACTCCAAGAAACAGTTTCAAATAGTTTACAAATTTCATCATGCATATAAGGTAAATATATTTTCCTTCAATAAAATGTTCACATCATACATTTAATAGGAAACAATTAAAATGTTGACAGTCTGATAAATATGACATTATCTTACAGATCATATATTTGTTGCTCAAAATCTCTGTATTCTTGTTTGTGTTGCTTCCCAAAGTAGATCTTGTCTTGGCTTATTGGTAGATGACCTTAGAGCAGAAATTCTAATGGGTCTAGATTCTATGGAAATAAATACTTGGAAGCAATTTGGTCACAATATAACTGTTATAAAGCTTCAGAAATCCTTAGCTGAAAGTCAGATAGACCAGGTTAAGTATAGGAGAATATAAAAGCGGGGGTTGGGGATATAACTGCAAAAAGGGAGGATGTAAACTTCCTGGACTAATATTTCAAAAGTAAGTTCAAATTATATTGTCTGGTTAGCTTTTGCATCCTAGTACCCTCAGAAACCTATCTCGCTAAAAGTTATGCATTAGAAAAAAAATTAAGGAGATAAGGATATGTTCTGTGAGTCTAGGTTTTGACATACTTCTGAAGTTTGCATCCTTCTGCATAGAGTTGCTCGTATTCTTCTAGTTGTATCTTGATTTTCAGTTTTTGTTTCAGAGAGTTCAGATTCCAGATTATAAATTCTGAGTTCCATCTTACTTCTTATTGAAGCATCATTATTCTCTCTTAGCTAGTCTGAAATTTCTGGAGTTGTTGCTGGTGTCTAACAAAAATTAAAAAACATATTTTTTAAAAAATTACAACCCAAATAATTATTGCATTATTATTTCCTTTGATTTTGAGTCCATAATTCAGAAAGCAATTTTAAATATGTGGAAAAAGATACTGGAGCTTAATCATTGATATCAATTGCACTAAATCTCAACTATAAAATAATTGAGCCATTCTTTTTTTTTTTCTATTGGGCATGGAATCCAGGGCTTTGCACAGTCTAGACAAGCTGTCTACCACTGTCTACCACACACACACACACACACACACAATACATCCAACATACAATTTTGAATTAAATTAGTACATTTCAGTTAAATATAATAAACTATAGAGTTACCTGTTTTTGCTTTTTCTCTAAATCCTCTCTTATCTTTGTTCAATGTCCTATTTATGCAATGTTCCGTGTCTGTGTCCTACTATATTGTTTTTTCTTTTTTTGGTTTGTTTTTGTACTGAGGATTGAACTCAGAGGTGCTATTCCACTGAGCCACACCTACATCACTTTTTGTTTTTACTTTGAGACAGAGTCTTACTAAGTTACTTAGGCCCTCCCTAAGTAACTGAGGCTGGCCTTGAACTCGTGATCCTCCTGCCTCAGCCTCTGAGTCTCTGGCATTGTAGGTACACATCACCACGCCCAGCTCTACTATATTGATTTCTGTGTGCCTTTGGACATTCACTACATCTTCTCCCACTTTCTTTTGATTCCTCTCTATTTTTCACATCTTTTTTGTACTTTTAAAATATAGTAACTTTTGTAAAAAAAAAATCATATTTTACTTTGAGCTATAATTATTTTGAAGATGCATTTTCAGCCTTACATTAAGATCATCAATTTACTTAAATAAAATCATAGAGTTTGATAATAAAGGAAGCAGGCTGAGGATATTTGAACACAAAACCAATAAGCAAACTTTACACAAAATCGACTACAAGAAAATATACTTTATATATCTGATGAGGAGGTTAAGGTTTTGCAGTATAATGTATGAGAAAAGCTGAAACCACAGTTTTTTAGTGGGTTAGAATTTCAGATCTATAAATACCTATTCTGGCTATATAATAAACTTTGGGGAAATTTAGATTTTTTTTCCCATAGTGGAAAAAAAAGAGCATTCAACAGATCAATTCTCTGTTGGATTAATTGTATTCAATTTCATTTTAAGTAATTTCATAAATTGCTTAAAATATATTTATACTAAAACACTGATAGGTCAAAATCTCAAGGGAAAAATTTGGTATGATATAATTAATTGATTCAAAACAACTGTCAAGCAAAACCATTTTCCATTTATTCAAGAATAGGTGTCATGAATATCAGATATTATTCTCACCATAGGTGAATTTATACTTAGACAAGATAATGTACCATGCAAAAAATAAAAATAAAAAAGGTGAAAGTAACATTAAGGACTACATAACTCTGCACAGCCAAGTGCTGAAGAGAGTGAGGTCAGGGAGCCAGAGGAGTCAGAGGAAGCTTCTAGAAAAAGAGCAAATTCTTTTTAGGCCAGTTCTAAATAAATGAGGCCAAATGAATAAAAATGGAAAAAACAGAAAGGACAGCATGAGTGAGGCAGAGAGAGGATGAATCCGCACAAGAAGTGCAGAGGACAAAACCCAATGGCCCGGGAAGAAGAGCACGTCCGCACAGTAACCTGTGCATAAAAGAGCCTAGCCACGTCAGCACCGCACCAAGCAGCAGCTCCCTGAGGTCCCCGTGGATGAGTGGTGCAGCCACGTGGGAGGACCAGGAAGAAAGGAAGTACTGACCCTTGCCACGGTGCAGACCAGCCCTGAAAACAGTCAGCTCAGTAAGTCAGAAGACCTGGTCAAGCAAGACCAAACACTGTGCCAATCTGCTGGTATGAAATGTCCATTACATAGAAACCACAGAGACAAAAAGTAGATCGGTGGTGGTGTTTTAGCCCCTTTGCCACTGTGGCTGAAGGACCTGACCAGGACAACTGTAGAAGAGGAAAAATTTATTTGGAGGCTAATGGACTCAGAGGTCTCAGTCCATAGATATCCAGGTCCATTCCTCAGGGGTCAAGATGAAGTTGAACATCATGGTGGAAGAGTGTAGTAGAGGGAAGCAGCTCACACAATGGTCAGGAAGCAGAAGAGAGAAACTCCACTTGCCAAATACAAACACATCCCCCAAAGCCACACCCCCAAGTCCCACCTCCTCCAGCCACACCCTGCCACTTCAGTTATCATGCAGTTAATCCCTATCAGGGAATGAATTCACTGATTGGGTTAAGGCTCTTCTAACCCAAACATCACTTCTCTGAAACTTCTTGCATGGTTTCACTGCGTGAGCTTTTGGGGGACACCACATCCAAACCTTAACAGGTGGTTTTAACACTTGGGAAGATGTTGGGTGTCGGGAAGTGATAGCTAAGGGATCTCAGGTTTCTTTTCAAGGTTAGGAAACTGTTCTAAATTTGACTGTGGTGATGGTTATGCAATTGAATGTTATATGTTAAGTGGGTGACCTGTATGGTATGTCCATTATCTCTCAATAAGGTTGCCTTTTCAAAGTTCCCGTGTTCTTCATTCTCCACTTTGGATATAAGGTAAAGACATGATATGAGTATTTCTACGCTTTTATAATGTGTCTAAAATGAAAGAAAAGTGCAGGAAAAGCATTAATAATTTTCTAGTAATTTAAACATTAAAACATTTATGAATTCTGAGAAAAGTATCATAGCCTTTCTGTTCAAGTTACCTTGAAATCCATTTAACAATCACAATAGATTCTGTAACCATTCACAAATGTTCCATTAAATGGTACCCTCTGATTCAATGTGCCTTAACTTACGTGGCAATAGAGACAGCGCTAAAAAGTACTGGTTAACAGAAATAAACACCTCTCAACTTGTGTAGAGAATCATGGATAATTATTAGCTTTCATAAAGGTAGATATTTTAAAGAAACATGTATGACATCATAAGAGAAAAATGCAAGGATGAAAGTCAGATTTTAAGAAATTAGTACACTGTAGGAGGAGAGAGGAAAATGGCAGAGTAGAGGAGGTGGCTTTCCAAGCTGCTCCCTGGTGTGACACCAAGACAGCGGACATCCAGCTTCTCAGTGAGATGAGTGAAAGACCGATTGCACTAGAATTTAATACTGGACACTCAGAGCAGCTTGGGGACTCAGAAGATTAGATACAATAAAACAAAGAGGAAAGCTCACCACTGCTAGAATCCTCATGTGTGAGAGACGTCTGGTGTTTCCTGGTTGTACGTGAGAGCTTAGGAAGGAGTCATCTGGACCTGGTGCTGCAGCAGCTGGTAGCCTTAGGGACTGGGAGCCAAGATCTGGGGAATCTGAGCGGGGTCCAAAAAATGGGCCTGTCAGAGGCCTGCCACATGAATAACACTGTGCCTAGGAGACCAGAATAAAGAGGGAAAAGCTCAGATTATTAAAATTCATGATGAGAGAGGAAACCACCCTACTCGAAATACAGAGGATAGTCAGCAACTATTTTGAAAATTTGTACTCCAATAAGCTACACAATCTAAAAGAGATCAACAAATTCCTAGAGACATTTGACCCACCCAAATTAAACCAGGAGGACACAGAAATTTGAAATAGAAAAATTTCAAGTAATGAAATTGAAGATGCAATCAAAAGCCTACCAACAAAGAAAAGCCCAGGACTGAATGGATTCTCAGCCAAATGTAATTCACCATATCAATAGACTTACAGGCAAGAATCACATGATTATCTGAAAAGATACAGAAAAAGCATTTGACAAAATATAGTACCATCCATTCATATTCAAGACACTAGAAAAACCAGGGATAGAAGGGACATACCTCAACATTGTAAAAGCTACATACAACAAACCCAAGACCAACATACTTCTAAATAGAGAAAAATTGAAAGTATTTCCTCTGGAACAAGAAAGAGATGCCCTCTTTCACCAATTATATTGAAACTCTTGCAAAGCAATTAGGCAAAAGAAAGAAATTAAAGGAATATGAACTATCTCTGTTACCCACAACATGACTCCATATTTAAAAGACCCCAAATCTCAACCAGAAAACTTTAATATTAATATTGTCAAAATGGCCATACTACCAAAAGTGCTATACAGATTTAAAGCAATTCCTACTAAAATTCCAATGTTGTTTTTCATAGACATAAAAAGGCAGTCATGAAATTCATTTGGAAAAATACCACTCCTAGGTATATATCCAAGGGAGTTAAAATTACCATCCTACAGTGATGCAACCATATTAATATTTATAGCAGAGTTCAATTCACAATGGCTAAGCTATGAAGCTAACCTAGATGCCCTTCAACAGATGAAGAGATAAACAAATTACAGATACAGCAGGAAGATCAAGTCAACTATGGTCTTACTGCAACTCATCGCATTTGTCCCAAATTATGATTGAATGACTCTTCTAAAGACTAGAAAGTTCATACATATGAACAAATTGGGGCCTTTATTTTCAGATTGAAGTCATATTGACATGAATAAAATAAAATTACCAACTAGAAATTTATAAAATTCTAGTGAAGGAAATCTATTACAAAATACAGTATCTACACTTCAGTGCCTCTGGGAAATCTTCAATGAACTGTGGAGGTCATCCACTTCTTTGAAACTATGTCTGAGCATTACCACTGATCTGTTTCATCATGTTCTTAAAGCATGGGGACATGAAGACATAAAATTTATTATTCAGGGCTGAGGCACAGTTCTGTGGTAGATCATGATCTACCATGTGCTTAGTACATACAAGAGCTTGGGGATTCAATCCCCAGCAGGAAAAAGCAGATATTGGTTCAGCAGTATAAGCATATATTATTAACATCAGCATATATGTACTAAAAATCTAAGTCAGCCTCTTAAAACTTCATAGGAAACACAATATGTTTTCTCATAATGAAGCACCATTCAGGCCCAAGATTTTCAATTTTCCCCCTTTATTTAATTTTAAAATCAGTTCTGTGTAACATTAAATCTTTCTTTTTATGCTTAATTGGTATATATATATATATATATATATATATATATATATATATATATATATATAGTAGAGTGTGCTATTTCAAAACCTGTATATGATGTGTAACAACCAGAACAGGGAAACTGGCAGACTCATTCCTTTTTCACAGCTGGGTCCTTTCTGTGTGCTGGGAATGAGGACTAAGCTGTATTTACTAGAAACCAGGTTATGATAGAACAAACATTATTATATATGGATTTTTTAGCTTAACTAGATTCAGCATTTAGCCATAATCAAATACCACTTTGAATTTCCTTCAAAGATAATTCATATATTCCTCTTGGTTGATACTTACTTCTTCTCTTTCTGCTTCCATATTTTCGTATGGATACAGCTCGTCTCTGAACTCGTCACATTCATTGATTAACTCCATGTTCCTGTTTTCCTCCTTGAGATTGTGATTTTCAGTCTGAGCTTGAAACATGTTCACCATATGGTGAAACCGACCTTGGATATTAGTGAGTATATCTTCCTCATTTTCAACTTGGTTGCGAAGGTCACGCAATTTCTGTTGAGGCAATGTATATTCACGTTGTGGTTGAGAGAATCTCTTCTCTATCCATTCCTGGGTTTTAGTGTATTTATTCCCTTGACTTTTTTCATCTTGATCACTGTGTTCCATTTTCTCAATCTGGCCTTGTGTTTGTATTAAATCAAAAGTCACTTTTCTAAAAGCATCTACTGTATGATGGAGCTCGTTTTCTAGGCTACCGATTTTCATCTCAGACCTAGAAAGCTGTTGGGGAAGAAGCTCATAACCAACTGTTAGACTGGATGTATCAAAATCCTCCTTGGCCTGTGAACCAAAACCCTCATTTCTTGCTCCCTGGAAAACAAGTCCCAGGTCTCTTTCTGCTCTCTCACTGTCATCAGGATGGTGTGGAGCAGCGGCCAGTCTGACAGGACACGAACTGACTTCTGTTTCCAGAGTTTCTGTGTTTTCTTCTTCATTCTCCAGGTTGAAATTTTGCATTGCAAGCTCAGCTTTCAGAAGACGGATCTTTTCTTTATAATGGAGTGTGGTTTTTATAAATATTTCCTCATTCAGCTTGACTGTGCTTTGAAGGGCATTATGCTTTTCCCTTAAAATTTCAATATCCTCAAGATACTTCTTTTCCTTTTCCTCTTGATATTTTAGGGTGTCAATGTCCAGTCTCATCGAAGCGATCTCATCCTGCAATCTGACATATTCATGCAACAGCTCTCTCTCTGTTTCATTGGTAGAAACCTAAATAAACCAAGAAGACCTTTTTAGCGAGCACTCAATAAAATCACGTCACAATTTCCTCTGAAAATACAGAACAACCTGTACATTTATACAGTGAAAGGGTTGCAATAAATGGAAATGCATCTGGAGAAAACTTAGATGTCAACTTCAGAGCTTATGGAAGCATAAATTCCCCAGAAGTTCCAAAAGTTCATTGAAGACTAAAAGGAAATGGCAATTTAAAGAATCTCAAAATTGAAAAAGACTTTCTCTGAATTATAACAGATTCAAGGCAGAGAGTAAGTGATGAGTAAGTCTGACTATGTAAAAAAGTAAGTGTGTAGTCTGATACCTCATCTATACAGCCACCCCACAGTAAGAACATTAGCTCTCCATATATTTGGACAAATGATATCCCACTAAGTTATTTTAGTTTCCTTGTCATAAAATATTCTATACACATCCTACTTTTCTAACATTTTACAGTCAGTTATAATAATTGCATCTATTGGCAAATGATAAATCTAGGAACTGTATTAAGCATGTCTACATTTAGCAATGAGATTTTTATCACAGTCTGAAAAGGAGTGCAATATAAGCGAGCTGCAGAATGTTATCCACTGTGACTCTGCTCCTGGTGCTCCTCGACCAAACCTGATGTGTCTCTACTGCCAATGTACAGACACACACAAAAGTCTTCAGCTTCACAATACTAATGGAAAATAAATTATAGACTTTTCTCAGAAACTTCTGAAACCGCTTGCTCAGTTTGAGAATAAAGGAAGCCTAAGACATATTTGCTACTTCTTCATAAAGTTTAAAATACGACTAAATATGAAATAGGGAAATAAATTGACCTAGTTGATTAGGAACTAATGCTAATCAATCATCACGAAGTACATATTATGGTATGTCATGGTTTCCAACAGCTTTTTGTACTGAACTAGGAGATTATGTGGACCCAACTGTTTCTCTTCTTGAAAGTCAGGAGATGAGATCCAAACCGGGGTATCTGCTGGCCATCCTTCTCCTCCTTACCTAACAGTGGGAAGTAATGAGCAGACCCACGTCACATACCATGGGGGTGAAATCACTGCCCCAAACTAGAGCATCATTGTGAGTATAGCAAAGGTTTTTGAGATCATGGAAAAATCGTTTCCTTTGAAAACCCTTTTCTCTGGATGAGGCCATTGTGAAAATTAACACTGTATTGCTGGAGACAAACAGAGTAGAACTAAGAACATCACTTAATTAGCCTGGGCATGGTGGTGCACACCTGTAATCCCAGCAGCTCAGGAGGCTGAGGCAGGAGGATCACAAGTTTAAAGGCAGCCTCAGCAATAGCGAGATGCTAAGCAACTCAGTGAGACCCTGTCTCTAAATTAAATACAAAATAGGGCTGGGGATGTAGCTCAGTGGTCAAGTGCCCCTGAGTTCAATCCCTGGTACCCCCAACCCCCACCCCCCCAAAAGAACATCACTTAATTCAATGGGACAAAAATACCACCCCAGCTCCCAAAATATGTACATTATGGGTATACATATGGCTTTTAAATCCTCTATATATCACCATAAAGGATGGTTACTATGTAAACTTGGTTCACACATACACATATTTGTAAACAACAGAACAAAATAACTTAGGAATCATTTCCTTTCATGCCATGTCTCTTTCTTTTTGTTTGCAAAGATGATTTGCCAGAATCCCATCTTGTAAATTTTGGCATTTTATTCTCAGGAAAGTTGCAACCTAAAGGTTCACATCAGTAAGGTTTGGGTCTTATACCAGCAGGGGGCAGAAAGTCTAAAACTTAAGTAAGAGCTGTACCTTCAAAAACCAAAACAAAACAAAAACTGTTAAAAAGAAACAGGCTGTAAAAGGGAAGCCAGAATTAGACAGGCAGTCAATAGAGATAAGTAAATCAAGTCAGGTTGGATCAAGGAGGCCAATTTGAGTGAGTCTGGAAAGTTAGAAACTGCCCCCTGAGGGACTGAAATGTCTTCAGAGACCTTCCTCCATCCTTATCAAGATACCCTGCCACTGCTCCAACCTGTTGCTAAGGTAACCTATCCCAGGAATTGTCCCTCCCCACAGGGAGTTATAAAAGTTGTTAATTAATGTGTTCTGGGCCCTCCACCTTGCAGTTTACCCTGTCCATCTACTTCTCACCTTTCGGCCATCCAACCTAAGCATCTCCTGGGCCTACTCAGGTACATACACAGGAAGGAGAGAGGTAAGGGGAAGACAGCAGGAGAACAAAGATACATTAAAAAGGCAGAACACCCTCACTTCTTGGGATACCAGGATATGGCCCCATTCTCCCTCCTGGGAGAAGTCTATGTTACCCCTTTTTAATAAACCCTGCTTTATATGCTCACTGTGGCATGCTTCTCTAATGTTATACTTTAGCATGTGAGGAAACAGGGCTTGTCACTGATAACCAGCGGGATTCAAAACTACATGAAGCTTCGCCCCATATGAACTGCTCAAATTTTTAATTGCACAAATGCGAGCTCAATTTGTCAAAACTCCTCTTAAATACAAGGAAAGGTACAATTGTGAAAAGCATTTTTTTTAACAGAACATTTAACTAGTTTCATGACAGTTTTAAAGCTAGTTAGTCTTATCTTACAAAAATCTCTAAATTAACATTTATGTTAGTGGTTAACCTCAAATCACCTTTTATACCTTCATCTAGTAATCATGCTGGGCATCTATGAGATGCCAACTTTAGCAATAAATAATATCAGCCCTAAGTGTCATCGTTTAGTTTGAGGGTCAGATGACACTTGGTTTTAAAACTAAATAACAGCCACACAAGACATAGCAATGCTTTTGTGAGACTACAGACTGTGTATACTATGGTGTTGGTTGGTGTCGTGGGAGGCGTCATAAGTTTTTCTAAGTGCAGGCTTAGGATGCCCAGCAAAGACATTGCAAACGACGCCCTTCCCAGATCATGTCCCCATCACTGAATGACACGTGACCACACATTAACTAAAAGGGGAATTGCAGATGTCAATCACATAAAGTAAGACATTTGAAACTTTATTGAGGAAAAACTCACCTGATTCAACTTATTTCTTGTAGTTCTCAATTCTGTATCTAACATCCTCAGAGAGACTTCAAGTTGTTTTGTGACTTCGACTTGTTCATTACATTCCTCCTCTTCTTTTCTTAACTGGTCCTTAAAGTGTTCATAAATCTGATCATAATTTTTGCTCTTCTCCTCTCCTTCTTGTAACATGCATCTGCAGTTAAATATGGTTATCTTAAAATTGATTTCATCAGAAAACACAAAGTTCATTTTGTACTCTAGCTTTTCCGATATTGATTTGTTATGCTAATAAAAATTGTATGCGTTCAGATATTTTTCCTTTCCAGTTCTTATGCTTTTAATTTCTACTTCAATCTATTCCAAAACATATCTATTTAAAAGGGAACAATAAGAGAACATTCTGTTAATAAGTGAGTTTCTGTTACTTGTCATGTTGCAGGGGACAGATGAGGCAAGACACCAAAGGAAGCAGGCTTATTTGGCTGCAGCCAGGTTCAGTGGGCAAAGCTTTCACTGTAATCAATCAATCCCCCTGAATCCCGAATTTAGGCAGTTTCAGAGCTTTATACCCAGCTTATAAGGGGAGGGGCTCAGAAGTTCACAGTCTGCAGAAGTTCACACAAAAGCAGCTTTTGTTTCACTGTTCTGAGCAAGTTACCCTTTAAGGACAGCGCCCAAGAAGGGGAGAGCTTCTTCTCCACTTTCTTTCCTCCCCCTGCCAGCTCTTCCCCTGGAGCCCAGTTGGTAACTTCTTCTCTCCTCTTTGAAATGTAAACATCTCTGTGAAGCTCCTGCCCAAGGCCAGAGGCCTAGTTAAAAGAATCTGTTTTCTTATCACATTCTGCATTTGCAAGCACACTTCTACAAACTATTATATATGTTGTTGTTTATACTGGATGGTCTATAAATATTTGTGAAATACTAGTAAAGGGGCATTCAGCACCTGGAGGGCTGATATCTTCCAGGCCAAGTAAGATAGAGTAAGAGGAAAAAAGAATTTTTTAACTACACTGAACTCTTTTGTAGAGATTCTTGTGCTGATAGTCCTAAGATCAATCATGGTGAAGATTTCTAGAGAAGCTTAGTTAAGATTTTCTGTGGAGACGGGGATGCCACTATGGTAACTCTGGTAGACATGATGGAAAACGAATTTTGAAACAGTCCAGAAAAGTGACAAGTTCAAAAAAAAATCATTTTTTTTTTACTGTTATAATTCCTCCTCAATTAAAAAAAAACATAATTTAAAGTTAAATAAGTTTTGAAGACTTATTGTTTATAATCATGTTTGAACATTCACTAGTAATAAGCTTTTATCTTTATGAAACATAACCAGAATCCCTACAACTGTTTTACAATGTAACACAGAATCTTCAGAAATTCTTCACACAAGATACACTGCCCCCTTACCAGGAGGGGGTCCAATACCTGCCATCCCCCTTTTTATATTTCTTTTATGGTAACACTTTCAAAGTGTCCTGCTGATTATTATGTATTCTATAACTGCTCAAATTCCCTCAGAACAAGCCAGGACCTAAGACTTACTCCAATAATAAAGAGTTAGTTATATGTCCTTTCAACTTAGAAATTGGAACAAATTTTATTTATGTATGAGGGAGAATTTAAATAAAATAAACAGTAATCATTCCCTATCTCACTTTTATTTCATGGACATTAACATTAAAACTGCAGCTGGGGGTATAGCTATTGCTCAGCAGTAGCATAGAATACCTACTTAGGTACGTCCACCCCTGAGAGTTTGATCCAAAACACCAGGAAAAAAAATTGTATAAATGTTTATATAAACATGTATCTGTGCTGAAAAAAATTCCATTTCAATCTCTTTGGTGGAATTGTAAACTCATATAAACATTCTTGGAGTAATTTAGAAAGCGTCTCTAAAAAGCTTTTTAAAAAGCTTCTCTAATTTAATCAAATAATTCTATGTTGAAGTATTTATAGAAATATAGAAAATATAAATGTAGAAAATAATTTTTCTAAATGAAGTTAATTGAAACATCAATTGTAACATAGAAATAAAAATGAAAAACAACTCAAAATTCTATTTGTTAAACAGTGATATTTCTACAAGGTAGGCTTCTATGTAGACATTAAAATTCTGATCGGAAACAATAGACATTTAATTAAAGAAGTAATCCTGGGCTGGGGATGTGGCTCAAGGGGTAGGGTGCTCGCCTGGCATGCGTGTGGCCCAGGTTCGATCCTCAGCACCACAAACAAACAACGATGTTGTGTCCACCGAAAACTAAAAAAAAAATAAATGTTAAAAAATTCTCTCTCTCTCTCTCTTTCTCTCTCTCGTTAAAAAAAAAAAGAAGAAGAAGAAGTAATCCTGGTCATGACAGCAGATAAGTCATCCTTTATAAGCATTCCCCTATGGACTGGTAAGAAATAATTCAAAGGTTTTTTTCAGTCTAGGATGTCACACCTCAGGCTGTAGAGTTGTTCTTTCCATACTGTTCTCCTCTGCTCCAACTCCAATGTCACTGTTCTTAGTTCTGATAGCTCCTTTTTTGCTCCAGAAATCTTCCTTTTCAGTCTTGCAATATTTTTAACAAATGCAGAACACTGCAGACAGTCATTTCCTTCCAATTCTATTATTTTTTGATAGGAATGAACTGCATCCTGGATGTTCAATAGGATAAAGGAGTCTGTATCAGGGAGAAAACAAAATATTTTAGAAACAAAAAAAAATTGGCATACTTTTCATAGGTGAAGAGGTGTTCCTTGTCACTCATTCATACACTGACAAATGTATACAGAGTGCCGACAACCCGGGACTTGTGATAACAAATTCTGCAGGTAAAAGGGTTGTAAACAGACTCTTGCTACTATTTAGCTTCAAGCCTAGTGAAGAAGACAGGCAAATGAAAGAACTATTCTAAATCCCCAGAGATGATGTGAGGGAACAGAGAGTTCTGTGATCACATGAGGGCATCTGACCTACAGAAAGATTTCCATGAGGAAGATCAGGCTACACTGAGAAAGGAAGGGTGAACAGCAAGCAATTAGGTAGAGGTGAAGAAGGACCTTCTCCACAATGTATGGCTTGTGCTGAGACTAATAAAAACTGCTTCTAGCCAAGGTGGGGGAAAAAGCAGTGCTTTATGATCCTACCTGAAACAACAAAGCAAAAACAGTCAAAATACATTCAATAGAAATTTTCAAGACAGCAGACTTTGGATATGAGGACGATGATTCCCTATACAGGACATAAATGAAGTAAGTCTTGCAAATGTGCCAGCTCCCTGCTATTAGAAAGCCTCCAGTCCATGCCTCAAGATAAGGAACCCATGTAAGAGTCCACCAGACTCCTTGAGGTATGTGCTAGAACTGAGTCTGGTGAAACCAAGGCAGGAAGAGATCACAGGCCGCAGCACTGGCGATGAGAGAGCAGTTTGGAGAAGGGACATGGGAGATGTGCCGAGGGTCCCTGTGAATATTTAGCAGAGTAATGAACCATCCATGAGACCCAGGAAAGACCTGAGACTTAGGGGAAAAAACATTTCCAAACATTCAAGGAAACTGCCTGGTGTTCAAACAGTGCAAAGAAGAGGGTCTCTTCCCATCAGCCAGTCTAGAAAAACACATAATTCACATGAACAACATGGAGTCGTCAGAGGGGTCTTGCCTGGGAAATTGATCGCAGGCAGATCACCGTGACAAATCAGAGATATTGATAAGTAAAACTATCTGAATTCCAAAATAAAATTAAAAGAAGAGGCATGAAAGATATTTTTTAAAAATAAATTGCACTTTCTGGGGGAGACCAACAGATACAAGTCAAGGAGTATGATGACTACCACAACGGACTACAACTGACCCTTGAACAACACAGGCTGGAACTGTACAGGCTGTCATCTGTGCAGAATTATTTATTCATTTTTTTTTAAGATTCAAGATAACTTAGGGAAAAAAACCAGAATAACCACATAACCTAGAAATACTGAAAAAATTAAGAAAGATATGAATGAAGGCAACATGGAAAAATATTCTACTTTATCATTTACTACTAGTGGGTATACACAAATCTAACATAAAAACTTAAAAATTTATCGCAACTTATATACACACCACTCTGCTAAATGTATATGTTGTGATATGAAGTCAAGAAAAAGGTAAACAAAAATAAAGATGTCATAATACATAGCCACACTATTGCAGTAATTTCATAGCCAACTCCTATTGGCACAGAGGTAAATCAAGTGTCACAAGTATCTGCTTGAAAGGTCATATAGCACTTCTCATCTCCATGGCAGTTGCTCATCTCTCCAGTAACTTGACCCTCACAGTAAAAAAAAAGCTCTTGAAGTTCTGTATTTCCCCTACATATAATACACTTGACATCAGAATATATGTTAATTGACTCTTTCTGTTTTCCAGAAATCTTTGTTTAACAACAGGTTATTGGTGCCTAAGGTTTTGGGGAGTCCAATGTACACACATATTTTTGACTGTCCTCCTGATGCAAATGTTTTCCAAGGAATCCTGTTAATTAAAAATGGACTACACACTTCAATTAAAAGTCAGATTGTCAGATCCAGCTATACATTACCTATAAAAAATAACTTTTAAATGTCATGACAAATTGGTTTTAAAAAATGGGAAAAGATACTCCACACAAACACTTGACCAAAGCAAGCTTAGCAGGAATGGCTGTAGGAATGAATGCCTAAGCAGATTGAATAGCACCAAACTACTACCAGCCATGAACAGGGTCCTTTCCTGTTGGAAATGGAAAATGAATCATTGCTTTTGAACTCTGTGGCCCTGGACAGTGACGCTGCTTCTGGGAATCTTTCAGTGCTGTAGTGGTGAGAGAAATACCCATTCTCAGGCGGCCACTGCTAATGGGGTAGATTCCATGCTTCACATGGGATCTAAGGTTCAATAGCTTCAATACCAGTTGCCCAGGGGTGAAAGAAATACTCATAGCCTTGAGGCACCAGCTGCCCAGAGTTAGAGAAGATATCAGGCCAGCTGACATGCCCAGTTGATATGTCAGTTCCTGCCCACAACCTCAATTTGATTACCTTGAAGAAGTTTTCTCATAATACATCCCTCTGATGTGAAAACCTACATAATAAATACACAGAGCCCTGCTTGTTGTTCAGCGAGACCCCACCAGGGCTGGCTCACTCAGCAGCCCCACTTTCACGTACTTTGTGTCTTTTGTCTTTATTTCTTATTCTCCCTATATTTTCAATCCGCTCATCGACTGCATTTCAGAGAACTGTTTTGTGCTGTATGGGTTGAGCCAATTTCATAGTGATAAAATATTCTATTAATTAAGAAGGCTTGCAATCTTGAATTCTCACGATGTACCCAATATAGATATAAAATGCATGATGAAAAAATTGGATAGGACCACAAAACAGTACTAGGTAAATTCACAAGGATCATCTGATATGCTAATGCCCCTTATTCGATAAGTGATAGAAAAAGTAGGTAGACATCAGCAATATAGCAGACTTGAACACCACCACTCCTTCCAAAATGCTAAGACAGCACAATTAATCATAGTAAAAAGATGAAGCCCAAATGATGTATGCCAGGCAAGGTATATTTTCTGATCACAAAGACATCAAATTAGAAAATAATAACAAAATATCTCTGGAAAATACTCAGATATTTTGAAACAAAGCAGCACACATCTAAGAAACCCTAGGTCAAAGAGGTAATAAAAACAGAAACTAGAAAGCATTCTGAACTAAACAAAAATTAAAAAAAAAATAAGATTCCAGAATTTGTGAACTATACCACCAGCAGCACTTAAATGAACAACTTTAACACCGATATTTCAAATAGAGCAATCTCAAATCACTAACCTTGACTTCTACCTTAAGAAAACAGAAAGATGAAAATAGACCCAAAGCAAGCAGGAGTAAGGAAGTAAGAAACACTTGATGTAGTCACAATGTAGGTGTCCCCACAAAATTCATATGTTGAAATATAATTTCATAAACAATCAAATTACCATGTAGGGACTTTTAAAGGCAATCAGGTAATGCGTAAGAGCCTCCGTGAAGTGAATAGTGATCTTTCAAAAGAGACCCTCAAGAGTTCACTCACTTCCTCTGCCACCTGTGGACAAGGGAAAAGGCAGCCACAGATAACGAGGAAGCAGGCCCTCACCAGACACCACATCTGCTAGTGCCTTGATTTGGGACATCCCTGCCTCCAGAAAGTAAGCAAAGAAGTCTCTGCTATTTTTCACGTAGCTAGTCCAAACAGACTACCACAACGTAAAAGATAAGCTTATCTAAATAGAAAAAGATGTAGGAAATCAACGAGATCAGGACCTTTAAAAGCATATATAAAAATAATAAACCTCTCTCTTGCCTCCATGCAAAAAACCGATCTCATAGAATGGAACAGAAAACTGGTGACCAGAGCCTGGAAGGGGTTTTTAAGAATGAGGATGGAGAAAAAATGATTAATGGGAATGGGGTGCAGTTGGGTAGAAGGAATCACTTCTAGTGTCCCATAGCACAGTTGGTTAACAACAATTAATTGAAAATTTCAAAGTAACTAGTCTCTAGAGAGGATTTTTGAATGTGCCTGGAACAAAGAAATGATAAATGAAAAAGTCGATAGTCATCTCAATTACCCTGATCTTATTATCAAATATTATATAAACATTGAAACATAAGTACCCCATAAATATGTATAATTACTGTGTCATTTGAAAATAAAATATATTTAATAAAAGAAATTAAAACACTATTTACAGCTTTATTAAGATATCTGAAATCTGGATAAATCTGATAATGCACAGAAAGGTCCATACACTAAAAACCACAAAATATTACAGAGAAAATTAAATGCAACCTAAGCAACTGGAAAGATGTGCTTTATTCAGGAGTTTAAAGAGTCATTATTAAGATGTCATTCTCCCCAATATAATTCCCAAAGGCAAGCAGCCATTTTTTTTTTTTTAAATTGGCAAGCTGATTCTAAAATGATATGGAGGACTGGATATATAGATCAGTGGCAGAGTACTTGCCTTGACCACTCGAGTGCCTGATTTCCTTCTCCAACACTTAAAAAAAAAAAAAAAAGTCATATGGAAACACAAAGGATTTAGAATAGACAAAGTATCCCTGAACAAAGAACAAAATAGGGGAGACAGGAGGGTTGGTCTCAAGTATACACATCTATAGTATCAAATCAGTATGATGCTGGCATGGAGAAAGGCTAAGAGATCAATGGAATACATTTCAGAGTACAGAAGTAGACCCTCACGTAAAAACCAACTTAATTTTGATAAAGGCCTGATGGCAATGCAGTGGAGAAAAGATAGCCTTTCAATATGTGGTGCTGGAACAACCAGATTTCCATGTCAACAGAATAAACTTGGATCCAAACTTCCCACCAAGCACTAAAAGGAACTCAAAATGGACCACAGATCTAAATGGAACACCTACAACTAAAAGACCTAGAATAAAACAAAGAAGGAAACCTTTGTGATCTAGCACTAGGCAGTTATTTCTTACCTATGACATAAGCAACAAAATCCGTAAATGAACAAATATGTAACTGAACTTCATTAAGAGTTATAACTTACACTCTTGAAAAGATATTAAGAGTATAAAAGTCAAGCTAGAAACTGATGAGAATTCCTTGCAATAAAATACAACTGGAAGTGGAATGGTATCCAGGACTCTGAAAATTCATCCAATAAGGAATGAACTAATCTTTAAAATGCCAAGAGATTTAAAAAGACAGCTTACCAAAAAAATAGAGATTGTAAACACATGGAAAGATGGTCAACATGACTAGTGCTCAGTGTGATGCATATTAAAGCCACACTGATGTCCATTCAAAAACACTTTGTGATAAAGAATATAGGAAGGAAACAGGATTCTCATGCATTAGTGATAGGCAAGGAAAATGGTACCAATATTTTGGAAAACAATGTGGCAGTTTCTTATTAAAGGATTTCTCAACTATCTTGATCATAGTGATTAAATGTGTTTGATACACATGTGAAAACTTGGTCAAATTTCCCACTTTCCATATGTCCACAGTACTTTGCCACAGCTTTGGAGACTGCATTGCAAAAAGAAACAGCTGAATCAGTGGTTGGGTCGTAGAATCAGAATAAAGCTGGAGGACAGAGGCCTTTAATCTTATAGCAAAGAGAAGTGATAGCTGGGTTTTAAGGAAAGGGTTAATATGGTGAGATCTGAATTTTTAACAATGTGATTATACTTGCAGAAAAGAGCAAGTTTCAGGGGGTGGGGTGGCAGGGAAAACAGTTTCAAGATTACTGCAAAATTCAGGTAGAAGGATGGTAACCTGACCTCATGGTGGTCAATGGTCCAAGAGAGCAGCAGAGTCAATACGGGGTAGGGTTGGGGGGGGGGGTGCAGGGGAGTTCACAAAGAAAAGTGCAGTGGTCACAGCTGTCTGGTGCCACACTTCTCATCCTGTTCTAATATGAAGCACATTTCTGCATGAACAACTCTATAACCCATCAGCTCTCTGGTGCAGGGCTGAGTAGTGTGTGCATATATTACTATAATGTGCATCAGAAGGCCTCGTTTTTATACAAAGTTCCTACCTTTATGTGATATTTTAAATTCTTCAATTAGCCCCAAAATATTCTGAAAATTAAGGTATGTCTCCTCAGAATCCTGTAAGGCTGTTTCAGGTGGCTGTGTTAAGTCATCAAGGTCTTCTATAGCATGTACTTGGTTTTTGATCTATAAAGCAATAATACAATATCAGAATGTACCCCAAATATATAGACCACATATTAAATTAGTAGAAGTGGCAGTTAACCATCTTTTTATATAAGCAGAAGAACAGGTAGTTTTAAAAGATTTCAGTCAAAAGGAAACCTTTATTGGTGACTATTCTTTCTTAACCATTTTTCAAAGTTAAAGTCTGTACATAACAACAACAACAACAAAAAAAAAAAACCTGCTCTATTTTTTCACTTTACCTCTTACCATATGTTTTTAAAGTATATTTTATTTAGTATCGCTTTGACTTTCGTAATTTACTTTTTCAGTAAAACACTCTTTTGGATTATTTCTAACAATACCTTGCCCTCCTTCTCATTAGATGTTTTCTCTGTGGGCCTAAAAAGACAAAAACATGTAAAATCCTTTCAGACAAACACTAAATATGTCAACACAAAATCTCAGACTATTATCTTTTTTATGTAAAATATCTACATTTGTAATTTATTTCTCCTATTCATAAACTTTACAATCATTTATTTTCAAGAAATGAAACTTTTACAAGGCACTAAAACCATTTGTAAAAATATGACTTAAATCCTGTGTGTGGGAAACCCATTTGTAATAACCACAGGGATTCATGTTTCAGGACCTACAATATAATCGCTGCATATAATTGAAAGCCCTGTACATGCTAAACTTGTCTTAATCCTCACAGTAATTCTATGAGAGAAGCAACAGATTAGGTATTTTATCAAGGGAGAAATCACACAAAGAAAGGCCAACTAATTGCCCAAACCCACACAGCAGGTTTGTGGCAAACCCAAAATTCAAACACAGGTTTTCAGTCTTCATAGCATATACTTCACAATATGCTGTCAAAGTGATATATCTTCAAGTGTTATTAGGAAATATAACAGCAGATTGTCTATATTGTCATTCCTTGTCTGGACACAGTTATAATAATTTCTGAATCTTGCTAGTATTTTTTAAGTAAAAAGACTTTATATCTAAGCAACTTAGGAATCCTAGTTTTAATCAACTGAAGGTTTATTTATTTTTCAAAACAAATTCATCAACAGGAATAATTTATTCAACCGTTTATTTGTGCATACTTACTGGGCACACGAAACATTTTCAATTATGCTGTTGAAAGAGGGAAACAAGAGGAAATGAGATTTTGATTCTTTAAAACTTTATAATTCTATGCAAATAATCTGAACTATGCTGTCAGTACTTTACTTTTGTATTGTACACACACAAAGTCCTCCTTTCCCCCAAATCTAATATTGACACACCTGATAGTTTAGAGTACCATACAATATCTTACCTACTCTTGATGATAACCGTCCAAAGCACAGGACACAACTCTGCATTCTGTTGAGGATAGCCTATGTGCTTGAACGTCCTCTATCACACAATTTTAAAAATCTGTGAGAGTTGAAGGCTTGGGCCCTTATTTGCATGCTCAATTATATTAGGATAGCCAGTTTGTGAACCAGAGCACAGTAAACAGCAATCTCTTACCATAGAAAACAAAGTAATAAAAATTCTAAGGACAATTTATTTACTATATGTGTGAAGCTTTCTAATATCTGGACATGCAAACCAATTAATCGAATAGGTGTGTCCTCCTCTTCTGGACCATTTCCAAGAACCAACATTAAAAGCTTCTATTTTAAAAGAAAAAAACCTCTAAGTCTCACACTCTCCTTCAGTTAGTATCCACGTCTCTATTGCCTTTCCCAGGAAATGTTCTCTAAGGAGTTGCCTACATTTACCCACCGAGGTCAGGCTTCCATGGTGACCATTTATGGAAACTGCTCCTTGTCCAGGTCACTTGTCCTCATCTTAATCAACCTACCAGCAGCGCCCATATCATTGAGTATTCTCTTCCTTTGCCTTGAACTACACTATTCTGTCTTATTTTCTGAAAAAGTACTCACTGCTCTGACCTCTTCACAGGAAACTACAGAACTGATGGATCTTTACCTTCCTTCATCCTCAACAGGTTCACTTAAGCTTCGATCCTCCTTTGTTTGTGGAAGGCTGGCAGTTGGGTCAGCCGGCCCTGTCCAAGGTGGAGCATCAGACCCTCGGGAGTCCCGTTTCTCCGTTGTAGTTTCCTTTCCTACCTCCATGGGCAAGGCAGGACCAGTACTTGAAGAAATACACACAAAGGCAATGATTTTCCATAATTCTACTGACAAATAATAAAAAGAAAGTTTGCTAAACCCCAACTCTTCCCCATCTTTTCATTGATCGATTTTAAAAAGTCATGAAGCACTAGCTAAATAACAGGAAATGTATACACACTGCTTTGAAAAATACACCAGATACACAATTATAATACAATGTGAAATATAAGGGGTGGTATACCAAATGCTGGATCTGAGCCCAAGGACGACTTTATGGAAGACATAAAGGATAAATCTTAGAGGACATTAAAAAAAAGTGACAGAAAAACCATTCTACTTGGAGAATAGAATGTAAGCAAAAAAAAAAAAAGGTACACAACATCTAGGTGTTTTGTAGAAGCTTCAAAGGAAAATGTCAACTTGCAGAGGCAAATGATATAGCAGGACAACCCAAGCAGTTCAATGCTGCACTAAAACCTGAGCTCATACCCATAGCCAATGCTTCTCAGGGGAGTAGTAAGTAGTAAGTATTTATGCTGCACTATTGGGTTTTGTTTTAAAATATAACATTAGGCCATTTAGATGAAGCTTTTAAAATGCCATGAGACATAGAAAAAAACATCTCTTTAAAAATACATGAGTGTTACATAGACTTTGAAATGGCAATATTCTGACTAGTCATGAATTTGTTTGAAAATGAATTTGTAACATTTGCAGACTTTAATTCTAGTCTCTAACTTTAATATTAAAAAGCTAGGTTACCACAGACCATTGTAATTACTTTTATATGGACAAATTATAATCATGTGACATTAGCATCAAATACCTACATGAATTTACAAAGACACTATAATTCCCTAATGGAGATTATTTTGTTAGAAGTTGAGCATGACCCCATAAAACTATCAAAAATAAACAGGCATGATGGCACACGCCCGTAATACCAGCAATTTGGGAGGTTAAGGCAGGAGGATCACGAGTCTGAGGCCAGCTTCAGCAAATTGGCAAGACCTGTCTCAAAATTCAAAATTTTAAAATAGAGTTGGAGATGTGACTCAGTGGTTAAGGACCCTGGATTTAATTTTCAGTACCAAAAAATAAAAACTAAAGTGAAACTAACACTTATTTGCCAAAGAAGAAATGCACATAACTCTTACAGTTCAGATTAAGTATTCTAAGCATTTTAAAATTTTAAAAGGGAGATATATTCATGAGAGCAATTATTAAGCAATACCTCTTATGCCAAAGTTCAAATATAAGTCTACAATTCTAGAATACGAAATCGTTTTTATTTTGAACAGTTGATGGAAAGCATCTTTTAAACAGAAAACTTCTAGTTGCAGTTGGCTTGATCTTATGAAAGGACTGATCTGCAGTCATGGTTGTAGTAGCCACTTAAACCAGAGTTAAAACTAATCAATCAATCAAAGTCCGCTGGCTTCAAATACCTACCAACCCATGCCAGCCATCTGCTTCCTGAAAGGCAGCCATAGATAGACTCATTCCAATGCACATGGCTTACAACGCCAACCTTATGGTGGCAGCCAATAAACAGCTGCAGGCGTTGGTTAAGCACACTGCTACACATGTCAACTTACATTCTGGAAGCTGGCTGATCCTTAAACTCCACTCTTTGCAAAACCCTATATAAGATAATCACTTTGTATGTTAGAAGGGACTGAGGCTGAACTTTGCCTGAGAAAGGAATAAATTCTCCTTTTATTTCAGTTACTAAAGTTTCTTAATCCTTGAGCAATAGTTATTTTTTTAAGTTCATTAAATTTACTATCCTTGTATTTTAATTTTCTTAATAGAATAAAGTTTGTGATGCTTTGATCCATTTTACTACAGTTTAAAAGATCATAATTATCAGTAAAAGAACAAATAAAGAGTGACCACATCATTGGACTTTCCTGACCCAATGGAACAACATCAATGTATAGCATATAGCTTGCTTGAAAGAGCACAAAGAGGGCTGGGGATGTGGCTCCATGGTAGAGCACTTGCAGGCCCCAGGTTCAATCTCCAGCACCAGGAGAAAAAAAAAGCCCCAAAGAATCCAAAACATTCATATACATGCCAGGTAAAATTGTCAGGATGGACTCCCATCAAGCTTTTTCTAAGTAAAAATTAGTCCAATGTTTCAAACAATACACCAAGAGTAATAAACTCCACTCACAAATGGAATAAATATGTGTTCAGTGGTCACTTGCTGTATGATAGGCACTCGTTTCTAGGCACTAAGGACATGATGATAAACAAGCCCAAATCCTACTGTGAGAGTGAAGTAGACTCACAACAATAAACAAGATACATGGCTGAAATGCACAGTGTGCCCGAGGGGAAAGCAACAGTGGGAGAATGAAAAATGAAACTTCCATATGTTGCAGGGGCAGCATGGTGGAAATATTAGTCAGGATGGCAGGAAAGGCCTCCCTAGGGAAGTGGCGTAAAGAAAAACCTGAAAGAATAGAAGGCCCAAGCCAGAAGCCATCTACAGAAAAGCTTCCATAGAGAGTATTCCTGGAGAGCTTAAAGAATAGTGGGAAGTTCAGGAGGGCTGGGATAGAACGAAAGAGATGGGAAATACAAGTTAAAGTCAGACATTTAACAGGGGACAGATCAGGTATTATCTGGTAGATATTAGGAAAAACTTTGGCATGGACGCTGAGTGAAAAGGGAGGCAACTAAATGTGAGCAGAGGAATAATAATAGTAATTCTTGCTTCAAGCAAATCATTTAACTCTAGGATTACATATGATATGCCAATATACAAAGTTATCAGTAAGAGAGCGCCTACATTTTGGGAACAAACTTTTGCCACACACATGTCAGATAGAGCACTAATCTCCAGGATATATAAAGAACTCAAAAAACTTAACACCAAAAAAAAAAAAACAATCCAATCAATAAATGGGCTAAGGAGCTGAACACTTAGAAGAAGATATACATTTGATCAACAAAGATATGAAAAAAATGTTCAACATCTCTAGGAATTAGAGAAATGCAAATCAAAACTACTCTAAAATTTCATCTCACGCTAGTCAGAATGGCAGTTATCAAGAATACAGGCGAGGATGTGGGGGAAAAGGCACACTCATTCATTGCTGGAGGGACTGCAAATTGGTGTAACCAATCTGGAAAGCAGTATGGAAATTCCTTAGAAAACTTGGAATGGAATCACCATTTGACCCAGCTATCCCACTCCCCGGTCTATACCCAAAGGACTTAAAATCATCATACTATAGTAACACAGCCACATCAATGTTTACAGCAGCTCAATTCACAATAGTTAAATCGTGAAAGCAATCTAAATGCCCTTCAATAGATAAATGGATAAACAAACTGTGGTATATATACACAATGGAATATTACTCAGCATTAAAAGATAATTATGGCATTTGCAGGTAAATGGATGGAGTTGGAGAATATCATGCTAAGTGAAGTAAGCCAATCCCCCAAACCCAAAGGCTGAATGTTTTCTCTCATAAGTGGATGCTGATCCATAATGGGGTGGGGGGAGAACATGGGGAAAATGGAGAACTTTTGGGGGGCAAAGAGGAAGGAGAGGTGGGGAGAGGGAATGCGGGCAGGAAAGATAGTGGATGAGATGGACATCATTACCCTAGGTACATGTATGACTGCACATAGGGTGCGACACTACATGATGTACAACCAGAGAAATGAAAAGTTGTGCTGCAACTGTGTGCAATGAATCAAAATGCATTCTGCTGTTATATATACCTAATTAAAATAAATTTTTAAAAACAAAGTTATCAGTAACAATAAAACATTGAATTCTATAACAGTAAAATAGGGAACAACTCAGAACATATCTAATTTATAACTAAATTTTTATACATTCTGTACATGAAGTCACTTGAAAAATATGCTGTGATGCATGTTCAATTAAAGAAGCACAAAAATATTATTTAAAAGGGATGATGATATGCATGCAGGTGCCTTTTGCAAGGAAAATTCACTACATTAGTTGCACCTTGGGTTTAGCACAAGAGTCAAGAAGTTAGTGCCTGCGGGCCAAATCTATACTTTTTTGTTGTATATCTGCATATTTTATAAGAAAACTTTTTAAAATTTTGTTTTGTTTTTGTTTCGGTGGTGTTGGGGATGAAGTCCAGGGGTGCATGCATGAGTTATGCACCCCTATACACAAAGTTTTTAGTGCAAAGTAGTCACACCTATTCACCATTGTCTATAACTTGTTTCATACTACAACCACCGATACCTTTTGGCCCACAAAGACTAAAATATTTACTCTGTGGTGCTTTGCAGAAAATGTTTGCCAATTCCTGCTTTAGTAAATCAAAGATCATTTGATGAAAGTTAATAGATATTACTCACATAATGAAGTATTTAATGGAACATTGACCCCCCATGTGCAATCCATTAGCAATATTCAGATTAATCTGAGGGTTTGATATTTGAGCACAGGGGCATTGAAAACAAATACCCCAAATCTATCCGTGAGTAGATCTGTGGTAAAGTAGAGTGCAGTTTAGTGGGCTGTTTCCTTTGACAATTTAACAGTTGTTAAAGTAGTAGGACAAAATTTGCTTAAAGGTATCATGAAAATAAGTGCTTTAAATATATTGTACTTGTGAAAAAAAAAAACAGTACTCTAGAGACCTAACTTCATTTTTAATTGATTACATATTGCATTATTTTATATGACAATTTAACTATTTGCCTATTGATGAATATTTAAACTAACTTCAACTTGATGATATGACAGTGCTCTACCTAATACCCTGACCACACATACTTATATATGTAATATGTCTACATAAATGTACTTGACATATCTATTACATACCCTCAATGTACATGTTGCGAATCTTAGATATGTTATTCATCTTTGTATGTTTGGTATAATATATAATACGTATTCTTCACCTATGTGTACATGTATGCATTTAAAGTCAAGTTTTCCTATCCCAGAAGGATTACATAAAGACGTGAAGCTATTAGGTTTAAGGAATAATATTCTGAAACTTTAGTACATGCTCCTAACTTACCCTTCCAAAAGTACCGACAATTTCTTTTACCTCACATTTCCTTTTTCCTCACATTGGCCAATCCTGGTTACTATTTTTAAGTAAATATTTATCAATACATATGGGAAGGCCTAGGGTTGTAGCTCAGTGGTACAGCGCTTGCCTACCTTCGTGAGGCACTGGGTTCAATTCTCAGCACCTCACATGATCAATAAATAAAATAAAGGTCCATCGACAACTAAAAAATGTATTTTAAAAAATATGGGAAAATGGTACCTCATTGCTTGTTTACATTTTTTCTGATAACCCTGCATGGCTATATCCCCAGTAAAAGCATAGAATGTGTTAATCATGAGTATTGGCACAAATTAGAATGAGTTTTATAGGACAATAACAATTATCTAGTGTGAAATATTGTCATGTCTTACCCATCCTGCTCTTCATTCTCCTCAGGAGAAAACTGCTGATGATGAATGTTTTCATTTTCATAACATAATGCATCACTGTAAATGTCTTTAACAACCTCGTATATGTGTTGTGATGCTTCCATCTTCTTTATTTCACCATTTCTTCCTTCTTGAACCTTTAATGAAAGTTTGATACTAAGGAGAACTGTTACTTTTCAAGTTTAATAGTTATAATATCAGTCTATAATAATAATTTTGTGCTTCTTTAATTTTAAAAAGTTCATTAGAAATGCTTCCTCACATAAAAGACTTTCCTTCACCTTACCTTAAACTTCCAGTGCATTTAAGCCTTTCTCAAATAAAGATCAATAACTCTAGAGAAGGCAAACTTTAAATTATTTAGAGCCAAAATTAATATAACCCAATCAGATATGTCATGATATATGTCATGATAGTTTAAACATCTGTATGAACTATCAGCATTAAGTCCAGTTTCAATGTATTCTAATGTCAACTAAAAACAGTGCATAAAAATATTTACTCATATTTACTGATTTTCCACACTGAAAGAAATTAAGTTGAAAGGTTTTCATTTGCACCAAAACTCTGAAGATCCCATTCTGAAAGGTTCAATTCTCTGAAGAATCACTTTGTTTTCTATGGCCACCCTATTATCTACCTTGATGTAGCCACTGAAGCCAAAGCAGAGGGAGAAATTTTCAACCTTGGCTTGGGGGACTGGCAACATAAAACTAAAACTTTTGAGCTACTGGGAATGAAAAGCCTCGAACATAATCACAATTTGGTGGCCCCCACGGTCGTATTTGCTAGAAACTTCAACTGATTATTTCTGAGACTCAAATTTGATGTGAACTCTACATCATTTAGGGAGGTTATGTAAATGAAAGTACAAACAATATTCAGAAGGAGATTTGCTTCAATCCCAAGGATCAAGTTTACCTATAAGCTGTAGTGGATTCTAAAAGTATTTTTAGAGGCATGACCAGTTTAAAATATCTTTTAAATTAAAGTTTAAATCATGATTTTTGGAGTCTAAAAGACTATTCTGAAGGGCAATTTTATTTGGCCTAATCTAAGTTGTTGAAGGAAGGAAAATAACATGGAAAAAAAATAATTTCAATTTACATGTTTACATACCTGTGTGTGGCTCTCTTCAGGGCCATGAAGCATGCTTTGTTTTTCCTCAATTGTCACAATTAAATATGGTTCCACTGAAAATATATATATTTCTATTTGAACTACTTAAAAATTTTAGAAAAAACAATCATGTATTAAAATAAAAGTACATCATAATAACAATAACATTTATTTTTTCAATTAAGTGTCATTAGCTGCATGTTTAGTACTTTTTTTTGAGGGACTTCATATTAAACCCAATGGCCTGTGTGTGCTGGGCAAGTTCTCAGCCACTCTCCGCATCCTAGTTTTATTTTGAGACAGAGTCTCAATAATGTAGCCACACTGAACAGAAACCTGCCATAGCCATCCAAAGAGCTAGGATTACAGATATGTTCCACCACATACAGCAAATATTGACTTCTTTAGGAAATCCTTCTACTAATCCAGAACTCAAGCACACCATTGGAGAAGCTAGATGTCACCAGGTTTCATGCATACAAGCACTGCAAAGATTCATCCATGCAAAATAAATAAAATGTCCCCAGAAACAAAACTTTAAAATATCATAGTAACCTGGATATTCACACTGTACATTGCTCTCAACTTTATAATAGTAACTGTAAAATAACTTCTTTTTATCATTAATGGTTTCCAAAATGACTGATGCTTTTTACACCTTTGTCAGTGAACAAGCTGTTCCTTATATCTGAAATGTTTTTGTCCACAATTCTGACAAATTTCTTTTCCACTCTAAAGTTTTAGTGTATTTTGTAAAGTTTCACTTGATTTGGGCTGTTGTTCTCCCCCCACATACACACAAAAATGTGTTTCTTTCTTGCGGCTAATTTAGTACATCATCGATTTTTCTACTATATCTTTATGACTTAAACTGTAAATTACTTCTTTACATGGGAATTCTTTTTGCTTGTGAAGAGGGGACAATCTTTTAAGTCACCTTTGTGTAATAGAGTGAATTTATTTGATGCTATATTCTTTATTTGAGTTCCTGGTTATTGCTAATGGGGTTAATGGTGTCAGGGGTGATTTTTCTGGAAGTACTCCTGAGCTGAGACTCAAAGAATGAGATTACCAGCCAAAGGGCAGGAAAGCATGAGAGCAGGAAAGGTGGTAGAGCAAGAGGGGTCTGTATTGCTCTAAAAATAGACGGATTGGTTAGGAGGAACAGCAGAGCAAAGGGCAGACTTAGGAAAGGGCTAAAGATAGGTAGGCAAAGCTTGTACTGTCAAAGTTTAAAGGTAAGTTTAAGCTGTTTGGACATTAGTGTTCTAAAGAGTAGTTCATGGCCGTATTTCCATTGGAGTTAGATCACTCCAAATGTCCTGGGCAGGATGAACATGAGGGGCATGTACCTAAATGGATAGAGATGAGAAACTGAAGGCAGCAGAACAAAATGACCACACAGGCCTGAACTGATGAACTCTTCCAACACTTAGGATATAGAATTTTCAGTGCCCACAGAATAAAGTTGCATTAAATTAAGAAAAGTAAAACTACGGGCCTCTGGAAAAGGAGACTCTGCTCAGGACCATATACCAAAGGCATCCAATGTGATGTGGAAGGAGGCACGTGATGTGGAAGTTGTTAGTTTCAGTTGTTTGACTTTTACACATCTCCCTACATCGAAGGAAATCATTTAGGTATTTTGTTTGGAATATCTTGATCCTAGGACCTAAGTGACTCATCAACTTTAAAGAGAAGACTGGCAGTGAGTGGATCTCAGTGATACAGCAAATGCTTACCCTGCAAAACAGGACTGGCTTCAATCCCCACCATGGAAAAGAAAAAAAAAAATCAAAAAAGAAGAAGAAGAAATATGGAAGTGGTACATGCAAATAACTTAGGACTGACAACTGAATAACTCTAGGAAATATGACAATTCTCTTCAAAATACAGCACTAAATCTACAGATATAGGGAAAATAAAATATGTATACTAATGCATTGCTTGATGTCTTAGTCCTGTCCTGAGGTTAGGAGTGTTGGGGGCATGAATGTGAGGTGCATGTGCATCAGTGGAGATGGATAATTAGAAGGCCGCAGAGCAAAGTAAGGATGACACAGGCCTGGACTGAGGGAATGTTCTAGAAACACACAGGATATACAATGTCCAGTGCCCGTATATAGACTTAGTAAATGAATGAAAGTACTCATCTGGGTCCCTGTAATTCCAGACCCTTCTTACAACTACAAAAAATTATCAAATGAGTTGTGAAATGAAGCACAGGAGCTGGTTAATCTTCTGCTGTTTGCCATGTAGTTCTCCTGCCTGGTGTCTGCATCGGGGGAACTCATTTAGCATGAGTGTGGAACATCTGATTCTTGGATTTACCAAGCCCAACAATGACTAAGAGAGGGCTGTGGGCAAAGCCACTATAGGTCAAAAAGGCCTTTGATTCAGTCCCTACCACTGAAGAGAGAAAGCAAGAAAAATAAATCTCACTAAAGAATTCAATGGTAATGGGTAAATAGTTTTGGATTTACCTCTTAGTCATTACTCTAGAATATAATGGATTATCTTCAATATATACAATATTAATTTTGAAGGAAAGAGGAAAAATAGAGTATATACGATCACAGATTGCATGATTTCTTACCATAAACCTGACCTTAAGAGTGATGAAGGGCACTGAATAAACTGGTGATAAAATACACTACAAGTTTGGTGTGATTAGTCAATACACTAGGTGTCACAGCAGAACAAGAGCTGATACCAACTTTTTATTTTTTTAATATTTATAGATGAGTTCTTCCCATGTTTCACAGGCTGGCCTCAAACTCTTGGGTCCACGCCAAAACTTCTACCAAGAAGCTGGGACTACTACCCAGCTCTCTCCAGCAAGCATTTATAAACTTCATAAATAATTTAGAATCTCATAATCCACCTCCAAGAATCCCTAACAGGTGAAGGGATTGCAAAGATTGAATTTTAATTAAAGAAACATCTGAGAAAAAAGTACCATTTTAAAAATCATTTTCTTATGCAAGTAAACACTTCTTTAAGAAACGTGGAGGTCAACATTGACATTGGCCATTTTTTGTTTCAGGTTCCCCCCATCCCACTTGGACACTAAAAAAGAAAAGAAGGAAAAGAAACACTGATAGTATTTCAAAGATTTCAGCCTATTTTACAGAGATATTTTTGTATTGCAAAATTTACCTAATTCAAGAATATCAATTTCTTGATCTGGAAGACAATCTTTCATTTCCCTATTAGGCTGGATGGATTTGGAAACAAGATGTTAATAAATATTGTACATTTTATACAACTTGAAGTTATCAATTCAAGATAAAATAGTTCAATTACCTTCAAGAAATTATATGTCTCCTGAAACACTGAAAGAAAAAAAAAAAGGAACATATAATCAAGTAAGCATGAATATAACAAAACCACCCGTATATTTCTGTCAGTTACACAGAGCCAAATCCTCATGCTTAGCTTTGATGATGATTCCTATAGTTTGGGGGGGACGTTCAATTGCTGGTTCGCTTTTGGTTAGTAGAGCCACATGACTGAAATGTACTGAAGAAAACCAGAATATCAGTTAAATAAAACACGAAGTTACATTTCCAGAAGTAACATTGTGTTTCCAACAACCATAAATAAAATGGGCAAGTGGATATATAACAATGTGCACATGCAGATTGATGGGAAAGAAAAGCGATATCTAACCAGAGGAGAAAAACAGGACCTAAGAGGGTAAATATCTATGATGGCATGCGCCTTGCAGGTAACCTATGAGAACTATTTAACCCATTGTTACAAGTATGTATCCCATCCACCCATTTGTCTTCTCAGTTAATAAGTACAAAGCTGTGATAACAATCCAATCGAATGTATCATTCATTTCTCATCAAAGAAAGTTCTCTGAACTAATCAGCTTAGATCTATACTTTTAGAACAACAGCTTATAAAATATTCTTGTTATTCCATACCCATATGGGACATTGGTGGGCCCACATCTCTGATATCCTCTGGTTTAAACAACTGTAAGTTTCTTGATTCACCCATGTGAAGATTAAAAATAGTTCAATTACCCATGTGAGAAAATTTAAGAGCTGCATCAAAGAAATAATGTATTGTAAACTTCAAATCCTGAAATGTGGTAATCCGAGGGGTAAAAGTAAAATGAAATGTCACAGAATTATCAGATTATTAATAAACTTTTATATTTTGAAATTATTGCAATATATACTAAAAATAACATCTTGGTGTTCAAGGAATAAACTCTATAGAAAGTCTTCTATTTCCAAAATGAGCCTGGTTTGGTATCTCTTCTTAGTCTTTCAAGCATTTTCATGGCATGTCTGTCTTATCAGAAAATTAGCTCTCTAAGGAAGAGGATGTCGCTCAGTAGCAGAATGCATTCCTAGCACGCGCAGGGCCCTGGGTTCAATCCCAGGCTCCATCACAAGGAAAAGGGAAAAAAGAAAAAGGAAAAGTTAGCTACCTTTGAAAATATAGCCAATGCTTCTAAAATGATATGAATCTCATCTGAACAACTAACATCCATGTAACACACATGCCTAATGCCTGGTAGCTATAAAAAGGAGAAACGAGTAGTTCCAGTTTACCCCAACTCTAATGCTTCCTCTGCTTCCAAAAATCTCTGAACCCATAATTGTCTCATGTATAGTTTGAGTGCAAATATATTGAAACTAGCTGAAAAACATTCAGTTTCCCCACCATTTTCTCCAAAATTACTGAGTTAACTTGATTCTTTCCTTCCTCATTTCCCCCACTCTTCTGCTTTTCAAAAGCAGTCTCTATATCTGTGGTCTTGATTCTTTCCATTTTATACATTCTTTCTATGTGGGATTATTCCCATTCAGTCTTTCCTCCCAATTTAGCAATATTGCCTTAGAAGTGTAATCTCTGTGTCTTCGACTTTTTTTGGCATTCACTTTTGTCAAGAAACATGTTCAGAATAAAAGTGGTATTTATGTTTCCCTCCATCTGGTTGTGTGCTCAACCATGATCTAATAGCTCCATTCTCTTGCTACCCAAAACACAAGTCTGAGGACCAGGAGCATTAGGATTACCTTTAAATGTAGTAGAACTATAGAACCAAAGATCTGTTGAGTCAAAACGTGCATACTGAACGTGGTTCCCAACAGATGATTCAGTAAAATTGGAGAGTTCTTGTCTTTACTGAGACCTCTTCCAATTCCTCTACCTGAACTTGCCTTTCCAGAATCTGGCCACAGGCTCCTTCCTATCATGTCCCCAAAATTGAACCTCTGTATGAAGTCACAATCTTTTCAGTGGACACGGTCTATGGCTTTGGTGAGCATTCCCACTCTTTCCTATTTCCCCATTCTCTGTTTCTTCATTAGGAAACGGCAACATTTTGGTAACATGAAATTTTATACATGCATGGCTAAATGTCTGTGCTTATTATATTTATTTACGGTTAAAAAAACAATGATAGCTGCATGATCAGGACTTCAATCCTTATTGCCTTTCTAATGGAGAGGAAGACAGGAAGAGTGGGGAAATTCTTACTCTACTTCTCAGACAATTCTGGTATTAGAAACTCACAAATTCTTCCCCCATTTCTAATACTGGTCTGACTTGAATCTCCCTCCCTCCCCTTGACATACCTCCTCTTTTTCCTTCCTTTACTCCCCACACTCTGTCTTTCTTGGACCTCTCTTCCTCTACGTTTCCTTATTTCCCAATTTCCCTCTAGCTTAATCATGTCTGGAAGTAGCACTAATGATTCAGCTCCTCTAGCAACACTGTCCACTTTACCTGTTCCTGAAACTTGGTAAGATATACCACTTATTACCATCTCACTCTTTTTCCTTACTACCTATTTAGTAGGCACATTTCTTCAACTGTTAGAATGTACTAGTACTCATGCTTTAAATCAACATTCTATCCGATGGATTTGTATCAACTCTATGGTTCTTACCTCTTGCATGTTCCTTTGTTCTCTGTTTTGCTTGTTCAGGTTCATCATCAAATATAGGAGAAACAAATTTCTCTGGAACAGTCTCAGAGATACACTGGTAAAATCAACATCAATAATGAGGCTCACACAAAGATATCCTCATTGTTGCCTAAGAAGACACCTGAATCTCCCAATTGTGAAATCAGTAAGATTTTAAGTTTAGAGAAATACAGATTGAAAACTGAAACATTTTAGAAGAGAACCTCACATATGCTGTCCAGATTAAGCCTAACTTTGGTCTCCAGGTGGACAAAGACTCTGTGAAAACAGGATGTGGGGACAGAGAAACATGTTCCCCACAGCCCACTGGCCGACGTGTGTTTCCACAAGGAACTAATTGCAGTGAGCCTCGCCCTACTTAGCATTCCCCACAAAAACAAGTGGACATCTTTTAGAAAACTGATTTAAATTAATTCTGATAAACACTTGCCATTGTATAGCAGTACACATTGAAATCATTTAAATGACTATTTTAATGCTAAAACAAGAGACTTGGTGATGAGTCTGGAGTTTGTCCCGTTGACTAGAAATGGATGAGTGTTGGTGTTGCTGCACTGAGGTCCAAAAAAGCTTACAAAACTCTAAATATATTTAGGTGAAAATTTCTACGGATAGAAAAATGAGTTTAAGAAGACAAAGCAGTAAGAAAAGCGATTCTGTACTTGACATGACACTACACACTCATTGGGCAGGGTACACAACACTTTCCAGTTAAGAAATAAAATAACATGCTCCTAGGAAGAAATGTGGAAGCCAGAGGCCCACAGTGCTCCCTGGGTTTCGGCCAGATGGATGGGGGGGGGGGACTGTGGGAAAACGTGCAATGGCAAGAGGGGAAGCTCCCCTCTGGGGGTGGGGGGTGAATGGGGGAATCCCAGCAAGCTCAAGAAAAGCAGACCCCTCCACATTCGATCAAAGAGTTTTAGCCAGGGGAAGATGGATTCGGCCTGGGATGTCAAGGGGTGCTGGTGACTGTGGATTCTTCCCTGCAGGACTCTGTCCCAGGCCATCTTCACCCAGGGTCCTTTCTCTAGGCTCTCTTCGTGGGCGCTCAGGAATGCCTGCGTTTTTGTTTTACATCTCTAAGCCCCTACCTGTGACATGAATTCACTGGGTCAGGAAGACCCTACAACAAGAGTCAGGCTGGACTGAGGAGAGAGAATTTGACCCATCTGCTGAAGGCACTGGGCAGCCAGAGGCATGGTCTTTCCTAGGAGACAGACGCCCAGGGCACTGTCACTGCAATGTGTTATTTGGAGCTCTGTGACAGCCAATGCCAGGGTTGGTTCTGGTAGAAAACTTGCCGGGCACAGCTCCACATGGGTGAGCAAATCTCCCTGGTCTGGCCACGCCACCATGCTCAGAGGCATTTGGAGGCATTACCCTCACTTTTCACTACAGAAGCCATTTCAGGCACTCTCCTGGGGACTCTGATTCAGTCTGAGGGGCTCCCCTTTAGAAAGGCTCCATTGCAGGGACTCCTAATGAGATCAAAAACCCCTGCGTTCTTGTATCTCAAAAGCCACCATGGCCACCACTCCTCACTGGGATGGTAATAATCCACCTGATAGCCTGGGCTCAGGCTAGAGGCTGATAGAGATATGCTGAAAGCTCTGGTCAGCAAAAGGTGTAGTCTTCTGCCCATTGGTCAGTTCTGCCCGTTGGCCGCAGATGCACTGCCCATTTCAAATTGGTGCTTTGTGATTCTCGACAGTGAGGGATACCAGCTGTATGTGTTTTTGTTTCACAAGATGGAAGATGCTAGGAGTGCTGGGTCAGGGTCTGGTAGAAAGCTTGTTCCCTGCGGCTCGCCAAACTGAGCACAGATCCTGTATGCAGGCCACCTTTGTCACACTCAGAGACTGGCCAGGAAACCCCACCGGGACTTGAAATCCTGCATGCCCCTGAGCTCACTCACTGAGGGACTCCAGAACTGGAGTGTAGTACAGATTGGCTCACTAGCTTCATATGTGAGAGTTCACGGCCAGCTCCTAACATAGCCAGACCCCCATCCCAGGGCACACGAAACCAGTATTGAGGGTGACTTACCTCTGTAGCTGCATATGGTCCCGTAACACATCCTGGTAAGCAAGTAGTAGCGTAACACTCAGTATTGATCCCACAACAATATCTGTCCTGTTTGCGCTAGAATTGAGACGAAACAAGCGGTTGTTACTCCTAGGAACTCCCCAAAGCTGGTGAATTCAATAACTAGAAGTTGTGGTAACAAGTGTCTATACTTTAATTACATCAGCAAAGGGAAATCATAAACTTTTCTTGCTATTCTTGCACTTTTATGTGAGGTTTAGTGCAGGTTTTCTTCATTATTTATGTATTCTATTTCATATAATCTTTTGTTTTATTGTGTTTTTTCTTTGTACTTGTTTTCTTCTCTCTCATTTTCCTTTGCATTGTTTCTTTTTTTAGTCATTTTTGTTGTTGTTTACTTTTTTCTTTCTTTCTTTCTTTTTTAATGTGGTGATGGGGATTGAACCCAAGGCCACGTGCATGCTAGGCAAGTTCTTTTCCATTGAGCTATCTCCCCAGACCCATTTGCATCTTCTCCTGTTCATTTTTTTTTGGGGGGAGGGGGGCTTCATTTGCCTTGTGTCTTTCTTCCCATCTACCACTTCTTATTTTCCTCTTCTGTTTTTTATTTTCTTTGTATTTTCTCATTTCTTATTTCTGTGTGTTTATTATTAATTTTAGAATCGGGAATGCCTAATTTTCATGCTTTCTACATTATCACTGACAACTTCCCCTTGGATAATGATATCTATATAGATATCACTATAAGTTTTATGTTATAAGTTAACATGTGTGTTGCTGTTCTCTCCTCTTGAAAAAAGTTCAGATAAGTGATCCTAGCACTTTAATCACCCTGAATTAGGGCTTTGACAATGAGACATAAACCCTGCTCAGGACATATTCAAACTGGAGATCTGCTCAATACAACAACCCATATTTATGAGGGGAAGTAAAATCCATCCAAACACAATCACAAACATTAACATATTAAACAGGAGACCTGAGAGAGAAAGACAACATGACACTGCCAAAAGTTCCTATTCCCCAATAACTGAATCCATAGATATTGAAACGGAGGATACTCTGGACAAAGAATTCAAATTTAATTGTGAAAATACTTAAGGCACTAAAAGAACTAAGAAATGAGTTAATGAAGGCCAGACATATTTTTGAAAGAACACTGCAACAAGATGATAGCTCCTGAAAAAATAACAAAAACAAATTTTTGAATTGATAGACTAAAATAGAAGTCTAAGTGAAAAGTACCATCAATATACTACTTCAGACAAAAGAAAAAGCATTAAGACTTGAAGGAAAGGTGGATGAAGCAGATGTTTCAGACAGTAATAAAAATGAGAAAATTTAAAGAGAATACATGAATTCTAGGGCAACTTTAAAAGATCAAATTCAAGACTTGGGTCTTGAGGAAGGAGTGGAGATATAGGCTAATACCACAGAAAACTTATTTAGTGAATTCATAGCAGAAAATTTCCTTAATTGTGGATCATGGAAACAAGATGGACAACAAGGCACAGGAGGCATTTTAAAGTCCAAACAGGCATGACCAAAACAGAACCCCTCTACATCTTATTTTAGCTACATGCCAAAATTCAGAACAAAAAGATTTTTATAAATTCATGACAGAAGCACCAAGTCACTTATGTTAATGTATCTGGATAACTCTAAAGGCCAGCAGCAAACATACTGAAATATTTTAAGTGCTAAAAAATTCCAAGAATAAACTAAAAGCATTGATGACAACTAAGCCAGCCTTGCAGAAGATATGAAAAGGAATCCTCCACACAAAAGAAGATTAGTATCAATCACAAGAGCATGGGAAAGAATAAATCTCCCTAGAATAAAAGATAAGTAAATGAGAATTGGGAGTGAATTCTGCATTTCAAATAAAGCAGAATAACAGACAGTAACACACCTCCTCATAACACTGAATGTACATTGTCTTAATTCTCCAATTAAAAGACATTAGAATAAGACCCAACTTGTACATTATCTGCAAGAAACACATATGACTGGCAAAGATGTTCACAGAATAAAAGTGAAAGAATGGAAAATAATATTCCATGCAAATGAAAGCCAAAAGCAAGAAGGAGTAGCTATTTCCATACTTGACAAGGCAGACTTCAAGCAATAATTACCCAGAGGTGACAAAGAAGGATGCTACATATTGGTAAAGGGAAAAATCCAACAAGAAGATAAATGGCTATAAATATTTATGTCTGAATTATAGTATGCTTAATTTTGTAAAACAAACACTACTCAACTTAAAGGAACAGATAGGCCCCAATACCATAAGTGGGAGTAACTTCAATACACCACTCTCACCAGTGGCTAGGTCATACAGACAAGCTATCAACAAATCTCCTAGAGTTCAGCTATACTTCAAGTCAAATGGACTTAACAGATAGCTACAGAATATTTCATCTGACAACAGCATATACATTCTGTACAGCAGCAGCAGCACATGAAACTTTTGATCATATATTAAGACACAAAAAAAGTCTTAGGAGATACAAAAGTAATTAAAATAATTCCCATCAACTTATCATATGATAATGGGATGTAATTATAAACCAACAGCAAGAAAAACTACAGAAACATTATAGACACATAGAGAACAAACTATATACTTTTGCATGATGAATTGAATAAATTGGGGGACATTTAAGAAATGCCAGATGGAAAAGATGTTCACAGAATTTTTGTATTATCATATGACAATACAAACATATCCCCAGAATCTGTGGGATATACTAAAAGCAGTTATTTTGGTTTTGACAGTGTTTTCTTTTCTTTTATTGGTTCATTATGATATAATATAATATATATGAATATAATATATATGAATATAACCTATTTTGATCCATCTTCTTCCTCAGTACATTACTTTTCTCTACTGTCTTCTCTCCCCTAATTCAGGAAAAGCAGTTCTAGAGAAAAATATATAACCATAGCTACTAAATTTAAAAATCCAAGAGATTTAAAATTAAAAAAAAAAAAACACAAATGACGCATCTCAAGGTCTTAGAAAAACAAGAACAAATCAATTCAAAAACCAATAGAAGAATAATAAATACCAGTCAAAAACAATGACATAGAAAGTCAAAGAACAATATTAAGAATCGATGAGATAAAGAGTTGGTTTTTGTAAAGAAAAACAAGATTGATAAACAATTAGCCCAAATAACCAAAGGAAAGAGAGAAAATACAAATGAATAAAATTAGAAATAAAAATAGGAATATTACAACAGACATCACTGAAATCAAGAGACCTCCTAGGAATGATTCAGAAAACTTACATTTCAATAAATGGGAAAATCTCAAAGGCTATTTTGAAAACTTATATTTTAATAAATGGGAAAAAATTCTGAGACATATGAATAAAGTAATGGATATGACACACAAACGTTGAGTTAATGGGATACAGCCCACCAAACAGACCAACAACAAGCAGCAAGACTGAAGCAGAAATCACAGGCTTCCAAAAAGGAAAATCCCAGGAGCAGATGAATTCATGGCTGGATTTTGTCAGGTATTCAAAGAACTGATACCAATGGTCTTCCCCCACGTTGTATGTAAGAGAAAAGGAAAGAACACTTCTACATCAGTTCTACAAAGCCAATATTACTCTGATTGGAAAAGTGGATAAAGACACAATGAGGAAAGGAAACTGCAGACTATATGCCTGATGAACACAATCAGAAAAATCCTCATTCAATACTTGCCAGACATTAAAAATAATATCCACTTATGGGCATGGTGGTGTTTACCTCTGTTCCCAGCAACATTGGATGCTCTAACAGGTGAATTGCAATTTTAAGGCCAGGCTGGTCAACGTAGTGAGACTCAGTCTCAAAGTGAAAAATAAAAGGGGTTGGGGATGTGGCTCAGTGGTATGGTGCTCTTGGGTTGAGTTTCTGTTGACACACACAAACACACACATACAAAAAATATCATACACCATGATTAAGTTGGTCTTGTTCCAGAGATGCAAGGTTGGCTCAATATGCAAATCAATACATCTAAAACAACACATAGAGAATAAAGGACAACATCATATAATCATTTCAACAGTTCCAGGAAGTCTTTGACAAAGTTCAATGGCCCTTCATGACCAAAACCTTAAGGAACTAGATGTTGGAGGAACTTAGCATATCATACTAAAGGCCAAATAGGACCAACCCAAAGTCAATAGTATAGTGAAGAGGGGGAAATGGAAAAAATTCTCTCTCTAGACTCTGGAACAAGACAAGATGTCCATGGTCACTACTCCTATTAAACAAAATACTTGAAATTTTAGCCAGAGCAAGTAGGCAAGAGAAAGAGACAAAAGGGATACAAATAGAAGGTGAGGGTTTTTTTTGCAGAAAATATCCTTTTCTTAGAAAACCCAAAGGTTCTACCAGAAGAATATGAGTTCTGATGAGCAAATTCAGCAGTGTAACAGGAGACAAAATTGACATACAAAAATAAATAGTTTTTCTATACACCAATAGAAAACCTAATGAGAAGGAAATCAGGATAAGAACTTATTCAAACGGCTTTTAAAATACCAAGGAATAAATCTAAGCAAAGAGGTTAAAGACCTCTTGAAGTAAAATTACAGAATGCTGGAAAAAAGAAACTGAAGGAGACTCTAGAAAAGAGAAAGATCTCCTGTGTTCATGAAAAGACAGACCTGATATTGTGAAAATGCCCCCATTACAAAAAGTGTTCTACAGACTCCATGTAATCCCCACCAAAATACAAAGCATTTTCTTCACAGATATGGAGAAATACCCTTAAAATTCACATGGGAGAAAAAAAAGACCACTAATTGTCAAAGCAAGCCTCATTGATAAGAACAACAATGGAGACATCACAACGCCCAATCTCAAAACACAATACAGGAGCCATAGGAAGTAACACAGCATGGTCCTGGTATAGAGGTAGACATACAGACCAATGAATAAAATAGAAGACACCGAGACAAACCCACACAGCCCTGTCATCTGATTTTTCACAAAGGTGCAAAAACATGTTGGAGAAAGGACAGACTCTTTGAAAAATGGGGTCTAACTAGATAACAATACGTAGAAGAATGAAACTATATTCTTATTTCTAACACTGCACAATTGTCAACTCCAAAGAGGTATTAAGACTAGAACACGATGGAATCAGATTTCCCAGCCTCACACAGCAGAGGAGGAGGTGAGGGAGAAAAGCGTGGCCATCCCCACAAGGAACCAGGAAGAGAAAGAAGCAACCACAAATTTAGACTTCAGGTGTCTGAAGTCCAGAAAGCGGGGCGTGCAGCCTAGACTGGAGAGTGAATCTGAGCAGAGAGTCTCTTGAGGTGCCAAGAGATGTGCAGAAAACCTAAAGAAGCATAAGGACACAGTGTACACCAAGAAAACAAGAAGCAGAAGTCACCAGGACAGCGAACATATTTAACAAAGAAAATTAAGAGGAAAAAAAATATAGGGCTGGGGTTGTGGCTCAGTGGTAGAGCGCTTGCCTCGCACATGCAAGGCCCTGGGTTCGAAGCTCAGCACCACATAAAAATAAATAAATAAAATAGAGGTATTGTGTCCAACTACAACTAAAAAATAAATATTTAAAAAAGGAAAAATATAATAAAGTTAGTTTAGTGATAAATTTTTACTATAATTATTGATACCAATGTAAAAGTGAATTCTGTAAATACTGATATGGGTGTGCTTAAGAGAAGAAAGAATTTTTGAGCTCTGGTTTGTCTTTAGAACCCTGCAAGGGGTCTGGCAAGGGGCATTGCTGGCCAGTTCCTAAGTGGTAACGATTTATGTCTGGGGCAGGTGGGCAAAGCATGTTTCCTTCATATTGCAGAATAAAGCCCTGCTTCCTGGGGAAAAAAAGAAAGAAAACATGGAGGAAACACTTCAGTACACAGGCAAAGATAATGACTTCCTGAAGAGGGTCCTACAGCTCTGGAAATAATAGCAACTAATACACAGATGGGAGTGCAGCCAATGAAAAATCTTCTGCATACTAAATGAAACAACTACCAGTGGGAAGAGACAGCCCACCCTTCTGAAAGAGGATCAATATCCTGAATACATAAAGAACTCAAAAACCCTAACACCAGAAACACAACCCATTACACAAGTGGGCGGATGAGATGGACAGGCAGTTCTCACAAGAAGCACAGATGGCCAACTCTTCTGTGCAAAAATGTCTGTCTTTAGCCTCAGGGAAATGCAAATCGAAATAACATTGAGATTCCATCATACATGAGGCAGAATGGCAATCAACAAGAAAGCAAATGATAAATGGTGGGGTGTATGCAGGGGAAGAGGAACTCTTGTAAAGTGCTGGTGGAGATGTAAATTATTATAGCCACTATGGAAATCAGTATGGAGGTTACTCAACAAAACTAAAAAGAGAACTACTTTATGGTCCACATGTACCAATCATCAGTATTTACTGTAAAAATTAAAGTCAGCATACTTTAGAGATAGATACATGCATATCCATATTTATTATGATAGTTTTCAAAATAGACAAGTGATGGAATCAGCCTAGGCGCCGGTCAACAGATGAATGAATAAAGAAAATGTGGTATATATACAAGGAGTATCTTTCACACATTAAAAAGAACAAAATTATGTCAGTTTTAGGAAAAATGAAGGGAACTGAGCAGTAGCTTGTTAAGCAAAATAACCCAAACCCAGGAGAAAAGGTATCCAATGTTTTCCCTCAAATGGGGAAATTAGAGGTGGTGTGTGGTGATGGTAGGTGTTCATCATGAAAGTAGAAGAAAGACCATTAATATAGAGAAAGGAATTTAGAGTAGGCAGGAAGAAATGAGAAGGGTAGGGTAGGTTTTGAGGAATGAACAGTTGATCAAACTGTTATATTCACGTACAAATATGCTATAGTGAAAGCCCTATGTAATTAATGTGCATCAATAAAAAGCATTGATCATGTTAATCATTGTAAGTCTATAATTCATTAGTGTTAAATCAAAATGAGATAAAAAGTATCTAAAAGGTGCCACTTATATGCATGCTTTTTTTCCTACACATTATAATCACAAAACAATTAGGATGATAGTTATTCCACACCCTATTTCCTGGTCATTCCAGGATGTTAAGAGCAAAATGATAAACAGACGTGACCCCTCTGTTCTCTGTCCAGAATGTCCCTCTCCTCGCAGCTCTTGTGGCTGGCTCCTTCCCATTCTTTGTTGTGAGCTTAAGTGTCACAGAAAGACTCTCACTGAATCCAGAATTCCACTCTCACTCCCATCCCCAGCCAAATTACAATCTCATAATATTTAAAAGAACTGAGGATTCAGTTTTCTTTCAAGTCTTCATTAAAATCAACTTTAAATCTTTCAGAAGAATCTAACTTCTATCATATTTAATAATATGGAGTTCCTATTCTCCTTGGCTTCACTATTTCTGTTGTTTTAAACATCTTTTATCCTTACTCTCTTATTCAATCTGGAAATTGATCTTAACATTCTTAAATGAATGTTTCCAAAGCATCTCCCTTTCTCAGCTTCATATTCATCTAGCTATTCTTTTGACTTGCTTTCTAATTCTTTTCTTCCATAATAGCATACCCAAGAATTGTTTACTCCCACCAAATTCTACCTGTTAATCTTGTACATAAACCTTGACTTTTACCCTTGCTTTCCATTGTGACCTGTGACCTTGTATTTCTTTCTAGGGTTGTTTATTATTATGTGCATATGAGATATGGTATGCAAAAAAACTGCAAGTAAGTGTGTTTAACTTTGAGTCAGGTGATAAAACGAAAGGATCCTAAGAGCTCTTTATTCTGATGGATCTTACCCGAGTGGTTTCTGCCATGTCATCCTTTTGACTGTTCAAAGCAATGTTGTTAAACAAGATTCTTTCTTTTTTACCAAAGCCATATTTTGCTTCTATGACAATAAAAAAAAGCAAAGAGTACATGAAAATGTCTGTAATTTCAAATCAATGTACAGCACAAGAATAGGCAGTGGTCAAATAGCTTACTTACCCTCTTTCCTGTTTGGCTGAAAAGCTTCATCTAATTCTTTTTCTTTCGGGACATTCTAGGAAGGAAAAAAAAAACTTTAGGTATAACAAGCATCGAATTCGATCAAATAATTATAACATTCTCCATTATTACATGATACAACAGAAAGAGCACAGTGTTCTCAGTCACTGGATGTAGACTCAAACCCCAATTCTGTCGCTTACTAATCTACATCTTCTCATGGGTTAAGACTATTGGAGCTGATACAGATATCATAAAGAGATGATATGGACAATAACACTACTGCCCTTACCTCCAACTGATTATTGTACAAATACTGACATCCATTAGACTATTTTCTTAATCCAAATACCCCATGATAAAAATCGTAGGCATCTGCAGTCTAGAATGCTGTTGAAAAAAAACTAGCATTTTAAGAAATTTGCAATTACAACATGTGATATTTTGAATGGGTTTTCATGATTTACATTGGTGCAAATTACCTCTTGAGATGAAAAATCTGAGACCTGAGTTTGAAGAGTATCTTAGAAATAAGACAGGTTGGAATCACAGTGAAAGTGGCTTCCATCTTGTGTGTTAAGTAGCTAAAGACAAGTGATGGAGATGCAGGCTAAAGGCACTAAGAACATTTTCAAAAAAGACAGTAACAGAAAACTTTCCCCAAACCAGAAATGAGAGACTTCCACATACAGTAGGCATATAGGACCTCACATAGACAAGATTAGAACAGAATCTACCCAAGACATATTATAATCAAAATGCCTATCATAGAAAATAAGGAAAGAATACTAAAAGCTGTGGAAGAAAAATGTCAGGTCACATTTAGAGGCAAGCCAATAAGGCTCACTTCTGAATTCTCAGCTCAGACATTAAAATCAAGGAGGGCCTAGAAGGAGATATCTCAACCTCCAAAAGAAAACAACTGCCAGCCAAGATTGTTACATCCAGCAAAATCAATAAGGAAATACAAACTTTCCATGACAAGGAGGAAATGAAAGAATTCATAACAGCCAGGCACAGTGGTGTACACCTGTAATCCCAGCGGCTCAGGAGGGTGAGGAAGGAGGATTGTGAGTTCAAAGTCAGCCTCAGCAATTTATCAAGGCCCTAAACAACTCAGCAAGACCCTATCTCTAAATAAAATACCAAAAAGAACTGGGGATGTGGCTCAGTGGTTGAGTGCCCCTGGGTTTGATCCCCAGTACCAAAAAAAAAAAAAATATGACAATCAGGCCAGCACTACAAAGAATACTCCAAGATGTAGTGTACACAGAAGTACCTAAAAATAAGACCAAAAACTCCCAAATAAATGAAGACCACTAGAAGAACATCCAAATACATGAAAATTAAACAGAATTAAATATAGCAAACAAACTGAAATGAGAGGATACTATAAACACATAAATAATAACAATGAATGTAAATGGCCTCACATCCCCAGTTAAATACAAAGGTAATTAAATGTATAGGTAAGGCAAATGGATCAAAAAACAAATTCCAATTATATGCTGTTTACAGAAGACTCATCCTGTAGCCAAAGACACCCAAAGCGAAGGTCACCTTTATGTATATGTAGAAAGCACCAATCAAAAATCAATAAATAAAGGAGTGTAAAGAAAAGCAGTAGAGGAAGGAGAACGGGAAGAGGAAGGAATGAAGGAAAAGGGAGGAGTTTGGAGACTGAAGTGAAGCAAGTCAAATTCCATGCAGGCATGGTTTTGTCAAAATGAACTCAACTACAATGCTGTAAGCCAGGCACGGTGGTACACACCTGTAATCACAGTGGCTCAGAAAGCCAAGGCAGGAGGATCTTGAGTTCAAAGCCAGCCTCAGCAAAAGTGAGGCACTAAGTAACTCAGTGAAACCCTGTTTTTAATAAAATACAAATAGGGCTGGGGATGTGGCTCAAGTGCCTGTGAGTTCAATCCCCGGTACGCACCCTCAAAAAAAAAAAAAAAACCCTAAATAAAGTCCAATCATAGATAGCTAGGGGACCCTCAGCATTTCATGAACAGACAGCAAAAATGCAATAAGCAAAACTGGCTGAGGACCTAAAGCAGTGTAGAGGCCAGGTGCAGATGCACACAGACCAACAGCATATTCTTAAATCTATGGCCAGATGATGAAAGCCAAAGTGTGGGGCTGGGGTCGTGGCTCAGTGATAAAGTGCTTGCCTAGCATGTGTGAGGGACTGGGTTCGATTCTCAGCACCACATATAAATAAATAAAATAAAAGTCCATTGATATTTAAAGAATATTTTTTAAAAGAGAGAAAACCAAGCAAGATTCTGAAATTACAAGCTTATTGCATTTAGTAATAAATACTCATTTAACAATAAACAAAGAAATTAAAATGAGATGAGCATCCATCATATTGTGCCATATAAACTGGTTTAGAAGGATGAATTGTGACCACCCCGCAGCCTGGTGACCTAGAGAGAGGCCCACTCTGTGCCCACATTCCTGTGTTGGGGTTCCTTCTTCACCAAAGCATGGCTCCACAGCCCAACATCAGGGTACATATAGGCTTGAGGCTGCCCCCACCATGAAACTGGAATATCGCCCACTCCAATAAGGACTGGTAAGATGTCACCAAGGTCCCTGCAGGCCTGGCTGCACCAGAGGTAGCTCTACTAAGGGTACTAACAGCTATCCTGTTGCTGAGGTAGCAGGGACTCTTGCATGGGGTTGCCTCTTTCTTGTTTCTCCTACTAACAGCCAACTTCTTACAATTACCCATTCACTATTCATATAATCTAATACCTCTATATTCTCACATCCTATGTCATAAGCATCTCAGCCAACACCCCACCCTCCCCTTCCCCCATTAGAAACTGTAAACCATTATGCAAACCTATTGACTATATGATAGAAGATAACCAAACTCATCATTTCTGATTATAGTAACAAAACTGTAAATGTAAAAACAGAAGCTAACTGATCTATGGTTGCACATTGGGTACGTTGAATGCTGTAATATTGATCTCCCCCTTAAAGATGAGGTATTGATAACCTGTAAGGACACAGGTCAGAAGGGCAGAAGCTGTAATACCTCGGATCTACACTGAAAGAGAAGAAGACACATAGATACCATGAAAAAACAAGGGAGGAAAGTGCCACAAACAAACCAAGATACTACAATAGAATCCGCAGTAGACAAAATGTCAGAGAATGAGTTCAGAATATACATTACTAAAATGATCTGGGAATTAAAGAATGACATAAGTGAACATATACAGGCAAAAGCTGATCACTCCAACAAGAGATAAGAGAACAAATACAGGGGACCATCAATCACATCAACAAAGAGATAAGAGAGCAAATACAGGTTGAAAGAGATTACTCCAAGAAAGAGATAGAGATTCTGAAAAAAAAAAAAATCCAAACAGAAACCTTTGAAATGAAAAACAACAACAACAACAATAAGCCAAATAAAAAACTCAATAGAAAGCATCACCAACAGACTAGATCACTTGGAAGACAGGACCTCAGACAATGAAGACAAAATATACAATCTTGAAAATAAAGTTGACCTCACATTGAAGATGAACAGAATATTCAAGAATTATGATACCATCAAAAGACCAAATTTAAGATTTTTTGGGATAGGGGAAGGATCAGAGATTCAAACCAAAGGAACACACAATCTCTTCAATGAAATAATATCAGAAAATTTCCTAGGCATGAAGAATGAATTGAAAAATCAAATACAAGAGGCCTACAGGACACCAAATGTACAAAATTACAACAGATCTACACCAAGACACATTATAATGAAAATGCCTGTCATACAGACTAAGGATAGAATTTTAAAGGCCGCAAGAGAGAAAAATCAGATTACCTTTAAGGGAAAATGAATTCGGATCTCAGCAGATTTTTCAGCCCAGATCCTCAAAGCCAGGAGATCCTGGAACAACATATATCAAGCTCTAAAATATAATGGAGCCAAGCAACAACCTTATATCCAGCAAAATTAAGCCTTCAGTTTTGATGACAAAATAAAAACCTTCCATGATAAATAAAAGCTAAAAGAATTTATAGCAAGAAAGCCTGCACTATAGGACATTCTTGGCAAAATATTCCACAACGAGGAAATGAAAAACAACAATAAAAATCTGCAAAAGGAAGAACTACAATAAAGGAAAAGCTAACCAAGGGAGAAACAAAGTCAAATTAAATGCCAAAAATACACAAAAATGACCGGAAATACAAATCATGTCTCAATAATAACCCTGAATGTTAATGACCTAAACTCACCAATCAAAAAACATAGGCTGATAGATTAGACTTTAAAAAAAAAAAGACCCAACAATATGCTGCCTTCAAAAGACTCATCTCATAGGAAAAGACATACACAGACTGAGATGAAAGGTTGGGATAAAATATATCATTCACATGGTATGCATAAACAAGCAGGGTTTTTCATCCTTATATCAAATAAAGTAGACTTCAAGCCAAAGTTAATCAAAAAGGATAAAGATGGACATTTCATACTGCTTAAGGGAACCCATACATCAACAAGACATAACAGTTATAAATATATATGCCCCAAACAATGGAGCATCTATGTTCATCAATCAAACTATTCTCAAGTTCAAGAGTCAAATAGACCTCAACACAATAATTCTGGGTGACTTTTAACACACTCCTTTCACCCCTGGATAGATCTTCAAAACAAAAGCTAAACAAAGAAACTACAGATCTCAATAATGCAAGCAATTACTTAGACTTAACAGACATATATAGAGTATATTATCCATCAATGAGCAAATACACTTTCTTCTCAGCAGCATGTGGACCCTTCTCTAAAACAGACCATAAATTATGCCACAAAGCAACTTTTACTAAATACAAAAAAGTAGAGATACTACCCTGCATTCTATCAGACCACAATGGAATGTAACTAGAAATCAATTATAAAATAAAAAATGGAAGCTACCCCAACACCTGGAGACTAAATGATATGCACTGAATGAACAATGGGTTCATTTATATCAAAAGATATCAAGGAGGATATTAAATTATTCTTAGAGGTAAATGAGAACACTGATATAACATATTGAAATCTCTGGGACACTATGAAGGCAGGTCTAAGAGGAAAGTTCATAGCATGGAGTTCATTCCTTCAAAGAAGAAAAAGTCAACAAATAAATGACCTAATATTACATTTCAAAGCCCTAGAAAAAGAAGAACAAATCAACCCCAAAAGCAGTAGAAGACAGGAAATAATTAAAATCAGAGCTGAAATCAATGAAATTGAAACAGAACAATTGAAAAATTGATAAAATAAAAAGTTGGTTCTTTGAAAAAATAAATAAAATTGATAAACCATTAGCCATGATGAAGAGTAGGAGACAGAAAACTCAAATCACTAACATCCATGATGAAAAAGGAAACATCACGATGGACACTACAGAAATACAGAAGATAATTAGAAATTATTTGGAAAATTTGTACTCCAATAAAATAGAAAATATCGAAGGCATCAACAAATTTCTAGAGGCATGTGATATGCCCAAACTAAACCAGGATGATACACACAATTTCAACAGATCAATTTCAAGCAAGGAAATAGAGGATGCCATCAGAAGCCTACCCACCAAGAAAAGCCCAGGACCTGATGGATACACAGCTGAGTTCTACAAGACCTTTAAAGAAGAACTAATACCAATATTCCTCAAACTATTTCATAAGATAGAAAAGGAGGAAACACTTCCAAACACATTCTATGAGGCCAATATCACTGTGATTTAAAACCAGACAAAGACACATCAAAGAAAGAAAATTTCAGACCAATATCTCTAAGTGAGTATAGATGCAAAAATTCTCAACAAAATTCTGGAAAATCAAATACAAAAACATAATCAAAAAGATATTGCACCACCATCAAGTAGGGTTCATCCCAGGGATGCAGGGTTAGTTCAACATACAGAAATCAATAAATGTAATTCATCATATTAATAGACTTAAAAACAAGAATCATATGATCATCTCAATAGATACAGAGAAAGCATTTGACAAAATACAGCATCCCTTCATGTTCAAAACACTAGAAAAACTAGAGATTCAGGAACATATCTCAACATCATAAAGGCTATCTATGCAAAGCCCCAGGCCAACATCTTTCTAAATGAAGAAAAATGGAAGGAATTCCCTCTAAAAACTGGAATAAGAAAGGGATATCCTCTTTCACCACTTCTATTTAACATAGTTCTTAAAACTCTAGCCAGAGCAATAAGACAGATGAAAGAAATTAAAGGGATACGAATAGGAAAAGAAGAACTCAAATTATCACTGTTTGCTGACGATATGATTCTATACCTAGAAGACCCAAAAAAATTCCACCAGAAATCTTCTAGAACTAGTAAATGAATTCAGCAAAGTAGCAGGATATAAAATCAACACCCACAAATCAAAGGCATTTCTGTATATCAGTGACAAATCCTCAGGAAGAAAAACTAGGAAAACTACCCCATTTTCAATAGCCTCAAAAAAAAAAAATACTTGGGAATCAACTTAATGAAAGAGGTGAAAGACCTCTACAATGAAAACTACAGAATGCTAAAGAAAGAAATTAAAGAAGAACTTAGAAGATGGAAAGATCTACCTTGTTCTTGGATAGGCAGAATTAATATTATCAAAATGACTATATTACTAAAAGCACTATACAGATTCAATGCAATCCCAATGACATTCCTTATAGAAATAGAAAAAACAATCATGAAATTCATCTGGAAAAATAAGAGATCCAGAATAGCCAAAGCAATTCTTAGCAAGAAGAGTAAAGCTGGTGGCATCACTATTCCAAACCCTAAACTATAATAGAGAGCAAAAGTAACAAAAACAGCATGATATTGGCACCAAAATAGACCTGTAGACCAATGGTGCAGAATAGAGGACACAGAGACAAACCCACATAATTACAGTTACCTCATATTAGACAAAGGCACCAAAAACATATATTGGAGAAAAGATAACTTCTTCAACAAATGGTGTTGGGAAAACTAAAAATCCACATGTAACAAAATGAAATTAAACCTCTATCTCTCACCATGCACAAAACTCAACTCAAAGTGTATCAAGGATCTAGGAATTAAGCCAGAGACCTTGAGCCTAATGGAAGAAAAAGTAGGCCCTAATCTCCATCATGTCGGATTAGGCCCCAACTTCCTTAACAAGACTCCTATAGCGCAAGAATTAAAACCAAGAATCAATAAATGGATTCAAACTAAAAAAGCTTCTTCTCAGCAAAAGAAACAATCAGTGAAATGAATAGAGAGCCTACAAAATGGGAGCAAATCTTTCCCACAAGCACATCAGAGAGAGCACTAATCTCTAGGATATATAAAGCCCTCAAAAACCTTAACACTAATAAAACAAATAACCCAATAAATTAATGGGCCAAGGAACTGAACAGACACTTCTCAGAAGAGGATATACAATCAATCAACAAATACACGAAAAAATATTCAACATCTCTAGCAATTAGAGAAATGCAAATCAAAACTACTCTATGATTTCATCTCACTCCAGTCAGAATGGCAGCTATTAAGAAAACAAACGACAATAGGTCTTGGCGAGGATATGGAGGAAAAGGCACACTCATACATTGCTGGTGGGACTGCAAATTGGTGCAACCAATCTAAAAAGCAGTATGGAGATTCCTTGGAAAACCAGGAATAGAACCACCATTTGACCCCGCTATCCCACTCCTCGGTCTATACCCAAAGGACTTAAAATCAATATACTACGGGGACACAGTCACATCAACATTTATAGCAGCACAATTCACAATAGCTAAACTGTGGAACCAACCTAGATGCCCTTCAGTAGATGAATGGAAAAAAGAAACTGTGGTACAAATACACAGTGGAATATTACTTAGCAAAAAAGAGAATAAAATCATGGCATTTGCAGGTAAATAGATGGAGTTGGAGAAGATAATGCTAAGTGAAGTTATTCAATCCCCAAAAAACAAATGCTGAATGTTTTCTCTGAGATAAGGAGGCTGGTTAATAGTGGGGTTGGGAGGGGGAGCATGGGAGGTAAACTCTAGGTATGGTAAAGGGGTGGGAGGGGAAGGGTGGGGGATGGGGATAGAAAAGATCATGAAATGAGATGGATATCATTACCCTAAGTACATGTATGAACACATGAATGGTGTGAATATACTTTGTATACAAACAGAGATATGAAAAATTGTGCTCTATATGTGTAATATGTATTATAATGCATTCTACTGTCATAAATAACAAATTAGAATAAACAATAAATTAATTTAAAAAAAAAGAAGGACAAATTGTGTTTTCAACACTGAGATCCAGTATATGAGAGAACAAGACATAAAATTGTGCTGGATTTTCTCTTTTATTAAAATAGGGCAAATGAAAAGTAAATTGGAATTTTTAATCATTATAATCAAATAATCCATATTCTAGTTACTTCAGATATGTTTCTTAACCTCCAATACCTCATAGCAAAGAAGAGCTGTAAAGTAAATATTTAAATAACTAAGTTAAAAATCTTCTAAAATTTGAAATCTCAGAGTGTGACATAATGACTTGGATATTTTAAAACATGACAATGCAAAAAATAATTCTGAAATTAAAGTGTCACCACACAGTTTTTGGAAGTCTCTGCTTCTAGAGAGGGCTATTATTTTGCACAAAACATTTATTCTTCAATTAGATGAAGAGTTTTAAATACACTCTGTGGAAAGACTCAGACAATCCCTTTGTAATTCAAACATGAAGAAACAGATTCTAAATTTCTACATTTCCACAATTTCTAATACTAATACAATATAAATACTGAAGCAAAAATAGAATTTGAGAGAAAGCACTCCTAAAGAATGATATGATACTAAAATATAAAGTGTCCAAAAGAAAAAAAAAACTACATGCAATGTGCTTTATGGATTTCAAAACTGAAGGTGCCAGGGAGATTCCATGATTCCATAAAAATTAATTTAATTCATTAAAGATTAATTTAGGTGCGAGCATTATAAGTCACATAAATATGATTTGAGAAAGTCACAGTAATGTAAACTGACCCAAATCATCCCTGACCAAGAGGATTCATATTTCTTTGGCAGGTGGAAAGCTGCTCCTAATGTACTTTTCTTTCCCTACTTATTTTCCAGCCCATTCTTTCTTACAGCCCCAACTACTCTAAAGTACTTGACAGATCTTTGATACTTTCAAACTTTTTTAAAAAAAAAATTCCAACATAATTCTATGAAATGGTTTCTTCTGAGCAATTTTCTATATAAAATGACAGGGAGACCATTACTAATTTTAAGAGTTAATACCTCACAAATCAAAACTCAGAACCAGAAAGTTTCACCAAAGAGCACTTTACCTTGGTATCAGTTGGACAGTTGCCCTCCTCTAATAGAGAACAGGAATCATCAGAATCATCAGAATCTGGTTCACTGGGAAACCTTTAAAGCAAAAATATGTAACAAAAATGAATGAGTCCAGTTTTTTTAAAACAGATTCCAGTGCAAGCTTGGATATAGTCATATTAAATGATGTTTCTTGACCTATTTAATTAAAATATGATCTATGTTTTTAAAAGCTCTTATTTGCCTCCTTCTGCATCCACCTTTCCCAATCTATGAAATAGTCAATGAAGACTCTCTTAGCTCCATTTCAAAGAGTGACAGCCAATATATTGGCAGAACCTGAGAATAAGTTATCCTTACAAATTGCCTGTCTTGAAGCCTGAAGTGAACATCCAGTGAATGATCGACATAATTTCTTTAAACATTTTTTTTAGTTGTAGACAGACACCTTTATTTTATTTATTTATATTTATGTGGGAATGAGAATCGAACCCAGTGCCTCACATATGCTAGGCAAGTGCTCCACCACTGAGCCATAACCCCAGCCCAGATAATTTTTGTTACCTAAACTGAAACAAACCTCTGATAACCCAAGACAAGGTAGAAAGACACTTTGTACCCTTATCTTGGTCAACCCTGGAACCAGGACTAAGTTGGGTAGCTTGAAAATGGTACACCACAGGGAGTCCCTGAGACCTTTTAGATGTCTGGAAGTTGAATGGACAAATGTTAAAGAATGAATACAAATGTTGTTATGGGGAACGCTTCTGTCAGACAAACTGGAGCACTCAGTTATAAAATCCTCCTATCTTTCCTGTGTAGGTCCTGCCTTACTCAGGTTCACATAAACCAGCAAGCACTTCAAAACCTCCACAGGCTCTAGGACACTGAGGGGCAAGATTGCCAGAAAAACTACAGAGCCCTGGTAGGTGTGCCTCTGTTTCCCTAAGTACACTATCAACAGCCTTCTTCTGTGGACTTCCACTCCCTGGTCCGTCAGCTGCAGGACTCAGAGGCATTCTCCAACCTTTACATTTGTATCCTATGAAGATGCAGATTCCTGACACAAGGTTGGGCTCAAAGTTACCAAGACTTGGAGCTCTCTTTTTCTGCCCCTGGAAAATAAGCTAAATGGATTCTCCCTCACTGGCCTCAACATAAGCATGTTACTAGCTGCCCAACTGAAGCTCTGTGATGGCCTCACCAACCAGTCATTCCCATGTCCTAACCTGCAGGTACGCAGGAAGGACAGTGAGTGGGTCAATTGTGGAGGTGAATGGACACCTGCTCTTAGCCATAGATCCATGTAGTTCAGCAAATTTTTGTCCCCTGGAACTCCAGGGTCCCTAAGCCACTCACAATTCTCTGAGACTCTTCCCAATGGCTCAAAGCATTTTAACATCTTTCCACAGAAGCCCTAAAGTTTGTCAACTCCTCTAATTAAACAAACAAGAAAACCACGACCTGTTCAGGAGTCCCCTCAATCCCCTATTTTAATATGCCTTTCTAGATGGCTCACAATTCCCCATGTCCTTCATTCCTGTTTTGTTTCTATCAAATTGATCACAAACCCCAATATTCTGCTCTTTTCTGAAGCCTGCATTCCTCCTCTGGACCCTGCCCTTCCCCTCTTAGTTCCCTCCTGAGCTTCCACGACTGGTTCACTAATTCCATCCTTATCCTCCTCAGGGGTGTCCCAGACTCACTCCCCCACCCTATTATCAACACACACAGAGAGTGAACAAGGAAACATACTGGGCTTAGAATTAAGGAACCTGAGTTCAAATCTCACTGCTGCCACTTTCTATAACCAGAAAAGTCACTTCAATATTATTAAATATCAGGTTTTCCATCATAACCACTTGGCCAGCATGTTAAACACATTTTGAAGTACTAGAGGGCATTTTGACGAGTTGCTAAAATTCCTTAAAATTCTGAAATTCTCTGTACTTTTGATTCTGTCATTAGAAAAAAAAAAGAATACTTAATTGACAGAATTAAAGAAAAAAATAAAGACATCAAGATAGCAGAACAGAAAGTAAAACAAAGAAAAGTCAAGAGAAGATTATAGTCCAAGAAAAAGAAAAAAAAAAAAGACGGTAAAAGAAGAAAAGTCTTCATAGAACTAGCCAGGGGCAGTAGCCTGAAGGTAAAACCAAACTGGGAAATAAGGAAAGAAGTCAGTTAAAATATCCTCTAAATTAATAATTAGTGAAACACAGTTTACACATACGTATTCTTCACTCTCAGTAAAATAATTCCTCTCCAGGATTTACCTGATCTTGCTTATTAAAAAAAAAAAACAAAAAAACTCATGGTCTTAGGACCACAGCTACATGAGATTTTCCCTAAAACACTTTGATAAATAAAAACGGTGCTCGTAACCAGTACAACTGTGTCAAAAATATCAGGACAAATTCTTGGACTGTAACCAGGCTCCTCAGGTAAAGTTTGAATCAGAATTAACACATAACTGTCTTGGACTTTCTGAATTGGTCGCATACAGATGTGCAGCTTGATCCTGTGTTGCATGGGTCCTTATCAACCCAGGCAGCAGCACAAGGGGATGGAGTTGTCACCCAGGTAGGCTGGCAGTCTAATCACAACCCAGTTATGTATTAATTAGAGGATCATGGGCCATGTTGTCAATCTCTCTGGATGACAGTTGCTTAAGTAGCAAATAACAGGTTATAACAGCACAGACACTTCCAGAGCCATTGTGATGACTACAGGAAACAAAGGTTGAGCACCTAATGTGGGCTCTATCCCAGACTAGAACACTCAACAGATATTAGTTCCTTTTCTCTCCATTCTCTAGTTAGTTAACATATAAATTTTAAATACCTATAAAATCCTACCTGGTTAATGGGCCATCTTTAGAACTCTCCCCCACTATTAAAGAAAACAGTAAAATACATCTTTAATCAGCAATAGAAAAACATAAAATATCAAAAACATAGAACTCTTTGTTATAAAGTACTCCTTTGGGACCATACTTGGAGAATATTCTAGAATGAATATGAATTATACTGCTAATAGGCAATTGATGCATTAAGAACTCCTAATGTCCCCTTAATTGTATTTCTCAAATGCAAGGAAGAAGAATGGGATTTATCAAAATTTGATACCTAAAAGTCAACAGTTGTGTCCCATGACCATAATCAAAGAATACAGGACAAAGCATGGACTGGGGTGCTCCCAAAGATTTCACTGTAAAGTTGAGAAGAGCTCAGTTGAAATCAGTGTGCTTCCCCTCACTAATCCTGTTGTAGTGAAGATGCTAATTTCTTCATTCCAGCTCATTTCTCTATCTTATGTGTGGTACTAACAAGGCTTTACTTTCCTTAGAAAGAACCACTAACAAGATGACATCCTTGAGAGTTCCTACCCTCTGATCCACAACTGTCATAAAGAAACTTGAACAGAAGCCCCGGGGAGGTAGCAGTGAATTTCCAAGTAGCAATAGCTAATATGAGAAAATATTTCCATAAAACTTTAGCTCTCTCAAGTTTTCAGAATGTGCTAACCATTGGCTCTCCCTAGCGGTGGGGGGGGGGGGGGATCCATTCCACTTTATGTAAAGTATGAAACAAAACACAACAAGCAAACAATGTGACTCTCGTGACATTCCTCACAAGGATCTGCTGATGAAGTTGGGACAGGGATGAAGCTTAGGGGTAATGTGCTTGCAGACCATGCATGAGCTCTGGAGTCAGTCCCAGCACTGAAATCATCATCATCAAACAACTTATAAAAGAACATCAGTCTGATTATAATAATAGAGACTGGTTTCATCATCTTCCCTCAAAGGAAGATCATCATTTTAATTCATACAAACTATTCAGTTTCCAGTCTTATTTCCCATGGCAAGGTGGTTGTAAAATACTGTGATGACAAGTAGATGAAGTAGAACTTCTTTGGACTGTTTACTTCCACTGTAAAGAGTCTATCTGGTCCCAATAGAGCAGGATAATATAGTAATGCTGTGTCATATACCATGATGTCAGTTTTCTCAGTCCTCCTCATGTGGCAAATCTCTACAGACACTGAGCTTTTTTAGATGTAAACTGTGTGCCCTCCCATCCTGTACTCTACTGTCCACAGTACTCTTGCCACCAAAGTGACTCCACTCTTCCAAGGTCTACAAAGAATGTTGCTGTCTCTCCACAGCACACACTGTCAAAACTCATTACCACAACCACAAAAGACATAGGGAAATTACACTACAAACTCCATTTGGAAATAATTTCAACACCACACAAGAAACCAATAGTCCAGGACACAACACCAAGAGAAGGCTACTCTAAGAAGGCCCTCACATAAATGTGGAGGAGATACACCTTGCCACAGCTGCACAAATCTTAACATAGAAATACAATAAAGATGAAAAAACAAGGTAGCATGACTTCTCCAAAAATTCTTAACCCTCTATAGTCACGGATTCCAAAACCAATGCAGTACATGATATCCAGAAAAAGAATTCAAAAGAATGTTAAAAATGATTCATGAATTCAAAGAGCATACAAAAAAAAATAGCTGAGCAAATTAAGGGAAACAATGTAAGATATGAAAAAGCAATCATTCAAAGAAATAGAAATTCTGAAAATAAATCCGATGAAAATCTTGGAAATAAAGAGCTCAATAACTAAAATAAATAAATAAATAAATAAATAAATACATCCATCTGAAATCGCACCCATAGACTAGATCAAGTGGAAGAAAAAGTAGCAGATCTGGAAGACAAGGTGAAACATCACATTCAGATAAATAAAATAAATAAAAATAAAATGGACAAATGGACATGACCAAATGGACATGACCAGAAAAGAACCTCTCCACATCATAATCATGTAAAATTGCCAGAAGTACATTGAAAGCTGTGAGAAGGGCCAAAGCAATTACAACATCAACTCATCAGAAGAACAGAAGATTTCTCAACAGAAACTTTCAAGATCAGAGCAGAATAAAATGGTATATTTCAAGCCTCAAATAAAAAAAGAAAAAGAAACAACAAAATCTGGAAAATGGATGGAAAGGGTGGTCATCATGTCAAGCAGAGTAAGTGAGAAACAGAAATCCACATATTCTCCTTCGTATGTGGAATCTGGGCAAAAATAATGAACTGAAAATGAAAAGGGATTATTAAGGAAGTGGGTGAGAGGAGGTGAAGGGAGGAAAGAAATGGAAGTGGGGGGTGGGTGGGATTCAAGTACGATATTTGTATGTATTTTGTTGCAACAAAATCTACTAATTTGTGCAAGCAACAGGAGTCAACATTTATAGTAAAAAAAAGAATTTATCTATTTATATAATAAGTTTAATTTGCTATAATGACACTATAATTTCACAATATACTAATTTAAAAATCTTTTTCTTGTTTATGCAAATATATGTAAGGTTTCAGTGGCCAAAATTAAATTCATGTAAGATGTTTTCAGACAGTATCATTTTGTATTATAAGTTTCCTATAATTAATTGATTAAATAATTCTGGATTTAAAGCTATTAAGAGAGAGAAAAAATGTTAATGCAATTCACACATTGATTTTTTTTCTCTGCTCCTGTGTGATCAAAGCTTTCTCTTACTTTTTTTTTTTTTTATACAGTGTAGCAACATCAAGAGTAACTCACGTTCAGAAATCTTACCTGGCAAGCTATTAAAGAACATTTTAGATTCTTCTTTCATATATTGAAGAATTAGTTTTTTATTGCTATGTATGAAAAAAATAAAAATATAAATATTTTAATACTTATATAAAAACATTAAGTAAATATATTCAATTCTTTCAATTCTTAATAGTCTTTTAGACCTAACATCAGACCATATATCAGAATTTTATCCCATGCACTTGAAATTTGTCAGCCCTATAGACATTTCATTAACCTGACAATAATTTGTATTTTGTTTTGTTTTTGAGATGGGGTTTCACCGTGATGCTTAGGCTGGTCTTGAACTCCTGGGCTCAAGGGATCCTCCTCTGCCTCAGATTCCCACGTAACTGGGATAAAGGCAAATGCCACCACATCCATAAGCTTGTAATTAAAGAAAAAAACAGTAAGATGAAATGATCATGACTTCAGGTGATAGAGCTCAGTCCATTAACTAGAATAGCTTGACATAAAGGAAAATGTCCTGAACTCAGAAGATGTCCTCTTCTCTGTGATCAGTGACTCCTTATTCTCACTCAGGTCCTCTGTCTTAGACTCAAAGTCCCCTTCTAAAAAATAAGGATTGTGCTTGGTTTAGTTAACCAGGTTGTTATAAAATGAGAAGGGCCAAAGCAGTTATAAAGATTTAATGAAGTAATATTTAAACATAGTAAGAGAAATATGGATCAATGTCTTCTTTGATACTGGAATATTTTGGAATCCCAAATAAAATACATTGAAGTGCTTTTTCACAGGTTCTAACATTCAAATGTTACAGTTACTGAAAAATGCTATTGAGTTCTAATTTAGATTATTGGCTGGGCTCTTCTTTTGTGTTTTATAACTCTGGGCAAATCAGGTATTGAATAATTTATAACTCAACTTATTTATAAATATCTTACCTCTTAAATTATATAATTATCCCCTACTAAGAAACTAATCAATCACACCAATGGCAGGAAATTAATCAATGCCAAGGCTTGGCTTGGTCTACTACTATTTCTTCACTACCTAATCAAAAAGAATCAGCAGACCTGTGTTAGGGTGATGCTTTATTTCTGTGTTGACCAACTTGGAAGACAAAACCCTCTTTTATACATGGATACAGATGAGTCATGATGGGGTTTAGCACTTAGATCTAGTTTTCAACAACCCTGCTTAATGGCTTCCTTGTAAGGCAGAACTTGATAAATTCTGAGATCTTCAGGCAGTGATGCAAGTTGCTTGGGAAATTTCCATTACTATGGGAAAAAAAAATCACTAGAGGTACAAATCAACAGTTGGCACCAACCCAATAAAGGGCACCTCACAGGATAGCATGGGGTTTTTGCATGCTAGCAAAACCTATAGGAAATATGATCTCTCCCTGTGCCATTATTTGAAGCTGTCTGATAGTTTTGAATGATTCCCATTAATATTTACTGACAGAAAAGACCTCAAAGACAAACTCAACATTAAGGTCTAGAGGCTGAAGTGGGAATTCTGAATAAGGTTTTGATTGGGAATTTCTACATAAGGTTTGTGGGTTTTTTTTTTTTCTTTTTTTGTGGGGTGGGGTAGTGACCAGCAGCAGCATGCTCACTGTGTGTGTGGCTAAAGCTAGGAGACCCAGCTGCCAAAGTACTGCACTGTTGCCTCAGGAGCAAGGGCTGAGCATAAAAGCATGTGTATGTGGGAACTGGTTACGTGTTGTAACTTTTAAGTCTAAGTGTGTATTACCACAAAGATTCAGGGATTGGGATTAGTCAGGACAATCTAGTAGTGAAATTCAATCATTAACAGGCTGTAGGACCAGTTCTAATAGTAACCCTGCAGCCACAGAATCAACAGAAACAAAAGAATCATTGAAAAGTCCCTTTCCCCCTCCACCTGACTGGGGAAAGAGGATTATCTTCCTTAGTCTTAAGGAACTCCTTGGGTCCTTGGGAAATTCATGAAGGGTGGTAGGAAAGCTAGCTCCTAGGGGAAAATAAGGAGATTTCCTAGACATTTCAAGACCCAGATAGCTAATTAGAAAAATCAAATATATGACAGTATTTGCACTCCATGGATAGGGCTTCTTCTTGGAATGAAATGGATAACGCTGGGAATCCTAAGGACAAAAGTTTAAAAATTCCCAAGATATGGGTTAGTGGTGTATCTCAGTGGTAGGGCACTTAATTAGCATGCATGAGGCCCTGGATTCAAACCCCAGCACCACCAAAAGAGAAAGAAAAGAAAGAAACTGTAGGTGAATCCTGCACTCTACTTCTAACTAGTCTAGACTTGGAGGGTTTCTAGCCGATGTAGTTGACTAACTCACTACTATTCCACACATACCAGAACTACAAAAGCTCACCTCATGAGTGAGATGCAATAGTTTTGATTATTTTGTACTCCATTTAATGAAGATTAGTATTTAATGTAAATACTTACGCATTTTGACCACTAGCAATAGCGTAAGATAATGCAGTCTGTCTAGACTTATCTTCAGCAGAGACATTAATACCACCTTCAAGAAGCAGCTTGACTATATTTTTTGCTTTATGTTTCACAGCAAACATGAGAGTTGTTCTAAAATAATGGAGAGATAACTCAGGCATTTTAGTAAAGCTATTCAAAGAGTTAATTTGATATATTTTACCATTTAAATAGCTTGCTTTACATATACTAACATACATAAACATCTTGGGAGATCAAGTGTCCATCTTTGCAAATCATCTCTAAGTCTAAAAGGAAAGAAGAAACCTCTTGTCCAAAGGGGGAAAATTAACAAAACCCTCTGATGGATGAGAACCACAATGAGATCATTTATCCATAGTGGGTAAAGATTTCAATGAAGAATGTTCCATTTCTTTTTTAGTCTGATGTAATATACTGTAACTCACAGTCAGCTAAAGGTCAAGCAAGTAAAAGTTATCTGCAGGCTTAAAACAATAATAATGCTGGTGCTTATCACTGTTGCTTCAGTTAAGGACACTGATAAGCGTTTGCTAGGTGCTGAACTCCAGCTATGTGTGTAATCTTCAAGCAGCTATTATCCTCTTTTTCATATCAGCAAACATATTTAGTGGTAAGTATTGTTTCCAAGGTGACTCACTTTGCAACTATGAAAGCTTGGAATGCAACCCAGGTGTCTTTGAATCTTAAGCCAATCTCTGTATCTGTCACCCCCCAGTCCTATCTTTATTAAAGGAAACATTTATCCCATTAAAGCTATCTTTCCTCCCCCTTCCCATGCCAATTAAAATAAAATCATCAAAATACATTAGGAAATAAGCAACATCTGGCAACAGCAACCAGTGCTCACTTAGGAATAACCTAACATCAATACTCAGCAAAGAAAGGAATTTAAAACCTAGAGTCAAATGACAAAATGCCAACTTTTGCTCCATGTAGCATTTTTAAAGGAAAATTATATAAGAAGAAGAAGTTAAATACAACATAAAGGTTAAGAAGTTCAATAATGAATCAAAAATCAAACTAAAAGTCCATACATTATAAAACTACTATGAAATTCCATTAACTAACATTAGATCATGTGACCAACAAAATCAGATAACAAACATCAGCCAATAATTATAAGGGCATGAATCACATGACATACTCTTATTTGTATTGCTCAGTCTGAATAATTGCATTTCTACCTAAAAGTTGGGTGTATTATCTCAATAATCATGTTAATATTCCCCTTGCTATTTTTTTAATTTTTGTAGTGCTAAGAATCGAACCCAGTGCCTAACATGTACTAGGCAAGTGCTCTATTACTGAGCCACAACCCCAGCCTCTCCCCTTACTATTTATTTAACATTTTTGCCTTGAGTAATTGTTACTACACCATTAAAGTTTTTTTTAAAAAAAAACAACAAACTACTTTACCTTCCTTCCTTGTCAACTATATGTATATTTGCTTTCTTCTGGATTAAAAATTCTGCCATTTGCAGTTTGTTGTACTGTAGAGCAAGTAAAAGTGGTGTGTCTCCATACTGGAAAACAGTATAAGAAAAATTGCTTATTTTTCAACTGAACTGCAAGTCTTATAAAAGCACCATATGAACACAGACACACATGAAGTAAATTAAGAGTAGCCTCTTTGTTCTCACCCCAGTGTGTTTCCACCTGTGCTGCTCCTTCACCTTGAGATGCCCTTCTCTGCCTACAATAGCCCCATGAACTCTGTCATCTCCCAAACTTGCAGAAAACGTCTACTGCCTCCAGGAGTCTTTGCCTCTGTTGCAGCCATTATCGTGGTATCTTGGAGCTATATGATCCCCACCCCATCTAAACCAAGAGCTTCTTGAGGACAGGGACTGTATCTTTTATCTCAATAGACCCAACCCCAAAAATGTAGTAGTAAAGGATTTAAGTATTTTATTGACTCAATGAGCTAAATCTATCTCTCTAGAGCAGAGTTTATCAATCTATACTCCAAAGAGTATCTATATTCCCAGAAATACCAAATGTGATCAGAAATATCCCTTGATTCAAATTGTGTCCAGTATTAAAGAAATCTATTTACTATTGCTAATACCTACTTGAAAATTCTTTTTCATAATGGACATTTGCATTTGGAGAATCAGAGCATCAGGGAGAGGCAGTTCTGAGAGCTTTCCAAAAACATGGGAGATGCCTCCATGCTACACAAACCCTCTGGATTCTCTTCTATTTGGTGTCAGGATCCCAGACACCAATGTCAGCACTCCTGCTCCACATGGGTCACTAAGAAAATGGGCTCTGAATTAAAAGAAAGAGGCTTCAAATGAACTTTGATTGCCAATTGGTTCCTGGGTTATTATTCCCAATTGGTTCCTGGGTTTTCTCCTATTATTTGATGAAAGATAATTATCTTATATGTTAGGAACCTGAATACAAAATGTATTTTCACTTATGATGATAAAAAAATTCTTTTTCATTCTGGTTTCATTTTAATTGTGGTGAAAAGTTATTGATAATTTTAGGCAAAATATAATTCAGAAACTTTGTATACCAACAAAAGTATTATACTGATTTACATGGATTATTTTTGGCATCAAGGAAAACACTAAATCGCTTACTTGCATTTTTACAGAACAAGGCTGAAGAGAAAGATATAATTCTGCTTGCAATCTGCAAAACCTATCCACCTCTAACAATAAGAAACTTAATCAGGTTTATGGAAATTCTAAGGGGAATATGGCTTTTATAGTATACATAAGGAAAAGGTTTTAAAAATGCCAATTTCTAAATTCTAAAATTCAATCCTATTTCAGAGATTAATATATTATATAGGCCATATTCTTTTGTAAGATAATAGAAACTATCATGCCTCTTTGAAATCTTAAATCAAAATGTATTATAAATCTCCATCATAGATCTGAGTGAATGCTGCAGCTTGCTAACAGCAAACTGGAGAACACGCACGCCTCGGATGAAGAGGACACTTTTTGCAGAGCATAATGCGCACTAACGTGGGCTCAAGGGTGACTTCATTTGGGTCTTCAGAAGAAGCTTGAAATCTAGATTTATGCATGAGTTTCACAAATTTTAAACACTGACTCAATTGATAGAAGCACACTAAATATATCCATGAGCTATAAAAAAAAAAGTTTCAACATTTGCTATGGTTCTAATCAAGAAAATCCTGCTTATAGTCAACATGCACTGATGTAAGTCACTGTTTAAACAAATGTATTTCAAATATTTTAGAAATAAAGGTGGTTGATGATACCTTGCTCTGGGCATCAATATTTGCATTAAATGAAAGCAGTTTTTCCGCCATTGAAGTGCTCCTACAAAAGACGGCCCAGTGGAGAGGAGTTGCGCCATTTTTGTTCTGAATGTTTGGATCAACACCATTTTCTAAAAGAATTGTTGCACACTCCTCTTGCTTGTGTTCTATAGCCTGTTGGTTTGGTACCAAGAAATAGATTGTAAATTTCAGGAATAAAGGCAGGCATTCCACAGTTTTCAATTATTAAATCATTATTATTCTAAGCATTTCAAATAAATTCATTCCCTGCAGAAATCCCAGGCTACATCTACCTTCATCAGCTGTGTGTTGCCGTCACTGTCACAGAGCTGAAGGCTGCAGTTCATCTTTATTAGAAGTGTCACCACTTCTGGCTGGCCGTAGGCACAGGCATAATGTAGAGGGGTCCTAGGAAGGGGATTTGTTCAGAGTTCATAAAGCACCCTCTCAAAATGCATAAGTATCCAATTCTTAAAATACTTTGCTATTTTAAGAAGTGCCGAGAAAAACAAACCGTATGTATCTCTTATTATTTCCTAAAGGTATTTAGCACAATGGAATTGATGGGTGAAGACACATACATTTTTCAGTGTGGTACAGTAGTCACTATCAGATCACCATTTGAGAAGTCAAAACAACCCAAACCTTAAGCAGCAGCATTAGTATTACTGCTCTCCATCCTCACAAATTCTGTAGCTAAAAATTATTCCTCGTTGAACTTAAATTCCTTCTTTTACCAGGGACACTAAATATTTTTTCCTATGTTCGTAGGTCACTTGTGCATTAGGAAAAGATTACTTTGCCCAATTTGAAATTAGAGATCAGGGGTTGGGAGTTCAGCTCAATGGTAGAGAACATACATAGCAAGGTCCAGGCCAGGGGTTCAATACCTAGCATTAAAGTGTGTGTGTGTGGGGGGGGGGGGGGGGGGGGGAGAAAGAGAGAGAGAGAGAGAAAGACTTCTTTTCAGTTTAGGTAGGTCTTTGTCAACATAAAATGTATAAAGAGGCATTTGTGTTTTCTTCAGGCATTTTTCTCATTTTGTATTAAAATTAATCATCTATATTCAATCAGGGAATCACTTTTGTGACATAAAAGTCTAGTTTTCTCCAAACAACAAACAGGCATTTCACTCATGAATAATTTGTCTCCTACTAATATGAAATGTCACCAGCAGCACATACCAAATACTTGCAGAGATTTGGGTGTTTCTGGGTTTTTGTTCTGTTCCACCACCACCCCCATCCTTTTCATCTGTTGGCAAACACATAATTTGTAAAAATTAATTGTGTATTTTGATACCCAGAAGGACAAGTCTTTATTACAAACATTTTCTTTGTGTTGTCACAACCCTAAAAGACTGAAATGTCTCAAAATGTTAAAACTCTGATATCCTTATTGGCAAACAAAAATTGGTCATCATAGAAAGAGCTCACACTTTGGGGATCATGAGTATTCTTATTCAAAACCATCACACCAAAGCTGGAGTTGTGGTTGGGTGGTGGAGAGCTTGCCAAGCACGTTTGAGGCACTGGGTTCGATCTTTAGCACTTCATAAAAATAAATAAAATAAAAGTATTGTGTCCTTCTACAACTAAAAAATATAGATATTTTTTAAAAATCACAGCAGGGCCCAGGCCCTTCTTGGCTACCCTGGTCCCTTGAGAACAAGGCAGGATGAGGGGCGTTAGGGCGGCTGCAAGCAGCCCATGATGCCCTCTGCTTGTCCTCTGCCCTCCCTGTGCTGCCCCTGCCGCCTTGGTGGGTCGCTGGGACGCTGCCTAAATAGAGAAGCGGGACTGGATAACCACAGGAAAGGGTATCCGAACAGTGGGAATCGGCAATTTTTCACGGGAAGCTTTGGCAGAAGTTGCTTGCCGTAGCCTGCAGTGGTGACAAGTGGAAACAGGACGATGTGATGTGTGTGGTGCTTTGGAAAGGGGAAGCTGCCGTGCACTCTGTTCCACTCTCTCGGAAGTGAGTGAAGTTAATGGAGTACTCGTCAACATCTTGTCATGAAGATGGTTGGCTGACCAAGATGACACAAAGTGACACTTCAGAAGTCAAGGAATTAGTGAAGCGTGAGAAATAAGTAAAATATCTTGAGGAGTGGAAGTGGCACCCCTAAATACACTAGTGTGAAATAACTTTAAACACGACCATTAGAAAGCCGGCGGAGCCATCTTCCCACTTCAAAGAGTCCCCCTGAGGCCCCTCCGTAGAGAACAAGGACATAGGTGTACACTAATGCAAATGGATATTGGGCTGCACTGGAAAAATCTTCCAGTTGGAAAAAATATTTTTCTCAGAATACACTTTTCTACTATGTATATAACTTGCTTTTTAAAATGTGTGCATTAACAATAAACCGCTGTGTGTACTTAATTTTGTGAGTTAAATCGCTCTTAAACAGGCAATCAGTCGCTCTATAGGGGGGGTTGTAAGCTGCTGGGAAAGCAGCTGAAGTTTTGCAGCTCATTAAGAGGACCTGAGCTCCGAGGTTTGCAGGTCCCAGCTGTCCGGTCCGTGAGGCATAAAAGCCCAGCATCGGGTGGAAGGAGAACTGGACTCCCTTCTGCTCTGTCCCCCTGGACGCAGCCTGGATGGTGCAGACTTCTGCCTCATGAGTCCCGCTTCCCCGGTTGGCCCCTTGCCCCTGGGGTCCCTGCCCTCCGGGCTCTATGTACCTGTCCTTCTTGTCTGCGTCATCGATGTAACTTCCCCGACAGAGCAGACGTCTCACTTGGGCTACATTTCCATTTCTTGCAGCCTTGTGGATCTTGCCTATAGGGTTATATCCCAAAACCGTACTCCCGAGGCTGAAGTCAAGAAAATCCATCAAGGCTGCGTACATCCTCGTCTCTCCGAGGCCACTTTACTGCCTTTGCTCCCACGGGGCTTGTCTCTGTTTTCCCGAACCCATGCCGGAGTTTATAGGTCAGTCCCCAGCTTGGGAACAGGGCAGTTGGGCGGTTAGGTAACTGCCAAAGGTGGAATAGTGGTTGCCAAGCAACACTGCTAAACGCAAGTGCGTTCCTGGCACCCCAACCTTTGGGCAGGACCTGATGTGCCTGGCCAGGAGTGACCCGGCACCTGGGGGTCGGTCGCTTGCGCTCCAGCCAGCACCGAGCTCCGCTGCCCAGTGGAAGTGGAGGCGCTGAGAGCTGGAGTGGAGGTGGGCGCCCCCAGGTCCCTGTAGATCATCAGCTGTAGATGGAGAGCTCGCCCTCAGCTTCACGAAGCCCAGCTTGTGATGGCGCCAGAGCTGGGGCTGGAAGGAGCCTAAGCCTCCTGGTGCCAGTCCACATACTATGGAACGTGGTACAGGAGAGGACCGCCCTGAGCTCCTGGAAGGCCAGTCAAGCTTCACCCAAGTTCAGCACCAACAAGGCGGCCCTGCAGCACCTGACAGTTGTGGCTGGCCTCTGGGGGTCCCTAACCTCAAGCCCTGCTGTTTCCAGGGCTCTGTCTGCCTATCGGACCGCTCATTGGGGCTGCTGGGTTAGAGCATCCTAGGTTGGCCAGAAACCATGCTAGAGATTCTCCATCCATGCTGCAGCCGCCATGGAAGGCCAGGAAGTCCCCTGTGGCGCCAGGGCTGAACCCCACAGGACAAGAAAGAGGCTCTGTTGGCTCAGCTCTCCCTCGGCTCCAGGAGATACCCACTCCCAGGCAGGGGTGCCCTCCCCGAGCTGAAGTTTCCTACGTGCGTGATGGGGGAGCACACTGGGAGGAGGCCCCAGGGGAAGGTCAGGTTCTGACCTTGGCTAGGGCAGCTGCCCCCGCAGTCTTCCAGATGCCAGAGACCCACGACTGGGTTTAAAGTAGACAGCAACATTAGGATGCTGAATGGCTGGTCTCCAAGAGAACCCTCTTAAAATGGTCTCTGTAAATCTCCCTGTCTCTCCTTTTCTTCCCCTTCCACATCCCCCTGGGTTCCAGCAGGTCTCCAGAGAAGTTTAGCACATTCAGTTAGAAAATCTGTCTTCGTGTTTCTTAGCCCACAAAACAACTCCTAGCAAATACAAAAAAAAAAAAAAAAAATACCTTGCATTCTATCAGATCATGATGGAATGAAATTAGAAATCAATGATGAATAAAAAATAGAAGCTACTCTAATACCAGGAAACTATTACACTATTAAATGTCCAATGGATAGAAGAAGAAATCAGGGATAGAAAAAAAAAAACTTAGAGGTAAATGAGAACAGTGATACAATAGATCAAAATCTCTGGAATACTGTGAAGGCAGTTCTAAGCATTGACCTTATTCATTAAAAGAATAAGAAGTCAACAAATAACCTGAAATTACATCTCAAAAGTCCTAGAAAAAGAACAAATCAGCACCAAAAGTAACAGAAGAAATAATAAAAATCAGACCTGAAATTAATGAAATTGAAAACAAACTCTCCAAAAAAAAAATTAACAAAACAATAAGTTGGTTCTTTAAAAAAAATAAAATTTCAAATTACTAAAAGTTTTGATGAAAAAGGAACAGGATCACAACAAGCACTACTGAAATACAAATAACAATCAAAAACTATTTTAAAAATTTATATACCAAAAAAATAGAAAATCATGAAGATATTGACAAATTTCTAGAGACATATGACCCACCCAATTTGAATCAGGAGAACATAGATAATTTAAACAGATCAAGTTCAAGCAGTGAAATTGAAGACATCATCAAAACCCTACCAACAAAGAAAAGCCCAGGGCTGGACAGATTCTCAGCCAAGTTCTACCAAACCTTCAAAGAGGAACCAACACCAATCATCCTCGAATTACTTCATGAAATAGAAAAGGAGGGAACCCTTCCCAACTTATTCTATGAGGTAGTATACCCTGTTACCAAACCCAGACAAAAATGCATCAAGGAAAGAAAACTTCAGATGAATATCCCTGATGAACATAGAGGGAAAAATTCTTAGTAAAATACTGGCAAATCACATACAAAAACATATTAAAATGGCAGTTCCATGATCAAGAGGTGTTCATCCCATGGATGCAAGGTTGGTTCAATGTATGGAAATCAACATAATTCATCACATCAATAGACTTAAAGAAGAATCACATGATTATTTCAATAGATGCAGAAAAAGCATCTGACAAAATACAGCATGATAGAAAAAACTAGGGATAATAGGAACATATCATTGTAAAAGCTATATATGCTAAACCCAAGGCCAACATGAAGAAAAATTGAAAGTATTCCCTATGAAAACTGGAATAAGATAAGGATGCCTTCTTTCACCACTTTTATTCAACATAGTCCTGGAAACCCTAGCCAGAGCAATCAAAAGAAAGAAATTAAGGGAATATGAATAGGAAAAGAAGAAATCAAACTATACCTACTTGTTGACAACATGATTTTATATTTAGAAGACATGTAACTCCACCAGAAAACTTTTAGAACTCACAAATTCAGCAAAGTACCAAGATACAAAATTAATACTCATAAATCAATTGCATCAATGATGAATTGACTAGAAGATAAATTAGCCTCAAAGAAAAAAATAAAATGTTTGGGAATGAATCTAACACCAAAAAAAAGTGAAATACTTCTACAATGAAAACTACAGAACACTAAAGAAAGAAATTGTAGATTACCTTAGAAGATGAAAAGACCACTCACATTCTTGGATAGGCAGAATTAATATTGTAGAAATGGCCACACTACCAAAGACACTATACAGACTCAATACAATTCCTATTAAAATTCCATTGATGTTCTTCATAGAAATAGAAAAAGTAGACATGAAATTCATTTGTAAAAATAAAAGGCCCGGAATAGCCAAAACAATCCTTAGTGAGAAAAGCAAAGAAGAAGGCATCACAATACCAGAACTTGAATTATGCGAATAGAAAAATGGCATGGTATTGGCACCAAAACAGACACGAAGATCAATGGTACAGAATAGAAGACACAGACAAATTCATACAAATACCGTTATCTTATGCTAGACAAAGGCACTATAAACATACATTAGAGAAAATATCTTTAAAGTTTTTTTTTTTCTTCAACAAATTGTGTCAGGAAAACTGGAAATCCATATATAGCAAAATGAAATTAAACCCCCATCTCTCACCTTGCACAAAACTAAGTGGATCAAGGACCTAGGCATTAGACCAGAGACCCTGTGCCTACTAGAAGAAAAAGTAGGCCCAATTCTCCATTACATTGGCTTAGGAACTGACTTCTTCAACAAGACCCCTAAAGCACAAGAAGTCAAATCAAGAATCAATAAATGGGATAGCATCAAACTAAAATTTTCTTAGCAAAGGGAAACAATGACATGAAGAGAGAGCCCACCGAATGGGAGAAAATCTTTGATACTGGCACCTCAGATAGAGCATTAATCTCCAAGATATATAAAGAACTCAAAACACTTAACAACAACAACAAAAAATACCACAAATAACCCACATCATAAATGGACAAAGGAACTGAACAGACACTTCACAGCAGAAGAAATACAATCTGTCAACAAATATATGAAAAAATGTTCAACATAACTAGCAATTAGAGAAATGCAAATTAAAATTACACTGAGATTTCATCTCACTCTAGTCAAAATGGCAATTATTAAGAATACAAGCAACAATAAATGTTGGCGAGGATGTGAGGAAAAAGGTACACTCATACATTTCTGGTGGGACTGCAAACTGGTGCAACCACTCTGGAAAGCAGGATGCAGAAAACTTGTAATGCAACCACCATTTGACCCAGTTATCTCACTCCTCAGCATATACCCAAAGTACTTAAAATTAGCATACTATAGTGATGTGGCCAAATCAATGTTTATAGCAACTCAATTCACAAAAGGATAAAGAAAATGTGGTATATATGCATATACCCAATGGAATAATACTCAGCCATAAAAAAGAATGAAATTATGGTATTTGCCTGTCAATGGATGGAACTGAAGATTATTGTGCTAAGTGAAATAAGCCAATACCCTAAAAACAAAGGCTGAATGTTCTTTCTGATAATCGGACTAATACACAATAAGGGAGTGGGGGGGGGGGAAGAACTGAAGTACTTTGGATTAGTCAAAGGGGAATAAAGGGATCAGGAAATACAGTAGAATGAATCAGACATAACTTCCCTATGTTCATATATGAATATACAAAACCAGGGTAACTCCACATCATGTACAACCTCAAGAATGGGAAGTTCATGTATGTATAATGTGTCAAAATACAGTCTGGTATATATATAAAAAATGTAAAAAAAAAATAAGTTTTTTAAAATATAAGCAAATAAACCCAAGAAAAGAAAATCTGGTAAAAAAAAAAATGTAGCATTTATACACAATGGAATATTAACATTAAAAAGGAACAAAATATGGCATTTGCAGGTAAATGGATGGCAATGGAGAAGATAATGCTAAGTGAAAGCCAATCCCAAAAAACAAATGCCGAATGTTTTCTCTGATATAAGAGGGGTGACTCATAGTGGGGTAGGGAGGGAGAACATGGGATGATTAGATGAATTCTACATAGGGAAGAGGGATGGGAGGGGAAGGGAGGGGGGAGGGGATTAGCAAGGATGGTGGAATGTGATGGACATCATTATACAAAGTACATGTATGAAGACTTGAATCGGGGGTCAACATACCTTATATACAAACAGAGATATGAAAAATTGTGGTATATATGTGTATTAAGAATTGTAATGCAAAAAAAGTACATGTATAATGGCGTAAATTGACATGAACATACTTTATATACAGAGATACTGTGCTCTACATGTGTAATAAGGATTGTAATGCATTCCACTATTGTCGTGTATTTTAAAAAAATAATAAAATCAATTTAAAAAAAGAAAAGTCAAAGGAAAAAAAAAAAAGAAAAGCTGGTCTGGAGTTGCCTAAATCCATGTTTCTATTGTTTGCTTATCATTGGATAAACTCAAAAACAATGTCATTGGATAAGCATATAGGTATATGGAAAAAGTACCATTTTAAGCTGCTTTCCAGATCCCAACATCCCAGCCTACCTGCCCTACAGTCATTCTCCTCCTCTTCTTCTTCCTCATCTTTCTCTCTGATTGCCCCTTGAGCAGTTGATAGGCTTGGGCAGCAGCAAGCCTCAGCCCCATCTGGGCTGCTGAGAGCCATAGCTGAGTCCAAATGACGCAAGGCATTTTTGCCAGAAGGGAGTGGTTGAGAGGTGACTCCAGCAAGCCATTGAGATGATAATGGTTATGTTAAGCTGTGTATATTAGACCCCTGCTGTCCGCCTTGGCCTGCTACTTTGGAGTTCTCGCAGGGATTCCCAGAGAGTTCCCTTTGGTTGGGGAAGTGCTGGAGGAGGGATTTCCGGTTGGTGGTTCCTGGAGGAGCCGCGTGGGTGGCGTTGGGGAGAATTCCCAGGGAGCCTGTATGGAGTGTGCTGGTGGAGTTCAGAAATAAGGTTTGTTCCTGCTTCAGTGGCTCGTGATTTGTGCCCAGCCAGGCTGCGGCATTGGGCCACGTCTCTACCTGTTGGGATGAGCTTTCTACCCCCACCCTCCCTCATTTTGTTCCCTGGCACCTGTCCACTCGCTCCACGTCTTCAAGTCCCAGGGGTTTATTTCAGCAGCCCCCTAGCTCTGGGCAGGCACCCTGCCTCTTCTTTCCCTGGCAGCCACCTGGAGCCTCACTGCTGCAGAGCCAGGGAACCTGGGGCTCCTGCCTGGGCACCCTCCTGGAGCCTTGAGTGACACCCCTCCCCCCCCACACACACACAAGGGGAGCCTGGTGCCCAGGAAGGAGAAAGCAGGCAAGTACATGCTCACCTTGCCCACGCCCCAGCCCACTGTAGTGAGCAAGGACCACCCTAGGGAAGCGGAATCGCCCAGAACAACACCTTTAGGGAGGCAGCCTTCAGGAGGAAGAGGTCTGGTGGCTGTTTGCCAGTGTGGGTGTCCAACAGCTCTAATCTGCTCTTCAGACCCTGTAAGGGCTATGAGAGTCAGGCTATAAATGTCCCCCCTAGCAGCCTGCAGGCTGTCAGTTCTGACACTGGCCAGGCAACAGAACCTGCAAAGGCATCAGCTTTTATTCTGAAATCCCTAAAATGCTATGACTAGAGTTTTCTAATGCCAACACAATGTTGGAAAGAACAAACCAGCAGGGACAAAATAATCAGTCCTCCTTTGCCCAACACTACCTCAGTTCATTGCCAGAGAGCCATGTGAGCTCATGCCCCTGCACTTCAGGCCAGGAGCCCTAAAAGTTGGGCCAGGTACCCTTCTTATTCAGAAGTTTAGCACCTGCATTAACCTCCTCCTGCCCTTACCTACTCTGCTTCCCAGCCCACAGGTGCTGGCTCCCTCCCTCCCAGGCTACTTGTCTGGGCTGAAAATCCCCTCAGTTCTGGTGACCCCTAGGTCCCCAGTGTAGGACAGTGGCTGTCCATGGCTATTAGTGGCATCTTCACTGGTGGTGACTGGTCCCTAGCTATTGTGCAAAACTGGAGCATGCTGCCTTGAACCAGCCTCACCCAGTTTAATCCCTGCGAGACTTTGCCACTGTCTCAAACATTTGTTTTTCTCCTAAGAAAGAAAAGGATAATAAAACATTTTACTCCTTTTCACTGTGTAATTGTGAAAACTGTGTTAGTTGTGAATGCACAGTCTGACATACAATTCTATACAATTTGGAGACATATGTCAATGAAGCATAAAAGAAGTGAACCATAAAACCAAGAGGTGAATGTTTTTATAGGGAACAGATTAAGTGTGACAAGCACTGGGTTGGATCACAGCTTTCCCACTTGACTTTTGGATGCTCGTAATTAAAAATTAGTTTTTTTCTTCTGTAATAAGCCACATGTTTTAGGCATGTTTCTAAATTCTATCAAATTGTATTGTGAATGTACACCATCTGTCTGCCCAGAATCCAGGGTACACTAGTAAGGTGGATTAGGTGTTAGAAACGTAGCTGTTCTCTGCAGTCCTAGGTCTGTAACCCGAGTTCCTGAAGGCCCTTCCTGTAAAACACCCAAGCCTCCCTGGCTTCCTTTAATGGCATATTTGCAACTGAGCAAAGAATCTTTGGTGACAATTCACAGCCACAGAGTGCCCTTATCCTCTTTATGACAGACCATGTATTTCAATACCCTTCATGAGTCTACTTTACTCACTTTTGTTTTTTCTTTTAAGTATTTGCTTGGCAATATTTACTTCTACACTATTTTTGATGGCTCTTTTGTTTTGGTTTGGTTTGTTTTCTTATTTTTTTTCAGGGCTGGAGATGAACAGACCCCAGGACCTTCTTTCAGGGCCATCAGAGCCAAAGGACATAATTGGGGCTAATCTGGTTTTGCTCATGTTTATATTTTTTAATCTTCATATAAGGGCTATATAGCATATTTGTAATACTTTAAGGATTTTTAACATTGCATACATGTGGCACTAAAACCAGATTAGACCAAGGTTTTAGATCATAAATCAAAAAGATAACAAAACTAAAAGGCCCCTTGTATATTCTCAACTATATGTTACATAAGCTTTCATTTTGTTCATGCTTACAATTAAAGAACACAGAAAGAATAGACATTTCAAGGAGTGTTTCTTGCAAAGAAGCAAGTCAGATAATTCTAGGATATTTCATACTATTTGAATATGCAGATTAGTCATGTAGAAATACTGAATTCAACAACAAAAATAAAAGGAAAAACTCAGAAAATAATGTCAATTTACAAACTGATTTTTTGAAAATTATATGCAAACTCACTGCTGAAAGACACGGTATGGTGTACAATGAAATATATTATCTTTAGGAAACAAAAAGACAGAAATGCAGGATACCTTTTAAAAGACTTGCTGTATTATCAACAACTTGGATATGGCACAAGGGTCAACAAATTAGTACCTGTACGTCAAATCCAGCACTATATATTTTTGAGGGATTCTTTATGTGTTTTATTGTCTGCAACAGATTGGAGATAACAGCCACAATGATCAACAATGCCTAATATGAATAAACCTGTTGTGTCCTACATTTACCTCTTATTCATAGCCCATTACAGTTTTAAAATATGCTGACAGTTTTTACAAGTCTCAGGTTTCCTAAGTGAACAATTCCAAGATTAATAATAATAAAGATTTTTTTCCAATCTTTTCTAGTACATATGCTATTGACCTCCTTTCCTTTTAAATTATTTAATTAAATAAATCTACTTACTATTTAGATAGTAATTTAAACAATGATTATTGATGGCTGACTAGTACCAGCTATAGCTAGCCAGCTTCAGGTTCAAGATTTCTTTTTTTTTTTTTTGGTACCAGGGATTGAACTCAGGGTCACTCAGCCACTGAGCCACATCCCCGGCCCTATTTTGTATTTTATTTAGAGACAGAGTCTCACTGAGTTGCTTAGCACCTCATTTTTGCTGAGGTTGGCTTTGAAATCCCGATTCTCCTATCTCAGCCTCCAGAGCCACTGGGATTGCAGGCGTGCACCAGTGCACCTGCCTAGTAGGTTGAAGATTTTATTTGAAATGTTACTAGTGTTTTGTTGTCTAAAAATGGCATTGTCTCCTGGCTTTTCAGAGATGTGGCTGTGTTACTATAGTATGCCAATTTTAAGTCCTTTGGGTATAGACTCAGAAGTGGGATAGCTGGGTCAAATGGTGGTTCCGTTCCAAGTTTTCTAATGAATTTCTAAGGAATCTCCATACTGCTTTCCAGATTGGTTTCAGAGATGGTGCTTGTTCTAGTCAAGTCATTCCTTCATACTTCCACTATTGTTTTGATTAGAAACACACAAATTTTCTTCCCCCTATCTATTGAGATTTTCCCCCAGATTTTTCATCTTTTAAACTGTTGATTCGAGTTGAAGTCTCTGAGAAGGTATCTCTTCCTCTTCTGGACTTATTTCTTTAGAATATATTTTCTTGTTTGATAGATTCTCTTTGCAAATATCCTAATTTGTTTTTTCCATTCATTTGACAATTTTGCACCATTTTTGAGGTTTTAGTAGTTGTGTTTTTCCACATTAATTAAATGACACATTGAGAGTTCCATGTTAGATCCTCATGATCCAGAATATTCTTAAACTCCTTAAGCCAGTATCTAATGATCTGGTGTTTAATGTTAGCTAGAACAGAACTATTCCCAACCTTTGTGGTCCCTTGCCTTTATAATGGTAGCTGATAGTCCCGTTGGTGGCATGATAATTCACCCACTCATGTTTGTCATTTACTGACTTTTTTCATTGGAATGAAATTTTATTGAAAAATCATCCTCCCTGAGGGGGAAAAGATACACTTATTCATTGTTGGTGGGACTGCAAATTGGTGCAACCAATCTGGAAAGTAGTATGGAGATTCCTTAGGAAAACTTGGAATGGAACCACCATTTGACCCAGCTATCTCACTTCTCAGTCTATACCCAAAGGACTTAAAATTGGAATACTATAGTAACACAGCTGCATCAGTGTTTATAGCAGCTCAATTCATAATAGCTAAACTGTGGAACCAACCTAGTTGCCCTTCAAAAGGTAAATGGATAAAGAAACTGCAATATATATACACAATGGAATATTACTCAGTATTAAAAATAAAATTATGGCATTTTCAGGTAAATGGATGGAGTTGTAGAATAGCATGATAAGTGAAATAAGCCAATCCCCCAAAACCAAAAGCTGAATGTTCTCTCTGATAAGTGAATGATGATCCATAATGGGGAGGGCATGGAAAGAATGGAGAAATTTTGGGCAAATGGGGAGGGAGGGTGGATGGGGGCAAGAAAAATGGTGGAATGAAATGGATATCATTTCCCTAGGTACATGTATGACTGCACATATGGTGCAAGGCTACATCATGTACAACCAGAGGCATAAAAAGTCACACTGCAATTGTGTACATTGAATCAAGATTCATTCTGCAGTCACATATACCTAATTAGAATAAATAAATAAATAAATAAATAAATAAATAAATAAATAAATAAATAGATTTTTAAAATCACCCTCCCGCTGGGCATGGTGGTGCACGCCTATAATCCCAGCAACTCAGGAGGCTGAGGCAGGAGGATTGAGAGTTCAAAGCCAGCTTCAGCAAAAGCGAGACACTAAGCAACTCAGTGAGACCCTGTCTCTAAATGAAATACAAAATAGAGCTGGGGATGTGGCTCAGTGGTCTAGTGTCTCTGAGTTCAATCCCCGTACCCCTCCCCCCAAAAGAAATCATCCTCCCTCTTGATTCTTAAATAAATAGCTAGTAATTCTAAACTGTTTTCTCTTATAATTCTATTTTTTTTTAAAATACTGCTTCCAGTTCTAACTATTTTGCTTTCTCTTTACAAACAATGCAGTTCTACTTGCCTTCTTTTCCCCCTTAATGAAATTGAGACACTGGCACTGTGGCCCCAGCCTGTAATCTCAGCACACAGGGAGGAGAACCGCATTGGCAGAGAGAGCCTGGGCAACTGAGCAAGACCCCAAGTCAAAACTAAACATTTTTTCCAAAGGGCAAGGATTAGGTAAGTAGCTTAGAGTTAGAGCACCGTGGCTTCCATCCCCAATACCACAGAAACAAACAAACACACACCAAAAAAAAACCCAACAACAACAAAAACCCACAAAAGATTGAAAGCCACAAATTTAGTGATCCTTTGTATTTTCAGTTTTGAATAGATTTATCCTTGACATGGGATTTCCTACAGCATTCACTTTTCATTATAATACTTCTAAGTACTTAAAAAATTAAAGTGTTTGGGTCATTATTTATTAACACAAATACCAAGAAGCCTCATATTTTAAGTCCTCAGGGTTTTTTGTTTTATATTATTTTTATTGGGTTTTTTATTTTGTTTTGTACAATAAGATGGCTCTGTCTTCTGCGTGGTCTTGGAGTGCTTCTTAACCTGGTGTGTCTGTGGCTGAGAATTTCAGTGTGGATCTCCTCTCTCACGGGTGGCTTCACATAGGGCAAGGCCCTCACCTGTGAGCCCAGCTAGATAGCCCAGGGCCGGGCATCCTTTCTGGGGAGGCGTCCTCTCTGGGCTTGTCCTTTGACTTTCCAGGCAGAGCTGCTCGCGCCTTCTATGGGTCCAGAAGCGCAGAGCCTCTTCCTCCACCTAGTGTCTGTCCTGAGTACTGCAGGACGAACTGCCAAGTTCCCTGTTTTCCGCCCTCCCCAGCTATCCAAAGTGTGCCACCTGTGCTCCCTGTCACTGGACAGAAAGCAGACCCCGAAGAGCAGGATGCTGGGTTTTCATTCCTCTCTCCTCGCTGATCTCCAAGGGGAAAAAAGAGAACCGGGCGTTTTCCCACTATCGTGACAAACTGCTCCCGCTGGGGCAATGGGAGGACCTGGGTGAAAGGCAACAGCGTTCCTTCCCCCTTCAGTGACACTGTTCTTGGTTTTGCATTGTCTCCTTGTATTCTCTGTTGTACTCCAATGATTTGGTGAGGGTTGTGGGTGTGTATACATTTGGGTGTGGTTGTGGAAGAGAAAAGCGCCTCATTTTGCACAGTCTTTGCATGGAGTCTAACCCCCTCAAGCAGCTTGGGGATTTTGGAATTCAAGGGGATGTGTTTTCATTGTTCAATGAGTAGATGTAAAACGATTATGCCTAGACTAGATTTACTAAAGTGAAAATCAGTGGTAACTTTTGGGAAAACAATTTTGGAGGCATGCTGGAAGAGAAAAATCACTGCAGAGTGAGTTCCAGAATGAACGGAGAGGGGCTGTAGCTCAGTGGCAGAGCGCTTGCCTAACATGTGTAAGGCACTGGGTTTGATCCTCAGCACCACATAAAAATAAATAAATAGAACAAAGGCATGCTGCCCAAACACAACTACAAAAAATATAATTAAAAAAAAAAGAATGAATAGGGAGCCTGGGACATGGCTCACTGGCAGAGTATGCCCTGGGATTGATCCAGAACCCTGTCCCCCTCCAAAAAAAATTTAGAATGAAATAAAAAAAGGAAAACGAACTGAAGTCAGGGGGAACAGACCCTTCTCTCAAGGATATCACATCTAAATGGCATTATTGGGGAGGATATGATTCTCTTCTTATTTTACTGTATTTTTCTATCCTTAGATAATAATCATATAATATGTTTGTAACACTTCAATGGATTTTTAAAGTTGAATTTTTATGGCACCAAAAAAACCTAGACCAAAATATTAAGTAATAAATCAGTGAAATTATACACTTAAAAAACTTCTTGGATATTTCTTCCTGATTTATTTTATAAACTATAAGTTCACTCATACTTATAAAAATCACAGAAAAAATAACAGTTTTGAGAGCAGTGTTTCTTGTTAGCTAAAAATCCTCTAATTCTAGGATATTTTATACTAGTCAAATGAACAAGGTCATTAGTCATGTTAAAATGTTAAATTCATTAATAGTAACAAAAGGACATTCAGAAAATAGTCTTATTTTCTGAACTGAAGTCTTGGGAATTCTACAAGAAGTCCACATAGAAAAAAATGGTGTGGTTCCTAGTAAAACATATGGCCTATGGAAAGGACAATGACATGCATACTGGATACCCATGAAGATTCGATGCGTTTAACAGCACCTTGGGTTTAACACAAGTATTTTAATGCCTGTGGGCCAAGTTTAGCCCATAGTCCTTTTTTGTACATGGAGTGTTTTGTTGTTGTTTTGTTTTGTTTGAAGTGCTGGGATTAAACCCCATATTTCATGCTTGCAAAGCATGTGCCCTACCACTGAGCTATATCCCAATCCCCTGAAAATACAATTTTATTGGAATGTAGCCATACATTCAGTTATTGCCTATTTCAGAGTTCAGGCTATGACAGCAGAGAACTCCTGGCCCACAAAGCATAAAATCTTTTTTTTTTTTAAAGAGAGAGAGAATTTTTCAATATTTCTTTCTTTTTTTTTTTTAGTTTTCGGCGGATACAACATCTTTGTTTGTATGTGGTGCTGAGGATCGAACCCTGGGCCGCACGCATGCCAGGCGAGCGCGCTACCGCTTGAGCCACATCCCCAGCCCCTATAAAATCTTTACTCTAACACTTTTCACATAAATTTTGCCAATTCCTTGTTTAGTACCTCAAAGTCTCTTGGATACCATTTGCATAATGCCACTAAAGACTTGATATATTGGTGGAACATGGATCCCTATGTGCAATCCCCTAGCAACAAGAAAAACAAATGTTCAAAAGCAACACGTCTCCAGAATATAATACAAATCTGCATGCAATCAAGAGGAGGGCCTTTCATAAATTGCTAAATAGGTATTTTTCAATCAAATTGCAAAAGGGGATGCAAAATACTTCAAAAGGTTGGCACAGTGCAAGATTTCCAGTGTTAACAACAAACAGGAAGGGAGAAGAAAAGCCAAAATAAAGTGGAAAGACAAAAATCTACGAACAGCCTATTTCTACTAAGGAAGTGATGAGATATTCTTAACACTAAGAACCACAAATTATTCCAGTAAAAACTAAAGTGAAAAGAAAATTAGAATATTCATGTTTTGCTGGTCTACCATGTATGGATTGCAATAGTACCAGATTAGAATGGAGTGATCCTAACACCAAATAGGAGATAAAATCTACTTTGATGGTATCATTTAAAATATTCTCATTTAGGCTATCTGAAAGAAAAAAAAATCTAGGTATTATTTATTACATAATTTAAGAGAAAATAAAAAAGCTCATCTATCCAAGCAAGCCCCACACTTGCTATAGGTCTCCCTACAGGGACAGGTGCAGAGAAAATGAAAATTTTGCAAATGGAATAAGATTTTCCTATTTGCTATAATAGAATAATAATATTCTGAACCAAAGTCAGACTTTTGTATTTCTTTTTCTAATGACTGTAATGTTCTTTTTAATCAATTGGAAACTACATGTCTCTAAAAATTTATTTAGGTTTCAATAAATCAAATAAAATATTAACAAAAACCAGCATCCTCATCATAACTACAAAAGAACCCTCAACCTTGCCTCTTCCTGACTAATGTCTTCCTTTCACATCAAGAAATCATTAGGAAGAAAAAATGACTTTTATCAGGGTCAGAACCCCAAGAGTTATTTTTGGGAAAATAGGCAGAGAGGAAGAGAAGCCTTTGGAGAGAGACTCAAGGCCACTGGAGACTAGAAGAAAAGATTCAGGAACATGTTTTTGCAAGAACAAGGGGCCGTCACCAGGCCATTGATCTATGATAGAAGGTCCTTTTACTCTGTGATCAGTCCCCTTCCCCTGCCTGATGTCAGACAGCACACTGGCCTGAAGTGTACAAAAGCTGCCACTCTTCATCTTAGACTTTTTATCTTTTAATTTTCTCCTCTTAAAAAAAAAAAAAGAAAGAAAAGAAAAGTCACAGCAGCCCAGCGCTGGGCTGGATCCCCAAATCACAAAACACTTTCTTTCTCATGTTATACAGCCAACGGCATTACAACACCATTTCCCCTGCATCAACCTTAAGGAATGTCCTTTGTTTTAATGATTATAATAGAAAAATGAAATACTGTTGCCCTAACTGGAAGCTATTTTTCTTTATTAAAAAACCTTTACAAGCCAGGAGCAGTAGCCCACACCTGTAATCCCAGTGGCTCAGGAGGCTGAGGCAAGAGGATCATGTGTCCAAAGCCAGCCTCAGCAACATAGCGAGGCACTAAGCAACTCAGTGAGACCTGGTCTCTCTAAATAAAATACAGAATAGGGCTGCGAATGTGGCTCAGAAGTTGAGTGCCCCTTGAGATCAATCCCTGGTATCAAAAGGAAAGGAAAAAAAACAAAAAAAACTTTTACCCTGTCCCCTTCAATATAGCCCATTTGACTCCACTTGACTGTGAAATTTTCTGTCCGTCCCCTCCTGGATTCCATACACTTTTTCTCCAATTCTGTTGAAAACATTTTTATCAGCAAGCCCAAGAAAACCAAGTGTCATCATGTAGGCCATAAGATACAAGCCTCCGCTGCCACCTGATTTTCCTCCCCCTCTTCCACCTGCCCCTGACCTCTCCTCCACTTCCTCTTTCTCTCTTGCTGAATCACTTACTTGCCCTCCTGACCCAAGAGCCCCACACAGTACAGGTGCCCAGCCAGAAGCCCCAGGCAGGCTGCAGTCAGGGTCAGATGAGACAAGCCTGCCTTCGAAGGCTTCTGAGAGCAAAGCCAAAAGCCAACTGGCAGACACAAGTTCTCTCCTTGTAGGGGCCAAGTCCCACCCACAGAACAGGAGAAATACTGGGTAGCAGCTCGTGCTAAGAAGAACATAGGCTTAGAAAACAGCTGTGCCTGCCTTCCCTCTTCTGGCTCTATGACCAGTAAATGGTGGGCCTCCTAATCCCTTTTCCCCATTTTAACATGGAGAAAATAATCTTACATTAATAATTATTCTGAGGATAAAAATGAGATAAGGTACTTGGAACACAAGAAAGGAATCCATAAAAGATATGTTACAAGAAAATTTACCCAGGGATTCTGTCTACCCACAGAGACACAATATCATAGTTAAAGAGAATCTTCTTTTTCTTTCTTTCCTTTTCTTTTCCTCTTCTTTTTTTTTAACAATCTCTTTTTAAAAGCTATTTTGGAGTCAAATTCTCTCAAGATTGAAAAACAAGAAGAAAATCACCAGCTGACACTACAGCTTTTGTGCTTAAAATTTTCAAGATTAGACTCAGTCTTGATAGTGATTTTCGTTTTTGGTTTTTTTTGGTGTTTTTAATCTAAAAACTGTCTATAAGATTTTTAAATGGTAGAAGGGAAATTAATCAGGGTTGCCTATTAAACATACCAGAAATCAGTCACTAAGGTAGCTGAAAACGTAACAGTTACCAGGTGACTGGCCTGCTTGAACTTGGAGAAGGTGTTTGAGGGTTTGGGCTGGACATAGTCCATAATCTTAACCCTTATGCAGATATCTTATTAAAATACCTAAGAGGAAAGAGGAGGAAATGATCAAATCTACATTTAAATAGTTGTTAAGAGAGTTCCTATAATAAAATGTTCGGAGTTCACATCTTGAAGTCAAATCCGGAACTTTCCAAGTGATATTGTAACTAGGAGATGTTTATAACACAAACACCCAAGTCATACTGCTGCACTGTTTGACAAACCTCACTCCACAGGGGCATAATATAGGGAATTCAGGACATCTTCACTCAGGAAGGAGACATGGTCACAGAGGCTTGTCACACAACAGAGAGGACCAGCCTTTTGTCCAACACACCATCGCTATGCAGAAATTATCTCCACTGTCCTAAGAATTACAAAGACATCCCTGTTTTAATTTCTATATTTAAATTGTTATTCGAAACTTAAAATAAGGAAGCCCCGTGAGATCAATGTCATCAAATTAAAGTTTAAAGGTACGAATGCTCATGAACTGCTTACAAGGTAAGCCATGCTTTACAAATGGCCACAGGTTAGAATATCACAGAGGATGTGAGCACTGAGCACCTGTGGCTGGTCATGCTCAGTCACACTTAACTGAGTCTGACTTCTTCCTAGACTTGAACATCATCTCAGGCCCGAGAAGGCTGAAGTGTGATTGTGAGAAACATCAGCTTTCACTTTGTGAGCCAAGCACAAGTGCCAAAGAGAGAAATTTCTGCTTGAGAAACTTCCTAATACACCGTTGTGTCCTTTGTGGGCCTTGCAGCCCTGTGTGCTGGCACACTTATGCAAGGGAAGATCTCATCCCTGACAAGTCAGTTCACAGGAGGAACGGACATGGCCACCTCCAAGCAGATTTAAGGGACTTGAACAAAATCAAGTTCCTCAATTTCACAAGTACTTCAACTACACGTCTGCCACTAGTTCTTCCTATTCTCTTAAGAGTGACCCAACATGGTGACACCAGGTGGGACCTTTCTTTGTATTCTACATCCAGGTAGGCAACCAAAACCAACTCTTGTGGTCTTAAGGGCCAGATTATTTTCTTTCTCCCAAGTGTAATGTCATCATTCCTAGTAGGTAGAGAAGTACTTATTGGGCAGCTGTTACTCTGTCTGGGATAGCTGACCTACAAAATGTAAAGTCAATCTTCTGGAGTGAATACCAGTTCTAAAAAACAACAACAACAACAACAACAAAAAAAAAACCTTCAGTACTGTCACCACGGTCAGAAGAAATTGTCCCTAGAGTATGTCTTATTCAGAATTGGTACAGGGTACAATGTAGGTAACACGTGGTCTGTCCTGGGTCTTAAGGTGGTTAATAAAGTAGTTAATAGGCTGGTTAGAGTATCTGGGCATCCGCACATGGTTGAGTAGCTGAGACTTGGGGCCCCACTCTGAAGAAAAGTAACTTCAACTATTTGCCTCAAAGCCAGAGGACCTAGCCAGAGCCATGGAGGGCCAGAGCATGAAGGCGCTGCTGGCAAAGGCTGAGCAAGACGAGGCAGAGAAGCGGCAACGCATCACGGTGCACCAGGAGCTGGAGCTGGGGTTTGACCTGGACAACCTGCCGGCTTTGGACTGGGCCCCACTTCCACTGTGCTGCTGCCACTGGCCCCAGGCAGAGCTGCGGGCCCTGGCCTGGGACAATACCCAACTGCTCATCAACCAGCTGTGGCAGCTGCCCACCTAGAGTGTGGAAGAGAAGCTGGTGGCCAGGCTGCCCGAGCCCACCCCACGCCTGCCACGTGAGAAACCGCTGCCACGGCCAGGGCCGCTTACACTCTGGCAGCAGCTCGCACTCCTTAAGGGCATCCATCCCATGAAGAAAACCAATCTGGTGTGGGACGGGGTGGGTGGCCAGTGGCAGTGCGCCTGGGATGACACCAAGGAATGGCTGATCGAGGTTCCCGGTGGCACCAACCCCTTAGAAGACCAGTTTGCAAAGCGGATTCAGACCAAGAAGGATCGTGTGGCCAAGAACAAGCACTGGCCGGCATGCATCCTACAGGACACCAGAGTCAGGAGGAGCTGAGCAGCGCCATGCTCGATCTCCACTGCCTCTCTGGGGTTCTCCTAGAAGCCCCTCCCCAAAGAGAAGGCTCCCCGGGGTTCAGGCAAGACAAGGAAATTTCAGCTCCTTTGGGGGGAATTTGCAGTGGAAAAAAGAACCAGTTGGAGCTACTTCGAGTCATAAACAGCCAAAAGCCTCAGCTGGATGTGACAAGGGCCACCAATAAGCAGATGAGAGAAGAAGACCAAGAAGAGGAAAATTAGCCAGAAAAGCAAGAGAAAAGGGAGCTGGCAGGGTCCTGGAGTCAAGAGGAAAGGCAACCTGCCCAGTCAAAAGGGAAGAGGAAAGAAAGCTGGGGGGCAAGATTTCTGGGCCACCTGGCTTGGGTGGCAAGAGGAAAGGGGAACGGCCCCAAGGAGGAAAGTGAGGAAGGAACACTTCACCCTTGAACCTGTTCTGTAAAGAAAGAACTGGCTGGCATGGTGGTGCATGCCTGTAACCCTAAGGGCTTGGGAGGCTGAGACAGGAGGATCGCAAGTTCAAAGCCAGCCTCAGCAACTTAGCAAGGTGCTAAGCAACTCAGTGAGACCCTGTCTCTAAATAACATACAAAATAATGCTGGGGATGTGGCTCAATCCCTGGTACTCCCATCTTCCACCCCCCAAAAAGGAAGAAGTGTATGATAAATGTGAAGTTTTAAGTACAGTTCCAGGGCCAGGTGCAGAAAGAGGGGGACAACTGTTTTCATTGAGCTTGAGGTTGAAGGGACAGAACTGTCCTCCCCTCAATAGAATATATAAGTGTTTGACTTGACAGATTAACGCTTTTCCCACAAACAAAAGTTTAGCTGGTGATGAAGGTTATATTTGAGGACATAAGAATTAGGAAAATAATTTGGTCATTTTACCTTTGGATCATGCAGTGAGGGAGAGTTGATTATTTTAGAGGCTTATGGTAGATTAATTTATATAGTCCGTTATTTGTTATTTTTGTAACAAGCTTTTATGCTCATCAAATCTGGGAGGGGAGAGGAAAGATGACATCTTCCTAAGTCAATTTAAAGAAACTGTTGTGAAAGGTATTTAATAAAGATGTGTCTGGGGCCGGGACTGTGGCTCAGTGGTAGAGCAGTTGCCTCACACGTGCAAGACCCAGGGTTCCATCCTCAGCACCACATAAAAATAAATAAGTGAAATAAAGGTGTGTCCAACTACAACTAAAAAATAAATATTAAAAAACCCCTAAGTTAAAAAAAAAAAAAAAAGATGTGTCTGTGTCTAAGAAAAAAAAAGGCTGTTTAGTGTTCTGGCTGACATTTTTAGTCAAATGATTCTCAGAGGATTTTTAGAGAAAATGGGAAACTGTCAGAAATAGATCAGTGAAATTTAGAATTAAGGATGACAGTTTTGTAATACAAACTTTTGAGAAAGAATAATGTTTATTATTTTCAAATGAGGAAGCACGCAGACAAGATATTTTAAATAAGATAACCTACTATTCTGTTTTTATAATTTTCTTCTCATTTATAGACTTCCATTACAGAAAAATCTTACATTTTTCTTGAAACTCCACAGCAAACTGATCAAAAACTTGTCAGACCCCGGATCTATTCCATAAAAGAGAGTGTGGGTGTGCTAATATTGCTTGATTTCAGACATGTCTGATATCAACAGACGGTGCTACTAGTAGACCCTAGTCTCACACACTGGCAGCCCGGTGCAGTTGGAGGACCCCCCAAGGAGGCTCAGACTCACCTCTCATACTGAGACATGTTCTATGTAAGGCCAGGGCACCGTGATTTCTGCAAGAGGGGGGTGATGAGGGACAAATGCTGAGAATCCTCTGGTTAACCAATGGATATCCTCAATTCAGCCCACTAACAGTGGTGCAGAGAGGTCAACACAAAGGCTTGAGCAGACGAACACAATGCATTAGTGTTATTTTTTTAAAGTAGCTGCAAAAGTTATTGAATCTGTTGAGGCAAGTCCTTGGGACATCAATAACCTCTACCTGTCTCCTGCTAGCTCTTTCAACCTCTAGCTGCAACGATCTCCTCAGACTGCCACATAGCTTGCTTATCCTTTCATAGGAATTTGACGCCTCCATGCTTTAAATAGATTTAACACAGAATTAGACTAAGTCAATAACAAATGCAAGCTCAGCTTCCATTTCTTCTCCCATGAAATCATGGCAATTTTCTGTCTTCTTTTTGTTTAAGGAAAGTGGATAACCACCTGCCTTCATCCCAATCTGAGCACCTATTTTAAAGTGGTGGCATTCATCACCACAGAAAATTTGGTATGTGGTAAAGCCATCTCTGGCATCATATCTAATATTATGCAAAGACAGGTCTCTTGAGGCCTGTTTTTTGTTTGTTTTGTTTTCATATTTTTGCAAAACTCACAGCATATGAACATACCTCTTATCATCCATTTTTAAGCTGGACCTGGCCTTCAAGACCTGTGAACAGAAGGCTTCTCTTCTCTCCATTTCCCTCTGCAGCCTCAAGTTCTCTTCCCTTGTGTGATGTTCCCCCTTCAGATATTGGGACATTTTCTCTGAATTTGAAAAGGCAGAGTTCTCAGTTAAACCACATTTCCCATAATCATTAGCCAAATCTTAAAAAAGGAGACTCCAGCCCAGCCCCTATGCTGCAGATGGAGAAACAAGTGTGAGACAGTCTTTCTCATTCTCATGCACACAGATGAGATCTGGATTTAAAGTTTAACCAAGTATCAAAGTTTACCAATGGGTTTACATTTACGTCACATAATTTTTGTTTGTAGTGACAATTAACACTGTAGTTTAAAAGCAGGAACTATTTGGGTTAATTCTGTATATTGTTTGCATTGGTTGTTGTTATAATTTGTTTCCCCCTAAATGATGAGGCACTAGAAACCTTCAAGGACACTATAAGTCCACAGGATAGAAACCCTACTGCTTCAGATCCATACTGATAGATGGGGAGACACACAAACAACATGAAAAAACAAGGAAACACATTGCCCCTAAGAAACCAAGATACTTCAATAACAGAATCCATCATGACTGCAGTGGAAGAAATGTCAGAGAAGGAGATTAGAATGTACATAGTTAAACTGATATGCAAAGCAACAGACGATGTAAGGAGTGAAATCAGAGAGAAAATACACTAAAAGATCACTTCAATAAAGAGAAAGAAAGATTCTGAAAAAAAAAAATCAAGCAAAAATCCTCAAAATCCCCAAAATGATGGAATCCATAAAATAAATTAAAAATTCAATAGAAAGCACAACCAATAGACAAGACCACTTGGAAGAGAGAGTTTCAGGCAATGAAGACAAAAATGTATAATTTTGAAAATAAAGTTGACCATGGAGAAAAGATATTATAAGAGACCATGTACAGAACTTCCAAGAAATAGGGGATAACATGAAAAAAAAAACAAATTAAAGATTTATTAGAAAGTATGAAGACTCAGAGGAGCCTTTCAAAGGAATGCACAAACTTTTCAGTGATATAATATCAGAAAATTCCCAAAACCTTAAGAATAAAATGGAAAACCAAATACAGGAGGCTTACAGGACCTCAAATATAAAAAATTGCAACAGACCCACCCACACCAAGACACATTATTATGAAAATGACTAACATACAGAACAAGTACAGAATCTTAACATTAACCCAAATAGTTCCTGCTATTACACAACAATGTTAATTGTCACAATAAACAAAATTATATGATCGGTTATTGCCCACAGTAAAAACAGTAAGTTTGCAAGAGGGTTTACAATTTCAAATATTTGACAGGGAGAGAACTGAAATAATGTAAGATGTGATGATTATGAGGGAAGAAGAATGAACAAAACTGAAAGAATAGAGATTGGCTATTAGTGGAGGAGAAAAAGAGAATCAAGGGAACCCATGAGAGTCACATTTAGAGGGAAACCAATCCAGATCTCAGCTGGGGGATTTCTCAATCCAGACCCTCAATGCCAGGCACTCCTAGAATAATACATACCAAGCTTTGAAAGAAAGTGGATACCAGCCAAGGATACTATACCCAGAAAAATTAAGCTTCAGAATTGACAATGAAATAAAAACCTTTCACAATAAACAAAAGTTAAAAGAATTCACATCTAGAAAACCTGAACTTTAAAACATTATTAATAAAATATTTCATAAAGAAGAAATAAAAAATAAAACTGAAAACCAGCAAAGGGATAAACTACACTACAAGAATAGTCAATGAAAGGAGAAACCAATACAAATTAAAAACCAGAAACAAATCAAAATGACAGGAATTAAAAATCACTTCTCAATAATAACATTCAATGTAAATGGCCTAAACTTATCAATCAAAAGACATAGACTGGCAGATTGGATTTAAAAACAAGCCCCAACAATATGCTGTCTCCAAAAGACTCACCTCATAGGCAAAGACATCCACAGATGAAGGTAACTGAAGGGAAAAAACATCATTCACATGGATCTCATCAGCAAGCAGGGTTTCTATCCTCATATCAGATAAAGTGGACTTCAAGCCAAAGTTAAACAGAAGGGACAAAGACACATTGCACACCATTTAAAGGAATCAAACAACAACTAGAAATAACAACCATAAATATTTATGCCCCAAACAATGGAGCATCTTCATACATCAAACAAACCCTTCTCAATTTCAAGAATCACATAGATCATAACACAATAATACTGGATGACTTTAACATGCCTCTCTCACCACTAGACAGATCTTCCAAACCTGGAATCCCGGAGCGGGAAGGGACAGCAGAGCTCACCAATTTCAACTCTCCTATTTTACACACAAGGAAAGAAAGACAAAAAGGTTAAAAGACTTCTTCAAAGTTGTGGCCTCATCCAGGCTGCCAACATTTTCCAAAACACTAATGGGCTGCCACAAAACAGAGCTGAGCTCCGATAGCATACAACACGATCTATAATTAATGACCAGAGAGAGTGCTTGGGATCACCCTTGTTTTGTATAGACAGCCTTCTCCCTCTATCCTTAATGGCCAGGAGGCTGCTAAGAGTTGTGTCATGTGAAGTTTGAGGCGTCCTTGGATTAACTTTACTAGGAAAGGTGTGAATGTTTACAGACCCACTGTCCCACTTCCTGCCTCCAGCAGGACTGCCTCTCTCATCCCGCATCACTGCACCCAAAAGTCACATACCCCTACTCCGGCCCAAGCTGCAGGTGCCAGCACCCTTATAAGAAACAAGGGACAGGATGGATCGTCCAAGTCCCAGAGGGAGCAGTTGCGGGAGGGGAGACAGGAGATGAGGGACAAGGGCAAGGGGAAAGCAGGCAGGGTTGAGGGAGGCACTGCGGCCTGCAGCGCGAGGAGGTGGGTTGCAGTGCACCAGGAGAAGCTGCCGGGCTGGCGCAAGGGGCGGATGCTCGCAGCGCACTTACCTTTGTCCTCTCCCCACAGATGCAGCAAAAGGTCCACAGGTACTTAAGCACCCGGCAGAGCAAGATGATCAAGAGGCTATCACTGGGGGCCAAAAAGAAAGAAAGTAAGTCACTATGGAGGAGGCCAGGAAAGCCCACCGCATGCTTTGGCCCCAGCTAACGCAGGGCACCTCCGTGATCACCTGGATAACGAGCCCATCCATCTTGGGCTGGTGGAACTAGGACTAGGAGGAAGAGAAGAGGGAAGAAGAAGTGGGTGAGGGAGATAGAAGTTCAGTGGAGCAGGCAAAAGGGAATGAAGGGAAGGAAAATGGGACAGAAAATGGAAAGACAGTGGAGTGAATCTGACATAACTTTTCTATGTACATATATGACTATTCCACAGTGAATCTCACCATCTTGCACACCCACAAAAAAATAATATTTTTTAAAAATAACTATGGGTAAATGGCAGAAAGATCAATAGAGGGAGGGAGCAGTGGGTGGGGGAAGGAAAGAGGAAGGAAAAGTGCTGGGGGCTGAATTAGTAGAACAAGATATATCCCATGCTTTTATAATTATGTCAAATAGAATCTACTGTCATGTAAAAAGAGACAACTTTTTAACAAAGGAAGATGCCACCAGGCTGAGATGGTTCGCCTGGATATTGTTACTCATTCTAAGACTCCTGCCTCCTCCGCCGCCGTTGCTCCTGCTGTCCCCTTGCCACCACTAGTCATAGCTACCATCTCTAGCACAAGGGCTCGGGAGCTCCTCCCACCGCCAGCACCATCCCGAACCCCACCCAACCCCCATCAGCTATGTTGCTACCATTGCTGCCACCTCAGCCACCAAGCGCTGGGAAAGGAGTGGAGAGGCCCGTGCGCCAAGGTGCAGGGTGCGCTGGACGTGCAGAATAATAAAGAGTCAGCCGCGGCGCCCCACTGGGGAAAGGGAATAGAGCGCGAGGTCCCTGCCTCGCTCTCCCGGGGATGCCACCGGCCAGAGCACCCAAAGTCAGTGCTCGCCTTGGGAAGCCAGCGCCCTGAGTCTGCGCCACCTTCGTGCGCGCCCGGAATTGGCGCAGGCACCACTGCCCTGGGCGCCGCTCTGCTAGCTAGCTGCTCTTGGCTTAGTAAGCGGCTCCGCGTTAATAACACTGAATCTAGCTGCTTCGCCCCGACGCCCCCGCGTCAGCCCGCTTCCCTGGCTGCTCTGGGCTCCCAGTCGGAGCCCCTGTGCCTACCAGGCCGCCACCTCCTGCTAATCCGTACTCCTGGGACCCAAGTCGCTGAACTTCCTCGGTCTCCACTAACTCTTCTTTTTAAATGCCTCCTTAGGCTTCTTCTCCCGGTTCTGGCTGCCTGATTGTCCAGTGCTCCCAGCTGTCACCAGGCGCAGGCCAGTTAAAGCAGGAGGGGAGAAGGCTCATGGCGCTGGCTCGCCTAGGCTCGGGCAGGGATAGGCGGGCCCCTTAGCGGGGGCTCTGCACAGGCCCCTAACCACCCCAGCGCGCAGAGTAGAGCAACCCCAGCTCAGGCTCAGGACCCATCACCTCTCTCCAAAAATGCCGCACTCACAACCCCACCAAGCGCCGCGGAGAACCCATGGAGAGGAACTGGGCGCCACGGCCAGTTTTTGCCAAAGGAGCCCCGGCTGGGGATGGGAAGGGTAGTCAGCTGTCTACTCCATCCCACAGGCTGGGTGCTCCCAAATCATTGGACTTCGACAGTAAGGAGGTCCCCACACCAGGACACTTAAGCACAGGAACCCCTAGCTTGATTTTCTCCCTGCTTCCTAGGTTCCCCAGTGTCTCACGTGTGGCTGAAGGGTAGGGCCATCTGGAAGAATGGACGGTGGTCTGAAGCCTCTGACATCAGCTGGGGATTTTTCTCCCTTTTCCTTATTAAGCAAAAGAGGCTCCTAGGAGAGTAGACAGAGATGATGGTGGAGACAGCCGGGCCCTGGTTCAGGACCCAAAGGATAATAGGTTCCTCAAAGGATCATTCTCCTTTTATTTAGTAACAGACTCCATCAATGAGGAGGGCAGCTGGGAAAGGGGTACCCTAGGCTTCATTCAAGCTCACCTTTCCTGGTGTAGGGTCTTTCCTTCTCCCCACTTGGAGGGGTCCCGCTTTCTTCAGCAGCCCCTATCCTCTGCCACCAGGGAAATTCCGCTATTGATGTTTTCACAAGCTTTGCTTTCTCTGGACACTATCCTTCCTCCTGCTACCTGCTGGACCACATGTTTTTCCAGTGCTAATTAAGACCAAGATGATCAATCACACTCTCCCCTCATTGCCCACAATGATTCCAATTAGGCTCATTGGTTTAAGCCTAATTGGAATTCTCAGGTTTCTTTCAGCTCTTCCAGTGGAGGAGACCCAAGTTAGCCTCCTTAACTGTAGGGGCCTTCTCTACCTGAATAAGGGTTATTCCTGCTCTTGCCGTTGGAGGCCTTAGGATGCAGGCGAGGAGAGGGGCCAGGCAAGGCCAAGCTGTGCAGAGTCTGAAGGAGATGTCTGAAGCTTCAACTGGATGACTAAGAATACCTTCATTGGGTTCAGTGTAAACATCTATTAGAGAAGCATTTAGGCCAAAGTTACAGGGGAAAATGGAACACAGTAAGATTTCCTGAGTAATTGGTATCCAAGAAGGAGTATGTAAAAGAGCTCCAGGTAGTACTTCCAGAAAGTAAAATTGTCTGAGTTTCCATTTTGTCATCTGATAGTACCTCCAGCCTTGTCCTTTGGGTTCTGCAGCCACTCTGACATATCAGTCCCATGCATGCAAAAATCCTGGGTCTTTTACCCAGGAGGGCCCCAAGGACAGCCAGGCTATGGAGTCTCCAGGGCACAGCAGAGCTCCTCCATCCTGCATCCTGGGGTGGGGGAGTTGGCCTTAGAAGTGCTGTGGGGAGGTTCAGGGTGACTGCAGCATTGAGGTTCCTTTTACTTTTTTAGCTTTTGAAATGGCCACACTTTGCTGTCTTTGTGTCTCTCTATAGGCAAAGAAAGTTAAGGACTTTCCTTAAACCAGGTACAAGGTTTTAAATTTTAAAACAAAATCCCTGTGTATTTTTTTAAAAAAAAAAAAGCAGCAAAGGATAAGACTATCTCTCCAATGGGGTATGACACCTCTAGAATGGATTTCCTCACTTGCAAAATTGAACTTCTGCAAACAACAGGCCCTCTGGGTTCTTCCTAGATGACTCCAACATCTTGGGCCCCTGTGCAATGCCAGTATCAGGGCTGTCAGCAAAAGGATACTGGTCTTCTATCTCCCAGTGGCAAAATCCACAGCCCTGTCTCTCCTCCATCACATTCGTCACCTCAGTATCCTTTGAGAAGTGCTGGAAGGCCCCTCAGACACCACGCCATTGTCATCACGCCTGACGTTACTGATTGAAACTTTTAGCAACTTCTGCATCCAAAACTACCCCTTTGTGGGGATTCATCAGAGACGTTCACTGTCAAACTCAATATCTTCTGTCCCCACAATCCCTAGTCCCTCACCAGCTCCGTGCCTGGTAGGTGTTGAAAGAAAACACCACCCTCCACTGGGGACAGATGACATCAGGCCCAGCTCTCTCCAGCCACTTCCACTCTGTCCAAAAACTTCTGTGCCTTGTTCAGAGAACCTGGCAACTGGTCTTGCCAGTGTAGGAAGAGGCCCTGCCTCGACCCAATGGATCCTCAAACTTCAAAGGAACCTTAGACATTTTCCATTGGTTGTGTTCCCTCATTTATAGAACTGGAATAAAAGCAGGGACTGTGTGTCTACCTCAAAAAGTTACACATAAGTATCGTGAGGCAGCCAGCACGTCGCCAGGGTAATTTTTCCTTCAGGAGAGGATAAGGCACCTGAGACAATAGAGTCTGAAATAGCTATCGAAGAAATAAGAGCCAAAGTTAGAACTAGTTTTAAGGGAGCACCTGATAAGTCCAGCCCACATAGGAGCTGGAGCTGAACAGCTAGAAAATGTCTCTGGTGGTTTATTAAGGTTTAAGGGGTGGAGTCTTTCTTCATGATGTTTTGCAGTCAACAGATTGATTGGCATCTTTGCAGGCCACACCCATCTCTGAGAGGTTGTGTGGCTCTGTGGCTGCAGCAGGTCATCTCCGGTGCTGTGTGGGACTTGTTGGCAGAGTTGATAGGAGCTCACATGAGTCTGAGCGGTCTTAACCAGCAGGTTTGCCGCTGGAAGTTCCCAGATACCAGATTTTCCTATTCACTGGCTGCGATGCCGGTTTGGTCCATACATAGTCCATGCATGACTCTCAACATATAAGGATTGCCGCAGTCCGGCTGCAGCAAAATGTTTTTGTGTTTTCTTTCAAACTGTTACTGGGCACAGGGAGCAAGAGCCTGAGAGACTGTGCCTCCAGGTCAGGTTTGGATTTGGGCTCTCGCAGTGGCGTCCCGCTCCCCGGGCGGGGGGCGGGGAAGAGCCCACTGCCGCTGCTTGGAAAAACCTTGCTGCGCCATGAGCGTTTTGCGCATGTGGCAGCCGCCTCGCGCCGATTCACGCACCCTCCGGTAAGGAAAAGTATTCAGTAATAGCCTTTTGCTGCAACTTTTTTCCTGATAATCCTTCCTCCTCTGATAATCTTTCTTCTTCTGAACTTTCTGTTTCTTTCTGACTAGAGTTCCTGGGCTTCCATCAACACATGCCCTAACTGCTCTTGGTTCCACTGGGGTGCCTCCTTCCCTTAGTAATTTACTTCTCACCCCTTCCATATTTTCATCACAAAGAGAATACAATATTTCAAGACAAAACAAGACACAAACATACTGTATCAATCTTCTCCATTTTCTCAAAATGGCCATTTTTCCTCTCGCCCTATCTGCCTAGGGATGAGCAGATTTGCTCCCGTTCTATCTATGGACGGGCAGCTTTTTTTTGTCAACTTACCCCCGAGTGTCCCGGGGCTCCCCGTACGGGCCACCATCTGCCGCAGTCCGGCTGCAGCAAAATAACCAGAGGGGACAAATAACTTGTGTACGTTGATACGGCAGGAGTGGAAGCCGTTTATTGCAGGACAGGAGCAGTATTTATACATTCCACACAGCTTATCTAATTAGCATAAACTAGATACATCAGTCAACCAATAAGGAATCTCCACACTTAATGGCTCGCTGGTGTTACTTCACAAACCACTCCCTCTGGCATTTTGCCAGGCCATCCAGACTTGCTTACAGACTCTAACATTTCTCTGGCAAAATGTCAGGCGCCATCCTGACTTGTTTACAGACTCTAACAAGGATGACAAAGAAAAACACAATACAGATCTTGGCTGTGGTTACTATGACCTGAAAAAGTGGACAGATTCCACACACCATACACCCAGACTCATGTGTGTGCATGCAGCCTGCTCTGCAGGACATGCAAGGAGGTGGGATTGTGAGCCCCTTCCCACCTTTGCTATCTGCATCCCACAGGCCCCTCAGCTGGGATGAGGAATGACGCAAGGTAATACAGTTGCATCTGCACTCTGCTGTGACCTTGACACTGCACTCAGAAGGCCCCAAGGACAGCCCGGCTATGGAGTCTCCAGGGCACAGCAGAGCTCCTCCATCCTGCACGGGGTCTCAGGCCCTGTCACCCATAGCCACTCATTGTCTCTCCACTCCCTGGATGACCTGGAAAATGGAAGGAGTACAGAGAACCACCTGCAAATAGTCCCAGGTTGGGTACTGAGTGCCATTGTATAAGAACCAAAACTAAAACAAAAGTAGAAACTCCTCTCTCTATTCTAAAAACAATATAGGACACCTATCTGTTTCTAACTATATTTAAAAGCCTCCCAGGAAGGAAAGCAGCCTCTTTCCAAGCTGCACTTGTATCTGTGGCAGCTTTCAAAGCAAACCAGAGGTTTCAAGTTTCTTAAGTATTCTAATCTGAACAATCCTAACTGACTTAAGGGAAATAAAATAAGTGCTTAAACATACAGATTAAAAAAGCGGAATGATTAAAAGCCAACAAGGACCTTTATTTACCTAAGTGTTGACCCAGGATCACAATTATTGTGTACTGGATTTTCTTTTTCCCCAGCCTGGACCCAGTTCCACTACTCACACTAATCTTGGCTGCTTCTGCTCTAGAGAAGCCAGGTGGTGACTCTTTAAGTGATCTAACGCCCTCTTGTGGCTGTTGGTAGCACACCACTGTTGGTCAACCTTGAAACCGGAAGAGGGACACAGATTCAGGCAACCAATGATCAAAGGTTACAAAATTTCACTTAGGAATTCGTTTAAGAGATCTACTGTATAACCCAGAGACTGAAATTATACTTCAAAGTATACAATGTATGCTCGAAAGAGAATAAATGCTAGGTTTTCTCAGCACAAATAATTGATAAAATGCAAATATATATATACACATACATATACACATACACACACACACACACACACATTTGCTTTATTTAACCATTCCACAGTGTGTGTGTGTTTCAAAATGTCATGTTGTACTTCATAAAACACACAACCTCTGTGAGTTTAAAAAATAAATAATGAAAAAAGGGGGAGGATGACCACCACAATAATATTAACCATTCAGTTACCAGATCTACCAGAAGATAAACTGTTGGGATGAAGGCAGTGAATGATGTTCATATCATTACAGGATTGGATGTCAGCTCTTAGCTGAAATGATCATTGATGTTCCCACCCTTGCTTAAACAGTCAACAGTACTCCCTTTTCTTATCTCCATTAGTTTCGCTAATCACTTTATGATATAATTAAGAGCGATAGCTACTCTCCCGTTTTACAGATAAGGAAACTGAGGCTTAGATCTGTGCATTACTTGACATGACAGGAGAATCTGCAACTGCTGGAACAATTTGTGCCTTTGTGATTTATAATGAAGGAGACAGACTTCCGAGGCCCAACACTCAAAACTAGGTCCCAGGGTCTCTGAATGACAAAAGAGAACCCTGGTTCCGGAGATGGAGAGAGGACAGAGAATAGGCTTTAAGCAGTTTTGTTTCCTTATTTCCTTATTTCTTTTTTCTTTCTTTCTTTTTGCTATAAGAGTAACTTCATTTTAATGTTTTCATTCAAGAATTATTTTTATTATCTCTCCACAAGGGAGCTATAAAAGCACCTGTAAAAACATTGAAAAAGCACTTTAAAACATGGACTGATACTGGGAAGTGATGGGGCACACCTGTAATCCCAGCAACTCAGGAGGCTAAGGCAGGAGTTATCACAAGTTTGAGGCTAGCCTCAGCAATGTGGTGTGCCCTAAGCAACTTGGCCAGACCCTGTCTAAATAATAATAATAGTAATAATAATAATAATGGCTGGGGATGTAGTTCAGTGATAAAGCTCCTATAGGTTCAATTCCTCCAGTACCAAAAAAAAAAAAAAAAAGTAAAATGAAATAAAATCCTGCACTGATATAATACAACTGTGATTTACAACTAAGAATAAAATGATAAATTCTATGAGATAGAATTTCTGAATGATTTTGATGGGAATTCACTAGAAGTAATCAGAAAGATTTAAGGATTTTATTTTTCAGCCTGGGAATAGAGCACATGCTTAGCATATTCAAGGTTCAGTATTTGATCCTCAGCACCAAAACAAAACGAACAAAAATATTCCTATTTCAACCCTCAATCAAGTTTTGAAAAGCAATACTTTATTTTTTAGTGTACTACTCATTTGTTATTATGACTTTAAGGATACCAAAGAAAGAAGAACAAAGGGAAATAGTGCTTCTTTTTTTTTTTCTACAAGGTCTGACTCATCACTGTAACAACACTGAAGTAGTTTCTTTAATTTGGAGATCAAAAAGCTCACGTTTTCTGTGCTTAGAGAAACTATTGGTTTTCCTAATGTGTGTCTTCACTTGTTATTATATCCTTTAGGTAAAAAGTCTGTTTCATTAATCCAAGGGGTAACTATAGACCTGCCATCTATAGAAGGATCCTAATAACAGTTATAGACATGTAATGTGCTTTGTCTTTTTATTGGGTTTTTGTTCTTTTTTATTATTTTATTTGTTCTTTTTAGTTGTACATGACAGTATGTTTTGACATATTTATACAAACATGGAATATGTCTTTTTCTAATTAGGATCCCAGGCTTCTGAATATACATGATGTGGAGATTCATATGTGTACATATTCATACATCTACATAGAAAAGTCATCTTAGATGCATTCCACTGTCTTTCCTGTTCCTGCTCCCCCTTCCCTTCATTCCTTTTGTCTAATCCAATGAACTTCTATTCTCCCCCCGCACACACACACACCTTACTGTGTGTTAGCATCCACATATTAGAGAGAGCATTCAACTTTTGTTTTGGGGGCACACTCTTTATGTCACTTAGCATGATAGTCTCCATATTCATTCAATTTCATCATTCTCTAAGGCTGAGTAATATTTCATGTGTATATATATAAGACATGTTCTTTATCCATTCATCTGTTGAAGGGCACATTTGTTGGTTCCATAGCTTAGCTATTGTGATTTGAGCTCCTATAAACCCTAATGTGGCTGTGTCACTGTAGTATGCTGATTTTAAGTCCTTTGGCTATATGCCAAGCATTAGGATAATGGTCAAACAGTGGTTCCATTCCAAGTTTTCTGAGGAATCTCCATACTGCTTTCCAGAGTGATTGCACCAATTTGCAGTGCCACCAGCAATGTATGAGTGTACTCTTTTCCCCACAGCATTTGCTGTTGCTTGTATTCTTGATAATTGCCATTCTTACTGGAGTGAGGTGAAATATCAAGGGAGTTTTAATTTGCATTTCTCTAATGGCTAGAGATGTTGAACATTTTTTCATATATTTGTTGACTGTGTATTTCTTCTTTGAGAAGTGTCTGTTTAGTTCTTTTGCCCATTAATTGTCTGAATTATTTGTTTACTTGGTGTTAAGCTTTTTGAGTTCTTTGCATATCCTGGAAATTAATGCCTTATCTAAGGTGTGAGTGGCAAAGATTTTCTCCCATTCTGTAGGCTCTCTATTCACATTCTTGATTTGTATGAAGAAGCTTTTTAGTTTGATGCCATACCATTTATTGACTCTTCATTTTACTTCTTGCACTTTAGAGGTCTTGTTATGGAAGTTGGTTCCTAAGCTGATATGATAGAGAATCAGGCCTACATTTTTTTTCTAGTAGGCACAGGGTCTCTGGTCTAATGCCTAGGTCCTTAATCCACTTTGAGTTGAGTTTTGTGCAGGGTGAGAGATAAGGATTTAATTTCATATGTTTCTAGAATTTTGACAATGTCTTCAAGATTTTCTATTATATTCGAGTATAAATTTTCAAAGTAGTTTCTGATTATCTGCTGTATATCAGTAGTGTCTGTGTTGATATTTCCTTTTTAATCACAAATATTAATAATTTGTGTTTTTCCCTTTTTTTCTTTTTTTAAATTTTTATTGTTGGTTGATCAAAACATTACATAGTTCTTGATATATCATATTTCACACTTTGATTCAAGTGGGTTATGAACTCCCATTTTTACCCCGTATACAGATTGCAGAATCACATCACTTACACATCCATTGATTTACATATTGCCATACTAGTGTCTGTTGTATTCTGCTGCCTTTTCTATCCTCTACTATCCCCCCTCCCCTCCCCTCCCCTCTTCTCTCTCTACCCCCTCTACTGTAATTCATTTCTCCCCCTTGTATCTTTTCCCTTTCCCCTCACTTCCTCTTGTATGTAATTTTGTATAACCCTGAGGGTCTCCTTCCATTTCCATGCAATTTCCCTTCTCTCTCCCTTTCCCTCCCACCTCTCATCCCTGTTTAATGTTAATCTTCTTCTCATGCTCTTCGTCCCTACTCTGTTCTTAGTTACTCTCCTTATATCAAAGAAGACATTTGGCATTTGTTTTTTAGGGATTGGCTAGCTTCACTTAGCATAATCTGCTCTAATGCCATCCATTTCCCTGTAAATTCTATGATTTTGTCATTTTTTAATGCAGAGTAATACTCCATTGTGTATAAATGCCACATTTTTTTAATCCATTCGTCTATTGAAGAGCATCTAGGTTGGTTCCACAGTCTTGCTATTGTGAATTGTGCTGCTATGAACATCGATGTAGCAGTGTCCCTGTAGCATGCTCTTTTTAGGTCTTTAGGGAATAGACCAAGAAGGGGAATAGCTGCGTCAAATGGTGGTTCCATTCCCAGCTTTCCAAGAAATCTCCATACTGCTTTCCAAATTGGCTGCACCAATTTGCAGTCCCACCAGCAATGTACAAGTGTACCCTTTTCCCCACATCCTCGCCAGCACTTGTTGTTGTTTGACTTCAGAATGGCTGCCAATCTTACTGGAGTGAGATGGTATCTTAGGGTGGTTTTGATTTGCATTTCTCTGACTGCTAGAGATGGTGAGCATTTTTTCATGTACTTGTTGATTGATTGTATGTCCTCCTCTGAGAAGTGTCTGTTCAGGTCCTTGGCCCATTTGTTGATTGGGTTATTTGTTATCTTATTGTCTAATTTTTTGAGTTCTTTGTATACTCTGGATATTAGGGCTCTATCTGAAGTGTGAGGAGTAAAGATTTGTTCCCAGGATGTAGGCTCCCTATTTACCTTTCTTTTGCTGAGAAAAACCTTTTTAGTTTGAGTAAGTCCCATTTGTTGATTCTAGTTATTAACTTTTGTGCTATGGGTGTCCTATTGAGGAATTTGGAGCCCGACCCCACAGTATGTAGATCGTAGCCAACTTTTTCTTCTATCAGACGGCGTGTCTCTGATTTGATATCAAACTCCTTGATCCATTTTGAGTTAACTTTTGTGCATGGTGAGAGAAAAGGATTCAGTTTCATTTTGTTGCATATGGATTTCCAGTTTTCCCAGCACCATTTGTTGACGATGCTATCCTTCCTCCATTGCATGCTTTTAGCCCCTTTATCAAATATAAGATAGTTGTAGTTTTGTGGATTGGTTTCTGTGTCCTCTATTCTGTACCATTGGTCCATTCGCCTGTTTTGGTACCAGTACCACGCTGTTTTTGTTACTATTGCTCTGTAGTATAGTTTGAAGTCTGGTATCGCTATACCGCCTGATTCACACTTCCTGCTTAGCATTGTTTTTGCTATTCTGGGTCTTTTATTTTTCCATATGAATTTCATGATTGCTTTCTCTATTTCTACAAGAAATGCCGTTGGGATTTTGATTGGCATTGCATTAAACCTATAGAGAACTTTTGGTAATATCGCCATTTTGATGATGTTAGTTCTGCCTATCCATGAACAGGGTATATTTTTCCATCTTCTAAGATCTTCTTCTATTTCTCTCTTTAGGGTTCTGTAGTTTTCATTGTATAAGTCTTTCACCTCTTTTGTTAGGTTGATTCCCAAGTATTTTATTTTTTTTGAGGATATTGTGAATGGAGTGGTTGTCCTCATTTCCATTTCAGAGGATTTGTCGCTGATATACAGGAATGCCTTTGATTTATGCGTGTTGATTTTATATCCTGCCACTTTGCTGAATTCATTTATTAGCTCTAATAGTTTCTTTGTAGACCCTTTTGGGTCTGCTAGGTATAGAATCATGTCACCTGCAAATAGTGATAATTTAAGTTCTTCTTTTCCTATTTTTATGCCTTTAATTTCTTTCGTCTGTCTAATTACTCTGGCCAGTGTTTCGAGAACTATGTTGAACAGAAGTGGTGAGAGAGGGCATCCCTGTCTTGTTCCAGATTTTAGAGGAATGCCTTCAGTTTTTCTCCATTCAGAATGATGCTAGCCTGAGGCTTAGCATAGATTGCTTTTACAATATTGAGGTATGTTCCTGTTATTCCTAGTTTTTCTAGAGTTTTGAACATAAAGGGATGCTGTATTTTGTCGAATGCTCTTTCTGCATCTATCGAGATGATCATATGGTTCTTATTTTTAAGTCTATTGATGTGGTGAATAATATTTATTGATTTCCATATATTGAACCAGCCTTGCATCCCAGGGATGAATCCTACTTGATCATGGTGTACAATTTTTTTGATATGTTTTTGTATCCAATTTGCCAGAATTTTATTGAGGATTTTTGCATCTAGGTTCATTAGAGATATTGGTCTGTAGTTTTCTTTCTTTGAAGTGTCTTTGTCTGGTTTAGGAATCAGGGTGATGAATGAATTTGGAAGTTCTCCCTCTTTTTCTATTTCCTGAAATAGCTTGAAAAGTATTGGTATTAGTTCCTCTTTAAAGGTTTTGTAAAACTCTGCTGTATACCCATCCGGTCCTGGGCTTTTCTTAGTTGGTAGTCTTTTGATGGTTTCTTCTATTTCCTCAATTGATATTGGTCTGTTTAGGTTGTCTATATCCTCCTGACTCAATCTGGGCAGATCATATGACTTAAGAAATTTATCGATGCCTTCACTATCTTCTATTTTATTGGAGTATAAGGATTCAAAATAATTTCTGATTATCTTCTGTATTTCTGAAGTGTCTGTTGTGATATTGCCTTTTTCATCCCGTATGCTAGTAATTTGAGTTCTCTCTCTTCTTCTCTTCATTAGCATGGCTAAGGGTCTGTCGATTTTATTTATTTTTTCAAAGAACCAACTTTCAGTTTTGTCAATTTTTTCAATTGTTTCAATTTCATTAATTTCAGCTCTGATTTTAATTATTTCTTGCCTTCTACTTCTTTTGCTGTTGTTTTGCTCTTCTTTTTCAAGGATTTTGAGATGAAGTATGAGATCATTTATTTGTTGGTTTTTTCTTTTTTTAAGGAATGAACTCCAAGCAATGAATTTTCCTCTTAGAATTGCTTTCAATGTGTCCCATAGATTCCGATATGTTGTGTCTGTGTTTTCATTTATCTCTAAGAATTTTTTAATTTCCTCCTTGATGTCTTCTATAACCCATTGATCATTCAGTAACCTATTGTTCATTCTCCAAGTGATGCATGATTTTTCCTTCCTTCTTTTATCGTTGATTTTCAGTTTCATTCAATTATGATCAGATAAGATGCCTGGTATTATCTCTACTCCTTTATATTGTCTAATAGTTGCCCTGTGACATAATATATGATCTATTTTTGAGAAGGATCCATGTGCTGCTGAGAAAAAAGTGTAACTGCTTGATGTTGGGTGGTATATTCTATATATGTCAATTAAGTCTAGGTTATTAATTGTGTTATTGAGTTCTATAGTTTCCTTATTCGACTTTTGTTTGGAAGATCTGTCCAGTGGTGAGAGAGGTGTGTTGAAGTCTCCCATGATTATTGTATGGTGGTCTATTAGACTCTTGAACTTGAGAAGAGTTTGTTTGATGAACATAGCTGCACCATTGTTTGGGGCATATATATTTATGATTGTTATGTCTCGTTGGTGTATGGTTCCCTTGAGCAGTATGTAGTGTCCCTCTTTATCCCTTTTGATTAACTTTGGCTTGAAATCTATTTTATTTGATATGAGTATGGACACTCCTGCTTGTTTCCAAAGTCCATATGAGTGATATGATTTCTTCCAACCTTTCACCTTCAGTCTATGTATGTCTTTTCCTACCAAATGCGTCTCCTGTAGGCAGCATATTGTTGGGTCTTGTTTTGTGATCCATTCTACTAGCCTGTGTCTCTTAATTGGTGAGTTTAAGCCATTAACATTTAGGGTTATTATTGAGATATGGGTTGTTCTTCCAGCCATATTTGTTTATTTATGTTACTAAACATGGTTTGTTTTCCTCTTTGATTATTCCCCCCCCTTTACTGTCCTACCTCCCACTCTTGGTTTTCATTGTTATTTTCCATTTCCTCTTCCTGTAATGTTTTGCCGAGGATGTTTTGAAGAGATGGTTTTCTAGCTGCAAATTCTTTAAACTTTTGTTTATCGTGGAAGGTTTTAATTTCATCTTCCATCCTGAAGCTTAATTTCGCTGGATACACAATTCTTGGTTGGAACCCATTTTCTTTCAGTGTTTGAAATATGTTATTCCAGGATCTTCTAGCTTTCAGAGTCTGTGTTGAAAGATCAGCTGTTATCCTGATTGGCTTACCCCTAAATGTAATCTGCTTCCTTTCTCTTGTAGCTTTTAAAATTCTCTCCTTATTCTGTATGTTGGGCATCTTCATTATAATGTGTCTAGGTGTGGATCTCTTATGATTTTGCACATTCGGCGTCCTGTAGGCTTCTAGGATTTGGGATTCTGTCTCATTCTTCAAGTCTGGGAAGTTTTCTCATATTATTTCATTGAATAGATTGCTCATTCCTTTGGTTTGGACCTCTATACATTCCTGTATCCCAATGACTCTTAAGTTTGGTCTCTTTATGTTATCCCATATTTCTTGGATGTTCTGCTCATGGTTTCTTAACAGTCTTGCTGAGCTGTCTATGTTCTTTTCAAGTTGAAATACTTTATCTTCATTGTCTGATGTTCTATCTTCTAAGTGTTCTACTCTGCTGGTAGTATTCTCCATTGAGTTTTTAAGTTGGTTTATTGCTTCCTGCATTTCTAGGATTTCTGTTTGTTTGTTTTTTATAACCTCTATCTCCCTGTATAGTTGATCTTTTGCTTCTTGGATTTGTTTATGTAATTCACTGTCGAAGTGATCTTTCGTTGTCTGATTTTGCTGTCTAATGTCTTCCTTGAGACTCCAGATCATCTGAAGCATATATATCCTGAATTCTTTATCTGACATTCCATCTGCTGCAGCTATTACCTCTTCTAAAGTTGAGTTGACCTGCGTTGCTTGTGGTCCTTTCTTTCCTTGTCTTTTCATACTGCTCGCGTTTCTTTCTGCTTGGTGAAACTGTTGTGTTATTGAAATTTCCCCCTATATATTTATATTGCTCTTGTATAGTTGAAAAGTCTCCCTTGCAGGGGCAGGCAGCGGCTGTGCTCCTCCTCCAGTTGGGGTGATCTGTCTACCATGCTGCCGGGTCACTGGGCCTGTTCTGCCGGTCGGTCGCAGGTCTGCCTACCTTGCAGGCACGGGCGGCGGCTCTGCTCTGCCCTTACTCCAATTGGGGTGACGTGACTCTCCCTTTTTGTCTTGGTTAGCTTGGTTAAGGGTTTGTCAGTTTTATTTATTTATTTCAAAGAATAAACTTCTTATTTTATTGATTTTTTAAAATATTTTTTGTTTAAATTTCATTGTTGTTAGCTCTGATTTTAATTATTTCCTGTCTTCTACTGATTTTAGCAGTGATTTGTTCTTTTTCTAAGGCCTTGAGATATGTTAGATTATTTATTTGTTGACTTTGTATTCTTTTAATGAAGGAGCTCAATGCTATAAACTTTGCTCTTAGAACTGCCTTCATAGTGTCCCAGAGATTTTGATATGTTTTATCACTATTCTCACTTACCTGTAAGTATTTTTTTCACCCCTGATTTCTTCTGCTACCCAGCCATCATTTAGTGTTATTTAGTCTCCAGGTATTAGAGTAGTTTCTTTAATTTTATTATTGATTTCTAATTTCACTCCATTATGATCTAATAGAATGCAAGGCATTATCTCTATTTTTTTTTGTGTGTTCCTAAAAATGGTCTATTTTAGAGAAGGATCCATGTGCTGCTGAGAAGAAATGCAGTCATTGATGGATGAAATATCCTTTATATGCCTGTTAACTTTAAATTATTAATCATATTTTTTAGTTTTATAGCATTTTGTTTGGAAGATCTGTCCAGTGATGAGAGAGGCATGTTAAAGTCACCCAGGATTATTGCATTGTGGTTTTTTTGCTTCAAGAAATTAAGAAAGGTTTGTTTGATGTATGTAGATGCTCCATTGTTTGGGGACATAAATATTTGTGGTTTTTATTTCTTATTGTTGTATGATTCCCTTAAGCAGTATGAAACGTCCATCTTTGTCCCTTCTTATTAACTTTGGCTTGAAGTCCACTTTATCTGATATGAGGATGGAAACCCCTGCTTGTCCATAAAATCCATGGGATTTTTTTATTTTTAGTCTGTGGATGTCTTTGCCTATGAGGTGAGTCTCTTGGAGACAGCATATTTTGGGGTCTTGTTTTTTAACGTAATCTGCCAATCTCTGTCTTTTGATTGATGAGTTTAGGCCATTTACATTCAATGTTATTATTGAGAAATGATTTTTATTCCCTATTATTTTTATTTATTTCTGGTTTTTAATTTGTATTAGTATCTCCCTTGATTGATTATTCTACTAGTGTATTTCCTCCATTTGCTGGCTTTCAATTCTATTCTTCACTTCCTCTTCATGAGATTTTTATTGATTTATATGTTTTGCAGGCCTCCTTTGCCAGCTCCCTGTCCTGGATTCTGATCTGAGCCAGAGCACCTTATGGGAAACAGAGCCCTGCCTCTTGCCTGGGCTCCTTGCTCTCCCTGGGTGCTTGGTCCTGCACCAGGAACCCTGAAACCTGGAGGTGGCCCTGGGCTTGGAGCTTGACTGCGCCCTGCTTCATCCCCTGCCTTCCCTCCCAAGTCTTGTCCACTGTCCTGGGCTTCCTGCCCAAGCCATGGCCCTTGGCTCTTTGTTCCCCGGCCTGGCTCCTCGCTTGAGCCTCTGGTGGCACTCCTTGTTCTGTGCTTTTCAGAGCTTTGTCTGAGGGCCCCTTGCTGGTTATAGTACAGACTTTCTAGTTGTGAATTCTTTTAACTTTTGTTTATTGTGAAAGGTTTTTATTTCATCTTCAAATCTTTTTTTAATCTTTATTTATTTATTTTTTATGTGGTGCTGAGGATCAAACCCAGGGCCTCACATGTGCTAGGTGAGCACTCTACCACTGAGCCACAACCCCAGCCTCTCATCTTCAGTTCTGAAGCTTAATTTTGCTGAGTCTAGTGTTCTCGGTTGGCATCCATTTTCCTTCAGACTTGGTATATATTATTCCAAGACCTCTCAGCTTTTAGAGTCTGAATTAAGAAATCAGCTGAAATCTGGATTGGTATATCTCTAAATATGACCTGTCATTTTTCTCTAACAGTTTTTAAAATTCTATTCTTTATGTTAAGCACTTTCATAGTAATTGCCATGGTGCGAGTCTGTTGTAATTTTGTATATTTGGGGTCCTGTGAGCTTCCTGTTTTGATTTTCCATTTTATTGTTAAGTTTTGAGAAATTTTCTGATATTATTCCTTTGAAGAGATTGTGCATTTTTTTGTTTGTGATTCAGAGTCTTCATCTAAGATTTAGCCCTCTAAATCTTAAGTTAGTTTTTTTCATGTTATTCCATATTTCTTGGAAGTTCTGTTCATAGTCTCTTAATACCTTTTCTCCATGGTCAACTGTATTTTCCAAAACAAATGTTATATTGATGTGTGTGTGTATCACATTATATATTATATATTTTGTCTTTGTTGCCTGAAACTCTATCTTCTAAGTGGTCTAGTCTGCTGGTGATGATTTCCATTGAATTCTTAATTTGGCTCATTGATTTCTTCATCTCAGGGATCTCCAATTGGTTCATTCTCAGAATATCTATTTCTTTCTGCAATGATTTTGTATTTCCTCTGATTTCACTCCTTACACTGTCTTTTACCTCATGGATCAATTTAACCGTGAACCTTCTAAATTCCTTCTCTGACATTTCTTACACTGTGGTGTCAATAGGCATTTTTGTTTGTTTGTGGTGGCTTGTTTTCTTGCTTTATCATGTTGTTTGTATGTCTACCCATCCAACAGTATGAACTGAGGTAGTAGAATTTCTACCCTGTGTATTATAGTGTCCCTAAAGGCTTCCAGAGACAAATAATAACAACAAACAATGCAAACAATATATGGCATTAATCCAACTAATTCCTGCTATGATATCTACAATGTTAATTGCCAAAATAAAGAAAATATGATCAAATCATCTACTGACAACAGTAAAAACAGTAAATAGGCTTTGCAATTTGGAAAGGTGGAACAGGGAGAATATAGAAGAGATGTGATGATTATGAGTGGGGAGGAGAGAAAATAGAAGCAAAAAAATTAAAGGAATAGGAGCAGAGAGGACAATAGAGTTTGGCAGGAGAAAAGAGAAAGAGAACAGGGGGAACAGACCAAGCCATGAAAAATTATTACCTCCAAAAACTGCTAGACATGAAAAAAAAGAGACAAATATGTATAAATATCTATGAACCATTCAGCTCACAATTAAACCTCCCCCCCCCAAAAAAAAAAGAAGAAGAAGAGAAAAAAATTCTTAATGAAAAGTAAGGAATTGTTTCTGTTGCAGTGGTAAAAAGTTGTCAATGAGAATATATGTTCTTTGTCTATTCCCAAACATCTTTCTTTCCATTTTTCTTCTTCTTCTTTTTTTTTTTTTTTTGGAGGGGTGGTGGTCCACCGGGAATTGAACTCAGGGGCATTTGGCCACTGAGCTCCATCCCAGCCCTTTTTTGTATTTTACTCAGAGACAGGGTCTCTCTAAGCTGATAAGCTTCTCACTGTTGCTGAGGCTGACTTTGAACTCTCAATCCTCCTGCCTCAGCCTCTCAAGCTGCTGGGATCACAGGCAAGCGCCACCCGCCCACCTTTTCCATTTCTTCTTGAGGTATGCAGTGTGTACTACTGATGGTACTGGCCGCAGGCTGTCAAATCCTTTTTCTTTTTGTGCTGCTCCTCAAGTTGCTAATTGAGGTTCAAAAATTCTTGGGGTCCCTCCAGGGCAGAGCGAGATAAGTGGACTGGAAAGTGACGTCTGTCCCAGCCTCGGGTGGGCCTGCTGTCATGATCTGCGAGAGGGTCCCCTGGGCAGTTTCTGAAGGCAGGGTTTGGATGTAGATAGGCTCAAGGTTCTTCCCTGAATGGCGATTGTTATGAAGATTTGAAATTAGCGCACCTCTGCACCTCGGGGCCTAGCACCTGCTGGCCCACCTGGGAGACAGCACCCCAGGAGTCTCCCCTGGGCTCCACTCATTCCTCAGAGGAGCCAATCCTTCGCCCCCTCCATCACCCACAGACCCCACCTTTTTTGGACTCTCTGACTCACTCCTCAAACTTAGTCACTCTTGTCCCTGCCTTTTCAAGTTCCTGGACAGTGTGGCCCTCCCAGCAGGACTCACCAGCCCTGGGACTCAAAGGGCGGAAGGCAGCCAGGTGGGTTTCCACTACCCATGTTTCCCTGTGTAAAACCATCTCCCTGTCCAAATTTCTCCTAGTCACACCCTGTGCCCTGCAGCAGGCATCTTCCTGGCCATGAGCTCAGCTCAGTCTTGCCGGGACTCAGCTCCCAGAGCTACTTGCTGCCACAGTGTAGCTGCAAGATGCTCCTTCCTCAGTTCTCTGCAGGCAGCTGGAAGAGGCACAGAGAGTTTTTCCTGCATGAGGATATTGTGCAGCACAGTTTCTGGGTCCAGCCAGCAGTGTCTGTGATCACTGATCTCTCTGTGGCAAGACCGGCAAGGGGTCTCCTCAAAATGCAATTCCCTTTATTCTGCTATCCCTCCCAGTTTCTCAGTAAGGTGGGTGGGGAGAAAAAAGGATTTTTATGGGGAATTAATACTGGACATTCAAAGCAGCTCAGGGACTCAGGAGGTTGGATACAAAAAAAAAATCCTGCGGTGCTGCTGGCAGCTGCTGGAGCTGACCCTCTACTGAGCCCTTTCATGCACTGAAGTGCTCTTCTTTTATTTTTTCCCTTATGTTTTAAATAAAAATACAAATATACATATAGCAAAAAAATGCATGTTGGACAGAAAGATGTGAATAATATAAATATTCTCCTCCCATAACATGCCAGAGCTCCTATTTTCAAACTCCTTAACAGTCGCATGAGTAACGCCAACTCCAGTTGACCTCGAAGTCTTTTCCCATCACCTTTGGCACTGTGGTGATGGTTTCCTATAATACCTGTGCTACAGAGAAAGCCGTGCTGTCTTCTTCATAAACAAAATTTAAAGGACAGCACGCACACACTGCTCTGGGGCAGCAAAATCCAGGCAGCACCTCAGACGCAGATCCAGTTGGGGCTCAGGAGAGTCCCAGGTGATGTGGGAGACTCTGCTGCAAAGCTCAGCCCAGCCCTTCTTGAACCTTGGACCCCCTTCCCAATGCACATCCTTGGGGAAGAGGGTGGCTGGGCCCTGTAAGGAGAGGAGATAGGCACCCTAAAAGAGGCAAACTGGAAATGCTTCTGGCGCCGCTGGAGGGGCCTCAGTGGGCCTGGGCTTGCCCACTGATGTCTACACCATGAGTAAATTGAATAGGTATCCTTCTTGCCAGGCAGCCCCGGGGTACTTGCTTGCCAAGAGAACCATGCACTTCTGCAGCTTTATTTATTTATATGTGGTGCTGAGAAACCCAGTGCCTCACACATGCTAGGCAAGCACTCTACTACTGAACCCCAACCCTAGCTCCTCTTCTGCAGCGTTTTGATCTCCTTAATCCACCTGCATCTTGGACTGTTGATAGAAGCACATAGGGAGGATCTGTGCTCTCTGGGGGCCTCAGGCTTACGCCTCCAGCCCAGCTTGGCTGTGCAGAAGGTCCTGGCACTGGGCTCCACAGCACCTGCTTGGCCTTCTGGGTTGGGGGACTGAAGGGGGGGTCAGAGTGCCCTGACCACGTGGTGTGGAGGAGCTGATGCTTTGCCTCCATCCAAGCCCCTGTGTTTCCCTCTTCATATTAATTTCTACTTATAAGAATAACTCAGAACTACTGAAAGGAATTTGGAATATAAAAGTTTCATGCAAGAATATAAAAGATACCTGGTACCCTACCACCCACTGATAACACTCAACATGTTTATTTCTTTCATGAATTTTTCCATGAGTGTATATTTTTGCAAAATTAAGTAAGGTTAGACTGAACATTTAGTTCATATCCCATTTACCTCAGAGCAGCTAATGCCCAGGGAAGAATTGTTGAGCCTGGTCATTGTACTTACAAAATAAGTCTCCCTTTTCTCAAAAAAGCCAGTGCCTCTGGGGAAAACAGTGCTGTGGCCTCACCATATTGTCCTCAACCATAGTTCCTCTTGCCTGCCCAGGTATATATTTACAGGACCATTCCCCAAAATGGCATCCATGGCTGGGTCAATGTGGAGCCAACTCATAGCTCAGATGCTGGTTGGAATTACCTTTCACTTCCATGATAAAAAGGAACTTGAAGTCAGCCTAGTAGTTGCCTCTGCCCAGTGGCTTTAGCAATGTTTGCTAATAAGAAGAGTGGCGAGCACATCCTTCCTGCTTAGGAACCCTCTTGGGCATAAGGAGAGAAGTCAAGAAGACAGAGATCTCTGGGGACTTCATTTGCTTCCAATTCAGACTTGCAATCTCGGTGTCCTTTGTTACAGTATTATTCAAAGCAAGACCCCTTTGTTTCACACTGACAACCACCTCCCTTGACAGTGTAGCCCTTATTCAGCTTCAGTATCCCACAGTTGCTAGGTTCCTGCTTCCCAAAGATGGGCTTATAATTTAAAGTTTCCAGAAGATGATAAACCATGGTATTGCTTTTGCTATGCTTTTGCAAAGACAAACCAAAGGACCAAACAAAACAGAACCCCAATCTAGCAGTGTCCTGAGAATTGCAGAAGAGTAAGTCCTCAAGGGAATATATACCAATAAACTGGCCTGAGTTCAAGAGGAAAGTTCATTAAATGTCTCTGTGGAAGGGGAGTGCTATGACTCTGCAGAACACCATCAGAATTCCAGAAGGTAGGAAACAGCATGCTAGAAATCCTTTATAAGGACAGGAGGGAGAGATGAAGCCTTGCCTTGGCCAGAACTGGAGTCCTCAAGTCTACTGCCAGGGGAATTTCCCCAGCAGACATTGTGTGCCTGACCTACTAATCCAGAGGGAGAGCTGGAGGTGGAGGTGATGCTACTTTCCTCTGGGCCTTTCTAGAAAGTGCAGAGAGGTGTGAACCCTGGCTTTCAGACCAGCCCTCATGGGCACCAGGACACTGGAGCTAAGTGCCTTTTTGGCAAGGTGCTAAGCCAAATAGAAGCCATGCGAAATTTCCTTTTGGTCATCTATAAATCTCATTTGGTTTTCTCCTGATCACAAATGCAAGTTATTAGAGCAAAGGAACCCACAAACTGCCCCAGGAGGCCTGGGCACTCCTGGGTGATGGATGGCCACAGGCATAAAGCTTTTCTTTGACCTGTTCCTGGGTCTTCTGTCAGGATCTCTGTGCTGACACTGTACTGACACAGATTGGTTCCTATGCAGCAGCAACGTTCATTTCAGAAGGCTCTATATACTGTGCCTAAGTACACTGGCTCAGATGGGAATTCTATGTCCTTTATCATTAGTGCTGGAATTCAATGGTTCAGAAACCAGGGGACCCTGAAATGACTTTCCATTAAATTTGATGGGGAAATCATTCAGGTCAGAACCAATCTAAAGTCTTAGAGAATTTATCAGCACACACGCTGCCCAGGGGGCCCTGTCTTCTCTCTCTTCCTGGGGTCTTCCATGAAGAAGGCTGGAGGAGTCAGCCCTTCCTGGGAGAGGACTTGACAGAGAGAGGGCACAGAGGCCAAGCAAGCCCTTCCTCCCAGGCAGCGATGGTCATGATTAAAAACCCACTGATGAGGTTGGAGACCACAGTGGGCACTTTACAAATCCCCAGAGGATAATCTAAATAGTTTCCCAATTAGCTCACCATCATAATTCTAGAGAGGAAACCACTCTAGATTCTTTTGTCTTTTTCTTTTTACAGTAAGGAAAGTGAGATTTGTGGATGTTAAATTGTTAAATAACCTGCCCAAAGCCTCTTTGTGACTGAGCTGAAGTTGGAATCCTCATGGGGTCCCCTCAATGCCCTCTTGAATACCACCTGGTCAGCAGATGGGCCTGCTGGGGCCTGGGGCAAGTGAACTTTCCTTACCATTATCCTTTGGCTCCCAGCAGGTCTCTAAAATCCTTTCTTGTTGACCTTTCTTTAAAATGCTAATTGCGTCTGTGAGGCTCAAGGGGCCTTTGCCCCATTGGGAGCCCCTGCCAGGTGAGCCCCTGCTGTGAGTCAGCACAGAGAGCCCCCCCAGCCCAGGGCTGGTGACTGGCATGCAGGGAGCTCACTGCCAGGCTTTGGCCTCTGCACACCCTGCAGAGCCAGGCACCCAGGGAGCCCAGGGAAGGCCTCCAGCAGAGGCTCCACCTCAGCAGGTGCCTGGGCAGCTGGCTACTCTGCCTCTCCCTGGAGCCTGAGGCTAAGGAGGCACTTAGAAGAACCTCCATGGGACAGGACCTGGGTAGGGCCAACCTGGACCTCCTCCAGGCAGCAAGGAGGCTGGTGGGGATGGGTGGCAGGGATAGGTGCCTCTGGGAAGCAGGGAGGCATGGGGAGGGAGCAGCACTGTGGAGAAGATCAAAAACACAAGTGTGGAGCTCGGAGAGGACGGAAAGCAGAGGAAGAGAGGGAGGTAGGACTGAGAAGGGAAAGGAAGGAGACCCAGGGGCAGAAAGAGAGAACCAGGCTCCACTTCCTTTGTCACCACCCATGGCTTCCGGCCCTAACAAAGCAGGGCTCCAAAGCTTCACCTGTGGGAAACACCTAACTCTCTTGTAAAGGGAGACACAGAATCCTGGTGGCAAGTCCTGGCAGGTGAGACACACGCTCACTCCTGGCTGCCTCCTATCCCCGAGGATGCGTCCTTGAGGTGCCCCGTGCTCAGGCCTGGGGCGCCCTCGGACACGCCTGTCCAGTCCTATGAAGCCGCAGGTGTGCTCTGGCTGCAGGGGAGCCGGGGCTGTGTGTTAGGATGTGGGGGCGAGGCAGGACCCTTCATTGTGTCTTCAGTTCTCATCACTAAGAAGAGCTATTGTTCTCTTCAGCCCACTGATGTGTGGAACAGAAGTCAGACTTGGGGTGGCCCAAGAAGACTGAAGACCTGTGGGGGGAGCTGGAGGGGAACACATTCCAGGTTGGTCTGAAGAAGTGAGCAGCTCCAACCTGAGCAGCTGAGCTACCACTGGAGCAGCTGACCTAGAGGAGACTCTCACCAACAGGGTGCAGGGTCTCCAGCACCTGCACCGCCGTCACCAGCTGCTGAGGGCTCGCTGGGCACCAGGCCTCTGCTGAGCATTCTTTCTGTGTTAGCTCCGTTCACGCTCCTTCTACTTACTGCGCCTGCCTTTCTCTCCAGGCCTGTTCTTTGTCCCCAAGCTCCCTGGCTTGTGATCCTCAAGGAGTTTGGAGCTTGAGAAGAGGAATCTTGACAAGTCTGGAAAGTCTGGGGAGAGGGCAGTGGTGGTGAGGAGATGCCCACAGAACGGCGGGGCTTAGAAAACAAAGCTCTTGCCAGACGCAGAAATAGATTCAGTCTCCTCTGTTTGACAGCAAGACTCGTCCTCGTCAAGGAAGTCGATCAAATCTGTCTCCAGCCCAGCCTCGCCTTCTGAGCCCCTCAAGAGCCAGTAAGAACTGAGTCCAGGCCCTGAAGCACTGCGACAGGACATGTGACATTGAGGCGCTCTCCTCCCTTCTCTTCCCTTGGCCTTAAGGCCCTGCTCACTCAGCTGGAGAGACTAGTGTCCTGGTCACTTTCCCTGGCAGGGAGGCGGGGTGGTGGGGGTGCCTGTGTGCAGGTTGCCTCACTGCAGGCCACTGATGGTGATGGGAGCCCTGCCTGGCCATGTGCAGGCCCTCTGCCTGGACAGCATCTCTAGACACTTTCTGCTGGACCTCATCGTGTGAGTCCTTGTCAGCTGTTTATCAGCTGCTCCTGTGGTAGTTCAGCTGCTCAGGTTGGAGCTGCTCACTTCTTCAGACCAACCTGGAATGTGTTCCCCTCCAGCTCCCCCCACAGGTCTTCAGTCTTCTTGGGCCACCCCAAGTCTGACTTCTTTTCCAGATAGGACAATAGCACTTCCTGGTGTCTCTTGTCTCTGACCTGAATATTCTATCAGTCTTCAAACATCTCTCATAAAATGTGGTTTCTAGAGCCTCATGGAGCATTTTGACAGATTCAAACAAGGGAGGCAGGGAGAGAACAGTTAGAGGGGCAACAGGTGAGGGGCCGGTGGAATCTTATGGACTGAGAGGCTGAGGGAGCCACATTAAAATACATGAGTGCTTGGGTCAGAGGCTCACAGAGGTGTTTCCTTGGGTCTCTTGTCCACAGTGATGATCCACGGAGGCACCAGTACTGGACTGTTGGCTGTGTTAGCAGAGGGCCAAGGGGTGTCAGGGCTTGACGGGGCTCCAGGGCGGAACCCCTGGGAATTCTTCTATTTAATTGGTATTTCTTAGGTTCAGACCATGACCTGTGGGCAGTAGTGGGCAGCAAGTGCCACTCTCACAGTGAGACTTCTGTCTTTGGGGAGGCAAACCCTGAAAATAGAATCTAAGGAACATTTATACAAGCATTCTAACTCCAAGAGCTACCACCAAGCCACACCCATTGTAATGTGGGTTTTTAAACAGCTAAGAAGGTCAACTTGCTTCTGGAATAGAAGAAATCCATAAAGACAACCCTCTAAGCTAAGCATTATTATCTCCTAAGTTTGGGAAAGTGTCTCTTACAGGATCTCAGGTCTTTAAAATTGTTACACTTGGAAATGGACACTGTCATTCACAGAGTTGAAATGAAGAACTTCTGAGGCCCCTTCAGATGATGAACAGCCAATTACAACCTCTGCTCGGGGATCTTACAGAAAAGCTTCAGCTGGGCTAGGGCTTTGGCCTTTCTTGAAGCTTGGGTGAAGGAAGTGGTTCAGGGATGCCCCCAATTGTGACATCCTCCTGCTTGTTCCTTTCCTAGGTACAATATACCCAGCATGCCCTCAGTTGCTCTTCCTCTTGTGTCCTTTATTGCAGGAAAAGCCACCACGGTCCACACCTCTGGGACTCAAGTCAGAAGCCTGGCAGTCATCTTGGATTTCCCACACCTGTCCTTTTTACCCTTCAGTTTCCTGCTTAGTTATTAATCACATCACACGAGGCACCATAGTGTGGTGGTTTGGCAGATTTATCTGTCCTTGAATATACCCCCACCATAGGCACAAAGTAATCCAGACTTTGAGGATGGTGCCAGAAGATCTCCGAAGTGACTATCACCCAAATTAACGAGTGACTATCTCCCAAATTACAACTCCAACACAGAACACTGTGGATCACCTCTTTGATAGCCCCCAGTTCCAGGTGATGGGCAGAATCACAGCCTTTGGAACAGAAGGCCCCTGTGTTTCTCCTTCACTAGCAAAGCAATACACCTTTTTCCTCAAAAGGATATCCTTGTTATTGGATTGGCATCAGGGACAAGGACCAAGCTTTTGGTAACACCTTGAGACCACTCCCCCCCTCCCCTAACCCCTAACCAAAAAGTCACCTGCCTCAGGGGAGATTGTCCTTCCCAGCAAGGAATTTTTTTTTCAATATTTTTTAGTTGTAGATGGACACAATACCTTTATTTGTCATTATGTGGTGCTGAGGATCGAACCCAGGGCCTCACACATGCTAGCCACAACCTCAGCACCCCCAGCAGGGAATTATTAATGAATATTCCCTGGGCGGCTCCCCCAGAATTGCTCCTTTTCTGCCTTTTCACTGCATGGGTGGAGATAAGGGGAGGAGACTTGAGAAGTAAGAAACCTGGAAATTATAAAAAGGATAAGATTCACCTCCTGACACAGACACTCAGCTCTGGGCCCCCTTCTCTCTCTCTCTCTCTTTTTTTTTTTTGTGTGTGTGTATGTGTGTGTGTGTGTGGTGCTGGCGATTGAACCCAGGACCTTGTGCATGTGAGGCAAGCACTCTACCAACTGAGCTATGTCCCCAGCTCTGTGTTACTGTTCTTTAAATAAAATTCGTACTCTATGCTTACCTGGGTGTTTCCCAGGTGTTCAATCTTCACATCTGGGGAAGCAGACCTTGTCACCAGTAACCGGAGGTAACACTCTTACTGGGCAGTCTCCAAATAAATGATAAAACAACAGGGAAAAGACTCAACCATTCCATTCCTTATTCTGAAATCTTTATTCTGAGTGGATTTCCACAAGATAAAGGTTCTCATGGCTAGCTGCCTGTCCAGGCTGAAGAGGCCCTGCAGATACCTCCTTTCAGAGTCCTGCCAACCTTGGTTGGCAGGAGCTCTGTTGCAGGGCTATTTTCTTGGACTGCAGGGTTGAGGGAAGGATCACTCAAATTCTTCCCATTCTGATAATTAAAAAAGGAGATTTGGAGTCAGAAGGCATTTTAATCAGCAACTTCACAGGGAAAAGCCTCCTGGTGATTTGATCTTATGGGGATTCCAAGTTCTGCTCAATCTCCTCAACTAGCTCTGAAGAAGGAATCTGGTAAGGCATTGCTGGAGTATCCGGCAGGGATTCCTGCTCCAAGGACCCCTCTTCAACGGGTTCTGTGTCTTCCTGCTTGAATGAGACTTTCTTTTTGAAAGTGGTTAGGGAAATCGATTTCTAAATAGAAGGCAAAAAAGGTATTAGTTGTCATGGATTGAATTAGGAATGTCCCCCTGAAAAGCTCATGTTAAAACATGGTCCCCCAATGTGGCAAGGTTCAGAGGTGGCACTTTAGAGAAATGGTTGGATCATGAAGGCTGTGACCTCATTAGTTCATTAATCCATTTGATGGATTAATTATTTGAACAGACTACTTACTGAGTGGTGACTGTAGGCAGGTGGGGCATGGCTGGAGGAAGTGGGTTCCTGGGGACATGCCTTGGGCATTATATATTTTGTTCCTGGCTCCTCACACTCTCTCTGCTTTCTAGCTGCCATGAGCCCAGTAGGTTTCCCTACCCCACCTTCTGCCAGGACGGTCTGCTTCACCTTGGGCCCAGAAGAATGGCCTGAGCTGACTATGAACTGAGATCTCTGTAACCATGAGCCCAAAATAAAAATTTCCTCTATTAAGTTAGTTGGATATTTTGGTCACAGTGACAAAAAGCAGACTAATACATTAGTAGAGGCTAACCACACTCCAGAAACATGCCCAAGAATGGCAGGAACACGATGTTGCTATTTTCATGCCAAAGGCTAAGTACAAAACTGAAATACAGCTGCCACAGCAAAGCAGACCATCAAATCTGCTAGGATCAAGTGACTCACCAATGATCTAACTGCCTCCGGAACAAAACTCAACGCCTTTGAAAGGAAAAGCAACATGGTCTAGGCTCCCTAGAAAATACCACCTACAACGTTCAGCATAGGAGTAAAAATTACTAGACGTAGGAGGGAGTAGGAAAATGTGAACCATAATCTAGTGAAAAATTATTTAATAAAAAGAGACCCCAGGACATAGATGCCAGAATTAGCAGACAAGGACTTAAAACAACTTAATATTTTCAAAAATTTAAGTAAAAAAAGAACATAGTAAGTGAAAGAATAAGTCAGTAGAGAAAAAGGAAATTATTTTAAAAAGATAAATAAACATTTCTGTAATCCCAGTCACTGTGGAGGCTGAGACAGAAGGATTGCAAGTTTGAGATCAGTCTGGGCAACTTAATGAACTCTGTCTCAATATAAAATTTAAAAAAGGGGATGGGGACCTTATCTCAGTGGTAGAGCACTTGCCTAGCATGTGTAGGGTCCTGAGTTCAATCCCCAGCCAATATCAAGAAAGAGGGAAAGAGAGAGAGGTTGGGGTGGGGGGCCGGGAAGAAAGGAAGGAAGAAAAGGGGGGATGGGCAGGGGAAACCCAGCAAGAAATTCTAGAACTGAAAAGTATGATATCTGCAAATTTTTAAAACCCACAGAAATCCTAACATAGGATATGGAACAAGAGAGTGTCAACAAACCTGAAGGCAGATCAATAGAAATTGTCCAAAGTACAGAGGAAAAAAGATTGAAAAAATGAGCAGTGCCCTCCGGGACCTATGAAACAATGTCAGGTGTCTAATACCCTTTGATTGTAGTCTCTGGCTGAGCCAACTCCTTCCCATCTTTGCCTAGAAGTCTCAGAGCTTCATTCCACACTGAACCCTAAGGGACCGAGCAGAGAGCTCTGGGTGAAGCACTTGGTCACATGATCTCTAAGACCCTTCTGCATTCAAAGTGTTGAGTCTGTGCAACAAATACCTGTATTGATTTTTATGAAAACGTATTCCTAAAACATGAATGCTTCGGAGCTTTATAAACAATAGGAATCGCTTTCTGATTGAGATACAAAATTATGGTTTATATTGTCAAAGCTCCTCTACTTAGTGAAGAGAAACCCATATAGGTCAAGCCTCGCTGGCTCTCTCTGCCTGGACTCTACTGTTACCCACTCTACGGAGCTCTTCTTGATTCCTTAATTGGAATGACCTCTGCCACACTGAGAACTCTGTTTCCATTCTTCTTTTGACACTTCCACTAGACTAGTATTCTATCTGGGGTACTCAAGAAAAAAAATTAACAAAGTCTTGCTAAGACAAAAACAAAGATGGTTTTAAAGGATTAAGGGAGGAAAATCTGGCAAAGCTTTGAGGGTGTGCATATAAGCCAGTTAGGCGAACCAGCAGGACTGCTGAAATTTCATGAAACCCCTCCTGGGCCTGTTTGAAGCCAGATTTCTCAGCACTAGTGATGCAAAATTTGCAGGCAGCCAACAGCAAGGGATAGTCCATAATCCACCTTGAGCCAGTTGGGAACCAGAGCTTGGCATCTTGTCTTTTATCTCGCTCTTTCAACTTCTACTTGGAAATTAACTCAGACCTGAATGATGCAGCTCTCCCTTGCCGGTAGGTGATTCTTTCAGCTTTATTTTAGATCCCCCTTGGGTTCTGTTTGTTCCCTTCTAACAAGTGGAATCTATTTACATAACCACAATTTGCACACGAACTCTTCTCTAAATGTGAAAACTTGCACACAACCCAGTCATTGTCTCTTAGTTCTTATCTTCCCTTATAATTCCCCACGTCTCACCCTTGGCAAAAGAGCAAACCTGTTGTTTATCAAAATCTTGCTGAGGCTGGGCGCAGTGGGGCTCACCTGTAATCCCAGCAGCTCAGGAGACTGAGGCAGGAGGATCACGAATTCAAAGCCAGCCTCAGCAATGGCTAAGAGACTCAGGGCTGGGGAAGTGGTCAATGGTTGAGTGCCCCTGAGTTCAATTCTTGGTAAAAAAAAAAATAAAAAATCTTCCTGAGGTATATTGCTGCCAGGTGCAAAACATCCCCAGTGCAACACAAAGGGACATTCAAAATACAGAAGTGAGCCAAGTTTTCTTCGATAGAGCTACTGTAAAACTAGGGTAGAGACTTCGGAATCCATTATCATATATTTTTAATTCTATTCGCAGAGAAACTTGGTGTTAGAAAATGGTTGGGTCATCAGTAAGGTGATGGTGACTTTCACTTACTGAGCCTAATTTCTCCCGTCCCCCAAAAACTGCTCCAAGCATGAACCCTTCCTGAGGGAGAGCTCTCTAGACCACATCAAAAAATAGCACAAACCATCTTTCTTTTAATTTAGTTATACATGTTCAGCTTTAAAAATAAATAACTGATTATAACTAATAATATATATATATATATTTGGGTATATTCATTATTTATGAGAATGCTGAGTATATTATTATAAATGAAAATAAACTTAGTACTTTCATGCTATCAAAGTCAGCTTTGGAAACCAGCCAAAGTTAGTGACTTGTAGAAGGATGTAGTGATAGTTGAAGAAGATTTCAGATCTCAAGCCCGACAACCCCCTTAAATGAATTACCTGTTCAGGCATCATGTAATTTGTAGAAATCATGAGATAGCAGCAGACATATTTTAGGAAATTGTAGGAAAGATTGTGGGAGATAAAATATTTGCTTGTCAGGGTGGTAAATGCACAGTTGTTTCCAACTATTGTGAACTAAGAACTTATATTTATCATTATAGCATCCAAGAGGAGGCACCGGAGGCTTGACAAGTAAAGAAAATTTAATAATAAAATACTAATATTACCATATGCATTAAGTATGCACTGATAACCATGTTTGGTTTCTGAAAAAACTTTGAATAGTTTTTGGAAAGGGCTCAAAGGATCTCTGAAAAAAATATTTGTTCCAGGTGAATAGAATCTAGATGTGTAAGTCAGTAACATCAGTGATATTTCCTGAATCTAACATGAATTTGCCTTTTAACCTTTCCTATTTTTATTGACAAGACCTGGTTCAGACATGAATGTGTGACAGGGAGGAAAAGTTGACTAAGGGGGCCTCAGTTGCTCAGCACGGTGGTGGCGGCTGCCCTGGGGATTTCCTGGAGTCCATCCCTGGGATGGGAATGGGCCATGGTGAGTGCCCCCTTCCTACCTTGCCACACTCTTTACACTTCTGTTGAATCTGAAGCTCTTCTTGTTTCATCATTGCTGCCATTTCCTTTTCCCTGAGGCTGTTCTCATATTCCTCCTTCAGCTGGATCTGTTCTTGCATATTCTGGGGTAATGTCACAGGCTCAAGTCAGGTCAGCACCAGGAGGTCTTATAAGAGGGCCCGCCCTCCCTGGGGATAGTCCTGGACCTGGGTCCTTTAAGCCTGTGGAGTTTCTTCCTGTAACTAGCTTTAGCCTGCTGGCAGCTCCAAACCCACCGACTCCACACCCCTGAGTAGGATTCCAGCTGCAGACTCTCCACACTTCAGGGATACTTGGGCCTAAGTCATCCTGGGAAGGTGGATGAACCAAGCCCCCCTGGCCAACTCCAGCACCCTGCCTTGGATCCCAGTCCCTCCAGGGAAGCTGAGCCCTGCACACACCTGCACACACATGCACCTTTTCATTTGCTAGAGCTATTTTCCTGTAATGATAAAGCCATCGAGCCAGGAACTCTATTGGGTCATTGGGCTGAACCTTCGCCACTTCTGCCAGTGCCTGGGACAAGGAATTTCCAAAGCACTTCTTTAGGTATTCCGTTTCCATCCTGGGGACCTGGGAAGCATCCAAACAGACACATTCTTGTACACAGGTAATCATATTTTAAAAACAGATTCATTCTAACCAACTCAGATTTATTTCAGGATAAATATGTTACTTGGTTGCACCCGTGTTCATCAGCTTCCCATGGCTGTGACAAAATACCTGAGGTAATCAACATATAAAGACAAATTTATTTTTGTCAGTAGTTTCAGTCTATGGGGGTTCAGCAGAACACCATGGCAGGGAGCATCAGGTGGAGCAGAGAAGCTCTTCTTATAGTAGCCAAAAACAAACAGCAAAAGAGAAAGCAGTCAGAGTCTCACAATCCCCTTTCAAGGGCTTCCACTAGGCCTCACCCCTGTAGAGTTGCACCAAATCCCTATAGCACCTCAGGCTAGAGATCCAGATGACAGCATCTGGCCTTTGGGGACATTTAAGATCCAAACCATAGAATCACCCTTCTCAAAAGAACCAACAAATGCATACTTGCCAGTCGCCCTTATGTTCAAGCAGACTTGTTTTCCAAAGCTCTCCAGTTGGAGTAGATCAGACAGTAGGTCCTGGGATCACCAGGCTTGAGAGGAGCTTGATATATTGGCGGTTAAGAAGGCTGAGACCTTTAATGCACACACATTTCTACCCTGTAGGGAGAAAACAAGCAGGAAGAGACACCAGGGAAGAGCTCTGAGCACCCTGAAAGGTGAGCTATTGTGAGGTCAGAAGGACAGCCTGTGACTTAGATCTAAGATTAGCTCATTTACTTCACAAAGGACCACAGAATCTCCCTGGGGAGGAGCAGAAAGAAGGGGAAATGCTAGGTCCTTTGGCCACTGCTAACACACTGTTCCACTCCCCAGTTCATAAGCAGAAACTGCCTCAGGCTGGTCAAGCCCCCATATTTACTGTTGATCCGATTTGACAAGCAGGAGGGAAGGTGGCTCAAGCCAGAAGGTTCAAGGAGGCATGGCCATGAAGCAGAGCAGGAGGAACACAGACTCTGGGCTCAGAAGGACCAAGTTCCAGGCCTGGTGCTGCCACTTGCAGCTGTGTGATCATCGGAAAGTTGCTGCATTTCTCTGAGCCTTGGTTCCTCATCTGTAGAAGAGAAATAACTAAAGTATGCACTTTATAACAAACAGAGGATTCATAGATGTAACACACACCTGAGAGGCCCTGGGCCTGGCACATGTTAGGATTTATTAAATGTTAGCTATTAACAGTAGAAGACTGTGCCGTGCAATAGCCCAGCACCTGGCTCCCTGACCAACTCCATATTCCTGAAATTTACATATTTAAACCCCAGAAGAATCCAAGGAATAGCAGAGGCTCAGATCCAGCCTTCACATTTTTCTGGAGATGTTTTTTAGTTTGTTCCTCCCTGTAAGGTCCTTGCTTAGCATGTGGATGTCCATCATAAGTGACAGCTGCCATCTTCAGTTTTACTTTCCTTCCTAAGGGCATTTCTGAGAAAGGCTCACCCCCTCCTACACACCCCACCATTAACCAGCAATAACCAGCCATCATCCTCTCTGGATCCCCATCATTCAACATCTACACTACCTGCCAGGTCTTCTACCCCGTCTCAGTTTTTTGAGGAATGTGACATTTTCTGTTCCCTCAGGCCAGGCAGGGATGTTCCATAGGAAGAGCATATCCCATCAGGAGGCATGTGATGTCACAAAGTGCTCAGTTTGATCACTTGGTCGAGGTTGCATTGGCCAGATTTCACCATTGTAAAATTTCTGATGGCTGGTTATTGCTGGATTGCTAACAGCTAACCTCCAGATCACACTTCCCAGCTCAATGGGATGCCAACACCTCAGAGGATCACACTTTGAAACACACACCTGCATCCACTATTCTGGGCCTCACTTCTCTTGGAGAAGTCTGTCCCTTTCTTAGATGAAACTTGCTTTCTATGCTTGCCTCAACATTTCTTGGGTATTTAATCTTCAACACTAGGGGATCATGGACCTGATCTTGACCTCCAAAATCAGTATCAATGTCAAGGTCATGAAAAACTAAATAAAGATAGGGAACCAATATGGATCAAAGGGGACTACACAGCCATAAAAACTACACATAACATGATTCTAGATTGGGTCAAGACCAGAAAAAAGAATTCTGTAAAATATATTGTTGGGGAAATTAGGCAAGTTAAATGCAAACTGTAGATTATACAGTATAATTTATTAACTTTCTTGAGGGAGAGAATGTCTTAGTTCTAGGGCTGAATAGTGGCCCCCAAAGGTCTCTGTGTCCTAATACCTGAAACTTATGAATGTGTTACCTTATATGGCAAAGGGACTTTGGAAATGTGATTAAATTAAGCATCTGGAGATGAGGAGTAGATTATCCAAGTCAGTATAATGTAATCACAGCATCTTTATAAGACAGACCAGCAACGTCAGACAGGAAGGGCAAGCAGAGAAAGAAGATGTAATGTCATCAAAGCCAGAAGCCAAGGGCAGCCTCTAGAAGCAGGAAAAGGCAAGGAATGGATTCTCCCCCAGAATCTCCAGAAGCCTTCTGACACTTTGTTTTTAGCCTTGAAGACTCATTTAGGACTTCTCACCTCAATAACTGTAAAAGAATAAATTTGTTAAAGTCACAGGTGTAGGGCCGGACAATGGGAATGGAGGTGGGTGGTGTCTCTTTCTGCTAATCTGTAGCCCAACTGAACTAATGAATGAGAATAAACAATCGTCTGCACCCTCTCACTCAGTGTAGTTTAATGACAAATGACCAGCCCAGATTCTATGGGGTGGTCATTTGTCATTATGGGCTTGTGGAAATGCAGATTCTCAGGTCCTACCCAGAGCTACAGATTCAGAATCTTCATTTTCACAAAATCCCCTGAGTTCGGTCCTCAGCCCTGAAAAAATAAAGGGGCGGGGGGGGGGGGATATAACTTCGTGGTAAAGCACTCCTGGGTTCAATCCCCCCAGACGCAAAAACAAAAACCAACATGGGAAATGCTAGCAGAGTATTCTGCACACTCAACTGGGCCTAGGAAGAGTGATATCGCTAGGGTCCCGAGGTCACCTGCAAGCACAAAGGTGCAGAAGCGTGACATTGCCATACCACAGAGCATACTGCGAGTCTCCCAGGGGCTCGGGTCTCCTGCCTTCTAGGACAAGCAGCTTCTCAAGGTTCCTTCCCTTAAGTCCGCTGCCCCTTCACCTCTCCCCATAGAGTCGACACCCCATCCAGGCCCGATGGCTCCCAGCTTCTGGGTGGCAACCCACCTGTACCCTCCCCTCCGCGCGCCCCCAGTCCTGCGCGCGCGTCCCCTCCCCTCGGGCGCGCGTTCCCGCTCCGTCCCCCTTGGCGCAAGCTCCGCTCACTGTTCCGCGCGACCCTGCGGGGCGGACGCCTCCTCTGGCCCGGGAGGGGCGCGCTCGTTGCCTAGCATCGGGACGCGATTCGCGGACTGGTGTAGGCGCATGCGTCGGGTGCGCACACCAAGAAGGGAGGAACCCTTCTCAGAACAGTTCCTCTCCCCTGGCAGAGGCGGTTCTCACGGTTGGACCTTGAGAGCTGCGAGGTCGAGGAAGAGTTGGTTCGCTCCTCGGAGCTCCGTAGGTCGCCACTCTGTGAGCCCGCTCCTCCTCCTCATCCCCACCCTCCTTCCCCTCCACTTTCTTTCTCCTCCCTCCAGGTCCCCTCACCTACTCTTCCCTCTCCTCCTCCTTCTCGCTGGCAGGACCCCTAGGGCCTAGGGAGAAACCTTTCTGCAGCCCCGATAGGAAAACTGCCCTAAACGCCCCAGGTTGATGGTTACCAGATAAAATACTGCAAGGCTATGTAAATTTGAATTTCAGATAACGGGTTAATTTTTTAGTAGGAATATATTATGAAATAAAGTTACTTATTGTTACTCTGAAGTTCAAATAAAAGCTCTGCTTTTATTTAACTTTGGGACCTTCCTGGGTCCCTTTCCTTCTTACTCAGCTGCCGGCTTCTGGCTTCTCCGAGGCTGTCACGGAAACTCCCTCAATGGCTGCAGCAGCTTCTTCAGGCCAGAGGCAGCTCTTTCTGTAGAAGGGGCTTTAGTGGCCTAGGTTCCTAGTGGTGCATATAAAAACAACATTACTTAGTGCAGGCGAGATGGGCACTATTGTAGGTTCATGGACAGGGACCAGATATTAAATGAGAGGACAAAACAAGCATTCATTAGGTTCCACTGACAAGGCTATGCAACTTCCAGATTCCAGACACACACTGCACTTGGTCTACTCTAAGATTCTCCCTAATGACATAATCCCCTTCCCACGTGTTATCTTTCTGAAGCAGCAGAAGGACTCCCTTCCCTTTTTCATGTTACTTCAAATGACATGAGACTTCTGTGTAGCACTGTCTTTTGAGTGGATCCTACTAAAGAAGCACAGTGAAGACTGTGTTCCAAGTCAGTGGCAATAATGCTTTTCTCTGAGCAATTAGGACACTAACTTTGTAGAAAATTAAGTTCATTTTTTTAGCTACTTTACTCTTCAGGTTAGAGTTTTTAGGATTATGTTTATGCATACACACATACGTGTCCCTTTCCCTGCTGCTATTACTAATGCAAAAGATGACATATGTTATTTCTGCACCTTGCTTTTTTCACTTCATTCTGTGTCCTAGGGAACATTTCTAGTTTTAGAGAGCATCATCCTTCTCTTTTATGTCTGCACAAAAATCCAGGGTGCTGTATCTCATTGATCCCTATTTTAGGAACATCTGAATGGTGTCCCACTTTGACTATGGTAAATGATAGTGCAAGTAACTATGTACACATGCCATTTATATTTTTGCTTGTGTACCATTGAGATAGGATTCAAGAAGTGAGATTGGTGAGTCAAACACATGCGATTTTCTAGGTTTGGCCAATTCCCCTCCATAGGATTGTATTTTGCTCTCCACCAACATCTCATGACAGAAGAAAAGCACTGGGGCCTACGGATGGACCTCAAGATGTCAGTGATGAAGAATGCTAGGTGCAGTTGTCCAGAGACAGAAGCAGACACACTGGCATTCTGTCCACTGCCATTTCCAAACTTAGTGTCCTTCCTCATCAAAATTGAAAATGTTAATGCTTATCTTTCATCTTTCAAACTGTCTTTTTACACAGATAGCTACTGCCCGGTAGTGATATAATCTCAGTACCTGTAGTTTAAATTGAACCTATTTATTTCTTCATAGGCTTTTACATAATCCTATTGGATTTTTCTCCTGATATTTGCCATCCAAAGTCTTGTAGAAGTTTCTCAGTGGCACAGTTAACTGAATTTTGAAATACAGGAATTTCCTTTGCACCTACATTGTAGTCTAACGAACACTCTGGAACTGTAGTTTAAGGTTGGAAAACATCCACTGCCAATCTGTGTGGGAATGGAGATGTGATTTCTTGTTTCAGTTTCTGGCACTGGAAGTATGTAATGCAGGTTGACATTTCTTGTGATCCAAGCAACATGAGTTGTTCAAATGACATTACTCCAGTGTAAGTTTTAACATGAGTGTTGTTTGTCTTGTAATTTTTAGGTTGAATTAAGAAATATTATCAAGAAGTCCAAAGTCATTTTTAATGTTTGAAGTAGTGATTGACAGTGATTCTTCTCATTCAAAGAATTTATACTTTGTATTCCAATAATCTATCTGCAAAAGAGATCCCATTTGTGACAGCATCAAAATACATATAAAATACTTAGGAATAGGGCTGGGGTTGTGGCTCAGAGGTAGAGCGCTCGCCTAGCATGCATGAGGCACTGTTTGATCCTCGGCACCACATAAATATAAAATAAAGATATTGTGTCCACCTATAACTAAAAACAAAATATGAAGAAAATACTTAGGAGTACATTTAACCAAAGAGATGAAAGATTATGCACTGAACATTGTAAAACACTAATGGGGAAAAACATTGAGGATGGCACAAATAAAGGGAAAGATATCCTGTGTTCATGAATTGGAACAATCCATGTTAAATTGGAACAATTTTGTTAAAAAATGTCCGTATTACCTAAAGTAACCTACGGTTTCAATGCAATAAAAGATTTGGAACCTATCAACATTCCAACGAAATTATTCACAGCACTTTTTAGTTGATAAAACAATTCTAAAATTTCTTTGGAACCACAAGATTCCAAATAACCAAAGCAATTCTGAGAAAGAAGACAGAGCTGCAGATATTCCACTTGCCTATAATTGTTCCATGAATACTGTTCATGGAGGCTGATTCATTCCAAACCCAGCATTGACTCCTAAAATAACAACAACTGGGCAGCACTGGGAACACGTGTCTACTTATCAAGAGCCAAGGGAAAACATTCAAAGTCATCTGCCTGGTTTTTAATTGACTGTCAGTGTTGTTCCAACTGTTTGCCCAACTGTCCTCACCAAAAAGACTGCTAATCCAAATTGGCTTGGGGGTTTTTTTTGACACATTTTTTTGGCCACTGAAATGAAACGAGTTTTAATAATTCACCACTGGCTAATGTCATTTCTTCTTTTATAACAAATGAACTACTTGGGAACTTATATTTGTTGCACTCTTACTTTCATTGGTAATTTTGGTGAAGAAATTCTGCTATGATAATTTCTAAAGTATGGATGAAAATATGTTAAAAGCTTGAACTCAGACAAGAGCATTTCATAAAATATACTACGTTGATAAGAGTAAATTGAGATTTATGTTTGGGTTGATCCCAACTCTTTTTGTGAATAGCAATTTAAACTAGTTTCCCTTTGAAAAGAATGAGAGGGTAATTGACAGCTATTTCATGGGTAGTAGTACACAGTCTTTTTGATATACTTCCCAAAAATTGAGAGCATGGATTACTGTAATGATTTGTTCATAAATTCTTTGCAAGTCAGTGGTTTCTAATTCCTCACTTTCAACAAAACTAAAAGATGACTTAACCAAATGATAATGTAGAATATTAAAAATTATGTTTTGTGATTTTTTTAGCATGTAATTCATAAGAAGTTCAAAGAATTGACATTGCTATAATAAAACACACTATTCTTTTTTTTTTTTTTTTTTTTTTTTGGTGCAGGGTCTCGCCTCAGGGAGTTGCTAAGGCTGGCTTTGAACTCATAATTCTCCTGTCTCAGTTTCCCAAGCTGCTGGGATTATAGGCATGTGCCACTTTGCCCGGCAAAACATGTTATTCTTTGTGTGAGCAGGTTTCTTAGTACTTCTATAGAAACAACAAATGGGAAGAAAAATTGAACCCTTCCTGTCTTGTAGCAATATGTAATAGTCATCTATGGATAAATGAACCAATTAGTTGAAAACTTGTTTAATTCATCTTATTAACATGCAATCCCATTTTTTACTTTTGTTTATCATTTAAAAGTTTTTAAAATGACTTACATTGCTTTGATAACATATTCTTGATATTGTAATATAGCTCAATTCAGAACAAATTTTTAACCCTTAGAGATTTATAGTCATAAGAAACATAAATAGAAAAGCATTTTAATGTGTATTGTATGTGTGTGTGTGTATTATTTTATTGTAGAGACAAGAGAGGATTAATGTAAGTATAAAACTATAATAGGATGAAACTCTATAAGACACATAGGAACAAAATAAAAGTTCCAGAAGAAAATTAAATGATCCAAAATTTGACTTCTAACAGAGATTTCATTTGTTGTTTTTAAATAGATGATTTGAATGTCAGGTTACTATGAAAATATTCACTCCTTTGAACACACAGAGTGATGTGATAGTTTAATTATATTAACAGTTTCAAAAAGTCAGAATTACATTCTTGGCAACTATTTAAACTTTAAAAATTTTTAGATATAAACTTAAAAAGGCACACAAATGTACACAGTTTTTTAAGCCTAATGGCTTAAACAGACAAATGGTTTTTTCTCTTATATAAAAGAAACTAGAGACAGACAATTCAAGCTGTCCAGCTCCTTGAAATCATTGGAAGTTCAGATCCTTCAGTCCTTCTGCTCTGCCATCCTTGAGAGGTGGTGTTTTAGGCCATGAGCCACATTATGGCTATTGGAGCTCCAGCCTCATGCCTGTCAGGGATCCCAGGGGAAGGCCACAACAGCTTTCCTAAGGATCCTTGAAAATGAAATTTTCTCCTGAGCATATTGCCAAGGGTTCTGCTACCAAGGGAATGAGAATACACATTTGGCAGGCAATTAGCAGTCTGCTGCATAGAGTTGGACCCGTGGGAGGCTCTCATCTCAGCATAGTCACTGCTGGCCCTGTGGCTGAGGTCCAGGCTCAGGCGGCCTTGGTGCTGGACACTGGGAGAGAACCAGAGGGGAGGGTTTGTGAGGACCAGGACCAGAGGTGGCCACCAGGGATAAACTGTGACGGCCTAGGCCTCCCTCACCACAGGCCCAGGATAGCAGCCTGCCCCACCACTTCTCAGAGGTGGCCTCTAAGAGGGCCACAAACACAGTGCAAACCAGAGTCACATCCAGGTCAACAGCAGGGACAGATAGGGCTCACTGGAAGGAAGGGTCTGCTACAAGGAAAACAGGCTCTGCAACCCAGGTGGGCCCAGGACAAGGACAGGGAGAGGCCGCATGGGCCCCAGGATCTTGGAGAGGTACTGCATGAGTCACTCTGAACAGTGTAACTAGGAAAGCAGAAGGCTGGTGGCAGAGAGCCTAGCTCATCCATATCAGGCTCCCTGAGGTCAGGTCCCCACAATATACAGAGACGCCACCTTCCTGCTTAAAGCCCTCCTATGGTCTCTGCCATACTCAGAGTAAAACCCAAACTCTAAGCCAGGCTGTGATGGCTGTCTGGGACCCCAGTTACTTGGGAGGCTGAGGTGGGGGATCACAAGTTTGAGAACAGCCTGGGCTGAGGCCATGTCTCAAAATAAAAAATAAAAAGGGCTAGAGGGTGCAGCTCAGCGTTAGAGCACTTCTAGCATGCACAAGTGTGGGAGGCCAACCTTACAGATGACTGAGTTACACTCCCCAGCTGGGTTCTGAGGATCGAACTCAGGTTCCGCCCATGCTAGGCAAGCACTCTACCACTGAGCAACAATCCTAGCCCCCAAAAAATCTTTTATAAAGATTTATAAAAACAATTTTAAAAAATCCACAAAAGCACATTTTCCATGGAGAGGACTCAACTCAACAACATAGCCCATCAATCATCTTAATAACTATATTTATTTAGAGTCTCTACAATTATACCCCAATATTAAAAATTTTAACGTCACAGATTTTCCTTTTGTCTAATTCACTTACTTTCTACAATTCTGCCCATAATACTCTGCAATCCTAAGCATGCTTAACTTCTGGAGAGAACTTTCAACTTCACTAACTTTCTTTAATATTTAAATTGGAGTCCCCTTAGGAGCCAGCATTTGTCGCTTTTGTCCTGGCGGCTTAAAGACCTTTCGCCCCACGTTGGGCGCCAATTGCCGGGTTTCTGTTCTCGCAACTAAAAGGCTCAGGGGTCACTCTAGTTAAACTGGGCTAACTGGGCTGCACGAAATAACCACACAAGAGACACAAATACCTTTTTCTTTGGGGTTGCTGTGACGGCTCCTCTGACCTTAAGGATCCGCAGAAAGAGAGAGAGCGAGAGCACGTGCTGACCCCTTTTATTGAGGAAAAGCTATTCAAATGAGGCAAGGGGTCGGGTTTCAGCGGGCTGAGTATCTTCATGATGTCCACTGTCAGCAGGTTGACTGACACCTGGGTAGGCCACACCCAAGGGCCCAGTAAGAGGAGGGGACACACACAAGGCACCTCCATGGAAGATTCTATCCTAAACAGGGCAAGGGGTTATATTACAATGGAACAGGTGAGCATAGCTTCACCCATGGGGCTGTAGCAAGACACACCCATTTCTGTGACTGAGCGCCTCAACACCCAGCTGGGGAGTGTAACTCAGTCACCCGTAAGGTTGGCCTCCCACACACAAGGCCCTGGGAGTAATCCCCAGTGCCATCCCCTTCTCCCCAGCAGGGTAAAAAAAGGAAAAAGAAAAGACACTTGAGGGCATCACAGGAAATTATAAGACTGTACCCATTACTGGCTCAAGGAAGTAAAAGGGAAGATTCCTTTAAGAAAAATCATGGGGACACCTTGCTCACACAGGGGACCTAGAAAGTTGTTTCACCCTGACACCAGCTCTCAAAAGTCACTGCAGCCTTGGTTTCAGGGGGCCCAGCTCTTGCACCAGCTACCAATAGACCTTGGTGTCATTCACAGGTGATGGCTCTGCAGACATGCAAGATGCTGGAGTTTCGGGGTCATGGAGGCTTCCTCTGAGATCTCCAAGGAAGGCCCAGGAGGACAGGCAATGCATAGCAGGGTGGAACCCCTGCAGGCTACCCCAAAAGGGCAGTGCAAGAAGGTGTGAGGTGAAGCCAAGACTGGAATGAATGCCCCAGGAATTAAGAGATGTCAGTGACATGGACTGTCACCAAGAAAATTTGCTGAATATGGAAAGAGCCAGGTTAGAAGAGTGGGCTGCAACCAGCAAGACCAAAGGCAGAGAAAACCTGGCAGCCATATGTCCTCGATGCTGTAAATGCACTTACAGGACCTGTTGCCTTCTGTCATGTTTTGGTCCCCTTCCTTCCTATGCCCCTATTCCTCTCTTTGGGGATTGGAGTGTTTACTCTGTGCCATTGTGTACGTTAGATAGTTGTAACTAGCAGAGGCTCACAGCCAAGAGTTTGCCTTGAGTCTCAGAAGAGACTTCGGACTTGGACTTTGGCGCAGTGTTGAAACTGTTAAGACTATGGGACTCTTAGAGATGAACTTAATGGATTTTACATTGCGAGATGGGCAGGAGCTTTTGGGGACCAGAGGGTGAATGTTATGATATGGAAATGAGATGTCCCCTAAAATATTCTCGGTTGATACAGGAATGCTCAGAGGTGAAATTATTGGATTATAAGATTTGTAACCTGATCAGTCCATTCTAGTTTGAATGTACTGAATGGATAGTAACTGTAGGCAGGTGGGGCGTGGCTCAAGGAGGTGGGTCACTGGAGCATGACATAAAAGGGTTCATTTTCCCAGTGGCCCCTTCCACCCTTTTCTCTTCTTGCTCACTGGCCACCATGAATGGAGAGCAGTTCTCCTCCACCGTGTCCTTCTGTCATGATGTTCTACCTCACCTGAGCCCAGAGCAATGGAGTCAGCCCACTGTGGACTAAACCTCTGAAACCAGAGGCCAAAATAAACTTTCCCTCCTCTAAGTTGCCCTTGTTGGGTATTTTGGTCAGTAGAAAAAGCTGTTAAGGATTAACACAGGTACAAAGGTGGATGGCCTGGGGAGAAGCCAGTGCAGGCCCCACTGACATGAGGTAGCTCCCAGGCTGCAGCACCAAGACCTTACAGCTGTCACAAATAGTGGTGGCCATGGGCTGCCTACCAGCTTGGCCCAGTAAGCACAGTGCTGTTTGGGATGCCAAGGAGAACAGCATCCAGTGCATCACAGATCATGCCAAGGAGGATCCCAGGTACAAACAGGAAGAGCAGTTCCAGACTCTCTGCAGTGGTTGGATGTGACACAAGGTTGAGCAGATGCAGACCTGAGCCCACTCTGCAGCTGATCAGGTACTGAGCCCACTCTGGATGCACAGGGCACATAATTAGAAGGTCATGGGCAGATTCAATGCCCACCAGATACTTAGCCAGAGGGTGCCATTATCAAGGGTGTGGGGGAGGGAAACCTGTCCTTAACTGCTAGGACTAGACAGGGGTGGCTCTGGGTCTGTAAGGAAGCCCCAGCAGGGTTCCCATGCCAGAACTGCTGTTGGGGGACAGGGTAATGAGATGATGTTCTCTTCCACATTTTCTCACTCCCAGAAACCTCCTTTACCTAGTGGATAGGCACTTGGAGGGAAGTGACAGTAGGAGCTGGGGCAAGGTGACAGGGGTCCATGGAGAGGAAGGTGAAAGGAATAATTTCCATTGGTGCAGGAGAAAAGGTACCAAGATGAAGAGTGGAGAGGAAGGCCTGTCCTCTGGCTCCGCCCTGTTGTAGACCCCCAGGCCTCCCCACTTTACAGATGAGGATACAAAGATGTCAGTTAAGTGATTTGTCCAAAAAGAGCAGGGATTCTAACTGGAACATGATGCTTTTAAGCACCAATGTATATGGAAAACACACATTTAAAGACCACCTTTTACCTTCAGGCTCCAGTTGAACTTTGATTTAGGACTCAGATGAATCCCCTGGTGGCCCAAACAGGAAGGGATGGGACCCATTGCCTCAGTAACCCAGGTGCAGATTGCATAGGGACAACTTGATTTGTTCTTAGCTCATTCAGGAGATACATCCTGACATGGATGATCTCCCAAATTCAGTAAAGGGGTTTGCTTTGTCTAATGAAGAGTCTTAAACAAGCGAACCAACCACTGTTTTTGGAAAGCCACTTCCCTGAGCTTCAGTTTCATCTATAATACAGGTTATAATCTCTCAAATGCCCTGAAATGGAAATAATTTTCGAATTACATCTGGATGCTTTGCCTGAATCTCTGCTGGAGAGTATGGGCAAGTCTCTGCAATCCTTTTTATAACGTTCCAGGATTTTGTCTATCCAGAAAAAAACTCCACTGGAGGGTTCTTCCCATGCCATCTGACCTTGTACTGATGAGCAAGGAAGCTGAGAGTCACCTCAACCAGCCGCAGTCCCAGGCCACTCCATCTGACAGCTTGGTGAGCAACACAAGAGGAGGAAGGGCTTATCAGCCCCAGCCCTCACTCTGTCAAAGGGGGGCACAGCCCAAGAAGGAGCCACGGGGCACAGGCAGTGAATACCATCTTTGTCCACAACTTCAACCACCTCAGTGGAGACAATTCTTTCATTTTTTATTGAAGAATATATTCTGTGGGAGCCAGGCATGGTGGTGCATGCCTGTAATCCCAGCCATTTGGGAGGCTGAGGCAGGAGGATCACAACTTCAAAGCCAGCCCTAGCAACTTAGCAAGGTGCTAAGCAACTTAGCGAGACCCTCTCTCAAAATTAAACAAAAAGGGTTGGGGATGTGGCTCAGTGGTCAAACATCCTTGGGTTCAATTCCTGATACCAAAAAAAAAATGGTGTGATTTTATTGAACTTGCTGATTGGCTTAGGTACATATACACGTACACACAAATCTTTCTTTTTTGACATTTTGTCTTATTACCCTTTTGTTGTTTTGTTTTTTGAGGGTTAGTGGCCTTGTTTTTGTTTCTCATGTAACTCTTTCTCTCCTTTTTTCTCCCTCTAGTACACATTCTCTTCTTTCATTTTTTCCTCCTCCTTCTTTAATGGACAATGGACTTCATTAGCTATCTCTCTTCTTTCTCTCCTTTCATACTTTGAACTTCTAAATTCTTTGATTTTCTACCCTGCTTTCTTTTTTTTCTTTTCTTTTTTTTTTTTTTTGTACTGGGGATTGACCTCAGGGTCACTTGACCACTGAGCCATATCCCCAGCCCTATTTTGTATTTTATTTAGAGTCAGGGTCTCACTGAGTTGCTTTGTACCTCACTTTTGCTGAGGCTGGCTTTGAACTTGTGATCCTCCAGCCTCAGCCTCCTGAGCCACTGGGATTACAGGTATGTGCCACCATGTATGGCTTCTTTTCTCTGAATGAACTGATTTTACCATCTTTAGAACTATTTAGATTTTTCGATTTCGGCCTTCACCTTTCCTGCTTGTGTGCTCTTCAGTGGATGGAATCCTAGGCACCTGGTATTTATTTCAAGGCTGTATGTTTCTCGACTCCTTACCATTGTTTCTTTCCCACTTTCCCCTGAAGTGCTGGGAATCTATTGGGACCCTTGAGTTCATGGGGCAGCCAGTCTGTTGCTGTCCTACACTCCAACCCAGCTAGGAGACGGCACACCTGGCTTCACACACCCCAACCCTGCTCAAACTTCAGAAAAACTTTAGCATAAAGAATAGATGAGAGAAAAATCCCACACTGATGACCAGGGCCCAAGTAGGAATGGCTCAGAGGAGTCTAAGGTCCCATTTGTGGACATCCACTCCTACAGCAACAGCACAGAGAAATAACACAGCCTGTGGAGATCACACCCACAAAGGGCCTTCATCTAGATTGTTCTCACATCCTTCAGAACATACAATGTTGTCAAGTTTAGAAGAGTGATCCCAGTGGGTGCACCCTGTGCCCTGCAGTGTGCAACATACTTACCTGATCTACAGAAGGACCCCGTTCTTGTGAGACCTACAGAGAATGTGGATCCTCAAGCTCTGACACAATACACATTGCATCAAATTATCACTAAAGAAACAGCAGGGAAACTATACTATGAAACCCACTTGGAAGTATAATCAACAATTCACAACAACCTGATATTCCTGAAGATTTCCCCATGAGAAGGCTCTGCCCTCATAAGGCCCTCACATTAGTGTGCAAAAGAAATCCATCATAACAGGTGCAAAAATCCCATGACAGGAATACAAGAAATATGTTTCTTAAAAAAGGTAATATGATACCTGCTAAGGTATATAATTCACCAGCAACTGACTCCAAAGATATCAAAGTGGATGAAATAACAGACAAAGGATGATTATGGAAAAGGTCAATGAATTCCAAAAGAACACCGAAAAATAATTGAATGAATTTAAAAAGTCAGTACAGCATATGAGTGAGAAATTCAATAGAGATAGAGTTACTGAAAAAGAACCAAACTGAAATCTTGAAAATTAAAGGCATAATAAATTAAATAACAATTCAGTTGAAAGTCTCTCCAAAAGAGTAGACTACTATGTAGAAGACAGAATCTCAGAGCTAGAAGACAAAGTACCTGCCCTTGAACATTCTGAAAGTATTGAAGAAAAGAAAATAAGTAACCATGATTAGAATATATGTGAATTCTGGGACAGCATTAATACAACAAATTTAAGAATCACTGCGATCTAAGAGGGATGTAAGACCCAGGCTAATGGCATGGATAATCTCTTCAGGAAAATAATAACAGAAAAATTTCCAAACCTCAGGAACATGTAGACAGAGGAGGCATTCAGAAACCTACTTACAAGATCAAAATTGACAAAATTACACTTTGTAATTAAGATGCCTAACATACAGAAAAAAGGATTCAAAGCCTCAAGAGAAAAACATCAGGTCATTTAGAGGTAAGCCAATCAGAATCGCTTCTGATTTCTTAGTATGAACTCTAAAATCCAAGGGAAAGAGATAAGTGCAAACCAAGATTGCTGTATCCAGCAAAACTATCCTTCAGAGTCAAAGAAAAAAAAAACACTTTCCAAGATAAGCAGAAACTAAAAGAAGACATGATTACCAAGCTGCCACTACAGAAAAATACTTAGAGACATACCACACAGAGAAGGAAAAAAAATAAAGACTCCAGAGCTCACAGTGGGTGAATCTCATTAGAAAAATATCTGAGCAAATGAGATTCGGAACTACATTCAATTTTAGAAATAAATATAAATGGCCATATGTACTAACCCACACCTGTGATCCCAGAGACTCTGGGATCTTTATTTTTTTTTCCTTCTGTGTATAGTATGTCTTTTTTGTACCAAAAAAAAAAAAAATAGATAGACAGACTGGCACAATGAATTAGAAAGCAAGATAAACTATATATTGTTTGAAATTTATCTTACATGTAAAGTCAGTCACAGGCTGAAAGTGAAAGGATGAAAATGATATTCCATGCAAATAAGTTCCCCAATAAGTGGGAATAGTTACTGTCATATCTGATAAAGAAGACTTCAGGACACAGTTAAGTGGAAGAACCATAAATGTCACCTCATATTGGTAAAGATAAAAACTCAACATAAAAATATGACAATAAGTGCCCCAAATATCAATGTATTTAATTATTTACAAAACACTACTTAATGATTCTGACTGTGCTAAACCCTAATATAATAATACCAGGTGATTTTAATACATATCTTCACCAATAGATAGGTCATCCAGACATAAACTCAATGAAGACTCTTCCGACCTAAAAGAATATTATAAAGCAAATGGACCTACCAGATATCTATAGACTATTTCACTTAACAATAGCCAAATTCACTTTCTTCTCAGGAGCTTATTGAACCACCTCCAAAATAGACCATATTTTAAGCCCAAAGCAACTCTTAGCAAATACAGAGAAATTGATATAATTTCTTGCCTCTTATATGATCATAATGGAACAAAATTATAAATCAACAGCAAGAAAAAAACTACAGAAACTATTGAACACATAGACTGAACAATACACTTTTTGGGGGGGAGGGTATTGAGGATTGAACCCAGAGGAACTTTACCATAGAGCCACATACTCAACTTTTTCTATTTTTATTTTCTTTTCTGACTTTATGTGTGTTTTTCCTCTCACTTATCTGATTCCCTGGGTTCTCCTTTCTTTTCTCCTGCTAATACCTGCCTCTATTGATTCCTCTTTCATGCTTCCTATAATCTTTTACTTCTATTTTCTCTCCTCCTTCCTTATAAACATCACATCCTACACCACTTCTGTTCTTTCTTTTCCACCATTAGAAATTGTAAACCCTTTGCAAACTTACTGTTGCTATCATAGACAAGAATTGAACACATCATTTCTGTTAATTGAAATAAAACTGTAGATGTCTTCATAGGAGCTATTTGGTTTAAGGCTGTATATTGTTAGCATTAGGTACACCCTTAAAGGTGAGGTATTAGAAACCTTCAGGAACACTATAAGTCTACAGGATAAAAACTGTACTGCTTCAGATCCACACTGTTGGATAGGAAGACACATGAAAAAACAAGGGAACAAAGCGTCCCAAACAAACCAAGATGCTCCAATAATAGAATCCATTGTCAAAATAGTAGAAGAAATGTCAGAGAAGAAATTTAGAATGTACATAGTTAAATTGATCCACAATGTAAAGGACAATGTAAGGAGTAAAATCAGAGATAAATTTCAGGAAGTGAAAGATCACTTCAATAAAGAGGCAGAAATTGTGAACAGAAATCTGCACAACGAAGGATTCAATAAAACAAATTAAAAATTCAATGCAAAGTATCAGCAACAGTCTAGATCACATGGAATTCAGAACCTCAGGCAATGAAGACAAAATATATAATATTGAAAATAAAGTTGACCATGAAGAGAAGATGGTAAGAAACCATAAACAGAACTTCCAAAAAGTATTGGATAAAGTATTGGATAACATGAAAAGACCAAATTTAAGATTTACTAGGATACAAGAAGGCATGGAGACACAAACCAAAGGAATGCACAATCCTTTCAATGAAATAGTATCAGAAAATTTCCCAAATCTAAAGAATGAAATGGAAAATCAAGTACAAGAGGCTTATCGGACCCCAAATGTACAAAATTACATCATACCAACACCAAGGCATTATAAGGGGAATAATTAACATACAGAATAAGGACAGAATTTTAAAGGTCATGAAAGAAAAAAATCAAATTGCATATAGGGGAAACCAATTCAGATCTCAGCTGATTTCTCAATCTAGAACCTCAAAGCTAGGAGGTCCTGGAATAATATGTATCAAGGTCTGAAAGAAAATGGATGCCAACCAAGAATTTTATATCCAGCAAAATTAAGCTTCAGATTTGAAGATAAAATTTAAAAACTTTCATGATAAACAAAAGTTAAAAAATTCACAACTAGAAAGACTGCACTATGGAACATTCTTAACAAAATATTCCATGAAGATGAAATGAAAAAAAAAAAAGTGAAAACCAGAAAAGGGAAGAACTGCACTAAAGGAATAGTCAATCAAACCAGAAACTAAATCAAATTTAAAACCAGAAATGAACCAAATGACTGGAAATACAAATCACATCGCAATAATGACCTTGAATGTTAATGGCCTACATTTATCAATCAAAAGAAATAGACTGGCAAATTGGATTAAAAAACAAGACCCAACAATATGCTGTCTCCAAGAAACTCACCTCATAGGCAAACACATCCACAGACTGAAGGGGAAAGGATGGGAAAAAAACATAATACTCATATGGATTGTGTAAACAAAGAAGGGTTCCCATTCTCATGTAAGATAAAGTGGACTTCAAGCCAAAGTTAAACAGAAGGTTAAAGAAGCACATTTCATACTGCTTAAGAGAATGATATATCAGCAAGACATAACAATCATAAATATTTATGCCCCAAACACGGGCGCATCTCCTTGCATCAAATAAACCCCTTCACAATATCAAGAATCAAATAGACCACAACACAGTAATACTGGGTGACTTTATGCACCTCTCTCACTACTGGACAGATCTTCCAAACAAAGGAACTATGGAACTAAACAAATCTGCCCGTGTCCTGCAAGGGGAGAGTGGGGGTAATGGTTGGAAGTGTGGGCTGGCTGCGAAGTAAAAGCTGCGACAGGAGGATCGCAAATTCAAAGCCAGCCTCATCAAAAGTGAGACACTAAGCAGATCTGTGAGACCCCGTCTGTAAATAAAATTCAAAATAGGGCTGGGGATGTGGCTCAGTGGTCAAGTGTCCCTGAGTTCAATCCCTGGTAGCAAAAAAATAAATAAAAATAAAAATAAAAGCTATGAAGTAGTATTACAAAATAAACACAGAAGACCAGAAACGGATATTTTTAAAATGGGGGCAGTAATGGATTGAGCAGACCTGATGGGTCTGACTCCTAACAAACAGAAAAAACAGACTAAAGGTGATTGGTAGGGAGCCCCTTCAGGGAAAACAGGACAAGAGCGGGGATGAACAGGTTGTTTGGTGCTTGGCAGGTTATGCCCATCTCCAGACAGCTGGGTCTGAACCTGGGGCTGTGAGCTAAGGCAGGGCACCAGCAGGATCTGTGCTTTCTCGAACTGGGAAATTCCACCCAGGAATTTCCAGAAAAGCAGCTTCCCTGCCTTAATGGCTCAAACAATATCCCTAGTTCATGCAGGACTCCAAACAAAATAATACAATAATACAAAATAATAACTGACATGTAAAGAATATTTTATCCATCAACAGGAGAATACACTTTCTCCTTAGCAGCACCTTCTCTAAAATAGACTATATTTTGTGCCACAAAGCAACTCTTAGCAAAAAAAAAAAAAAGAGAGAGAGAGATGATATCCTACATTCTATCAGATCATAATGGAATTAAACCACAAATCAATGAAAAAATAAAAACTAGAAGCTACTCTAATACCTAAAGACTAAATAATACATTATTGACTTTATGTATTAAATAATACCTTATTTCATTAAAATAATAGAAAGTCAATGAACAAATGACCTAATATTACATCTCAAAGCCCTAGGAAAAGAAGAACAAATCAACACCAAAAGCAGTAGAAGACAGGAAATAATTAAAATCAAAGCTGAGATCAATGAGATTGAAACAAAAGAAATAGGTTTAAAAATTGACAAAACAAATGTTGGTTCTTTGAAACACTAAATAAAGTTGAAAAACTCTTAGTCACACTTATGAAAAGAGAAAATTCAAATTACTAAAATTTATGATGAAAAAAGAACTATCATGAGAGACTCCACTGATATGCAGAAGATAATTAGAAACTATTTTGAAAATTTATACTCCAACAAAATAGAAAATCTTGAAGATATAAACAAATTTGTAGAGACATATGATCCACCCGAGTTGAATCAGGAGGACATATACAATTTAAACAGATCAATTTCAAGCAATGAAATTGAAGATGCCATCAGAAGTGTACCAACCAAGAAAAGCCCAAGACCAGATAGATTCTCAGCCAAGTTCTTTCAGACCTTCAAAGAAAAATTATCACCAATACTCCTCAAATTATTCCATGAAATGGAAAAGGAGGTAACCCTTCCAAACTCATTCTATAAAGCTAGTATCACCCCAATACCAAAATCAGACAAAGACACATCGAGGAAAGAAAACTTTCAACCAATGTCCCTGATGAACATAGATGCAAAAATTCTCAATAAAATTCTTTGTCTTGTATGTATTTATAACTACAGAGCCATAGTAACAAATCAGGGTAGGGAGGTGGAGCGTGGGAGGAATAGACAAACTATAGATAGACCAAAGAGAAGGGAGGGAAAGGGAGGAGGCAGGGGTTAGAAATGATGGTGGAGTGAGATGGACATCATTATCCAAAGTACATGTATGAAGACATGAATGATGTGAATATACTTTGTATACAAACCAGAGATATGAAAAATTTGGTCTATATGTATAATATGAATTGTAATGCAACCTTCTATCATATATAATAAATTAGAATAATTTTTTTAATTCTGGAAAATCACATACAAAAACATATTAAAAAGACAGTGCACCATGATCAAGTGGGATTCATCCCAGGGATGCAAGGTCGGTTCAACATATAGAAATCAATAAATGTAATTCACCACACCAATACACTTAAAGACAAAAATCATACGATCATCTCAATAGATACAGAAAAAGAATTTGATAAAATACAGCACCTATTCATGTTCAAAACACTATAAAAACTAAGGATAGCATGAACATACTTCAACACTGTAAAAGCTATATATGCTAAACCCAAGGCCAATATCATTCTAAATGGAGAAAAATTAAAAGGATTCTCTTTAAAAACTGGAACAAGACCAGGATGTTCTCTTTCAGCCCCTTTATTCAATATCATCCTTGAAACTCTAGCCAGAGCAATTAGACAAAAAAAAAAAAGAAAAGAAAAGAAAAAGAAAAAGAAATTAAATGGATACAAGTAGAAAAAGAACTCAAAATATCACTATTTGCTGATGACATGATTCTTTTTTTAGAAGATCCAAAATCCACCAAAAAACTTCTAGAACTAATAAATAAATTCAGCAAAGTAGCCAGATATAAAATCAACATATAAAAACCAATAGCTACCGTATACACCAATAATAAATGCTCTGAATGATAACTTAAGAAAAAATTGTATTCACAAAAATCTAAAAAAAAAACCCACCTGGGATTAAAAATCTAACCAAGGAAGTGAAAGACCTCTACAATGAAAATTACAGAACACTGAAGAAAGAAATTGAAGAAGACTCTAGAAGATGGGAAGACCTCCAAAGTTCATAGATGGGCAGAATTAATATTGTTAAAATGACCATATTACCAGAAGCAATCTACAGATTCAATGCAATCCCTCAACAAAATACCAGTGACATTCTTCACAGAACTAGAAAAAAAAACAGATCTAAAAGTTCATGCGGAAGAATAGATGACCTAATATCCAAAGCGATTCTAAGCCAAAAAAAGAGCACCACACCCAACTTCAAATGATATTACAAAGCTATAGTAACAAAAACTGCATGATGCTGGCACAAGAACAGACAGAAGACACGGAGACAAACCTACACAGATAATGGTCATCTGATCCTTAATAAAATTACAAAAAAAGTCCGCTAGAGAAAAGACTACCATTAAAAATAAAATAGGGGAGGGGGCATGGAGGCAGAAAAGATGGTGGAATGAGATGGACATCATTACCCTAGATATATGTATGACTGCACATATGGTGTGTTGCTACATTGTGTACAACCAGAGAAATTAAAAGTTGTGCTGCAATTGTGTACAATGAATCAACACACATTCTGCTGTCATATATACCTAATTAGAATAAATAAATTAATTTCAAAGAAAAAGCCTGAATCAGGGGAAAAAAAAACAAATAACCTAATCAACAAATGGGCAAATGAACTGAACGGATACTTCTCAAAAGAAGAAATTTAAATAGCCAACAGAATATAAAAAATATTTTTAAAAGAATGCTCAACAACTTTTTCAACCAGGGAAATGCAAATCAAAACTACACTGAAATTTCATCTCACTCCAGTCAGAATGGCCAACATCATCAGAATGTTCTCTCTGATATGGAGATGCTAACCCAAAACAAGGGAGGGAAAGATTGGAAGTTCATTAGACCAAGGGGAATGATGGGAATAGGAAAGACAGTAGAATATGTATGAATATGCGACCAATGTAACTCCACATCACGTACAACCACAATAATGGGATCCTACTTGGAACAAATTATCCTTTTTCTATGTATGTATAATATGTCAAAATATACTCTCCTGTCATGTATATCTAGAAAGAACAAATAAGTTTTAAAAAGAATGGCTGCCATCAAGAATATAAATAACAAGCCAGGCGCAGTGGCACACGCTGTAAACCTATAATCCCAGCAGCTTGGGAGGCTGAAGCAGGAGGATGGGGAGTTCAAAGCCAGCCTTGGCAATTGTGAGGCACTAAGCAATTCAGTGAGACCCTGTCTCTAAATAAAATACAAAATAGGGCTGAGGATGTGGCTCAATGGTTGAGTGCCCCTGAGTTCAATCCCTGGTACCACCCCCCCCTCCAAAAAAAGGAATATAAATGATAAATGCAGATGGGGATGTAGGAGAAGAGGAACACTTTTACACTGTTGGTGCAATTGCAAATTAGTACAATTATTATGGAAATTGGCATGGAACTACCGTATGACTCAGCTATACCACTTCTCAATATTTATCCTAAAAAACTGAAGTCAGCATTTTATAGCAATCTGTGCATACCCATGTTTATAGCAGCCCAATTCACAAGAGCCAAATTATGGAACCAGCCTAGATGCCTGTCAGCAGGTAAGTAGACTTTTAAAAATGTGGTATATACACACAGTGAAGTTTTACTCAACCATAAAGAAGAAAAATTTTATCATTTTCAGGAAAATAGATGAAATTTGAGAGCAATGTTTCAAGTGAAATAGGTCAAACTCTGAAAGTCAAGGATCATATTTTCTCTCATATGTGGAAGCTAGAAAGGAAAAGGAACCAAAAAAGAAAAAAAAAAAAAAGAGTGGCAGGAATCTCATGAAAATAGAAAGGAGACCAGTAGAGAAAGGGAACGGGGTAGGGAAGAGAGAGTTAGGGAAGGTATTAGTGAAACAAAATTGACCAGATTATACTGTGTTCATGTACAAATAGGCAACAATGAGTCCCACTATTATGTATAATTATGATTACCAATAAAAATATTAAAAATAGTATTTATTTGTAATTGAGATAATCAAGTATATAGAAAATCCTTAAAAATATAATCATAAAGCTGCTAAATAAGAGGAAAATGTATTAGGGTTACAGGAAAATGTCAAAGTAAAAAATCAATTGCATCTCCATATGTTACGTACTAATAAGTAACTGGGGTAAATGGCAAAATGGCAGCCAAACCATTAAATATTTAGAAACAAAATATGTGTAAGATCTGCAAAATATTCTCAAAACTTTAGAGATTAAGGGGCTCCATATTGTCAATTTTCCCAAGATTGATATGCAGATCAATGAAGCATGTCAAAAATCCTAGCATGCTTTTTGTCAAACGTAACAGTTTCACTCTAAAATCTATGAAAATGCAAAGAACCTACAACACAATTTGAAAGATGACACTGAGTTTAAGATTTACTCTAAAGGTATAGTAATCATAAGGTATAGTTGATTGACTTTATCCATAGGTGCCTTGATATTTCAATGACCATTACTGCAATACTGTAAGAAGAATTTGATACCCTGCTTTAAAAAAAAAAAGATAAAAACAATATCAACTTTTAGCTCCCACAAAAATTAACTTTAGATGATTGTAGAATGTTTATAACTTTCTTCATAATGGCCAAACCCAGAAAGAAGGCAAATGAAAAAAGAGTGAATAAATCCTTTTCTCACCAAACAATGGAGAGTATTTATTTATAAATACTCCATTGTAACAACATGGTTGAATCGCATAAGCATTGTGCAGAGCAAGGACAGACCCAACAGAGGGTGTACCATGTAATCATATGGCTGCAATGCCCAGAACAAAGCTCATTTGTTCTAACAGGAGAGGAATGGATCTGGAGCCCAGGTGACTGGTGGGGATTATTATGAAGGGACATGGAGAAGAAGACTTCATCTAGATTGTGGTGATGGCTACAAAACCATGCATATTTCTCAAAACTCTTCAAGTTCCACATTTTAGAGGAACACCATATTTTATTATAAGTATTGATGAAATAGATTTTAGAAAAGTAACTGTAATCATTTTCAGAATATCACTGCAACCTCCCTCAAAATGTTTGTGTCCATCAGTGTCACCCGGGAAGTCTGTCTCAAAACCCAATTCCCAGACCCTTCTCCAGAAGGAGTAGATGGCAGGTCCTGCGATTCAGCTTTCAACAGCCATCCCCAGGACCATGATCCTGGTGTCCTCTGATCATGCTCTAGAAAACTACCCTCTTAGTAGAGTTGGGCGTCTGATCTGCCTCTTAGATAAGAGTCACACCATGTCTGATCATCTGGACTGCACACTCATGACCTCAAGAGATGTCCTCATGCCCAGCATTCCCAGTTTGGGCCTAGAGCTGACATGGGAGCTATGGGTGGCAGAGCATATGACCTGGAGGACCACAGATGGATTCAGAGAGACACCTGGGCATCTTAAGTGACACTGATTGACCCCAGTGCAGTGACCTGGCCCACAACTGTAATACCAGCCACTCAGGTGGCTGAAGCAAGAGGATCACGAGGTCAAGAACAGCACAGGCAACTTAGTGAGGCCTTGTCACAAAATAAAATATTTAAAGGGCTGGGAGAGGCTGGGGTTGTAGCTTGGTGGAAGAATGCTTGCAAGCATGTGTGAGGCACTGGGTTTGATTCTCAGTAACACATATAAATAAGTAAAACAAAGGTCTGTGGACAACTAAAAAAACTATTTAAAAAACAAAAAAATGCCCTATGAATATACCTCAACTGTGGAAAACCCTTGATTAAACACACAATACCAAAAAGGAGAAGAAAACCCACACTGATATAGCCACACCCCTCAACAGAAAATTTCAGTTATATGATGGTTGCCCACATAGACTTCCTAGGAAGATGAGCACCAACTGAAAGTTCTAGAATAACTGTCAGCAGTTGGTAGGTTAAGCTCCGCCCATGTTACCAGGGTAACCAGGGAGGCTTAGACTGACCCAGCGTCCTAGGCTCAGTTACCTGGCTGCTGTGGACAGAACAGGGAGGAACAGCTCCCAAAGGAGCCCTCACAGCTGCTTCTCCACCAAACCCAGAGCTTGGCACAGGCTTTCAAGATGCACAGGAAGGGACTAAATAGTCTCCCCAAGGGTTTAGGACAACAGGACCTAGTAGGAATCCAACATACAAAGGGACCTCCAGGAACCGGCTCACAGGGAGGCCTTGGAGCTGCTGCCAGGCCTGAGAGGATCTACCTTCAGAACCATGTGGAGGAGAAAGCCTGAGCGGTCCTGGAGGGAGGAATGTGATGGGCAGATCCCCAGGTGGGGCGGCCCAGGTGTCTCCAAGGGGTAGAAGTGATCAGGGCCATGGGGATGTGGGATGCTGCACAACCTCCAAATGGATCACCTGGAATATATCCAGATATAATAGGACCAAAGTGCATCAAGAGAAAAGAAGGAGGGGAAACAAAGTTAAGCAGAGAAACCACCCAAAGGGATTAGGCTCGGAGGGCTGGGGAGCACACACAAAATGTGACTCAGAGCAGGGAAAGGGGCAGATGTGGACTTAGACCTTTGACCAGGAGAAGGGAGCCTCAGCAGCAGGCTTCAGGGGAAAGGGGCTTTCCTGGCCTCTGTGCGGGGCAGCATCCTTGAGTCTCCTATACGTCCTTCACCTTAAACAGGACTTCAGCCTCCAAGCCAAGGGGGTTCAGGTGTTGAGGGGGATATAGATGGCACTGAATCCAGGAAGATAGGAGAGGTTAGTTCAAAAGGAAGAATGAAGGTGATCAGAGCCCACAACTGCCAGGCCAGGGACACTAGTTTGCAGGACTCCCCTTGGTCTGTCTCCCTTTCTCTGTCCCCCAAGGGCCATCTGAGTACATTTGAACTTCTGCTTGGGTGCACATGGAGATTTTAACATCAAAAGATAAATCAGTGGGTCCTCAGTCAGAGAGGGCTCTCCCAAAAGCACTGCCTGTAGAGAGTTACACTGGGGGGCACTTTGACTTCTTTTAAGACAAGGGGGTAGGAAGTTGGGAAGGAGCTCTGGGGGTGGAAAGAGGAAGACTGAGGACACCACATCAGCTGCCTTGGGTGGGCCAAGCAGGAAGCGGCAGGCTCCAGCAGATAGAGGCTCAGCCTCCCAGTCCCACACCCCTAACTGTCACTCTTCAGCTATGGTAGCTCTTCTTCCCATCCCAGAATACCCGGAGCTTTCTACGATGTGGGGACACTGGGGATGGAACACCAGGGCCCAAAGTCCCTCTTCTTAAACCAGTGCCACTTTTGTACCTTGCAGAGTAGGATGTTCCCCCGCCTTCCCCTGTCTCTTGGAGTGAATCCTGCCAACAATGTGGGCCTGGACACCAAGGGCCGGGTCTTCCCTGGCTCTGCAGGTGCCAGGGCCCCTGGAGGCTAAGCTTCAAGAACTTCAAGGGCAAATAGCCTGCGGTTTGGCAGGTGGCTGGCAAAGGTGTCAAAGAGGTGGGACTTGACCTTGGCCAAGCCTTGAAGAATAGGCAGTGCTGGGGGAAGAACAAGCCTAAAGGAAGGGCAGCTGTGGCAAGAAGAAGCTCAGAGATCTGCAGGGAGCTGGGGGCAAAGCAGCCCTGACAGGGAGAGTCCTCTCCAAGCACAGGCTGGAGGAGGAAGGGTCAGGAGTCAGCTGATGTCCACTGGGGACGCTCAGGCATCTGAATCCTACTTCTCTGGCTGCAGGAGCCACGGACATGTCCTAGCTACAGTCCAGTGGCAGGAATTAAAGCAAAGTCGGAGGACGGTGATGAGGCAGGGGGCGTTCACAAAGTCCAAGGGCATTTCGCCTGAATGGAGGCTGTAGGTGAAACCCACAGGACCTCTGCAGATGAGAATGACCCACCCAGTGGGGTTTGGTGACATAGGGGGCAAGAAGGGAGGGATTCCAGGATAATGGAGGGTTCTGTTGAGATTAGGGAGCAACTGTACTACGAGGAGAGGAGGAATTGGGGTGGGGGATCAAGGAGGGCAGATGTGAGGGGCAAGTGGCAGGGGAGGAGACGGCTGGACATTTGGGGTTTAGAGATGGCCAGATGGTCCCTGGGAGTGTGGGGTGAGAGGAGACAGTCAGTTTGGGATGCTTTCATTTATTCATTCATTCAACATGCGTTTGTTGGCAACCAGGGGCACACCCAGCCCTGGGTGAGGTGTCAAAGGGGGGCGTAAAAGGGCAAGGTGTCCCTCCCTTTGAAGAATCAGACTTGGGCCCCATGACAGGAGAGAGACAGTGCAACCAAGGGGCACCAGGTAGCCTGCTGGGTGTAAGAATGAGCCACCAGAAGTGGTGGGGAGGGGGTGGCTGCATCCTCTCTCACCCCGTCTTCCACAGAGCAATCAACTCCCCTCAGGGGTGTCCGTCTCTCCTACTGCATCCCCCGCAAATCAGGACACTTGTGTGAAGACGACAGTGTCCTCGGGGGCCACACATGTCCCCTAATCAAGGATCCTTGAGTAAAATGAGGGGAACAGACATTAAATGTGATGCCAGTTCACAGAGTGGAGGGGCAGTCCTGGGTCCTGGAGGAGGTGGGACCAGATCTGGACACTGAGGAGTTTGCTGAGTGGAGGGGACCACGGGCTCTAAGAGGTAACAGCCCAACTCAGTCTGCTACTCGGCAGCCTGAGGAACCCACGAACCTCAGCTCTGGGCAGGAGCTGGCCGCCCTCCCGGTGCAGGCAGGTGGAACCCTAGGGCACTTGTGACCGAGGGGCACTCCACTGACCTTTCTTCCAACACCACCAGCTCTGACCACTACAGTGCCAAACTGAACATGGTAAAAATGAGAACATGAAGGTACAGGATGTTGGGCGGGGGGGAGGACTGCAGAGTGCACAGGGGCCTGGGCCGCACCCCAGGGCACCACCTTCCCACCTGCAGATGCTTTCTTGGTTGGATTTCCTCTTTCTTCATTTCATTTTCTGAATGGCATGGCTTGTCTTTTTTTAAGAGAAAGTCTGAACTCATTCTTGAGACGCCAACCTGAGATGGTCGTAGCTTCAAAGATGCCGCATCTGAACTATTGTGACTTTCAGTCTCCTCCTCTGCCTTTAGCAGTTTTCTTTACCTGCCAGGAACTGTGACGTCGGGGAGGGTAAGAAGAAAGGAAGGAGTAGCACTCAAAGGAAGGTTGCTCCACATTCCACTGTGCCACCAACAGACAAGGTGGCACTGAGGTTTGAGTGGGATGAAGACTTGCAGTCCTTCCGTGAATGGCCACCTTGCACTGTCAACAAACCAGGCGAGAAGAGCTGGTTTTCTTGTCACTCACTGCAATGGAACCCTGTGCCATGACTGAGTGACTGACTGCACACGTGCCCAGCCTGAGGCGCAGGGCCAGAGCCCAGGACTGTGCCTGTAACTGCCATTGCCCCGTATCAGAGAAGCCAAGCTTCCTGCCTGACCCCTCAAGTGTTGTCCCAACAAAGATCCTACCCGCCCAAATGCTTAAAGCCATTCTCCGTTGAAGACAGAGAGGGACCTTAGGTGCAAAGGGCCTTGTGGTTGGTTTTTTTTTTCAATACTGATGATGAAATATTTCAATCAGCTGTAAGACACCTGGGTTGGGTGCCCTTGTGCCCATACATGGCTCTGGGGAATCCCACTGTTTTAATTTTCTGGTTCAGATTCTTTGTGGAAAAGTCAAAGGCTCCTGATGCCTGTGAGGCTTCTGTTCTGTCCTCAGGGCCACGGGAGCACCTGCAGAGCTCTCTAGACCACAACACTTAGAAACTATTGGGAACAGTTGGTAAAACATCCTTTTAATGCACAGCTGGCTTGCAAGAAAGGAAGGGGAACCCAGGGAGCCAGAACCCTCAGGGGGGAGAACCCTGGGGCAGCAAGCAGAAGCCCCTGGCAGCCCTGATATGGGGCAGGAGGGAGGGTGGCTAGGGGAGATGTGGCCCTGTGTTAGGAAGTGTGGCCTTAGCCACCCAGGAAGAGGACCTGGGTTTTGGCCTTGCTGGGGGTGAACTCAAAGTCACCCCTCACACCGGCACATAGAATTGGAGCTCTCTAAGAGCAACATTGTATGACACACAAAGAGTCAACAAAGTTCATGCAGGAAGACAAGGGAATTGTCTCCCTCAGCCTGGCTTCTAGGTGGGAAATGTCTAGGATTCTCAAAGAGATCCCCGACGTCACAATTCATTCATTCTCCAATTTGGGGAACTCAAAACATTAGGCTCCGAGCCTATAATATCCCTAAGTGAGCTGGCATCGGCCAAGGAGCAGCCTCCCTGGGACCCACGCTCCATCAGGCCTCTCAAGAGCCCCCGAGGCAGCGCCCTGCTTAAGAGGAACTTGTGTTCGGGAGGAAGTGCCCCTACACTGTCTGCCACCCCCCTTTCATTTTTCTCCTACTCTTTTCTGCTACAAGTGTCCCCTGTTCTGTGACAGAGCCTCACTTACATTGCTGTAGTGCTAGAGATGCTGCATCTGAACTATTGTGACTTTCAGTCCCCTCTTTTGTGCCATTAGGAGTTGTCTTTACCTGCCAGGAATTAAGTGAAGTCAGGGTTGGTAAGAAGAAAGGCAAGGGTAGCCATCAAATGATGTTTGGTACATATTTCTACTTTTACAGAGCAGAAGCATACCCTCAGAACCGTGTGCCCAGCAAGTACTTTATGCCTTCCAAGCCACTCCATTTTTAGTCCTGAACATGGTTTTGTACTTAAAACTGCACTACGCGTGATTCCATAGGTCACAGCCACACTGCCTGGCATCTGGAGCTCACAGACGGCGAGAACCATGGCCAGAAGAGAGGCCTGCTGGTGCAGTCCTGCGGAGTCAAGAGGAGCGTGCGGTCCTCTGCTCCTGGCCTCCTCCTCCTGCTTGGGCCTCATTAGTTTACCTCTCTTTTTTCTGCAGCCAACACTGGCAATTTTAGAAAGAGCCCGATTTCTCTGACAGTGCGACAGTGTTTTAGCAAAGTATCTGAGCAATATGTTTTTTAACTGATTAATGCCCAAGATGGATGATTCTTGACTGCTTATTATACCCATGGCTTCTATAGAAGACTGGTGGGGTAGGGGTGTTGGGATCGTATCCTGAAGTCCATTCATGAGGGGTTGGGAAGTCACATGTGATCAAAACACATGGTCAAGTGATCCACTGAGGACCTCTTCCATCACCCAGAAGCTGATAAGCCCTGGGGTGGTGGGCATAGCGGGAAGGGGGCGGGGGGCAGAGATAACAGTGTCATGAAAAGGCTCTCTGTGTCTTGCTAGGAACTTGCTGCTAAATGAAGTGCACTTTCCACGCTCTTGACACAGGCTGAGTGTCACCCCCACTCTGAGTGAAGGCAACAGAGGACCTTCCTGGCATCCCAGTGCCAGACTGTCGTCAGCCTGTTCAGGGAGGGCACATGTCTGACTCCACAGCCTCCTATCCTGAGCACTCCAAGAGAGCCTGATTCCTCTGTCAGCACCCCAGCAACAGAGTCAAATGGGAAACCCAATGTGGGGGTCAGACAGGTTGCAGGGTTCCTGGGCCCAGGGTAACCTGAGCATCCCCAACTCTGCAAATCCACAAACAAGTTAGCCGAGCTGAGGAGGAGAAGCGAGAGAGCTGAGACATAGGAGGAGCTCTGAGTGCCCCACAGGCTGGCCGTCCCCTGGGAAAGAGGTCATGCTGATGGCCGCCACTGTCTCAGATTCACCGCCCCTCAGCTTATGCCCCTTCCCAACACTTCTTGGATACTAGTTTTCTGTGCTATGTGATACCAGCGTCTCCCCTCTGCCTGACCTGCTGAGGTGCCCACACCTGTATGCACAGTCTTGGTGAGGATCGGGCTGCTGATGTCAAGTGTAGGAGAGGCAGGAGAGAGACAGCCCATAGGACTGGCACGCCGGCAGGCAGTGCTGGCTGGAGGGTCAAGACCTCTTTCCCAGGGCCCGCAGTCGAGTGGTGGTGCAGGCTGGGGTCTACCACCTGGAGCCAGGAGCACAGCACTGGCCTCATTTCCTTGGTGCTCATCCTGCTTGGGCCACCACTGAGGGTGATTGTCCCCCTGCCACTGGACTCAGTCTCTGTGACCCAAACAGCACTCTCTGTGTACCCTCTAAACAAAGTTTATGGGTTCCAAGTCCCGAAAGAGAAGGGAGGGCAGTGGGGAGACCCTAGAGAGAGGCATTTTGAGCTCTGAAATCGTTCCACACACTTCAGCATGAGCTCTAGTCTGCTATGAGCTGTGTAAAACTCAACTCTGACCGTTTGTCATTGACACGTTCTTCTTGTCTTTCAGGGGGAAAGTCACGCTTCTTCTGACTTTCCTTAGTTATCCTGCCTACAGTCAGCCATCTTGAATAGCTGGACTCCCTTCTGCCTGCCCCCTGCCCTCCTTCCTGGTCATGTTACCTGTGCCGTCCTCCTTCCCAGTTCTCCTCGTCTGTATGGAAAACTGTTGCCACTTGTCCTGTTTGTCACCCAGGAAGTATCAGCTCCCCCAGGAAGGCCTCTCTGCATGGCCTAAAAGGACTAAAGTATTTTTCTGTCACCATGGTCTAGGATCCCCTTTCTAGGATCCTTGCTCCTGGAGGTCTTGAAGTGACTTTTTAAGTAAAGACTCGAGACAGCAAGGCCAGCAAGCCCCTGTGACTCTCCCTCCTGCAAGGCAGCAAAGCAAACCAAGCAGACTCACAGGGGTGGCTGACCAAGGCTTACCTGCTCACAGGAGCTCTTCCCCAGTCAAGCAACACATGAGCGCTCTCCAGCTCCGCCCGCACCGCCTGCTGCAGTACCCAGCACCTCAGGCGGGGCTGGTGAGCAGAGAATGCTCTGCCCAGGTGGGCAATGTCACCCGCCCCCTGCCACAGCAGCCCAAACATCTTATGTTTGTCGTCTGGTCTGTGCCTGTGTCCTCTGCTCATGTAAGCACTAAGGGGACCCCTTGATTAGCCCCAAGAAGAACCACCTTGGCCCTTGGCTTCTTGTCTCAAGTCCAGGGAAATATGACAGCAGAAAAAAAAATCCCAGGATTGGAAGGATTCTCCATCCTCACTGGGAAAGAGGAGAAAACTTCAAATCCCAGGGAGCGGAGGCCACACCAAAAGTTCTAAAAGGACAAGGCAAGTGGCCTTGGAGCTGCCTTGGACACATAGCTCTCCCTTGGGACTGAGATGCCCTGGTGCCCAACCAGCTGCCAGGCCTGTGTCCCCTAAGACAGCCACCCCCTTGGGACAGGGATTGCGTCTTCCTTGCCTCTGCCCCCCTGTGCCTGGAATATGCAGCTGCACAAGGGATAGATAGAATTAGTGAGCTACAAGGGTCCAGGCCTATTTGAAACCCCCACTTGTCCGGGCAGCCTCCCTGAGCTGTCCCTCCGCCATTATCTGCCTGCACAGAAAGGAGCTGGCCTTCATGCAGCTCCCCAGATTCTGATGCCCACTTGGCTCCAGGAGTGGAGATGGGACGCACATCAGGAAACAAGACCAACACAGTCTAAAAACCAAGGAATGCAGGTGCACATCTGCTCATTGGAATTTGTACGTCCTCTTTGCTGCAGACGACGAGCCAATTGTCATGGGGCCTGTGGCTTCAGGTGCCTCTGGTGGGGGCCGGGGTCGTGGGGAATAAGTGAGGGAAGCTCACCCTCAGCTCGGTGTTCTGTCCCCGTTTGTGCTGGATGTTTTGTCCTGTTTGGGTTGTTATCATATTCATGAATTTCTTTTTTAAAAAAAGGAATCAAAAGCCAAATGTTAAGCCACAGGGAAAACCACAAATTCCAAAAAATGCAGAAATCCCCAAAGGCGGCACACAGTCACACTCCTACCCACAAACAATAGATGTCTCCAGGGCAGCCACATGGGACTGGCAGGATGAAACAGAGGCGCAGCCGGTCTATCCTCGCATAGTAAATGGAATCAAAAATACCATAGCAGCTATGTTGAAAGTAAGCAAAACACCTTAAAATAGGATGAAAGCAGGATTTCTCAAAGGAAAATTCTTTGATTTTAATGCTTCTGTATTAGAAACGACAGAGAGAATAAAGGAAGACAAGAGGCCAGAAAAAGGAGGACCTGGGGAAAAATGAGGGAAGGAGAATAATCTTCCCAAACCACCCTGACCCTGTAAGAAACTGTGTTTGCCAATCAAATTCAGTCCTGGGCTGTCAGCAGGAGGAACACTCAGTTTTCATTCAGATCTGGCCAACTGGTTTCACCCTTGACCCAGTCTCAGTCATCTCCAATCCATTGGGAAGTAAGGGATTGACTGCCAAAGATCTGATCCTGCCATATCTGAACACCGCAGTGGCCTCCCCAGGGGTATCCTCTGGACGTGCTTTGGAATCTTACCTGTGTCCAGCTCCCTCCTCTGCTCCTGCCACAGCGGCCCATCTCCAGGCAGCTCACACATACTCTGGCCTGTCACGCCTTTGCATCTGTCTGTCTATCTGATGTCCCACCGACCCATCCCCACTTCTCTGCGGTGTCAGATGGAACTCAGCCTTTCGGGGGTAGCTCAAATGTCCCTTTCCCTGTGGGGCTGTGTTCAACTCTCCCTGGAAGTTCCCCTCTTGCATGGGGCTTTGTTTGTACCCTAGAGAAGTGTATGTTCACATGTTTTGTGATGGGAGACGGCAGCGACTGTCTTGTTCATCTTCACATTCCTGGCTCCTGCCACCCCCAGCCTAGGGCCTGGTGCCGAGAGTCCCCTCGGTGAAGGCACATTGAGTATCCCAAGAGACTTCTCATAAGAAGCTAAACAAAAGTTAGAGACTGCCCCGCGAACACGCTCTGCCCTCCATGGGTCTCAGAGACACTGCTGTCTACTAGGACACCCTGACGACCCCTCTGCCAGATGGAGCTTGTGCTGTTCACTCTTGAGGGCCCAAGTAGACTATGGGGGAGGGGGCGGGGGGGCATCTGGACTTTGTTAACAAATGACTACTTCTTTCCCTGTGGTTCTCCTTGTCTGCAATGGATCTTGCCCAGATGGGTTCCCCAGGGCCCCAGAGCTGGGTCTGGGCTTAAAGCTCCATCCAGTTCGGATGCAGGGTCTCAGCCTGAGAGGAGAAAAGCAGATGCATCCAATTATGTACCTGGTTGTTCTGTGCCACACCTCCTACTCTTGGACAACCCAAACTGAAATGTGTTACACAAAAAGGGTTGGGCACAGTGGCGCACGTCTATAATCTTAGCTGCTCGGGAGGCTGAGCCTGGAGGATTGCAAGTTCAAAGCCAGCCTCAGCAACTCAGTGAGGCCCTAAGCAACTTGGCAAGACCCTATCTCTAAATGAAATATTTAAAAGGGCTGGGGATGTGGCTTAGTGGTGAAGCACCCCTGGGTTCAATCTCTGGTACCAAAAAATAAATAAATAAAAAATTACACATGAAGACACTGTTCCATGGTCACAAGAGAAAAGTGCCACAGAGCCACCAGGCTCTGAGCATGCAGGTGGTGGACCTTCAAGCAACAAGTGGTCATAGCACTTCAAGGCCAGGGCCCCTGCATCCTGCGCCCTCAGGAGAAAGCCTGGCACACTGTCAGTGTCCCATGCACAAGTCAGGTAGATGCTGCTCCAGCCGGGTCTGACCAGAGGCTACAGGCCTCCGAGGGACACAGTCCCCCTAACCCAGTGTGACCTGTAAGTTCATGTTCAAGGAAAGCAAGTGGTAGGCATGAAGAGAAAGAACTGAGGTGGGAGCTGTTCTCAACCCCCAACCCACAGCTACCAGGGCATGTTCAATCTTTTGGAAGTCTATATCCAAAAGTTGCTTTCTCAAATATTTTTTTAATTTTTAAAACTTATATTTTTCAGTCTTCAAAAGAGTTTGTTTCAGAGCACAAGCCTCTAGAAGGCAGGTATTTCTGTGTAACAGCATTCATTACTCATAAATGTTATTTGATAAGACTGATACTAGTAGGTGAACAACCATTCCTGCTTGGGAGGGAGTTCCAAGAACAAGAACTCTGTGCATCCGGTAGGAAATTCTCTATTACCTCAATGGAGGGCCATAAATGGGTTTGCTTCTAACATAACCCTGCCAAAGAAATCCTTTCTAATAGCACTGAATTTGGAGTGCCCTCCAGAGGCCAGAGAGAATATTTTAATTTTAGGACTCAACTGGTTTGTTTGGGGAGACTCGAGAATGTGAACCATGGCTGTACTCTCTGCCTCCTGTGTTTGGACGCCTCTAAAGTTCTCTAGCAGAAAGGAGCTCGCTAGCCCTCGAGAAGGGTTGCCCATCTTCCCACAGCTCTAGCAGGATACCTTTCCTTAGGGCCAATCCAATTCTTCGACCTTAGAGTGCTGCTCACCAACTGGAACAAAACCAAGGCCAGCACCAAATGCTGGCGGAGTTTAAGTCACCTTCTTGCATTGCAGGGGCACTGTGTGTGTGAATTGTATTCCAAACCCTTTAGCGAAAGACTGCTAAAGTGCACAGGCACATTGTTGGTGAGGAATTTGACCGTGGCTTTCTGCAGGGAATGTCTACTCGATTTAAGCATCGACCCTGGAGCTCTTAAGACTCATTTGTTTTAATTTTCAAAAGAAAGAGGCTGCGTTGAATACTTGTACTTGTTTAAGTTGATTGAAGTATGACTGACTACTATGTTCTGGCCAAGACTTATCCTGCTCACAGGAAATCTCTTTCCCCAGCCAAGCAACTCACTACCATTCCCATTTCCCACATTAGCCCCTTCCTCCTGCTGTTGTACCCACCCCCTGGGGGAGGAGGGCTGGGGAGCTGGGAAGGCTCTGTCTGTGCACAGGTGGGTTGCATCTTGCCCATTGCCAATTAGCCCTGTGTTCCAAGAGCTCCTGGGCCATCTTGCACTGTCCTTTGACCATGCCCTCTGCTCATTAACACAAAGGAACCTCTTACACACCCAGGGACGGGGGGCCACTCCGAAGAATTCTGTTTCAAGGGGAAGGCAAGTGGTCCCAGGGTCTTTCTGGACAGACAGAATTTTTCCCAGCTGTCAGCTGCCAGGCCTGCTGCCCACAGGACCGTGAAGCCCTCACAACAGGGAGCATGTCTTATTCACCTTTGCTCCCCAGGCCTGGCTTGTGTGGCTATTCAATGACTAGAAGCATCAGATGGGACCCAAAGTTCCAGGGAAGACCCAGTGAGGGTAGACAATGCAGATCTTTACAGCCCACAAAGGTAGGGTTGGCACCCTGGAGGTCATGATGATTAGCGGGACAAAGAGCAACCCAAGACACCCAGCTAGTACAAAGCTCATTTCTTCTAACAGGAAACAGATGAGTGGGTCTGGGGCTTGGGTGGCTGGTGGGGATTAATGCAAAGGGACATGAGCAGAAGCCTTCACCCAGATTATGATGATAGCTACAAAACCATAAGTATTTCCAAAACTCTTCAAGCTCTACATTTTAGACAGGTAATATTTTATTGTATGTAAATTATACCTCCATGAAATTCATTTTTTAAGAGTAACTGTAATCATTTTCTGAATATCTCTGCAACCTCATCTCTCATGTCCTATCCTCGGAACGGCCCTCAGAATGTTAGTGTGTCAGGGTCACCTAGGAGACCTGTCTCAACTCCCATCTTCCCAGGACCATCTACAGAAGGAGTAGATGGCAGGTCCTGTGATCCAGCTTTTAACAACTGTACTCTCTGCCTCCTGTGTTTGGACGCCTCAAAAGACTGGATGCCTCTGGGACATGATCCTAGCGTCCTCTGATCATTGGAAAACTAGCCCCCTTAGTGAAGGTGGGCATCAGATCTGCCTCCTAGATAAGAGTCACACCATGTCTGATCATCTGGGCTGCACACTCATGCCTTCAAGAGGTGCCCTCATGCCCAGCATTCCCAGTTTGGGCCTACAGCTAACATGGGAGCTATGGGTGGCAGAGCGTATAACCTGAAAGACCACAGATTCAGAGAGATACCTGGGCATTATGCCATCTTAAGTGACACTGATTAACCCCTGTGCAGGGATCTGGCCCACACCTGTAATCCCAGTCACTCAGGAGGCTGAGGCAGGAGGATCACAAGGTCAAAAACGGCATGGGCAACTTAGTGAGGTCTTGTCACAAAATATTAAGAGTCTGGGAATATACCTCAACTGTGGAAGACCCTTGTTTCAAAACATAATACCAAAGGGGAGAAGAAAACCCCTACTGATGTAGCCACACCCCTTAATAGAAAACTTCAGTTATATGGTGGTTGCCCACATGGACTTCCTAGGAAAGTGAGCACCAACTGAAAGTTGTAGTATAACTGTCAGCAGTTGGTAGGTTAAGCTCCGCCCATGTTACCAGGGTAACCAGGGAGGCTGAGACTGACCCAGACTCTCAGGCTCAGTCACCTGGGTGCTGTAGGCTGTGCAGGACAGAAAGGAACAGCTCCCAAAGGAGCCCTCACAGCTGCTCCTCCACCAAACCCAGAGCTTGGCACAGGCTTTCAAGATGCACAGGAAGGGACTAAATAGTCTCCCCAAGGGTTTAGGACAACAGGACCTAGTAGAAATCCAACATACAAAGGGACCTCCAGGAACCGGCTCACAGGGAGGCCTTGGAGCTGCTGCCAGGCCTGAGAGGATCTACCTTCAGAACCATGTGGAGGAGAAAGCCTGAGCGGTCCTGGAGGGAGGAATGTGATGGGCAGATCCCCAGGTGGGGAGGCCCAGGTGTCTCTAAGGGGTAGAAGTGATCAGGGCCATTAGACTTGGCCCCATGATAGGAGAGACATAGGGCTCTCCCAATCTCCAAATGGATCACCTGGAAAATATATCCAGATATAATAGGACCAAAGTGCATCAAGAGAGAAGAAGGAGGGGAAACAAAGTTAAGCAGAGAAACCACCCAAAGGGATTAGGCTCGGAGGGCTGGGGAGCACACACAAAATGTGACTCAGAGCAGGGAAAGGGGCAGATGTGGACTTAGACCTTTGACCAGGAGAAGGGAGCCTCAGCAGCAGGCTTCAGGGGAAAGGGGCTTTCCTGGCCTCTGTGCGGGGCAGCATCCTTGAGTCTCCTATACGTCCTTCACCTTAAACAGGACTTCAGCCTCCAAGCCAAGGGGGTTCAGGTGTTGAGGGGGATATAGATGGCACTGAATCCAGGAAGATAGGAGAGGTTAGTTCAAAAGGAAGAATGAAGGTGATCAGAGCCCACAACTGCCAGGCCAGGGACACTAGTTTGCAGGACTCCCCTTGGTCTGTCTCCCTTTCTCTGTCCCCCAAGGGCCATCTGAGTACATTTGAACTTCTGCTTGGGTGCACATGGAGATTTTAACATCAAAAGATAAATCAGTGGGTCCTCAGTCAGAGAGGGCTCTCCCAAAAGCACTGCCTGTAGAGAGTTACACTGGGGGGCACTTTGACTTCTTTTAAGACAAGGGGGTAGGAAGTTGGGAAGGAGCTCTGGGGGTGGAAAGAGGAAGACTGAGGACACCACATCAGCTGCCTTGGGTGGGCCAAGCAGGAAGCGGCAGGCTCCAGCAGATAGAGGCTCAGCCTCCCAGTCCCACACCCCTAACTGTCACTCTTCAGCTATGGTAGCTCTTCTTCCCATCCCAGAATACCCGGAGCTTTCTACGATGTGGGGACACTGGGGATGGAACACCAGGGCCCAAAGTCCCTCTTCTTAAACCAGTGCCACTTTTGTACCTTGCAGAGTAGGATGTTCCCCCGCCTTCCCCTGTCTCTTGGAGTGAATCCTGCCAACAATGTGGGCCTGGACACCAAGGGCCGGGTCTTCCCTGGCTCTGCAGGTGCCAGGGCCCCTGGAGGCTAAGCTTCAAGAACTTCAAGGGCAAATAGCCTGCGGTTTGGCAGGTGGCTGGCAAAGGTGTCAAAGAGGTGGGACTTGACCTTGGCCAAGCCTTGAAGAATAGGCAGTGCTGGGGGAAGAACAAGCCTAAAGGAAGGGCAGCTGTGGCAAGAAGAAGCTCAGAGATCTGCAGGGAGCTGGGGGCAAAGCAGCCCTGACAGGGAGAGTCCTCTCCAAGCACAGGCTGGAGGAGGAAGGGTCAGGAGTCAGCTGATGTCCACTGGGGACGCTCAGGCATCTGAATCCTACTTCTCTGGCTGCAGGAGCCACGGACATGTCCTAGCTACAGTCCAGTGGCAGGAATTAAAGCAAAGTCGGAGGACGGTGATGAGGCAGGGGGCGTTCACAAAGTCCAAGGGCATTTCGCCTGAATGGAGGCTGTAGGTGAAACCCACAGGACCTCTGCAGATGAGAATGACCCACCCAGTGGGGTTTGGTGACATAGGGGGCAAGAAGGGAGGGATTCCAGGATAATGGAGGGTTCTGTTGAGATTAGGGAGCAACTGTACTACGAGGAGAGGAGGAATTGGGGTGGGGGATCAAGGAGGGCAGATGTGAGGGGCAAGTGGCAGGGGAGGAGACGGCTGGACATTTGGGGTTTAGAGATGGCCAGATGGTCCCTGGGAGTGTGGGGTGAGAGGAGACAGTCAGTTTGGGATGCTTTCATTTATTCATTCATTCAACATGCGTTTGTTGGCAACCAGGGGCACACCCAGCCCTGGGTGAGGTGTCAAAGGGGGGCGTAAAAGGGCAAGGTGTCCCTCCCTTTGAAGAATCAGACTTGGGCCCCATGACAGGAGAGAGACAGTGCAACCAAGGGGCACCAGGTAGCCTGCTGGGTGTAAGAATGAGCCACCAGAAGTGGTGGGGAGGGGGTGGCTGCATCCTCTCTCACCCCGTCTTCCACAGAGCAATCAACTCCCCTCAGGGGTGTCCGTCTCTCCTACTGCATCCCCCGCAAATCAGGACACTTGTGTGAAGACGACAGTGTCCTCGGGGGCCACACATGTCCCCTAATCAAGGATCCTTGAGTAAAATGAGGGGAACAGACATTAAATGTGATGCCAGTTCACAGAGTGGAGGGGCAGTCCTGGGTCCTGGAGGAGGTGGGACCAGATCTGGACACTGAGGAGTTTGCTGAGTGGAGGGGACCACGGGCTCTAAGAGGTAACAGCCCAACTCAGTCTGCTACTCGGCAGCCTGAGGAACCCACGAACCTCAGCTCTGGGCAGGAGCTGGCCGCCCTCCCGGTGCAGGCAGGTGGAACCCTAGGGCACTTGTGACCGAGGGGCACTCCACTGACCTTTCTTCCAACACCACCAGCTCTGACCACTACAGTGCCAAACTGAACATGGTAAAAATGAGAACATGAAGGTACAGGATGTTGGGCGGGGGGGAGGACTGCAGAGTGCACAGGGGCCTGGGCCGCACCCCAGGGCACCACCTTCCCACCTGCAGATGCTTTCTTGGTTGGATTTCCTCTTTCTTCATTTCATTTTCTGAATGGCATGGCTTGTCTTTTTTTAAGAGAAAGTCTGAACTCATTCTTGAGACGCCAACCTGAGATGGTCGTAGCTTCAAAGATGCCGCATCTGAACTATTGTGACTTTCAGTCTCCTCCTCTGCCTTTAGCAGTTTTCTTTACCTGCCAGGAACTGTGACGTCGGGGAGGGTAAGAAGAAAGGAAGGAGTAGCACTCAAAGGAAGGTTGCTCCACATTCCACTGTGCCACCAACAGACAAGGTGGCACTGAGGTTTGAGTGGGATGAAGACTTGCAGTCCTTCCGTGAATGGCCACCTTGCACTGTCAACAAACCAGGCGAGAAGAGCTGGTTTTCTTGTCACTCACTGCAATGGAACCCTGTGCCATGACTGAGTGACTGACTGCACACGTGCCCAGCCTGAGGCGCAGGGCCAGAGCCCAGGACTGTGCCTGTAACTGCCATTGCCCCGTATCAGAGAAGCCAAGCTTCCTGCCTGACCCCTCAAGTGTTGTCCCAACAAAGATCCTACCCGCCCAAATGCTTAAAGCCATTCTCCGTTGAAGACAGAGAGGGACCTTAGGTGCAAAGGGCCTTGTGGTTGGTTTTTTTTTTCAATACTGATGATGAAATATTTCAATCAGCTGTAAGACACCTGGGTTGGGTGCCCTTGTGCCCATACATGGCTCTGGGGAATCCCACTGTTTTAATTTTCTGGTTCAGATTCTTTGTGGAAAAGTCAAAGGCTCCTGATGCCTGTGAGGCTTCTGTTCTGTCCTCAGGGCCACGGGAGCACCTGCAGAGCTCTCTAGACCACAACACTTAGAAACTATTGGGAACAGTTGGTAAAACATCCTTTTAATGCACAGCTGGCTTGCAAGAAAGGAAGGGGAACCCAGGGAGCCAGAACCCTCAGGGGGGAGAACCCTGGGGCAGCAAGCAGAAGCCCCTGGCAGCCCTGATATGGGGCAGGAGGGAGGGTGGCTAGGGGAGATGTGGCCCTGTGTTAGGAAGTGTGGCCTTAGCCACCCAGGAAGAGGACCTGGGTTTTGGCCTTGCTGGGGGTGAACTCAAAGTCACCCCTCACACCGGCACATAGAATTGGAGCTCTCTAAGAGCAACATTGTATGACACACAAAGAGTCAACAAAGTTCATGCAGGAAGACAAGGGAATTGTCTCCCTCAGCCTGGCTTCTAGGTGGGAAATGTCTAGGATTCTCAAAGAGATCCCCGACGTCACAATTCATTCATTCTCCAATTTGGGGAACTCAAAACATTAGGCTCCGAGCCTATAATATCCCTAAGTGAGCTGGCATCGGCCAAGGAGCAGCCTCCCTGGGACCCACGCTCCATCAGGCCTCTCAAGAGCCCCCGAGGCAGCGCCCTGCTTAAGAGGAACTTGTGTTCGGGAGGAAGTGCCCCTACACTGTCTGCCACCCCCCTTTCATTTTTCTCCTACTCTTTTCTGCTACAAGTGTCCCCTGTTCTGTGACAGAGCCTCACTTACATTGCTGTAGTGCTAGAGATGCTGCATCTGAACTATTGTGACTTTCAGTCCCCTCTTTTGTGCCATTAGGAGTTGTCTTTACCTGCCAGGAATTAAGTGAAGTCAGGGTTGGTAAGAAGAAAGGCAAGGGTAGCCATCAAATGATGTTTGGTACATATTTCTACTTTTACAGAGCAGAAGCATACCCTCAGAACCGTGTGCCCAGCAAGTACTTTATGCCTTCCAAGCCACTCCATTTTTAGTCCTGAACATGGTTTTGTACTTAAAACTGCACTACGCGTGATTCCATAGGTCACAGCCACACTGCCTGGCATCTGGAGCTCACAGACGGCGAGAACCATGGCCAGAAGAGAGGCCTGCTGGTGCAGTCCTGCGGAGTCAAGAGGAGCGTGCGGTCCTCTGCTCCTGGCCTCCTCCTCCTGCTTGGGCCTCATTAGTTTACCTCTCTTTTTTCTGCAGCCAACACTGGCAATTTTAGAAAGAGCCCGATTTCTCTGACAGTGCGACAGTGTTTTAGCAAAGTATCTGAGCAATATGTTTTTTAACTGATTAATGCCCAAGATGGATGATTCTTGACTGCTTATTATACCCATGGCTTCTATAGAAGACTGGTGGGGTAGGGGTGTTGGGATCGTATCCTGAAGTCCATTCATGAGGGGTTGGGAAGTCACATGTGATCAAAACACATGGTCAAGTGATCCACTGAGGACCTCTTCCATCACCCAGAAGCTGATAAGCCCTGGGGTGGTGGGCATAGCGGGAAGGGGGCGGGGGGCAGAGATAACAGTGTCATGAAAAGGCTCTCTGTGTCTTGCTAGGAACTTGCTGCTAAATGAAGTGCACTTTCCACGCTCTTGACACAGGCTGAGTGTCACCCCCACTCTGAGTGAAGGCAACAGAGGACCTTCCTGGCATCCCAGTGCCAGACTGTCGTCAGCCTGTTCAGGGAGGGCACATGTCTGACTCCACAGCCTCCTATCCTGAGCACTCCAAAAGAGAGCCTGATTCCTCTGTCAGCACCCCAGCAACAGAGTCAAATGGGAAACCCAATGTGGGGGTCAGACAGGTTGCAGGGTTCCTGGGCCCAGGGTAACCTGAGCATCCCCAACTCTGCAAATCCACAAACAAGTTAGCCGAGCTGAGGAGGAGAAGCGAGAGAGCTGAGACATAGGAGGAGCTCTGAGTGCCCCACAGGCTGGCCGTCCCCTGGGAAAGAGGTCATGCTGATGGCCGCCACTGTCTCAGATTCACCGCCCCTCAGCTTATGCCCCTTCCCAACACTTCTTGGATACTAGTTTTCTGTGCTATGTGATACCAGCGTCTCCCCTCTGCCTGACCTGCTGAGGTGCCCACACCTGTATGCACAGTCTTGGTGAGGATCGGGCTGCTGATGTCAAGTGTAGGAGAGGCAGGAGAGAGACAGCCCATAGGACTGGCACGCCGGCAGGCAGTGCTGGCTGGAGGGTCAAGACCTCTTTCCCAGGGCCCGCAGTCGAGTGGTGGTGCAGGCTGGGGTCTACCACCTGGAGCCAGGAGCACAGCACTGGCCTCATTTCCTTGGTGCTCATCCTGCTTGGGCCACCACTGAGGGTGATTGTCCCCCTGCCACTGGACTCAGTCTCTGTGACCCAAACAGCACTCTCTGTGTACCCTCTAAACAAAGTTTATGGGTTCCAAGTCCCGAAAGAGAAGGGAGGGCAGTGGGGAGACCCTAGAGAGAGGCATTTTGAGCTCTGAAATCGTTCCACACACTTCAGCATGAGCTCTAGTCTGCTATGAGCTGTGTAAAACTCAACTCTGACCGTTTGTCATTGACACGTTCTTCTTGTCTTTCAGGGGGAAAGTCACACTTCTTCTGACTTTCCTTAGTTATCCTGCCTACAGTCAGCCATCTTGAATAGCTGGACTCCCTTCTGCCTGCCCCCTGCCCTCCTTCCTGGTCATGTTACCTGTGCCGTCCTCCTTCCCAGTTCTCCTCGTCTGTATGGAAAACTGTTGCCACTTGTCCTGTTTGTCACCCAGGAAGTATCAGCTCCCCCAGGAAGGCCTCTCTGCATGGCCTAAAAGGACTAAAGTATTTTTCTGTCACCATGGTCTAGGATCCCCTTTCTAGGATCCTTGCTCCTGGAGGTCTTGAAGTGACTTTTTAAGTAAAGACTCGAGACAGCAAGGCCAGCAAGCCCCTGAGACTCTCCCTCCTGCAAGGCAGCAAAGCAAACCAAGCAGACTCACAGGGGTGGCTGACCAAGGCTTACCTGCTCACAGGAGCTCTTCCCCAGCCAAGCAACACATGAGCGCTCTCCAGCTCCGCCCGCACCGCCTGCTGCAGTACCCAGCACCTCAGGCGGGGCTGGTGAGCAGAGAATGCTCTGCCCAGGTGGGCAATGTCACCCGCCCCCTGCCACAGCAGCCCAAACATCTTATGTTTGTCGTCTGGTCTGTGCCTGTGTCCTCTGCTCATGTAAGCACTAAGGGGACCCCTTGATTAGCCCCAAGAAGAACCACCTTGGCCCTTGGCTTCTTGTCTCAAGTCCAGGGAAATATGACAGCAGAAAAAAAAATCCCAGGATTGGAAGGATTCTCCATCCTCACTGGGAAAGAGGAGAAAACTTCAAATCCCAGGGAGCGGAGGCCACACCAAAAGTTCTAAAAGGACAAGGCAAGTGGCCTTGGAGCTGCCTTGGACACATAGCTCTCCCTTGGGACTGAGATGCCCTGGTGCCCAACCAGCTGCCAGGCCTGTGTCCCCTAAGACAGCCACCCCCTTGGGACAGGGATTGCGTCTTCCTTGCCTCTGCCCCCCTGTGCCTGGAATATGCAGCTGCACAAGGGATAGATAGAATTAGTGAGCTACAAGGGTCCAGGCCTATTTGAAACCCCCACTTGTCCGGGCAGCCTCCCTGAGCTGTCCCTCCGCCATTATCTGCCTGCACAGAAAGGAGCTGGCCTTCATGCAGCTCCCCAGATTCTGATGCCCACTTGGCTCCAGGAGTGGAGATGGGACGCACATCAGGAAACAAGACCAACACAGTCTAAAAACCAAGGAATGCAGGTGCACATCTGCTCATTGGAATTTGTACGTCCTCTTTGCTGCAGACGACGAGCCAATTGTCATGGGGCCTGTGGCTTCAGGTGCCTCTGGTGGGGGCCGGGGTCGTGGGGAATAAGTGAGGGAAGCTCACCCTCAGCTCGGTGTTCTGTCCCCGTTTGTGCTGGATGTTTTGTCCTGTTTGGGTTGTTATCATATTCATGAATTTCTTTTTTAAAAAAAGGAATCAAAAGCCAAATGTTAAGCCACAGGGAAAACCACAAATTCCAAAAAATGCAGAAATCCCCAAAGGCGGCACACAGTCACACTCCTACCCACAAACAATAGATGTCTCCAGGGCAGCCACATGGGACTGGCAGGATGAAACAGAGGCGCAGCCGGTCTATCCTCGCATAGTAAATGGAATCAAAAATACCATAGCAGCTATGTTGAAAGTAAGCAAAACACCTTAAAATAGGATGAAAGCAGGATTTCTCAAAGGAAAATTCTTTGATTTTAATGCTTCTGTATTAGAAACGACAGAGAGAATAAAGGAAGACAAGAGGCCAGAAAAAGGAGGACCTGGGGAAAAATGAGGGAAGGAGAATAATCTTCCCAAACCACCCTGACCCTGTAAGAAACTGTGTTTGCCAATCAAATTCAGTCCTGGGCTGTCAGCAGGAGGAACACTCAGTTTTCATTCAGATCTGGCCAACTGGTTTCACCCTTGACCCAGTCTCAGTCATCTCCAATCCATTGGGAAGTAAGGGATTGACTGCCAAAGATCTGATCCTGCCATATCTGAACACCGCAGTGGCCTCCCCAGGGGTATCCTCTGGACGTGCTTTGGAATCTTACCTGTGTCCAGCTCCCTCCTCTGCTCCTGCCACAGCGGCCCATCTCCAGGCAGCTCACACATACTCTGGCCTGTCACGCCTTTGCATCTGTCTGTCTATCTGATGTCCCACCGACCCATCCCCACTTCTCTGCGGTGTCAGATGGAACTCAGCCTTTCGGGGGTAGCTCAAATGTCCCTTTCCCTGTGGGGCTGTGTTCAACTCTCCCTGGAAGTTCCCCTCTTGCATGGGGCTTTGTTTGTACCCTAGAGAAGTGTATGTTCACATGTTTTGTGATGGGAGACGGCAGCGACTGTCTTGTTCATCTTCACATTCCTGGCTCCTGCCACCCCCAGCCTAGGGCCTGGTGCCGAGAGTCCCCTCGGTGAAGGCACATTGAGTATCCCAAGAGACTTCTCATAAGAAGCTAAACAAAAGTTAGAGACTGCCCCGCGAACACGCTCTGCCCTCCATGGGTCTCAGAGACACTGCTGTCTACTAGGACACCCTGACGACCCCTCTGCCAGATGGAGCTTGTGCTGTTCACTCTTGAGGGCCCAAGTAGACTGTGGGGGAGGGGGCGGGGGGGGGGGCATCTGGACTTTGTTAACAAATGACTGCTTCTTTCCCTGTGGTTCTCCTTGTCTGCAATGGATCTTGCCCAGATGGGTTCCCCAGGGCCCCAGAGCTGGGTCTGGGCTTAAAGCTCCATCCAGTTCGGATGCAGGGTCTCAGCCTGAGAGGAGAAAAGCAGATGCGTCCAATTATGTACCTGGTTGTTCTGTGCCACACCTCCTACTCTTGGACAACCCAAACTGAAATGTGTTACACAAAAAGGGTTGGGCACAGTGGCGCACGTCTATAATCTTAGCTGCTCGGGAGGCTAAGCCTGGAGGATTGCAAGTTCAAAGCCAGCCTCAGCAACTCAGTGAGGCCCTAAGCAACTTGGCAAGACCCTATCTCTAAATGAAATATTTAAAAGGGCTGGGGATGTGGCTTAGTGGTGAAGCACCCCTGGGTTCAATCTCTGGTACCAAAAAATAAATAAATAAAAAATTACACATGAAGACACTGTTCCATGGTCACAAGAGAAAAGTGCCACAGAGCCACCAGGCTCTGAGCATGCAGGTGGTGGACCTTCAAGCAACAAGTGGTCATAGCACTTCAAGGCCAGGGCCCCTGCATCCTGCGCCCTCAGGAGAAAGCCTGGCACACTGTCAGTGTCCCATGCACAAGTCAGGTAGATGCTGCTCCAGCCGGGTCTGACCAGAGGCTACAGGCCTCCGAGGGACACAGTCCCCCTAACCCAGTGTGACCTGTAAGTTCATGTTCAAGGAAAGCAAGTGGTAGGCATGAAGAGAAAGAACTGAGGTGGGAGCTGTTCTCAACCCCCAACCCACAGCTACCAGGGCATGTTCAATCTTTTGGAAGTCTATATCCAAAAGTTGCTTTCTCAAATATTTTTTTAATTTTTAAAACTTATATTTTTCAGTCTTCAAAAGAGTTTGTTTCAGAGCACAAGCCTCTAGAAGGCAGGTATTTCTGTGTAACAGCATTCATTACTCATAAATGTTATTTGATAAGACTGATACTAGTAGGTGAACAACCATTCCTGCTTGGGAGGGAGTTCCAAGAACAAGAACTCTGTGCATCCGGTAGGAAATTCTCTATTACCTCAATGGAGGGCCATAAATGGGTTTGCTTCCAACATAACCCTGCCAAAGAAATCCTTTCTAATAGCACTGAATTTGGAGTGCCCTCCAGAGGCCAGAGAGAATATTTTAATTTTAGGACTCAACTGGTTTGTTTGGGGAGACTCGAGAATGTGAACCATGGCTGTACTCTCTGCCTCCTGTGTTTGGACGCCTCTAAAGTTCTCTAGCAGAAAGGAGCTCGCTAGCCCTCGAGAAGGGTTGCCCATCTTCCCACAGCTCTAGCAGGATACCTTTCCTTAGGGCCAATCCAATTCTTCGACCTTAGAGTGCTGCTCACCAACTGGAACAAAACCAAGGCCAGCACCAAATGCTGGCGGAGTTTAAGTCACCTTCTTGCATTGCAGGGGCACTGTGTGTGTGAATTGTATTCCAAACCCTTTAGCGAAAGACTGCTAAAGTGCACAGGCACATTGTTGGTGAGGAATTTGACCGTGGCTTTCTGCAGGGAATGTCTACTCGATTTAAGCATCGACCCTGGAGCTCTTAAGACTCATTTGTTTTAATTTTCAAAAGAAAGAGGCTGCGTTGAATACTTGTACTTGTTTAAGTTGATTGAAGTATGACTGACTACTATGTTCTGGCCAAGACTTATCCTGCTCACAGGAAATCTCTTTCCCCAGCCAAGCAACTCACTACCATTCCCATTTCCCACATTAGCCCCTTCCTCCTGCTGTTGTACCCACCCCCGGGGGAGGAGGGCTGGGGAGCTGGGAAGGCTCTGTCTGTGCACAGGTGGGTTGCATCTTGCCCATTGCCAATTAGCCCTGTGTTCCAAGAGCTCCTGGGCCATCTTGCACTGTCCTTTGACCATGCCCTCTGCTCATTAACACAAAGGAACCTCTTACACACCCAGGGACGGGGGGCCACTCCGAAGAATTCTGTTTCAAGGGGAAGGCAAGTGGTCCCAGGGTCTTTCTGGACAGACAGAATTTTTCCCAGCTGTCAGCTGCCAGGCCTGCTGCCCACAGGACCGTGAAGCCCTCACAACAGGGAGCATGTCTTATTCACCTTTGCTCCCCAGGCCTGGCTTGTGTGGCTATTCAATGACTAGAAGCATCAGATGGGACCCAAAGTTCCAGGGAAGACCCAGTGAGGGTAGATAATGCAGATCTTTACAGCCCACAAAGGTAGGGTTGGCACCCTGGAGGTCATGATGATTAGCGGGACAAAGAGCAACCCAAGACACCCAGCTAGTACAAAGCTCATTTCTTCTAACAGGAAACAGATGAGTGGGTCTGGGGCTTGGGTGGCTGGTGGGGATTAATGCAAAGGGACATGAGCAGAAGCCTTCACCCAGATTATGATGATAGCTACAAAACCATAAGTATTTCCAAAACTCTTCAAGCTCTACATTTTAGACAGGTAATATTTTATTGTATGTAAATTATACCTCCATGAAATTCATTTTTTAAGAGTAACTGTAATCATTTTCTGAATATCTCTGCAACCTCATCTCTCATGTCCTATCCTCGGAACGGCCCTCAGAATGTTAGTGTGTCAGGGTCACCTAGGAGACCTGTCTCAACTCCCATCTTCCCAGGACCATCTACAGAAGGAGTAGATGGCAGGTCCTGTGATCCAGCTTTTAACAACTGTACTCTCTGCCTCCTGTGTTTGGACGCCTCAAAAGACTGGATGCCTCTGGGACATGATCCTAGCGTCCTCTGATCATTGGAAAACTAGCCCCCTTAGTGAAGGTGGGCATCAGATCTGCCTCCTAGATAAGAGTCACACCATGTCTGATCATCTGGGCTGCACACTCATGCCTTCAAGAGGTGCCCTCATGCCCAGCATTCCCAGTTTGGGCCTACAGCTAACATGGGAGCTATGGGTGGCAGAGCGTATAACCTGAAAGACCACAGATTCAGAGAGATACCTGGGCATTATGCCATCTTAAGTGACACTGATTAACCCCTGTGCAGGGATCTGGCCCACACCTGTAATCCCAGTCACTCAGGAGGCTGAGGCAGGAGGATCACAAGGTCAAAAACGGCATGGGCAACTTAGTGAGGTCTTGTCACAAAATATTAAGAGTCTGGGAATATACCTCAACTGTGGAAGACCCTTGTTTCAAAACATAATACCAAAGGGGAGAAGAAAACCCCTACTGATGTAGCCACACCCCTTAATAGAAAACTTCAGTTATATGGTGGTTGCCCACATGGACTTCCTAGGAAAGTGAGCACCAACTGAAAGTTGTAGTATAACTGTCAGCAGTTGGTAGGTTAAGCTCCGCCCATGTTACCAGGGTAACCAGGGAGGCTGAGACTGACCCAGGCTCTCAGGCTCAGTCACCTGGGTGCTGTAGGCTGTGCAGGACAGAAAGGAACAGCTCCCAAAGGAGCCCTCACAGCTGCTCCTCCACCAAACCCAGAGCTTGGCACAGGCTTTCAAGATGCACAGGAAGGGACTAAATAGTCTCCCCAAGGGTTTAGGACAACAGGACCTAGTAGAAATCCAACATACAAAGGGACCTCCAGGAACCGGCTCACAGGGAGGCCTTGGAGCTGCTGCCAGGCCTGAGAGGATCTACCTTCAGAACCATGTGGAGGAGAAAGCCTGAGCGGTCCTGGAGGGAGGAATGTGATGGGCAGATCCCCAGGTGGGGAGGCCCAGGTGTCTCTAAGGGGTAGAAGTGATCAGGGCCATTAGACTTGGCCCCATGATAGGAGAGACATAGGGCTCTCCCAATCTCCAAATGGATCACCTGGAAAATATATCCAGATATAATAGGACCAAAGTGCATCAAGAGAGAAGAAGGAGGGGAAACAAAGTTAAGCAGAGAAACCACCCAAAGGGATTAGGCTCGGAGGGCTGGGGAGCACGCACAAAATGTGACTCAGAGCAGGGAAAGGGGCAGATGTGGACTTAGACCTTTGACCAGGAGAAGGGAGCCTCAGCAGCAGGCTTCAGGGGAAAGGGGCTTTCCTGGCCTCTGTGCGGGGCAGCATCCTTGAGTCTCCTATACGTCCTTCACCTTAAACAGGACTTCAGCCTCCAAGCCAAGGGGGTTCAGGTGTTGAGGGGGATATAGATGGCACTGAATCCAGGAAGATAGGAGAGGTTAGTTCAAAAGGAAGAATGAAGGTGATCAGAGCCCACAACTGCCAGGCCAGGGACACTAGTTTGCAGGACTCCCCTTGGTCTGTCTCCCTTTCTCTGTCCCCCAAGGGCCATCTGAGTACATTTGAACTTCTGCTTGGGTGCACATGGAGATTTTAACATCAAAAGATAAATCAGTGGGTCCTCAGTCAGAGAGGGCTCTCCCAAAAGCACTGCCTGTAGAGAGTTACACTGGGGGGCACTTTGACTTCTTTTAAGACAAGGGGGTAGGAAGTTGGGAAGGAGCTCTGGGGGTGGAAAGAGGAAGACTGAGGACACCACATCAGCTGCCTTGGGTGGGCCAAGCAGGAAGCGGCAGGCTCCAGCAGATAGAGGCTCAGCCTCCCAGTCCCACACCCCTAACTGTCACTCTTCAGCTATGGTAGCTCTTCTTCCCATCCCAGAATACCCGGAGCTTTCTACGATGTGGGGACACTGGGGATGGAACACCAGGGCCCAAAGTCCCTCTTCTTAAACCAGTGCCACTTTTGTACCTTGCAGAGTAGGATGTTCCCCCGCCTTCCCCTGTCTCTTGGAGTGAATCCTGCCAACAATGTGGGCCTGGACACCAAGGGCCGGGTCTTCCCTGGCTCTGCAGGTGCCAGGGCCCCTGGAGGCTAAGCTTCAAGAACTTCAAGGGCAAATAGCCTGCGGTTTGGCAGGTGGCTGGCAAAGGTGTCAAAGAGGTGGGACTTGACCTTGGCCAAGCCTTGAAGAATAGGCAGTGCTGGGGGAAGAACAAGCCTAAAGGAAGGGCAGCTGTGGCAAGAAGAAGCTCAGAGATCTGCAGGGAGCTGGGGGCAAAGCAGCCCTGACAGGGAGAGTCCTCTCCAAGCACAGGCTGGAGGAGGAAGGGTCAGGAGTCAGCTGATGTCCACTGGGGACGCTCAGGCATCTGAATCCTACTTCTCTGGCTGCAGGAGCCACGGACATGTCCTAGCTACAGTCCAGTGGCAGGAATTAAAGCAAAGTCGGAGGACGGTGATGAGGCAGGGGGCGTTCACAAAGTCCAAGGGCATTTCGCCTGAATGGAGGCTGTAGGTGAAACCCACAGGACCTCTGCAGATGAGAATGACCCACCCAGTGGGGTTTGGTGACATAGGGGGCAAGAAGGGAGGGATTCCAGGATAATGGAGGGTTCTGTTGAGATTAGGGAGCAACTGTACTACGAGGAGAGGAGGAATTGGGGTGGGGGATCAAGGAGGGCAGATGTGAGGGGCAAGTGGCAGGGGAGGAGACGGCTGGACATTTGGGGTTTAGAGATGGCCAGATGGTCCCTGGGAGTGTGGGGTGAGAGGAGACAGTCAGTTTGGGATGCTTTCATTTATTCATTCATTCAACATGCGTTTGTTGGCAACCAGGGGCACACCCAGCCCTGGGTGAGGTGTCAAAGGGGGGCGTAAAAGGGCAAGGTGTCCCTCCCTTTGAAGAATCAGACTTGGGCCCCATGACAGGAGAGAGACAGTGCAACCAAGGGGCACCAGGTAGCCTGCTGGGTGTAAGAATGAGCCACCAGAAGTGGTGGGGAGGGGGTGGCTGCATCCTCTCTCACCCCGTCTTCCACAGAGCAATCAACTCCCCTCAGGGGTGTCCGTCTCTCCTACTGCATCCCCCGCAAATCAGGACACTTGTGTGAAGACGACAGTGTCCTCGGGGGCCACACATGTCCCCTAATCAAGGATCCTTGAGTAAAATGAGGGGAACAGACATTAAATGTGATGCCAGTTCACAGAGTGGAGGGGCAGTCCTGGGTCCTGGAGGAGGTGGGACCAGATCTGGACACTGAGGAGTTTGCTGAGTGGAGGGGACCACGGGCTCTAAGAGGTAACAGCCCAACTCAGTCTGCTACTCGGCAGCCTGAGGAACCCACGAACCTCAGCTCTGGGCAGGAGCTGGCCGCCCTCCCGGTGCAGGCAGGTGGAACCCTAGGGCACTTGTGACCGAGGGGCACTCCACTGACCTTTCTTCCAACACCACCAGCTCTGACCACTACAGTGCCAAACTGAACATGGTAAAAATGAGAACATGAAGGTACAGGATGTTGGGCGGGGGGGAGGACTGCAGAGTGCACAGGGGCCTGGGCCGCACCCCAGGGCACCACCTTCCCACCTGCAGATGCTTTCTTGGTTGGATTTCCTCTTTCTTCATTTCATTTTCTGAATGGCATGGCTTGTCTTTTTTTAAGAGAAAGTCTGAACTCATTCTTGAGACGCCAACCTGAGATGGTCGTAGCTTCAAAGATGCCGCATCTGAACTATTGTGACTTTCAGTCTCCTCCTCTGCCTTTAGCAGTTTTCTTTACCTGCCAGGAACTGTGACGTCGGGGAGGGTAAGAAGAAAGGAAGGAGTAGCACTCAAAGGAAGGTTGCTCCACATTCCACTGTGCCACCAACAGACAAGGTGGCACTGAGGTTTGAGTGGGATGAAGACTTGCAGTCCTTCCGTGAATGGCCACCTTGCACTGTCAACAAACCAGGCGAGAAGAGCTGGTTTTCTTGTCACTCACTGCAATGGAACCCTGTGCCATGACTGAGTGACTGACTGCACACGTGCCCAGCCTGAGGCGCAGGGCCAGAGCCCAGGACTGTGCCTGTAACTGCCATTGCCCCGTATCAGAGAAGCCAAGCTTCCTGCCTGACCCCTCAAGTGTTGTCCCAACAAAGATCCTACCCGCCCAAATGCTTAAAGCCATTCTCCGTTGAAGACAGAGAGGGACCTTAGGTGCAAAGGGCCTTGTGGTTGGTTTTTTTTTTCAATACTGATGATGAAATATTTCAATCAGCTGTAAGACACCTGGGTTGGGTGCCCTTGTGCCCATACATGGCTCTGGGGAATCCCACTGTTTTAATTTTCTGGTTCAGATTCTTTGTGGAAAAGTCAAAGGCTCCTGATGCCTGTGAGGCTTCTGTTCTGTCCTCAGGGCCACGGGAGCACCTGCAGAGCTCTCTAGACCACAACACTTAGAAACTATTGGGAACAGTTGGTAAAACATCCTTTTAATGCACAGCTGGCTTGCAAGAAAGGAAGGGGAACCCAGGGAGCCAGAACCCTCAGGGGGGAGAACCCTGGGGCAGCAAGCAGAAGCCCCTGGCAGCCCTGATATGGGGCAGGAGGGAGGGTGGCTAGGGGAGATGTGGCCCTGTGTTAGGAAGTGTGGCCTTAGCCACCCAGGAAGAGGACCTGGGTTTTGGCCTTGCTGGGGGTGAACTCAAAGTCACCCCTCACACCGGCACATAGAATTGGAGCTCTCTAAGAGCAACATTGTATGACACACAAAGAGTCAACAAAGTTCATGCAGGAAGACAAGGGAATTGTCTCCCTCAGCCTGGCTTCTAGGTGGGAAATGTCTAGGATTCTCAAAGAGATCCCCGACGTCACAATTCATTCATTCTCCAATTTGGGGAACTCAAAACATTAGGCTCCGAGCCTATAATATCCCTAAGTGAGCTGGCATCGGCCAAGGAGCAGCCTCCCTGGGACCCACGCTCCATCAGGCCTCTCAAGAGCCCCCGAGGCAGCGCCCTGCTTAAGAGGAACTTGTGTTCGGGAGGAAGTGCCCCTACACTGTCTGCCACCCCCCTTTCATTTTTCTCCTACTCTTTTCTGCTACAAGTGTCCCCTGTTCTGTGACAGAGCCTCACTTACATTGCTGTAGTGCTAGAGATGCTGCATCTGAACTATTGTGACTTTCAGTCCCCTCTTTTGTGCCATTAGGAGTTGTCTTTACCTGCCAGGAATTAAGTGAAGTCAGGGTTGGTAAGAAGAAAGGCAAGGGTAGCCATCAAATGATGTTTGGTACATATTTCTACTTTTACAGAGCAGAAGCATACCCTCAGAACCGTGTGCCCAGCAAGTACTTTATGCCTTCCAAGCCACTCCATTTTTAGTCCTGAACATGGTTTTGTACTTAAAACTGCACTACGCGTGATTCCATAGGTCACAGCCACACTGCCTGGCATCTGGAGCTCACAGACGGCGAGAACCATGGCCAGAAGAGAGGCCTGCTGGTGCAGTCCTGCGGAGTCAAGAGGAGCGTGCGGTCCTCTGCTCCTGGCCTCCTCCTCCTGCTTGGGCCTCATTAGTTTACCTCTCTTTTTTCTGCAGCCAACACTGGCAATTTTAGAAAGAGCCCGATTTCTCTGACAGTGCGACAGTGTTTTAGCAAAGTATCTGAGCAATATGTTTTTTAACTGATTAATGCCCAAGATGGATGATTCTTGACTGCTTATTATACCCATGGCTTCTATAGAAGACTGGTGGGGTAGGGGTGTTGGGATCGTATCCTGAAGTCCATTCATGAGGGGTTGGGAAGTCACATGTGATCAAAACACATGGTCAAGTGATCCACTGAGGACCTCTTCCATCACCCAGAAGCTGATAAGCCCTGGGGTGGTGGGCATAGCGGGAAGGGGGCGGGGGGCAGAGATAACAGTGTCATGAAAAGGCTCTCTGTGTCTTGCTAGGAACTTGCTGCTAAATGAAGTGCACTTTCCACGCTCTTGACACAGGCTGAGTGTCACCCCCACTCTGAGTGAAGGCAACAGAGGACCTTCCTGGCATCCCAGTGCCAGACTGTCGTCAGCCTGTTCAGGGAGGGCACATGTCTGACTCCACAGCCTCCTATCCTGAGCACTCCAAAAGAGAGCCTGATTCCTCTGTCAGCACCCCAGCAACAGAGTCAAATGGGAAACCCAATGTGGGGGTCAGACAGGTTGCAGGGTTCCTGGGCCCAGGGTAACCTGAGCATCCCCAACTCTGCAAATCCACAAACAAGTTAGCCGAGCTGAGGAGGAGAAGCGAGAGAGCTGAGACATAGGAGGAGCTCTGAGTGCCCCACAGGCTGGCCGTCCCCTGGGAAAGAGGTCATGCTGATGGCCGCCACTGTCTCAGATTCACCGCCCCTCAGCTTATGCCCCTTCCCAACACTTCTTGGATACTAGTTTTCTGTGCTATGTGATACCAGCGTCTCCCCTCTGCCTGACCTGCTGAGGTGCCCACACCTGTATGCACAGTCTTGGTGAGGATCGGGCTGCTGATGTCAAGTGTAGGAGAGGCAGGAGAGAGACAGCCCATAGGACTGGCACGCCGGCAGGCAGTGCTGGCTGGAGGGTCAAGACCTCTTTCCCAGGGCCCGCAGTCGAGTGGTGGTGCAGGCTGGGGTCTACCACCTGGAGCCAGGAGCACAGCACTGGCCTCATTTCCTTGGTGCTCATCCTGCTTGGGCCACCACTGAGGGTGATTGTCCCCCTGCCACTGGACTCAGTCTCTGTGACCCAAACAGCACTCTCTGTGTACCCTCTAAACAAAGTTTATGGGTTCCAAGTCCCGAAAGAGAAGGGAGGGCAGTGGGGAGACCCTAGAGAGAGGCATTTTGAGCTCTGAAATCGTTCCACACACTTCAGCATGAGCTCTAGTCTGCTATGAGCTGTGTAAAACTCAACTCTGACCGTTTGTCATTGACACGTTCTTCTTGTCTTTCAGGGGGAAAGTCACACTTCTTCTGACTTTCCTTAGTTATCCTGCCTACAGTCAGCCATCTTGAATAGCTGGACTCCCTTCTGCCTGCCCCCTGCCCTCCTTCCTGGTCATGTTACCTGTGCCGTCCTCCTTCCCAGTTCTCCTCGTCTGTATGGAAAACTGTTGCCACTTGTCCTGTTTGTCACCCAGGAAGTATCAGCTCCCCCAGGAAGGCCTCTCTGCATGGCCTAAAAGGACTAAAGTATTTTTCTGTCACCATGGTCTAGGATCCCCTTTCTAGGATCCTTGCTCCTGGAGGTCTTGAAGTGACTTTTTAAGTAAAGACTCGAGACAGCAAGGCCAGCAAGCCCCTGAGACTCTCCCTCCTGCAAGGCAGCAAAGCAAACCAAGCAGACTCACAGGGGTGGCTGACCAAGGCTTACCTGCTCACAGGAGCTCTTCCCCAGCCAAGCAACACATGAGCGCTCTCCAGCTCCGCCCGCACCGCCTGCTGCAGTACCCAGCACCTCAGGCGGGGCTGGTGAGCAGAGAATGCTCTGCCCAGGTGGGCAATGTCACCCGCCCCCTGCCACAGCAGCCCAAACATCTTATGTTTGTCGTCTGGTCTGTGCCTGTGTCCTCTGCTCATGTAAGCACTAAGGGGACCCCTTGATTAGCCCCAAGAAGAACCACCTTGGCCCTTGGCTTCTTGTCTCAAGTCCAGGGAAATATGACAGCAGAAAAAAAAATCCCAGGATTGGAAGGATTCTCCATCCTCACTGGGAAAGAGGAGAAAACTTCAAATCCCAGGGAGCGGAGGCCACACCAAAAGTTCTAAAAGGACAAGGCAAGTGGCCTTGGAGCTGCCTTGGACACATAGCTCTCCCTTGGGACTGAGATGCCCTGGTGCCCAACCAGCTGCCAGGCCTGTGTCCCCTAAGACAGCCACCCCCTTGGGACAGGGATTGCGTCTTCCTTGCCTCTGCCCCCCTGTGCCTGGAATATGCAGCTGCACAAGGGATAGATAGAATTAGTGAGCTACAAGGGTCCAGGCCTATTTGAAACCCCCACTTGTCCGGGCAGCCTCCCTGAGCTGTCCCTCCGCCATTATCTGCCTGCACAGAAAGGAGCTGGCCTTCATGCAGCTCCCCAGATTCTGATGCCCACTTGGCTCCAGGAGTGGAGATGGGACGCACATCAGGAAACAAGACCAACACAGTCTAAAAACCAAGGAATGCAGGTGCACATCTGCTCATTGGAATTTGTACGTCCTCTTTGCTGCAGACGACGAGCCAATTGTCATGGGGCCTGTGGCTTCAGGTGCCTCTGGTGGGGGCCGGGGTCGTGGGGAATAAGTGAGGGAAGCTCACCCTCAGCTCGGTGTTCTGTCCCCGTTTGTGCTGGATGTTTTGTCCTGTTTGGGTTGTTATCATATTCATGAATTTCTTTTTTAAAAAAAGGAATCAAAAGCCAAATGTTAAGCCACAGGGAAAACCACAAATTCCAAAAAATGCAGAAATCCCCAAAGGCGGCACACAGTCACACTCCTACCCACAAACAATAGATGTCTCCAGGGCAGCCACATGGGACTGGCAGGATGAAACAGAGGCGCAGCCGGTCTATCCTCGCATAGTAAATGGAATCAAAAATACCATAGCAGCTATGTTGAAAGTAAGCAAAACACCTTAAAATAGGATGAAAGCAGGATTTCTCAAAGGAAAATTCTTTGATTTTAATGCTTCTGTATTAGAAACGACAGAGAGAATAAAGGAAGACAAGAGGCCAGAAAAAGGAGGACCTGGGGAAAAATGAGGGAAGGAGAATAATCTTCCCAAACCACCCTGACCCTGTAAGAAACTGTGTTTGCCAATCAAATTCAGTCCTGGGCTGTCAGCAGGAGGAACACTCAGTTTTCATTCAGATCGGGCCAACTGGTTTCACCCTTGACCCAGTCTCAGTCATCTCCAATCCATTGGGAAGTAAGGGATTGACTGCCAAAGATCTGATCCTGCCATATCTGAACACCGCAGTGGCCTCCCCAGGGGTATCCTCTGGACGTGCTTTGGAATCTTACCTGTGTCCAGCTCCCTCCTCTGCTCCTGCCACAGCGGCCCATCTCCAGGCAGCTCACACATACTCTGGCCTGTCACGCCTTTGCATCTGTCTGTCTATCTGATGTCCCACCGACCCATCCCCACTTCTCTGCGGTGTCAGATGGAACTCAGCCTTTCGGGGGTAGCTCAAATGTCCCTTTCCCTGTGGGGCTGTGTTCAACTCTCCCTGGAAGTTCCCCTCTTGCATGGGGCTTTGTTTGTACCCTAGAGAAGTGTATGTTCACATGTTTTGTGATGGGAGACGGCAGCGACTGTCTTGTTCATCTTCACATTCCTGGCTCCTGCCACCCCCAGCCTAGGGCCTGGTGCCGAGAGTCCCCTCGGTGAAGGCACATTGAGTATCCCAAGAGACTTCTCATAAGAAGCTAAACAAAAGTTAGAGACTGCCCCGCGAACACGCTCTGCCCTCCATGGGTCTCAGAGACACTGCTGTCTACTAGGACACCCTGACGACCCCTCTGCCAGATGGAGCTTGTGCTGTTCACTCTTGAGGGCCCAAGTAGACTGTGGGGGAGGGGGCGGGGGGGGGGGGCATCTGGACTTTGTTAACAAATGACTGCTTCTTTCCCTGTGGTTCTCCTTGTCTGCAATGGATCTTGCCCAGATGGGTTCCCCAGGGCCCCAGAGCTGGGTCTGGGCTTAAAGCTCCATCCAGTTCGGATGCAGGGTCTCAGCCTGAGAGGAGAAAAGCAGATGCGTCCAATTATGTACCTGGTTGTTCTGTGCCACACCTCCTACTCTTGGACAACCCAAACTGAAATGTGTTACACAAAAAGGGTTGGGCACAGTGGCGCACGTCTATAATCTTAGCTGCTCGGGAGGCTAAGCCTGGAGGATTGCAAGTTCAAAGCCAGCCTCAGCAACTCAGTGAGGCCCTAAGCAACTTGGCAAGACCCTATCTCTAAATGAAATATTTAAAAGGGCTGGGGATGTGGCTTAGTGGTGAAGCACCCCTGGGTTCAATCTCTGGTACCAAAAAATAAATAAATAAAAAATTACACATGAAGACACTGTTCCATGGTCACAAGAGAAAAGTGCCACAGAGCCACCAGGCTCTGAGCATGCAGGTGGTGGACCTTCAAGCAACAAGTGGTCATAGCACTTCAAGGCCAGGGCCCCTGCATCCTGCGCCCTCAGGAGAAAGCCTGGCACACTGTCAGTGTCCCATGCACAAGTCAGGTAGATGCTGCTCCAGCCGGGTCTGACCAGAGGCTACAGGCCTCCGAGGGACACAGTCCCCCTAACCCAGTGTGACCTGTAAGTTCATGTTCAAGGAAAGCAAGTGGTAGGCATGAAGAGAAAGAACTGAGGTGGGAGCTGTTCTCAACCCCCAACCCACAGCTACCAGGGCATGTTCAATCTTTTGGAAGTCTATATCCAAAAGTTGCTTTCTCAAATATTTTTTTAATTTTTAAAACTTATATTTTTCAGTCTTCAAAAGAGTTTGTTTCAGAGCACAAGCCTCTAGAAGGCAGGTATTTCTGTGTAACAGCATTCATTACTCATAAATGTTATTTGATAAGACTGATACTAGTAGGTGAACAACCATTCCTGCTTGGGAGGGAGTTCCAAGAACAAGAACTCTGTGCATCCGGTAGGAAATTCTCTATTACCTCAATGGAGGGCCATAAATGGGTTTGCTTCCAACATAACCCTGCCAAAGAAATCCTTTCTAATAGCACTGAATTTGGAGTGCCCTCCAGAGGCCAGAGAGAATATTTTAATTTTAGGACTCAACTGGTTTGTTTGGGGAGACTCGAGAATGTGAACCATGGCTGTACTCTCTGCCTCCTGTGTTTGGACGCCTCTAAAGTTCTCTAGCAGAAAGGAGCTCGCTAGCCCTCGAGAAGGGTTGCCCATCTTCCCACAGCTCTAGCAGGATACCTTTCCTTAGGGCCAATCCAATTCTTCGACCTTAGAGTGCTGCTCACCAACTGGAACAAAACCAAGGCCAGCACCAAATGCTGGCGGAGTTTAAGTCACCTTCTTGCATTGCAGGGGCACTGTGTGTGTGAATTGTATTCCAAACCCTTTAGCGAAAGACTGCTAAAGTGCACAGGCACATTGTTGGTGAGGAATTTGACCGTGGCTTTCTGCAGGGAATGTCTACTCGATTTAAGCATCGACCCTGGAGCTCTTAAGACTCATTTGTTTTAATTTTCAAAAGAAAGAGGCTGCGTTGAATACTTGTACTTGTTTAAGTTGATTGAAGTATGACTGACTACTATGTTCTGGCCAAGACTTATCCTGCTCACAGGAAATCTCTTTCCCCAGCCAAGCAACTCACTACCATTCCCATTTCCCACATTAGCCCCTTCCTCCTGCTGTTGTACCCACCCCCGGGGGAGGAGGGCTGGGGAGCTGGGAAGGCTCTGTCTGTGCACAGGTGGGTTGCATCTTGCCCATTGCCAATTAGCCCTGTGTTCCAAGAGCTCCTGGGCCATCTTGCACTGTCCTTTGACCATGCCCTCTGCTCATTAACACAAAGGAACCTCTTACACACCCAGGGACGGGGGGCCACTCCGAAGAATTCTGTTTCAAGGGGAAGGCAAGTGGTCCCAGGGTCTTTCTGGACAGACAGAATTTTTCCCAGCTGTCAGCTGCCAGGCCTGCTGCCCACAGGACCGTGAAGCCCTCACAACAGGGAGCATGTCTTATTCACCTTTGCTCCCCAGGCCTGGCTTGTGTGGCTATTCAATGACTAGAAGCATCAGATGGGACCCAAAGTTCCAGGGAAGACCCAGTGAGGGTAGATAATGCAGATCTTTACAGCCCACAAAGGTAGGGTTGGCACCCTGGAGGTCATGATGATTAGCGGGACAAAGAGCAACCCAAGACACCCAGCTAGTACAAAGCTCATTTCTTCTAACAGGAAACAGATGAGTGGGTCTGGGGCTTGGGTGGCTGGTGGGGATTAATGCAAAGGGACATGAGCAGAAGCCTTCACCCAGATTATGATGATAGCTACAAAACCATAAGTATTTCCAAAACTCTTCAAGCTCTACATTTTAGACAGGTAATATTTTATTGTATGTAAATTATACCTCCATGAAATTCATTTTTTAAGAGTAACTGTAATCATTTTCTGAATATCTCTGCAACCTCATCTCTCATGTCCTATCCTCGGAACGGCCCTCAGAATGTTAGTGTGTCAGGGTCACCTAGGAGACCTGTCTCAACTCCCATCTTCCCAGGACCATCTACAGAAGGAGTAGATGGCAGGTCCTGTGATCCAGCTTTTAACAACTGTACTCTCTGCCTCCTGTGTTTGGACGCCTCAAAAGACTGGATGCCTCTGGGACATGATCCTAGCGTCCTCTGATCATTGGAAAACTAGCCCCCTTAGTGAAGGTGGGCATCAGATCTGCCTCCTAGATAAGAGTCACACCATGTCTGATCATCTGGGCTGCACACTCATGCCTTCAAGAGGTGCCCTCATGCCCAGCATTCCCAGTTTGGGCCTACAGCTAACATGGGAGCTATGGGTGGCAGAGCGTATAACCTGAAAGACCACAGATTCAGAGAGATACCTGGGCATTATGCCATCTTAAGTGACACTGATTAACCCCTGTGCAGGGATCTGGCCCACACCTGTAATCCCAGTCACTCAGGAGGCTGAGGCAGGAGGATCACAAGGTCAAAAACGGCATGGGCAACTTAGTGAGGTCTTGTCACAAAATATTAAGAGTCTGGGAATATACCTCAACTGTGGAAGACCCTTGTTTCAAAACATAATACCAAAGGGGAGAAGAAAACCCCTACTGATGTAGCCACACCCCTTAATAGAAAACTTCAGTTATATGGTGGTTGCCCACATGGACTTCCTAGGAAAGTGAGCACCAACTGAAAGTTGTAGTATAACTGTCAGCAGTTGGTAGGTTAAGCTCCGCCCATGTTACCAGGGTAACCAGGGAGGCTGAGACTGACCCAGGCTCTCAGGCTCAGTCACCTGGGTGCTGTAGGCTGTGCAGGACAGAAAGGAACAGCTCCCAAAGGAGCCCTCACAGCTGCTCCTCCACCAAACCCAGAGCTTGGCACAGGCTTTCAAGATGCACAGGAAGGGACTAAATAGTCTCCCCAAGGGTTTAGGACAACAGGACCTAGTAGAAATCCAACATACAAAGGGACCTCCAGGAACCGGCTCACAGGGAGGCCTTGGAGCTGCTGCCAGGCCTGAGAGGATCTACCTTCAGAACCATGTGGAGGAGAAAGCCTGAGCGGTCCTGGAGGGAGGAATGTGATGGGCAGATCCCCAGGTGGGGAGGCCCAGGTGTCTCTAAGGGGTAGAAGTGATCAGGGCCATTAGACTTGGCCCCATGATAGGAGAGACATAGGGCTCTCCCAATCTCCAAATGGATCACCTGGAAAATATATCCAGATATAATAGGACCAAAGTGCATCAAGAGAGAAGAAGGAGGGGAAACAAAGTTAAGCAGAGAAACCACCCAAAGGGATTAGGCTCGGAGGGCTGGGGAGCACGCACAAAATGTGACTCAGAGCAGGGAAAGGGGCAGATGTGGACTTAGACCTTTGACCAGGAGAAGGGAGCCTCAGCAGCAGGCTTCAGGGGAAAGGGGCTTTCCTGGCCTCTGTGCGGGGCAGCATCCTTGAGTCTCCACTGACCTTTCTTCCAACACCACCAGCTCTGACCACTACAGTGCCAAATTGAACATGGTAAAAATGAGAACATGAAGATACAGGATGTTGGGCGGGGGGAGGACTGCAGAGTGCACAGGGGCCTGGGCCGCACTCCCAGGGCACCACCTTCCCACCTGCAGATGCTTTCTTGGTTGGATTTCCTCTTTCTTCATTTCATTTTCTCTTAATAAGTTGGCATGGCTCGGTGGGTTGCTTTTTTTAAGAGAAAGTCTGAACCCATTCTTATATTTATAACTAAAACATACCAGGTTTTTGGCCAAGCAGACAATTGGGGAATCCCCGATTGAGCAGGTCCCATAATAACCATCTCATTATTAATGGCTCTTAAATCTTGCAATAATCTCTATTTACCAGATTTCTTTTTGATGACAAAAATGGGAGTATTATGGGGAGATACAGAAGGTTGTATATGTCCCTCTGCTAATTGTTGTTTGACCAGGTCATGGGCTGCTTGTATCTTTTCTTTAGTCAGGGGCCACTGAGGAACCCATACTGGTCTTTCTGATTTCCAAGTAATTTTTATTATCTCAGTGACCCCTCCTGAAAACCCAATCCATGTCTATCTATTTCTTGATCATATTTGTATTGGTGCCACTATACTTTGTCCTTTTTCTTCCTATCCTTTTTGTTTCCTAAAACCTTGTCTAGCCATAATAGTGGATGCATTTGAATTGATGTTATTTGTTAATGTTAGTCCTAATTGATCTAGTACATCTCGTCCCCATAAATTTATAGGAAGATGATCCAATACATATGGTTGTATGGTTCCCTTACATCCTTCAGGATCCTTCCAATCTAATACCATTGCACTTCTATGGGGATTAGTTGCCACTCCTAGGCCTCGAAGCGTTTGAGTGGCTTGTTTTAACAGCCAATGTTTTGGCCATTCTTGAAGAGAGATGATGCTAAGGTCTGCACCTATACCCAGTAGCCCATTAAATTCATGTCCTTGAATATTTAGTTTTAGCATGGGGCGAGAATCTAAATTTAAAGAAAGCATAGCCCAATCTACACCTGTGGAGCCTAATCCCCTGGAACCTCTTTCTACTGTATGACTGGAAAATTTATCATGTAGGCTGGGTATTATTAATAACTGTGCTATTCTATTTCCTGGTGAAATTACTGATATATCCTTTGGAGAACTGGCTATAATTTTTATTTCACCTTCATAATCGGGATCAATTACCCCAAGACTTATCATAAGTCCTTTTAGAGTAGAAGAACTGCGTCCCAATAATAAGCCTACTGTTCCTTTGGGAAGAGGTCCTTTTACCCCTGTGGGAATGATTTGAACTCCCATCTCTGGAGTTAGTACTGCTCTGACAGAGGTGCAGATGTCCAATCCTGCGCTCCCTCTAGTTTGTCTGATGAGGGATCTGATGGATAATGTGTCCTGGGCACTACCCTGATGGGGTTGCTGGGTTCCTCCAGTGCCCCGTATATTTGTGGTCGTGGGCCCTGGAGCATTAGGCCCCCCTGTCCGTTTTTTGGCAATGGAGGCCGATGCCTTTCTCCATGATATCGTGGGTAAACACCTGGTCCTTGTCCATTTTTTTATAATGGAGTACCCTCTATGGTGGTTTGAGAACGGCATTCATTAGCCCAATGTCTCCCTCTACGGCATCGTGGGCAAATACCTGGTATTCTACTCCTTTGATACCTAGTTTTGTTAAACCCTCCTCCAATGGGGCAATTCCTTTTAAAATGTCCTGTTTGTTCACAAATGTAGCATGTTTTTGGCCTGGCATTTAAGCCTGTTGTACTGCAGCCTGCCAAGACTTGCCCTTGTTCATTAATGTCTCTACATAATTTAATATATGTGTTTAAATCTCCATGTTTCCATGGTCTAATGGCCTCCTTGCACCATCTGTTTGCTTGTTCATAGGCTAGCTGTTTAATTAATGGCATTGCTTGTTCTGTATCCCCAAAAACTCTGATAGCTGTTTGAATAAGCCTATCTACAAATTCAGCGTAAGGTTCATTAGCTCCTTGTATTACCTTAGATAATTGACCTTGTAAATCTCCATGTCCTTGTAAAGTCTTCCATGCCCTAACCACATCTGCAGCAATTTGTGAGTATATGGCAGGATCATATGCAATTTGTTGCTGCTGTCCCTCATAAGGTCCCTTTCCTAACAACATATCTAGATTTCTCTGAGGATAACCGGCTGCTGCATTTCGCCTAGCCGTCTCCATGCAAAATTCCTCATTGGAAACCTTCCATAACAGGTATTGTCCTCCATTTAGCACAGCTTTACATATACTAGTCCAATCTGCTGGCGTCATGTTCAAATTGGTAATGGATTCGACCATGTTTACAGTGAAGGGGGCTTGAGGACCATAGGTTGTTACAGCCTCTTTTAGCTGCTTCACTGTTTGAAATCTAAAGCATGGTAAATTTGCTGCCCTCCTGCCTGCTCAAATACAAGGCATGCTAATCTTTGAGGTCCTGTCTCAGGATCCCATCTATCAACTACGGGGGTTGGGGGCCTCCCAGCATATGTTGTCTCCACAGGTGGAGCTGTTGGTTGGACACTTACGCCCTCTGGTGATAGAAAGGTGTTAGTAGCAGCCTCCTGTTGTAACTTCTCCCCTGATAGCCCTTCTTCCTCTAGACCTTTTTCCTTTGTCTGACTAACTCGAGAGACTTCCTCTTTTACTTGATGTAAGATGTCTTCTCCTAGACTAAGCAAACAAGATTGTACCAACATCCATAATGGTAATGTGCCAACTGGCAGAGTTCCTGGGCTTTCCTTTTGTATCTTTTTTAAATCTTCACCATGATGGTTCCATTACGATATATTTAACAACCCCTCTTTAATGAACCATGGGCTACACCTTTGTATCGTCTTAACGTATGCCCTAACTGTTCTTGATTTTACTGAGATGCCTCCTTCCTCTAGCACTTTACTTAACGCCCTTTTGGTTAGGTTCTTACTAATTTTTAATTCCATATTTCTGTGACGAAGATACCCCTCACTAAGATAATGCAAAAGAAAACCGAGACAAAATGAAACAAAAATGGAACAAAAATTCATTATATCAGCATTTCTATCCTCCTGAAATGTCCATCTGTCCTTTCTCCCTATCTGTTCCTCAGACGCAAATAGTTTTTCCTCAGATGTGAGCGGTTTTTCTTCTGTCTCACCCATCTCCAGGGATAGGCAACTTAAAACAAAAGCGAAACAAAAAACGAAAGAAGAATCTTAAAATGGCTACCCATCCTCTCGCCCTGCCCTCAGGGGCAAGCAGTTTACTTTATCACTCACCCTTAGTCATTCCCCATACGGGCCACCAAATGCCACAGTCTGGCTGGGCACAATTCTTGAGCCACTTGTCAAGCAGGAACGAACTTTATTTTTAGCACCATGCAAGCTCTCTAGGAATTCCCAAGAGCTCAACTGCCACCACAGGCACTTCCAGCAAGCACTCTCAACTGGAACTCTTAGGTCATTTTCAATTTTCCTGCTCTTGAGGCAGATTGGCTGGGTCGTGTGGGCGGAGCCAAAAGAGTCCCCCAATGAGCAGCTCCGTGGTCTGAAAGGGTGGGGAAACAGCCCTATAAGCCTCACCGCAGAGGAGCTAATCAGCTGGAAGTTTGCTGGGGCCGCTTCGGCTGCGGCTCTCAACAAGAAAGTCTGAACTCATTCTTGAGACGCCAACCTGAGATGGTCGTAGCTTCAAAGATGCCACATCTGAACTATTGTGACTTTCAGTCTCCTCCTCTGCCTTTAGCAGTTTTCTTTACCTGCCAGGAACTGTGACGTCGGGGAGGGTAAGAAGAAAGGAAGGAGTAGCACTCAAAGGAAGGTTGCTCCACATTCCACTGTGCCACCAACAGACAAGGTGGCACTGAGGTTTGAGTGGGATGAAGACTTGCAGTCCTTCTCTGAATGGCCACCTTGCACTGTCAACAAACCAGGCGAGAAGAGCTGGTTTTCTTGCCACTCACTGCAATGGAACCCTGTGCCATGACTGAGTGACTGACTGCACACGTGCCCAGCCTGAGGTGCTGGGCCAGAGCCCAGGACTTGCCTGTAACTGCCATTGCCCGGTATCAGAGAAGCCAAGCTTCCTGCCTGACCCCTCAAGAGTTGTCCCAACAAAGATCCTACCCGCCCAAATGCTTAAAGCCATTCTCCGTTGAAGACAGAGAGGGACCTTAGGTGCAAAGGGCCTTGTGGTTGGTTTTTTTTTCCAATACTGATGATGAAATATTTCAATCAGCTGTAAGACACCTGGGTTGGGTGCCCTTGTGCCCATACATGGCTCTGGGGAATCCCACTGTTTTACTTTTCTGGTTCAGATTCTTTGTGAAAAAGTCAAAGGCTCCTGATGCCTGTGAGGCTTCTGTTCTGTCCTCAGGGCCACGGGAGCACCTGCAGAGCTCTCTAGACCACAACACTTAGAAACTATTGGGCACAGTTGGTAAAACATCCTTTTAATGCACAGCTGGCTTGCAAGAAAGGAAGGGGAACCCAGGGAGCCAGAACCCTCAGGGGGGAGAATCCTGGGGCAGCAAGCAGAAGCCCCTGGCAGCCCTGATATGGGGCAGGAGAGAGGGTGGCTAGGGGAGATGTGGCCCTGTGTTAGGAAGTGTGGCCTTAGCCACCCAGGAAGAGGACCTGGCTTTTGGCCTTGCTGGGGGTGAACTCAAAGTCACCCCTCACACAGGCACATAGAATTGGAGCTCTCTAAGAGCAACGTTGTATGACACACAAAGAGTCAACAAAGTTCATGCAGGAAGACAAGGGAATTGTCTCCCTCAGCCAGGCTTCTAGGTGGGAAAGGTCGAGGACTCTCAAAGAGATTTTGAGATTCATGACTCCTCTCCAATTTGGGGAACTCAAAACATGAGGCTCCAAGCTTATAATATCCCTAGGTGAGCTGGCATCAGCCAAGGAGCAGCCTCCCTGGGACCCACGCTCCATCAGGCCTCTCAAGAGCCCCCGAGACAGTGCCCCGCTCAAGACAAGCTTGTGTGCAGGAGGAAGTGCCCCTACACTGTCCGCCCCTATGACAGTTACGGTTTCTCTCCACTCTCTTCAGCTACAAGAGTCCTTGTTCTATGACAGTAACCACTTGCTGTCACCAAGCAGAATCAGACCCTCAGAATTGCATGCCCATCGAGTACCTTATTCCCTTCCTCTTTGAAACGAGCCTCTCCATTCTCAGAGTCCTGAACATAGTTTTGTACTTAAAACTGCACGATGCGTGATTCCATAGGTCACGCCCACACTGGCTGGAATCTGAAGCTCACAGATGACAAGAACGATGGCCAGAATAGAGGCCTGCTGGCGCAGTCCTGCTGGGTTCAAGAGGAGGGTGCAGTACTCTGACTCCTGACCTCTTCCCCTTGGCCTCAATATTTGGCCTCTTTATTCCAGTCAGGAAAGTCCTTGAGCCCACAGGACTGGGTTTTCCCATCCAGGTGAGAGCAGCTGAGGCAGGATACTTCGGACACTCACTCTCTGGACAAAAGGAAATTTCTGGCATCTAGAATGGATTTTGTTCTTAGCGCAATTTCCACGACATTGCATGTGTGAAAGAACATGAATGAGTATGGAGAGAACGGTTCACTGGCCACACACACCCTAAGCAAATGAGAGTGAGTCCCCACTGATTTCCCAGAGGTAGTTTGGTTGGGTTTAGTAAGGAAGCCAAGACACTGTGCGATCCTAGGAGTCTCTCAGGGAGGCAGCCTCCAGTCTAAAGGCACCGACAATCCTTGCTGCTGCTGCTATTTCTCCTACTTTTGAGTATCTTGGTGGTTTTAGTTGTTATTTTCTCAGAAACTATTAGTCGGCCATCCTGGGCTGGGTTGCTGACCTCCTCCCCTCCCAGTGGGTTCATTTTCACGAATCCAAACATACATTCCCAGGAGTCCATGCTGAGGAGAATGTGGACGTCCTATGTCCTGCTCCTGGTGGCAGGGATGGGACAGCAGAGCTGCAAGGCCCAGAGAGCTGGGGGCAAAGCCCCATGCGCTGGTTGACAGGCTGCCCACCTGAAAAGAGCCAGTGAGGAACATCGAGCAAGAGGCCAGTGGTCCCTGGTATTTCCCCAGACTGGTTCTGTGTATGAACAAAACCTGAGGACCCAGCTAGATTGGTCTGGGGTGGCGGTAGGAGAAGTGCTGCTGGGACCTGGGACCCAGACAATTCATGGACATACCTCACCCAACCTGGTTCTTGGTAACTGGGTCCAGTATGGAACCTGCGTATTGGCAGGGAGGCTGTTCCCATACTGAGCAGAATCTACCTCCTGGAACTTATCTCTGAGTCTGTTCTGATGGCCCTTGAAGTGTTTGCAGCCAGTCATCTCATCCCACTTACATGATTCGTCCTCAGGTTTTGCTGTGGGGTTGAGTTGAGCAAAGCCTTTGGAGGGCAGCCAGGACCTCCAGGAACCAGACTGAAGATATCCCACCCCTGTGCAAGTGGTACACCCTGCTTTGTGAGTTCAGGCTCATGGTGCACTTTGTACTTGATCTAAACCTGCTCAGTCTCTGTGTCCCCAATTAGTATGCAGGCCCAGCGCTTCTCCTGGGACTTTTTAGTCCCCTTCTAGTTGTCCAAGAATTCCCAGAGAAAGGCTCAGCCTTTCCCTGGGGAAAGAATCAAACCTGTGGCTCCTCCTAGCCATAGAGTCGAGAAGCAGTGGCAGATTTCAGCTGCCTCGATCTGCTGCCTCTAGACAGTGTTCCCGTGGACCCCAGATCCCGATCAGGGAGACACTTTTGCCCACAAATAGGATGGTGTTCTTGATGGTTCAGATCCCCCCTGAGGCTGTGGTTCTGTGGACACCCAGCTGCCACGCCTCGTCTTCTAGGCTCCTCCCTGGACCACATGAAGCCTTCACAACAATGCCGCTCCCTCAGATAAGCTTTCTTTGTGGCGGTACTTGGCTGCAAAGGCCTAAGACCAAATCCAAGGCAGGCTTGCCTCCCAGGAGGAACGTGCGGTGAACCACCTGTGCACACGGGATTGGAGTTTGGCCCAAGCCCTTTTACCTTCATGGAGGGCCTACTCATCTCACATGTATGCAGCTGACAGGGGCTTCTTCAGAATTCTCCAAGCAGAGATCCTGACTTGGGCTCCACCTACACCAAGAAGCAGGAGGGTGCTTGGAAATTGCAGCTTTATGGATAAAACATTGGAAAATCAATTCTGCCAGACAATCGACCTGTGTGTATTTCTAGTAATCTGTTCTAGTTAAATTCTTTTTTTAAAAAATAAGAGTTTTAAGGAGCCTATCTCTCCAAGAGTTTATTGTATCCACTTTGGAAATGGGTCATCTCCAGTTCCTGAGCACCTTGAGGGTCAGGTTGGAGGGAAGGGGTAGAGAGCGCAGCATCCTCAGCAAGTAGCCAAAGGCAGGGACCTCTTGTGAGATGTCATTGTCCTAACTGAGCAGATGACTCTGTCTGCAGGATGCTGACTGGGCCATAATTACTAGTGCATGGGGTCACAATGCCATGTCATGTATGTGCCGAGATGGCTAATGACGATGCTGCCTCCATGTTGGAGGTGGCATCTGAAAGGCTGGCTCTCTCAGGTGTCTGGCTGTGGCATTGGCCATCAGCAGAGGAATAGCCACAAGAGCACCCATCCCTTCTGGGAAGAGGACAAGGACACTGGAAAGGCGCTGCCCTGCCCTAAGAACATCTTACAGCTAAACTGCAGAGGCCATGGCCCTCCTGAGGCAGGCTTCTGGTCCTCGTGGGTTGACCACTTTCCTTGGCCATGGGCGACCATACCTGGCTAATCCTCCAGACCATGGTCTCTCCCCTAGATGTAGCCCAGTGACCCAGGGATCGCCACCTTCTCAGCCAGCCTGGCAGGCATGGTTTCAACACTGCACGGTTGTATGACTTGAGGCAAGTTTCTCAGCCTCTCTGTGTCTCAGTTTCCCCATCTGTAAAGGGGGATAATAATACGTCCCAAACAGGGTTGGAATACAAGTCAATAAGTTGAATATCTACAAAGTATTTAGGAAGGTGCCTGGCACATGGGAAGAACCACATAACTGCTATCATTATTATCACTGCTTTTCTGGGGACATCATGCAAATGCTCTTCACCTCCTTTAGTTGTCCATGGCTGTGCTGCACAACAAGTTGAGAACCTCTGATTCAATACCTGGAGACCAGAGGGACTTGCCTGACCGAGAATCTCACCTCTTACCCGTCCCTCCATCTTGGGCTGGAAGTAATAACAAGGGACTGGGGGCTGTGTTCTGGCTCCTGAGGGCTCCCAGGCCAATCAAGGAACCTGCTGCTACCCTGGAGGTCAGGATGATAGGAGATAATGAGTCCTAAGCAGAAGCCAGCCCCTTGAGGGCTCTGAGACTTTGGGCAAGTCACTTTATCTCTGTTTCTTTATTCCTGATTTGGAAGACTGGCGCTGGATTATCTCTGAATCTCTTTCTTTTAAGCATCAATATTTCAGGAGTTGGTTTATTCTAAAAAGTCTCCAAGTGTCCCATGGATCTTTGTTATCCACCGAACCTAAATGAAGCGATTACGGAATACAAGAGACCCTCAGCAGAGACGAGCTCCCCCACAGCGTCCAGCTAGTACCCATGAGCCCACCACAGCAGGCCTGGGACACTTTGAGGCAGTTACCAACCCGGCAGGCGGAGCGGGGAGCAGTGTAAGCTCACTGGGGCCCTCCCATGGCCTGGATGAGATTTTCTCAGAATTGAACTGCAGGTTGAGGTTCTTCCTACTCAGTCTTCCCTTCCCTCTCTCCCCGCACAGGACCCAGACCTATCTTCAGTCTGAGAGCTGCCCTGCCTGCCCTGCTCCATCCCCGCTTGATTCACAGCCATTTCCCCAAGAAACAACTTGTGTGTCTCTTCCCATGTTGGCATCTGCTTCATGGAGGACCCAAGTAGATGCCTATGTTGGGCTTCCTGGCAAGCGACCTTCTAAAACTTGAGACTCTCCTAGATATGTGGCTTTGTAAATCTCTTTTTCTAATGCGGTTTTGAGATTTTCGGCTCTGTGGAACATTCTTCAAAACAACATTAGAAAATGACCTCACGCCATTACATGCTACCGATCCCGTGCTAACTAGTTATTGTCCTGTTAAGTCCCTGTCCTACACCTGTTGTGTTTGAAGCTGCCCAGCATCTTCTGAATAGCCTTCCTGCATGTGAGAAACTGCTGATAGTAGGCCCTGCCTTCCTGAGCTAGACACTCCCATTTTTCTTTGAGTCCCTTGCAATGAGGGAAGACATATGACTCTACCAGATGCTTTGGTGGGGAACTTGAATCAGTAAAAGGGCAGGGAATTGTGTGGGACGCATTCTCTATTAGTGGCAGTGACGGAGATGTTGGACTTTCCCAGCCATGGTTCCTGCTTCTTCTTCCTCCTTCAAAGACATCATCTTACTGGTTGTATGGAAACGGTGGCCCCGTGTATGGAAAAAAGGAAATGAAAAGTCAGACAATTCAGTGATTAAAGTGACCCAACCGCTGGCAGCGGAGGTGAAGCAGTGGAGGAGGTGTTTGACTCCCGAGGACGTGCCCCCCACCACCTTCGCCCTGAGTTATACACCAGGGCACAAATCACTTTCTGAGAAGCATCAGTTTTATGAGGCCTGGTTTGCCCATGGGGTATAAGAGAAAGGTCCCAGGGACAACACGGACTTGGCTTCAAAGCCTGGTTCTCTCCTACTTGGCTCTGTCTCTGGGCAAGCCTGCAGCCTTGTTCCTTGAATGCTGCCTTCACTGTTTGAGAAGAGCATTATGTAATGCTTTTCACAGCTCACAGACGATATGAAATGAAAAAGGAAGTCATCTGTATTAAATAAGTGGTGGTAAATTCCCACAAACAAGTTCTCTATGTGTGTGGCCATAAAAAGGAGACAGAGCCATATGTTTTGATGTGGGAAAATCTCCAAGGTGTTGGTGTTGGAGAAAAATCAAGCGGGTGGATTAGGATTATGTTAAGGGAAAATAGAGGGCAGAAGGCCAGCCTGTGAATGCATGCACGGACATAGAACTGTGTCTACTTGAATTAAGTAGGACAGGGGATGGAGGCACAGTCTCCTTCGTAAGCATTACTATAACGAGCATGTAGGCCAGCCTGCTTTGGGGAATGAAAACTCATTTCCTCACCACCTAAGTCTAAACCCACTACACTTTGCCATATTGCATCAATTGCTTAAAAAAAAACAAAAACTGAACCATTTCAGAGGAAATGACACTGGACACCTCATCTCTGAAGAGTCGAGTTCTCACTGCCATGACATGTCGCCCTGCACAATGCCATTAACCATTAACACCCTTATGTAACGTGTGTTTCCCTGATGGCAGAGAACTTGGATCCGTATTCAGTTCTTTTAATTTTCTCCCAGATAAACTATTTTTCTGGTATATGGTTAAATAAGCATCTGAAGACTTTCAATCTGACAGTCCCCCATCTACCTCCTTCCCCACACCTTTAGAGTACCAAAGAGATCAGAAATAGCCTTCATTTCATATTTGTCTGTTTGTTTCTTTGTTCTCCAAACTTCCTGTGAACTGGTTGTTGGACTAGATGGGGCAAAACATTTTTGGCAACGAGACATCACAGGTGAAACTGTGCACTTCTTTGTGTTGAAGCTATTCAGTTGGTGGATTATGAGATCTAGAGTATACTAATAGACAATGGTCAGCCCACAGACAAAAACTGAACTCTGACCCACGACCTGCAGCAACCCATCCAGGAAATCAGACAACCGCTGCAGCGATTTGGACCCAGTGGCCAGGACTTGATCAATGACTGACAGCGTCCCTAGTTTTTGCCCCTCCTTTCAGTTTGATAGGACCAACCAGAGAAGCTACATCTATTCCCCTAACCAGCCCCATAGGGTCGCCTTGCACATATTTAGTCCACCTACAGCTTTCCCATGCCTGCAGCCCCTGCTCAGTCAGGCACACCTGAAGACTCCCCTTCCCATCAGGGAGCTTCACCCACACACACCCCACCCCACCCCCGCCTGCCTTTGAGTTCCTGCCAGAGGCAAGTGACAGTAGCTGACTCCTTGATGCAGCAATCCAGGGAGAGCCTCTGCCTGTTCTCCTTTGGGTGGTCTACAAGTGTCACTGATGCTGAGCAACCACAGTTAAGGTGGTAATGGCCAGATCCCTCACAGGGTCGGTGACCATAAACTCTGGCTTTTCAACTTATACTGTCTGGATGTTTTGCCCAGGCACCTATATTTACAATAAAATGGTCTCATTTTTTTTCATCCAGAATTTGTGTTAATATGTGTGTCTATGGTGCATTGAAATCACATTTTTTTTTCATTTTCAGCCCAATCTATCAAAACAGAATGTGCTGTGGTTTTAAAATGATAAGGGTTGGACTGCTTTTCATTAGATATGTAGTTAATTACATTGATCCCATAAAAATAATTTTAATTTTATAATTTAAAAAGTATAAATACCATTGAAATGAGGAGGAAACCATGAGAAATGTCAAGGATAGTGGATGTGAAAGTCACCTAGTGTAGTGTAGTGAGTTGCTTGGCTGGGAAAAGAGACTTCCTGTGAGCTGGGAGGGTCTTGGTCAAAAATGCAGTCAGCCACATTTAAATCAACAATTGTAGATGAGTCCCGATACTGGAACTCAGAAAGACAAGGGTTTGCTTTTAAGCATTTAAACAAAAACAAAAACAAAAACAAAAAAACTCCTAAATCATCTGATCACCAAATACTTCCAGAGAGAGGTCTTCTAAGCCAAGGAGGCTTTTCAGCCCCACCCACTGGAATCCTGAAATCCATTATTCACTCCTCTCCCCAACCCATCAGGGACGTGTGTCCTTTCATGCAAAAGAGAAGACAGGCCCCACCTGGTCTTAGGGGCCATCTGAGGTGATGCAGGGGATGAGGCCATGCTTGCTGAGAAGCCTTTTCTGTAGCTACTTCCCAGAGCTGGGTAGGTTTGCTGATGTGGGGACCTGCGCTCCCCTCAACTTGGGGGGGATGGGGGCGGGGGTCTGGCTCTTCTCACTCCTACATTCTGTCCTGTAGGTTGGTTCAGTTGTCATACCGACTATGCCAATCAGTTAGAGGCCACTGAGTGTACCTTGGGGTGGGGGGGCACATCTCCATGCCGGGGCCCGTATGTGAATACTGAAGCAGTTTCAAGCATGGATATCATGACTGTAGCTCCTGCTGTCCTTTCTGGGGCTTTGAAGTCAATGTGCAAGAATGGGCTGTTTCTTGCTCCACTAACTAACTGCCTGGAATGGCTGGGAAACCTCCCCTGAGGTTTGAATCCCTAATGGGGGCAGGGGGCTGTTGGTGCCTGGCAAAAGGGAAAGGTTTTTGAGAACCTTAACCTCTTCCACTACAGCCAAGATTGGTTGCACATTGGCTGCACCTCGGGGGGGAGGGGGGGAGCTGCAATTGTTGCATGCATGTATTGCTCTGAGCATCCTCTAGCTGTGCCGGCTTTTGCCATTGGGTACATGCAGCCACCGCCTTGATTTGCTCGGCCAGTTTTTTCCCTGGGAGCTGGAAAGGTGGCACAGTGATGACCTTACTGAGTAGGTCAGTTCCTGTTTGCAGATGGATGTCCTAAAGGCTTTAATCAAACTCTTTGAACCTGATCAGCTCTGGCAATTATCTTCTCCATTGGATCCAACACAATGCCAAGGAGGTTGTCAGGAACTTGGTCCCAGCTACAGGAACACAGAAAGTCAAGAGTCCTATGCTTTCTCTCATATGCAGAAGGTAGAGAGAAAAAAGGAAAAGGGGGTTCTTACGAAAATAGAGGGGATACAAGTAGGGTCATTGAAGGAGAGCAAGGGGGTGGAGTGCAGAAGGGCAAGAGGAGGCACTGGGGAAATCAATCAAACTCAGTTGTGTGCATGCTTGAATATGCCACAACAAAAACAACTATAGTGTATAGTTTTACCAATTAAAACTCTTTCTTGTAGCAGCGGGGAGAGCTTTAAAGTGGGCTCAGGCCCATGAGCTGGGTCTTCAGCATTCTGCACATCTCTAGCCCCTGTGGGAGCATCAGCCTGCCCTGCTCAGTGATGAGCTCCGTGTCTGAGACTTGCCAGATCCTTGCACACATCTGGGAGGGTGACGTGTCCAGCATTACAGGCTGCTGCAGCTGCTCCTCCAGAAAATGTCCCAAAAGTATGGTGACGCATGCCTACAATCCAGCAGCTCAATGGTTAGGTGACCCTGGGATCAATCCCCTCAAAGGTTAATAAAATAGGTACTTGTCACTCGGTTTTTTAGGTACTTGTCACTCCGTTTTTCTGTATGCTTAACAAAACACTGTTGAAATCTTAAGAACTGTTTGCTAATCTTGTTCCCAGAATGTGCTGTCCCCAACTGCCAAACTGCAGAATGTAACTTCCCTCCCTGCCCTCTCCAAGAAAAGTATATAAGCTCTGCTTAAGCTGTTCTCAGGGCTCTTTGCTCTATTCGAGTGAGCTCTGAGCCCCAGCATGCTGGACCCCCAATAAACCCTTTGCTGTTGCATGAGACAGTCTCTTGGTGGTCTCTTCCTCCGACGCTCGCCTGACCTTTACATTTGGAGGCCCCAGCGAGATCCGGCAGCGGCGGACGTAAGACCCCAACGGGCTCCTCTCGGAGTAAGTAAGGCGCAAGACCCCAACGGGCTCCTCTCGGGGTAAGGCGCCTCTTTCTGGTTTCTGCTTTCTGGTTTCTGCTTTCTGGTTTCAGGTTTCAGGTTAGGGCTGGCAAAGTGGCTGTCGGTGAAGAGCGTGAGCTCTCTCCGACGGTGGCTGACAGACGTGTCACAGAGCCACAGGCCACGTCTCTGGGGGACGCCCCAGAGGACTCGGGAAATCGAGGAACAATAGTCTCCTCGACTCAGTGATATTTTGTTTCGGATTCGGTATTGCCAGCCCATCGGGTTTTGCCGGCTACTCAGTCCTGTCTCAGTGTTGAACGTTTACTGTCTGTCTTTATCGTCTGTGTCGTGTGTCCTTGCTTTCACTGTTTGTGTATCTTTCATTATGGGACAGAGCACTTCAACGCCTCTGTCCCTGACCCTTGATCACTGGACCAAAGTCCACTTAAGGGCTCAGAATCTTTCTTTTTCAGTAAAACGCCGGACCTGGCAGACTCTCTGTGCCTCAGAATGGCCTACCTTTGGAGTCAGATGGCCCCCAGAAGGATCTTTCTACTTCCCACTAATTCGAAAAGTCAGAGATATTGTCTTTGTCTTTCAGCCGGGACCACATAGCCATCCAGATCAACAGCTGTATATCTTAACTTGGCAGGACCTCTGCGAATCTCCTCCTCCATGGGTGAAGCCTTTCCTTGTCCCTGCCCCCGCTCCTATTCCTTCCCCCACAATTCTATCTCTCAAGCCTTCTGCTCCTCCTCCTCCTCTACCCTCTGTTCTCCCTGAGTCTCAAGATTTGACTCTACTGGACTCTCCTCCCCCTCCTTATCCCCTGCCCTCGTCCCCCAACCCCCAACACCCTCTAAGTGATTCCCTGCTGCTGACTCAGCCTCTCCATCATTGGAGGAGGCTAAGCCGGCCCAGCGCCCTCTAGATGACTTCCCCGCGGCACACACAGCCCCTCCTCCCCTGGAGGAAGCTAGCCCAGCTAAAGGAACTCGCCGGCGGCGAATGATTAAAAACCCTGAAGCCTCCGTGATACTCCCCCTCCATCCTTACGGGCCAATGATAGACGATGGCCATGGTGGAGAAATGCAAGCCTACCAGTATTGGCCTTTCTCCTCTTCAGACATATATAACTGGAAAAATAACAATCCCCCTTTTTCCGAGGACCCCACCCGGCTCACAGGTCTGACTGAGTCATTGATGTTTTCACACCAGCCTACTTGGGATGACTGCCAACAACTCCTAGGGACTCTCTTCACGACAGAGGAACAAAAGAGAATCCTCCTGAAAGCTAAAAAAAATATCCTCAGACCAGATGGGCGACCGACACAACTTCCTCTTGAACCGACCCAACTGGGACCCCAACACCTTTGAAGGTAGGGAGCATCTGTCCACTTATCGCCGGGCTCTAATAGTGGGTCTCCGAGCGGCCGCTAAGCGACCAACTAATTTGGCCAAGGTAAGAGAGATTATTCAAGGGCCTGATGAATCTCCCTCTATGTTTCTAGAGAGAATTATGGAGGCATATAGGAGATATACTCCTTTCGATCCTCAGGCAGAGGATCAAAAGGCATCTGTCACGATGGCCTTTATTGGGCAAGCTGCCCTGGATATTAAAAGAAAGTTACAACGCTTAGATGGATTACAAGATATGACTTTGAGAGATTTGGTCAGAGAAGCCGAGAAGGTATACTATAAGAGAGAAACTGAGGAAGAGAAGGAACAAAGGAGGGAGAAAGAAAAGGAGCAAAGGGAGGATGAGAGAAGCAAAAGACAGACTAAGGCATTGACTAAGGTCCTGGTCACAACAACAAAAAGGCCAAAAATTAAGAAACAGGGAGACAGGAAGGGATACCTGGGCCCACGCCAGGGGCCACCCCTGGCCTCAGATCAATGTGCCTACTATAGAGAAAAAGGACACTGAGCCAAAGAGTGCCCTAGAAAGAGACAGCCACGCCAGCCAGCCATTCTGACTCTGGAGGATGACTAAAAAAATCGAGGCTCGGATCCCCTCCCGAGCTCAGGGTAACTTTTGAAGTGGAGGGAACCCCAGTAAACTTTGAAGTGGATACAGGGGCAATATACTCAGCCCTTAAGGCCCCATTGGGCCCTCTATCAAATAAAAGTTCTCTAATTCAAGGGGCTAACGGCAGTAAATATCAGGCTTAGACAACTAAGAGGACCATGGACCTGGGGAAAAGAAAAATCCATCACTCCTTCCTAGTGATCCCAGAATGCCCGGCCCCATTGATGGGCAGAGATCTGCTCACCAAGCTCCAAGCCAAAATAACTTTTAACCCTGAAGGCCCCCAAATGAAATTTATAAATCCTTCAGTAAAAACTCCTATAGTCATGGCTTTAACTATGTCAGTAAAAGATGAACATCAACTCTTCACACCCCCCAAGACTGATCAAACAGGCAAGCTACCCCAGAAATGGATAACAGATTACCCGGATGCCTGGGCAGAAACTGCTAGGTTAAGCCTAGCCGTGAAACAACCTCCAATAACAGTAGAGTTAAAAACCTCAGACTCCCCAATTAATGTCAAACAATATCCTCTGAGCAAAGAAGCTAAAGATGGGATAGGGCCCCATATTCAGAAATATCTGGCCTTAGGGGTCCTAAGGCCCTGTCAATCGGCCTGGAACACTCCCCTGCTACCAGTAAAAAAGCCAGGAACCGGGGACTATCGCCCCATTCAAGACCTAAGAGAGATCAACAACAGAGTACAGGACATTCACCCCATGGTACCTAATCCATACAATCTGCTTAGCACTCTAAACCCTGAACGAAAATGGTATACTGTACTGGACTTAAAAGATGATTTCTTTTGCTTGCCTCTGCATAAAGATAGTCAGTTGCTGTTTGCTTTCGAGTGGGTAAACCCAGAAACCGGAACGTCTGGTCAACTAACTTGGACCAGACTCCCACAGGGGTTCAAAAACTCCCCCACTCTCTTTGATGAAGCCCTCCACAGAGATCTCAACAACTTCAGAACTACGCACCCCGAAGTCACCCTGCTTCAATATGTGGATGACCTGCTACTGGCAGCCGACACCAAGGAAAACTGTGAGTCTGGGACCTAAGCACTATTATCCGAGCTTGCTTAACTCGGATATAAAGCTTCTGCCAAAAAGGCCCAAATTTGCCAGCAAGAAGTAATCTTCCTGGACTATTCCCTTAGGGGCGATAAACGATGGCTCACTGAGCCCAGAAAACAAACCGTTGTGCAGATACCACCCCCATCTAACAAGAGGGCAAATAAAGAGGCAAAATTGGCAGCCCTAAACAGAGTAACCATGTTAACACTTTCCACACCGGGGGAACATAAGTCAGGAGATTTAACTACGTCGGAGCACCCCGACAACTTAACATCTAAGGACACTGACACTGAACTCCTTGACTTTACTGAGCCCAGCCTGAAATTTCAGAAAGCCCTACACTACGTTAAAAATGTACATCAACTCACTCACCTTGGTTCAAAGAAACTGCAGGCATTCCTGAAAGATCAAGAACAGAGTTTTCCACTAACCAACTCACAGCGAAAAGAAATAGCTGAACGGGTAACAAAAGCCTGTCGGGTCTATCAATTGGTTAATGCTTACCCTTCCAAGCTTCCTGCAGGAAAGCACCTATGAGGAACCAGACCAAAACAATTCTGGGAAGTGGACTTTACTGAAATTAAGCCAGCAAGGTATGGACTTAAATATCTCCTAGTCTTTATAGATACATTTTCAGGATGGATTGAAGCCTTCCCCACAAAAAAGAAACGACGCAAATGGTGGTCAAGAAGATCCTGAAAGATATTTTTTCCAAGATACGGCCTGCCTAAGGTAATAGGGTCTGATAATGGACCAGCGTTCGTGGCCCAGGTAAGTCAGGGGTTAGCCAGGACCCTGGGGATTAATTGGAAGTTACATTGTGCTTATAGACCCCAGAGCTCAGGACAAATAAAAAGAATGAATAGAACCATTAAAGAGAACTTAACGAAATTAAATTTAGAGACCGGCATAAAAGATTGGACTATGCTCCTGCCTTATGCACTGTTTCGTGCAAAAAATACTCCCTCTGTTTCTTTGTGTAACCTCACCCCCTATGAAATTCTCTATGGTGCCCCTCCTCCAGTAAGGGACCTAACTCCAACTCTAAGACCTAACAATCCCTTCCACACCCCCTTGACAGACTTAAAACTCTTGAAAGAACTCAGCGATACCTGTGGAAACAGCTGGCCACTGCCTACCAACCTGGGGATGAAAGGACTCCACATTAATATCAAGTAAGAGACTTCGTCTACGTAAGACGACATCAGGTGTCATCCCTGGAACCCCACTAAAAAGGACCACACCAGGTGCTACTTATAACACCTACAGCGGTAAAGGTAGACGGAATCACTTCCTGGATCCATGCCTCTCATCTCAAGCCTGCGCCCTGTCCAGACTCTGGCTAAAAATTGAAAAAAAACTGGTAACCCTTTCAAATTGCGTATTCACCATGTTGATAGGGCTATGGACTCTCCCCTTGACCACCAGTAGTCCTAACCCTCATCAGCCCGTTCAGCAGCGATGGCTGATCACAAATCCTACTGGACAAAAAGTATAGTCTATCTCGCATACAGCCCCCTTAGGGACCTAATGGCCATCTCTCCACCCACTCACTCCTCTCTTCTCCTGTCAGTGCCCACACCGGGTCCCACCAGGTCCTCTTACCAGCTAACCCAAAGCTCAAACCATCTGAGGACAGCCCTCAGACCCCTATCCAAGATATAATGAAAATGGCCTTTAAAGTTGCTTTGTCATCACTGAAAACGGGTTACTAAAAATTTAAAGTCCCTCACAGGCTTTTTGGGATACTCACTCCCGTCTTCCCCTCTGCTCTACCTGTTCTACTACTCAAGTTTTTGTTGCTAGGAAAATCCCAAACCCCTTTCCCATTATTCTTTTACATCTCTCCTTCCTCATTCTCAGATCCACGGAGCTGCTCTCAGCCCCGCCTTCCCCGTCTTCCCCCTCTGTACCAGGCCCACAGAAAAGTCTTAACTGACCTTCTCCAGAAGTCTTCACCATGGCTGACTTTAGGACTTTCAGCAAAAGGGTCCCTATAAAAGAGTTCAATGTAGATAAACTTCCTCTTTTCGTGTTGCCCTGTTCTACTTGGCCACTGGCTAGAAAAATCAGCACTCCTAAGCTAGACACCCCCTTACTAGTTTTTCACAAAATATATAAACAAGGCCTCTGGCCTTGAGCTGGGGCTTCACAGAGATGGCTACATTTCTAAGATAAAGAAGTTACCAACTGGGCTCCATGGTAACAGCTGGCAGGAAAAAAAAAGAAAAGAAAAAAAAGCTCTCCCCCTCCCAGGTATCCTTGAAAAGTTAACTTGCCCAGAACAACAACAACAACAAAAAAACAGAAACAAAAACTGCTTTTTGTGAACTTCTGCAGACTGTGAACTTCTGAGCCCCTTCCCTTACATGTTGGGTACAAAATTCTGAAACTACCTAAACTTGGGGTTCAGGGGATTAATTGATTACAACAGAAGCAATGCCCTCTAAATCCGCTTGCAACCAAATAGGACTGTTTCCCTGTCTTCGGTGCTATCTTAGGTACCTTGCCTTGTCCGTCCCTACAACAGTATAATTCTATATACTTAAACATTGTTTATGTTTTCATAAAATGGTCAACAGATGTAATTAATTATGTAATGGTGCAGATGTTTCCCAGAGTGCTCTATCATGACGCAGTTTCATTTAAAGATCAAATAGGGGGGCATAAAACCCGGTTCCGCCGGGAACCTGTATCCCTCACTTTAGCCATCCTATTAGGAATAGGAGTTACTGCAGGGGTGGGCACAGGAACCACTGCCCTGGTCCGTGGGACACAACAAATGACCCAATTAAAAAAACAACAATAGACCAAAACTTAAAGATATTAAAAACCTCCATCACAGCTTTGCAGGAATCTTTAACCTTTCTCTCTGAAGTTGTTTTACAGAACAGGCGAAGGTTGGACCTCCTCTTCATGAGAGAAGAGGGCCTTTGTGCTGCATTGAGGAAAAAATGTTGTTTTTATGCCGACCATACTGGAGTTATAAAAAATCTATAAGTAAATTAAAAAGACGCCTTGAAGAGCGTCAACGAGAACCAAAAAGGGTGATTTGAGTCTTGGTTCACACAGTCCCCCTGGTTAACTACGCTTTTATCAGCCTTGGCCGGTCCATTAATAATCCTCATATTATTGCTAACTGTAAGACCTTGTTTGCTCAACCATGTAGTTTCCTTTCTCCAAGCTCAAATTGGACAAGTTAAACTTATGGTAATCAGACAACAATATACCCCACTAGCAGACATAAAATGTGACACCCCCCAATAATCACTTTTATGATTAAAAGTAGCCAGAAGAAGTGGGGAATGAAAGGTTAATAAAATAGGTACTTGTCACTCCGTTTTTTAGGTACTTGTCACTCCGTTTTTCTGTATGCTTAACAAAACACTGTTGAAATCTTAAGAACTGTTTGCTAATCTTGTTCCCAAAATGTGCTGTCCCCAACTGCAAACTGTTTGCTAATCTTGTTCCCAGAATGTGCTGTCCCCAACTGCCAAACTGCAGAATGTAACTTCCCTCCCTGCCCTCTCCAAGGAAAGTATATAAGCTCTGCTTAAGCTGTTCTCAGGGCTCTTTGCTCTATTCAAGTGAGCTCTGAGCCCCAGCATGCTGGACCCCCAATAAACCCTTTGCTGTTGCATGAGACAGTCTCTTGGTGGTCTTTTCCTTCGATGCTCGCCTGACCTTTACACCCCAATAGTGCGCCCCCGCCCCCCAAAAAAACCCATACATTTTATACAGTTGTGGAAAACTATTGGAAAAAACAGGAAGGAGCAATAGAGCCAGCAATTGGAAAAGAAAATGGTGCTGATACTATGGAAAGTGCTTCATGAGAATGAACAAATTATGGCAATTTGAATTATGTTGGTGGAGAAATAATAAAGAGTAACGTGACATCCAGTTAGTAGAAGAAGTTAGGGTTAGTAGAAGAAGAAGAGGAAGAATCGCCTTGGGATTGTATCTCTGGGAGTCTTCCTCAGAAGCATGTGGGCATTTATCAGGAGCTGCAGACCACGGAGGGCAAAATACAGCAAATGCACAGGTTAAAGAATCTCTAGAGAAACACCCTCACTTGAAGCCTACCATGGAAACCAAAGACTCTCTGTGAATAAGGATAGGAGCAAGGGTGTAGGAGTCCTCAGAACTCAGAACGGAGGTGGAGGGGGTGACATCACAGGAAGCACAAAGGGCAGCATGGCAGTGAAAATAATCAGCCGCAGGTTAAAGGAAACAGGAAGAAGCACAAGAGTAAGGAAATGAAAGAGTGCTGCTGTTATTGGTGACGATAATCAACAGAGGAGAAGAACTGATAACCAGCAATCCTCCTATTAAGAAGAATGGAGAACATGACAGGTAGCTTGGGAACAACCAGTAGCTTTCACTTTGCCATTGAGATCAGCAGGGACTCTCAGCTGCTCCCCAACCTGTCCTTGGGTGTCCACCTCTAGAAGGACTTGTGCAGGGAACAACTGTAAAACAATTTCTTGCCCAGCCGATAAACACCCTCCAGAAGCAGGATATGCCTTGAGCGCCTTTTCTGGCTTGGAGAGACTGAGCTTTTAATCTAATTACAACTGTCAAGACCCAGAATAAATCCATCACCACTGCAGGAACCACGCCAACATTTTCAGCAGACCTCTGAACTCTTTGGGTCACGTGTGGTCCTTCAGATGCTAAGTGACAAAGACTGCTTTCCATCACTCTTATAATAAGTGTGACCACTAAGGACAGCTCTCTGGACCACAGAATGATGTCATTTTGGCTTCACTATGGCTGGGCATGGGTGGCACTCTGTATCTGATGAGAGGAAAACAGTTCCTTCAGGATCTGGAAGCAAAGATGGTAAAGAAAGGCACCCGTGTGGCCTTTACAGAAACACTCCATGCCACTAAATGCATGGATCAGTGCTCTCTCTCTCATGACTAGGACCAGAGTGTCACCCACAAGTGTGCACAGACTATATGATGATGGGGTGGGGGTGGGGGAGCTTATTGTTGTGGACATTGCAGGAAATTTTTTTAAATGGCAGGGAAGATGTGGATTATTCCAGAAAGGGGACAATATTAATGTGAAGGTTACCGCATGCTGTTCCCTTTCCCTTTTCATTTCCAACCACACCCAACAGCACTTTCTCAAGGCTGTTAACCCTTCCCAACTCCCGGACTTTTATGTAAGTAAACTGTAGTTCCAAGTGTTTGATGGCTCACCTCCTCCTGGTTCACTACGTGGCAAAGTTGGAGTCTGACCACCAAATCCTTCCTCAGACTTTATGCCAAGAAATGCCAAGTCGTGACTCCAGCTATTCCATCTTCAAGGCTGTGTTGGTATGCCCAAGTCCTCCTTAAAATGCTTTTGGAGACGCTAGAAAGAAAATCTCCAGGAGATGCTGATCACCTTATATTTCCTCCCTAGCAGATAAATGCCCTCCAGAAGCAGGACATGCATTGAGCGCCCAAGAGCATCTACAGACATTTTATTGAGGTGTAACACCATGTTTCCATCTCAAGATCAGCAGGATCAGATAAAATGGAAGACGGGCTCTTTCACACTGTGTACAGATATCTCTGTCACTGTTATTGGCATCTGGAGAAATCTGCCCCTGGGACCTTCAGTTTCAAACTAATTAGAAATTATATCCAAACATATTTTCTAATACAGGATGAAATGCTATAAAATGTCTAAATACGGGGCTAGGGTTGTGGCTCAGTGGCAGGGTGCTCACCTAGCAAGTGTGAGGCACTGGGTTCAATCCTTGGCAGCACAGAAAAATAAAGACATTGTGTTCCCTACAACTAAATATATATATATATATATATATATATATATTTTTTTAAATATCTAGGGGCTGGGGCTGTGGCTCAGCGGTAGCACACTTGCCTGGCATGTGAGAGGCACTGGGTTCGATTCTCAGCACCACATGAATACATAAATAAAATAAAGGTCCCTCAACAACTAAAAAAAAAATATATCTAAATACAACTCATGGCAAAACACAGGGAGATAAAACTAGGTTACAGCCATGCTTTTTCTAAGAATGCATCCAATGCAAGAAAATAAAGACAGCAGCTATTTCATCTGGAATACAGTATATTTTGTGGCACAAGCCCTCTTATTTAAGTCTAGTTTTGCAGGTCTGGCTCAGCATATTAAAATAGAATGTTCTGTGGTTTCAAAATGACAACCTTTGGCCATCTTTACATAACTTCAAAATTCCTTTTAATTTGAATTTTTTTTAAATGCCACAAAGTACCATTAAAAAACATAATAAAGCATTTTAATCCTGAGAAAATGTATACTGCACGTAAATGTCACCATGTATAGTGTCTGGCACACAGGAGGTGCCCTACAAAGATCAGAGCCTATCCCACAGCAGGACACAGTACACAAGATTCCAGGGCAGGGCGGCCCTTTTGTCTTTGGGTTCCATTCAGTCATGACCCCCAGGGCACTGCTGCCTCACAGCACTGAGGGTTGGCAGGAAGGCCTAATCCTCTGTGGAAACAACAGCTGCCTTCCTCTTGGTGACATCTGTGACACACTCTTCCCCTCCCTTCCCTGGACCACTGAAGACCAAGTGTCCCTTCCTCCAGCCTCCTCTCTTCAGGCTCAGAATACCATCAGCATGGAGGCCAGGTGAGCGCTCTTCCTGTAGAATGCCAGCAAAAAGACCTTCCATTTCCTGCAGCTGCAGGGCTGGGTCTTCTTCCCTTATCCCCCAACCCCAGCTGGGTGGTGCAAAGCAGGACCTGTGTCTGGCTCAACAATCAACAGATTTAAGTTCCCTGTTCTAGACTGCCTTTAAAAACTAACGCCAAACTCCAAAATGCTATGGGTCAGGTCACATGGCCCTAGCATGCCTATTCCCCGCCACACACCCACCCCCCCCACACACACCCTTTGGCAGCCTTCTTCTCTGAGGGGCTCTCTGGTATTTTAGTTGTACCTGAGCTCTGGCAGCCACAGGCCACACCTTCCAACTTCCCCTCATTTCCCCTTTCCCACCATCCTGAACACGGACTTGAAGCTCAAGCAGGCCATGTCAGGGGCCCTACAGTACTGGGTGATGCAACAATGTGATGCTCTGAGGTCCCACATGGTTCCACGCCAGGTAGGGGGACCCTCCCACCCAAGGCCTGAGAACATTCAGGGACCCCCCGCCCCCCGAGGGCTTAGCTCACGCCTCTTTGCTGCTCATGGCTCGGCCCATGTCTTCGAATGGCCCCACTGCAGCCAGCACCCCACAAAACACGGGACAGTCAGATGGGAAGGGAAGGGAGTCAGAGAGGGTGTGACAGCAGTAGGTAAAAGGGACCTCTGCCCACAGGAGCAGGAAAGGACCTCACGCACCGGCCAGTCCAGCCACATGCTGCACAGGAGGAATGCAGGGTGCACCTGGGGAAGGCGGGACACAGGGATTCAGGGATCTACACACCAGGCATTACTGAAATTGACCTTTATTTTGTTGTACTAAAACTTTTTGATACAAAGTAACATTTTAGTACAGAACATCCCAGGCTGTCAGATCCGTACCCGCCTGCACACCGCCCATCACAGCCCGACCTGCCTGCAACGTAGAAAAACAGCGTGCAAGCAATGCCTCGAGAATGGTCTACACTTTTTCTCAGTTGTCTGGGCTAGAAAACTTGTACCTGGAAAACAAAGGACAGCACTGAGGACTGAGACTTGTTTCTCTTTTGAACAGCTGTGCAAGAAAATATATCCCTTTTTTAAAAAAAAAAAAATGTCAGTAATGACTAAACTACAATCTAGTTTCTAGAATTACAAAGAATCAAATCAAAGACACCTTGCTATTAAAATGAAATGTTAGGAACAGTATTAAAATATAGGTCCTACCCCAACGACACTTATGCGGAGCCCGGTACAGTACCTATTAACAGGACACACTGTTTAAGGAGGAACCACATCAAATCTTCAGCCAGACTCGCCCGGCATGGGAAGTGCAAAGGAAAGAAAATGAGAGAAGCCCAAATGAGCCCAAAGTAACCCAACAAAGGCCAAAGTCAGGCCCATGCTGTGAGCCCTGGGACCAAGATGAACAAGGTCACAGGTTTTCTTTTTAGATATTCAATAGTGGCTACGCTAACCATTAAACTCCCCCTACAAGCTCTCATTCAAACATCTGAAACGTGAATGTTTTCACATCCAAAAGAACGGATGCGCCTGCCCTGCTCCGCGAAGCTGAAAAAGGCCATCGGGGCTCTCAGAACCTCGAGGGGTGCCATGGCACGCGTCCACCCTTGCTTGACACTCTGCCTAGGACCCAGCCCTGCGGCTGAGACCTGACGGGGACATGATGGACCAGGCAGAATGTTTAAATAACAAATACAGCTGAAAAAGAGTCAGGAGACCGATGAGCGCTTGGGGGGTGAAGAAACAGGAGGGAAAGGCCAAGAGGCGAGTTTGTGAGGATGCCCAAGCTGCCCTCCCGGGTATGGGAGGAAAATGCAGCGCCGGCGAGTTGGCCCCACCCAGGCACTGGTTCTGCCATCTCCAGCAGTCTGAGCACCTGAAGTGACAAAGTCCTTCCAGGAGAGGTACCGCCTCTGAGGAGCAGGAAGTCTGCCGAAGCTCTGGTCCCACTGACAAGAACCTCCTGAGGCGGGGCAGCCCGCCCCACCCCCCAACCCAGTGAGGTTCCAGGGTCATTTGGGGAACAAAAGCAACAGGGGGCGGAAGGGGTGGGGTGGGCACCAGCAGCATGGGGCGTCCACGTAAACATAACCACCAGATACTTAGAAAAGGCTTGTAAACTTGTGATCTGAAAGGCTCTCTGTGCAGCATCACTGATTGGCTGGCTATAGGAAGGTGGGTGTTGTACCCCTCTATCAAGTCTTTTGCGTTTTCTGCTTTGTTTTGTCTTAAAGCACATGTGAGAGGAGCAGTCTGCCGGCCTGGGCCCAGATCCGAGCCGCCAACCCCCTCTGTCTACACTACAAAGGAGGGGCTTCTGGAGTCCTGGTTCTGGATCCTTCCCCTGCATGTCCATAAACAGGCCCATCTCTGTTTTCAGCTGCTGGAGAAGAGCGAGCCGATCTCCCCACCAGCGGGCCGGTCCAGTCGCCGCCTGGTGCCCACTTCCCTTAGAGCGGGCAGGCGGGGATCCACAGGACTTTACTTTGTTCTTGATTGACGGTTGCCAAGATCTGAGTGCAAATGCTCGACAGGGCTCCTCCCTGGACGACCCCTGCAGAAGAGCCCCCCAAACACACACAGGCCATTCAGCTCCAAGGAAACACTGCTTTGAGGTCAATGAAAACAGTGTGCCCTCTCCACTTCGTGCCCAACTTCATTAAGCAAGGCAGGGCTCCTGTCCCACCCCACCCCGCAACTCTCCTCCCTCTGCCAGAAACTGGGCAAGAGAAGGAAAAGCAACTGCCCCTGAGGAGGTGACCACTCCCAAATAAAGTGTCTGCCCCACTACAGAGGGGTGACGCAGCACGTGGGAAGCAGCGTGGGGACGTGGCAATATCCCTTTGGCAGAAGTACTGAAGTACTCTACAGAAAATAAGGAGAGGTCTAAGGAACCAGGCGTCCGTGGCCTGGAGAAGAGTCCCAGCAGAGGTGAGGTGTGGAGCCGGGGGACCACTGACACCAGGCTAGGGCTGCTCCCAGTGTGCTCCACAGAACAGCATAGTTGGCAAAGCCCCCTCCCCCCCCCCCGGGCTGTGACAAGGAGCACTCAGAAAGTGACAGCATTTAGAATGCTCTGGGAATGGGATGGTGCAACTTTATGTCTGTTGAATGCAATAAAAAAAAAAAATAGGGATTTTTTTATAAGTTGTAGCGTTTTCATATTTCATTTTTCTAGGAGTCATTTACCTATGTGACTAAAGCACTGGGCGGTGGTGAAGTGGAAATTAAAATCGCATGCGTGCACAGTGCGTGTGCACAGAGACAAGACCACACTGGGTCCTGGACTTGCCCTACAGGAAGCACCATACCAGATGACAACGTTGCACAACATAGTTAAACCCCTGACCCCTCCTCTCTCTGGCCTCATGCTAACCCCATGCAGGTGGCTGATTCTACCCCAGCGGCTGAAATGCAGAAGGTGAGATGGCAGCAGGGGAGTGGGAGCCCCGCTTCTGCGGACCTGGCTAACTTTACAAAGCAGAGACGGTAAGAGCACAGCTTTTCCTCACCAAATCCCAAGGCAAAACTGGCCTCCCCTGGAGGGGTGGGGGACAGAGGCCACATGCACCGCTGGGGGCCTCTCAGGCTTCCCAAGTGCCCAGGACACTGCAGCTGTGCGGCACAGCGGCCTTGCTGCGAGCACTGGGGCAGACGAGGCCAGACCATGACCTGAGGCCAGCCAGGGGGCTGAGCGCTCCTCCCTGGGGAAAGCCGGACTCTGCCTGCAACTGCACCCCAACAACTCACCTGTCCAGGAGGGGGGCTGCCACCTGTTCAGACCAGGCTGGCTGTGGAAACCCGTGTCCATCCCCCCATCCAGGCTGGTCACCTACCTGTGAAGTACCTGCTGTACTCCTGTTCAATCTTCTGAGCTGTCTCAAACTGCTCTTTGGAATGCCTCTGTGTCACCTTGTCCCTCAGGTAGATGGGATCTCTCTGCTCCCTGTTGGGACAGTCGGGTAACCAGGCTGAGCCTCAAGTCTCCCCAGGGCGTTCGTCTTTGTCCAGGGCAGCAGGGGCTCCAGCAAGGCAGGGGCGAAGGCAGGGGCGGAGGCAGGGGCGGAGGCAGGGTGCTCCACCACAGAGCAGGTCCCCGGGGAAGGTGGGCACCTGGCACATGCACAGGCAGCCAGAAGGCACCGGGCACATGCGGGAGCACACAGCACAGGGAGGCCAGGCGTGGAGGGCTAGTCGTGAGCAGGACCGGGCAGACCCAGCCCCAGCCACCCATTGCACACTGAGAGGAAAGGGGGAGGATGGGAGGAGGGAGGCAATGCACACAGAGATGGCCATGCTCAGGAACTGGCCGGGTGGCCAGAGCCACAGCTGGCGTGGACCCTGGCTGAGCCACAGAGGCCAGGCACCTACTTGATGTGCTTGGCACTCTTGTAGTGGATGAAGATGACGATAGGGTAGATATGCATGTGGTGCAGGCGCTCGATGGCGTGGGGGGCGACGTCCAGGAGGCAGTGTCGGTTCTGTGGGGCGGGTGCAGACTAAGTGTGGAGGGCAGGCAGGGGCCAGTCTTCAGCAGACATCTTCCGCGCTGCTCTTCTGACACCAAGGGGGCGCCACTCCCCCAACAATCCCCACTGCCTCATCCACCTCTACGTCCCTCCACAACGGAGAGGAGATGCGAAAGAGGCAGCAGAGCCAGTCTCTCAGAGGGCCACACAGATGACCCGCAGGGAGACCTCACCCAGGAACGTCTCCCCACACGGGCAGTTCTGATAGCTGTCACAGCCCGGAACAGAGGTGAGTGGCTGGCCAGCCCAACTCCAAACTTCCTGTCCTATCTCTGCCTTGATGTAGGGACCTTCCTACAGCCCCAACCCACCCCAGCCCCACAGACACTCTGCCAGACTAGGGGAATGGGCACATGCACATTTGTGCGGCTGTGACTGGAATACATCCCACAGGTCCCCTGAGACTCCTGGGTGGCTGCTTTGCCAATACACCCTACAGCTGCCCCCTCCTCTTGCTGCCCAGTGCATAAACCCCAGGACATCAGAAGCATCAGATCCTGTCAGATCCTGCTGTCCTTCTTGGGAGCAGGGACCTGTCAGAATGTTGCTCCCAGTCCCTAAAAACTGCCGAGGAGTTCAGAGTCTGCTTTCAGGGTCCCTGTCCTAGGATGCCCCGCGAGAGGACTTCCCCCACAGTCCCGGGCTCTTCTCAGACCCCCTTCTCATGACACCACCGGGAAACTTGCGTGCTAGTCATGCCACAGGAGCACACACCCCGGGGCTCCCACAGGCCCTCGGCTCAGACCACAGGTACCTTTTCTGTGATCTCCTTTATTGAAGCCACCGTGGTCACATCAAAATGGCCGCTCCTCCGCTTATAGTCGACAAACAGGCAGTCTTTAACGCCCCGCTCAATGGCCTGCTGGGAAGCCTTCATCACCTCTGCAAGGCACAGGCATAGAGGTCAGGGTGCCCAGGGCCTGCAGAGCCCTGACGGAGCGAGGATGAACACAGCATAGCCACCCTAGGGGCCCCTACTGCTGTCCTCTCTGGGAGGCCACAGGCAGGTCCTGAGTCAGCAGGGGGTTGGCAGGTGGACAAGGACAGACACAACCCAGTGAATGGGCTCCAAGGGCAGCCCCTTACCCAGCGGGCATCTGCAGAACTTGCCAGGAGCCTCGTTTATCAGCATTTCCTTCACCACATCCAGCAGAGGCCCCAGAATCAGGACAGGCCTCAGGGAGGTGCAGTCCACCTTCTGGACCCGCTGATAGGCCAGACTCACTGAATCTGAGGGAGAGAGCACGGCAGTGTCACGGCCCAGCATGGAACAGAGGGCAGGGGTAGGACTGGGCACCCTGCCCACTGACCTCATCACCCCGGGTAGGCCCACCCCCTTCACACATGCAGAGCCAGGGAGGGTGGCACACCTGTCTGGTTTTCCTGGGACTTCCCCAGCTTTAGTGCCAGCAGTCCCACAGCCCGGGCACACGAGGGCACAGTCCCTCTTGAAGCCCAAACACACCCTCCCTCCCGGGCCATGGGTGCTGACCATCGCAGAGCTTCCTCGTGCCCCAGGCCTGCTGCACCTGCCAGATCTCCTGTGCTCCCTGACACAGCAGCTGTGACTCTGACCCAGATGTGCCAGTGGGTGACAGAGAGGCACCCTAGGCCCCGGCCCATGGGGCAGAATGGGAGGATGCTGTGAACCAGCTCTGACCATGCAGATAGGGACAATCCTTAAAATGACAAGCCTCATCTCACACCAGTCAGAATGGCAGTCATCAAGAATGCAAATAATAAATGCTGGAGAGAATGTGGAGAAAAATGAATTTTTTTACACTGTTGGTGGGATTGTAAATTAATACAACCACCTTGGAAATCACTATGGAGAAGCCTCAAGGGACTAGGCATGGAACCACACATGACCCAGCTATAACCACTCGTTGGTATTTAGCCTAAAGAATTAAAGTCGTCATACTACAGTGATATACACACATACCCATGTTTATAGCGGCACAATTCACAATAGCCAAACTATGGAACCAGCCTAGGTGTCCATCAACAGATGAATAGATAAAATGTATATTCACAGTGGAATTGTGTTCAGCCATAAAGATGTCATTTGCAGGAAAATGGATGGAACTAGAGACAATGGTGTTAAATGAAATTAGTCAAACTGAGGTCAATGGTTACAGGTTTTCTCTCATTTGCAGAAAATAGAGGAAAAGGGGGGGGGGAAGGTGGGAGCAGGTATCTCATGAAAATCAAAAGGGAGATGAGTAGAGGAAAGGAACCAGGAATGGGAGGCAGGGAGGAAGGAGGGAAGTGCTAGGGAGTGATACTGTCGGTCGTGTGCATGTACGAATATGTAGCCACAAATCCCATCATACGTACAACTATAATGCTCCAATTAAAAACGGCGGGGGGGGGGGGGGGCAAAAAAAATGACAGAGCCATGTAGCTGAAGGGACCTGGGACCTATGATGGTTCCCGAGACAGAGCTGCCTCTCCCCAGACCACCCTTCAGCTGAACCTGCACATGGCAGAGAAAATGCAGCCCCGTCGGGCTGAACCACTGCTATTTGGGCTCAAAGCAGTCAAACCAGTATCCCAGCTGATACATGAAATGAGCTTCCCCTCCCACCACATGCACAAGAAAATCCTTGCAGGAAGAGACTGCCTAGAACCAGCGAGCACAGTGCTCCTTGGCGTCTACCTGGAGTACACCGTGTGCTGGCATCTCAGACACAGAAGGTACAAATCCCTGCCATTCAAGAGCTCAGACTCTGACCAGGGCCATGAGATGGCAGCACCAGACACCAGGGCCAGAGCTGCTTGATGATTCCAGGCAAGAGCAGAGGGCCCAGGGAGCAGTGTGGTGCGGCAGCACAGAGGCTGGATGGGAGGACTGGAGACCACAGGGCAGGCCCTCGAGGATAGCAGGCTGAGCTGAGCCAAGGAGAGGGCGGAGGAGAGGTGGGGGACAAGGAGGGGATGGCTGGGTAGGAAGAACCTGAGTAGCTCTGCAGAACAGGCTGTGACAAGGAAACGGGAGCAGGGACCTGGTGCTGTGACAGGAGCAGCAACCCTGTGGGAAGCACTCAGGAAGAAGGGACAAGGCTCCCTGCCCTCACTGCACCCCAGCACATGTTGTTCTAAAATGGACGATCATCCACGTGCACCCGGCTTCCTGGGAAGCTGTTGCCGGCCAGCCAATCTGCTGTTTGAAAAGCATGGGGAGGACTTGGTGGCCACATTCACTGCCCTGGAACCCCCGTGCAACTTCTCTTTTAAAGATTAAACCTTCACAGATGAAGCCAGCACCCTCCTGTTGCCCATCCCCAGCCCCCTCCTCAGAGACCACCACTAATGTGAGCAGAAGTTTACCCTTCCATGTGTTATTCTTGTAAGGGGATTGCTATATGCTTGGGAAAAATCTAGAAAATGTATGTATGTGTGTGTGTGTACGTGTGTTCAACAAAAAAGATATGACACTGTACATGCTTTGCAATTCCTCCTCTCCCTGGGTAGTTTCTACAGCGTGCTGGTGCTAATTCATGCTGACCTCGATTCCTTCTGAAGAGCCTACATATGAACCTGCTTCCAACCCAGGTAGAGGGCTGCTACCAAGAGGCTGGGGACTTGGGCAGTTTTTGGAACTCTCTAAGACTGGTGAGACCAATATGGAGCTTAGGACAGCTCAGGCAACCAGAACTGAGAAGCCACAGTTCCAGAGGGAAGGGAAGAGGCACAGAACTGAGTCTGATATCAGCAGTTTTCCATGAAAACCACCTGCCAAATTCTTAAGCTGTGAGGAGCAAGAGGCAACAGATTTAAGAAGCCATGAATTGCAGAGTCCTTGCAGTCCTGTGGTACTGAAGGGAAATGCTCGTGCCCAAAGGAGGAGGGGCCCTGTGCAACGGCTCAGGCCCCCCAGATGACCCAGGCCCCCCGGACCAGTGTGAAGCAAACTGCACAAAAGCTGCTGCCAGTCTGAAGCCATCTCAACCCCTGCCTGGGCCAGGTGAGCTGCCACCAGTGCCGGCTCTGGAGCAGGGGTCCAGCCCTCTCCAGAAGATAGGAACATCATCCAGGGCTCGGACATTCTTAGAAGTTCTGACATTTTAATCAACAATGTCCAGGATTCCAAGCAAAAAGACAACAGACACACTGGCAGTTTCTGAAACTAAGAACACACTGGATATGACAGAAAAGGGGGATAATGCCTAGGGAAAAGGCCCCAGAAAATATCCAGGGTGGCTAAAGCACAGAGAGAAAAACAGATGGAAAGTAGAGGGGCACAGAATGCAGGGGACAGAGGCATCCCAAGGCCCATCCAAGAACTAAGGTGCAAGAGAGGCGAGAGGAGCACAGAAACAGTCTCAAAGAAATGCTGAGAGCCATAGCCCAGTAGGAATGACGCATGGCATTTTTGGTTGAGAGGTGACACCAGCAAGCCATTGAGATGATAATGGTTATGTTAAGATGCGTATTCAATTGGATATTAGACCCCTGCTGTCCTATGAGGGGATTCCCGGAGAGTTCCCATTGGTTGGGGAAGTGCGGGAGGAGGGATTTCCGGAGGAGGGATTTCCGGTTGGTGTGGTGTGTCCCGGGAGAAGGCCGCATGCGCGTCATTCGCAGGAGTTTGGAAATAAAGTTTGTTCCTGCTTGAGTGGCTTGTGGTTTTGTGCCCAGCCAGACTGCGGCAAAGAAACAATGGCAGGACTTATCCACAACGTCAAGCTACAGATCTAAAAAGTGTTAAGAAGCACGTGAGCAGGATACACCACCAAGGAAACTGCCCACAGGCAGACACCACAGTGTGACTGCTGAGAAACCGAAGATCTAGAACAGCCAGGAGCCTGGGGAGCGCGTTATCTTCTGCACAGAACTAAGAGAAAGCCCACCCTCCCCAGGAATACCAGGTGGCAGCCCCCAAAGTGCCCCCAGAATCGGCTTCCTAGCCCCCAGAACGTGTGACTGCTGCCTTCTATAACAGGAGGTAAGGCTCTCAAAGAGGAAGGGCTTTTCCTGGATCAGCAGGGTGGGCCCTACAAGCAAGCCATCAGGTGTGTCCTGAGAGGTAGAGGGAGTTTGGGGACAGACATGCATGGAGGAGAAAGTAATGTGAAAACAGATGACAGAGAGGTTTGAAGATGGTGGTGATGTGGCCTCAAGCAGAAAAATGCTGGCAGCCACCAGGAGCTGGAAGAGGTCAGAACTGAGGCTCTGCTCCATCCTTGGAAGGATGCCAGCGGCCCTCCTGACAGCTGGATTTCAGTCCAGGATGCTGATTTTGGATTTCTGGCCTCCAGAATCAATGAGAGAACAAATGCGTGATGTTTGAAATCACATAATTTGTGAAAATTTGTATGGCAGCCATAGGAACCGAATATGCAGTAAGAGCCACAGACGGTGAAGGACAACTTTAAAGTGCTTCAATTGTCAGTCCTTGTATCCCTGGGTTCTGTGTGCATGGATAACACTGCAGACTGAAAAGATTCTGGGGAAAAATTACATCTATGCTGAACACATACAGACTTTTGTCATTATTCCCAGAACAATATAATCTAACAGCAACTGACATCACATTTATACTGACTACATACTATAAATACCAGAGATAACTTTAAGTGGACAGGAGCATATGGGCAGGTTATATGCAAATACTGTGTCACTTTATATAAAAGGACTTGAGTCTCTGAATATTTTATCTGCAGAGGGGCATAGAACCAACCACCCACAGATACCCAGGGACAACTGTGAACACCAGTCATAAATTTCCATATCCAAAGAGTATTTCTGAAAACAATGTAACACAGACATTTTGAGACAACACCGTCTTCCACCTAGGGTGCCTTATATGGTGGGAGAGAATGCATCACCCACAAACCTGCACTACAAGGCATGCTCAAGGGAATTGTTCACAAAGAAAACAGAACCAGAAGGAAGCACAGAAGTGCAGGAAGGAACAAGGGTGGGGAAAGGGCACAACAGGTGGCTGTTCTACAAACCCATAATGCTGGCTTGGGTTTGAAACACACGGAATTAAAGTGGTAACAATACAAAAGTTGGGAAGGTGGTACATGGAGTTAGAGGGCCCAGTGTCACTAGGGCAGTGGTCACAGCAATGCCTTATGTTAGCAACAAGTCAAAGAAGCATGCTATGAGGGCTATGGAAGCCCCCACAAGATAAAAACCAGTAACTAAATAAAAACCAGTAACTAAGAACAAGAGATGTGGTAGGAACAGAATAATAAAAATAATTGATTGATCCAAAAAAAAAGCAAGAAGGGAAAGACAAAGAAATATAAAATGTGTTGGACAAACTACATTTTCATCAAGATTCAACACCCTGATTAAATAATAAAGGCACAAGGCACAGTGGTGCAAAACCATAATCCCTGCTACTCGGGAGGCTGAGGCAAGACGATTGCAAGTTCAAGGCCAGCTTCGGCAACTAAGCCAGATTCTTGTCTCAAAATAAAAAGGGCTGGATATACGGCTCAGTAATAGAGCACCCGTCCCCAGTATGCAAAACAAGCAAACAAAACCCAAGAATATTGCTCATTATGAACACTCATCCTGTTCGCTTTTCTGGAAATGTATGTGTACTCTGTGGTACACGTGTCACATTGAAAAGGCAGACTGCCATGTGCATTAAAACACACACACACACACACACACACACACTGCTTATAAGTAATATGTAAAGTCGAAAAAGTTTAAAAGGAAAAAGAAATTTGAGAACACCAACAAAGAAAAAACTAGTGGGAAAATAAAAAGACCACACAAAATAAACTTTTGGGCAAGAAACAATACTTGAAAAAGTACATTGTATAATGATAAAAGGGTCAACCTGGCAGGAAGAGGCAACAATCCAAGAGGCATATGTACAACTTCAAAATAAACAGTGCCCCAACCTGAAGGAAGAAAGGAAGAACAGGAGGAGGGGTACTTTTCAAAAATGCAAACACACCCACTATACACATGCCCACACAGCACAGATGGTGAGGACTGTGAGAGCAGAGACCAAAGGAATGAAGAGGGAAAAAAAAGAGAGAGAGAGAGAGACCTTGCCCTGACTGGCAGGTCAGCAAATTGAGTCTTAGAAGGGAAATATTTTAGGCTCTGAAGGTGAAAAGGCAAGAGGGAACCAGTCACCACCAAAAGGCCAAGGGTGGTTTCCACTGTGTCTAGAAATATAAAGTTCCATGCTTGCTTGACTCATCGGCTGTACAAAAACCAGATCTGGCCCAGGGGCTGTGGTCTAACGACTAGGCTTGAGACCTAATTTTTAAAATATAGAAGGAAGGACTAGGGTTGTGGCTCAATGGTAGAGCGCTTGCCTAGCATGTGCAAGGGCCTGGGTTCGATCCTCAGCACCACATATAAATAAATAAATAAAAATAAAGATATAAAAAAAATAAAATAAAGAAGGAAGAAGGGGAGGCTAGGATAGAGAGGGAAGGCAGCAGCCCTGCCTTCTGCTGCTCAGTGCCCCGCACTGTGTCCACCTAGGAGGACACATGCTCTGGACAGTGGACACACGGGGTCCCGGGAGCCACGAGGGCCCCCTGCTTCACGGGACAAATATGTCCTTTCCACGAGGCCCACATGCCAGAGATGCCTGACATTCCCTGATCCTCAACTCCAGCCCTGGCCTAGCACCCCGCCTCAGGAGGATCTTGTAAGAATCACTGATGAATACAGGAGCCAGAGAGGCCAAAGACCTGCAGACACGGCAGCCCCTGTCAATACCGAGCACAAACGAGAGGTGACGCATTTGCCTACCCACTCCCTGTCCCTCCTTTCTTCCTCGCTGCCGGAACCTGCGCTGCCCAGGCTGGCAGTGCTCCTGCTAAAACATGCCTTAGGCCTTTCTTAGAGATGTGAATGGCCAAGGGTTTGAAAGTGGAAGTCGCAGGTAGGTTCTCTGGACACACTGTTTAAAGAGGCCTGGTCAGCTGAGACACACTCTTGCCTTGCCCATTCCCTCCTGAAGCATAGATGTGATGTCTGGAGTTGCAATGATAGACGGCAGCCATGAGACCTTGAGGATGGAAGTGACACCTTAGGGCTGGGAGATCAGAAGACAGCAGCACCACCCTATCTACACAGGTGCCCACCTTGAGGCTTGTGTGCAAAAGCCAAGGGGACCTCTATTGTGTCTAAAGTCCCAGTTGTGAAGCTTCAGCAAACTGCACTAGGTGACTTGCCTTCAAAGAGCGGGAGGGAGTCGTTGGAGAAGGTGTCCAAGGCCAGGAGGTCTTTCCCGTCTTTGGACCCACTGCGTTTGTGCTTGTGCTTCCTTCGAAAGAAGGACCGGCGAGCGGCTGCTGACAGCGTCTTGGCGGCGCTACTGTCGTCTTTGACCTCGGACATGCTGAGCCTCCTGGAGAATTCTTGGTCCATCCTGCAGTCACAGGGAGTGGCAATGCTGGGGAGTGCCACGGAGACAGACCCTGGCCCACCTCCCAGCAAGGGAAGCCAGGCCTCCCCACACCACCAGGCACCTTGGGTACTACTGTGATGCCGGGACGGGCTCTCAGAGCAGAGAGATGGCCACCAGGGTGTGCTCACCTCAGTGTCAGAGGAGCGGCTGGGGCAGGCTTCACCTGCTGTCCCTACAAGTTAGGCTTTCTGCCTGGGAATTGACCGGCACAGGGCCACAGGCTGCAGGCTGCAGCGTGAAGGGTGCAAGCCAGACACAAAAGGTCACGCACCGTGTGGTCCCAGTCCCTCCAAGTCCACAACAGGGAAACTTGTCCAACTGTCTATTAGTGGCTGCTTAGGGCTGAGGGCCAAAAGAAGAGGGGAGGACAAAGGGATGGGGTGTGCTGTGGTTTGAGTGTGTCCCCCAAAGGGCTGTGTCCCCAGTGTAGCCATGTGGAGGTGGAGGAACCTTTAAGAGGTGGGGGCGTGGGGCCACACCCCTGTAACCCAGTGACCAGGAAGCTAGGGCAGGAGGATCACCAAGTTCAAGGCCATACTCAGTAACTTAGCAAGACCCTGTCACAAAAATAAAAGGGGCTAGTCTGGGTGTCCACTGACATATGAAGGAATGGATAAAGGAAATGTACTGACACGAAGAGTTTTATTCAACCATACAGAAAAATAAAATTATGTCCTTTTTCAGAAAATGGGTAGAACTGGAGACCATTGTGTTAAGTGAAATAAGTCAAACTCAGGTCAAGGGTCATGTTTTCTCTCATATGGGGACTCTAGAAAGGAAAAAGGAAAAGAGAGGTAGGGGCAGATCTCTTGAAAATCAAAGGGAGGTTGGGAAGGCAGGGAGGGAGGGGGAAGGCCTGGGGAGTGATACTGGCCAAATTACATTGTTACACTGTGTGCACGTGCCAGTATGAAGAACTATCCACCCCTATGTGCAGCTGTAATACGACAACAAAAAATGTAGAGAAAATAAATAAAAACGCATCCACGCCAGCAAAAAGAAAAGATTAAAGGGGGGGTGCTGAGACTGCAGCTCAGTTGTACAGCACCCTTGAGTTCTATCCGTAGTACTAACCTCCTCCACCCTACCCCAAAAATAGAGGTGCAGATTAGTGGAAGGTGGTTAGATCACTTGGGGCTCTACCCTTGGAGGGATTAAGGTAGTACTCATGGGACCTCAGTTAGTTCCTGTAAGAATGGGTTATTATCAAAAGGCCAAGCCTAGCCCCTGAGCTCCCTCCTTCCTATCTTGCCATGTGACCTCTCCTTGTATACAAGGCTGGTCCCTTGTGTTTCCCTACCACACTGTGATACAGCCCAGCGGAAACTCTCTGGAGACAGAACCGATGGGGCAGGCACCCTAATCTTACACTTTCAGCTTCCAGAACTGAAAGCTAAAAACCTCTTTTCTTTATGAATTATTCAGCCTCAGTTAGTTACAGCAACAGGAAACAAACATAGGTAAGACAAATGGGTATGGAGCTTCTTTCTGAGATGATGAAACTATTCTCCAATTAACTGTGAATATCGGTGAACACACTGAAGACCACTGAATTGTGTACTTGGGGACTTGTAGGATATGTGAATTACAGCTCCATAAATCTGTTTTAAAAATAGTGATGCCGGGGGCTGGGGACATGGCTCAGTTGGTAGAGTGCTCACCTTGCATGCACAAGGCCCTGGGTTCAGTCCCCAGCCCCACACACACCAAAAATAGTGACACCTCCTGACTGGCCACTCAGCTTCTGCACCCTGACTTATGACACCACCTGCTTTTTGAACATGCGACACTGGCAACAGGGATAGCCCAGAAGCTGACATGAGCAACAGGACCAGTCCTCCAGGAGCTCAAGCCCGGCCTTGCCCTGTGGGACAGCTCTGTGGCCGGTGGACCCTGCGGCCCCACCCAGGGAGAGACACTCACACATATTTGCTGGGAATCTGCCCACGCTGGATCTTCTGGGCGTTCTCATCCAGCTGCCACGCCATCCAGGACCCGAACGTGCCCTGGGGCAAGGTGTCGTCCACGTAGAGAATGTCGTCCTTCCTAAAGCTCAGCTCATGCTCCACCTCGGCCAGCCGGTCATACAGGGCCCTGGACCAAGGGACGGAGGGAGCTCCATCAGGATGCGGCCAGTGGCCAGGGGTGCACCAGACTCTGAAGGCTGTTGCTCTGCTTTGCCCCCACTCTGTCAGGAGCAGGATCCCATTCTGGGCTGGCTCCCAGGCAGGACACCTTGGCTATCCTCCCTATCACTGAGGGAGCTTCTAGCCCAGGAACAGGCTGTATCTTCCTCTTCCAAATGGGCCTTTCCCATCCGCCTCCCTCCCAGGAGTCAAGGCCCCTGGTTCCCACAGACAGAAATCTCTGGAGACACAGCCTCTCCCGCCCTCAGGACAAGAAGCGGAATTCATCAGCTTCTCATCCTTCCTGTGGTCTCAGATCGCAGGAAATGCAAAGAAAGCTCTGACCACTCACAGAAAACGCTTGATGCCCTCCCCACGTGCCATGTTCTACATGGTACTTAAGGGCACCGTAGACACCTGAAGCCCACACAGTCTGCACATCTCGGTCAGGAGCAGATCCAAGGAAAATGGGGCTCTACAGCCTCCAAATTCCCTAGGCCCCTAACCCTAAAAAAGGGAACTCAAATGTTTCCTTAGGTTCTCAAGCATTTTTCTAACTCAAAAGAATCCTACCTAGGCACAAGTAGTGCCAATCACAGCCCCAGCTTTGGGCACAGAGCAGAGAGGCAAACATTCACCAGGAGCAGTCTCCACTGAGAGCCCCTGCCTGGCCCTGAATCCCCAGCTGCTGGTACCTGATGTAGAAGCTGTCACCAGGCAGGCCCTTGATCCTGGTGAACTCCTCTGGGCGGTACTGCACCTTCAGGCGGACACTGTCTTTGGGCTTCAGCATCTCCACGTAGACCTCCTCCACCGTCTTATTGCGCACATCCAGGTTGCCATACTGTCCAGGGACAGAGAAGCCGGGGTCAGAAGGGCAATGGCCAGTATGCAGTTCTGGCACCCACCAAGGTGGAGATTCAATCCCTGATCTGAGACTGCCCACCTCCCCTGTGCAGGGAGGGCCAGGTCCTTATGGTCCTCCCAGAGCCTGAGATCTGCACACACTTCCTGGTCCCCCTGCTCTGCCTTCTACAGCTTCTCCTAGGAAAAACCCTCAAAGAAGGCTTTTCCCAACATGGCCCTGCCTCTTGCTTATGAAACTACCTTTACCATCTGTAAGCCATCCCCTGGGGAGACAGGAGTGCCATCGAGAAGACGGCAACCTCCCTAATCAGAGACTTGCTGCTGGCAAGAGACGCATTTCCTTTCAATGCCAGAGCCAGGACCAAGCCCTCGCCTTCTTTTGGTGGCCTGCCTTACGGCAGTGACACCCCAGAGGGGTGTGGCAGCATCGCAGGTTCGCAAAGATAAATAATCAGCCCTGTCAGGTCACCAGGTGAGGGGTGTGCTCCTCTGTCCTCTGTGCCACCTGAGATGGCACCAGCCCTGCCACAGGGACAGTGACCTAGCCCACTCAAGAGTACTCACCTCGAGGATCAGATCCCCTGGCACCAGGCCATCGGGACCCCTGGCAGGACTGTCATCCTCCACTTCGGCCACAAACACCCCGTGCAGGTTTCCACCACACAAATGCACCCCAAGGTCCAGTTGAGACTTCTTGATGAAGACAATGCGTGGTTCCGGGGTCTTCTTGTTGGCATCTCCCATGATCCTTTTAGGAAGGAAAAGGGAGTTTCTCAATCATGCGCAAGGTGGGAGGAGGACAGGAAAATAAGTGGCTAGAGCCCCAGCTGTTTCTGCTTGCTCTACGGGTCTCAGAGCCCAGGTTCCCTAGAGGCCCTTGCCACAGGCTCTAGTTCTACTGATGCAGGGCACGTGGCAGGAGGTTGAGGGGCAGTGAGGGTAAAAACATGGCTTAGGTCACAAAGACAGTTGGGGACAGAGGTAAAGCCGAGGCCTCTGCTTCCAGATCCAGCCATGGCTTTCACGCCTTGGGAGGCATCGCCCGCCTGCCCTGCTCACCTGCCTCAGTCCTGCCTAAAGAAAGGTAACGTGGGTCTCATGGACCAGAGCACAGCGGCTCACTTAGCAATGTCTCCCAAGCAGTTTCTGCAGACCAGGACCTGCACCGACTGGGAAAGGGACCTTGTCAAGGAGAATTTAGAACCAGTGAGGGCAGCTGGAAATAGGCTAGCAGAGAAACCTACTGGAGGGAGCGGGAGCAATAGTGGGGACTGATGAAAGGAATCCCAGGAGGGAAACCAGCCTATGATTAACATCTTACTGCTGCAGGTAAGTTCCAACGGGACACAGTGAAGAGTACAGAGCTGGCCTCATTCTGCGTGATGCCGAGGCTTTGCCTGAAAAGGGGGCCCTCTCTAGGCTCCTCCAGGCCCAGACCAGGCTGAGGGGCAAGCAGTTCTCATGAGGGCTCCTGCCTCCTCCTGATGCTGCTCCCTCCTCCTGCTCACCCTGAACATCTATCTGCACCTAGCAGTCACTTCTCCTGGCCACATGGCTGGTGTGGCTGTACATATCTGGGCCCTGGCCTGTCACCTCCTTGGGAACAATGCTGCTGCTGATGGCCAGAAACCTAGAGCCTGGCTGGGTGATGACTATGGGATTGTGTCTCGAGAAAGAATCAGAAAATGAGTGAATGAGAGGGGCTGGGGCTGTCGCTCAGTGGCAGAGCACTTGCCCAGCACATGTGAGGCACTAGGTTCCATCCTCAGCACCAGTAAAAATAAATAAATAAATAAAATAGAAGTATTTAAAAGAGAGAGAGAGACAGGGCAACAAATGAGTCAGTGAGAAAACAAGAGAAAGAGGGAAGGAAAGAAGGAAGAGAGGAAGGAAAAAGGAAAAGTGTCTCCCCCTTTCACCCTGGACACCTGGGTATGTGGTCGGCAGCACAGTCTGAGATCAGCTGCCTGGCACCCACACCCCTAAGGGATGTGTTCCATCCCACTCGGGCTAGGTGGACAGAGGACAAGCCCACAGCATGCATGTGCTGACCTGGAGCAAGGGGTGTTCTGCTTGGCTGGGGGTGTGCCAGGACCCTCGTCCTGCTCCATGAGCGGATCAATGACAGAGGGGTGCTCTGGGGTGGTGCTACCACTGCCCTGGAGAGTGGCGTGGGCACCGGCAGGGTCCAGGTGGGAGCTAGGGAGGGAAGACAAGAGGAGTAAGGAAAAGCACAGAACATGTGGCACACACCACCCCGGGGCCATGCCCCCACCAGGGACAACTGGGTTTGCACTGCAAATAGGGAACAGGTCACACAGCACTGAGCCCTGGAAGGGAAGATTCATCAGGTGCTTGGACTGTGTCACCTGCTCCACAGGACTGCCTGTCCTCAGCTCAGGAATCCTCTCCAAAGGCATCCAGCCTAGGGGACACATGAGGTCACTGTCCCTTTTCCTGGCTTCTGCATCCTGTCTCTCTGAGCCATGGAGTAGGACCCTGCAGGACACACTGCCCCTCCTATCTTCTTCCCTGTGACCCACAGCACAGGGGCACATAGAGCAGGCATCTGACACCCGCTCGTGGACAGAGCCAAGCACTGTGTATGAAGCCTGCTCCAGAGCCTCGGTTACTAGTTATCATAGGGCCCTACCGGCAGTGGGCCTCCCGCCACGTACGTATTCCCACACCCCATTTCAGGAGGAGAGATACTCTCAATGTGTGCCCTTTTCCAAAAGCCCAAGGCTAGTCAACTCCCCTGACCAGCAACAGAACCCCCAGCATTCGCTGTGGACACCCCAGGCCTCCCCATGGTGAGCAGCACACCATCACACCCACCCCTTGGCCCCCAGCACTCACCTGGAGTGGGAGTGGCTGCCAAGCTGGTGCATATGTGGGTTGTACTGGGCCAGGATGGTGATGGTGTCACACTGTTGCCCTATGATGAGCCGGGCCTGCTGCTCTGTGGCACTCCGCAGGTTAATGCCATTGAACTGGAGAGACACCCAGGGTGGGCTCAGGGATGGGGCGGGAGCTGTGGACATGGACTTCAAGCACTGCTTTTTCAGGGGTGGAGGAGAAGAGAAGAAGGGCCATTCCCTCCTACCTCAAGTAACTGGTCCCCATACTCAAGGCCAGCCTGGTGGGCAATGCTGCCGGTGGTCACTTTGGAGACGTAGATGCCGCCCTTCTCTCCACTCACAATGGAGATGCCCAAAGGCTCTGAGCCCTTCTGTACCTTCACATGGCGTGGTTCCTCCACGTAAGGCCTGGGAAAAGAGCCAAAGGTGTCGAGGACTCAGACACAAAGGACAGGCTAGGGGAGGCAGATCAGGCATGCGCTCAGGTGTACAGAGAGGACCCTGGAGCCGGGTGCTGCTATGATGATATGGCTGGATGGGGACACGATGAACCAGCTTCGATATGAAAAAGGATACATATTCCCAAAACTTCATGCAATACAAAACAGCACACCCAAATGGACAAGGAAACACCCAGCCCCAAAGACACAGGAACACCAAAATGCACGTGGGAGAAAACTCACATATCTTCATTTTATGAGAGAAGCTTCATTTATGAGAGAAGCTGCCTCACAGCATGCAATTTCCAACCCCTGAGGGAGGGGTCCTCATGACCACCCCCCCTCCAGGAAAAGAGATGGCTCCTGGGATGACGTTCACACCAAGAAGAGATGACATAAAACGTCAGTCTTTGTATATACTGGCTACATGGGGGTGACGCAAACTGATCATGGAAATTAAGCTGCTGCAAACCCAAGCCATGGAGAAGGAGGGAGAGGGAGGCAGAGAGCAAGGCTGGGACCATGCACCTGCTGCCCAAGGGCACCAGGAGGCAGGGGCTCAGGGGAGCCTCGTGTTGGGCCAACCTCAGACTCCTCAGCGAGGAGGACCTGGGCCTGGCGGCCACAGGCAGCCTCAGAAGAGATCTGTGGTGGAAGAGACATCTGGATGGCACCAAAGTTGGAAAGGAGAGAAGGGACACTCAGAAGGAAGACGACTCAGACGCCTACGACTACAGAAAACAGACAGCGAGCGACACAAAGTGCCCCCCCACCCCCACGGCCCGAGCTTCACCAGCCCTGGGCCTTCTTCCTCTGGGACACGAAAAAAAAAGTGAGGCCAAAAACTAAGAGAAGGGTGGTCTGATGCCCACCCTTGGGTCCCCTCTAGAGCCCATGGACAGATCTGTGTGGCAACAAATGAGTTGGGAGGGGGGCACTTGAACCAGCACCCCTGCCACAGAGCTCCGGCAGCCCACAACCTCAGCAGGCCTCGGCCTGGGTCCCGCTGCTTAGGGCCAGGCCCTCTTAGAATAGCAGAAATTAAAATGCTGGGCTGGGGCTATAGCTCAGTGGGTAGAGTGCTTGCCTTGCATGCACAAGGCCCTGGGTTCAATCCCCAGCACCTTAAAAAAAAAGACAAAGAAATTAAAATGCTTACAATTCTTTGTTCACTCCCACCTTCCAAACCTACCCACTTTATAATTCTTCCCTTGACCTGCCAACTGCACCTGAGCTGGCCTGCACCAGTCACTTGTACAACTCAACAAGTACTAGAGTGCCAGGTCAGGTGCAGTTGGCAGGTCAAGGGAAGAATTATAAAGTGGGTAAGTATGGAAGTGGTTTAGAGCGGTGAGAACCTGTAGCCGGCAGCCGCCCTAACGCCATCCACACAGTGGGGCAGGAACCAGAGTGGGCTGAGGCTGCCTTCTTGTGCCAGCCCACAGGCACTGCACAGCTGGCTTCTGTCTACGGCTCCTGGTTCCTCACCGTGACTACCCTGTCCTCTGCTCCACCTCCACCCAAACATGTTTCCCCACAAAGGAGCAGGTAACCTGCTCATATAAAAGCCACTATAAATGATCCTCCGAATCAGGAGTGACTAACACCCAAAGAAGTAGGGACCACTGTGGACTGCAAAAGCAGATGGGACAATGCCACACGGAGCCCACATGCATGTTTACGTCTGTACCTATGCAGATTTCTGTGGAGGGCCTTGCCCAGGAGTGAGTGTGGTGATCTGAGATGATCTTTATTTCTCAGTCTTCTGAATGATTTAAATTTTATACTCTACACACGAGCTTTCTTGGAACAACAATGCTGCTTTGTAAAACATGTTAATAAGTTATACTTATAATGCTCTAAATCACTTAAAATATAAGGTCAGGGTTGGGGATGTAGCTCAGTGGCAGAGTACTCGCCTAGCACGAGCAAGGCCCTGGGTTCAATCCCTTGTGCCACCAAAAGAGAGGAAAAAATAATAATAACTAGAGGAAACATGATTATGTATATAAGATGACAAATAATAAAACATACATTAAAAATGTGTGTGTGTGTGTGTGTATGTGAGTGTATAACAAGTGAATTTCTGAGGCTACAGGTAACTTTTTTCTTTTTTCTACTTTTCTAACTAACTCCCAAATTTCTATGAGTCTATGAGAGTGAACTTCAGAATCAGGAAAAAGGGATGATGTTTAATTAATAAGCTGTTGCTCAGCCAGGACACACGTGTTCAATCTTGTCTTTAATTGCACAATAGCACTGGGGGACAAGGATGTGCATACTTTTCCCTCCGGGGGAGCAGTCCCTGGCTCTTTTGCACGGCAGGGTGCTGACGGGTTGCTTGGTTGCATGTGACACATGCACCCCCTCCCGCTGGGGCCAGGCTGGGCCACAGTTCCTACATAAGTACCTCACAGAAAATACTAGTGACTTGCTGGAACAAGGTACATAGGTGCTAGATGACCTAAAGAAGATTGGCTGAGTCCCGTTTCAAATCAAAGCAAATTCTCCAACCCAACGCCCCCCCCCCCACGAGCAAGCCCACCCCACACCCAAGCACTGGCTAGTGGTCCAGATGTGCCATCCAGTGGTTGGCCCAGGCCACGGATTCCCATGCACACTCACCTGTCCTTCCTCCGCTCCCCGAGGGACGCAGGGTTGACAGCAATCCTGGGCAATGTAGAGGCAGAGGTCTGGGACTGGCTACAAGTGGACAGGGTGTCAATGTTGAGGGGCGACTGAGGAGGGGTGCTGCATTCGGAATGTGACAACGAACCTGTCAAGAGAGGAGAGGCGCGAGGACATGGGGCCCCACATCAACCGCAGGGTCTGGACGCTGGGCTGCAGCTGCCTGCCACCCCCCAGCATCAGGCCCCGCCTGGGCTCAGGACACCTTTTCCCACTGACTGAAAGGACTGGCAAACTACAATCTGCACCCAGGGAACCCAGGTGGGGACAAAAGGAGGCAGCGGGATGAGCAGCGGCAGGGGCATGCCCACAAGTGCTTACCTCTGTCAGAGCCCATGACAGACCGAGGGTACCTCGGCGTTAATGGGATCTTAATGCGTTCTGCCTTGAACTGCAAGTTACTGGAAGACCCTGTTCCAAAAGAAGATGGGACATCAAGCCTTGTGATTAAACACCACCCCCGACCCCTCCCATGGCTTGGCAGTCAGGATGGTAGCATGCAAAGCTGGGCCTGCCATGCAGCTCTGAGAGAGCCTGGATGTGGAGCAGTTGCAAGAAACAGATACTTGGCCTCTAGTATTGGCAGAAGTGGGCAGGCCTGGAGTCTGTCTCCAGAACAGGAGCACCACTCATGGAGACCCACGAGATACAGGCAGCTGCTCGGTCTCCTCTCCCCAACAACCAAGATTTCCCCAGGGTCTCCTTACAAGGCCATATAAGCCTCTCCTCTAGGTGACCCTGAGCAAGCAGCCATACAAACACCCCAGGATAGCCAACAAGTTCAGGGAGAGGAAGCAAGGATCCGAGGGGCCGCAGGCTGCGGGCAAAGAGCACAGCTCCGGGTGCAGCATGGGTGTGAAAGTCATCGGCCCTCGAAGGAAGGAGCTGTGCTTAGCCCCAGGAGAGAGAGGAGCTCATGTGGGCAGCCCACCACGAGATCTGGGCATTAGGATGCAGGTGCCCACTGCAGCCCAGGGTCCAAGCAGTAATTACCGAGGCGGGCGCTGGAAGGCAGCGAGTTGGACCCGTGGGAGGCTCTCATCTCAGCATAGTCACTGCTGGCCCTGTGGCTGAGGTCCAGGCTCAGGCGGCCCTGGTGCTGGACACTGGGAGAGAACCAGAGGGGAGGGTTTGTGAGGACCAGGACCAGAGGTGGCCACCAGGGATGAACTGTGACGGCCTAGGCCTCCCTCACCACAGGCCCAGGACAGCAGCCTGCCCCACCACTTCTCAGAGGTGGCATCTAAGAGGGCCACAAACACAGGGCAAGCCAGAGTCACCTCCAGGTCAATGGCAGGGACAGATTGCGCTCACTGGAAGGAAGGGTCTGCTACAAGGAAAACAGGCTCTGCAACCCAGGTGGGCCCAGAACAAGGACAGGGAGAGGCCGCATGGGCCCCAGGACCTTGTAGAAGTACTACATGAGTCACTCTCAACAGTGTAACCAGGAAAGCAGAGAGTGGTGGCAGAGACCCCGGCTCCCTGCAGTCAGGTTCCCACAATGTACAGAGACGCCACCTTCCTGCTTAAAGCCCTCCTGTGGTCTCCGCCATACTCAGAGTAAAACCCCAACTCTAAGCCAGGCTGCGATGGCTGTCTGGGACCCCAGTTACTTGGGACGCTGAGGTGGGAGGATCACAAGTTTGAGAACAGCCTGGGCTGAGGCCATGTCTCAAAATAAAAAATAAAGACCTGGGGGTGTAGCTCAGTGGTAGAGCATTTCTAGCCTGCACAAGGCCTTGGGCTCAATCCCTGGGACTGAAATGGGCGGGAGGTTGGGGGGCTAGGGAAAAGAAAATCCAACTCTTTATTATGGCTGTAGGTCCTATAGGGTTTGTGCTGGCCAACCTGGGGTCTCCTCCTGACTCACTGCCCACCTGCCAAGCTCCCAGGATTTCAGCCTCAGCATCAATGACACTTCTGTCTGGATGCCCCACTCCAGTTTGTGCAGTTTAGTGGTCACTGTCTTCTCAGACATAGCCCAGCCTGTCACCCTGTCTTACTGTCTTCAGAGCCACTCTGCACCACTTCAAAGTACCCTGTACATGTTTATTTGCCTCCCACACTTGAACAAAAGCACCTCATGAGTAGGAAGCTCATCTCTGTGGTCCACCACGGTCTCCCCACAGAACTAGTCTAGTTCTTGGAACATAAAAGGTACTCAATAAAAATTTGTAAGAGTGATCTTGAGTCAGCCTACCCACTTTTTGACAACTTGGGTTTGCTAATTTATTTAATTATTCATTTTAGTTTTTATTCCTTCCCCCTTTTTAAGTATTTATTTATTTAATTATTTTTTAAATTTATATTTGACAGCGGAATGCATTACAATTCATGTTACACATACAGAGCACCATTTTTAATATCTCTGGTTGTACAAAGTATACTCACACCAATTCGTGCCTTCATACATGTACTTTGGATAATAATGTCCATCACATTCCACCATCATCGCTAATCTCATGCCCCTCCCTTCCCCTTCCACCCCTCTGCCCTATCTAGAGTTGATCTTTTTTAATGCTAGGTTTCTCATTTAATAAATGAGATTCATCAGTGCTCTACACAATCCAAGGAAGTTGTCTAATAATGAAATACAGAAATGATCCCTGAATGCAGTTTTGCCCCATTCACTTTTGAAAGCTCTCATCCCTACAGCAGAGGCAATATAAAAGTATTTAGCTCAGAAGCCTGAGGGAAGAGGGTGTGGCTGAAGGTCTGAGCATGGCAACGGGACCTGAGCTGCTGTCACTATCACCTGTTGAGAATCCACGCTGGTGAACTCACAGAGGAGCCCCAGGTTCCCTGTCCCTTGGCTCCAGTGCTGCTCCACCCAGCCTCTTCCCAGCTAGCCAAGGAAGCTTCTCTGCCCACAGCCTCTCTGCACCTGTGGCACTGGACGACTAGAGCACAGGAAAGGGTAGGGTACCTTTGCATACCTGGGAGGCAAGCCCTGGGGACCAGTATCTCGGGGCACAGGTGGAGAGCTGCAGGGGCCAACCCTGTGGCTGCGCACAGTGTAGATGGGGTTCCGCAGGATGGAGCTCACAGCAGTGCTGGGGGTCATGCTCCGGGGAACAGTTCCTAGAAATGGGCTGGATGAGAACAATGGCCCCCAAAGCACCTGCCCCGACAGCCCTGGACTTGCCTACACCCTCTCCTGTATACCAGGGTGGTGGCCACGGTCTTTTGGGGGAAAAAACTCTATTATAGGGAAATAAGAGTTTTAACCACCAATTTGCTAACTGGCTTTGGCTATTGGACTTTCCCCAGCTGTAAAAAGGGAGATCCCTCTTGCACCATTGCCCAGGCTGCCATGGGGACAAGCAAGTTAGTTCCAACAAACTAAGATATGACATGGATGACCAACCAGTCTGGATAGGGCAGCAATTCCTATTTCTCTGGGCCTCGGGGTTGAAGACCCATGACAGCCATGAAATATGTGCCTCCCCTCTCCCTGGAGACCACACAGCTGACCCTTCTCCCAGCACCTGTCCAGCCCACTCACCCACGGATGGCCTGTTGGGGTAGAGCGGGGGGTTCCCATGCCGGCTGGAATGCCCTGGTGAGTAAGGGGACCACTCCTGCACCTCGGGGGAGAGCTCTCCACTAGCTGGGATGCACTTCTGCTCCTGTAGAATCAAAGACGAGGAGTATTTTCTGGAGATAGTGGGTCTATGTGCAAGTCAACTTCTGTCCCTCACGCAGGAGCTCCTTCTACTCCAGCATAGGAGGTGAGCAGTAGGGCAGAAGTCACCGCCCACTCACGTTGCCTCACACAGCTTCCTTCACAAGCCCTTCTGAAGACAACTGCAAAGGAAGACTCTACCCTTTCCAAGAAACAGCCTCTGGGGGTGGAAGGTGAGCAGGTGGGCACGCACCCGGCTCACAACTGCATGCCTCAGCATATACACTGGTGCCTCAGAGGGTCTTGGCTCCCGGCAATCGCTCCCTTCTAGAAACAACTACAGCACACATGATCAGACCACCCTGCTGCCTGTAAATAGTCTCACACATGTCGCTCATGTCTTCAAACCCTTCAAGTGCAAGTCTGTGTCACTTGACTTTGTGGTACAAGTTCAAAGGCTTCTTATTGAAAAAGCATATCAAACGCTATGTCCTCTGTGCTTCCCTCCACCCCAGCCCACTCCCCCACGTGCACACTAGTTAACAGTGAAAAAGCCTGTCAAGCACAAGTGGGGACGCCAGTGCAGGGCCACTCTGCAGGACTCCCATGGCCAACTCCCCCCACCTAGGGCTGAGCTCTACCTCCAGGAATTGAGCAGGAATCACTACCGGAGCAAGCTTGGGCCGAAAACTAGGCGCAGACTTTGGCCGGCGGCGCTTCTGCCCCAGCTCATCTGCCTTCTGGGAAGTGAGGTCCTCATCACAGGACTTCTTGGCTGGCAGGTAGGAGGAGTCCCCATCCCCTTCAGGGTAGTAGCTGGAGGCGATGCGGACCCTGGCCTTGCGAGGGGGTGATGCATGCATGGGTTCTCCGAGGTCAGCGTCCGGGGGCGGGGCACCTGGTGGGCTGGTAGATGGAGAGCTGCCCACCAGTGTGGCCTCTGACTCAGAACTGGTTTCCAGTCTGTGCTGGAACTTGATGGAGTCACTTCTCCTGGGGGGCTTTGGGGGTGTCAGAGGCCCCATCCTCTTGGAGGGCTGGGGGGAGTGAATAGGCCCAGGGCCTGGGAGCAAATAGTCTATTTTGGGGGGCGTCTGGGGACGTTTAAAAGTGTTTGGGTCAAAGATAGACTTTCTTTGCTTTGGCTTCTTGTAAACGGAGAGCTTCTCCGGCCCTGCTGTGGAGCCGAGCACGGCCTTGGGCCAGGTCCCACCACTGTTGGAGCCCTCAGCATCCACCTTGTCCAGAGGGGCCTCCACTACCCCACAGGGGCCCACCTCAGTCTCAAAGGGCAGCAGGGGCCGCCTGCTCCGCATGTCCACCAGCCCGTAGCCACGTTCCCCAGAGGCATCGGAGTGGAAGGAGCTCAGGCTGCGCTCGGAGGTGCTGGGACAGGTCTGGGGGGAGACTGGAAAGGGGCCCCCAGGGAATGGTTTGTGTAGAAAAGAGGTGCTGCCTCCGGGGGGCCCCGGCTCCTTCCTGTCTTCCAGCCCAGCGCAGAAGAGCTCCGTCTGCGTGGAGCTGTGGTGCTGCATCAAGTTCCGCTTGTGATGAGCCTGGGCCTCCAGGCCATGGCTCCGAAGACTCAGCATCTTATCAGAGTCCTTGATGTTTTCAAAGATGTTCTGGCCGCTCCACGAGGAGCTCTGAGGGAACACCTAAGCAGGGTTGCAGAGGGGTGAGAAAAAGAGGCAGCAGGGCCTGGAGTTGCCACTGGTAATCGTCCCCACAGCAGAGCAGGATGGGCCACCCCCCCACCCAAAAGGGACCCACAGGCACATGCAGGCGAACGCACATGCATGCACCCGGCCCCTGATGGTGAAGTCTCCTCGCGGCCTCCGTCACTTTGAATGCACAGAACTATAAAGTTCTCTGACTTTGAGCACTTTCTTTGATCAGTTGCACAATGTTCTATACACTGTCTAAACACTAAAAATCTCTCACAGAAAATGCAGGTGATGGTATATTGATCAGCACTAAAAGGACATGAGCTGTCAAGCCACGGAAAGACACGAAGGAACCTAACGCACGTTACTAAGTGGAGAAGGCCATGGGGAAAGGCTGACTGCGGCATGACTCCAACCACATGACCTACTGGGAAGGGCAAGAGTCTGCAGGCAGCGCAAGGATCAGTGGTTGTCAGAGGCCTGAGAAGGGAGAGATGACTGGGCAGAGCACAGGAATTTGCAGGGCCATGAAGCTATCCTACATGACACTGTCATGGTGCATACACATAAGGATACGTTTGTCAAAAGCCACAGGATATACGGCATCAGAGTGAACCCTCAGGCTGGGAGGGAGCTCAGCAGCAGAGCGTTTGTCTAGCATGTACAATGACCAGGGCTCAATCTCCCATATCACACCAAGGTGGGGGAAAAATGAATCCTCGGGTAAACTGTGCACTTAAGTTCACTAATGCATCAACACTGGCCCCTCAATGGGAACAAGAGTACCAACTAACACAGATGCCAATAACAGGGACAGCCTGGGGTGGAGGGTAGGGAGGTGGTGGGGCTTGGTTCAGGGAATACATGAGATTGCACCAACCTCAAACAGCTGCCCAAAGAGCCTATTAACTTGATAATAACTGAGTAGTTTAGAAAACTACTCTTAATGAAATGGATGGGCCTATTTTTTTCTAACTTTCTAAGATTTATCTTTTCAGCTAAGTAGAAAAATTGACAGGAAAGTATAATGAATACCCACCAACTGGACTCCATAAGATTTTACCAAGCTGTCTTGAATGTCTATCTATAGTGATATTGCAGATCACTGGAAAAGTTAAGCTGTAGCTTAACATTTCACTAACAACTTTAGCTTGTACCTCCTCAAATAAACTCATCCCCATATATAACTCCAATGTCATCATCAGACCTAAGTAATAATTCTCTATTGTCATCCAATTATCCAGTCCAGATTCAACTGTACCCACTGTCCCCAAAACGGTCTTTTCAGCTGTTTTTTGTTGTTGTTGTTTTTCAACCAGGATACAGCCAGGACCCAGCCAGGCCTTATGCACACTCTGCATTTTGCACATTGGTGCCTTTTTTTCAAGGATCCCCACGATGCTGAGCAGTATGCTGGAGTTGGAGCTGAGGTTCTGGCCACCGCCTCAGTGGTGAGAGCAGAGCTGGCTGCAGGGTCCTTACCTTCAGGAGGGAGAGGGTCAAGGAGTCCTGGCAACTGCGCAACAGAGATTCACATTCATTCAGGGACTTGTTGTCCAGTGCGATGCCATTGATCTAGGGCCAAACAGAGAGCTGTTCAGATCCACTGGCAGGGAAGCCTCAGCCCTCTTCTCAGGGCTGCCAGGACAGAGGCTCAGCCACATACCACCCATGGAGGACAGCAGGCCTGGTTGTTCAAGGTACCAAAGTCAGGAGTGGGTGAAGGAGTGAAAGCCCCTCCCCAGTGAGGCCCAGAGTCAGTAAGGGGCTTCTGAGCAAATGAAACCCAAGCCTTCACAGCATTCCGGAAGAAGGAGCCTTCCTCCTGGGACCAGAACACCAGAGACCCCAGGGAAACATCCAACCCTGGGATGCCCAGATCAGCAGCGTGGAATATCCCAGCTTCATCCTTCGTGTATGAAATAGCTGACAAACATGCATGTTGAGACCAAGGCCATGCAAGGTCGTGTAAGCCAGAAAACACCACAGGCAATGAGGCACTGCCACTGTTGAGAGGAGATCAACAGCCCGAGATCCGTCTCGAGTCTGTCCACATCCCTCAGATACATTCAAACCTTTCCTCAAAGTACACGTGTGACAGTAGATGGCTAAACTGTGGAACAATGTCATTACTCAGCAATGACAAGGAACAAACTGTTGACATATGCAACCCCCGATGGTCCTCACAGGCTTGATGCTGAGTGAAAAAAAGCCACCCCAAAGTCACCCACTATAAGGTTCCATTTAGACGACGTTCTCAAAATGACAAAATTATAACGAAGAACAAATCAGGGGCCAGAAGAAAGGGATACTGGGGCAGAGGGGGGCCTGACTGTAAAGGGGTGACAGGAGGGAGGCCTCTGTGGTGGTATCCCCTGGTCCACATCTGACTGTGGCAGTGGTTACACAAAACGATGTATCAGAAAACCACAAACCACGCACACCTGCTGCACCACAGTCAGCTTGCTGGCTTTGATGGAGGGGGAGCCGGGTGAGGGGCAGGTCAGACTTCCCTGTATTCTCTTAGTAACTTGTAACTATTTCAAAGTCCAAAAGTCTTGGAATGGTGAATGAACTATAACCCCTTCTGAGAAGGAGATGTTGAGGCAGGAGGATTGCAAGTTCAAGGCCAGCATGTTCAACTTATTTTGAAAATAAAAAATAAAAAAGGGTAGGCATATAGCTCAGTGGTTAAGTGCCCCTGGGTTCAATCTCCAGTACCACAGCAAGAAGGGGGAATAAAGCAAATATTATTTCTAAGTGGTAGCAATACAAATGTTTGTTATTTCCTTCCTAGACATTTTCTGTATTTCATAATTTTCTAGTGTTTACTGCAGTAGTATTTTGACACCGTTGGGGGGAATAATTACTTTTTGAATGTTAACATGGTGCAATGCCCAAGAACAAGAGATGTATGAAAACTCTGCTCGTGACTTCTTGCTCAAATGTCTCATACGTAACCCAGCCATCTCGGAGCAGCAGACAGCCTGGCTCCGTCCTTGAAACTCACCGCCACAATCCTGTCTCCCACGGCGAGGGACCCTTCTTTGGCAGCAGGGCTTCCAGGTACCACAGCAGCAGCATACACTCCACTCTCCAGACTGATGCCGCTGTCTGCAAGCCACAGGATGGTAGTGGGCAACCCTGTTCTGGCTGCCCCACCCCATTTTTTTTTTTTTGAGGTACGGGGGATTGAACCCAGGGGCACTCAATCACTGAGCCACATCCCCAGCCCTACTTTGTATTTTAGTTTGAGACAGGGTCTCACAGAGTTGCTGAGTGCCTGAGGCTGGCTTTGAACTTGTGATCCTCCTGCCTTAGCCTCCCAAGCTGCTGGGATTACAGGCGTGTGCCATAGCACCTGGCCCCACCCCATCTTGGTTAATGAAACTTATAAAAGGGGAGGTCAGCAGACTGCACAATGTCCAGCCCAGTACCCCCACCTGGTCACACCCATAAGGGGGCTCAGTCACACCCAGTCTGGTGAATCAGACACTCGAGACCCAGACAACCCCCTGCCAGGAAAGCACACAGGCTGCATTTAAATGGCATCAACAACTCATGCCTGAGAATGATGTGCTTCTGCAAACACGCAAGCCCTGCCAGCCAGAAAGGACACCTGCCACCTCTGCAGGCTCCCTACCTTTCTGTCCACTGAGGTTTATGTGCAGGGGTGTGACCACCTTCCCACCCAGGGACTTCCTCCGCCGCACGACCATGTTGATGGCCCCCTCTCCATTGAGGAGGGCCTTGATGGCCTGCTTCTTGTCCTTGTTGATGAGGTCCACATCGTTGATTCTCAGTAGCCAGTCGTTGACCCTGAGGAGAGACACAGCCCGACTGGCAATCACAAGGATCCTGGGCCCTTTGGGTCACCCCACCACTCCCATTCAGGGGTCAAATGCCAAAAAAAAAAAAGCAGTTGCCCTGCGTTCACATTCAGAAAGAGCTCCTCTCCCTGGAGCATACAGTGGTTAAGTTTACAGAGGCTGGAGCTAGACAACCTGAGCTCAAATCCTGGCTCTGCCACTTACTAGCTAGGGGACCTAGCTGTTCTGTGTGTCAAGTGTCCTCACCTATAAAATAGGACCAACAATTGCACCGACTTCATAGGACTGCAAAGATTAATCAACTCATTTATATAAAGTGCTTAAACCAGTACTTAGTAAATACAACTCATGGAATGAGAATGTGGCACAAGTCCTCAGCTTCAACGCATCCCACCTGAGCCCTCTGCCACCCAGAGAAGTAAAAGACAACCCTTGGTAACTAGAGAAAAACCAGATTCAGAGGCAACTGAGAGACACAGTGTCTCCTCTTAAACCAATCTTAGCAGTTGAGCCTGAGGCCTCAGAGAGACTCTGAATCCCCAGATGCTGGGATCCATTCATCCCAGCACTACCTGACTCTCCGAGTCCTCTGCATTGGACCCAGTCATCCTTAACTCTTACCTTAAGCGGCCATCAGCAATGCTTCCTTTGTCCACTTTCGTGACAAATATGCCACAGTCCCCTGGGAAACAAGGCTCATTCACACCTTCTGCCATGTCAAACCCAAGTGCCTTCAAGTCAACCTCCTCCTGTCGGGACAGCAGCAGCACACTTTACCAAGCAGTGAGCAGAAACATTTGGCTCCTAAGCCCCCAAGCCACACTCACTCAGTCCCCAGAATGGAAGGCTGGGGGGAGCTGCAACCTGCCTGCTCTGGCCCCTGCAGACACACATCCCTGCCAGCACCTCCCCTGCGCTCCACTCCTCCCTCTGCTGTGCGACGCAGCACCACTGTGAGGCACGGGACACCGACTGCTACAGCCCATCTTGGACCGCTGCAAGAAAGGATGGACTCCCACCCCAGGGGAAAAAGCAGGTCCTTAGGCTGGGGCTGGGGCTCAGTGGTAGAGCACTTGCCTAGCATGTGTGAGGCACTGGGTTGGACCCTCAGCACCACATAAAAATAAACGAAGATATTTTGTCCATTGACAACTAGACAAAAATAAATTAAAATTTTTTAAAAAGCTGGTTCTCTGAGATGGTAGCAGTGAAACAGAGACACTGCCAGAGGGCCATCCCTGGTCTTCATGTCAAGCACGGGGAGAAAAGCCATCCAAGGCAGCTCACCGTCTCCCTTTCAAACTCGACGACTTCTGTTTCCCACTCCATGGAATCTGTATCGATGGCCGAGTCGTGGGAGCTGTGGGCCATCAGCTGCCGGAACCGGGCCTCCTTCTCCAACTGGGATTCCATCTGCTCCCTGTGAACAGAGAGAGCTATGGCAATGTCCCTTTGGAAAGCAAAAACATCCCCTGGCATCACAACTCCACACCAAGGTTGCCATTCACGAAAGCCCTTCGGGGCTCCTTTCTTGCCCTCTATCTAGACCAGCTTCCGCCACGCCTGGAGGGCCAGCCAAGGCTTCCTGGGTTATCAAAGGGCTTTCACAGGGGATTTTGTAAAAAGACATATTCTCCCCAAATTTATCGAGAGGCTTAAAACAGTTCAGGTCAAAATGCCATTGAGACTTTTTTAGATACAGACAAAATTATTCCCAAATGTACACGAAAAGGAATGAGAACAGCTGACCATTTTGAAAATGGGACAATCAAGGGGGAGGAGTTGCCCCACCTGGTCTTAAGACTTACTGAAAACCAACTACTATGAAGACTATGTGACACCGCAGAGAGACGGACACACAGATCAATGGAACAGAACAAGGGACCTGGAAATGGCACCACACAAATACCAAGGTACAGATGTAATCAAGAAGAGGACAATCCCGGGGACTGGGGGTGTGACTCAGTGGTAGAGCACTTGCCTAGCAGATGTGAGAAACTGGGTTTGATCTTCAGCACCACAAAAAAGCAAATTAAGGTTTAAAAAAGAAAAAAAAAAAAAAAGACAGTCCTGGGTCAATGATGCTGGACAGCAGGACACCATGGAAAAGAGGAACCTCAACTAAAGCCCTTCCCTCCACACAAACTCAAAACACATCACAAATTCAAATGCATAACATGAAACTATAAAACTTTTAGAAGAAAAACAATAGAATATCTTTAAGTTCTAGGACTATGTGAGGGGTTCTTAGACATAAATCATTATGAGTATTTTTTAAAATAAATAAATTAGTCCATCAAAAATTTAAACTTTAGCTCTTAAGAAAATCTAACAAAGAGAATGGGAAAAAAAAAGACTCAGAAACCCATCAACCCCCCAATGACTCACATGTGATGCCCTTCTTTCTAAAATCTGGGCCCAGGCTACTTTTCCAATTTATCCACGATACCCACTGGGCTCCTGGCATCTGTGTGAACTGCTCTTGTGTCCAGCAGGCTCCCAGATCTGCATGGATGGCTCAGCTGGGCTCCCCCTGGCAAGTTCTAGAAGGCTTCTCAGCCTCCAGTCCTCTTTCCAGGCCAGTGCAGCCAACGCTGTGCACAGAGAGCTCGGCACGCTGTTCCGTCTGTCTCCACGACGGCACACCAGACAAGAGTCTGGTTCTAGATCGCATCGTGGTTACTGGACTCATTTTTAAACTCTGAACTTGGTATTGTCAGTCCTCTGCTAGTGGTCCCAAGTGTTTAGATGACGCTCTGGGAGGGTATTGTGACCAAGGAGAGAGTGCCTGACACCCCACCTAGTCTTAGAAATGGCATCCATAGAACACAAGCAGAACAGCCCGTTCCACCCCCACCGGCTTATCACAGGCTGCTGCTGTCTTCCTGCTAACAGGGGGACGGAACTGACACCCATTTCACAGAATGACAAAGTGAGGCAAGGTGAAGGGACGGATGCAAAGCCTGCACACAGGGACAAGCCCAGTGTGTTCTGGGTTCAGTGCTCTGCAGGGAGCAGGGATGTCATGGTCACAGTACATGCCCACCCAAGCCTACTTGAGCTCCTTAAGCTCCCGGCTGACGTCGTTCTTCTGTTTCCGAGTGTCATCCAGGCTGCGCAGGGCCTCAGCCAGCTCACTCACTGCCCGGTCCCGCTCCCGCCGCAGGTTGTCACACAGTGTCCTGGCAGGGAAGGCAGAGAGCAAGGTGACCTCGAGGGGCAGGGGGACGGAGGAAGGGCTTATGTCAGCAGCAAACAGCTCGGTAGGCCCCTTCCCAAACACCTGCAGGCACATGCCTCACCCCCAGAAGGAGTGCTTGGAAACCCCACAGTCACCAGGTTCCCAGTGACCTCTACTCCTTCTGCTCCACTCTTGGTAAGCCTCTGCACGGGCTCACTTATTCTAACTCAGGCTTGGGAGAAGGGAGCGGCTCTCCTCTGCAGTGATGCACCCCAGATACCTGGAAGGCTCCATCTTCAGCACTCACCTCATTCCCTTAGCCACCTGCATGCAGGGCTTTCTAGACACACCCCAACCCTGCACCTAGGCTGGGAGCCCACTCAGACAGAACCTGATCCCCACACATCTCGGCCACCCTGAGCTTTGCCTAGGTGCAACGTGTGAGCTCAGTGGGACTCTGCAAAAGGGGACCACAGCCCATGTCAGCCATCCAGGGAGGTGGGGACACATGACCCATCAGGAAGCAGAAGATGGCTATGCTCTTTGCCATCTCCAGAACTGGATGTGTCCAGGGGGGCTGGTCCCCACCTCTCCACAGAGTCAAACCTTCCCTGTCTTGATCAGAGCCCAGTTCAGAACTGTACGCTGGAGAAACATGCAGCTCAGGTCAGAAAAGGAGCAGACAGGAAGCCCCACTAAGCCTCAGTACTCCCTCCATGCCCCGGAGAGCACCTCGCTCCTCTCCACTGGTGGGGCCTCTGACCAGCCCCCAGGGCCATAGGTCTCCACCCAAACAGCCTCAGGGGATCTTCCAGAAACCCCCCAATGACCTCTCTTCCCAATGCTGACCTCCTCATCACCTGGAGAAGCCCCATTCAAGCTCCAAGTTCTAGCCTGGATGCCATACTTTCTCAAGAGAGCTCCTCATACCCCAAGTGCCCCGTGTGCCCGAGGACAGCCCTGGCTGAGGCCCCAGACATCACATCCATGCATCCCCCGCTGCCCCCCATCCAAGCTGCTCAACATGTCATGAACATCATATGCACCTGGGAGCCTCTCTCAAGGTCTTTATGCTCAAGGGATCTACAATCCTGCACACAGTTGGCACCTAGTAAATATGCTGAAAGAATGCATTTCCCAGTGTGCTACTGTCATGAGAAGCCCTCAAAGTGGCCGGCCCTGTGCCAGGGAACACTTCTCAGGGGTCTCACCTGGACACAGCACACACTCAGGATGTCCGGGGTGAAGTTAAACAAGAAGGAGAGACACAATGCAAAACTCTAAAGCCAAGACGTGAGGTCTGAATGTCAGCCAGGGGTGAGAGGGAGGAGCCCAGGTCCCTGCCACCCTACCTGGACATACAGTGTCCAATTCTGACCCTCCCAACAGACCTTAGAGTGACCTGGGGAAACGTAAGCTCACGCCTGGCCCAAGGTACCCATACCGGATGCTGTCGCGCTCCGCCACAATCTTGTCCCGCTCCTGGAAGGCCCAGTCCCGGCGGCACTTGGCCACATCGGCCTCCTGCAGGGCTTCCTTCAGCTCCTGGCACAGAGCCTTGCACTGCTTTCGAAGGATCTCCACCTCCTTGTTGGCCCTCCCAGCATCCATTGTCACCGTGTCTTTGATCTGGGGGCAAGAGACAGGTATGGGGGGGGGGTGCTGCTGAGACTCCTGGAGTAGAAGTCCCCTCCTCACAGTGCAGGGGTGGGGCTGCTCCTCTAGAGAGCTGCAATGGAGGGAACACTAAGTCCAACACACCCCCTCCTACACGGGACCTCTACACGGCACACTGACAGACATGGTCAGACCACAAGTGGCACTAGGCGAGGGTCAACCCAGACTCTCACAGTCCCACACCAGCCTGCACCTGAACCCCAGGCCCTACCCAGCTATGGCCTCGTCAGCCTGGGTGGAATGTCCCCATGAGTGCTTTGCCAGAGCTCGTCCTGCCACTTCCGTGGTTTATATCTAACAGGCCACTGCAAAGCGCTGAAGAGCCGTCAAGATTTCAAAAGTGTGCCATGTGTGAATGTCACAATGAATTCCGCTTTTATGTCTAACTATGATGTACCAATTAAAAAATAAACTTAGAAAAAGGGAGCTTTGGGGACAAAAGGTGATGATGTGAGGCAGTGAAGGGGCCAAGGGTTGGTCATAACTTCTCCTCCCACCTGCCCCCCATGTCTGCAGTACTAGTGTCTATAATGCGCACACTGAGTTTTTATAAAAAATGAAAATACTCCAGAATTTTTGCTTGTGAATACTATGCGTCAAAGTTTTTGGGTTTTCTTTTGTCTTTTTGCAGTACTTGGGATGGAACCCAGAGGCATTCTACCACAACTACATCTCTACTTTTTCATTTTATTTTGAGACAGGGTCTAAGTTGCTAAGGTTAGTTCTCACCAGGAGGCTCAGTGGGGAAGGAGACCATGGAAACCGGTCATAAGCCTAGAATAGGCTCATAACTAACCTTCGTTGCTCAAGTACAGTCAGCAGGAACCAGGGGGAAATTTGGACAAAAAGTGTTTTGTAACCCAAGAGTGACACGGTGGCATGCTTTGCTCCAAACTCCTGTTGCCCAAGATCGATGCTAATTATTTTAGTTTCGGTTTTCCCCTATTTTTATGCTGCATCGAGCATAAAAATAACCTTGAAAAAATTAAAGACTATTTGTACTAATTCTATCAATAATTTGTTATAATAAATAATACATTTAATGATCACATTTTTTAAAAAATCTACATTGTGTTGAATGTTGGGTAATATACGCATGCGTGGTTTTAAATATGAAACCTGTTAATATTTGGTTTTCTGAAAGGCTTTTCCATTTTGCGCTGGATGATAATCTCAACCCAGAGACAGAGGTGGAAACATACAGAAAAGCCCACGCTGGGGAATGGAGCGTGCTCCTGCCCTCTCCGCCCCCCACACTCCTCTCCATGGGCTCCTTGGCACTGTTTTTCTCCAAAACAAATTCCCCCCAGTTTCCTTAAGAGTTTTAGAGTGGGGGTGGGGAATAATGAGATATCTTTAAAAGGACAGAGGAATTTGGAGGACGAGACTGGAGTAATCTTTGCCCGATTCCTTGATGGTGCTAATGACGAAGCCCAGGATCCTGGCGATGACCTGCCCCAGGTCCCGCCACAGTGGAGAGTGGACTTTCAGTCCACTCTGTGCCCCCCACATCAGACCTCAGTCCTCATACACACTGCCTATGACTTCTTCCTGCCTGGCTTCGGTGCACTTGGAGAAGAGATGGCAGAGCCCACTCCAAGGTCCCAGAGAGAAGATGGGATGCAGGTGTGGTGGCTTTCAACAGACGGCTCCCAGGTGGGGCAGCTGGCTTCTATTCTGGCAGCCCCTGCTGTCAGAGCCCTCTGCCCAAGAGTCTGAAACTCATCACACTGCTCAGCCTCCACAGCCAAACTCAGCTCCTCAAACTGGACTTGTGGGTGGATATGCAACTGCATTAGGAGGGCTACAGGGACAGAAAAGCCACTGTGAGCCAGAGTGGCTGTGCTGGCCTTCTATGTGGCAATGTTCTAATAGTGGGGCTCGGGGGGAATTAGAACCTGGGGGAACTTCTTCCTCCATCCTCCTAAAAGCAATGGCCTTCACTAGACCAGGCCAGCTGATGGCAGGGAGAGCCACCTTGTAATGACAGTAGCCCCTGAGGATATACCCGCTCTGGGCACTGGACAGAACAGAGGCCTCTCAGGTCATGAACAACGAAGAGGGAGGCACAGAGAGAGGGGGACAGAGTGGAGAAAAGCTCCAGAAAGCACCACTCCCTGGCTGGGCAGAATCAAGACCTCCTGCAACACGAGAGCTAGACCAGCTGGGCTCCTGAGGAGGGTGGGGTCTGACCCCAAGCTGGGATGGCCAGGGCCACAGACCTGGCCTCCCCTGGGTGGCAGGGAGCAGTACTATACATGGAACCACAGCAGCAGCGGGAGAGGGCGCTGGGGTTTTCAGCTCTGGAAGCCTCAGGGTGGGGGAGGGGGTTCTGGTCACCTCCTGCCTGCTGACTCGGAACAATGCCTGGAAAGGGTTCCTGTCTCAGCTGACAGGCAGGCTTGAGGCCCAGCCAACACCCCCTGTGCAGGGCAGGCGCTGGGCTGAAGGGCACACCTGAGTGCTGGGGGAGGGGGGTTGGGTGCTCTACTTCCCCATGTTCCTACATGTCCACGGCCTTCACAGGTCACTCCTATGATCTCAAAAACCCATCCACGTGGGCTCTGTGTCCTATCACAGGTTGTGTATAAACAACCTTCTGTGACCTTCTAGTCTGGTGACTGACTAGGTCTTTTCAGAGTTTTCTTCTGCTCCATTTTGTTTTTCTAATCTGATATCAACATTTCACTCAAGATTAAGTGCTCAGACACAAGGATGTGAAAAGGAGCCCTCACCTTTGACACTTACTGAGCTCTGGTGTATTAATAATAATAATAAATTCCTTCTCATAATGTTCTTTACAAAAATTTCATCAAAGTAGGGGCTGAGAGTGTGGCTCCGTGGTAGAGCGCTGGCCTAGCATGCACAAGGCCCTGGCTTCCATCCCCAGCACAAAAATCAATAAATAATAAATACAAGAAAATACTCCTCTTCACATTGGCTCTCACCTTAATGGTCTGCACAGGTCTCAGTCCCCTTGTATGAAACTGCTGTTATTTGGCCCATTCGTAAAACAGTGTCACAGCATTCACCCTGGTCCTAAACAGGACAGTAATGAAGACCAGGGGGCAGTGGCAGGGCACGATCTGTTATAACCAGGCAGATCACTCCGAGCCACACTGACCCACACAATGCAAAGAGAATCTCCCATGCTGTCCTCACCCCAGCAGAGTAGGGGTGCTCAGGGGAGAAGCGTCAGTGCTAAGGTGTCAGTGGGGATAGAGGTGGCCCGGTAGGAAGATTGTGAAGAATCCATAGATATCACTCAGAGATGAGTTGAGTGACCTAGTCTCAGTGCCACTGAACACTCCAGTCCCCCAACCCCAGAGGAACCACCCCCAGGGGGCTTTAGAAGGGGGCCAGGCTCAGCCTATTAGCACATCTCAGCAGGGGCCTGGGGCAACCTTGTGAAGAGCAGTGTTGGTCAGAAGTGCCCAGAGGAGGGCTGGGCTGTGGCTCAGTTGGAGAGCACGTACTTTGCATGTGTGAGGCCCTGGGTTTGATTCTCAACACTGTATACAAATAAAGGAATAAAATAAAGGTCCATCCAGAACTAAAAAAAGAAGAAGAAGTGCCCAAAGGATGTTCCTCTGACCCATGAGGCCAACAGATCTATGGTTCTAAGAACTTGGACTTGGGGGCTGGGGTTGTGGCTCAGCAGTAGAACACTCACCTAGCACATGCGGGGCCCTGGGTTCGATCCTCAGCACCACATAAAACTAAATAAACAAAAGGATTGTATCCAACTACATTTAAAAAAAAAAAAAAAAAAGGAACTTGGACTTGGGATTTGCTTCATAATGAGCAAGTCTGCGACTTTCAGCACAAAACTGATCTGAGCTTAAAGGGTGACTTTGGATGTGACAGCACCTGGAGTGTCATCTGATTTCTCCCAGGATATCTAGGACTGTGGTTGGACCTCCCTTCCCATTGGACCCACCCTGCCGTATCCCACTAGAGCTGAACACTGAGCCTGAGCCCAGCAGTGACCTGCCAGCACTTAGGCCTCCAGTGAGAACTCTCTGCTGTCATTCAGAAGCCTGTCCAGCCAGCCCCAGGAGCACTGTGCAGCCCCGCCTCTTGCTGAGGCATAGCCTACCTGCCGCAGCGCCTCCATCTCCTCGCTGGCCGCCTTCTTCTCAGATGTGCTGCTCTTGAGCTTGGACTCAGCCAGCTCCACCTCGGTCTGCAGCTTATCCAGCTCAGAGATGACCTGGTCACGCTCGCTCATGATGAGCTTATACTCGCTGTACACTGCATCCCGCTCCTCCTTGTACTTCTCGGACTCCTTCGCGGTTTTGACCTGCGTGGTCCTCAGCTCCGTCAGCTCTGACTGGAGCAGCTCCATCTCCCACTGCAGGTCCTTGTTCTGGGCCGTGGCCTTGTTCAGCTCATGGTGAATGGCCTCGAACCTGGGGGAGGAAGGCGGCGGGATGTGGGAGGGGCGGCGCCTGCCTGGTCAGCTGTCTGGCTGCTCTTCTACCTCCCGCCAGCTCCACTGTGCTGAACAGTCAAGCATGAAGTTTGGGGTGAGGTCATTCTCTGCACCCCAAGGGAGAATGGTCACAGAGCACCAGTGCTGTGGGCCTGGAATTTTTACAAATGCCAGAAGTTGAACTGAGGACAACGCACCCCCTGCTCTACTAGAAATAACTGCATATTCCTTCTACGTCAAACCACTTTATTTTGAAAAAAAAACAAAAAAAACAATGTCAGAATCTCAACAGAGGACACAGAAAAGCCTTAATGATGATTTGCTGCAACCTCCTCATTTTACAGACAGGGATGGTATGGCCTGGCACTGTGAGCAAGGGACCAAGGTCACGAGGTTAGCTCGGTCTGCCTAGGCCAGGTTGCACCTTCCACACGGACAGGCAACCTGAGAGTCAGAGTTGCTGCTCTAGAGTAGCATGTCCCAAAATGTGTTCTTAGAGAACAGTAATCCTGCAAGGGGCTCCATCACAAACCACCTATGTGGGTTCCCTGATGGCCTCTACATCTTGGTCCTCTCTGGGACAAATCAAAGCTCTGGCAAGTCCTGCAGCAGGGAAATCCATCTGGGCTCAATCCAGCAATTCCCCAACCTATTTATACCCAGAGAACACCTTTCAAGAAATGCTCCCGAGAGCTCGAGTTCTACAGGAATGCACTTAAAGCAATACCGTCAGAGGGAGGGGATCACATCTCTGAAGATGATATTCCTTAATAAAAAATGAAAATTGTAGGAGACACGGTGCCTGAAAACTGACAGGAGGAGAGGGTTGTGGGGAGACCTAAGAGACAGAATGCTCAGAACACAATGGGTTGCTCAGATGGGAGAAAGAAGATACAACTCCCGAGACACATTAAGTGTCAAAAAAAGTTTCCCAGACAGAAATACCTGTTGATTGACAAGCACTACAGCCTGCGCCGCCTTCCCCCGGCTGCGGCTGGGAGTCTGGCAGAGAAGACGCATCTGGCTCTTAGGCCGCTCTCCTCCCTACCGCCCTCTGCCAGGGTCCTACCTCCTCAGGGACAGGGCGCACTGGTGCTGCAGCTGGATGGCCGTGTCCCTCTGCTGGGTCAGCATTTCCGTCTGCTTCAGCAGGCGCTGGTTCTCCTCGCCCAGCTGCTCCAGGCGGCTCAGGTCTGAGTTGTGGATGGCAACCTTCTCGCTGTACCGTTTCCGCAGGGCATCGTAGTCCTTCTTGACCCCCTCCAGCTTGTCCATGGCCGTGTCGTACAGCTTGTTGAGGATCTCTGATGACCCGTTGTGCTTCAGTACCTGGCCACAGGGAGTTATGCTCACAAGAGGCGGGGGGCGGGGTGGACAGGACAGACCTCCTCCCTGGTGACAAGGCGTGGGACGGGCCTCCGGGAGTCCCAGAGGTGTCTGGTCCTACGAGGTGTCTGGTCCTACGTGCCCTGCAGTCGCACTGGGCTGATTCATCCAGATTTGCTCATTCTCAAATATTTATTGTCATGCAGAGAAAAGTTAACGTGGCAGAGCCGGAGACGCTCCGCCTTGGACAGGCTCACAGCAAGGCTGACTCCTTGCTGGGTGCGTCCGGGAACCCACACCAGCAGCATCTCTCAACGCTGATATAAATCGTCCCCTACGTGATAAGAGTGGCCCGTGGTGCCCAGACTACACAAGCTGTGTGGCTTGTGCTACTTTCTCTGGGAGTCTAGAATCTTGGTACATGCTAGGCAGTGGGCATCCTGGTGACCAGCTCCCAGTGAAAAGCCCAGGCACTAGGTGTCCAGCAGATGGCCCCAGAAGCCCCATTGGACGTGGGCTGTCACGACTCTGTGCTGGAGGGGTCGGGTGTGTCCAGTGTGACTGCCCTGGGGAGGACTCTTGGAAACCTGCACCTGGCTGCCTCCGGACTTTGCCCCACGTAGCTCTTCCTCCCTTTGCTGATTTGGCTTTACGTCCCACGGTTGTGAATTTTTACCACCACGATTACACACTGGACCTTGTGAGTTCTCCCAGCACATTGCAGAATCCAGAGGTGGTGCTGGGGACTCCTGAAAACAACACCTAAAGTGTCTAGTATTGTTCTAAGTGCTGGTGACACCAGGCAGGGTGGAAAGAGACTGTGCTCCATGGACCTTTGATCCTAATAGGAGGATACAGGCACACAGATCAAATCAATTGACCTCAGAGCATGAGAAAGGACATCAAATAAAATAAAAATAAAATAGGATAACAGGCTGAAGAGACTGAGCAGCAGAGTGGAAGGCTAAGGTCTAGGGATGCCTCTCTAAAAGGGTGACATCTGTCTGGATACAAAATGAAGAGCGGCCAAGAGCACACCTGGCAGCTGGGAGAGTAGATACAAAGGCCCTGGGGCAGAACCAGCAAATGTGTGCTAAGAACAGCAAAAAGGAATAGGTAGTATAGCTGTAGCCACCCAGTTCACAGAGCCTTGGAAAAGAGCCCACAATGAGGATCATGGCCTGAAAGAAACAGGAAGCCATGGAGAATTTTGAAGCACCCTACTCTGAATTACAGAAGCTAAAGTTCACTCGGGATGCTATTCAAGAGCAGGGGGAGATGAGTTAAAAAGCTGTGAGGGGGGCCTGCCGACTTCTGCTGAAATCCTCAGGGGACCTGAGCCCTTGGTGAGTCACCAACTTGAGGGTTTCAGTTTCCTTATTTCTCAAATGACAGGAGAGAACCGGAAAGGCTTGCTTAGTGCCTGCAGCTCAGCAGCCTGGGATCACCTGGCTCACTGCGCGTGGGCTGAGTTATCACAAGATCTTTGCAGCCCAGAGAACCGGGACCAGAGAGCATGGAATATTCCTTCAGAGGCAGAGTCGGCCTCAAAAACACAAGTACCTCGAAACAGAAAAGCGCATGTTGTTTAAAAATCAGAATCACCCAGATAGGGAAGGAGCTCGCTCCCCTAAGACCTAGGATCAGACCCCAGGACCGCAGCCGGTCAGAGGCGAAGTCCGGTTCAGGCACCGGTTCATTCTTGTGCCTTGCTTGTCTTTATTTATTTTTTAAGTAGAACTCTTCCCTTCAAAGGAAGTCTTACGAGGTTGCCGAAATACAAAACTCATTTTAAAAAGTGGCTGATGAGGGGCTGGGGTTGTGGCTCTGCGGTAGAGCGCTTGCCTAGCACATGCGAGGCCCTGGGTTCAAGACTCAGCACTACAAAAAAGGAAATAAATAAAGTATTGTGTCCAAATACAACTAAAAAATAATTTTTTTTTTTTTTAAAAAGTGGCAAGTAGGTTCCTCAGCAGTTAAGACCTCCATTGTTCTATTAAAAAGTTTCCCTGTGGCAAAAGAGGAATACACCCCAAGACACGGATGGAAAACCAGGTGCTGAGCCCCACACTGTCCTCTAACATCTTCCTTTAGGGAAAAAAAAAAAAAAAATCTTCCACACGTAGAGAAGAGGATAGCTAATAATGTAACAAATGTTATATACCCAACTGTTTAATCTTAATATCATACTGCGCCCCAAACTGTTTACAGAGAAGTAGACCATTACAGAGGTTGCTAAAGCTCCCAGCACACCTCTCTGGCCTAGTTTCCCATTTATCCCATCCCCACCAGAAGGACTCGCTCCCTCCCCCAGCCTATTGCTGACCACCTTCGTGCACAATGCGACACTACCACCAAGGCAGGAGCCTCTCCGTGGTTTCATGCCACTGGAGGTGATTTTTTTGCATGATTTCTTTCTTTCTTTTTTTTGGTGCTGGGGATTGAACCCAGGGCCTTGCGCATGCGAGGCAAGCACTCTACCAACTGAGCTATATCCCCAGCCCCCCAGGTGCTTTTTATTCACTGCTGATTTTGAGATTCAGTCAAGTAGACGCAAGTAGCACTTCATTGTGTGAATATGTCACACTCCTCCTTCTGATCCAGAGATGGTCACACTGTCTCCACATATTTGCTAATATTAATAATACTGTCCTTAGGCTGGGCACAGTGGAGAACACTTGTAATCCCAGTAGCTCAGGAGACTGAGGCAGGAGGATTCTGAGTTCAAAGCCAACCTCAGCAAAAGTGAGGCACTAAGCAACTCAGTGAGACCGTGTCTCTGAATTAATACAAGATAGGGCTAGGGATGGGGCTCAGTGGTCAAGTGCCCCTGAGTTCAATGCCTAGTACCCCCAAAAAACAGGGTTGCACACACATCTCCTTTTCTCTAGGAGCAGAGTGGCTAAGTCTTGGGATATGGATTTTCCACACTTACTGGACAGCACCAAATTGCTCTGGCTATGCCAATTTACACCCCCACCAGCTGTGGGAGAAGCTCTGAGAGTGACTGACACCAGCACACCCTTGCCAAGGTACAGTACATTCAGATTTTTTTTCTTTTTATGTTATTGGTGGAAAAACACAACAACATAAAACTGACCCTCTTGCCCATGTGAAGCATTTCTAAGCGTGCAGTTCAGCAGTTTTATGTACATTCACTCTGTTGTGCAACCAATCTCCAGGACTTTTCCCATCTTGCAAAACTGAAACTCAGTACCCATTAAACAACTCCATGGTCCCCCTTCCCAGCCCCAGACAACCATCACTCCACTTTTTCTCTGTGAAGCTGACCACTTCAGACGCTTCCCATCTGTGGGATCAGACAGTATTTTGTCTTTTTGCGGCTGGCTTATTTCATGCAGCGTAATGTCTTCAAGGCTCACCCACGTTGGAACATGGGTTGGACCGCCTTCTTCTTCCTCAAAAATATTTCACTGTATATCCTGAAACACCACATTTTGTTTACCCATTCATTCCCCAATAGACACTTGGTTTGTCCTGCCACTCTTGGCTACTGTCAAATGGTGAGGTTTTTTAAAGTACTGCCAATCTCATAAACAAAAACATGCTCTCATTTTAAAACTCATAGCTTGGACTTGGAGCAACTTTCTTTATGTTTATGGATTATGCATCTTTCCTATGAATTATATGTTCCTATCCTTTGACTCCTGGCTTCGTTCCCTCCCTCTCTTGACCTTTCTCTCCCTCTCCTGTCTCTGGAGCTATTTTCAAATTCCAGGCACTAACCCTTTCCTATTTATCTGTAATACAAATGTCTCCAATATATGTCTTAAGTTGGCTGGCAGGGTCTTTTGTTGTGCCCCAGTTACACATTTTAATATGCCAAGATCTATTAGTTTTATGTGTTGGTCGTTTAACAAATTCTTCCTACCTTGAAGTCATAAAGGGATTCTCCAGTGTTATTTCTAAAAGGTAGTCAAGTTTTATTTTTCCCATTTAAATCTTTAAACTACTTGGAATATATTTCTGGGTGTGGTGTGAGATGAAGATTATCCTTTTCCATCAATCACCTGAGCAACGAGAACTGGGCCCAAAGCACCAGACAAAGTGCCTGGAATCTGTCCTGGTGCAGATAGTGTGATCTGGAGGACACCAAGGGCCTCACCCGACAGTGCCCTCTACCTAGAGTTGAGAAAACAGGGGCTACCTAAGTCACTCAGGGTGGAGGGAGAGCTCTCCAGACATCTGTCAATCACCAAGAACTCCCATTCACGTCTGAAAAGGTCGGCCTCCACACGGGGTTGCCCTTATTTGTGAACAATACCTCAAAAATGCCGGCTAAAAACCAACTTCAGATGCTTTACACTCTACACAGCCCCTAAGCCAGGTAAGGACCCTCACTGGCTGGGAGGGGGTCTGGTTTACTGCAGAACAAAGAACCTGCTGCCATTGTCGGAGTGTCCCACCAGGTGGCAGTCTTGGGTGGACAGCCCGATGCCTTCCTACAGTTGTACCAAGCTTTAGTAAGAAACTAATTTTTAAGGTGGCCTTGACAGGAGGCAGAGCAGAGGCCTCCTTCTGAGCTCAGCAGGAGCCAACTTTCCCAGGACAGAGTAGGCCATGGAGTCTATAACCAGGGCAGGAAAATGGTTCCCCAAATGCCCTCCCCTTGAGGAGCTCATGACAATCCAGAGACAATTCAGGGCAGCCAGGATGTGCCACAAATTCCTAGTGAGACAGGCAGGTCAGGGAAATCCCAGAGCAGAACCAGGAATCCTTTCTGATAGTTAACCTAGCAATGTGGAGGGATCCTAGGGTCAGAAGAGACCTCCAGGGAGCCATCAGGCCCTGGCCTGTTTCCACCACCATCACCTCCAACCTCAATGGGCCACACAGGTGTAAACTCTGCATGAGGACATCCTGCATACTCAGAGGGGAATTCCACCTCTCTGAGCCCCTCTACCTCCGACTCTCACTGCCGCCCAGGAGTCAGAGACTCATCCCTCCCACAGCACAGCAGCCAGACATTCAAGGAGGCTCACAGACACTGCCTCCCCCCAAACGTTCCTCAACTTCTCTTACAAGCAGAGCTCAGAATCATGCCTGGGCTGTCCTACACGGCCTCGGAAGAAACATGGGAGATTGTGGCCACAGTTGACTCAGAAGAAGTGAAAAACAGTCCAATTAGTCTACAGTTTTTCCTTTTCGTCTTTTTTCTTTATGTTCTCAGTAAACAGTTCCACACACAGGCATGCACATGCACAGATGCACACACAGCTCCGGTCAAATGTCTAGCTCCCCAGCTAGAGATGATGGAAGAGAACACCTGGGATACTTGAAAAGGAAAGTCAACTTTCGTGAATTAATTAGGAAAGAGAAAAGAACATTTTATTTTTTAGCCTATTTATTTTTTATTTTTGGTACAAGGATTGAACCTGGGGGGGTGCTTACCATTGAGCTACATCTCCAGCCCTTTTTTTATTTTTTGAGACAGGGTCTCACTGAATTGCCTAGGGCCTTGCTAAGTTGCTGAGGCTGGCTTTGAATTTGTGATCCTCCTGCCTCAGCCTCCTGAGCTGATGGGATTACAGGCATGCACAACCCTGTCTGGCTTTAGCTTATTTGTTTGTCTATTTATTTATTTTGGTGCCAAACTTTTAGGTGCTTTACCATGGAGCTACATCTCCAGACCTTTTATTTTTATTTATTTGCAGTACTGAGGATTGAACTTGGGGACTTTCTACCACTGAGTTACTACTCCCCCAGCCCTTTTTGTTTTTATTCTATTTTTATTTTGTTGTTTGTGTTGTTTCGTGTTTTCCTGAAAGTTGCCTTTAAAATTTTTTGTTTTAACCTCATAATGTATCATGGATTTTCTTAATTTTTCTGAAGGTCTCATCAAGTGGCTGAAGCTGACCTTAAACTTGCAATCTTCTTGCCTTAGCCTTCCAAGTCTCTGGGATTACAGATGTGGGCCACCACACCCGGCAAAAAAAAAAAAAAAAATACATTTTAAAGGTAGAGAAAGGAGGAAGAGAGAGCAAACTCTTGAGACCTTTTAAGTTTCCCAAATAAATCAGCAGGACCTATGAAAAGGAAAATGTGCATTGCCTTGAACCCAGTAATTTTAGAATTACTAAGAATCATATTGAAAACATAAATACTAAAGAGCATAAAGATAGACGTATGTGTGACCTGTAATCCAGCTGAGTGGGAGATCAAGATAGGAGGATTGCGAGTTGAAGCCAGCCTAGGCAACTTAACAAGACCTTGTCTCAAAAAATAAAAAGGGCTGAAGGTGTAGCTCAGTGGTAAAGCAGTTGTCTAACATGTGAGAGACCTCGATTTGATCCCCAATTAAAAAAACAAACAAACAAAAAAAAAAAAAACAAGTATATGTGACCTCTTAAAAACTGTTTGTAATAAGGAAAAAGTCTTGACAATCAAAATGCTCCATACACAACGCAGAACAGGGGTCAGACATTACTGACAACGAAACAGAAATGCCCTGTTGGATGTTCAATGTCACAAAAAATTTAAGAAAATCCATGATACATTATAAGGTTAAAACAAAAAAAAATTTAAAGGCAATTTTCAGGAAATAAAACTTTATATATGTGTTAAAACACGAAAAAACAACAAACAACAAAAACAAACAAAAAACTAGTGTCCACAAGGATATTTCCAAAGGGGTTCACGTAGAGGTTGGTCATTTCTAGAGTAAGACTGAGGTGCGGGAAGTACCTTTATTATTGTTTGAAGGTTTTTTTTTTTCTTTTTCTTTTCTAACCAAAGAATATGCATCATTTTAGTAAAGAAAGAATGATACAAATCCTCCTCCCCTTTGCTTCGCCAGCCAGGGCCTGTCACCCTCCACCCAGGATCTCCTGGGCATGCCTGAGGAAGCCTGGAAGAATCCAAGATGGCGCATTCTAACAGATGAACAGGCCCCTCCCCTCGCACATACACACACAGAACAAAGCACCTATCTGCTGCTCTCAAGTGGGAGAGGGGCCCAGGCCCAGGCCCTGGCCCAGGGCTGCCTCATTTCCTCTGAGATAAATCATGCAGAGGACTAGGAGGCCCCACAAATCCCTCAAGCAAACATGCAAGTCAAATAGCACCATTTACCCTGCAAGGGCCTCTTCAAGTTTACAAGGCGTAGGAGGAACCAGGCAACAAAACCAGCCTTGTCCAGGGAGGCCAACCTTTGCCCTCAGGCCCAGTGGGGAGCAAGCTGAGGCCATCTCTGTCCCCTGCTTCCTCTGCCACTGGCCTACCCTCCACCTGGTAACTCCAAAGCTAGGCACCTACTCCAGAGCCTGACAGCTCAAAACCCCATCCCTCCCTCCCAAGCCTCCCCTCCTAGTGGGGCCTGCAGGTGGCACTTGCTGAAGATCATCAATCTGGCTGACATGGAGGAACTCAACAACCAGGACTCATCCAGAGACCTACCCACAAAGGATTGCAGGAAATGGAATGCGGGGTGGGGAGAAAAACCCTCCCACAACAGTTGTTGGGTGAATATGAAAGGGGAAGAGAGGAGAGGGATGGGGAAGGGATGACTGCACTCTGAATGTATGTAAAAAGCGTGTTGAAGCCGGGTGCGGTGGCGCACACCTATAATCCCAGCAACTCGGGAGGTTGATCCCAAGGAGGAGGATCCCGAGTTCAAAGTCAGCCTCCATGAGACCGTCTCTGATAAAATATAAAATAGGGCTGGGGATGTGGCTTAGTGTTTAAGCACACCTGGGTTTAATCCCTGGTTAAAAAAAAAAAGCATATTGGTGCTTAGGAAGCAAGAGAATGGGAAATAAAAATTAAAGAAAACATTCTTTTTAAAGAGAAGGTGGCAACTACTCTCAGCCTTCTTTGTCTTTTACATTATCACACATTCTCTCTTTTTTAGGGGTACAACTCAGCAGCCATCCTATGTGCCCAGGGATATGAATCTTCAAGGTTTCCACTAATTCCAGAGCATTTCCACCATCCCCAAAGAAACCCGTCCCATTGGCATTCACTCCCCATCCTCCTCCCCCATCCCGTCCCAAGACAATCACAAATCTCCCACCTCTCAGGACTTCCCTGTGCTGGACGTCCCCTATGCCTGAAATCACAACACGTGGTACTTTGGGACTGTTTCCTTTTATTGCTACTGTCGTTTGGATCTGAAATGTCCCCCAAAGGCCCATTTGTTATTAAAAGGGTTGGTCTCCAGGCTGTGGTGCCACTGAGAGGTGGTGGAACCATTGGAAAGTGGGGCCTGAGAGGAGGATGTAAGGTCACGGGGACATGACCTCAAGGGGACATTAGGAACCCAGCCCCTCCTCCCTCTCTGCTTCCTGGCTGCCGTGGCATGAGCCATGTCTTTTACCATGTGCTCCCACCACAATGTACTGCTTTGCCACAAGTCCAAAAGCAATAGGGCCAAGCAACTGTGGACCAAAACCTCCTGAGCAAAAATAAACCTTGCCTCCAAATGAGCTGATTATCTCAGATATTGGTTTCAGTAACAGAATAACATTAATAACATTTGGCATGTTTTCAAGGTTCACCCACATTATCACATATATTATTTTTATGCTAAATAATATTCCATTGAGGAGATATACCACATTTTACTTATTCATTCATAAGTGGGTGGCCATTTGGGTTGTTTTCACTTTGGGGCTGCTTTACAAACATCCTGGTTTCTGTGTGGACTATATGTTCAGTTCTCTTGGGCATACACTTAGGAATGGATCATGTGGTAACTTGTTTTTTTTTGAGGAATTGCTACACCATTTTCACAGTGACTATACCATTTGACATTCCGGCCAGTAATGTACAAAGGTTCCAGCTTCTCCACATTCTCAATGAGGCAGATTTTAATCCAGACTAGGCAAGTCCAGAATAATAACAATAACGAGGGCAACCTGTTGAGTGTTGAATGCACAGGCACGCGGTGCCAGTTAGGATATGTGGTATCATTCTGTCTCCAGACATCACACGAGACCAGTTCTGCTGCACTGAGAAAGCCCCACTCTCACATATCCTAGCATGGCCGCGGAACTTCCCCTGGATTAAGAGCCACAAACACATTTGCAATTATGAATCTCTCAAGAGTGAATCCAAACTAAGCCCCAAGGCAAAGGTTAACTGAGCCAAGTTTATACTGGAAGAGAGGGTAAAGAAAACCAGCAGGCAGTAGGTGAGGGAACAGAGCAGGGTACAGGTGAAGACAAGGAAGGGCCACCCACCTCTCTGGTGGGCAGTCACCACCCATGCAGGGAAGACCCTGAGTCTTCAGCTGGCTGTTCGGTCCCTTGGGCACCTTGATTCACCACCGTAACTAACTCCCTCTTCATTTGCCTCAGAACACTCAAAAGAATTTCTTTGAAGGTGAATGTTTTTTGCCTCTAAAAAAACCCCTGAAAGTCTTGGGAAGCTCTGTGGACATCCAGGAGGGAGGTCTCCTGAGGAGGGTGGGGATTCAGGTGGTACAGACTAGAACTGGAGCAGGCTCTCTCCTTCGTGTCTATCTCATTTCATTCTTACAGCAATGCTCCAAAAGCACCCTTCACACACCTCCTGAACCCTAAACGGACAGGGAAGACGGTGAAATCCTGCAGTCCCCTCTCTGAGGCCGCACCACAGGTGGAGGCAGTGGAGTCTCCCAGGATCTGCATGGCTCTTGGCCCCAGAGTGGACTCCTGCTGCCCTAGCCTACATTTATTTCCCCTTCAGGAATTTTTTTTCCATGACCAAGACTCCCACAGGCAGGCTTACAGGTAGATATCCCTGCCCAGGTTCTAGGCTGGACCAACATAACCAATTCCCTCAATCCAGAACTCATGAAAAAGATTACTAACAGCTCCAAGTACATCTCTCTCGTGTCCCTAACTGATTCTGCTCTGAGTACACCACCAACGACCTCAGTAAATACCAGAGAAAGAAAATAAATGATGGAAGCAAATTTTTCAATAGAATAGAATTCATAATGGAAAATCCTGAAATAGCCCAAGGGTCAGCCAATAGGTGAATGGTTAAATCAATTACAGTGCTTTTATGTAACTCAGTGCTTTGCAAAACAATGAAGTAGAATCTTTACTAAGACAAAATGACAAACATGATGTATTAAGCAAAAAAAAAAAATGTTAGCAACAAAATGTACTATATGATTCATTTTGTGAAATTAATAAGATACAAAAGGGCTCTAAGGTACAGATAAAAATCTCAACTTCACCCTGGCAGTACACTCACCATAGTGATTTCTGCAAAATGAGACTAATGAAGCCTACTTATTTTTTAAATTTCTGTACTGTTTTGTTTTTTGTTGCAAAATACATATTAATCTTGCAAAAATTGAAAAAATAAAAATGAAAAGAAAACCATGTCCTTTTTTCTTTCTGAATGATTTAACCTTAAAGCCAATAGTGAGACAGGAAGCAAGGAGGGTGGGGGAAGGATGCCTGCTATCAGGGGCTGGGGTGGGGGGTTCTTGTTGAGTCATGTACTGGTGGGAGGAAAGTGTGGGGTATGAGGACCTATGAAGGGCAAGAAGAAATTGGTATGGGGAAGACTGCAGAGGGGATGGGTGGTGGGTTCATAAAGGGGGACTGATCATGTAAGTAAATAGATGAAGAATAATAGGAACCATGGGCTAGGGTTGTGGCTCAGTGCCAGAGTGCTTGCCTCGCACTTGTGAGGCGCTGGGTTCAATCCTCAGCACCATATAAAAATAAATAAACAAAATAAAGATATTGTGTCCATCTATAACAAACAAACAAAAAAGTTACAAAAGAATAATAGGAACCAGCCAGGCATGGTGGCACATGCCTGTAATCCCAGGGGCTCGGGAGGCTAAGACAGGAGGATCACAAGGTTCAAGGCCAGCCTCAGCAACTCAGCAAGGCTCTAAGCAATTTAGCAATACCCTGTCTCAAAATAAAAAATAAAAAGGGCTGGGGATGTGGCTCAGTGGTTAAGTGCCCTTGGGTTCAATCTCCAGCACGCATGCACAAGCACACAAGCATGCGCGCACACACACAAAGAATAATAGGAATCAGGTTTCCCAGTGTTGTTTTAACGGGGAGTTACAAAACTGAAAGGAAGACAACTAGAAAGAACATGGATGACAAAAGTGGAAGTGTCGGTATGAACTCATGTTTTTGTTGTTGTTTGTGGTACTGGGATTGAACGAGGAGTGTTCTGCAGCTCAGCTACAACCTCGGCCCTTTTTGGAGACAGGGTCTCACTAACTTGCACAGGCAATTTGTGAGCCTCCTGCCTCAACCTCTTGAGTTGCTGGGATTTCAGGGAAGCAACCACTGTGTCTGACTCCTAGTTCTCAAAAATACATATCTAGATACAGAAATATAGATGTGAACTGTGTGGGAACTTGGTTCTTCCCTACCTCTGTCCTCTGTAAGGGTCTGCAGCAGTGATACTCCAATAGCTACAAGCATCCCCAGCTCTCACATCTTGCTTCCTAATACTATTCTCCATTAAAAGGAATAAGAACTCCCTGGAGAAATAAATGACTGGTACCAGGGTCCAGGGCAAGGAAACTATAAAATGAGCCTGGAATACCTCTTTTGCACAGAGCAAGAAAGTACTAAAAGAACGAGGGGGCATATTGAAAGAATGGAAAAGCAAGCTTTTCTTTTTATTTGTTTATTTAATTTAAATTTTAAGTGTGTGTGTGTGTGTGTGCATGAGTAGCATGCTGGGGATCAAACCTAGGATCTCGCACATGCTAAGCAAGCACCCTACCCCTGAACTACATCCCCAGCCTGAGAAGCAGCTTTTAGAAGCTATCCCTAGCCACAATGGATTATAATCCACTAAGTGAAATATACTGAGGTCCATGTCGAAGGAAACAGAGACGCTAGAAAGAAGGGAGGAAGGGAAGGAAGAACAAAAGAAAGCCCTCTGCTGTGGAGAAGCCTGGAAGAGATGCCAACTTAATCAAAGAGAACGCCATCAGTGGCAGGTCTAAACAAACTAAGTCCCCATCAAGAGAATGCAATGAGAAGCCCACATCATCGTCTCTTGGGTATTCCCATTAAAAAGGCAGAGACTGAATCAAATCGAGAGGATCAGACAGATCCAAGTGGAGGGGCATCCTACAAAATAACCAGCCTATAACCTTTAATAGCATCAAGGTCATGAAGGTCTAGAAAGGTCTGAGAAACTGTTCCGAATGGAAGGAGAGCAAAGAGATGTGACAGCTATGGGCAATGCTTTATTCTAACTGGATCCTTTTCCTTTAAAAGACACTCTTGAGACTGGCAAAGCTCCATGGGGTCTGACAAACTGGATGGCAATCGTGCGTCAACATTAATGTTTGCATTTCTGTGGTATTGGAGAATATCCTTGTTTTAAGAAATACAGGAGTGCATCTGGGTGTGATGAGGCAGAAAGTTGGCAAATTACTCTTGAATGATAAGGCAGTGGGGGGAACCCCGTATTAGACTTCCAAATTGTCTACAACTTTATAGCAGTTTTGCATTTAAAAATTCTTAATTGTAAATGAAAAGAAAGCAATAAAGGTAACATTATGCTAAATGAACAGAAAAATTTTGGTTGTTACACAAGCTTACCCAAGACTCCCAGAAATGCTCTCTGCTGGGGAGTCATTCTCTCCTTGGTTAGATTACCACAGTGCTTAGAGGAACCATCTCTCCTTGGAAATTTCTCCCAATACCAAGTCCCCCACCATCCTCAGACAGAGCCAGTAAGCAGTGGAGCTATTCTAGATTGCAAGCCACAGGAGGGAAGCGAAACTCGGCCTATGTCACTCACAGAAGCCAGTGCTCTGACTCGGCCACTGCTCATACCTCTGTCCATGTGAACCACAAGCTGGCCAAGGCCAAAGAAAAGACCATCTAGGAATGCAGGGAGCATCAAGAGCAAGAGACCACACTCCCACCCAAAAGCCAAAGTGAGGACTGCTCCACTGCTCACTTGCACAGGGCTCTAACATTTCCAAACTTCTTTGCATCTATAATCTGACAAAATCCGCACTAGGAAATAAGCTACAGATTCCCATGCCTCTGCTACCTGCCCCCTTGTGTGGCATTCCAAACTGCCCACCCTCCTTGGTAGCCCCTGCAACATTCACAACGCTATGCAATATGTGTGGTTAACACTGGTCTCCCTCCTGGGCTGCAGCTTCCGGGAGAACGGGGGCCAAGTGTTCACCAACATCCCGGAGTCTCCCACACGGCAGACTTCCCAGGAGTATTTGCTGAATGATCATACGAATGAAAAACTGGATGAATGGGTGAGTGGGTAGGTGGGAGGACAGGGGGATGGCTGACTTAGTCCGCCCCCAGCCGCCCAGCCCTACCTGCTGCTGCTGCGCCCGGAGGTCTCCGATCTCCTTCTGGTCCTCCTCATGGAGCCGCTTCATGTCTTCCCAGGACTGCTGCAGTAGGTTCCGCTCCCGCAGCAGCTGCCCGTTCTCCCGCCTCAGCATGTCCACATCATCCTTCAGCTGAGTCTGGTCACTCAGGAGCCGGCTGTGGAGTGTGCTGAACCCCCACCCACACACAGTGAGTCCCAACCAGACTCTAGCACCCCATCTCCAGGCATTGCCAGTCCCTCCAGCACCCAAGTCCCCAGTAAAGATCTCAGACAGGAGCCCCCGGCAGCAGGGCCAGCAGCACTCAAGACACAGGCCAGAAAGTTGGCAAATTACTCTTGAATGATAAGACGGTGGGAGGAACCCTGGGCCAAAGCCTGTGAACATCCAAATTCCAAAAAGACTCAAACCACTTTTTTAAAACCTGGCATGAAAACGGGCTCATGTATCACAGGGAAAGGACACAAGTCCCCACCTGGCACAGACCTGGTTCCTACAGGTACTGGGACCTCAGAAAACATCAGAAGGCAAATCCCTACAAGGGGGCCAGAAGACCCAAGGAGAGATGCCTGTCCCACAGGTACAAGGTGCAGGAAGGCCCCTGGACAGAGTCCCAGAGATCTGCCCGACCCCCCGCCTCACGTTCACATGGCTCTGCAGCTGGCAGCAGATGACGGAAAGGGTTGACATTCTCCCTCTACCCTTAGGAAAATGGAAACCCAAAGGCACAATTCCTCTTGCAGAGGCAGGAATACAACCAGAGCCCCTGGCACAGGTCCAGAGATAAAGAAGGGCAGAAAGCAGCTGTTCTGCGGGTGCCAGGCCCTGCCGCGCGGGCACACTTACTGGTAGAAGTCGGTCTCCTTGGCCACCTCCTCGCACCTCTTCAAGGCATTGGTGTGCTGGTTCTGGAGACTCTGCAGGTCCGACATGGCCCGCACACACTGGATCTTCAGCCTCTCGTAGTCAGGATTCAGTCTGTGGTAGGGCCTGGCCCCAAAGTAAACAGCCCGTGAACACAGGCCCCAAGAGTCACATTGACCTGGGGTCAGCACCCCCCACCTCCCTAGTGCTTGTTAAACTCAGCTAACCCAGCTCCCCAGACCAGCAGAAGCAGGATCCCTCAGATGAGAGTAGCCTTGACTGCCTGAACCTCTCTCTCTTGGAGAGCCAAGAAGTGGCTGCCTTGCTTTCTGGGAGGTTCTGGGAGTCTGGGTCTACCAGCAACCTGTGATGAAGTTTCTCCTGTCTTCAGAACAGTGATTCTCAATCTTGGGTACAGATCAAAACAACAATGACAAAACCTGTTACGTCAGCATCTCTGGAGGTGGGACCCAGACGTCGGAATTTTTTCTTCCCCCAATGCTAGGAGTTGAACCCAGAGCCTCACACATGCCAGGCAAGTGCTATACCATGGAGACATACACCCTGGCCCAAATTTCTTTTTAAATTCCCCCTGGGGGTTCCAACGTGCAATCAAGGTTGAGAACATTGACCAAGAACACTGGTTCTCAAAATGGGCCTCCCAGATTTACAGCTCTGGTATCACCCGGGAACTTGTCAGAAATGCAAATTCTCAGACCCAGTCGCAGACCTCCAGAATCACATGCTCCAGAGAGAGGGAAGGTTAACTAGCATAGTGTGCTTTAACCAGCCCTCCAGGGAAATTCTGTGCATGCTTAAGTTTTGAGAATCCCTTCCCTAGAGAGAAATCAGCAACCGTTTTTCAAAAAGGGCCAGATATCGAATTCTTTGTGCTTTGTGGGCTACAGAGTACCCTTCTAGCACAAAAGCAGTTGTGGACAATATGTAAATAAATGAGCATGGCTGTGTTTATTTGTGAAACAAGGGACTGCATTTGGCCTTGGGGCCACAGTGTACCCACTCGGGTTAGGATGTCCACGTTTTCTCTCATCTTGTCTTTGTGCCATCTGACTAAGGAGCATATCCTCCTAAAAACCACTTCAAGAATCAGGCTTTGCGGATCTGGGGTTGTGGCTCCGCAGTAGAGCACTCGCCTAGCATGTGTAAGGCCCTGGGTTCGATCCTCAAAACCACGTAAAAATAAATAAAGTTATTGTGTCCAACTACAACTAAAAATAAACATTAAAAAAAAAACAAAAACCAGGCTTTGCAGCCCTAACATATACCAGAAGCACAGACCCTTTCGTAATAGGAAGAAGTTAAATCAAACTGTTTACACCAATTCTCTGCCCTAAGACGCCCACCAGCATGGGAGCTAAAGGATAAATGGCTCTCCGTCCCTCCTCCATCAGGAAGTCCTCCTGGATCATGCAGGTACATAGACTCTCTGTGTCCCACTCAGCGGCTCTAGTATGTACCTCTGAATCCCAACCCAAAAAGCTAAGATCTCCTTCAAAATAATAAAGACCCCAAGTGGACTGAACCCTTCCTAAGACACAGGTGGCAGAGAACAGTTAATGTATTCACAAACCAAAGAATATTCCATTCAGCAACAAGGCAGGCTGGGGTCTTCTAGGAGACAGAGCAGGTACGTGTACACACACACACACACAGCCCACCTCTCAGATAAGCACTCCACTCCAAATGCCTGATGGGGACATACCACACACCGCCTTCTCCATCTCTAAGCTGTGTGACTCAGGCCACAGCCTGTTTTTTATCTGGAGGAAGCAGGACAAGCCTGTCTGCCCCCTCCCCTGCCATAGCCTCCAGGTTCTGCCTCTGGGGAGCACTTAGGGATGTGGGGTTTGGACACCCTGGCCTTGCAGCCTGGACCCTGAGAGCTAAGGGTAAGTGCGAGAGGGGACAGCACTGACGTCAGCACCCTAACCCCTGCCCGTGAGGCTGGGCAGGCGCAATTAATACCTCTTATCAAAGGTCGTCCCGTGGGTCGCAAAGGCCAGGCGTTTGCGCAGCTCATTCCTCTCGCGGGTCATCAGCCGCAGCTGAATGGACAGGTTCTCCACCTTCTCATTCGCCTGCCGGTCGGTGAGGAGGGGCGGCGGGGACGGCGCCTTCCCAGTGGTGCCTGTGGGCAGTTACACGAGTGAACTTGCACTTGGACAGTACTCAGGAGGTGCTGGCACTCTTCTGAGGTCATGGCTACTCACAGCCCCACGGGCTGGCTCCTGAGCGTCCCCCTTCACAGGAGAGAACACCAAGCACAGACAGCTGAGGCCAAGCTGCCTGGCCTTGGCTGGGGACACCCACCCTCTCCCCAGCCAGCTTTGACACCTCCAGGAGGAACCTCTGTGGCTCTGCCTGATCTAGAAATGCTAGCTATCCCCCAGCCCTGGGCAAGGCACAAAGGGCAGGACACACATCTCTGAGCCCTGAACAAAGACCTGAGGAGGAAGACACACTTGGAACCCAGCAAAGCTCCCAAGGAGCCGGGCAGCTGCCCCAAGGCCACGTCCCTGTCCTCCCCACTGCAGCAGAACACTTGGCTCAGCTTCCCAGCAGTCCCCCACCTCTGCTGGACCTGCCCTCACCAGTCTTGGAGCGCCGGCTTGGAGGGGGCTGCTGGCTCATGGCCGAGCTAGACGTGATGCTGCCCAGCCCGCACCATGCCCTCACTGCCTGTCCCCAGACCCTCATGCCTACTAAGGACAGACATCATCACCACCTCTGACAAAGTCAAATCCATCTCTAGAAAAAAAAACAACTCCTCAGATGTCCTGGAAAAGATGGATCCATGGCGCTTTATGGTCAGCACGGTGGGTACCTCCACCTGGTGCCTCGTCTAACCCTCGGAGACCTCGGGGAGGTCAGATGAGCTCACGGCAGCCCTCTCATGGGATCAGGGAGGCCAACTCACCCCAGCACGTGCAGAGGGAAGGAGGCACAGCTTCGCCCCTCCATACTGTCCTACTCACCCCCTCCTGCCGATCCTTGGAGGATGACAACTTGTGCAAACCAAGCGTCCCCCCCGGACAAGAGCCAGGGCTTGCTCCTTCAAGGAGTGCCAGGGAATCCAACAGCACAGGCGCCTCAAGCCCTGCGCCTGGCGCCAGCCGGGGTTTCAGGTGGTAGTGTCGGCCATCTGGTCTAGGACCCCCGAGTGCTCTTTACTTCAAAGCCACCACCACAACAGCCAGGATTCCCGTGCTGTAGGCCAGCCTCAGGGTCAGAGCGTTCTCAGGAAGTGGGCTGGGGGCCAGAGTTTCCCAGGAGTAGCTCTGCTCCTCGAAGCGGCTCTACTCACAGCTTCTGAAGCCTTCCCTCCCCTTTCTCCCGCGAGACTGGTCTCCTGCCCCCAGCAGCTCTGGAGGTGGGGCTGGCAAGGGCTCTGAATCTCCTGCTTCAGAGTCCCTGACTCCGACAGGTGAGGCTTCCTCTGGACACACCTGATGTCCCTTCTGGGCATGCCTACCACTTACCTGCTCGTCAATCTCAAGGGGAAATTACCCACGGAGGATCTACCAGCCCAAGACTGTGGGCTGAAAATACCAGAGGAGCACCCAGAAAAGCCGGTTCCAGAGCTCACAGTCATGCCCACCCACACAGCAGCAGCCAAAGAGGACATCTCAGGCATTAATTCAACCACTGCAACCACCCCACAGATGGAGCCATAGCAAGCTCCCCACCTTACAGGTGAAGAAATGAGGCCCAGCTAGGTTAGATAGTTGACAAATGCTCCCAATTAGCCAGGACAAGAGGAGAGACTGGGACTCCACATGCTACACCCCGCACCTCCCTACCTCCCTAACCACGTGCACCAACATCTTGAAGGATGGTCAGCCTGCGGTGCGAGACTGTGGGGAGCTCTGGGTTCTGGTCCCCACAGAGTCCTCCCTGAGCCCTAGACAGATGGTTATGGGTTAAATTATGGTCCCCAAAAGCTTTTTTTATATATTGTTAGTTGTTGATGGACCTTTTTTTTTTTTTAATATGTGGTACTGAAAATCAAACCCAGTGCCTCAACATGGTAAGCAAGCGCTCTACCACTGAGCCACAACCCCCGAGCCCACCAAAAGATATGTAAGCACTAATCCAGCAAATGTGAAGGGGAACGTTATTTGGAAATAGGGTCTTTTACAGATAAACAAGTTAAAATGAGGTCACATTGGAGCTAGGTGAGCCCCTAAACCAATAGGGCAAGTGTCCTTATTAGAAGGGAATATGTGCAGACAGACACGCACGCACACGTGCAAACACACACACACACATATACACACACACACACAGATGAGGACAATGCATCCAAAGTCAACACGCTGAGGACCAAGGGCAAACCACCAGGAGCTGGGGAAGGGCCTGGAACAGATGCTTCCCAGCACCTTCAGAGAGATGACCTGCCAACACTTTGATCCTAGACTTCTGTTCCCTAGAACTGTGAGACAGCGGCGTTCCTGTTGTTGAAACACCTGGTCTGGGGTGCTTTCTTATGTCAGCCCTGGCGAACTCTTGCAGACCAGACTGATGCTGGTACCTGTCGGCCCCTCTCAGCACACTCACCTCCTGTACCCCAATAGTCACTGCCCCCCCCCCAAGATCCAGGAGCCAAGGGACCACATCTGCCCTCGATCACACGTCCACCCCAGGCCCAGGAGAGAAGTTCAGGATGTGCATTGACAATGGGACATCATCCCTGGCCAGTTCTGGAATCTCAGGCATGAGACTCCCCCCGGGGTTAGTTTTCCCATCTCCCTAGAGTGGGAAAGTAAAACACCTGCACCAAATGACCTCTGTGAGCCCTTCCAGCCCAAAACCTCAGGACTCAGCACTACAAATGTACCCATCCATCACAGAGGGGACACCAGAGACCATCCCAGGGCTCAGCACAGGGAACGGGCCTGAGGTGCTGCAAGGCTGTGGGTGCCTTACAACCTTCCTGCTGGTACGTCCCTAGAGAACTGAAGGAGGGCCGGCCTCACTTTGCAGACTTCAGGAACCCAGGCTCAGGGAAATATCCAGTTAAGCATGGATTGGCTGTTCCTGTCCTCGGGGCACTCTGCCCTTCTTACAGAGGGAAGCCCCCAAAAGGGTCAGTCTCACAGAGAGTGGTCACGAAAGTACTATGAGGCCTTTGAAGTGTGTGACAGGTGCGGACAGGCTCATGAAGAAAGCAGATGCCCCATCAAAATGTAAAGGCAAAACATCCCCATGCCCACCCCTCCTAGAACCAGGGCTGGATTTTTGCTGCCAAGAGAGAATGTGAACAGCATCAACACAGATGATCCCACGAATGGTCTGCCAGCTTCCCCTGCCAGGAACCCTTCAGGGCTGTCCCGTTCACACGCAGAGCCCTGACCCACCTGCCATCCTGCAGGAAGGAGGGCATGGGCAGAGGTACTCACCCACACTGCTGAGGGAGCTGCTGCTCTCTGAGTCCGAGGGCATGATGGACAGGACACTGTAGGTGGAGCCTAGGGACAGAAGGGAGACCATTTGTTACGACTCCAAGGGGCCATTTGTCCATTCCCCAAGCACTGGCAGAGAAGCCCACCATCAGTCAACGTGAGGCCAGGAGCCAGCGCCAATCCAGGGCCTGTGGACCTGCAGTTGAGGGCAGAGGTACGGCTGGCAGGAGCTGGACTGGGGGGCTTCCAGCCAGCCTTCTGCCTCACCTTACCCCCCATGTGTCTGCTCCAGAAACTGATGGGCAGGGGAAACTGGAGTCCTCTTGTTGGGACACCTGGGGGAAAACTTAGTCAGGGGAGCACACTAGCCACAGTGGGTTGTGGGCTTTCCTCCAGAGCTTTGTCAACATGGCTGGCTTCCGTGCAGAGGGCAGCAGCATGCACTCAGCACCAGCCAACTCTACTCTTTCCCTGACTGTCCTGCTCGTATGTCCTCACTGCATGTAAGCTCAGTCCTGATTTAGTCAGTGTCGGCCTCTTAATAAAAGTTGCTCACTGGCAGCACAGCTCAGTGGCAGAGCATGCACTTAGCATGCCTGAGGCCTGGGTCAAATCTCTAGCACCAGAAACAAAAAAAGAAATCACTCAAAACATTATGAGCAATTACACTATCAGAGAGCCAAAGAGCAGTGCATGCTTTGGGTAGTTTTTTGTTTTGCTGTTGTTCATTCCAGGTGATTTGGTTTCAATTCCAGTATTTTCAAAACCCGATATGACCTGACTGGCATTAGGAAAAACCTCTGGATTAGCTCGGTTTCTGAGCCGGCCCTGCTCATGAACCAGAGGCTGGTGATACGGAGTGAATTGCTTCCGTCTTCCGGACTCTGTTCCCCAGTCTGTACGCTGGACAGGTTCAGTCCCATGGTTCACAATGCCCCGTCCCATCCCATTCCCACTGAGCAGTGCAAACAAAGAGTGAGCTTTACTCTTCAAGGCCGCAGCTAATGCAAAATTTAAAAAGAGGGCAAATCGGGGCCATCGGGAGACAAGACTGGGAGTCACAAAAAGATCAAGGGGCAGAGATGCAGGTCCCCCAAAACAATATCATGGGAGGAATAGGATGTCTTGTTCTTGGAACCAAAGAACCACACAATGAAGAAGGGTACCGACTGGCAGGGCGGGGAAGCCCGAGGTGGGATTTTGCAGGAAGGGCTTAATGCAATAAGTCTGAGGACTCTGGGCCAGAAGGCTACAAGAACTAACGAGATCTCAGGCTCCAGAAGCAGAAAAGCAAGTCCAGATTTAAGGAGTTCTCTTCCATCTCAACACACCCTCAGATGGGAAAGGGGTGAAGGGATGGGTCAAATAGGAAAGGAAGGCAGGAGGCTCCCCAGAGGAAGAGGCTCTGAGGCTGTGGACAGGAGAGACCCCCAGGGGACAGGGATACCTTGGGTGGAGGATGAGGACCATATATGAAGGGCAGAGATACAATCTTAATATAGAGGCATGCCAGTGAGCTCACAAGCATGCCCATCAGGAAGAGATGAAGGGGAAGAGAAAACCAGAAAAGAAGGGACTTTAGGAATGGCAAGGCCAGAGGCCAGGAAGGACAACCGCCTCGTTATCAAGCTTTCTGTGAATCTCTGAAGAACCTGAGGGTTTAGCATGGACTGCAGGGAACGGGAAGGTTCCCGCCTTCCTACAGTGCTGTCAGAGGGATTCAGCATGCTCTGCATGGTCTACGGAGCAGAGATGGGAACAGGGGTGAACCGTCTGCATGCTGGGCTGCCTCGAGATGGAAGGTCAGGAGGGAAGGCACAAGGCCAGCACTCACCTGGAACAGGTGTCCTAAGGGCCACGGCACCTCACGTGAAGGGAGATGGAACCAAAGTACCCCATCCACCCTAAAATTACCCACTAAATGGCCCTATTAAAAGCGAATAAGCCACATTCAGCCTTCTGTATTCCAAGCCCAACACACACCACTATTAACGGGTTTTTTAATTTTGTTTTTGTTTGCAATTCTGGGGATTGAACCCTGGGTGCTCTACCACTGAGCCACATCCTCAGCCCTTTTCATTTTAATTTTGAGACAGCGTTTGGCTAAGCTGAGGCTGGCCTCCACCTTGCAATCCTCCTGTCTCACCCTCCCAAGTTGCTGGGATTACAGGTGCTGGCCACCACACCTGGTTTTCCATGCTATTCAATTTACCATGCATTTAACACCTCTACGTTTTTGCTCTCAATTAAACAAGGAGATTCACAAATTTTTTGAATCATCTCTCTTTCCATACGATAAGCTCAACGCACTCCAGGCCACCCACAGTCACCAACAAGGAATAAGAGTCAAACACCATGTCTACTTTCCAACCTCAACTGTCATCTTTTAAATCTCCTTGCTCTCTGTGGGGGCAAGGAAGGCTGGCTGGCACCTTGGTGGGTTGTTTTCCAAAGATGCCTACTCGGGAAAGCAGGTACAAATAAACTCTCCCTCTCACACCTCCAGGAACCTCCGTCTCAGCTCAGCCCTGCCTGGGACGCAGGCGGCCAGAGCCCTGGTCCAAGCACTGCGGGAACGGAACGCTTTGCTCCTTTCTCGTTACTGGCACCGGCAGTGCCCCATCTTCCAGTAAGCCGCCCTCCTCTTCAGATCGTCTCTCTCCTCCCCATGGCCAGTTTCCACTGTTAATTACACTTGGCAGGCACCCTTTCTTCTCTCCACCCACCTCCCTCCCTAGCTGGGGGAGTCCACGGGCCAACCAATACATTCTGTTCCTCTTCCCTGTCCCCAAAGCCCGACGGGGCTCTGGGGCCTGACCTGGGGCAGCATGACATCTTTATCTGCATCTCTGGGCATCACCCCACCCAACCCCAGGCAGCTGGCAGGGTTCCCTGGGGCCAGTGGGGGTCGTGATTAACATTGGACAGGGTCCAGTTATCACAATGTTCCCAGAGCCTTGGACATCACAAAGGGGGAAAGGCCCAAAGATGACATTGTCTTGGTAATGCTTTGTCTCTGCAGCTGTTGTCTTAGGCCTGTGTGGTCAGAACCGTCTGGAAAAAGCAAAAGGAGAAACTCTCCCCCTCACCCCCTCCCCCCCCCCAGTCACGGATGTCCTTTCAAAGTCAGTGGCTTCACTTCCGTGGGGCTGAGGGGTGGATGTTGGGCGTCATCGACCTCTAGGGTTTCACAATCAGATTCAGAGGTCACCAGAAGTCCCTTCGCAGCCAGGCACTCAAGGATGCCCTGCATGGCCCCTCACTCTGACTTGACCCAATCCTAGGAAGGGTGACAATTCGTCTGGATCCCCTAAGTCACCTCACCTTCTTACCTACCCTGAAACCTGGAACAGCCCAGTGTCATGTTGGGCCCTCAAAGAGGGTCCACCTCACAGAAAGGCCCAAGCCACTGAGGACCACAGGATCAGCCTGGCTCCCCCCCTTACCCCCCACCCTGCAGGGCTGCAGGGTGCTCCCCCCAACTCCCACATGCCTCCCAGAGAAAGTGGAGTCAAGTGGAAACAGTTCCAGAAGACAGGAGCTGCAGGCCAGCTGTTTGGATGTGTGGGACAGAGGTCACACATGGGGGACTCTTCACTGTCACAGCGATTGCCAGGGGACCTGGAGGAAGGGCAGGTTTCGGAGGGGCCTGAGACTCTGCACAGCTAAGGGGACCCCAGGGCACATGGCCCACAGCCCATCAAACCAAGCCTCCTCTGAAGCCCTGGGGGAGGCGGAAGCCTTGGAAGGGAGCCGGCCTGGTGGCCCTGTGGGGCTAACCCGGCCCCGGGCATTGTCTGCGTCCCTTGGAGCCCAGGCCCTGCTTATTCTGTTTACTCTGTGACTCAGCCCCATTGGGTCACTGAGCCCACTTCAAAAGAACTTCCAGTAAAATCACCCTAGCGATAAGGGAACACCCCAGGCTCCCAGGCTCCTCGGGCAGCCCGCCAGGCCCAGCAGGGATGAGAGTGTCCCTTGGGCACCCCTCAGTTCACCTGGAACCTTCATCACCCTGTAACTCCTGCCACAGCCGGACTTGCTCCACCTCTGAGCCAGCACAGGGTCCCCCACCTGCAGGGGGTCCGGGCCAGCAGGAAGAAGGTGGCTTGCCGGGCCCACCCTACTGCTGCCTCTCCAGCTCACAGCTGACTAGCACATGTCCCTCAAGCCCCCCACACGTCCTGTGTGCTGTGTGGCCCTGGGCCAGGTTTTGAAGGAGACAAGCCAGAGGTTCAGAAGCCCCAAGGTTGCTTACCAGCTGTGAGACTGGGGGGGGGGGGGTCATTCCCCTGTCTGGACTTCAGGGCCCAATGACATGTGAATGACTAGAACACAGAATAACTAGCACAGATCAGCCTGCCTGAGTTCAACTCCCAGCTCTGTCCCTCACCAGCTGTGTGCCCTCAAGCAAGTAGCTGAGTCTCTCTGTGCCTCCATATGCCCACCTATAAAATGGGATGATAGGAACACTAACCTCATGGAGCTGCTATGGGGGCCAATTTAGTATATGAAAAAGCGCCTAAAACAGCACCTGGCACTACCAGTGTCTTGGGTGTTAGTCATTGTGATTATGGCAAACCAGTCCTGCAGAAGGCCCTTCCCACCCTGACTTTCTTGATTCCTAGATTACCTAAATTGAAAGCCCTGACATAGTGATGAGGTCACAGGCCACAGAGGCAAACTGCCAGACTGTATGGCACTCTCTAATAACAGTAACAGCAGCTAATAGGTACTGAGCACTTAGGTACTGGGACTGTGCTAAGCACCTTGCATGCATTGCCTCAATTAACTCCCATAATAATCCTGAGGTTGTCATTAGGTCCCTTTTACAGAGGAGAAAACTAAGGTTACAAAATTTAAGCCACCTGTTTGAGCTCATGATAGGGCCCCTACCACAGAACCCCAGGCAGTCTCCTTCAGAGCCAGTCCCCCAACCCCTACATGCACTGCTGCCGCTGGGCTCTACAGCGAGGAGCCGTCAGGGAAGACTGCAGGAAGGAAGGGGCCCAGAGCTGGCCTGGGAGGATGGTGGATAAGCACATGAGAAGCAGTATCTCCCCCTGTGGGTGAGAAGCCTTAGAGCAGGGCTGCTGGCCCCACTCGGGGCTCCCCAACTGACTCCCCAAGAGTGGGCATGCCTCCTGCCCCCACCCTTCGGGGGCTGTACTCCATGCCCTCCTGGAGCCTCCCTGGGTATCACGTGGACATACGTAAAAGCGTGGAAGGGTGTCGGGAACAGGGTTCAGAACCCTCACGCGCTGGGGTCCTTCCTGAATGTCCTACTACACCCTGGCTGTTGTCAGCAGTTAAGTGGGCAGGGTGCTTGTGGCAGGAAAGGTACTATTTATACACATGACTCCACACAATCCTCCTAGGAGCCCTACGAGACAGACTGTGACCATCTTCAAGGAGGCCCAGAGAGGCCACAGAACCCACTGAAGGCCACAAAACTTGCAAGCAGTAGGTCTTGTTCCAAACACAACTCTCATCCATGGACCCGGAACTCCTGCTTTGTTTCCAAGAAGATCAGAAAAATCGGAACTCACCAGATCCTTGTCCCGGTGGACAGCAGACCATGTGAGCAGCCATCTCCCGGCCCAGTGACAACGCTCAGGGCACAAGAGGCATCTGAAGGGCTGTGAAGTCACTGAGCCTGAGGAGATGTGTCCAGCACTCACCCTACAGCACCTAGCCCTTCCCAACAGTGGGCAGGAAGAAAAGCCACCGTGAGAGAGATGGTTCTAGTCACCTGTGTGCCTCAGGACCAGTCTCGTCCTTGAGTCCTGGCCTCTCTGACCCGTCTCTCCTCCAGTCACTGACTTCTCCAGGTCCCCCTTGGAAAGACCAGTATGATGGCTAGAACAATCTAAAGACATATCCCTATCCTCGGTCTTTAGAAGACAGCAGGAAATCAAATGAGCCGCTGAAGTTTCCAGAACCTGTTCGTGATTCTGTTGCTTATACCAAATGCAAAAGTACTTCGAACAGTGTCCCTCCCCCCACTGTTCCCTTCAGGCCACGTCATCCCCCCAAATGGCCATGCTCCACTAATCCCAGTTCAAGGTAAGCTGAGGAGTCAGCCAAGGAAATGACAGCTCTGGGACAGCTTAAGCCCTGCAGTGTGATCAGGAAGGTGGATATGACACCCAGGCTGACAGGTCAGGGACATTCCATCCTCAAAGGCCACCGAGAGCAATCACCAAGGAAATGGCTCTTCCTCATCAGCAAACCAGTGCTGTTTCTGCCTCCTCCCCCTTCAACGCCTTCGCCGTCACCCTCCTCGTCTGCTTTGTGAAGTGCCTTGAGAATCACTGCCCACCTGGCAGCCCAGGCCCCAGGAGCAGCAGCCCGGGCTCTGCACTCCTGGAGAACCCCCTGCCCACCAAGATGCGCCCGCAGAGTCTGAACTCACCAAGACCACAGCCACGGGGGCGGGAAGCTCCCAGTGCTGGTACAGTGGAAAGCGGGGGGATCGGTGCTGCGTGTACCTGGGCGCTCCCTGGTTTGGGCACCCCCTAGGGCAGATACTTTTTCTGAGCCTCGGTTTCCTCATCCGTGCACTGGGGCTCAAGGTCTTTACACAGTCTGTATGGCACAAGTGGCTAAGCTGAGCAAAGCGGCTGCCAGATGCCAGAGGTGCTCTGTAACTACCAAGGAACTGCTTACAAATGACGTATCTCTCCTGCTCCGGTGGCCCCATCTCCTTCCTCCCCGTCCTCTTTACCACTAGCTGCTTCTCTTCCAGGAGCTCCTTCCCCTTTCTTCTACTCTTATTTAAAACTCAAAACAAAAACACTACACACACACACACACACACACACACACACACACACCAGGAAAATAAATCAAAATACGGGAGCTTCCCCTGCATCTCCGTCCGTTCCACTTGGCCCAACTCTTGGGGCCTCGAGTGGTCCAAACCACACAATTCTACACTCTCTCTGGTTCCTACAGGCAAAAGTTCCCGATGCCCAGCCCTGAAATTCTAGAATGCCCAAGATTTGTGAGCAAGGACAGAAGCGGGCAGGGATGAGCTCCAGGGCGCTGTCTCCAGCAACTGTGAGCAGGAAAGAGGGGAAGAGGGAGGCCGGAGAGCAAGAGAGCTCTCAGGGTGTGCTCGCAAAAGTCCCCCTGAACCACTGGTCATGGGGTCCAGTTGGGAGGGGGCACAGGAGCCTGTGCAGAGAGTAGGAGGTGAGGAAAATGGGGCAGGGGGGAGAGTGGACAGACATGGGGGCTGGGGTATTTGGGTGGAGTGTCTGGGAAGATGAGACCATTAAGAGAGGCAGAGAGCTGAAGAAAAATCGGTTCAGAGAAACAATGGGTTGCTGAGGCTCAGACTGAACCAAAGAAAATCCCTGTGCCGTCTGACATGGTCAAGACAGGGTAGGTGGCAGGGTCCCTGAACAGGGTGGTCCACAGCTGGTCCACCTCCAGAAACAGGATTTCCCGGTGGACGGCACTGGGGAGGTTTACTTTAACTAATTGCTAATTGGAATTAAACCTTAAGTTCTGATCTGTTTCTCTAAAATCTTCAACTGACTGAGACTGAAGGGGTCCTCAGGGGAAAAAAAATCAAAGGATTTCCATGGATTCACTTTTTGAGGCCCTGAGAAATAGAGTCTAAGAAGAGTCTGGCCCATCAGAAGGTCTTCTAATCCAAGATCCTCTCAGATAAGGTGACAGACACCACGCAGAAGGGTCTGTCATCATTTTATAACAGTGATCCTTGGTGGAAAGAGTCCATTCCTGAAACTGCAGGGACATTTCATGAGGTTGTGCAAAAAGGACAGCTGCGTATGCTCACTGCAGGGATCTACACAAGTACCAAGATTCGCCTCTGCTACACGCCACGTCTGACCTGAGCTACAGGCCCACCACCCCCACACACGCAAGCAGGGGCGGCTGCTTGTGCCAGCCACCCCCTAACCCATCAAATCAAGGCACACATCTCGAGCAGCCTTCTCCATGAAACCCCAAACAAGTTCCAGCTTTACAGCTATTATTTCAGCGAAGCCAAGTGCTCACATCTACCTGGAGTGCACGGCCAGTCTTACCCTCCAATGCTCAGAAAACAGGCCCCAGTCACTCTTCCCTCGATTGAGCTCCCCCGATCCTGGGCAAAATCTGTTCACACAATGTCTTCAGATTGCCACAACTCAACCACAGGAAATGGGGAAGGAGACCAGAGAAGCATTTCAAATGCACAAAAGGATGTGGGTTCTTTCACACTTGGGTAGCCCTCAGAAGAAAATGTCGATCTTGAGTAACAAGAGAAAAAATTTCCTTATTTTGTATAAGGAGGAAAAAAAAAAAAATCCACATGTGCAACCACAGAGCACAGCAAATGAAACCAAAGTGCCCCAGGGCTCCTGGCCCACTGGCCACCTGTGGTAACCCTTACGGCAAACAGGCCCAGTCTGTTCCCTAGGGACTAGGGCCCCAAACTTGCATCAAGGCACCTGGTCCCAGCCCCTGTGCAAGACAAACGCGGGTAGAGATTTTCAGAGTCTGGGGTAGATCAGGTTTCCAGGCCGACTTCAGCCTTTCTGTCCCTAAGGGACCCCAAAGGCACCCAGCCTTGACCTTCTACAGATGTCCAGAGGAGGGCAAGTGAATCCAGGTCCCATGTTGAGCTGGGGTCAGTGACAGAAGTTAAACTCAAGCCAACCTAAAAACTCTGATGGGCAGGACGTGGAGATGAAGTGGGGGGTGGGGGGCTAGCTTGCAGCCTGCTGGCACCTCCAAGAAAAGCACCTACTCTATGAGCACCCAGAAATGCTGGGTTCCAGGACCCCTTCCTCCCCTGAGACTGGTCAGCGCCTCCAGCAATCCAGATTTTTAAGATGCTGGTTGGTGATGCTGGTGAGTGGGTCAGTCTGGGATTCCCATAGGGCCTGCACGTGCAGCTCAGGGCTTCCTGACCCTAGCTAGAAGTGCTCAGGACCCCAAACCACCCTCAGGGCCCTCATGACCACAGAACCATGTAAGAATAGTAACAGTGACTGTCACAGGCTGAAATGTGTCCCCACAAACTTTTATGTTGAAGCCCTCATCCCCAGTACCTCAGAATACAACTGTATTTGGAGAAAGGGTCTAAAGATGTGATGAAATTAAAATGAGGCTGATGTGATGGGCCCTAGCCCCACATGCCTGGTGTCCTTGTAAAAAAAGGAGATTAAGGGGCTGGGGATGTGGCTCAAACGGTAGCGCGCTCGCCTGGCATGCGTGCGGCCCGGGTTCGATCCTCAGCACCACATACAAACAAAGATGTTGCATCCGCTGAAAAAACTAAAAAATAAATATTAAAATTCTCAAAAAAAAAAAAAAAAGAATCTTTAAAAAAAAAAAAAAGAAAGGAGATTAAGACAGACAGACGGAAGGTCATTTATCAGAGACCCAGGGAGAAGAAGACTGCCTACAAGCCAACAAGAGAGACCTCTGGAGATGTCAACCTTGCCTCCAGCTAGATCGTGCACTTCCGGTCTCCACAACTGTGAGACAGAAGATGTGTGTCATGCAAGGCGCCCATTCTGCAGTGCAGTTATGGCAGCCCTAGCAAGCCATAGTTAGCCCTAGTTAAGACCATCTGCCCAGTGCTCAGTCACCTGGGCCCTGTGAGCTTCTTCCAATAAACATCAACCACGAAATAGCCATGAAAATCGTCATTTGCAGACATTATCTTACTTGAAACTCGTGCGGGAGGTACTGCTATGAGCTGCTAGCCCTATCTTTCAGATAAGAATGCAGAGGTTCTCGGGGTTAAAGAACGAGACCCAGATCCTTCAGCTAGATGGGGAATGACCAGGTGCACCTGCCTTCAAGCCCTGTACCCTTCACAACTGCTGAGTTGCCTCTGTATCCTAAACCCTCTCTCCCCTGCCTTTCTCCTCCCACTAAGCTGCCAGTGGGCTCCCGCCTAGATGAACCCTGGCTGAGGCCACTTGCCTTCTCTCCCAGCTACAAGCCCCCAGCAGATACTTAAGGGGAACCCAGGCTTTCTAGGTACATAGTCCTAGACTCTTTTCCTTTTAATAAGCACTGTATTGCATTGGTAATGAGGGGGGGGGGTCATCGTTGAGGGAAAAGAAGCTAATGCAGTTAAGAGACTATTGATCTTCAACTTGTATGCAAACAAACAAGTGATCAAAAGGAAAATATTTAGAACGACTGCTATGAAGGAAAAAAAAAAAAAACACAAGCTGCCCTTGCCAATGTCCCATCAGTCGAGATGAGATAAGGGACTCCTGGGGCAGAAGTAAGGCTGCTGCAGCCAGTAACCCCAGCCAGGCCATCTCTAGAAAATGTCTATTTTTAAAAGCATGTTCCATTTCATCACATCTCAGAAAAACAAAGAGGAGACCTCGAGGAGCAGAAAAACAGACTTCGCAGCGACCTGCGGCGTGTGTGCGTGAGGCAACAGCAGCCGCCCCTGGCCAGCCAGCAATTTTCATCTGAAAAATGCAGATCTCTAGTGGCAGACGGGGCCCAGACACTGAGCGACCATCAGCACGAGTCCGACAAGGTGCCAATTTTCATCTTTCCTGGGGCCTGCTGGGCTCCCGACTCCTTGGTTTAAATGGAACCGGTCGGGATGTTGTGCCAGCATGTGTTTTCCTCAGAGGCAAACATTCTCAGTCTACGACTTGTTCTTTCATTTTCCGAGAGCTTTGTGTCCCTGGTGACTACATCAAAGATGAGACAGGCCGGTGGGGAGGAGCGTCGGGAGCACCAAAACAGAGCCAATGCAAAGGGCAGGAAGGGCCCAGTGAACTGCAAGGAAGCAAAATGCAGCAAGAGCCTGTTCCTCAGCTCCCCGACCTGAGGGACCCGTGTGTGTGTGGCAGGAGGAACAGTGCGCTCCCGCTCCCCCTGCTCCCCCAGCACCTCTGTGTTAGATGCCCTGGAGGTCCCGGAGGGGGAAACGGTGCAAAAGAACGTGCAAAAATCTGGTGGAGGACAGCAGAAGTCCCATGTGAACAGGGAGGGGGTTTAAAATATTGCTAATATTCATCAGGCAGAGCTTTTGGACATAGTTAATGACACTGACCTTCTGGAACCATTTTAAAGTACATTTTCATTCTAAGATCATTCATTCATTGGGGCCTCCTAAAATAGTCTCCAAAGACAGATAGCAATGTACCCTCATCCACTGCCACACCATCACTGCGTGTCAAGCAAATGGAATTCAGAGGCAAGGACATCTGTGAGGACCGTTCAACCCATTAATAAATAACATCCTCCCAGGCTGGGAGTGGAGCTCAGTGGTAGAGTACTTACTTGCCCAGCATGTGCCAGGCCCGGGATTCAATCCCCAGTGCTGCCGGAAAAAAAAAAGAAAAATAACTTCATCTCAAGCTTCATATGATAAACCTATGCCACACTGGCCTTTTGTCATGTGTGAGGTGCTGGGGGTTGCGGGGCACAATAGAGAGACCCCTTTAAGAAAACTGAGGAAGAACTCCCCAAATGGCGACATTTAAGTCTTCAAAAGCTTCACTTCTTCTATGTTTGCGTCAAGGGGTCAAGGTAAACACATGGCCATGAAGAAGGTCTACAGCCCACACACACACCCTCCCAAGGCCTGAGCCAAGCCCAAGAACCAATGAAGCATCCATAAGAGTCACTAGAAAAACAGCAGAAAATGTGCCCCCATCTTCAAGAAAAATGGCATCTGTTCCAGGTCCCCAGCTCCAAGCTGGCTGCCGTGTGTGCCGGCCACCTCACCCAGGGCTGACAGCACCCTCCGACCACACTCACCACAAAGGCCACTTGTTTCCCACGAGTGCCCAGAATAGTGGCGGAACCAGTCGGCCCAGTCTAGGACTGTGGTCCTGTGGATGGGTGGTGACCGGGGCACACTGTGACCTCAACAGATAATTAGCATGGTGGTGTTGAGTTACCAAGCTCCCACAGGTCACCTGCCACACTGGAAACTGGGCAGGATTCTGCTTCTAGACCCAAGAAGAGGGCAGCAGGAGTCAGTTACAGTCCATCTCCACCTCTGTCCCTGCCTCTGCACACGAATAGCCCCCAACACCAGAGGGGCAGGAGAACAGGCCTCTAGAACTTGCCACATGAGTAACCTGGGCAGGTCTTAGGATGGGGGCATAGTCATCCTATGGGTTGTTTGGAAATATGTCGGGACATGGTTCTGGTAGGCATGATGATGGGGTAGGAACTGGGGCGGGACCAGAGATGATGAGCATCCTAAAAGTACAGAGGACTCAAAAGCCCAAGGTCTCCTGTCGAGGGCCATCCGTGGACTATGTGTGGACCAGCTCAGCACGGAAGCCCACTGAGTGGGAAAATCTGGTATCTGCTAAGTCTATATACATATACATGTGAACGCCCACCCAGCTCTGCCAAAGGTCCCACATAGCACCGGAGATGGGGTGACCTGCTACAACCCCCAGCCACTCAACCTCTCTAAGATGGGTGTAACCTGCCAAGAGGCCAATCAACCTGTGGACTGTGAGACATCAAGAACCAAGAGTCCACCCATGAAACCTTGTCCCTGCCTTTGATGTTCCCCCTTAAATAAACCACAGGAGCTATTTTCTAGTTGTCTAGCTCTAGCTCGTGTGTGGGCTGGGCCTATCAGGTGCCCCAAGCTTCCTTTAAAACTATTTTTTCTGATTCTGTGTCTTTTGTTCTTCATTACTTATTGTAGACTTTAATTTTCCTCCAGTGGCTCACACCCTCCGTGGGAAGGAACTAGGACCCCTTAGCGGGGTGCAGGCCGCCTCCCCACACTGGAAGCAGCTCCATTATCCCAGCTGTCCTTACCACACCTGAGCCACCCAACTCAGCATAAAGCCACAGCAGATGTGGCAGTAGGAAGGAACCAAGAGCCACAAAAAGAAGAAAGGAGAAGGGGAAAAAAAAATAGTCTGGGAGACACAGAGACACACAGTCTACCTGCCCAAAGGGTGATGCTAAGGTAAAGGGGAGACTCAGAGGCAAATGGGGGCCAAAGAAGCGATGGGCAGCTGGCAAGCGACACACCAATGAAAGCAGGCAGCTTCTCACACTGAGGGACAGCGACCACCCACCAGGACCACAGAATGTCTTCAGCTGGTGGGACTCCTGACTACTGACCCACCAGCTCCAACGTCCACCTGTCCTACCTCCACACCCTCCTCTCCACCGTCACCATCTGGCAGCACCCCTCCCATGTCAACTATTTCTCCCCCCTCCCAATTCACCTTGGGTCTCTAGGGTCCCAGTTCTGCCACCCACCAACATGAGCCGGGTGTGTGGCGCCTCTCTGCACCTCCAATTCCTCATCCTGAGCCATGGTGGATGAGGAACAACCACTCTTCAGGGAGGTCCAGCATGGTCGTTCTCAACTACTAACGTCTGCAGGCGCCCCCTCCAGAGAGCACTTTGCAGAGCCCAGCTCTGTGCCATCTCTGAGCTTCCCAGAGCCCCTGCTCTTCCCTCCAGCTACAGACTGAAGAGTGACTTCATAAAGGCACTCGAACCCTCCCAGGGCTACCTTCTACAACCCAGGCCTCCAACCAGGGTAAGGGGCCACTTGCTCATCCCCGCCATTGCCCAAGCTCAGGAGTCCTCACCTTGCTCTCCGTTCCCAGCACCACCACCTCTACCAACACCTGGGCCAGCCTTCTAGGCCCTGCTCAGATGGGACTTCTCCAAGCATCTGCTCCACTATCCAGCTGACCTCTACCAGTCCTGACTTCACCTAAGCTTGGGGACCAACCCAGCTTCAGGGGCAAGTGACTTCTGCAATCTCAAGAGGCCCCACCATGGCCTCACACTCTGCTGTTGCTGTCCTGAAATCCACCATGAGCAAGAAGCCCATATTTCCATTTGGCTCTGGAATTGCAAACTGAGGATCCAGTCCTGCTGAGAACTCTGCCAGGAATGAGGCTGTGGTTTATGTCCATGTCCCACAGCAGAACTTGTGACATGGTGGGACTCAGGAAGAAGGAAAGGAGGTGAGCCTCCAAGTCTGTGAGCAGCTGCCACCTCGGGGAGTTGTGCATAAGCCAATGTGCTCACTTCTATACACACACTCTCACACACACACACACACGCACACACACAAGGGCGGAGGGCAACAATGCTGCTCAGGCTATTCCCCAAACCCACAGTCCCGGTACACAAGACACCATGAGGGCACCTGGACCCCGTGGAAGCGCAGCGCCTCCTTGAGGTCCCAAACCCTGGGTGGCTGCCAGCTGCTTTGTGGACAGTTCATTTCACAAAGCTCCAGTATGCAGGAAAGTTGGCTCGGAGCATTCTGCCTCTGCCCCTTGCTGGCTATCATCTTCTGCATGGGGTCCAGAAGGAAGGAATCTTCTTGTGCGGCCGTCACCATGCCAGGCCTCTCGTTTTCTGCATGATACAGGCCCACCATGACATGGGCCCACAGTGACCACTTCGTCCTGCCCTCTAATATGTATCAGTGGTGTTCACAAGTTCCAGACAGACACACCCACAGGCCAGACAAGGAACTAGGGATGGCAAGAGCTTTCTGGGGACACCCCAGTGGATGAAATCACACCCAGCCCTGGCTCTGGTTGTAGCAGCATATCTGACACGTGCCCTCAATCTCTTCCTTCCCCGTGACCCATAAGCAGCCCGCTGGCACCAGCCCACAACCATAAGCCAAGCAAACTTGTGGGAAAACATTCCCTCGCCATGCAGAACAAATGTAGTTAGCCCATCACAGAATGAGGAACTGCTCGTGAAAAGACAAACACAGAGGACGCAACAGGCTCCTCCTTCACGTGACTTGGGAGCACTTAACACAAAATTTGGGCTGATTTTAGACATGTTCCCACCTTCAATGGAACACTGTTACCATGGAGAGTCACAGAACACAGGATAGAGAGGACCCAGAGATCAAGTGGTCTAATGCATGCATTGGACAGATGGGGAAACCAAGGCTCCAGCAGGGTCAGCCACTACCTCCCTCTACTCTCAGATCCCGCATGTCCCTGCAACTGTGGGCAAGCTGCCACCCACTCCAGCTGTGAGTTCCTAGGTACCAGGTGTTTCCTTACTCAGCTCTATGGCCACAGTGCCTTGCGCAGGTCCATGCAATCAGCGGTACGCAGCAAAGGGCTGCTGTACCTCAAAACAACATGTTTTTAACAATAAATATACACAATTTTTATTTGCCAGTTTTTAAAAAATGAATTAACTGAAAACAGAGGCCAGAGGTATAGCTCACTGATAGAACATGTGCTTAGCATGCATGAGGCCCTGAGCTTGATCCCCAGCACCCAAAAATAAATGATGAAAGTAGAGGGTTGATGAATAAATGAAGCTCAGAATGGCAGCCACTCAGCCAAGGGTGAACAAAGTTGGACCCAAAGCCATGGCTTCCTGCTTTCCTCTGCGACTAAACACCACAGGTGCTAAACTGGGTGAAGGAACGCCAACTTCAGGATGAGCAAAACTGGGATGCTGTGTGGTACAGGGCCAGGACGCACGGGCAGAGCAGACCTGCTGCAGCCCTGCCTCTGACATGGTATGTGGCCAACTGGCCTGCATGTCTCTGAGCCTTAGTTGCTAGTATCAGAACCAGAAAAAAGAGAAAATGAAATGAGTATGTACACTGCAGATCTAACAGGCACTTCGTTGGCATTATTGGAGAGCAAAGGTGGTCCCTCAGGGATCCCCAGAGATGCTGCTCCACCTCTTTTACCCACCAGCTCATTTATTCCTCCAGAATCTGGTTAAGTGGTGAGAACAGAAACGGTTGGCCTCACTTTACTCATGGGAAAGCAGGTCTCTAGAAGCCATCAGCAGGGACTGCTTTGAGTGCCCCTGGAAACCCAGGTGCTATCTACTGCTAAAACCCAGGGCACAGCAAAGAGGCCCAGGAGTCCCTGCCTCCCAGACAGCAGCACCTGCCAACCCGTGTCCCGCTGAGCAGCAACACCTGCTGTCCACAGCCATTTCTTGGAGGCCACAGGGAAGCATCACCTGTGGAGTTTCCTAGACGTTGGGGCAGGATTAGAAATCCAAGTTCAGATGGCCCAGCACAAAGAAGCAAAAAGTGACCATGCCCTGCAGCCTGGAGTCTGCAGACTGTGTCACCTGCTTTCTAATTTTCCCTGGAGGAAATACAACTAACAGGGGATGTGGGGAGGGGCCAGACTGAACCCCTTCCCTCAGACTGAGACCCACTACTCCCCACTGTCCTATCTTCCCCCAAAGTGGCCATCTTGGGTCCTTCCCACAGATGAGCTGACCTCTCCATCCCTCAGGCAACCAGAGCGAGTGCTCATAACCTCAGTTCCTAAACCCCAGGCCACAGAAGGCCTCATATAGAAGATGGTACAGAACCGCTAGACCCGCCCCATATGCTGCCCCGGTGGTCCAGGGTCCCCTTACCTACATGGATCTGGATCCCAGGCTCTGGTGTGTGGCCATGAACACACATGCAGAAACAACAGCAGCAGGGCAGTATCTGCAAGGATGTTGAGGACCCTAGAGGCGCTGAGGTTGACCTCTGCAGCCTGACTGCCTGGCTGCGAGACCCAGCTCACATGGCCACCAGCTGTGTGACTCAGGGCACATTCCTTAACCACTCAGTGCCTAACCTTCCCCACTTCTAACACAGGCATGATGAATCTCCCAGGGCTCATGGTAAAGAGGCTAAAACAAGATAACACTTAGCACCGGGCCTGGTATAAAGATAACAAGCCCCATTCCCCCCCACCCCCGCACTATGGTAATAGGGTTGCCTCTGGGACTATGTGTGCTTTTTTTCTTCATTAAATGAATTTTCTACATGAATGTGCATATTCTATTATCAGCAATGAATAAAGTTTGTTTGTTTGAGATGTGATAAAAAGAACAACTTAGAATCCCAATAACCCTTTCCTCCAAGCAGCCCTCTCACTGCAGATTCCTTTTCGGGGAGGGACCTTTGGAACAGGGAGTTCTCCAGCCCAAGGCAGCATGACCATTCCAGTACCTTTTCTCCTGCCCGTCCAGAAAGATTCCCATGTGACCTCCAAGGAGGCCCCTGCTGGCCAGAGCTTCTTCCTCCTTGGGGACCTTTCCTTACCTGTCACCACCCCTTCCCCGCACAGGCCCTGGCCCATCCCAGGAGTCTTGCACCAGCTGTGGCTTCCTGGGGATGGGGCACTCACCAGCCCCAGCTGGTGGGCAGGAGGGCAGGACCACACTCCTCCTCTGCTTCCAGAGCACTCCTTCCACCTCATCCCTTGGGTTCTCAATACAGCCCTTTGAGACCCGGGCCTGGGTTCAGGGAAGTGGTGAGCCAGTCACACAGATGGACTAACGCCAGCCTCCCTGAGCCCCACAAGGCTCATTCCAAGCTCCTCCCAGCGCTGCCCACAGCAGACCCAGCCAGCAGGCCTGACCCCACACAGACCTGCACTGGCCTCTGGGGGCTGGCCAGCTCTTCCTCCACCACCACCACCCCCCCCCCACTACACACACTCTCTCCTTCCTCCTCCCCAGCTGGTTCTTTGGTCCTACACTGGCCCTGGAAGGGCCAGCCCTTCTGAAGGTATCCAGAGGCAAGGAGAACAGTAACCCCACACCAAAAGTGGGAGGAGAGGAGAAGGTTTGCGTTTGTAGAAAATGCTACTGGTTTTTCTCTGTTTTATGTCAAATGACCTATAACCCTTCCCAGCAACGGTACTTTTGAGCCCTGAACATTTAAAAGAATTTAGCGGGACAGTTTAAATTGTCCAGACTTGAAAGTGTCAGATTTCATAAACCAAAGAAACTCAGAACACACAAGCCAACCTCAACACAAGGATACTGGAAAAGTGTCTCAACGGTTCTGACCACAATTCTGAAAAGAAAGGAGAGCAGATCCCCAAAGCCCCTCCCAAGTTTCAAGAATCCTAAGACTGCCCGGGAGAGGCTACAGAGTGCATGCCTATGTGTCTGTCATAACAACGTGTTCTCACAAAGCCACCGATGATCAACTTTATACTCCATGCTTTAAAAAAAAATAATAATACTAGCATAACAATCAAACAAAAAATGTTTATTCAAGCATCTGTTTAAGAAAAAATAAAAATAAAAACCTATAAAAGGCATGTTTGGCTTGCCTAGCATGTACAAGACCCTAGGTTCAATCTTCAGCACCAAAAAAAAAAGTCTACAGGTTACAATTGGATCCACTCTGACTCCCTTGGGCCAAACAATGGCAACTTGTCACTCATGCAGGAACAAGTCCTGGTTGTGCATGCTTCAGTGGAATGCGTTCTTCAGGGCTCAGGGGTGACATGTCCAGAGGGCAACAACTTCTTTCCAAATGGATCAGGAAAACAACTGCATGTGTGACACGTGGAGAGAGTGAGAAAGAGAAAAGGCGACTGACGGCAGGCGCCGAGCTCCCGCAAAAACCACGGAGTGCATGCTGCACCTTCCTTCCCACCTCCTGCGGGTCTGAACATCTCCAAAACAAACATCCAAGAGGACAGACAGCACTGCTAAAAATCTGTTTAAAACAGCAAAGTCTGAAGTAAAACAATCCCACGGCCCCGATAAATCTTTAGAATTATTGTTGCCATTTAACTATGGATTCGAAAATAGGAGAATAATATTGCACGATACACCCAAAAAAGGGAAATATCATAACAGAATCTGATAACAAACAAATGTTTAGGAAATATACAGAGAACAATACCTAAGGAAAAATCTAGTGTACTTTTTTGGAAGGGAACTGAGGATTGAACCCAGGGGCACTTAAGCACTGAGCCACATCTGCAGCCTGTTTTATTTTTTATTTTGAGACAGGGTCTTACTAAATTGCTTAGGACCTTGCTAAATTGCTGAGACTGGCCTCCAACTTGGATCCCCCTGTCTCACCTTCCCAAGCCACTGGGATTATAGGAGTACACCACCATGCCTGGCTAGTATGCCATTTCTTTCACAGTGGTAGAATAAAAAACAAACCCAAAGTACATGATTCCCAAAATGAGGTCCTATTCTCAAAGGTAAGAGACACAGGGAGGAAGTTTAAAAGATGTTCTAGTGGAGCCAGGTTTAGTGGCACACCCTGTAATCCCAGCGACTCTGGAAGCTGAGGCAGAGGATGGCAAGGTCAAGGCCAGCCTGGGCAACTTGACAAGACTCTGTCTCAAAAAAAATAATAAAAAGGACTGGGAATAGGGACTGGGGTTGTGGCTCAGATGTAGAACGCTTGCCTTGCACATGTGAGGCCCTGGGTTCGATCCTCAGCACCACATATAAATAAATAAAATAAAGGTATTATTTAAAAAAAAAAAAAAGGACTGGGAACATAGCACAGAGGTAGAATGCCCCTAGGTTCAATCCCCAGTACCACAAAATATTAATATTAATAGTAATAACTAAGGAGCTGAGGTTGTGGCTCGGTGACAGAGCATTTGCCTAGCACATGCAAGGCGCTGGGTTCGATCCTCAGCACCACATAAAAATAAATGATTAAAATAAAGGTATTGTGTCCAACTACAACTAAAAAAATAAATAATAAAAACTAATAAAATATTCTATCAAAATATTCTGGTCCCCTTGCCTTTGGGTACCTGTTGATGGTGGAACTTCCAGGCAGGGCCTTCTCCTCCCTCTCCACTGCACACGGATAGTACAGCCATGTGGGCTCCCCCAGATACCCTCCAAAGACCTGACTGCCTATTCAGAGTCCAGGCAGGGCCACCCAAAGCAGCTGCAAGGAAGCTCTGGCCTTGCGGCAGCTCTTGCTGGAACAAGCACCTTTGTCCTGGCACCAAAACAGCCTCCACCATCTCAGACAGTGCTGTCCAGCTACCAGGCATGGGCCGAGAGAGTCCTGCACTTCCCCTGACCTCCCCAAGGCCTGGATTGCCTCTCTGCAGCTCCACCCCACACCAGACTTCAACCCTTAGTTTCCTGGGACTTTGTCTTACTTGAAGGAAGAGGAAAGCAAATGCTCCCAATTTGCTCCATAGAATTTAAAACACTCTCTGCAGAGGAGAGGCTGGTGACAAGGGCAAGGAGACATAAATAGTGGCACCATCTGAAGAGGGACTGCCCTGACCAGGTTCCAGAATGTGGGGGCACAGAAGGGGAGGGAAAGGACACAAAGGCACCAAGGAGCAGAGGCCGGGATGTCCTGCACAGAGCTGGCCTGGGCTTGCTGATGAGAGCCAGCAAAGGCCTGCTTTCTCCTGCCAAGGAAGTTATCTTTTAATCCGACCCCCAGACAACACCACCTGGCACCAGCGCAGGAGCAGCTCCCAAGGGCACGTGAGTCACAAGGCTGAGTCCCAGGTCTGTCCCTTCAGGCCAGGGCTTGCCCTGTGCTCCTGAGGAGGTAGCTCTGTCCCTCTAAGACCTAGCTCCTGATAGGCCTATGCACGCCTGGGAGGCACAGGTGGGAGGTAAGGAAGTGGAGAAAGTTGATGGGCTTTCTGTGTCGGGTCACCAAATGCTACAAGGACCTGAGGACAGAGACCCATGAACAGACAGAGCAGCAATCCTAGGACCTTCCTCTGACCCAGAAGTGGTGAGCACATTTGTAGCTCCAGAAACAGCTGTCCTCAACTGGCCGTGGCTGAGCACTGGGCAAGCTCAGCAGACAAGAGCATCCTGACTGGCCAGCGAGGGAAGACAGGCAGCACTGCCCCAGCATTGCCACTGCTCAACACGAGGCTCTCTGATGACTCGGGAGCAAGCCTGGAATGAGGCTGCCCCTGAATTGAGACTCATGCCCATCTGCAGAGCTCAATTTCCAATCCCTGTAGTCAGCCAGGTTGGAGCTGCAACAATATCTAAGGTTCAGTAAGGTTATTCCCGACCTCACGCAAAAGGCTCAAAAATACTCTCCCAATGGGTGAGGTGGTGCACAGCTGTAATCTCTGCTACTAGGGAGGCTGAGGCAGGAAAGCTGCAAATTCAAGGCCAATCTGGACAACTTGAACAGACCCTGTTTATTTTTCAAGATGAAAAGTGAAAAGAACTAAGGATGTAGCTCAGTTTAGAATCCTTGTTTAGCATGAAAGTTCAATCCCCAGTACTGGGGGGGGGGGGGGGGGTATGGCAGGGCAGGGGAGTGGGGTACATTGAGGACATATATAGTTCAGTAATAGAACACTTGCCTAGTATAAGAGAGGCCCTGGGTTCAACTCCCCTGGGGGGAAAAAACCCAACTCCATCCCACAGGATTTTGAAAGGGGTAGGAGAGGGAGTTCCATTGGGAAGTTTTGAGGTTGTCAGATGCTCAGATCATCCAAAGGCAATTGTCCCAACACTGACCAATACTCAGTGCTACAGCCCTCTGCCTTAAAGGCAACTGGATCTGCCAGTAGAAACTGGTGTCCCCAAATTCCAAAATCTCACAGCCCAGAAGGCTGCTCCAATTTCCCACTCTAATCCAGTGGACATGCGCTCAGGATCCCAACAGCCAAGGGTAAGATCCTGACTCATTAGCTGAGGACTCAGCAAGTGACTTCACCTCTCGATGCCTCAGTCACCTCAGTCCCCACAACGGTGAAACTGGACAACAATACTTGCCGTGAGGATCGCAGGTTCTGTCCACGCAAGCTCTGGCACACACGGTAAGTGATTACTAAATGTTGACACAGCACAGTCTGAGTCCACAGGCTCTGGTCCAGCTTTCTGCCCCTCTCCTGACACTCATCCCACTTCTTCATGGCCAGACTCCTACTTGAGCAAGTGTCCAGTTCTGCAAGCTGTCTCCAGAGAAGCCGACTCTCCAGGAACACACTCCAGACCTGGTCTCCCCTTCAAACACAGTTCTGCCATGCCCTCCCCGTAGCCCACCAGAGCCGGCAGGTGAGGAACACAGCAGGAGAACATGACGGGAGGGCTCTTCTCCCCCAGCCTGGCCTTGACCTGTGTCTTAAAAACAGCACAACAGCGAAGGGGTACCATCTTATCAAGTCCATGCTCCACAACGGCTTTTACGGCTCCCTTGGGCTCATTAGGATAAAGTCAACAGCCTCACACAGGCAGATAAAGGAAGGGAAAAGACACTTATTGAGCATTGACCATGTACTATGTAAGCTCTTTGCCACCTACCTTACAAGTGGGATATCATTTAAGAACTCCCTCTGAAGTGGGCCACACTACCTGCATCTTACAGGCAAGAAAGCCAAGGCTCTGAGACATTAGGCAACTGTCTACACCATGCAGCTCAGAAACGGCAGGAGCAGATTTGGAGGCCAGGTCGTCAAAGCCTCCAGGCTGGGTCCATAGTACAACCCAGCCCCTGTGCCCTTCTCTGGGTCACCTACTCCAGCCCCTCTCTGACCAAGCCTTGTCCAGTCACACCAGGGCCCACAGTCACCCAGGATTCCCAGTTTCTTCCTGCCAGCTGTGCATCCTCAGGCATGTGCACCTCTGCCTGGAATGTCCCTACTCGTCACCTGGCAGGCTCCAGTCTGCCCTCAAAGCCCAGCTCTCAAGTGGCCAACCTCCTTCCTGAAACTGATGCTTGCTCCAACTATCTCCTCCATAAGACAGAAATCACTCCCTTCCTTGGAATTGTTTCCAGGTGCTCTGTCCCCACCTATATAAGAGCATGACTGACCAGTCCCCATGTCAGCTGCACTGCAATCTGCTCCCTAGTGTGGATCATTCATCTTGCTGCCACCAGAGCTCAGGGTGTTGGCTTGAACAAGTGAACAAATGTGTTTCCTTCTAGACTTACCACATAACAGAGGGTAGGCAGGGTGGATGGACAAGTACTAAACAGCCTGTCTAGAGTGGCCCCCTGGAAGTTACCCTGGCTGAGAGCTCGTCCTTGGCTGGCTACACCAGAGCAAGCCTGGTGGACACCAGCAGCAGTCTGAGGAGGCAGCACATCTGCTCAGCAAAGCCTAGGCCTCCGAAGGAGACTGCTGTTATAGCCATGGCAAGGCAGTATCAGTGACATCTCAGGGCCACAGTGACAGCAGGGACCTCGGGACTCCTCATCCCCCTGACACTGGCTGGGAGGCCCTCCTGAGACTTAGCGCCAGGACACCTGACGCGCTCATTCCTAGGCATAGGCTGCACCAATCAAGGGGCAGAAGCAACTCCTCTTTGTTAACCTGGACAGGAAGACCTCGGAGCCTAGGCCAACAGCACCCAGCAACAGTGATGTGTCAGCCCCAGTGAGGTTCCATTGGGAAGAGAAGGAAAGACGAGCTCTCTGTCCTGACCCACTTCTCCCAGAGTTCCCACTCCAGGCCAGCCCAGGGCAGCACAGCCCAGAGCCAAAGTCAACCATGAGATCCTTCTCACCTTGTGACATTGGTAAGGGACATACATGTGCATTCATGCTAGAGAGGACTTGGAATCACCAAAGCCACTCTGCAACTCCCACCTCAGAGATAAGGAAAGCAGCTCCCAGGACTAGGTCGCTGAGCTATGCTCTCCTCACCCAACTGTCCCCAACCTAGGTTCACATCACAGCTCTCGCGCTGCTTTCCTTCCTGGGCAGGCCGGGACACTGAGCAGATACCAAACACCATTTGCAAACCCCGGAGGGCTGGGGATGTAACTCACTGGCAGAGAGCTGACCTGGGTTCCGTCCCTGGCACAGCACACACACACACACACACACCCACATACACAGAGGAATGAGTAAAAGCACATCCTGGGGACCAGCCAACACCAAGTTGGCTCAGGAAACCTGGGTGTGGCTCAGTTTTCACCTTTCAGGTAGTTCTGAGGGGGCCAAAGATTGCACCTAGAGAAACCTGGGGGTGGCTCAGAGTCAATGCACGGCCTGCCTGGTGATTCCTATCAACAGCCACACCCTTGCCGGGCTCAGTGGTGGGCACCTAAAGTCCCAGCAACTTGGGAGGCTGAGGCAGGAGTATCACAACTTAGCGAGGCCCTAAGCAACTTAGCAAGACCCTGTCTCTAAATAAAATACAAAATAAGTGTGGGGGAGGGAGTGGCCTGGGGATGTGGTTAAGTGTCCCTGAGTTTAATCTCTAGTACAAAAAAAAAAAAAATCTACACCCTGCAGCCCAGAACCTCCACTTCCTGGAACTTACTCTGAAGAAATGAAGATCTGAGCACAGGAGACGCACTTCTTCAGTACTAATGACACGCGAGAGGGGAACACACTTGCTCCAGTCAAGGAAAACTGGTGACGTCAGTTTTTTTCTTTTCTTTCTTTTTTTTTTTTTTTTGATTAGTGCGTTATTATTATACATAATAGTGGAACTCAATGTTTTATATTTGTACAATAAATAATATAGCTGGGCACGGTGGCTCACACCTGTAAGCCCAGCAGCTCAGGAGGCTGAGACAGGAAGATCTTGAGTTCATGGTCAGCCTCAGCAATGGCAAAGTGCTAAGCAACTCAGTGAGACCCCATCTCTAAATAAAATACAAAATAGGGCTGAGGATGTGGCTCAGCGGTTGAGTGCCCCTGAGTTCAATCCTTGGTACCAAAAATAAATAAATAAATAAGTGAATGGATAAACAAATAAATAAAAATAAACAATATAATTTGGTCAATATCATTCCCCAGGAAGTCCCCTTTCATTCCCTTCCTCCCTCCCCCTGGTCCCTTTCCTCATCCTACTGGTGAAATAAATCTTGACAGAGCAACACTATGCATTCATTGAAAATGACCCCTTTTTACAGTAGAAAGAAACTGACCTGACTTTCTTATGTATATATGTGAATATACCACAGTGAATCTCACCACTATGCACATCCACAAGGCACTAATCAAAAAAATAAAATAAAATATATAGCAGAAAGATCAGTAGAGTAGAGGGAGGGGAACAGGGGGAGGGAGAAAGGAAGGGAAACACTAGGGACTGAATTTGAGCAAATTATATCCCATGCCTTTATATTTATGCCAAAATGAATCCTAATGTTATGTATAATTAAAAGGAAACAATAAAAAGAAATTAAGAAAAAAAAAGGATGCCTCTTAGGTGGGTACAGTGGCACACACCTATAATCCTAGTGACTCAGGAGGCTAAAACAGGAGGGTTGCAAGTTCAAAGCCAGCCTTAGCAACTTAGCAAGACCCTGTCTCAAAATTAAAAATTAAAAATGGGCTGGGGATGTGGGTCAGTGTTTAAGCACCCCTGGTCAAATCCCCAATTAAAAAAAAAAGTTGCTCCTGATCCCAAGCAGGATTTTATCTGCCTGAAGCCAAAAAACTCCTGTCTCTTTGTCTTACAGGGGGTTTGCAGTACATGGTGTTATAACCTCAATAAACACATGAAATTGAGCCACTATTTTTATAGTTAAAAATCTTTAAGGACAACCAGCCATACTTCTCCAGTATGGGCAAGATGAGAATGTGGGTTTCCGCAAGCACTGCTGACACATACTCAAATGCCCTCATTTGAAACAAGTGCTTGTTCGCCTCTTGCTCCTACAAATCTTCTAGGTGATTATTAAAAGCACCCAGTTCCTACTACATCAACTGTCCTGTAAACCACAGTTGCCCCTCCCCTCCTCCAGGTGACTCAGCTGGACCTGTAGCAGCAGGGATAATTTTTTTTTGGTGGGGGGGGGGCAGATATCAGGAATTGAACCCACCACTGAGCCACATCCTCAGCCCCCCATTTTAAAATTTTTATTCATTTATTTTTATTTTGAGACAGGGTCTCACTAAGTTGCTTAGGACCTCACTAAGTTGCTGAGGCTGGCCTCAAAAACATGTAATCCTCCTGCTTTAGCCTCCCAAACTACTGGAATTACAGGTGTGCAACACTATGCCAGGCAACAGGGATAACTCTTTACCAAGGCCGTTTTGGGGTCAGAGATCTGTCTGAGGATGCCAGCTCAGCCAAGATCCACAGTGCCAGAAGCTGGGTGAAGGGGCACAGCTGAGGTCCTAGCATCAGAGACAACAGTGGGACAGGAAAGCTCTTCTCTCTTCTCTCTCCTCTCTCTCTCTTCTCTCTCTCTCTCTCTCTCTCTCTCTCTCTCTCTCGTTTTATTTACTTCCTCCCTCTCTCTCTCTCTCTCTCTCTCTCTCATGCTCACTTCTCTTCCCACACCCATGGGCAACCATTTGTTCACCTCCATTTCTGTGGTTCTGCCAAGTGGGTATTTGGTAACTTACACAACAGCACTGCTTTGCTCATCTCACTCCATTTCTTACGTTTTCTCAGAGGAGCGCGCTCAGGAGGCATCACATTGCCTGTCACGTCTGGGTCTCACCAGTAACTGTGGAGACTGCAGGCTCACACTCATCTGCACACGTCTGCTCTCCTGGGATGGACAGCCAGCACCACCTCCTCTCTATCACATACAGAAGGAGGAGCATCCTGGACCTTTCCCTGGGGACTTGCATGAGAACTAGGAGGGAGTGGCACCCAGGAGAGGGGCTGCCAGGACGGGGCTTTGCTGGAATCCTGCCAGAGGCTGCAGGTCAGCTGCACCAGCAGAGGCGGGAGTTTCTGCACCCCACCTCCGCCATCGATTGACCTTATCCTGCTTTCTACTTCCTGCCTGCCTCAGAGGTCGAAAGGGTTGGAGCCCAAGGCTGTGTTCTGGCATGGCCTCTTACCAACCTGCCTGAAGCCTGCCTGCTAGGGGAACGGAGAAAGGCAGGTGCCCTGGAACCTTCAGGGGCATGAAATAGAAACAACTGCTCATTAACAAAAGCCTCTGCCATGAAGCCACCCGCCTTCATGGGCTGCTGGAGGCGCAGACTTCACACACTGGCTCACAAACTGCCCTGGATCCCAACCGTTCTCACTGGCTGAGGCTCCTCCCACAGAGGCCGGCTGTTTGAGATGGGCAGGAAGGGCACAGAACTCCACTCTCTTATTTGCCGTCATCTGTTCCTGCTACCAATGCCCATGATGCGCATTTCATGCCACTCATCCTGTGAGGTGACAACATCTGAAGCGGTCAACACCTGTGAGGTGAGTCCCCACAAGGTCAAACTGCTCGACAGGTTGCTGACACTTCCCCCCAATCTCTGTGCTCACCGCATTTTAGGCCAGGAACCAAGAATCTGCAAACCCACACTAGTGTGTAGGCCAGACCCTGAATGTGGGACCAGTGGGCAAGAAGGGTATCTAGTGGAGACACAGGTGTCTCAAACAATCATCTAGTTGATCATGGAAGCAGAAGGTGAACAGACACTTGTTGTAAGTCTGGCATGATGGTATGTGTCCCCTGCATGTCACAGCTGGGCTCCCGCCCCACGGTGGAACTTACCCATGGGGCTAAGGGAACAATAATAAAGATAACAACTTATGCTTACCTAGCGCTTACCTGTGCCAGGTGCTGCTCTCAAAGCTCTACAAACAGTAACTCCTTTCATCTTCACAATAGCAGGTCCTATTATCATCCTCACCTCATAGAAGAGGATATTGAGGCACAGAATGAAAGCAGCTTGCCCTTGAACTAGCACCTTGGTTAAATCTATGCTCTTCACCATTCTACGAAACTATTCCCAAGGATCCTGGCCTTCCCCATCTGCACCCTCACCTGTGAGGTCAGGTAAGGACCAAGTGAGAAAATAATACAAAAATGATTGACAAAGGATCCCAGGCAATAGCAACGCCTGCCTCCTGCCTGCCTCCTGCCCAGCGTGGGACCCACTGGGAGCACATGACCATTTACCTGCAGCAACAACCTGCCTTTCCTGCCAGCTGTGAAAGGAGCTGGTATCATGGATCCCATTTGCGAGATGAGGACACCAAGGCCTGGGCGGGTTACAGGAAGGAGGTGGCAGTGAGGACGCAGTTGGAGAGTCACAGTCACTCACTTCCCCTCAGCCACCTCACTCCTCAATCATTCCTTCATCCTCCCCAGAGAAAAGGTCACCACATGGGAATGCATCTCAAACTCCCCAGAGGACTCACGACTCTCAGGCCCAAACTTCCCAGCTATCATTCTCAGACTGGAAACTTAGAGATAAGCCAGCATTCCAAACCATCCAAGAGCTCACAAAGAGGCAGTCAGATCCCTAGGGGATGTAGGAAGACCAGCTGTCCATATCCTTACCCACATGGCCCTGGCCACAGGGTCCTCCTCCACATGACAAAGACCACGGTCAACCTCATCCCCTCTCCAGCCCCAGAGAGGACAACCGGAAGCAGCAGCCTGGCCTCACTCCCCAGCCCTGGCTGAGGAGATGTACCAACTGGACGCCTAAGTCTCTATAGACCTCTATTCCCAGAAAGGATTCCCTCCCACACTCGGGTAACAGCTGGCTATACCCTGAGCCCTGCGCTCACCAGCCTGCCTCCCTCCCTCATCTCTCCAGCACCCTCTGTCATGCATCCAGCCCAAGTCCCTGAACACTCTCCCTCCTTAGGTACCCATTTGTCCAGACAGTTTCACCTGCTCATTCAAGTTTGGACTTTCCAATGTATGTGTGTGTGTGTGTGGGGGGGGGGGGGGGTGACTCAGCAAAGAGGGGGAGCAGGAACCATCTTCTTTTTATTGATCTTCCAAGAAAACCTTACAGATTTTTCCACACAAAGGCTCTTAGCCATGAGCTATCAACCACAGAATGGAAGGTGAGAAGCTGGAAGTCAATAAGCTAGTCTGAATCCTTTTTAGTATTTCTAAAAATTCCAGAACAGGCACAGCAATTCAAAAGGAACATCTTGGGGAATGATGGGATGAATATTCCAACTAAAAGAACAAATCCAGGCTCACTGTGGGTCCGTGGTGCTGCCCATGGATGGCACCAGTGCCCTCCTCACCTCTGCAGGCTCAGTACTTGGTAGAACTGGGTACAGAGCACTGACCGGGAACAGACTGACAGACAGATATACGGACAGATGAAATCTGGGTCTCAGTCTGGCTGGGCTCTACTCTACAGCCATGGGATCCTGAGCAAGACGAAGCTGTGACCAATTCTATGGGTTTTCCTGAGAAGCCTTGGTAGGAGGGAGGCTGGGGACAGAACAAGGTTACATGCGATTTCACAACTTTCCACAGAGAGCCAGAGCGGCTGATCCCTGTTTTGTTCCCTCTCCCTGGGCCCATAAAATGGGGGCTGAGGGGTGGGGGAATAGGACCAGATGTATAAAGGTCACCTGCCATTTTCTATCAGAAACAAGAAGGATGAATATTCCCACACCCAGACCCTGAACTCTGGGCTGCTGGATCCAGCTGTGTTCAGGGGAGGAACCCACCACCAGCACGTTTGGGTTTGTTTACTTTCTTGCTTTTTCCTAGATCCATTTCCTACAGAGATTGGCCATCAGGGAGGGCCCCAACTCAATGTCCATGGGGACTTTATCCTCTTATCTTTATGAAAGGCTTTTTTTTTTCTCCTGGGGCCAGAGGCTCAGGGCATCATTTTCCTGCTTGAACTTTGTCCTGTGACTAAGCACTAAGAAGTCACAGGAGTTGGCACCCAAAGTTTTTGCCGTGTCACAAAAAGAAACACAGAGGTCCTTCCTGCCAATGTCAGACCCATCCTCTGACTCAGCACTAAATTTAGATGTCATGTCCGATGTTTGCATCCAAAAAGTCCTGCCGTGTGACAGGGGCTCAGAGCATGGCTACTGAATGAATGGGTGCTGTGAGGAGAAAGGCTGGGGTGGTCCAGGCGGAGGGCACAGACATCTCAACCTGCCCTTCCACAAGCCTGGAGAAGAGAACAACTGAGCTTTTACAAAGAAACGGACAAGGCCTCCAAGCTTGCCCAGCCTCTGAGCAGTCGCTGACCTGGGAAAGCTGCAGGATTCCCAAAACTCACCTAGTTTGCCCATCTATAGAAGGCAAATGCCAAGGACCTGGACTCACCGCTCAGGAGAAAGAGCTCACAGCTCCATGAACTAGGATGCCCTGTTTACTGCCCATCCTCACTGTAAAGTCTGATGTCTGCTAAGTCAGGTCCAGATCAGGAAAAACCAGCCCAGGCTCCGAGCCTCCTCCTACTTGCTCCCAGCCTGGGAAGAGAGCTGGATTCTGTGTCCAGCTCTGCCAGCATCAGGCCACTGAGATCCTGGTCAAGTCCCTTTGTGTCCTTGCTGCTTCTCACTTATAAAATAAGGATTTGGGCAAAATAGTCTCTAAGATCCTTTCCAGCCACTGTACTCATCAACCATTTAAGAAAAATACAGCAGAAGGGGCTGGAGGTACAGCTCAGTGGTAGAGCACTTGCAAGGCCTCACAGCACAAAAGAAGAAAAAGAAGGAAGGAAGGAAGGAAAAAAGTAAGAAAGGAGAAAAAAGATAGGAAAAGCACATGTCCTGGCAAGAGGAGAAGAAAAGATAGGCGACTGGGAGAAAAACAGAGGTGGCCACAAGGACTGAAAAGGTCCTTATATTATTTTTTAAAAATTAAAGTATCCTAAACTATTTACTGGCTTTTACATTAAAAGATGTGAACAAAATTTCTTTCCATTTGTTTTGCTATCTCATCACTGAATATTGACTGGGCAGATTTTCACATTTGGAAAGCAATCCAGGACTGGAGGATAGCTCAGGTAGAGTGCCTGCCCAGCACACACAAGCCCAGGTTCCACTGCAGCAGAAGCACCACAAATGTGAGAGTGCGTGCGTGCATGTGCATGTGTGTGTGCGTGTGTGTGCGTGCAGCATGTGCACATAACATATGTATGTATGTGTGTGTGTATGTGTGTGTGTGTGTGTGTGTATATATATATATATATGATGTGAATCTATTTGAAGGTCCCAGGCCACCTTAAGGTGCAGACAGGTACCATTCAGAGCAGTAAACTCAAGCAGACTTTGAGACAGATACCACAGCTGTAAAAACCCTGAGGGCAGAGAGAATGTACCCTGGCTTGAGCTGGTCACCAGGGCTGTGGCCCACACAGACAGCCTGGGACTCTACTGCAGGCTACATGTGAGCAGGGCTGTTTACGCATCAACAGCTAACAGCACTTGGACAATGCAGGGTAGGGTCAATGACAATATTAAAAAAAAAAAAAAAAAAAGTTGTTTGTGTTAAAGGTAACCACTTCTCATAGAAACTGATCATCTGATGGGGTTTCACTTTACTCCCTCTCACATCACCGTCTTGAGTAGCAAAGACTGGCTTTTTTATTAACCACCTTATGGTCATCTGTCATTTTTAAAAGCATGGTTTATCCCCAAAAGAAACCGACAAAGGTAAATAGAGGAAGCAGGCAAAGACAAAAGCACTCTGTGAAAACATCACTGTCAACGATGGCACTCTGGGACCAGCTATGGCTCACCCGCCCAGCTGGGCTCAGACATAGGATGGGGAGGCCTTCCGGGGACTCTTCTCTTTCCCAGGATGGGGGGCATCATAAACAAAAGCAGCCAGGTCATCGGTTTTCAAACTGTGTTCCAGGGAACCCCTGGAGGATCCTGGGGGACCTTGTGGAGGAGGTTCACAGAGGCCACAAAAAAGGGGCAAGCTCCAGCCCTGATCATGCTACAGTGCCTCTTTTGTCTATTTACACAGCTGACTTTCCCCTTCCACTAAACAAAAGGGATCCCATAGCTTTTTTTTTTTTTTTAAATTAAGTCATAAAGGACATTTAAGTCATTCATTGTCCACAGCAACCCTGTGAGGAACTGAGACCAAACAGCTCAGGGTTGAACAGCACAGTTCATTCCCCAAATAACCACCTCTACTCCCCCAGGCTCTATATGAACACATTCAGGGAAGGCCAGTGCCTGGTAAAGGATCCATTCCACGGCTAGGTGGCACCAAAAAGAGTTCCTCCTGAAACCAAAGGCCCAGGCCCGGGGAGCCTCCAAAGACACTAACCAAATGCAGTGGGCAGCCCTTGCTCCAATCCTATGGAAAGAGCCACCTGTGAAAAGACATTTTGACACAAGGAAAACTGAATATCGTCACCTATGTTTGAAGGGCTTAGGAAAGATTTGAAAGGAAGGAAGAGAAAGGGGAGAAAGCAATAGCTTATGCTGAGCTCAACTCTCCCCCCAGGGTCTTCCAGAAGGCAGCCCACGTCCAGCATTCTGGGGCCAAAGAGACACAAGCCCCCTCCTCTGCCCCGAGTCTATCTGGAAATGGATGTCTTTGAAGACCCTCTGAAAACTCTTCCCAAGGTCCTTTTGGAACAGAACTCCTCACAGGGCATGGTGATGCCTCCTTGAATTGGGGACTCCAGGACCCAAGCCTCGTGAAAGTGTGTTCTGAGCTGCCCAGAGAGGCACAGGCTTCTCTTGCTGTGATGCCAAGCATGGCCTGTGCCTGTGCTGCCTCCTGATTCCAGGCACAGGCCAGGGCTGCCTCTCTACTCAAGGGCAGATGGCTCAACAGCAGCCTGACCCTGCCTCAATAACTCACCTCCAGCCTCACCAAGATCCTGGGAAGGGGGCCCACTAGCCCCTCTTCAACACCAAGAACAAGGAGGCCCAGGATATTAAGCTTGGGATAGAAGAGCCAGGATTTAAACCCCAGAATCTGGGCATCTCCAGATGGGCTTATGACACTCAGTTATCTCTAGTCCCAGGCCCTGGCTCCGAAGCTCCAAACCCACAACAATGTTCAGGCCACCTAAGTCACTCATCCACCTTCCAGAAGCAACATGACACCCTCAGGGCAGAGACCATCTTCCCTCTTTCCCAGCCCACTGCCTCCCACGGGTGCAGAAAAGACATGCCCCCCAGTTAACATGTCCAAGACCCATAGCAATCAAACCACCAGGACGGTCTCCACACATCCGTCCAACATGTCCCCAAAGCCTCAACAGTGACCTAAAGCCCAGTCCTACTCACTCAGTCTTAGAGAAGACCACAAGAGATTTAACCATCCCAAAGAATAATGATGAAGAAATCAGACTTCATTCTTGTTGACCCAAATCGGGGAAACTAAAAATGAGGTCTACTCATCCTAGAACCACATGTGACTGACTATTTCAGCTGGTAATAGAACTTAAAAGAACAGGGAAGCTTAAAGTTTAGGTGCTCCAAATGAGAGGGAAATGAGGGAAATGCAAAATGTTTCTCGAAAGTACATTGGTCTGAACACTAACATCGCAAAAGGATTTTCATGGAAAAGGATTCTGTGGTCAGATCAGCTTGGGACCATTCTAGTGAAGCCCCAAAGCACAGTGGCTCAGGAGTGCTTCCAAAAGGAATACAGCTAAGGAGACCGGAACTACTTAATCCAGCACTGCACAAATGCCCTTGACCACAAAACCCAGTCAGAGAGTTACAGCACCATCACCGTCCCACCAAACCAGCATTCAGAACAGGTTTCCTGGGGAAGTGCTGATCTAGGCCTTTTAAAAGAAAAATCTCAATAGCCTTGTTACCCTGGGTTCCAGATGAGAAACCAAACCAACTCCAAATGGGATAAAGGAATGTCTACAAAGCAGAAATAACTGATTCAAGACCTTTGGAGACAAAGACACTAGTACTAGAAACACAACGGAAAGTGTGAACAGCTCTGGGCTGCCGGACTTGGGTGCTGCAGGTACTGTGTGGTAACCTCACCAAAGGAAACACAGAAGACAGCTGAAATCGAAATCTTTCTATAAAGTCCAAAGGAACTGTCCTGAGACTTCCCAAAAACCTACTGGGAGAACAAAATATAAGCAAGCACATGTTTTAGAAGGAAAAAAAAAGGAAGAAAATGTTGGAATTAAGGTTCCACCCACACCCTGGTCAAGGTGTTGTGGATGTATGGATTTTCTTAAGTGAAACTAAAAGTGAGAGCTGGTGTGGTGGCGCATGCCTGTAATCCCTGCGCTCAGGAGGCTGAGGCAGGGGGATCATGAGTTCAAAGCCCATCTCAGCAACTTAGTGAGGACCTAAGCTAGTCAGTGAGAGCCTGTCTCTAAATAAAAAATAAAAAGGCTGTGGATGTGGCTCTGTGCTTAAGTGCCCCTGAGTTCAATCCCCACTACCAGAAAAAAAACTAAAAGCAAGGGCTAAGGGGGTATGGGTCAGCAGTAAAGCATTTGCCTAGTATGCACAAGACTGTGGGTTCAATTCTGGGTACCACAAAAAATAAAATAAAAGCAAACAACAGAAGGGGTCCTTAAAAAAAACTGAATGGAGAATTTCTGTACAATCCAGTAATTCCACTTCTGGGTCTATGCTCCACAGTGAAAACTGTATACATCCATGTTCAGAACAGCCTGATTCACAATAACCAAAGGTAGATGCAACTCAGGTGTTCATCAACAGTGAATGGAGAAACAAAATGTGATGTATACATACATGGAACATGATTTGGCCTTGACACAAAATTCTAGCATGTGCTACATACAACATGGATGAACCTCGAGGACATTATACCAAGTGAGATAGCCACTCACCAAGAGACAAACACTGCCTCAACTTCCCTTGTAAAACATATCTAAAGCAGTGGAATTCATAGAGACATAAAGTAGCAAGATGGTTGATTGGGGCTGAAGGGAGGAAGCAGTAGGAGTTAATTGTTTAATGGTTACAGAGTTTCAATTTGCAAGACAAAAATTTCCAGAGATGCACGGCAGTGCATGGCAGTTACACAAGAATGATGGGTATATTCTTTTTTCTTTTCTTTTTTTTTTGTACCAGGGATTAAACTCAGGGGTGTCTAACCACTGAGCAACATCCCCAGCCAGTTTTATTTAGTATTTTGAGACAGGGTCTCGCTAAGTTGCTCAGGGCCTTGCTAAGATGCTGAGGTTGGCTTTGAACTTGTGATCTTCCTTTCTCAGGCTCCTGAGCCACTGGGATTACAGGCATGTGCCACTGTGCCCGACTGCAAATATTCCTAATAGCATGGAAGTGTGTACTTAAAAATAGGTGAAACAGAATTTTCATATTACATACATGTTGTCACAATGAAAAAAATCAAACAATGGTTCAATTGATAAATTTTATGTTATATAAATCTTACCACAATTGGGGGATAAAAAAAAGCAAATAGGTTATGACCCTTGGTGTGAAATGAATGTCAAAGTCAACAGTCAAAGAGTAATTATCCACAAGGGTCTAAAGGAACAAATCACCAAATATCTGTATTTTAAAATGTTGCTGCAGCTGTTTTTGTAGATCTCTGCCTCAAAAAAAAAAAAAAAAAATCAATAGAAACACACAATTCACTGACATACAATCTGACCAGGGCAAATGGTATAAAAAAGAAAAAAAAATCAATTTCCCTCCAGTTCTAGTTCCATCCCATTTAAAATTCCCTGCTGAACACCCTCAGCATCCCTACCATGCAGACCAAGCTGCAGCTCCGCACTCTTACTCCACACTGCTTCTCTGAAGCTCACATCTCCCAGGGCTGCAGGAAAGTACACAGGGCCTCCTCACTCTAGGGCTGCGGAACATACAAGTAATTGGTAGGAGTGGAACAAAAACCCGAGACAATATTTCTCCTAGTCTGCTTACTTTTTCAGGAAATAGAAAGCCAAAACCAAAATCAATTGACACTATTGCTAAATCAGATTAATAGTAACCTCAGTGTGGAGCTGGAGGGGACCACAGAAAATTAGTCCAACCCAACTGCTCCCTGGGAAGGACTCAGAACCCCACAGGACTTAGCAACCTCGCAGTCAACACTCTATTCTTCTGTTTTTATTATTGAACTCAAACAAACAACAAACAAAAAACAAAAAAACCCAAGCCCCAAGAAGCTAAGAGGCTCAGCCAAGGGCAAGACATTGCACTCAGGAGATCACCACTCAGGGCTCTTTTGAGGACACCAAACTGACATTCAAATTCCAAGTGTAAAAAGAAAAGAACTCTCCAAATCTACAACAGGCAATGTGGGTGCTCCACATGGCTCTTGGCAGCCAGCCTCACACTGCCAGTACCTGATGGGTGACCTTGGGAACTTCAGACACCAATGTCACACCACCTGCTTCCATCAAAGACATACTGTGGGTGGTGACATCTGTGTGTGCATCTGGGATTCGCTCAAGTCTTTCTCCTCTCCCACAGCCTTCTGCCTCTGTGAAGTTATCCCTTAGGAATCTGTATGTGCATTTGTAGAGGGTCTGCAGAGGGACACACCATTTACTCTATGCACAGATGACATCCGCTCAACAAAAAGTTGTTCAACACAGATCTTGGGTCAGGCTCTTTCCTCAGCATTACGAGTAAACAGCTCATCCAGCACCAGGGCCCAAGGGTGCAGGAGCACATTCTGCTCTAGAGACCCATAGCCACAGTAAGAGCAACCTTGACCACTGGGTGGCATGTTTGCAAAGTATTCCCACAGAACCCTCAGAAGTACCAGGGGTTCCTGGTTTTCTGGCTCTAAGGCTGGTTTCCAGCCTCCTGCTGCCACTGTGATGCTGCACAACTCACCATGACAACAAAGTACTCCTCCTTTTTCTTACCAAAGGCGGCCAAACAGCATCGTGAAGCAGTTGATGTTTGCTGTGTTCCCCGCGCACCCCCACCCCCAGGAGAAATAGCTTTATATGCACTAAGAGCCAGAGAAGGAGAGTAGGATCTGAGATCCCAGAGATTAGGAGCAGAGATTAGGTTCCAAAATGGCAGCCCAAGCTCATCAACTGAACAGACTCTGCTTCCCAGAAGCCCTGCAGGCACTGCCACCAGCCAAGGGCTTGCTATGAAATGTACGTGTCACCAAACCACACAAGTCTGCCACCACTACAGAAAGGTACAGGTTTTGTTCCATCATTAGATTTCGACAAAACCTCCCAGTTACAAGTACTACAAAAGGAAAAATAATAATATTTGCATTTTGCCGAACTTAAACTTGACCTTAACATTTGGCTCAGAGCTTTCACCATCTCCAAAAACATAGCTCCCCTGCTAACTTCTCCAGCTATAAGATCCAGCCAAGCAGTGAGAAGACAGCCTTTGCTAGCCCGTGGCAATCCTCTCCCCATTTAACCCAGCCTGTCGGGGCTCAACAGCAGGGTGAGGTGGGGTAGAGGTGGAGGTGGAATAACTTCCCCCAGTATGACACAGCAACTGGAGCTTGATGGGACAGCAGAACCGGTGAGACCAGAGGGTCCAGGCCCTGTGTCCAGTCCATCTCTGCTGGAAGGGGAGGAAGAGGGATGCTTGGCAGCCTGTGGTGCTCGCACATCTTTTTCTGAGCTTTCTTGTGTTCCTCTGTGTCTCTTGTCCATCCTCACTCCTGAGCCTACTATGCTGGATCCAAAGGATTCATAGGATACAAGCCCCGTAGAGGTGCTAGGTACAGAGGAGGGCAGGGATTGGAGGGCTGGCACCCTGAAGACCCTGGCTGTGCACAGGATGAGGGACCCACCTGGGGGGAAAACTGCATTCCCCCAGAAACCCTGAGGAGTGGGCAAGAGGGGCAATGGAGTGGCAGGATTGACAGGCTGTAGATGGGCAGGACTGGAACCTCTAGGGCACCAGACATTGTGGGGGATATGATTTGGCCCTGGCTGCCTAACACTGGGACTCCACATGTTCAGTAGAGGTTACCTGGGCCTTTCTATCTCTAGCTCTAATTATTGTTTTAATTACTTTATAGGGCACAAGAGACTTAGAAAGGTTAACTGTCTTGCTCAAGGTCTGACCACCACCAACCCTCTCTAGCAATGACCTCGTCTACTAACTGTCTCATCATGCAAAGGTGACACCACATGTAGTGGCTGTATCTACACACGGTTTCTCTTACTCTGGAGAACTGCTCCTACACCCTCTAAAAAGCCATGTGGCACTGGAATAGGCCACCAATCCCATCACCCTGCCCTACTGGTTGGTTCCACTGCTGTGCCCGGAGCCAAAGCTGGGCCAAAACCTTAGTTCTCCAGCCCCAGCCACAATGACTGGCCTCATGTGGACCTGTGGCTCTAATTGACCAATCAGAATTCCTCCCTGAGATTCTTCTGTCTCAGCTGATTGGATAGAGCTCAGTTTCTTCTCTGACCATGTGCTGTGAACATAAAGTCTAGAGAGGCCTGGGGACACATTCCAACCCCATGGTTAAGATTGAAGGATTTAGGGGGTCAATTGGCCCTCCTCTACTCCAAGATTTTGTGTTGCCTGAAGACAGGGATAAGTTCTGAGAAATAAATCTGGGGCAATTTTGTTGTGCAAACATCACAGAGTGTACTTACACAAGATCAGATGTCTACACCACCACCAGGTGATATGATTTTACTGGACCACCATTGTGATGAGGTCTGTCATTGACTGTAATGTCATTATGCATCACATGATTGTGTTACAAATAATCAATAAATATTTCTTTCCTGCCTAAAATAGTTTGAGCTATTTTTTTTTTTATAATCTGCAATAAAGGTATCCTGAACTAATATAAACAGAGAAAAATAAAAATCTTCCCTTCAGGGGCTGGGATTGTGGCTCAGCGGTAGAGTGCTCACCTAGCACGTGCAAGGCCCTGGGTTCAATCCTCAGCACCACATAAAAATAAAAAAATAAAATAAAGGTATTGTATCCAACTACAACTAAAAATTAAATATTTAAATTAAAAAATCTTCCCTTCACTTAAAAGCACTTATCAACGATGACTTTCAAGCTCCTCTGCCACCTCCTCCAAATAATACAATATTAAAAAAAAAAGAAAAGAAAAATTACAATGGTCGGAGCTTTTACTTTCTGCCTTTTCTCCTGATGACCCTCCAGGATAGAGGGTAGCTCCTACCCAAAGGGAACAGGGGAGAGAAAAAAGGTCCAAGTAACCTCTACTGAATAATAAATAATCCACACCTGTCAATCTGTACTAGTCCTGCTGAAAGAATCTGGCAGGTTTATTCCTTTAAAAAAAAAAAAATGTCTTCCAGGGCTAACTTCTATCACACCTAAAATCCAAGTAACATCCAAAGCTCTCACTCAGCCATGCACAGTGGTGCATGCCTGTAATCCCAGCAGCTCCGGAGGCTGAGGCAGGAAGATTGTAAATTCAAAGCCAGCCTCAGCAACTCAGCAAGACCCAAGACCATGTTTCTAAATAAAATACAAAAAAGGGCAGGGATGTGGCTCTGTGATTAAGAGCCCCTAAATTCCCAGTACCAAAAAAAAAAAACTCATTCAGCCTAGTGGCACAGCCCTACTGGTTACCTGAACATCCCCATCTCCCTCCACCCACAGCCAATGCCAGTCCCTGCTCTGCTGTGTCTGCGGCCCAGGCATCCTACCGTTTCCCCCTGTGTGCTCCACTCCCCTCCACCCTACTCAAGTGCCATTCTCTGTACAAAGCCTTCCTCAGACACTGCTGTCTCCATTCTCTGAAGTCTGCTGAAAGCAAGCCAGCTTTTCCCTAGGAAACTAGGGAGGAGGACCAAGGAAAGTGGGAGCTCTGAGCACATGGATGAGAAGTTTAGGCGGTGACCACCAACTTCTGCCACTTCTGCTTCCCAAGAGAGGCTTGGTGTAAAATAATTTGGGAAGGGCCTCCACATTTAGGTGGCAATTAGAGTCACTAAGGATAGATGAAAGTATTTGCAAAAAGTATGTCACATAGCCAGGCACAGTGGCACATACCTGAAATCCCAGCAGCTCGGGAGGCTGAGGCAGGAGGATGGCAAGTTCAAAGCCAGCCTTAGCATGCTAAGCAACTCAGTGAGACTCTGTCTCTAATAAAATACAAAATAGGGCTGGGGATGTGGCTCAGTGGTCGAGTGCCCCTGAGTTCAATCCCTGGTACCAAAAAAAAAAAAAGTGTGTCACATATATTGTTTTTGGTTTGCAGTATTATACAGGGACTGAACACAGGGCCTCACACATACTAGAACACTTGATCACTGAGCTTCATCCCCAGCCCTTTTTGATTTTTTTTTTAAGTTATACATGGACATAATATCTTTATTTATTTTTAGATGGTGCTTGGGATCGAACCCAGTGCCTCACATGTGCGAGGGCGAGGCAAGCGCTCTGCCACTGAGCCACAACCCCAGCCCATTTTTTACTTTTTGAGACAGGGCCTCACTAAGTTGCCCAGACTGGCTTCCTACCTGCAATCCTCTTGCCTCGGTGTCCCAGGTAGCAGACCATAGGTGTGTGTCACAGCAGTACATAGTTTTAAAAAGAAGAGTAATCTTGCTTGTGTTTGTGAATCATTCGATAGGTCCATCTTATGATGTCCCTCTCCTAAGTACCCCCACTCCCCCAACAAGGCAGCAAGCTGAAGGAATGATATTACACACCTCTGCCCAGGGCCAAGCACAGGACCAGGGCCTCTATCCTCCCCCAACACACCTGCCCTCCAGGAACTGAGGCAGACAGCAGAGCACCCGAAGTCCCAACTTGCAGATTGAAGACACTCAGCTCACCCAGAGGCAGGAAGTTGAGATCCTCAAGGAAGAAATCCTTCATTTTATAACTGCATCAAAGAGAAAAGTACTTTTTTCTCTTTGTTGTGAAGGTACAAATTAGATTCACCAGATTCTGGTACAATGGGGAAAAAAAAAAACACAGGAGATCTCAGAGGAGAACAGCTATTTTCTCCCCACCCCAGCAGCTAGACCAAGGTGTTCTCTTTTTTTCCCTATGATCAATGGTCAAGGACAAGAAAACTCTTCAGAATTCCAGAGTTCTCCAATGACAGGAAATGTCCCAAAATTATAGTGGGAAGGCCTGATCGGGTAACAGAAAAAAACCACCCCAGACAAGAAGTCAAGAGCAAGGAGTTCAGCCTCACCTCTGGCACTAGCCAGCCCTGGGACTTCTTCCTCAGTAAGGGATAGGGCCCTGGATACCAGAGTAACAAAGACACCATGCTTTGCCCTGGGGTTGCCAGAGAATCAATGAACAGGAAAGTAAGATACAAAATGCTAACCGGCCTTGCAACTACCAATCCTGGCACTGGAGCCCATTCTTCCCCCAAAACCCAACACTGTATATTTCTTAGTCACCTCTGTACCCCCAGGCCTCAGCGAGTCAGCTAACTGAGCATGAGTTGCCAGGTGGATTTGATTGGCCCACCTGCCCAGGAACACTAAGTCCGTGCCCTACTCCAAGGTCCTTCAGGTTTCAGGCCCCACACAATTGGACTGCTGGCCGACCTTTGCCTTGGGCACCACAGACTCCCATAGCGCACAAGTGCCCACCGGGGATGGACATTCTCGACCAGAGGCCCACTCAGTTGTGGAATCTACGACAAAAGCTTCCTAAATGGGTGATGGCACCATTTCCAATGTAAAGAGATGGTGATAAAACAGCTTCTGCTTGATGCTCGGGTCCTAGGGAAGCCAGCCAGCTCCTCCCTCAGGCTCCACTGGGCCGCAGGCCGACTCACTGGCAAAGCCTTGGAGGGGAAATCACTGGGGAGTGGAAGCACTCAGGGCACAGTGCTAGGATTCCCGGATCATGGCCCCTTAGGGGTAAGACCAAAGCCTCCACCCCTTCAGCCACAGCACCTCTTACACACTGTGCAATGCCCCATAAGAAGGGCTCCCTGATCTAAAGAAAAAAAGTTTGGGGACACTACTTCGGAGCAATCCATTCCTTGGGAAGACCCCAGCACCCCACTGTTTACTCACCACGTCACTCCTTTCCCCAAGAGGCTTCAGGTGGCATCTCGCCATTCCAAACACTATCCTAATTTTTTCCTAATGTATTAAATAAAATGAACTTAACTTCCCCTTGAAAGTTATTTTTCTAAGGATTTCGTGAAGCCACAGAACTCTGCATTGTGGGAAAATAGATCTGAAATCACTGCCCTTGGGGATAAAATCCAAACCCTACTCTATCCCTTTCTTGGCGGTCAGGACTAGCTCCTCGAACTTCTGCCTGAGGCCCCACCTTCTCCAGGAGGCCTGGTCAGGGTGGATCCAAATTAACAGCAATTCATCCACTACATTACCTAGACCAGAGACTGAAGCTAGCACTGATTCACACACATCCCAATGAAGACTTGAGTCCATACTCCAACTTCTGTGCTTCCTCCCTCTGAAAGATTTCTGGAGATAATCTTGGATAAACTTCCTCCTTCACAAAGACAGAAGTAATTAAAAAGAAAAAAAAAATTGCCCTAATAAGACCCTTCCCCCATTCCCACCCTCAGGGCCACATCCAACAGCCCCTTCTTAGCATCTTCCAAAGCATAATCCCAGGAAAGCACTGTATTTGCCAGAATGCAGCTTTGAGGGAGAGAGGTATAAGAGAGTCGGTCACCCAAGGTGGAGACAGCAGGACTACTGATAGACAAGCTCTGCTATGTGACGGACAGTTTAGATTCTCTATGTCAGTTTCCTTCAGCTATAAAAACTAAATGGAGATGGCCCATGTAGTTGAGAGCTATTACAAGGAACACCTTATAAAATCACTCCCTTAATAACTGAGGCTTTTAACAGCCACATAAATGGGTCTCTTTAGCCTTTGCCCTACAAGTTGCTAAGGGCAGTTTTTCAGCCCTCTCTGCTCACTTCTTTTTTCCTTTTACATATGTGTCTTCATTTATTTTTATTTTATACATCAGTTAACTCTTAAGGACAAGACTTAGAAAGGATGTACTTGCTGTTCCCTGGCTCTGAATGTGTTAAACAAAACAATATATCATAATTCAAAACTTGTGGCGCTCAATACTTTCTGAGCATTCCAGCCAGTCCAAGCTAGACTTTTCTCTCTGGGAAACAGGAATAATAGCTAGTTCGCATGGTGGTAACAATTAAACACTTGGTAAAGCAGAGTGCCTGCCACAACCGTAGGTGCACAATAAATGTTAGTTCTGCTCCTTTCTCAGTGCAATGCTTTCTTCCTGGCATCCACACTCCCTGATCCGTCCAGAACAAGACAAGCACTCCTCACAGACTCCCAGCAGTACCCCTTCCCTACAGGCACACTGAAAAATCATTCACTTCCAAGAGAAAGAAGGGGTTCCAAAGGGTACCAGCCACCAGCCTTCCTCCGCAGGCAGCTCAGTGCTCTCGGGACAGAACTGAGCTCCAACAACCACTACTAAGATTTTCCCATGTTGCAATGCAACTTCCCCCAACTTTTCCCGACCCAGTTTCCAAAGAAACCTGGGCAGGCTTTGTGCAAAATCAACCACAAGTCTAGATGAGCTGAGACTGAACTTCGGGCAGAGGGAAGGGAGCTGGGTCAAAAAGTGAAAAGTCCTGAAAGCGGGTGGCAGGGACCAAAAGGCAGTTGCACTGGTCCTGGCTCAGGCTCCCTTCTTCTTGATTGTGCCACTGGTTAAATGCTAGCACAGGCTGCCAAAGGACTAGCAGACGGTGAAGAGTCAGAGAAAAGAAACCCAACGTCCCTCCAAGGCACCCCTCAACCCCGACGCCGCGACTGGACCTGGTGGCCTCCGGGGGACCCTGCAGCCGTGGCACCTGGGAGGGAGAAGGCCTGGGGGAGGGGCAGCATTGTTCACAGAGACCGGCGGGACTGGAGAAGGAGGTGTGAATTCGGGGTCCAGGCGTCGCCCGCTCCCAGCAGGGGCTAAAGGAGAGAAGGTGTCACTCGGGGCGATCGCCGTGTAGCGCAGGGGCCCCAGCGAGATCCCCCTCGGCAAGCTGCCGAAGGAAGGAATAGAGGTCGAGGCGAGAGGCCGCGCGGGGGTCTGACACTCACCGGCGCCCTCGGCGGGCTGCGGCGGCCCGACGACGCCGTTCAGGTAGAGAATGGGCAGCAGGTGAGGCTGCGTCTTCTCCAGCGCCGCGCGCAGGTCCTGGAAGTGGTCCCGCTCCTTGGCCAGGAGCAGCTTGAGCAGCAGCTCCGCCTTGGCGCCTCCCGCCTCCTCGTCCAGCTGCCGCCGCTCGCCAGGGCTCAGCGCTCCCGCGGCCTCGAGCAGTCCGAGCACGGCTTCCACCTCCGTCATGGCCTGGGCCAGGCTCTGCTGACACTGGGCGAGCAGCTCCCGGCGCTGGGGCTCCATGGTGGCGGGCCGCGCCGCCCCGCCCCGCCGGACAGCGCCCGGGCTCCCCAAGGCAGGCGAGCGCCCGGGCGGCAGCCTTAGCGCGCCGGGAGCCGCGAGGCGGCGGGGGCCATGGGCCGGTGCCGGGCGGGCTGGGGCCCGGGGCGGCGGGCGGCTCAGCAGCGGCCGCCTCCCGGGCTCCTGAGCGCAGCCATGTTGGCTGCAGCGGCGGCGGGACTAGAAGAGGAGGAGGAGGAGACGGAGGAGGAGAAGGAGGAGGCGGAGGTGGGGACGGCGGCCGGGGCGCGCCCCGAGGCCCGGCTCCAGCCGGGCATGCCCCCTCCCCCTCGCCTCGGCGCACGGCCCGCCTGCGCCGCCCCCCAACACACTACAACTCCGGGGGAAAGTCGCCGGGCCCCCGACGGCTCCGGCCCCGCTCGGTGACCGCCTCAGCCCGTGCGCCCGGCCCGGCTCACCGGGGCCCCGCAGCCGCCGCCCGCGCCGCCATGGCCCGCGCCCCGCGCCGCCGCCGGCCCGCCCCTCCTGGCCCTCCCCTCCCCCGGCCGGCCTCCGGAGGCGGCGAGCGAAGGGATGGACCTAGAGGAGGGGTCCCGCCCCCGGCCGGCCTTCGAGGCTAGGACACCGCGCGGGCTAGCTCTGCTGGTCTCCCGAGGCCCAGGCGCAAACCGAGTCGGGGACGCCGAGTTAGGCCGGGCACATGGCCAGCCCCCAAGCTATTGGAGACCCCCTTCATAGAAATCCTGCCCCAATTCGGGGTTTCCAAAATAAAGAACTCCAAAATCAAGGTCGGACCCGATGGAGAGGGGATCCCCGAAACTTGGACATCTTCAATTTAAGACCTCCCTGGAAACTGAGATTTCCACATTCCACGGAGCTGTTATATTGAAATTTTTCCAGTAAAAGCCCCTCAACTGAGACTCTGTTAATAGTTTATCTTCCCCTCTTCTGCATCTGAACCCAGTTGGTCCTACAGTGTAAAGGGGTTTGGATGCTGGAGGAGGAAGGTTGTGTTGCTAGATGAGGAAGAGTGGTCAGGGTTGACTGTGGAGTCCCTGATCTTGGTAATAGGAGAGGTGCTCTCCCTCTAGATATCCCCCCAGATTGCATTGCCTCTCAGAAGGAGGTAAAATGATGAGCTACCTTCTTCCCCTCTGACCCCCAGAGAATCCACAGCCAGGCTCTAAAACCAATAATTTCTGCCTTTCATTATAACCATCACAGACCACTATGCCCCTGACTGATGCCAAGGTCTTTCAAAGCTGGAATAACAAAGGATTGCTCTTAGTAACCCCACCTACTCTACTCTTGGTGTAGAGGGCCACCTCGAATGTCTGCTTATAATACACAATCTCATTTTCAAATATTTGCTAGCTGGTGACTTTTTCTACTGACTGTCCATCACTTCCATCCCCATACTTCTTTTCTCCCCAGCAAAAGCACAGTCTTCTTAAATATTCTGCTTCTTTGATAGGAGAAATCATGTTTGTTTAATGGAAACAAACTCTTCTACATAAGATTTAGGACAAGAGTACCAGAATTTGCCCCTCAGGAGCTGAGCGTGGTGACTCATATCCCAGCAACCGAGGGATGCCAAGGCAGGAAGATGGGATCCGGAGTTCAAGATCAGCCTCAGCACTCACTGAGGCCCTAAGCAACTTAGTGAGACCCTATCTCAAAATAAAAAATAAAAAGAGCTGGGATGTGGCTCAGAGGTAAAGTGCCAAAAAAAAAAAAAAAGAATTGCTCTTCAGTCTTACACTCCTCTCTAAATAGTTGTACAATGTGGGAGCAAATCAATTACCCTTGCTCACCTGTTCTCTCTTCAAAGACAGAGGAAGGGGAAAGAATTAGATCAGGGATTCTAAGTCTTGAACTTGAATAAAACCAAGAGTGTCAATGAAGCTTTTTGTATTTTTCTGGGATGGAGGCCCATAGCTACACTGAATTTTTATTTTATGTATTTTTGTGGTGCTGGGGATTGAACCCAGGGCCTTGTGCATGTGAGGCAAGCACTCTACCAACTGAGCTATACCCCCAGCCCATACGTTGAATTATTTAAGGCCAATGTGACTGACCATGGACTCCAATATAGTGGAACTATTTAAAGATACCTCCCTGTTCAACCAGTCTGGGCTTCTACTGCTGAACAGGTTTTAGGAGAGTGGAAGCTGCCTGTAGTGCCAGAGTCCTGCAAGGGTCCCAAGCTCCTCCCTCCCTCTCCTGCCCCTAAGACATTGTTCCTCTTTCTGGCCATCACTTCCCTTATAGCAACCACAGTTCCAAAATCATCTTCAAGATATTCACTTTCCAGAGAACATGTGGAACATCTGTTTTCAGCTGGATGAATAGAAATCCAAATGACAAAAGGAAGGTAGAAGTGGAGATGGCAGAAGAGGAAAAGTTGGAGACTAATTTGGTTTATGGTTAGAACCAATTGTAAGTCCCAAATCCAAAGGGTATCTGAAACAGGAGGGGACAGGAGACATGGTCTCTCAGAAGCTCTGTGAGGAGAATGTGTGTTTCTTCCCTGGAAGCCTTCCCAAGAAGCAGTGAGGAAGCCCAGTGGCACAGAATGACCTCATTTAAACTTGATTACATCTGTAAAGACCCTATTTCCAGATAAGGTCACATTCATAGGTACTAACATTTAGGACTTGAACATATCTTTTGGTGATGGTGGGGACACAATTCAACCCAGTATTAGGCACAAAGGATGTTGTGTATAGGAGGTACTCCAAAGAATAGACACTTTCTCCCAGTGTCTGGGCAGTGATGAACACTCTTTTTGTAAATCTTTACTTTTAGCAAACTCTTGGGGTTTATGCAAAACATGAACCCTGGAGGAGATTGTTTGGTTAAGTTTTAGGATTGCTTTAACTAATGACCTTGCTATGACTTTACTTCTGTAGGTTTTTGTTTGTTTCAGTGTTGGGGCTCAAATCCAGGACTTTGCATATGGTAAGCAAGCACTCTACCTAGCCCTATTTCTGTTCCATACTTTTATATTCTTTGTACTTAATATTGGGTTGAACTGTGTCCCCACCACCACCAAAAGATATGTTCAAGTCCTAAGAGCTAGGACTTGACCTTATCTGACCTTATCTGGAAATAGGGTCTTTACAGATGTAATCAAGTTTAAATGAGATCATTCTATGTCATTGTGCTATGTATCTATCCCTTTCATCAATACCAGTCTTGTTTACTGTTGCTTTGTAAGAAATTTTGAAATCAGGAAGTGAGAGTCCTCCTAATTTGTTATGGGTTTTATTTATTTTTTTTCTTTTCTTCTAGATTGCCACCATTAATCTGTCTCTTAAAATCAATATGAATTTTAATATCAGCTTGTTAGTTTTTATAAAAAACTAATCTGTAATTCTGATAGGGATTGCAATGATTCTATAGAATAATTTGGAGATTATTGCTATCTTAACGATATTATATCCATGAGCATTTATTTAGTAGGTTTCTTTTTTGTACTGGGGTCTGAATCTAGGGCACTTTATCACTAAGCTACATCTCCAGTCCTTTTTATGTTTTTTATATTGAGACAAGGTCTTACTGAGGTGCTCAGGCTGGCCTAGAACTTGCAATCCTCCTGCCTTATCCTCCAGAGTCGCTGGGAGTATAGGTGGGCACGGCTGCACCCAAGAGTGTTTTTAATATTTTTCAACAATGTTTTGTAGTTTCCCAGAGACAAGTTTTATACCTAAGACTATTGTACATTTTTTTCTTAATTTCATTGTCAATTTGTTCATTGCATTTAAATAAAAATATTAATGATCTGTATATTTTAATAACAAGGTCATACTGGATTAGAGTGGGACCCTATTCAATGGCTGGTGTTCTTATAAGAAGAGCAAAAATTCAAGCACAGAGGCACACCCACAGGGAAGAATGCCAGGTAAGGAGGAGGCAGAGACTGGAGAGATATTTTCTACAAGCCAAAAAGAAAACTGGAGAGACCCCTAGAAGCCAGGAGAGAGACCTGGAGCAGAGGCTCCCTGAGAGACTCCAAAAGAAACCAACCTTGCTCACTCCTTGCTTTTAGATTTCTGACTTCAAGGACTATGAGCCAGGAAGTTCTTGTCTTGAGTCCCCCAGTCAGTGGCCATTCATCACGGCAGCTCTGGGAGCCTCCTGCATGTCCCATCAGGATGGCAGTGTGAAGGAGAAGGTGGCGTCCCCGCTTCACAGATTGCCCCCATCCCTCACCCTTCCACTGCTGAGTATTTCCCCACTGACGGTCTTAGAAAAAGAGGCTCCCTCCTCCTTGAGCAGCTGCCTTGCTCTGGACCATCCCTCCATACTCCCTGCCTCGCCGTCTACCTGTGTTCTGCCAGGCCTCCTTCCCCCTTTCTCAAAGATCCTCCCTGTTCTGCTCCCCTTTCCTTAGGAAAGAAGGGGACTCCCGTGTCAGTGCTCTGGTTGGCACTTTGGAATCCTGCTTGGACCACCGCTCCCCACAGGGGACACTGCGGTTTCCCGTGAACCTTCGGATGCCACCCATGGGGCCTTTCCTTCACACATCTACTAGCCCCATCCCATGAGACATCTTCCCTTCTAGATCATCCTCCTGGCACACTCTCTCTCCTTTCTCTGGCTCCTTTCTCTCTGAGGCTGACTCCCGTCCTCTTCTATCCACATGCCCCTTCCCTCCTCTAAAGGGAAAGTGCTATGTGACGCTGACTGGTAGTGTCCCCAGGGTGGCTACTTACCTTTCTGGAGCCTATATTTCTGCATCTTTAAATTATGAACAAACATCACCCATCGGTAGGGTTTTAGGAGAATTAAATAATAGCACCGATATGCCAGGTGCTTTGGCACATGCCTGTAATCCCAGCGGCTTGGGAGGCTGAGGCAGGAGGATCATGAATTCAAAGCCAGCCTCAGCAACAGCGAAGTGCTAAGCAACTCTGTGAGACCCTATCTCTAATAAAATACAAAATAGGACAGGGGATGCGGCTCAGTGGTTGAGTGTCCCTGAGTTCGATTCCTGGTTCCCCAAAGGAAAAAAAAAAAAAATCCTACATAATAGTACTTAAACGAGCCCTTGACAATTCCTGGCATGGGTGGGGGGGCATGTGAATTCCCCAATATGGCAGTCATGCAGGCCTCTACTGCTGGTCAGAATGCCAGAATGAAAGGTTTGCTTAGCCACTTACTAGCTGGATAAAGTTAGATAGACTTCTCTGTGCTTCAGTTTTGCCATGTGTAAAATAGAAATGTCCAACCACTTGCAGTGGCACACGTTTATAATCCCGGAGACTCAGGAGGCTGAGGCAGGAGGATTGCAAGTTAGCAGCTAGCCTCCACAATTTAGCAAGCCCCTGTCTCAAAAATAAAAATAACTGGGGATGTAACTCAGTGGTAAATTGCCCCTGGTTCCATTCCAGTATGCCCACAAAAAATAGAGATGTTGATAATAATATCACAGTACTGCTCCATCCAGGGTAATTGCCGCTTCTTCTAGCATCCCTGTAGGAAGACCGAGTCTGCAGTGTGTAGCAACAGATTTTGCACAGACGTTTGCAGTTTCCTGGATGAACGGGTTGGATTCTGGCTCAAAGATTCCATTTATCTCGTGTTTAGATGGTGAACTCAGAGGACCCTTGGACTTTATTCTCTGCTGTATCTCCTTAACACTGCACCAGATATAGGTGCTCAAAAATTTTTACTATTTTTTTTTTTTGTACTGGGGATTGAACCCAGGGGCCCTTTACCACTGGGCTACATCCCCAGCCCCCCACTCCTTTTGTTTGTTTGTTTGGACACAGGGTTCCACTAAATTGCCAAAGCTGGACTCAGAGCTCACAATCCTCTTGCCTCGCTGTCATGAATAGCTAGGATTAAAAAGAAAAGAAAAGCTGGAATTGCAGGCTGATACCACTGTTTTTTTTTTTGTTTTGTTTTGTTTTGGTTTTTTTAACTCCTCTGTATATATTACTCTTTTTAAAAAAATATTTTTTAGTTGTTGATGGATCTTATTTTATTTATTTATTTATTTATTTGTATATGGTGCTGAGAATCGAACCCAGTGTGTCACACATGCTAGGCAAGCGCTGTACCACTGAGCTACAATCCCAACCCATGTATTTATTACTCTAAATAAAGCAGAATGTTGACTTGAGTACTACCCATTTCCATTCATAAGCCTTACTGAGTTAACTATTTTTGTTGTTGTTGTTACTGGGGGAGTGAACTCAGGAGTATTCAACCACTGAGTCACATCTCCAGCCCCATTTTGTATTTTATTTAGAGACAAGGTCTCACTGAGTTGCTTAGGGCCTCACCTTTGCTGATGCTGGCTTTGAACTTGCATTCTCCTGTCTCAGCCTCCTGAGCCTGGGATGACAGACGTGTGCCACCGTGCCCAGCTCTGCTTTAGTTTTTGAATGGCTTTGTAACACACCTAAGGGAGGAATAAGTTTTGTTCCTCTAAATACGTTTCTTTGGAAAACAAGCCCTGGAGAGTCCCCCAGGCAGTTATTTCAGTTTGACACACTTGTTCTAAAGGACTAGCACATGCACAGTGGGAAACTACAAGGGATGGAGCCACTTTAACAAATATTTTTCTTAAACATGGAGGTCTATCTTGGAACACTTCAGGGACAAAAGATTTGGTCTGGTCTACAAAGGGATACAACTGGTTGGTAGCAAACACTTTAGACCACAAAGTTAGTAATAGGTTCCATGTCTTAGAACAAACATCTCAACCTGTTAAAAAGACTAATACCACTTTGAAGGAGGGCTTCAGTGCAAAACTCTTTAGTTCATTCATACATTCATTCATCTATTAATTTAAAATTATCTATTGGTTGGGCCGGATAGCGCGTGCCTGTAATCCCAGTGGCCCAGGAGACTGAGGCAGGAGGATTGCAAATTCAAAGCCAGCTTTAGTAACAGCGAGGTGCTAAGCAACTCAGTGAGACCCTGTCTCTAAATAAAATACAAAATAGGGCTGGGGATGTGGCTCAGTGGAGTGCCCCTGAGTTCAATCCCCACTACCCACCCACCCCCAAATAAACAACAAAAAGTATCCATCGAGGGGCTGAGTATAGTGCACGTACCTATAATTCCAGCCACTCAGGAGATTGAGGCAGGAAGATTGCAAGTTCAAGGCTAGCCTTGGGAACTTAGTGAGAACTTTTCTCAAAAGAAAAAAAAAAAAGAAGAAGAAGAAGAAGGTTGAGGATGTAGGGATGTAGCTGAGTGGTCAAGCATTCCTGGGTTCAGTTCTCAGTGCTGCAACATAAAACAAACAAAAAAACCACCAGTAAGTATCAGCAGTCTGGGGGTGCAGCTCAGTGGTGGACACCTACTTTGCAGGTGTCCAGCCCTGTGTTCATTCCCCTGCACAATGACAATAACAACAACAACACAACACACACACACACACACACACAGGAAGTATCAGCTAAAAAACAAGAATTTGGGAAGGCGGGCAGCTCAAAAGAAATGACATAAAGCCACCTCTGGGGGGCTAGGCACCAGGAGCCCCACCCTTTCCTGCCTAACCCTGCACAAAAGCTTACTAGATCCTACTAAAGATGTCCCTGCTCAGAAATCCAGACCAGTGCAACAGGCAGCAAGACAAATGTGGCCCCCAGGGCACAGCCCTTCCAGTTTCTGCAAGCACAGTCCTGCCTGGGAGTGAGAACCTTCTCATTCTGAGGCAGTTCTTCACATTTCCACTGAGAGGTGAACCTGCTGTGGGGCGCCATCTGAGCCTTACTAGCCTCCTGGCAAAAGGGTTTGATGTCCCTGCTACTTGCTGTCATTGTAACTTTCTATATCCCGCTTATTAACATTTGTCAACTAGTATTGTTACACTGACCAATTTACTTCTCTATCTCCCAGTGGTAGGCAGAATCCCCACCCCCAGAATTGACACCCATGCCCTAAATTCCTGGGATCTGTGAATAGGTTTTGTTCCATAGCTAAAGGGGCTTTGCAGATGTGATTAAGATTATGGACTTAAAATCCAGAGAGTATCCTGGATTACCCAGGTGGGTCCAACCTAATCACATGAGCTCTTAAAAACAGCATTTTTCTCAGGCTGGGGGCAGAAGGGGAAGGCAGAGAGATTCCAAGCATGAGAAGGGTTTGATTAATCATTGCTGACTGTGAAATGTGAGGGTTCAGATGCAAGGACCAGAGAGGCTCTAGGAGTTCAGTGTGGTCGCCAGCTGACAACCAGTCAGAAATGGGGACTTTCTAGGGCTGCAAGGAATTGGATTCTGTCAACAACCTGAATGAGCTTGGAAGTGAATTCTTCCTAGCACCTCCCATAAGATCCCAGCCAGCCATCTCCTTGTTTTTAGTCTTGTGAAAGAGACCCTGAGCAGAGAAACCAGCCAAGCTCACCTGCACCTCTGCTTTCCAGTGCTATAATATACTGGAAATTTCGTTATGGCAGCAATAGATGACTAACAATTTCCGAAGGAACAGGAGCTCTACTGGGGCAGGAGTGACATTGATTTATTCATTGCTCCACCCCACAGACCTAACCATAGCTCCTTGCACTTGACAAACACTCAGCACAGTGCATTGCCTGGATGAATGGAAGCCTCCCCTTCCACCAGGACTGACTTTTGGAATAATTATTTGAGGCAGAATTCTGCTGTTCCACCAGTGATTGGAAGTAAAGCTTTCAAGTAAAGACACCTAGACACTGGGCCCTGTCTGCAGGCTGAGTGAGCTGAAGCCCCAGGGGCCCCAGTCCCTGGATTTTATGTTCCAATGAATGAGCAACAGCTGTTGCTGGAGAAACAGTTCCTGGAGCTCAGCTCCACGTGTGTGGCTCCTTGGGAAGTCAGCAAGTCTGCCCGCCAGAGTGGACATGCAAGAATGTAGGGGCATCCAGCACAGGCCTGGGACCATTTCCATGTGAGTGTGGGCAGCTCTGAGTGCAAACTCAGGCTTGTGAGGGTGTGCAGCCTTGGGTGTGTGTGCCCAAAGAAGCAGTCCTTCCTAGGATGGGTGCTCTGTCCCACCCAGGAAATCACAGGTGGCCCAACATCTGAGACGTGGCATTTAAAAGAGTTTCTTTGAAAATTTCCTTAAAAGAATGACTACCCCAAGATGCTAAAAATGGAATTCTATTTGTAAAAATGCATAAATTCACACAACTTTTTAGGAATACTATGACTATGAAATAAACTAGACAAGTTAGGGAAAAAAAAATGACCTTAAGCTTGGCTCTTGTTAGTTTCTCAAATATTGAAGACGTTTTTCTTTTAGACTGATTTTTTTCTTAGTTCAGGAGTGGCTCAGAGGATTTGTTTTTTAATATTTTTTTTTAGTTGTCAATGGACCCTTATTTTATTTATATGTAGTGCTGAGAATAGAACCCAGTGTCTCAACATATGCTAGGCAAGCACTCTACTACTGAGCCACAATCCCAGGCCCAGCTCAGAGGGCTTCAAAAGGGGATCTGGGAGAGGCCCATTACTAGTAATGCATCTTGCCCTTGCAGAGTACATGGAGCAAGGCAGGATTCTGGGATCAGAGATTCAAAGCACTGCAAAACCTTAGATTAATTCTTAGGAAGGATTAACTAATGACTAAATAAATAACTATTTACTGAGGGCTACTGTGTGCCACATGCTAGGCTAACCCTAAGTCTACCAACCTCACTTTGCAAACAAATTACTAAGAAAATGCCCCAAACCCAAGTCAATTACTGTTTATCACCCAAATTCACTGCTCTCTTCCCTGAAGCCCAGGCTCTCCATTTTGAAGTCACCAACATCAGTTTTTAACCCTGCAGCAACTCAGCCAGGCCTATGCCCCAGCTCCTCATCTCTCTCTCTCTCCCTCCCCACCCCCTCAAGGGTTAAAACTCAGGGGCACTCAAACACTGAGCCACATCCCAGCCCTATTTCGTATTTTATTTAGAGGGTCTCACCGAGTTGCTTAGCGCCTCACAGTTGCTGAGCTTTGAACTCGCAATCCTCCTGTCTCAGCCTCCCAAGCTGCTGGGATTACAGGCATGTGCCATCATGCACGGCTAGTGCCTCATCTCTTATCCCACCTTCCTGTTAAAACATTCCTAAGGTATGTCTCCTACAGAAACCACTTTGAAGTCATATTTGGAAGAGATTAGACAGTACGTAATAACATCTTCCCAAAAGAACCTGCCTTTTAACAACAGAGCTGGACTGAAGTCCAGTTTTCTCCAGGAAACCCAGTGGGTCAAGCAGACCGCCTCCTGGCCAGCTGGCCTTGTGTCCATGCTCTGTGCACTGTGGGATTGGCCCCTTGAGAACTATTCTCATTTCCCCTAGAATCTTTACAGGGTCCCCACTGCATTCAGGACAAAGCGGAGCTCCCCAGATGGACGCCCGAGGCTGGCTGTCGTCTGACTCCATCTCTGATCACTCCAGCCATGCTCCAGCAGCTGACCCACTCTGCTGTACCATGTGCCCCTCTCCCCGTTCTTGCCCACTTCTCTGCCTCCTCTTCACCTGCCCAGACTCCTCTCATTCCTTCAGGCCAGGAGCAACCCCACCGCCCCTGCTTTCCCTCCTCAGAAGTCCCAATGTCCTTTTGCTTCAAATCGCTTTTCTTCCCCCTTCTGCCATTGTCTATTGCCATCCATGGTTTGTGAGTTTTTCTGGGATGTGCTCTGCCTGGAAATCAGGAGCCTCTGCATTATCGATCCTTCACAGTGCCTCTGCTAGTAGAAATCTGGAGTACATGCTTCAGAAATGCTTGAGGGTTGATGGCAGGTACAGTGGCTAATCCCAACAACTTGGGAGGCTGAGGCAGGAGGATTGCAAGCTCGAGGCTGGCCTCAACAAACTTAGCAAGATGCTTGCAACTTAGGGAGGCCCTCTCTCAAATAAAATAAATTAATTTAAAAGGCTGAGGATGAGGCTCAGTGGTTAAGCAACCCTTGGTTCAATCCCTAGTACCCCCCCCCAACACAAAAAATAAATAAATAAACAACAATAACAACAACAACAAAACCCTTGAGGGTTGAAAGAACCAAAGCGAGGGAAAGTGGGCAAGGGACATAGAGGTAATTTCCAAAGACACCCACTTAGGTCCTGCTTCCCCCAAATGAGCCACACTTGCTCTGACTCGGGAGCAGACATTTGCCTTCCTGGTACTCATAGCATTTTATCTATTTTGGGGACTGTGTTTAGCGATGGCCTCCCATGGACTATGTGCTCCGCAGAAAACCAGGTTCACCTCTGTGACCCCAGCATCTAGCCTGATAGGGGCTCACAACTATGAATTGAAAGAATGAATTGGGGGGCTGGGGATGTGGCTCAAGCGGTAGCGCGCTCGCCTGGCATGCGTGCGGCCCGGGTTCGATCCTCAGCACCACATACAAACAAAGATGTTGTGTCTGCCGAAAACTAAAAAAAAAAATATTAAAAAAAAAAAAAAGAATGAATTGGGGGCTGGGGTTGTGGCTCAGTGGTAGAGCACTCCCCTAGTATGTGTAAGGCCCTGGTTCGATCCTCAGCACCACATATAAATAAATAAATAAAACAAAGGGATTGTGTCCAACATCAACTTAAAAAAAAAAAAAGAATAAATTGGGAGGGACGAGATCCCCTGTTCTGCTTGCTTGTGATTTGCACTCAGAGACTCTCAACATTTGCTCTTCTCCAGTTTAGGCCAGGACTGGAATGCGAGAATCGGTGTCTTCAGGGTAAATAGGACCCTGGCCACAGAGCAAGTCAGAACTTTCTTGCGAGCTCGTTGTGTGGCAGGCACCTCGGTGATTCCTCACTGCAGGCAGGAGACACCAGGACAGGCTCCACCGCACAAATGAGGGTCCTAGGGCTCAGCACTCTACTCCTCCCGGCTGTGCATGGCTCTCATCTTGCAAAGGAGAAAAATCTCTAACCCGGCAGTTGCTGGGAAATCCCAGAAAAGCTGTTGAAAATGCATCAAAACTGCCCCCGTCTTCAATGGATTTTTAAATGTATATTTATTTACTTATTTTGCGGTACGAAGGATGAAACCCAGGATTTTCCGTATGCTAGACAAGTACTCTACACCCCCAGCTACCCCTGCCTTCAAAGGAAATAAATACAGCTCCTGGGGCACAACTAGAAATCAACAACTGGCCTGTCAGTGCTGACATATGTAAATCAGATGCAAAGGGCCCATGGGCCCCCTTCAGACGCTTAGAGCTAAGGAGAGTGTTCCAAAGCCAGAAGCAGCTTGCTAGAAGGGCCCGTGCAGCTTGAGTACTCTGGTTTGGATAAATCAGACAACCACCTGGGCCAGCTTCCAGAGCCTTCCCAGGCATCCCCTCAGTCGTCCCTCCCTCTGCCATGAGGCAGCGACAGTGCCTCTGCTGCACACTGAGGCTCAGGCCAGTCAGCTTGCTCAGGATCATGAAGCTGGAAAGTGATGGGCTCAGCCACCTCCAGAGCTCCCTGCAGGGCTGGGCAAGACTCCCCTCTAAGCAAACCTCCTTTGTGTGGAAGCTACCAGATGAACACAGGCTGTCGGCTTCCAGCTGGGAGCTATGTACCCTGTGCAGCTTTATGGGGGGGGGGGGGGGGACACGTTCCTTGGAGGGAAAGCTCCTGCCTGGGGAGCCATGTTTAGGCAAACAGTGAAACAAGGTGTTCTTGCAGCAGTACGACAGCAACACCTGGCCATTCCCAAGGTGGCTGCCTGGATGCAGGGCCATGAAGTCCCTTGAAAGACTGTGCATGTGGACAATGAACAAACTATATGTAAAAATAAGATTCTGACCCAGAAACCAGAAAGCCAACCCACTGTCTACAACAACCAGTCCAGGAAGCCAAACAACATTGCCTGTAGCAATTGGCCGCAAAGGGCCAGAACTTCATCAATAACTGACCATTTCCTTAGTTTTTGCCCCCTCTTGCAATTTAGGACCAACCCTAAACAATCACATAAGGTGTCCTGAGTCTAGTTAGCCAACCTCCAGCTTCCTGTGCCAACAGCTGCCCATCATCATGCACCTGAAGATTCCCCTTTCTATTGTGGAGTTTTCCCATTCCCACCTGCCTGGCTGTCTTATCTGTGAAATGGGAGAATAACCCTGGGCATAAGTCTTTTAGGAAAAGAATGCCTAGGGTTGCGGCCCACACCCTGTGTCACCTTTGATAGATGCTTCAGCCACATAACACACTTCCCTGTGGTTCGGAGCATTCCTGGGGATAGCCTCAAGTCCAGATCCTTCATTTTTTCCAGGAAGGAGCCTGACATCCAGGCTGAAAAAATGTTTACTTACCCAAGGCAGTCTCCTCCGAGGTCTCTAAGAAACCAGCTGTGGTCTCAGGTTTCCTCCCTCTGACTTCCCAGGAAAGCAGCCTCGGGTCTTTTCAGGAACCCCACAAGTGGCAGCTTAGATCTAAGGTGAAACTAAAGAGAGCAGAAGTCGCATGGGACTGAGTTCCCAGGAGCCAAGGGAGCTTCTCTCTTTTTTAAAATTTTTAATATTTATTATTTTTTTTAGTTTTTGGCAGACACAACATCTTTGTTTGTATGTGGTGCTGAGGATCAAACCCGGGCCGCACGCATGCCAGGCGAGCGCACTACTGCAAGGGAGCTCCTCAATCAGGAGAGGCCAGTCCTGGCATGGCCACAGAGCCGTACCATCCATGAGGACGTTTTCCTTCTTGGTTTTAGGGAGTGCGGGCCCCACCCAGCCTCTCTGAGCCTCTTTAATTCAGGGTGTCTGACTGCTTCTGGAAGAATCCCTTCTTCCCTGGTGCCGGCTCCACCCAAGACTGGCCCCACCTCTCACTGCCAGACCAAAGCAAAAGGGGAATACAAAGCCCAGTGCTTACCTCTTTGTAACCTTGCACCTTCTGCTATCTTAATAAATTTAAATGTATAAACTCTTAATCCTTAGAATAGTCTTCTGACATATGTACCCTTATTAACACATCCATTGAACAAATGGCAAAACTGAGTCACAGAGAAGCCAATAGATGTGCCCAGAGACATACAGCTAGCAAGGAGAAGAACAGGGATTTCAACCCAGCTCCATAATAGAGTGCTTGCCTGGCACACTCAAAGCCCTGGATTTGATCTCCAGCACTGCAAAAAAACAAAAACCACCCAGGTTCAGAAATTAGCTCTAAACGCCCCCCCGCCCTCGCCCTGTTAGCTCCTTAGAATGCTTCCAAATGAACACAAACACCCATAGGAGAATCTTGGGGGTGTTCCAAAGTTGGAAGCAAGATTTGTTTACATTTTGGAAAAATGCTGGGTTCTCTCTCTCTTCTATTCTTCGCTCATTTTGGTCCCTCAGATACCCATTGACCCCCAAGAGTGGCACCAGAAGGACACAGGCTTTCTCTACTGCAGGCCTAGCCCTTTCCTGGGAATGACAAGGCCCTGCTAACCCCCACTAGTGGCATCATCACTTCCTTAATGGTAAAATACAGCTTACCTTGGGAAAAGACACAAAGTGTCACTATACAAGACACGTGGCACTGGAGGGGAGCCTTTGACTTCCAGGTTCCTGGGCTTTAGCTCAGACCCACTGGCCAGGTCCAGGACAATCTGCAGGAGACTTGGGAACCTGAATTTGTAAGTAGGCTCTTATCAGAGTCTGGGAAACGGTGAAGCAGGACCCTCAGAAGCCCTCTCCCAGGGACCTTTGCCAACGCCTGCAGTTTCCACTTGCATTCTGAGCTCAGTGAGCTTCTGGTGAAGGCACCTAAGGACCACTGGCCAAGCCCCAGCTGCGCTAGGCCGGGAGGGCTACAGAGCTACAGGAAGCCCGACGGGTGTCAGGCAGAACTTTCCCTTAAACTGCACAGCTGACGCCTGTGAGAACACACCAGTCCACGCTGCTGCAGACCTCTCTGTTGCCCCCACTAAACAGAGTTTTTCTTTATTGATTTGCTCCCTTTAGCGGGCCCCCTCCCTCCTGCTGACACTTGTCCTTACTGAATGAATAAATTAATGGCAGAAGGAGACAGACGTGTCAATAGCTAGCAGTAATTCAAGCAGAATGGAGAAAGTGCTAAGTGGTGGTGGGATGAGTCATCCACGCAGGCAGGGAAGGAAGAGGGGAAAAAGAGATTCATTGTCTCCTCTGCACTGTCACCACAGTGTCTCAGGCCTTCCTCCCTTCCTGCCCCTCACATTCAGAAGACAGCAGAAATGTCCATGTGTCCCTTCAAGGATAGTTCCAAAGCACACGCCCTGTTATCATCCCTCGGGGATAAGAAATAGTCACCTCCGGAACATCAGAATCTCCGGAGACAGCACCGTTGCCCTCTGTCGCCCTCCTCCAACCTCTATCCGGATTCTGGTGGGAGAGAAAACTGTGTTCCTGCTTCTCTTTATCGATTGGCCATGAGGATCTATGTCACTAGACAAAACATTGTCTAGTGTTGCCTGGTTTTGAATTTTCTCTGACTGCACCCTTCCTTCTGTGGCTTCCTTTATGCAACATGATTTTTTTGGCCTTGCGCCTGTCGATGCTTGTGCTGAAGGCTCATTCAGTCTCACTGATGCACGGTCCAATCTGCTAGGTAAACACACCAGTGTTGACTTAGCCGCTCTCACGTTGATGGTCCTTTGGACTGTGTCCAGTCTTTAGAGATCCCTAACAATGCTGCTGTAGGTGGCCCCTGATGCCTGGGTCTCTAATATATATATATGGCAGTGCTGGGTCATGGGGTATGTGCTTCCAGCTGTGCCAGGTAACTCTAGTTTTCTGGAGGGGTGGAGCCTGCACCTAGGCACTGGCATCTGGAGTTCATCTTCCGCAGTGGCACTGGGGTGGTCTCTCTTAACATCTCCCAACAACAATTGAACTCCCTGGGTTTCTTCAGGCTGAGAGTTTGGGGGAAGCTGAAGATTAAAAAAAAAAAATGGTGCAGAGGCTGGGGTTGTGGCTTAGTGGTAGAGAGCTCACCTAGCATGCACGAGGCACTGGGTTCAATCCTCAGCACCACATAAATGTAAAATAAAGATATTGTGTCCATCTAAAACTAAAAAATAAATATTTAAAAAAGTGGTGCAGAGGGCTGGGCATATAGCTCACTCGGTAGAGTGCTTCCCTTGCATGCACAAGGGCCTCGGTTCGATCCCCAGCACCACAAAAAAAAAAAAAAATGGTGCAGAGAGACCACAGTGGAAGTAAGCCTAAAGTTTATTGGCTCCTCAATAATATAGGTTATGTTTTACTATGAGTGACATAAATCCCCAAATAACAGTTGATTAAACAAGATAGAAGTAGATTCCTCTCTCCACAAATGAAGGTCAGAAGTGGACTCTCCAGGCTGCTATACTGCTCTGTGGTGCAAGTTCCTTTGATCCTATTCTACACATGCTTTGAGCTGCTTGAGTTCCAGCCATCTCAGCAGTATTCTAGCCAATGAGAAGGAGGAAGAAAAAAAAGTCTTGCCCCTCTCCTTTGAATTCACTTTCAGAAAGTCACACAAGACACTTAATATTGCAGGAGCCAGAACTTCATCTCACAGACACCATTAACTGCAAGTGATACTGGGAGAAGCCATTTTTAGGGGGGTGGGAAGAGATGACATCTTGGCCTTGTGCTCAACTAAAAGCTGCTCAACTAAATTCCTACACTATGTTCATTCTGATTTACAATAAATCTTCAACCAATTGTCACTGGATGCACATTATGTCCAGTTGTTATGTCATGGCTGTGTCCCTTCTTTCTGCCCAGGAGGATATGGTTATGTTGGGAAAGAAACTCAGTCTTTCTTTCTTAGAAAAACAAATTTTAAATTATACTGTAGCTCTTATTATTGTATATAATATGTATAATACATCATAATTTGAGGTTAAGTTTACATAACATCAGACTTACCGTCTTCACCATTTTTACCTGAACAGTTCAGAGGTATTAAATGCATTCACACTGTTGTGCCACCAATCTCCAGAGCACTTCTCATCTTGCAAAGCTGAAACTCTTGTACTCATTAAATAATAATTCTCTACCTGGCACTCTCCATTCTGCGGCCTGTTTCTCTGATTGGACTACCGTAGGCACCTCATACAAATGGAATCACGTAGTATTTGTCTTTTTGTGAATGACCTGTTTCACTGAGCACGATGTCCTCGAGGTTCATTCATGTTGTAGCATGTGTTGGAATTTCCTTCCTTTTTCAGGCGAAGAGTCCTGCATCGCGTGTGTACAGCACGGTTGCTCTCCCTTCACTCCCTGATGGACCCCTGGCTGCTCCCACCTTTTGACTAGGAAGTAGAATTGCTGCCAAACATGCTCATGCTGTGTCTCATTTTCTGAAGAAACTCTGTACTGTGGGCCACGATGCTGTCCCATCTCACCTTCATTTCAACAGTGCCCAAGAGTTCCACTTTCTCACGTCCTCACCAACGCTTGTTATTCTCTGGGTTTTTTTGTTTGTTTTCATAGTAGCACTCTTCTTCTCCTTTTGTTTTTTACGTATTTTTAGTTGTAGATGGACACAGTACTTTTATTTATTTTTATGTGGTGCTGAGGATCCAACCCAGTACCTCACGCGAGCTAGGCAGACACTCTACCACGGAGCCACTGCCCCAGCCTGAGTGTCGTCTTTTAATGGTGGTGAGGTGGCTTACTCCTTAAAATTCTTCCTATCGAGGCAGGGCGGCACACACCTGTCATCCAGGTGTCTGAGGCAGGAGGATCGCGAGTTCAAAGCCAGCCTCAGCAGCTTAGTGAGGCCCTAAGCAACTCAATGTAGACCCTGTCTCTAAATAAAAATATGAAAAAGGGCTATGGATGTGGCTCAGTGGTTAAGGGCTCCTGGGTTCAATCCCAGTACCAAAAAAAAAAAAAAAAAATTCTTTCTGAACTGAGCCTAGACCCTGGCATATAGTGTTTATGGAGCAAATTAGAGAACAAATTCAACAGTTGAGGTGGTTTTGTTTTTCAGAGTTTGTACAGTGAAGACACAGTCTCTTCTGGGCATGGTGCTGCACACCTGTAATCCCAGTGGCTCAGGAGGCTGAATTCAAAGCCAGCCTTAGTAACAGTGAGGCACTAAACAACTCAGTGAGACCCCGTCTCTAAATAAAATACAAATTAGGGCTGGGGCTGCGGCTCAGTGGTCAGAGCCCCTCTTTCAATCCTTGGTACAAAAAAAAAAAAAAAGAAGAAGAAGATACATTCTCTGAGAGGCTTGTATCTTGTCCAAAGTCAAGCAACTTGGTGAGGCCCTAATTGTCTGACTGCAAGGTCACATAGTTTCTTTAAAGGACACTGACTTTCTTCTGAGCCTCAAGAGGCTTGTTCCCAACCATGGGGGCCCTAAGGGCCCAGCACTCTCTATCCTTTGGGTGGGCAGCTTCTCTCAGGGGTGAAGTCATCTCCTGCTTAGAGTCACCTCCCCAATCTGGTTCCACCCCACACAAGGGAAAAGAATCCAGGACTATGAAACATGTTGGCATGAACAATCCAAGGAAGGGGACCCCCACCAGCCCACCAGAGAGGCTCTGCAGACCAGGTGTGGGGACAGGAACCTGGCCAGAGCTCCCCTCCCACCTGCTGTGCACAGTGACACAGTCACAGTTGAGCAACACTCCCAGGCCAACCTGAAAGCTGAACCAAGCTCTGCCTCTGGAGAACTCAGCCAGATGCCTGCAGGCTTAGGCTGGGCTGAGTCACTTCCTCACCTTAATTCTCCCCTAATGCCTTCCCTTTCTCTGCAGCTTTACTCAGGCACCACCGTCTGGGTGTGGAGCGTCTGGGGAAGCTGTGCAGGTGGGTCGGCTGAGCTGTTTATGTGGATATTTCCAACAGGGCTGGGGAGAGAGGATGTGGGGGTAAAAGTAAAGCCAGGTTTGTCTGCTGGCTCTGAAGGGCTAATCCCCTCTGCAAACAGGAGCACCTCTAAGCAGGAGTCCCTGGGGGCACAGAGAGCAGGGGTCTGGTGGAGGATGGACCCGGGAAGGAAGGGAGGATGAAGAGGAATAGGAAAGGGGAAGCAATGGCTAGGTTGAGTTCCAGAGACTTTCAATCCATTTCCCCTTCCCTAGAGAAGCTTCTATACCTTCCATTCCTAGGAGAAAAGGGCAGCATCCTAAAAGGTCCAATTCAAGGCTATGCTATATATCATGGTGCTAGTGTTTGAATGTGTCCCCCAAGAGTTCATGTGTTAGAAACTCAATCCCTAAACTTGTATGTAAATGGCATTTGGAAGTGGGCCTTTGGGAGAGAATTAGGTTAGATGAAGTCATGAGGGTGGGGAAAAAGAGACCATGGCTACTAGGCTTGCTCTGTTGTCACATTTATGGTCTCCACCATAATATGATGCAGAATGATGAGGCCCTCATCAGATGTTGAGCAGATGCCCATGTCATGCTCTTAGACTACCCAGCCTCCAGAACTGTGGGGCAAATAAACTTCTCTTCCATATGAATTACCCAGTCTCAGGTAATTTGTTATCAGACAGATGGTTTCCTGGATCAGTATAAGGAGATCTCATACAGTGGGCCACTTTATGCTTTGAATATAACCCTTGAAGCTCTGCTTCTGCAGCTCATTTATTTACTTATTTACTGTACCGGGGATTGAATTCAGGGGCACTCAACCACTGAGCCACATCCCCAGCCCTATTTTGTAGACTCAGAGGTAGGGTCTCTCTGAGTTGCTTAGCGCCTTGCTAAATTGCTGAGGCTGGCTTTGAACTTGCGATCTTCCTGCCTCAGCCTTCTGAGCCGCTGGGATGTGCCCCTGGCTACAACTTATTTTTAAAACAGACTGTTTCTTTCTCTTCCTCTCTCCCTGCTCCTCCCTTATCTCTCCCTCTCCCTAATCTCAGGGGAAACAGGATTACCTTTCTTCCCCATCCTAGGCAGATTTATCTGTCCTTGAGTACACACCCACCATAGGAACAAAGCAAACCAGATTTTGGGGAGGGTATTAAGCAATCTCAGAAATAACTATCTCCCAAATTAACAAGTGAATTATGGCTCCAACAGAACACGTGGAATTTGGCCTTTGAATCACCTCTTTACAAGTCCCCTGTTCTTGCTGAAGGACAGAATCACAGCCTTTGGAACAGGAGTCCCCCGTGTTTCTCCCTTGCTACCAAAGCAATAAACCTTCTTTTTCCTTTTTCTCAAAACCATGTCCTTGTTATTGGATTGACACTGGGGACAAGGACTGGGCTTTCGGCAACAGTCTCCTTGTCACTGTCTGCTTGCCTGTTTCTAGAAGTGCCTGTTACTCTTACCTATAAGTCCTCTTTCCTTCCCTTTGAAAACCACTAAACTTTCCCTTTTTGTGGTGGTGGGGGGCAATGCTGGCGAGAGAACCCAGGGCCTTGAGCACGCACACCAGGCAAGCACCCCACCACAGAGCCAAACTTTCTCTTAGGATACTGGATCCATTGTCTGTCTATCACTTGAATCGCTTCCTTCCTATATTCGCCTGCCTCAGCTTATACATTCGGAGAGAGAGATTGTGACAAAGTTTGAATTTGTATTGGGGTTTCATTCATATAGTTTGCAGGAGTTAAAGAGTGTAAGACTTGTGAAAAGGAGCCTTCTGCTCCCTCATCAGTTACCAATCCTTCTACTGAAACATACGCCTTCAAGGTTTATAATTTGATCTTTTGGCATTTGTCTCTAATTCTCTCAATAATATATTTATTACTTAACTATGCTTTTTTCAATTTTGGGCATCATTTACTGTCTTCCGCATTTTAACAAAGCCACTCACCCTTCCCAGCCCCCGTCCTCCCAATGCAGTCATATAATAATTTGATTAGAGCAACAGCCATTGTTCACATTATTCCCACTGTGTAAAAACTACGCTTATGTATTCACTTTGGGTGTGTGTGTTTGGAGGTTCTTAGATCCTTGCTTAGCATCTGGATGGCTATCTTAAATGACAGCCGCCATTTTAATTTTCACTTTCCTGCCTAAAGACTCACCACCACTCCCTCATACCAACCCAACCCCTAACGGCCCACATTAGGACCCGCCCAGCTCTGATTCCTGAGCTTCCCCATAAAGGTCCCAGAACTCAAGCCTGTTTTGCCTCTCTCTCCTATAGAGAGATGGACTTTATCTGTCAGCTCTGACAAATAAACTCTCCTGTGTATCTCTGCCTGGTCTCCATCTTTCATTTCTCACTTACCTTTCTGTCCTTGCTCTCTTTCCCTTCAGGGGGGTGCTGGGGATTGAACCCAGGGCCTTTGCAGATGCTAGGCAAGTACTCTACCACTGGGCTCTACCTTCAGCCCTCCAAGTGTTTGTACTATAAAGCCTGTAATGGGCTCTATTTATCATTTTATGTTCAATTTTTATTTGGCCCGGAATAATATTTTTCTCTGTACTCAATGCCATAGCTTTCAGTTGTTAAAATCTCCCTTCATGATGCTCTGATGATATTCTGCCCATTATATTTTCTTGCGGAGGTCTCTTTGGGTTTTCTGACCTAGTCTGGTTTGGGCTGGTTGCCCTGTGAGCCTGTTGCATTGTTTTCATTCCTACCTCTCTTCACTAATACCCTAGGGATTCTCTTCATCACCCCTTGGGTCAGATTCCTGTTTCCTGTCATCTTTTTCTTGGTTTACTACATAATTCTGGTGAAACACATCCTTCGGAAGTCTCATGAGTAGGTGAAAAAAGTTTTTTTTAAACCATAAACAACTAAAAGTGTTTTTTCTACCTTCAAACTTCATTGATAATTTGGTTGGGTATAAAACTTTAATTTGGAGACAATTTCCTTCAGAATTTTGAAAGCGTTGCAAGTCTTCTAATTGCCAATGTATCTTTCCAGAGATTCAAGCCACTCTAATTTCTGATCTATTCCTCCTTCCCTTTAGAGACTTGTAGCACCTTTGCTTCATCTTCAGTGTTACCTTGATGTGGGTCCACTTCATCCATCGTGTTGGGCACACAGTGAACTCTTTAAATCTGGAAATAATGTTTCTGGTGTTAGAAAATTTTTCTTCAAGCATTTCCTTGATCATTTTATCCTTTCCATCTTCTTTACTTTTCTTTCTTTCTTTTTTTTGGAAGTTGTATTATTCAGAAGTTGCGCCTCCTCAATGAGTTCTAATTTTCTTACCCAATTGGTATTTTCCAGTTCTATGTTTTTGCACCGCCTTCGTGGGATTTTTTCTCACCTGTATTTCCAATCCTTTTGTTGATTTATTTGATTTGTGATATTATATTTTAAATTTTCTGTCTTGAGACGGGAACTTGCTAGATTGCTCCTGGATTCAAGGGATTCTCCTAATCCAGCTTTTCAAATGCTGAGATTCCAGGCACTTTGTATCAGACCTTTGTATTTTTAATATATAAGAGCTCCATTTTGGGGGCTGGGGATGTGGCTCAAGCGGTAGCACGCTCGCCTGGCATGCGTGCGGCCCGGGTTCGATCCTCAGCACCACGTACAAGCAAAGATGTTGTGTCCGCCAAAAAATAAATAAATTTTCTCTCTCTCTCTCCCTTTAAAAAAAAAAATAAAGCTCCATTTTATCCTTTGGATATTTCTTTTTCTTTCTTTCTTTCTCATTTTGTACTGGAGATAGAACCCAGGGGTGCTCTATTACTGAGCTACGACCCAGCCCTTTTTATTTATTTTGAGAAAAGGTCTTGTTCAATTGCCAAGGCTGGCCTTGAACATGCAATTCTCCTGCCTCAGTCTCCCACTGCTGGGATTACAGGCATGTGTTGCTATAACTGAATTTGACATTTTTAGATCTTTTTCTTTCTTTTTCTCCTCCTCCTCCTTCTCCACTCACTTCTTTTGTGTTCCTGGCGATTTAACCCAGGGTTTAGTATGTGGTAGACAAGTGCTCTATGTCCCAGCACTTCAGGTCTTTTGGGGGGTGCTAGTCGGATTTCTCAAAATAGACTCTTTCATCAGTACCCTGGTGTTACCTGTTCTTGAGGACTGACTGAATGAAGAAAGCTGGGGTTCCACCCTATCTGCAAATGTTTGCTTCCAGGGCTGGGGATGTAGCTCAGTGGTACAGCACTTACCTGCAAATGTTTACTTCATCCTCTATTTTATCTTTTTCTCTTTCAGAACTAAAGGGATTGAACCCGAGGCCTTGTAGTGGTAGGCAAGCAAGCACTCTACCACAGAGCTATATCCCTCTCTCTCTCTCTCTCTGGATACTAATTGAACCCAGGAGTGCTCTATTTCTGAGCTACATTCTCCATCCCTGCCCCCTTTTAAATTTTACCTTGAGACAGGGTCTTGCTAAATTGCCCAGGCTACCCTTGAGTTGGTGATCCTCCTGCCTCAGCCTCCTGAGTAGCTGGGATGACAGGCATTATCCTCTACACCCAGATATATCCCTGCTCTAAATACAGAGCTCTCTTACCAGTTGAATCCAGTATATTCCACTCTAGTGAACTTCTTCTTCTTTTTTTTTTTTTTGAGAGAGAGAGAGAGAATTTTTTAATATTTATTTTTTAGTTTTCGGCGGACACAACATCTTTGTTTGTATGTGGTGCTGAGGATCGAACCCGGGCCACACGCATGCCAGGCGAGCGCGCTACCGCTTGAGCCACATCCCCAGCCCTAGTGAACTTCTAATTTAATTGTCTCTGAGAATAAAATTTTGGTTTTTCACCAATTGGGATACCTGATCTCTTTTTAAATTGTCAAACAATTCTTTTATTCTTAGCTGCATCTTCACCCCTAATTCTTGTGCCATCAATTTTTTTTAACCTTTTGACATTTCAGAGTAAAATCTAGTTGCTTTTAGTTTCTCCCCATGCCATTTTAGGATTAAGCTCCCTTATATTTGCTAAATGGGTTGTCACTCATTCATTTTCCAGCTTCTGACATTGGGGTGGTCATTGTCGTCTCCACTCCCATTAATAAGCTGTGGCCCTCAACTTTAGTTATATGGCCTCCACTGGAAGCCCTGGGTCTTTGCTAAGTTTTCTCCACTCTGGCTGGACCAATGTGCAGCTTCCCAGCTCCGAAAATCCTCTGAAACCTCGTCCCTGCTGCCCACCTACAGCATCTGTCCCCCTAAGGCTTTTTTTGTTGTTGTTGTTGGGGGGGGTCTTGCTACCTTGCCTAGGCTGGCCTCAAACTCCTGAGCTCAAATGATCCTCCTGCTTCATCTTCTTGGGTAGCTGGACCACAGGGAGGACACACTGCTCACATGGCTTCATCTGTTTTCTTGCCTTTTGATGGGGGTGGGTGTTAGGAGTCACCCATGCCTCAAGAAGGAGAATTTTTATTGCTTTTTATTTTTATTTTTGTTGCTGGGGGTCAAACCCAGTAGCCTTGTACATGTTGAGTGTTTTTTCTTTTTTTAAATCAACTTTACTTATCTAAAACACAAGATTTAGGGACTTAAAATGAGTAATGCCAATCTCAAAATATTTTAGCATATGATAATCATCGCAGTACTTGTGAAATTATTAGGAAATAATCTAGGGCAATTTTGTGTGTTTATTCAGATTGTTGGAGATGATTGGTGACTGAAAAATATATTCTTCAAATAAAAGCTGAATAAAAGTAAATACACGGGCTGGGGATGTGGCTCAAGTGGTAGCGCGATCGCCTGGCATATGTGCAGCCTGGGTTCGATCCTCAGCACCACATACAGAAACAAAGATGTTGTGTCTGCCGAAAAACTAAAAAATAAATATTAAAAAAATCCTCTCTCTCTAAAAAAAAAAAAAAAAAAAAAGTAAATACAGACCATACAATGTCTCCATTTATTTACAATAAAATCCACTCATTTCCAGAGCCCAGTTTAACGACTTTTATTTCCAACATATGTGTCACTACTATCACAATCAAAATATAGAACATGTCCATTCCTTTGAAAAGCTTCTTTGTCCCTGGGTTTGCTCCCTGGTACTGCAGAGAAAAAGAAAAGAAGAAAGGAAGAACTTCCTGTGCCCTCAAAAGAGAGACTCATGTAGAATTTGGGGGTTCCTTCTCTGCATCTCCCTCTCTTCCCCCATCCCAGCTGCCCTCGATGACCTTGCACTCTCTCTCTCTTCCCCACCCAGTGGAACTCTTCTTGCCCTGGGCTCCATCTCCCATGGTTCAGAGTATATCCACAGGTGAAAGCCAGAGAGAACTTTGTCAGTGAGCATAGCTCTGCACTGATAATGTCCCAGGTAAAAAATGCATTGATATATTTTATCCAGCCTTTATAGTTGTTTATGGAAGAGGCCAAGAAAGAATAAATCTGATGCCAGCTACTCATCATCACACCTGGCAGGAATTTTAAAATATCTTTTTTTTTTTGGTAGGGGGGAGTACTAGGGATTGAACCCAGGGGTGCTTTACTACTGAATTATATCCTTAGCCCTTTTAGTTTTTTATTGGAGGCAGGGTCTCACTAAATTGCTGAAGGTCTTGCTAAATTGCTGAGGCTGGCCTTGAACTTTCCGTCCTCCTGGCTCAGCCTCGAAAGTCGCTGGGATTATAGGTGTGCACCACTGCGTCCAGCTAAAAGTGTCTTTTAAAATACACATTTGACATGTTAACTAAATCAAAGAACATGAAGAAAACACCTCACTAAAGTAATTCCTTATGACAATCACGGGGAGAGCCCTGCTGGATTTCAAAGAACACCAAAGACCTGATGGGATGGCTCTAGAGTCCCAAGGGTGGGGTTATAATCTGCTACCTGCTCACTTGGGTTTCTGGGCACTCCTGCAGGTAGCCCTGTTGTAATGGTCAAAGCAGCCACTTGGGAGGTCTTTTGGAGGGTGACTTTAGACTTGGAGCTGGGTTTGCATTTTGACTAAGATATTTACTGTGTGCCCAGGAACAAGGATAGAACTACTCTGGATTTGTTTTTTTTCATTTGCATAACCAGTAGAATGACATCAACTTAGGATCATTTTAAGAGCTAAAGGCTGGGACTGTAGCTCAATTGTGGAGTCTTGCCTAACAAGCCTGAGGCCCTGGGTTCAATCCCCAACATCACCAAAAAAAGGAAAAAAATGTTGTGTGTGCGGGCAGCGGCGGTTATTTACAGCTTAGCAGGGTGCTTTCTACATAGGAAACCCTTAACAGTTGTCTTTATGGACATAGAGATGTTTTGTGCCCTAAGTACTTCATAAGCTTCATGGGCACCATTTTTTAGAGCCCAGCACCTGAATCCCCCTTTCTCCATTATGCCAAGGCCCCTCCATTCCTCCCACTCCCCAGGACTGGAGTGACTATCTATGAGGCTTACAAATAATACTGTTATAGACATTTTTTGGTAGTTTTTATTTTTTTTGGGGGGGGGTGGGTACTGGGGATTGAACCCAGGGGCGCTTAACCACTGAGCCACATCCCCAGCCCTCACTCTCTCTGTTCTCTGCTCCCTGGTGGCTAGGTGGCCAACTGAATGATCCTGCCAAGGGAGAAAGGAGAGTTCTATTTTGGCAGTGGGTGCTGAGGCAGATCCAGGTCCACTGGCACCATGGCCAGTGTCCTGACCAGACCAAGCCGGGGGTGTGACCAGCCGGGTTCTCTGCTGCCAGTCACCCTTGGTTTTTGTCCATTTTCTCATCCTGGGTTTCCAACCATCATGATCTATGAGCTACCTGACATGTTTCCAAAAACAAAACCAAATAAAACTTTCCTTCTTCATTAGCCAGATTTGGTTTCTATTTCTTGTTACCAGGAACTCTGATTAGCATACCTAGTGTCAAAGATGATGCAAGTTATCAAAAATGGAGCAGTGAAACACTAGTGGGACTGAGGTGGCCCAGAGACTTTTTCTGCTGGTTGCTCTTAGCTGTAAGAGCAGCAACTTGTGGAAAAAAGAGAAAGTCAACAAAAAGCTGAACCTCAGGAGTAAACAAAGAAGAATGAATTAAAATAATGAATAACACTTTGCCCTATTACATTAGCAAATGTGTATTCACACACATTTATATGTGCACGTAATTAAATGATAATAGCTGGCATTTGTAAGGGACCAAAGTGTTCCATCATGTCACACATAGAGTCTTACAAATAATGTTGTTATGGACATTTTTTAATATGTATGTATGTGTGTGTGTGTGTGTATTTTTTTTTCTTTTTTTTTCTTTTGGCACGGGAGTGGGTACTAGAGATTGAACCCAGGGGCGCTTAACCACTGAGCAACATTCCCAACCCTTTTTAAAATTTTATTTAGAGGGACTGGGGTTGTGGCTCAGCAGTAGAGTGTTCGCCTTGAACATAGGAGGCTCTGGGCTCGATCCTCAGCACCACATAAACATAAATAAATAAAATAAAGATGTTGCGTTCAACCACAGCTAAAAAAATAAATAAATATTTTTAAAAAAAGTAACTTAAAATTTTTTTTTTATTATTTAGAGACAGGGCCTCCCTAAATTGTTGAGGCTGGCTTTGAACTTGCAGTCCTCCTGCCTCAGCCTCCCGGGCAGCTGGGAATATACATGTGTGCCACCGCACCCAGCCTTGAATACAGTTTTATGTGGAGGTATGTATTCATTTCTATTAGGTAAGAGTAAAATGGCTGTGTCATGTAGTAACTGTGTGTTTAGTCTTTATTCATTTGTGTGTGTGTGTGTGGGTGTGGGTGTGTGTGTGTATGTGTGTGTGTGTTGCTGGGGATTGAACCCAGGGCCTGGCATGTGCTAGGCAAGTGCTCTACTCCTGAGATACAAGCCTAGCCCACTTAAAAAAATATATATTTTTTTTATTTTTTATTTTGAGACAGTGTCTCACTAAGCTGCTGAGTCTCTTGACTCTGCCTTCCCAGTACCTGGGGTTATAGTTGTGTGCCACTGCCTGAGCCTTGGAAAAAAAAATTTTTTTTTTTCTTTTTTTTTCTGTAGTGCTTGGGCTAGAACTCAGTGCTTCATGCATGCCAGGCAAGTGCTCTACCACTGGGCTATCTCCTCAGTGCTTTTGATATTATTTTGAGCCAGAGCCCAAAGTAAGTGTTCTAGGCTGGCCTCAAACTTATGATCCTCCTGCCTCAGTCTCCTGAATCACTAGGATTACAGGTGGGCACCAGTGCACCTAGTAGGTGAGTTTGATCTTTTAAGGAATTGCCAAACAATGTCCTAAGGTCCTTTGACATTCCCACCAGGAGCATAAGAGAGTTCTGATTTCTCCACGTTCTTGCAACACTTCTGATTGCTTGCCTTTATTTTAGCCCCGGTGCTTATGGTTTGCATTTTCCTGATGGCTCAGTCTCCTTCCTTCTCCTATGCTCAGAATCCAGATGTTCTCTTTTTCTTTCTTTTTTGGTATTGAGGATTGAATCCCTCAGTGCTTTGCTATTGAGCTACATCCCCAGTCCTTTTTATTTTTTTTTCTGTTCTTTTTTTGAGACAGGGTCTTGCTAAGTTGCTGAGGCTGGCCTGGAACTTGTGATCTTTCCACCTTAGCCTCCTGAGTTGCTGGAATTACAGGCATGTACCACTGTGCATGGCCTCAGAGGCTCTCAAAGTTCCCTGAGGGCTGCTGTCACTGTTCCTTTGCTTCTCCCTCATCACACTCCCTAATGCTCACCCACAGTGGTGACTCTTCAGGTTCTGAGGAAAAAACCTTAATGAGCTCAGAATGTCAAGCCAGAGGGAACTTTGCTTTCATTCAATTCAAACTGCCTATTTTACAGTTGAGGAAATTGAGGCCTAGAGGGACCGATGGTTGCTCATTGTGTCAGTGTGCTGTTGGCAAAGAACCCAGACTTGCTTAAGGGAGCACGAGAGCCCTGGGTTTGGTTCTCATTGATCTGTGTCACTATCAGCCACTTTCTGGACCTTCTGGAACAGCGGTTTCTTTAGTTGTATAATGGAGACGATACCTATCATGCGGTTGGTTTGAGGATTTGAAATATTTAACATAGTAAGTGTTCACTAAATGAATTATTTAATTTTGGAATAGTTACTCTTTACACACCTATGATAAAAAGAGATTCCAACAGTACCAACGAGCATACAGTGAAAAATGAACCTCCTTCTCACATCCTTCCTGGGGGCTGCCACTGCTAGTGGGGTCCTGTCTTTCCTTTCAGGCCTCTTCCGTGCAGTGACGGGGGGCTGGAGTGGTGGGGATCACTAACCAGCCTGCCTTTCTAAGCTGATCTTTCCCACTTTGCCCCCTCAGGCCCCCTTTTCCCACCAGCACACAGGGCTTGGGGCTCTGTTATTTATCCAACTCCTCCCGCCCGGGCTTCCTCCACCTGGTAATGATTTCCTATGGAGTCTCCCAGGTGTCTCCATGGGGACAGTTTTTGCTCCAGTTTCCATGGCAACTCTTCAGGTTGCCATGGTGATACTTAAGTGATTATTTGGAGACCCTTAAATAAATCACCCATAGTGGTATATACTATAAGTGTTTGGCTTTGGCTCTTGTATTTGGGGCCAGATTTGGGGCCCAGGCCCACGGGCAGGAAAGGGGGGAAGAGGGAAGCGGGAGTCAGGGCCCATGGCCCTGGTTTCAACCCTGTGAGGGGCCCTCTCTGGGCAAAGTTGGAATTGAAACTTGTGAAATGGTACGAGGACAAGAGGAATCAGGCTTGTATAGTCCTTGAATAGGGACATTTTGCAGCCAGGACATCTGAGCTGAACTGTGGGTTCAGGATGAGGAGCACCTTCAAAGGAGCCATAAAGTGGGCAGGGATTCTGTCCAGGCCTGCTGACCTCAGGAGGCCCTCAATTCCTTCCCGATGCTACATTCTAAGGGGGAATTTACAGTTGAGTCCACTCTTTCATATATTTATTTATTTGACCAATATATTTAAAAATTGCAGGGGGCACGTACTGAGGATTGAAAACAGGGCACTCGATTACTGAGCCACATCCCCAGCCCTACTGTGTATTTTATTTAGAGACAGGGTCTCACTGAGTTGCTTAGCATTTACTTAGCTTTTGCTGAGGCTGGCTTTGAACTCGCGATCCTGCTGTCTCAGCCTCCGGAGCTTCTGGGATTACAGGCATGCACCAGTGCACCTGGCTAAAAATTAGCTATTTTTTGGTGCTGGGGATTGAACTCAGGACTTTGCACATGCTGAGCACATGTTCTACCACTGAGCCTTTAGTCTGACCACTACTTTTAAAGCCCCTGATGTTTGCCAGGCACTGTGCTAAGCCCTGAGGATAAGCAGAAAATACAACAAAAATCCCTGTGCTCGTGGACTCACATTCTACTATGGAAGAGAGACAACCAGCAAGATAAGTAGAACATCCAGTTTATTTTTTATTTTTTTTATTAATATTTATTTTTTAGTTTTCAGCGGACACAACATCTTTCTTTGTATGTGGTGCTGAGGATCGAACCCGGGCCGAACGCATGCTAGGCGAGCGCGCTACCGCTTGAGCCACATCCCCAGCCCAGAACATCCAGTTTAGATGGTGCTTTTGGTATCCTGGACAGTGTTGAGGGAATGCCAGGATCAGCTGCAGTTCCTGCTGACACCTGGGATGGGGGTCTCTGGGCAGAGTCATGGGGCTCAGCTCCAGGTCTCAGGACAGTTCCTCAAAGGGAGGAGTGTCAAGTGCGAGAGAGGATCTGGCTGAGACTTACTCTATGAGCAGCTACCAGTTCCATCCACTTGTGTGGCAGCACAGCTAAGCCACACACAAATCCCTTCCAGCCTGGATGCCTCACGAGATGCTTGGAAGCCGACGGACACAGCTGCAAGTCTAATCTCCATTTACAGACTGGGAAACTGAGTCACAGAAGAACAGAGGCAGCACACCTAAGGCAATGCTGCCCATGGGCAGCCCAGTGAGGACTAGAACTTGAGTCTCACGCATCTTAGCCCAGGTCCATTTCTGCCAGACCAGAAGATTTAATCACATAGTCTGCAAACTCTTACCTACCCTAGGCACTATGTCACAGAAGACTGAATGAGTTACTTGTACACCTGGGAGACCAGTATAGTCTATCTGGGGAGAGTTTGGTTGCTGTTATTTTTAATGTCAACCTCAGTTGATGTCATGCTCCCTTGACTTGGAACTTTATCACAGTCTACTCATGCCTGACATGTGTGACAAAAGAATCGGCCAGGCCTATTTACTGGAAGGATAGACAGAGGGCACAGGAACACCATTCTTCTAATTCCTGACTTCCCCAGCCCATCGGGGCTCTTCCAGAAAGTGAAGGTTGAGAAGCACAAGCCTCAAGGCCTGGGTAGCCGAAAAATCTTTCTAAGGAGGTGGTGAGGTTTGGGTTTTCCCACATGGGGCTCTCTTTGCCTTTTCTGAGTGTGGATTACCCACTTTCAAATAGACCTTGGATTTTAGGCCAGGTTAACAGGCAGGTTGAGGCTCCAAAAGGCACTTGCTGGAAATTTGCTAGGGTAGCAAGTGAAGGAGCTGAATGGCCGACCTCAGGCTGAATGGTATTCAGCACTTGAAGCCTGAGGTGTAAAACATGCTGGATTTCCAGAACAGCAGGAAGCATGTTAAAACTTCTCAATTTTATGTTTTATGCTGATGACATGCTGAAATATTTTGGACATGTTGGTTTTAAATAAAAAAGTTGAAATTAATTTCTCCAGTTTACTTATTTTTTCCTTTTTTTGCATGGTCGCTTTCCTTATGGAATTAATCTAGTATTAAATTAGTCCTCAACAATAATAGAGAACTACATTACAAATAAACTGGAAGCCAGATGTGATAGTGCACATCTGTAATCCCAGCAGCTTGGGAGGCTGAGGCAGGAGGATCAGAACTTCAAAGTCAGCCTTGGCAACTTAGCGACATACTGGGCTGGGACTCAGTGTTAAGCGCCCCTGGGTTTAATCCCTGCTACCAAAAGAAAAAGAAGAATGAAGAAAACAATTTTATGTATCATTCTATGCCCGTGACCCAGCATTGGAGTTCAGATGTAGTAAAGTTTGGCAGTCATGTTATTTTGGAACGAATGTTTGACAGTCACATTTTCCATCAGTTCAGGACTATTCTGAACTGCCTGATACTGCTAAGGGAATATGATCTAATTTAAATGTCAATGTTTATATATATAACTCAGGCATAACATTTTCAAGAAAGGAAAAGGGAAAGTGAAGGAGTCAGGGTCTTAGTTCTGCATTTCTTTTTTTTTTTTTTTTGGGGGGGGGGGAAGTCCCTGGTCTCACCCCACCCTAGCTGAGGAGTTTAGGAGAATATTCTGAACTTTGTTGAGCCCAAATGGGAAAAAGGTCCTGATACACCACAGGCAGAGATACGATCCTCTCCTACTTCCCGTCCCTCCTGTTTCTTTGTTAACCCCTATTTTTAGCTAGGCACATGGCCACCCAGAGTCCAAACGTTTTCCAGCCTCCCTCGAGCTGGGTTTGGCAGGTTCTGGCTGAGGGGATGTAAACAGAAGTGTCAAGTGACTTTGGGGAACTTTCCTTAAAGGGTAGTGCCAGGCCTCTTTCCCTATTTCTTCTGGCTGGAGGGCCTGGAGCTGGAGCAGGCACCTTAGAGAAATGAGGATGGGGCTGTACCTAAGGCACTGTGGAGTAGAAGGCTGGGGGCCCAAGATCCCTCCTTGGCAACTCTGAAACCACTGTCTTATCACCGAAACGCTCACTTGTGAGTTTCATTTTTTTTTAAACTGGAGATTAACCACTGAGCTGCATTCCCAGCCTTTTAAATTTTTTTTAATTTTTAAAAATTTATTTTTTTTTTAGTTTTTTAGGTGGACACAATATTCTTCTTTTATTTTTATGTGGTGCTGAGAATTGAACCCAGGGCCTCACGCATGCTAGGAGAGCACGCTACCACTTGAGCCACATCCCCAGCCCGTATTTTTTAAAATTTTGAGACAGTGTCTCACTAAGTTGTTTAGGGCCTCACCAAGTTGCTGAGGCTGGTCTTGAACTTGTGATTTTCCTGCCTCAGCCTCCCAAGTGGCTAGGATTTTAGGTGTGTGGCACCATGCTTGGCTCACTTGGGAATTTTTATGTCAGGAAAGAAAATCTTAGCATCCAGGGCTGTGTCAATCTGCAGTTTTGGTCACCCTGTCCTAACCAATGACAGCAACCTCCCATCTGATTAGCTGGTGCCTCCTGCTTTTGAACTCAGGGGCACTCCACTATTGAGCCACATCCCCAACCCTTTTTTGTATTTTATTTAGAGACAGGGTCTTGCTGAGTTGCTTAGCATCTTGCTTTTGCTGAGGCTGGCTTTGAACTCATGATCCTCCTGCCTTGAGCTCCTGAGCCACTGGGACTGCAGGCATGTGCTACTGTGCCTGGCTGGTGCCTCCGCCTTTCTCTTGTTATCCTTGGAAGGAACTACTCAATTACTCCCAGAGCAGAACACTCCAGTAACTTCCAGAACAAGTGCTGCTCCAATATGACTCAATTTCTTTACCATTAGGTACTGGTGTAAACAAAACAAAACAAACAACAAAACAACAACAACAACAACAACAACAAAAAAGACCTTCAGAAGCTACAAAGTCAGAAAGGTACAAGAGAATGCAAATACGTCACCTGCTACCTCTGTCCTTCAGTTACCCAGTTTTTGTCCCCAGAAGCATCCAGCATTCCCAGTTTACTATATTCTCTGTTAATGACTTTAAAATGGTACCCTCTCTTGAATGGAAAAAAGGTCACAGGACATTGTGTTTTATCATAAATCTAACAGTCACACCCAAATTTCCCTATAAAAAATGTCTGGATTATTCTGCTCTTACCCTCATAAGAGCACAATCAATTTTTATGGCCCAAATGAAATTGTTTAAGCCCTTGGCCATGTGACTCTGGTTGGTCCCCTTCCCTAGCCCAATATGAGAGACTAGTACAACACTTCCTAGATCTACTGACTGAACAGTGGGGCAGATGTCATGTGTAGGGAGGCCAGATTTCCAAGGCTATAAAGAACCCCATCTGGGTAAATTAAGAACAGAGGAACCAGGCTTGTTGGCACACACCTGTAATTCAAGCTAATCCTCAAGGGGCTGAGGCAGGAGGACCACAGGTTTGAGGCTAGCCATGGCAACTTAGTGAGATTCCTGTCTCAAAATAAAAACAATTCAGCAGTAGAGCAGCCCTGGATCCAATCCCCAGCACTGCAAAATACCCAAAATGAAAGGGCTAGAGAGTTGGTATTTAGCTGCAAATTCATTTTTTTTTTTTTTAGTAAAAATAGTAATGGTTACCACAGTTGTGAACACTTACTATGTACTATGTGCAAGGCACTGTACTAAGAGCTTTAGGTACAGTCACTTTTAAACCACCCTCACAGTGACCCTAGAGCTGGACAACACTAAATGGCATCCCTGTCTGATAAATGAGTAAAGTGAGGCAAAGAGGCAAAGTCATTTGTCCAAAGTCACCAGGTAGAAAATGGCGACGAGGGTGGGGATTTGAATCCTGACACTCTGATGACACTTAGCAAGTTTTCTTGGGCCTAAACATTTACACGTTCATATACTGTAAACAGACTGGGGGGTCTGGGGAGGATGGCAATGTCCTTCCCAGTTATGAGACTTGTGTCCTCTTCTCAGGGCACAGCTTCTGGAATCCACAGAATTCCTCCTACAGAAGGAGGCCCATCAGAGGACCTGTCAGGAGGGGTTGGAACCAGAGGACCAGCCAGTCGCGGCAAGCTTTCCTTTGCTTATGTGCTGTGTGTGACAGGCCCTGGGTGATGCTGCTTGCCTCAAGAGTGCTGGGCATGCTGGCCAAATTTGGTCCTGACCCTCTTTGCTTCATCCCTTCTGTTGAAGGATTCTTTATAGATGCATAAATATCTGTAGCTGGGCAGGGTGGTAAGTCCAAGCCCAGTGACTCGGGAGGCTGAGGTAGGAGTACCCCCAGTTCAACGCCAGTTTGGGAAACCTAGAGACCCTGTCTCAATAAAAGAAAAATCTAATTGGCCTGTTTACTGCTGCAACCCTAATTCCTAGATGGGTGCCTTAGGTATTTCAGGCCCTAAATCTTCATTGAATGAATGAAAGAACATAAGTCAGGAACCTGGTCCTGGCCAGGGGGCACTTCCAGTGTGCCAGCTTTGGAGACCTTCTTCCACTGTCTCCTGCTGCATTAGCTCCAACACAGGGCTGACTTCATCCCTCACCTTCCTAAATCTCAGAGGCGGGGAGGGTGGGGCACTCATGGCGGTGTTCAAGCACCCAGAGAGGTGCGCTTGTGGCAGGGGATATTTCCTATTTCAGGAGCCCAAGCTCATTCAAGTCTTAATTGCCCTGTTTCATAACCCACAAGGATGACGCTGCTATAGTTTTACAGCGAGGTTCTCCTCTTGCATTTTGGTATAAAAATAAAGAGGTCTGCCAAGAGACAGCAAAAATTCAAGAAAAATAATCATTATACAGTGTCAGGTTCAATCAGACATGAATCAATGTGAATACACATGGATAAATCCTTAAATAGAAACACGGCACCATAATTTAACTGACAGACACGGAAAGACTCCAGAATGTCTCTCCTACCCACGAAGTGCTGACAAAGCAGGGGGCTATAATCAAGTCAAGAGCTATCTTAATCCCCCTGGTCCACAAGATGTAAACGGAAAGGGCCGGGCAGACCTCTATAGTCAGAAAGAGAACTGCTCATGGATGAGTTGAAACATAAAATGTTTTCTTATTTCTTCCAAAGAGGTCCAGAGAGTAACATCCAAACCCTTTCCTGAGATCACTATTGAGAATCCTGCTGCCATGTCTCCAGTCTGCTGGCAGAAAGCCAATGCCAGGGCAGAAGGATGATCACAAGGGCAAATTTTAACACTGTCACAGAACAGTGGGGAGCAGAGAATGCTGCCCGTGTTGATGCTGTGGTGGTACCAGGAGGGGGCAGTGTCCTCTGGGCATGTGGCTTCTCACTGGGTGACTGCCCCACACCTGGCTGGATCCCAGGGTGATGTGGGTCGATCTGCACCCATAGGTCACTTATGTCTCCCACCGACCTGTCAGCGTACACTGGAGTGCTCCCCCAGTCAGGCCCTGCAGTAATACGTTACGCTGCAGGACAGCAGGCCTGCCGTTCCCTCCCTGGCCACGCTGTGTTCTCCAGGGCTCTTGGATGGATCAGGCCTGTGGCTTACTTCCCAGGCAAGTTTTCAAGAAGGCAGTTGCATGTACACGTGGGGTCCCTGTGGCCCTCCCTGGGTTACGTGAGGAGCAGTGCCTCAGTGAGGTGCTGAGTGGAAACCCTGAGTCAGCAACTGTTTACAGCCTTAATTGTTGTAAAGGGAGGGATGGGGGCGAATATTAAGAAAAAAGGCATTTTCCCCATCATTTGATACCTTGAGAGAAGGTCACAAGTCAGCCTAATGGATGCAGACAAAACATAAGGCCAAGCTACAAATTTTAATGGAATTCTAAAAACAACTCGGGTCAAGAATTGCTAACTTAGGAACCTCATCAGTATGGGAGAGAAATCACGGATTCTACTTTCGATCCAAAAACTAACAGCAACACTGAATCTATTAGCAGCATTAACTCAGAACTTGGGAAATCAACAAAGGGACATCCAAAGCACTTAAGCACAGTTCTAGAAAATACTGCTTCAATTCTTTTGGTGTCCTCTTTTACCACATCCATCTCTTTAATCACTCAAACAATAACCTCCTGTCCCTTCAGTTTGGGCTGTTGTCTATTGGAGAGCGGAGACAGTTGAACCTGCTGTCACTGCAGCAGCAGACCTTTAGGAGTGACTGGAGCAAGAAAATAGTGTCAAATCCCTGCTTTCTGGTCATCTCACTCCCTGGGCAGAGAAGAGCCAGAACAATGTGACTCATCTGGGCAGGGAAGTGGGGGGACAAGCCCCACAGAATGCTCTTCAGGAGTAGGGGAACTGCAGCCATTGCCACTTATCCCTGGCTCTGAGCCAGTCTGACTGAGCAAATTCAGCACAAAGAACACATTGTCCCCAGGAGCAAACCCCCTCTTAGAAGATGAGCTACTTGCATTTCTTTCCTATGTTGTGTGAAACCTCTTCCAAATCCCTGACAGACCTCCAGCAATGGTGCTGGCACCAGGCAGCAGCCTGAGTAAACCCAGGACACCAGGCTGGTTTTCTTCTGACAGCCTCAGTGTCTGCTTTCTATTGTCCCAGGAGATTTATACTCTTCAAGGGAACTGTGTTGCCAGCTGGGGCACATCCCCAGCTCCAGCTGATGCTCACCCCCTACGAGGGCCGCCTCCTCTCTTGTCTTGGCTGGTGCCTGCCTGTGACCAGGAGCACTCCTCTCCCACCACTGTCCCTGGGGTACTTTATAGGTCATCAGTTCTGCACCAGCCCTGCACCCTTCAGTTCTGGGAAGTAGGACAGACAGGGAGACACCTCAGGAGGGGTGTGGATGTCAGCAGAAGGCAGCGCTGGCAGCCTAGACAGCTGTGTATCATCTCTGTGGATACTGCCAGGTTCTAAGATACCTTGTCCCCACCTTAAGAGGCTCTTAGCTTTATGGAGGCTTCTATAGGACATGGAGAATAGCTTTGGCTTTTGAAACAAGGTAGGGCCCCACTATGGGTCAGAGGTAGAGGAAAACAGGACAGACACAGCATCTTAAAGACAACAATTCAGAGGAGCTTGGGCCTCTCAACAGTCTCCACTCAGTTACCAATTCTAGATGGTCCTATTTGCTTAACCAGCTTTTCCAGTGTCACTTTAATGCTTCCTTGGTTTCTATAGCTTCTTGGTTTCAAAAAGAAAATAAAACAAAAGCAAAAATTCCAAATCCCTCAAATGGAGCAAATAAATAATAGCAATAATATTTACACGTGTATGCCACATTGAGAGGTTCCAGAATGACCAAGTAGAAGAAACAGGAACGTGCCCTGGCCTGCGTGGGGCCTCAGACCTGGCTCACAGTCAGGCGTGAAGACACCTGGGAGCTGGTGAAGGCTATGCAGTAAGGAGGATGGGCAGTGACTCCTGGCTTTGCCTCTTCTTAAGTCCAGGGAGGGAGGGTGGTAGGAGATGCTGAGATGCTCACAGGTTAGATAACCAACAATCCAGCCTGCCTCAGTGCCCCAGAGCAGTCAGGTATGGGCTTTCCTGTATTAGAGGGTGAGCTGCTCCTGGAGATGTCAGGGCCCCCTCTGACCACTGGCACAGGTCTCTTTAAGCCACCTGCAGACGCACAAGGAGCTGAGATGTGAGAAGCTCCCCTCTTTCCCAGACTATGTGACAAGAGGGATATGGAATTCATTTGTGTCGAAGATCAGAGGCCTCCTAGGAGGGTTTGGGTCCCTGTCGGCTTTGTGGAGCAGCTTGAAGAGCCCAGTTCCAATGTTCATTGGGATTCCCATGATGATGCACTCGGACACCCCTGGAACCAAGCAGAATTTAGATCAGAAAACTCTCAACACATAGGTGGGTTTTCAGGAGGAACAGTCTATTGAATTGGGCACTAGAAAACTAGAATCTGAGTTCTAGCTCCATAGCACATCAATTGGTTGAACTTGGAAAATCACTTTCCTTCTCATCTATAAAAGAGGGATGGCTCTGAAGCAGTGGCCTGGTACTGTGCGCCTGGGAAGGTGGAGGGACTTTTGTACCCTCAGGGAGGGACACTGTCTGCTCAGGGCCCAGCAGACTGTTTGGAAACTAAAATATATTCAGCTAGTTCTCTTCCAGATGAGCCAAGGCATCCTGTAGCCTCTGCCATTGAGAACATAACCTAGACAGCTAGGGTACTGAATAATGCTTGGGAAACTGAGTTTGCCACCCACAGAATCTGTAGCTTAGGTCCTGGAAAGAAGCAAACAACTGGGATGGCAGTGAGCAGATGTCAATGCCCTTGGAAACTGTAGCAGGCAGCTGTCAGTTATGCTCAGAGGAAGGGGCTGGGTGAAGCTTACCAGCCGCCCAAGCCTGGAATAGAGACCCTCAGAAGGAAGGCTCCTGCAGAGTTCCACGAGTGAGGGGCGGTGCAGAGTCTCTGTATAAGCTCTAGTTTGGCTTTTAGAAGTCTCTGTATAAGCTCTAGTTTGGCTTTTTAGAAAGCAAATTCTGGCTTTGCATCAGGCTTCTAAAGCATGTAAGTGGCTACTCTGCTCCATGCTTCATGACAACAAGGAACCAGACAAGCAAAAAACCAAACAAAACCACGTACTGAGGGCTAACCTGGCTTTCAGTGTGCTAAAGGACCAGGAGGAGAGGAAATTTTTCAAAGTGGGGTGGGGTGGCTGTGCTGGATTACAAAGGGTTGGACGGTGGTGGAGAGGCAGCAGGAGTAGGTGGGCAGTCAAGCCCAGCTTCCTGGGGTCAGGGGTGGGTTGCTGGGTTGCAGTCCATGTCAGCAGACTTGCTCTCCTTTTGCTTACAGCCTTGGCCTCCTGTTCTTCTCTGCCTTCCTCTCACCCCACATCAATCAGTGCTTCTTTTTCTTTCCTCTCACCCTTCTTTAACTTGAAGAACTGTGTAATTTCTTTTCCTCTTCCTCTCCAATTTGTGCCTCCCCCCACCTTTATTTGTGATGGGAATCAAACCCAGGGCTTCTTGAACATTAGGCAAATGCTTTACCTCTGAGATATACCCCAGACCCCATGTAGCTTTTAAAAGGAGAAAAGGGTAAAAAATAAGTGAATGTTCTGAATGAAGCCCCACTTAGCCATTCTGTATTTAACAAATCCACACAAGAGTAGGAATTGTGACAGGAAATGGCTACCAGGAAGCAGAGCTCTGGCTTGGGCATGGCAATCAGGCTTGCAACCTGATTGGATCTAACTGGGGGGAACTTGGGGCAGGTTGCTGAACATTCCAAGCCCAGCCCTGCACCAATGCCTCCCTTGGGCCCACAGAGTCTTCCTGTGGACTAAGGAAGGCTACAGAAAGGCCCAGGACTCAGTGCTGACTCAGGGACAGAGATGGTCTTAAAAACACTGTTGAGCACTCCCTTGTTCCTAGGCCAGGACACCTGCAGGGACACTTTGTGGTGTGGGGAGGACAAAGCTTAGTGCAGTGCAGGGCGAGCTGGCAAGCAAGTTTGGTTGCTCTTGGTCTCATTGTTAAAGGTGACCTCCCAGGTGGGCTGAGAGGCTCAGCACACTTGGTGCCTGGTACAAGGGCTTCACAATGGAAATGGCACACCAGCTGCTTCCCAAGGAGACAGGACAGTGGGACCACCCTGCTGGCGCTGAGGGGGCCATGCTATTGCCTTGTTGACACACTGGGTGCAGGATCAACACAGCAGACTACTTCAATAGCTAAAAAAATTCCAAAACACTTAGAGTTGATCTTTTCTTCCTGGTCATAAAACTACCTGTATCTATAGAGGATAGCCTTCTTAGAGAGGGCGTGGGAGAGAACAGGGTGCTATAGTCAGGCTTTGGAGACAAGAGATTGACCAGTTCTAATTCTGTAATCTCTGCCTTTATTCTTGAAAATAAAAGGCTCTAGGGATAGAATTGTAGCTCAGTGGTAGAGCACTTGTCTAGCATGTATAAGGAGCCGGGTTTAATTCTCAGAACTGTATATAAATAAAAAAAAAAATAAAGGTCCATCGACAACTAAAAAAAAAAAAAAAAAAACATAAAAAATAAAGGCACTGCCTGCTCAGTGTGTTCAATTCAACCCTAACAATTCAATTCAATTAAGAAGCCCTAACCATGGGCTAACCTGTAAATAATAAATGTCGCCACCTTCTTTTTGTTTTGATAGTACTGGGGTTGGAACCCAGGATCTTATGCATGCTAGGCAAGCACGCTTTATCTTTGACTTACATCCCCTGCCCTTTTAATTTTACTTTGGGACAAGGTCTTGCTAAGTTGCCCAAGCTAGTGTCAAAGATGTGATCCTCACTGGGCATAGTGGTGTATACCTGTAATCTCAGTGACTCAGGAGGCTAAAGCAGGAAAATTGCAAGTTTGAGGCCAGCCTCAGAAACTTAGTGAGACCCCAAGCAACTTATTGAGAACCTGTCTCAAAATAAAAAAGCAAAAAGGACTGGGGATGCAGCTCAGTGGTAAAGTGTCCCAGAGTTAAATCTCCAGCTCCCCCTACCTCCCAAAATAGGGTTCTCTAGCCTCAACCTCCCTTGGCCTCTTGAGTTGCTGGGATCACAGGCTTGAGCTCCTGAGCCTGCCTCAATAAAACCCTTTGATTCTGCTTCTAGAAACACCAAACCTACCGCACACAGAATCCTTCTGTCCAAAGTAGGCAGCGTCAAAGAGATGGTCAGCTGTCTTCTCAAAAGAGGCCAGCATCAGCACACTCTCCTTCATCTTGGCCAGGCCAAACCTGGTGATACCCAGAACTTCACCCTGTATTGTGGATACATTCAGAGGGCTCTCAAGCTACTCACAAAAGCACCAAACCAAAGCACTGTGCATCCCCTCAATAGTTTTGACAAAAATCAGCCCAATAGCTGTTCATGTCATAACTGCAGGCCTGAGGTTGTCAGTCTAGCCTTACTATCACAGGAGGCAACTGGTCACTGGTGACATGGAGCCTTACACTCCACCTAGATAATGAAGAATTGAGACTCTAACTTAAAAAAAGGGGGGTGGGGAACTCTTGCTTCTTTATTATGGCCCAAAGAACTAAAAACAGAATGAATTTAAAAGCTTTAAGTAGGAAAAATGTTAATTCCATTTAGTTACTTCCATCAAAGAAATGGTGTGCCATCATTAAAAAAGAATATTTAGAAATATTATTTAACAATACAGAAAACGTTTCAGTTAAAAGTCAGAATAAAAGCGGTGCACACTGTCTACTTCAACTTATACAGTAAAATCGAACAAAGTAAGACTGGAAAAGAAGACTTAAAACTGATGGTTGCTGGGCCTGGTGGCACACGCCTATAATCCCAGCGGCTAGGGAGACTGAGGCAGGAGCACCACAAGTTCAAAGCCAGCCTCAGCAATAGTGAGGCAGTTAGAAACTCAGTGAGACCCCGTCTCTAAAAAAAAACATAGGGCTGGGGATGTGGCTTAGTGGTCAAGTGCTCTTGAGTTCAATCCCTGGTACCCCGCCTGCCCCCCAAGAACAAAACAAAACTGATGATCTTTCCTTTGTGGTGGTCCTGTTTCTCACTGGGTTTCAGAGGGCCTCCAATACAGACAGGAGTGTTTGGGGAGGTCACAAACTTAATTCCATTTACTGCTGCCCTATAGCATTGCTAGTGGAATACATTTTGAGGGGGAAAAGAAAAAACAACAACAACAAAAAAACCAACCAACCAACCTTAGCATGCCACTCCCAGTGTTCCGCTTCAGATCACCTACACTTATCCTCTGCCTGGAAGTGGCTGTAGAAGTGTAGTGAACAGGCATAATAGAGTGCAAATACCCCAGCTTGCATGGGAATCTCAGGGCTTTGGGCAATGGATAGTTTTGCTTTAAGATAAAACTCAAGACAAAAACTATGCTCTGGCTCTTGTTCTACTAACTGGGAGTGTTTGCCATGAGACTGCAATTCTCATGTTGGGACTTTACCAGAACACCTGGCCCCATCACCAAGCCTTGGTTTTTGAGTGACAGCTGCATCTTACTTTCTTTCTAGCATGGTCCTCATAGTAGTATATCTACATGCCTTGGAAGCACCGAAGCTCTGTTCTCCTATGAGTGGGTTTCCAGATGCCCTGGTAGCCCTGCAGCTTCCCCTCCTACAAACCTTGTAGGTCATAAGGTCGCTGAGCAGCATCACGTGCCTCCTGTCGATGCTCATGCCATGGTTGACCATCGTGTACTGGATTTCGTTGATGATGGTTGTGCGGGCAGCCTCAATGCCTAGAGTTTTCTCCACCTAGGGATGGCAAGGGGTGAGTGGAGAAGGCCCCTTCTGGACGCTACTGAATCTTCTGTCTACTTCCTCCTCTGCCCAGAAAATTCAAAGCAAACCCTGCTGTTTCCCAAAAAAGGATTGCTGGGTAATTCTTAGTGGTAGGCCCAGAGTAAATTTCGAGGGCCTGGGGAAGTGTGCTGGGAATTGGCTGAGGGCCTATAGGAAGCACAGGGAGATAGCTTGACCCTGAGGAGATGGGGGTGGGCTGAGTGGTACCTCATAGGTGTTATTGGAGGTGGTCCGGGTGCCTTTCACACCATGGGTGGCCATGACTGCCCGCAGGTTGTCACCTTCCACCAGAAGCTTGTACTTCTCCTTTCCGCTCTGCTCGTCAATATGGATGACAGCTCTGGATACCTCTGGGATGCCCTGAACTACCACCTGGATTCAGAGACACAGAGGCTCTAGATCCCATAGCTCCCATGGTCTGGCCAACCTGAGAGCCTCAGAATCCAGGAGGCTGTAAGGGTAAGCTCGTCATGCCCTGGTTTCCTAGATTGTCCCCAGTTCCCAGCAGCTATCATTAGTAACTCTAAACCCAAGAGTGTCTGTGGGCTGTCTGGGGTCAGGTAGAAAAACACAAATTCAGGTGGACTGGGGTTGTGGCTCAGTGGTAAAGCATTTGCCTAGCGTATGTGAGGCACTAGGTTCAATCCTCAACACTGCATGTGAATAAATAAATAAAGGTACATCAACAACTAATAAAAAAAATATATATATATATACACACACACACACACACATATATAATATATATAAGAATATAAAAAATATACAGCGACCTGGCCTCACCTTGGGGAGGTCCTCCTTAAGGAACTGCAGCACATAGTACATGGAGCTCTTGCTGTTCTCTCTAGGGGTGACACACACCACAGCCTCACCATGAACAGCCACGTCGCCAGGCTTCACACGGAGCTTGGAAGTGCAAATAGAATACCGCACCGTCTCAGCGTTCACCTGCAAGGCCCAGGTGTGGGCATTACTAATGGAACTTAAGACCTTCCGTTCTGGGTAATTCCACCCCTAGTTCACTACTGCCTCTCAAGAAGCTTTTAGTCATTTTCCTCCCTTAACATTTTTTTTTTTTTTTGGTACCAGGGATTGAACTTGGGGGCACTCTACCACTGAGACACATCCCCAGTCCTATTTTGTTTTATTTAGAGACAGGGTCTCACTGAGTTGCTTAGTGCCTTGCTTTTGCTGAGGCTGGAACTGAACTCATGATCCTCCTGCCTCAGCCTCCTGGGCCACTGAGATTACAAGCCTGCACCACCGTGTGTGGCCCCCTTATTACTTTTTAATACCACAGATATACTGCATATCTGATATGTACATGTGTCTATCTGCTCTACTCAGTTTTTCTTTTTTCTTTTGCAGCGCTAGGGATTGAACCCAGGGCCCTGTGCATGCAAGGCAAGCAGTCTACCAACTGAGCTATATCCCTAGCCCCGCTTTACTCAGAAAAAAGAAATCTTTTTCACTTCAAGAACCAATATTTGGGGCTGGGGATGTGGCTCAAGCGGTAGCGTGCTCGCCTGGCATGCGTGCACCCTGGGTTCGATCCTCAGCACCACATACAAACAAAGATGTTGTGTCTGCCGAAAACCAAAAATAAATATTAAAATTCTCTCTCTTTCTCTCTCCCTCCCTCACTCTCTCTTAAAAAAAAAAAAAAAAAAAAGAACCAATATTTGGGCTGGGGATGTGGCTCAAGTGGTAGCGCGCTCGCGTGCCATGCGTTCGGCTCGGTTTTGATCCTCAGCACCACATACAAAGATGTTGTGTCCGCTGAAAAACTAAAAATAAATAAATAAATATTAAAAAGAAAGAAAGAAAAAAAAAGAACCAATATTGGTTCAGTTCATGGCAATACACGCAGCCCCTGTGGGATGCTCTGGGGAGGTTGCAGGTCAGCAGAGGCCAGGAGACTTCAAAGCTTCAGCGGAACCTCCTCTATATCTCCTATCACCACAGTTGTTCCTGTGCTACACTCCTAGAAGTAACTTGGCTTTTCTGGTTCAAGAGACACAAGGCAGGCAACAATAGATGAGCAAGAGAAGTCTCTAAATTGGAGACTGAGTGCTAAATTTCATACCTAACTGTCATATGGGCAACACATGAATCTGACACTTGACACTGGACTGAAAGAATGTTTTAAATGCTTTACCACTTGAGGGAAAGAGGAAGGTGCCAGGGAGTTACTAAGTTTGCCGTATGCACCCTGTCTCCATATATCCCTGAAGAAGGCTGATGATCATTGAATTATTTACATGCAAATGCCAGTATGAGACCTCAGGTTAAACCAGCCATTTAAAGACATCTACCAAAGCAGCCAGGTGCTGTGCTGGGTAATGGAGATAACAGATGAGCAAGGCACACCGGCCCAAGAGTCCTTCCAGACACTGGGAAGACACAGAGACCAGTTATCATAATGCCACGTGCTATCCAAAACCAGGAGCCAAAATACACCTTTTCTCCTTATGAGTTGATTAGCTCAAGTATTTGTTACAGTAACAGAAGGTTGACTAACACAGTATGTCATGGTGAACTGGCACTGGGGCCTACACAAAGCCTCAACTAGTTTTCTTGCATCTTTAGATGGCCATGTCTGTGTCAGGGTCAGCTTAGAAAGACTGAAAATGGGATGGTACAACGGGGTCTCCAACAATAGAAGCCAAACTGAAGCCCCTGCACTGCCTCCTGTCTTGCGTGGCCCTTGCCCTAGTTTGTCAGCACCTGTGTTGGGGCTGACAGCATGACTTCCTCCACGCATTTAATTAGGTGACTCACTTCCAGTCTCAGAAGTCTAATCCGTTCCAGGGAGAGCTTGACAAGGATAAAGCAGTCATCAGGAAGAAACACTTCTTCGATATACTCGGAAATCTGTGGTGTTGAGACAGCAGAACTTTCATCAATCACTCCCCTCCTCCCAGAGCACACACGCCCAGCTCTTTAGGCAGAGCTAGAACAGCATGGCCTGCAGCTGGCGTTCCCTCTCAGTGCTGCCTGGCTCCTTTTCTTGTTATCCAGAGGCATCTCTTACCTCCCCCAAGAGGGTTTTCTCAATCCTGCCCTTCACTAGGCGGGCGTAATCCGCGTCGTCATCCTGGTCCAGCTGTGCTGTGATGATGGGAGTGCTGTGAGAAGGAAAAAACGATCACTGCATGAGGACTGGGCTCGCCTGAGGAGCACTGCTCTGCTCTATCTGAGTGCTATTCACAGTCTCCTGTGACTGTACTTGCCATTTATTGAGCATTTTCTGGGTGTCAGACATGCTACAAAAGCCGAATGAACTCTCATTTGGGTTTACTATTTTTGGAGTGCCTCAGGCAACCCACTCCATCAGTGAATGACAACACTTTAAGAAAAATTTTCCAGACAGAGAGAGCCCTGCCCCTTCCTCTTTGGTCCTGAGAAATGGTCATTTCAGTTCTTCCGTGAGTACATTGACCCTTCAGGTACTTCATTTTCCTCCATCCCTCTCCAGGACCACCTCCTGCTTCTCTGACTGCTGACTATCAGTTCCTGTCCTCACTGTTCTCCATGGTGTTCTCCTGAACACACAATCCTAGGACTAATCTGACTAGCCGCAAGGGGCAGGTAGAGCTCTTACCACCCTGGACATCCACGATCACTGTTCTAGAACCAGGAACAGCTATTTTTCACTTATTGCTACTGCTGTTTTGTTAGATTTAGATTATAGATTAAATTGTGATTTTGGTCATCGAATGCAATGTAATGTATTTCAATTTCTTCTAGTTTCAGACTACCTATGATTCCATCGTAAAATCATGAGGGGCATCTCAGAATATGGCATCAGCTTTATTTAGGCAGTGAATGGCATCAAAGGGATGAAATATCCAATTTGTCTGGTCATTTTTCTCATTTTCTCTTTCTTGTGACTTATGGCTATTTAAAAAAAATACAAAACTGCTTCCACTTGACTGCATCCAGGATTTTTTTTTTTTTTTTAATTACTGGGGCTTGAAACCAGGGGCATTCTAGCACTGAACTAAATTCCCAGCCCTTTTTTATTTTTTGATAGCTTTGCTAACGTTGCTCAGGCAGGTCTTGAATTAGCAATCCACCTGCTGCTCAGCCCCCCAAGCAGCTGGGAATACAGTTGTGTGCCACTGCATCTGGAGTGACTTTTTAAAACACCAGAATAGGGGGCTGGGGACATAGCTAAGTTGGCGGCATGCTTGCCTTGCATGCACAAGGTCCTAGGTTCAATCCCCACCACCACACACACAAAAAAATCACACCAAAATACGATCAACACAGTAAGCATGCTACAGAGTGTGAGACACTGTCTCATTAGAGCATCATAGGTATGCGTGGGACACAAGGATCACTGTTCCTCCAGACACAGGGCAGGGAGCCGGGTACCTGATGGCCTTAGAAGCGTTGATGATCTCTTTGATGCGGGGCACGCCCAGAGTGATGTTCATGGAGGCCACACCTGCAAAGTGGAAAGTCTTCAGGGTCATCTGGGTGCCTGGCTCACCAATGCTCTGGGCACAGAGTGCACCCACTGCAGAGCCTGGCTCCATCTGTGCCCTAGAAGGAAAAGGCATGAATGAAAACATAATGTAATAGAGAAGTCCAGCAAAAGTGCTAGGTAAAGGCTTCTAGTTATTGCTTTGTGTGTGTGTGTGTGTGTGTGTGGCGGGGAGTACTGGGGTTTGAACCCAGGCCCCTTAACCACTGAACCACATCTCCAGCCTTTTTAAAAGATATTTTAGAGACAACGTCTTGCTGAGTTGTTTAGGACCTCGCTAAGATGCTGAGGCTGGCTTTGATCTTACGATTCTCCTTCCCCAGCCTCCAGAGTTGATGGAATTACAGGCATGAGCCACCATGCCCATAGTTATTGCTTTTCAAGAAAACAAAGGTGCCACTGAGGTGAGAGAGGAACTGGTAAAGGGCCAGGCTGTTTCTCCTCTGTGACAGAGGAGAAACCCAGCACAGACCAGAAACAGCAATGAAATTCTTTTGGTGCTCAGCATGGGATGAACGGGTCCAACATCCACTGCTTAGAGAAGATCTCAGTGGTCTCCTCTGTAAAGAGGGCACACCCCTGTAATCCCAGCGGCTTGGGAGGCTGAGACAGGAGGATCATGAGTTCAAAGCCATTTGAAGCCAGTTTCAGCAAAAGAGAGGCGCTAAGCAACTCACTGAGACCCTGTCTCTAAATAAAATATAAAATGGAGCTAGGGACGTGGCTCAGTAAGTGGTCGAGTGCCCCTGAGTTCAATCCCCAGAGCCAAAAAAAAAAAAAAAAAAAAAAAAAAAAGGCTAACTGAGGGCACTGACAGTGGACAGAGCAGCTAGCACATGCCATATCTCTTGGAGTTTATCCATGGGGAGAAGACACTTGGGAAATTTCTTTGTAATTACTTCCAGGTCAGAGAGTTTCCAGCCTAGTGACTCACTGGAATTCCTAGATCATAGGTGACAAATCTGCTGTAACCCTGGTAGGAAGGAAGTGGTGTTGGTACAGGATTTTGTGCCCATGGGGAACATAAGGGACAAAAGAGATGTCAGTGGATGCCTACGGCCTAAGACAATTAGCCTCCCTACCTCATATACTTGTCCCTACAGGTCTCCAGAAACTTTTCTATCTGGGTGGGGGTGATCCGGTCCAACTGGTATAGTACACGGGGCTGGAAGAATAAAAACCACAGTTAGGGTCAGGGCACCTGCAAAAACCTGTGCCGTAACTTGTCAGGGAAGGCCATTACCTCTGTTGTGCCGTTATCATTAATGCCATATTTATCTCTGGTTTTCTTGATCCTCTCAGAAACCCCTTTAATGAATTTTTTTATTTCCTGAAAAATTACACAGCAAACATCAGTTGTATGTTTCTCAATAATCTGGAGATTACTCATTTCATAAACTTCACATATGAATTACCCTGTTTTAGCAGTAGCTAGATATATGGTATAAAGGCCACAGTATGGATACTGGTTGGTTCTACTGCAGAGTGTTTTCCCAAGGATCACCCCACCCCATGCCATCAACACCCTGGACACACTCCACCAGTTAAGGGGCTTCTTAGATCTCTTTATTTCAACTGCCATCTGTGGCCTTTGGCTCACTCACACGGCATGTGGGAGCTCACACTTGCACTCTTCCAGAACCCCACAGGATCTACATCCACACCCTCAGAACAGGCATAACTGTACTGTTTATAGCTTTCTTTTCTACACTGTTGGTTCTTGAGAGTTTCTTCTGAAGCTCCGATGATCAATTTAAATACCACCAGCTAAAGCACAGTTTTGTAGGCAGCACGTGCATTTCAAACACACACAATAGGCTCACCTTCATTTCACACAAAACTGTTGCCAATCCCCACTTCTCTCTCCCTCTGACCCTCACTTCTGCATCACAACCATGCTGCCTGCCCCCAGTCCCATGCTCCTTTCCCACTCACAATCAGAACTTCACAAGAACCCCTGGGAGCAGCTCTCGGCCAGATATGACACCCAAGTGCTGTCTGCGCTGCTCTGCACCAGCACTCAAGGCCTCAGGATGACAACACAGGGCAAGGAGGAAGATGAAGAGTTCCTCATGGCGGGTGACTAACAGAGCAGACCTGGAGACCACAGACCTCACTCTCTGTTTTTTTAGCAATTACTCAAAGGGGAAAACCTATCTGTTTTGTTTGTTTGTTTATTTGTTTATCTATTTATTTATTTATTTTTGCAGTACTGGGGATGGAACCCAGGGCCTCATGTATGCGAGGCAATCCCTGTAGCACTGAGCAATATCTCCAGCTCACCTATCTGTTTACTGATTCCCAGTCCATTATTTCTCCTAAAACATCAAGGTGGCCAGCATTTGTCTTGGATCACCAGAGGAGCAGTTAGCATCCTGTTCACTGTGGGCCACCTAATTTAGGGGACCAGCTCTTAGAGCATTTCTAGGCTGAGCAGAAGGCACAAATCATGCATTAGCAATAATCCTTTAGGTCATTAAGTCTCAGCCCTGACAGCTGGCAATGGCCATCCTGTTTTGATTGAGGGATGTTCATCCATAACTACAAAAAAAAAAAAAAAAAGAGTAGAAAAAAGCTTCATGAGGTCTTATTTCTTGACCTTGGGGAAAAGGCCAGCCCTCCCTGCCCAAAGTCTATTCAGTCTACCTGATATGTTAAGACTGAAACAAATGTTTTCAAGCACACTGAATCAGAAGCCTGCTTTTGCAAAAATAAAATCTTATAAAGCACCTATAGAGAATTTTCTATTTCTTAGCCCCACTCTATCTTAACACTATAATGATAAACTTCTTTAGCTTTCCATGGACTACCTACTAATCTGTAGGTACTTTTCTGAAAGTAGAACACTAGAATCTACTTTATGTTCTTTTTCCTTTTGAGACAGGGTCTTTCTATATTGCCTAACCCAGTTTGGATCATCTGAGCTCCTCAAGTGATCCTCCTGCCTCAGTCTCCTAGAAGCTAGGATTACAGGCACACTCCATTGTGCCTGACTGTGTTCTTACATTTAAACAAATTAGCATCTGTGTCCATTGGTCCGTGGTTTACATGCCTTTCCTAACCAGCTAACCAGCTGCTGCCAGGCCTGCAAGACCTGCCTGTGAGGCAGCATGGCCTTAGCTCATCCCCCAGAGCAGGGGGCACTCGGGGCAGAATGAGGTGAGATGCTTTCTCCAAGGTCTGCTATCTGGGTGGAGGTTTCTGTGATGTTGCTTTTGCTCACTGTAAGAAAATCAGTCTGTCTTCTGGAAATCCAGGTGGCCAAGGGAGTGCACCAGGGCTGCCCCTTTCCTATGGTCACAGCTTTTTTGTGACTGCCTGTACTGACCAACTCCCGTTCTTCCCATTGGGAATGTGAGGAGACATGTGGAGGGTGACCTGGCAGCTCTGCCATCCTTCTAGGCAGACAAAACCTTTACTGAAGAAAGGACTCTTACTAACTAGCAAGAGTTTGGAAATCCTCAAGAGGCTGTTTTTAAAGTGAAACTCTTTAGACTCACTCATTAATCAGGAGCCTGAGACCACACGGTCAGATAGTTTCAGTTACTATCTGGGAGGAGGGGGGCAGAACAGCTTTTCCTGGTGGGGCACTGCCGACCATGGGAATATTCAAGATATTTTACGGCTAAACTGAATTTTCCCTTGATACAATTCAGTGGACAGAGCCTCCTTTATATTAGTAATCTTCACCCCTGCCACTTTCCTGGCAGTTACTGAGCCCTACTGCTCCAGATGTGGCCACTCTATCACTGAGAGTGAAAAGCTGCATCACCTGTTGTAGGGAAACAGGAGCCAGAACCAAGGCCACACAGACTCAGGGGTTTTCAGTGGTGTGGAGCTTTGCACACATAAGAAGTGAAAGAGCACACGCAAGAAACCACCACCCAGCAGACACCAGAATGACATCTTTCAGCCACCACCCACGGGGATGTGCTCCAGTGGCTCTGCCGAAACAAAGGATTTTCCATACACAGGGGTTAGGGCAGGTAATTGGGAAGTTAGTTTTCTTTTAAAGGACAAACGCTTGGTGGGAATGAAAACCGAAAGAAGCTACCAAGAACCCAGCTGAATCAACCTGAGCATGCTAGAGAGAGTCACAACATGGCAAGTGGCAGGCAATTAATCACAGACTAAACAGTTGTTAGCTCTTACACTCCCTGCACAGGGTGCGGTGAACGCAGGGCCGATGCCACTGGAGCAGCTTTGCCGCCTCAGCTCTGGCATGGGCTGGGCTGGAGAATATTTCACGACTCAGGCAAATCTGTTCCAGTCAAAGGCTTTTAGACCCTCAGCAAATCTCAGTTCATCAGACTGAGAGCTACTGGCAGGCAAGGACATGTTTAGTCATGTTTGCACCCCCAGATCTGCAGTGTATCTGATATTCGGTGCAGACTAAACCAGTGCTCTCTAAATAGACAAATACTGCTGGTCAGAAGTTCACCTGGTCAAAGGCAAGAAAGAAACAGGTCCAGGAGAAGCCCATGTTTGCCAGAACTGAGACTCAAATATGTTCTCTCGGATGCTGGCAAAGAGCCAGATTTAACCTGTTATGCTCAGCATTCACACCGTGCTAGCAAGTTACCTTCTTATATGTCTCATAGCCTGTCTCAGTAAAGGTCTTCAAGGGTAAACAGAAAAATAAACAGGTAAACATAAGCATGAAGAAAAACCAAGTTACAATACTAATTAAAAAAAAAAAAGGAAAAGAAAGAAAGAAAGAAGCAAATATCTGGAGGAAAAAAACCAAAACAAAGACGCCCAGTTATGCACTGGATGTTAAATACAAGAAAACCTGGAAGAGGCACTTTTTAGCCTGGAGTCCACTGGGGGAGGGAAGAAGTGCAGCACTCCCTTTACAAAGCATTCTTCTTTGAGCTTTGCTTTCCATTTGACTTTTGATATATTGAAAGAGATACACTCTTCCTTAGCCTGCTGATCCTGTGCTGTTGGAACTAGAATCAGCACACAAAGGCAACCATTTACTGATTTCTCTATCCTTTGCTTTTGATTCTAACCATGATTATAAATATGAAGAAACTGCTGGAGCAGGTCAGTGTAACTGAAAACCAACTGACTCAGACAGAAGACCCCAGGAGGGTATCCAGGTACCAGCTCTGGGAAGAATGAGGAAGGCCAGCTCACTGGATTTCTAATCTGTACTAGTATGAGAAAGAACAATTTAAAGGACATGACAGGAAGAGAACTCTGCTATCACTAAGGGATCAGATGCCTGGGGAAAGGAATGGTCCATAGGAGAAGAAGGTGGGCAGTACGGTATGCTGGTGGCAGAGACAGGGCTCAAAATCAGTTCTCTAATGTATTTTTCTTCTAATGGTAAACTGTTTTTGTGAAAGATAGGATATAAATTCTTCATGCTGGCTAGTGAGACATTTTCCTAGGCCATTTTTGAGCACCCTAGTAAAGGAACAATCACCTTAAAAAACAACAACAAAAAACCACTAGCTTATGCAATTCACTGGCCAGCACATGGCAAGACTTCTTGATGCCAGCAAGCTGGGTATGATGGCAGCACAGGGCTCAGCGTACCTGCAGGAAGCTCTCCTGGCAGCAGAGGAACTCGTTCTTCTTCATGATGGACTCCGTGGTCAGGGTCAGTTCGTTTTTGCTGAGCGCAGGCTCACTCTGACATGGGAAGACTGCCTGAATATCAGAATGAGATGGCATTACGTTGCAGGAGTGAGGAGCTGGGCAATATTATGTAAAGGAATTTAGGAGATAAAGTAACTTTATCCAAAGTGAGCTTTTTGCACTTGTCATTTTTCTTCTGAAACAAATTGTGGACTCTACCTTTCATAAGAAGGTGAGAATCAGATAAATACGTACTCTATCTTACACAAAGACTTTCACACTATTTGGGGGATGTTGTTCTATTACTTCCCAACCTTCAACATAGCCCATATTTGTATTAAAATGGATATTGGTCTTAAAAACAAAAAACAAACACCAAACATTTCAAGAGTAAAAATACTCTAACATTGCCAAGCCCATGGGATTTTCCCAAGTTTTAAATGGCTGCATATTATTCTACTGTGTGGGTAGCTAGAACACTGTGTACTTGTCTTATCCTCTACCGATGGCTCGCCTGTCCTGTAAACCACCTAGAAAAGACATTTTTGGCACATTTAGGCTGTTTCTGTAAGGGCAAATTTCTATAAGTGGGACTGTTGGGTCAAAAAGCACAAGTATTTAAATTCAGATCAATATTGTCATGCTATCTTCCCAAGAAGCTGGTTTGGAATTCTACCTCAGCTATGTATGTGAAATGAGCCTGCTTTCCCATGGCCTTGACTTATAAAACTCGTTTCTATATGCTCTCCTAGACACAGAGAAACCAAAGCCTCTTCCGTTGGCACTTGAGTACCACCAATAGTAGATATTTAAATGAAAACATGTTTTTTTTTTTTTTTTTTAATACTGGAAAATTAGGTAATGTAACACAAAGAGAAAAGACTAATATAGAGCTTAGGGAGACATGACTAAAGCATGAATTATGGTATCCAAATGGTACCTATATTCTTAAAAAAAAAAAAAAATCCTCAGAAACATTCTAGCCCTCCCAAATAAGGCTAAGTCTTACTTTGATGTTGTCCAGGACCCTTTTAAACTCCAAAGGTTCATCTTTCCCCTCCATAGCTGCAGGATCTAAGCCGTCTCCCCCATAAATGAACTGGATGATATCACCGGTGGAGCTTCGGACTGTCAAATCATACTGGGAGCAAAGATCTTCAAGGGATTTGACAAGCCTTCTCTGAAGGAAAAAGAAGGGAGTGCTCAGCTGCTCGAGACCAGTCACTTGTGCAGAGGATGAGAGCTGCAACTCCAAGTTTCAAGGTCATAAGCCCCTTATTTTTTTACTTTTAGTTTTTTTTTTTTTTAGTGCAGGAAACTGAACCCAGGGCCTTATACATGCTGGCAAGACACTGCAACTGAACCCCATGCCTAGTTCATGACCATGAGTACTTTAGTCCCATAAAAACACCAATATTAGAAATCCCCTGAAGCTTCCTTTTACTCCAAGAACAAGACCAAGAGAGTCTCACTGGCCTGTGTGGTGATTCAGAACACTCCAAACTCCAGCCACTCTGTATTTTAGAACACCTGAGATTTAAACTGCATCACCCCCAAAGAACTCTGAGAAAGCTGTTTTCTTAGGCTGTTTTGCCTTTCCCCTCCTTCTCCCTAAGGTATAAATCAGTGCAATGGCTTTGCATTTTTAAACACAACCTTAAGCCAGGACCCCTGCAGACTTCAATATGAATTACAGAGGACCAGGCTCAGGCCCTCTTCTGGGACAGAGGGGAAAGAGAAGAGAACAGGGACAGCATTGTGTCTGACCCAGCAGGCAGCAACCATTTCTCAAATCTGCTTAGAGAGAACCTTCCACTAGCAGAATACTCTAGATAGCAGTGTAATGGTGGCTCTATGAATCAGAGAAAGAAATTATCCTCCAGGCAACTTAAAAAACAAAATTTCATTGTGCCAGAACTAATTTCTTCTAGGTAAACACACTGCTCTGGAAAAGTTACACTGTCTACTTTAAAAAGATAAAGACAAAAAACAGTCAAAACATGCCATGGGAAGAGTGGAAAAGCATTTCACAGCCTTCTGGGTTTTTGACAGGAATGCACTCTCCAACTGAAGGACAGCTTCCCACCAGAAGATGAACAAGAGTATCAGATAATGACAAAAAGGTACAGAGAGGCTGTGGAAATCTCTAGTTTATTGGTCATGGTCTCCCAGCTTGTGAGAGCCACATCCCCAGACCTTTTTTAATGTTTTATTTTGAGACAGGGTCCAGCTAAGTTACTTAGGGCCTTGCTAAATTGCTGAGGTTGGTCTTGAACTTGTGATCCTTCTGCCTAAGCCTCCCAAATTGCTGAGATTACAGGTGTGCGCCAGCACTCCAGGTTTGGAGTGTTGCCTTTTGCTGGTATTGTGTTCTAAGAAGTTAATATATTCAAAATTCTGGGGGTGCTAAGGCTGTAGCTCAGCAATAGAGTGCTTGCCAAGTATATCCAGGCTCTGAATTTGATCCCCAGCACTGCAAAAAACATTTTTTTCCCCCAACAAATATAGTTAAGTTATGGAGTAGAGAACAAAAATGATCACAGGACACTGAAAATAAATCCACTGCTGTGGTCTTCTGGAAGAATACAGAAGAGATGAATTTTCACTCTTTAGCCATTTTAGAGTATGTTTGTGGCAAAGTTTGAGAAGCCAAGCACAGATAATTTCTTAATTTTACCCTGTAGCCCAGAGCTGTACATCAATGAATAAGCAGTTAAGTATCTAAGACCTCTGGTGGGTTCTGGAATAGGTATTGGGGCCAATTAACCTGATATTAATAATGACATGCCTGTAATCCCATCAGCTTGGGAAGGTGAGGTAGGAGGATCATAACCTGAAGGTCAGTTTGGCAACTCGGTGAAAAAAAAAAAAAAACTTGGTGGAAAAAAAAAAAAGTCTGGGGAGCTGGAGGTGTAGCTTAGTGGTAGAGCACCCCTGGGTTCAATCCCTAGCACTGCAACAAAACAAAACAAAAAGATGAAATGACATAAATAATTGCAAAGTGGAAAAATCCTCTGTGTGGGAGGCATGTAACCCCACCTTCACATGCTAGGAAACAGTCTTGGAAGGTTGAATAAGAGTGTCCTGGAAAACACTCTTAGCAGGTCCTCCTCTAGTGGAGCTTTGGAACGTGCCTGATCTTGATTTCTCAAGGTATACATGATAATTTGGAATGTGTCACCTTTTCTTTGTTCTTTATTTCCAGAGTACCTACATTTCTAAAATTTTCCCTTTAATACTAATACTGGATACATTATCGCTCATGTGCAAAACATATCCACACTCAGCAGGGCCTTGTCCTGTTCTGTTGCTAATGGGAGACCTTTCTTCAAGTTACCTGCATGTATCCTGTTTCAGCTGTCTTTACAGCCGTGTCGACTAGACCTTCCCGACCGGCCATTGTGTGGAAGAAAAACTCGGTTGGTGTTAAACCAGAATAAAAGCTATTAGCCACAAAGCCTTTGGCAGCTGGGAGCTAAAGAGAGGTAGAAAAAAAGAAAAATCAAACAAAATAAAGTTCAAGGGTCACAATTCTAAAATCCATTCAAATCAGAAAATGCTCCACCTTTAGACTAAAACTACCTGGCCAATGCACTTCATGAACTGGCAGGCTTTATATGCCCTTGCCTAAAAGAGAAATAATTTGGGCAGACCACCCTTACTAGACATGAGGAGGGTGAGGTCCCAGATAGGGCTGGCACAGGTGCTAGTAGCAGGCAAGAAGTTCAGGAAAAGGAGGCCTTGGCTTGGGCTATTATCTGCCTGCTTTCAAGTAGCAGCCCAAGCAGTTGAGAACCTTGAGACATCCTTCCTGTGGGCCAGACCTGCCCACCTCCAAAACATAACCACATGTTGCTCGTGTTTATGAAGTTTCATTTTGGGACACTGAAAATATTCTGCTCGTTTAAGAAGTTTCATTTTGGGATGCTGAAAATATTCCAAAAGTACACTATGACTATAGGTATGACCTGCGAATATACCAACAGTTGGTGATCTGCACAATTTAAAATGACAAATTTTATAATACATGAAGTATGTGTGAATACAATGGCAAAAATATATATACCTATACAAAACATTGCACAGAATGGCTAGCAGACTTTTATATGAATAGGTCTGTGTTCCTCAGACAATCTAGATGAACAGGACTCCAAAGTTCTACTCAATCCACTAAGGCTTACCTTTGAGTGTTTTTCAAAGTGAGGCAAGGACCTGTTTTCAAAGCCATCTGGCACTCGGGAGCCACTGATAGCTTGCTGTCCCACACAGGCAATCATCTGTGATATGTTAATGAAGGAACCTGGGGAACCAGGTCAGAAATATCCATCACTTACTGAAATATGGCTAACTGAAGAGCAGGGAGCTTAGTGGGGTAAGACAGGAACATGACTCAGCATGCAGGCCTTTATCCTCAATAAGCCAGAGCCCCGGGGGTAGTAAAGGACAGAACTACATTAAGACAAGTTGGGGCTCTCAGTCAGGAGATTGGAGGGTGAGAGGACTCAAGTGCATGCCTGGGTTGGAGAGAAGGCTGGGGAGACGAGTCTTTAAGAAAGAAGCAGCCATGGAGCTGGACTTTTGAGGACATATGGTTTGGACACAAAAGAGAATGGGGAAGAATTCCAAAGTGAATGGAAGAGTGAGAGGCAAAGATGGAGGAATGGGAAAGCATCAGGTATATACAAGAAGCATAAAAAAAGAGAACAATGGGATAACAGGAAGCAAAGTAAAAGAGAAATGAGATTAGATTTTAGTTGGGTTAAAAAGCAAACAAACAATAACAACAACAAAAAAACCAGAAACAGCAGCCTGGAGGCTCCGAGTTTGAATGCAGTGCCATGAAACCTAATGTTTTAAAGGCCTGGGTAACTATGAAATTAAAGAGTTTTGTTACATCATTAAATGCATCATTAAAAAATTCCTAGCTGGTGGGGGGCTGGGGTTATGGCTCAGTCAGTGGTAGAGTGCTTGCCTAACATGTGTGAGGCCCTGGGTTCGATCCTCAGCACCACAAAAAAATAAATAAAATAAAGATATTGTGTCCAACTACCAAAAAAAAAAAAAAAAAATCCTAGCTCTCTAGTGAGGATTTAGCAGCTTAGTGGGGTGAGACAGGAACATGACTCAGCATGCAGGCCCTTTAAAGATCAAGTTTCCTCCAAGTTTTTCTTCATACCCAGAAATCTACCCACATTACCATCCAGTTCCTCCAAAAGAGTTAAACTTCCTAAAATTCATAATTAAGGAGCTATCTGTAATCTAAAATGTAGGCCCTTAAAGAAATGAAGAACCCGGGCTGGGGTTGTGGCTCAGTGGCAGAGCATTTGCCTCGCACATGTGAGGCACTGGGTTCGATCCTCAGCGCCACATAAAAATAAATAAACAAAATAAAGAGATATATACATTTAAAGAAAGAAATGAAGAATCCATTTGAAGCTACAAATACTGATGTTATATTTTCCAGAACCAAGTCAGCCATCTGCATGGAGAACACACTGGTAGTCGGTTAGGCCCTGGGGAGGGACCTGCGCACCTTTGGAGCCACACAGTGCCATGGTGAGGGGACTGTTGCTCTTGTCCAGCTCCCGGAGGCAGGCACTTCCAGCATGATCACGGATCACAGACAGCTCCTTCAGGATCAGTGCCTGGTGGGAGAAAAGGAGATCTATGGGGGGTTGTCTCTATTGGCTTTGTGGATTATAAATATTCTTTGTGATATTTAAAGAAATTTGGGAATACTTAGGCAAGATGTCAGATGGCCAATTAATAAAGGTTTCAGTGCCTCAGAGGACCAAAATACTCTAGCTATATAAATACCTGCATCTTCCATGAGGTTCTGGAATCAGTATATATGGCAAAAAAAAAAAAAAAGTAACAAACTTGAAAAATCCTTTAAATGGCCTATAATATAGAATACACAGGGCTTTGGATATAGTTCCCATACAACAAAATACCTGTGTGTATATATACAGCCATGTGGACACACATATCCCCACATAAGAGCGAAATAGGAAGTCTGTTAAAGAGGACTGCTTGTACAATTTATACAATTTGTTGACCTTTTCATGCCATGTACCATGAATTTGCATGAGCTAAGCCTAGGATGAGGTGACTCTACCAAATGTTCTTGCCCATGAACACATCCAGGTTGCCATTCTTCAACTCACAACATAGGATGCTGAGTCAGCTAGGAGACATGATTCTGTTAAAATTGGTCCGACAGAGGCCTGAAGTCATTTTCTAGGTAGGTGCCAGTGAGAAACAAACTTATTGCTCTTTATAAGACTTGGTGAGACTAAGAATGATTTGTGTGAATACCTCACACAATTATGGTTTCTTTACTTTAGAAAATACATTTCAGTAAAAAGCTTCTCTATGTTTCAAGAGGCTTTCTTCCTCACTGAGGTGAATTAAAGCTCAGAACCATAGGCCATGGCCGAGGGTAGAAGGGGTCAGGCAAAACCTTGGTGTCCTCTGCCTGCTGACCTGGTTGCTTCAGAGAGTTTCAAGTTCCCAGGGAGTGAGCCTCATTGACTGAGCCCCCCAGCTAAGCTGGCTTTAAATGTGAGGGGGCAGCAGGTTGGCTGTGTGATTATCAGATGTGAACTTTCCATCCTGTATCCAAGTCTCTTTAAAGACCTTCCATTCACAGAGCTGTGGTGCCAGTTTCTACAGAAAGTTGCTGAAAACAGAGAGGGCAGAAGCACTAATGGGCAGTCATAGGGGGTGTGAGTGTGAGCTTGAGACAAGAGCAGCCCCATGTGGCAGAATGAACAGATGGCTGTGTTTTCATCACCTGGAACACGGGAGCTGGAAGGGATGTGAAGGACTTGGTCAAAGGTCCCGCCCTTGGTAAACAAATGGGCATACATGTGGCCAGCATAGGACCAAGACCCAGGAGGCTGTATCCTTACTTTCAGCTCCTTAATACCTTCTCTGCATGGCTGCCTGCCCATGCCCTGCAGACATCCCTTCGGCTGTGGTGAGCATGCTGTGGCTGATCCGAATCATAGGGCTGCTCTTACCTCCAGAGTCTCCTCGGCAGTGCAGCCAGGCTGCTGCTGCAGCTTGCCTGTGTTCAGGGCTTCGATGTATTCATCACATTTCTTATAGCCAGCATTCAGCAACTCATACTTGGCCTTCAGTAGTCCTTGGCCAGGTGTGACATCACCGATCCCAATTGAGAATCCACGGTTAGCTGCAGGAATTGGTGGGCAGATCCAGAATAGAGCTATAAATGTTGCTCAAGAAAGCTCCTAGGTATAATTTATATTGTACTATGAAGTAATCCCTCTCTTGGGGCTGGGGATGTGGCTCAAGTGGTGGCGCACTCGCCTGGCATGCGTGCGGCCCGGGTTCGATCCTCAGCACTACATACAAAGATGTTGTGTTGGCCGAAAACTAAAAAAAAAATAAATATTAAAAAATTCTCTCTCTCTCTCTCTCTCTCTCTAAAAAAAAAAAAAAAAAAAAAAAAAGTAGTCCCTCTCTTATCTGTAAGGGAAATATTCCAAGAGCCCTGCTGGGTGCCTGAAGCTGCAGAGTACTAAACCGTATATGTAATACTGTATTTTTTCCTATACATTCATACCTATGATAAAGTTTGATTTATTGTTTATTATTTTAAACTGAGGATTAAATCCAGGGGTATTTAATCACTGAGCCACATTCCCAGCCCCTTTTAAATATTTTATTTAGAGACAAGGTCTCACTGAGTTGCTAAGTGCCTCACTAAGTTGCTGAGGTTAGCTTTTAAACTTGTGATCCTCTTGCCTCAGCTTCCCCAGTCTCTGGGATTACAGGGATGCGCCACCTTGTCCGGCTAAGTTTGATTCATATGTTAGGCACTGTAAGTGATTAACGATAATGAATAGAATAATTCACTATAAGATACTATAATAAAAGTTATATAAAAGTGGTCTCTTTCTCTCAAAATATCTTATTGTTCTGTACTTACTTTTTCAGACTCTCATTGACTATAGGTAACTAAACCACAGAAGGGAGGACATGATATATAGACTACCACACATAATTTGAAGTATAAAAAATGTTTTTATACTCAGGAGACTGAGGCAGGAGGATCCCAAGATGAGGCCAGTCTTGGGCAACTCAGTGTGAACCTGTCTTAAAATCAGAAAAGACAGATGATGTGGCTAAGTGGTAGCGTGCCTGGGTTTGATCCCCCAGTACCATAAACAAACCAAAAAAATCTCACAGAAATTTGTCACAATTCAATCAAAGAACAGCTTCCTATCTTAGCCCCTAGAGAGTTAAATAAAATAACAAAGACTCACTTACTCTTCTCCCAGACCTTATGATCCCTTGGGGAATGCAATGTTCTCCACTATAACATAAAGTAGAGTGAGTGATATTTAATACTAAAGAGCAGGCTCTAAGATAGCATGGCAGAAACCTGTCTGCCCTTGTATTTTCAGAAATCACTCCCAAACAGAGAACAACAAGTGAACTCAGTTGTGGTGGCACACACCTATAATCCCAATAACACAGGAGGCTGAGGCAAGAGGATTGCAAGTTCAAAGCCACTACAACTTACTGAGACCCTGTCTCCAAAAAAAAAAAAAAAAAAAAAAAAAAAAAAGATGGAGCAATACCTTCAAAACTAAGGGAAACTAATTTTCATTCTGTAATTTGATATCCAGACAAAGAATCAATTAGATCAGCAGCATAGGGATTTTTGGGGGGGCATGAAAAAATCATTTGACACATGCCATGCTCAAAGCATGTGCAAACAAAGGCAACTAATGAGTGTAAGAGCAATACTCAATCATGGGCTTAGGCTGAATCCTGGGAGGCCTGGAAAACAGTGCTTCCAAGGTACTTTGAGGCAGCCCATGAAGGCCTTTTATATAATACAAAGCTGTAGGCAAGAGGGAGTGACTGCAGATTTTGCAGAGAGAAAAGCAGATTTAAATCTACAAACTAGTCAATTCTGTCAATTTCATTAATAAATGCACTCATACTTCGTATGGAACAAGCATCATTTTTTCTTTGTGTGTGTGAGTGAGTGAGATGAACCAACTATAAAGGATAAACTATCATAAACCCTAAAACTCTTAATCACTGTAGCAATAACAAGAGAATGCTGAGACACTCACACAGGTACACAGGGGCCAGCCTGGCAAGCCGGGACATAGCATCAGCAGCTTCATTCTGCCCCCAGTCTCGCAGCAAAATGTAGAAAATATTATTCTTGGATCCTGATCCCAGTGTTCCTTTGTCCATGCTGCCACTCATCAACTCACTGTTCTGGATTGTGACATCTGGAACAATAATACTGATTATGCATTTAGACAAATGATTACTTATCACATTCCAAAATGAATTTCAGGCAGTTGCTACTGAAAACTAACAGCAGTATCATTGTAAACAGCCCACACTCCAAAAAGGAAAAAGAAAAGAAATTTAAATCTAGAAAGCAACAAAATACAATCTAAAATATGAAGCTAGCCTGAGGGTGTAGCTCAGTGGTAGAGCAGGTGCTTAGCATGCATGATGCACTGTTTGATCACTAGCATGCAAAAAATTAAAAAATAGAACAAGAAGCCAAAGTATCTTAAAAAGCTCTGTGTGTGTATATGTGTATGTTGTCCTTCCATCATGCTTTGGAATGTAGCAGTTTTAGGAAGACTCAAGTGACTTGCAACTAAATCCTGCTATATCTGATCTTCACGTTATCAAAACACTTTGCTGAGAAGATGAGACAGGAAAAAAAATGTCTTGGGATATAGCTCAGTGGTAAAGAAGTATTTGCCTAGCATCATATGTGAGGCCCTGGGTTAGATCTCCAGCACCAAATAAATAAGTAAATAAAGAAAACTTATACTTCTTAGTTTTATTTTTGGACACGAAATAATAAATTATATGCCTTAAGTAATGAGACCCTACTTGTAATCCTAGCTATCAGGAGGCTGAGACAGGAGGATTGCAAGTTTGAGGCCAACATTTGCAACTCAGCAATACCCTGCCTCAAAATGAAAAAATAAAAAAGGCAAGGGATGTAGCTCAGAAGTAGAGCAGGTTCAATCCCTAGTACCATAAAACCACCACGATAATGGACCCTTGTTGATGTCCCCCCAGTTCAAAAGAAGGCAAAATAGAAGACAAATTGCATTAACTGACAAAAACTATTCATTTAGAGAAGAATACTAACCACTCGATTACACATCTACATGATCTCTACCTTCTAGAGAAATGGGGAATTACATATGAGAGAAGAAGGACCTGCTTCTTCCTGAAGCGTCAACTTCCTGCTAGAGGCCTTTGGAGAAACATTGGATTTGCGGCTAAGGGAAAGTACCTGGTAAAGTTAATTTCTGGCCACCTGCTTTTCTGCCATATGTCTGCTCCCCCCTGGCCGCCCCCAGTTCTTTCAACTCACAGGAATCATTGACACAGAGATCTTCCCCCTTGCCACAGTACTGCTTGCCCTTGGTTCGGAGGTTGGCCCTCACTGGATTGTCATCACTAGGTCTGAGGATGACACTGAAGATCTGTTTTCCGGTCCACAGGGTGACAGGCTAGGGATGGAAAGGAAGCCAGAGATGAGGGGCTGAGCCTGGTCTCTACCACCTTTCACATAAGGCAAGATGGTTCAATGATTCCACACCAAGCCTGGCACCAACACAGTTACACTTACTCTATCAGATGTTCTGCACAGACACACATGTACTTGTGTATGGACACATAACTGTAAGCACCTTTACTTATTTTTAATTTTCTGGTGGTATTGGGGATTGAATCTAGAGGTCTTCTACCATAGAGCCACAACTCCACCCTTTTTATTTTATTTTGAGATAGGATCTCACTAAGTTGCCTAGGCTGGCACCAAACTTAAGATTCTCCTGCCTCAGTCCTCCAAGATGCTGGGAGAACAGGTATGTGACACTGTGCTCAGCCTGCACGCACCTTCAGTATTGTAGGATGTGGGAGACGAACTTTAATTTTCTCATCCTTGCCAACCAATATTGAAGCAATGATTTGGCAAGCCTTGGCTCTGTCAAAGAAAGTGTCCTTGAGAGTGAGGAGATAGGCACCTAAGAGTGTTAGAACCAGCACAAAACAAAGAACAGGATTGAAATTAGAGAAATCCATATGCTTTCAACTTTAAAATACAATCATATTACTTACCAACACAATGAATTAAGTATGCAGTGCTTATTGGCTCCCTCCTCCAACTTGAATCTAAGCTCAGTAAAGTGTCTTTGTTTTGCACACTGCTGAGTCCCTGATACGGGGACAGATTCTAGGCCATCAGGCATTAGGCCTAGAAAAAGCCCCATGGTGGGAGCTGGGAGCATTTGTTGTAACCCAACAATTAAAAATACCTTAAACAGGCTCATGAGCAAACTTAGTAAACAAATATAATTAAACACAGGCAATTAAATAGCTTTTCAAGTCATCACATGAATCATTGTGAATGAGAATCCCCATGTTCCAGAGTCAGAAGTTTATTTCTCATGAATTTCACACTCGCACCTGTTAAAAAATCCTGAATAGCAGCAATGAGTGGCTCCCCATTCCTTGGAGTTACCAGGTTTGCTTTAGTCTGAAGGAGAAATAAGCACAATAAGTTAGGCATTTTTGGCTGCATGATGTAGTCCAAAGACCTGCAGAACAAAGCTTTCCGACTGTTGTGAATGAAGAAAGAATATCAGAAAAGGGAACCTAAGAAACGGGGGGGGGCAGGGGTCTTAAGCCTTGTTTTCTCACTCACTCCTAGTTCCTTCCCCTGTTAAGGAGAAGGAAAAAAGTACCAGAAAGATTGGCCTTGGAGGTTCATATTGACACTAAAATGAAATCTGGGGAAGTTGCTTTAGAATTCTACAGAGTTCTATACATGCAAGACTTTACCTATTATTAAGTGTACTTCTCCAGAGAAAATTCACTTCTATGAATGCTCAGCAGCACTGTGACCTCTGAAGCCAACCAAGTCCATATAGCTCCACATGATTGTAGAATTGCTCAATTTCTCTTTTTTGAGACATTACATCTCAACAACAAAATTGAATTTTGTGGGATGGGGGATGTAGCTCAGTGGTAGAGCACGTTTTAGCAATGTGAGGTCCTGGCTTTAATCCATAGCCACCCCCTCCCCCCGCCCCAAAGGACAGGTTACTTGTATTCGAGTGCTAGTGTGACTGCTCCTTGCTTTTTTTTTTTTTTTTTTGAGGGTTCGGGGCCAAGTGCTTTGCTCTTGATGTAGAGGTGCTCGTATGCTCGTGGGTATTCTGGGTCTCTTCACCCACAGTCCTTTGTGGCAAGGCCTTGTTATTGCCTACTTCTCAATCACTGCTCCTTCAATTGGAGTGGGAGATAGGATACACTTGCTGGTTCCCTCACCTGTTTTAGAGCATCTCTCTGAGGTAGAATAGCAGATGGTTTGGATATAGGAGCAGAGGATGCGGGTGGAGTTTTTTTTTTTTTTTCCTGAAAACTCTTCTGGGTAATTTGGGTCAATATCCAAGCTAAACCCTATCACATTTAACCGAGAACTGCTGAGTAAGAATGGGAGATAACAACTTTCTTTCATGAAACTGAGTGGATTTATTCAGCTGGTAACCAAGGATTCCTCCATCCCAACACCCTAGAAGCCTGTGTCTTACTGTTATCATATTTTTTTGGGGGGGGGGATGGGGGTACCAGGGATTGAACTCAGGGGCACTTGATAACTGAGCCACATCCCAAGCCCTATTTTGTATTTTATTTAGAGACAGGGTCTCATTGAGTTGCTTTAGTGTCTTGCTATTGCTGAGGCTGGCTTTGCACTCATGATCCTCCTGTCTCATCCTCCTGAGCCACTGGGATTACAGGCGTGTACCACCATGCCAGGCTTACTGTTATCATTTTTAACTATATTGTAAGATGGCTATAGTGTAGATTTTGAAAAGCAAAATCAGAGATAAAGTCTAACTGGCTGGTTTCTATTACTATTAATGGCTATTATTCTCAGTAACATTCTAAACATTACCTTTTGTTAGAAAAGCAACGTTTTTTGTAGAAAAAAATGTACAAAAATAATTGTTAAAACCCCAAAACTATGCAGGAAATGCTAAACCTAAACCAAAAATAGGTTAGAAGTATCACATCAAAAATGGTAAAAAAGGATCTGGGGATATAGCTCAGTTGGTAGAGTGCTTGCCTCACAGGTACAAGGCCCTAGGTTGAAACCCCAGCACCCCCCCCCCCCCAAAAAAAAAGGTAAAAAAGATGGGTGTTATGGCGCACAACTATAATTCCAGAGGCTTGGGAATCTGAGAGAGGAGGATTTTGAGTTGAAAGCCAGCCTCAGCAATTTAGTGAGGCCCTAAGCAACTCAGTGAGACTCTGTCTCTAAATAAAATATAAAATGAGCTGGGGATGTGGCTCAGTGCTCCTGGGTTCAATCCCTGGTACCAAGAAGAAGAATTAAAAAAAAAAAAAAAAAGGTAACAGGTAGCTAGGCACACTGTGCACACCTGTAATCCCAGAGACTTAGGAGGCCGAGGCAGGAATATTACAAAGTCGAGGACAGGCTCAGCAACTTGGCGAGGTCCTAAGCAACTTATAAATAAATAATAAAAAATAAGAAGAAAGGGCTGGGGATGTGTCTTTGTGGTTAATCACCCTTGGGTTCAATCCTCAGTACAAAAAAACAAACAACAAGACATTATTACAGACACTAGCTCTCTATTTCCAAAGAAGACTGTCCAAAGGCTCAAGAGAAATCAATGAAACGCCAGATAAACACAGGCACTGGTGCCACTGCTAGTTGTGGTGTTATTTTTCACAGGCCCCCTACCCCCATTCCCCTCCTTAGCAGAAGCAAAGCTGGGCCACATCACTTTACCTACCCCCATCAGAACAAGGGCTTCAGCTTTAGCTTCTTCTGTCTGAGGAAGATGAAGATTCATTTCATCCCCATCGAAGTCCGCATTGTAAGGAGTACAGACACACTCGTTAAATCTGAAGGTCCGGTGGGGCTTGACTCTGGCCTGGGAAATACAAAACAAAATGGGAAAAGGACTTTGGCATGCATTCAAAAATTGGTTTCAAAACATTGAAAAATGGCTTCCTGGAAAACTGGACACTTTAAGGAAGTAAATTTTTGGTATTTTTTTTTTTGTTCTCTGTTGCTTTGCCAGGCGCTAAGCAACTTAGCAAGACCCTGTTGCAAAATAAATTATAAAAACTGGCTGAGGATATGGCTCAATGGTTTAGTGCCCCTGAGTTCAATCCCCAATTCAAAAAGGAAAAATCTTTTCAGCATTTTAGCTCTTAGTTAATATGCAAAGTTAAATCAAAAGTCAATTTTCTGGCTGGGCACAGTGGTGCACACCTGATTACCAGCAGCTTTAGAGGTAGGGGCAGGAGGATTGTGAGTTCAAAGCCAGCCCCAGCAAAAGCAAGGTGCTAAGCAACTCAATAAGATCCCGTCTCTAATATACAAAATAAAGCTAGGAATGTGGCTCAGTGGTCAAGTGGCCCTGAGTTCAATCCCTGGTAACCCTTCCCACACACAAAGCAAATTTCCTGCCATATATGTGGTGCTGAGAATTGAGCTCAGTGCCTCACATGTGCTAGGCAAGTGCTCTACCACTGAGCCACAACCCCAGCCTCACATTTTTATTTCCAAGTAAAACTAGTTACTTTCATATTGACTTTCAATTAGATCTTCTCTGTTGCTTTGCTGCATATAAATTTTACATTATACATATTAAAAGTAGCTAAAGTAAGCTTAAAATTAAATAAGTTTCACTCAGCTAAACACTGAGAGGGAGGTCACATTACAAAAATTTGAGATGATGTGCAATTTTAGGAGTCTGTAATTAAGCAGTGAATACACACAGCAAATTTTTACTTGAAAGAAAATAAAAACAATAATCCCGTACTCACCAGATGAGCCATTATACTCAATTTGTGCAGTGAGGGCTGCCGATTAAATAGCACTACGTCTCCATCTATGAGGTGTCTCTCTACAATGTCACCATACTTGAGTTCCTGAGCCATCTTTTCCCGATTTCCGTATTTCAAAAACCTGAATGTGCAGTGATAAAGGTGACCTGTGACATCAAAGTTCTTTGACACCAGATTTCTGCCACTAAGGATTCAATCTCTAAAACATTTCATTAAATCAAAGACACCTCCATTTTAAACTCAGAACATTAATTTTTGTGCTAGCAAAAGCTATTAAATTATGACTGTTGATTTAATATATTTCCTAATTTTAGAAATGTTAGAATATGAAAAAAACGTGTCTGAGAATCACAGAAATATAATAATAAATCAGCTTCTCCCGCAGGCCCTGCAGAGAATCCTCTCATGAGTCAAAATGCACTAGTGGTCAGTTCATCATGCTGCATAAGCCACACTTGGCCCTGTGAGTGCCACGGAGTTAGGAGTGCACTGAAGGAAGCCTAGAGAGCTCAGTGACACAGGAGATGATCCACTTTCATAATCCAAGGTAGTCTGTCACCTAGGCCTGCTAATGTTACATGCCAGGGAACACATGAACACTTCACATATATCAAAGATCAAACTAAGCAAGTGACACACACACAGGCCCATTGAAATTTAAAGAGATATTTCCCATATGTGGAAGTGTCACAGTCATCGTACTCTGGAGTGCATACTGTGGTTGAGCAGGTGACAGTGAACTTGGTCATGAGAACACAGTTAAATCTAACTAGATTGGGAGAGCATTCATTACCTTTTCATTTGTGTATGTCTCTGCTGGATGAAATTAGCTCCTGGGTGAACTTCAGGGCCATTTCGAACCAGTTTCCTCAAAAAATTGATGTTTGCTTTGTTTACCTGAAAGACAATTAAAAACACAGTAAGATATTCTCAGGTTTCTATAAGCCTGTAAACTACTGATTGTGTCCTAATCATTCCTTGAGTAGATTCTAGAAGAAAAAGAAGCTCCCCTGGGCAGCCTGCTGTCTGCGGTCTTAAGTTTAACAGTCTATAGTGCCAGGTCCAGTCTCTACTCAATCACTCACTTGCTGAGACCTGGCCAAGTCCTTTCTGGCCTTTGGTTTCCCCATCAGTAGAACGAACAGGCTGGACTGATGCAGACACCTGTCAGAATATTCTGTAATCCAAGAAACAGGTGGCAATTTCATCTGTAATTGTTATTATTGTTTAATTTTTTTTTTTTTTGTAGTTGCAGGGGGACAGAATGCCTTTATTTGTTTATTTTTATGTGGTGCTAAGGATCGAACCCAGTGCCTCATATATGCTAGGCCAGTGCTCTGCCACTGAGTTACAACCCCAGCCCCTCATGTGTAATTATTTACAAGAGGTGCACTGCCTGCCTTAGTCACACTCTGCAGCCTCTTGGGTAGCTGTTTGTAGAAGAGAATGTCAGAAAAAGAAACTCTTGCATCATTTATAACTCAACTGAGGACACTCAGCACAAACCTCACCAGAAGCATCTATCATCTGGGCTAACTGAATCATACGGGCATAGCCCATCTATATGCTCTTTTTATCAGGCCCTGTAGCCACGTAAACTTTCATAAAAGGAGAGGACTGTAAATACCATAATATACTCACTGTGAGTGCGAACTGAGTATAAATGGTGGCTGCCTTTCTAGGTATACATCGATAGCCTTAAAGTGTTCAAACTCTTTGACTCAGTTATTCCACAAGTTTAGAAATAATAATATCCCCCCAAAATTAACCAAGTGTGGTGTTTATTAATTACTTTAAGATGAGACATAAACCAACATAGAGAGGTATGTACAAAATTAAAAAGTGAAAAAAAGGTGCAGAATAGCATGCATAACGTATACGAGTATATGTATATAAAATCGAATACAACTGTGGTGTATATGTCAAAGACACAATATGTGCTTTATGTGTACAAGACAAACTGGGAAGACACATATATTCATATAAATGAAACTGTGGTTGGGTGGTTGATTGGGGACTTTCCTCTGTCTATAGTTTGGAATAGCAAAACATCATGTAAAAGTCTGGATTAAAAACAAAGAATCTGGGGGCTGGGGATATAGCTCAGTTGGTAGAGTGCTTGCCTTGTATACACAAGGCCCTGGGTCCAATCCCCAGCACCACAAACAACAACAACAACAACAACAACAAAAACCACAAAGAATCTGGAAACTAATTGGTACTTACCTTCTCAGGAAAAGTCAGGATTTTGGCCACATGCACTGGCACAGCTACTTCATCAATCCGGAGGTTGGGGTCAGGCGAGATGACTGTTCTGCCAGAAAAATCCACTCTCTTTCCTGAGAGATTGCCTCTAAACCGACCTAAATAAATAAAAACATGTCATAGGTTCTCACAGCATGTTGTTCACTGGGAGTAATATGAACCTTGACATGGAGGAAAGCCAGTGATCTCCAACTAGGTAAGCCAGATGTACATTCTACACAAGGATATCAAAGACAGTAGGCTATCTTCTACACATTTTGTGAGAAACCTACCCTGTTTTCCCTTTAGCCGCTGGACAAAACCTCTGGTCCATTTTTTGGGTGCCATGTTGAGGGGAATACCGGAGAGCTCACTGTTAATGTAGAGGGCACACTGCAACTGTAGAAAATCCCAGTCCTCCATGATCATCTGGGTCTTGGCTCCAGAGATCCGATGCTAAAATGAGCAGTGAAATATCAGAAAAAAGCCTGATCATTTAATTTTTCTTGTGTTTTCTTGACCAGAGGTTTGGGAGAGACACTACAAAACACAAACTAATGGGAAGCACTGACCTTTTTAATAACATCATTTAGGAAAATGATTTCTGTCAATTTCATCGTAAGATCATCTTCATTGGTGCCAGATTTCAAATCACTCACAACGGAGGGTCTAATACACAAAGGAGGCACTAAAAGTCGTGTGAGAATCAAATCAGAGGGCTTTCCAGCTTCTGGATTCATCAGAAGTAGAGGGACATCTTCAGCAGGAATTCGTTTAAATAAATTCAGAACTATTAAAGGATTCAAGTTTTCCTAAGGGAAGGAGGAACGGAAGGAATGGAGAGAGAAGGTTAGTTTCCAATAGGTAGGGCATGCTCTTCCTTCTCCATGCTCTCTAACCTGTTCACCACTTAAATTAGGGCAAGTGGCCAGCATGGTGGTGCAGGCCGATAATCCCAGCAGCCCGTGAGGTGGAGGCAGGAACTTGTGATCCTCTTGCCTCATTCTCCCAAAGTAGCTGGCATTATAGATATGCACCACTATGCCTAGCTAAAATCTGATCTTAATTGTGAAAAGGTGCAAAGAGCCTGATAGGTTACCGACTAGATGAGATCTCAGTATATCCATGTATGGAAAACTATGAAAAAATTATATGCAACAGTTCATGACTGTAATTCCAGTGATTTTGGGGCCAAAACAGGAGGATGACAAGTTTGAGGCCAGCCTCAGCAACTTAATGAGATCTTTCCCCCAAATCAAACGGGCTGGGGATATATCTCAGTGGTAGAATGCCCCTGGGTTCAATCCCGAATACCATAAAAACAAGAAAACAAAATAAAACAAAGACACCACAGAAATAGTTACTGACATAAAAAGTTCATAAAATATCGGCAAATGAAATAAGCATGTGCATATGTGGTCCCATTTTAAAGAAAAATGTACGTCTTTGCAGAGATGAGGAAATGGAAGCATTTAATGAGGCGTTGAGTTGTTAACAGGTGTCTCTGAGTGGAATCATAATCTTTTTGCTTGTGTTTTGATACTTTAAAGTTTTAAAATGAGATTAAATTGCCTTTGAATTAACTTCATTAATAAAAACACTACACTATAAAAACTCACTCATAGGAACTATGTAGATTATCAGAGATCCTATGTCTTGTTGTCTACTCATTAAATTTTCTGGAGGGATGGGGTGTGGTTGTGCATGTCTATATTCCCAGCAACTAGGGAGGCTGAAGCAAGCAGAAGGATCACAAGATTGAGGCCAGCCTGAGCAACTTAGGGAGACCCTGAGCACTCAGAGAGACCCTATCTGGAAAAAAAAAAGGGGGGGGGGGCAGCTGGGGATAATACTGCAATGGATAAAGCACCCCTGGGTTCAATGTTTAATTCCCATTAACAAAAAAACAAAAAACAACAATAACAACAACAATAAAAAAAACCAAAAAAAATTTTTTCTAAAAATTTATATATTAAAATAAATTAATTTGATTAATTTGGTAGGGGGATTTAAAATTGAGTGGCTGAGAGTGTATGTTACAAGTAGAATTGCTACACTTAGTGAGAAGAGAACAAAGAAAGAAATATTTGAGTAGCTATTGACATTAAGGACCGCAGCAAGATAAAGGTAGGGCAGTCCTGCTTTGGAGGACAGCAGAGTGTAGCTGGGGAGAAGGGACGAACCCCAACAGAAAGGTCTTTGCTCAGGCCCTTGCCCAATGTGTATTCCCTTCCTTAGCCTCCCTGTTTCCCAGCTACAGGCATTTCATTACCACCTGGGGCAGTCAGGTAGGAAATTAATAGAACCCTAAGAATGGGACAAAGGCCAGACTTCACCAAGAGTACCAGATAGTATCAGACAAGAGATTACAAACATCCAGAACTGAAGGGCATGAGAACTAGCAAGTCTGGAAACCCCTTCTTACCAAGAGCAGTCACTCAAGAGTGATGTGACAAGATAGAGTTGGAAAATACCATGGTAGGTGAAGTAAACCAATACCAAAAAACCAAAGGCTGAATGTTTTCTCTGATAAGTGGATGGATCATTAATGGGCGTGGGGTGGGGGCAAATGGGAGGAATGGAGGAACTTTGGATAAGGCAAAGGGGAGGAAGGTAAAGGGAAGGGGCACAAGGGTAGGAAAGATGGTGGAATGAGACGGACATTATTACCCTAGGTATATGTATGAAGACATGAATGGTGGGACTCTACTTTGTGTTCAACCAGAGAAATTAAAAATTGCGCTCCATTTGTGTACTAAGAATTGAAATGCATTCTGCTATCATGTACAACAAATTAGGAAAAAAAAAAAAAAGTGATGTGACAGCTGGGAACAGTGGCATGCACCTGTAATCCCACTGATTTAAGAGGCTGAAGTAATAGGATCACATGCTTGAGGCCAACCTAAGCAACTCAGTGAGACTCTGTCTCAAAAAATAAAAAGGGCTGAAGTGTAGCTCAGTGGCAGAGCACCCCTAGATTCTGTCCCCAGTATTACAAAAAAGCAAAAGAAGAGGGATGTGATAACAGCCTCCTGAGAGGCACACATCTGCTCTGCATCAGGAAAAAGAAACTAGGAGTTGCTGGCGAGAAGCACAGGAAGGCCATCATTCTTGGCCTGCTTGTGATTTTCCTATACTTCATCGTCTATGTGAGGAATAAAGTCTATTTATGCCCAGTACAGCTATAATTTTTAAATATTTTACAATAAAAATTAATAAAACTTATTTACTATTTAAAAAGAACTAAAGGAAATAAGAAAAACAAGTGAGGGTACAAGGGCCAGTTAGTTCATAAAAATTTAGTGCCAGATAAATACCATAGCACAGTCACATGATTATTCCTGGGAACTTAATTGGAATTCTCATTTCATTTGAGAGAAAGTGGGCATATGCAGGTTAGGAGGAGGTGCGAGAGGGAGGGGTGGGTAATTGACATAGGGAAGGCAGGAGGAGGCCAGCATGCATTTTCAGGCTCACCTGTGCCCTTCCCAGCAGTGGCTCGACTTCTTTGTTATGCTCAATGGCCGTTTCGAAGGACTGAAGGAAACTTGATACAATAGGATCCACCACTTTTTTGTTGGTCTTGTATTTCTCGTGAATTATCTTCAGTAAGCCACACTTCTTTACAGTACCTATAAGAGTTCATTCATTTACCAAAGATTAAAAAATTCACTTTTTAGGCTGGCCAGAGGTTAGAGCCTGGTTAATGGAATTGCTGAAATTACTATAGCAATGAAAGGTGAGAGATGCATTTCCTTATAGTACATTTGTTGCTAGGCTCCTGCGCCTAATTTAAAAGGGGAAAAAAACTGACTCCCAAATATTACATAAAGCTAATAAGATAGAGTGAATGAAAAGGGCTGTCACTGAGCCTCCTGCATATTCCACTCACCATTAAAGGCACCACAGTGATGGCAAATACTTTTCTTCCGGCACTTGTCAGAGATTTTCTTCTTGAGGCCTCGCTTCTGAAGGTAGGTCAGGCCAGGCCTCTTTAGGTAATCCAGAAACTGCTGCTTCTCCTCCTGGGACAGCATGATATGGCAGCAGGTTTTGCAGATCATCTTTTAAAAATTAAGCAGAACAGATGATTAAAAAAAGATGAATTCTTTCCTTTATAAAATGACATTCTCTTGTCCTGTAGATGGGACTGGTTGACATCATACACAGATTTGCACATAGATCTGTACAGAGAGGCAGCCTGTGTTCCCAAAATGTTAGCAGGACTCATGACAAGGTGGTAAGGTTTCTGCTAACTTCTTTTTCTTTGTGATGCTCAGTATTGCTTAGATTATTATTATTGTCATTTTTTATAATGTATAGTTACCACCTTCCCTAGGGGAATAAAGAACCCTTAAGTGAATTTAATGTAGTACAAGATGAAAACATAATGTATTTAGTATAAAAATTTCCCCAGATGCATTCCTCATTGCTCAGTTTCAAGGTTCACTCCATTGACCCTGACAATCATTTATTTCTTGGAAATAGGATTTATTTCTTGGAAATTAGGATCTGTGTGCTTACCTGTAAGATGCCTATTACAGCTCTGAAGTAACCCACATGAAAACATGGCAACTCCAGGTCGATGTAACCATAGTGACCTAGACAGTCAGCTAAGTTTTTTCCACAGGTTTCACAAGGACGGTCCTTTTCACTGGTGCCCTTTGGAAGAAAACAGCAAATGATCAACAGAGACCACTGGATAGGATGGGAGCTCAGTCCTCACACCTGGTGGATGACTCAGTATCAGAACCAAATGGGAAGCTACAGTGTATTCACATCTGGCTGATGGATGGCTGGAGGCCCAAACTGTCTCAGATATGCAGAAGAGCCAGGAAGGAAAGAAGCCCCGGTTACTTCCAATCTTGTAAGTCAACTGATTAATCAGTAGGTCAAGACTCAGGCACTTAGAGGGGAAGGAGACTTACCATCCTGTGGTCAAGCACCCCATACAGTAAGGGGGCATGGTTGTTGTCCTGGCTGTACAAGTTCTTACTCACAACCTGGATGTGTGCCTGTTGGCGCATCTCCTCAGGTGACTTCATTCCAAAACAGATGTGGCTTCTGGAATAGAAAGAAATGGGAGTTACAACATCAAAACTTGTAACCAAAAATTGTGATCATGCAGCACACCAAACTGTCTTTCCAACTCTCTCTTTAAGCTCTTCCTCATCAATATTAAATATACTCAAACTTTTGCTGTTTTTCCTTCAAAACATCCTTCTGTCCTACCAGACTATCTAATGCATGGTTCTCACCAAGGTCATAGAGGTGACCTACTTGCTGCAGAATCTAGTAAGACCTTCCTCATTTTATTGCTTTGTGGCATTAGCAGTCCATCTCCTCCCCACCTCCATCTTGAAATCCTTCCTTCTCTGGGTTCTAGGGACACCATACTCTGAGTTTTCCTCCCCTGTCTAATTATGCCTTCTTTTAGTGGCCCACCCTACCAAGGATTACAATCCTTGTCCTCTTTGCATTCTATACATTCCTCCTAAGTGATTACATAACTTGACTATGTGTCAATGTCTGTCAAATTTCTTTCGGTCAGCCACTTCCATTCTATTGGAAACCTGTACAAGACACCTATTCTGGACATTTCCACTTGGATATCCCACAGGCATCTCAACTTGCCATATCTAAAATGGATACTTTCCCTCCCATATTTCGCCCTTCATTCATTCTTCCAATAGATTGGGTTTTTGCTATGGGCCAGAAACCACTCTAGGTGCTAAAGATTCAGATTAGATAAGATAAATAAGTTCAGTTCAGAGTGGTGAAGACAAATAATAAATAGATATAGTCAGCCTTCTATAGCTATGGGTGAGGAGACTCCTTCACACAGCTTCAAATCTCTTGCTTTGTTCTCATCACCCACCTTCCAGTATGTTCCTTGAAGAAGACTGCTTGGTCTGCCTTTTTCTGCCAGGACCCATTATGTGCTCTCAAAACCCTTTCTGCCTACACTGCTGACCTTTTTACTTTCTCCAACTAGACAACAAAGGTCATATTCTTGTCCTATTTTTTTTTTTTTGGTTCTGGGGATTGAACCCAAGAGTGTCTACCACTAAGCTACATCACAGTCCTTTTTATTTTGAGAAACGGTCTTACTAAGTTGCTTAGGGTCTTGTTGAATTGCTGAGGTTGGTCTTGAACTTGGCATCCTCCTACCTCAATCTCCCCAGTTGCTGAGTTTACAGGTGTTGCACCACTGAGCTCAGCTCTGATCATGCCTTATCGCTAATGCTCAACACTGCACCCAGCACACAACATTCTCCTGAGTATTTGCCTCAAGAATGATGGATTCACGTTTAAACTGAGAACTTTAATCGGGGGCCATTGCCAAATATATAAGCTCTGAGGGAGAGCTTCATTAGCGGTTTCACTGCTGAGGCTGAACTGTGATACAAGCTTTCTAGCTGACAACCCCATCATTCGGGTCAGCACATACCGCCTCCTTGTCATGCGCTCTGCGGCAAAATTCACATAAGACATAGTCCCTGCCCCGGACTGCTTTCCTGGCTATAGCTAGGGAAAGAGTTCGATGAAAAAAAAAAAAAAAAAAGGCTGGGGGTAGGGTGTCATCACATGACTCCGGGAGACCCGCGTTTCGACCCAGGTTGTTCCCTTGGCCCAGGCTCAGGCCGTCGGCCTTCTCTGCCCAAGTCCAGGGACCTCCAGGTGCCAAAATTCCCTTGGCCTGCCTAGTGCTCTTTGACCCTCCCTGGTACTTCGGATCCTTGGTCACACCTGCTCTCCTCCTAGAGTCCCTCACCTGTGACCCTTCGAGTTAAGGGACCTCTAACCTCGGCCCCCACTGCCTCTCATTCCTTCTCCCTTTTTTATTCCATCTTACATTTTCTTCGCTACATCCGTCTCCCGGAACTGTTCCTTCACCATGGTGCCGGCAGTCCGGGAGCCCTCCACGATACTCGGATCAGAGAATTAATGCTTCTTACGCCTCCCAGAGTGCTTCTGAACACACGGTAAAAACAACCTTGGCACCTCTCGGCCACCGTAGAGCTCCCCACGTGCTCACTTCCTCTTCCTCCGCGTGTCTGTCAAGAGAAGCCTGTTACAAACCACTTTATACTCGCTTCGTACACCGCCACCTTGTGGCTCCTCCTTCAAATTACACCAATATTTTGCAGTCAATTTAAAAAAACCTTATTTCAGGTTCACCTAGCCAGGCCTTCAGACATAGGCGAAGTATAACTTTTTTTTTTTTTTTTTTTTTTTTTTAAGATACTGAGGATGGAACTCCAGCACATACTAGGCAAACTTTCTACAACTGAGCTACATCTCCATCACTTTTTTATTTTTGAGACAGGGTCTTTCTAAATTGCTAAGGCTGGCCTGAAATTTATAATCCTCCTGCCTCAGCCTCCAGAGTCGCTGGGATCACAGGCATGTGTTGCTATGCTTGGCTAAAATCTGGCAGTTCTGAGGGAAAACTGAGCCATGAAATGAGGAGAAGGGAAAGGAAAGATTATTTATATATTGAAGAAACAAATTGCTTATCTATAGTCTGTTACAATCTGTGGAAGATGAGCCAACTGTGATATCTTAGTTCAGAAAACAGGCAAGGAAATCACACTGCCAGGGCTTGGGAGTACAGAACCTAGAACCAATTCCTTACTATTTGTGAGAAACTAAACTGAACCCCAAACCTCTGAATTTGAAGAAGGAATTTCATTATAATTTCCAGATGCCATAGAGCCTCTCTAGTAAAACTCAAATGTCACAGACAAAAAGAAAATCAGAATTTTAACCTATTTTAGAAGTCAAGCACCCAATATATCTTTGGAGTAATGTTGACAAATGTACCTTTGGGTTCCACATCTGTGGTGGACTCAACCAACTACAGACTGAAAATATTAAAAACAAATTACATACTGAACAAATATATAGAATTTTTTCTTATCATTATTCATTAATCAATACAAGAAAACAACCATTTAATAGAGTTCACATTGTACTAGGTATTATAGGTAACCTAGAGTTAGGTTAAAGAGTCATCTGCACAGCCAGGTGCAGTGGCACCTGCCTATAATCCCAGCAGCTCCGGAGGCTGAGGCAGGAGGATTGTGAGTTCAAAGCCAGCCCCAGCAACTTAGCAAGGTCCTAAGCAACTCAGTGAGACCCTGTCTCTAAATAAAATACACAAAAGGGCTGGGAATGTGGCTCAGTGGTTAAGCACCTCTGGGTTCAATCCCTGGTATTCTCCCCCCCTCCAAAAAAAAAAAAAAAAAGAAAAGAAAAAAAAAGAATCATCTGCACATATGAAAGATGGGGGGTGGTGGTTCTAGAATGCAGAAGGCCCTGGGTTCTATCTCCAGCATCACAAAAATAAATCAGTGAATAAAGCAAAGAGAAGTCAGGTGTTCTTGTACATCCCTGCAGTCCTAGCTACTCCAGAGGCTAAGGAGGGAGGATTCCCTGAGCCTAGGAGTTCCCGGGCAGCCTGGATGACACAGTAACACTTGTTTTACAACAAACAAAAACCTTTGTACATTTGGAGGATGTGCATGTGTTATATGTTAATGCAAATACTATGCCACTTTTTATATAAGGGACTTGAGTATCCATGGATTTTGGTAACCTGGGAGGAGAGAAGAAGGTGGTCATGGAATCCCCCCTAAGAATACCAAAGGATACCTCTACCAACAAGATTTGCGTAAAGAGTGAGTTTATCATTTAGAGATTAAGAGCAAATTGCCATCATGGACATCTAGGTACTACATTTTGGCGGGGGAGGGGTATAGGGATTGAATCCAGGGGTACTTAACCACTGAGCCACATCCCCAGCCCTTTTGTCTCGCTAAGTTGTTTAGATCCTCGCTAAATTGCTGAGGATGGCTTTGAACTCACAATCCTCCAGTCTTAGACTCGGGAGCAGCTGGGATTATAGGTGTACACCACTATGCCCAGTTTAGGTACCACCTTTTAAGCGCTGTGTGATCTTAACTTCACGAATCCCAGTTTTCCCGTCTATAAAAAGGGTGAGTCCCTTATTAAGAGTTGGTGAGGTCGAGTGGAAAAATAAAGGTGGAGTCATTAGAATGTAGGATCATCAGTAATCACTCACTGAGTTCTAATTTTACTGTTCCTAAGACTTTAGAAAAGCAGCCTTCGCACTCTTGTCCAAACCAACCTTTGAGAAATTCTTCCTAATGTGTCCTTGGAACATGCACTTACACTCTTCCTCTCTACCCATCTATCACACTGTTAGCAGAACGAATTTCTGGATCAAGCAAATACTTATTAAAAGCCCAGCCTGCGCAAGGAATAGGTTGCATGAAAAGGGCAAAGAGTTAAAAAAATTTAATCAGAGAATTTCCAGAAATTTCTCAAAAGGTTAATTCTTAGTTATAATAACACGTTGCGTTGTGCACTAACAGAGATTTTGAAGTCAAGGTTTCTGTTGTTTCCCAAGCTGTAAAAGGAAGAGCTTCCCGGAAGGTCTCCTAAGATGCCTTCCAGGTTTACCTCCTCCAACTCATATGGAAGCAGTTTGAAACTTAATTAATTAAATTTGGAGAGACTCTTTCAACAAAAGGACTCGAACGCAAACGGAACACGTGCTTGCGTGAACCTCTCGAAGCCTAGAGGTGTGGCCAAAGGTCAATAAGGCGGAGCTTTAGGCAATTTCAAACAGGCATTGAAGCAGTCGGCCCCTGACCTGGCCACGCCCCCACGTCGGCGCCGCTCGGGGTCCTTCCATGCGCGTTGATATGATTGGCCGGCGGAAAAAGGTTCCCTTTTCCTCCCTGGGTGTCTGAACGTCTACCGCCATCATGGTGAGTCTCTCCAGACTTCTGCTGTCATCCACCCCAAATCTGAGCCATCCTTCGTCCCCTAGTCCTACGGTCGGAGCTGCAGCAGCTCGAAGTCCCGTTCCTCTTCTCTGGTGGTGTTTTATGGAGACTGACTGCCCAGGGTTCTGGAACTGTTGCGCGGAGTCGGGGCTGGCTGGCTGGTGGGCTGCACTGCTGTCCAGGACATGCCAGGCTTAGGGCTGCGCGGCCTGGGGACTGCGGAAGCCACCGCTGCGCTTGTCGACCTCGAGCACAATGAATGGGTGGGGTGTAGACTCTAGGAGGAACGTCTTGCCGCCTTGAGTCCCTAATCGTTGTGGGCAGCTTACAGGTGGTTTCTCCATGCAACGTGAAGAAGGTGCTGCCGGCGTCTGGGCGAGTTGAAATCGTTTCTACGTGTAAAATAGAAAACTTTGTCGGCCAAATGGATCCTCCTGATTCTTAATAGGGAATCTGAGGTATTGGAAAGGAATGCCACCAAAAAAGGTGGGCTTGCCCAAAGCCTCCACCAGTTACCTCCATCGTTAAGAGCTCAGCACCTCATTTTAGTTCCACCTGGAAGCTCTTTTCCCTGCAAGATCAAATACCATTGAGATGAATTGAGTATCTTTCTCAAACTGAAGTGGAAAGTCTATTATAAAGTCAGTTGCTGCCCAGAAAGAACTCTCCTCCTTTTGGTAGAATTTTACTCTTCAGTCAGCTGACTGTATAATTTTGCTGAATGTCCACGTTTCTTGGCAATTATGTACTAAATATAAGAGCTGTCTTTCAGAAAGGAACATGGTTTCCTAATGAGCTCGGTTGCTTCTCTAGAATGGAAGATTGCATGCAGTTAGTGCATGGACCATTTTGTATCTCACATTTGTTCAGGATGTTGTAAATGGGTTTCTGCAAAGCACTGTAGAAGTGATTTTTCATCTGAGGGTGATTTTTGCCTCTAATTGAGGCAAAGTCTGGGTACAGCATTTGTGATTGTTACAATGGGGAGGCAGGGGTAGCTCAAAGGGATTGCCAATGATTAGAGGCTAGGGATTCTTATCCTAATTCGTAGGACAGTCCACAAAGACTTATCCAAACCAAAAAATTGATAGTGCTGAGGTTGAGCAACTGCTCCAGAGTGATATCCCTAACTTTGAAAATGGTATAAAATTTTCAGATTGACAGATAACTGGAGTGCTTTTTTTTGTGTATGTTATATATGTCTTGTGAGTTCAGCACTCTACCTTGGGTGGAGATGGTAATTTGTTTATTTTTATTTTTTTTGTTTTAATTGTAGCTTTCTTGCCATACCCATGTGGCTGTGGAACGCTTGCAGTACTGCAACAGAGGAATTGTCTTAAATATTATTTGATTGTAAATACTAGGCTACAGGGCTTGATGGTACCAAATTAGTATAGTTCTAGATACTGGAAAATAATAGCAATATCAAGGAAAAGTTGTAGTTCTGTTAACTTGTGTGTTATATTTTCAGAATGACACAGTAACTATCCGGACCAGGAAGTTCATGACCAACCGACTGCTTCAGCGGAAACAAATGGTAAGGAAGGGCACATTAAATTTCAGCTAATTGTTTGTTAAAGATATATTAATATGATGAATGCTAAACTCAGTATTTTCTTTTAGGTCATTGACGTTCTTCACCCTGGGAAAGCAACAGTACCTAAGACAGAAATTCGAGAAAAATTAGCCAAAATGTACAAGACCACACCAGATGTCATCTTTGTGTTTGGATTCAGAACCCATTTTGGAGGTGGCAAGACAACTGGCTTTGGCATGATTTATGATTCCTTGGATTATGCGAAGAAAAATGAACCCAAACATAGACTGGCAAGAGTAGGTGTCTTTTGACAACTATTTTTTGACAGCTATTGATTTATTTTGTTTGACAGTAGCATTGTGTAATAGAATGAGCAAGACCAAGCATTGTGGGAAGGAATATCTGTCTTAAGATCTCTTAAAGGGTTAAGAGAAAAGGTTCCAGTTAATGCACAGATTTGGGGTTCAGATTTGGAGTCTGGCACTTGAGAAGAAGGACAGGTAAAGTAGTGCTCATGGAGATGGGCTAATGGTAATAAGTAGAGGGATGAGTTTGGAATAGTAACCTGGGACCAAATTCTGTGGGATCTTTTAATACCCTGTTGAGTTTGGTAGCCAGTAAGCATGAAAATTTTTGATCATTTAATGAACACCAAGCACTACAATAGTGAACTGGACGAGCTACCTAGTTTACATTCTAGTAAAGAAACATTACCTCATCTTATTTTTTTTCTGTTACTTTTTAGGCCATTTTACTCCCTGTTATAAATCCTCCCATACATCTAAGAGGGAAATTGTTGTGTGTAGTATGCAGATGCTGCACTGTATTTAATTGGGTGTTCTGGGTAGGCCTTATTGAGGTGACTTGAAGCTAAAAGCTTTGTGAAGATTTGGAAACAATGTTTAGGCAGCAGAAACAGCAAGTGAAAGATGGCCAGAGTAAAGATGAGAAGGTTGGAATCTCCATGGTAGGAAGTTCTTGGTAAATGCTTTGTAGTCCTCAGAAGTAGGGATTGAAATGACTCAAGAGTCCCTGAAAGGGAAGCCAGTTGGGAGGTGTCTTGGTAGTGCAAAAAGAAGTAGGTTTGGAATAAGGTTTCATAACCCTGGATCTAGTTGGTTTCCATATAAGACTGGTAAGTAGATAATGATTAATTAATGTTTACAGATTACCTAGATATTCTTTCACCTTTAGCATGGCCTGTATGAAAAGAAGAAGACCTCAAGAAAACAGCGAAAGGAACGCAAGAACAGAATGAAGAAAGTCAGGGGGACTGCGAAGGCCAATGTTGGTGCTGGCAAAAAGGTATAGTTCAAGGAAAACAAATATCAGCTGTAGATCTTTAGTTTCTAGAAAGGAGGAGTTTTATTTTATTTTTTTAATAATCTTTCTTAATCTTTTTTTTTTCCTCCTCTTCTGGATTACAGAAGGTAATGTGTTTTAAGAAGCTACCTAGTAGCATAGTAGTGTCTTAATTCTTTAGTAGCGTAGCTTGGCCCACCCCCTGTCAGCTCATAGATTAGTACAATATGAAGGCCACATTGGTCCAGTGATCCTGATGAGCGCCTTTTAAGGCCTATCACAGGGTTTTTCTTTTACTGCTGATTGGTTTGAACTGTTAGAGAGGAAGCAGATCTCCAGAATTCAACTTAGTTTCTCAACGAGGACACTGGTTTAAGAAACAGTTGGAACAATGTGGCCCATGTTTTCTTGGCATGCTGGAAAGGGTTCCTGATCTCAGGAATGTTTTCCTCTCCAGTTAGCCAAGATCTAAGTGATTTTAATGGTAGCAGCTTTTTACCGGCTTTGCTAGCTAGTTGTAAATAGTCGATTGGAATTAAGGTGTTGGGTTACTAAATAATCAAGTGTTCTGTGAACTTTTTTTTTTTTCGCCTTTTCCCTCTACTTTCTTGGATTTCTTGTTCACCAGAAATGAAGTGTCTAGCAGGTACTGAGATTGTGAGCACGGTGTGGGGATGCATCACCTTCACTGAGTTTGCTTTGATGCTTTGCATGTTGGCTTTTGGGTGACAGTTTTATAAGTATGGTCTATAATAATGTCAATGCTATGTTTTGAGATAGGAAGGGGGAAAAGCTAATTAATGTTTATTTTAGAAACTCAAAAATGCATGTTATGTGTAAAGTGATTCACTGGTGGAAGGTAGGTGCCCTTTCCATTGAGATCCTTTTAACTTGTACTTGAGAAATGCTCTGTCCCAGAGAGTCACGTACTTCAGAAACTGGCTTGGGGAAGGCCCTCATCTGGGATTTTCCCTTCTGGAGCTATGAGACCAGTGGATTCTTTGGCTGGACTGTGGAATTTGACAAACCCTGGTAGCAGTCACTTAAAGCCACCATTTATCATTTCTATTGCTTACTACTTAGTCTCTGGCTTTGTATCTGGTGTTCCCTTTTAAATACAAAACTTTTTGAGATAACTATATTCACATCAAAGTCTAATAACACTTTTCCCACAAACTGGTCAGAATGGTCCACTACTCCATTTCAGACACATTTAAACAGCCTAAATTTTGTAAGGTGAAGCGGGCTAAGCATGGAGTGGGGGGTAGTATGGCTTTGAAATGGTGGTGGCTACTGCCCCCTGACTCCTTGCCAGGCAAGACTGGAAACCTTGTATTGCCTGCCAGGGACTGTAGTCATTGTCTTCCCAGCACCACAGACTTAAGTAAAGAACAGCACTGCTCACGAACTGTGGTACTCACTACTCACCTCTCCCTGTTGATCATATCTGGTCATAGAAGTTGCAAAAAAGGCAGTCAAAATTTGTGCTCAGCCTTTCTTTTTCCCTCCACATTCAGTCTCTTGGTCCCTCACATGTGGAGGGTTTTCTGTGGGGACTTGATCCATCACTATTCCTGCTTCAGATTGCACTGCTGATCTTAGTGGCACTGCTCTGAAAAGCCAGCTGGAAAATGAATGCATAAATGAGCACTTACACTCTTGTTTAAAAAATAAGTCAGAATTGGTTTTTGCTCTTACCTTTTGGGTGCAATAGAGTTGTTTTAAACTGAGGCATAAGTAGTCTTATTTGAATAGCAATTGTGGCATTTTTTACTTCAGTTAAACTGCCTCTTTTTCAGTGTTACTTTGTACTCCTCTTATGGCTGTGAATGGTGTCTTTCAAAGTATTGAACTGAGGCAGATTTTTTGGGGGGGTGGGATACTGGTGATTGAATTCAGGGGTACTCAACCATAGAGCTACATCCCCAGCCCTATTCTGTATTTTATTTAGAGAAGGTTTCACTGAGTTGCTTATTTGCGCCTTACCGTTACTGAGGCTGCCTTTGAATGCAGGATCCTCGTCTCAATAACCTGAGCTGATGGGATTGCAGGCGTGCCACCACGCCTGGCCCTAAGACAACTTTAATATGACTTCCTTGGCTTCGCATGGTAGCACACACCTATAATCCCAGCTACTTCCGGAGAGATTGAGGCAGGAGGATCACCAGTGAGGCCAGCTTTGGCAACTTAGTGGGAACCCATGTCAGAAATTAAAAGGGTTTGGGATGTAGCTTAGTACCCCTGGGTTCATTCTCCAGTATCAGCAGTACCAAGACAAGAAAAAACCTTGCCTGATCATTTAGACCAACTGGAGTTCGATTTTAGTCTATTGAGTCCCAGGTCTGTGGATGATGTTAGGGTTCCCAGCATGATCTTCAGCAGAGCAGAGGGACCAAGGCTCAGGTATGCTCACTCCATGCACATACTGGAGTGGCATCCTGGACTTGGTACTGTGTTGAAATAATGATCCCTTCATTATGAATTTATGTTAACCTTGTTAACATTAGAACTAAAATAAAATTGGGAGGAATAAAATTAGTGGTTGTATCTAAGAAGTGTTCTGTGTACAGTTACAAAGAACAAAATGATTATGTATAAATATCTGATTGCATGTACTTAAATGCAGATTATTTTAGAATTTAAAAAAGGACCATTAATGAATTGTTTCTTTTCCCTCTTTCCTCTTCCCCTTTCCTGCCACTGATTCAGTGAGCTGGAGATTGGATAACAGGTATAATTCAAACTCTTAATATAGTTCACTAGACTCATTAATTTGATGAGTAGTTTAAAGAATCACATGAAATACGTTTCTGAGTAGATTTGCAAATGCTCTGAAGAGTTGTAATCTCTTAAAACACTAACTGACATGGTTTGTTTTTAAAATGGTAATGTTTAACTCATTTTTGTTTTATTCCTAACTTGAATGTTTTATTTTTTGATACTTAACGTTTTGTTATGTCACAACTATTCTAGGTTACTAATACTTGTGCTGCATGAGTGTTAATTTAAAGACTGAACTTTTAATTTTTAAGAGCTTTTGGGGCAGCTACTGACTAAATTTCTTTCTCTTGATTCACAGCCAAAGGAGTAAAGATTCTGCAATGACTATCTGCGGTGATTATGCGACTTTTTCGTGAGGATTAATAAACTGTAAAACCTTTTCATATGTGTGGTTATTTGAAATATATTTGAAGCTTAATGGGGGTTGTTATAAAGGCAGGTTTTAATTTCTGCCTATGTTCATGTTTCATTAAGCATTTGGTGAAAACAGGGTGCTATGGGGCAGTGATTGTCCTTCCTAGCAGCAGGAGTGTGTGCCAAGGGCATATGTGGGCCTATCTGCTATGGTCATGTCAGTATTTATCTTTATTGTGCTAGGTTGGTCTCTAAAAGAGATGCTTGATGCTGGTGTGGTGGAGCAGGCCTGCAATCCTGTTGACTAGGATTACAGTGGGCTGAGAGAGGAGGATCAGTAGGCCAGCTTCAGCAACTTGGTGAGACCCTGTCTTAAAATTAAAAAAAAAAATGCTAGAGATGTAGCTTTGTGGTTAATAAGTACCCCTGTGTTCAATCTCTGGTACGAAAATAAATAAGTGCTTGAAATCAATCCATTTTTTAAGTATTCCTAGACCCCAAATTAATTCTTAATAAATATTTCCTGTCTATAGTAGAAGTTAAATTAGATCATGTCTTTGTGGTGTATGGGATGAATGATTTGATGGGGAATTTGAGGACCAGCTATAGTTAATGAATATTGGGTCTGGTGTGCACTTTCTTGGTAGACAAGGCCTGGACCATGGGTTATAGGTCAGCTGTATGAGGTTGGGAGATGGGTGGTGTGGGGTTTCTGGGATTACCTGCTGGGGAGAGGTGCCTTTTGGGGGGATAGGAATTATGAGTCAGCTTCTATGTTTGGGCCAGGGAGACGTTCATTTGTGATTTATGGATTTTTGGTGGCTTATTTTTCTGGGAGGTCACGTTTATTGATATACCTTAGGTGGGCCTACCTGGGAGTCATGTGTAAACACTTCAGAAATCAATGAGCAAGACCTAGGTGGTTAGGCAGGAAGAAGACCCAGGAGAAAACCATATTCATGGAAGCAGAAGGGTGGAATGTTCTGGAGAGGGCCTGGACACAAGGCAAGTTGTGGGACTGAACCTGCTATCTCCAGTGTGCTTGGAGTCGTACCATTAGTGGCTCTGAGGTTGCAGACTTGGGTTGTGGGACCTGTGGGCTCTCTTAGGGAACCCATCTCCTTGCTAGGAACAGGAAATGAGATCAGAGAGCCTGCCATTAGGACAAAGTGAGGAAGATTGGGGCATTTAGCTTTGTGAGCTAAGAGGTGTTGAGTAGGACTTGATGACTTTGCACTTTTAAGTGAACAGTGGAGGCCAAGTCATGCCTGGCAGAAGCAAAGTTTGCAGTGGGAGACAGCTAGGATGGAAGCAGGAATGGAGAAGGGAAGTGCTGGGTAGTCTGGGTGTGTGATGGGATGAGGTCCTTGGGAGTATTGCAAGGAGAGATTACCTTGGGGCTAAGTACCCTGTAACCATGGTGACCATGGTTAATTCAGGGGCAGGGCTGGTGGAAGCAGCAGATGAGCTGAAAAAGGTGCAGCTAGCTGCAGGGAACCTGAAGATTGGCATCAAAGGCTTTCATTCTGTTGGGAATGCTCAGGGAGGACCACATGTGCAGTCATGCAGGCCGGAGACTGGGGAATTGAGTTTTAAAGGGCCTTTTTTTTTCCCAGAGAAATTTCCTGGAACTGGATTCCAGCAATATAGAAGTCAGACTAGCTGTGAGCTTTCTTAGGCATGGATAGCAATTGAAACTTACCTAGAACAACTTACATAGAGATCCAAATTTCCAGCTTTCTGAAATACGCAAGCCAGCATGACCCAAGCCCTTTGTCATGACCGTTGGTGCAGTCAGAGGTTTGGCTGTATCTCTCAGGATGGATAATTGTTCTTCAGGCCACTATAGACTGCTCCTATTTGCCATCTGCCCTGTGTCTCTGCACAATTCTGCTATTTTGTCCATCTGGGTATTTATTTTTCAGGAAGTCACTTGGTCCCTTGTTTGGGGTTAACTTTTTTTTTTTTTTTTTAAACCAGAGCACGTTACCATTGAGCTATACCCCCAGTCTTTTTTATTTTATTATTATTTTGACTAGGGGTTGAACTCAGGGGCACTCAAACACTGAGCCACATCGCCAGCCTTTGTTTTGTTTTGTATTTAGAGACGGTATCACTGAGTTGCTAATGGCCTTGCCATTGCTAAGGCTGGCTTTGAACTTGTGATCCTACTGACCCAATCACCCAAGCCTCTGGAATTACAGGCACATTTTCACTGCACCTTGCTTTTTAGTTTTTGAGACAGTGTCTCACTTAAGTTTCTGAGACTGGCTTAGATCTTGAGACTTGCCGTCTCATCCTTCTGAGTTGCTGGGATGTGTGCAGCTGTGCTAGGCTTGAGTTTGGGGCCTTCCAAAGGGACCTGCTTGGTAGCCCTGATTGCTTTGAGGCTTAAAGAATGTAGGTGAGGGCTGGGGTTGTGGCTTAGCGGTAGAGTGCTTGCCTAGTATGTGTGAGGCCCTGGGTTTGAACCTCAGCATCACATAAAAATAAATAAAATATGATATTGTGTCCAACTAAAAAATATTAAAGATTCTTGGGGATTCAGCACTTTGTTGTCCCTGATGTTAACCAGACTCTTGTCTGTGTGAACAGACTTTGGAGAGACTGTAAAAACTCAAAGTTGACTTTATTAAATGGAATAAACAATACATCATAAACAGCACATCCCTTCCATCCACTTCATGTTGGAAAGAAGCTGTGGCCTAATGAGCATTGGTAGCGTTCTACCCCAGAGCTGCAGCCTTAGCCCTGGCATCTTTGAAGAGTGGCAAGAAGAGAAGCTATAGGTGGTTCTGGAAGTTGCAGTGTCTTTGGATATTTAGGTGCTGCTTATGGGTTGCCCTAGCATTGACCCCCTTGAGATCTGTTGGTAGTTGGATGTGCACAGTGATCATACAGTTTTCAACTGTCTTCTGCCCTCAGGATTTCCTGGCAAGTTAACTACTTACTGCTGCACTTAAAAGATAGCATCTTGTACCATATTTCATGGTGCTGAGGCGGATGCTGTTGTAGATTATGAACTGTGGTCTCTATAATCTGTGTAATGATCCTAGGAGGTAGGTCTCACTGGACACATGTTAGAGAGACTGGACAGTTAACAAGGTCTCAGCTGCTGAGTGGTAGGGCTGGGATTGAAATGCAGTTGTGTGACACTAAATCCTGACTCTGCATTATTCAGGTACCCAAATATTGAGCTGCTGCTTTCTATTAAGCATATTATGGGTGTTATGACTTACTAAATACTATGTGCTTGTCATGGGGGTTTTGAACAAGTATTAGATGGCCAACCAAGTTTCCCATTTACTGAGTTGTGTGCACCAGTCCCTGTTCTGGGACCTGGGGGAGATAAACTGTCTTTGCCCTTAAAGCTGAGGGGTTAAACAACTCCATGATCTCATGGCTTGGCTCCTGTTTCTTACCATGGAGTAGCAGACGGTGCAAGATGGGGACATGAGAGGAATCCAGAGCTGAGTGTAGGGATGCTGGTTCCTGGAGGCTTCTGGGAGAAGTAATAACCTACAGTATGAGACAATCTCATTTAGACAGGAGCAGGGGTCTTATGAGGCTGTGAAAGATGGGAACAAGCAGGCAGCTGTGAGACCAGCCATTCTACAGGGAAAGGAAAGGGGGAGACAGGGCGAGAGCAGAGTGCCGGTGGGCATTTTCTTCCTGAATGGAGATGGAAGGTCCTGTGGGACTTTGGTGGCTTCCAGCAGAGTTTTGCACAATTTCTGGTAGAGAAATTCCATTTCAAAAATAGACTTCAGGTTGACTGCAAGAGCAAAGTGTGACACTTGATTCATTTGTGCTGGCAAAGCAGAGAACTCTGCTGAGTTCCAGAGCTCTCTAGTGGGGTCTGGGAAGTGAACATACCTCTACATGTTGATTGTCTGTCCTTCCCTATCTGTTTGCTCTTGAACTTCCTGCATGCCAGATGTGAGACCTCCATCCCAGTGTCCATAGGCTGGGTGGGAATTAGGGTACATGTGAGGTTCTGGTGAGAAACGAGACTGGAGAGAGCAGTAGGGAACAGATGAAGGAGGACCTTGTATTCCAGGCTAAGGATTTCTTTTGTTCAATATTTTGGTTGAGTTCCATGTTCAGCAATGTGTCCTTGTGACGTGCCGACTTTCTTCACACAGGAAATACTTAGAACTAGTTGATCATTCATCATGCATGTCTGAGAGTTGTGCAGGATAGGAATTCATGAAAAGGTAGCCAGCATAGCTTGGAAAAGGGACCATACACACAGCTCCTGATCCTTACTCAGCCTCTAGCCAGAAGAGGACATGAAGAGACAGGGGACTTATCTTGGTCTTCCATTTTACTGTTTCTGCATCAGGTACAAGAGCTAGGTGAGTAGTTCCCAAGCCTGGCACCTGGGGAGCTTGTTAAAAATACAAATGCCCCGTATCTTGTTCCAGTTTGGGATTATTAGGTCTAGTAACCAAAACTTAACAACTTCCCAGGTGAGTCTGTTGAGCAGACAGGTTGGGAATTTTGGATTAAAAAATTTACTAAAATTTGGACTAAAGTTTCTCCTAGTTCCATTCTTCCTCTGAGTATTCTGTGTCTCTAGTAGATCAGTGTCCCTGTCCTCAAGAAGCTGGCAAATGAATGGTAACACAGTACAAATGAGGATAACATTTACTAGTGTATACTGTGTGCTAAGCTAAATAAATCTGTTGAATGAATTAGTTTTCAATAAACTGAGGAACCTATTCCCACCTATCTCCTTTTTTTTTTGTTACTGGGGATTTGAGCCCAGGGGCACTTTACCCCAGAGCTATAGCCCAAATCCTTTTATTTTTTATTTTGAGGTAGGGTCTTGCTCAGTTGCCCAAACTGTCCTTGAACTTGTGAGTCGCTAGGATTGCAGGCATGCACACCGTGCCTGGGTTATCCCCATCTAACAGGAGAAAATCAAGGTTCAGAGGTTAAGGAACCTGGTTAAAGTTACCTATGCTGGGGGACTGACATCTCACCAAGGAGCCAGAATTGGTGCCAAGCCTTGGTTTTCCACATATGCTCTGTGTAGGGCAGCAGCATCACCTGGGAACTTGTTGGAAATGCACATTCTCAGGCACCACCCCAGAATGACTGGATCAGAAATGGAGAGTGGGGGCCCAGCAACCTGTGCTTGAACAGGCTCTTGCACGTGATTCTGATGCAGCCAAAAGTTAGAACCACTGATCTAAGGGGAGGGGAGCACACTGCAGAGCGGGTGCAGCTGTGGAGACCAGGAAGGCCAGCCTATTGACAGCCGAATCACTGGCCTTTCCTTTGGTAGAATAAAGAGGTTCTCCTGCAGACTACCACGAGGGGGCACTGTGGGCACAGGCTTGGAAGCTGCCTGCTTTGTTGTCAAGGCCACTACCCTTGTGCAAGCATGAAGAAAGCCTGATGCCAGATCAACTGGAGAGGTCACTCTTTTTTCTCCAAGAAGGTCTAATGGGGGTGGTAATCTTGTTTATAGGATTCGGCCCTCACAGGGAAGCTGAACCTGGAGGCTTTCTGCTGTTCTCACGTGCACAACGATGTCTACCCATCCGTGTGGCAAGGTCTCCACGGATCCTGTGCAAACAGCATTCCCCTTTTATAACTGCCTAGCCAGGTGGCTTGCATTTTCTTTGGGGGGTAGAATACCAGAACCCAGCAGCTCATTATGGTTTAGTGTTCAGCTCCCTACGAGGCTGTGCCTCTGTCTTGTTCTTCCACAGGCTTGGGTAGGGGCACAGTGCTGTCTTCCAGCCTTTGCCCTGCTCCGCTGCACTTTGTGATCTGGGGCGAGGCTCTTTCCCATGTCCAAACTCCTGCCCTAGGGAGTGGAGGAAGAGGCAGACTGGTGCTACTCTCAGGCCTGGGACTGCAGGGAGCTGTAAGCCCTGCTGTATGACATCCATCTCCTGTGTTCATTTAAGTAAGCATTTCCAGGGACTTGCTGCAAGGCAGTAAGGTGGAACCTATCAAATTGGATTTTTTAAAAAGTCCAGATCTTTAGACATACAGGATTTGCCTCTATAGATCTGTGTTCTGCGTTGTTTGGAAGAAGGAAAGATTTATACCACATCCTCCTCTCAGCTGCAGTGTGTATTTCTTCTGAAAATGTGTTCCTCAGAGGGCTTCGGCACTCACCTCGTTAGTCCAGGGATTGGCACCTACCCTTACAGCGGCTGCTCACCCAGCAGAGCCACCCTGCCTGGGCAGTAGGCATTCCTTGCCTTTTCTCAGCACTGTAGATGTGTGTGTCCAGAGCCACGAGGGAATTCAAGAGAGTGCCCGGCCTTCTGCTGGCTCCCACTGCCCCTCGTGATACTCAGAGTTTGGTTGGAAATTGCCTAATCCAAAGGCAGTGCCACTGGGCTGCTGCTCTCCTTGTTGGAGGAAACATGCTAAATAAGATGCCTCTTTCCATCAGGCTTCCTTGGAGAGGCAAGGGAAAGCCCTTAGGCCGTTCAGACACCTCCGTGCAGCATGCAGGTACAGCTGCATTTTTTGTTTACAGGTGAGGCCACAGAGACATGTTAGGTGACTTGCCGAGTCCAGGAGCTCATTTATGGCAGAAAGAGGACTGGGTTTCAGGCCTCTGCACCTGGAGCTCACTCCCCTTCTTACAGCAGGTAAGCCATTTGCTATTCAGCTACAACCTCCCCCCCACCCCCCTCCCGCCCCCAACACCTCTGCATTGGTAGGGATGGAATCTCAGGGCGTGTGCATGCTGGGCTAGTGCTCTACCCCAGAGCTTCTCCCTCAGGCTATTTATGGTTTAAGGTTACAGGGCCCTGTGGTGTTGTCTGGGGGACCTCTTTCATGCCATCCAGCTCACTGTGCTGCCAATACAGAGGAGTCCCCTGGGAGGCTGAGAGTTGACATCCAGGCAGATGCTCCCTGAGCTGGCTTTGTCATCAGCTTCAGTGGTGTTGGGTAGGAGGTCTTCAACTGCAGGGAGCAGAGAACTCAGCATAAACTGCCTTGCAAGTGAAGGCCCCCGTCCCCTAGCTCACAGAGGAAGCTCCTTGGCTGCCCAGGGGACTTCAGGGCTGGTGGATGCAGCTGTTCACTAGTGTCAGCAAACCCAAGTGTTCTCTCTCCTGGCTTTGTTGTACAGTGTGGGCGCTGTCCTGCAGGACGTGCCAATCAGAGTTGGGCCAATGGTTTGGGGACTGGGTGAGGCCAGTAAAATCTAAGGAAGCACACAGCAGGGCAGTGCTTTCTTGACCCCAAGAGAGCCTCAGCCTAGTCTTGCAGCCTGATAGAGGCCACCCATTCTCTACAGGTCTGATCTCTGTTCCTGTGCTATTGGCCCAGACTTAGCCTCTTGGTGTACCTCACTACTTGTGGAAGGAGGGGCAGAGTAGGCTGGCTCTGGCCCAGGCAAGTGCAGGGACAACTACCAGTCTCCACCATGGCAGGAGGAAGAGAATGATGCTTCCGAGGGAGGGACCCTTTGAACAGAAGCCTCATTATCATAAGGGGAACTTCCTGGAAATCTGGGGTGTCTAACAGAAACATAAGGCAGGCAGTGGTGGTTGCCTTGCTGGGATTGGCATGGTAAATCATTCTAGAACAAATGAGCTTTATATTCTTACCAGCAACATATGAAGATTCTGATTTCTCTATCGTCTCCAACACCTGTTAATATCTGTAATGTATGTGTACGCTGGAGATCAAACTCGGGGCTGGTGCTCTGCCTAAGCTACATTGTTTTTTTTTTGGTGCTGGGAATAGAACCCAGGGCCTGTACTTGTGGAGCACACTCTCTGTTATTGAGCTATACCCTAGTCTTCCTTATGGTTTTGATTTGCATTTCATAATAATTAATTGTTTTGAGCATATTTTCATGTGCTGTTGGGCAGGTAACATGTCTTAAAAAAATGTCTGTTTGATTCCTTTGTCCATTTTAAAACTGAATTGTTTGTCTTTTTATTGTTGAGTTGTAAGTATTGTTTATATATCCCGGATACAAATCGCTTATCAGATACATGGTTTGCAAATATTTCCTCCCATTCTGTAGTTTGTTTACTTTCCTGATGGCATCCTTTCAAAGGCAAACATTAAAATTTTTTTTTTTTTTTTTTTGGTACTGGGGGTTGAACTCAGGGGCACTTTACCATTGAGCAAAATCCCCAGCTCTTCGTTTTTTATTTTGAAACAGTTTTGCTAAGTTACTAAGATTGGCCTGGAAATCTGTGTTCCTCCTTCCTCAGCCTCCCATGTCACTAGGATTACAGGTGTACACCACTGCACCCAGCTATATTTAAAATTTTGATGGATTCCAAATTATTTTTCTTATTATATCAAAGAAACCATTGCATCACCCTTATGTTTTTCCTTAATGAGGTTTATACTTTCAGCGTTTACATTTAAGTCTCTGACCCATTTTGTGTTAAATATGAAGAAGAGGTCTAACTATTTTTTGGGGTGTGGATATCCACTTTTCCTACCACTGTTTGTTGAAAGGATTATTCTGTCTTTATACTGGCTGGCACCTTGTTGAAAAAAAATCAATAGACTATTGCTACTGGGTTACCTATCCTTGGAAGCCACTGCCAGGTTCCCACAAGGCTTTAAATGTAATAATAATGCCATCCTTTTATTGAGCACCTACTATTCAGTGTGGTAGTCTCATTATATATACTGTATCTTGTCTCTACAACAGTTTTGCAAGGTGGGGATAATTGTCCCCACTTCAAAGATAAGCAAACTGAAACTTAGAATTTTTAGCCGTTAGCAGAAAGTTGCTCGATAATTAGCAGACCTGGGCCTTAAATATAGGTTAGTGTTGCTTGAGTTGCTGACCCTCTCCCTGTGCTGTGATTCTCTGCTCCCAGGAGGTCTGGCCCTATTTGATGGTTTTATTGGGGTTGGTCCCATGACAAAGGACCAGCCAACATTATTAAGTGTGCCCTGGGCTCTAGTTGTGGAGGCTGCTAAATGTTTAAGGTAAATAATTGTTAAGGACATTGTTTAAGGTAGTTTGAGTTGGTTATCTGTTACTTGTTGCAGGATTATGGTCTAAAACTTAAATGTTGATCATGTCATTTCACAAAACTATCTGTGTGATGTGGTAGTTTTAAAACTGCATTGCCCCATCTGCCTCTAGGAGGTGGACACCTGGAGTGATGAGTCCCTGTCCCCTGGGACCTACTAGGAGTTATGTGACTTCTGAAAGCCATGAACAGGAGCCTGTTTAGAAAAGGGTATCTAGGTGGGGACTGCCTTCTGATGGCAGTGTGTGTGACCTGCCTGCAGGGGCTGGGGGATATTTGGTGGTTCTATCAAGGGCTGTCCTGTGGGAAAAGTGTGAGATTTGTCCTGAAATGTGGAAGCCATGGAGAATGGGTTTGGCTGGACAAGAGGATGCTGTTAAAACTCAGAGCTAATGAAAGAAGGCAGGGGCTGCCTTGGGAACAGCGAGCTTCCTGTTGTTGCTGGTGGACAGTCTGACTGCTTCCTTGGTGGGATTGACATTGAGTCTCTTGGGTCTTTGGTGAATTATAGGCCTGGGGTGTTGTGAAGAGTTTCCTTTAGGTCCCAAAGCCTACACGTCGTGGCTTCTGGTTTTATAGGGACTTCCTGTCCATGCAGCTGGGATTGCTCCCAGCCCAGATCTGTCATGTCTCACTGATCCCGAGGGCTAAATTTGGAATTTAATAACAACACTTTGGATTTATGTAGCCTGTTTCCTTGGAGGCACTTCATCTGTTATCCCATTAATTCTCATAACGTCCCTGGGCGGAAGGTGAGGGAGGGTGAGAGAGGAGAAGGAACCTCTCCGCTTCTTCACATCCTGAAGGTGAGAGATGGCTGGAGTAGGGGCACCCTGGGGGCACCACAGCCCCTCTGACCCTCCCTCATGGAGAACAGGCTGCCCACTGGATAAAGGGCACATCTCCCCACAGGAGGCTCATGTCTTATGCACAGTATATCGGCAGTTTGATTCCACAAAAAGTGTAACACACACCCATTGTGCGTCTGTGTGCAGGTAGAGTCTGTGTGGGTGGATGTGAAGGTGAGGAAACACGAGTCTGGAGGTGCAGAGGCAAGACCCAGGTGTCTGCCACACCAGCTGGCAGAGGGGAGGGTCTAGAGGCAGCAGGATGGCTTCCTGGGGGGGTGGGGGGAGGAAGGATTTGAACTCAGTTTGGAAAGCATATTGGAGTGAACTCTGGACTTGCAGTCTGGTGCTCAGAGTTCCAGACAAGTTTCCTATCTCCTAGTCAAGCGATGTGGGTGATGTCCTTGCAGTGCCCACTTTCTCCAGGGCAGGGGTTGCCTGAGTCGCTCTTCCCAATTCTGAGCCCCTGGTTAGAAGCTGTTGGACTGATGGATGCACAGGAGGGACCATGGACTCACTGAAGGAAGGGGCTGCTGGAACTGACTGGGAAGGTTGAGCAAGAATGCAAAGAAAGGGGACCCACGTGGAGGACTTCACTGGGCAGAGATTATCTTTGGGGCACATGTTTATTCCAGGTCACGCTGTTGTCACTTTGACCTCTACTGACACTGTCAGATATATCTGACTTTTACATCCTTCCCAGGCTCCTTCTCTTCAAACTTTGGCATCTGGATTTGGCATCTGGCCTTGGCGGGGAAAGGTTCTCCAGCCTACTGCAGGGAGCCTCTTAGCTGGGCTCTGATTGCTACTCATCTTCCCTGGCACCAGGCAAGAAAGGTGCAGAAAGCCAGGATCACAAACTGTGACATGTGGCAGCAGGAAAATACCTTGAAACTCATCTGGTACTATATTCCCCTTCCTGCTTTTGCAGATGAGGGAATTGGGGTTTGGAGTTGCAAGCAGGGGGAAAATTTTTTTTCAGGAAGAGATGTGCAGGTGCTTAGACCTGGAGGCAAGAGAAAACTGGTGGGTTTATGGAGGAGTTGTGCCAGGACTGGGGAGTGAAGGAAATGGGACTGGAGGCATGGGCAGGGCCCACTCTGCAGGGCTGTAGCAGGTGTTTACAGGAGGGAAGGTATAAAGCAGAGGTGTGGTGCCATCAGATATATAATTTACTGAGGACAGTGGTCAGAAGCAGAGCCCCAGTGCTCCATCTTCACATGATACCTGCCAGTCTGTAACACAGACTGTGTTATCCTTAGGTCTGCTATCCGTACCTTCTGAGAACACTCAGTCTAGAAAGGAGAAACACAAATGCCACATGTAATTATAGACAGACAAATAGTCAAGTTGACAGGCAGGTTGAAGGTCTGTCATGGCAACTGGGGAAACATAAAAATTGCTTTCTTGGTGGTCACCTTAGGGTTGGTGAATAGGGATCATAAGGTGGTTCCTGTCCCAGGGCACTGCAAATTATGTTGAAAGCTGAGGTGTGAGCACAGCAGTTCATGGAAAGACAGATATTGCAGGTTGTGTTTCCAGGGGTTTGTTCTGTGGCCCTACTGTTCCTCACTATTTGCATATCTTGATAGGGGCATGTCTTGATTGTCCTACAGGGGAGTGACCCAGCCTTAAACCAACCAGGGCATAGAATTTCCCTGGGCCAAAGTGACTGATTGAGGTTGGTCCAATCCGAATTGGTGAGAAGGATTCTTTTGATGGCTGGGAAGTGATCTTTCTTGCTTCAGAGGGTGTGATGTGCAGACCAGAGACTTGGAACCACCCAGACATTTGCTGTCTTGAGGGAAGGCTGCCTGAGGGCAAAGTCCACCGTGGAGGTGGGGGGGAACAGCCAGAGCCTGGATCAAATGTGCCCAAGGCTCTAGTTGTGGAGGCTGCTAAAAGTTTAAGGTAAATAATTGTTAAGGACATTGTTTAAGGTAGTTTGAGTTGGTTATCTGTTACTTGTTACTGAAAAAAAACTTAATAGAATTTGCATTAAAGACTTTTGATGTGCAGATTTCTTTAACAGTGGGGAATAAGACCTACACTATCCTTACTCTCTGAGGACACATAGTTTAGAAGCTATGAAAGGAGAAACACAGATTCCACATGTAATTATAGACATACAGCCAAGCTGAGTAAAAACAAAAACAAAACAGTCTCTTGGGCATATTGCAGATCAGATAAAGATCATTTGCTTGCCTGGACTGTGCCCAAAAGATCTGATTTCTTGTAGGCTTTCTTCATGCTACTCATGAATCCCAGGACTTCTGGAAGATTCTCAACTTTCTGTGACCAAGAGATGGTGCAGCAGAGGGCAGGGATGGGACCTCTCTCTTTGAAGGGGAGTAACTAGTCCCTGGGTAGCCCATGTGTAATCTTAGCATTGCCAATGAAGAAATGCTAACTGGTATGGAGGTAGGGTTGGCCAGAGCCAGATGTGGCTTTTTCTTGGAAAGTGCTCTACAGCCCCACCCAAGCTCTTACTCCTCAGAGCAGCCTGGTCTCCCATCAGGCCTCCAGGGTTAGCGCCAAGAAATGCTCTGAGTGGTTCATTCCTGAAAGTGGGCCAGCTTAGGCCACCAGCATGGTTCCTAGCACTGTTGGGACTGTGGGGAGGAATCTGTCTTCCTGCAGAGTCAGAGTAGTCACTATCTTACAGAAGCCTGCCTCCTAGGACAAAGTTGACATTTTGAAACAGGGCAGAGCTGATTTTGTGTGTGTGTATGTGTGTGTGTGTGTGTGTGTGTGTATGCGCTGGGAATAGAACCCAGGGCCTTTATGCATGCTAGGCAAGTACCACTCAGCTACAACCCCAGCTCCAGAGCTGAGTTTTTAAAATCATTTTTCCCCCTTCTCTGGGTGAGCACATGCTCTCTTGGAAGGGTGTCACTCAAAGGGGACAGCATCTGCCACATTTCTGCCAGAGGTCCCTGCACATGTCCACATGGGCACCTGTGGGTAGTGAGCACTTGCTGGAGCCATTGTTGGCTTTGTGCCATCCCATGCACAGGTTCCTTTATTTCTCTTTGTGCCTTGGTTGATGGTGACCTTCCTGGACTATTTATAAATGTATAAAAACATGAACTTACAAAGAAAACTAAGTCTGCTCAAGTATACTTAGCAAACTATCTAAGTGATGGAATAACATAAATGCTTCTTTATTAATGCAATAATAGCCATAGCTTGTGGCAGGTCTGATCACTGTTATAGCTCAGAGTCATGAAGAAGAGCATAGCCACATTTTGAGACATCTGTAATAACTGCAGTTTACGAAAATATCTGTGGTTGCTCTTGGCCAGAGTCACTGAAACTGCTCAAACTAGGGGATTTGTTATCTCATTTACAACTGAAAAATTTTAGAGGGTGGTGAAAATAGAGATGGAATTCTTTTCCTGGGTTTCTTGTTCCTGGGTTTCTTGTATTATATCCATGGATGACATGGATGGTGTCTGTGGGCCCCAAGTTAACCCCTGAGTGATAGGTAAATACTTCTACATATTATATATGTGAACTTAAGTAGATATATGTATCTCCATATCAAGATCATTCTACTCACCCCCACACAGATCTACAGAGGATACTTTCACCTCCCTTGGTGACCTGCTGCGTGCACATGTGCACACACATACTCCATGGGAATGCCCCAATAGACATGGCATGTGCATGCGCATACACACAAATCCAGCACCTGAGGCCACGTGTACACTTCCTTCATAGAAGTGTACACGTGACCAGTACTTTGCTCATGGAGCTGCAGGGTTGTGTGCTCTCACAAGCAGGTGTGTGGATACTTGCCTGGCCCTGTACCCAGAATTCCTTGTACACATGTGAGCATCATCCTAGGTCACAGGCAAGATGGACAGAACCCTTGAGCTCATCATGGTTGCTGTGATGGGCTACCATGGACAGAGGAGGTTAGATTCATGCCATTGGGACAGTGACCCCAAGCACCAAGGAGGCTCAGTCCTGGAGGATAAGAATGCCATCCAATTTGCTCTCCTGAGGCACAAACAAGGAGCCAGCAAAGACCTCATCTGTCACCTGATTGGTTGACATTTCTATGTCACCCTGAGTGGGCTTCCAAGGAATTCTCCACTTGCGTTTGTCTGACTCTGTGTGGGAGAGGGCCTGTGGGCCAAGTACAGTGCTGGGGTGTCCTCAGAGGAAAGCATTCTTCATTGGTAATGAACATTATGTCTGCAGAAACTAATGGCCCAACCTCCTATTCAGTTTATGTAAAATAAAACAGGCCATATGCTGCTGCTTTCAGAGTTTGGGTGTTTAAATTAAATGTTGTTTAATGAATATTCAAACCCATTTGCTCCAAAGTTGTGCTCAATGTGGCGGCGGCTTTCATGCCCCCCTTCCTCGTAGCCCCCTCCCCGCTCCAGTACCCAGGGTATTAAGCCATTAGAACGGGGTGTGAACATCCAGGCATCTGTCTTCCAACCGAAAGTTGGATATTAAAATGCCGGAGCAGATGACAGTATAAATAAAGACATACAGTGAGAAGCTTGTCTGGTTATTTTTTTTTGTTTGGTAATTAAGACTGAGGAGGTTTGACTTAAGTTCTATCTTACTGAGAAACAGAGGTGGGCAGCTGAGACCCGTCTACCCCTTTGCTCTTTGCTTTGCCCATCAGCCCAGAGAGGGGCTTCCACTAGCCTCCGTGTAACCGGTTAACTGCCGAGTGTCAACTGGGTGGCGTAGAGAAGTGAAATGGTTTTATTTTCCTCCAGCCACTTCTTTCTGCTGAACTCTTGTCAAATTACCCTTAACACCAGCTGGAGTGGAGTCCATGATTTTATGGCCGTTTGAAGTTCAGTGTGGTTTAAAACCATAGGCTCATCTTGGATTGAAATTTTCCCCTTCCCCATTGGAGGCCAGACCTGGAGGATGGAAGTGTGGAGGGGACAATGTATGCCGTCACTCCTTTTCTGTCCAGAGCCTTGGATCTCCTCTGGGATGGAGGCAGGCCTTCCTGTGAGAGGGAGAAGTGCTTCTCCAGGGGAGGTCAAAGGTGTCTTTGCTCTGGTCCCATCTCCTCAGTGGCTGACGTGCTGGTCTTCATGTAGATGGTGGGCTGGTGTCCTTGAAGGCAAGGTCCAGCTCATCCCAGTGCCATCTCTTCCCTCAGGAGCTTCATGAATGGTGCCCACCCATAGTCTCCTTTCTGGGTGGGACATTTTTTCCTTGGGTTATGCTGGGGGCTTCTGACCCACTCTTTAGCCTCTGCAACTCCAGGTGCCTACACAGGAAGGTCCATGGGATCAGAGACATAGAGGTCCCCACCCTTTCTTCCTAGGCCCTCTGTACCCCTCTGTCTGTGATGGTGGAAGTTATGTTATCCCCTCTCACATAACTTCCACCATCATAGATCCCTGGGAAAGTGGGTACTCTGCTCCACCATCAGCCTCACCCAAGCTCTGCCTCCTTGGATTTGTTTCTCTTTCTCAGCAGAATCAGCTTGGGGCTGCAGATTCTGCAGCTTAGCAGGCACCCTGCCCATCTCTTGGGCACCCCCACTTCAATGAGTGGTTCTCCTGGAGGTACTCTCATTGAAACAATGTGTTTCTTCTAAGATTAATTTCCCTGACCTTCTTCCCCTTCTCTCTCCAGTCCTTTACATAATTCTGTATGGATGTGTGTGTGTGTGTGTGTGTTTGTGTATGTGTGTGTGTGAGGTTTCGTTTCTTGATGAAATCTTTGGGGAGATGTCTGTTGCTGGTAGTTCTCTTTGGATGTGTGATAGTGAGCACCTCTTTGCCCTTAGCTTGTACCCCGGTGTCCAATTCTGGGACAAAAGTAAAGATCCTAACAGACATCTTGTTGTTTACATTTTGAGGGTTTGTCAATGCTTGGGACAATTTTAGGAACATCTCCAGGGATGTCATTCTCTTCCCCACCTTTCTTATCTCTAAGTTACCTCCTAACCCAGAGAACTCAAGTGGCTCCCATGTCTCTGATTATTAGCGCTATGAGGGAGACCCCAAACCTTTTTTACAAGCCTGAGCTTACTGTGACTCTTTCTCCTCTTGAACATCCTACCAAATTTCCAGTTTCAGTCTGCTCATATCCAACTCATTTCTCCTTCCTTTCCCTCTCCTATAATACAAACTAGTGATTTTCTCTACAGGAAGAACTTTCCCCAAGCATTAGTTGAACAACTACCCACCCAAGTCCTGTGATAGGTGCTGGGGATCTAAGAACAATCAAGAATGGTTTCTTCTTTTAAGGAGTTCTTATTCCAAGGGGAGCCAAGGACTGAAGGAGAGACTCTGAGTATTAAGTGGCAAGTACAGGGACAAACATTCAGCCTTTCCTCTGAGCTCAGTCTTGAATTGTAATAATTAGTCAGGTACGAAATGTAGGAGGTGCATCTGGGGAAATGGAGCCACTAAGAACAGAGGCACGGAGGTACAGGATGGCATGGCTGCTCAGAGCCAGGGCTGTCCATGTTCCTGGGGTCTCAAGTGCAGGGTAGGCAGTGGTCAGTGATGGGCTGCTTTTCTGCCCCTGTTCCTCCAGTGTCCTCCTGTTCCTCCATGTGCAGATGTGGCTGACTCCTGTTCAGCAAATCTTCGTCCCTGCCGGCCATACTGCCCCAGGGCGTATCTTCCCCCTTTACCTTGTGTTATCAGTAGGTAGGTAGGAGATGTCTCCGTCATGGGAGGTGGCCTGCAGGATACATTTGAAGGTGGGAGGCTACTTGGGGTAAGGCAGCCACCCAAGGCTGGTCCCTGAACTCTGACCCATTTTCTAGGCTTAACTCTTTGTCGGTTTGAATTCTGAATCTCTTTGATCCCTGACTTCCCATTGCTTTCTGAGTTTGCTCCAGAACCTGGCTCCCAGATTCCATCTGGTCCCTTGAATAGGCATCCCAGCTGGCTCCCTCTTCTTTGGCATTGACATTTTGCATGTGGCAGGATACACCCTCAGGGAAGAAGGATGCTAAGGTATCCTGTTAGGTTCCTGCCTGGTTCTACTGCTCACAGCTCCTGGCTTCCACCCAGCTGTCCAAGAGGATTGTCCAGCTTGGTGATGTTTTTCTTGACTTGGGTGTGTGTGCATGTGTGTGTATGTGTGTGGCAGTGTCCTAGCTGAGAATCTGTTCCCAGGCTTAGAGGAAGCAGGCATACCTCCCCACTGACCCTGGCCCCTGATCATCTGCATGTGCATTATCCACAGTGAATGAATTGGATTCCAGCTTGATAGAAGGCCCAGTCCCAACCCTATGCTTAGGCCTCTGATTCTCTCAGGTATCAGGTGGGGACTCACAGAATGCATTTTTGTTTAAAATAGTACCAGGGATTGAACCCAGGGGCACTTAACCACTGAGATACATCTCCAGCCCTTTTTTAGTTTTTACTCTGAAACAGAGTCTCACTAAGTTGCTTAGGGTCTTGATAAGTTGCTGAGGCTGGCTTTGAACTTGTGATCCTCCTGCTGCAGACTCCTGAGCTGCTGGGATTACAGGCATGCACCACTGCGCCCCGCTTGCAGAACACATTTCGCACTAACTAGAGCCAGACAATTCTGCAGTGGAACACGATGTAAGGAAACCATTCATTTGTTTCTTCATTCTTCAGTCTGCACTGAGTATGCACTGGGAATCGAGGAACAACAGAATGAATAAGATTTGGCTCCTGTTCTCAAGGGGCCGTGGCCTAGTGGAAGCTGGAAGCATGTTCTGTGATGTGTGCCTTTAATGGCACTGGGGTAACAGCCGGCACGGGGTGAGGAGGGCTAGTGCCTGTGGAGCTCTTGCTCTGCGCCTACCTTGGGGTTGAACTTGCCTCCTGAATTATTTCACATCATCCTTACAATTGCCTGATGAGAACAGTACTGTTCTAGGAGAGGAAGTTTGCTCAGGGAGGGGAAGCCAAGTGTTCCCTGTGGCACAGCATAGAGCAACAGGGATAGGCTTTGAATGTGGACAACCTCTGGGGATTCGCCTCAATTCCTGGGTGCCCACAGGCTCTGTGTGGGGAAGTCTGACATATAGACACAATTAGAGTACATCAGATTTTGGAGTGTATTTCCATGTTGAGTGATGCAGACAGGTGGAGAAATCTCTGGATTCTATCCACTAGAGAATGGTTCTGGGGTTGGTAGATGTGATCTGTTATTTCACTGGGCAGAGTCACCCAAGCCTGGCTTCCTGAGATCAACAGAGTCAGGTCTCTCTGACCCTGGACCTATCCCAGGGGCTCCTCTTATTACCCCAAAGGAGGCAGTTCTGAGGCTTGAGACCTTCCTCTGGCCCTAGAGCCTTTAGGACATGCTGGGGGCAGGGAAGACTGGCCTGAGTCCACTCCTGGTGCCTCCTGCAGAGGAGAATTGGATCATGCTGTTGAGGGGTGGGAAAGGCAACCAGGAGTCAGATGCTTGATCTATGAGCTGGGAGAGCAGTTCCGCCTCCCTCACTGCGGTTGTGGTGAACACAGGAGACGTTACTTGTGAAAGCTCTGGGAAAAGATCAATTCCTGTGATAAAGTAACACATTACTTACACTGCTACCTCAATTTCTCTTGTTTCAGTGGATTTTCCCCCAATCATTAATGAGATTCTTAAAATCACCAACCAACCAACTGGCCAAGCAGTTCCACCTACTCCTTGCCCCCGCACAGTGTGTTTTACCCAGTAATGAAAGACAGGCAGGCAGATGAACTTTAGGTGCATTATTTTGCTAAATATTTTCTAATCCATACTAGTAAGGTCCTATCTCCATTTTCATAGGAGGTGTGTGTGTGTGTGTGTGTGTGTGTGTGTGTGTGTAGGGGGGAATGTTTGGGATGAACTCCAGGACTTTGTGCATGCTGTGTTCATGCTTTACCACTGAGCTACATCTCCAGCCTGAGATGAGAAATTTGAGCAACAGAGAGGTTAAGTATTTTTCCTGAAGCCACAGAACTTTCAGTAGCAGAGCCGTAACTTAAACCCAAGTCTTTTGACTCTAAAGAGCTTGCTGGTTAATGATGCAGGGGCCTTGAAGGGTTGTATTTTTATTTGGCGGAGGAGACTTTCAGTTCTAGGCAATTAAAACAAACAATCCTATAAGCCGTGGCTGGACTGAAGCTTCCCTAGTGAAGGTCAGTAAACTGCAGGAATAGATTACAGATCCTTTCTCTATTCTTCAAGACGGCTACACCATGATTCCCTGCACTCTGTGACAGCATAATATGTGGACTTGTCCTTGGGATTTGGGAAGACTTTGCAGGCATGTGCATGTGGCTTGGACCCTTGGAAAAGACATCTGGAGAGCACGGGGTCATCCTCCTTCCACCATGGCCAAGAGGTTTGAAGATACATCCCTGCTCCAGGCAGATGCCCCATGGAAAGAACCAGGCCCTTTGTCGTTGGCAGGGATCATGGGTTTCATGGAACAAAACCCACTGGGGCCAGCTCATGCGCTGGGGTCAGGCCACCAGATCTTGGAGGCCATCAGATAGCAAGACAGCTTTACTCTGTGTCTGACTCAGACTTTCATCTTTCTGGGGTTGGGTGGCCTCCTTTCTTTGCCTCTGTCATCTTCTCTGAAGGCCGGGCTGCTTTGCTTGCTCATGGTTTTTCTGCTCTGTGCACCCTCCTCCAGCTTCAGTCTGAAGGTGGCTTATTTTTCTGTAGTCATGACTCCAAACCCCAAAGGTCTGCCACCATCTTACTTGATTCAAATTCTTTTTTTTTTCTTTCTATATTTACAATTCCAAACCAGGTGAACAATTCCGTAAAACATGGGAGAACTAAGGAGCCACATTTGGAGCCTGTGCTCAGGGCTGCTGGAATGGGGACCTCAGTGACATTGCTGTGGTCTGGAAATGGCCCTGCAAACCCAGTTCTGTGGAGGATAGTGCAGGGATCCCACCCAGCAGTGGTTGACTAGCAGAGAGGGGGAGATGAACACATATACAGACTCAAGGCTGGAGGGGGTTGGGTGAGTGCTCATCAGGATCTGGCAGCTTTATATTTATTTGTTTAGTTTTTCTTCTTTTCTTCTTTTTATTCATACATGGCAGTAGAATGTATTTTGACATATTTTACAAAGATGGAGTATAACTTCCCATTCTTGCGGTTGTACATGATGTGGAGTTTCACTGGTCGTGTATTCATACGTGATCATAGGAAAGTTATGTCTGAGTCATTCTACTGTCTTTCCCATTCCCATCCCTGCCCCTTTCCCTTCATTCCCCTTTGTCTAATCCATCGGACTTGTATTCCCACCCTCCACCCCCATTGTGTGTTAGTATCCATGTATCAGAGAGAACATTTGCCTTTAGGTTTGGGGGACTGGCTTATTTCACTTAGCATGATAGTCTCCAGTGGATCTGGCAGTTTAAATTATTTTTTGTTGAAGAAGTTTTCTAGGTTTGCAATTGCCTTTTTTTGTTTTTTATAGTTCTGGGATTGAACCCATGCTAGGCAAGTACTATACCATTGAGCCACATCTCCAGCCCCATTAATTTTCATTTTTGAAAACAATCTTTAGGACTCATCAGATAGACTGTGGTCTCCCGGAATGATGGCATCTTGGGGCTCTTTTATTTTCCTTTGGGGCTCCCTAGCAGCGGAGGGTAGGGTGGGGTGTACAGGAGGCTTTTCTATAAATATTTGGACTTAGGCTAGGTCAGAGGCTACCCTGGGCAAAGCTAGAGGTCCCAGGCTGGGAAGTGGATTTCCCTCCAGACACAGGCCTTGGGAGTCTGACATGGTTCCCCTCTCCCACCACAGGAAATGATTGAAAACCAGAAGAGATGCTTAGGAAGGGGGCACTGGGCCATTCCTGGCTCCTCAGACAAGGACTGGTGTTGTGGTTTAGATAGGAGGTGTCCCCCAGAAGCTCATATGTGAGACAATGCAAGAAGGTTCAGAGGTAAAATGATTGGGTTATGAGAGCTTTAACCTAATCTGTGCCTTAATCCCTCGATAGGGATTAACTGGGTGGTAACTGTAGGCAGATAGGGTGTGGCTGGAGGAGGTGGGTTACTGGGGGTGTGACTTTGGGGTTTATATTTTGTCCCTGGAAAGTGGAGATCTCTTTCTTTCTCTCTCTCTCTCTCTCTCTCTCTCTGCTTCCTGGTGCCATGTCCTAAGTCACTTCCATTTACCACACTCTTCTGCCATGATATTCTGTCTCACTTCGAGCCCCAAAGATTAGAGTTGGCCCTCTGAAACCGTGAGTCCCCAAATAAACTTTAATTTTTCTGATTGTTCTTATCAGGTATTTGGTCTCAGTGGTAAAAAGGTTGACTAACAAAGCTGGCTTTGCCAAGCCAGGCCTGTGGCCATCCTCCCCGGAGTCTCTAGGGCCGGGGGAGGGAAATGAAGATCCATGAGCAGTGAGAGGACAGGGGGAAAGTGGTGAAGGCAGGACGTGGTCTTCTAGCCTCATCTTTCTTAGGGAGCAGAGTCAGCAGTGGCCCACCCAGCAGGACGCCTGCTGTAAGAGAGGCTGGAGTCCTTTCTGTTGTTCTTGACAATGGCACTGTCAACCAGGAGCTGCCCATTCTGTGCTTAGAGTGGTGGCAGTGCAGGTGACCTGCCAACAGATATCCTTGGTGTCCCGGAGTGAATTCAAGTCCTCAAGTTGACTCTGGATGGAATCGGTGGCCTCATGGGGCTTGTCAGCCCCTGTTCACTTGGGGAAGCAGATGGTGAGGGGCTGTGTGTCATCTTCCTTGCTGAGGAGGAGGACAGACTTGTGTGTGTCCACTTGATATAAATGCTGTCAGAAAGTGCCATGCTCTCTGCACGTGCTTCATCTCCTCCTTGGCCAGCGCCGGGCCTCTCCAGGATGGGCAAGGGATACCCTCAGAGCAGAGAGTCCACTTCTGCTTGCACTGCTAACCACCCACATCACACCTTGTGAAGTGTGGGTCCCTGAAGGTGAAGTGTGTCTGCACGATGCCTGTGGTCTTCGTGTGGTCGACAGCCTGACCAGCTGCAGGAGGATGTGGTTACTCTTTGCCAGGTGCTCCGGGTCATACACAGAGTAGGCTGAGTTGTCGAGAAACTCTGGGCATTCCAGGTCCCCCAAGGTAGGCCCTCAGGAGCCTCTTGGTGGTGCAGGACCGAGCAAATCTCTGCCTGGTGTCCCTATAGTGGTGGTGGAGGCTCAGCAGAATCAGTTTGCAGGTTGCCCGTGGCCTTGTGGTCGGCTGTGACGGACTGGGTGGTGTTGCTGTAGAGGACCCTCCATCCTCTTGGACGTTCTTCAGCTGCTCTGATTCATTAGGTAGGCGCTCCTCTCTGGTCCGATCAGAGGAGAGCATGCAACATAATCACGGCTACCGAGGGTTGCCCCTCAGCTGGGGGGTTGCCCTCAGCTGGGGCTGTGGGCAGGACAAAGATGCCGTCACTCGTCTACCACAGACCCAGGACAAGCCAAGATTGTTTGCAGAGCCCCTGCAAAGCTTCCCAGGTTCAGTTCCCCACGTATTGATGTTCTCAGATTGGCAGCTGCCTCTGAGGGGTCTGGGTGTGGGAATGGGGCTTTGGGGGAGGACGGCAGACCAGCATTGGCTGGTGGTTTCCTTCTACCGTAGAGTCATGGGGGCAGGAGAGCACTGTGGGAAGCACCTTGATCAAGAATCTCATCATCCTGTCTTCTGAGCATCTCCACGTGCCAGGCGCTGTACCCAACATTTTATACATGGAATCTCATTTAATTCTCAGAAAACTGCCAGGAAAAATGGGCCTGATTACTGCCATCACACAGAGGAGGAATTATTCATCCATTCATAAAGGGCCATTTTTATTGAGTGATCACTGGTACCCCAGCTGTCCCAGATACTATGGATAGAGGAGTACACACTTGTTACTCTTTCTAATCTTCAGAACAACTCTATGAAGGAATTTTTACTTTAAGCCCATTTTATAGATAAGGAAACTGATGTCAGAGAGGTTAAGTTCTTGTAGAAGGTCATACAACTGGTAAGTAGCACAATCTGAATTTAAGCTCAAGTCTAATGGCCTCTTATGCAATACAAAAATTCTGGGTAAAGATGCATCTATTGTTTGTTTGAGACAGAGTTTGCTATGTTACCCAGGCTGTGCTTGAATTCTTAGACTCAAATTCTCCTGGCTCAGCCTCCTGGGCAGCTGGAATTACAGGCATCTGCCACTGCATGGAGCTGAACACGCCTCTAATGGCTGAGAGGCAGCCTGGGAAGTAACGTTCTCCTGGCCTTCACCTCAGCTGGTGGCTTGGGGGCCTGCAGGGGGTGGGGAGTGGGCTCTGGGGCGTGTTCTTCCCACTGTCCTCCTTCATATTCTTCCCACTGTTCTCCTTCCCACTCTTCTGCTTCCTGGTCTCCTCTCCTCTTGGCACCATGTCCCCATGTCAGAGCCACGAGACTCCTGGCCTCCACATGGAGGCAGTGTCTGCTCTGCTGGCCCAGCTGGAGTGGAGCCATGATTGTGTGTGGCTGCCCCTGCCACTTCCCCTGTGCTCCTGTGCACTCCCTAGATGGTGGGGTTGTCCTCACTAAAAAGCAGTTCTGAGTGTGTGAGTGTGTGTATGTGTGTGAAAGAGAGAGAGAGAGAGAGAGGAGAGATAGAGGTAACAGGAGGCCTTAGCTTTAGGGCTTTTAACAGCAAAGTGTCAAGGTGACTGTCCCTAACTGACTGTTACAACAGCTAACTGTGTTCATACTAGTCTCCTGTTTCTTCAGAAGGCATATACTGGGGACAATGTGGGGTCATATCTTAGCACTCAGAGGTATCAGGTAGCTGGAGGGCAAGGGACAGCCTCCCCCGACCTTCCAAACCCAGGGGTCTGTACCTTGGCAGCCACCAGTTGGCTTGGTTAGCTCTGTGACAGCACCTTCTAGATTGCTCCACCTTGGCCTGGGGATGTAGCTTGGTGGCAGAGTGCATGCCTACCATGCACAAGGCCCTGGATTCGATCCCTGCAATAAAAAAAAAAATGCAGATTTAGATTGCTCCACCAAGGATCAGAACCCACCCTGAACAACATTCTCTGTCCCTGCACCCTCTCCTGACCATGAGCATTTGGCTGGGGACTCCCATGTTAGCTGAATGGGGAAAACATGTCAGTGTTGGCTAAGCCGGCAGCAGGAGGAAGGTCTGATGTGGAAAGAGCACAGCAGACTCTTTTTTTCCTGATACCAGGGATTGAACCCAGGGGTGCTTCACCACAGAGCCCCATCCCCAGCCCTTTTAATTTTTTATTTTGAGACAAGGTCTTGCTGCATTGCCTAGGGTCTCACTAAGTTGCTCAGGTTGGCCTCAAACATGCAATCCTCCTGCCTCAGCCTCCCAAGTTGATGGGATGACAATGTGCCACTGAGCTCCATGTCAGCAGACTCAAATAATGAAGAATGTGGGGCTAAGTTCTAATAAGATATTAGCTAGACAGATGCAGCTCTTAGAGTGGGCTAGGCATTCTTCTAAGCACTTTGCCTATTTTAATTCATCTAATTAATGTTCACAACAACCCTGTGAAAGAGGCGCGTGATTTTTTCCATCTCATAGTTGATACAATTGAGGCCCAGAGACATCAGTGACTTGCCTGTGGTCACAGAGGCAGTGTCAGAGCAGACAGTTACATGCCACTTGCCTGCAGGCTTCCCTGTAGACCTATCCAGGCCAGGCCTCTGGGCTCCTCGGAGTAGCTGATCTCCGGATGCCCGTCTGACCGTTTGGTGTCTGCAGTTAGTCAGTCTATAAGACTCTGAAGGGTGTGAGGTGGTGAGGGGTGGAATTCATCTTCCCAGGGACAAAGGAGCGGCCCAGATGATACCCGCACCACATCGCCCCAGCCAGCCTTTCCTGCTTGATCACGCCAGTCATTAATCCACATGTGAGCACAGTTTGGGACCGGGCTCCAGACCCTGTAATCACTGCCATGTTTTCATGAGCCTGATAAACGATTCTGCTGCAGAGGCTTGAAGGGCATCTGTGCAAAGTGGTTTTGAGCAAGATTCTGGAAGACCTTTTCACACCTCCCATCCATCCTCAGCTGCCCTGGGACAGCCTGGGATCTGAGAAAAGCGAGTGCTAGCAGCACTAGGAAGCCTCACTCCACAAGTCTCTGGTCTGGACTCCCAGGATACTGGCCAGGCTTCTCCCAGGAAGTCAGATGCGGAGTCCTGGAAAGTGTCAAGTTCATCTTTTTTCACTGTGCATGGGAGGACACTTGGGTCCACACAAAGTATTCAAGGTTGACCAGTGCTGGGACTCTTGGGACCATAACTGGCCTTCTGGAACATGGTTACAGTGTATCACATGCATCGTTTGCTTTTCATCTGCACACCAACCTAGGGAGGTGGTGATATTAAATCCATCTTACAGATGAGGGAAGTGAGCAAGGCCCAAGGGGCTGAACCAGGATTTGGTTCCAAATGCTTCTGTGTTATTCCTGTGCATCCTTTTAATGTTCAGATCTTTTGTGTATGTATGTACTTTGTCTTCTGGTGGCAATAATTCCTGAACCTCAGTTCCTCACTAGATGGCCAGTCCAATCTCAGGCAGTGCAGGTTCAGTTCCAGCCCCCACCACCCCTTTTAATCCCCCACCTCCTGCTATTTACTAATTGTCACCTTGAGCAGGTCATGCAGGTCACTTAGTTGTGGAAGCCTCAGTTTCTACTTTGTAAATTGGGGATAATAATGCCCAAATTGCAGGGCAATTTTAAGGACAAAATGACACAGTCCTTGAAAGACAATTGTAATGATACCAAGTATATAAACAGTTGCCCCTGTGTAATTATTATTGATAAGGAGCTTCACTATTTGATACTATGTCTAATTCTAAAAGTCTTAAATTTTTGTTTGTTCTAATGATATGCTATAGGTTTTGGCTAATTTCTAAAATGGCATGGTATTATGATCTCATTTATTAGGGTCCGTGGTTGACCGCCCCCTCACCCCCAACTCGAATGTTACAGTCCTGTTCTGGACCCTGTGAGTATGTTACATAGCAAAAGAGACTTTGCAGGGGTAGTAGAGTGGAGGACCCTGTGATGAGAACCGCAGGTTGTCTTGGTGGGTCCCAGGTACTCGCAAGAGTCCTGGCAAGAGGGAAGCTGGAGAATGCAATCAAAGAAGGAGATGTGTCAGGTGGTGCACCTCTGCAATCCCAGCTACTCGGGAAGCTGAGGCAGGAGGATCAGCCTCAGTTCAAGGCCAGCCTGGGCAGCTTAGTGAGATCTTGTCTCAAAATAAAAAGATCTGGGGGCCTAACTCAGGGTTGGAGCACCCCAGGTTCCATGAAAAAAAGACATAGAGATGATGATGAAGGAGATATATAGCAAGGGTCAGAGTGAGAGAGAGAGAGAGAGAGAGACACTTGAAGATTGTTGACTGTTGGCTTTGAAGATGGAGGAAAGGCCACAGGCCAGTGACTGTGGGCAGCCTCTAGAAGACAGAAGATGGGGTCCAGATTCTTTCCTGAAGTTTCCACAAGAATAAATGCAGCCTTTCAACCCATTTTGGATGTTTCCCTTCCAGAGCTGAAAGGTAATAAATGTGTGGTGTCCTAAGCCATTAAGTTTGTGGTAATTTGTTACAGCAGCAGAAGGGCATTAATGCAAGATCTGCACTGAATATTTTCTATTCCACAGGCATTTATGAGCACCTCTGCCCACACAGGTCCTGTGATAGACACTTCCTCCTAAATTTGTTTCTTTCTCCCTCCCTCCCTTTCTCCTTCCTTTCCTCCCTCCCTCCTTTTTTTCCTTCCTTCCTTCCTTTTCGTACTGAGGATTGAATCCGAAGGAACTTGCCTCAAACTTGTGATCCTCCTGCCTCAGCCTCCTCAGTTTAGGCCACTGTGCATGCCCTAAAGGTGCTTCTATAAGCAGTGTAGTGATTGGCTGCAGATGGGGTGGTTTTGTTCTAGAAGACCTGAGTAGGAGTCCCAGCTCTGCTGCTTATCAGCAGTCATTGGATCTCTTTGAGATTTAGTTCTCTGGTTTCTAAAGTGGACAGTTCAACATGTGAAAAGTAATGGACATGGGCTTGGCACTCAGTAAATTCTAACCCAACTGATGTTGCCACCTACTTCTTGCCATAGATGGCCACACCTCTTTTTTTTTTTTTTTTTTTTTTAGGAGCATCTGTCTAGTGGGAACAGATGCTCAGGGTCATGCTCAGGGCTTCCTGTCCATGAGGCGCTCCTAGGTGCAGCCAGCTTATTTTACAATCCCAAGGACAGAATTAGAAGCAGATAGTGTGAAAGAACTTTCTTTTGGCCTGGGCTTTCAGGAGGTAGAACTAGGATTTGAACCTTGTTTGGGGGGACTCTGGTGTTATGACAGTGCTCAGGCCTGTCCCCCTATGGCACGGGTTTCGCATTTGGCTCAGGCCTCACACTATAATTTAGATGGGCACTTTTGATTTTGGGTGGGTGAACAATATTTTGGTAAATGTACATACTGAAAATTCTCTTCTTTTACTTATTTATTTAGTCATTTGCATCTTGCTTTGGCAATTCTTCATTTGCCACTCTGTTCAGAGCTTTGAGAAACAGAAGTAGTCAGAATTGACCTTAATCTCAGGAAGGCCTTGCCCCTAACCTTCCCTTTGAACCAAATCTCCTGCATTGGATTAGAGGCCCCCTTTTGAGCCTCTATCTCATTCATTATCTCATGTAATATTCTCAACAGGGACTCTCAGGGAGGTACTGTCATTTGTGGCTCTAGAATGTTCAACCAGGATGCACGGAGGGTCATTTACTGCCAGCGCCCACTGGGATTGGTCAGGGCCCTTGCTGTATGGATGGGTACTTGTCTGAACAATACTCCTGGTTATCCCTGTTCTGCAGATGAGAAAACTCAAACAGGTGAAGAACATGTGCAAACCTCCCAGCTGAACCCTGCACCCCAGACTCTGAAAACCCATGAGCTTTTTCTCTGTCCAGGCTGTCCTTCTTTATGGCAAATTAAATCACACTGGCCTTAAAGACCTCATTACAATACCTCGGTTTCTTTTCTTTTTACCACCTCTGAAGTGGCTGTAAAAATATTAAAACCAATTGCCGTCATCTTTCAGACCGCTCCGTTTATGAGATGTAGCTTTCAAATGAATGGAAATAATCGGAAACTCCCTCCCCATTCCATTCTATGGGGGCATTTCAGATTTATACAATATTTCTGAAAGCTCTTATAATAGGGCATATGCACTTAGGGCATTAATGAAGTCAGCTCGGTGCTTGCTGGTCTCATTTCACGGAGCTAATTGTTAAGTGTTTTGCATACTTACAATTGAACTAAATTATCCCAAGCTAGCTGGTTTCAGGAAGTGTTAATTATATTTCAGTAAAGGAAAATCAAGGCTAAAAAATCATCCACTTAGAGCTTATCTATTTATGAACATCTCATTCTGGGGATCTCAAACATATATTTTAACGCCATGTGAATATTGAGATTAATATTTCTTCACCAAAGAAACCTTTATTCTTTCCTTGAATAGCCCCCCTCCCCATCCCCCATCCTCCCAGTTTTATTTAGCAGCCCTAGTCTGGAAGTTGAAAGAAGCCTTCCTTTGTATTTCTGGCGCCTTGAATCTTTAAGTTGGATGCCAAGAACAGCATTAGCCCCATTCAACTCAAGACCAACTGGCCTTCTGTAAATGATATTAAGTAATTAATTTATGGGTCCTACACAGACCATTTAGGACCAAGTGCTCCCTTCTGGGGTTTGAGGAAGTCATTTGGACAGGAGTTTTCACCTGGGACTCAGGTCAGAGAGACTGAGCTGCAAGAGATTGCCCCCAGGGTCTCAGGGCAGGGTGGCCATGGGGTGGGAGTGGGGGCCTGAGTTAGGGAGGGGCCCTTCACCACCTGCACTGTCCTGTCACACTCTTCCCCCGCTCTGTGTTGAATCAAGGGTCTGAATGAACGCCTCAGGAGCTCTCTGAGCCCCTTTTGGATCTCATGCTCAAGTCCTCTCTGTTTGGTTCTGACTTTCTTTTCACTCACTCATGCGTGTGTTCTTCGCTCACTCAGTGCCCTCATAAGGGAATTTGGAAAGCCCATTGCACTGGGCCAGGGCCTGGCTGTGGAAGGCTGTGAGGAGGGAGGGTCCCCGCTGATGGGGACTCTGCATGAATATGGTTGTTCCTGTGTCTGTGGGGGATGCATCCCAGGATCCTCCTTGGATACCAAAATGCTCAAGTCCCTCACATAAAATGGTGTAGAATTTGCCTATAACCTACACACATCTTCCCATACACTTGAAATCATCCCTAGATTACTTATAATACCAAATACTGTGTGGATGTTCTACTGTGTTATTTAGGGAATAACAATGAGAAACAGAAGTCAGCATGTGGTCAGTACACTTTGTTTTTTTTTTTTTTTAAATATTTTCTATTCAAGGTTGGTGAATCTTTGGATGCAGAATGTGCACCAGGGCATCAGAACCACCTGAGGGGGTTGTTAGAACACTGAGTACTGCCCCACAATTTCTTCCCCTCCCCTCCCCTCCCCCTCCCCTCCCTTCCCTTCTCCTCCCCTTCCCTCTCCTTGGCTCCATCCCCCTTTCCTCCCTCGTTCTTTCCTTCCTTTCCCTCCCTCCCTCCCTCCCTTCCTTCCTTCCTTCCTTCCTTCCTTCCTTCCTTCCTTCCTTCCTTCCTTCCCTCCCCTCCTTCCTGGGGACTGAACCCAGGGGTGCTTTACCACTGACCCATATCCCTAGCCTTTTTAAAAAAGGAGTTTCTGAGGATCTTGTTAAGGGTTGGGCTGTAAATGTTGTAATTGGTCCCTCTGGGTTGGGGGTGGGTGTGGCTCCGCCTCCTTAGAGCACTGGGAAACTTGCCATCCTCCTGCCTCCATCTCCTGAGCACTGGGATTACAGGAGTGTGCCCTGCTCCCACAGTTTCTAACTCAGCAGGTACGAGAAGGGTTGACAATTGGTCCATATGACGGGGCTCCAGAGGATGCCACTGCTTCAGTCTAGGGAATCATGGTTTGAGAACCACTGTACCAGACTCCTGCGATCTCAATTTGTACCTAAATTCACATATGCTACTGCCACAGAGCTCTTTTTTGGCTGGCATCTGATGGAGGTTCCCCCTCCCCCGCCCCCGCAAAGTTGTTTTCCTATTGGAAAAAAATCACTTTATTTCACAAATGACTAGAGAATGATGTGTAGGTGTTGAGATGCCGCACTGCGTGGCAGGCTGGCTCAGGAATCAGGAGTCACCACTGCCCTGTCATACCAGTTTTCCAGAATAAGAGTCAAACCCACACTTCTGTAAAATGACAAACACATTCTTTTCAGAGGCCTCCAGGGATGTTCGTGTATATGGGACACCAGGTGGGCTTACCACGTGGTAGAGCGACGATCTGAACTTCAGCTCAGTGGTAATTCCGCACATGGCCAAGCCTGGGCTTGGTCGCTGGGCACTGGTGAAGGTGTGGCCAACTGAGAGAGAGAAGAAGACCCCAGGCCTCTGTTTTACACCAGGTAGTTTGAGTTCTGTCTCTTGCACTGTGATCTCTAAACACACGGACTCCCCATCACCCAGCGCAGGACAAGGAACCTAGCAAGTGTCCAATCAGCTTGTCCAATGAACATGGGACTGGAATGATGGACAAGCAGAGAGGAGGCGACCAAAGGCTGCCGTTTTATTCTTCTCCCAACCCCTTGAATGCAAATGAAATACTGGGGACGGCCACCAAAAAGATGTCCTCTTTTCCCCTAACCCCTTTGACACCTGGGCTACCCCGCCCCGCCCCCTGCTTTAGAAGCTACACGTGTGTCTGGCGCTGTCTCTGATGTTTTCCCTCGCATCGCCACACTCTCACATCAATTCAGGTGGCAGATTAGAGCCAATTAAAATTTATAAGCCACAGGTAGTGAGTGAAATCCCAAGGATTAATTTGCTCAGTGGAGTATTAATCTGTGTAACGTCGTCAGCGCTCCTTCAGCAAACGGCAAGATGGAGTCCAGCAGGCACGGCCCCTCCTGGGTTGGGCTGTAAATGTTGTAATTGGTCCCTCTGGGTTGGGGTGGGTGTGGCTCCGCCTCCTTAGAGCACTGGGAAACGGCCGAGTCAGCAGTTTGGTCATCAGACTGAGCCATCCAGAATCCAAGTCCACCCCTTGCTGTGCCCCAGGGCTGCCAATCCTTTCAAGACTGGACTGGCCAGAGGTACTCCCTTTCTTTGACCAGCTCCACCTTTGTTGAGTGCTGTCCCAGGGGCAAGGCAAGGCAAGGCTCAGTAATGGGCAGGTCCAACTTGCTTCCTGGGGCTTTGTGATTAGAATCCTTCCCAATCAGGATGTGAAGTGAATCTGCATCCACAGTTAGTAACAAGGCACCTGTCCAGCCACCCGCTCTGCCTCCTAGGTAGCCCAGATAGCAGCAGAGAGGACTTAACTAGAAATGAGGATACAAACCAGGGCACAGCATTCACTCTGAGCCTATCTGCCCAGGTGGCCTGGGAGCTGGAGACCTTCTAGACAGATTCCTTCACCAGGAGACAACATGGCTCAGGAGGACCATGTGTTGGAGGAACTTGACATCCAGAGCCTGGAGGATCTCAACTGTAGTGTTGCAGTTAGAGCAGTCCACCCTGGAGCTTCGAGGGACTTAGTGAGGCAGGCGCCAACAGCAGGAAGCTATTTAATACAATGACTAAGAATTCTGGCTTTGGATTCAGAAAGACCTGGACTGAAATCCTTGCTCTGTACTTGGCAGGTTGATGCCCTTGGGGACATTTGATAACCTTTCTGAACTTGCTTTCTAATTAGTAGCATGGAGATCATTAATTAATTGCATGATATATATGAAGTGTTTAGTGCATTGCTTGTGAATAGCCAACTCCTAATCAATGGTGGCTTTTAATATTGTTAATAGTAATGGTAATCAAAACTACCCTCAAGGATCCTGAGTTCCAGTTTTCATGCTTTCCTCTCCCTTGGCTTCTATCAACCCTACTTGCCAACAACAAATACCTGTCCTACCTGCTCACCTGTGGGTTGTAACAATGAGACTGGGTAGTGGATGGGAAAAGAACATAATTGGTGTTTGAGGGTAAGGAATTGCTCCTATTACCAATAAGCTAAAATGAAGGTCAGAATCCTTCAGGGACAGTATCTTAGTCCATTTTCTGTTGTTAGAAGAGAGTACTTTAGGCTGGGTAATTTTTAAAGAAAAAAGGCTTAATTGGACTCATGATTTTGAAAGCAGGTTACAAACATTTGCTTGGCTTCTGTTGAGGGTCACATGCTGTTCCACACATGGCAGAAAAGAAGAAAGGGAAGTGGGTGCCTATTGAAAGGCCAAGGTTCGTCGCCGGAGATTAAAATGCACACACACAGATAGCAGTGACAAAGATGAAGCACTTTACTGCAAGCTGGTTCTAGCTTATATAGAAAGTGAGAGTCAGTTATCTTAAACCAGGAAGCTCCCGGGGCCAATCATAGTAAAGGTCAGGTCATCACCTACGGTGCATGCACGTCCGCCCTGCATAAGATTCATGGGGGGCACAAACTGTCCACGAGCGCAGAAGACGGGAGGACCAATTAGAAAATTTTCAAAACAACTTGTTATCCGCCCACTGGCAACTTGCCCGCCGCCATGTTGCATTAGGGGCTCCTTATCTGAAAGGCCCAGAGAGTTCTAGCTGCCCACTGGCAATTTGCCCACCACCATGTTTGAAAGGCCCAGGGAGTTCTCAGGGAAACTCCCAACACCTATGAAAGAGAAGGAGAGCTCAAAGGAGATGACTCACTTTCAAACATCTTTCTCAGGAGCTACTAACTCTTCCCTTCCTGAGGGTGGAGACTTCAGACCCCAACCACCTTCTCAACACTCCTAGTGGGGACCTTGCTTTCATATGAATCTAGGTGGGGACAAGCCCTATTCACACCATATCAGATGGCTCAATTTCTTTGATGACATGGGGGAGAAAGTACAGATATTGGCTCTAGCTGACTTAAATAGCAAGGGAATTTGTGAAGGAAATATGACAGCTGAGAGTGTCAGCGCGAGAGCTGGGGAGCCAGGAAGTGGGTGGCTGGGCCCTAGGACCAGAGCCTCAGCCGTGCCATAGCAGGGCTCACATGGAGCTCATGTTACCTCCTTTCTCACTGGGTGTGTGCCTAGGACCCCACCTACAAGCCCTGGGAACATGGGTGCTGCCTCTTCCTCTGGGGTGTGTTCTCTTCTGACTCTGTCTCTCTGTGTCACTTAGAAGTCCTGGATATCTGATTGGCTCTTCCTTGGTGACATGCTAGGCTCTAGCTGCAAAAAGGAGTAAGGAAAATTTAAACAGGGTCAGGCCTTTATTGCTTTTCCAGAGAGGAGGAGGGCTCTGTCTTCTGAGTACTCAAGCTGTACGATCGTCCATGGTGAGAACTCAGACGTGGGGCAGCCAGAGAGGGATGTGAGGCAAGGACAAATGATGGGGGTGGGGAGAGGGCACCAAGCATCCCCACCCTGGGTCACGATGATGTGGAAACCTCACCTGGCATGTATCTGAGCTGACTGGTGCACTGAGGAAGGGACTTGGACTCCTGAGAACTGAGGCCCAGGTCAGGGGATGGGTAATGGAGTTCTGGGGAGGGGAGAGAGGCGAGGGGATAGAGATGGCTCCGCCCAGCCCTCCTTGTGAAGGCAGCTAGCCAAAAAGGTCAATCAAGGTAGAGTCCAGCTATTAGGGAGTCTGTGAGTCAGCTAGGGTTTCAGGGGAGGGGGGGGGGAGCTAGCAGTGAGGTCCTGTTGGAAAGCTGCCATGCCACCTGTCTGGTGACATGCCTGAGCTGGGTGACCTCCCTCCTCACTGATTCTCACTCTGATTATGTGGTGTGTCTAGTGGTGAGGAGATGGGTTGACCCTCCATCATATATTTCTATTATTTATATCTATCTATTTATTCTATCTATTATCTATTTTTCTTTCCTTTTTGAGAAGGATCTTGCTACATTGTCCAGGCTGATTTTGAACTTCCAGGTTTAGGGGATCCATCTACCTTAGCCTCCGGAGCACCTGGGACTATAGGCATGTGCCACCAGGCCTGACTCCTCCAAACAACACATAAGCAGTTCAACATCAATATAAAAATGAAAGCTAATCTTGTTCATACAACAGAAAAAACTAGAGCTGCTCTGTCTTGATCTTGGGTGGGCAGAAAGGAGGGGAGGTTGCCTCCCCTGCATCGCCTAAAACAATATCATGAACCTTAAGGACAGTGGTCCTTGACATGTGGTCCAGCAGTATCAGCATCACTTGGGAATGTGTTAAAATGCAAATTCTCAGGTCCTGGCCCAGAGGTGTGGAGCCAGGAGTTCAGGGTGGGCCCAGTACCATGTTTTAGCAATGTCACCTCCATTCTTACTGAAGCCTGAGAACCACCACCTGTAGGATCTGAGGGGATATGCTCTATCTCTAAGGACCTCAGTTTCCAATGTGTAAAATGGAGAGTTGGAATGACTTTTTAAATAAATTAAAATAATTCCAGGAGTGGGAAATCCTGAGTTTCTTATTCTGCTCTGTTTTTGATTAGCTGAGCGCCACTGGATATGTTGCTAATCCTCTTTGGGCATAGTTTCCTTATCCCTCAAAGAAGAGGTATTCAGATAACTTCTTGGCACATCAGTTGACTTGGTGGCCTCAGTGAACCCTGTGTGTGCCAGGTTGGGTTTGCAAGGTGGCTTGCTGCAACACCAGCTTTTATGGCACCAAATTGGAACACAGCTCCGTATCTGCAAATAGGACTGGCTGAATAAATTATGGTTACATCTATACGGCAAAATATTCTGCACCATCAAAAAGAATAAGGAGAATCCATATGTACAGATTTGGGCCAATCTCTCAGATGTATCAAGTGAAAAAAAAAACAAGGTAGAGAACAATATGTTCACTAGATGAGCATTTGCGTTAAACAAGATGTAGACCTAAATCTGTTTGTGTGTAAGAGATCTCTGGCTGTTGACACCTCCTCAAACGAGTTCCTTAGATTAGGGATGGACATGGGTGGGGGTGAACCTTACTTTTCTCTGTATCCCCTTTGACATGATTTGGGCTTTTATTTTTATTTTTTTCCCATTTTTTATTGGTGCATTATAGTTGTACATACTGATGGGATTTTTGTAACATGCTTGTACAGGCACAGAATACACAGTATAAAAATATAAGTTGGCCAATACTAATTTCCAGCGCTTCCCCCCTCCCTCTCTACTTTCCACCCCCTACTGATCTCCTTTTGATTTCCATCCATTTTCCTGTAAGGGACATGATTTTATTTTTCCTATGGCTGAATAAAACTTCATCGTATATATGTATATATACATATATACGATGAAGTTTAGGTATATATATGTATATATACATATATATGATGAATGAATAAAGAAAATGTAATTATATATATATATATATATATATATATATATATATATATATATATATATATATACACCTAGTCTGGTTTCATAATTTGGCTATTGTGAATTGTGTGCTATAAACATGGATTTGCATGTATAATTTGGGTTTTTAAAGGATACACGGTATTGCTCAAAAAACACCAACATCATGCCAGGCATGATGGTGCATGCCTGTAATCCCAGCAGTTCAGGAGGCTGAGCAGGAGAATCGTGAGTTCAAAGCCAGCCTCAGCAACTTAGCAAGGCTCTAAGCAACTTAGCAAGACCCTGTCTCTAAATAAAATACAATGAAGAGCTGGGGATGTGGCTGAGTGGCTAAGTGTCCTTGAGTTCCATCTCTGGTATTCCCCCCAATACCCCCCAATAAAAAAACAAAACAAAACAAAAACACCATAAAGAACCAAAATCCTGTGTGATGCTCTCATGTGTTGATCCTTGGAGTATTGTTGGCCAATAGGTATGTGGATGAGTCAGGTATGCAGGTGTCCTGAGATAGAAGAAAGGAATGGCATCTACTCTTGGCAGTTCCCCGTGACACCCTCATAGAAGGCTCAGCTTTCCTTGCCTCTTTCTGCACCTTGCAAAGGAAGGGGAGTCTTGGAGATATGGAGGGCATCGGCTCTTAGGCCAGGGATTTTGCTGGTACCCTGGAGGGCACAGCTGTGCTTGTCAGGCAGTGGGGCACGACGGCAGGTGGGCTGTAGCTGGGCACTGCCATGAGGTACCTGGGTGGAGGGGCTGTGCTGAGCGTCAACTTCATTGACAAGGCTCCCCACCATGGCCCCATCTCCCTTCGTGATCTGTTGCATGCCAGGGAGGGGGGAAACATTAGCCCCTTTCTGTACAGGAAGAGATGAGAGCTTGTTTCCTCCAAGACCTGCCCAAGATCTCATCTCTGCTAAGTGACTACACTCTGATTATAGAACTGGGTTTGCTTATTCCCTAGTCTGTGGGATGTGAGTGGTGGATTGAGTTCGTTGGTTGCTAATTACCTGGAAAGGGAAGGAGTGTTACCCTCTGATGGCCCAGAGAGCTTTTCTTGCCTTGCTCAGGCTATAAGAGCTCAGGGTCAAAGATATGGATTTGTAAGAGCTGATAATTCTCAGAAACTTCTTTGCAGCGAGAAGAAAGATGCTCTGGAATGCTGGGAGACCATCTCCCACAGCCTGGTCCCATTTCCCTCTTCTCATTACCAAGTGCCAATCAGGTCAGACAGAGGACTGAAATGAACATTTCCTGCCTCTTGAGAGCCCCTTATTCCTTTAGGCCTAGTTCAAATGCCCCACTCCCAATGCAGTTTCCCTGGTCAGGCCTAGCTGACTGATCTCTTTGTTCTTACACAGCTAGAACCCCAGGCAGAGAGAGAGAGAGAGAGAGAGAGAGAGAGAGAGAGAGAGAGACTAATTCCCTCCTGGAGGAAAGGGCCAGGATTAGCATTCTTTGACCTCACACCTCCCATAGCAAATTACAGGTGCATAGCAACGAAATGTTTTGTGAAGGCTGAAAGGTCTTCTGTCCTCATTTCTTACTGTAGATGGAAATACTTTGTGATGAGGCATCTCCTATAGACCTCCTCCTAGAGAGCCTGGGGCAGTGTGTTGCTGGAGTCAGGGCTCAGAGTTGGGGCTGGTTAAAAGAGACTATCCTGGAGGTGGTGGGAGCCAGGGGAGCGGCTGGAGTGCCTTGTTTTGTGAAGTGGGCTCTCCGGCAGTGGTAATGTGGGAAGACTGGACTGAAGGTAGAGCCTGGATGGGGACAACCAGAGGACTTGGCAGGCTTAGGGATGCTTGCTGAGTCTGGATGAGGCATCCGGAAACCTGGTGCAGGGGAGAGCAGAGATGTAATTAACAGTTGGAAGAGAGGAGGAGGAGGAGGAGGAGCAGGAGGGGGAGGAGACAGAAAGAAAAGTCAGGGTACACTTATGTTTCCTGGTGGCCTCTGATGGGCTGGGTTGTAAGGATCTCAGGCGAAAGGAGGGGTCAGAAGAACCCTCAAAAACTGAGGGACACAGCCTTTTAAAAAGGTGATGTGGGAACAACAGCCCACTTCACAGGCTACAGGGGAGGCTGACCTGGAGAGCTGGGAGAGGAGGTTCTGGTAGCAGTGAGGAGCTCCCTGGCTTCTCTTTTCTTCTTCATCTTATTCATTTTTTTAAAATATATTTTTTAGTTGGAATGGACACAATACCTTTATTTATTTATTTATGTGGTGCTAAGGATTGAATCCAGTGCTCTGCCACTGAGCCACAACCCCAGCCCCTTGGGGTGATGGTTTTTTTGGGGCATGATGGTGGCGCAGCTGGACTGCAGAGGGAGACGGGCATCGTGGGCATTGTAGGCTGTGCAGTGGGCAGGCCCAGGCCTGCTGCTTCTTTGATTCTGCAGCTTGCATGACACAAATAGCCGGAAATGCAAACATTATGGCATCCAAGCGCGGCACCCCTTGGCATTGCTAATTAGCCCTGCGATCATTCCTTGCAAGGGAGCAGCCCCGTCTCACCTGTGTGACTGCCAGATGACCTGCGCAGGGAGGCAGCTTGGTTAGTGGCTGTCCGTGGATACCTTTCTTCCAGTTTTTCTTCAGAAGAGCCCCAAATAATCACCCTGCCCCGCCCGCCCCTGTTCCACCTTTCCAATGTGAGGATGCTCAGGTCTTATTAGTTAAGAGAGGGACTAATTTGTGTAATGGAAAAGTCATGGAGAGAGAATGTGGAGTAAATGTTAATCGTTTTTTTTTAACTTCGCATTATGTGATCCGTTAACATTAATATTTAATTTAATGCAGTCAAAAGATTAATGCTTGTGTTTATTTCTAAAAAAAGGCAAGGAGGCTTCAGGCTGCTTTTTCAGCTTGGTTGAGCTTTGGGGAAAAAAAACCCACAGAAAAACAACAATGCACCCAGCTCCGAAGAAATGTATTCATGCCGTAATAATACAAATACCCTCTCCCCTACCCGCTCTCCCTCCTCGACTCCTAAAAATAAGCCACAGGGTTCTAATGGGGACACTGATTAAATATTCGGCTCTGTAATTTATGCCCAAGTGAATCCCAACAGGAACCAGAGGCCCTGGAAATCTGTTGTGAAATAATTATCCTGAATGACATTGCAGGGATGGTCTGCGAGGGTGCCGTCAATAATGCATTAGCCCAAATCTGTTTGAAATACGGCAAGGAAATTACACCATCTTCATGGGAACCTGAAAGAATTATCAGTAAACAAATTTAATCAACTTGATGTTATGCATACCACTCAACCTCTTATTATCTGATCATCTGGGTTTAGAACACGCAGGGGAATTGAATGACGTGGGATGCGAGGCTGTGGCTGTGGCTGTGTGTGTGTGTGTGTGTGTGTGAGAGAGAGAGAGAGAGAGAGAGAGAGAGAGAGAGAGCACACTCAGCTTTGGCTCCCGCTTGATGGAATCAACTTAAGGTCTCTGCATTTCTCCTCTTAGCAGCATTTCATTTGCATTTTTCTCTTGGCTTGATTGTTGACTGCCAGCTCTTGCTAAAGCCTGTCCCTGAACTCTCACTTCCCCCAGGGTCAGAACCCTCCCTTAGAAAAGTAGCGGATTGCCCATTCTTCCTCCAGATGCCTCTTCCTCCTCTTCTGCCTTCCAAAGAAGGGGTGATGTGAGCCTTGCCCAGTAGCAGCCAAGAGGTGGGGTGGATAGGAAGCAAGTGCTGGTACCCAGGGACATGCCTCCCGATGGAGAAGAAATGTTCTAAGTGAGACAAGGTGATCTCATTTGAGTCCCTTTCCATCGCTGGGTCTTAATTTTGCCACCTGAACAATGGGGCTTAGGCTGGGTGGTTTTGTGACATTTTGGTAGGTTGGCAGCAGGGACGCCAGAGGGAAGGGATCTCTCAGGACTGCAAGGGAAATAGGAGGCAGACTCAAGGTGAACCCTTCTTACTCCCTTCTCCCAGAGCCTCTGCCTTGGGGTAGGACCTTGCTGTCCTTTGCTCTGAAAGTCACAAGAAGCATTTCTTTCTTTCTTTTTAAAAATATTTTCTTTTCTTGTATTTATTTATATTGTAATTGTAGATGGACAGTATGTCTTTATTTATATGGTGCTAAGGACTGAACACTGTGCCTCACATGTGCTAAGCAAGTGAACTGTCACTGAGCTACAGCCCCAGCCCTAAAATATATATTTTTTGGGGGTACTGGGGCACTCAACCATTGAGCCACATCCCCAGCCCTAGTTTTTGTATTTTATTTAGAGACAGGGTCTCAGTGAGTTGCTTAGCACCTCATTGTTGCTGAGGCTGGCTTTGAACTGGTGATCCTCCTGCCTCAGCCTCCCAAGCCACTGGGATTACAGGCATGTGCCACCATGCCCGGCTCACAGGAAGCGTTTCTGAGTTAGTTTCAGACTGAGCCCTTGAGTTGGTATCAGGCGACTTGGGTTGTTCTTCCTGGGCCTCCAAATCCTTTTTATTTCCCAGCCTCAGTTTCCCTATTAGTGTGACAAAGGGGTTGGAGGACGTGGCCTTTCATAGGCCTCTTAGCCTTACTTTCACAATTCTGTGTTGTCATCTGTTAGTTAAATTGGCTGTAACTTTGTGCTTTGAGGAACAGTCTAGGGTCTGTTTCTGGATTGTAACCCTCCCTCCTACTTCCTGGTGAAACGGAAGCATATATCTGTTTAGCAGTTGCTTTGGTCATTCCCCAGGACTGGGCCCTGGGAGGAAGGACATGTTTATTGAGTTCTTCTTTGTTTCTGTCCCTGGCCTGGTGTTGGCCAATCTGATGGAACTTGGAAAGTTCTACTTGGGGACTAAGTGAACACCAACTCATTTAACAAATTCTTTTGGGCACCTCTGTGTGTCTGTTCTTATCTTGGGCATTAGGTGGGGTCATAGTAACATTATTGAATAGGGACTACGTACTGTGCACTGAGTTAAGCACTCCATGTGTTTAAAAGCTTAGTGAAGGAAGCTTTCGTGTTCCCTGGGAATGGACCACTAGGAGTTAAAGGTAGAGAATGAAGAGTGATTAATTGTGTTATAAAGAACATCAAAAATGAGGGTACTAACACCCCTCCAAAAGCTACTGAATGGGCTCTTCCACCTCCAGCCATCATGGCAGGCTGGACCTTGGCCACATACAGTCCCAGACTAACAAATGAAAGTCTAGATCTGGTGCTGCCCAATATGGTAGCCACTAGTCCAAGATGGCCATCAACCATTTGACATGTGGCTACCCCAGATTGAGATGTACTCAATATAAATCACATGCTGGATTGCAAAGATTTAGTACAACAAAAGAATGTAAAGTGTCTCTTTTATAATATTTTATGTTGATTGTGTTAAAATAAAATTTGTTTATCGAATTAAATAAAATACAGCACTAACATTAATTTTACTTGTTTCTTGTGACTACTAGAAAATTTACAATTGCATATATGTGTCTTGCATTGTATTTCTATTGGACAGTGCTAGTTTAGATAGATGTTCCAGGAATTTGCCTCTGGGGAGTTGGGGGTCCGGGGAGGGTGATGGTGTGGCTTTCTTCTCCCATTTCTCAGGAGGAAGGCTAGAGGATAATTTGTTTCTTCCATATAGAGGATTCTAAAAGAATTAGTCAGAAAGATGGGGGAAGAGATCTTGGATGAAGGAAGATTGGCATCTTTTTTTTTTTTAGATTGGCATCTTATTCCTTATTTAATTTCTCAGATCTGCTTTTGGTACTTATTTGAACAGCGCTAAAAAATAATTGGAGAGTTGGTAAGTAGAATAATGGTCCCTCAGAGATGTCTACCTGCTTGTTCTGGCATATGTTACCTTTTATGGCAAAAGAGATTTTGCAGATCTGATTAATTTAAGGACCTTGAGATAGGGAGATGATCCTGGACTTTCTAGGTGGGCCTAATCTAATCACAAGTCCTTTAAATCTGAGAACTTCCTTGGCTGCCATCAGAGATATGATGACTGGGGATGAAGAAGAGGCAGGAGGAATTAGAAATGTTACAGGGACTCGACTTGTCATCATGGGCTTTGAAGTTGGAGGGAGGGGGCCATGAGCCAAGGAATGCAGGTGGTCTCTAGAGGCTGAGAACAGCAAAGAAATGGATGGTTTGATGCAGCCTCCACGAGGAACATGGTCTTTCCAACACCTTCAGATCTTGCTGGACTTCTGATCTATAGAACTGCAAGGTAATCCATATGTATTGTTTTAAGTCACTGTGTGTGGGGTAATTTGTCAAAGAAGCAATAGGAAACTAGTATATATAGAGAGTCATTGGATTGGAGAGAGGGCATGCAGTCTGGCACGGCAGAGCTGCCAGGGTTGCTCAGGAGTTGAGAAGACATTCTGGAAAGCAGCCAGACTTCAGCCATTCTGCCAAGACCCATCCAGGCAGCTGGCTGAAAGAGAAGGGAGCTTAACAGCAAGAGGCTTTGGGACGGACCACCACTGGTGAGAGTAAAGGGGGATCAGAGGAAGGTCGGTTGGGCAGCTCCTGGGGATGTGTAGCAAAGAGCCCCCTTCTTGTGGGGGTCTCCTGAAGAACTCCATGTGTGCTCCTAGATGAGTTTGAGAGCTACCACCTAGAGTGGTGAGGAGAAGGCCATGTAAGAGCCATTGGCCACCAGCAGCAATCAGAAAAGCTAGGTCATGTGAAGTAACAGTCCCCAAATCATAGTGCCTATGACAATGAAGATAGAGTCATTGTTCATTTTCCATGTCTGTCTCTATTTGTCTTGGTGAAATCCATGCTCAGGTGGTGTCTACTAAACCAATATGGCTCTGCTTATCCTTCAAGGGGACAGAAAGTATAATCCCACCACATGCCTGAAAGAGGCTAGAACTGGGGATATTGATTGACCAGCACTAATGCCTATTAATTAATTAAAATTCCACTTTCTGTCCTTCTTATTCTTGTTTCCAGGCCCAAAAGTACTCGAGGAGAAAGGGCCCCAGAAAAGGAAGAAAAGGAGGGCAAAAAAGAAGGCCATATCCCATCTCTCATGGTGTTATGGTTGAGATATGAGGTGTCCCTCCAAAATTCCTGTGTTAATGCTGGAGGTGCTGATTAGATTATGAGAGCAATAACATCACTGGATTAATCCATTTGGTGGGTTAAGAGTTTGAGTGGATTATTGGTGGTAACTGCAGGCAGCTGCACTGGCTGGAGGAAGCGTCACTGGGGGAGTGCCTTGGGGATTATATATTTTTTCCCTGGCTCCTTGTACTTGCTCTTTCCTTTATGGCTGTCATAAGCTGAGTAGTTTTCCTGTGCCGTGCCCTTCCCCCATGATGTTCTGTCTCACCTGGGGTCCAGAGCAATGGAACTGGCTGACCACGAACTGAACCTCCAAAACTGTGAGCCCAAAATAAACTTACTCCTCCAAGTCATTTTTGTCAGATATTTTAGTCACAGTGACAAAAAGCTGACTAACACAGTGACGTGGCAAGAGTCTGTGTGTTTTTTGAGTGGTGTTGAGGATTCAACCCGGGACCTTGCACATGGTAGGCAGCACATGCGCTACATCTCTACCCATTTTCATTTTGAGATAGGGTCTTGCTGAATTTCCCAGGCTAGTCTCTAACTTATGATCTTCCTGCCTCGGCCTCCCAAGTCGCTGGGATTATAGGTATGGGTTACCGTGCTTGGCTCTCAAAGTAAGATTCTTGGTCAATGCCTAGGTAGCAAGGCAGGAAGGGAGGATGTGAGTACTAAATTAGATATGTAATTATGATTTTAGGCCAGACTGGACTTTCAATTTAAATGTTGAAAATGAAAGGAGGCTGAGGGCTCTTCCTGTGATTTGGTTACAAAGTAGTAAGTGGAGATTGATCAGGACAGGGATGAAAGCAGTACTTAGAAGGACACAAAGCTGTTTTTTAAAGTGTGTGGTCCACCAGTTTTGGACTCCATCAAACCAACTACCCATGCACTTAATCCTCAAAATGATCCTTTGAAGTCATCACTGTTATTTCCTTCATAGTACACATGACAAAGCTGAGGCTCAGATGTTAAGCAATGTGTTCAATGGCAGACAGATCCAGCAGCTAGCTAGGACTCGGACCTAGATTTGTCTGACTCCATGTAGGCACTTTTAAAAGCCATCCTTGCTTTACTGTGCCATACCCTGAGATAAGTGACCTTCTTGGAGTAGACAAGGAGAGACATGTCTACAGTGGGTAACGGTAATATTAGAAAACTCCTCAGGATATAAGAAAGGGAACCTATGTTTCTGGGGCACCTACTAACAGCTGGGCTCTCTTAGAGACTTGATATGCATTATCCCACTGAACTCCAAGGGCAACTCTATGAAGCAAGCAATTATGTGCCAGTTTTGTAGATAAACCAAATGTGGAGGCATCAGGAGATCATGCAATGTACCCAATATAAAGCAACTAGTAAACAAGAGTTTAACCTTCATTTGAGAGTTTTCAAAACTCCCCCCAGCAACCATTTCTCAGTGAAAGAGTATTGGAGGAAGGAGAGACCCTTGTGTGGAATCATTTTGGAGGGTGAGGATATAGAAGCCAGGAGGTGACAGGTACCAGATGCCAAGGTGAGAGTGCACACAGGGGTCTGGGGACAAAGATAGGCAGGTCTGATTGGCGTTGAGCATGTGTAGGAGTGGGGGTGGGTGGGTGAGACGAAAGGCGGGTTGCAGCCAGATGGGAATTCGTTTGGAGTGCCAGGCTGAGGAGTTTGGCTTTGTTCCTTCAGGGGCTGTAGACCGTTTGGAGTGAGGTCTGGCAAGCTGAAGGAGGAGCAGTAGGAAGCCTGGGAGTCTGGGGCGACTGGGGACACCTCTGGGCACTGGCTGGGGGTTTTTTCCCTGAGAGTTATTATCCCTTAGCAGGTGGGAAACAGGAAAGGCCTAGTTTAGGCAGAAATATCCCTTGAAAGAAATGTGTGATCAGGCTTGAGGGAGACAGTGGGCAAAGGATTCAGGGTCTGTAGGGATCACACCATTGCCCGGAGGTAGGGAGGTGCACAGGGCAGGAGGGACAATGCGTCTTTGGTACCTGGTGGACCTTATTCAGAGCTCAGATTACTCTTTCACCATCTATGTGACTCTGGACACATAATTTTGCTTTTCTGACACGCACAACACCAAAACCAGATCACCTGAAAAACCTATGAGATGGAGCCATAAAACCTGCAAATTTCCTCACATTGTGCTTAACATGTTCCAGCCAGTAGCCCCTTTGGTCTATCTGACTTCCATTCCATAGGAGGACAGGAAAGCTTGACATGCCGACTGATGGTGTCCCTCAGTCTGTTCAGTCCCCTTTCAGGCATCATGTTCCTATGCTTCATTTCTACCTTCCCATGAGGACTGGTTTAAATAGTCCCTTTGGGATTCTCCCGTGACTCTTTAAGTCCAGTCTTTGGGAGTTGCCCTCCTTCCTCTATACCTCTCCCAAGGTGGCACCTGGGTATCTGAGGAGTGAACTTCATTCTCAAAGCAGCAGGGAGAGGGCACCTCAGATACGCAGGGCATCCTCCATATGAGGGGCTAGTCTGGTCTGATGCCTTACCATCTTCCGCTGAGGCTTCTTCTAGCCTTCTGGGAGATGAGCTGCTGTGGAGTCTGTGGTGTTGGCCATTTGTCCTCAGGTCACAAGTTCCTGTTTCTTGCTCTGAGGCTTCTGCATCTCACTCCCTTTGAGTGGCCCCTCTGTGTTCCCTTCTTGAGGAGAGTTGGGGGCTCAGTTACTATTTCACGCAGTCTCTGCTATGCCCTTAACCTCTGCCATGTTGAAATGCTTAGGTGAGTGGCTTTTCCTAGAGGTTTGGGATTCATGGGAAGTGGACCTTCAGTTCTTTGCTTGGCCTTGGTTTCCCCTGCAACCTGTCTAATGTCTCTCTCTCTCTCTCTTTTTCTTTCTTTCAGTACAGGGGGTTGAACCCAGGGGCACTTAACCACTGAGCTACACCCCTAGACCTTTAAATATTTTATTTAGAGAAAGGGTCTTGCTAAGTTTCTTAAGGCCTCATTAAGTTGCTGTGGCTGCCTTTGAACTTGCTATCTTCCTGTCTCAGCCTCCCAAGTTGCTGGGATTACAGGAGTGTGCCACTATACCTGGCTGATGTATCTCTTTGAGGTGAGATGGCAGCTGAGAGGAAAAGTAGAACATATTAGCCATACTATAGCTTTTTAGCCCTCCCTTCCTCCCTCCCTCCATCTTTTCTTTCATAAACCCCTTTGACTATGAAGAGAAGAACGCCCTGGCTTTACTTTGGAGAAAACCCTACCCCAGACCATGTTTAGTGGTGCTGATTCCCTGTATAAGTTTCAGTGGCAGACAACTAAGTTAGGCCTGGCCAATCATTGGTTCAGCGATCAACACATGACCCATATCTTGCAGTGATACACTTAAGTACAGTTAAGTGAACTTAACGTAGCTTCATGACATAGAAGTGCTCTCATTTTGAATTGCAATGTAACTGACATAAAGTGAAAATGTATAGATCTTCAGTGTTCAGGTGGAAGGGTTTTGACAAATGTTTACAGAGTTGTGTAGCTAACACCCAAGTCAAGATATAGATCATTTCCACCATCCATCAGTCCAAGAGGGCTTTTTTTTCCAGTCAATTCCAAAAAGCTCCTTCTTGCCTCTGTCCAGTCAATGTTACTGTTTCCCTAACACAAACACCAGAGGCACTTATATGCTGGCATTTATCTCTGCAGATTATTTTCCTGTTGTAGAACTTTTCATTCTTGACATTTCATTCTGTTCCATTATCTATTTGTCTGTTGTTAACCTAGTATCATATTGGCTTTAGTACTGTAATTTTATTTATTTATTAAAATTTTTTTAATTAAAAAAAATTTTTTTTAGTTGTAGATGGATACAATACCTTTATTATTTTTTATTTATTTTTATGTGGTGCTGAGGATAGAACCCAGTGCCTCACACATGCTAGGCAAGTTCTCTACCACTGAGCCGCAACCCCAGCCCAGTACTATAATTCTATAACAATAGTTTTATTTTAGTTTTTTTTCAATGATAGTACTAAGTATTTAGTACTATCAGTAATCCCCATTACTGATAGTACATTCTGAATCTAGGCTTTATACATATCCTAATTTTTTTTTTTAACAAAGATCATTTTTGCTATTTAGGTCCTTTGGATTTTCATGTACATTTTAGAATTACCCTTTGATTCTCTAAAAAGCACGCTAAAATTTTGATTGGAATATCACTGAATACATAGATCAATTGGGTAAAATTGATCTATTGAATCCTCCAGTCCATGAATATGGTATATATCTTCATTTATTTAGTTTTTTTAATTTCTTTCATCAGTGATTCATTGTTTTCAAAGGAGAGGTATTTCATTATGTTTATTCCCAAGTATTTTATATTTTTTGATGTTATTATAAAACTTTTAGAGAAATTTAGTTTTCCAGTTGTTTTATAGCTAGTGTGGAAGTTCTCTTGATGGACTTGCTAAACTGTTGTGAGGAAAACAAGCAAGGGCCACCATGGGGAGACTGTCTGCCTAGAATGAATTCAAAAAGGAAGTAGAGCTGAGAGAGAGAGAGAGAGAGAGAGAGAGAGAGAGAGAGAGAGAGAGAGAAAGATGTGTGTTTGTGAGGACTGAGACTTGAAGAAAGCATTTGAGCTCTTTTATTGAATTTTGAGTGAAGCCAGGTCTACGCTGAGCTGAAGATAGTAAGTTTACTTTATCTGCTGAAGTTTGTTTTGAACTGGATTTCTGTGGCTTGTAGCTGAGAGTCACAACTAAGCCCACGTCTGACTTGGCCCAGCTCTGAATAGAGCTAGTATGTGAGTTCTATGCCAGTGAAGAAGAGAAAATAGGTCACTAATTCCTATTCTGTTTTTCCATGAATGAGTGCTGTGGGTCTGCTGATTCCTAAATAAGGTTATTGCTATGGACTGACAGTTTTTGTCTTCTCAAAATTCATATTTGGAGCCTTAACCCTCAAATGATGGTATTTGGAGATAGGGTCTTAGTGTCGTATGAGGTCAAGAGGATGGGACTCTCATGATGGGATTGGTGTTCTTATAAAAAGAGATACCACCTCTCTTCATGGCCAAGCACTAAGGAAAGGCCAGGTGAATATATAATAAGAAGGTGGGTGTCTGCAAGCCAGGAAGAGAGTCCTACGTCCTCAGGCTTCCAACTTCCAGAACTGAGAGAAGAGAAATTCTGTTATGTCACCCCATCTGTATTATGTTATTATGCAAAATCATATAATACATCTTTTTTTTTAAAGAGAGAGAGAGAAAGAATTTTTTTATATTTATTTTTTAGTTTTCGGTGGACACAACATCTTTATTTTATTTTTATGTGGTGCTGAGGATCGAACCCAACACCTCATGCATGCCAGGCAAGCGCGCTACCGCTTGAGCCACATCCCCAGCCCCAACTTCCTTCCTTTTCTTAAGAGAAGCACAATCTGAACCCAAACTGAAGAGAAAACCTCTCTATTATTAGATGGACAATGGTTTGGTCCTCTAATATACAACAGCTCTCTGCAAATTTTTGAGGAACTTAAGAACCATTGTCACTTCTCTTGGGGGTCTATGACATCACCAAACGTAGACTTGCTCTATAACTTAGGGTAGATCACTGACTCTTGTTAAATTCTTTTAGTTTAGACTTTCCCTTTGATGTGGAAGGATTAGGGGTAGGAGTGGGGAATATGTGTATGGAAAACCTATGCCATTTCCTCACTACTGTTTAGCCATCCATCCGTTCAACCTTTCATCTTATTAGCACTGAGATTTCACATGATTCCCATTGCATTCCTTTGAGACGGACAATATTATTACCCCATTTTACAGACGAGGAAGCAGAAGCTTGGACAGTTAAGCCATTTATAAGTCCAAACATGAGAAAATGACAACACTGATATCTGAACCCCAAGGCTCATGCTCTATTTTGAGATGATCTTGACTTTTTTTGTGTAAGGTCCCTGCTCATCAGTGCAGAGGAGAGGTGAGAGAATTAGTAGGGACCAAGAGTGAATCTTGTCTTCGAACCCAAGCAGTCTATTAGAGGAGATGAGACAATGAGTGAATGACTGTAACACAAAGTAGAAGAAGCAGGAGTATCTTTTTTTTTTTGTCTCCCATGTATGTGTGTGTGTGTATATATATATATATATATAAAATTTATTTTTTATTCTAATTTGTTATATATAACAGAAGAATGCATTACAATTTATATTTCACATATACAGCACAATTTTTCATATCTCTGTATATAAAGCATATTCACACCATTTGTGTCTTTATACATGTACTTAGGGTAATGATGTCCATCTCATTTTTTACCCCCATGCCTCCTCCCTTCCCCTCCCTCCCCTCTTCCCATGTTCCCCCTCCCAACCCCACTATGAATCAGCCTCTTATATCAGAGAAAACATTTGGCATTTGTTTTTTTGGGATTGGCTAACTTCACTTAGTACTATATTCTCCAACTCCATCCATTTTCCTGCAAGTGCCATGATTTTATTCTCTTCTATTGCTGAATAATATTCCATTGTGTATATATACCACATTTTCTTCATCCATCCATCTACTGAAGGGCATCTAGCTTGGTTCCACAGTTTAGCTATTGTGACTTGTGCTGCTATGAACATTGATGTGGCTGTGTCCCTGCAGTATGCTCTTTTTAAGTCTTTTGGGAATAGACTGAGGAGTGGGATAGCTGGGTTAAATGGTGGTTCCATTTCCAGTTTTCCAAGGATTTTCCATACTGCTTTCCAGATTGGCTGCACCAATTTGCAGTCCCACCAGCAATGTGTAAGTGTGCCTTTTTCTCCACATCCTCGCCAACACTTATTGTTGTTTATATTCTTAATAGTTGTCATTCTGACTGGAGTGAGATGAAATCTTAGAGTAGTTTTGATTTGCATTTCTCTAATTGCTAGAGATGTTGAACATTTTTTCATATATTTGTTGATTGATTGTATATCATCTTCTGAGAGGTGTCTGTTCAGTTCCTTGGCCCATTTATTGATTGGACTATTTTTTTTTTTTTTTTGGTGTTTAGCTTTTTGAATTCTTTATATACCCTAGAGATTAGTACTCTATCTGATGTGGGCATGGTAAAAATTTGCTCCCAAGCTGTGGGCTCTCTATTCACCTCACTGGTTTTTCTTTTTGCTGAGAAGAAGCTTTTTAGTTTGAATCCATACCATTTATTGATTCTTGATTTTAATTCTTGCACTATAGGAGTCTTATTAAGGAAGTTGGAGCCTAATCTGATAAGATGGATATATGGGCCTACTTTTTCTTTTAATAGGCACAGTGTCTCTGGTTTAATTCCTAGGTCCTTGATCCACTTTGAGTTGAGTTTTGTGCATGCTGAGAGATAGGGGTTTAATTCCATTTTGTTGCATACGGATTTCCAGTTTTCCCAGCACCATTTGTTGAAGAGGCTATAAACTTCTAGAACTAGTAAATGAATTCAGCAAAGTAACAAGATACTAAATTAACACCCATAAATCAAAGGCATTTCTGTATTTTAGTGACAAATCCTCTGTCAGAGAAACAAGGAAAACTATCCCATTTACAATACACCCCTCTCCTCCCCACAAAGAAAGCAGGAATATCTTAATATAATGGTATTAGACTTTGGATTCAGGAACAAGAAAATCAGAATTCCATGGGAGTCTTGATAATTCTCAGAGTCATAGTTTACTCCTAAGATTCCCATTTTCTTCATTGTCTACTCATTATTCTGTAGACTTAATTTTTTTTAAGAAGTAAAAAATATTAAGTTAGTGGAGTAGAATTGTACTATAGTGGATATTAAAACATGGGAGAATACCAATGAACACCACTGGGGCAGTGTTTGAATCATATGACCTTGAGATTTCCTGGCAAGGTTAACAGCCCTTTTCAGAATCACATGTCAAAATTGCCAATTTAAGGACTTCTTTTGATTTCCAAAACTTGTTATTTTCAGGAACACCACTCATAGAATTTGTGCAAAGTATACTATGCATATGAACCTATCAATATTTATTTATTTGCAAGAATAACTCACTGTTCACAGCCAAAAGGGCAACAAACACACAAATAACACGACAAAACCACAAGACACACTGATGTCAGCCTGACCTTCAACTCTAGACGTCAGCACTTCCTGCTCTTGGTTTTGACTTTACATAAATGGATTCCCTGAGCCAGTAAAGTCTTTCTATTGATAAGCTTGAATTCCCACATGAAAATTAAGATGCTCTGTCTAGGAGCACATTGGAAGTCTTTGGACTAGAGTCCTGGGGATTTCTTAAACATCTGTTGAATTGAATAGGTGTATGTAAATTATAAGGAGATGGATTTTAGCTCAGCCTATGCAAAAACAAGGCCAATTTTTTCATTGACTTTTTTTGTTATGTATCTGTCTTTGTATCTATGTAGGTATATATCTATGTGTCTATATGTATCAGTATATTTTTCATTCCTATAATGAAGTACCTGAGTCAGGATAAGCTTATCAGGATAAGTTTATTAACAAAAGAGGTTTATTTAGCTTACATTTCTAGAGGTTCAATGTACAAGATGGGGTAACTCCACTGATTCAGCCTCAGGTGAGGGTCTAATGGCAGAACAGTGGGAATGCTAACGGGAGTAAGAGATCACACCTCAGAATAAACAGCCAGTGAGTGACTCGGCTCAGGGTCACTTTTATTACAATTTGCATTCTCTTTCTGAGAGCATACTCCCAATGACCTAAGGACCTCCCACTAGGCCCCTACTTAAAGTTTCCACCAACTCTCAGTCCCATCACAGTACGGACTAAGGTCCCAGCATATGAACCTTTGAGAGACATACTCAAATCATATCCAAATTATAGAACTGTGCGTCTATTTACCTAGGCACACATGCATGTATGTATCTAACTCTCTCATCATCTAGCTTCTATTTGCTGATGCCATGAATTTATAACTGATCATGGTTTCCTCTTTCTTTTGCCCACAAGGAAACTGAATTTGTAGCTCTGTAGAATAGGATTGGTGCCTTTCTGAATGCTGATCATACTCCTCACTTTATTTTTTTTCCTGTGTCAGATATATTCATTCAGGTTGCCTCACATTAAAATTTTTTTTTAATTGTAGATGGACACAATACCTTTATTTTCTATTTATGTTTCTGTATGTGGTACTGAGGATGGAACCCAGGGCCTCCCACAAGCCAGGCAAGCACTCACCACTGAGCTACAGCCCCAGCCCCAAGGTTGCTTCACATTTGGATAAAATTGGGCACAGGCTGAAAAATCCTAACAGTCTGATGTACAAAACAGTACTATGTGCTGCCATGTGAAGTCATGAGCTCCCGGTCACCAGAGGTGTGTAAGAGGAGGTTGGAGGACCATCTGTCTTTAAGAGCTCTGAGATGTTCTGATTCTGTGTGTTGGAAATAGGTCATTCCTCTCATTGTGCCCACAGCCGGCTCCCAACAAGCTGCACCCTTGTGCTCACAATAAAACCCTCGTCCTCTCCTAGGCCTGAGGTCCATTGGCTGCTCAGACTAATGAGACTCTGGGGCCTGGGGATGCAGGCTGCCTGGTACTAGGGAAACAGTGCAGATGACATTAATAACATGTGACTAGCAGTGGATTGATTGGGTAAGCAGATGTTAAGGTTTTGGCTGGTAATGATTCATTACTATTTGGGAAAAACCTGATAGGGATGCTCTCACTCTGAGAATTAATTAGTTTATGCTTCATCAGTCGTATTGAGCAGAGTGTAAATGGCTCTTCTGAGTACAGGGCTCTCCAGTTAGAGGAATTAGTATTCTTCCCACCTAGCAAGACATGAGAGCAGGGAGCTTCCTTCCACGGAAGAGCGGGCAGTGGGGAGAGGAGGAAAGAGGAGACAGAGGAGCAGGCCCTTGCTTTCCCAGCGTCCCCCCTTTTCCTCTTCTGCTTAACATCTGGGGATGCCTCGTTGCTTTTTCCAATCCATGCTAGAGTGGAGCTCTTCTGCAGCTCAATTGTGGAGGGAGACCATGTGACCGTGGCTGGGCCAATCGGTGCACTGAATTGCTTGGGCCAGAGATTGGTTTAGGAATGTGTATGGGTGGCCCAATCGGACATCATGAGGTTCAGTGAGACATTTGCTTGGAATTTGGGCAAAGCCATTTTTTTTGACTTTTCTTGGAGAGAATGTGAGTGGAAGCTTCAGCAGCCATTTTGGTGTTGTTTGTTTTGAGGTGAGGGTGTGGGTCTCCCTATGTTGACCAGGCAGGCCTCAAACTTCTGGATTTAAGGTTGCCTCAGCTTCCTGAGTAGCTAGGAATACAGATGTGGGCAACTACCCCTGGCTGCTTTTTGTCATTCCAGTCCCTAAGCCATCGAGGGAGTCACTCCCAGTCTTTGAACCTCCCCCACTGGTACCCCTGGAACATAGACAACTGTCCCCACTGAGACCTGTTCAAATTGTAGATTTGCAAGTAAAATAAGACTACAGTTTAAAGGCACCAAGTTTGTGGTGACTTGTTACACAGCAACAGGTAACTGGAACAGGTCAACTTCCCCAGTTTGGAGTCTAGACTAATCTTTCTTCGTTGCTCATCATCTTAATCCTCACAAGATGGGCTGGGTGGTGCAGGTCTGTTATCTCAGCTACCCACAAGGCTAAGACATGATGGTTTGAACCCAGAAGTCCAAGGTCAGCCTGGGCAAAGTGGTGAGACTCTTTCTCTCAAACAAATAAAAAGTCCTCCTAAGATTGCAGGAAAAAAACCAGCACCTTCTTGTGGTATTCAAGAACTTTCTGGATCTACCTCTGATATCTCCCTGCCCTTCCTCCCAGGAATCCTGTCTGGCCTGCGGCTCCTCAAGCAGCAGGTGCTCTCCAGGCCTCTGTGTGGCACCTGCTCTTCCCTTCATCTGGACTGCCTGCCCTTTGACTGTCAGGTGACCCTCCATGGTGAAGCCACAGTTTTCTTCTTTCTGTTTCTTGAACTCCTCGTAGTCAAATGTTAGATCTCTTAGATGAATCACTGTAGTCTCCCTTTCGACTATTTTTTTGTACATTTTCTTTGTTTCATTTTGTGGAGGATTTTCTTGATTCTATCTTCTAATTCTTACGGAAAACTTTTTAATTTTTTTCCTCCACATTTTTTATTGGTGCACTACAGTTGTACCTATTGATGGGATCTGTTGTTGCACATTAGTACATGCACACAATGTAACAATATAATTTGGCCAATGTCATTCCACAGCTCTTCCCCCTCCCTCCCCTCTTCTACCCACAAGGTCTCTTTCCTATTTTTTACTGATCTCCCTTAGCTTTTGTTCCTCTCACCACCATCTTTCTTTTCCTTTTTCCTCCCTAGCTTCTGCATATGAGAGAAAACATTCTATCCTTGACCTTCTGAATCGGACTTATTTCGCTTAATATAATGATCCCAAGTTCCATCCATTTTTCTTTGCAAGGGACATAATTTCATTTTTCTTTATGGTTGAATAAAATTCCATTGTGTATATACCACATTTTCTTTAGCCATTTGTCTGTTGGTGGACTATGGAGGCTGGCTCTCTAGTTTGGCCATTGTTTAGAAAACTTTATTTGGATCATCTTGTTTTACATTCCCAGAGACTTATTTTTTGGTTCTGCTTTTTGTCAAACATCAAACTTGCTTCACGTCTTATGTTTCTTATTTCATGAGTGAAATATCTTATTGAATCTCTCTGCTTTTCTGTTTGTTGAACAATCATAGATTCAACAAAGATTCTTTGCTTGACCAAACTTTTAGTCAGGTTCCTGGAGTTTGTCCTCAACCCGTCTTGTATTTCCTTGTCAAATCTAGTTGTAGCCAAGAACCCTGCTAAATCAGTTTAGCAAGAATCCCTTGCTCTTCAGTCAGAGAAATGCAAATCAAAACCACCCTAAGATACCATCTCACTCCAGTAAGATTGGTAGCCATTATGAAGTCAAACAACAACAAGTGCTGGCGAGGATGTGGGGAAAAGGGTACACTTGTACATTGCTGGTGGGACTGCAAATTGGTGCAGCCAATTTGGAAAGCAGTATGGAGATTTCTTGGAAAGCTGGAAATGGAGCCACCATTTGACCCAGCTATTCCCCTTCTCGGTCTATTCCCTAAAGACCTAAAAAGAGCATGCTCAGGGACACTGCTACATCGATGTTCATAGCAGCTCAATTCACAATAGCAAGACTGTGGAACCAACCTAGATGCCCTTCAATAGACGAATGGATAAAAAAAATGTGGCATTTATACACAATGGAGTATTACTCTGCATTAAAAAATGTCAAAATCATAGAATTTGCAGGGAAATGGATGGCATTAGAGCAGATTATGCTAAGTGAAGCTAGCCAATCCCTAAAAAACAAATGCCAAATGTCTTCTTTGATATAAGGAGAGTAACTAAGAACAGAGTAGGGACGAAGAGCAGGAGAAGAAGATTAACATTAAACAGGTTGAGAGGTGGGAGGGAAAGGGAGAGAGAAGGGAAATTGCATGGAAATGGAAGGAGACCCTCAGGGTTATACAAAAGTACATACAAGAGGAAGTGAGGGGAAGGGGAAAAATAATACAAGGGGGAGAAATGAATGACAGTAGAGGGGGCGGAGAGAGAAGAGGGGAGGGGAGGGGAGGGGAGGGGGGATAGTAGAGGATAGGAAAGGCAGCAGAACACAACAGACACTAGCATGGCAATATGTAAATCAATGGATGTGTAACTGATGTGATTCTGCAATCTGTATATGGGGTAAAAATGGGAGTTCATAACCCACTTGAATCAAAGTGTGAAATATGATATGTCAAGAACTATGTAATGCTTTGAACAACCAACAATAAAAAATTAAAAAAAAAAAAAGAATCCCTTGCTCTTGATACTTGATCACCCTCAGATCTGACCAGAATTCCTCATTCCACACTTTTGGTATCTGATCACCTTCAGCAAATATCCTGTTAGGTTAAGGTAGCCAGAATTCCTCCTAGTTTTGATGTCTCATCTTAGCAATATTCCATCTCCTGCCCTCCTGCTTCCTGACTATAAATACCCTCTTAGCCCAGCTCTATTCACAAGGGAGCACAATTCCATGCTGGGGTCTTTTTGCCCCATTGCAGTAGTTCCAAATAAAATTTGCTTTCATTCACCCATTTAGCTTCTGTCTGGCTTTCTTCTTCATCTTTTTAAAAATACACTTCTTCATGGGTCTATTTTTCTCTATCTCTTGTTCTCTTGCTTTCATGTTGGGAGCTTGCTTCAAATGTCTGCTGATCCTTCGCTATCCATTTGTGTATAAGAGAGAGAGGGGCTTCGGATCTCTGAGGACATAGGGATTGTGTCGATTAGAGTTAAGGGCACAGATGTTAAGCAAAGGGATGGAAAAAAAATATACCATGTGAACAGTCATAAAGAGAGAACTTGTTACTAGAGGCAAAGGAGGACATTTATAATAATGAAGCCCAGTGCATCAAAAAGATATAACAATTATAAAAATATATGGGCCTAACAACAGAGCCCAAAGACATGACAAGACTGAAGGGAGAAATAGACAATTCAACAATAATCATTGTGTCTTCAATACCTCACTTTCAATAACGTATGGAACAACAAGGCAGAAGATCAACAAATAAAAATAAGATGTGAACGATGCTCTAAACCAAACAGGCCTAACAAACATCTAAAGAACACTTTATTCCAAAAAGGCAAAAATGCACATTCTTCTCAAGGGTGCATGGAACATTCTTCAGCTTAGACCACATACTAGGTCATAAAGTAAGTTTGGATAAACTTAACACAGAGGATAGAAAACAACAGAGAGAGCTGATGAAACCAAAAGTTGGATATTTTTTTTTGTCTAATTAGTTATATATGAGAGTAGAATGCATTTTGACACATCATACATAAATGGAGTATAACTTCTCATTCTTCTGGTTGTATATGATGGAGAATCGCCCCAGTCACATAATTATATATGTACATAGGTAATAATGTCCAATTCCTTCTACTATCCTTCCTATCTTTATGTACCTCGATCTTCCCTAGCACCCCTCCCTCCCCATTGTGAATTAGCATCCAAAGAACCTCTGTCTTCCCTAGCACCCCTCCCCCCACATTGTGAATTAGCATCCTTATACCAGAGAAAACATTTGAGCTTTGGGTTTTTTTGGGGATTGGCTTATTTTGTTTAGCATGATATTCTCCAGTTCCATCCATTTACCTGCAAATGCCATAATTTCACTCTTCTTTAAGGCTGAGTAATATTCCATTGTGTATATACACTATATTTTCTTTATCCATTCATCTGTTGAAGGATGCCTAGGTAGATGTATGGACCTTTATTTTTATTCGTTTATTTATATGTGGTGCTGAGAATCGAACCCAGTGCCTCACACATGCTAGGCAAGTGCTTTATCACTGAGCCAGAGCCTGAGCCCCTTAAAGATGCCTGGATAGCTTCCATAGCTTAGCTATTGTGAGTTGAGCTGCTATAAACATTGATGTGGCTGCATCACTGTAGTATGCTGATTTTAAGTCCTTTGGGTATAAACCATGGAATGGAATAGCTGGGTCAAAAGGTGTTCCATTCCAAGAAGATCAACAAAATTGACAAAACTTTAGCTGGAATGATCAAGAAAAAAAGAGAAAAATCAAGTAATTAAAGTCAGGAGTTAAAAGAGGATGTCACTACTTAACTGATGTTTCAGAAACAGATTATAGAGGAATACTTGGATTAACTGTATGATGAAAAATCAGATAACTTTGATGAAATGGACAAATTCCTGGAAAGATATAAAGTGACTCAAGAGTAACAGAAAATCTGAATAGACCTTTAAGAATAAAAGAGAATATGTTAGTAATTAAACTTCCTATGCACTCAGGCACACACACATGCACATACCAGGGAGAGATAACACCTAGAGTTCACTGCTGAATTCTCTCAAAGATTTAGGGAAAAATCGAAAACAATTATAAACTCTTGCAAATAAGAGGAAGGAATGCTTCCCAACACATTCTATGAAATCAATTACCATATTACCCAACACTAGGATCAGACAAAGACATCACATGAAAATAAAACTGCAGTCGAATATTCTTTTTTTTTTAATTATTTTTTTTTTATAGAGAATTTTTTTAATGTTTATTTTTTAGTTTTCGGCGGACACAACATCTTTGTATGTGGTGCTGAGGATCGAACCCGGGCCGCACGCATGCCAGGCAAGCGCGCTACCGCTTGAGCCACATCCCCAGCCCGAATATTCTTAATAAACTTTTTTTTGATCAAACATTTTTTGGTATTAGGGATTGAATCTAGGGGTGCACTACCACAGAGCTCTATCACCAGCCTTTTTTAAAAAAATCATTTTTTAAATTTTGAGTGTGTTTGGCTAAATCGCCCAGGCTGGCCTGTGATTCTCCCACCTTAACCTCTCAAGTATTTGGGATTAGGTGTGCACCATCACACCTGGCTCTAGATATAAAAATCTGGAGCAAAGTCCTAGTAAATAGAATCCAGCAACACATAATGAGAATTGACTATATACCATGACCAAGTGGCCTTTCTGCTGGGAATGCAAGGTTGGTTTTTCATCTGAACAATCCATCAGTGTAACAAATCGTATCACTAGAATGAATGACTACATCATAATCTCACACAGAAAATTGTACTTGACAAAAACACAACACTCTTTCAAATTAAAACCAGTGAAGAGTCTAGGAATAGAAGGTATGGTAGATTGAAGGGTGCTTCCCCCAAATATGTCCATGTCCTAGAACCTGCGAATCTGACCTTATTTGGAAAAGGGGTCTTGCAGACATAAGTAAGTGTCTAGAGATGAGATCAGTCCTGGATTATTTGAGTGTGCCCTAAGTCTAGTGACATGAGTCTTTATAAGAGACAGAAGAGGTTCAGAGACACAGGGAAGGAGGCCATGTGAAGATGAAGGCGGAAATGGGAGTAATGCAGCCACCAGCTGAGGAATACCTAGAGTCACCAGCAGCCAGCGAGGCACGAGAGGGTCCTCTAGAGCTGTTGGAGGGAGCGTGGCCCTGCAACACCTTGATTTTAGACTCCTTTCTCTGGAATTGTGAGAGAATACCTTTCTGTTGTTTTATGGAAGTCTGCTATAATGCAGAGGGGGACTTCCTCAACCTAATAGCAGGCACCCATGGAAAACCCACAGCTAACCTCATCCTGGTATGAAAGACTGCTTCCCTTCTAATATCAGGAGCAGGACAAGGATGGCTGCTCTTTCCACTTCTGTTCAGCATTGAAGAGGAGGTCTTAGCCAAAGAAAAACCCAGCACAACTAGATAAGGAGAAAGGCAGGATTTAAAATTGATTCATAAGTGAAAAATATGTGAATCCCGCTATTGCTGGGTCCGTTTTATTATCCTGAATGTCTTGAGGCTTTACTTTCCTTGTTGGCCTACTTCTTGGACAGTCTCCAAAAAATAGCCACTAGGAACTCCAGGCTTCCATCCTTAGCTGAGCAACGCGAGCAGAAGGCAGAGCACCTTCTGCCTGGATGCTCCAGCAGAGGTCCTGGAGCTGCTGCTTGTTGATCTGGCTGGTGTCCCCAGCCCATCAGTGATCCAATGACCATGGCCATACTGCTTTTGGGTTCATGTTCTGATTGGCTAGATTTTTTCATGAGGAAGCATTTGACTGGAGCTGTATTTTGAGAGTTTCTGTTATATTTGGTGGATACTTTGGCTGGGTTTATAAAAGTCTTAAGAGATGAGATTTCTGCAGGAATTGCTCTTCTGTTTTGGACAATGACTCTTGCAGAGAGGAACACTGAGGAAATCTCACTGTAACCTGCTATGGCTGACTTTACCTTTTGGCTGGAATGGCCATTGACGATTTTACTTTTTGAGGAAATTAGTCTGAGATCACAAATCTCAGATTTGCAAATTTGGCCTATAGTTTTGGGTCTTCCTTTATTTTAGAATGTTGTCTTCTATTATGTCTTTGACTACTTTTATGCTTTACCCGTTCTGTTTTCTTCTTCAGGAGCCCCTAGTAAGTGCTTATTGGTGTCATGTATCTGTTCTTATGACCCATCTATCATGTTACTGAAAGAGATGTTTTTTGTTCTGTATATCTTTCTAACATTGTCTTTCCTGTTTCTACTTCTTTTGGTTCCTTCTAAGCAGTTTTACTTCTTTAAATATTTTTCTTGCTTTCTTCTGTTTCTCCCCTGAACTCTGACTTTTGATTATCCACTTTAACTCTGCATTGGTCTTTTCAAAGAGTTCATGTTCTTCTTCTTCTTCTTAAAATTTTCTTTTAGTTGTCAATGGACTTCATTTTTTTTTTGGTTTATATGTTTTTTTGTTTTTTAAAAAAATATTTTTTAGTTGTAGGCGGACACGATACCTTTATTTTATTTGTTTATTTTTATGTGGTGCTGAGGATGGAACCCAGTGCCTCACACATGCCAGGCAAGTGATCTACCACCGAGCCACAACCCCAGCCTCTTCATGTTCTTTTTGAATTCTTTTGAAATCTACAAGAAAACTCTTGCCTTGCCAGGAGGATCGTGAGTTCAAAGCCAGCCTCAGCAACTTAGCAAGGCCCTAAGCAACTTAGTGAGACCCTGTCTCAAAATAAAAAATAAAAAGGGCTGGAGATGTGACTCAGTGGTTAGGTGTACCTGGGTTCAATCCCTGGTAACAAAAAAATAAAAGAAAAAGAAAGAAAGAAAACTCTTGCCTCCCACCCAAGATTAGAGGCGGGGATAATGCAAACATTCAGGATGCATGAAAACAGCACTGAATAATCTCAGAATCATTTATTTTTTCATAAAGTACTTAGAAACATCATTTTTGAAGTTTGGTTAACTTACAATGGTAACTGTTTAAGTAATGATTCTGTTTTTCACGAGTATTCCAAAAATATCATTAAAAAAAATCAGATCCAATGACTGTCTTAATTTGGATTACCATAACAAAATTCCATAGACTAGGTGGCTTAACCTGCAGAGGTTTACTTCTCATAGTTCTGGAGACTGGAAGTGGGGTTGGTGTCTGGTGTGGGCTCTCCTTAGGCTGTGGATGGCTGTCTTGCTGTGTCCTCACATGGCCTTGTCTTGGCTTAAAAGCTCTCTGGAGTCTTTTCTTAGAAGAGCACTAATCCCATTATTAGAGCCCCACCCTCATGACCTCATCTAAGCCCAGTGACCTTCCATAAGCCTGATCTCCAAATAGCATCAAATTGAGGGTTAAGGCTTCAATATATAATTTTTTTTGTAACATAATTTAGTCCATAGCACTGAGGCACCATTATTTTACCAGGTGACAATACCTAAATTGTATAGAGAATCTAAAGTTACAGACATCTACTTTACTTACTGTCCTTAGTTCCAAGGAACTAAGAGCCGACTTTCCTCTCTTTAACAAGCTTGGCTCTCGTCCAGGGAACTCACCCTCCCTGGGGTACAGTAAAGCAAAGTGAAGGGAATCATTCTGCCTCCTGCTCCTGAGGGACAGCTGAGGGTGGAGGGGGAGCCCCACCCTTGGGGAGAGTAAAGGCTCTTCTTTTGTGTGGGGCTACCTGGGAGTGACTGTGCCGTTATGGAGATAGCCGGGTCTACACAAGCTAGAGCACTCAGGAGTGAACCCCTACATTACTATGAACTATGCCTTTATCCCCCAACAGCTCTTAGAATTAGTCCCTGGCAGTTTTTATGTGAGTGAAACCTACTGCAAGGCGAGTTGTAGGCTCTTCCTAGTCCTTGAGACAAGAGGCTTCAACCTATGCAGGGAACTGGCTGGTGACCATAAAGGAATTTCTCATTAGATGACATTTGTTTGAAGGGCCAGTCCCCCTAAAAAGGGACCCCTACCATTGTGCTACTTCCCAGTGCTGTTGTGAAGGTCAGTAGCTACTGTTAATGGATACCCATTCTAGCATCTGGGTGCTAGGCACCAAGTTGTCTAAAAATATACATTTGTTGTCTCCTCTGGCAATTCACTTGCCATGGAAGGAATAGAGGTTTAGAGAGGTTGGATAACTTTCCCAAGGTCACACAGCTAGTACGTAGCAGAGCTAGGGTTCAAAAATAGATCTGTCTGACCTCAGAGGTCCTGCACTTTCCATTAGGCCAGATGACAAGTGCTTAGAAAATAGAAAAGGGTGTTGATGATGTTATGATTTACACAGAAGGCTAGCTAGCATTGATTCAGTACTCATCCTTGGAAGGAGCCAATGCTGATGCTGTTAGCTGGCTATGATCTGGCCGTGCCTCCCGAATGTCCCATCATATTCCTTCTGGAGGTACCTTTGGGATCCAGGAGACACCGGTTCTGATGCTGCTCCTGCTGCTCCAAAGTTCACCTTTTACTCTCCACAAGGGTAGGCTGTGCAATGGTAGAGTGCTCTGTGCCCTGCTGTATAGGCTCTGAGCTCCAAGGAGATGTTTGTCAGGGATTGTCCTGCAAAGATGGTTCCCCTGCCATCAAACTTCCTTGCTTGATGGGGTTCCTAATAATTGCCACCACTAATTGAATACACCTGCGTGCTCTTCTTTCAAGGAGGTTTGCTGAAAAGGAGAGAAACGGAGTGGCAACTGGAGGGAAAATTGGGGTTAGGAGAGGCAATTGGTTTTTTTTTTTTGGTGCTGGGGATCAAACCCAAGGCCTTGTGCACGCTGGGCAAGCACTCTACCACTGAGCCACACCCCCAGCCTGCAGTTGTTTTCTTTAATAAAAAAGTTAATAAAAGCATGTATGTATGCTGAAAGAAATGATCTTGTAGAGAGGGGACATGTGATGATGTGGGACAGGGAGAAGACAGAGATGTGGCTGAAGCCATGTCCTTGAGTAGGCAAGAGGGGTCTAGTGCACAGGTGGCAGTTGGCTGTAATTGGACACCTTGTGGGAATCTGGCTCTCCTGTACTTGTGGGACCCTCCAAGTTCTACCTGCTAGGAGGGAAGTAGCAACCTCTGGGAGGGGGTCCTCTGGCTTTTTCCACAGGAAGACTGAATCTCTGGTGGCCCTGTGCTTCCTGATGAGGGACCTGAGATGGGCTGAGTGACCTCTTTGGGCCTCAGTTTTGGTCTCTGATAAAATCCAGGTGAGGCCTTTTATTTTGCCCAATCACAGCAAATATTAAACAAGAGAATTCAGACAGAACCCTGGGCCTGGAGAACTAAAGCGATTTCATCACCGAGAGACAGCCATGGTTACCATTTCCATGTGCTTTTTGTGCCAGTCTTTTTCCCCAATATAGAAATAAATACTTAAAAATAGTGCCCTTCATGTATAGTTCTGTAACATGCTTTTAGCACTTAAAATATATTAAGGACAAATTTCCATGGCATTATATGGCTTTCTATAACATCATTTAAAAAAGATATGCAGATCATTCCAGTAGGTGGACTGACAGTCCCTTTTAACCAATTCCCATTTTAGACACTATGTGAGTTGTTGCTTACTATCTTCTACTATAAATAGCACTGTTTTGAACTTCCTTCTGGCTATATTTTTACATCCATCCATGGCTATTTCCCTTGGAAAATTCCATTTGTAGCAGTGACATTTCAGCTGAGTTTTGGATGAGCTCTTTCACCTGCCTGCAGAGACAGGAAGGAGTGGATTTTGGGCAGCAGTAGAGAGGTGAGCAGAGAAAGAGGAACAGCAAGACCGCTGGTACACAGGCTGCTGTCTTCCCTGGTGCAGGACTCGGGGGGGGGGGGTGGTGGGGGCGAGAGATGAATTCTGGATGTGGTCAATCCCCTCCAACAATTTAATTGCTGCCCTGGTTGAACACATGAGGACAAGCTTGTCAAACATGAGGGAGCCTTGGGGTTGAGGGGGATATGTTGAATGACACAATCAAGGTGCCCAAAGACCCTTCCTGGCAGAGAGAAAGGGCTAGAACAGACAGGATAAATTGAAAAGGGAAAACTGCAACGTGTTCTGAGTGAAAATGTTTTTGAAATCTAGGCCATCTAGGGGAGACTTGGTTGGACACCAGGTCATCCAGAAAGACATAGGGTTTGGTGTGATGTGATACAACCTCAGGTTATACCAATCTGAGTGTAGTTCAGACGACATGTCTGTTGGGTATGGATAAACCAGAGCTGGTGATCAGGCTTTTGTGGAATCTAGACCCTGGTTGCTCGAGAGAAATATAACACAAGCCAGATACATACATACATCTGAGAATGTGGGCAAACCGAACTCAGTTTCTCATATACTCGCACTCAACAGTCAAACCCAAAGATTTCTGTGACTGGATGTGTGGGTATTTTTTTCCCCACACACTAAGCAAGCAGTTAATTCTGCAGTGGACACCAGCTGGGTGTCCTCTAATTCAATGCAATTCTGACTGGAGATAGTGTCAGATCCCAGTGGTCAAGGGTTCATTCCCCAAGAAGACCCCTTCAGATGGCAGTCGTGAACCCCAGGTTGTTTTACCTGTGCTTCTGACCTACAGAATTCTCATACCTCTTCCTCAGGTCCAATTCATTGGCTGCAGTGGCTCAGGGAACTCAGGGGAACACTTACTTACTTTTGGTTTATTATAAAGGGGATTACAAAGGCTACTGATGAACCCAGATGAAGAGAGGGTACGATGGCTCGAATATGGATTGACCCTCTCAGAAACTTAGATTCCAACTTAATCCCCTGTGGGGTATCAGAAAGGTGGAAACAATCCGACTATATGGTTTAGAGGTGGGGCCCTTGGAAAGTGACCAGGATTAGGTAAGGTGAGCAGGGTGAGTCCCCCATGATGGAATCCTGGTGGCTTTATTAGAAGATGGAGAGAGACCAGCATGTGCAAGTGTGAGTGTGTGTGTGTGTGTGTGTGTGTATTTTCCTGCTTCTTGTCTCCTGCCATGATGTTATTTACCATGATGTGATATAGCCAGAGGGGCCATTCCCAGGCCCTGTGGCATGCTATTTGGACTCTCAATCTTGAAAACTGTGAGCTAAATAAATCTCTTTTCTTTATAAAGTACCCAGCCTCAAGTATTTTGCATGAAAACAGAAAATGGACGGAGACAGGTGGAGAGGGCAAGGCATCGGGGAAGGAGCATGCAGCTTCCACGCTCTCTCTGGGTGCCCCACCTTCCAGGACCCTTCCTGTGTTTGGCTGTCCAGAGCTCTCTGAACACTGTCCTTTTGGGTTTTTAGGGAGGTTTCACTATATAGGCACGATTAATTAAATCATTGTCCATTGGTGGTCAACTTGAACTTCCCTGGAGCTTGGGGAATAAGGCTGAAGATCCTAACCCTTTAATCCTGACTTTCTGTTTCAGGGGACCAGCCCAATCCCGATGCTACCTACAGGCTGCCAGCCAGTAGTCAACTGTATAACCTACAAAAGGACACTTACCACTTTGAGATAACAGGAATTTGGGGAGTTGTAGGCCAAGATCAAATACCTATTTCACAGTATCACAATGCCTACATAACTTAAAATGTTCAAGCAGCCAATAAAATACTTTGGATAACACTATAATTTTAGCATGTAATCCACATAAACACATTATTATTGAGATATTACATTCTTTTTTCTCTAAGTACTAGGGCTGCTTTTTAAATTGACATATCATAATTGTACATACTTATGTGGTACAGTGTGATAATTTGAGACATGTTCACAGTGCGCAATGATCAATTTAGGGTAATTAGCATTCCCATCTCCTTAAATATTTACTATTTCTTTGTGTTAGGAAACTTCTAACTCCTTTTTAAAGTTCTTTATAAAATAAATTCCTGAGAGTTATAGTTGCCCTACTGTGCTGTAGCATGTTCAACCTAAAGCCTTCTAGGTAACTGTATTTTGGTTCTCATTATCCAACCTGCCTCAGTGACCAGAATTTTACTAAGTCTTTCAAATTTAGTGTATATTCTACACTTCTGGTGCATCTCAATTCACATGTTAAATTTTCAATGGTTAAAATGAAATATAGCCCTACCAAAACAATAAGTTGTTTTTAGAGGGAAAATATCTCATACTGCTCTGTTTTTAAACAAATTTAAATAATTAAAATTCAACCCAATTCAAAATTGGTTTCTTGGTGAGACTAACACCACTTCAAGTGCTCAGTAGGCATGTTTATAGCAAGTGGCTACCAATGTTGAATAGTTCAGGTCTATGTCCTTGCTACTCAAAGTGTGGCCCACGGACCAGCAGCATCTGTATCCCCTGGGAGCTGATTAGGAATGCTACACCAGACCTCCTGAGTCAAAATTTGTATTTCAGGAAGTTCCTCAAACGATCCCTGTTTTTGCTTAGGTTTGAGAAGTCCTGGTCTAGAATTCAAGCCAAGACTTTGGGAATGTCTGAAGTCAATGATTATATTTTGCATGGACAAGGGAAGCCTCCAGGAAGCTATGATAACTGTATTCAAGTATTTGAAGACCCGTTGTGTGGAAGGTTGGGAAGCTGTGGTGCTGAGTGGGAGAGCTGGGACCAGAGACAGAACTTTACAAAGCTCCCGTAGTCACATTGCAATCCTTGTAACAAAAGGACTGGATTTGGAGGTAAATCAGAAAATCCAAGTCCAAATCTCACTTCTGTAAATCACAGAGCACCCTGAAGAAAGAATGAATTAACCTCTCTGAGCCTCAGCTTGCTATCTGTGAAACGGGAAAATAAAACCTTAGCATCCAGGGCTAACGTAAAGGTGACATAGGCAAGGACTGTGTCTGCTGTCTTTGCTGCAGCAAAGGTAGCTTGGCACAGATTCCACCCTCCATAACTATTTCTTTGTCAACTGGGCAAGACTCTGACTTGGGAAGGATGGCTATTAGTGCTTTTAGCAGGGTTGTGGTTCGAGGTGACAGGTCACATTTTTCAATCCACACAAACGAACACAGCCCCTGCACTGCTTCATCCCACTGAAAGCTCGTTTTTTTATTTACAGCTTCAAATTGATCTGGATCGATCAATCCTCAAACCTTTTCATCAAGAGAGTGAAAACAGAGAAGCGGGGGGGGGGGGGGGGGGGAGGGGCTCCTCTTACCATCCTCCCTCAGTGGGCGGTGCTGGGTCTCTTCCCATTATTGGGACAACATATCACCAAAGCAGAGTATGGGGACAGGAGGGAGGGAAAGAGGGTACCTTGGCCCAAAGGAACCTTGTGCATCTCTCTGCAAAAGACCCCATCCCAGGCTTGCCACGCCACATCTGTGCTTCTGTCAAGTAAACAGAGAATATCTACTGCTCTCAGGCAGGCACTAACATTAGCCCAGTAAGGGCTCTTTGGGGACCTGGGAAAGGAGGTTCACATTTGAAAATGAACCACTGTATGTGGATTTATAGCGCTGCTTTTCCGACAGAGAGGGGGAAATATTTTTCTCTGGGAGATTAGAATTTACTAGTGGATTCAAGTGTAACTTTGGAGAGTGGCGGAGGTATTAGATGTGGCAGTATCACAGTATTGTTTTATTGGCAATTAGATTTCAAACTGGCACGAATGTATGAAAATAAGTCTCAATTATGGGCCTGTGAAGTTTCTCCACCATCTGTCAACAGTTTGCTCCTTATGCCACAACATGTGTACCTTTGGAGGGAAAATGATTTAATAGCCCAAGTGAAGAGGTACAGCTCACCAAATCGTATTGGAGTTTATAGCCAGTCCCTGCATTTATGATTTCTGATGCAAGGAAAGCAAAATTTAAACTTGCGCATGTGTGTATGTATGTGCACCCGCGTACACACATCCTTTTTAGGGTCTCTAACTGTCCGAGATGGAATATAACTTCAAAAGCAGTGAGCCCATCTTTCCCACTTAAGGGCTGAAAAAATCAAGTCCAGGAGGAATCGGGGACTTGCCCGGTGACGCTGTTATGTGAGGCAGAGCTGTAGCTATAACCAACAGGACACTTGGGCAAAGGGGCCGTGTTGTGCTGGGAATGTGTAGCAACTTGTTCTCAGGGAAGATGAAAGCCCTGATTTGCAGTGCTTGCCTATTTCCACAGTGTAAATACTCCCATGATGGCTGATTTCATGGTACCAGATGTCCCTGAATGTGGAGTTTGGAAGAAATGTGTGAACTCATCACCCCTGAGACAGTACGAGTTGGCGCTAGGGTACCATTGGTGAGGGATGTGAGGTTGCTGCTTGGAATTTGTGGCTTGCCTGTTCAGCACCTGCCCTCCCTTCTGGTATGGAGCCCTGGCCTTTCCTGAGTAGGTACCTGCACCTATTCTATTCTCAATCCACAGGGTTTGTGTAGGGTGACTTTGTCACGAACTCTGGGGATGGCTCAAGATCCAAGACAGGGCCCCTTGATATATAGCATCTCATTGGACTTTGATTGTTTAGAGACAGGCTTGTGACCCAATGTGGCTCTGGGAGTCTGGTTCAGGACTCTTATAGAAGTTGATGGTCTTAGAATTACAAAGGGATAGCCTGGATCTGCTGGTGGTGGCCATTTTGCCCTGTGAGAGGAGTGGTTGTCTGAGGATGGGACAGACAGAATAAAACTGAGCTGAGAGATAGAGAGGATGGACCCTGTTCATTTAGGAACAGGGTCTCCTGGATCTGTCCCTGCTTCAAGCTTAGTCCCTGGACTTTCCGTTTATGACAATCAGTAAATTCCTGTGTTTCTTTAGTAAGCCTTTCACTTCCAACAGAAAGGGCCCCAACTGATGGGTTTGTCTCTGGGGATTATACTACAAAGTCTCCAGAACCTTTGGGACCTGCTGATCATTCAGGGTGTATTTTGTATAGCCGTGAACCTGGTCTGTCTTGGACAGCCTTGTTTCACAGAACTGATCTGGTGGCCGGTATGTGGGAGATGCTCCATATATATTAGTCAAAGATCTGGAATGTCAGAGTTTGCTGTATAATGATGGAGTAATAAACAGCCCCCAGACTCACTGGCTTATGACAACAAAGATTTATTTCTCATTCTTATCTTTTGTTATTTATGGTGCTCTGTTTGTTTATCCTAGGATCCAGCCTGGTGGAACAGTTCCCACCTGGGACATGATATTCTCATGGCAGAGCAAAAGAGTAACGGTTGAACCTTGAAATGTCTCCTAAAGTTTCTGCTTAGCTAAAGTATGTGTTGCTTTTGCTCGTGTTCCATGGACCAACACAAGCCACATGGCAGGAAGGCATTCTGCAGGCATTAGACATGGGCAGAGATGGATAAGCCCCGCTCTTCAAGTTTGGGGAGTGATAATTGGACCAATATAGAGGTAACTACACACTCAAATAGTACATGTGGGAACACAATTAGATATTATCTTGTGAAATCAAACATTTGAATATACACTGACCCATCAATGGTGCTCCTAGGTGTGGAACCCAGACAGCCCTTTGTAATTGCACACGGACATTTTTGTAGAAGTACAACACACAAATCACAACTCAAAGAACTGTAGATAGTGAGTAGGTATGTAAATTAGGATGCATTTATACAAAGAAACATTCAGCAACTAAAATGAATAAGTGCCATTTGGAACAACATGGTCATGTCTTGGAAACACACCATTGAGTGAAAGAAGCAAGTCTATCTCACACGTAACATAACTCTAGTTCTATAATTCATTCCTATATGTAAATCTGGTGCACAAAACATAAAGGAATGATGCATGAAAATTTGAAGATTTGACTCCTTTGGGAATGGAGTAGATGGATACAAGTTCCTGGTGATGATCTAACTTTTGAGTTGTGTGGAGAACTGAGAGGTGTCAACTTAACTTATATGGGTAATACTTATTCTTTTGTCCTTATCAAATATTATCCAAAGATAATTAGAAAGAATACAAAGATAATGATCTGGAAAGGAAGTCATTTAGGAACAGACAAATGTGATCCTAGAAAAGAACTCTTAGAAAAGTGGGATTCCTGGAACCAAATTTAGCAAAGGTCATTTTGTGCTGAGTCCAGGCATCTGGAATTTCAGGTGGGGTATTAGGTATTCTGGCCACTCAAGACAGGCCCTGTGCAGTGGGCAGCTCCAATTGTTGGGTCACACACCATACTCATTAGGGCACTTCAGAGCTGAGCTGGCTGGAGAAAGACATTGTAGTGAAGAAGTGCATTGGCTTTTGGGTTTGCCTGAAGGTGTCTTGATTTTACTGTGGCTAGAGTTGGTCCTCTCTGAGTGGATGGAGAAGTCCTCATTTTGGCCTAAGAAAGATGAAAAGGCCACCCAAGAGACTGAGTGAAGTTGGTCTTCTCTCCTGATGGCCCTCGTGCAATGCTGAGTTCTTCCTATGCAGTTGCATTCCTCTAGAAATTTCCCTGGTCTGCTTTCCCATCTAGGGACAGGAGAAGGAAACTTCAGATTGGAGATTCCATGTGTCTATACTGCAATAATCCAAAGCAGCTTTCCCAGGTGTCTCAGCACATTCCTGAGCAGAGCCCCTCATATTACTGAGGGCATTTTGTCTTTCATGGTGATTCCTGTGGTCTCAGTGGTGTTTAGTCTATTCTCTCAGAGGGAGGGAGAGAGCAAGGGGCCTTGGGAACCCAGAGGTGAGCCAGAGTGGAGGAGGGAGCTCCCCAACCTCTGTGGGAAGGAAACAGCCTGGCCCCAGCATTCTCTGAGCCCCTTTGCCCACTGGTGGGGCATGTGCAAACCCTTTTTCTGTTTCTGCTGGACGAGCATGCGTGGAGTTCCCTACATATTTAGGCCCATTTAGCTTATGTTAGTTTGGCTGTTTTTCTTGGTTCAATGCAGTTAAACAAGACTAGCTTTAAGGGCTAGGTTTCTTATTTTTTATTGTTGTTCTAATTATGTTGTTGTTCTAATTATTTATTGTTGTTGATCTAATATATGACAGTTGAATGCATTTTGACACATCATACATAAATGGAGTATAACTTCTCCTTCGTCTGGTTGTACATGATGTAGTTAAGGGCTAGTTTAAAGTGGAACTTCATCAAGGGTTCAAGAAGTGTCCCAGACTTAGCTTTCTCTTTCTCTTGACTGCTTGGTTCTGCCTCCTAGTGTTGATCTCAGAGGGCTTCTCCCCTGGACTCCTGGTCCAGGGATCTGGGGTTACATTAATATCCTAAAGCAGGGGAAAAAAAACCCACAAAGCAAACAAACAAACAAACAAACAAATCTTCTTTGTCCCTAACTCCCCACCAGAAGCCCTGAGATTCATTGTTTGGGCTAGTTTGGTCACATGCCCCCTTCCTAAGCCAATCACAGAGCTGAGGAATGGGATGTATTGATTGGAAGAGCTAGGTCACATGATCCAGACCAGCTAGGAGGGATGGAATTAACTTCTTCAGAACCTTGTGGGTCTCTCATGGAGAAACCAAGTCCCATGAGGAATCATGAAGGGGACCTGGATGCTGAGGGGGTCGTCAACATGTGGTCACTTCCTAAGTACTGAGGCTTTAGTGCATTTTTGTTATTTGAAGAAATTCTTTAGACTTTAAAGATTATAATGTTTCATGGTAAATGTTGGCAGTAGATGTATTTTTTCCTTTGGTTGTTTGCCTTTTAAATTTATATTGGCTTTTGAAATTGAAAAAAAAAAGCTTATTTTTCACCATGGACATTTTCAGATATACACAAAAGCAGATTTAATATAACAACCCACCCCATGTACCCACTATCCAGCTTTGACCCTTGTCATATGTTGATTTTTGACTTATAGAAGTTTCAGTTTGTGCATAGTTGAATCTGAAGTTTCCCCAACTGTTTGTGTTTAGAAAGAACCCAGATAAATATTCCACTGCATTTCCTCCTTATTTGGCTTTTAATATAATACCATGAGGCGGGGCTGCAGTAGGATTTCCCCCCAAGTACCCAGTTTTCCTGAGTCAGTTTGTTCAATCATCTGTCCTGTTCTTGCCACCTGTGGAGCATCCTTGACTTGACAGCTGCACCTATTTCTGGCTACGTCTTCTGTTTTACTGACCTGCGTGTTCTCGCCCCAGCTCTGCTGTTTTAATTTCGTAGATGCACACAAAATTTTCATAGCCACTGTTTAGTTCTCCATCGCTGTTTCTGTGTTATTATTTTTATTCTGTGTTATTATTATTATTTTCTTGCCTAACTTTATTCATCTTTCCTGATGAAGCTTAGGATCATCTTTCCAAATTCTAAAGAAAATCTCTTAGGAGTTTGATTAGGATTGGCTCAAGTCATGTGCTGAGTTGGAAAAATGAATGTTTTCTCCATAGTCACTCCTCAAATATGGTGTGTCTCCCCATTTATTCAGGTCTTGAAAATCCCTCTGTAAAAATGGATAGTGTTGTTATCTCCTGTGAGGGTCCTTTCTGGGTTGTTTATGTGTTTTGGGGTGTTTGTGGATGGGAGAGTTAAAACTTCTTACTTTCTCTTCTATATTCATTTCCTAGGCCTTCATATTTTCTGTAATTCTGAAGTACTCTGAGAGGTTTAGACCATGCAGTGAGGGGACCCACTACTCCAGTTTTCCAGAATTTATACTTGCCTTGAAATGGAATCCTCTGAGCTCGTATGTACAGAGGAAACAACCTGAAATTGACATCAAGGCAGACCTGAGCTCCCGCCCCTGACCTGTCCTTCATTAGCTGTGTATCCCCAGGCAGGTCTTTTTGCTTCTCAGAGTCTCATTTTCCTTACTTGCAAAGGGAGGTAGATTATTTTCTTCGTTTTTCTTTTTCTTTGGTAGTGAGGATTGAACCCAGCGGCACTTAACCACTGAGCCACATTCCCAGTCCTTTTTTAAATTTTATTTTGAGATAGAGTCTCACTAAGTTGCTGAGGCTGGCTTTGAACTTGTGATTCTCCTGCTTCAGCCTCCTGAGCCATTGGATTACAGGAATGTACCACCACGCCTGGCCCATTTTTCATCTGCTTGCTTATATGGTGTTTATTTCTAGAGTTCTTACTCTTCTCTCGGAAAATCTAAACTTCTTGGGAGTAGGGGTTTTGTCCTCCATGGTTACAAAGAGGGATTCACATTACAGTGGAAGTTAATATTGCTGGGCAGTAGCTACAGCAGAATCTAGCCAGCGGACACCACTGTAGTTCATTCAGGATTAATTTTTTGGGAGGGAGATACCAGGGATTGAACTCAGGGTCACTTAACCACTGAGCCACATCCCACATTTTGTATTTTATTTAGAGACAGGGTCTCCCTGAGTTGCTTAGCACCTTGCTGTTGCTGAGGCTGGCTTTGGATTTGTAATCCTCCTGCCTCAGCCTCCCGAGCACTGGGATTACATGTGTGTGACACTATGCCTGGCTGGGATTATTATTATTATTATTATTATTATTGTTATTATTATTTTGTACTGGGAATTGAACCCAGGGGCATTTAAACAAACACTGAGTTACATCCACAGCCCTATTATTATTGTTATTATTTTTAAATTCTGAGCTGGGGTCTTGCTAAGTTGCTTAGGGCCTTGCTAAGTTGCTGAGGCTTGCACTGAACTTGCAATCCTCTTGTTTTAGCCTCCTGAGCTGCTGAGATTACAGTCATGTATTATTGCTCCTGGCTAAATTATATTTTTACTTTTGTGTGCGTGTATGTGTGTGTGTGTGTGTGTTTGGTGCTGGGGATTGAACCCAGGGTCTTGTGCATTCGAGGCAAGCACCCTACCAACTGAGCTATATCCCCAGCCCTTAAAATAGAATATATTTTTGAAAATAAATAATCTAGAGTCCTTGCCTGTGTGTGTTTTTTCTTCTTCTTCTTCTTCTTTCTTCCTGTCCTGGAGAACTGGAGATTTGCACATGCTAGGCAAGTGCTCTATCACTGAGCTACATCCCCAGCACTCCCCCCCCCTTTACTTTTGAGATCACGTCTCTATAAGTTGGTGAGGCTAAACTTGAACTTGCCATCTTTCTTTCTCATCTTCCCAAGTAGCTTGGAAGAATACAGGTGTGTCCACCCTCCTGGGCTGCACTGTGGTTTTAAAATAAAATTTGAAATAAGGATAATAGTTAACAAGGCTAAAATCAGCTCACTGAGCTCTTAGCATGCGTCAGGCACCAGGTGATCACATTCAGGCTTTATCACATCACACCCCACAATTTCCTGATGAGAAGGGTATGGTCCCATCTTAGCCCAAAGAAGCTAAGAAACGACGATCACATAGCCAGGTGTGGCATGGCTGTGATTCCACGCAAGGTGCAATGAACGGGTGCATCTTACCATGGTCCCTGAAACAGTATCCTACCTAATGGTGCCTGAGGCCAAAGAGGTTGCAGGAGACACTGTCCCTTCCTAGGTCCTGTTTCAGCAAAACAGTCAAGCCAAAGTCATCTACTGCTGTGGGTGCCTTCCCCCCTCCTTCCATTTTAGTACCCCCAGAACAGGACTGTGATCACTCACCAGTCACTCTGGTGTTAGACTATTTGCCACTGAGCCTCTGCACCCCTGAGAAGCCTCTGTACCCCTGAGAAGAATGACAGGCTGGCATGTCATGGAGGCACTGGGTGGTGCATAGGGTTCAGAGGATAGAAGAGGCACAGAGGACTGAGCAGAGGTCTTGAAAGCTGACACAGTGGTGGCAGGGAAGTGCTCTGGAGGTGGAGCCAGAGGCACCCGCTGCTGGCTGGCCATGCGACTCTGTGTAAATCTCTTAAGCTTTCTCTGTTTTCTTTTAATGAAAATGGTGACTGGACACCCCAGGCAGGCTGGAGTGATGATGAAATTGGGTGGCAGTGGCCCACTCCTGACCTGCAAGCTAGGGCATGTGAGGGCAGCGTCTCTGTTGTTGTTTACACTGGAAAAAAAATGGAAAAGAAAATAAAAATCAGGAAGCAGATTCCACCTAATGTCCCCCCACCCCCACTGACTTCTGGCTGGTGGAAGAACCAGGGCACCATTGCTCCTGCAAGGGCGAGGGCACAGAATGAGTCTGGCCACATTGTGTTTGAGTTACACAAATTCAGGGCCTTTCCTTGTTAAACGATGTGTTCAGGGACACACTGTGGCAGGATGATGTCAGCAATGGTAACCCCACCTAACATTCATGCTCTTCTAGGGGCATTATGTGTTTTAGATGGATTGTTTGATTTAATCCTTAGAACCGTCCTATAAAACAGGCTATAAAGTAAGGCTAGAAAGTTCAGTAGTTCCCTAAGGTTATGAATCTGGGAATGGGGATTTATACCAGGAAGCCTGGAGAACTTAAGAAAGCCTCAACCCCGAGGCCCCACCTCGGATGAGTGAGGTTAGAAGCTCTGTGGCAGGGCTCCGGGTCAGTCATTGGTGAAGAGGGCCCGGTGTGTGGCCAGGCCCGAGAGCTGCCAGAACAGACCTCTTCCTTCTGGGCAGTGGAGGATGTCCAGGTGGCGCAGGCCAGGGAGGCTGGACATGGGTTCCTCTTGGGTTGGCAGGGAGATGGCAGCAGCTGTCCTTGCTCTTGCAGATGTATTGTTGAGGGCCCTTTGGGCGCCCCTTCCGGGGTACTGGGAGTCATGTGATATCATATCACCCATACCCCCCCCCCCCACCCCGCCCTGCATGCTGGGGATTGAATCCAGTGCCTTATGAATGCTGGGCAAGCACCCTTCCACTAAGCTACGTCCCCAGTCCCAATAGGGTTCTTCTTTAAGAGGAAGTAAAGGTGGCCAATAGACTGGCCCTCTGTGGGGTGTGTGTGTGTGTGTGTGTGTGTGTGTGAAAGAGAGAGAGAGAGAGAGAGAGAGAGAGAGAGAGAGAGAAAGTGTTATACTGTTGTCCCACTGTATTCAGGAGTTTTGGATCCCTAGATTCAGTCAATCTCAGATGTAAAACATTTGAAAAAAATCACATGTGTCCTGAAGAGGCACTACCACTTCTTTTCCTTGTCATTGTTCCCTAAAGAATGTCACATAATAATTATTTACACAACATTGGCATTGAATTAGGTATTATAAGCCATCTAGGGAGATTTAAAAGTACACAGGAGAAGTTGCGTAGGTTATACACAAAGGCTAAGCCATTTCATAGGGAGGACTTGGGCATCTGTGGGTTTAAGGTATCCCGGGGAGGGGTTCCTAGTGCAGACCCCATAGATCCTGGTGGGTGATTGTATACATATGTGTGTGAATGTATGTGATTATTTCAGTGGCCATGTGTATGCACTTAAGTATTGGTACGTGTGTGGATGTGTGTGAGAGAGAATATGTGTATGAGTGTATCCACGTGTGTGGGATTGTGTGTGATATGAATATGTGTGTGCATTTGTGTACAAGTGTGTGTGCCTGGGTATGTGTGTTTGTGCATGGGTCTGTGTGGGGGCTGGGTGGGTGTGTATGTATGCTTGTGGGGTTATATGAGTATGTTTCAGTGTGCATATATTTTGGCTATATAATGAATGAGTGCTGTGTTAGTGTAAGCACCTGTGTGCATATGGTTATATATGTGTGTTTGTGTTTTTTTAAAATTTTTTTTTTGTGTGTGCATGCGCACGCGCATGGGGGAGGGCCTGGGCTGTGGATCTGGGGGCTTTCCCTTGGCTCCTGACAGATGGTCCAGCAAATGAAGGCCCCTCTGCCACCTGCCTGCTCACCCTCCCTAGGGCTCTGCTTCCTCCCTGCAGTCCTGCTGGCGCCCCTGCGGCTGCTTCCTCCCTCTCTCCCTCCCTCCCTCCCTTTCTCCCCCCTTTTCACCCTCCCTCCCATTTGCTCCCCTTGGATGAGTGGGGAAGATGGGGTTAGGAAAGAGCTGGCAGAAGATGGAGGGCTGGCTTGCACCCACGGTGACAGAGCCAGGAGGCAGCAGGGTTCCTAGTATTGTTCTGTGTGTGTGTGTGTGCGTGTGTGTGTGAGTGTGTGTGTGTGTGTGTCGCTCATGTGCATGCATGTGCACATGTGTGTGTGTGTGTCTTGTTACCATGTTAGGAGGCAGAGCCTGGGCAGCCCTCTCCAGCGTCTGGGCTCCATCCACAGGGTGGGCAGGCAGCCCAGGGTAGCAGGGCCTGTGCTTTGCAGACAAAAATGCCAGATGGTGGGGATTTGGGGCAGAGTGGGGGGGCTCCCCAGCCTGGCTGCCAAGGGCAAGGAAGCTTCCGGGGCTCTGGAGAACAGGCCTGGCCTGGGAGCTGCGCATGTGCAGTGCTGGGTATTTTTTCTGGGTGGGGGGAGTGTCATGTTTTTGCATCTTTCAGGATCTATTTCCCTTTGGATTTCTATCAGCTTGTTACAAACTTTGGTCATAAAGCTCTAGATATGTTGATGTAAGGAGAGTACATGTTCCTGCAAGGAAGCCAAAGCAGTTTTTAAAACAGAAAATATTTATTGACGCATTATAAAAGCAGCACCAAATAAGACAGACTTTCAGCCTGGGTGTTTGGGTGATGAGGAGCCCCTGGTGCTGCGGAAGGCTGGTTCTCTTTCTTTTGGGAACAGGTTTTGCTGCCTGCTGGTCGGGGTTGTCTCATCTTGGTTCCCCCCTGGATGCCACCGTGGAGGGAGCTTGCTGACCTGGCTGGATCTACACACACTTGGGGGCTGTGAAGCTTGCTGGGTGCCCAGGCCCAGGTGGGTGTCAGGCCAGCTCTGTCCCTTCAACCCAACCAGTGCTGAGCCTCTGCCTTGGTAGAGAAACCCCAGGGCCTTTGTCCTCTCCAGAATGAACACATGTGAACACACAACTGTGAGCAGAGACCAAAGGCACTTCCCCCCACTTATTGGCAAAGGGAGAAAAATGAAGGAGGGGTGATTTCATGTGAGCGATGTGTTTCTTCTGCGTGAGGGAGCGTGGGTGCTTCATTAGGAGCCTTGGGAACAATGGGCGGGAGCAAGAAGCTGTCTTGGAAACAGGTGGCTGTCTTCACAGCCTCAAAGACACAGCCAAATCCCTGCCTCTGTCCTTGGCTCCCTGTGCCCGGATAGGAGGCAGTTGTCACCAGACCCTGAGACCTTTGATGGCTTTATGTTGAATATGGTCCAAATCCCTCTACGGGGCCATCCAGGCCAGAAACCTTCACCTCCCCTGTACCTCCTTTTGGTGGCTCATCCATCACTATAATCTTCCTAACTGGCTCCAGGCTTTAAATGCCATTTTCTTTCTTTCTTTTTTTTTCAAAGCAGAAAACACATTGACGAGCTATAGCAGCAGCACCAAGTGAAGCAGAAAGCGAGACGGGTCATCACTCACGCCGCGTCCTCTGTGGGATGGTTCCTCTGGTTCCTCCTCCGTCCAAATCCCCTCGCTCCTGGATCAGCTAACGCCACCCCCTCCTTTCCTTCTCTGTGCTCCTCCCTTGTCTTCTGGACTAAAGTAACCTCATGTGTTTTCTATTTGAAATGCCTGCTTTCTTTCCTTGAGGCTGGAGGAAACTCCTTGGGTCCTTCTGGTCACCCCGCCACCTAGCACAGGTCCTGGCCCATGGGAGACACGGTGTTTGCTGAGTGATTAAAACAAAAACTCAAGCACAAGCTTCCTTTTGGGACATGTAGCACTGGGCACAGATGTTATGAACCTCAGCTTGGAAACCAGCGTAGATCTGTGTGTCAGTATGGTCACATTGTCTCCACCACCACCACCACCACCACCACCAGTGTTATTAGCAGGTGGGGTGTGTGTGTTTGTGGGTGTGTGCAGCTGCATGTGAGATAGTGCTGGTCTGTTCACAGATGTCAGGGCTGCATGTGAAAAGTGAAGAGGCAAGTTTCACTCAGGAAATAAGAGATATGGAACCCAAAGACTTCAGCCATCCATTCTCCTCCCACAGGTTCATCTTCTGCCGTTTTTCTTCTCAAACATGACCCGATTACTACCATCTTGTGTGTGGCCTCTCCCCCAGTATGTTAGGTTTCCATTGCTGTGACAAAATACCCAAGAAAAAAAACTTAAAAAGAGGAAATGTTGGCCCTGCTGCTCTGAGCCTATGTTGGCACAGTACATCATGGTGGGCGCATGGGGCCAGGAGGAGGTCTGTTCACCTCATGGCAGCTGGGAAGAAAAGAGAGAGACAGAGCAGGGTGAGGTCCTAAGATAACCTCCAAGGACATGTCCCCAGTGACTTAACTTCCTTCCACTAGGCCCCACCTCCTAAAAATTCCCATCGCCTCCCAATAGTACCACAGTCTGGTGATGAAGCCTTTAACTTATGGGCCCTTGGGGGACGTTCAAGATTCAAGCCATAATATTCTCTGGTAGAACACATTTCTGTTCCAGTGGGAATGAGAGAGAGGCCAATGGTTGTGGCTAGCACATGCTGAGGGCCAAGACAGAGAGACAGCAGAGGCAGGATGCTTCCCGTTTGAACTCACATACTGAAGAGGAGACGCGGACGCAGACACTGACGTAGCTAATGCTTCACTGATGACAAGAACAGATTTGCTATCAGAGCACAAGGGAGAGAGACGGTCACTGTGGACAACTCCCATTCCTTCCTAAGACCCAGCTCAGATGGCCCCTACTCCATAAAGCCCCTTTTGATTTTCCCAAGAGCAAGATTTGGGGAGGGCATCACATGGAATGAGCGACGCGTGCCAAGGCATCATGTGTCAGGGTCATGGGGAGTGATTTGATGTAGCTGGCGTGGGTACTTGGTATGTGTAACTGGTGTGTGTGTGTGTGTGTGTGTGTGTGTGTAAATGTGAGCTCCAGAGAGGGGTTAATGGGAGATGAGGCCTGAAGAAGGCAGGTGGCTCATGTCATACAGAACACTGATGACCATATTAAGAACCTTGAACTCAATCTTTGCATAAAGCAATGGGAGCCACTGCCGGACTTTACACAGATCTCCAGTTTAGAAAGTCTCTTCTGGTGTCTGTGTGAAGTTCTGGGCTGAGCAGAGGTGGCGATCAGGTGCTCAGAGGGAGGCATGTTTGGAAGGTGGAGTCGCTAGAACTTGGTGTACATTTGGATGTGTGGACAGGGGAGTCGGTCACCTAGGATGTGTTCAGGTAGAAGACACAGAAACCTTGACTGCGGGTGGCTCGCACACATAGTGCTCATTTTCTCATGTACTAATACATCTGAGCACAGAAGGTTGCAGGCAGTGGTTCAACTACAGAGTCCTGCTTTTGATTGTTGTCACAAGAGAGCTGCTGGGACTCTGGTCATCTCATCTACATCCAAGAGAGGAATAAGAGGAAGGCAGAGCCAATTCCATTAGTTTTTTTTTTTTTTGTTTGTTTCAGAAGAACCAACTAAATGGTCAGAATTATCTCCATAGTCTTCCTAGGCCTCATTGGCCAGGTCTGGATTGCATGGCTTTTCCTAGCTGCAAGGGAGGCAGGGAATGTGAGGAATGAGGTGTTATGATTGGTTCAGAACAATTTCAGTTCATTTCTGCTGGCCGGGCACACTGCCAAAAGCAAACCAGGGCTCTGTTAGCTGAGGAGTGGAGAGTTGCTCTAATAGTAGGGAACGGATCCTGGGAAATCTTCTGCTTTAGTCAGCTTTTTCACTGCTGCAACCAAAAGACCTGATAAGAGCAATTTGAGGAGGAAAAATTTAGAGGTCTTAGTCCATGGATGGCTGGATCTGTTGCTCAGGGGCTGAGTTAAGGCAGAACATCAAGGTAGGACAGTGTGGTGGAGGAAAGCAGCTCAGGACATGTAAGAGAGGGAGAGAGAGAGAGAGAGAGAGCGCGAGTGCGCACGCGCACTATTTAACAAGGTAAAAATATAAACCCCAAAGTCACGCCCCCCCCCCCAGGGACCCACCTCCTCTAGTCACACCCTACCTGCCTACAGTGACCACTGGTTAATCCCTATAGGGGACAAATGCACTGATTAGGTCAAGGCTCTCATAACCAATCATTTTACCTTGGAACCTTCTTGCATTGCCTCGCACATGAGCTTTTGGGAGATACCTCACATCGACACCTAGACTCTTACCTACCTGTCTTTGGATTATTACAGCATCCAATAGCATTGGTCTCAGTAAGTGTGAGCCTAGGGTCAAGGATGGCTACAGATTTTGGTCTTATTGTCTGGAGGTAGCATTTAGTCACTTAAATGCTGGGGACATGGTAGGTGCTGGGGGTGGAGAGGATGACTTCATTCTTGCACATGTAACTTAAATGTCACCTTGGATCACTCTGCCTGTTAAGATCTGGATATGATTTCTTTGAACCTAATGCTCCTTGGACTTTGAATGCATTTATTAAAAGCAAACGTGACTCCAAGAGTTTTAAAAATTCCTGAGTGGCTCATGGTTGTCTCTGGTTCCGAGGGCCTGCTGAATTAGTTTAGTGATGGTAGAGGGGTCTCGCATGATATGGGAGACAGATGTAGAATTCAGCCCTTTTCCTGTTACTCTACACACAGACACACACACACACACACACACACACACAATCTTCTCAAGGCATTTGTGTGTATAGGTGTCTTCACTGAACAGTTATAAGGAAGGAGTGATTTATGTTGCCAAAACACAAATGGTCTAAAATTTAAGATTATACTCCTTCTTTTCTTCCTCTTTCCCTCCCTCCCTTCCTTCCTTCCCCTCTCTCCCTCCATGTTTTATTTTCTTCCTTTCTCCCTTTCTCTCTCCCTTCTTTCTTCTTCTACTATTTAGGTTCTATCCTTCCAGTATGTTCCTTGGGCCTCCCCTCTCTTCTTTCTCTCTCTCTCCCCAATACTTCCCATCTCTTGGGAAGAACACATGCTCTGTCTCCAGTTGTGCCCTGGTGGCATTCTGGTGACTTAAAAGAACTTGGGTCACACTTACCTGTTAGCTTGCTGTTAGCTTGCTGTTAGATGAATATTGCCCTGGCTTAGCTCCAAAATAAGCACTGGGCCTCCACTGCACACCTGAACTTGGGATGGGCAATGTGTGGGCTCACCTGCTTCAGGCTGTCACTCCCCCACCTCCAGGCTGTGTCCGCTGGTTGAGGGAGGAGAGTCTTTTGTGATTTTTTTAGGTACAGATGGGTTGAGTTTGGGGGAGACTGTGGAAGTTACATCTGCCTTCTTCCCCCTCACCAGTTAACTCCCTGGAGTGATCACACAGTGTTGAGAGATGGCCCCTCCTGCTGGGTCTGCTATCAGGGAAGTGGCAGGGAGCAAGTCTCCTCCTCACTAGGGGGTGCGGTGGGGGTGGGAAGAGCACCACAAATCTCATGGAAAATAAAAAGGTCAAATGGTATTAATTCATCTGCACGACTCACTGGGCTTAAAAAGCACAACCTGAAATGGCCTTGTGATTGAGACAAGATGCTTCATTAATCTCGGCCCTCTCATTTGGAGTAGAGAAAGTGGAGACGGATGGCTGACATCTCATCATCTCACCAGTGGAAAATAAACCTGAAGACTCTAGGCTGGTTTGCAGAGAAGTCACAGAGAGGACAGAAGGAGAGAGCAGGCCCAAGAGAGGAGGGGAGACTCGGGGTCCTAATAGTGGTGGTGTGGGAAGGTGGTGTGTGTGAGCCCTTTGCTAGAAATGCTATTATTTTAATATCATAAATCATGTTGGAGACATTCATGGGAGGCCTCAAAGTGAGAGCATTGGTCTGATGGTCAGAAATACTAGGGTTATGTCTGGTTCCTTAATTACCTGCCAGGTGATTTGAGCATGTTGGTACCTCTTTCTGCATCTTGCTTTTGGCCTCTGTAAATGCAGGAAGGGTTTTGGGGAGGTACTTGAGGATTTCCCAGGCTTCTCTCAGTGTTAGGATTCTTGGCTCTTTATTGAGTTCTGTGGCAGATACTTCCTGACCTAGGCATATGGCCTGGGGTTTAAGGCAATGCCTCTGCCTCCATGGAGCAGCCATACCTGCTCATGAGGATAAACAGGAGACCCAAAAGCCCCACCTCTGATCATGGCTGCATTGGGGATCAAACCTTCAACACATGAGCCTTTGGGGGTCACTCTAGAGCCATTCCATACAATATCTTTGTAGGTGGGTGTGGGAGGATTGTGAGAGGCTTCCTGGAAGAAATGAGCCTTCGGGTGTAGGTCAGGCTTTGATAGGCAGAGAGGACAGAGGTAAAGAGTGTCTTTCTCCAAGTTTGATCAAATATTTATCTTTGGGCCCAAGGAGAACCATGATTTCTGGGATGTGGGTGGAATGAGGACTGGCTGGCGCAGGCAGCCGCAGTGGTTTCTGAGCAGAACTAAACCTTGTTTCTCCCTGCCTGGGAGGCCAGCCTAGGCAACCATTCCTGGATAATTGAGAGGTTTTTCCTGGTTGCTTACCCATACAGTGACTCTGGGACAGCTGTGTGACTACTCTGAACCTCCTTTTCACATCCATAGAATGATGATAATAGCACAGGTAGGCAGGTAGGTAGAGAGCTGGGATTAAATGACTTAGTACCTTTTAGTGCTTAGCCTTGTCCTGGCATGTGATGGGAGCTCAATAAACATTAGCTGCTGTCTTATTGTTGTGACTGATGACAACATGGCTGAGAACTTCCTGTTCCCAGGTACTGTGCATTGCATCCTAATAAAAATTAGCAAGTCTAATAACCCTACAAGAAAAGTATCATTATCATTCCTATTTTGTAGAAACCAGAGACAAGGAGAGGTTACGGAGGCCACACAGGTATTGAGGCGTGGAGGGGTGATATGATCCCAGGTACCTAGACTCTTATCTACCTCTCTTTGGATTATTATTATTTAATTTTCAGAAATACAGCAGCAGGTGCAATGGATCACTGGGAAAAGAGGGGTGAGTACAGGAATCACTTTGGGGTCATTTCCATTTTCAGTCAACCTTGGGAACCCAGGAGGAGATGGTGGGCCCCGGGAGGAGTGATATTAAATGCCTGCCTTAGTGGAAAGTTACTGTAGGGGTATGAGATCAGGCAGAATGGTCCAGACTGGGATTGGATATAGGGTGTCAAAAATGCAGCAGCATGTTCTGAATGATGAATTGGGAGCAGAACAGAGGCCAGCTTCTGTCTGTGAGGATACGTCTGTCCAGCTTTTGGGAGGTGGTGAGCAAAAGTGACTCTTGGTTACTTCTCATTACAAGGTTCTGGCTTCAGACCTCTAGATTGGGCAGCCCTGGGAGAGCTCCTAGCTCCATGTTTCCGTGGACTCTTCAGTGGAACATGAGTCCTAGGAGCGGTTTTCCTTCAAAGAGTTTCAGGATCATACAAACCCCATAAACTGCAACCCTGGCCTACAGCTGAAGCTGTGAGGGGCCCTCTGGTGCCTTCTGGGCCTTACAATGCTTGTGTGCTGGGATAGATTTTCAGCTGCCTCTGTTTGAGTGTTTTCTGCAAATGCTTGGTGGTGCTGGAAGCTTAACAACACTCCTTCCCACCCCTACAAGGGCAGCCTCCACCAATGACTGGCAGGTGCAGGTGTATATAACTTTCTTCCTCCAAGGCTGGAATAAATCTATGGCTTATATTCCCACCATTGCCCACTGTGGGAGTAAGCTCGAGTTGCCCACAGAGACAACTTTCTTGATAACCATTTTCTTTTTTTATGGGACTAAGGATGGAACCCAAGGGGACTTTGCCACTGAGCTACATCCCTGGCCCTTTTTATTTTTTGAGTCAGGGTCTTGCTAAGTTGCAGAGGCTGGTTTTTAATGTGCATTATCTTGCCTCAGTATCCTGAGTTGCTGGGATAGAGATGTGTGCCACTCCTGGCTGATAATTCTTTTTTTTTGTACCAGGGATTGAACCCAGGGGTGCTTAACCACTGAGCTACATTCCCAGCCTTTTTATTTTTAAATATTTTTTATTTAGAGACAGGTCTCATTAAGTTGCTTAGGTCCTTGCTAAGTTGCTGAGACTGGCTTTGAATTCGAGATCCTCCTGCTTCAGCCTCTGGAACTCCTGGGATTACAGGCAGGTACCAACATGCCTGGTCGATAATTTTTTTTTTTTTTATGGCTACTTTCTCTTCTTGGTTTCTATCCTCCTTTTCCCCACCAAAATTTTCTGGGATCACCTTCCAGATAAGCTACTTGTACTCAAATCTTTGGATCATAGCTTTGTTTTGGGGGGCAACCAAGCCAAGATAGCAGCTCTTAGAGATTCCTTCAATACATTAAAGTGTTGAAGATGTGTTACTGAGGAAGTCTTGGTCAATTAAGGCTGTTGTAACAGAATAACACAGATTTGATGGCTTAAATGACAGACCTTATTTCTTGGGGTTCTGGAGGTTAGAAGTCTGAGATCGGGATGCCAGCATGGTCAGGGGTGGTTCTGATGACGGCCCCCTCTTCCTGGTTCTAAGATGGCCATTATTACTGTGCCCATACCTGGCAGTGATAGAGAGAGGGTGGAAGCAATTTCTCTCCAGCCTCCTCTTAAAGAGGGCATCCAGCTGGGGGCAGTGGTGCACCCCTGTAATCCCAGTGGCTTGGGAGTCTGAGGCAGGAGGATCTCAAGTTTGAAGCCAGCCTTAGTAACTTTGCAAGGCCCTGAGCAACTTGGTGAGACCCTGTCTCAAAATAAAAATAAAAAGGGGCTGGGGATATGGCTCAGTGGTTAATCATCCTGGGTTCAATATCTGGTACACCCCCCCCCAAAAAAAAAAAAGAAAATAAAAAACCGGGCATCCATCCTACCTTGAAGGCTCCACCTTCATGACCTAAGCACCTACCAGAGGCCCCATCTCCAAACACCATTATCTTAGGCAACAAGGTTTCATTCATTGTATGTATGTTTCGGGGGACACAGATAGTCAATTGCAGCATGAGGACAGGGCTTCTCAATCTTGCTCAGGCCCCACTGTGGGACTCAGAATTCAATCTTACCTTGCTGCCGACAATGGCGTTATCTGAGGACCAACAAGGGAAGCAAGTAGCTCAGCCCATTGTGGGTGGAGAGTGCACCCTCCGGACACAGGTGCACTCTCAACCACCCAGCTCTTTGTCCTCCTCATTTGGGATCTGCAGAAAATGATATTAACTCGGGAATCGCTAATATAAGATGTGTGAAAATCCCAAGGAAGTTGAAGAGGATCTCACAAATACATGGGATGGCTTATTCTGATGGCGGACGGTGGCTTGAAACATCAGGACCTTATGCTCACTCTCTTGGGTCTGAGCCCTCAACTGCAGGGGGAGAGGGGCCTGAATGTTTTCAACCCTCCAAGTTGACTCCTCCTCCTCTTCCCCTCCAGCCAACCCACCCCTGGTCTGAAATATCAGCCCCGAGGAAAGTTAGAGACAGCTGGACGAGGGCCTGCATTCATCTTGGAATGCATTATTGTATTGCCATAGTCACCGGAGACAGCCAGGGAGATAACCAGATGTTCCAGCATCCCCTCCCCACTCTCGCTCGCTCACTCCATCTTCTTTGTAAATGGGATTTAAAGGCCTGTTTCTTAGCAACAGCGGCCGACAGTGGTTACAAAGTCCTCCTTGGCCATTTAGGTGCCCAGCATTTCAGTAAGCTAATGGACCGCTCGGTAGCAGAAATCCAGAAATCCAGGGCTACAGTTTTAGCAGAGAGGGTCCCCAAAGGACTCTGTGGGAGGCAAGGGGGCAGCTAGAGCCATCCTTGGCTCCCAGGCACACATGGCCCGTGAGGCTGGCTGGGTTTCGCTGGGCTGCAGGGCTGAGTGCGGCTGTCCCAGCCCCGTCCTGGATTGTGTGGCAGCATGAAGGGAGCCCTTGATGGACTCTAAGGAAGCTTAGGTCTGGCCCTGGTCAAGGCGTTGAACTTTTCTAAGCTTCAGCTTGGAGATTGTTAGCTATACCTACCTTGCCCTGGTGAGGGACAGAAGAGATGAGGGAGGACGGAAGTTTTTCAAGAGGCCCTGGGAATGGTGGCAATGACAAGGGTTAGGAATCTTTCTCTGGCCTGTAATGCTCCCCTGCCACCCCGAGAAAGCAAAACTGGACCCTGGGAGGGGTAGGACAGCCCTCCCCGTGTTAGGCCTGGAGGATGTCTCCAGCTACGCGGACAAAGTTACAGGGTGGAGCGTGTCTTCGTGGGAAGGGGAAGAGAAAGCCTTTCTGTAAAGATGGGGGTCACACCGGTGTTCATGCTTGGGAATCACAGAAAGGCAGAATATTGGGCGTGAAGGGCCCGTGAGACCTTTTATCCAACTATGCTTGAATCCTTGGCTGCTGAGTTTGAAAACTGTTGGCTCCTAGGTTGGATAGGGCCCTCACAGTACTTTTTAATTGGTTGAATTAGTTGCTGAGAGTTGCAAATTAGAGGACTTCACATGAAAGTCATGGTTTCTAGCTCCTTTGAGTAATCTGAAGGAGCCATTTGCACATCATTCAAGTCTAATTTTTCTATTTTTTTTCCTTCTGTTGCCCAGGCGTTTGGTGTCGTATCTAAGAACTCACTGCCTAAGTGAAGCTCATGAAGACTTACCCCATGTTTTCTCATTGGAGTTTATGGTTTTAGCCCTTCTATTTCAGTTGTTGATCTGAGTTAATTCTTATATATTAATTGGGGGAGGGGTCCAATTTCATCCTTGACAAGTGTTTATCCAGTTGTTCCAGTACTTGTGGAAGAGACTATTCTTTCCCCATTTAATGGTCTTGGCATTTATATTGAAAAATCAATTGGCTGTGGATATATGACTTTACTTTTTGGACTCTCAGGTCTCTTCCATTGGTCTCTGTTTATGTTTATGATGTCACAATGCTGTTTTGATCGCTGTAGCTTTGTAGTAAGTTTTTAAATTGGGAAGCGTGAGTCCTACAACTTTGTTCTTTTTACCATTGTCTCGACTGCTCGGTACCCTATTGCTGTGATTTGAATATGATTTGTGCCCTCTGAAACTCGTTGATATTTGATTGCTATTGTGTTGGCATTGGGAGGGGGGTCTTTAAGAGGTGATTAGGTCATTAAGAGGGATTAATGCCTTGCTCCCAGGATTGGGTTAATTACTTTGAGAGCAGGCTATCATGGTATTAGTCTATCCCTTGTTTCCTTTTGTGGGCTCGTCTGCTCTTTTGCTATGTTATTATGATGCAGTATGGCTCTCTCTCCAGAAGCTGAATGCTCTTGAACTTCCTAGCCTCCAGAATTGTGAGCTGAATAAGCTTATTTATAAATTACCTAGTCTCAGGTAATTTATAGCAACAGAAAATGAGCTAAGACACCCTTGCATTTCCATATGAATCTGTGGGTTGGCTTATCTAAGGCTTTTGGGATTACGATAGGTTTGCAATTGAGTCTTCATCTCTCTTTATTCTAAATATTAAGCAATACTCTGATTGACTCCTGGGTGCATCATGTTCTTATTAACCACTCTTACATATCAGAGATCAGAAAACATTTTCTGCAAAGGGCCAGAAAGCAAATAAATCTGGTTTTGGACCATGTGATCTTAAGTAGTCATATAGGAGTCCGACCCCTCCCCCACACTGTTGCAGCACCTCCCAAGAACCACCCCAGCATTACCGTCACCTCCTGTAGTGTCAGATCCTGTGACAGGAGGAGTTCCCCTGCATCAGCACACTTTTCCTTATCCAGCTTTCTATTCTGCTTTCCCCTGGATCCAGCACCTTCACCATTGCCTTCCATATTTGCCCTCCTGGTATATGCTGGTTCGTGTTAGCCCGCTTTTACCCCTTCTGTATAACCCCTCTCTTCTGTTAGCAGGTTGGATACTTGCCCTGTGAAACCATGCTTCACTCTGGGCCTACTCCAGCTCTGTGCCAGGGAGGGAGGTGGGGCACATCCTAAAAAGGGCCAGCACTGTGCACTAAGGTACCTGCCTCACTGAGACCTCTACGGAGACAAGCTCAAAGCCAAGGTGGTGGGGGGAGGAACTCTATCATCCACAAAAGGGAGAAACATTTTTACCTGTCCCAGGGGATTGGGATTCAAGGAGTTCCGTCATATCCGTTTATATATTTCTATTCCAAAATTCAGGGTTTCATTTCCTCCTTTCAGGACCTCGACCTGCCATATGAAAATTGCCAGGGCTGGGAAGGCAACTTTCTCTAAAGTTCTACTACTTGTATGATCATGTCCTGTGGCTGTTCAACTGAAGGAGTTGAGGGTCTCTTCCAATGCCATTGAAGGTGCTCTTTTCCTCTCACGGTTGCTTTATACTGATGATTGTTCCAAGCTGGTCATTTTCTCTCTTCAAAGCTTCCATTGTTCAGTAACAGCTACCCAGTTCAATAGTCCTTGTTCTTGCTCATTTTCCCCATATCTCTCATATACTGCCCAAACCTGTGCATCTTTGTTGACCTGTCGCCCATCCTGCCACCACAGGAGAAAGTCTTAGCAACTGCACGGCTCGGGGATGCTCTGGAGATGCAGTCTCTACCTCCCTCTAGGCTCCTGAGTGACCCTCCTCAGAATCCCACTTTTCCATCTGCTTCTGAGGACCACCCAGGTACCAAGAGTCTTAGGTTTGGGTCTGCTGCATCTAAGAAACAGTTCAGGGATCTATCGAAGGAGAGCTCTTCGAAGAAAACTGGCAGGGAAGGAAGTAAATTAGGATAGCAGAGAGGATGGGGCTGAGCAAGTTAGAGTCTACGAGTGGCCTAATCCCTGGTGGTGTGCTCGAGAGCATGAATCACACTGCAAAATCTTCTCCTGAAGCCAAGGGCTGGACTTTTGTGCCCTTCTATCAGGTACGCAGCAGCTGTGCATGTCCTGGGAGGAAAGTGTGACTTCCCTGGAAAAGTGATCCTTGTCAGTCAAGAGCAATTCTCTGGAGAAAAGGCAACTGTGAATTGTTATCAGCCAGTGGGTACCACAGCTGGAGGGTGGGTGGACATGGTGAGCAGGAAGCCTTGGTCTCAGGGATGGCACAGAGGATGGCACATTCTCGAACAGCGAACAGCAAAGTTTCAGCAAGGCTGGGGTGCACAGAATTAGCATTCTGGTGGTGCTTGGCCTTGGACCAGCTGGTTAGCAGGAGAGGTGGTGGAAATGGTCAGGGTTTGCATATATATATGCTTTATTGAAGTCTAATTGACGTACAGGAAGCTACACATGAAGAGCACGATTCGATAAGTTTCAACCTACATATATATTTATGACATCACCACAATAATCAAGACAATGAATATTTTCATTATCTCCAAAGGTTTCCTTGTGCCCCTTTGTAACCCTCCTAACTGCTCATTCTCACTCTACCTTGTCTCCTCCATGCCCCTCTTGGTCTCAGGCAGCCACTCATCTCTTTTCTGTTACTTTTGGCTAATTCACGCTTTCTTGAATTCTGTGTGGATGATCCTGGCAGTACGCCCTTGCCCGCTTCCTTCACTCAGTATCATTCCCTTGGGAGTCATTCACGTGGTTGCCTATGGCAACGGTTCATTCCTCTGAGCAGCAGTCCATCGCACGGACACGCTACAGTTTGTGTACCCCGTCATGTGCTCACGGACATTTGGGTTGTTTCCAGCTTTGGGTGATTACAAGTAAAGCTGCTAAGAACAAGATGTTCTTTTCTTTTAGGTAAACGGTTGGCTGTGGACTGGCTGGATGCCAGGGCAGGTGCACGATGAACTTGATGAGCAACCGTCACACCCTTTTCCAGAGTGATTGTAGCACTTCACCACCCCACTAGCGTGTATCAGAGTTTCAATTCCCCATATCCTCACCAGCACTGGGGGTGGTCCATCTTCTGAATGTCAACCATTCTAGTAGGTGTTGTGGATTCATTCTGCAGGTAGCACTGGCAAGACTTGCAATGGATTGGATCTGGCACTCGAGATGAAGAGAGGAAATTTTATTCAACCAATACTGAGAGCTTTTCCTATCCTGGCACCCACCCCTAGGGCCGGAGGGGATGGTACAGAGTAGAGCAGAGATGATCCCTTCCCTCAGGGAGCTTACAGTCCACACCTCTTTCATGCTGGACTGAGAAGGCTGGGGTGGCCCCTGAGACTCTGGTGGGATTGGGATGAAGCGGTAAAAGAGTGGCCACTGATGGAGGCAGTGAAGAGCATGGGATGCGTGGGCAGAGGATGGGGTTAGGTTCTGTGAGGTAAGAACTAATGGATCCAGTCCAGAGGGATACAGTGACACCCTGGATCCACTATTTACTATTTGTTTGACCCTATATGGGTAAGCATATTGGTTACCATATTGAGCAGCCTCAATGTTCTCATCTACAAAGTGGGAATAATGGATGCTTTAGATGAATGGAGATGTCTTACCAGCACTTAGCCAAATCCAGATGATCTGTAACTGGTTGAAGTCAGTGACCTTGAATCTGTTCACTAGCTTGCCAATTTAGACAGGACAGAGAGATCCAAGTGTCCTCAGAAGTCAGCTCATGGTTCAGTCCTCATTTCCACTCTCTCCTGCCCACCCCCAGGTGCAGACTCTCAGCCCAGGGGCCCCGGGAGGAAGACGAGGGAGAGGCCTGTCGGCAGCTCTATTTTTAGAACCTCTCCTGGAAGATGGCTCAGGCTCCCCGACTCCACGGGGAACCGAAGTCAGTCTATATTTAGGAGGCACAGCTGCGTCCTTCTATCCTTCATGTGTCTCTGGATTCTGGTCCTCGTGGTGTGTGGAGGGAGCCATCACTTTTGCCGACACTGTGTTTTTATCTGCGGGTCCCCTGGGAGCAGTGGTCCTCCTTACCTTGAAGCTGCGTCTCACACCCTCCACTGCAAGAATGCAGGAAGGGTACAGCCTGCCTGCTTTGTAGCAATAGTGGCTTCTGTCACATCATGATGCTCGCAGCAGGGAGTGTGGTTCCCTTTGGTGCCCCACGTGTAGTCATAGCAACCATGGTGAGCCACATTTGTTCAGTGTCTTGTTCATCCAGTGTGTTTCCAGCCATCGCCTATGACGAACTCCAGATGGGTCTGGGGTGTGGCAGTGTTGTCACATCCCCATGTTCTGTATGAGAAAACTGAAGCGCCGAGAAGCATAGGGCACTTGTAAAAGGCACCACGTGAGTGCCAGGTTAAGCTGTCACCATCCTGCCCGTTGTGCCATCTCATGACCCCTGGTCTAACAACCTGCTGTCTTCCTGCAGCAATTCCACTTCTCTTCTGAGGTCCTGCAGTTGACTCAGATGCCACCATCTTTGGGAAGCCCGTCTGGTTCCTCCAGATGAACATGAACTGGGTCATTGTACAATGCAATGCAGAATGTGACAGGGTGGGGTGTGGCTTAGCATATTTCTAGTGGTCACACGGAACCTCCTCTGCCGTATCACCTGCTTCTCTGGGGGGGTTTGTGACCCAGCGCCTTCAGCTCCCCCCCCACATCCTCTGGTGTGGACTGCACAGGCACATAGTAGGCACTGAAGAAGTCCTGACTGAATTCAATTCCAACCAAATTCTGTACCTGGACGGTTTCCAGAGCTCGCAGTGTTTGACATAGGACACTCTGGAGCTCACAGCCCGGCTCTGCCATCTGCTAGCTGGACGGCCTACGCCATTCTCATAATCAGCTAGAGGCCTCAGCTTCCTCATCTGTAAAAGTGGGAATAATCACAGAATGGTAAAAAATTAGCAGAGGACATTCTTTTTTTTTTTTTTTTTTTTTTTTTTTTTTAATTTTTTATTGTGGGTTGTTCAAAACATTACAAATTTCTTGACATATCATATTCCACACTTTGATTCTAGTGGGTTATGAACTCCCACCTTCACCCCATACACAGATTGCAGATTCACATCAGTTACACATCCATTGATTTACAAATTGCCATACTAGTGTCTGTTGTGCTCCGCTGCCTTTCCCATCATCCACCCTCCCCCCTCCCCACCTCTCCCCTCCCCTCCCCTCCCCTCCTCTCTCTCTACCCCCTCCACTGTATAACCCTGAGGGTCTCCTTCCATTACCGTGCAATTTACCTTCTCTCTCCCTTTCCCTCCCACCTCTCATCCCTGTTAAATGTTAATCTTCTTCTCCTGTTCTTCGTCCCTACTCTGTTCTTAGTTACTTTCCTTATATCAAAGAAGACATTTGGCATTTGTTTTTTAGGGATTGGCTAGCTTCACTTAGCATAATCTGCTCTAATGCCATCCATTTCCCTGTAAATTCTATGATTTTGTCATTTTTTAATGCAGAGTAATACTCCATTGTGTATAAATGCCACATTTTTTTTATCCATTCGTCTATTGAAGGGCATCTAGGTTGGTTCCACAGTCTTGCTATTGTGAACTGTGCTGCTATGAACATCGATGTAGCAGTGTCCCTGTAGCATGCTCTTTTTAGGTCTTTAGGGAATAGACCAAGAAGGGGAATAGCTGGGTCAAATGGTGGCTCCATTCCCAGCTTTCCAAGAAATCTCCATACTGCTTTCCAAATTGGCTGCACCAATCTGCAGTCCCACCAGCAATGTACAAGTGTACCCTTTTCTCCACATCCTCGCCAGCACTTGTTGTTGTTTGACTTCCTAATTGCTGCCAATCTTACTGGAGTGAGATGGTATCTTAGGGTGGTTTTGATTTGCATTTCTCTGACAGCTAGAGATGTTGAGCATTTTTTCATGTACTTGTTGATTGACTGTATGTCCTCCTCTGTGAAGTGTCTGTTCAGGTCCTTGGCCCATTTGTTGATTGGGTTGTTTGTTCTCTTATTGTCTAATTTTTTGAGTTCTTTGTATACTCTGGATATTAGGGCTCTATCTGAAGTGTGAGGAGTAAAGATTTGTTCCCAGGATGTAGGCTCCCTATTTACCTCTCTTATTGTTTCTTTTGCTGAGAAAAAACTTCTTCGTTTGAGTAAGTCCCATTTGTTGATTCTAGTTATTAACTTTTGTGCTATGGGTGTCCTATTGAGGAATTTGGAGCCCGACCCCACCGACTGTAGATCGTAGCCAACTTTTTCTTCTATCAGACGGCGCGTCTCTGATTTGATATCAAGTTCCTTGATCCATTTTGAATTCACTTTTGTGCATGGCGAGAGAAAGGGATTCAGTTTCATTTTGTTGCATATGGATTTCCAGTTTTCCCAGCACCATTTGTTGAAGATGCTATCCTTCCTCCATTGCATGCTTTTAGCCCCTTTATCAAATATAAGATAGTTGTAGTTTTGTGGATTGGTTTCTGTGTCCTCTATTCTGTACCATTGGTCCACACGCCTGTTTTGGTACCAGTACCATGCTGTTTTTGTTACTATTGCTCTGTAGTATAGTTTGAAGTCTGGAATCGCTATACCGCCTGATTCACACTTCTTGCTTAGCATTGTTTTTGCTATTCTGGGTCTTTTATTTTTCCATATGAATTTCATGATTGCTTTCTCTATTTCTACAAGAAATGCCATTGGGATTTTGATTGGCATTGCATTAAACCTATAGAGAACTTTTGGTAATATCGCCATTTTGATGATGTTAGTTCTGCCTATCCATGAACAGGGTATATTTTTCCATCTTCTAAGATCTTCTTCTATTTCTCTCTTTAGGGTTCTGTAGTTTTCATTGTATAAGTCTTTCACCTCTTTTGTTATGTTGATTCCCAAGTATTTTATTTTTTTTGAAGATATTTTGAATGGAGTGGTTGTCCTCATTTCCATTTCAGAGGATTTGTCGCTGATATACAGGAATGCCTTTGATTTATGCGTGTTGATTTTAAATCCTGCCACTTTGCTGAATTCATTTATTAGCTCTAATAGTTTCTTTGTAGAGCCTTTTGGGTCTGCTAGATATAGAATCATATCATCTGCAAATAGTGATAATTTAATTTCTTCTTTTCCTATTTTTATGCCTTTAATTTCTTTCGTCTGTCTAATTGCTCTGGCCAGTGTTTCGAGAACTATGTTGAAGAGAAGTGGAGAGAGAGGGCATCCCTGTCTTGTTCCAGATTTTAGAGGGAATGCCTTCAGTTTTTCTCCATTCAGAATAATGCTAGCCTGAGGCTTAGCATAGATTGCTTTTACAATATTGAGGTATGTTCCTGTTATCCCTAGTTTTTCCAGAGTTTTGAACATAAAGGGATGCTGTACTTTGTCAAATGCTTTTTCCGCATCTATCGAGATGATCATATGGTTCTTATTTTTAAGTCTATTGATGTGGTGAATAACATTTATTGATTTCCGTATATTGAACCAGCCTTGCATCCCAGGGATGAATCCTACTTGATCATGGTGTACAATTTTTTTTATATGTTTTTGTATCCGATTCGCCAGAATTTTATTGAGGATTTTTGCATCTAGGTTCATTAGAGATATTGGTCTGTAGTTTTCTTTCTTTGAAGTGTCTTTGTCTGGTTTAGGTATCAGGGTGATGTTGGCCTCATAGAATGAATTTGGAAGTTCTCCCTCCTTTTCTATTTCCTGAAGTAGCTTGAAAAGTATTGGTATTAGTTCTTCTTTAAAGGTTTTGTAAAATTCTGCTGTATACCCATCGGGACCTGGGCTTTTCTTAGTTGGTAGTCTTTTGATGGTTTCTTCTATCTCCTCAATTGATATTGGTCTGTTTAGGTTTTCTATATCCTCCTGACTCAATCTGGGCAGATCATATGACTTAAGAAATTTATCTATGCCTTCACTATCTTCTAATTTATTGGAGTATAAGGATTCAAAATAGTTTTTGATTATCTTCTGTATTTCTGAAGTGTCTGTTGTGATATTGCCTTTTTCATCCCGTATGCTAGTAATTTGAGTTCTCTGTCTTCTTCTCTTCACTAGCATCGCTAAGGGTCTGTCGATTTTGTTTATTTTTTCAAAGAACCAACTTTTAGTTTTGTCAATTTTTTCAATTGTTTCTTTTGTTTCGATTTCATTAATTTCAGCTCTGATTTTAATTATTTCTTGCCTTCTACTTCTTTTGCTGTTGTTTTGCTCTTCTTTTTCAAGGATTTTGAGATGAAGTATGAGATCATTTATTTGTTGGTTTTTTCTTTTTTTAAGGAATGAACTCCAAGCAATGAATTTTCCTCTTAGAACTGCTTTCAATGTGTCCCATAGATTCCGATATGTTGTGTCTGTGTTTTCATTTATCTCTAAGAATTTTTTAATTTCCTCCTTGATGTCTTCTATAACCCATTGATCATTCAGTAACCTATTGTTCATTCTCCAATTGATGTATGCTTTTTCCTTCCTTCTTTTATCGTTGATTTTCAGTTTCATTCCATTATGATCAGATAAGATGCATGGTAATATCTCTACTCCTTTATATTGTCTAAGAGTTGCCCTGTGACATAATATATGATCTATTTTTGAGAAGGATCCATGTGCTGCTGAGAAAAAAGTGTAACTGCTTGATGTTGGGTGGTATACTCTATATATGTCAATTAGGTCTAGGTTATTAATAGTGTTATTGAGTTCTATAGTTTCCTTATTCAACTTTTGTTTGGAAGATCTGTCCAGTGGCGAGAGAGGTGTGTTGAAGTCTCCCATGATTATGGTGTGGTGGTCTATTAGACTCTTGAACTTGAGAAGAGTTTGTTTGACGAACATAGCTGCACCATTGTTTGGGGCATAAATATTTATGATTGTTATGTCTTGTTGGTGTATGGTTCCCTTAAGCAGTATGTAGTGTCCCTCTTTATCTCTTTTGATTAACTTTGGCTTGAAATCTATTTTATTTGATATGAGTATGGACACGCCTGCTTGTTTCCGAAGTCCATATGAGTGATATGATTTTTCCCAACCTTTCACCTTCAGCCTATGTATGTCTTTTCCTATCAAATGCGTCTCCTGTAGGCAGCATATTGTTGGGTCTTGTTTTGTGATCCATTCTACTAGCCTGTGTCTCTTAATTGGTGAGTTTAAGCCATTAACATTTAGGGTTATTATTGAGATATGGGTTGTTCTTCCAGCCATATTTGTTTATTTCTGTTACTAAACATTGTTTGTTTTCCTCTTTGATTGTTTCCCCCCCCCCTTTACTGTCCTACCTCCCACTGTTGGTTTTCATTGTTATTTTCCATTTCCTCTTCCTGTAATACTTTGGCTAGGATGTTTTGAAGAGATGGTTTTCTAGCTGCGAATTCTTTAAACTTTTGTTTATCGTGGAAGGTTTTAATTTCATTCTCCATCCTGAAGCTTAATTTCGCTGGATACACAATTCTTGCTTGGAACCCATTATCTTTCAGTGTTTGAAATATGTTATTCCAGGATCTTCTAGCTTTCAGAGTCTGTGTTGAAAGATCAGCTGTTATCCTGATTGGCTTGCCCCTAAATGTAATCTGCTTCCTTTCTCTTGTAGCTTTTAAAATTCTCTCCTTATTCTGTATGTTGGGCATCTTCATTATAATGTGTCTAGGTGTGGATCTCTTATGATTTTGCACATTCGGCGTCCTGTAGGCTTCTAGGATTTGGGATTCTGTCTCATTCTTCAAGTCTGGGAAGTTTTCTTGTATTATTTCATGGAATAGACTGCTCATTCCTTTGGTTTGGAGCTCTGTACCTTCCTGTATCCCAATGACTCTTAAGTTTGGTCTCTTAATGTTATCCCATATTTCTTGGATGTTCTGCTCATGGTTTCTTAACAGTCTTGCTGAGCTGTCTATGTTCTTTTCCAGTTGAAATACTTTGTCTTCATTGTCTGATGTTCTATCTTCTAAGTGTTCTACTCTGTTGGTAGTATTCTCCATTGAGTTTTTAAGTTGGTTTATTGCTTCCTGCATTTCTAGGATTTCTGATTGCTTGTTTTTTATAACCTCTATCTCCCTGTATAGTTGATCCTTTGCTTCCTGGATTTGTTTGCGTAATTCGTTGTCGAAGTGATCTTTCATTGTCTGATTTTGCTGTTTAATGTCTTCCTTGATACTCCAGATCATCTGAAGCATGTATATCCTGAATTCTTTATCTGACATTCCATCTGCTGCAGCTGTTACCTCTTCTAAAGTTGCGTTGACCTGCATTGCTTGTGGTCCTTTCTTTCCTTGTCTTTTCATACTGCTTGCGTATCTTTCCTGCAGGTGCGGGCGGCGGCTCTGCTCTCTCCTTATTCCAATTGGGGTGTCGTGGCTACCACGCCGGCAGGTCACTGGGCCTGTTCTGGGAGCTGGTGGCGGCTCTGTTCTGCCCCTACTCCAATTGGGGTGACGTGTCTGTCGTACCAGCAGGCCACTGGGCCTGTCCTGCTGGTCGGTCGCAGATCTGCCCACCTTTCGGGCACGAGTGGAGGCTCTGCTTTGCCCCTACTCCAATTGGGGTGTCGTGACTACCCCGCCTGCAGGATGCTGGGTCTGTTCCTGGCAAGGGAGGCGACTCTGCTCTGTCCCTACTCCAATTAGGGTGGTGTTTGTACCCCGCCGGCAGGCTCCTGGGCCTGATCCGCCGGTCTGTTGTAGGTCTGCCTACCTTGAAGGCGCGGGCGGCGGATCTGCCCTGCCCCTCCTACCACGCCTGCGGACCCCTGGGCCTGATCTGCAGGTTGATCACTGGTCTGCTCACCCTGCGGGCACGGGTGGCGGTTCCGCTCCACCCCCACTCCAATTGGGGTCACGTGACCACCACACCGGCAGGGCCTGATCCGGGCGTGGGATAAGGATCTGCTCTGCCCCTACTCGAGTTGGGGTGACGTGTGTACCACACTGGCAGGCCACTGGGCCTGACCCGCCAGGCTGTCACAGGTCTGTTTACCTTGCAAGCGCGAAGGGCGGCTCTGCCCTGCCCCTCCTACCACGCCCATGTACTACTGGGTCGTGGGTCTGCCCACCTGGCGGGTGTGGGTGGCGGCTCCGCTCCGCCCCCTCTCCAATTGGGGTCACGCGGTCACCACGCTGGCGAGCCGCTGGGCCTGCTCCGGGGGCTGGCGGCGGCCCGGCTCCTTCCCTCTGGCTCGAGGACAAATTGAGGAGACTCGGGTGACTGAGCCTCACCCCCCTTACCAGGAGACCAACTGCTTATGTCACCGCTGGTATTGATGAAGATCTCTCCTCCACCGCTTTCTGCTGACATCAGATCTCTGCCATGTTGGTATCCTATGCGAATGGCAGCATTTCGTTCCCCTTGCCAGGCAACCCAAGCAATGGGTGAGTCCTGACCTGCCCTCAGCAGGACCCGGACCGAGACACAGTTTCCGCGGGCTCCTAGCCCCGGTCCAGCAGAGGACATTCTTATTCTTGCCTCAGCAATCTTGCCTGGCTCTCTTGGCAGGACCACAGATGGGTTGATGTGGACACCAGCTAATATCGCAAAGAATGAGCGAGTGGAGATTCTTCACACACCCACCATGTGACATTCTGTCATTCATTCCCTGCTCCATCAGAGTTGGTGTGTGACCCACCTGGCAGCATCTGAGGAGGGTGGAAGTATCCCATGTCTTCCCTTCATGGTCAAGGCTGTTCTTCGGCTATTGAAGGGGAACTGCTTTGCTTTCTTGAGGGAGAAGTTGGTTCTCTTTGCCAGCAGAACCATAAGAAGAGGAGAGGATGGGGGCTGGGCAGCAGGAGGGTGTTGGTGGCCCACAGAGGATCTGCTCCAGGAGGCTGCCATCTGGGGTGGGGCATTCAGTGTGTGCTGGGAGGCACAGACCCTCCCGGGTGACAGGCAGAGCAGGGACCTGAGGCAGGGGTCTGGTCAGGGTGACCCTTTATAGCTAGGTGACTTGGTGAGCCTAGTAGTAATAAACGCCCAGGTTCCCACGCAGCTGGAGACCCGTCCTTTCATCCCATGGCAAAGTAGGTCGGCTCTGGAGCCTGGGAATGACTGCACTGACTTAGTTCTTTTAGTTCTTCTTCTTCTTCTTCTTCTTCTTTTTTTTTTTTGATATGGGGATTGAACCTAGGGGCACTTGGCCACTGAGCCACATCCCCAGCCCTCTTTTGTATTTTATTTAGAGACAGGGTCTCACTGAGTTGCTTAGTGCCTCACCATTGCTGAGGCTGGCTTTGAACTCAGGATCCTCCTGTCTCAGCCTCATGAGCCTCTGGGATTACAGGCGTGTGCTACCACACCTGGGGTTGTTGACTTAGTTCTAGGTGGCACCAACTCACTTTTTTTTGTTGTTGTTGCAGGGAAAGGCTTCATGTGCCTTATGGGAAGGGCTAGCCACACTGGCCCTGTGGTTGTGGCGCTGCCACTGGTGTTGGCTTTCTTATGGAGACAATCTTATGGAAGAGAGTCTGGCTTTACTCTGGTTAATGGGGGAGTGACTTATTTGATTCCGTAGACGGTGGAGTGGGAATGCTTACTCCCTGGTTGGTTTTGTGTCCTGGGGTGTGGCAGACAGTGGCAACCTAGGCTGTTCTCAGAACCAGCTTGAGGCCCCATCTGTCCCCCCAGAACCTGGCCTCAGTGTGTCCTAGGTGGAAGTGATGTGACCATTTCTAGGATGTAGCATGGGAGAGCTGGTGAGCAACCCAATAGCTTTTCTTTCCCTGTGGCAGTCATGGAACAGGCTGGGAGTTTTAGGTGGGGTCATCTCTGTCTGCCAAGGTTCCTGAGTGACTGTGTGGAGCAGACTTCTCCTAAAGCTCAAGATGGCTCTGTGGCCAAGAAATAAGCTTTTGTAAATTAGACCACAGATTTTTTTCCCTTATAGCAAAGTGAACACTAATGCCTGAGAAAGTTGGTGGTAATGATGTGGGAAGGTACTGATGTTTCATAAACTCAGGCCAATCTTCTTGTTCAAGTTCCATTCATGTTTTGTTCTAGGGATACATTTCCACACTAGACCTAAGTTTCGTTACCAACCTTCTTGCCTCAACATTTGGGGTAACAGAGGCACAGAGTGTTTAAGTAATATGCTTAAGGTCACCTGGCTGGTTTAGAGGCATAGCTAGATAGCTATTCTTTATAACCTTTTTGTGTTAGTCAGCTTTCCATTACTGTGACAAATTACCTGAGACACACAACTTAAATGGGTGAAAGATTTATTTTGGCTCATGGTTTCAGAGGTTTCAGTCCATGGTGGCTTGACCCTATGACTCTGGGCCTGTGGTGAGAGGGTGTGGCGGAGAAAAGCTGCTGGCCTCATGGTGGCCAGGAAGCTGACAGAGAGCCAGGGGTGGGAACATGTGGAAGAGACTAGGGACAAGATTAAGTCTTCAAGGGTACTTGCCCAATTAGGCTTAACCCCTTAGGTTTCAACACCTCCCAATAGCACTACCAGCTGGGGAACAAGTCTTCAACACATGAGCCTTTGGGGGACAATCTACATCAATTCTGATTATCCTAGTGTGAAGTTCAAGGCACACAGTCAATGGAGGCTTCTCTGCCCTTGAAGCCAAGAAGCATGTTATGTCAATAAGCAAACACTTAGATGTGGTGGGAGAGCCTGCTCCACAAGGGGCTGGGAGTGAATCCTTAGGTGAAACAAGAGCTTTTTTAAGGGGAATCAATCATTTCCTCTCTGCTACATTCTACAAACTAGAATTTTTATGTGTTGGAGATTAAAAAAAATAGTGATGCCAGGTGCGTTTGTTCTTCAGTGTGTATATGTGTTTGGTGCGCCTTCGGCTATGTGCATACCACTGTCTGGGTTTACAGAGGGCTCTTTATTGATCAACACAGACTTTCAGTTAATTGAGCTCTTTAATCTTTTTACGAGGATGACTAAGGAAAAGCAGGAATTTATTTTGTGAAAAGAAAATTTTTTAGTCTTCTGGAGGTCTTGAATTTTCATTGATCCCAGGCATGTAAATCCTTAGGTAGTTGCTGGGTGCGATGGCGCACGTGTGCAATTCTAGCCACTCAGGAGGCTGAGGCAGGAGGATCATGAATTCAAATCCAGCCTCAGCAACTCAGGCTCTAAGCAACTCAGTGAGACCCTGTCTCATAAAATATATATAAAAAGGGCTGGGGATGTGGCTCACTGATTAAGTGCCCCTGAGTTCAATCCCTGGTACCACGAAAACAAAAACAAAGAACCTTAGGTTGCATCAACTCATTTATTTAATACTTAGCTGCCATATTGTCGACCTACTATATCCCAGGCACTGGGGGCTGCAAGAACAAGGCACTGATAGTGACCTTGAGGAGGCTGGAGCTTCCTAGGGGAGAGAAGACAAAAGCCGCACTCTGTGGTAAACATTTTGCATGAATGTCCCCCAGAAGGCTGGCAGGAGGTTTCCTCACTTGAGGCTGGGAGTGCAGATCACCTTGGAGAGGAGGCAGCAGTTGCGGTGACGCAGAACAGGAAGGACAGGAAGGACGTGAAGATTCTGACAGTCTTTGGGGGAAGCTATTCCCAACACAGACAGTGGCTGGCACCCAGGTATGAGGGTAGGGGTGAAGCGAACCTGGTGCTCTTCAACGGGGAGGTTGAAATACAAAGGCAACTGCAGATTAACCTCTAATTACCCAGAAAAAACCAGTAACCGGAACCATTTATGGAAGGCGTTCCCTTAATTAAGATTTTCCTGTGTGTGAGGCTACACAGTCACAGATGCACCCACACACCTCCCAGCCCCAGACGCTCCTGAGGACCCCCTTCTGTGCCCAGTGGGTGTGGATCTTCGCACCCCTCCGTGGCAGGGAGGGGTGCCTCCTGCAGCCTGGAAGACGCATTCTCGGCACGCCATGCTGCGGCCCCACGGAGGCCCTGTTCCAAGAGGATTGGAAATGTAATCACAACAGTTTTTATTAGCAAAAGAACAGCAGGATCCCTTCTGCTGTCCATATGGACAAATCCCGTTGGGTATTCATGAAGCAGTTTGCTCACGGAACAGCCGTGCTCAAAACTCCTCGTCCAGTTACCTTCGAACTTGGTCTTTTTGCTGCTGCTGCTGCTGGTGCAAGGGAAGCATCTCCCACGCTCAGTTCTCCTGGGGAGGGAAGGGTCTGCCTCCCTCCATTTCTGTTCCTTTACCCTGGAGGCTGGGAAGACCCAGGAGTTTGGGGGCTGGTCACTCGTTATGGATGTCATGGTAATCAACTCAGTCTCACCTGTCCTAGGTCAAATTGTCTAGTTAATTGGAACAACAATGGTGTTTGGGACAGTCTCCCAGGCCCATTGGGGTTTGGGTAAAGGGGTAATTGTACAAGGGCATTTGGGGAGAGGGTAAGGAGTTTGCTGATCCAAGCATTATTTCCTGGTGTGTCTGCATGCTGCCCAGGTAGAGGACAATAATCATAGTGACCATACAGCCTGGGTGCTTAGAGACACAAACATTCCCTCCCATTGTCCCTAGTGGTATCTAATGGGACATATCAAATTATATGCCCTGCTTATGGGAAAGAAAATGTGTGTGTGTGTGTGTGTGTGTGTGTGTATGCAATATAAGAATGTATAAATCTGAAATAAGATCACTCTTAAAGAAAAAAGAAACCTGTGCCTTCTGAAGGTTGTAGGCACCAGACCTTGGAATTCACTGGCTGGTAGAGAACAGAGAAGGAGGATCCGGCAGTTTGAAATTGGCTCATGTCTCTGAGTTTGTGGAATCAGTACTAGGAAGAGTGTCCAACAAGGCAAACACAATCTTATCAGGTGTGTCTGTGGACTGAGTAGGTGGCCCTGGCTCTCCAGGTATAAGAGCTGAGTGGACACCTGTGGTCTGGCCTGATGAGCTGACCATCTCTGGCAGCGAGTTCTGCCTCTCTCAGGGGCTCCTTCCTCTCCTGCTTTCTGGCCATGGGGTTGGCCCTGGCTGGCTTCCATCCTCTGCTTCCCAGTCGGCAACATGGAACTCAGGCCTGGCCCTATGGGGTCTCATGGATCTGTTCTGGAATGGGACTTGGGACAAGGAGAGTTTGACTTGGGACCTTTGCTGGAACCCTCCCTAAGAGAGGCTTCTGAGCAGGGGAAATGTAAGCCAGGAGAGGTGGGTGGCCATGCAGATGCCACCTGGGATGGAGCTGCTGAGAATGAGTCTGTCCTGATCCAATGGAGCCCAGAGTTATGCCACCTTTGGCCCCTCCCACAGCACTGATAGATCCTCCTTTGTGCTTAGGCCAGTGCCAGAAGCTTCCAGGGGTTGTGATCTGCCAGATGGTCCTCTTTCCAAAGAACTGGCACTCCCAGGTCTTTTCTTTCTGTTTTCAAACCCATTACCTAAGGCTTCCTCTTTCTGGCCAGGGTGTGGCTTCCTGCACTGGCTGGAGGAGACGCAGGCATCTTCCCTGGGTGTGGTGTCACATATGGTGATGTCAGATGGTCCCGGGTACAAGCCTGGCTCATCAGAGTGGCTCATTAAATCATGTTAATAACCCACCTGCACACATTTGTGGGGTGTTTGCATTTACTATCTGTAAAGACAGAATCACCCCAAGGGTTAAAGTATAAGTTTTGGAAACAAAGCCAGTGCTTGCTCCTGTGCTGCCATTTCTAACTGTGACTTGGGCTACAGGACTCCATTCACCTGGAAAATGGGTATAATGATACTCCCCCCACAGTGGATGCTTTGAAGACTGAATGAGAAAATTGACACATAGCAAAGCTTAGCAGGGCATGTTCTCTGTGGAAGCTGTTATTATTTCCAGACTCTCCACCTAATAAGCCTTTAATGTAGCTAAGCCAGTGCCCAGCTGTTACCATTCCATTGGGTTTCCCATTGCACACACCTCTTCCTTTTCCTTCTCTCTTTCTCCCACGGTATCCACCGAGGTCTGGGCTTTGTCTGTTCTGCACCCTGCAGTTAACCAGATGTGGAGGGTCTAGATCCGGGTCTGAGAGATCCCTGGGGCAAGAACCACCTCAGTCTGGCAAGGGCAGAGCAGAGAGTGCTCTACTATGGGGAACGAGAGGCAGTGCCCAGGGGCCCAGAGGAAGGGGACAGCTGTGCTGAGGGCTCCTGTGTCCATCACTGTGGACCCCATGGTGATTTATTTGAGGGACAAAACCATTCTCGTTCCTTCTTGGAGATGGAGAGATCACTCTTTCCGCTCAGTTCATTCTTCCTGAGTGTCTGCTTTGTTCGGAACCATGGTATCCATCCCAGCTAGGATTTTTTTTTCATTTGTTTTCTTATCAAATGCTCCAAGTAGAAAGAGAGGGTATGCAGCAGTGCGGAAATTGTGGAAATTGGCAAGCCCATTCTATAATTCATATGGAAATGAAAAGGACCTGGAATAGCCAAAACAATTTTGAGCAAGAACAAAATTGGAGAACTCACACTGCCTGATGTAAAAGCTTATTGTAAAGCTACAGTAATCAAGACCGTGTAGCATTGGCATCAAGGGAGACAACGGAATTAGATCAATGGAACAGAACTGGGGGTCCATCAGTAGACCCGTACAAACACAGACAAGTGGTTTTTGATGATGGTGCAAAGAAAGTTCAGTAGAGAAAGAAGAGCGTTTTTTAAACATGTGATGGTAGAACAATTGAGTGGCCATATGCAAAGTTGAACTTTGATCCATAACTTATACCACATTAGGCCAAGTTAGGGCAAAGCCGACGATAAACCTAAATACAAAACCAAAATGTAAAACTTCTAAAAGAAAACAGAGGAAAATATTTGTGATCTTGGTTTAGCCAGAGTTCTTAAAATCTTGATACCAAGAGCATGATCGTAAAAGAAAAAAATTGATAAATTGAACTTCATCTAAATAAAAAAACTAATCTTTGAAAGATACTGTCAAGAATTCAAAAGGCAAAACCATAGACTGAGAGGAAATGCATGCAAATCATGTATCTGATGAAGGAATCGTATCCATAAAATATAAAGAAAGCTTTCAATAATCATAAAACAATTCAATTGAAAACAAATAAAACATTCGAATTGATATTTCAGTAAAGATGGTGTGGAAATGGATAGTAAGCACATCAAAAGATGCTCACCATCATTAGCCAGTAGGGAAATGCAAATTAAAACCACAAGATAGCACCATCCATCTCAACAGAGGGGCTAGGACGACAAAGACTGCTCATACAGCCAGGAGGACTTGGGATCTGAAACTCTCATTTGCTATCAAGTAAAATGCTGTGATACTTTGGAAAATGGTTTGACAGTTTCTGACACACTTACCCTGTGCACTTACCCTGTGATCTAGCCAGTCCACAGCTGGCTGTGTGCTCAAGAGTAAAGAAAATAGCCAAATGCAATGGCACACGCCTGTAATCCCAGTGGCTCTGGAGGCTGAGGCAGGAGGATCATGAGTTCAAAGCCAGCCTCAGCAATGGTGAGGTTCTGAGGAACTCCGTGAGACCCTGTCTCTAAAAAAAAATCCAAAATAGGGCTGGAGATATGGCTCAGTGGTTGAGTGCCCCTGGGTTCAATCCCCAGTACCAATAAATAAATAAATAAATAAATAAATAAATAAAAAAAAAAGAGTCCAGAAAGCATATATCCACCCAAGGACTCGTGCACAAGGGTTCATAGCAGTGTTGTAATCATCAAAAGCTGGAAACACCCAAATGTTCATAAGCAGGTCACTGGATAGGAAACCCGGGGAGTGTCCCTATCATGCCATGGTTCTGATAAAGGAATGAACTATCAGCTTATGTGTGCGTATTGTGAATGAATCTCAAAATAATTATGCTGAGTGAAAGAACCAGAAAAAAAAGAATAATGCTGTATAGTTCCATTTTTATGATATTCTAGAAAAATGCAAACTGTAGTCACGAAGAGCAGATCAGTGGTTGCCTGGGGATGAGGGCAGGTGGCTGGTAGGGAAGGGTGGGGGCTGGATTTCTGAAGACGATGGATAAGTTCATTATCCTAATTGTGGCAATGGCTTCCTAGTTGTCTATATATGTCAAACCTTATTAACGTGTACACTTTAATTATGTGCAGTTTATTGTATGTCAATCATGTCTTAATAATGCTGTTTAAGAAAAAGAAAGAGAGGCTATAGCTCCACCAGCAGCACCTGGATCAGATAAGGCCGCCCAACAAACAGGCTGCCCTGTCTCGGGAAGGGGAGGAACCACAGGCTGCTGGCTCCGAAGACCCTCTACTCTGTGTTTGCCCCCTTTGTCCCCACTGTCCCCAGTTCAGGGCATGCCCTCCCTCTGCTCCTCACCTACTTAGATTCTTCTTGTTTTTTTTTTCTGGTCTAGAGGAGGAACTGCTACCTCCACAAAGCCTTCCAGGACCACATGCTTCCAGGTGATGTAGTCGTTGAATGCACTCGGGCAACATTTCTTTGGTGTATTCCCCCTCCAGATCACCAGAGAGCGTCTGGCTGAACAGGGGACAAATAAGGAAAGCATTCAGTTGGCGTCAGGTACTGCTTTCTAGAACTCTCTTGAGGCCTCACAGGCTCTAGTGCTGGCCATTTTCCCTCTGCCCTCGGATGGGGAGGGACCAGGTACATACTTGTCTTTTTTTTTTTTAAGCTACTAGCAACTCCACCAACCCGAAGGCTACAGCCACCAAACACTTCTCTCTCCCACGATCCATCTTAGTTCTGAATTAACCTACTCTCTTCTCTTTGTGAGGATCCTAGTCCCAGCCATCATCACCTCTTTCTCTGCAAAGCCATCTCTGCCTGCTTTCTTGTACTCTTCCCCTGCTCCCAAGCACACTGTTCTCAACCCAGCACCCAGAAGGATCCTTCCAAGAATTCCTCGGGCATATGACACTCTGTTCTCCTACAGGACACGTGCATCTGTCTTCCCAGATGCACTCAGATGGAAACCAAAACCCCTCGCCACAGCCCTGGCCAGGATTCACTGAGCTCTCTGACCTGGGTGTGGGCAGCCCTCCTGGTCTGGCCTTACGGCAGTCTCCGTCCTGTGCACCCTGACTCTTGGCCTCAGAGCCATGGTGCTTTCTCTGCCCTCGAGATGCCTTCTTTGTCTGTCCTCCTGGGCCGGGGGCTTCTTCAGAGAGGTCCCTCCTGGATACCTGTTTAAAGAGCTTCCTTCCTCTGTGATCTTTTCTCACAGCATCCGCTGCTCTTTCTTAGCATCTTTCTATTTGTAGGAGCACATTTGTTTGTTTCGTTGATGTAATGGCTGGGAGCTCCGAGGAGCAGGGAGCTGGTCGGCCATTCCCTGCTCTGTGACTGTTTCCAGCCCAGGGCTCGCAATGAATACGTGTTGAATGAACGAATGATGGAGTGAATGAATCTCAAGAGGGATCCACTCTTTGCTGTATTCTTTATCCTACTGACCTTGGAGCATGATGATATATATATTTTTAATCTCACAATGCACATTTCTGAGATCAGGTTGGCACTTATCATTGTCGCATATGTTTAATGCAGCAGTATTTTTTTTTTTCCTCCAGAAAATTGCTAACTTGGTGATTCATTCTTGCAGTGGGATGTATTAAGTCTGGGCAGTAGAGTAATAGGCAAATCTTTGTGCTGCCTAAAAGATGACATGCTTAATAGGTGAGGGCATCTGGCTCTTGTTTCTGGAAACTTCCCTGTTGTTTCTCAGCAATGAGGTCTAGTGGCACAGCAGTGGGGTCTCTTGAACAGCCCCGAGTTCTAGGCTGGGTCTCATTGCTTTTGGACATTCTGGTCCCTCTCTGGTGTGCCGATTCCAGTAATGGCTAGGGGTTTGATTTATTTATCAGACAAGCCCCTCCCTCTGTCCCACGGCCTTGCTCCCCCAGCCCAGGGTCCTGCCCAGCTAACCTGAGCAGGGACCTCACCTCACTTTATTCATTCTCTAGTACTTGTATCCCAGCCCCTGCCTCCAAACCCCAGACTTTTGTGCTGATAAGAAATGGTGTTACCAAAGGGTCAGGATCCCTGCCTGGGTGTAGGGTCATTCAGGCTTCTTCATACCTCTTTTTTTTTTAGCTGTGCAGCTCTGAGCACATTGGTTTTTCTCTCAGAGTCTTAGCTTTCTCATCTGTGAATAGATGATAAATACCCAATTTGTAGGATAATGGAAAATAGAGGCTATGGTAAAAAGATTGAACAACATGTACTGCATAGTACTGACCAATCAGCTAGCCCTGTATCAGGGCAGGGTCAGGAGCAAAGCTTTAGTGGTACTGGGGGAACAGGGGGCCTCTGGAGAGGAAGGAGATATGCAAGGGGCTTGGGATAGTGGTTATTTACTAGTCAATTTGAAACAAAGTCAATATACTAATGACTTGTGCATCATAGAGGTGCAGGCCACCCCTGAGACAAATGGAACTTGAGGTGTCCAGCATGGTGTCAGGTAGGGAGGAAGTGCTTGATTCAGGATAGCAATTACCAGTAGTGTGCTTGTAAACACCGGCTTTCATGAAAAAACAAAACCCAAGCCCAAACAACCCCCCGCCCCATATTTTTGGTGTTTGCCAATTTCCTTGGTGTTAATACTACCACCATAGTCAATTTCAAGCCTCCAACATGGTGTTTATGAACTCCTCCTGGGCATAGATGCATGGCAGCTCCCATTATTTATCAATCCTATCACCCAGATACAGTAGACTCAGCAACGTAGACATAGTAACATCTAGCAAAATAACTGGAATATTTTTAACTTTTGCTTTGAATATAATTTAAGTGTAAGTTTAAATGATTTAATTGTTAATAGTTGTTGCATTTAAAATCTGGCTTGTGGAGTTTCTGAAAATTTAAGAGTTGCCTGTGGAGAAGTGGTAGAAGCCATCTCTAGTACACCTTTGAATGATAATGAGTATCATCCCTTCGGTTCACATGCCAGATCTCTGCCAATTTGCATTTCCAGACTTTTGATCCCTCTCTTGCTTATTACCTGTATCAGTCCTTCCCTGATACTCACTGATGGCTGCCTTACTCCCTGCTACACCTGCCTACCTGTGGATCCCCTAGGCCTGGGAGGAAGGCCCCAGATATGGGCCCCACCTAAGGGGATGCACCTGGTCCCTAGGTTCCCTGCCCTTTCTGTCTGGCCACCCCATTTCCTTCCTAGTCTGGACCTTTGATGGGACATTGCTAGTTTGGGAAGGAGAAGACAACGTGGGTAATGAAAGTCAAGCTCTGGGGTGTAAAAGAAAAAAAAAATGTCTAGTTACATCTTGGGACAAGAGAGAACCAGCTACAAAGGAGGGTTTGGCCTCCCTTTGCCAAGCTGCCGGCTGCCCCATTCTTGGCTTCCCTCCTTAGCATTTCTGCTGGCGAAAATGCTTGGCAAATGAATCCCCCAAATGCACAGAAATCTCTCCTGCCAAATTCATTTCTCCAACCAGTGATAAATGCTCACCACTGGTTTGTGCAAGCAAAAACCAAAGCACAAACCCAGCAGCATGAGCAGCGGCACTGGGGAAGGGAAATTTATAGTCGTTTGAAATCCTGCAGGTCTGCACATCACAAAGTTATCAGATGAACTAAAGGACCAAAGAAAAAAGATACAAGGTTTGCTAAGAGGGAATAAATGATGCTGAGGAAAGGGTACCCTACCTGGTTCCAAATTTATCAATAGGAAAATCTGTCATCAAACCTTTATCCAAGGGACACCTGCTGGAGAGGGTGAGATGTCTGGGAGGCTTATTCAGTGGGGAGGGGATGCCATTTATTTTATGTGTCAAGGATGAGGAGAAGAAAGGGAGAAGAGGAAAGCTAGACTTGGAAGATCATCGTGCACAGTGTAAAGAATGGCGACTTGGAGGTGAACTGGCTTGGTTCAGATTTAGATTTCATCACCTTCTATTTGTATGACCTTGGCCATACTCAGAGGTATGGGTTGCTCATCTTTGAGAATGGGAACAGTAGTATGGCCATGTTGGTGCTCCATCCTTGTCTCTTGGAACTTACCATTCTTTGCTCAACCTGGCAGCTTCTGACAAGCACTTGCAAGGGCTTTCAGGTCTATCTGAGTGGGATAGTGGTGCTGAGGCATGGGTCAGCCGTCATGGGGAGTTCATGTCAACAACTCCCCAGGAGCAACCCTCAACCCATGACGGGCAGGAGTTGGAGAATAAATCCTCCAGCTCCCTTGCTCCTCAGCGGAATGCCTGTGCTCCCTAGATCTCCAGAGAGTGCTCATGGGACGGAGCCTCACTTGCCACAGTAATGGAAGGCTCCATACCACCCGCTTTGTGGGCCTCTTTTCCTTCATTCATTGCTTCTCCATCTGCGTCCAGACCGGTGCATCCTGGGGTCACACCCCATGTAAACTGCTTTCACTTGGCTCCTTGTCTCCGGGACTCCTCCTGGAGGAATCTAATAAGTTAGAATGTTAAATGGAAAGATATATAAAGTCATTAGGGAAAAATAAAGTGTTCAACGAGTCACACCGAGTCGGAACTTGAGTAAATATTGCTCTCTGACCCTCTCTGTTTTTGCACCTCTTTCTCAGGAAGGTCCAGCCCTAGCGAAACTCTCTTCTGTCAGCGTCCCTTACTATCTGCCTGGCAGCCTCTGTGGTTCTGTGCCTGTGTAGGAGTGGATGGGTGGCTGTCTGCAGGGCTACCTCCCCAACATGACAGCTCCTGAGCCTCAGCAGGGTGTGACAGTCCCCGCCCATGGGGTAGAAGTGGAGCCTCTGGGAGTTCTTTTGGGGGCTAAACAGACTCAAGGATTAATTAGCTAATGCTGTGGAGTGCCTGGGGAATGTCAAGTGCCGAGTGTGAAGTGCCATCTCTTGAGCTGGCTTCCCCTCTTTAAGCCCTCCACGAGAGAGATGCGTCGATTACCACGTGTGGAGGAGCTGCCGCTGCGTCTCCAGTTGGGGCTCTTAACCAGGCAAATATTTACGGTCCCCATCAGACACTCAGGGCCTCCTGGCTCCCAGAGGCTGCAGCTCACAGCTCATGCCCAGGCTCAGCAGACAGAGGCTCAGGGAGCATCTTGGGACTGTGAGTCTTCCAGGGTGCCCACCTGGGAATTCTGCGTCCGGCACCCCCAGCCCTGGACCATCTTTACTGTGTAAACTCTTTAAGGCCTTCCAATGCAGGTAGTCAAGCCCCAAGGTTGTCCAGGGGTCCTTCATTTATCATCCCTGTGGGCCATGAACCTGAAACCTTCTCTCCCAAGTCAGTTCCCCACCCATTAACCCCCACCCCCAACCTGAGGGTGGCTTCATTAGCCTCCTTGACATTTCAGGCATCTCTACCTACCAAGCCATTCGGATTCTTTCTCTGCCAGTGGAGGAGCCATCTCATCCTCTCCCTCTCATGCTGCCCTCCCTTAGGCCTTTATCTCTTCCCTGGTCTGTGGTTTTCCCCTCTGGCCTCTCTCTTAGCCTCTAGTCAGCCTCCATGTAACTGGCGGAGGCTCGTTCTTAAACCGGGTTCTCAGAGAATTTCTCCTTGATGGCTCCCTATGGCTTACAGAATAAAAGCCAAACTCTTCTGCCTGCTCAGGGCCCATCATTATCGGGTGCTCATTAAACTTTCTCATGTTCCTTCTATATTCCTCTGGCTACCTTCAAGTACAGCACTGCCCTCCGGGTGGACCACTCAAGCCCTGCCACATTCCACCTCCACATGTATGTTTAGAAAACAGATGAAAAACCACTTCTTTCTCCTCTCACCTCCCATAACACTCTGGTTCATGTCTTGGGAGGGCTGCAGAGGCTTTTTGATGTTCTATCACAGAGATGAGTAGGCCAGGACTTTTTTTTTTTTTTTTATACTGGGGATTAAACAAGGAATGCTTTACTACAGAGCTATGTTCCCAAACTAACCCTTTTTATTTTTCATTGATTCAACTTAGGTCTTGCTAAGTTGTTAAGGCTGTCCTCGAACTTGTGATCCTCCTGCCTTAGCCTCTGGAGTCTCTGGGATAACCGGTGTGCTGCCCAGGACATTTCTGATAGCCATGTGTGGTGCTGTAATATAGAGTTGCACTGAGCTCCAGACTGCCTGCTCTCTGGTTGTTATCTGACTGGACGTGTGTATGAGAGTCTGTCTTTTCTCCCGGCCTTTAAGGAGCTCCTTGTACCTAATATTTTTCCTCTGTACTGGCAAATATTAGTTGTTCAATGCTTGTTGAAATAATGTGGACTTGCATCTCCCGAGAGCACTGTGTGTGTTATTAAGATGTGGTGTTGCTTCTGTAGGATCTATTTTTAGAAGCTGGGTGGCTGGAATGTCACAGCCAGAGCGGGATTCCTTGGAGCAGAGGTCCTCTTGAAGTTCCCCAAAGTCACCTCTGGGTCCTGCTTCCCATGCCACAGTCCTGGAGGGACTTCCTGCTGGGGGTGGGGGGCTTGTATCAGGAAGGCAGGAGACTGGGAGACCCAGGCCCCATCAGAGTCTGGATGGGCAAGTAGGAGCTCAGACAATGAAATCATTTCCAGAGCCTCATGGAGGTGAGGGTGCTGGGAATCTAGAGGCAGCATCTGACCCTGCCGGGTTGGGGGAAGAGGCAGTGAGGAAGCGAAAGCTGGCAGCCACCGTAGGGGAGGGGAGAAGTCTGGAATTAGCCTAGATGTTAGATGCCGGGGTATCTGAAAGCACTAGACCCAGTTTTGTTTTCTTCTTTGCCTTGTTTCCTTAAAATAAAACACGGGGCTAGCCTTATCAGTACACTTTGTCCAGTCCCAAGCTCACAGATTTGCCTACCTCTAGGGTTCCAACTGATGGAAACTCTGGAGTTGAGACACTCAATAGCCCTACGAGGTCCTGACTTAAAAATCTGGAAGCCTGGCCAGTGGTTGAGGTCCTCTGATAGTTTTTGTTTGACCTGCCAGTGTTTATAAGAAATTGAGCTAACATTTTAAAATTGTGACTTTGCATACAAGATCACAATTCTGGTTTCTTCAAAAAGGACACCAGAGAGTCTTCTGGGGACTTTTCGCAAGGTCTGGAGGATCTTGCAAGTTTGGGCTTTTTATTTCTACAACAGTAAGCTGGGGCTTACCGGGGCTGCTGCTCTGGGCAGGGCAGGGCAGGTGGCACCAGCAGGTTGTGAAAATCACCTGCTTGCTTTACTCATTTACTGTCCTGACCTGTGGCCTGATCTTAGGTTGTGGTCAAGGAGAACGTCACTGATACGGCGGGGGACAGTCACAATCAATAAATGAGGCTAGAACAATGCTATGGAGACACGTGTGTCCAAATCAGAGTTAGGAAAAAACCCACCTGGACTTTTTCTTCTCTCTCCTATCTGCAGATATAGACCTGGAACCCAGAGCTAGAAAGGGATGTATCCAAGGTCACCCTGTGAATTGACAGCAAAACAGAGCCCAGGTTTCCTCACCATAACTAGGAGTGTTTCCCAGCTAGGGACGGTGCTTCTTGTCATCCCTTTCCTTTGTGTGTCTCATTTCATGGCCATCAGCTCCGTTGCAGACCTGGGTAGGAACCGAGGAAAGACGGGGATGGGGAGGGCTGGGGAATAAAGGCCGGGGAGGCCCAGGACTGCTTGGGATAAAGGCTGAATGCAGGGGCGTTCAAAAGCCACTGGGCACTGAGAGAATTCAGCCATGCCTGTCTCCGTTGCCCGGGTACTCTTTATGCATCCCATAATGCCATTGTTCAGCCAGAGCCGGGGGCCAGAATGTGCACTGTCTTTGCAGGTAGGCGGCCAGAGCGCCTCAGCAGCAAGAGAGGAAGCAGGAGAGGCTGGAATATTCCAGCTTGAGAACAGCAGCTGGATAATAAAGCTGGGCTGGTTGTCTCTGGGCCCCGCTGTCCCTTCTCCCCGCCTCAAAGTAGCAGCATGAATCAGTTCACTGCGGCAATGGTCCAGGCGATGTGACTTGCATCCCCATCAGCTACCTGATTGCGGTCCCTGGATGCACGAGGCGCCGGATGTGCCTGGCATACCAAACCACCGCCTCTGTGCCGCAGCTGCCAGGAATGAAGATTGCGAGCCCCGCCCCGCCGGCCCCGCAGACAGAGCCGGGCATCCTTCAAGGCCAGTACTGGCCTTTTATCTTGTCCAAGGCTCTGGGACAGTCACTGAAATCCTGGGGCTGCTTTTAACGGGGGCCACCAGCCTGTCTCAGAGATGCCCTGACAAGCCCCTCTGGTCCCAGGCAGACAAAGGCTTGATAGGAGAGGAATTGCCCACGGTGCAGACGCTGCTGTTCCTAATACGTTATTTTGACACACAATGAACTGCAAAATGTGCTCTAAGCGAAGAGCCTGGGCCCTTGCAGGGTCTGTATGGCACAGCTTTAGCTGAATTCAGTGTGTTTCAAAGAGCTAGGGATCACCTGCTCCCCACGATGATGCCTCCCTCTCGAGGGGGCCCAGTGCGGACTCCTGAGAGGAGGCATCAGCCCTCCCAGGTCCCAGCAAGGGGTCAGGAGGACCTTGGCAGGTGTATGTGCGTGTGTGGGGGGAGCGTGCACAAACCTCCCAGCGGAGTGCTCCGAACAACAACCCTTCCTAAAATGGTGGTGCTTATCCTCTGCTGACAAAAGACTGGCTTGAGCTCTCCCCGGAGGTGGGATGAAGCGCACACACTGCCTTTTATCTCCCCGGCGCTTTGAGAGGGGAGATGACTGGTGCAGCGCGTGGTGGGGAGCCCTAGAGAAGGCCCTCTGCAATGAAAGGCATAATCTCCAGCTCCCCCAAACCAGGAGGGGGGGTGGCTTTCATCCCCCACCCGGCCGCGCCCCCATCCTGCAGGCATCTGAATGGGAGCGGGGAGCTCCGAAGGACAGGCTCCCGCGCTGCACAATGGCACACAATATTGCTTCTCCCCTGGAGCCCAGAGGAGGCCATGGGCATCGGCGTCTTACTTTGAAACCAATCCTCCAATCAGCTATTTAAATAAGAAATATAATCTCATTGAACACTGAGAGCTGTCGCTCTGAGATGCTTCCATTTATGAGGCTCTTGAAGAAAGTCCCCAAGCCCCCAGTTTATCAGGACAGCCAGCTTAGGACTATTTACTGGGGGAAGAGAGGTGCTGGAGAGGAGGAGGGAGAATTCAAGTTGGCTATTAGAAATCCAGGCTGTCCTGGGAATCTGGGGTGTGCGGTGGGCGTCCCACGAGCTGGTGTTCTGCAGGGAGAGGTCTCACAGTCAGGGCGAAGCTCCGAGGACATGCTGTCAGCGGGGGCGGTGGCGGTGGCGGTGGCGGTGGCGGTGCCAGGCCTTGTCGATCACTGTTTTGGAAGCATCTTCCTGAGTGCCTATTAAGTCCATCCACACAGCATATTTTGTAGAGTGGCTATTAAGAACCAGTGGATGAAATTTCCCTAATGAGAACGGCTCAGCAAAGAGGAGGGGTGTGTGATGGACTTGCCTTCCCTGCCTGAGTTTCCTTGCCTGAGTCCTCCCCTGGGGACTCCTGCTTAGAGAGGGAGGCCCAAGGGCCTGTGCTGACGGTCATGGACACTAATGGAATAGGCCTGAGGAAGTTCACCGGCCACTTACTAGCTTTTAATCCATGTGCCATTGACTTATCCAGAGCCTTTGTTTTCCTCATCTACAAAATGGGTTGTAAGGATCAACCCAGATGGAGGGTGGGCCGAATCCGGTAGGAAGACTCTGCCCCATACCGGGTCATACGTTTCCACTGTGTGATGGAGTGCCCCTGCCTCACCCACATCTTGCTGCACATGAGCCACGACTCTGGTTCTGGCATGTCATTTCTGGTCAGCAGTTCTGTCCCCCCTTGCCGTCCTGTTCTGCTCAAGTCTGCCTTGCTCTGTCATATTTCCTTCAAATGTGCGTTGCTGATGATCTGTCCCCAGGGTCGTGGAAGGGGACAGCCGGGGGAGCTGGGAGGCTGTCTGGAGGAGGTGTGTTGGGGGTGTGTTCTGTATTGCACAAAAGTCAGGAAACATTAGCAAGGCAGGGAGGAAAGGCCCCAGGCTCAGGGAAGGTTCTGGAGAGTAGAGGTTGGTGAGGAGTGAGGAGAGGAGGCTTAGAGGAAGGATGGGAAGAGGAGGCCCAGGAAGCCAGTCCTGGGGAGGGCAGGTGCATGGTGGTTGGTGGTGTCTGGGTGTTGCTGCTCATCAGAGGAAGAGGAGGAGGCTGGAGGGGAGGAGGAATTTGGCTGAGAGGGGAGCAAGTGAGAGGCCTCTGGGAAAGGCAGAGGTTGTGGAGGGTGAGGCTTTGACGGTGCAGAGCAGAGCCACACTGCCCTAGAGGTGTCAGGGAGACCAACATCCTCCATCGGAAGGAGAGGGCAGGGCACTTACTTGGGTCACACAGTGAGCCAGCAGCAGGGCAGGCCAGCAGCCTGGGCACCTCATACCATCATCAAAACTCACCCTTCCAAGGCACCTACTGTGTGCCAGGCAGTGTCTCACACTTGGTGTGTCTTCCATATCACAAAGGCAACAGGCCCATCATGATCTCATGCCCATTCTAGAGATGGAGAAGCTGAGGCCTGGTGCGGCTCTGAGTGTTGCCCAGGCACCTCCCCAGGAAGAGGTGGGGCCCACAGGTGAGCGCAGGTGGCAGGTGCTGGAGCTCCCTTCTCCCTTCTTGCCTGTGGGGAAGTGTGACCCAGCTCCCTCTGATTCTTGAAAGAGCATGTCCTTGTCCTTGTTACAGACCTGCTTCCTTCCTTCCTCAGCAAGCACCAAAGTGCCTTCTGTGCTCCCTGAATGTCAGGGAACATCAGCGAGACAGGAAGGGAAGGCCCCAAACCCTGGCTCCTCCGTGCGTGCAGAGAGGGCTGCTCACTCGGCTGACTTCCATTAAACACTGACGCTTCGCAGAACTGCCACAAGCCATCCGTCACGACAACCCCTCCGCCTGCTTCCCGACCTGCTTCTGGAGAGGGCCCTTGGCCTGCATTCTCCAGCTTTGGGAAGCAGAGAGGGGAGACAGGGCACCCTACCTGGCAGTGGCCATGATAATAATAGGAGCACTGTTTACTGAAGGCTTCGTGCATTCCAGGCAGACCCACGCCCTTAGGGACCTCACTCGTGGCACCGGACAACCACCCACAGGTATGGTTATTATTACCACCTGATAGATGTGGAGCCTGACATTCAAGGTTTGGTCCTTGCCCATGGTCAAGGTGCTGGAGTCACGCTGAGCCCAGCTCTCCCTCAGCCCTTCTCTGCTCAGGGTGGGGTGGGCCAGGACAGGTACGCGGTGGGAGGTGGCACTGGAATATCACAGTGCATCAGTGGCTGGTGTCCTGGGGGCCATCCCATCCAGGACAGGTCTGAGGACCCCAGCACAAGGTGAGCAGCAGGACAGTTGCCCACAGGAGGCGCCCTGGCCCTCCCTCTCCTGGTTCCAGTAGCCAGGTGGCTCGGGACACCTGCCTCTACCTCACTCCCTGTGCAGTCAGCCTCCATCTCTTTAGCTCCTCCTGCCAAATATTCTTGAATCCCTAACTGGACCCCTTCCCTGTGTCATGGCCCCTCTCAGGGGGGACTGCTCCAGCCTCTGGTCTCATGGAGCCAGTCTCTTCTCCCCAGGATAGCAGCAGGACCCCAGGATAGCCAGCAAGACCCCAGGATAGCCATCAGGATCCCAGGATAGCCAGCAGGACCCCAGGATAGCCAGCAGGACCCCAGGATAGCAGCAGGGCTGTGCTGGTGCCTGTCTGCTCACTGGCTCTTTTGAACCCCAGCTGGCCTCTGCAGCAGACCAGAGCTCGCATGCCCACTGGGCCTGGCCTCTAGGAACCTTGCCCCTTCCTTACCCAGGGGTCGCTGGCGTCCATGGTCCTGCTTGGCTCCAAGCAGGACATTACCCACCTCATCCGTCTGGCCTACTTCTGCTCATGGTGTGGACTCTGCTGAGAGGACTCCTCCCTCACACCCAGGGCTGGGCGAGGGGCCCTTTTATGTTCCTCCCCACATCATGGCACAAAGCAGTGACCCCACTTGCAGTCACTCCATGGACTGTTAGATCAGGGAAGGCAGAGAGCGCTTGTGTCCCCTACTCTCTGGTGCATCAGGGACCCACTAAGACTTGGCCCCCAAGCTGCGGCGGGTATCAGGACTAAGACACAGGGACAGCCCCGCTGGGGGAGGCTAGGAGTGTGGTGCGTGGAGTCTGATTGCCGGGCGAAAGTCAGACCCCAGTGCTCACAAGCCATGTGTCCTTGGGCTTGGCCTCCCCCAGCCCCAGTCTACTTACACAGGGGCCACGGTAATCCCTTTACTGAGAACTCGTGCAGAGAGGCCCTGGAGGCAATGCTGCACAGCACTGGCCTGGGGCGCAGAGTAGGGCTCCCTCTGAGGACGGAGGTGGGGCCCAGGCTGAAAGCGTTTCTGAGCCCAGGAGGTGGGGCTGGCGGGACAGGGAGGGCCAGTTGAGGACTGGAGGGACAGGAGAGCACCTCCCAGGCTTGCTCCCTCAGGCTGACCTCAGGCTCGCAGAGGCTGGACTCTTGCCCTTAGCTCATCCCTGTTCTTAGCCAAAGTCAGAACTGAAGCTGGGATTTCACCGTGTTCCGAAGCGGGGGCCTGTGTGGCAGGGTTGGGAGATGGGGGCTTTGGGGGAAGGGGGCCACCTTTTATTAGTTAGGCTCTGGTGTGACAGGCACTTTCAGCCAGAATGTGCCAAGAGCACCGGCTTTGACATCCACTCTGGGTGTGGCATGGATGAGATACCCCTGCAGGCAGGGTAGGCAACCCCGTGCAGAGGAGGTGCCCAGCGCCCAGCTCTCAGTGCTGTTAGTGCCCACTGGGTGGAGCCACGGGGGGGACCTGGGGCCCTGCCTGGCAGACCTTACCACCCCTGTTCTAGGTGAGGACATGAGGTCGCTGAGGGGAAGTGGGGGCCCAGGCCCAGGTAGCCAGAGGGACCAAGGGACAAATGACCTGCTCCCAGGCTTGGAGTGGGGGAGTTTGGCCACCAGGAGGCCACATATGGCGGGTAGTGCTTTTCTCATCGCCTTCATGTTGCGTTTCTTAATTTAAAGTGGGAAATTCCATATTCGGCGCCTCATCAATCATTTTTGTGAGCTCCGCTCCGTGGAAAGCACAGAAAACATTTATATTTGCGGCTCAAACTGTCGAAAATGTAAAACAATTTAAATAATATTAACATTTTAACAGCCTCCACTCATGGCTCTGTGAAATTAACCATTATCTCTTGGAGTGTTCGTTAAAATTCAGCAGCGGGTAAGTGGTGAGCCTCACGGGTGGCACGTGTGTTCAGGAGGCTGGAGGGGAGGCTGGGGACCCTGCGTGAGGCCTGCCCGCGGCCTGCTCCACCAAACCCGCCCCCTGGCCAACGGGGGCTGTGGCTCCTAGTGCCTCGATGGAGACCACCTCCCCTCCTCACACTGAGCTGGGTGCCGAGGCATGGAGGTGCGCTGGAGGTGAGCATGATCAGGACTCTGTCCTCGAGGCACCCAGTGGTGGGGGAGGGGACTGTGCATGAGAAGGGACTGGAGTGCTGGGGACATTGAAGAGGCAATCAGGGACCCTTCCTGGAGTTGGTAGCGTCCAAGATGATTCTTGGCACCAGCAGTCGCTGAACGAGGGACAGACCATTCGGTGAAAGAGAAGGTGTCACTGTGTAACCTCTCGACTCCCGAGGGAGCAGCGTGGAGTCTACTGGAGTCTTGAGGGAAGGCAGGGCATCGGCTGCTCTCTGGTTCTATTCAAGCCCCAGGCACAGATCTGGGATGGGGTCACATTAACGGGCAAACAAGAGGATAGTCAGGGTGGACACTTGCTGGGCTTTGGGTGGCCCAAGGGCAGCGAGCCTCGAAAAGCCGAGCCTCGGGGGCAGAATGACTTTCAGTAACGGCCTGGAGGGAGGGGCTCTGCTGGGGGCTTCTGCTGCCAGAACGAGGCTCTGTGGGCTGACGCTGCAGGTGATGGGGACCCCCTTACCCATGTTTTCTCATCTGTTCTCGCCTGTGCTTCCCGACAGACTCATAACAGAGTAGACCAACCATGAAAGGGTGAGCTCCCCATCAAGGGGGGTGTGGAGCACATGTTGGGTGACAGAAGGGTCAGGGACTTGGGAAGAGGAACTGCTACCTGGGACATTCGCTCAGCCCTAGTGCAAGCCCAGCCCTGGCTAGACACAACCTCCTTGGAAAGAGCCAGAACGGATTGCTGCCCTGTAGGAGTATCATGGGCAGAGTGGTGTCCCCCTCCCAATGCCCCTGTCGAAGCTCAGCCCCTGTGTGAGTGTGTTTGGGGACAGGGCCTTTAAGGAGGAATGTGACGTGAAATGAGGCCACAAGGGCAGGGCTCTAACCCACAGGACTGGTGGTGTCCTGGCAAGAGGAGGAGACTCCAGAGACCCCTTGCCTTCCAGGGGTGCTCAGGAAGATCTGTGAGAGCACACAGCAAGGCAGCTGTCCACAGCCAGGAGGAAACGGCTCCCTGGGAACCAGCCCCGCAGTACCTGGCCTGGGGCTTCCAGCCTCCACTACCGCAGAGAATCCACTCCTGTTGTTTAAGGTCTTGGACTGTGGTGCCTTATGATGGCAGCTGGACAGAATAATACAGGGGTCCTTGTCTGGACAAGGAACACCTGGGCTGCTGATGATAGTGCAGTCTGATGCACGGCAGAACAGAGATGTGCCCAGAGGAGGTGGCACCTGGCTCTGCAGTGGGCATCAGGTGAGGCACCCTGAGGAAGCACTGGTATCCAAGCAAGGTGCAGACAAATGAGGAGGAGTCTCATTTGGCCATGAAGTCAGGGGAGGGCACTGTTCCAGGTGGAGGGGACCATGGGTGCAAAGAATCGGAGGTGTTAAAGGGATGGCAGGTTTGGGGGCACCAAATAGAATTCCACATGTATAGAGAACAGGGTAAGAAGGAAACCTGACAGGTCAGAGAAGGCTGGGGGACAGGTGGGACCCACTGTCATGGGAAGACCCATCTGCAAATTTCAGGGAAGGCTATTTAGAGACTCCCATCTACCAGAGGACTCTACGATTAGTGATTAACTTGCGGTGTGACCTTAGGCAAGTCACTTAACCTCTCTGCACCACAATTTTCTCATTTGTAAAACGGGGTGAAGGATCCCTGCCCTGCCTACCACCCGGATGCTTTGTGGGCTCAATGAGCCGATGCATGTGAAAGCCTTCTGGCGAACGCCCCACAATAGCGCCGTGGAAATAGAAGGTGTTATTATTATGTAACCACGCTGACTCCCGTCAGAGCAGCGTGGAGTCAATTGGAGTCTTGAGGGAAGGCAGGGAATTGGCTGCTCTCTGAAGCTTGTCATAGAGACCTGTCTTTTCATTGTACTCCTTTCATATCACTGTTGGCTCGATGAAAGAAGGGGAGAGAATCTTTGATATGTCTAAATATTCCGCTCCCACCAAGACGGGAGGAATTCCGAGGCAGAGCTATTATTAGAGGCTGAGCTGGAAGCAGGCGTCTTTGCGGATTGGAGGCTGTCAGCCTGCATAAACAGCCTCCTGTGCTTCAGAGCAGGCCAGGCGCTGCGGGCTTTGGCAGAGAGTAGGCGCTCCAACCCTGCTGCCTGCACTGCAATGGCTGCGACCTGGGACGCGGGAGGACTGGCTTCTGGTCTCCATTCTGCATCTATTTTGCTGGGCATTCCAAGGACCAATGTTTACCCTCTCTGAGCCAAGAAAGATAAAATAGAGCTTATGAGCGACAAGGCTTTGGGGGAGCAGGGAAAATAAGATGCTATGTAGTGCAGAGATCCAGGTAGATCAAACATGTGCCCACACACGGACTGCCAGCACCCAGGGTCTGATGAGGCTGGGGAATTTCCTCTCTGGGAACTGTGCAGTTGGATCTGGCTCCCTAAGACCTGCATCAGAACCACCCAAGGAGCTTGAAAAATTTAGAATCTCTGGCATTACTTCAGGCCTAGAATCAGGATCTTTGGGTGGAGAACTGGGGCCCTCTTCAGCAAGCTCCCAGGAGATATGGGTGGGAGGGGCCTGGCACTGGTCCATGACCCATCTGCAAGCCTTGGAGTGGGGCGTCTGTCTGGCTTGGAGATGCGGATTCCACAGCTGGGGCTCAGCCAGGGGAGTTCAGCCCTTTCTCTAGGGCACACTCAGCCCTCCAGAAGCCTCCAGGCCCTGGGACCTCTAGTCCGTGACTCATGGAGGCGATGGCCAAACTCTTGGCTTCCAGTCAGCTCGGCCTGGGGACAGCACCTTCTATTCCAGTTCCACCTAGATTGCTGTGGCCCTGTCTCTTGAACCTGGTAGAGGCCAATGGGGAAGGATTTAGGCAGGTGAAGAATGGGCTGCATTGGGCTCATTGGCAATGGCTTGTCAACGTGCCCGCACCTACAGGGCGACCTGGAAAGACCTTGAGGAGTCCCTGAATCCGGCCCCTTGTTTCGGAGGTGGGGAAACGGGCTCAGAAGGGCCAAGTCCTCCTGCCTTGGCTCTGCCTCCCAAGGGCCTGGTGACGTGCAGAAAGTGGAGTCCAGTCCTGCATCCAGATGGGAATGATTTATGTCCTAACATGGGCCAACCTCCTGGGGTGGATGACAGCCTGTCCCTGTCCCCGTTCCAGGGGGCCTAGTGACTTCCAGCTTGTAGAAGCTGCCCCTTCCCCAGGCACTGCCCTTCCCATCACTGTCACCACGTCAGCGCACTTCCAGGGCGGGGCAGAGCTGGCTGTCACCTTGGCTGCCTGCTGGAGTCCCCCATGCCACACCCTGGAGCCCTTCACTCAGGGTCTGGGAGTGGGACGCAGACATCGGTGGACATTGTGGAAGCTCCCAGCGATTTCCTTGTGCAGACAAGGGGAGAGCTGCTACCTTAGCACGTGACTTTCATATGGGGGTGACTCTGCCCCATTTCTGATGGTTATGATCAGGGAAGTCTGCTGGCATCTGGAGGGTAGTGGCCAGGGATGCTGCTGGACCTCCTGAGATACACAGGACAGCCAGATGTCAACAGTGCCAAGGGGGAGGAACCCTGTGTTGGATGATGTGGGCGAGGGTAGCCTTGCCCGTGGCCTTGCCTCATGGGCGCCCATCACCTCCCAGACCCTCCCAGGGCACTGACAGCTGCCCTACTGTGGGGGCTGCTCTGAGTGTGTTGGCTGCCTGGGTTTTCCGCCATGTCCAGTACCAGTCATTGAGACAAACACCAGAATCACAATGCTCTGATGTATTTGCTGATGGAGGTGAGGACAGATTCTCTGGGATGACTTGGAGGGGAGGGGGCTACGGCAATGCCTGGAGATGGAGGGACGAGATTCAGCTGTAAAACCTGAGCAGGGTGTGGGCAGAGAGGTCTGTTGGTCGGGGCCCAGGCTGCTACAACCGTCCGTGTATGAGGGACCAGAGTCCTTCCTCCTTCCCATGATGGATGCTGGGTTTAAGCTGTATCATGGCCACATGGCTCAACACCAGGGTTCTCAAAACATCCTAGACCAGCCGCAGCTCTTGGGAACTTGTTAGAAATGCAAATTCTTGGGTCCTCCCAGAACCACTGAATCAAAAACCTCCAGGGTGGAGCTCAGCATCTGTGTTTTAACCAATTTCCAGGGGGTTCTGTTGTCCTGCCCTCTGCAGTTTGAGAAACCCTGGTCTCAAGAGATCCTGGAGCCAGCTTTAAAGATCCCAGTCCCAGAGATTGGAATCTCTGGATTGCCAAGGGCTGCGGTTGGTCATCAGACACAGGAAGGTGCTGGAACCTCAGGACTTCAGCCAGGCGTCTAGGGTTCCCTGTGAATTGGTCTGTATTAGTGATGTGAAGCTGCTATAATGAAGAGACTCCAACCCAGAGGGGCCGCCCTCTGCCAGAGACCTTCCCACCCCAGCTGCTCCCGCCTATTTACCCCTGTCTGTCTGCTGATCTTCCAGTACACCGAATGCTGTTCCCTCTGCCTCAAATCTTCACCCTTTCTTGTCATCATGAGCAGCCAGGAGCAGTCAGTGCTCTCCCTGTTTATCTCCGTCTCTGCCACCTGTTTCCTTTCTGTGCTCCGCCCTGGTTGCATCTTTGATTACTAAACAGTTCAGGGGCCTGTTTATCCCACCCGCTGTAACCTCCACCAGCTGTGTCAGCATCAGCAGGGAGCTTGTTAGAAATGCAAATTCTCCAGTCCACCCCAGACCTCGAGCCAGAGATGGCAGGATGGGGTCCACCCATCTGGTTTTCAAAAACCTTCCAAGTGATCCTCATGCAAGTAAAATCAAGAAATAGTTCTCGAGGGTAGAATCTGGGTATTTTCATGTCTCTTTGGGCCTTTGGTGAAACCTTGTGGGGTGCAGCTGCTCCTCACAGGAAGCCTTCTCCCTGGGGAGCCTCATGGAGAGAGGGTAGGGGAAGTTGTGAATGTGGGGGTAGATGTAGAATTAGGGGCAGGGCAGGTGACAGATCCCCAGGGAGCATGCAGAGGCCACATAGGACACCCCACAGTGTTGGGAGGAGAGGAAGAGAGGGGGTAGGCAGATAGAGGTGAGGACAGAGGTAAGGATAGACGTAAGGACAGAAGAGTCCAGGGAAAGGCTGGTGCTTGCACAGTTTGCTGGAAACCTGGGGCAGGCCCTCACTCCTGACCTCAGTTATAGCATCTGGAAATGGGGTGACAGCAACACTTCTTCCAATGAACCAATAGGTAAAGAGTGAGACTGATAACAGTACCTTTGGTTGAACACCTACTATGTGCCAGTGGGCCAAGCCCTGCACATGCTCCACAGGGTTTCATTTCCACCCCTGCCCTTGGAGACGAGTCTAGATTACTCCCAATCTGTAGATGGAAAATTGGTCAGAGCTCTTGTGACACTTGCCTGGGATGGGGGTGGGGACCCATCAAAGCAGTGGCTGGCAGGGCTGGGTAGGGACAAGGGGACGTTGGTGTCTCACTCTGCCTGGCACTGGCCGTTTCTACTCCTGTATTGCTTCCCCTGTGCAGCAGACCAGGACAGTGAGTGAGCTGGCTGCTGGACCATCTGCACAGTAAGTGGGCAATGTCTCTGCCATCACCAGGTCTGGTCTCCCCCGCTTCACTTCACACAGGCTGCATGGCTCCATCCTGGAGAGTGGGGCTCCCTGAACTTTGTGGTGTTGTGAGAATCAACTTGGGTATCGTGTTAGCAAACTGTGGTCCGTTGCTATCACTGAGTACACAGGACTGGCCAGGTCATAAAGAGAAGGGATTCATCTGTTACCGTTCTGGAGGCTGGGCAGGCTAAGAGTGTCTGGGGAGACTGGGGGGTCCTGAGTTGCAGGGTGTCCTGTAGCAAGACACAGCAATTATGCTTGGGTCTCCCTTCTTCTAAGGCCACGGATCCATCCCAGAGGCCCACACTTTTGACCTCGTCTAACGCTAGTCGTCTCCTGAGGGTCTCACCTCTGATGCCATTGACGTATGAATTTGTGGTTAAGTTTCCCCACGTGAATCGTGGGGCCCACACCAAACTGCAGCAGGTGTGCAGAGAGCAGGCAGGACTTTTGCCTTCAGATACTCCACTCATAAGCCACTTACCGCCATTCATTCACTCCTGCCGTCCTCGATGTGCTCAGGGGCTACAGTAAGAGAGACTCCTGCACCAACCTCTGTTCCTGGGCAGTACTTATACTCATGACTAACTGGAATGCAAAAACCCTTGGGGGCAGGTCACACAGAGCAGGGACCAGTACCTGAGTGTGAGCCATGGGGCGAGGTGCAGGGGCTTCCCGGAAGAGGCCACATTGGGTCTAAAAGAACCCGACCTCTTCCCACCTGTTCTCACTCTGTCCCTGAGCCTCCCGCACAGACCCTCCACACGTACACAGCACCACCACGGCCCTCAGCCAAGCTCTCTCCAGGTCCTGCAGCGTCCACCCGTGCAAGGCGCTTCCTAGGTTCTATGGAGACCATTAGAACAACGCATGGGTCCAGCTCCACTCCCCTAACTTGGTTTTGCTTGGCTTGCAGGATTCAAAACAAGTTTGAACCTCGTATCAACAATTTACAAGTCAGAAGATTGTGTATTTAAAACACAGAATCCTTGCCTTCTTATTTTTTAAAATAAATTTGTTTTACTTATGTTTTTCTGTGATGCTGAGGATCGAACCCAGTGCCTCACACATGTGAGGCAGGTGCTCTACCACTGAGCCACCGACCCAGCCCCTCCTTGCCTTCTTTAAAGACATGAAAAGTCACTCTAGCCATGGCTGGCAACCAGAGCTGAGTGGCGCTGAGCCCTCTGGACCGACAAGTGCTCTCTTGTCCGTGACCCTCCTGACTGAGGCATCATCTAGCATCTGCCTGGACCTTTCTCACTGGGTCCTGTGGAATGTCCCTTGTAGTGGCTCCTTTCGTTCCTGCTCATGAGAGCTCATCAGAATGGCAGTGACAGTGACAATTCTAAGAGGCACATCCTTTATAAGCACAGGCATTTATTACAAAAGGACATAGCGTCCCTTCCCTCACCTGACTGGGACACCTGCCTGGCGTGTGATCCCAGAGTTCTTAGGACAAACATGGCAGCTAACTGCACCAGATTCTGCCTCTCACTGACATTAGCGCTCAGTCCAGACCCAGCATGGGCCAAGTAAAGCTGGCCTCCCATGTAGGGGATGACATGTATACCTCTGCTTTAATAGCACCCACCTACTCTGACCACTCTAGAGGCCCTTACTAAGGTGGAATCTTGGAGGCTGAGCCTCTGTGATATTTTTTTTGAGTCCTAGGTATTTTTTTATCCAAATCAGGATCAGGCAGCAGATCCCAGGAGGGGTAGCTTGTGGCCAGGAGGAAAGAGGAGCTGCCTGGGGTAATTCCTGCCCTGACTTTCAGTCGAAAGCCACCCTGGCGGTAATGATGCTTGGCGGATGGGAGACCCCTAAGGGAAACAGCGTCCCCAGGGCCCTGGATGTCTCCAGACCAGAGCGCCTGTTTCATGTGGCGGGGGGCCGTGTCCCCTCCCTGTAGCAACCCAGGAAGGGAGGAAGAATCGGGTGTTTCTCAGTCTTCCCGAAGTTTTCCAACCCCAGTGTGGGATCAAGAAGGCAGAGCACAGAGAGCTGTGGCCTGTGTGTGAGTCTGGAACTTGTCTAGCCCTTTTATGTTCCAAGCAAGGAAACTGAGGCCTAGAGGGGTTAAGCCTTTAGCCTGAAGGGACCAGGGCTGGGCACAGTGGTTGTACCTGCAATGTGCTAGTGGCCTGAGGCCTGGAGGACTTATACCTTGTATAAGACTAGGGATTTTGGTCTACTTTTTGCCTGGGAGGAAGAGGACAGGGTCACACAGGACCAGGGATACATTTCTATCCAGCATTGCTGCTGTTGGGTGGGGCTTCCAGAATTCAAAATGGCCATGATTCATGGGAAAGCTTAAGTGTGATTCTTCCTATAAGCTTGAGTTTGAAGACTGAAGCTCTTGCCCTCAGAATAGATACAAAGCAAATCAATTCCAGAATCTAGCCAGAGATACTCAGAGATGACTAATGTGTACCAGAGGGAGGGCTAACTCAGATCAACGGAGAGGGGCTGTCTAGGGCTCTGAGTTAAGAAAGGTTCTGAAGCAGAGTTTTTGCTCAGGGGAAAGCTAGGCTTTGTTGGTTCGTGAACTATAGTATGTATGTAATTGTTAAATCTTGTTTAACCTTCCATTTTACAAGCAAGAACACTGAGGCCCCGAGAGTTAAGTCTTTTGCCTAACTTTGGGGCAGAACTAGAACTAAGGAGTCCCTGCGGGGGGTATATTTTTTGACCAGCATCAATTCAGAGGTCCTCTGTTTATGCCAGGCTCTGTTAGGTGATGGGGCAGTTAGAAAGAGTATAATGACGTTAAAAACCTGCTAATAGCTGCTGACCACAACGTTTCTAATCCTTGTAAGAACACTATGAGACTAGTGTCTATATCAGGGTCTGTCAACTGGCTTTTGCAAACGACCTCAGTATTTCATGAAGTAGTTTCAGGTGCTGGTCCCTGAGCGAGACCTCCTTGCAGCCATATGGAGAGGCAGGATCTGGTCTTGAGGTTCTGTCACTCTCAGGACCGCCCTGTTCTCTGCTGGTAGATGGGGGCCTGAGAGTGAGGAATTCACGGGTTGGGCTGGCACAGCCTCTCACCCCCAGCCACACCTAACTGCAAGGGTTGCTGGGAATACCTGTTAGATGGATGCTGATGGGGAAGGGAAAAGGAGCTTTTGGTAGATTGTTGTTCCCATTTTAAAGGAGACCGAGGCCTGGAGATTTAAGGAGCTTCCTTGAGGCCAACCATCTGGCATGAGGCAGAGGCAGGAGCTAAGTTGACTGGGGCTGCCATCACAGAGCACCACCAACTGGCTGACTGATGGCTCTGAGGCGAGAGGTCTGAAATCCAGGGTCAGCAGGGTGGGTTCCTTTTAAGAGCTCCCAGGGCGTCTGTTCCAGGCCTCTGTTCCAGCTTCTGGTGGCCTCAGGCCTTCCCCTGGGTTTTCCCATCCTCTACCCTCTGTGCCCGTCTCTGTGTCCAAACTTCCTCTTCTCATAAGGACATTGTCACTGGATCAGACCTCACCCTAGTGACCTAAGGACACTGTCACTGGATCAGACCCCACCCTAGTGACCTCATCTTAACTTGATCATTTATCTGTAAAGGTCTTTTTTGCAAATAAGGTCACATCCACAGGTCCTATGGCTGGGACTTTGACATCTTTTGGGGGGACACACATTCACCCCATAACAGGTTTCTCTGGAGGTCATAGAAAGGATGTGATGAATCTGTCTGCGGATGCAGGGAGGCTCTCCAGAAAGGGCCACATCCAAGGCAGGGCATGGCGGATAGATCAGGAGTTCTCCGCCTGGAGAAGCAGGTAGAGAATTCTAGACTGAGGCATGATGGAAGGCTGTGTTCCTGCGTTGTCACATGAGTGCAAAAGGAATAACTTGTATTCTTTTGGAGCTGTCCCAGATTTTCGTGATGGCCCTACTTCCGACAGTCTTCCTCCATGAAGTCGAAATTGGAGAGGTCTGACTGCCCAGTTAGAGGCCAACAAGTATGCACTGAGTTCTGCTTTGTGACAGGCAATGGGCTATCCCCTGGGGACTCAGCTGAATAGAACAGAGTCCCTGCTCCTAGGAGCTTCCAGCCCCGGCAAACACAGGGGACCCTATGAGGCGAGATAACTAACAGAGGTAGCAGAAGACACACGCGTCCCATGTCTGAAGGAGTAGGGGACGGGGGAAGCCTGATGGTGGCCTGGTGCAGTCATGGAAGGCTTCCTGGGGGAGAGGACTCTGCGTTGGGGTTTGACAGAGGGCTCGGCTATAGAGAGGCCAAGGGAAGGACATTCTAAACCAGGAAACAGCAGGCAGGATGGTTGCACAGCAGGCAGGATGCCGGCACACCAGGCCGGGGCTGAGGAGTGGGAGAAACTCAAGGGACAGCCTGGCTGGATTTCTGAGGACTGAGGCCACCAGCTGGCCACTGACCTCCCCTTGCAGGTAGGCAGATGGCATGTGAGGCCACACAACTACAGATGCATCAGGCTTGATGACACAGTGACATGCCTGCAACATGGATCCTGGGGACTTCGGGGACAGCAGAGGTGGTGTAAATGCCCCTGAATCTGGGACAGATGTCACAAGATGACTGTTAGGACTGAGGCTTGGGTGACTAAATGAGAGCAGACAGCACAGCTGGTGACGCTGTGCGTGCCCCAGATGACACCTGGGGGGTCAGCCCTGCCAGGAGCTCAGCACCCACGCCCGCTCTCCCTGTGGGGCTGACTTTGCTGCAACCCTTGTCACAGTTGTTAAGGGAAATGACTTCCTCAGAGCAGAGGGAAGGCAGTTGGAAGCCCCCCTTCAGGTCTTACCTTGCGGGGAGCTACTTTCTGCCTTGGTGTCACCTCTTCCCCTGTGACCATCACAAGGCAGGAAGGAGCCTCTGTCCTTGGGTCAGGAGCGTTGCTGGGCCTCTGCCCCATTAGGCAAGCCCCCCCCCGGCCCAGGGCGATGAGGCTGGGGTGGAGTCCTGGACTGGACACCAGGGCCAACTCCCGTCCTGACCTGGCACCCATCCAGGAGTCCCTCCTCCTGGAGCCTCCTCTTCCTCTCTAGCAAGTGGGAAGATGGCATCTTGGGTTTTGATCTTGTTTCAAGGCAAATGTTCTGCCTTTGGTGTTTTGGAAAATGTATAAGCTGTAAAATCTACATTTTTCCACACAAATGTGGTCATGGGGGAGGTGACTGGGGTCAGCAACCCTCCCACCAGAATTAGGGGGTCCCTGATGTGAATGGTCTTGGCTCCCATCCCATTTGTGCATTTGGTTACAAATTTTAATCACAAGATCAAAAAGCAGGGTCAGGCAACTGGAAGCCATCCACTGCCAGTCAGAAGTCCTGCTCATGAGGACTTGGGACTGCTGACTGACATGGGTGTCGTGGGAGTGAGGCTCCTGTGAACCCTTCCAGAACACACTGGTGGTCAGCCAACATCTCCATTTGGCCAGGAAGGGCTCCTGCAAGATCACCTCCTCCCAGAAGGCCTCTGGATTTCTTCTGCCTGCCACCCCTCTGCTTTAGACACAGTGTGGAAGGATTTGCTGGTGTGTCTCTGGCTTTCTCAGAGTGTGGGTGCCTCTGGCTTGGGGACCACTCCTTTCTGTGCCTCTGGAGCCTGACACAGGGCCTAGAGGTAACAGGTGCTCAGGGAGCAAGTTTGGATGCAAGTCTTCATCAGTCCTACTGTGCGCTCAGCAGCATCAGGCACGTGGGGGACACTGGGGACTTATCTGGTCATCACCCCAAATATGTGCCTGGAGGAAAAGAGTGGACAATAGACTTGGGCAGTGTGGACAGAGGGTGGTAGCATGAGGGACTGGGAAAGGGGAGCAGGAGGCCTTGGAGAGGAGGTACCCTTGGCTCCCACCTTGAGGGGTAGCCAGGAGTTGGGCAATTGGTGGGGAGGAATGAGGACAGGGGATGAGGCCACCCCGTGCCTGGGGAACCTCATCCTGTCCTCCCTACACTGACTTGCGGACAATACTGTCTCCATCTCCCAGATGAAGACGCCCAGGCATTGAGGGGCTAGTTATTTTCCACAGTCATCCCCAGAGATGGTTCTGAGCTCAGGTCTGTGTAAGACCCAGGGACAGGGGAATGGCAGGGCCTGGCAGAGATGGGAGTGAACACGGCCAGGGAGCAGCAGAGGGGACAGGCCAGGGATGCTCCGCAAGGCCTTCTCCCTCAGAAGATGGTTTCCCGGCCTGTGCTTGGCCTGAGGTCCTCCAGGGCTCTGGGTCAGATGAGGAAACCCAGACTCAGAAAAGGGATGTGTGCTGCTGCTCGGCTGGGGATGGCTTAGGACAGTCACAACAGGAAGGGGACATCTCCATCATGTCAGCTCCGTGGGGAGAGAGGCTGCCCGGGCTTGCTCCGTCTGCCGCCTCTGGGGGTGCAACGTTCTAATATGGAGGTGCTGGAAAGACGAGAACACCCACTAATGAGGTGCTGCAAGTGTTGCAGCAGCTGTGGAGGGCAGCGCAGGGCACGGAGGTGACTGGAAGGGCCCAGAGGAGAAGCAGTGGCTGCAGCAGACCAGAGAGGAGCCTGACCGGAGCCAGGGAGTTGGCAGGGAGGTGGCGGAAGGTGGCAGGAGGTGGCAGGGAGGAGACAAATCGGCGGAGTTTGCTAGGATCTGGTAGAGCCTGCAGGTGTGGTGGCTCTCAAAACCTTAAGAAAAAGAGGGACTCTCTGGGGAGGGAAAGAGACCCGTAGAGGCAGAAGACTGGATGATGTCCCTCCATAAGCCACGCTACTCGGAACCTTGCGGGTGCGACCTTTATTTGGATAAAGGTCATTGCAGCTGAAATTAAGGTGAGAATCTCAAGGTGAGATCATTCTGGATTAGACGGGGCCTTAAATCCAATGACCAGTGTACCGTAAGAGATGGAAAAGACCCAAGACACAGGGGAGAAGGTGGCGGGGCACAGAAGCAGAGGTTGGGGTGACGTGGCCGTAAGCCTAGGAACTGCGGGGGGGGCCACGGGATGCTGGACGAGGTGAGGCTAGATCCCCCTCTGGAGCCCTTGGAGGGAGTGCGGCTCTGATGTCGGAAAGCGTCTGTAGTCGTAAGCCACCAAGTTTGTGTTAAACTGGAAAAAACACAGCACCCCGGGAGAAACCGCAACCTCGCAGCTCCGATGGCACCGACCCTCTGCTCGGATCCCATTTGGAAAGCTCTGCTCTGTTCCCGGTTCGTGGCAGTCACCCCCCTCCGGCCCCCCATCTATATTAGAATAAGATTGAATTTTCTAGCTTGGGTTACTAAGCTTTCAGATCTGGAAACGGTGGCCATTTATCAACTGTCATGGGATGTCGTAAACAAGGGGCTTTAAAAACCATGTTTGCTTTTTAGGGTGATAATACTCGGAGGTGTAGCTGGGAGAGTTATACATAATGCATGCATTTTAATGGGCCGCGCACTACAGCCCTCTTTAGTTGGAATGATTCGTTTTAATGTTCAAAATAAATATCGGAGACAATTTGCCAACAAAGCTGATTTTCTCCGCCCGCCATTAACTTAATCTTTATACCTCAGCCTAATGACAGAGGGGCTGGGGGTGGGAGGGGAGGTCTGTACTGCAAGTCAGTGGGGAGAAGCAGCTGGTGTGGTCGCGAGCCACAGGGTGACCGCACATTCTCCGTCTGTGCAGGACTGTCCTGATGTATGCCCAACGTCCTGGGGTAATTATTCTGAGGTTGGATCAATTGGTATTGCCAATATTCAAATGCTTTTGATGCACCAAATTGCAATTTCATGTGTTTTAATCTAAACATAGAGAAGTTTCCTGATTTGTATGATCAATTCCATGGTCACACTAGGTATGTCCTTTAGAGGTGAGGAAACGGAGGCTCTGTGAGCCTAGAACATGGTCTGGGGACACTGTGCTCCATGGGGGCTGGGTTTCAGGCTCTGCAGACCACACCTCTCTCTGCTTAGGTGTCTTTATCTTGGAAGGCATCAATTATGATTTGGACATAAAGTGTCCCCCAAAGACTCATGTGCTGAAGGCTTGTTCCTCAATGCAGTGAGGTTCAAAGGTGGGAAGTGATTGGATCACGAGGGCTTCAAAGGTGGGAAGTGATTGGATCACGAGGGCTTTGACCTCATCAGTGGAATAATCCATTGACAGCGGAATGGACTCCTGGGAGAAGGCGAAGCTGCAGGTGGTGGGGCCTGGTTAGAGGAAGTAGATCACTAGGGATGTGCCCTTGGGGAGGGACTATATCTTATCCTGGGCCCCTTCCCAGAGCAATGAGCCAGCCAACCATGGACCGAGTCCTCGGAAACTGAGCTAAAGTAAATCTTCCCTCTACTAAGTTGTTCTTGTCATGTGTTTTGGTTACAGTATGAAAAGCTTATTAACACAGCATCCTTATGTGACTGTCCCCTCTGCCCTAGCTTGTCCACCTCCTGCCTGCTCTTGTGTCCTCAGCAGCAGGGGCTTCTTGCTACCTACACCTTGCTAGAAAAACCCATAAGGCCGCCTTATTCTGACCCAGGCTTTCTGGAGGATGACACCCCAAGAAAGAACCTGCCAACCTATCGCCCAGTAATGGCACCAGCATCCACCCTACATCAATCTTAGCCACCCAGAACGTGGGCCCAGGGAAATTAATCACTAATTTTGGATGACCAATACATACTTGGAGTAACTCGTGGGCCGTGTCTTCTTGAAGGTTACTGAAGGTAGGACAGGGAGACAGGATGAACGTCCCTCCCTGTTCGGAGGCCAACACACAATTCCACGTATGTATGTCCTTGTGGAGTTGCTGGAGTGTGGTGGATGCTTGGGTATAAGCAGAGGGGTCAGAGGGCAGGGACTTGCTGAATGAAGCTGATTTTAAACCCCAAAGCTACCTTGCCAAATGCTATCTTGGTCAGTTTTATTTTTGTGTTGCTATAACAGAATATCACAGACTGGGTGATTTACAAAAAAAAAAAAAAAAAAATCTCAGTTCTGGAGCTGCGAAGTCCAAGGTGAAGGTGAAGGCATGCACATCTGGCAAGGGCCTTCCTTCCACTTCTTCCTGGGGCAGAGGGCGGGAGGGCAAGACAGCAGGCGTGAGCAACAGACCACATTTGCTTTAAAACTAGGTCCTGTCAGCATAACCAACCTCTAGAGGAGAATGCAATTCACCTCTTCACAGGGGTGGAGCCCCCTGACCCAATCACCTCTTTTTAGACCCTGCCTCCAACACTGCTGCATTGAGGACCAAGTTTCCAACACATGGGTTTCAAGGGGACAGCAGCTAAGGCCACTAAAGCACAGGGAGCCCAGGACTTGCTCTGCCCGCCTGTCCAGGTGAACCTCCTGCTGGTGCTGTTGGCACCTCTTCCAGAGCTGCAGAGGGAAGAAGGTGGACTTTGGAATGGTTTATTCTTTTCTTTATTCATTTAATAAAAATGGAATCCTTAAGTGTTAGGTGTTGTGCTAGATGTCAGGGCAAATTCACCTGAAAACCCGGGTTCTGGTTTTTGAAAAAATGGTAAGGTCTAGCTCCAGGGCCCTCGTTTATTTATTTATATTCTATTTTATTTATTAGTTTTCCACACTTTTTATCGGTGCATTTTAGTTGTACATACTGATGGGATGTACTGATTGGTACATGCACGTAATATTTCAACATGATTTGGTCAATATCACTCCTCAGCTCTCCCCCCTCCTTCCCTGTCTCCCATCCCTCGGTCCCTTCCCTCTACTGATCTGCCTTTGATTTTTAGGAGATCAGCCCCCACCTTTGCTTTCCTTTTTCCTCTCTAGCTTCTGCATATGAGAGGAAACGTCCGGTCCTTAATGGTCTGAGTTTGACTTATTTCTCTTAACATGATGATCTCTAGTTGTATCCATTATACTGCAAATGCCATCATTTCATTTTTCTTTAAGCTGAAAAAAACCCTCCATTGGGTGTATATACCACATTTTCTTCATCCATCCATCCATCGATGGACAACTAGGCTGGTTCCATAGTTTGGCTGTTGTGAATTGCTGCTTTCCACATGGGTATGCGTGTCTCACTGTACTAAAATCACTTTAATTCTTCAGGGTAGATACCGAGAATGGTATGGCTGACTCTCTGGTATGGTGATTCCATGCCTTGTCTTTTGAGGAGCCTCCATACTGATTTCCATAGAGGTCGTACTAATTTACAACCCCACCAACAGTGTAAAAGCGTTCCTTTTCCTCCGCATCCCCTCCAGCATTTATTATTATTGGTGTTCTTGATGTCTGCCATTCTGACTGGTGGGAGATGAAATCCTAGTGTAGTTTTGATTGCATTTCCATAATTGCTCAAGACGTTGGACATTTTTTCATGTGTTTGTTGGCCATTTGTATTTCTTCTTTTGAGAAGTGTCTGTTTAGTTCATTTACCCATTTGTTAATTGCGTTATTTGATTTTTTTTGGTGTAAAGGTTTTTTGAGCTCTTTATATATTCTAGATATTAATCCTCCGTCAGAAGAGTAGCTAGCGAAGGTTTCCTCCCATGATGTGGGTTCTCTCTTAACATTCCTAAATGTTTCCCTTGCTGTGCAGAAGCTTTTAAATTGGATGCTGATCCACTTATTAACTCTTGGCATCCTTTTCTGAGCTTTTGGGGCTCCTATTGAGAAAGTCGTTTCCTGTGCCTGAAAGCTGGAGTGTTGACCCTGCGTTGGCTTCTAGGAGTTGTATACTTTCTGGTCTAATTCCCAGGTCTTTGGTCAGGGCCCTCCTTTTTTTCTTGCCTGGCAGTGTAGGTGGCATTGAGCCGTGGCCACCGTCTCCAGCTTCACCTTTTAGCCCATGTCACTCATCTATGCTGCCCACTTGGCTCCAGCAGGCAAACTGAGTTTGAGAACCTGGATTAGTCTCTGCTTTCTACTGAAACAGGGCTCATAGTAGGTGCCAAAGAACTTCTTACTGTCATTGCAGGAAACTGAACCCAGGTGGCTCTCCTCAAAAGGTCCCCGTCTTCCACCAAGGATCTCCATAGCTTCATCAGGTGGTCCAGAGGGGATTGAGTCCTAGCTCCTCCCTCAGGGAGCTCAGATCAGGGAGGCGACCCAGTGGGCCAGGACCAACTTGAGTGTCCCCAAAGTGAGTACACAGCACCATGGGCCAGCAACCTTGGTGAGGAGGCAGACTGGCCTAGCCATTTGGAAGGCCATTTGGCATCATCCATCAAAATTTGGAAAGCCCATATGTCCTTTGGCTCAGATGTTCCAGGGACACATTCCACAGATGTGTTTGCAAAAGTGCATCAAGAGACAGAGAAAGCTCAACGGTTACATTTTTTTTTTTTTGTAATAGCAGCTAGGAGCCATTGACATGTCCATCAAAGATGGTGGCGTATGTAAGAGGTGGTGCCCCATGCCCAGTGGCTGCAGAAGGACATAGTGGATGCTGATAGGGACAGACTCAGAGATGCATTTTCAGCAGAATAAAGCAAGGGAAAAAAGGACATTTGAAAGTATGGCCTCTGGCATAGCCTCCTGGTGTGAACCCAGCTCTGCCACTTGCCAGCTGTGGGATATGGGCAGGTCATGTAGCTTCTCTGGGCTTTGATACCCAGATTACAACATGGAGCTCATCATAGCTCATCTCATCATGGGGTCGTCAGTTTTCTTATGTGGGAAATGGGAACATTGAGCTTCTATATCTAGCTTCTACATCCAGGAAGCGTGGCCCTTACTCTTCCAATCTTTCCAGGACCATTGTGCCCACTCTGGCACCAGGGGCTCCTAACACAGCATCCTCTCTGCAAGCGCTGCAGCCCCTTTTGTCTGAAATGCCCACCCGCTGTCACTCGGCAAGGAAGACCCACCTTGTCACCCCGGCCACTGCCCGTCCTGTGGCTCACAATCCCCCTGGATTCGAGGCTCTTGCCTCTGGGTACCCTGAGGGCCATATCCCTAGGGTGCAGGTCCCTTCTCTGTTGGACCCCATCTGCTCACTCCCTTGTCATTCCAGAGGCCTCAGCTTCTCTCTCTCAATCCCTGGGGCAGCCATGAGGGTCTCTCCGACCTCAGTTTCCCTGAGGGTGCCTGTTGCCCATGCCAGGCTCTGTATCCCCTGCCCTGCAAGGTGACCGCTCTAGTCTTCTGCATGAGAGGAACACCTGGGTCTTAACTCCTGCTCTTCCACTCCCAGCTCCGTGACCTGGGACAAGTGGCCCCTCACCTCTCTGGGCCTCGTGTCCTGCTCTGTGCAATGGGAAGGCTTAGATCCCCTGCCTGGCAGGGCTTCAGTGGAGGTCAGGGGGGCCATTGGCTGGGGCGCAGAGCCTGACTTCTCCTAAGGGCTGGGCAAGACTTACCTGCCCTCACATACTGTTATCAGGATCCTTGCAGTCACCAAGTTCCCTGGGACCAAGAACAAATAAGAGAGTGGGGCATCCTGACCTGCAGGGTTGACCGGATGCAGGAATTTGCCAACGGTCCACACCTCCCTCTGCTCAGGGGCTGTTGAACAGCAGGCTGGAGGAAAGGTAAAGGCAGCTCATGCCGGGGTTTCCCAAGCGGGCTGCAGAGCCCAGTGGGAGGAGGGTGCCTCCTCCTCAGGGGTGGTCTGGAGAGGTGAGTGGGGCAGGCAGTGGGACAACAGCAGCTCCTGTTTACCCCAAGGGACCTGCTTGGGTGACTGTGTTTCTGCTCTGCCTTTCTGCTGTCTCCCTGGGGAACCTGGAGGACTGGAGGCTCCCTCGGCTCCCTCGGCTCCTACTCTCAGGGGCGTAGCTGAGAGCCTGGCTCTACTTCCTCCGAGGCCTCTCTCTCCTTCCTTGGGGGTTGGAGGGAGCATGGCTCAGTGCCAGCAAGGGAGGGCAGAGGGGAGCGAGCCTGGAGCCAGGAAGTCTCTACCCCCTGCCCCAATTTGCTGTGTGACCTCAGGTGTAGCACTTTACCTCTCTGACCTCCACTTTCCTTAGTTGGGAAGTAAAGGGCTTGGACTCTAGCTCTAATAAACTATGAAAATTGTTCTCTGCCTTTTCACTGGGAAAAGAAAAAGAGAGCCTTTCATTCAAGTTGTTGCGGTGATGGTGTGTGTGTGTGTGTCCTGGAATGCCATCCTCCCCCTTTTGCCCACCCTCCCGGCTCACAGGAGGCCTTCCTCTTCCAGGAAGGCTACCCTGACTGCCCACCCTGGCTGGGGTAGGCCCACGTCTTGCTGCCCCCAGCCCGGAGCCTGGTCAGAGGGGCCTCACTCAGGAATGTCTGAAGTGCCCTAAGGTGAGACAACTCGACCTTCAGGTCAGGGCCATTTCCTGGGAAGCAGAAGTCCTGGCTTTCAGGGTCTGTGAGGCTCCTCCCCAAGAGTCTTTGAATGACAGAGTCCCTGGGAGACGCGTGGGACCTTGTCTCTCAGGCCTGATGTTGTGTGGGGGCCTCGTGGGTGGCCTTGGGGTTTCCAGATGAGCCTGGCTCCCTCCCAGGGGCCCAGGCAGGGCAGCTGGCAGGCCCCTCTGATCCCCCTTTCATTCCTGTCTCTCTGAACAGCCAGCCCCCAGGCTGCTCCTGCTCAGAGCTTCACAGAAGCAGCTCAGCAGGAAACAGGAGCTGCTGTGACCCCTCTGGTCCCTTTAACACGTTCAAAGGGAGAAATACCCTAGTGGGAGTGTCTTCTGGCAGATTTGCATTTTTTAAAATCCCAACCACATACTCTGTGCCTTCAAGGTGGAGGCTCAGGCTCAGGGCCATGAGGACCAGGCACCGGGAGGGACTTGGGCCCTGACTTTCCTCATCATTATGCAGTGGGCGGAAGGCCACTGCCCACCCCATTTCCCAGGAGAGTGGCCACCAGGCCAGCCTCCGCCAGGCTCCCATCCCCTCTCCCCTCCCAGTTCAGGCTCCCCCACGTCTCTGCACACTCCTGCCTCTGGTTTTGGGGTGTTCGGACTCCTCCTTTCCCTCCTAGCTCCTATCATGGGTCCTTGGAGGAACCTGCCTGGGGTTGGTTCTAAGTGGGTGACCTGAGTTGGTTCCCAGGATGGAGACCTTAAGAGGTGGTGGGATATGTAAGAGTCATTAGGTCATCGAGAATGTGCCCTGGGTGAAGGGATTAAGGTGTTTCTCTTGGGACCCTGGTTAGTTCTTTTGAGAGAGTTAGAGGAAGTCTGGCCTTTCCCTGCTCTGTGGCTTCTTGTCTCACCAGGCCATCTCTCCTCGCACACTTTCCTACCATGACGCCATCTGTCATATGACATAAACAGGGAGACCCTCACAGAGCTGAGAGATGTTGACAATGTACCTTTAAATCTCTCAAACTGTGAGCTAAATAAACTTCTTGGTAAAGTACCCAGCCTTAGGTATTTTGTTATAGCAACAGAAACTGAACTGATGCAGAGGGCGTCTTTCCACTTTGTCCTATAAGAACCCATCTCCATAGTCCAGGTTCAGGAACATACGAAGATTTGGAGCCTGGATCTGGGTTTCCAGGTTAGCTCTGTAGGTTTTACCTTTGAAACTCACTTACTCACCCTTCCTGGGCCTCAAGTTCCCCAACTGCAAAGTGGTATAAAAGCACCCATCTCAGAAAGCAGCTGCAGAAACACTGAACCAGCACTCTTCATGACAGAAAGTGGGGGTAAGAATTAGAAACCTGTATAGCAACTTGACATTACTAGGACATTTTACAAAAGTATCTGTACTAGATTAAAAATAAATGGATTGGAAATGAAAAAACGAACAAACAAACAACAACAACACAAAAGCAAAACTGGTTCTTTCACACCAAAAAATGAGAAGCCTTGTCTTGGCATGGAAGAAGTCTCTGAAACAGTGATTCTTCTACTATGGATTAACCCCACACTCAGGACACGCGAAGGACCTCAAGTTGGCTTTTGGCTCCTCAATTATTGAGGCTTGTTGAGGTGGGGGTGGGGGAGAAAGGCATGACCCCCCAATTCCTACAGAGCACAGGCAGAGGCACATTTACTTGATGAAACTCAGATAATTAGACCCAACATTGTATTTGGGGGAGTGGGAGGAGCCAGGAGATGCCCCGCCTTCCACTTCCAGCCCATGCCCTGGCTTGGTCCTTGCCTTCATTTATTTTTTGTTAGCATTTGCAAGATTTCCTTGACATCTGTCCTTCATCTTCCCAAAATTCAAAGTCAGGAGTTTGCTCTCCCCCACTCTGCTCCCAACCTAATTTCCTTTTATTATGGAAACCAGGAAAATGACAAGTAATTGCTTGAAGATGTTAGAAAGATCGCATTTTGTTTTGCAACTATCAGCTTAAAAATAATGTTTAAGAGATTATGAATGGGTGATTAACTATTTTTTCCATTACTTCTCTCTCAAAAGCCGAACCACAGTGATTGTGATGTGCACAGTAAAATGGAGACTCGATGATCTCAAACCAGGCAAGAAAACACAAACACCTGCCCTACAAGGAGTCGTGGGTCCTTTGGGGGAGACACGGTTCCTCTCAGGTCTTGGAGGAGACGGAGCCAGGTAAGGTGGTGGAAGTTGCTGAAGACAAACTTGGTCTCCGCGTGCTGATTGCTCTGCACAGCCCCCTCCCTCTCCATCCTTATGGGAAACTGCACTTATGAGGAGTGCTGTAAAACTCCCTATTTACTGCCTTTCCTGAGTCAGTTTGTTTTGGGTGGAAACAGTCTCTGATGCGGCTCTATTGCACCATTTCAGTGGATGTTTATCATTTAAAAGGAACAATTTTAATACCTACATTTGCCGTACAGTATGAGCCATAAATGTGATTTAGGCTTCCCCGTATAATAGACTCTACAGGCGATTGGGTAGGCTTCAGAGTGTTCCTCCAAGTGGTGGCCGTGAAAACGAACGGGCTTTTCCTCCTTGAACAAAAGTTTTCCTTTTTAATGCCCCCTGAAATTAATTAAGTGAAAACTGAGCCGATGGACTGAGTTGAACCTCTGCCTTGTGGGGCGCCTGGAGCCCCTGGGAGAGGATGGGTCTCCTGGCAGTAAGGCCCAGGAGGCTGAGGGGCAGTTGCAGCAAGGATGTTTGGGGGCTGGCTGTCTCCCCTGCTTCTCTGGGCCCAGCTTCCTCGTCTGTATTGGGGGTTGCGGGTGGTGGTCTAACACCTCCCCTGCGTCAGTGCTGCTCAGAGTCAGGTTTGTGGGCTGGTGGTAGAAGCACTGCCCAAGAACTTGCTAGAGATGCAGATTCCTTGGCTTTTCCCAGACCAGCTAAATCAGAATCTCCTGGGCTGGGAACCAGCAGACTGTGCTACAAGTCACACAGGCGATTGTGATGCATACCCAGGATGCTGTGGCTCGCTGGAGAGCAGGGCTGGGGGCCTGTCAAGGGTCAGCATGAACTGCTCAAAGAGCCCACCAGGTGCCTTACCCCAGTGGCTTCTGGTGCTGGGAGCTGGACTCCCAGTGAGTGTTCAGGACCCAAGTTGACGTGACAAAAATAGTGGGTCCAGTCTTGAACACAACAAACTTGGGTTGAATTGACAGGCTGGGGTGTCCCTTCCTGGGACAGAGAGAAGGATGGTACCAAGTTGGAAGAGAAGGCTGTCTTGCTCATTCAGAATTACTTGAAGGACATCTGAGTGCCAGAGTTCTTTCCTGCACACCATGCTGCCCCTCTGTCCCTTGAGGGGATGGCGAAGGCCTGGGCGAGTTTAGCCTGGAGGACAAAAGATTCTTCTAGTTACTGGAGGGCTGGACAGCAGATGATGGAGTGAGGTCTACATACTCTGAGAGTGCACGGCTGGGAGATGTCCCAGGGGAAAGGAGGCGTGCACGAGGGAGAGTGCACTGCGACAGAGGTGAGCGGCAGAAGCCCTGGACTGTGATCCCATTTGCCACTGAGGCTGTTTTTCCACTGGGAAGGTCCCGTTTGGTCCTGACCCTCCAGGTCCTACCCTTTCTGTTAGAGTCGACAGGTGACCCTCTCGTGGTCCCCCTGCCCCATTGCAGGATGGCTCTAGGCTGGAGAATGAGAAAAGCCCTTCTACATGGAGATGCTGTTTCCTGCTGAGAAATGCCTCCATTTGGGGGAAAAATGGGATTAATTTCTAACGGAAGCAGCAGTGGCTGAATGTGCAGCTTTCAAATTGTTGACTATGATATTAAGTAACAAGCAGACTCCTGTCCAATGGATGTTATTAAAATTAACTGTTTTAGCACTACATTTAGAATCAAAACCAATCTGTCACTCCTAAATTGGTTTCTTTCAACTGCTATTTGCGGGTAAAATGAACAGTTTTAACAATTACATCTCCAGTGCAAATCATAAACTTGATTTACAGGAAAACACTTAATTTACTGCATTTGACTGTGCACCAGAGCTGCCAATTATCTGACGGTAAATTTCCCTGCTTGGTTCTTGGCTTCGTAAGCAGCGGCTTTGGCCCCACATGGTCTACTCACCCATGGGCCCAAGGCTCCACCAGGTGCAGTAGATCCTGATTGGGGCTTTTGTTTGGGAAACGTGGAGTCCTCAAAAGCAGACAAACGTCCATATGGAGCTGGGCACTAGGGGACCCTCTGTTCCATGCTATTTCAAGTTGCAAAAATAGTGCACCGGTGGAATGTCATCATTATTGAACCCAACTGGAGTTAGCCATCAAGGAGAGAAAGTCACAGAATGTTAAATCAGGGAGACCCTTAGATAAGAAAGCAAACCATTTCTTACGGTTTGGATATGAGGTATGTGCCCTAAAGCTCCTGTGCAGGAATGTTCAGAGGTGAATTGCAGGTGGGGTATGGCTGGAGGAGGTGCATCCTGGGGGGCATACCCTGAAAGGGGGCATCTTCTCTGTGGGCCCTTCTCCTCCCTCTTCCTCTCTCTTTCCCCCCTCTGCTTTCTGGCAGGAGAGAGCCTTTGAGAAGCTTTCCTCCTTTGCTGCTGCCCTTCAACAATGATGGTCTATCACACCTCAGGCTCTAAACAATGGAGTCAGTCAACCAAGGACAGACCCTCTGAAACCACCTCTGAAACCGTGAGCCCAAATGAGCTTTTCCTCTGCTAGGTTGTTGTTTTTGACCATTTTGGTCATAACAAGAATCCCACTAATGCACCTTAATTCATTCATTTATTCATTCATTCATCAAGCCTTGATTAAGCAGCCATTCTTCCAGAACTGGGAGCTAGCTGTAGGCTACGTACGACATGATGGAAACTAGCCTCATGGTTTCTGCCTTCAATGAATTCACTTCTATTAGGAAAGATAGGTGCTGAACAAGATCATTTCGTGGTATGGTAAATCTCCCTTTACCAGTTGGCCATTAATGAGCTGTAGAGCTGGGGCCCTTGTGGGAGGCACGGATTATGTGCAGAAGTACTGGCTGGAGAAGCTAATGTGCTGAAGCTTTGCAAAAGTTCCATTAGAACCAGATCTTGAAGGGTGAGTAGGAGATTTTCAGGTAGAGAAGAAGAAAGGGTCTTTCAGGGAACAATATCAGCCAACTCCTGTCAGCACAGAAGGGCGGGGTATTTTCAGTGAGGGGTGTGTGGTCTGGCCTGACAGGAGGGGGCAGGGACTTTGAGCTAGGATGTCTCTTTTAATTAGTTTAGGTTCAGTATGATTTACAGTTGAAGCCCTAGCTAAGCAAATGCAAGTCCACAGCACTGAAATGCTCATGTAAGTCAAGAGGGACTGTAAATGCCAAGTTATAGGTTGGGGGGTTGGAGGATGGTTCCCTGGTATTTTGAGAAGTCAGAAAGCATATGCAAACCATATGCAAATGAGATGCAAGCCAGCACCTGCTGTGCATTGTGTAGTCAGCCTGCTTGGCTTGCTGCAGTAGAGAGCCCTGCCTTCCCACAAAGGTGAGAGAGGCTGCTCCTCTGACTCTGGCTAAGTTGTGGGGAGTGTCAGGGGGCTGCATAAGAAAGAAAATTGGCCCGAGACTCTCCCTGCAAGGGACCTTTCTCTTGGAGGGAGTGTCCCCTTGAAAGATGGAAGGACCAGAATTTTGGCCCCAGAAGAGCAGGATGAAGCCCAAGTTTGCTGTTCTCCAGGGACTGAAGCCTCAGCAATAATTCCTGTCAGTCTCAAGGGGTTGGCATAGGAGTCTGGTCTGAGAGGGTTGGGCTTCTCATCACCCTGCCTAGACCCCACTTCTTTGTGCTGTGTCCCTCATGGGGAGGGACCAGTGGGATCTTTCAGAACCAATGCCCTGTGAGTTGGAGTCTGTGGTTTATTCTTGGCCTGATGATTGTCCAGCTGTGTTACTGCCCAAGTCCCTGCAGGGTGGTTCCTGAGATACTAATGGCAGTGATGCAGCCTGGGGTACCTCCCAGGGGACAGTGGACTCACCCCGTGACCTCTTCCCCCTTAGGGCTGAGGAGAGGAGCTGCTGTGGACTGGGGTTGGTTGACGTTTGGGTGCAGGGAGGAGGCTGTGCCTGGTTTCCAGGTCTGATTCTTCCTAATTCACCCTGTGGCCTTGGATAAGTCCCTTCTCTGGCCGTCTTTGCACCTTAGAAACTGACCTGGAAATTTCACGTGAGAGCCCTTTCCTGTTAGGATTCGACCCATCCTGACCCAGCAGGCAGGATGTGTATTGGGGTGAGGGGTGGGGGTGGGGAACGGAGCCTTGGAAGGCTGCTTTACAAACATTTTGGAGGACTGAGGTGGCATAGGGACATCCCAACCTCCAGGACCACACTGAAGCCTCAGGTTCCTGCCACAGAGCCCCCTGGGTGGCGGGGGAGGGTGGAAAGAGCTGGCTTGTGAGGCTTGCTCCATGCGTGGGTCCTGGGGGCCAGCGTGGGTGAGGGGTCTCTCAGTCAGTCCTGGCTGCCTCACTGGCCCCTCTCGTCTCCTCTCTCCCTGCTCCTGGCTCTATTTTCCAGCGAGCCTGACTCTCCCTCCTCAACCTCTCCTTTATGCAGTCTTTCTCCCATCCTCTGGGGCCCGTGGTCCTCCTCTGCTCCCTGCCTGACCTCTCTCCTCTCCCTGTGGCACCTCCTCTGCTAGCCAGCTCCCCATGCCTTCTCCAGGTCTCTTTTGCCTCAGCACCTTGGCGCCACCCCTCCTCCCCAGCTCCCAGGTCTCAAGCACTTTGGGAGAAACTAAGGAGGGGCTCCACCTGCCAAGTTTAGGAGAGAAGATTGAGAATAGCCAGGCTTCAGCAGGTGGCGCTGTTGGGCGACTTTTGCTCGGGAAATCTTTCAGCACTAAAAAAAAAAAACAAAAACCCACTCTGGAATCTATTGGCATTTGAGAGCTGCTTTTTTTTTTTTTTTTTAAATAAAAATAATGACTCTCATTTCCCGGGCATCATTAAACAAGGTGCGGTGTTTGTGTGTTGAGGATGTATCGTGCGTGTGTCTGCACGTGAGTCTTGGCTGGAGTGCAGGGGTGCGTGAGAGAGCACTCGCCAAGTCCATGGGTGATCGTGTCCGTACAGTGGAACGTGTAGATGATATGCAGGTGGGAGTGTCAGTGTGTGGCCACGTGGGTGTGGGCTTTGAGGGTGGGCAGGAGTCTGCCCATGGGGGTGAGCCTCTTCGTGGGCACTGTCAACGTCAGGCTCCTGGGTCTCTGCTTCCCCACGTGGGCAGCCTTGACAGTTCAAGCTTGCGGGTTCAGGGGTGGAGTTTGCGGGGAGCACAGGCTGATGCGTGAGTGTCTCCAAACATGCTCGCCGTCAGCAATGTGCTGGAGTGGAGAAGAAGGAGGGCCACGGAGTCAGGCCTCCAGGTTTAAATTCAGGCCTCTCACTTAGAGCTGTGTGATGCGACCTACTCAATTAACGTTTCTGAGTCTCTTGATTCTTCACCTGAAAAATGAGACAACAGCAATCGCTGACTCTGCAGGTGATTGGGGATTCAATGGGATCCTCCACTAAAGGGCCAGGCGTGGTGCTGGGCGCAGGGTTAGAACCCAGGGAGAGGCTCAGAGCTGCAAAGTATTTGAGGGTTGGCAGGTGCCACTCACTCTGGGCTGCTGTCTAGCTCCATGCTGGCTGAGCTGGGTTCACTGGACCCCAGGCTCACAGTGTGATATCCTCCAGGGGTATGGGGGGGCTTATGGGTGGGGATGTCCTAAGGGAACTCTAGGATCTACTTAGCCCCAGTGTGTGTGGTTCACTGGAAGAACTGGAGCTAGAATGCCCCCTCCCCACACAATGGAAACCCAGTGGAATGGGCCTCACGGTGACCACTCCAACTCCCGATCCGCAGGCCAGAGTCTGAGGCACTAAGCCCTGCTGAGTCCTCGGCTGGTGCCCAGAGGCAGGAGCAGAGGGGAGCTCTGTGCTGGAGCTCGTTGCAGTCCTGACCCCACCTCGCCTCGTCTTGCCTCTTCCACATCTCCTCGTGACCTTCCTAAAATGCAGAGAGGAGGAGGGCCATCTGTCCGGTTCTCCAGGGATGTGGAAAAACTACTCCAAATGGCGGGGGCTGCTGCTCCGGCACATGTGGCCCCTCGTGGTCTGGCCGTCTCTCTCCATGCAGGGCTCGTCCTCCAGGGCCTCTGCACCTGGCTCCAGCCCTCTCCACAGGGTGGGCTTAGGGCAGTGGCACTTTTTACATGGAAGCTGACCCTGTGGAGACAGAAAGTGGAGGACAGACAGGACCATACCTTGGCCTGGCCCAGGGTCATCTCCTGTCTTCTCCTGGACAAAACTGCCAGGCCTCCCACTCCAGATTCAAGAGAGAAGAGAAATGGAGCCCCCTCTTCATGGAGGAGAGCAAGGCCATACTGTGGGGGGTCTGAGGGGTGGGTGATGATGCTTGGGCTTCTTTGGAAAATGCATGTGCCGCAGCATCCTGGTGACATTGTAAGGGGACAAGCAAATGCCAGTCTGGGAGCGTTTCTCTGCCACTTCACCCTGTCCTCTCAGCAGCCCTCTGCAGTTCATCCCCCTGCATGAGCTCAGGCAGCTCCCTTCACAGCCCAGGGCCTCAGTTTCCCCAGGTGGAAAATAGCAATGGTAAGCGTGGCCGCCTTATTGAACTATGGTCAAACATGCAAGAGTCACATGGTGAGTCCTTAATGGGTTATTACTGTCTTCATCCTTCTCTTCTCACAGGTGAGGAAACGGAGGCTCAGAGCTGTGAAGGGACTGACTTAGAGCTGCATAGTGTGGAGAGGCCAGAGCTGGGCCTGGGTGGCCTGTCTTCCCCTCCAAATGGCCCTCTGCTCCTCCGAGGCTCTGCATGTTCAGGAGAAGGCTCAGAGAGTCTGGGGAGGAAGAAACCATACAAAGAGGAGGAGTTGGGGAAACTGGTTGCCCTGTCTGGAGTTCTGGGTAGTACCTAGAGGCTCGCAGACTCTACCGCTCTCTCCTCTTTCCTCGTCAGTCTTTCCTGAATCCAACCACTCTGCGTCCAGCTCCTGTTCCCGAGAGTGGGGATGGAAGGACTCTGGACTCTTCTGGTTTTCCAGACTCTGTTTTCTGAGGGGCTGCCATGCCTCGTGCGGGAGGGAAACGGAGGCTCTGCCGAGGCCTGTGGTCCTTGTGGCTGTGCTGCGGCACTTCTGACTCATCCCCCTGAGCTCATCCTCCGGAGCACATGGTCCCTCCACCTGTCCAGGTGCTGCCACTGCCCCTCCTCTAGGTCTGCCTGCTGCCCACAGAGCTCTCCCTCTCTGGCCCTCCCCACAGCCTGCACAGTTGGAGAGACCCACGTCCCGAGACCCCATCTCAACAGCCCCTGATGTGGTGAAGCCCTCCTGCACCTCCCGGCTGGGATCCCAGACTCCTAGGGCCGGAGCGCCAGGTGCTCTGTGAGCACGGGCTGTCGTGGCAGGGGGTGCTCAACGCGCCCTCTGCATCCCTTCCTTCTCAGTTTGCCAAATTTCATCACGCCCCTCCCCACCTTCTGTTATTTCACAAAATCACCTTTCAGCACCCTCCTGGGTTATGTTCCTTATGCCATGTGCTCTCAGGAGTACAGCACAAACCTCTGCCAAGAAAGGGCCCCACCAGCTGACCTCAACCCCAAAGAGGTCTTGTCCTCAGGGGTCCCTGGTGTCTCACTCCTCCCTGCTTCTGTTCAGAAAACAGCTCTTCCAGGGACACCCACTGCAGGTCCCCTTAGCCCTATGCTGGCTGTCGGACTCACTCTGCGTTGATTGGACACCTTGTAAGTTTCCTTCTGGCACCTGAGTGTTGGGCTTCAAACTCAGCCTGAGGTTCCTGAGGGTGGGGATGTCATCGTGGCTGACTTGTCTCCTGGGCTCTCCTCAGGCCTACCACTAACTCACACACCGGCGGGAGGAGAGATGAGGAGGGACAGCATTTTAGTCCCTGGCAGCAGGCCAGCTCCTGGGATCTTCCTCCCAGGTGGAAGCTGCTTTGAACTGGGAGTCCCAGCTCTTAGGACACTGTGTGGGCCACACGTGGGTTCTGTTGGATTTGAATTTGGATCAGCACTTCTCTCTTTTTTCTTCCCTTGGGGGAAAATGGTGGGAACTGGACTTTGACTGCAGCAGCAGAAATCCTAGCTAGACTCAAGGAATGATTTTTGCAAGGAGTGGGAATGATGGGTCATTTGGCAGATTAGGTTTCAGTGATGGGTGTTTGACTGAGGGGACTTTCTCTGCTGTCCATAGGACTTAGAGGTGACTGCGTACTCCCCAAGGGTGGATGAGATGAACTCTTTTGGGCTTTTCCCATCCTTATAATTTCCAGAGTTGCCAGTTCCCAGGGTCCCTGGGGTCCCAGTGCGAGGAAGAATTTGCAGACACAGGCAATGAGGGTGGGAGAGGCCAGTGGAGAGGGGTTTGTGTGGTGGGAACAGATCCAACAATCCTCTGTGGCTGGAGCCTGCACTGCCCAGATGGAGGGAGGCTGATGTGCCCGGCTGGCCCCACTGGCTCCTGGAGACACTCTGGGGCCACTCCCGCACTCATGCGCCACGGTTATTTTTAGCACGGGGATGTGCAGAACATGCTCAGAGAAACAGAGTGGAAAATCTGACACTCAGAGCCTCCCTGGGAGGGAGACCCAGCTCCTCCACCCGGCCGCTCACGTGTCTGATTTGCATCTTGCACGTTTCTGGAGCAGCCAGACTGCAAGTTCCAGTTGGTCCCTGAGCTGACCCATCGTCTCCTGAACAGCATCTGGGGTCCTTGAACTTGGCTGATGGTGACTACTCCTGGTCAGGCTAGTCTTCCTTCCACTGACCATCAAAACTGTGACCTGCACACAGCACAGGGGCTCTCTGCAATCAAGTCCATTGTCATCTCCAGGGCCCTTCTAGAGATCATGGGAAGAGGTGGGGCCGGTGTTAGGATTGCTGCTGGGTAGGGAGGAAACTCAGGCCAGAGTGGGTGAAAGGGTCCTGAGGTCACACAGAGAGAACAACAGAGTGGGCCCTTGAGAGAGTCAGCACCTCAGTTCTTGGGTGTCCAACTCAGAATGTAATGTCCATGAGCCTGGGGTTGGAAGTCCCAAGTGGCCAGGGAGGGGCACTCAGAGAGGAGAATAGCTCCCTGCCTGGGTGGTGGGGGGGGGAGGTTGGTGTTGGTACAGTGGATATTTAATTAAAAATTAGTTCATTTTTCCCCCTTCTTATTGCAAAAACAATGCATGTTCTTTGTAGAAAATTTAAAAATACAGATAAGCAAACAAAAGAAAATTAAAAACACCCATAATCCCAGCATTCAGAGACAAACCCTGTACATGTTTTGGTATTTCGGTGGATATACCACCAGCTTTTTCCTTTTTCTTCTTGAAAACATTTTCGTTTATTTTTAATTATGCATATGATAGAGGGACCCATTCTTGTTAGTAAAATTCAAACAATATGGATCAAGCCGAGGTCTCCTCTCCCCCTCCCTGGCTGGGGCTTTCCTTTGCTAAAGGGTAATCACGGTGACAATTTTGACATATATTGTCCCTGACCTTTTTAAAGTGTACATACACATTTATATCTCTTCTCACAGAATTACATGGTTTTATTTCGAGTGTGTTTGGATTTTCCCCCCCAACGGGGATGGTATCATGCTGTATGAATTGTTCTACACTTTGATTTTGTCACCACCCTATTAGTCTTGGGGTTCTCCCAGTGCTTGCCGCCTCGTAGTCCCGGGGTCCTTCAGTGCCTGCACTTAACAACACTCACTCATTTGCAGGTGGAATTCCTTGGCCTGGGAACATCAGAGTCTGTTTGGCCACTGCTCTTCTGACAGCTGGCCGAGGACTTCCGCTGTGATTTTGCTTTTGTCTGTCTGCCCTCGATGCTCTTGGGAATGCCTCCTTGGGTGAAGATGCTTCTCTGGAGTCAAAGCAGAGAAGAAAAAAATGCTGGTAATTCTCTTTTTTATACCCATTAAGAGAATGGGAGCCGCTTGGACCAGCTGCTGTATGCTTTCCCCTCTTTTCCATGCTAAGAAGAAGACCACTGTGACAGCATCTCCCACCCTGGGCTGGACAGCAGTGGTGTGCCTTGAGACTCTATTAGGCGTACCTGGGGAGGAAAGGCATCAAGGCAGGTGCACAGGGAGTGCATTAGGTGGATAGCCCAGTAGCTTCACTGAACGGCTCTTGGAAATTCACCTGCGCCCATTAGTATGTCAAAAGGTGTCCTGAAGCAAAGAAGCAAGTTTGTCTTCATTTAGCCTGGCTTTTCCCAGCTGGGCAGCTGCAGTGTGGGAAACACAGATTGCAGTGGACAGAGGCAGTGCCCTGCCTGCACTCCCTTGGCCCTGCTGCTTTGTCACGCCACTCATCCCAATTCCACCTGCTGGCACCTCTGATTTGTTGCCCGAGGCTTGCTCTTGCTGCAGGGACAGGTGGAAGGCTGGAAGTGTTGGAGAATCAACAACCTGTCCCCAGCCTTCAACTAACTGCAAGAGTTAGTGCAGAGATCCCCCAGCTTCCGGAGCTCTCAGGTGGGATGACCAGAGCAAAAGCTTTACATGGATCCCAGAGTGTCCCCAGAATCACCAGGCTCCAATCCCACTGTGGTTGCTGGTTTGAAGACATACCTGCTGTCGGCAGCCTTCCTTCCCGGCCTCCCTCCTCCATGCCTCCATACTCCCTTTCCTGTATTGGGGTACCTGCATTGGAGTTCTGGGCCTGTTTCAGGGAGGACCCCAACTACGACTCATCGATGATCAATTTTGAATGGCTTCCTATGAATGTCCTAAATATTTCTCTCAACTGATTCTGCATGGCTGGACATTAAGGTTGTTTCCTTTTTTCTTCTTGATATTATAAACATTCCCGGGGTGGACATCCCTGTAGCTTGATAGCTGTGAACATGCTTAATTATTGCCTTAGGGGCCATTCCTAGACAGAAAGCCTCCTGTCCTCAGGCATGCATTTTTCTAAGGCTTTCTTTCATAAGATCATCATCCCTTCTTGTCTTGCTCTAAGGCCACCTCGCAGCCACAGAGGGCACATAGAGGGAACAACCATGATGTGCTCTGGGGATTTGGAGGTGGTTGGGAAAAGCAGACTGAGGAAGCTCTTGGCAGGGTCCAGGGAGACACCAAGTATCCCCCTGTGAGCTCTCAGCAAGAGATCTGGAGCTTGGTGGTGAGGGGGGGGCTTCTTGCCGGAATCTTATTCCAAACCCTGCTCATCCCGCAAAGCCTAGAGGAAATCCCACCTCCTCCAGGAAGGCTTCAGTGACTTCTCCAGCCCTTGTGAGCCCCACCTGGAGGCTGCATGTGACTTGGTGCTAGTTCTATATGGTCTGGGCCACATCCTGTGGCTGGTGACTGTCTATATAAGAGTGAGTGTTATGCACAGGTCAGATTTAGATGTTTGGGGCTTAATAAATGCTTGAGGCAGGTGAGCCAGGGGACCTGTGGGGCTCCAGGCAAAGCCCTGAGGTGGGTTTGAGTGGGAATGAGCACAAGTAGGCCCCTCTCTCCCTTCTCAGCCTCTCCTGTGCCCCTTTTCCACAGTCTCTTTGCCAGGCGCCCAGGGGCTGGGCTGTCTGCCTTTAGCACGGGGCTGAGAATATCAGTGTGCCTTTCTTTTATCCTTCCAGGTGCAGGTTTCTGGAGGCAAATATACCCTCCATTCCCAGCCCCTCGATCTGTCTAAACACAATTTGACATGCGTTGCAATTAGCTTAGCACCTTATCAAATAATGCGGCCTGATGGAGATAAAAGGTTTTACAACCCTTGCTGCCTTTGTTTCTGCCTGCATTCACCCGCCGAGACAGCTAATAATTACCACCAAAGACAAAGAGAAATCTATACGCTCAGCTCCGAGCTTCCCGTGTGCATGTTAAGCAGCAGCCGAGGAGAGAGCTGGGAGGAGACGGCCCCCAGTGCAGCCTGGGCGGGCCAGGCTGGGCCTTGCAATCGACTGGAGACAGTGGCCTGGTGGGTCTGCAGGTTTCTGTTCTCTTGGTTGCTGGGATGACCCTGTGGTTTGGTGTTATCCAACCCTGGAGGTAGAGAAAGGGGTGGGAGGCCAGCCCCTGATCCCTGCCTCTGGGATGAGTCAGGGCCTGCTTGGGTGGGCTGGGGTGAACTGGAGGGACAGGCGGGCATGCTGGTATGGAGACCGTGACCTCACAGGGGATGCTGGGGCCCTGTGTTTCTGTCCCATTTCTGTTGCTGGGTGGCTCTGTGGCCTCGGGTAAGCCTCTTGCCTTCTGTGGACTCAGTCTCTGCTCTGGAGCTCTGGGCTTGCAGCCTAGAGACTGTCTGTAGAGCTGGCTCAGCGGCCAATAAGCAGTTACATGCTGTCTGGGCCTCAGTTTCTCCATCTGGAAACGAGGGATTGTGGGTGGTGGCAATGGGTCTGTGGAGCAGGGGACGATTCAGCCGGCATCCGTCTCCCTGGGTGTCTTTTCCACCACCAGGCCTACGTGAGGACTTGACCCCAGATGCTTTCTCAGGAAACAGTTTCTTTCCAGAACTAACAAACTCAGAGTGTGAAAGGAGAGCTCAGTGTGGGGAGTCACTGGGAACAGAAGCAGTCTGAGGAGGTTCCCAGAGGAAGAGGGCAGGAGTGTTGCCAAGGTAGGGTGAAAGTGGGTATGCAGCAGAGGCAGTGAGGGGCACTGTGCATTGGGGGCTGTGAGTCTGATCAGAGTCTGGGCTCTGGTATCCGTGGGCATAGTCTCCATGGGACAAAGATTCCCCATGTACCTCAGGACAGAAGGGGCTGCTTGGATTCCCCTCTCCCCACAGCCCTGGCCTGTCATGGGGAGGGGTAGAGAGATTGGTGGGCTAGGAAAGGCTTTCCCGGTTCTCTAGGGGAAAAAGGGCTGATTTGTAGCATGATGCCAGTTTGCATGGCATAGCATCACTGAGTGCAGAGCAGGGAGGGAGGGGTTCAGCTGGCTCTCATGAGGGAGAGGGAGCCAGCTCCCGAGCACCACGGAAGAGAGCCCAGAACAGACCCAGGGACCCAGCTCTGTGGCTCACGGGCGTCTGGACTCAGTGGCAAAGATGGAGTAGCACACATTCCCAGTCCCACTGACACCTGTGGCAGACATCACTAATCAACTGGGTATCTGCTAAGCCCAGGATCTTCTAATCCAAGTGCTCCGGGCAGCCATATGGTCAGATTGGGGTGACCACTTAAAAGGCCAACTCTTTTTTATTGTTCATGTAGACTAATCCCTCAAGATCCCACAGATGGGGAAATGGAGGTCCAGGCTGGGGAAGAGAGTCTCTTGAGGTCGTCCAAACCATTTGGGAAAGCTGAGGCCGGAAGCCCAGTGGTCTGGCTCCCAACCTGGCACTTTCTGGCTCTCCTGCCCTGTGGTCTCTCCCTCTGGGCCAGTGACAAGGGAAATGAACCCTGCTTCTGAGAGTGGTGGCCCAGGCTGGGTTGCCCCAGTCTCTTCCTCCGAAGCTCTGGCCTTGAAGACAGGCTGTCCTAATCTCTCATTCTCACGATAAAACCCTGTCTGCAGAAAATTGCCATGTCTGCTCTGAGCTCTTCCCAGAGGGGTGTGTGTTTGTGTGTGTGTGTGTGTGTGTGTGTGTTTGAGTCTATTTATGTAGACTCACCCCTCGCCATCCCCCCCCTCAAAAAAAAAACCTCACAAATGATCCTGTTGTTTTTTTTTGTTTGTTTGTTTTGTTTTTTTTTTGCTTTTGGTACCAGGGATTGAACCTAGGGGTGCTTAACCACTGAGCCACATCCCCATCCCTTTTCCTTTTTTTATATTTTATTTAGAGACAGAGTCTCACTGAGTTGCGTAGGGCCTCACTAAGTTGCTGGGGCTGGCTTTGAACTCTTGATCCTCCTGTGTCAGCCTCCCAGGCTGCTGGGATTACAGGTGTGCACCACCATGTCCGGCTCCTATTTTTATTTTCTATTATTTGGTGACACACTTGGGCCCTCCCTAGAGAGCAGTGGTTCCTCCCGAGAGCTGCCTGTCTGTCTCTCAGATCACTGCACTGATGTACCCTGAGGTGGGCTCTGGGCCAGGCCAGTCAGAACTGCAAAGAATTTTGGCTCTCTTTTCCCTTCCTTTTTCTTCCTTTCGGCTACGGTCAGACATAGGAGCCCTCTCTGATCCCTGACCCTGCTCCTTTCCTTGTGCTTCCTTCCGACCTTATGCTCCTCCTCCATGGTGGTTGGGTTACGGTATCTTTTGGAGGTATTGCAGGTTCAGTTCCAGACCATCCCAATAAAGCAAATGCCAGAATAAAGCAAGTCATGTGATTTGTTTTTGATTTCCTAGTGCATATAAAAGTTATGTTTTTGTGTACAAAATAGCATTATGTTTAAAAAAAAAACAATGCATATGACTTAATTAAAATATTTTATTGCTAAAAATGCTAACAATCATCTGAGCTGCTGGAGAAATGGGGCCTGTAGTCTTGTTCCACACAAATTGCCACAAACCTTCTATGTGCCAAAAAAAAAAAAAAAGCAATATCTGCAAAGTGCAATAAAGTGAACAATGCAATGGGTGTGCTTTTGTGCCGTCTCTATTTTTATTTGAGGTGGGGTCTCACTAGAGAGTCCAGGCTGGCCTTGAACTGATGATTCTCCTGCCTCAGCTCCTAGACCACTGGAATTATAGGTGTGCACCACTAAGCCGGGCCCTGCAGCCTGTTCAGGAATTCCTTGAAGGCAGGGCTGCGGCTTCCTTTTAGCCAAGGAGGCCTCCATCACTGTGGATGGGCCAGGCACCTCCCTTTCGCCTTCCTGCTCTCTGCCGATCTCCAGAGTTGTCTTCATTCTGTGACTGGCAATCCAGGATTCTTGGGTCCAGGCAGAGCCCCGGGACCCTCATGGTTGTGCTCCATTGTTCCCTATGTGCCCACCAGCACGGGGTTTTAGTTCCAAGCCACGGAAACAGATTCTAGCTGAAGCATCGGGAAGATGGAGGGGCAGCAGGTACTCACTGGGCTGCAGGACATCGAAGAACCAGCTATAGGCAGTGGGTGGGAGTCCCGAGGGCCACCAGAATCATAGCCACCATCATGCCACAGAGGAGTATGAAAGGACGCTGCCAGACCTGGGTGCCGCATAGCCCTGTGGGCGTGGTGACCCTGGAAACAGGTTGTCTGCCGAGCTGCCACAGCCGTCACCAAAATGGAACCTGTACTGCCCCGCTTAGTGTGTGTCCCCGGCTTGGATTCAAACTTCCAGGCTCCAAGCTGTTGAGCCTGGTCACCAGAGAGCCATAATGACCGGGGACTGTGTGCTGATGAGCTAAGGGGCAACCCAGGCTCCGTTGCACTGTGGGACCTGAGAGGAGGGGGAAGGCTCAGCTGGCCATCGTCCACCATGAGCAGGGGAGCTAGGCCGTCGGTTGGCTAGCAGCCTCCCCGGCACAGGTTGATCATGGGCCTGTCACCTCCCTGACACCAGCCCTGCCACATGCACAGACCAGACCACCCCTCATGTGGAGACTTCAGGAGTGGGTCCACCTGACGTGGGGGTGTGTGGCTTCCAGATCTGCCACGTCCCTCCATGATTTCCCCAAGCGAGGATGGGGCTCAGAGGAGGGAGTTTGGTGGGGGTGTCCTGGAGGGAATGAAAGTAGATCCCAAAGCTCCATGGCCTCCCCACTCTCAGGCCACACAAGTCCCCAGCCTGGCCTCCTTCATGGGAGTCCACGCCCTCACAGGTGGGAGGGCCTTGAATGCTCTGTGTGCTTATTTGTAGCTGGGACTAGGGGCTGGGTTTTCCCATGCAGGACCCTCAGAAGGTTAGTTTTACGGGTGACTTAGAGATCCCTGGTCCCATCCCAAATTATGCAGTGGGAAGGCAGAGCCTCCAGAGGGGCTTCTGGATGTGGTCATGATTCACTCCTTTGCCAAGAGAATGCTCATTACCATGCCCTCTGGCCAGTAGCCTGATCAGGAAATGGGCAGTTATTGTTGCAGGGTCGTCCAGCCTGCGGTTGGTCAGGGGAACTGTGGTTTCTGCTCCCTGTGAGGGGAGCTCCCTGTGGTGGGGTGAAGAGGTGGGGAAGGTGTGGCTCTTCGGTCCTTGCTTCCCCCATAGCCCTGGGTTGGGGCACCCAGAGGCCCTGGGTCTATGCATGTTGGATGGAGGGAGCTGTTGACCCACTGAGGAGTCAGATTGCAGGGGTCCCCGCATTTGGGACAGGTGTGGACGCCCCGATGAGGGGCGTTAAGGCCTTAACCTTGAGCAGGAGGCCACAGGGAAGCGGGGCTGGGGTGGGGAACAGGCAGCCCTGATTGTCAGGCAGCGCACGCTTCTCTGGGCCAAGTGCGATTTCTGGGGCATCGGATCAGAAGAGTGGGCTGTGCTCCGTGTCACTGTCACAGCACTGCCCTTCCTAAGTGCTGACACAGCTCCGCCTCGGACCCTCCTTTGTCCTTTATCTGGCCTGAGATCGTGTCCGCATCCCAATTGGCTCCCACAGCTGCAGGAATCCTGTCTCTGGGCACAGGGATGTCACCCTGTCCTGGCCAGCATCAAAGCAGCCCTGCAGCTGCCCTCCACTCTGGGGACAAGGTGGCACTGCTGGTAGAAGAGACTGGGCATTTGCTGAGTACCAGCTATGTTCTCTGTGTACCCTGCCAGAGCCTTCACGATCTTTTTTTTTTTATTTCAGTCTCAAAAGAATGGACGGCTTATATAATATTCCCATTTTAAAGATGAGAAAGTCAAAGATGAGAAAGACTTGCACAGTCAGTAAGGAGCAGAAGTGGGGATCCCGTATGGGTTATCCTGTGTCCATGACATCTTTCTGAGGAGTAGAGTGATCGGAGCTGGAGGGCAGGCCAGACCACCTTAAGACTCAGTTTCCTGGGTGAACCTTGGAGACCATTTGTGAGCACAAAGCATAGACAAGGCCCAGGGTGCAGGGAAGGGTGGGTGGCACCCAATTCCTCGTTTCCCAGGGTGAGCTCTCAGAAGCCAGGGAAGAACTCACTTCCCCCAACGGCTGACAACTCTGCTTAGACCTCCAGCACCCTCTACTCAGAAACTAGAAGTGACCTCAGGAGCTTCTTACTTACATCCCCATTTTACAGAGTGGAAAACTGAGGCTGAAATAGAGAATTTGCCTCAGATTCCTTCTGAAGAGCAGCCAAGCCTAAGATGGATGGCTGCTCAGTGGCTCTGAGAAGCTGTTGCAAGTAAGAAAACCCAGCCAAGATGGGGAGGGCTCTCTAGCCGGCTAGTGATAGGTTTGCTCTGCAAAGTTGGCAAGACCCTTGAGTTTTGTGTGCACACTGTACCTTGTTGCACTAGTAGAAACCCATGCCTGGCACGGTGCCCTGGGCTGGTGCTTGGTCAGGCCACATGAAGTGGTCTAGAGTCCCCGAGCCAGCAAATGAGAGAGTGGCAATTCCCAGGGTTCTGGGCCGTTGGTCCAATGCTCCTTCTGTGACCTTTCCCTTGAATGGGCAGGAAACATGCTTTGAGGCTTCCATGGCTTAGGAGAGTTGAACACAGGGCTGTGGAATTCCAGCATCTCCAACTTCCCTACTCTTCCCCAGGAGCGAGATCTGGAGACCCTCATGTGGAGACCCTCTTGGCCATGGCTGGAATCCTCACCCCACCTGCCTGTGCTCCCCAGCGATAGGGAGCTCACCCCAGCAGGCCCCTCCCACTGTCACCAGCTGCAGTTGATGTCCAGCCTCCCTCCTCCCTCCTGCAGCTGATGCCATCAGCTGGGCCCAGAGCCACCCAGTCTCCTGCTGCCGGAGCTTCCTGACCATTGCTCGGGCAGCGGCGGCTGGTCCTCGGGGTGAACGTTTCTTCCCTCTTGTAGACCCTCAGCCTAGTTGGGAGCCGGGGGGATTGACTTGGAATCTTGGCTCTCCCTATCCTCGGTCACCTTAGGTGTGACATTTAGCTTCTCTAAGCATTAATTTCATCACTTGTACAAGGGTGGTGACCTTATTGGATCCTTGTGAAGATTATGTGCAGAAAGGCACTGGAAGGGCTCAGCTAGCGGCTGGCGAGAGCAGAGCGCCACACCTGCAGGCAGTGTGATGGCGGCCTCCTAGTCTGTAAGCTGGGTCCATCTTGCAGGGTTGGCTCGACAGTTAAATGAGATGGTCTACGGAAGTGCTGAGCACAGGTTTTGGCTCCAGTGAGGCTGGTCTAATAGTGACACAGTGTTTTGTCACTCCCACTGATGTCGCAGAGGGAGGGTCCTGACAGTAGAAGGTGTGAGACGTGAACTTCAACATGCCACTTTCCTGGAGCACATCTGACACTTACCCAGGCCTGTATTTGTCAGCTCTTCAATGCTGTGACCAAAATACCCGACAAGAAAAACTTAGAGGAGGAAAGGTTTATTTTGGCTCGTGGTTTCAGAGGTCTCCGTTCATGGCGGGCAGGCTCCAAGGCAGACATATCACTGCGGAAGGGTGTGGTGGAGGACAGGGACTCAGCTCCTCGAGACAAGAGCCCGAACTAGATCCAGTTCCTAAGGCCACGCCCCCAGGGACCTGCCTCTTCTAGCCACGCCCCACCTGCCTACAGATACCACCCCATAGTCCATTCAGCCATCAGGAGATTCATCCAGCAAATAAATTAACCACCCGGGAGGTCAGAGCCTTAATGGATGCTGAGGGCCCATCTCTGAAGCTCTAGATGCATTCCATGCTTTCAATGCATGGGCTCTTCAGGGGACAGTCCAGATTCAAAGCCCCTTTAGTTTTCTTTTTGGTCATCTCAATGAGGTATACCCATTAGGATACTCCAGCTACATGTGACAGAGGAACCAAGTCAAATGACTTAGAGAATAAGGAGAGCTGTTTTTGCTTGTCACCAGAACAACAAGGTGGAGTAGAATGGTTAAGAAAGCTCACAAAGGAGTTTTACTCAGCCATGAAGAAGAAGGAAATTATGGCCTTTGCTGATAAATGAATGGAGCTGGAGAACATCACGCTAAGTGACATAAGCCAGACTCAGAAGGTCAGGGGTCACATGTTTTCTCTCCTATGGGGAAGCTAGAGAGAAATAAGGAACTGAAAAGACAAGGGGGGTCCCATGAAAATAGAGGAGAGATCAGTGGCGTAGAGGAAGAGGACTGATGGGCAGGGAGGAGAGGTGCGGAAAGGGGAGGAACTGCGGCTGAAATTGATCAGATTGTGCTGTGTACACCTAGGAACACACCACTGTGGATTCTGCCTTTATGTGTATCTATAAAACAACGATTAAAAACAATAAATAAATAGAAGGGAGACCAGTAGAGGAAGGGTAGGAGGGGAAGGGAGGAGGGAGGGAAGGTGGAAGTACTGGGGAATGTAATGGAGCAGATTGTGTCTCGTGCCTGCGTGAATATGTCACAATGAATCCCACTCTTATGTATAACTGTAATGCACTGAGAACAACATAAAGAAAGAGCTCACAGCCCCTAACCAGATCATTGAGGTTAAATAATTGCTAGCCGTGTGACCTCAGATTAGTTACTTAAACCCTTGTGGGCCTCAGTTTTCACATCTGTAACAAGGCTAATCAGTAATGCCTTCTGGGCTGTCGTGAGGATTAAATGCGTCAACAAACGCAAAACACAAGGCCTGGCACGTGGTAAATGCTAGATGAGCACTGATTTATTTATTCTGTAACTTTGATGGTTCTGAAGATCATTAATACAGGGACTGAGTGATATAAACCAAGTATTGGATTTTTTCCATTATCTGCTCTGCCACTGTCAATGTGTTAACTTTATCCCCAGGCTTGTGCCCTCCTGGTGCAAGAGGGCTGCAGTGGCGCCAAGCATCATTCCTCACACAAGACTATCCAAAGCCAGAAGACAGAAATTTATCTTTTTGTCATCGAGAGAAATTTTTTCTTTTCTTTTTTCTTATTTTCTTTTGTCTGGGTGGCTTGAACCTGGGCTTCAGGCATGGAAGGCACACACTCTACCATTGAACAAAAGTTTTCTTACATGACTCTTTAATAATTTCATTGTCTAGAAATGGACCAAGTGCCTACACTAACTACTTGGGGACAGGAGAACTGAAGGACCGCAGTCAGCTGAGCCTAACCCAGATTCATCCCCGTGAAGCCACTCGCACTTGGATCAACTTGGAGGTCCGCAGGAGGAGGGATGGAACGAGGGATCTGTCAGGGATGGAGACTCCAGGCAGCAAGAGCAAGGACACGCCACAGCCAGGAGTCTGCCCCAGGCCAGGTTGGGCTTCGCTGCTGCAGACGGGGTTTCTTGGCAGGTTCCGGAGTCTCTCTGGGTCAGGGCTGGCTGCCTTCTGGTCTGCCACGGGTTGCTCAGTCCCCGAGAGGAGCCGTCCAGGGTTCAGGCCTTGCACACAGTCCTGTTCCGGAACAGCAACTTGCACTGATTGTAAAGTAACTCATCTGCTCGGCCTCCCTTCTCCTTCCCTGATCTAAGAGGCAGCTGCTGTTTCTGTCTTAATATTTGCACATGGGAAAGTGGAGGCAGAGAGAGGGAGAGTCCTGTGCACTAGTGGACACTGTCAGTGCCCATGTGTAGCCCTGTGGTCCCTCTTGGAGGTCACTGTGGTGCTGGTGGACAGGAGCTGTGTGCATGGGTGGCTCCCTACATCAAGCTGGTGTGTGTGTAGCAGCCTGGGTGTGCAGGGAGGCAGGAGCTCAAGGTGACAGCCCTTGAGAAGCAAGGAGTGGATGTAGGTGGAATGCTGTCCCTTTGTTGGTCCTCGGGGGATAATTCCCAGGTGTGGACCTCAGCCCCTAGGTGTGCCTGGTAGCAAACTGCTCATGAAAGTCCACCAGGCTTAGTTTCCCATTCCTTCACCTGGACTTCCTAGGATGATCTCCCCCAGATGCCGGACTCAGTGGCTGCTTTTGGAATAACCTGAACTAAGACCCTTGTCCAAGGGGACAGGGCTGATAAGAGATGGCCCTGAGAGACGCACCAGGTGGGCCAGTCCTGAGCCTGTGCTCAGGATCACTGAGCTATTTGGCTTGCTGTTGGAAGAGTCAAGAGGTAAGTAGGAGCCCTTGACCTCAAACCCAAACCCACCCGTCTTCAGGCTGACCAGAGCCTGTGGCAGCAGCAATCCGCTTGTACAGTAAGCAAGCCCCATGTGTCCTGTGGGCAGCGGCCTGCTGGGCTCTGACAGCTAGTAGCGGTGGCTCATAAACTGCCTGATGGGTTGGGACCAGTGACCCGTGAACTGAATCCAAGGAACAATTCGGCCTTCCCCAGCCGGCTTCAAAGGAGCGATTACGGACATCCAGGAAATAATACATTACATGGAAAAGGCCGTAATTATGGAGTATTGAGTAAATAATATGTGCTCTTTAAAAGTCTGCAATTATGTATTTATCCTATCTGTAATTAGGGAATTTTTAAAGGGTGCATTATAGGTAATTTAAAAATAAAATAATGATACCACTCAAAACAAACAGCCCCAAACAAATACAATCCAGGCCACCCCAAACTCAGCTCTGTGATGATTTCAGGGGGAGCCAGTGTCCTGGGCCTCAGGGCGTCGGGATGGCCTGTGTTTGACCCGGTGGGTGAGGTCAGCCCCGCCCCAAACCTGGCCTGACACGTGGAGGGTCACCAAGGCCAAGGTTCTCTCCCCCACTGGCACTTGCCTCCTCTTGTGACATAAGCAGCCAGGGCCTGCTGTGTGCCAGCAGCTCTTCTCATCTCCATTCTTCTAGAAACTTCTGATATGGTAGCCACTCGTCATGTGTGGCTATGTTTCATGAATGGAAACTGGGCTGGGGACATAGCTCAGTGGGTAGAGTGTTTGCCTCACATGCACAAGGCCCTGGGTTCAAAAAAAAAAAAAGAATTAAAACTTAGAAAATGTTAAGATTCATTTCTGAGTCTCACTAAGCCACATTTCAGGTGCTCGTTGTCACACGCCTCTGGAGGGGACAGTGTGGGACGGCACACGCAGGACATTTCCACTACTGCTTCTACTACTACAAACCTTCGGCTGCTGTAGAAGCTGCTGCCCAGGTGATGGCTCACGTTTGCACGGTGCTGGTTTTGAACAGTTGCCCTCAAAGGAAGTTTGTTCCCCTTTCTGGAAGTTTCTTCCCACTGGCCTGCCTGGTGGATCTCCCCCATGACCCCAGCGTTACTGCGGCCACTCCCTTCATACTGACTGTTTTTACCTGAGTCTCTTCTACCAAACTGGATGCTCTGTGTCACCTTCGTGACTCCCCGATCACAGTCCAGGATCTAGAGGAGGAGCCCCCAACTATCATTTGGTTGTTGAATATCTCTCCAATATTTGTAGGTGGAAGTTTTGGTCCCCAGGATGGAGGTATTGGAGGTGGTGGGACCTTTGAGAAGTGGGGACTAACGGGAGGTCCTTACATCATCGGGGGTTTCCCTTGAAGAGAATCACAGGACCATGGCCCCTGTTTTCTTCCTCTTTTGTTTCTTGGTAGATGAGCTGAGCAGTTTTTCTTTGCCATGTGCTCCTAAGCCAGGGCCCAACAATCATGGATGACCTTCCAAACTGAGCCAAACAACCCTTTTCTCTTTATGACTTAACTAGCTCAGGTATTTGGTTATAGTCATGGGAAGTTAACAAGCCCTTCTTCAAAACTTGTGTGGAAACTTTTCTCCCTTCCCCATCTGCCCTTGTCCTACAACTCAGCATCTACCTCTGTCTTATTCTCTTAGGCACACAGGGGACAAACTCCACTGCAGTGTCTCCCGGGAGAGGATGGGCCCGCTTCTCTGTGCCTCCCTTGCTAATCAGAACTGGCTAACACCTGGCACTAAGGTGTGGTTGAGTGTGGCCCTGGAGGGTGAGGCCGTTGGTGTAGGAACAGGGTTTGAGAAACTAACATGCTCACTCTCACCTTGCTGGTGACCAGGCGTGGAGTTCTGTCCTGGGATCCAGAATGTCACCCTGTCCAGGGGGCTGGTCCTGAGGGGCAGTGGGGAGTTGATGTCTCCACATGAAAGCCTGGTAGGGGGAGGTAGGGAGGTGGTGGCAGCCAGTGTGTTGCCAAGTGCTAACAGGTGGACAGGTCAGAGGAGTGAGCCTGGGGCCCCTGGACATGAGTCCCTGCTCCAGGACTCCTCCCCCTGGTGTCCATGTCCCCCGTCCCCTTGATGGTGTTTTGTCAATGTCAGTCTTGAATGTGCCAAAGGAGACTGAGAGTTGGTGTGTGGGTTGAACCACTAAAGGGATGTGGTACCTCGGTGACAGTGGCCATGGAGGCAGGAAGTCAAAGCTCCAGGTGATGGTGTCCATGAGCCTGGCCTCGCTGACCTGCCCTCCCAAGGGACTCCTCTTTTTCAACTACCGAGGTTCATCTATTTTTCCTTTTTGTTTTTTGGGGAGCAAGTTTACGGGGTCTCGGCTCACTCAGCTAACATCCTCAAGGGAGGGACAGTGTCCTGCTCACTGAGACTTCCTATGTGTGAGGCCCATGGACCCCAGGGTAGGGAGCCAGTGCTGAGGGGTTGGGGGTGTCTCAGCCCATCAGCTGAGAGAGCGCAGCCCCTAAACACCCTCTGGCTTCAGGGTCCTTTGCTATGAAATGACCCCCACGGTCTCATTGTGACCGTCAGACCAGCTAGCGCCTGTGTTGTGGCTTGTGTGTTGAAAGCTTGATCCCCAAGGCAGCAGTGTTCAGAGGTGGGCACTTGGGAAGTGGTTGGGGCAGGAGGGCTCTGGCTCATCCGTGGACTAATCCAGGGACAGACCGATGGCCGAGTGGACCACGGGGAGGAGATGGGAACGGGAGAGGTGGAACCTTGTGGGAGCAACCTGGTTCTTAGAGATGTGCCCTTGGGGACTCTATCTTGTCCCTCTGCTCCCCACTTCCAGGTGGGCAGCCCTGCTCCGCCATGGCCCCTCCGCCATGGTGCTGTGCCTCACCACAGGCCAGCGGAGCCAGATGACCATGGACAGAAACCTCCAGAACTATGAGCCCAGTAAGCCTTTCTTCCTCTCTGCTCTCCCCACGTCTTCTGTCAGAGTGACGAAAGTGGCCAACACAGCATGTGAACGGTTGTTTATTTTTTTTTGTGTGTGTGAAAGATTGTTTAATTTTTTGAATAGCTGATTTATTTACACATTAGGAATAAAAATAAAGTAAAAGGAACATAGAGTGAAACACTCCCCTGCCCACCTCTGTCCCCATCTGTCCATTCCTTCCCCCCAGCTAGACACCACGACCGATTTCTTATGTTTCTGAGTGTTTGTCTGAAACAAACACAAATGCAGATTAATTTTTCCTTTGACCAGTGGCCGTGTAGTGGGCACACCGCTGTGGGCTTTGGTTGTAAACTGTGTTTTCAACTATGAGGCGCTGTGCCAGTGTGAGCTGGCCACCCTTTTGAAAGAGTCACCCCCATGAACTCCCAAGGCCTTGGAGAGCAAGGAATGTGTTCCCTTCTGTCGTCCCCAGGGCATGGCATGGCAGAGCCCTGACCTTTGGGGTCAATAGAACCACTTGGTGAATTCGATGGCCTCTTTCCACATCTGTGCAATGGGGACAAGAGCAGTTCCTACCCAACAGGGCTGTGGTTGTGCTGATTCAACAGGCATCCAGTGGACAGCCCTCTGCACAGTGCCAGCACATAGTAGGTGCTCAGCATGCGGGAGAAACAGGAGCATGGAGACCCCCTGCCATGGCCTCGATGGGCTGGGCCGTGGTGGCGCCTCGGAGGCCCTCTGGGGGCATGTGGACAGCGGACCTGAGGCTGTACCTCCTCATTCACATCCCACCAGAGGCCAGGAGAGAGGCAAGTCTTGCCCACATCACGGTGATGAGGGAACCTGTCAGGTCCCGTCAGAATCCTGAGACAGGTTGTCACAGCTGAGGCTCTGTGAGGGCGGCCCGCGCAGCTCATCAGGATCTCTGCTCCCCCTCCTCATCCCCGCACTATTAAGGAGGGTTAAGGACGCCCTGTCACCATGTCAACTGGGTGTGCTTACACAGTATGCCAGGCCCAGCAAGCCCGCGAAAGCCGCTCTGGGTGCCGGGAGAGGAAGGGGGCTCTAAGGTCTGAGTGCTTTCTTGCTGCGCTCAGATGCTTCGGCAAGGCAAGGCCGAGTGTGGTCCAGACAGGACGCGCCCGGGCGGGGGGTGGGACTCCGGCTCACTCGTCCCTGCTGCTCCGAAGCAGGCCCACAGTGCTCCAGACTTGCCCTTCTGAGCTGTCCTCCTCCTCGCCCTGGCCTCATCGACTCACAGATCAACCTGTCCTTCTCCTGGGCTGACTGAACACTCGCTCGCTCGCTCGGCTGGGCGCACCTGCACCGTGGGCCTCCCACCTGAGCCGGCCAGTCAAGGACGCACAGCTCCCGCCTCTGGCCTGATTCCCCCTGTTCTCTCCACACTCTGCCCCCGAGTCACTGCTTTGGCAGGATGGGGGGCCAGGCGGAAATAACCCCCGCCCTCTCTTCCCTGTATAGGCAGATCTTTCCCATGTATTCTCCAAGGACTGGGCTTATTACCCCTGTTCAGCTGACCACCTGCCCCTCCCAGGTCCTCGCCTTGGCTGGACACGGAACACGAGGTGGTCAGCCGTGGATCATGCCCACAGATGTCACCTCCTCCAGGGAAGCAGCATAACCACAGCACCTTCAGGTCACTGGCTGGGTTTGATTCCCTGGCTGGCTCTGTGTTCTTTGGCCAGGACCTTTGCCTCTTTGAGCCTCGGTTTCCTCATCTGGAACAGTCGTACCCAGCTCCTGGATGTTGACTGAATGAGCGACGTCAGAGAATCACCCAGCACACAGAGGAAAAATGGTCCGTGTGACCCGTTACTGTGGCACCACTGATCTCTGATTTCTATTATAGGAAGGAGAGGCTGGCCACTAGCCACCCGTCCCTGTAGGAGAGGGGCTGCTTGGTGGGGACTTGATGGATGGTCAGTGAGCCTGTTTTGTGAACACAGGGAGGACCCAATCTTCTCATTCTACTCCCTCCAGGCCACCCTCTTCCTCATCCCAGCCAACTGCCTGTTCCTTTCTCCCTCCCCGCAAAGGGCTTCCCGGACTCCCAGAGCCCTGATCAACACAAGCCTCGGGCCCTCCAGGCAGGTGACAGCCACAGGAGTGGTGGGTTTACAAGGTAAGGACGTATAAGATGTGACAGGCCCGGAATTAGCAATGCAGTTCCTCTGTCATTTTTATCATTGGCCCCTGCAGGGAGAAGCTGATTAAATGGATATTCAACTCTTTGCATTAATGTGCATCCAGCTTCAATTTGCATTTCATTAGCTGCACAAAAAGCATAATTTTATTATTTGCCGTTGGAAAGCAGATCTCCGCTAACAAGCAGCTACACGCTGTTACTGAAATATGGTGTGACTGACTTGCTCCGCTGGCTGGCTCGCCCTGCCGTCCTCGTCCCCCGCACAGGCTTGCCGCTGTCTGTGAGAGGTGGTGTGCAGCGGGCCCGGCCTATCATGGCTGGCTGTGTCCTCCTTCCAGTTCCATCTCTCAGGAGCACCTGGTTTCTGGCTGCTGTCTCTGGATCCATCGTTTTCTAGGAGAGTCACTGTCACCACCAATGACAACCCTGTTACCAATGCCCAGAGTTTCCACCAGCATGATACCAGCTGCCCTATACCAGTGCTACCATCTTCAATAACAGGGTCACCTTGGCCATCATCTCGTCACCTCCACCAGGCCTTCATCACTGCCACTAACGTGGCTTCCATTGCTGCCACCATCATCACCGCCATCATCACCTCCATGACCTCCACCGTGCTGACGCTGCCCATAACCATTATGATTACCATTGTCACCATCCTCTCCACCACCATCATCACCTCTCTCACCAGTCTTTACTTCCATCCATCATTCTCGTCACTGCCCAAATCACCTCCACTGGTTCCGCCATGTTGATTCACGAGGGCTACAACTACTATTATCACCACCGTAGTGTCGTCTCCGTGATGACCTCCACCATCACCACCGCCACCCTGATCATCTCCACCACCCTCACGACCATCACGGTCACCCATTTCATCACCATTGCCATCACCTCCACCACCTCTGCCATGCCAATACTACCTTGGCCACAACCCATATCACCATCACCATCGTCACCTCCACTGCTATTTCCGCCACCACTATGACCATCCCTATGGATGACCACCATGACCGCCAGCACCACCTACACCACTACCCAGTCCACTCACCCAACACCATCTTCTCCACCGCACCCTCCCAATACTTTTAACTCACATCCAATATTATCCCCGTCACTAGCTGTATCACCACCCAAATCACCAGGATTCCCGTCACTGCTGTCACTCCCCATCCCCACCACCAGTACCCCGTCCGATTTCTTCCACTTCAACGTGTGCTTGGCCATCCGCGTCAGGAGGGTATGCTGTGTGTTTGGTTTGAAGTCTGAAAGCACAAGACTGGAAACTTCCTTGTCAGGGTCCATGGTCTGAGGACCCTGAGTGAGGCCGATGGAGGAAGCAGGGTGGGCGGAGCCCTTGAGGAGAGCAGGGCGGGTGGCCAGTGCTGGTCATCGGGGAGCAGAGCAGAGGGCCGGGGCGGGGAGCTGGTCACCGTGAGAGCAGGACTTTGGAGGCGGTTGGAGTCGAGCCCTCACTCACTGTGGGGCCTTGAGTGAGTCACTTTTCTGAGCTGAGCTTCTCATCTGTCAAGTGGGACTCATAAAGCTCCTTCGCTGAATCGGATACTAATGATGATACTGTTATTAGCGGAACTAATAGTACCCCCTTCACCAAGTTGAATGTTAATTAAACGGCAGCGTGTGCTCCCAGAGTCTGCGCGGTGGTCACACCCGTTCTCTGCTGGGTCCCTGCGGATCTCCCTATGAGCCTTGTGTGTCCCTGGCTTCCGCAGGTTCTCTCCTCACCGCTGTGGGGTGGACTTCCTCCCAGGAAGGTGTGCGGGCGATGCCGCGGCTGGACGGAGCTGCTGAGAGCGGCAAGTGCCTCAGAGGGGCCTGTGGCCATGGTCGGAGAAGGTGGGAGTGGGAGAGCTCAGGTCCTCTGCTTCGGGGCCGTGACAAACACGATGGATAAGTCCCTCTCCAGAGCTCCCTGCAGGGCCTGGTGGCGCTGGGACCTCACTATCATGGTGTGGCTGCTCTCCCTCCCTGGATTCTCCTGGAAGTGAGGTCATTGCACATCCCCTTCTCCCCGGGGTCTGTGTGTGGCCAGGCGCGTAGCAGATTTCAGTGTGTGGGGGTCCCTCTGTCAAGCTCGCTAGCTCACGGGGGCTTCCACACACACTGTTCGTAGGGAGTGTAGGCTAAGCCTGGCGGTGTCTTAGAGTGGAAGCTATTGTTCCCATTTTTCTTGTGTAAAACTGAGGCCCATGTGCGTGATCCTGGAGCTGGTAAGTGGCCAAGGTGAAATGCGAACTGTGTCTTCTAAGTTGAAGTCCAGCCCTCTCCTCACTGTACCAGCCCACAGAATTCTCAGAGCCCAAGGCTGGCTCAAGTCTGGGCCAGCACCTGAGGATGGTGGTTATGAATAAGCTGCTAGGCAGGAAGCTCAGACTCTGACTTTCTTTCTCCCTCATCTTGGAGGAAGAATGGGATCGTCTTGGACGAAGGGACAACCCACCTGATTTATAATGAAGACCATATAGTAAAAAAAAAAAAAACAAAACTGCTCCCCCGCTCACAGGCTGTGTGACCTTGGGCAAATTGCTTAATCTCTCTGATCCATAGTTCTTATTTAGCCTTCCCACCCATCCAGTGAGGCAGGGACTATCACAGATGGCTGAAAGTGGTAATAGATGTTCCAGGATGGGGAACCCAGAGCAAACCAGAGAGCCAGTGTCCTTGCTCCATCTACCAGCTTCAGAATCCTCTGAACTGCATTTCTGGCCAGGTACCTCTGTCTAGGCTGGAGCATTTCTCCATCCCAAGGACCTTGCCCTCTTTCTGGCTCAGGTTGCTGCCATCTTCGCACAGAGCCTCTGGCCTTCTTATGACTGCTGCCCGTGGGCCTGGTGGAGTTCTGGAGGTTGCTCAGAATGGCCACGCCCTTCAGGATCTGAAGTCAGCTTCCTGGGTTCTCACATCTACTCAGTCCCAGGAAGCAGGGGACAGGGCCTCCCTTTGCTCATCCCCATCACCACAGATCCTCCTCCTCTGGGATGGAACTCACTTCCCACCAGGTGGACTCCTTGAGGGCAGCGACCTCAGCTAGCCCCTGCCCCCCACCCCCGCACCATGAGCCCTGGGTATGGCCCAGAGGGAGTCCTCAGAAGCAGCTGGAATACCCACCCCTGCTCTGCTGTCTGATAGCTGTGGACTTTAAGGCCTCTTTGCTTCTTTGAGCCTCAATTGCTTTATCTGCGAAATGGGCCTAATGGTATCTCTTGCCTCATGGGGGAGGGGGGCTATTGGGAGGATCAAATGTCCTTGTGAATGGGGAGTGCCATCTCCTGCTCCAGCCTGCAGGGAGAGAAGGACGTGGGACTGAGAGATAACCAGGACCCGCTTCCTGTTCAACAGGGGCGACTGGAGCCGGGCATCAGTCTCTGGGGAATGATCCGAGTAGCCTGAAGTGTCCTGAGCCTTTCCCCTGCCTCGTCCTGGCACGGTCCTCCCTGCCCGGTGCCCTGCAGGGGACTCTCAGCCCCTGCAGGTTGGGAGAGTTTCTCAGGCAGCAGAACCAGATAGAAGGGAGCAGGCTGAGCTGGTGCCCACTGTGTGACCTGGCCACATCCACACCTCAGACTTCAAGGCACGGGAGCCCAGCAGCTCTGGCCAAACCACCTGGAGATCCTAAATTGGCACCCTGTGGAGTGAACTGTCTGGTTCTACAAAGGCAGTATTTCTGATTTTCAAAGGAGCTGAATAATTTAAAGTGCACAAGACAAAACGTGAGATTTAGGTGATCAGATAGACTCTCCGGGCTGCTGTATCTGTTATCCATACTCCACTCCAAGGCCTTCTTGGTGAGATTTGGAATTTATTATGTGTCTGAAGCACTAATTACCAGGTTTCTCCCTTTCAGTCCTAAAGGTCTCCTTCCTCATTTATTTTCTCCCCCCGCCCATCCAATTGGGGCAGATTGGCAATTCCCATTCTTGAAAGGGAAGCTGCCCTCTTGGGGATGGACAGGGGAAGATTTCTGGGTTTGGATGTCCCCTCTGGGCACTTTGGCTAGCAGGATGGCTGGGAGCAGAAGGCCTCTAATGTCTACATATTAATACATGTACAAACAAATACATTCATTACTAAGGGTTTGCATTTCAAAATTTGTCAAAAGATTATATATGCTTATGGTTTAAAAGGTGAATAGTTTAATGGGACACATTTTATTTTATTTTATTTTTTTGTATGACATTTTTTTTTCCTCTGGAGCCAGTAACTATCTTATTCCTTTGCTTATTTGATTGCCTTTCTTAACACTAATTCAACTCCAAAGTCTTTGGCAATTTTCCGTGCCTCCCTTCTATCAGCTTCATTACTGAAAATTCTCCTGGACTAACTGGGTACCCAGGCACCGTCTCATCTTGGGAGCCTCCTTTATCCCATTCCAGGGATATTCCTTCTGTCCTGTGTCGGAATTTCTTGTGTCTTCATGTTCCTTCTATTTTAGTTTACAACTTTGTTTTGGTGGAGCACACCCTTCAGTAGCTTTCCAGAAAGGCTATCGGGGAAGCCTTTCTGAAGAGCACACTTGATTATTTACTTAGATGTAGAATTTAGGGTGGGATTTTTTTCTTTTAAAAATGTGAGGACCTTTCACCATTATCTCTTGTTTTCCAGTGATGTAAAGAAGTCAATTGCCATTCTGCTTCCTCGTTATTGTTATTTTTTTCTTACTAGGAAGCCTATAGCTCTTGTTGCCAAAGATTTGAAAGTTGACACTGCTGTGCTTTGTTGAAGACCTATTTTTATGGATGGTGTCAAACGTTTGATAGAACTTACAGTCTAAAAAGTTCTGCCCTCCAGTTTGGGGAAATTTTCTTGAATGACTTCCTTCATTTTATTTCTTTGGTTCTAAATTTCTGAGAACTCCTATAATTCTCATCGTAGAGTTTCTGGGTTGATCGTCAGCTTTATCTTTCAAAAAATTTTTTCCCTTTTAATTTTTTTCTCTTTTTTTTCCTCCTTCAGCTTTACCATCCAATTCTTTCATTGAGTTGTACCACTTTCTTCTCTTATATACTTAATTTCCAGATCATTTTCCATACAACTCCAGGATGGTTGTGCTAAAACACAAGCCCTTGAGATTGAAGCCTTCCATGGATTTCTGTTGCATGCAGGAAGAGTCTCTTGTTATTGGTATGACCCTTGGGCCTCAGCCTATTTCTCTAGTCTCCTCACACTAAACCTCTGTGTGACCAAGGCTGCAGCTGCTCCAGCCAGCGCACCACACTGGACACACAGTGTAACCTCTTGCTTCCGTGTTTTTGCTTAGACCCGTCCTCCCCCACAGAATTGAGAAGTCCCCGAGAATAAGAGTTATGTTTATTTCAGGCACCTGCCAAGCCCCCATGGCAAGTAGATATTTAATCAACACTGATGATAGTTGATGAACTCATTGTATCGTTGAGTATGTTCCCATGTAAACCTCTGCACTGGGCTCCTGCATCCAGCACAGTGCCAGTACTCAGGTGACTGTATAGAGTGGAGATGAGGGTCATCAGGTATGTTCACGAACACCCCCCCACACACACACACCCAAGTCAGTGCCCGGTTGACTGGTCAGGGAGGGACTCACGGCATGCGAGCAGAGTTAAACATACAACTCCCATCTGATCGGTTAAGCTGCACATCAGAGCTTTGTGGGGGGCTGAAGCATCACCTCTTTAGATGAGCAATGTAGCCATCAGTGTCCCCTTCTGAGTCTCGGCCTCTCTTTGGTACCTGATGTCGTCCCTGCAGGACACTCTGTTCTTAAGGACAGGGTGAAACCATCTTTCATTCTGTCCAGCACTGAGCAGTAGGCTGAAATTCCCCAAAATCTCTCCATAAACAAGAACAAATTGGGAGGAACTGCATTCTTCAAACCCAAGCGGTTGGTGGGTCGCACTGTATCCAAAGGGAGCCTGGTTTGAGAGCAGCTGCCACTGATTCCATTTGTCCTGGGTACCAGCTCTGTGCGAAGTGCTCCAGGTATGCAGTCTCACTTAAATCTCTCAACAACTCTGGGGGGTAGGTGTTATTCTCATCGTTGCGTCCCCGGGAAACCGAAGCTCAGAGAGGTTAAGTGATGAATTCAAAGTCACACAGTCTGAAAGGGCACGGTTTGCCAGGATTTGAATCAGGGTTGGCGATTCTACTCTTCTACACCAGAAGGAAGAAAAATAAGAAAGAGAGGGGCCATAGGAGCTCTCCTTGCCTCCCTAATCCAAGGTGAGGTGACTCAGAGGGACCAAGAGAGTGGGCTGTGGGGGTCCAGTAGCTTTTGTTCCTGGACCCAAGCCAGATGGAGATGTGACCCTAGGAAAGTACCATCTTTTCCCAGGGCACAGCCTTCGTGATGTGTCGGGTGGGCACTGGTGAGGAGCAGGAAACGGTCAGAGATGTGCCTCCATTTATGTGGCTGATGTCCTTAGGCAGGGGCAAAGCAAAGTGGAGGGTTAGTCGTGCACCTCGAAGCTGGAAGGGGCCACAGGGGCCCCTGCTGATCCCTTGCTCCCTAGAGGAGGAGGCGTTCCCAGGAGGAGGACTCATCTGCCAAAGGCCGCGTGAGTGGAGCCAGGGACAGGCCATGGTCCAGGATCCAGTGGTCCTCCCCTGGGCTCTTCCCATGGTGCTTCAGAGAGGCTTCTCAGGCTCCAGAGGGCAAAGGACGATCCCAAGGACACCGCTCACAGAGGACAAGGAGAAACGGAAGATCAGGACGTCAGGATCAAGTGTTCTCAAATGCCACCTGTGTTTTCAAGAAACAAGTGCCATCCTACCCCTTGCCGTGCCTCACAGCGGCTCCAGCGCCCGGGGGAGATGCGCCCCAGGAGGACTCTCGAGGGGGAGACGGTCCTCACTTAGGACCTCCTGCGTGGATCCCAGCCTCGACACCCAGCCACCCGAGGGCACGGCCCGCTGGCTCAGCATTGTGGGGAACAGCTGGGCCCTTACCCGGAGAAGTAGGGGATGCTCACGCCCTATGCCTGCAAGTGCATCCGTCTGAGTAGCACCTAGAAAATCTACTGGAGAGAAACTGGGAGAGGACCTGGGACCCCGGTCACATAGGGACCTAATGAGCTGTCAGCTTCGATTCATTCAGCTGGATAATGGGTACATGGGTGGAATGAGAGTCTTCTTATTTTCACTCTGCAAATATTATTATTTTGTACTTATTATTTTACCTCCCAATAAATAGGTAATAGATTTAAAGGAGGCGATTTTATAAGACACAGAAAAAACAAAGAAAAAAATGTGAGTTGCTCGGCACCTCACCCCTAAGAGATAAGCACGGGTCATCTTCTGGTGTAGGTCATTCTGGACTTTTTGGATGGGTTTAGCCTGTGTTCATTCGCATCATCTATACCTGTGTATGTCCAGGCAGAGACAGATGCCATCGTATGGGAGGGACATGCTCATTCTTCTCTTGCAGCAGCAGTTGTCTGCAAGATAGAGATTTTCTATTTTGTGGTTGAAGATGGAGAGAAAGGTCTTTAGAGATTTTTTTTCGGGGCACCTGGTGGGACAAGAGGGGAGACCCCTGTTTGACCTGAAGACTTGGCTCTTGGTCCAGATGGGAGAGGGGGTGGAGTCAAGTTAGCAAAAAGATGTGGTGAGACCTCCGAGCTCAGGGAGGCCCACTTTGGGGTCCAGGCCCCACCTCAGTGCTAGAACTGAGTGGCAAGGGGGAATGGGGAGCAGGGAGCAGATCCTGAAGGAGGCAGGCCCCCCAGACCAGCTGATGGCTCCATCTGCCCCGTTCATCCCTAGGTGGCTCATGGTTCCCGCAAAAACAGGGCCAGGCTTGCTCCTGAGGATGGGACACCCAGCATCTCCGAGCAATGACTGCAGGAGACTTTTTTTTTAAATATATACTTTTAGTTATTGATAGACCTTTATTATTTATTTATTTTTTTTATATGCAGTGCTGAGAATTGAACCCAGCACCTCACACATGCCAGGCAAGTGCTCTATCCCTGAGCCACAGACTCAGTCCTGGAAGAGACTTAAAGTGACAACATCTCACGGTTAGGCACGTGAGAGATGGGAGCTACCAGGATTTGAATATTCGTGCCAACATCACTACATTTATATGCACAGATGTCAATTAAATAATATTTGATTAAATAATTTTTAATGGCTGCCATAGTAGTCTATTTTTTGGATGTACCAGAATTAATTCATCAGATGCCTTATTGTTGATAATTTTTTTCCCTAATAACTCTGCAATGCATATTTGTGAACATTCATGACTACTTTTTAAGGAGACGTTCCTGGAAACACACTTCCAAGACAATGGGTTTGCAACCCTTTGAGGCTTTTTTGTATGAAGTGTTACACTGTCATCCAGAATGAATATTTGAATTTACACTCCCAACAGCAATAAATAAAAGTTCTTGTTGCCGCATGTCCTGGCTAGGATGAGATATTAGTATGTAAAGATAAGTTTTGCAAATCAAAGTTCTGAAAAAACAAGCAAACAAACAAATGGTGTCCTGTTCTCATGTACATTGGTTTGGCTCCATGAGAAGGCCTAGCTTTTTGCATGTTTATCAGACACTTGATTTTTTTGGCGTGTTGTCTTGCTGTTTGTTTCTATCTGGTGTTTGTGTTTTTCTGATATGTGAAGCATGGCTTATGGGTTGAGAATGCAACACCTTCTAATCATTTGTTTTGCGATTTTTTTAAGTTTATCTCCATTTTGACATAGTTTTTGATTTTTATTTCAAAATAATATCAAGCTTATAGAAAAGTTGCAAGGAAGGTATAAAGACTTAATTTTTTTTTTTCCCCGAGACCCACTTGAGAGTAAGTTGCTGACCCAATGCTCCATTATCCTTGGACACTTTGGTTTATATTTCCAATAGACAGGGACAGTCTTCCATAGAACAACAATGCCACCATCAAAATCAGGAGGGTGGAATATACCTTATATACAAATCTTATATACATACCTTATATACAAACAGAGATATGATAAATTGTGGTATAAAGGTGTATTAAGAATTGTAATGCAAAAAAAATAAGAGAGCTCATGTATAATGGCATAATTTGGCGTGAGCATACTTTATATACAGAGTTACGAAAAATTGTGCTGTGAATGGATAAATATGAATGCAATGCAAAAAAAAAAAAATCAGTAGGGTGACCTTGCTCACAGTTCCCAGCTATTCCTCAGACACCATTCAATCTTTGCCAACATGTCCCAACAATGTCACAATATTTTTTTGCTCTAGAATTGAACTTGGGGCACTTAACCACTGAGTCACATCCCCAGCCCATTTTTTAATATTTTATTTAGAGGGCTAGGGATGTGGCTCAAGCGGTAGCGTGCTCACCTGGCATGCGTGAGGCCCGGGTTCGATCCTCAGCACCACATACAAACAAAGATGTTGTGTCCACAACATCTTTAATATTTATTGAAAAATAAATATTAAAAATTTTTAAAAATATATTTTATTTAGAGACAGGGTCTTGTAAGTTGCTTAGTGCCTCATTAAGTTTCTGGGGCTGGCTTTGAACTTGTGATCCTCCTGCCTCAGCCTCCTGAACCACTAGGATTACAGGCATGCATCACATGCTTGGCCCAACAATATCCTTAATGCCAAAAAGATCCCCTTCAGAATCACTTGTTGCATTTAATAGTTGTGTGTCTTTATTGTCCTCTATCTAGGACTGCTTCTCAGTCTGTCTTAGACTTACGCTATCTTAACATGTTTGAAGGGCACAGGCTGTTTTTTTTTCTTTTAATGTTTCCGCATCACCTGCTTCAGCTTATTAGTATTTGGCAGGAACATCAGAAGCAAAACTGAGTTCTTCTTGTTGCATCCCCTTGGATCACATGTAATTTCGATTTTTCTCATTACTAGAGGGCGAAGCTTTGATCACTCCACGAAAATTGTTATTGCCAGGTTTCTCCCCTGTAAAGTTTGTAATGAATAAATATTTTATGGGGAGCTTTGAGACTGTGTGAATATCCTGTTCCTCTTCAAGCTTTTAATTTATTCATTTATACATTTTTATCTATATAAACTCAAGGTTTCTGTTTGGTGCAATGGGTTATAATCCATTCATATCATAATTCATTTTGATCCTCAAAATGTTCCAAATTTGGCCAATAGGTACCCTTTCAAGTGGGCTTTTCTATCTTTTTAATTTTTCCTCCATCATCCATTCATTTCTGGCAAACCAAGAAATGCCTCGGCCCTGTACCCAACTATTTCTCTAAGATGCCCTGGTTCCTTTCTAATGCCATCCCTTTAGAATGGGTTTTAGAAGCCAAGATCTGAGTACTAGGGGTGCTCAATGCTCATGGGGTATAAGGGCTCCCAGTGGACAAACACATATAAATGTACAGTCACACATGTATATCTATATTTATTATATATTAATTAAGTCATATTTGATTAATTTTTAATGGCTACCTAGGGTAATATATTTTAAAATTATTGTCATCTGTTTATGTGTATATGTGTGTATGTGTGTGTGTGTGTGTGTGTGTGTGTGTATGTATATATATACTTTACATTCCTCCTTGGCGCCAGGAATCATATATATAATGATTGACTTCTGTGCAAGGTGGGACAAGAACCAAGGTCAAGGTGTTGGAACTGTGGGATGTTAAATTTCAATTTTGATCACACTGTCTTTGCTTTCTTATGTGGCTATAATGTGATACTTGAGACTGGGTGATTTATAAAAACATAAGGCTCATTACAGTTCTAGAGGCTGGGAAGTCCAAGAACCTAGCATGGACATTTGTTGGCTTCTGGGGAGATGTGGTGTAGCTTGAGGTGTTGTTGGTTCACACCTTATACACTGGTTACTACAGCAATAGTCAGAGCAAAAAGGCAGGCTGGGAGTGATGAGTGATCTGACATAGAGCTCAGAGATAAGATGAATTTGAATTTGTATTTTCCTTTGGAATGTTTATAAAATTTTAATATTCAACCTATCTGGAATTTATTTTGAAATACAGTGTGAGGGAGGGATAGAGTTTAAATTTGTTCCCCAGTGGGAACAATTTGTTCACACCACAGTTCACTGAATAGTTCATATTTCTTCTCTCTTAAAAGTATATTAAAACTTCAACTATTTTGGGTCTGTTTATGGCTCTGCTAATTTCTTTGCTAGACCCACACTGTTTTAATTATTGTAGCTTTAGAATGCATTTTAATATATCTACAGTGCATCAGAGATTAACCAGCAATTTGTTTTCCTAGGGGAGATTTTTGAATTTATTATTGTATTTTCCATTCACTTTTTGCTTCTCTGGACCCTGGGGTGGGTCTTCTTCAGTTAAGTAGCAAACCTCTCTTTCACAGATGGCTAGAGGACATATAATGCACAGATGGTGTGATCCCACCCAGGATGCTGCCTGTCTTTTCAATTTACCAGGGTTATGGCTTGGATATGAGGTGTCCCTCAAAATTTCTGTGTTAATGCATCAATATTCAGAGGTGAAATGATTAATTATGAGAACTGTAACTTAATCACAGTTTGAATGGACTGTGTGCTAACATAGGGCCTGCCTGGAGGTGGGTGACTGGGGGCCTTCCCAGGAAGGGTTCATCTTCCCGCAACCCCCCTTCCTGCTTCCTGGCTGCCGCCAATGGGACAGAGCTCCTCTACCACGCCCTCCTGTCATGATGTTCTGCCTCACCTTGGGCCCAGAGCAGTAGGGTTGGCCCACCAGGGACTGACCTGTGTCAGCCATGTGCCCAAAATAAATTTTTCCTCCTTCAAGTTATTCTTGTTGGGTATTTTGGTTACAGTAACAAAAAGCCAACTAAACAGCGTGGCCATCCTGTGACTTTAGGGAGGGGTGGTCACTCTGTAGACCACAAGTACAAGGCTTAAACATGTTTTTTCCCAAGGTCACACAAATAAGTGTGAAAACAGGACTGAAATGAAGGTTCGTGTTCCTAAAGCTCTTTAGAAAGAGCAACAGTCCAGGAATTAGTTCTGAAATCTGTGTTTGTGTTGGGAAATCCTGGGTCCTCATCTGTTGAAGTCAAAGCACTATTTTTTTTTAAATTTTTTAGTTGTAGTTGGACACAATACCTTTATTTTATTGATATCTATGTGGTGCTGAGGATTGAACCCAGGGCCTCACACGTGCTAGGCAAACACTCTACCGCTGAGCCACAACCCCAGCCCAAAGCACTATTATTTTAGTGGACGCTGCAGTAAGATCCTCCCAGGAGTGAAGAGTATGAAACATGAGGGCAAAAGCCTGTGGGGGGAACCTGCTGTGAGGGCCTTAGATCAAGAGCGAGTGTCAGTCCATTTTCTCTTGCTATAACCGAATACCCGTAATAAGAGATTGGGTAATTTATAAAGGAAAGGAGTTGATTGAGCTCATGGCTCTGGAGGCTGAAGTCCAAGATCAGGAGGCTGCATTTGTCAAGAGCGTGTGCTGCATGATCACATGTCGGCTGGCTGGTGCCCGGTGCTCCTGTGGCACCCTCTGATGGCCTCTGTGGTGCCTTTGGACACTAGGCCCCCTTGGTCTCCTGTCCCACTCCCTCTGATATTAGTGGTCCAGGTCTTTCCCAGTCAGCCCTCTCAGTTCTGCAAAAGCACCTTGGGAACATGGGTACGCAAACCCAGGAGAGGTGGGTTCTTTGGGTAGGGTGTTTCTGTCCCCCTTAAGACTCTCTTCCCTTTTGTAAATTTTGACTATTATAAAGAAATAGAATGCTATTTTTTTTTTTGGTGGCAAGAAGAAAACACCCTTACATTCCTCCTTGGTGTTAGGCATCATATAGGTGACCTCGTATAACCTCCGTAGCAATCCTCTAGGAAAGACTCACCTCTGCTTTACAGAGGAGGAACTGATGCCAAGTGAGACCTTGTGCCAACTCATGCAGAACGTTAATGGTGAATCCAGGGCAAAACCCTGGTGTGCCTGACTGTGCCTCCAATCCCACAAACATGGCATGTCCTCCAGTGTACCAGGTACTGGGTTTGGGGTCTGTAGCTATTGCCAAGGATTTAAGCAGATCAGATTCGAGGACCTTTTGAGGGGGGCGGGTCCATATTTTTTCTCAGATCCACTCTCCATTGTAAGCACATTGTGCGGCGCCTGCTGGATACGGATCCATGGAGCTGGGTATGCCTGGACAGCTGCAGAGTGGTGGATGGGATGCAGGATGCAGGCTTATCCCATCTGCTGGGTCCGTTGAGCATCATGTTTGTTGCTTCTATTCATTCCCCGTGGCTCAGGAAAGGATTGGGTTTTGCAAGGGAAGGCTGAGGTCTTCTGCCAGCTTGCTATTGGCCTTGCCCCATTCAGATGCACTGAACTCATAGAACATCGCTCCCCAGCTGCAGGCCTGCGGTTCTGAGAGCGCTTGAATAGAAAACTACTTATTTCCCCTCACGCAAGAGGTGCCCAAAGCAGATATTTCAATATATTCCAATTTAGCTGAGGGAAGCCTGAACATGGATGCTGTTGCCAAGGAAACCACCTCCTTCCTCCCTGTGTGCGGTGCATACGTGTATCACTTCATCTCTCTGCTCTCCAAGGTAATATCATAGCCCTGTGCTTGGGGAAGGGTTTTTAAAAAGGCATATAAAACCTCTTAGCATCAAGAAGATTCATTAAATGATCTCACTCCAGAGAAGCTTAAATTATTCTTTTTAGACCCTTTTATGCTGAGGATGGGGAAATGGCTGAGTCAGTACTATCTCTTGCAGCCCAGCTTGCTGTCTTGGTGGAAACAGTTTTTCAGAAACAAACAAATCAGGGTTTGGAAGCTCCGACAGGGCGAGTGTGTGTGTGTGTGTGTGTGTGTGTGTGTAATAATAAGGAGGCCGTCATGTAGCTATAATGTCACCGGTTAATCCCTCTGAGCAGATCTGCCAAGACCACCTTGATCCAAAGCCCTCCTGGGTGGGAGGCCACATTGCACAGGGCAGGCTTCAAAGTGGAGACAAGAGAGGGTCGCTGTTGCAAGGCCATCTGTCAAAGGGTCCCTTGTTGGGGGATCACGCGGGGGATTTCTGCTGCTTAGGCTGCTCTCAGGCCTAAGCCAAGGCTGTTTGTGTTCCATGCTGGTGTCTGGTCTGAGTTCACTTCTCTCTCCTCCTGGTCACATCCCTTCCTGTCCTGACTCTGGATGTTAAAGTCAGCACACATCACCACCACGTCTCCCAACCTGAGAGGCAGACTGGACTCCATTCTTGATAATCACCTGAGAGCTCCAGGGTTACCCCAATTTCCTCCCTTCTTCCTCTCGGGCCTTCCTGGCTTTGGGTGCTGGGATCCCCTCCTGCCCATTGGATGTACAGATTAAAGCTGGCTTCCCTCTTTCAGTGAGTGGCATGAGCCAAGGATATTGGCTTCTAAGAGTGGTCCTCAACTGGGGACATTTTTGGAAGTCTCTGGAGACATTTTTGGCTGTTATGTCCGAGTTGGGGGGAAGCACTGACCCTTGTGGGCAGCCCAGGGTGCGCTAAACGCCCTGTAGTACACGGGATGGGACCACGACAAAGAATCCTCCAGCTGCGAGTGCCAAGAACGCTGAGTGAGGCTGGGAAACACTGGCTAATCCTTACTCCCTGGGCACATTCATTTAATAAACATTTATTGAGTACCTACTACATACCAGACTCTAAGCCAGGATCTAGGGAAATAAGCTGAACGGGGGGACAGCGTTGCCCACTTTCTTTCTCAGAGCCAATGAGGCACATTAAGAAATAATTATACCCACCCACTAATGATGGCAGGAACCCTGGTCTGGTTTGGATCTCCTGCTGCAGTTCCGAGGCCCACCAATGTCCCAGCCCAACCTGTCCTGGCTCCTGGGTGGAGTGGCCATCTGTGGCCACCTCCCCATCGCTCCAAGGGCAGCTCTGGTTGTCTCAAGGCGTCCTACTTTATTGAGCCACAGGCCCTTCTGCTCCGCTCCCGGTTACTACAGGGAACTAGGGACAATGACAACAACCTGAGAAATGACAAATGCTCCAGACCCTCCAACTTCTGAAGCCCCTGCTCCTGGATGGCATCTGGGACAGCATTTAAAAGGCTCCTCCAGCTTCACTCCGTGTTTTCTTTCTAGCTGGGACTTACCAGCCCTACCCTCCCAGCTTCTTCCTATGACAGCTCCTGCTCTTACTCCCAGGAAGTTCTTCAGGGTTAGGAGCAGGGACTTCAGAGCCACATGGCCCCGGCTTGACTCCCACCTTCAGCACCCACTAGCTGTGTAACTGGGAACCAGTTACTTCACCTCTCTGTGCCTTGACTTCTTTTTCTGTTAAGTGTGATAATAGCAGTACTACATTTCTCAGATGGTTATGGTGAGGACGGTGAGTCACTACATGGGAGCTCTTGGTTTGCCGTAAGCATCATGGGAAGGTTTTTTGTTTTGTTTTGTTTTTTCATCTTTATTACTGGGATGGTTTCCTCAGCCCATTAACTTGAAAATACCAACAAGGCAGAATCTCATATTCCCCTTGCCTCTTGGGGACCATCAGTTTGCCTCTGTGGCTACATGGAAGTGGCAGGGGCCTCCCTTCTCGGCGCTGGCCCCGGAGAAGCCAGAGGGTGCTGTGCATGTGTGATGGTGGCAGTGGAGGGCTGTGGTGGAGATGTACCTGCTCCAGGTCGCTCAGCCTGGGCTCCCAGCTGGCTTCACATGGTCATGTCTTGCACGGTCTCTCCGTTATCATTTGTCAGAGAGGTGGACATCTTTCTTTTGGTCCATTCTTCCACTAATGCAGCCGTTTTCTGTCCACCGTGGAGATAACTTGACCCTGTCCTGTCTCCAGGGCTATTGTGAACATGGCATGAGATATGGGACAACACTGGTGACAGCGACTCACCGGCTGGCTGCTGGTGTGTGGTGAGAGGAGGGAACTGTGGGTGCCCTCTTCACAAGCGGATGTGTGTGTCATTTGGTGGATCCTCCAGGACTGCTGTGAGGAAGACCTGGCATCCTGCTCACAGGCGAGGAGACGCAAGTGAGGTCCCCTCCTCAGTCTCACCGCGGGAGGTGACAGCCCAGGATCCTGAGCATATCCAGTCTGGCTTAAGGCTCAAGCCACGTCCTCATACATCGTCTTGCTGTTTGGGCAGCTCTAGCCAAGGATCGTGGGCTGGGTGGCTTGTGAAGAGCAGGAATGAATTTCTCATAGTCCTCGAGTCTGGAAGTCCAAGATCAAGGTGCCAGGAGGTTTGTGTCTGGAGAGGGTCCACTTTCCAGCTTACACTTGGTGCCTTTGCCGTACATGGGGATAGGGGTGAGGGGTCTCTTTGCTGTGTCTTTTATATGGGCACTAATCCCTCTCAAGAAGGCTCCACCCTTGTGATCTAATCTCCCTCCAGAGCCCCCGCCTCCTAATACCACTCCTTAGTGGGCTAGGATTCCTATCTATGTGTTGGGGAGGGTGTGGACGTCCCACCTGTATCAAGTGTGTGGTTGCTTCCTGCCCGCTGGGTAAACTCCACAGAATCCAAGAACTGCCAGTGCGGACGCCCATCGGGTTATTGGGTGACCTGGGCCAGCAGAGGTGCTGTGCCAGCTGGACGGCACCTATTGCTCTAACCAGGTGGGCTGGAGTTGGGCCTGGGCCCTGGGCTGCAGGGTAAGGGGACTCCACAGGGCCCGAGGAGGCACCTCTGGGAAGCTGTGTCGTGCCCAGGGCTCACCCTGACAGTTGCTTCTGCTCTCCTCTTCCTCTCTCTTGCCCACCTGCTAATCTCACTTTCCCACACAGAGCCTCCCCCCACCCCCGCTCCCCTCGCCATCCCTTCCTGGCATTTGTACTTCATGATGCGGGGACCGGGGTGAGGAAACTCATTAAAGTCATTATTCCGTGCACAGAAATGTGTCTTTCATCCCATTCATATTTAATGTTCCTCCCACTTGATCTTTTGACGCTTTTTAATTCCTGATATCACATGACACACACACACAGATCTCGTTGGGGACCGCTCTCTCTATAGAGTTGTCATTGCTGCTCTCGGTGTGAAGAGGGCTCTTTGTTATGTATTTATTAATTTCTCAAATAATTCGTGTATGTGGGGAGTGATGCTGTCTGGGGCTATTGACTTCGGCGATGGCAGGATGAGGTGTCACTGGGACAGGAGGAGATGTGCGGACAGGACAAATGTCTGGATTCTTGTCCCCATGGCCCCTGGTCCTCTCCAGTCCAGGAATGGCTGTGAAAGGCCACCTGGGAAATGGGCAGATCTGGGCCCTGTGGCCTAGTCCAGTCTGGATGTTTAATGCCAGTTGGGCTTTTTGGGTGTCTGCAGCTGGTTTAAACTCTAATGGATCATAAGAGGAACATTTGGGGAAGAGATGGAGCTACCTATAGAGTCACAAAGAAGGCTGAGGAATGGTTCTCTGAGGGGCAGGGCATCTCCAGGGCACTGGGAGGATTTCTTCAGAGCTTGTGCTGAGAGAAGGAGGTCTGCCAATGGTTCTCTTCTCAGCTCGAGATTCAATTCTAGGGAGAGACCAGGGATGGGCTCATTTTGGGTCATGTGCCCAAGAAAAGAATGGAGTGTTTTGATTGAAGTTATATTAAGATTTCACCCAGTGAGGGAAAGGGGTTCCCTAAAGTAAGAGGTTATTTCCAGAAGGAAGACAACGGATTCTAGTAGGTTAAACAGCAGATGCCCTCTCCCCTTCCACACGCCAGCGGATGGGGGTGTGTTGATACCATGAGACAAAAAGTGAAAGGAAGAAGCCAAGCATTCTGGTTTTAAATCTTCCACCAAGAGACATGTCTGGGCCTCTGAGATTGCCTGCTAATTTAGAGAAGGTCAACTTTTTCTGGAAAATGCCAGAGAATAAATACTTCTGGCTTTGCATGTCATAAGTTTCTGACATTCTACCCTGAAAGCAGCCATAAAGGGCATGCAAATGAGTGGGTGTGGCCATGTTCCAATAAAGCTTTATTTACAAAAGTAAGCAGCAGGCTAGATTGAGTCGGCAGGTTATAGAGGCCCCACTCTGACTGACTGCTCTCATTTCATAGAGAAGTTTCCTTCCAGCCTATGACTGTTCCTTCAACTTGGCTCTGCTCTGGGCCCACTGAGGATACAGATGCCTGGGGCTTGCCCCAGACTTGCAGATCAGAACTTCCCTGGGTGGACCCAGGCATGGGTAACCATGCCCTCAGTGGTTCTGAACCGCATGGTGTTGTGAACTGGTCTCCCAGGACTGGGTGGAGGAGATGAGATCTTCTCATATGAAAGGTGGATCTACAGATAGAGTCGGTGGACTTGGGACCTTAGGAAGTGGGGTTCCCGGGGGCTGGGGATGGTGTGTAGGGTAGGCTTCGGCCGGGGAGAGGAAGCTGGGCTGTCACAGTGCTAACGTGGCTTTTCCTAGCTGTCAGTTTCTTTCCCCGTCCTGTGCTGTGCTCTTAATGAGGAAGGAGGGGAGTTGATTAAAAGTCCAAGTGGGGAATCTGAGGCACTTCATGCCCTGCTGTGAGCAAGCAGGGGCTGCTTTCATCTTTCCAACCAGAGACACCCAGAACCCTGCCTTGTCTCTCTGGCTGTCCTTGAGGCTCTCCTTCCCCTGTAGCCATTTCCTTCCTGCCTCTTATCCCACAGGGCCCACTTGGGCCTCTCTCTTGCAGCGCCCAGGTTCTGAGCCAGCTCCTTCCTGCTGTAATGTTTAATGGGACCAGGACGCAGGGGCACCCTCCCAGCTCTCTCGTCTTTCTGTGTTTTCTTCTCCAACACCCACCCCTGAAAGCTTTGGAGGCCTTTTCTGCTGGGGGGGGGGGTGGGTAGCCTTCGGTGCCAACAGAGCATATTTAGCCACAAAGAGGAGAATGGGTTCTCAGGTGTGGCTCTGGGCCCTCTTTTAGACACAGGCAGGGATCTTTGCCTGTTACAATGGCAGGCATTCATCACCTGCCCAACATCCATCTCTGCAGAACATTCTTTTCCTTGGGGATTCACCCCATTCCCACTCCACATGGACTGCCTGGGGTAGCTTCAGTGCGGGCCTGGAAGATCAGTGCCCCAGATCAGATCATGACCTGGTCATGGTCACTGGTTCAGGTTTGGGTCTGGGGGAAAGTGGATTCCAGGACTGGGACTGGTTGGAGTTGAGAAGAGAACTCCCTGCACTTGGAGTTAGGAGCTTCTGGAATCTACCAAGAAGGGGGAGTGTGCCTGAGAGTGAGTGAATGTCAGGGGAACACAGCCAGAGACAGATCCAGAGAGAGGACCCAAGGACAGGAGAGCAAAAATGGGCCCAGAAGATGTGGTTTGAGTCTCTGGGTCCAGCTAGAACTGCAGCCAGAAGCTTGTAGGCTTTTCTGCTCTACGAATCTCACACTCTCTTTTCAGATTAGACCAGTTTAAGCTGCTTAATCAGAGAGTGTTGATTGACAGTTTATTTGATGCTGGCAGGATGGGTCCCTCAACAGGGATGGCTGAGCTGCGGGAGATTGCCAGAGCCAGCTGTGAGCTGCTTATTGTCTTAAAAGTACAACCCAGATTAGTTCTCACCCGGAACAGGCTCAAAACAGTGACTCATGACAGGGTTAATCACAGGCCCATGTTGCTCAGAAAAATTTGTCAGAATAGGCACGGATCATTCTGGGTCTTGTCCACATCCCTCCACAGCACCCAGCAGGGTCCTTGGTAAATATGTTGATTGTCCAGCTGACTCAGGGCCGCATGGCCTCTTCCCCACTCACCAGGCCCTGGACACTCTTCCCCCTCCCAGTCCTGAGACAGTCCATCCACCTGGTGTCCAGTCTTCCTCCTTACTCCTTGTAATGTGGCTCTCGAACTCCATGTCCACCACCCTCAAAGCTCAGACATCGGCCTTTCCTGGGGGAAGCCACGTGGCCTTGGATCTCATACCTAACCTGGTGGCCTCACTTCCCTGACCTGTAAAGAGGGGTGAGTTGTACCCACAAATGTGAAGTGTCCTCAAGGATCTGGATGTGAGGGGGATGCAATGGCTCTCTGAGCCCTGAACTTAGACATCAACTTATAAAATGGAGCAGCTCAAAGATACAAGGTCACCTTCCAGAGGCAGGGACCAAGAAGGCTGAGCAATCACTTACTGGATGAGTGTGAAGGGCTCTCAGAGTCAGCCTCGTCAGCCAATAGGAACAGAGAGAGGGGTGGCCTAGGCACACCCTGCAAGGCCCTGATGGCTGTACCAGGCTTCCCGCCTGATGAGCCTGTCTGTCACTCAGAAGGACACACCAAAGCCCAATGCCATTGGCTCCTCTAGTGACACTCCAAAGCACTAGCTTCCTGGGTGCTGCTAGCCAACGGGCAGAGTTGACAGAAGAGTCTACAGATGAGTGGGCTCCATGTCCTCGTGAGCTGTGAGTCAGCCTCCTGGACCTGTCATGCCTGGTCACCAGTGACTCTGTACTTCTGGTGTGCAGAGCGTGGCCAGGCCTGACCCAGGGTTCTTAAGGCTGGGAGTATGTCAGTGTGACCCAAAGGTCCTATCTAGAGATTCTGGTTGATGAGGTCAGCTGGGGCCTGGGCCTTTTATTAGACCACTCCTTAGGGGGCTCTGATGCACCAGCAAGGTCCAGATTGTTGCTGGGACCCTGTGGCCACACTCCTCCAGGCCCTGCTGGCCTCCTTGTCTGCCTCCTGGGAGTCTCCACACTGGGTGCTGCCGACTGGCCTTGGGCATGACTCAATGACCTGAGTAACTTACTCAGAGTTCACTTTCTTTCTCCTGAGACCCCCTGCAGGCCTTGATGAAATTAAACAATTGCTACCAAATACCAGAGAAGGAAAACGGCCCCTCTTTAGATGTCAGGTAAAAACAAGGAATAGCCCTTTTGGCTACTGCTCCTCCTCTGGACTCCCATCTCTGGGCTATGGTTGAGTCTTGTACCATGGGAGCTTTGGTCCTAGGGTGAGTGTGATTTAGTGCATTGTCATGGTCATGGTTTGCCTGGGATGGCCCTCACTGCAGCCCCTGGGCTTTGAGGGAGGCTGTGAGTTGGCCCTTGGAGCATGCCTGAATGACTGGGGCCGAGCACAGGCACCCCTGCACACATAGGGGGTCACGTGGGGTTCCTCGTCCCCGGAGGCTGCTGGATGGGGGGTGTTCCTCCCTCATCAGCCCCTCCCTAGGTGACAGGTAGAGAAACAAAGTTCTGTTTACTACAGGTTCTGTGACTTGGTGTGACTTACAAGGGCACAGGCACAGTGACAGTAGAAAGCAGAGCATGTCTCTGCCTAGGCCATACTGACCGGACAATCATCTCTAATCCACGATACATTCTGCGCCCAAGTAGCCTCCTATGGAAACAGCGGCCGTCATTAGCATGACCTGGCTTTGATGGCTTTTTCTCTCTTCAGACCTTCCCTGTAACCTCCACTGGGCTCCTTCTTTGCAGGTGGGCTCTCTTCCCGCTTCGTAGAGAAAATAGAAAACGTCCAGTGGGGATCCCAAAACTCTACTCATAAAGACATTGTCTACCACGTGTTCTTGTGTCATGGGCCTTTTCCCAGCCAAGGCTCATGTCACCTCTTGCCCCTTAACCTGTGCCCTCCTCCTGTCTCAGGGGTCTCCCTGGGTGGATTCCCCTTCTCTCTGCTCTGTCTTCTTCCATCTGCACCTTCTGCACGTTTCCAGGGAGTTCTTTCCCTCCCATTCTTCACACCCTGCCTTATTATTTCTTCTGTCTTATTTTCCTCCCCACTCAGTCAAACTTATGAGAAAATGGTCCGTATCTCCTTCCCATCTTCCCCACCTCTACCCACCCCTCAGTCTCTTCCAGCAGGGTGTGTATCCCATCTGTCCCCAGACCGCTCTAACCAAGGTGCCTCCATGTTACCAAATTCCAGGGACATTCACTTCTCTGTCCTTCCTCTGCCTGGACTTGCTGAAACACTGACACACGCAACAGTTTCCTCCCGCGAAACCTCTTCCTTTGGTTTCCATGAACTTGAATCATGCTGGTTTCTTCTTCTCTCTCCCCTTCCTTCTCTGTCTCCTTTGAGATGATCCCTCCCTCTGCCTGTTCTTTACCTCAGTGATTTCCAAAGATTCGGGTGCCTAAAAGTCATCCAGGGTGCTTGTTAAAAGGCAGATCAGATGCTCAAGCCCCACGTCTCACACATTTTAATGTGGATTTGGTTGGTGTTGCATGTGGGCCTGGGGATCTGCATTCGACACATCTTCCTGGTTATCCAGGGCGCATGGTCCTTGGACAACAGTTGGGAAATCCTGCCTCAATTGTTGGTGGTCCTCATCTGGGCCTTTTCATCTTCTGCATCCCATTTCTTTTGCTATCTCATCTGGCCCAAGCCACGGGATGCCACCCAGAGTCTGTCTGCTTTCCATCCCTAGCCCTGCCATTGCCCCTGAGTTTCAGACCCAAATCATCCAATTGCCTACAAGACGTCTCCACAAGGGTGTGCCAAAGTTGCCTGAAGCATCCAACGTGGTCCTCCGGTCTCCTTGCTTTCCTCTTTCCTGTGCGTGGAACCGTTACCCACCCAGTTAACCAAGGGTAAACTCACCTCTGTCTTTGCTGCTCCATCAAAGACCCAATCCATTTCCAAGCCCCATACACTATAACTCTTAAATAGGTCTTAAAGAGTTAAAAGCAACTTCAACCAGTTGCTTTTTGTTCCCACTGCCACTGCCCTGTCCAGGACCCTGTAATTCCCTCCCCAAATCCCAGAATGAGCCTGTGCTTAGACTCTGTCTCAAGCTTACCTTCTGCCACCTTCAGTACAGGACAGGTGGCCTCTCCAGAACTTCAGCCACTCTTCCATGCTCCAGCCTCCAGTGGTGAACTATTCACCTCTTCCTGGGCCAAATCCACCCAGGAGCAAGGCACAGGAGGCTTTCCTTGGCCTCTCCCATCTCCAGGTACTTATCCCTCTGCAAGGACCAGAGTCTCAGGGCTGGGAAGAAGATTCAAAGGTCCTGGTGCAGTTTAGTAAGTTTGTGTCTTTGAGATAAAATACAAAGGGTCAGATTGTCACATCAGGTTCACAGGGATTGGAGACCTTACCCAGTATTAAGAAGGGGCACCAATTGAGAGGCGCAGGTAAAATGTGCAGTATGAGGTCACGCCATTGCTCCCTAAGACATTCCTGCCATGTCAAGAAGGGTCTCTATGTGATTCAAGAGAGCCATTTTGGTTATTCTTTGGTGGTGGCCCAGCTTGCCTAGCGGGTTCTACGGAGACCCCCTCATAAATCTGTAGGTCACAGGCTTGTTGGCCATAAGCGGTCCCAGGCAGATAAGGTGCCTCTTGCTAAAAGCATTCCATAGATAAGAACCCTCCTGCTTGCCAGCATCAGTAGGGAGTTTGCCAGGAGCTCTGTCACTAGCAGGATTATGAGGGGATTTGACAGGTCATCTTTCTGTCTTGCCCGAGGTGTCCCTCGTTGAAGGTAGAGAATGGGTCACAGAGCTGCTGACCCTTTTCTACCTGCTCCTGCTCTGCCTGCCCCTTCCGGGTGGGTGTCGGAGCTCTGCCCTTGGCCTCCCCTCTTCTTGCTCTCCACCCAGAAGACCTCGGCCTCTGTTTTTGCTTCCTTCCTCTAGACACAGCCTCCTGAATCTTTCTCTCTCGTGCCTCAGCCCCACATCTTCCACTGCTCATTGCTGTCACCAGTGTGCTCCAGGTCCTGAGCCCCTTGGTGCCTGTCTGGGTCCATTCCTCTTCTCTGGCCCCTCTCAGGGCACAGGTGCCCACACCTACCTGGTCTCCAGAAACCTTGAGTCATCCTAGTTCTACTGCTTGCTACCCCTGGTCCTAGGAGAAGTCAGGGGGCTAAGCTCTCTGAGCATCAGTTTCCTCCCATGTAAAATGGATGTAACAGCAACATCTGCTTCACGAAGCTGTCATGGGATTAAATGAGACAATGCAGCTAACTCTTATCACAGCGGCTGACACACAATAAGGGCTCAATCATTCTCACCCAGCACCTCTGATTCCTGTCCCCTGTCATTCCCGTGGTTACTCACTGGCACGCACGATAGGTCCTACCTCTTCTTAAGGCCCCTTTCCATCTTCACCATCCTGTTCATCTCTGTTTTCACCCATGACAACAGCCTCCTGGCCTCCTTCACTGTGGCTCTCTCTGATCTCCTTTCTCCTCTGGAGCCAGACAAAAATTCTCCATCACACATCTGATTATTCACTTCCTTCAGAGACTCTATGAAGCTCTTGGGAGCAGTTTCAAACTCCTAAAGTAGCTTAGGAGGCTGGCCATGATGTGGCCACTACCTGTTTCCTTGCAACTCCCCACCTCAGTTGCTGACCACTGGGCACACTGGACTCACACTCCTCGGAGGGTCAGGATCCGCAGACACCCTTCCTGCTGCCTGGAAGATTCCCTCCCTCCCACCTCCCAAACCCTCTGACCTCCTCCTGTGCTGTGCCATGCTCTGCATTTCCCCATTGCTGGGCTGCCAGGTGGCCCGTCTTGACCCCACTGGGGGCCGTGAGCATCAGGAGCACGGGGCCCATGTCTACCAGAGCTTAGGTCCCCAGGATCATGAGCAGAGTCATCAAATAAGACGGTGGGGGGGAGGGGGGAGGAGGCCAGGGCAAGAGCACCACTGAGGTCTCCCTAGGTGTGCGGGGTGGGTGTATAAGGAGCCTTCTCCAGCATCGCCTCCTGCACTGCCTGGGACAGAGGTTTCATCTGGGTGGTGAGTGCCACAACAAGCTGACACCCTGACCCAGGTGGCACTGGTTCTGTCCTGTTCCCAGGGCTTGTCTCTAGGATCCAAGGGGGCAGCTTGGGGTGGGGACGGGTGCTGGGGTGATACTCCCAGCTGTCTGTGGGGAGTGACTTGCCACCGTCAGTAGTTCTAGTGAGGAGGCTGCAGTGCCCAGCGGGGAGCACCAGGGGAGAAAGATCTTGTTGCATTTTCTATGATTATAACAGAGTACTTGAGGTTGGGTAATACACAAAGAAAAGAGGTTTCAGTAGCTCATGCTTCTGAAAGGGGTGCACTTAAGGTTGGGTGGCTGCATCTGGTGAGGAGCTCGTGCCTCTTCAGCTCCTGGTGGAAATCGAAAGGCAAGCCTGCAGTGTGAAGGGAGGAGCTGGAAAGAGGGCTGGAGCTTCGCAGCAGCCGTTCCTGGTAACCAGTCTACTCTCGTGGGAACGGCATTAACCCTGCATGAGGGCTGAGCCCCTGTGACCTGGACACTTTTCTTTCTCTTCTTCTTCTTCTTCTTCTTCTTCTTCTTCTTCTTCTTCTTCTTCTTCTTCTTCTTCTTCTTCTTCTTCCTCTTCCTCTTCCTCTTCCTCCTCTTCTTCCTCTTCCTCTTCCTCTTCCTCCTCTTCTTCCTCTTCCTCTTCCTCTTCCTCTTCTTCTTCTTCTTTTTTTGGTTTTACCAGGGATTGAACCCACGGGCACTTAACTGTGGAGCCACATCTTCAGCCCTTTGAAAATTTTATTTAAAGACAGGGTCTCCCTAAGTTGCTGAGGCTGACTTTGAACTTGTGATCCTCTTGTCTCAGCCTCCTGAGCTGCTGGAATGCCAGGTGTGCACCACCGCGCCTGGCTCCAAACACTTCTTAATTTTCCATCATCCCTCATCAACATTGGCAATTAAATTTCGACCTGAGTTTTGGTGGGGAGAAACCACATCTAACCATAATACTTCCCTTCCCCAAATCTGCCACGATCCCTAAAAAAAGTGCATCTAGGGACCATGATGTTTTATTGGCTCTATACTGAAGGGTCTTAGGAAAGGAGGGGAAGAGGGTGGAACCAGGCCTTGTGCCCTGGCTTAGGCATCTCATCCTTGATCTGCATGAGGGTGAGGCCGTGCTGCCTGAGTAGTGGCCATGTCGGTGCCCCCTGTGTCTTTGGACAAGTCACCCTCCCTGCAGAGTAAGGAGGTATCTCTCCTTCTCTTGCATCTTGCAATCTGTTGTTTTCTGGTGACTGCTAGTGGCTTTCTTCTGACCATTTCCTGATGGCTCTGCAGAGGGAGGGTTGAGCCTGCTCTGAGGAGGCTGAGACTGGAGGGTACCAGGGAGCGGGGAGTGGGGTGCTCACGCTGCAGGCTGGGGCTGATTTCTTCCCAGTCATCAGCAATCAAATCCACATCACCACTGTGAGAATTAATTCCTCCTCAAGCTCCCCTTCAGATAGGTGAGAAATGTGTGTGCCTCTTATTAACATAATGGTGACCCCGTTTCTGGTGAAATGACAGCTGAGGTCTGATTATGCTGAGGGAGCATCCCAGCTCCCTGCCCAGGGCTGCGTGCTGAAAGCTCTCTTACGTTAGCTGACAGATGAGCAGTCTCAGGTCCACACCTTCCTTGGGATCCACAGACGATGCCCATGCTCATCCCAGCCACAGGGGGAGGGTGGGGGGCGGAGGAAGTCCTGGTTTTGCTCCACGCAGCTAGTTAAGTGAACACTTAGCAGCACTTAAAGTGTGTGTGTGGGGGCTGTTCACAGGCTGGGTGGGTGGAGGGCTTGGAGCTGAGGGCCAGGCTGGTTTGCCATCTGCTAGCTGAGCTTTGGGGAAGCCCTTCCTCTCCAGGAGAGCAGACGGCCAGCTCATTAGACCTGATACCAGCTGATTCCAGGCTGTCACTGAATACACTTAGAGCTTATAAACTGGGCTCCCATTTTCAGTATTGAGAAGGATCTAGGAAGTTCTCTAGAAGACTGAGATTAGGAAGCCTGGTCAGGGTGTGGTGGTGCATGCCTATCATCCCAATGGCTTGGGAGGCTGAGGCAGAAGGATCATGAGTTCAAAGCCAGCCTCAGCAAAAGTGAGCGCTAAGCAACTCAGTGAGACCCTATCTCTAAATAAAATACAAAATAGGGCTGGGGATGTGGCTCAGTGGTCAAGTGCTCCTGAGTTCAATCCCTGGTACCAAAAAAAAAAAAAAAGAAAAAGAAAAAAAGGAAAACCTGGTCAGTGATTGGATTAAGTTTCTTTCTCAAGATTCATCACTGTTGAAGACACCAGAAGAACTTTCTTTTTGGAGGCCAGGCCAGACATGGGCTGAGCTCAGAGCCCAGCTAGGGCCATGTGCCTGAGCACGTGGGGCATGTCTGAGGCAGGAGATATGACAGTGTGCGTGTTTTTTGTTTGGTGTCTCACTCATCAAGTGTCTCCTAAGTGCCTCCTATGACTTGGACAAGTGGCTTCTCATCCCTGGAATGTAGCCATGTGCCCAGCCTGACATATCCTGACTTACCCGGGTGAGGATGAACAAGACAGTATTCCTGATGTAGCCTGGGCCTCACTGTGCCTTTCACTCCATGTGCACAGCCTTGTGTGAAACACGGAGACCTTTCAGAATGCCACTGTCCTAAAGGGCACACCATTCTGTGGAGGGGGAGCTGGATGCTGCCATCTCTACTGAAGGGTCAGAAGGGACTGTTGCCCCACTCTCTGGGGACTCAGAGGAGGGAGAGGCCTGAACAGAAGCTGTCTCATGGCTAGGGACCAGGTTGAGCCTGGAGTGGCTGGAAATTGGAGGAGAAGGGACAGAGGCCATTCCAGGGGTGGGGAACATCTGGAATCATCGCAGGCTATGGAGGATGCACGGGAGCTGGGAGAAGCTGGGAGAAGCTGGGAGAAGCCGCGAGCCCTGGAGCGGGTGTGTAAAGGAGGCCTGAGCTTCTGTGCAGGCGCTCAGAGGGAAGGGTGTTGGGGAGCCCATGGCTCGGGTGTTGGGGAGCCCCAGAGGCATCTGGGAGCCACCCTAGACTCTCCACTAATGGCCCCGCAGTCTTAGGGGAGGATTTCCTTCCCCTTTACTCTCCGGGACTAGACTAGACTCTGTTATTATAGTTCTATAATATTTGACTTTTCCTTAGCTCTTAAGGAGGGGGAAACGGCCTCTGCTTGGTTTGGGGATAACTTGCCCCCTCTTTCTTCTTGTGAAATTGTGGACCACCCCGGCTCCAGCTTTCCTGTCTCCCTGTCTCTGTTGACTGTTCTCCAAAGCATCTCTCTCCGTTTTCCTATTGCATGTTTGCTATTTTGTAGAATCTCAGCTCCATGAAGGCAGAGATTCTGTTGGATTTGCTAATTTGTCCCCAGCCCCTAAGGAACTCCAGCAGGCAGGGGGCTTTTGAGGCCTATCTGTTGAATCCATGAGTGAATGGACGTTAGAATGGCAGTTCCTTGGTCATCTGCAATGAGGCTGAATCACGGAGCAAGATGTCAAATAATTTACTCAGACAAATTTGTCTTGAGATCTTGTGATCTCTCAGGTGGGTGGTAGATGTGTCAGGATGCTCAAAGCTCCAAAGAAGGTGATAAAATGATCCCCAAAGGCTGTCCTGGCAGACTGCCTTCTCTGGTGTCCTCTGATAATTGTGGCTTGTCATGAGTGTTGCTGGTCATGGTGAAAGTCTGACTACACTGATTGACAATGACAAAGTATCAGACCGTGGGGGTGAGCGATAGGCTTAAAGACAGCTTTCATTCAAATCAAGTCCCCTGAAGTCAGATTTAGAAGGGGAGATCCCTGTGGTGTTGGTAAGCACAGTGAGGTCAGGAGCATTTCCCAGTCTTCCATAAGCAGCCATATTGGTTATCATCCTAAGTTACTCGAGATCAAGGTATTAAAAGGAGGTATAACGTACTGAGAGAACATTCAGGAGCTCATCAGCACTCCTGAATGGTCACTCAGTGTCATAGCCATGTCTGTGGCATGCTCAGTAAATTTCTTTCCCACTTTGACCTCCCAGGTGCTATGTGAGTCTCTGTTTGGTATCCAGCTCCATGTGTGACCTGGAGGTGAGCCTGGAGTCTCTGCTGCCAGAGGGTTCTAACTAGGTAGGGAGACACATGTGGCAGGATAGTTGGTAGGGCCAGGACCAGGTGAAGGCCAGATGGAGAAGTAGGACTGGGCGGCAGGAGGGCGCAGGGTTGGGGTGGGAATGTGTTGGGGTTTGGATGTGAGGCTACCCAAGAAGCTCATGTGTGAGACTAGAGCTGACATGATTCGGTTATGAAAGCCTTTACTTAATCGGTGTGTTAATCCACTGATTGGGATGAACCGGGTGGTAACTGTAGACAGGTAGGGTGTGGCTGGTGGACGTGGGTCCCTGGGAGTGTGCCTTTGGGGTTTATATTTTGTCTCTTGTGAGGGGAACTCTCTTTCTTTGCTTCCTGGTATGATGTTCTCAGCTGCTTTCCTCCACCACACTCTTCCGCCATGATGTTCACTTCAGGCCCCGAGGAACGGAGTTGGCTGTCTATGGACTGGGACCTCTGAGCTCCAAAATAAACTTTTCCTCCTTTTATCACAGCAACACAAAGGCTGACTAAAACAGGACTATACTGGAGTTTTTCCAGATTCAAGGTAACTCCAGAATGAGATTCCAGAGATTCAACACTTAGAACAGGATTTTAAGGATTTCTGAGGCTGTGGATTTATTCACCAGGTAGGGGGGGAGAGAATTTCAGGTGAAGAAAACAGCAAGGGTAAAGATGAAAATGGTGTTGGGTGTGTGCACATGTGTGTGCCCCTGTATGTGTGCACATCTATGCATGTGTGTGTGCATGTGTGAACTAACAGGGAGGTTCCTGGAGGCAGGAGGTGGGAGGAGAAGGGGCTGACAGGGGCCCAGCTGTGAAGGCCTTGAATCTCCTCCCCTGAATGGTTCATTTCCTGAATGTGTGGCCAGATCTGCTTCAGAAAAACCTGCTGGCAGCAGTGCACAGAACAGATTAGAGAGTGAGGCCAGAGGCAGGGACTTTCATTAGGAAGCTCCTAAAAGAAGCCAGGGGATGGGCTGGGAATATAGCTCAGTTGGTAGAGTGCTTGCCTCGCACGCACAAGGCCAGGGGTTCAATCTCCAGCACCACAAGGGGAAAAATAAAAAAGAAGAAGCCAGGAGAGGGAGTGGCAGGAACCTGACCCAAGCTATGGCACTGAGAACAAGGACAGGACATAGGTCCGGTGGCCAGGGCCTGGTGACTGAGGGATGGGTGTGCAAGGTGGAGACCTCAAGTGAGAAGCGAGTCTAGTGTGTGTAGGGGGGGTGAGAGGTGTCACCTGCACAAGACCTCATCGCAGGACTGGACAGGGACTGATTCGTACCCCTGGGTGGTTGTGAGTTAAAATTACACAATGGATACTGTGTGTACTGCTCCATCCATATCCCGAGCTCACGGACTGAACCCTTTCTCTTCTGCTTCTCCTTTCTGCTCCCCTTCCCTTCCTCCCTCATGTTTTCCGAGGCTGCTCCTTCCTCTTTAGCAGACACCCTGGAATGAGCAGCTGTGCTAGAGGAGCTATGGAATAATATCCAATCAGGGAAAGGTTATGAGTCTGAGATTATAATTATGGTGTCTCCCTGTGTCTCCTGTGTGGTAAGAAGCCAGCCTTGGCAGCGTTAGCTAAAAGCAAGCTCAGTTCCTCCCCGGAGCAGTCCCTGGACCTTGGATTACTGCCAGACCCTCCAGTGCATGCACGAGGCCCACCCCCTTGACCCCAAAGAGAAGTGGATCTGTCTGCTCCTCACTGCTTCTCTCCAACCAGGTAAGATCATGGGCCCTAAGCTTGTGATTGGCAGCCAAGTCCAAGTTGACACAGCAGCCAACTATCAGGAGCCAACTACCAGCTGTTGAGCATATCAATTGCATGTCATCCACCTGCCCCGCCTGTACCATGATCTCTTCTGGGAGCCTCAGGCTGGGGCAGTGCCCTCACTTCTGGTGTGGAGAAGGGAGCTCTGGCTCAGGTGACCTTCCTCCGAGCAACTGTTCTCTGCAGTACTCTTGGATCCACACTAGGGACACTCCATGGACCAGAGACTCATGGATCTCAGCCATTTCTTTTGCATTAGGTCACAGGAGTTCAAAGGAGGGACCAATGAGCTGGGCTGCATGCATCTGCGAGTGGAGTGAGAGGTTAGAAAAGGCTATTTCCTCCAGGTGTGGTGGGGCATGCCTGTAATCCAAGCAGCAGCTCAGGAGGCTGAGGCTGGAGGTTCAAGAGTTCAAAGCCAGTCTCAGCAATTTAGTGAGGCCCTTAGCAACTCAGCGAGACTCTGTCTCTAAATAAAAATCAAAAAATGCTGGGGATGTTGCTCAGTGGTTAAGCACCCCTGGGTTCAATCCCTGGTACCAAAAAGAAAAAGAAAAAGAAAAAGAAAGAAAGACAAGGCTATTTCCTCTTGTTGGTAATTCTTAGGCTGCTTCAACAGCCCTATTTGGCTTCTCATTTCTCTCATCACCCCCGTAACTCATGCTCTGTATTAAATCTCCTCTGTTTGGCATTCCCAGGGTGGTCTCATCTTTCTGACTGATGCTGAAATAGAAGCTCAGTGAGGGTGGGGCACGGGTGGCTTCAGAGGAAGAAATAGAGGGTGGGGGAGGGTGCAGTGGGTGGACTAATGGCCCCCCAAAGGTGGCCTCATCCTCATTTCTGGAACCTTTGATTGTGTCACCTTATATAACAAGAGGAGTTTTGCAGATGTGGTTAAGCTAAGCATCTTGAGATGGGGAGATTATCCTGGATTATCTGGTAGGCCTGATGTAATCACAAAGGTCTTTATAAGAGGGAGGCAGAAGAACGGCAAGGAGTGGGAGTGACAGGGGAAGCAGTGGTGGGGGGTGACAGTCATGCTGACTTAACGTGGACGTGTCTTGAGTGAAGGGCAGCCTCTGGGAGCTGGAACAGGCCGGGGGGACAGATCCTCCCCAGCCTCCAGAAGGCGTGCAGCCCTGTCTACTTCTGACCTTAGTCCAGCGACCCCTCTTACAGACTTTGGACTTCTGCAACTGTGAGGTGATAGGTTTATTTTGAGATACTTTGTTACAGCTGCAATAGGAAACTGAGGCAGGGGCTGAGGACAGGTGTGGATCTTGATTCATGGGGCTCAGGGTTTATCACCTCTTAGGGGTCTAGGTGGGCTAAGTATGTGGAGGTAGGCTTCTGGGGTATAATTCTAGCCAATGACCAACTTTGCTACCCTAAACAAATATTTTAACCTCTTAAAGATACAGTATTTCTGCCAGAAAGGGGGGAATGAAGGTCCTTGTTCCATAGAGCTAGTGACAGGATTGAAGCAGATGGTAACCTGTGAGACGGTTAGCCCAGCATAGGCCAGCAAAGCGGTTGTTTCCCTTCCTGGCCTGGCAGCGGAGGGCAAGACACTGTTTCCTTAGTGCCTTGATCTCTATCTCTTCTAGAAGGAGGTAACAGCAAGCTTCTCGGCCCCCTGACTCTGAAGGAATAGTAAAATCTGTGGATATGATGGATTGGAAAGAGCTGAAGAGGGCTGTTGGCCCTGGGTGCCCCTCCTGGTCTGGCATGGAGCTCTCTGTCCGTCCACTGGGGAGCAGTACCTGGTCACCCTGCCCACTGAGCCCCTTCTGTTCCACGGTGCAGGCCTACTTGAGTCTTTCTACCTCTTAAGGGCTGTCCTCGTCCCTGTTCCCCTGCTCGGGCTCCAGGTATGGACTATTCTAGTTACAAATTCCTTGCAATGCTATCCTTTCCCTGCCCACCCAGACTGACCTCCCCAGGCCCAGCTGCCAGGTATCGATTTCCCCTTTAAATATTACTGCAGCCCAGGAGCATGTATGGATTAATTGATGAGGCTAGGCTTGTACCTGTACACTTCATTAACAGCTGCTGCTAATTAGTGGAGTAGTCATTAAGAGACCTGCTGGGGTTTTGAGGATAATGGTTTTGTTTTTTTTCCATGACTCCAAAGCATACAATAAATTAGGGAGGGAAATGTTCCGGTCCTAGGTTGGGATGGAAATTGTGGGGTGACCAGTGGTTAGGACCTACACCAAGGACACATCAGAAACCAGGGACCCATCATGGCAGGATGAGAGTTGAGAGGGACTCAGGGTCATCTGGTCTACCCCATGTGACTACTGTGGCTGGAGCAGGGCAGGGCCTGATTCTCAAGGTCATACAGGGACAGGGAAGCAGAGCTGAGTGAGCACCTAGGGCATTGGCCTTCTCTGGGCCAGGGCTCTGTTTGCTAATTAGGGACTCTACTACTTTTATTTGGAAACCCAGCAGAAGTGAACTGACAAGCTCAGGGCTAGGTCATCTACTTGCCCTATTGCATTTTTTCTCTTTCTGAGCCTTCTCCATCCTACCCACATCACGCTACCCTTCCATTGCCCACTGGGGTTCCTGCTGCCCCTGGTTCTGGAACCCCTGACTGTCTTCTGCATGTCTGTCTCCAGATGGGATGGACTCAGTCATGGACTCTCAGAGTTCTGGGTGATGGACAGACACAGTGAGTGGGAGTATCCTGAAGTATTGAGGGTGTGGGCAACCTGCTGGCCCTCTCGGAGCTTCATTCTCATTGGTTCAAGGAGAATCTCAGAAGACTGGTGTGTAAGGAGGACGAAGCACAGAAGTGGCACAGAGAGTGGTGTGGATCCTCAGTGGATGGCAGTCCCTGTGCCCAGGGATCCTGATCAGGAGTACCCATGGCTGGGCCACCACACTTGCTCAGGCCAACTTGAATCATTTACTGGCCATGTTGAGAGATTTTGTAGCAAGGGAATAAAGGCTTGACTCCCTATCTCCTTCTTGTTATAGAGAAAATAATTTGTGAAGTGTCCCCCAAAAGCTCATGTGTGAGAATATGCAAGAAAATTTAGAGGTGAAATGATTGAGTTATGAGAAACTTAACCTAATTGATTGTGCACTGATCCCCTGATAGGGATTAACTGGGTGGGTGTGTCTGGAGGAGAGGGTCCCTGAGGGCGTGCGTTTGGGGTATATATTTTGTCCTTGTTGAGTGGAGCTCTCTCTGCTTCTTGGTTGTTGTGTTCTGAGCCACCTTCCTCCACACACTCTTCCGCCCTCATGTTCCGCCTTACTTTGCACCCCTCAAAATGAAGTCGGCTTTCTATGGACTGAGACCTCTGAAACTATGAGCCACCAAATAAATTTTTTCCTCCTCTAAAATTGTTCTTGTTGGGTCTTTTGGTCACAGCAGTGGAACAGCTGACTACTTCTGATCACTGACCTTCCCTAAAAGCTGTTTATCAGTAGGCGCTGTGCTAAATGCCTCACCCGTGTTAATTCATTTTATCCTCTCGACAGCCCTGGGAGGCAGGTGTTTTGATTGTGATTCTTATTTCCTAGCAGTGGGGATGGATGTTCTGACTTGCCTGTGGGTCACGCAGTATGGAGGAGGTGCCAGTGAACACAGGCTCCAGCCCCAGGCCAAGCCCTTTGCCCTGGAAATTCTGACCCCTTATAGAGATTCATCTCCTGGTTAAGGGAACCCCTGTCCCCCAGTGCATGCTGTGTGGGCAGAAGCCCTGTACCCCAGACACCAGAAGCTTGGTCCAGGGTGGGCTTTGAAGCAAAGGCTGTCCCCACGGTATGACTCTGGTGGTCTAACTCAAAAACACAGCTGGGCCAACCTGGGCTCCTTCTGGGGGAAGGCGAGGAGGGAGATGAGTCTGGGAATGAGGAGACTGACTTAGGGCTGGAGACCCCCCAGGGTCACTCTCCGCCCCCCGTGAGAGAACAATGAGAGCTGGCTGGCTGAGGAAGGAGAAGAGGAAGGTACATGGATGCCACAAGAGAGACCCTGGTCCTGGAAGGGCACCTCTGTCCTGTCTTGCCTGGAAGCTCCTGTCTTTGAATAAAACCTCTGACATCTACAGGTAAAGGATTCCACAGACAGTGTCCAGTTGGACGCAGATATCTCTACTGGTCAGGGTGAGGAAGGGATGCTGTTCCATAATAATTTAGTGGCTGATAGAGGCCTCATGTTACTTTCTTCTCACCTCACAGTGCTGTGGCAGGTAGCACAGGTTGGCAGGGCAGTGCGGATTCTCACAGTCATTCTGCGACTGGGGTCCTCCGAGTCATTGTCCTACCACATGGGAGCCTTGTTGTGGCCTCAGTATCAGAGCTGCCTGGCTCTGCCAAGTACAGAGGAGAGCATAGAGGAGCTGGAGATGATATCCCACTTTGCTTCCACTCTTCAGAGCCCATGGAGGGCCTTGCTGCAAGGGAGGCTGGGAAACGTAGTCTTGATCTGGGGTCAGCAAAATGTTTCTGAAAAGGACCAGACAGGAAATGTTTTTGGCTTTACACTCCGGAGCCGCTCTTATCAATACTCAACTGTGCTCTGATGGCTCTTACAGCAGCCATCTGGTCACCCTGCCCACCGAGCCCCTTCTGTTATATAAACGAATGGCTGTGACTGTGTTCTCACCTAAATTTAGATTTCATACTATTTTCATTATCATCAATATCATTCTTTTAATCTTCTTCAATTATTAAAAAATGTTGACACATGCCTGTAATCCCAGAGACTCAGGGAATTGAGGCGGGAGGATGGCAAGTTTGAGACCAGCCTCAGCAACTTAGCAAGGCCCTCTCTCAAAATAAAAAATAAAAAGGGCTTGGGATGTAACTCAGTGGCAAAGCACACCTGGGTTCAATCCCTGGCACTAAAAACAAACAAACAAACAAACAGTCAAATAAATTAGGCAGGGTTCGGGGCTGCCTGGTGGGTCATAGTTTACAGACTCCTGGCTCCTGCCCTGGAGGGTGACCTTGGGCCTGGCCACATTTGTTAGTGGAGACTGAACTTTGGTGCAGACTGAGTGGTCTCTACAACACCCACTGAAGAGTTTTCCCAGAGAGGAAAACTCTTCTGTTTTAATAGAAACAGAATGCCCTTCTCTGTAAAATGAGTGGGGTTCACCCAATGGGAACTGACACACCCTTGTTCCCAAAGTGGGCACAAAAGAGGAGAGAAAGAAGCCTTGCTGTGGGGGGTGGCCCCTGATGTCAGAAGGTCAAGGAGAGGGTATTGGCTCAGGGTCAGAAGGTCCCCCACAATGCCACATGAGTATCTGGTATCTGGTCTCTCACAGCGCTAGGGACCAGCTGGGGAGGACACTTTGGGTAGAGTTAGCAGACAGGTGGTGGTACCCTGCAGGGCAAGTCCAGACCCCAACAGAGGGGCAGCCTGTCACTCACCAGCAGAAAACTATCCTTGTTGCTGGAGCTCCCAGGAGCTATGCAGGAGGTGGCTTTGAACAGGACAATGGCACCTTCAATAGTTTGAAAGTGACTATTTTAACATATGAAACGTGACCAGGAAAATGGTCAGAATGGATGAAGATGCTGCTCTTTGGCAAGTTTGTTTTTGGCCTCCTCCTCCTCCTCCTTCTCAGCCTGCAGCTCTTGGGGGTGGGCACTCCCCCAGCAGAGCAAAGCTGATATCAGTTATTGAGAAAAATAGAATCATTCTGTGTTTGTACATCGCTGAGCTCGTACCGTCAATCAACACAGCTACAGATATTTTTAGTCTCGGCTGACAGTTATTCACTCTGTGCCTCAGAATAATCAGAACCAAAGATAGAACAATTCACCTACGGGCGTTAGACTGGGAGTCAGACCAGCCTGGGTTTGAATCTTGGTTTCTGCGGGTCCTGTGTGACCTTCACAAGCCCTTGGACCTTGCTGGGCCTCAGTGCCCTCATCTGTAACATGGAGAACAAAGATGACCCTGCAGGCGTGTGGGGAGAAGCCCAATTCACAGCCTCCTTCAAGGGCACAGGATGACCTCTCTCTCTCTCTCTCTCTGGGCCTTGGTTTTGTATCAGGTGGAAAGGACAGACACCATGGCTCATTCCTAGGTGACATTCAGTGATTGTGTCCTGAGGCTGTTGGGTCTCTAATCCCTGAGAAGATGTTTCTGGGTTTCCTGCAGAGGAGGGTCTCAAGAGGAAGGAAAAACAGGAGGAAGTTCCTGCTCTCTGACCCTCCCCGTCCTTCCAGGCAGCCCAGGCCCATCTCTACCCGGTACAGGCCATTTCTGAACTTGACCTCCACCCCCAATTTTTTCTTTATTTCCTAATCTTCTAGGGTGGTTGCTAGGTAGATTTCCTATGGCCACTCAGGTAGACTTCCTAACCCTCACCCTCACCCCACCCTTAGCTCTGTGAGGGATACACACACACAGACACACACACACACACCCCGAGTGTCATAGCATTGCTGGCATCCCTGGCTGTACTTACTGAGATCCAGGTCCTGACATTGTCCTTGCCACGTCCTTGCTTGGACAGGCCATCATACAGTCACTTGTCTCACTGGGTCCTGCCATTCAGCCCCTCCCCCTGTAAGTGTGGGGTGCGGTCCTGTTGCAGGGCCAGCCTGGCAGGCCCCTGTGATGAGCTATGTTCTTTGGGGCATTTGGGTGATAAGGAGGGGGCAAGCAGCCAGTCCACAGGCTGTGAGGCCTGCTCCTGGGCCTCTGATGGCCTTGGGAAAGCGGGCGATGCTCCATTCCAACTGCAGCTCCCATCACCATGCCAACCCTATGCCAAAGTCCATCCTGGGAGAGCGACTTTATCAGGGGACATGTGAAGATGTGGGCTGGCTGCTAAAATCTATGCTAAGTTAACTATGCCTTTGTTGGTCTTGTTAAATATTTAAACTCCTAGGCACATCGTGTGACGTGACATCATGGCTCATCCACTAATTCATCCATGTTCCTATTCATTTGGCTCATGTGGTCCACCCACCAGGTGCTGGGAACACAGATGGGACAGGACAGGAATAGTTGCTGGCCCATGGACCTTACTCCCAGCAGGGCGGGGGAGGCAGGGGGGAGGGCACAGTTAAGCAATTACAGGAGGATGTGGCCTGGGCTGCAAAGTTGAAGGTGTCCAGAGAGCAGTGGGGTGGGTGGGGCGGCAAGGGCAGAGCACCAGAATGTTCTAGGCAGAAGGACCTGGAGCTTCTCTCCTAAGACAAGACAGGTAAGAGAGGCAAGGTGAGTCTGGGAAGCTGAAGGGAGGGCCCTGAGTCTGGACTGCGAGGCAAGGTGATGGACAAGGCGAGGCCCCTGGAGGGGGCAGGGCTGGACGCTAGAAGGCTGAACAGCATGGTGACAGTGTGTGCCATTGGCCCCAGGACAAGGGAAGCCCCCACAGTTGACCTGGCTGCTGTTCAGTGGGGTGGATTTTCATTTTAGAAGGATCCCTCTGGCTCGCAAAGGATGATGGGAGAGGGGACTGACCTGGTCACTCAGGGAAGATGTGCAGGTGGAGGAAATGGGTGACGTGGAGTGCAGAGGGTAGCCACACAGTAAGGAAGAGCAGCCGCTGAGATGTGGCTTTTGAGGAGAGGGCACATCTGTCCTTTCAGATCCAGTGGGATCTGAAAACCACTCCAAGTGCTGCGCTGCATTCTGCAGAAGCTGCTGAAGTCTAGCAGCTGGATGGATGGCGGCACCTTTCTTTGAGGTTGGAAACACAGAGGAAGAAGGGGATTGGGGAGGAAGGCAATTGCCCAGGAGGTAACGGAGTTTACCTGGAGTCAAGGAAAGAGGCCTGGGGTAGCAACGAAGATGGGGTGGAGTTGGTATCCAGATGGAGATGTCCCCTGTAGGGATCAGAGCCCTCAGCCAGAGAGTGCAGAGAGCCTGGGAGACTTAGGATCGAGCCCAGGAGCCTTTTCTCCATGTTCTGTGCTTCAATGAGGTAGACCCCTCTTGGTCAACCTGAGGAAAAGCAAAGACAGAATTCAGAACAAAGAGACACCGGGAGGACTAGGGCAGTTGTGGCACCCTCTGCTCACGCCAACCTCAGGGTCTTTGCAGTTGCTGAATGGGTTCCTGGACAGTCCATTCCCCAGAGGTCGGCCTGGCTGGCTCCTCCATTCTTCAGGTCTTACTTCCAATGTCCCTTTCTCAGAGACACCATTCCTGATAGCCCTATCCCAAAGTCTCTGCCCACAGCATCTTATTTGATTTCTTCACCCACGAGTGCTCTCTGGGAGCATTCATTGCTCATTCATTTAGGATCTACTTCCTGTTTCTCCTGACCAGAGTGGAAGACCCCTGAGGGCAGGAGCTGTGTCTGGGTGCTGTTTACAGCTACCTCTCCAGCTTTACTCTGCCTCCCCAAAGGTACCAGCAGGGAAGCCTGCAGTGGGCTCTCCCTTTCCAATCTCCCCTGGAGCTCTGTTTCTCTCCCCTGCCTCCTCTCTCTGAACTCAATCCATTGGCTTCTCTTCCCTCCCTCCACTTCTCCAATGTTTATCCATTTTGCAGCCAGGGGCATTTATCTGAAATGGGAACCGTGTCACTGGCTCCCTTGCACTCTTCAAATGGGATCTGAAAACCACTCCAAATGCTGTGATGCATTCTGCAGAGGCTGCTAAAGTCTAGCCCCTGCCTACCTGGCTAGTTCCCTCTGGAATCTCTTCCCCTTTATTATTATTTTTTAATTGTACCAGGGATTGAACCCAGGATATTTAACCACAGAGTCACATCTCCAGCCCTTTTTCACATTTTACTTAGAGACAGGGTGTCGCTGGATTGCTTAGCACCTCAATAAGTTGCTGGACTGGCTTTGAACTCACAATCCTCCTGAGTCAGCCTCCCGAGCCTCTGGGATTACAGGTGCGCATCACCATGACCGGCATTTCCCCTTCATTCTTTCTGGACCAGACCCGCGGGGTCACTGTGGTGTCTTTGTCTGGGCTTACTGCTGCCTGGGACACATCACAGCAGCTCTATAAATACTTACTAAATGAATAAATAACAAATCCCAGGACAACAAAGAGAGAAAGCATGCTCACGAGGACAGATTTGCCTCCTGCGTCCCTCCCCTCCAGGGGAAGCCTAGCAGAACATCTCACATTCTCGCTGCGTTTCTCCCCTAAGCCTCAAAAGCTTTCACTCGCCCTAGCATTGGATGCCTGAGCCTCAGCCCAGTCCCTCGAACTGCCTCCAGGGCCCCCGCTATCCCAGCCAGCCTTAATTAATTGTAAAATTGATTAAGCAGCCCCCTTTGTTAGGCTGGGCTGGTGTTTATTTGTATTTTCATATTATTATCCTTTTATACTTCTCTGGGCGCCTTCAGCTCTCTACTGACACCTTTTATTGGGGAAATGTTAATTTAAAAATCATCTATAACGCAGGTGTCACAAATCAAAGCTGCTCGGTAATGAGTTGCTCTTATGTCGTATAAAAACAATTAATTAAAACCCTTTCGGAGAGAGCCGCGCCGGCAGATTTATGTTTCCCAGCGTCTCCCCCTCGACCTTCCTTTCTAAGGACCCTTGTGCACTCAGCTGGCTTCTACAGGGGTCGGTTTCCTCCCACCTCTGCCCAGGAAGCAGAAGCCCAGCCTGGCAGAACGGGGAAGGCTCTGGGTGTCTGCTCCAAGCTCCCTAGACCACCCGGGGGGACTTTGCTAGGGCCGCACAACAATGGAGTGGTCACCAGCTGCTGACCTCATTGCCACCACTGGGTTTCTCCTGTTGGGACCCCTGACAAAGCTAATCTATTGAGCACTAGGAAATGTAAGCCAGGGGCTCGAGCTTCCAGTCTCGCCTCTGATCCTGACTGATCCTATAACTTTGGGTAAATCACTTCTCCTAGGTGGGCCTTGTGTTCTCTTGTTACAAAATGGGTACATTGATTTGGACCAAGGACTGCCAATCCGGTATTTTCAGGTACCATTCATGCACTAGGCAGGCCCGGTGGGACCTGTGAAGAGCTGGACAGGAGCACACCCTGTTGGAAAGGAACAGTCTCTGCTGTCCCAGATGTTTGCTGCTGCAAGGAAGGCAGGCCCTGTGTTATCTTTTGCAGGAGAAACTGGAATTCATGTTCACAAGGACGCCAGCCTGTGGGTGATGTGTCCTTGGATCCAGTCCTTGCCCTGCCCGTGTCCATTAGGCAGCTGGCCCTAGGATTGTGATTTCCAGGCTTCTGTGGGAGGTAAGGAGAGGCCCCTCTCTGCCTGGAGCCCCTGTCTCTGGCAGTGGCCGTATCTCCTGTGACCCACTGAGGTTCAAGGCTGGCTGGCTCCTCCTTTCCTCCGTGTGGGCTGTAACTGGTGCTGGGCCCTGGAGCATCTTGCTGGTCTTTTTTCCTCTGTGTCATCTCAGTCCTTGGGCTGATTCTCTGTCCTAAATACCTAGAGCAGTTTGTGGGTTCAATTGGACCCTGACTGATAGTCTGCAACGTCATTAATATTATCATTACTCAGCACAGTGAAGGGCAAGCTGCTTGTTTGAGGGTGGGCTAGGTGCGGAGAACACCAGTCAGTTCCTGATTTAGTTTAGATAAACTGAATTTCAAGGTCACTGTTTGTTGAGGATTGACCCAGAAATCAAACAGGATCAGTTCTGACCTGGTAGAAGCTTCCAGTCTTTTGAGGAACATACTCTCCAGGGTGGCTCAGTTCTGGCCCTTTCTGCCCCCTCCATTGGATCCTTGTCCTGGTGAAGAGGTGACGCTGCTTTTTGACAGGTGTGGCTTTCCCCCTTGCCCTGGCCCTCTCTGGCCTTTTGCAAAGCCCAGGGAGAGTCAGTCAGGACCAGAACTCAGGCTCATCCCTTCAGAGACACATGCTGTGCTCCACTAAGGGGTGGAGACCCCCTAAGAAGATCCCATCCCTCCTGCCTTTAGGACCTTGGCATCCAGTCAGGCAGCCAGCAGCTCCTGCCAATCAAGTCAGGGGGCAGGAGCCATAGCTGGGGAGGCTGCCCTGGGGGCAGAGCTAGCCTAAGCTGGGGAGTCTGCCCCTGACATCTAGATTGTTCCACCTCAGTATGGAATGCTCTTCCTTTCCATCCAGCACGTGATTTGGGGACTGTCCAACTCAAAATGAAAGAAGCCAAGCCATGTGGCAAGCAGCCCTGCCTATGGGGGTGGAGCCCCCTTCCCACCCTGTGTCCCCCAACTGAGGGGGGGACTCTCCTCCTGCTGATCTCACCCTCCCCTCAGCGCGGGGCTGTGAAGTGTCTAATCCAGACTTTTATCTGGCATCCACAATTATCATGTCAAGATTGAATAATCTGCCTTTATCTCCCGGGTGACAGCCATGTAGAAACTTCAAAAGAAACAGTTTTGCTGGCATCTAACGGCTTTTGTTAATTACTATATCCCAAAGAAAATGAAATAAAGGAGGAAGAAAAATGATATTTCTCTGTGACAACTTTGTAAAAATATCGGTGATGAAGCGGCACAGTTTAAGGGCTTTAACTATTCATGCGACTGAGATCAGGCCCTACCTACCCGGAACCTCAAGAGCATCTCAGGATGCCGTACACACACAAGCCCCGCGCACAGGCGTGTGCAAACACCCTCTGCTACACAAACTCCTTCACGTGACACACACAGTCACAGACACACAGTTTCATAACCGCCTCCCCCCCAGCCCCATGTATTTCTTCCTTCATTGGATGATCCAGAACCTTCTTATGTCCCCACTTGGTGCAGAGTGGGTGTGAGAGGTACAGGTCTGTAAGGAGTACCTCCCAGGGTAGCAGAGAAGACACGCAGGTATACATTAGTTGGTCTTCTGTTCCCATTTGTGTCACTCTGATTTGATGTGGGCAAGTGAGCAAGAGCACAGGCCTTGGGGTCTGACTGCCTGGCTTTGAATCCTGGTACTCTCACCAGGTAGCTGTGTGACCTTGGGCAAGTCATCCAACCTCTCTATGCTCCTTACCTGTAAATTGGGGATAACAATAGGACATCCTACACGGAATGAGGTCAATGAGGTAACACAGGTGGAATGTTCTACAGCTGCTAGCAGTTCTTTTAAAGGTGTCTAGAGTGGCTGACTTTGCATAATAGTGGCCTGGCATTTACAGGAAGGATTCATGGAAGCAGTGGTATTTGAGTTTGGTTGAAGGAAAGGTAGATATACCCCAGGTGGAGAAGACAGCAAAGGTTTAGAGGCACAGCAGGACATGAATGCCCCATGAATAGTGACGCATCAGGAGGAGAATTGGGTGGATGAAGCTTCTGGAAAGGTAGGCAGGACCTACTGTAGTGGTGATAGACTTTGGGTTTCATTCTGAGGGACAGGTTGGAGCTTCCCTGTAGAAGCTGGGGCTCTGCAAGGGTGGTCTGATGAGTACTGTCAGCAAGTGGAGGAAGGCCCCCCAAGAAGCAGGTGCAGTGGACCTCGGGGCCCTGTGCCAGGGAGGCTAGGGAAGAGTTTATGCCAAATGATAATGGGACGTGCCACCTCCCCCCCAACCCCCACTATCACTCAATGACATGCTCACACATACTCATTCTCGCACGGCACCACACTCACTCACTCATATGTTCACAGTTGCACCCACAGGTGTGCATACATCTTTCTTTACTTGTGTCCCCTAAATAGCTTTTGTGGATGAATTTTTTAAGGTTAAATTCCATTTCAGTGCAGTGACCCTTGACTCCTTAGTGACCTGGCAGCATGTTAGCAGAGATGCAATTCATGGCAAAAAATGTCAAAATATACCTCGGGGGCGCACCATGCTCCCCCCATGAGGGGTCAGAGGGGGTGCCTCAGATGCTCAGGAGCATGGGCTGGTGATGGCCCTGGCCCAATGGGATCAGGAGACCCAGCATCTGGTTTGCCTCAGCCTTTCCAGCTGTAAAATGGGAGAGTTGAACCTGCTAAAGGCCCATCACATGACATTATTCTAGGATCTTCATGAGGGTAAACAATCACTTTGGCATATCAGAGAAGCACCCAATGAAGGGGGCAGTGGATTCATTTTGAAGCAAAATGAAATTTTTGGATACAAATTGACTGACCGCCAAGCCAGGAGCTGCAGGGCTTTGAGCCTGAGAGTAAAGAATAGGAATCCATGTTCTGCTCACTCCAACCTCAGTCCCCTTATTACAGAGGACCCTGGAGAGGTGGACACTGGCTCAAGGAAGATGCTACAGCCTCTGGGTACCGAGGAAGAACTGGCCTCCTGTTTGGGGGGAGGGGGCAGTGTGTGTGGACTAAGCCAGGCCTTTGTGGAGCAGGAGGGTGGACCTTCCAGGCCTAGGGCACAGCCCAAGTCAGGGAGGGAGTCTGGGATGTGTTCAGGACCCCCCACTCCCACGGGTGGGGAGATTCCTTCTGCAGCCCAGAGGAACAGGAGACCCAGAAGGGCAAGGCTATGCAGGTGAGGATACTTGGAGGCCTTGGACTTAGACTTGATTTTCTTTGGTTTTAAGAAACAAACACATTCTAAGTAGCTCTGGCTGAGGCAGGAAGGTATAGGAAGGCCCCAGGGGGTGTCCTAGGGGCACCAGGGCAGGAGGTATAGCTGGCCCTCAGGACCAGCATGACCCAGGGAGATCCAAGTGACCTCTCACCTCTGGTTTCCTTGTCCCATCTTTTTCAGTCTCCTTTTCCTTGAGGTTGGCTGGTTCATGAAGAAAAATGGCCATCCCCTCTCAGCTTCGCATGGCCTGGACTGAATGACCAGGGTTCTATGGGGAGAAGATCCTAATGGAACCTGCTTAGATCTGGATCTACACAGCTTTGAGGGTGAGGTTGGGTCCCGAGGTGGGCAAAGTGTGGCCAACCCTTTTGTAGGACTGTGGATACTTGGTGGGCTGACTATGTCCCTTGAAAGCCTAGCAGAGGACAGTATTTAGGTTTCTAGGCAACAGGAGCCACTGCAGGGGGTCTGCTGCCCCACTCGGACTCCTGAGAGGACTCCATGTGGAGGAGGAGGGAGAGGGGTGAGGGGGCATCTTCTGATTGTGAGATTTGAAACCCAGAATCCTTTCCCTTTGCCTGAGTCACCGGGGGAGATCTTGTGAAATTCTCTCCTGTGTCTAGCAGCTGGGGCGTTTCCTGGGTGGGTTTGGATCTTCTGGAGCAAAGAGACCAAGCTGGTGACCTTGACATCCGTGGGATGGGGAACTTGGGGCCTGAACTCTGTGGGGACCCTCTGGCACGGGAGGAGGCAGGGCAGACCCGTGGAAACCCATAGCCCACTCTGGGGACCAGGAGTTGCCCCACTGAAGATGCTTTGGAAGTGTGTACCCTGTACCAAGGAGGGACAGAGAGGGACAGAGAGGGACAAAGGGAGAAGTGACTCAAATCCTGATGTTTGCAAACATTCCCCAGAATGGGGCCTTCAACTCCAGTCCAGAAGCTCTTAGGTAGAATCTCCATATCAAGGGCTGCTCTGAGGGAGGCCTGAGGCCTGTTCAGGATCAGTGTCAAGGCTAGGGAAAGTACCCCACGTGTGTTCAGGGCAACCTCAGCAATCCACACAGCGGGTGGCACCCCACTGCTTTCTCTCCTTTGTCCCCAAGCCACCTCTGAGGAGCTCACTGAAAGCTCCTAGCCCAGATGCAGCCCAAAGAGGGACACCAGCTTAGCAAGGGCACCCCCAGATATTGGTGGCCATGTGGAGGCTCCAACCAAGGCAGAGCTGTGCGGAGGTGGCTAGCTTTGGAGGTCTGGGCTTTAGATTGTACTCTGGACTATTATGCCATGCCAGAGGGTATGGGCCACAGCACCCTAGTCAGGGGCTCCCCAACCCTTTCCAGACCCCTGGATATCTCCAGTGTGCACAGCCCTCTCACCAGGGCACTGATTCCAGGGTTTCAGAGTCCTCAGAGCCCTGCATCTTCCCCCTGCCCTAGATAAATCCCTCATCCCAGGGCTCCTGTGCAGGGTGGTGGGGAGGGAGCTGGGGCTGTTCATTCCCCCCCAATTAACCCTGCTGGGCCTGGGAGGAGCGGTGGCCCAGGATCCAATCTCAGCCAGGTCTGAATGCTCGCTGGGCTGCCCCCTCCCTCCCAGCAGTCATTAGTCTCCCCCACTGCAGGTAGAGTGACAGGCTGGCTCTGGAACTCCTGAAAAGGCCTTTGTTTTATCGCCTTCAGTTCAGATGCTTCAGAGCACTAGCAGGCCATATTTTAATCTCAGGTCTTTGCAAACAAAATCGTTAAAAGCAGATGGCTGTGAAGACTGCCATGAATATTAATAGATATTGAAAAAAAAGGCCCTTAATCTTTCCATAAATCTTTCCTAGGAGGTGGGGGGAGACGCGAAGGAGAGGAGGACTGCAGAGGAGTCACAGGTACCCCAGCCCTTCCGACCCAGGCTCCCTCCTAATGGCTGAGTCGTGCGCACAAAGAGAGCTGGCTCCAGCCCAGAGCTGGGCACACAGATGGGCCTGGAGCAGCAGACCTGGGGCCACCATGTCCTGTCCCCCCTCCCTTCCTCTGCAGGGCCAGAATGACACCAGGCTTCCATTCTGCATGCCACTCCTGCCAAGGCCAGTTGTGAACGGCCCTGTGCCTTTGGCATTCCACCTAGTAATGTTTGCCGACACTCACTGTGGGCCCCGTTCCCCTCGGGTCAGTCCCTCCTCAGCTTTTGGAAGTGGGATTATCATCCCCATCGCACAGATTAGGAAACAGGCTCAGAACAGAGGAACAGCAGGCTCAGGATTCCCAGGCTAGTAAGCAGACTGGAAGAGATTTAAACCCAGATGGGCTTGGTCTTGAAAACCTGTATGCAGAGACTCTCCTGGGACCACCGCAGCCCTCCGGCCCCCATGCTGGTGCAGCACCTGTGTCCACACTTTGGAATCGGACGTTTTACCATTCACAACTAATGCCTTTGGATTTTACATTTTCCTCTCTTCTTAGTTCTCTTTTAAATACAAATACTCCTGGGAGAGGTAACCTATTAAGGGGCTGAGAAACATTCAAAGCTGTTCAGCAGCATCATCTAGGGCCTGAGCTGAAGTCTGAGCCCAGCCGCTTCCTGGCTCTGTGACCTTGAGGCAGCATTTGATTCCATGCAGACTGTTTCCTCTGTGGGGGAAATGGGAATAATGAGACAACCCCGCGAGGCACAGGAATTTGAAGTGCTCAGAGGTAGGAGAGCACCGTGACAGCCACATGCCACGGTGCACCTGCAGAGGATATTGCTTTCCTTGTCGCCCAAACACCTCATTCACTTCCAGGCCCACTTGCAAGAAGAAAGGAAGGAAGGATAACTGGGGGGAGCAGAGGTGAAGAGACTTGGGGCAGGGGACACAGGCCCACCTCGGCAGGGTGGGGGCACGGAAGGGTGGCGATGGTGTCCATCCTAACCTCTTATTTCCTCGGCTGGTGCTTGTTTTGCTTTATGCTTCAAATCTCATCCAGTCTTTCTCCCTGCCTTCCCACTCCTCCCTCTTTCCCTTCCTCTCTGTCAACAAATATTTCCTCCCACTGGCTAACATACTAGGGGTGAGGATTCAATATTGAATACAAGCAGCATTGTCCTTGCACCAAACCAATAAATAAAACAGACACACTCTGGACAAGCATTTTGGGAAACAGGGATGAGCTGAGGAATAATGGAGGAGACCCATTTTGAATAAAGAGGCCTTTCCTGTTCTCTCAAGCCACTTTCAACAAAACTAAAGCATGTGACTCTTGTGACAAAGACTGGGCAGGTCCCTACAGGAAGCCTGCAAGGGACAGACAAAGAGCTGAGCAGAAGCAAGGATCCAAGGGAGGACTCTTAGGTTGGTTCCTCTTCCTCACTAGCAGTGGCCCCGCCCCTGCTCCCACCTCCTGACAAGACCACGCCCCTCCCAGGCTCCTCCCTGTCCAAGCCCCGCCCCATGCTGGCTGGCTCTTGGATTGGTCCTGCCTACAGGAGCACTCCTTATATGGAGAATCTGGGTGGGGCTCTCATTTGAGGGGTGGGTTTAAGCAAGTCCCAAATACAGAGGAGGGAGAAGTGGGCTAGCCGGGCTGAGAGGGCTCGCTGCTGTTCTCAGGCTCCAAGTGATCGTGTACAGGATTCACAGGGTGGGCGCTCAGGGACTAGTTTTGAGAGAAGACTCAGAAATGGAAGAAGAAATCCATCACTCGGGATTTCATTGCACCGCTTGCTGTTCCAAATGCAGCAAATTCTTGGAGTCTTGAGTACAAAGAGGCAGAAGCTTGTCATGTTGCAACAAATATACTTTATTATACTGTATAATTTAAGGTATCATTTTATTCAGGTGACATTCAAACGTGTGAAAAACGGTTGCCTATGCCATAGCTATTAATGAAATCATTACGTACAAATGGTTACACTTTACCAAGTCATTCATTAAAAGCAAATTAATGAGGGGGACGGTATTAAAATATTTCGCAATCATTACCAGGTCCAGCCTAACCCACTTTTATAAATATTCATCAACAAAAACGTGCCTCAAGAACTCACCCAGTAAATTAAATTCTCGTCTTGAAGTGTTTTGCTTCTATTAATGGCATCGGCCGTGGTACTTTCTTTGATTTGCTTTCTGGAACTTTGGGATATATTGTACGGAAATAATGACAAACTCTGAGTAATCGCTGATAATTAGGCCAAATCTATTATTCCCATAGTATTTACATTTTGATTACTATTTTCCCCCCACAGGCAACATCTTGAGTCTATTCGAATGCGTGACAAAATAGTATCTGAGACTCTCAGGGATGGAAGGAAACTCAGAAATTAGCTAGTCCAACCCTCACCTGCTGTTTGAATCTCCTGTCCAAAGGTGGTCCTTTGACCTGTGCTTAAAATACCTCCAATGATGGAGAACTCTCTTGCCCTCTCATCTCATTGGTGCATTTTATTCTGAGACACCTTTGATTGTCATCTCTATCTCTCAACTACACCACTTTCTAACTTTCCATGTGTGTCCTAAATCCTGTGCATGGATTGGGGTAGAAGTGAAAATTTTTTGCAAACATGGGAAATTTATTTATTTATTTAAAAACGTGAATATTATCATACTCTGGTCTTCCCCAAAGTCTTCCACCTTCAGGTTGAACATTTCCAGGTTATTTGACACTTCTTTTAAGACAGTGAACCCTAGTCTCTCTGCTTTCTTTCTATTTCCTGCAGAGAAGTCCTAACCATTAAGGCCTAGTGTGATCTAGTCTCTACCTCCCTTTTCAGCTTTACCTTCCCATTACCCCACAATTTCCCTCTGCACTTTAATCTAAATTGTGCATTAATTCTGAGCCTCTGCACAAGTTTTGTCCTCAGCCTGAAATGCTCTTTCCTTTATTATCTGTTTTATGAACTCCTATGCATCCTGCAGAACCCCTGCTTATTGATTATCACCTCTGTGAAGTAAATCCTCGATTGACTCCCAATTCCCAACCTGGAGATAATCCATCACACTTTCTTCCTACATCACTTCTCTTCCTTGTAAGTACTTAGTCCTTTCCAAGAGAGCACAAGAGGAAGCAGGAGGGCTTCAGGCTAATGAGGAGTCTCCAGAGTAGAGCTTTTTTTTTTTTTTAATTGTTGTTGCTTAAAACAACACAGATTTATTATCTTACAAATCTGTAGGTTGGAAGTCTTTTCTTTGGCTCATAGCCCCCCTTTGTTCAGCATCAAAGGCAGCAACATCAGGCTGAATCCTCCCAGATTAGACTTTTGATGTCTAAATCTCCAACCTCCAAAGTGGGCAGACTCACAGTCTCAGACGACAGCATGCAAGGAGAGACGAGGGTCTTGACATCTGTCCTGCTGCCACCAGCCCACACTACTCCCTGTGAACTAGGAAATTGCATTATTTTTGTGAAAAGCGTAATTTTTTATTGCAATGTATTTCCAGGGCTAAAAGCATTAATTTGTGAAATGTAAACATTTTAAACCATCCACAATGCCTGTAATCTTGACTTGACATTTAAAAAAATATAAATGGAGATTTATTATGAGGAATTGGCTTTCATGGCTACTTACAGATTTTGAAGCCATTATTAGAAGAACCAAAGCATGATGTTAGGGAGGCTTCTCTTGATTCCTGAGAAGTCCTATTTGTGCACGTGCCACACACAGTGAATTTACTTGCTGCCTTGTCTGCTCTGTCTTATGCTGATCTATGAATATCACATAGCAAGTAAGAGAATAGATTCTGGGATGAGACCCCTCTGTTCAAATCTAGCTGGGTGCCTGAGTGACTCTGGGCCGGTGCCTCACTCCTGCTGTCCCCCGCTTTCCCCATCTGTATAATAGGGGCTAATCCTAGCACCTATGTCATGGAAGGTTGTGCTCATCTAATGCTCAGATGTCAAGTGCCTGTGAGGCTGTGTTAGGAAAGCTTCTCCCAGAGATAGGAGCTGGTTGTTTTTGGTCTCAGTGCAGCTCTGTCCAGAGGATGAGGTCTTCTGCAGCTTTGCTGGTCCAGGCCCTTGATCCTGAAATCCTGCCCATGTAGAGCATGCGCATCACCCCCACAGCCTCTCCTGGACCTGCGAACATCCCTGTGCATGTCCAGAAACAAATACAGGCTTATGACCAGCTGGCATTCCCCTCCCTCCCTAGACAGAAACCATTAGACCGGGCGACTCCTGTTTTCTCCTGCCCTCTGAAAGGTGAAATTGGGGACGGGTGAGATGTGCCATCATCAGTGTGCTGCTACATATAGGGCAGTTAGTTTTATTTTTCATAGCGCAACAACCTCTTCAGGAGCAAAAATCTTCCCCTCTTGTCTAGCAGGGGCTGAAAGACAGCCCAGCTCTGTTCCCGGGAGTTGGCTGCTCCCACTCCTGACACGGAGAGCAACCTTACTCTCCCCATGCTGAAGTTCCTTTTGGGAGGGAGCAGGTCATTTCAAGTCAGAAATTTTGATGTTTCCCCTTTAGTGGGCGGATCTTCACATGATGCTGTGTAGATCAGGGGAGGGAAAGGGAGGTTAAGGGACTTCCCCAAGATCACACAGCTGAGTGACACAGGAGCAGCACTGGAGGCTGGTTTTTGTGAAGGAGAGTCAGCATCGTGACTGTGCTCAGAGTCAAGGCTTCCTGGGCATTGTGCCTGCACAAAACCTGGGGCTCTATGTGTGTGCTGGTGGGGGGCTGGGGGTGGGGTGGGAAGGTGGAGAGGACTTTTGCAGGTTGATTGGCTCAATCCAAGGACAGCTTTTCACTAGGAGTCAAGTGCTTTGAGACCCAGAGAGAGACACTGACTTCTCCACTGTCTGGCACAGCTGCATACAGAGAGAGACAAGCTTAGGTGCATGGAGATAACCCAGAGACACAAATGCAAAGAGAAATGTGAACAGGGAGCTGAGCTGAGTCTCCAAGAAAGCTGCTGGAAACAGGAAAAGTGCTCATGAGCATCTGCGGAGGTGTAGTCAGAGACAAGCCAGAGCCGTCTGCCTGGACGTAGCGGGCAGGTGTAAAGCCAGAGAGATGTGAAGAGACCCAAGAAGGCTGAGACCCAGGAAGGATGTTAACCAGTGGATGCAGTGGAGTGAAGGCAGCAGGACAGGGAGAGAGATGGAACCAACCCCACACACTCCCCTGTCCAGGCAGGTGACCTAGGAGCAGAGAAAGTATGAACAGTTTCTGACAATGATTTTTTTTTTTTGAATTTATGGTGGTGTAAAAGTGGTACACATTCAGTAGAGACCATAGTTTGAATGTTTTGTATTTTGATCTTGTCCCAGGCTAGCAGAATGTGGTTTGATGGCCATGTGCCAACTGACCATCCGGGGTCTCTTTCAGAGAGAGACCAGCATGTTTAATAGGTAGGTGGATTAAATACAATTTTGATTTATGATGATTTTAATTTGGAATAGGTTTATCAGGACACTATCCCTTTGTAACTCAAGGAGCATCAGCAGCTGGGTGACGAAGCCCTGGCAGGCTCTGAGAGAAACCCCTGATGGTCAGTTGGCACACGGCTCAGAAAGCGAAGCCAGTGAGTCTGTGGCTGCAGATAGGGTGCCGAGGTGAGGACTGCAGTTTCTCCCTGCACCACCCTGGATATCCAGACCCAGCTCAAGGGTGGGCTGTACCTTCTGTACCCACCTGCTCCTGTCCACTTGACTGAGCTTCAGAGGTAGTGATGGTTGCATCTCAAAGGCCCCAGCCCCATTCCCATCTGCCCACTCAAGTTTGGCTTGCAGGGAGCAGACAGCCTGCCCTGCTGTGCTATTTCCTGGCTGCACAGCCTGCTGTCACTTTGGCCTCTGCACAGCTCCTACCCACAGAAGCTTCTGAGGGGGAAGGGCTGTGCTGTATGGGGGAGCTGTATGTTTAAGGGAATACTGCATGGGTATAGATGCACAAGAAATACCGGCACTGCCATGCTATCCTGCAGCAATCAATTCAGCTCAGGTGGCGGGCTGTAGGTAAATGCTCCTGTGAAGCTGCAACCTGTTTAAAACCGGAAATGGACCTTAGCTGGTCTGGGGCTCAGTTTGCTCAGTTGTAAATGGGAGAATGTGACCAGGAGAGCCTGACAGCTCAAACAGATTCAGAATCAGTTTTGACTACAATAAATCCCCTACAGTTCTAGAAACTACTCCTATATCAGGAGTTAGCAGGGCAGGGCCTGTGTGATTTTATTCCCCATCATCTCCCCTGTGACTGGCACAGAGCAAATATGGAATGCATTGGTGAGTGAATGAGTTCTAACATTCCTATTCATATGAATAACTTTGATTTATTGAGTGCTTGTGATCCGCCTGGGTTTGGCGGAGTGTATGCATCATTGTGCCTGAACCTGGCAATGACTCTAGGGGGTAGGGACTTTCAGGATCCATTTTACAGTTAGGAAATTGAGCCCATCAGAGCAGAATGATTTCTCCAAGATTACAACTGGGAAGTGATGCAAATGGTATTTGCTCCTGGGTTGCCTGCATCTGGATTTGGAGAGCTTGCGGTTCTCTTGTGCAGCTTTTCACAAAACATATTTTAATTGCATGACATTTTAAAAAATATCTCTTATGGATGGAGTATCCCTTATCTGAAATGCTGGGATCAGAAGTGTTTTGAATTTGGGACATTTTTCAGAGTTTGGAATATTTGCATGGGCATAATCAGGTATCCTGGGATAGGACACACAGAATTCACGTAGGCAGTGTATACACCTTACACGTAGCCTGAAGTTCATTTTCTTACAATATTTTTAGTGTGCCTGTGGTTTTTGTTTTCGCTTGCACTACTGAGGCCTGCCCTGCCACAGCCCCTTTCCCAGCACAGAGGCCCTCCTCTTCAGAACACAGTTTTCCTAATTGCTCTGGTGCTTTTCAGATCTCTGACAGTCCCCCCACCACCACTAGTCTATGTGCTCCCCAGGATTTAGAGTGCCCTGTGGGGCTGGGACAGGTTCCTGTGTCCTACCTGTCATTCCCCAGCCTCATGCCTGAATACAGCAGGTAGTCCCTAAACCCTGGTAGAATAGGAACCTTGAAGGACAGAGTATCTCTGTGATCTTTGCAAACTGTCCCTAGAGGGACTTGCCGAGGTCCCAGCTAGGTGACTCACTGGAAGCCTCTCCCACGATTGCCTCTGTGGTATCAGGTGGGCCAGGAGGCCCGGTGTGCAGATCCTGACAGGCCCTCCCCGTCTCTGTCCTCCTCGCGGTCTGCAGGGGCTCCTTGGTGCAGCTCCTGCGGCTTCTCCCTGTCGCAGTGTTCCTTCTTCCCCTCCAGCTGACTGAGCAGGACGCCTAGGGCTGCTGGGGGGTAGGGTGGCTGGGGGCCCGCAGGCTCAGAAAGCGACAGGGACAGTATTAGGAGTGAAAAAGATCAATTAAGCCCATCGAGCTGATTTGTGAAGCTGATTAAATTAGGAGCCTCCCTGGGGGCAGATTCCCTCTCAGGTTGATAGGACAGCTGCTGGCTGCCAGGCTGCGGGGGACTCATCAGCCCCCAGAGAGCAGTGGGGCCACTTTGCTGGGCTCTGCATGGAGATGGGTGAGAGGAAGCACTGTCAGAGCCCAAGCCAAACTCAGCACCTGCTCCTTCTTCTCCTCAGACCCCCGGGAACTGCCGGTGGGGTGTGGGCCTGGCTGTAGAGAGAGATGCTGGGCCTCTGCGGGTCAGATGGCCTATGCAGGGTCACCCAGCTGGGAGGGGCAGGTGAGTGGTCGAGTGGGGATGGGAACCCAGGACCCTCTTGTGTTCCCTTTGAATCCTGTGCTGCCCCTGTGGTCCCCACTTCTTGTTTCAGCATCCTGATTGGCCTGTTTCTCTGTGTTTCCAGGTTCAAGGCTCCTGTTCCCCTCCCCCTCCCCCTTGACTAGGTATAATCAGATTATCTCTCTAGTAATCTGACCCCTGGGCCTCAGGACTCCCTTTCATGGAGGGTCCCCAGGGTTGCTCTAGCCAATATATCCTTGTACTTCAGGATCCATCCCCCCCTCCTGGCCCCTGAGTGGGGGCTGGGGAGTGGGATTTGGACAAAGCTCTTGTGTGTGGAGGGACAATGGATTGGGGGAGGTTATAGAAATGAGGTCAGCCTCTCCAGAGTGCAAGGCTAAGGAGTGTCTTGAATGTCTGGCTGCAGGATTTGGCCATCCTCAAACTCCATCTTTAGTAACAATGGAGGATGGACCCCCCTGCCCCCCGCTCCCACCCAGACCCGATAGCCACAGGGTGTGGGGTGTTTGGATGAAAATGGGGTCATGCACGTGGCGACACTTGGGACCAGAGATGCCCAGAAAGGAGCACTGATGTATGGGTAGGGGGAAAAGGTGTCACAGCAGGTGGTCTTGGGACTGGGTCTGGAAGAACCCAGAGGCCAGCAGGGGAGACAGAGGGAGCCCTTGGCTGGAGATGGGGCTGGAGGGGGAGCTTGTGACCCAAAGACAGCGCCTTGTTTCTTATCCCCAGGTCTTCCTCCTTCCTTGGAGCAAATCTGTGCCAAATCTATAATTAATTTAAAAACATACACAGAAGCAAAAACAGGCATGGATTTGTGTGGCCGGAAGTGATAGAACCAGGATTCACACATCAAATCTGGGGATTTCTGAGCCTGGGATCTTTCATGAGCTAAGTGCCCAAACCTCAAGAGCTCTGGGGACAGAGCAAGGGAGACCCACAGACTTCCAGGAGCAGAACAGGCCTGTGGCTAAGAGCACAGGCTGGAAAATCAACCAGAGTTCTCTCTCAGCCCTGTGGCTTATTTGCTTTCTGGCCTTGGCCAAGTTGATTTGCCTCTTTGTGGCTTTTCTTCCTTTCTCTGTGTACCTTCCTCTTACAGTTGTTGTGAGGATTAAATAAAAGTACACATATAAATAATTTACAACGGTGCCTGCCACTGGGGAAGTGTCAGCCATTGTTGTTTGGGATGGAGCCTGGATGTGGCTGGGCTAGCTCAGTCCAGGGAAGGCGTGGCAGGGCTGAGACTTCTAATGCTCTGAACCTAATGCTCTCTTATGCCTGCGAGTCTGTGCTCCTGGGCTGGTGGAACCCTCCCAAGTCTGCAAAATATGCCTCTCACAAAGGAAGAAGTCGTTGCCTGGCTCTACGGTGTAGATCATAGCCTCTGTCCTTTTGACAGACTTACAGACTGAGGCTCAGATGGATTGCTGCACTTCTTCTTTGTGACCCTAGACAAATCCGTCCTAGGGCCCTATGCGAGACCCAGATTCCTGAATCCTGGTCCAGGGTCTCCACTCTGCCAGGAAACTGTTGTAATTTCATCTAGGCAGACACCATCCTCCTGGCAGAAATATTTCCCCATAATCTTATTTGCAATTGCTAATGAGAAGCAGGGCTTTCTCTATTTCTAAACCTCATCCTCATCTTTAATTTGTTTCCAGAGGCAGGGGCGAAGGCTTCTGCCATCTCTGTGAAATATTAGCAATTATTTCTCAATTACTTCTCATTGGAAAGCAACACTTGGATATGGGGTTCTGGAGGCTGGAAGAGGCCGGGAGAAGGAGGTTTTGATCTGGTGTGAACCTTGCTGAGAGGCCCATGTTCTCTGTGGTCCCTGCTCCTACTCAAGGGCTACGTTCAGTGACAAATGACTTCATCCTCCTCTCCTTCCTCACAGGGCCTGGAGCTCAGCTTGGCTTCCCAGCACAAGGGCTGTGTCTTGGATGCCCCAGAGCAATGGGACTAGAAAGGAGGAGAACAGCCTTCATTGTAGTTTCAGGAAATAGCAATTCTGCCCCAATAGCCTGGATCATAAGCCTTGGGTCCATCTTGGCTCCATCTTGGCTCAGTCTGCAGCCTTACAAATCCAATCCATTACCGAAGGCTTTCAGCTTCAGAATCCATTGGAATCCGACTGCTTCTCTCTATCTCCACCGCACCCTCCTGGTCTAAGACCACATTATCACTGCCTGGATTGTTTCAATAACATCCTAAACTGGTCTCTCCACTTCCACCCTTCTCACTCTACACAGAAGCCGGGGGGGGGGGAGATTGTTTTAGAATTCCATTTTAATGTCATCGTTTGTCCCTTTTGCTATCCAGTTGGCTCTTCTTATCTGGGGATTCTGTATGTACAGATTCAACTGATTATAAGTCAAAAGTATTTGGAAAGAAATGGCATCAACACTGAATCTGCACAGACTATTTTTCCCCCTTGTCATTATTCCCTGGATAATACAGTATAATATCTATTTACACAGCACTTACATTGTATTAGGCATTATAAGTAATCTAGAGATGAGTTAAAGTATATGGGAGGATTGTGTAGGTTATATGCAAACACTACACCATTTTATATAAAAGACTTGAGCATCTGCGGATTTTTGTATCCCCAGGGGGTCCCGGAACCAATCCACAGTGGATACCAAGGGACAACTGTTCTACTTACAATTTTAGAGTGTTTTCTTTCTTTTGGCAATTACAATATACATCTTAACTTTTCAGAGTCAATTTTGAGTTAATATAATATTTCTTTACATAAAATATATATAAGTCTTGAAAATTTTTTGCTACCCTACCGGGTCCTGCTGTACTTTGGACATCTCACCTACATATATTATAAGCCCACAAGACAATGGTAGTATTTTTGCTTTAAAGAGTCATATGCATATGAAGAAATTAAGAGAGGAAAACATCATATAGCATCTTAATATGCTTACAAAGATATTTGCCATTTATTTTGTTTTCTGTTCTTTCTTCAAGATCCAAATGCCTCTTTGATATTATTTCTCCTCCATACAAAGAACTTCCCTCAGTATTACTTACAATTCAGGTCTTCTGGTGATAGAGTCTCTGTATTTTCTATTAAATGAAAATGTCTTTCATTTTGCTTTCCTTATTAAAGGATATTTTCACTGGATTTGGAATTCTGGGTTCAATGGATTGAATCTACTCCCTACCCAATTCAGCATGTTAAATGATCCTACTCAGGTTTCTCCCGGCCTCCATCATTCCAGGTGAGGAGCAGGTGGTTATTTGAATCTTTGTTCCTGTATTTAATGTGTCTCCCTAGCTGCTCGAAGATTTTCTCTTTATTTTTTTATTTTTTAGCAGTTTGAGTACATATGCAAATTTTTGTCTTCCACTGAAGTTGGAAAGTTTTTTTTTTGATACTATTTCTTAAAAAAAAAAATCCCCCCCCCCGCTTTCTTTTGCTTCTGGAGCTCCAATTATGCACATGTTAGATCCTTGCAATTATTCCACAGACCCCTGAGTCTGTTCAGGATCTTGATCCTCTCTCTCTCCCTTGGATTAATGATTTCCATTGATCTATATAACCTTCTAGACTCTGTTATCTGTATCTGTCATTTTCCATCCTGTGTTAATTCCGGACAGAAATGGCATCAAATATTCCTGATACTGCATTTTTTTCTCTTTAAAGAATTCTCATCTCTTTATAAAAATGGTATTTTCTTTTATCTTGTTGAACATAGATATAACTACTTTACAGTACTGGTTTGATAATTCCAACTTCTATATCTTCTCAGGGTTGGATTCTGTTGATTGTCTTTTCCCTTGAGATTGAATCCCATTTTCCTGATTCTTGAAATGTGGATATTGAATTATATTCTGGAAATTGGAAATGTTATTTTGTACAGGTTCTGGAATTTGTTATATTCTTCCAAAGAGTGCTGACGGCTTTGTTTTAGCAGACAGTGCACTTGGTTTTTCTTGCAGTGGATGTCTCCAATAAAAGCTTGGTTTGTTGAGTTCAGAAGTTGTCTTGCATCTTCTCCACAAACATGTAGTGTAGGAGTCAGACAGTGGCTTGGTGAGAATTTGTTAACAGAATTTGGCCCCTTTCAGTTAGTTGCTCTCCCCCTGTCCCCCAGGATGGCTCCTCACCTTCCAGTGGCTCTGGGTGTCCGGGTCTTGTTCTGTGGTTCTTCAGTCATAGACAGGATTTCTAGTGAACGTCTAGCTGCACTGCACCAGATTTCAGCTGTAGCCTGCCCTGTGGATAAACCAACGTGTGTAGCTCAACACATGTTGCTCCTCCTGTCATTTTCTTCAGTATACAGAATTAATAGGCATTTTTGGTGTTAAGAGCTCACTCTACTAAATTAGAAGGGTCTTCTGAGAGTGTTCTTTTAAAAACTCTTACGACAATGCCACTCCTCTTCTTCTTCTTCTTCTTCTTCTTCTTCTTCTTCTTCTTCTTCTTCTTCTTCTTTTTGGTGGTGGTGGGGTTCTGGGAATTGAACTTGGAGGGGCACTCGACCACTGAGCCACATCCCATCCCCAGTCCTATTTTGTATTTTATTTAGAGACAGGGTCTCACTTAGTTGCTTGGTGCCTTACTTTGCTGAGGCTGGCTTTGAACTTGTGATTCTCCTGCCTCAGCCTCCTAAACAGTTGGGATTACAGGTGTGTGTCACTGCACCTGGCATCATGCCACTCCTATTCTAAAGTCTTCCACTCCCAATGGCTCAAAACCCCAAATCCTTAAAATAGCATACAAGGGCCCTGAATGCTCCAACTTCAAATTGATTCCACCCTGTGCGCACTTGACTCCTGCCACCCTGGTGGTGTCTCGGTTGTTCTTCAACATACTTGCCTAAGACACACTCTTGCAAGAGGGCTGGCCAGGCACCATGGCCCCCAAGGCCTGGCCTCCTCAAGCCTCATCTTTTGCAGCCCCCAACCCTTGAGCCTCCAGCTAACTGGCCTTCCTCAGTTCCTGGGGCATGGACTGTTTGGCTCCCCTGTCTATGGCACCTTCCCCTGGCCTATTCTTCCCCTTGCCTTTTCTTTTGTATCATTCTTACTCATCTTGATCTCTCACAAAAATGACTGTTCCTTGGGGGACTTTTCTGAGCATCCTGTCCTTCCACTCCACCTCCAGCCAGGTTCTATGTGTCTTACTCTGTTTTCTGTGACTATAACTGAACACCATAGAATGGGTAATTTATAAAGAATAAAATTTCAGTGGCTCACAGTTCTGGGGGCTGGGAAGTCCCAGATCATGGTGCTGGCATTACTCAGTATCTGGTGGGGGCCTTCTTGCAGCATTAGGACATGGTGGAGAGCATCACATGGACAGGCAGCAAGTGTAGTAGCTGAATAAAGCCATTAAGGCCCTCATGGGGTCCCTACCCTCATGACCTCATCCAATTCTAATTACTTCCCAAAGATCCCACCCCAAACTCCACAGATATATGGCTTTAGGGACCAAGTTTCCAACACAGGTGCTTTTGGGGGATATAGTCAATCCTTAACACTGTAGCAGTGGTGAAGGCACTGAAGTCACTGAGCTTGAGTGGCAGGTACTTGTTCTCTTTTCCTCCTCCTCCTCCTCCTCCTCCTCCTCCTCCTCCTCCTCCTCCTTGATGGGAATTGAATTCCGGGGCATTTTTACCAATGAGCCGCAGCCCCGACCCTTTTAATTGTTTTTACTGTGAGATAGAGTCTCCCTAAGTTGCTTTGGGCCTCACTTACCTGCTAAGCTGGCCTCGAACCTGTGATCCTTGTGCCTCAGCTTCCTGAGTCACCAGGATTACAGACATGTGCCACCACACCTGGCAGATGATGTCTTTTTCTGTTTTTTTTTTTTTGTTGTTGTTGTTGTTGTGTGTGGTGTTGGGGATGAACCCAGGGCCTCCCACGTGCTAGGCAAGCTCTCTACGAATGAGCTACCTCCTCAGCCCACTCTCATCGTCTACTGTTCTGACTTCTTGTTTATTACCACAAGCTCTCCCAGCTGGGCTGAAAGTCCTCAGGATGCATCCTGGGTGACAAGGGACTTGTCACCTTCAAGGAAGAAGGGGCAACCCCTCTGTCTGTGCAGCTCCGGCCATTCTTCACCTGACTGTATAGAAGTCCCTGTAGAAGTACTCATGATATCTGGACACACTCCTGACCAATTGCCATTGTAAAGACCTGTGTTGCTTCCCTTGGCCGGAGACTGGTTCATCGTATGGTTTATCTCGCCTTAGGATAGAATATTATACAGGTGTCAAAAACAAGGGTGGAGAAGACGAGGACAGGAAGAGATGTTCTACCTGTGCCATGTGAAAAGAAACAGAGGTTTCAAAAGACATGTTCTGCCTAAATAATGTGTATATAGAAAAAGCCCAGAACGCTCACCCAAAGTGATAGCACTGTTTTCCATGATGGGATAACGTAATTGATAAAAATCACTCTTTTTAAAATCAATGGGATAAAGAGTAATTTAAAAATTATTATTCCTCAAATTATTTTATAAAATAGGCAATACTTTTGAAATAGAATTTTAAAAAATAAACATTATTTTTCAAAGGAAAGAACAAAAGAACAAAGAAAACCAAAACGATGAGAGACTGGGTGCCTGGGGATCTCAGAGTACCTGTTGTCTCCAGGGCTCAGGTGTCATCTCCTGAGGTTCCCAGAGCCAGGGTGGAGGAGGGAGCCCCACCAGGCCACCTGCACTGGAGAGGCCACAGGGAGGCCCTTCCAGAAGGAACCCCTGCTCAGAGCATCTCTGCCCTGGCCTCCGGCTCTGGAGGCCTTTGGGAGTGCTGCGGTCAGCAGGCCATGCTGCTGCCTCTCTCCAGAGTCTGCCAAGCTTTTCAATGGTTCCCCGTCCCCTCTCCCCAGACCTGTCATGCTCTGTGCCTGTTTCAGAAGCTTGTTCTTACCCAGAAGTTTCCGGAGCATGCTGGTGTTGTACAGGTCTGGGACCTTGTCCTTATAGTCATTCCTGTGTTCAAGATATTTCAAAGAAGGTAGACTGCTCTGCCCACCCCACCCCCCAAGTCAGGGACTGGAACTGTGACCCAGGGTGTGACTTTAGTAAACATCAAACTTGAAGCTCAACAGTCAATCTTGGATTTAGCCTCTTAGATGACAGAGGTTTCCTGCCTCACTTCAGAGCCCTAATTCAAGTTCCAGGAATAGTTCTGGAGTTCATGCCACTGTGGTGTTACTGCCTGGGTCACAGATTTTTAAAATTACAATATAACCTAAAATTGTGCATAAGTATAAATTCTGTTATATGTATGTGTGTGTAAAATAAGACACATGTTTATGATTGTCAAAGCAAATGGTTAAGTGGTTGAATCCTGTGTAACAGGTGGTTGAAGTCTTTTGAAGGGGCAGGTTTTCTGAATGCTAGAATCCCCAGGATTCAGATTACTGGTCCTAATGTTTAACCCAGAGAAGTGAAGGCCACCCTGCTTTATGGTTGGTACAAGAAAAGCAAAATATTAAAAAAAAGACATGAAAGTTTCTGGACCTAAGAGGAACTTTGGTGCAAGGTTCTGAGGGTGGGTCCGTGGGATGGTTCTGGGTGCAGACTGTCCTTTGATGCATCTTATGATCTGCAATGGACAGAATTACCTTTGTAATGAGGACTGCCCCACTAACTGTATGGATATTCAGAGTTCAGGGAGTCTAATCCTAATAGACACAGAGTGGGCACAGTTTTTCCTGTCGGTGGGGCTTCCTGCTCTCAAAGCAAACAAAACAAAACAAAAAAACTGCTCCAAGGTCACTCACCCTTCCACTCCTATGCCTCCCTGACCCAAGAAGACAGGTGGGCTCCCCTTCTCCAAGCAGCCTTCCATACCTGGACTGCCATTGTTTCTCACTGCCATGGTATTTGCAGCAGAGGGTCCTGTCTCTCTTATCCAAGAGGCTGCTTTCCCATAACGAAGGGCTCACACCCCAGCAGCCACAGTGACACACCATAGCCTTCATCTGGAGTGTCAAGTGTCAGGCATGGTGTTAAATGCCTTCCCTAATGTCAGTGGGTCACCATGAACATTCCAGGAGAAAGCTGACACTGAAATTTACTTCATATTAAATGGGGAAATTGATAAAGAGAAATGAAATGATGGCATGTGCCAGTGAATGGATGGAACTGGAGGCTATCATGCTAAGTGAAATAAGGCAATCCCAAAAATCCAAAGGCTGAACATTCTCTCTGATATGTGGATGCTAACATACAGTGGAGTGGGGGAGGGAAGAATAGAAGTGCTTTGGATTAGACAAAGTGGAATGAAGGGAAGGGAGGGGGATGAGCATAGGAAAGATATTGGAATGAATTGGACATAAATTTCCTATGTTCACATATAAATACACGACTTAGTGTAACTCCACATCATGTACAACCAGAAGAACAGGAAGTACTCCATGTATGTATGATATGTCAAAATACATTCTACTGACATGTATGAATAAAAAGAACACATTAAAAAAAGAAAATTTAAAAAATAAATGGGAAAATGGAGGCTCAGAAATGTTGTTTTGCTGGGGGTTACAAAGCCAGGCAAGGGTTCCACCACCAGTCTATCTGGTTCTGGCGACTTCCTTACCTTGTGGCTGAATCTCAGAGCTTCTGCTCAGCATCTTCTTGCTGGAGGTCCTGCGTGTGCGCACACGCACATACGTGCTCCCTGAGCCAGTGCAGGAGGGGAGCAGATAGCGGGTGCCCATGAGCCGGGCACTGGGCTGGAAACGCAGGCTCTTCTTTCTGCTCACCTGCCAGGTAGCTTCTAATGATGCTGCCATTTACCCCTCAGCTTTGGCCAGTGAAGTGTTTTAACGGAGGTCACCAGCTGTTGAATTGGGATTCCAAACCAGGTTCCAAATCTGTCCTGGCCTGTCTGTTGCCCATCCCCTTGCTTCCCTGACTACTGAAATTCTGCGAGTCTGGGACATGGGAGGCACACTGTGGCAAACTAGGGCCCCAATTCTGCCTACAGCCTGTTGTTGTGTGGTCCTGAACTAAGAATTATTTTTATGTGTTTTATAGGTTATAAACCCCCCAAATCAAAGATTATTATGGGATGCACTTGCCTGACAAAGTCTAACATATTTACTTTCTGACCCTTTATAGACAAAGCTTGTGACCCTTAGACTAGACTGCTGAAGTCCAGTGAGGAGTCTTTGGCCTGGATCCTTGTCCTCCACACTTGGCAGTCTCAGTGTCACCTGATGGAAAGCACAGTCAGAACAGCAGCGGTGGTCCTCTACAAAAAATCCTGCTACAACCGAGGCCACTGCTATGAAGGAGGCAGACTCACTTTCTCCTTTTTATTATTTCCTGGGGTCTGTACCCAGGGATAAGAGTCGTGATTTCCTAGTTGGATTTCTGGGGTGAGGTATTTTTTTTCTCTGCATGGGGTCAAGTGCATCCATGTGTTTATTGGTGGCGATGAACTTCAACATCAAGCAAGACTCTCCCACAAATTACCAGGCACCGATGCCCTTTGAGGTTCTTAGCTCTGAGCGCCAGGCATTGTGCCCAGGGGACTAAAGCACGGGTCGCAGACTGCACATGGCCCAGTCTAGGGGGAAGGGGGAGCCCCAGACAGGTATCCAGTTGGGAGGCAGGGTTATGAAAATCCGAGGATGGACAGGGAACAGGAAGGAAATGCAGATGACACCGGTGCTGTATTCTCTGAAAGATGAGACATTAAGCAGAGACCTAAGGGACTTGGGAGAAGGTGGTGCCGACGAGGCCCGGCAGAGGGAACCACCTGGGCGAGGAGCTGAGCTGGCCTGGCATCCCCGGAGCGGCCACGGGCAGCGGCGCGTGGACGCGGGGCTGTAGGTGTCAGCAGAGGCGCGGCTTTGGGGTTGGCCCTGCTCGCCCCTCGGCCCGCGCGGCCATTGTCTGAACCTGGCGCCGCCTTGGCAACAGAAGGTGACATCTGGTGACTAATGACCGCGGCTGCGCGTCGCGCTCCTCCCTCCCGCAGCGCCCGGGGCGCAGCTGCCGGGCCGCCAGCTCCAGTCCCCTTCGGTCCCCTCCCCTCCGCTCAGCTGGAGGGCGCGAGGAGCGCTGGGCGGGCCGGGAAGATCGATGCCCTGGTTTCCGACAGGCCAAGGCCACCGCCCCCAGCGGCAGGGCCGGTTCTCTCCTCGCCCCCGCCCCGCTAGCGCGCATGCGCATGCTTCCCCGCGACTCCACTTGTCCAATGCACTCGGTTACCCGCCAGGAGCAATCCAGGAAAGGGCCCACCCTGGAGTCCACATGCACGTGCATTAGTACACAGGTGCACAAATCCAGAGTCACACGTGTGTCACACAATATACCACCTGTCCCTTTTCATGTGTGTTCGCAGGTGCACTCGGGAGGGCCTTGCTCACCCATAGACTTACCCACAGCACATCTTTTTAGGTATTCTCAGGCATGTGCATCACTTGTGGACTTGTGCAGCCGTGCACTGCTCACACGTGTTAGGAGCACCATACGTGTGTCCATGCACATTCATAGCACAGTAGGTGCGGACATTGTCCTTGCCACAAGCTAAAGGAGGAGACAAACTACTGACTTCAGATCCTTGACAGGACCTAGGCTAGACTAGCCCCTCCCAGTATTTACACTAATGATAAATTAGGTGCATTTAAGGAATTACATTTAAAAACCTGGAAACTTCACAGAAAGATCTGTGTTTTTTTGCTTTTCTTGAAAGATCAGAAGTCCTGGCAATTCGAGGCATATTCTCAGTTGCTATTATGAGCTGGGGCTGAGCAGCAGCAGCCCTTTCAGGCTGTGCTTGAAGGTCCCCTATTCCCACCCAGCTGCCCACCTCTCCTTTCTGGTTATCCACCCCCCTGCACACCCCTAGCCTACATTTGGGCTGCAGCCTTGATGAGAGGTGGGGATTCAAGGGGAGCCTTTGTCAGCTAGCCAGCCGTTCCCACCCAGAGTCCCAGCCCCAGCCCCAGCCCCAACACTGTCTTTGGAGCTGTGAGTGGAAGGCCCTCTGTTTTCCCCACTAGATTTATTCCTGATGCCCACTGTGAGGAGACCCTCCCCACTGTACATTTTTGGGGTGCTGCCAGTGGTGGGGAAACTCTCTGCAATCAGCACAGTGTTTTCTTTATAGGAAGGCCTTGTGCGCTTGCTACTGATTCTGAGAGGAGAGTGCCATTGCTCCCACCTTAGCGATGAGAGGATGGAGGGATGGGAGTCATGGAGTTACTACCTAGTTGGAAAGTGCAGAAGGGGTTTGCAGTCAATGTAGCTCTGAGATGGGTGGGCATACAGTGCCTCTACTGGGAATTCCTGGATGGGAGGTAGAGAAAGGCTTATAACATCCAAATGTCTTTTTTGTCCCCCCTGAAGCTGGCTCTGCTTGGTTCTGGAACATCTGTCCTCACTCTCTAGTTTGACTCTCCCCAGTCTTTGTTCTGGCAAGGAGAGAGGCCAGTTCCTGAAGCTTCCGGGGTATCTGCCTGGTGTCAGGCTCTGACCAAAGTGGAGTCCCAAGGGTGGTGGGAAACTATGGGTGTTAGCTCCACCTACCACCCTTCATCCGGGACACTTCCTCCATTCCCAGTCATTTCATCCACTCAAGGCCTCTGGCTACCTCTGATGACTACAGACCATCCAAGGGCTCACTTGAGCCTCTGTTCTGCTCATCCTTCTCCCTCTGGAAACACAGCTGGTCCTTGGTTCCAGCATGTTCAAAGCTCATCTATAGAGCAGGTGACAAAGTGGTTGTGGCCTGGGTTTAGATCTTCTTTCCTTCCCTGCTGTGTGACCCTGGTCAAGTCATTGCTATCTGTGCCTCAGTTTTCTTCCCCTCTATACTGAGGACAATAGTAATAGTAACTGCTTTGAAGATTGCTAGGTAAGGATTAATTGAAAAAATTGATGCAAAGCATTGATTTTTGGTGCCCAGTACAGAACAAGTGTTCAACAAATACCAGTACTCATTCATTTTGCTTTCACCCAGTTCTTGCTCTTATTGCTTTCTGCCTTGGTCGGTTTTTACATTTACCAAGCGAAGTCTAGGTCATGGGACTGTCTACATTTTCCCTACCTACAGTATTTCTAACCTGATCTCTCTTCTCATCTGGGTTTCCTCAGCTCTGGCTTGCTGTCACCTCTGGCCTGCACAATTGTGATCCCTAGGAGGTTCCCTGGCTGTAGGCTCATAACATTCAAGTCCAACCTGCAAACTTTCCCTCCACAATTAGCATGAGCGCCCAAGCTCCTTGGTCTGGCAGTCCCCATAGGTGGCTATGGGGAGAGTGGAGCTTCAGGAAATGAAGCTGGAAGTGAGCTTTCTCTCTCACCCATCTGTCATTCTTTGAGTCTGTCATTCTTTGCTCAGTGCACACTTCCCTGGCTGTATTCCTTTGCTCCAGCTGCGCCCTGGGCCTGGAAGCCCCGCTTCCCAACTCCAACTTGCTGTTCTATCCCCAGCTTACCTGTCCTGACCCTCCCTGCCCCTTTCGTATTCAATTTGCTACCTCTCACCAGGTTCTCAGAACACCTGCACATTTCTCTAAGGTAGCACTTAACTTCATTTGTTATTTCTCTCTTCATGTTACCTAGTCTCGTGTTTCTCAAATCTTGCTGTGCACGTGAATCACGAGGGGATCTTTTCCAGATCCAGATTTGATTCAGCAGGTCTGGGAGGAGGTCTGAATCTCTGCATTTCTAACAAGCTCCCTAGTGATGATGCTGCTTTGGTCCTGGACCATATTTTGAATAACAAAAGCTTGGATAGTGAGTTTCTTGAGGGCAGTGCGTTGTGCTCAATTCATCCTGGTATGCCAAGGTCTTGGCTGAGAGCTCGGCAAATGGGGAACCAAATAGATGTCTACTGAAATGCAGAAGTGAATGCATGAATGAATGAAAGGTGTCTTATCCAGGTGAGAGTGTCAGGAAATGCCTGAGTTGCATCCTTAGAGAGGGACTGAAAGTAGCCAGGGGGAGAGGGAAGTGATGGGTTGAGACACTTCCAGACCTGGGAAGGTGCAGGTGCCAGACAGCACGGGAATGCAAGCCTTGGATTTCAAGGAGTCGCCAGGTAGCCAACAGCCAGCCAAGGAGGCTATGCTGGCTTCTGTTTTTATGATCCAAAATGAGAGCCACGCCTGCAGCAGGATAGGAAGAGACAGCAGAGAGGAAATGCAAGACCAAGCAATCACTCAGGGACTTCGCAGGCGTTGGTGTGGAGCCCAGGTCGTGGCAATGAGGATGGAGGTAAGCACACAGGTTAGACAGGAATTCGGGATGCAGAAAGAACAGGACTTAATGGTTGATTGGAAAGAGGGTGAAAGAAAGCTCCCCGGTTTTGCTGGGGGATCACCTGGTTCAAGAGTGGTACTGTTAACAGACACTGGATTATGGGAGAAGGAGCCGATTGGGGAATAGGAATGAGGAGTTGAATCTCAAAGTTGGATGGGTGTGAAGTGCCCATGGGGCGTCTATGGCATATGTGCCACAAACTCCTGAGAGAGCCCAGGGCTGGGGATGACAGTGTGGGAGCTGCCAGCTGACAGATGCACATTGAAGTTTGGGAGGGAATGAGACCATCCGGGGAAATCTTCGAGTAAGAAGAGAAGAATGTTGAGGAGGGACCCTGGAGGAAAACCACTCATTTAAAGAGCAGGAATTAATGACAACCTGTTAGAAGATAAAATGGGAATAGAAAACATTTATAGCAGCAACGAAAAAGATAAAAAACCTAGGAATAAACATAAGAAGAAATGTGCAAAATCTAAGTGGAGAAAGCATTAAGATGCTTCCAAGGGACAAAAAAGCATTTGAATAATGTTCTTGGATGGGAAAACGAACATCATAAAATTGTCCATTCTCCCTCAGATAATTCAGAATTTAATAAGATTCTCAATAAAAATGAAGCCTTTGTTGTTGGTGTTTAGACAAACTGATTCTAATGTTCATCTGGAAAAATAAATAAGTGTTGAGAGGCAATTCTCCACGGACCCCTTGTGTTGCTGCAGGAGCTGAGCATTGTCTACAGACTCTCTTTGCGAGGATGTCTGTGGAGTGAGCATGCTTGGAATAGAGGCAGTGTTGCCCTGTGAAGCAGAGGGAAAATTTGCTCACTACCCAGCATGGTAAAGGTCTGGGGCAGAAATCAGGCATGCTTACTGCCCATTATAAAATATTTGGGTTCCCTCTACTCAAGGTTTTTCTCTAACACAACCACTGCATGGGTAGGTATCTCCTGGACTTCTTCATGACCTCCCTCCCATGGTAGTGTGATGGGTTCATGTGACCTTCACAAGTGCTCGTTACTCTGGCTACTACTATGAATATAAATACTAAAAGCTTTTGTCTCTGACCCAGAAGTCTTGTCTCTTCTGCCAGAACAGGCTAACTTGCTGGTTTGCAAGCAGAGTAGAAACCCACTTAGACTTTTCACAGTTATTGAAAGCAAGAATATGAGGGCATATTTGAAGAGAATAGTAGAGAGGGGTGACCAGCCTGCACGATCAGATACTAAACCACACTCTAACAATGTGGTCCTGCACAACTCAGCAGAACAAAATAAAATTCCAGAAATTACACATGAGAATTTAGCCTAAGGTAATATGCTATTTCAAACTGAATATGAAAATGCACTATTCAATAAATGAGGTCAGGGCAGCTGGAGGACCATCTAGGGAAAACAAAAGTTGTACCCATATCTCATATTTTCTACTAGAATAAATTCCATATGAAGCAAAGATGTAAATGTAGCAAAATGAAATCTTAAGTGCACCGGAAACATGGGAGATTTTGAACTCTTAGAATGGGAAGAAGTTTCTAGGATGACACACTCTTCAGAAGCCATAAAAGAAAAGACAAGATAGCTTTAACTATTGAAACTTCTGCACGGCAAAACCCAATCTACCCACAGTCCAAAGATAGACTTGGAAGGTTCTTTCTAACTTATGTCACTGACTAGGGGTACGTTTCCCTAGTACATAAAGAATTTCCACAAATCAGCATGAAAGAGATTGACATCACAAAAGAAAGATGGACAGATGCAGGATCACCAGAACCCAAGAAGAGGGGTCCCCTTGCTCCTCGTGAGAGAAATGTAATTAAAGTTGCACTGAAATATCATTTTCATGTCTCGGTTTGGCCGGGATCAAAACGTCGGATAACATGCTGTGTGGGGGAACAGACGGTCATGCATTGCTGATGGGAGTGGAAATGGTGCAGATCCACGGGAGGAGATCTGGCAACATCTACTGACATCACAAATGCTTTTGACCCAACAATCCCATTTCCAACAAATCACCCTATGGGAAGATTGCCATTCACGAAAAACCGAGGGCATTAGTTATTATATTGTCTGCAATAGCCAAACACCAAAAGCAACCCTAATGGGCCAAAAAAGAGTGTTAAAGTAAATCAGGTACTTGCATACAAAATTATACCATATGGGCAGCAGAAAGGAGGAAGGAGTTTGTGATGTACTGATATGGAAAGGTTTCCAAAGTATATTGTGAAAAAAGCAAGATAGGCTTCAGAGTATCAAAGAATGCTGCTGTTCTTATGGAAAAATAAAGGAGAGAGAGAGAGAGAGAGAGAGAGAGAGAGAGAGAGAGAGAGAGAGGGAGGGAGGGAGGGAGGGAGAGAGAGAGGGGAAGGGAGGGAGAGAGGGAGAGAATTTGTAGATATATGGGAACAGATATGCATGCTTGTATATGTATATGCATGGAGGAATATATGAGAAAGTGTAATGTTGGCTGCTTCCGGGAGGAGAACCTCATCACTGGGAGACAGGAGTGAGAAGGGAAACTTCACTGTACACATTTTTACACCTTTTGAGAGTTGAAAATGTAGGATCTCTTTGGGTTCCCACACAAAAATAACAGTCAGAGGGCAGAAGATGTGGAGGCCGTGATGGAGCAGGACAATGTGGAGAATGCATAGTTGAGTCTTGCAAAGAAAGCCCGCCAAAAGCTGCTTGGGAGGAGCCTGCTGAAGAGAGCAGCTCAGGAAGGAGGCGGGGCATAGCATAGAACTACCAAGACCTTGAGGATGCTAAGGCCACTTAAGAGGTGCATGGCCAGCGCACTCTGCATCAGATCAATAGTGACTTTGGAAAGGGGAGATGCAATCGGTTGAACGTGTGAGTGTAAGCAAGAATGCAATGTTTAGGAGAGAAGAGAACCTGCAGAACTACATACTTGATTCTTCTCTTTCCCCCATGATACTGGGGGTTGAACCCAGGGCCTTGCAGTTGGCTGAGGATGCAGCTCGGTGGTAGAGTGCTTACCTAGCATGTGTGAAATGCTGGGTTTCCTGCTGGTACTGCAAATAAAATACAATAGAATGTCAATTACACTTTTTTTAATCCGAATTTTTTATTATACATTAAAGTGGCAAACAAGGTTGTCAAGCTAGTTGTGAATAAAAAACAAAACAAAACAAAACAAAAAACCAGAAACCAAATTCCTAGTTCCTGATGCATGGCTGTTGGTATTGGCTCTGTATTGCCAATGCTGTATGAGTTGTGATAATCATTTAACTAGTCACCAAACACTCCCAGTTTTTTTTCCCCAATCCCCTTTCTGTCCTGTCCTGTCTCTCCCTGGTCCCCTCCCTATACTCTATGAGGCTCCGTTCTATTAGTTACTTTTTTTTTTGTACCAGGATTGAACCCAGGGGTGCTTAGCCACTGAGCCATATCCCCAGCCCTTTTTATTTTTTATATTTAAAATTTGAGACAGGGTCTTGCTAAGTTGCTGAGACTGGCTTTGAGTCTGTTATCCACCTGCCTCAGCCTTCTGAGCTGCTGGTATTACAGGTGTGCACCACTGTGCCCAGCTTCTATCGGTTACATTTTTGAAAGTAAACACTTTCAAAAATCTTGATTATGAAAGAAGAGCTTGGAAGCTTGATAGAAGGCAGAATTACTTGCCCCCTCTTTTCCCTCCCTTTTCTTCCCTCCCTCTTCTTCTCTTCTTCCTCTTCCTCCTCCTTCTCCCTCTTCCTCTGTATTCTTCTTCTTATTTCTTTTCCTTCTCCTTCTATTCCATCTTCATCCTCATCCTCTTTCCCTTTACCTTTCTCTCTTCTCCTCCTGGTTATAATTATTATTATTGCATCAGAGGCAAATTGTGAGTACTTAGTGATCACCAGTCACTAAAGAAGTGGTACAAGCTACAGGAGACAGGGCGACTATCTGATTACCTATTGCTATGTAACAGATTCCCCTCACAACTTAAAAAGCATAAAACTGCTGCTGTTTTCAGGGTTGCTATTCCCTGTTCCATGACATTTAGGCCCCTGTTGGGGTGACTTCAACAGCAGGAGATGGCCAGGCCTGCACAAAACCCCAGTTCTTCTTGTGTGTAAGATGGTTCCTTCTTTCGCACATCTGGCACCTGGGCTGGGATGGCTGGAAAAGTGGGGGTCTGGCTAGCTTCTCACACTCTCTAGGAGACTCTTCCATGTGGCTGGCTTGGGATTCCTGACAGCATGATGGTTTCAGAGTTCCCAAGGTCAAAGTCTTGGAGGTCATGCAGAAGTACTTTCACTGTGTCTTTTAGTCACAGGTGGCTGGGCCAGATGGGGCTATATCAGGGTCTGAAAACCAGAAGGCATGGTTCAAGGGCCATGGGGGCATCTTTGAAATCTGGCTACCAAAGGGATTACCGGGAAAGTGAATGTTTAGGGCTGGGGATGTCACTTAGGATAGAGCACTTGCCTAGCACTTGCAAGGCCCTGGATTTGATGCTGAGCTAGCAAAAATAAGAAGAAAGGAAGGAGGAAAGAAAGAAAGAGAGTGTGTTAGGGTGGACTCCCTTTAGGCTACAGAGGGCCCCTCTTTCATCAGGAAGGGAATGAATAAGACAGGGGTGGAGTTAGATGGGGACGAATGGGACCAGGAAGGGGAGTTTCTATGGCTCTGAATTATCAGGTTGCGAGGGAAACAAGGTCCTCTGCTTACAATAAGGGCTCATGCAGGAGGGTAGGAGGATTACAGAGAGTGAATGAGTTTTGAATTATTTGTGGAGAAGGGAGAAAGAAGTAAATAAGGCAAGAGTGAGTGGAACTCCCTCAAAGTTAGAGCCCACAAATTTTATTTTTTATTTTTTTTTTTCAAATTTTTTATTGTTGGCTGTTCAAAACATTACATAGTTCTTGATATATCATATTTCACAATTTGATTCAAGTGGGTTATGAGCTCCCATTTTTACCCCATATACAGATTGCAGAATCACATCAGTTACACATCCATTGATTTACATATTGCCATACTAGTGTCTGTTGTATTCTGCTGCCTTTCCTATCCTCTACTATCCCCCCTCCCCTCCCCTCCCCTCCCCTCTTCTCTCTCTGCTCCCTCTACTGACTTTCGTTTGTCCCCCTTATATTATTTTTCCCCTTCCCCTCACTTCCTCTTGTATGTACTTCTGTATAACTCTGAGGGTCTCTTTCCATTTCCATGCATTTTCCCTTCTCTCTCCCTTTCCCTCCCACCTCTCATCCCTGTTTAATGTTAATCTTCTTCTCATGCTCTTCGACCCTACTCTGTTCTTAGTTACTCTCCTTATATCAAAGAAGACATTTGGCATTTATTTTTTAGGGATTGGCTAGCTTCACTTAGCATAATCTGCTCTAATGCCATCCATTTCCCTGTAAATTCTATGATTTTGTCATTTTTTAATGCAGAGTAATACTCCATTGTGTATAAATGCCACATTTTTTTTATCCATTCATCCATTGAAGGGCATCTAGGTTGGTTCCACAGTCTAGCTATTGTGAATTGTGCTGCTATGAACATCGATGTAGCAGTGTCCCTGTAGCATGCTCTTTTTAGGTCTTTAGGGAATAGACCGAGAAGGGGAACAGCTGGGTCAAATGGTGGCTCCATTCCCAGCTTTCCAAGAAATCTCCATACTGCTTTCCAAATTGGCTGCACCAATTTGCAGTCCCACCAGCAATGTACAAGTGTACCCTTTTCCCCACATCCTCGCCAGCACTTGTTGTTGTTTGACTTCATAATGGCTGCCAATCTAACTGGAGTGAGATGGTATCTTAGGGTGGTTTTGATTTGCATTTCTCTGACTGCTAGAGATGGTGAGCATTTTTTCATGTACTTGTTGATTGATTTCATGTCCTCCTCTGAGAAGTGTCTGTTCAGGTCCTTGGCCCATTTGTTGATTGGGTTGTTTGTTCTCTTATTGTCTAATTTTTTGAGTTCTTTGTATACTCTGGATATTAGGGCTCTATCTGAAGTGTGAGGAGTAAAGATTTGTTCCCAGGATGTAGGCTCTCTATTTACCTCTCTTATTGTATCTTTTGCTGAGAAAAAACTTTTTAGTTTGAGTAAGTCCCATTTGTTGATTCTAGTTATTAACTTTTGTGCTATGGGTGTCCTATTGAGGAATTTGGAGCCCGACCCCACAGTATGTAGATCGTAGCCAACTTTTTCTTCTATCAGACGGCGTGTCTCTGATTTGATATCAAGCTCCTTGATCCATTTTGAATTAACTTTTGTGCATGGCGAGAGAAAGGGATTCAGTTTCATTTTGTTGCATATGGATTTCCAGTTTTCCCAGCACCATTTGTTGAAGATGCTATCCTTCCTCCATTGCATGCTTTTAGCCCCTTTATCAAATATAAGGTAGTTGTAGTTTTGTGGATTGGTTTCTGTGTCCTCTATTCTGTACCATTGGTCCACCCGCCTGTTTTGGTACCAGTACCATGCTGTTTTTGTTACTATTGCTCTGTAGTATAGTTTGAAGTCTGGTATCGCTATACCGCCTGATTCACACTTCCTGCTTAGCATTGTTTTTGCTATTCTGGGTCTTTTATTTTTCCATATGAATTTCATGATTGCTTTCTCTATTTCTACAGGAAATGCCATTGGGATTTTGATTGGCATTGCATTAAACCTATAGAGAACTTTTGGTAATATCGCCATTTTGATGATGTTAGTTCTGCCTATCCATGAACAGGGTATATTTTTCCATCTTCTAAGATCTTCTTCTATTTCTCTCTTTAGGGTTCTGTAGTTTTCATTGTATAAGTCTTTCACCTCTTTTGTTAGGTTGATTCCCAAGTATTTTATTTTTTTTGAAGATATTGTGAATGGAGTGGTTGTCCTCATTTCCATTTCAGAGGATTTGTCGCTGATATACAGGAATGCCTTTGATTTATGCGTGTTGATTTTATATCCTGCCACTTTGCTGAATTCATTTATTAGCTCTAATAGTTTCTTTGTAGACCCTTTTGGGTCTGCTAGGTATAGAATCATGTCATCTGCAAATAGTGATAATTTAAGTTCTTCTTTTCCTATTTTGATGCCTTTAATTTCTTTCGTCTGTCTAATTGCTCTAGCCAGTGTTTCGAGAACTATGTTGAACAGAAGTGGTGAGAGAGGGCATCCCTGTCTTGTTCCAGATTTTAGAGGGAATGCCTTCAATTTTTCTCCATTCAGAATGATGCTAGCCTGAGGCTTAGCATAGATTGCTTTTACAATATTGAGGAATGTTCCTGTTATCCCTAGTTTTTCTAGAGTTTTGAACATAAAGGGATGCTGTACTTTGTCGAATGCTTTTTCCGCATCTATTGAGATGATCATATGATTCTTATTTTTAAGTCTATTGATGTGGTGAATAACATTTATTGATTTCCGTATATTGAACCAGCCTTGCATCCCAGGGATGAATCCTACTTGATCATGGTGCACAATTTTTTTGATAAGTTTTTGTATCCGAGTGGCCAGAATTTTATTGAGGATTTTTGCATCTAGGTTCATTAGAGATATTGGTCTGTAGTTTTCTTTCTTTGAAGTGTCTTTGTCTGGTTTAGGTATCAGGGTGATGTTGGCCTCGTAGAATGAATTTGGAAGTTCTCCCTCTTTTTCTATTTCCCGAAGTAGCTTGAAAAGTATTGGTATTAGTTCCTCTTTAAAGGTTTTGTAAAACTCTGCTGTATACCCATCCGGTCCTGGGCTTTTCTTAGTTGGTAGTCTTTTGATGGTTTCTTCTATTTCCTCAATTGATATTGGTCTGTTTAGGTTGTCTATATCCTCCTGACTCAATCTGGGCAGATCATATGACTTAAGAAATTTATCTATGCTTCACTATCTTCTAATTTATTGGAGTATAAGGATTCAAAATAATTTTTGATTATCTTCTGTATTTCTGAAGTGTCTGTTGTGATATTGCCTCTTTCATCCCGTATGTTAGTAATTTGAGTTCTCTCTCTTCTTCTCTTTGCTAGCATGGCTAAGGGTCTGTCGATTTTGTTTATTTTTTCAAAGAACCAACTTTTAGTTTTGTCAATTGTTTCTTTTGTTTCGATTTCATTAATTTCAGCTCTGATTTTAATTATTTCTTGCCTTCTACTTCTTTTGCTGTTGTTTTGCTCTTCTTTTTCTAGGATTTTGAGATGAAGTATGAGATCATTTATTTGTTGGTTTTTTCTTTTTTTAAGGAATGAACTCCAAGCAATGAATTTTCCTCTTAGAACTGCTTTCAATGTGTCCCATAGATTCCGATATGTTGTGTCTGTGTTTTCATTAATCTCTAAGAATTTTTTAATTTCTTCCTTGATGTCTTCTATAACCCATTGATCGTTCAGTAACCTATTGTTCATTCTCCAAGTGATGTATTCTTTTCCCTTCCTTCTTTTATCATTGATTTTCAGTTCCATTCCATTATGATCAGATAGGATGCATGGTATTATCTCTACTCCTTTATATTGTCTAAGAGTTTCCCTGTGACATAATATATGATCTATTTTTGAGAAGGATCCATGTGCTGCTGAGAAAAAAGTGTAACTGCTTGATGTTGGGTGGTATATTCTATATATGTCAATTAAGTCTAGGTTATTAATTGTGTTATTGAGTTGTATAGTTTCCTTATTCAACTTTTGTTTGGAAGATCTGTCCAGTGGTGATAGAGGTGTGTTGAAGTCTCCCATGATTATTGTATGGTGGTCTATTAGACTCTTGAACTTGAGAAGAGTTTGTTTGATGAACATAGCTGCACCCTTGTTTGGGGCATATATATTTATGATTGTTATGTCTTGTTGGTGTATGGTTCCCTTGAGCAGTATGTAGTGTCCCTCTTTATCCCTTTTGATTAACTTTGGCTTGAAATCTATTTTATTTGATATGAGTATGGATACTCCTGCTTGTTTCCGAAGTCCATATGAGTGATATGATTTTTCCCAACCTTTCACCTTCAGCCTATGTATGTCTTTTCCTATCAAATGCGTCTCCTGTAGGCAGCATATTGTTGGGTCTTGTTTTGTGATCCATTCTACTAGCCTGTGTCTCTTGATTGGTGAGTTTAAGCCATTAACATTTAGGGTTATTATTGAGATATGGGTTGTTCTTCCAGCCATATTTGTTTATTTATGTTACTAAACATGGTTTGTTTTCCTCTTTGATTATTTTCCCCCCTTTAGTGTCCTACCTCCCACTGTTGGTTTTCATTGTTATTTTCCATTTCCTCTTCCTGTAATGTTTTGCCAAGGATGTTTTGAAGAGATGGTTTTCTAGCTGCAAATTCTTTTAACTTTTGTTTATCGTGGAAGGTTTTAATTTCATCTTCCATCCTGAAGCTTAATTTCGCTGGAAACACAATTCTTGGTTGGAACCCATTTTCTTTCAGTGTTTGAAATATGTTATTCCAGGATCTTCTAGCTTTCAGAGTCTGTGTTGAAAGATCAGCTGTTATCCTGATTGGCTTACCCCTAAATGTGATCTGCTTCCTTTCTCTTGTAGCTTTTAAAATTCTCTCCTTATTCTGTATGTTGGGCATCTTCATTATAATGTGTCTAGGTGTGGGTCTCTTATGATTTTGCACATTCGGCGTCCTGTAGGCTTCTAGGATTTGGGGTTCTGTCTCATTCTTCAAGTCTGGGAAGTTTTCTCGTATTATTTCATTGAATAGATTGCTCAATCCTTTGGTTTGAAACTCTGTCCCTTCCTGTATCCCAATGACTCTTAAATTTGGTCTCTTGATGTTATCCCATATTTCTTGGATGTTCTGCTCATGGTTTCTTAACAGTCTTGTTGAGCTGTCTATGTTCTTTTCAAGTTGAAATACTTTATCTTCATGGTCTGATGTTCTGTCTTCTAAGTGTTCTACTCTGCTGGTAGTATTCTCAATTGAGTTTTTAAGTTGGCTTATTGCTTCCTGCATTTCTAGGATTTCTGTTTGTTTGTTTTTTATAACCTCTATTTCCCTGTATAGTTGATCTTTTGCTTCTTGGATTTGTTTATGTAATTCATTGTTGAAGTGATCTTTCATTGTCTGATTTTGCTGTCTGATGTCTTCCTTGAGACTCCAGATCACCTGAAGCATGTATATCCTGAATTCTTTATCTGACATTCCATCTGCTGCAGCTATTACCTCTTCTAACGTTGAGTTGACCTGCAATGCTTGTGGTCCTTTCTTTCCTTGTCTCTTCATACTGTTCGCGTTCCTTTCTACTTGGTGAAACTGTTGTGCTATTGAATTTTCCCCCTATATATTTATATTGGTCTTGTATAGTTGCAAAGTCGCCCTCGCAGGCGCGGGCAGCAGCTCTGTCCCTCTGCGGGCCGCTAGGCTTGTTCTGTCCGTGGTCACAGTTCTGTCTACTTTGCAGGCGCAGGCAGCGGCACTGCCCCTCTGCAGGCCTCTGGGGCTGTACTGCCAGTGGGTCGCAGGTGTGCCTACCTTGCAGGCGCGGGGGGCGGGCGGCTCTACCCTTCCTCAGGCCACTGGGCCTGTTCTGTCTCTCGGTTGCAGGTCTGGCCTGTTCTGATGGTGGTCACAGTTCCGTCTACCTTGCAGGCGCTGGGGGGAGGGGGCGGCTCTGCCTCTCAGCAGGCCGCTGCTCCTCTTCTGCTGGTGGGTCGCAGGCCCGCCTACCTTGCAGGAGTGATTGGAAGCTCTGTCCCGCCGCGGGCCCCTGGGCCTTTTCTGTCCGTGGTCACAGTTCCACCTACCTGGCAGGCGCGGGGGGTGGGGGGCGGCTCTGCCCCTCAGCAGGCCGCTGGGCCTGCTCTGTGCGTGGTCACAGTTCCCTCTACCTTGCCGGTCGCCCACAAATTTTAAATGACTCCCACAATCAGTGTCCCCAGTTATTGAAAAAAAAATCAGAAAATGAAGTGTATCTGGGGTCATTAGGAAGGAGAAGAGAGCACAGAGTGAATGCCATTGAGAAGGGAAAGGACCACGGGGCCTTCACTTGGGAGAGGAAGGTGGAAGGCCAAAGTGTGTGGGGGGCTGTTTGGAGCAATGTTGATGGATCAGGAGAAGACAGGTGTCCACGAGGTTAAAAGTCTCCCCGAGCATCTGTGAGTGAGTGATGCAGAGTAGCTGGAGAGTCACCAAAGACGGGGCTGCTCGGCATGAATGGCTTCAGAGGCAGAACAGTTCCAGGGGATGACAAGGCTCAGGGTGTGGCTGGAGAGGAGAGGAGAAGGTCACCAGGGCTTAGGTAGGAGCTGAGCATCCTGGTGGTGGATGGCATTTCAGTGTGGAACCGAGTTCCAGAGTGAGGTCTGGGAGCAGACCAGGGCTGTGAGCTGGGTGCTGAAGTCTTCATGACCCTGGGGAGAGACTGGAGGACAGGTGGATGACACACTTAGGGGGTCAGGACAGGGTTCTGCAGCCAGGTGGCATGAGGGGCAGGACCAGCACTTTAGGGATGGTGGTGAGTCATATGAAGAGCAAGAGGCATGGACCCATCCCCAGCCTGTGGTGTGGAGTGTGTGGAACTCTGGGAAGCAGTGTCCTCCCCTCGAGGCAAGGTTACCAGGTCTGGCTTTTTCTCCAAGTCAGCCCCTTTTCTCCTGGGGCAGCCATGCAGTGCGGCTCAAGCAGTGCAAACAGAACGAACAGGAGGACTGAGAAACCTTGAACGATTCTGTCCACTCTGGCAGCCTCCTTGGTCACCTTCTGAGCAGCTCCCTGGATAGCAAATGACCCAGCTTGACTCATGGCAGACAGCCTGAGCGGGCGAGCACATTAGAACTGCAGATATGGTGGGCATGTGAAGAGGAGGGGCACTCTTCTGCTACATTGCCATTCTTAGGTTTTGGCCGTGCCCCTGGGACATCTCCCGTCTCTACAGTGGACAGAACTGGATTTCATCAGCTGCTTCTAGCTCAAAGTTGCTGCTAGAGACAGAAGAAGGCTAGAGCCAGTGGAGTGACAGCTGAGGGAGTTACAGCTTGTCCTCATTTCTGGGGATTTATCCAAACCTTTCTGCACCTTCAGCGATCTAAATATTCAGCCACTCCATCACTGCTGGGAGTACTAGACCAGCTGATGAGGAAGGAGGTGAGGTGACCCTGATGCACAGTATTGAGTGGACACAGTGAGGTGTCTGTCCCTTCCTTCTGTTGTGCAGTGTAGAGGAGATGGTGCACATAGGTGAACTCGTCTTACCTCCATGAGGCTCACCCTGCATTGGAGCTGGCAGACAGGTTTGTGTGAGGATTAAATGAGCAGTATCTTCTGTGTTGTCTCAAAGGGGGGACTGGTGCCAATGGGGAGGAGTGGGGAGTGGCACGGAGAGCAGAAAGATCTTCCTAGCATGAAGTATCCTCAGAACCAGTGTCTAGAGCAGAGCTGATTCTTGGACATGGTAACTGGTCCTTGGGTTCAGATTGTTGGTTGGAAATTCAATATCTACTTCCACAATCTCCTTTCTGCATAGGGGTTGGAAACCTGAGAACTACATTTCCAGGAATTCCTGCGACAAAGTTTCCAGGTTAGAATCTTTCAGTGAGAGGCAATTGCATGAGATTCAGAAGGTGGAGAAAAAGCCCCATCATTGTCCTTCAGTGGTGGTGGGTAGCTTGGTGGGCATTGGCAGATAGGAGATTTCAAAACAATCTTGGGACTTTCCTGTGAGCCAACAGTGTTGGTGGCATCTGTAGTCACTGCAGCAATTCCTGCTGATCCTGCAACCACTTTCCTTCCTGAGAGTTTGCGGAGAATGTTCATGCTTTAATATCCAATGCCCTTTGTTTTTCTAGCTGTCCCAATAATTTTGTAAGCACTGTATCAGTTAACACGTCCTGAAGAATAAACCACTCCCAATTCTAGTTATTTAAGCAGCAATTACAGTATTTACAATGTGGATCAGAGCTTGGGTTGGGCTCAGCAGGGTGGGTCTTCTGGTCTTGATTGAGCACACCTAAGTCATCTAGAAGGTGGCCTAGAGACTGATTGGTCTTAAGTGGCCTTAACTGGAAGGACTTGTCTGCCTTTCACAGGTTAGGTTAGTCTTGTGCACATGTCCCCTGCAGGGTTCCAAGAGAGCAAGTGGAAGGATGCCAGGTCTCTTGAAGGTTAGGCTTGGAAACAGTGCAACATCTCTAGTGCCTCATTCTACTGTGTTAATTGACTTTGTTACTGTGACCAAAATACCCAAGAAGAACAAAGGAAGGAAGATTTAGTTTGGCTCACAGTTCCTGAGGTTTCAGTCTTTGGTTTGCTGGATCCATTGCTTTGGGCCTGAGGTAAGATAGAATATCATAGCAGAAAGGTGTGGTAGGAAAAAAATTCTGAGCTCACAGCAGCCAGGAAGTAGACAGAAAGCAAAGAAGGGACTAGGGACAAGATATAATCTCTAAGGGTGTGTCCCGAAGGACTTATTCCCTTCAAAATGTCCTATCTCCTACAGTTTCTACTTCCTTCTAATATTCTATACAAATTATTAAGCCATAAAATGGATTAACCCACTGATGCAGTTATAGCTCTCATGATCTAATCACTTTCTAAAACACTGATGCATTGAGGACCAAGCCTTCAACATATGAACCTTTGGGGAAACTCCAATTCTGAACCATAGTATCTACTGAGCTAAGATACTCTGTCATAAGATCAGCCTCAATTTGCAATCACATCAGGTGGATGCAAGAAGGAGGAAAACCCTGGCCAATTTTACAAATAACTTACCACATCATCTATTTCTTGTTTAAATCCTTTCCTGCTTGAAAGACCTAGATTTTCTCTTTACCAGAGTGAATCTTGACATATATAGCATAAAGCTGCATTTAAGAAGGCAATCAGAAAGAGGAGGCAGGCACAGTAGTCTTCCCTTATCTGTGGTTTTCCTTTCCACAGCTGCAGCGGTTAACCACAGTCAGAAAATATTAAATGGAAAATTCCAGAAATAATTAATGTTTTAAATTATGTGCCATTCTTATGAGCATGATAAAATCTTGTGCCATTGTGCTCTGACTTCTTGGGGCATGAATCAGCTCTCTGTCCATTGTATCCATGCTGTATATACTACCTACCCATCAGTCACTTAGTAACCATCTCAGGTATCACATCAATTGTTGTGGTTTTCCAGTGCTTATGTTTAAGTTCAATATAATGAGGTGTTTTGAAAGGGGGTTGATATTCATGTAACTTCTACTATCACATATTGTTATAATTGTTCTACTTCATTAATAGTTATTGCTGTCAGTCTCAGACTGTGCTTAATTTATAAATTAAACTTTATAATAGGTATGTATCTATAGGAAAAAAAAACATAGCACATATAGGCATTATTTGAGGTTTCAGGCATCCACTGGAGATCTTGAAATATATCTCCCAGGGATAAGGAGGGATTACTGTATTGAGATTTAGATTAAACAGTGGGTTTAGGATTAAGGATTTGGGTTTTATGTAAGTCCACTTACTGCAAGTCAACCTTGGGCCAGTGTGCACCCCTCCCTGGGCACCTTGAGCCTTTCTCTCTCAAATGGATGAACAAACAAAATAACAGTTGCAAAAGAAGTTCGAATGAGTTAATGGTTGTTGCCTTCATTCCTGTAAAACCTCCCAACCAGGGGGTGATAGAACAGAGGCCCCCTGATGGAATAAAAAATCAGAAAGATGTCTGTTAGTGTTGTCTACCCTTTCAAGTTTCTGGAACATTTTGGGACTTAGAAGTCAAGAATGGATTGCTAGCCAAATCTTCCATTTGAGACCTCTGTGTTGGAATTAAGTCAGAATTTGGAAAAGCCCTAGAATTATTGGAATCAGAATAAGCTCAAGGGCTGGCCCCCTCCATCCACAGCTCCCATCTGCCCTCTCAGCTTTTGGTGAAGCCCTGCTTGTCCTGGCCCATGCCTCCCAGGCCTCATGGGCACAGCTGCCTGAAGGCCCACTCCTCAGCTCCTTATTACACCCCGATTCAAGCTGGACATGAGTCACAGGGATAATGAGCATGTAAATAAATTCCTGCTGCATCAACTCATGGGCTGATGAGTTAGGTTGGAGTTAGGTTAGGTTGGAGACGTGGCCAGGGCAGGGAGAGGGACAGGCCCAGAGATTCAAATGTCCCCTCGGTTTTCTGCAGGGCCTGTGAGGAGGGCAATGAAAACACAAGAAATCCTGTGAATCCACCATTGGCATGTCACTCAGTGGCAGAGATCCTGGATCCCCAATCTGACACCCTGGGCTGCTCTGAGTCCAGTTTACTGCAGATCAAAGTTGGGAGGCCAGTGTCCAGTGGCTGTGTGGGCGGTGGGGCATAACCAGGGCAGCAAGTTCTGTGAGGAAGCTGGGCACTGTGGGGAGCTCATGGATATTTGCCTTTGACGGAACAGAGAATGTCTTCAGACTTCCTGAAGATATAAAATAAAGTCCAGAGCAATCTCCAAACAAAATGAGAAGTCCTAGGAGGAAGTGCATTTCCTGTGGATGGAAATGTACAAGAAGAGGCCAGGTAACTCCTAAGCATCAAAGTGGGCTAGCAGCGAGACAGTAGCTCAGGGCTCATCAGATGTCTTTGGAGACCCCTGCTGAGCTCCCCAATTCCACAAGCTGTGTGGAGGGTGATCTGCCTTGGTGTTTTGGCTCTGCCTGTTTCTGCTTAAAGCCCTCTAGTAGCTTTTTATCATGCTTAGAATAAAAGCATGAATAGTTTTCCCTTTCAGTAATAATTGCAATATTATTTCAGACCTTCTCCCCATTGTTCACCGTGCTCCATGCCACCTGCTGTTATGGTTAGCACAGACTGGGCTGTGCTGCAGGAACACACAACCGTCTAATCCCTGCGCCTCTAGTCCTTATACATTTGTTTCTTCTTCACGCACTACTTGATGTGGGTTGGCAGCTCTTCTCTCCATCCAGTGATGCAGGGATCCTACTTCCTTCTAGTTTAGGATGCTGGTGGTGCCTCAGTGTACGGCTTTCAAAGTGGCCAAGGTGGGACATTTGTTAGGCTCATGATTGACACTTGTCATGTACGCTCACAGCTGATGGGCTAGAATGATTGACATGGCCCATCCATAAGGGCAGGGGAAGCTGGGCACTGTGGGGAGCTCATGGGTATCTGCTGGGCACTTATTGTCTCTGCCATGCTTGCCTGTATCTGTCAGTGTTTTGAGTAGCAAACAACAGAAAGTGGCTTCAGGTGTTTCGTGCTAAAAAAGAATTTGCTAAAACAATCTCCTGGAGAGGAGAAAAATTAGGCTTGGAGGCTGGGCAGCTGAAGATCACTAACACCCAGATCATGCTACAGAGCACCTCTGAGATGTTGCTGGGGGTACAGGCACCGTGGCCATCCCTGACCACAGTGCTGGCTTTGGATGTGAATGCTGCTGAGGAGCCATAGCCACAGCTGCCCCCTGCAGTCTGGACGGGGTTACTGCACTGGAGCCTTTCTGCTGGCTTGCAGCTCCTACAGGGACCTGCTTCTTTATCATTCACTACTGTCCCAAAGTCTGGGGCCAGCGCGTCTGACTGAGGAGCTACGTGAGCCATGCACTAGCTGCAAGGGAGGCTGACGAAGCAAATGTCAGGCATCTTATGCCCTATGGAAGGAAGTGGGCCCCGGCTTTTAAGGGAGCTCCAACTAGTGAATGGTCATGATGCTGTCAGGGCCTTTGCTCTCCCTGCTCCCTCTGTCTACAGGTGTGTCTTCAGATGTTGCCAAAGCTTATGGCTTCTCTGTTGAAACACCAATGCTGAAGATCAAATTGCATATCCCTGTGATGCGATCATCTGCCCAGACTCACTTCCTTCTCAGCACCCACCCCTACCCCGTCCATTCATTTGTTTACTCATTTAATTCCTGTTTGCCCTGGAAGTGGTTAGAGGCATGAGCTATAGCTCTACAACTTAGTAGCTGTGTGACCCTGGGTAGCTTCCTTGACTTTGTGGGTTCCAAAGGTTTTCATATCTAGCGGTGGCGTGTGTGCATGTTTCTGGGGGGACCCAGGTTGGGGACTGGCACCTACAACCTCTGCTCTATGCTGGCCACTGTGCAAGATCTACACCTCTGTAATTAACCCCCAGCCATCAGTGCGAAATGCTTCATGTTTGCCACCCCGTTTCTCCCAGGCTCAGGTCCCTTCTCATGTTCCAACCCCCAGTGGACCCTGGACCTGGATGCCTTGGGGCACATGGGCAATTTCTCTAGTGGATGAGATATAAGATAAGCCCCCTGGGGTAGGTAGTCCTGATGTAATGGGCTGGGGAGCCCTTCTGAAAGTTAACTTTTTTTTCTCCCTGGTTGTAATTTTATTGCAGAAAGAAAGAAACTCAGGCAGAGTGTGAGCTTAGGTGGCAGGAAGAAGACAGTTCAGCGCCCAAAGCTCACTCTCTCCTTGGAGGGGTCAGGTCTGGGGCAGACAGTAAGAATGAAGGAACAAGGAGGGACCAGGGGGAGCACCATGGGGAGCCCTGGTCGAGGAGATGTCCTCGAGCACGACATAGCCCTCCTCTTGCCTCCTTGTTTTCTGGCTGTGATGCCACTGGCAGAGGGACTATGGTCACCAGGCCTGCAGAGAAAGCCTACAGGTTCTGTGCAGGGGCCTACCTGGGGATTAGCAGAGGGCATGTTTTCTTTGACTATGTAGATTCTTGCTTACTTTTCTTAGTTACCCAAAGCTGGAGATGCAAAGGCTTTTATGGAGGAAACAAAGACAATGGCAGACTGTCCCAGGGAGGAGAAGCTGTGGGGGGCGGGCAGGTGAGCTATCCAAGGGCTATGCGAGGCAAATTGGCCAATAACCTAGCCAACAACTGCCCAGGAACCTGAGGCTCAGCTTTGGGAATTGTTTTAGCTTTTTGCTGCTGTGACTAGAAGACCTGACCAGAACAATCGTAGAGGAGGAAAAGCTTATCTGAGGGTTCATTGTTTCCGAGGTCCATGGACAGCTGGCTCCATTCCTCAGGGCTCGAGGTGAGGCTGAACATCATGGCGGAGGGAAGCAGCTCACATGATGATCAGGAAGCAGCAGAGAGACTCCACTTGCCAGATACAAAATATATGCCCCCAAGCCACACCCCCAAGGCCCACCTCCTCCAGCCACACCCTACCAGCCTTTAGCTACCACTCAGGGGATTAATTCACGGATTGGGTTAAAGCTCTCATAACTCAATCACTTTTTCCCCTCCGAACCTTTTTGCATTGTCTCACAACTGAGTTTTGGGGTTCACCTCACATCCAACCCATAACAGGCATAACAGGCATGGGTGACCACTCTGAGGGCTCAGGCAGAAAGCAGCCCTGGCTGGCAGGAGGTGTTCGGGAGTCAGAGTCTCTCAGGCGAGGCTGGGGAGAGAGTGTTACAGAGCAAATGCACTTGGCTCCTAGGAAGAAGAGTGTAGTTCCTGGGTTCCAAAAAAGGCTGGTCTGGGTGACCCTGACCTGCAGAGCTTGCTGCCTGGAGTCTGCAGTGGCTTTGGTCCATTGGAGTAAGTAGCTGCTTTGGTAGGAGATGGAAGTGGATAAGTCAACAATGCTAGACTAGAGCGGGGATCAGTCAACTTTTTCTATATAGAAAGTGATTTTGGCTGCGTGGCCTGAAGCATCTCTGTTGCCCTCCTCAACTGCTGTCAAAGCAGGCAGGCAGCCGCAGACAGTAAGGTAACTGAGTGGGTGCTGCTGTGTTCCAACAAACTCATTATGGACGCTGAATTGTGAGTTTCGTGTGATTTCCATGCGTCATGAAACACTCTCCCCGTCCCAACCATTTGAAAATGTAAAGACCATTTTTAGTTTGCAGACTGCACAAAAACAGGTGGAAGGAGAGATTTAGCCAGCAGTTGTAGTTTGCAGCTCTTTGGACTAGGTCATCTCTAAAAGCTATTTCAGCCTGTTGAGTGGAGACTGAAGGTCTCGGAGGTGAAGTGGGTATTTGATTTTCTTCTTCTCCTGTCCTGAAAACTACCACCAGCAGAGTCCAACAGATGTCCTGGCTCGCCCGGATGTTTAGTTGGCTGCTCATGGCCAAGGCAGCAGAAACTGAGCGCAGCTATCTGACTGTGGGGTGGCACATGCATCCCCTTGTGGTGGGTGTTGGTGGACTCTCGGGTGCAGCCGTGGCCCCTTCACCTCCATAATGGTACAAAAACCACCTTACCACCAACTTCCTTCCACCTGCTGGGCCCCTCTTTCCCTGAAAAATGGATGGACCACTGAATTTGGCTCATACCTCCTGAGGACAGAATGGTACTCAGAGACCGTGCCATCCCTGTGCCACCTCATCTCAAGCCTGTCCTTGGCATGCTTATTTGCTGGCTTGGCGAATACCAAAGAGGAAAGACTCTATGAACTGTGGAGCTCACCAGCCTTTTCATAGGACTCCATCTACGCAGCTCTTGCCAAGTTCAAACACATTCACGGGAAACAGCATTGGCTCTGCGGCCACAGTTTGGAAAGACTAGTTTTCCATGAAAAGGTTGACCCTGATTGCTTTATTAACCACTGAAAGATGTAGGAAGGTAAGGAGTGATCCCAGCTCTGACCCTAACTAGCTGTGTGAGCTTGGACAAGTCTCCCCCGTCCTTACTCTAGTAGTTCAGTGCTGGAAGCATGGGCTCTGGGCTCAGCAGAGCTGAGTTCAAACTCTGCCTCTCCTTCTCCTAGGTGTGGGGGCTTGAGTAGGCAGCTTCCTTTGACTGTGGTTTTGTTTCCTTAAGGGTAACATGGCAGGGATAATGGTGGCTACTTAGGGGCTTATCTTTGACCACAGGAGAAGATGATAACAATAACAACAACAACAACAACAACAACATTGTTTTTATTGTGTGGCTCTAATTTGTGCCTGGCTCTAATTTGATCTTTAAAACACGTTGGCATCATCATCTTCATCATCTTCCCATTTTACAGATGAAAAAAACTCAAGGGGATGGGGAGGGAAAGAAGCTTTCCCAGAGCCACCAGGCAGCTCCTGAGCAGCACATTTGGGCTGGAGGTGAAATGCTCAAGATAGAAGAAATGACCAGGGGCTTTCTCTGTGAAAGGAAGCATTGGACTGACGAATTGAAAGGTCTAGATCTTTCTCTTCCTCAACATACTCACGAGTGCTCTCTGAGGGCACGGTCCTGGGCTGAGTACAAAAAGAGCCCCGAGAGCTCACCTGCCCAGTTCTAGAGTCTTTAAAGTATACATTTATTGCTTTTTATTATATAATTGTATATATGTACTATTGAAAATACAGGTAAGAAAAAAAAATGAAATGAAATAAAAACCTCATAATGCAACTATTTAGACCAAAATACAACTGGTCAACATTTTGTCGTAGAATTTTTCAGACTCTTTTCCTATGCGTGCACATATTTATTTTTATTTTTTTGCATGTGTATATGTTGAACAAAAATGGACCCTCTTGTTTCGAGATTTTTTGTTTTCTCCCAGATGCAGCAGTAGTCGGCATCTTTTCAGGTTGATCTTTTCTTCCGTCACTTATTTTTAAAGTTCACATAGTCATCCTTATATGGCTCTTCTGTAATTTATTTAAGTAGTCCCCTATTGTTGGATACTTAAGTTAACGCCAAGAAAGTTATGATCAAGTCTTTAGAAAGTGGTTAGGTTAAGGGCTGGGGTTGTGGTAGAGCATTCAACTAGCTCGTGCGGGGTGCTGGGTTCTATCCTCAGCACCACATAAAAATAAAATAAAGGTATTGTGTCCAACTACAACTAAAACAAAATATTAAAAAAAAAAAAAAAAAGAAAGTGGTTAGGTGAAGAGGCCGTCCTATAGGCGGAGCTCTGGAAATACAATGTAAGATCTGAAAGGAAGAGTGGTTTTGGATCAAGGGTGGGTGAGACTTTAAGGAGTAGGTGGGGTTGGAGCCAGGCCTTGAGAGAAGGGCTGGGTTTGAAGTTAAGAAAGAGAATCTTCCAGCCAGGCTCAGTAGCCCACGCCTATAATCCCAGGGGCTTGGGAGGCTGAGACTGGAGGATAGTTAGTTCAAAGCCAGCCTGAGGAACAGCAAGACTGCTAAGCATCTCAGTGAGACCCTGTCTCTAAGTAAAATACAAAATAGGGCTGGGATGTGGCTCAGTGGTCAAGTCCCCAAGTTCAATCCCGGGTACTCCCCTCCACACAAAAAAGAAAAGAGTATTTTCCATGGGGGATCAGGCAGTTGTGAAAGTACTGAGGCCAGGGGGTGTGCAGGTGTTGAGGTCATGGGGAAGATTCAGTAATAAGGGAACAGTTCCAAAGGAAGTTGGGGAAGGCTAGATTTTAGAGAAGACCTTAAATGCGAATTAAGTTGAAATGGTAAATTTTATCTATCTGGGCAACGGGGAGCAACGGAAGGTTTTTGAGCTGGATCATGACCAGGTCTGGTTTTAAAATGTCACGGTGTAAATAGCTAGAGAGGGAATAGATGAGAAGTAGCTGTTCTCCGAGGCAGACAGACCTGTTAGGGGGTGGGGACCGAGTCTAGAGGAGGTGATGATTCCTGGATCCAGGCAGGGGCAGGAGAAGAAAATAGATCCGGTGGGTGCACATGGCTGGAGAGGGTGCCCCTGAATGCACCAGGCTTTGGCTCACTGAGAGGGGAGACAGCTGCTTGATACCCAGGGTTTTTGGAAGAGTTAATGGGCTGCATGTGGGCGAGCTAATTGGCCCTCCATCCAGGCTGAGTCACCCGGCATCCCACCAGTTATTACTAATGCCGGGGAGAGGGAGGAAGAGAAAATAAAACAAACCAGAGCCGCGGGAATTCTCAGTGATTGAAAAGTTCCAGGGCTGGCCTCCCATCCAAGACAGGGAGCCCAGGGGAGAAGGGTCCTGCCGCGTGGGGCCCAGCGGGAGGGAGGAGGGAGGGAGGGCGCTGCTGGCGGAAGTGACATTTCCATGACGCCTGCTTGAATCTCATCCACAGCTGCCCCAAGGGGGTGCAGCTGGGGAAGGCTGGGTGTTTCCCAAAACAGCCCAGGTTTTCCAGCAACACCCACGGGTGCACTCCGGACCAGCAAGCCGGGCTGCAAATGTCAGCTCAGGGAGGAGGCAGGCATCACCGGCCAGGACGCAAGGCCTGGGTCTGTTGGTTTAAAAACTGGCCAACATTTGGATCCCTTTGTTTGTCATTTCCTTGGATTTCTAGATTCTTAACATTCTGTCATCAACCACATTTGCTGGGAGAGAAACCCGCTGGGGTGCAGGAATGTGGCTTATTTGAGTAAAGATGGTGCCCTGGACACTGCCCAGAGGAGCTGGCAGATGTCAAACTGGGGTGCTGCCTGCCCCTCTCAAGCTCCCTGCTCCTCCTCTGTGAGGGTCTCAGCTTTTTCCTGCAGCTGCCCGGGCCTTAACAGACCTGGCTCGCACTCCAACTTGCTGGGACACTTTGACTGGGACAATTCCTCATTTGGGGTCTCCCAGGGCCCCTCTGCTGCTTGAGGCAGAGGCTGGAGCAGATACGGCATGTGGCATTTTCCAATTCAGGGTCCCTACACATCGTTTCTCTTTTGTGCCAGGAGTGTGGGTGCTTTCCTTCTAGGTCCTACCTGATCACCTGATTTTCTTCAGAAAGGTAGACCCAACAGGACTATTTGGACTGGCAAGGACATAGAGTTGGTCCTCTGAGATGGGTGCCTTCCCCTTTGGGGTCCAGCTGCTGATGGACACCATGGTGTGCATCATTGGGATAGAGGGTCCAGTATGGGGGAGGTGGTGCAGTCATAGGCTAAGGCCTGGGCTCTGGGCAGGTCACACAATGCAGCCCCTGTTCCTCCCACGTGTGAGCCACAGATGCTTCACCTCAGCTGAGGGCCAACTCTATTGCTAACTTCAGGTTTTGAGTCCAGAGCATCCCAGCCAGACATCCCACACATTGGCAATGGGAGGCCGGCCTGAAATCAAGACGGGGCAGCTTGGTGTGTGGCAGTTCAGGCCAAAGGGCTCCCCTTATTCTGGAGTGCCTCTCTCTGAGGTCTCAGATCTGGATGAGGAGCCTTGGGTGGGACACGGATCAAATGGAGATGGGAAGAAGAGTGAGTCCTGATGGAACAGGAGAGTCTGGGGTCACCTGGATGGGGAGTGGGGGGAGCCTCAGGAGGTGGTGGAGGAATCCGTTCTTCGACTCACAGTGCTTAGCTGGGGCCTGGAACCCAGGAGGTCTTATCAGAGTTACTTCCCTGCACTTTCCAACAGACCCAGAGCCGGTACTTACTTTGTGTATGAAAAATCAGTTTAGAAGAAGGAGGCTTAGAAGTCTAGGAACTGGCAAAATTCCAAAGCTAACAAGTGACAGAGACAGCCTGACTGGGGGAATCTCTTCCTAAGTGAACTGCCCCCTTTACCCCCAGAGCTGCTGGGAGCCCCACCTCCTTGTGGCGTTAGGAGCCTTTCCCGTAGGGAGGCCCCGGGAAGGAAGCCACCGCCTGCTGACCCTGGCCAGCTTGGTCACTCTGTGTTTGCTCAGCTGCAGGGTGCAGGTGGCAGGAGTGAAGTGCCGGCTGATGCGCTTTTAAAGGTGACAGGCCTGAGGAAATTGATGGTCACTGGGGGCTGTTGCTCCACAGAATTGTTGGTTTAAGGATGACAAAGATCTGATACACCCGCCATGGTGAAACCAGAGCAAAACAAAGGAAGGCCAGACCGGAATAATTTCCCTGGCTCTGGTCTGCCTGGGCTCTGAAGGTTTCCAGAAAGTTATGCCCCTGTTGCCTGGCCAGGATCCTGGTGCCCTGGAGCTCTGGGGTCAGCCAGGATGGAGGAAGTGCCCCAAGGCACCCGCCAGTCTAGGCATGAGCCAGGAAGGAGCAGGAGCAGCCTGGCTGGCTCACTGAGCTGGGGGGGAGGGGGTTGGTGGAGAAGGGCGGGGTCTCCATCCCGTGTCTCAGCAGGAAGGTGGGTGTAGTGGAGGTGTCTCCCAAGGAGAGAAGACACAAGGCCCTGGGAGGTCGGCAGGGAGGGTGGTGGAGGCAGCAGGGGTAGTAGGGCCTGGCATCAAAGGCCTGGGTGTGAATTCAGGGCTCTGGCAGGAAACAGAACTCACTCCAGATGGTTCCGATGAAGCGACAACTTCATTGTGTGGGCAGTGTCCAGGGAACACTCAAGAGATGGTGATGCTTTCAGCGACTGGTAACAGAGGGACATCATGCCAACCCTAAACTGAAGGGACCTGGAGGGCAGGGGTGAGGGGGACACTCTAGCAGAACCCCTTGAGGGCTGGACGCCCAGAGGAGGGCTGTCTGCAGCCACTGCTGGGGACTTGGCCTGGCCAGCAGGGAGGGGCAATAAACGCCCACCTTCAGTCATTTCCTTCCTGACCCTTGCTAGCTGGCAAAGGGAGGCGGCCGAGCAGTCCGTAGGGACCTCAGGCCACTGCAGGTAGGGGGTGAGGGATGGAGGGATGGAGAACTACCTCTCTCCTGCCCCACAATGGTGATAGTCATGCTCACCTCACAAGCACGGGGCCAGGTGTGTGGTGCTGGGCCCCACAGGCAGGGGCTTCAGACTCCCTGTTTTTCTTTCTCAAACATACACACGCACGCTGCATTTCCTCATGTCTCCCTGCATGGCTCTCGTAAGGAAGAAGGAGGGAACGTGCTCTGGGAGGGCCAAAGGGGACCCTGAGGACGATTTGTGGACCTGTCAGAGGCTGTGGATCACAGGGGCAGGCGTGCATCCCTTCATGGGAGGTCCTGTTGACCCGCGCTCTCTCCTCTCATCCTCACCAAACTATCACTTCCCAACTGTTCGGGAGGATGCTGGTCTCACAGGGTGAGTTCCTTGCCCAATGATGCCTTGAAGCCAAGCTGTGTCCGTAAGGATGGGCTGGGTTCTGCTGCTGTAACAACCCCCCTGATCTCAGTGGATCAAGGCAGCCAAGGTTTAGTATCCAATCATGGTGCATATCTACTTGGGGTGGCCTGGGGACTCTGCTTCTCATCATCCTTGCTCTGGAATCTGGTTGTCAGAGCTGCCACCAGCAGTGCATGACTGGCCCCAGGGAAAGAGAGGTCTTGGTGGGTCTCTTCCTCAAGATTAAGTGCATGGCCTGGAAGTCACACACCCCATCTCCCATTACAACTCAGTGTTGTAGAGTCTCTGCATGACCTTAACCAAGCACAGGGCATCAGATGGACAATCCTCCTAGGCATCTGGAGGGTGGGGAGCTAGAATGCTTAGATGAATGGCATTGCTGCTACTATGTGAGCCATGGATTTACTCAGAGCCTAGCAAATTCCAGGTCCAGAGCTCTTTCCATGCTCCACAGCTGACCCTGGGCTGGAAGAGGCTGGTGGAGTTTTATGGAGAGGTGGGAAGGCTGGGTCAGGGTTGGTCTCAGATCCCTTGCAGGCCTCCTGAGGCCACTTAAGCAGAATGCCAGGGAAGTCCTGGTGTTGAGATAGCCCTGGGCAGTCAAAGAAGTTCAGAAGAGGCAGAGTATGTGGAGGGGAGGAGAGAGGATGTCTTAGTCCATTTTTTGTTGATCTCTCTCTCTCTCTCTATTTATATATGCATGCATATACCTGAGACAAGGTAATTTATAAAAATAGAAGTTTTCTTGGCCCATGCTTCTGGAAGGTAGGAAGTCCAGGAACATGGTACCAGCATCTGGTGAGGGTCTTCTTGCTGCATCACAACATGGCGGAAGGCATTGCATGGTGAGACAGCAAACATGCTAGCCTGAGTCTCTCTTCCCTTTTATAAAGCCACTAACACCAACATGGAGCCCCCACCCCTCATGACATTAAATCCTAATTACCTCCCAAAGGCCTCGCCATTAACCTGTGGATACGGGAGTAAGTTTCCGACACGTGAGCCTGAGGGACACGTTCAAACTGCACAGAGGCTGGGAGCCTCCCCCTGGGTTTCCATCTCCAGTTTCTCTTGGCCTGCTTCCTGCACATGGTCAACCCTCCGCTGTTCCTGGAGGCAGATCCCTCTCTGAGGCTGTCTTTCCAGCTGTGTGTGCTCTTGGCCAGGCTGGAAGTGTCCTGAAGAGCCACATGAGGTCATCAAATCAGTCTTGTTCAAGCTGCTGGAAACCTGGCAGCACAGGCCCTTCTCCTCCCTTGGCCCCTTACTGCATCCAGAAGGAATCCGTGTTCCACTCAGGCCACAGATGCAGGAGGCAGAGCAGGGAGAGTCGAGGCAGGGCGTTCCGCAGACGGAGGAGAGCAGCAGAGCCAAGTGGACCTTTCCGGAAGCCCTGCTCTGTGCCTGACCCTGGCTGCACTCAACGTGCCTCAGCTCCTGTTGCGACACCACCTGCCACCCGTTTCCCACCATGTCAGTCTCCCGAGGAAGTGATCTTGGCTCCCCTGGGAACTCCACTTCCTCACTGCCCAAGCTGAGAACGGCTCCATCTTCCCTACCCTGCAGATGCACCCCACACTGCTGATCCCTTCCTATTTGCTTGAATGTTCTTCCCCTGGGGGTTTCTAGGTCCCCCCACTCTCCTCCTCCTCCTCCTCCTCAGCCTCTTTCATGGAAACTTCTTCTACCTGGGGCTCCCTGGGCCAGGTATAGCCAACTGACTCCTCATCTCATCTCTGCCATGGGCTGCCCATAGTGCTTCCTTGGATGAATCGGAACACAGACCTCCTTCCTGAATGTTGGATATGTTCATCCATTTGCAGGGTTGAAACATCTCCTTGAAAACAACTGTTTTCATCAGATGCTTTGTGACTGTGACCCAAACACCTGACAAGAACAGTTTTAGAAGAGGAAAAATTTATTTGGTGCTCTTGGTTTTAGAGGTCTCAGTTCATAGATGGCCAGCTCCGTTGTTCTGAGTCTGAGGTGAGCAGAACATCGTGGCAGAAGGGTATGGAGGAGGAAAACCACTCAGGACCTGGCAATCAGGAAGGAGAGAAGCAGGGCGGGAGGAAGAGAGAGAGGTAGAGAGAGGTGTGGGGGGAGAGAGAGAGAGGGAGGGAGGGAGGGAGAGAGAGAGAGAGAGAGAGAGAGAAGGCTAGCACTCTACTCACCAGGGACAAAGTACATATTATAAAAGCCACATCCCCAGTGACCCACCTCCTCCAGCCACACCCTACCTGCCTACAGCCACCACCCAGGTAATCCCTATCAGGGGATTAATGCACCAATTAGGTAAAGGCTCTCAGAACCCAGTCATTTTGCCTCTAAGCTTTCTTGCATTATCTCACACTTGAGCTTTTGGGGACACCTTATATCTAAACCATAACAATGTCTCACGGCTCTGACAGCTGAACCTAGGCCTCTTCCCCTAAGTTTCCCCAGCAAGTCTTGTTTTAATGAATGGCCTGCCTGTCTCATCACTGTGGAAGCCAACAACCGGGGAGGCTCCCTAGCTTCTTTCCTCTGCCTCACCACACACAAGTCCTGAAGTCTCCTCTCCACAGCCCCCGCCGCCATTTCTAGGCTCTCTGGCACCTTGTTCTCCCCAATCCATGTCCTTGTTCAATGGGGATTTCTAAAACTCTGGTCCTGGAATTCCCTAATTCTTCACACCTTCCAGGCTCCCATTGGCTAGGAGTCCTAAGGGGACTTATGGCACCTCTACCGTCCGCTCTGCATCTCCTCCAGCCTCCCGGCTCAACCCATACCCCTGCTTACACTCTCTCCTGCCTGGAACCCCTTGCTGGCCTCCTCCTTCTCTGGATGGCTCATTCCTGCTCATCTTTCCTGATTCAGCTTAGGTATTCTCCTCCCTGAGCAGCCCCTAAAGTGAGTGTGTGGGGTAGAGGTAGGGGCTGTCTATCTGCCTCTCACCTGGGTGTTCTTGGGGACAGTCTTGGCCCAGAGCCGGACAGAAGGCTTTGTGCTCATGTGACAGTCAATTCTGTTTCATGAATGAATAGACAAGTGAGCTGCCATGTCCCCAGAGGCCTCTGACTGTGGTCTCCAGCCCTCAAGGGAACTTGGTAACCATGCGGCTCACTCCTTCATTCCACAGGTGGGCGATGTGAGGCTCAAGGAGGTGCAGGGCTAAGCCAGGCGGTGGAGAGTAGGCCTAGGTCCGTGACCTTCCAGAGTCCAGTGGTTTTTACACGGTGCCATGTCTTGTAGAGTTTCTTTTATTGACTTAATATAGGAGCATGAAGCATCCATTTGAAATAATTCACAAAATACAGACAAGAAGAGAAAGAGAAATGGAACTCACTTAGCAACGGTGGCCCCTCCCACCCCAGATAACAATTGCCCATAACTTGGTATATCACCTTCCCACCTTCTCCCTGGGCCGAGAAAAGTATGTCCAGTTGTAAAAACAATACTGTTATTACTACAAATGCATTTCACTCATGCCTTTTAAAAAAGATACTTGTGAAAACTCATTCACATTTGTTAAAGTCTCCCTGGTTTGGATGTTATTCGATGCACCACAGGCTAACACAGTAACCACAGGTGATCACAGGATCTTCACTTGGTTTCTATTTTCTGCCGTTATAAACAGTGCTTGGAGAAGGCCATCAACAGTTTGCTTTTCTAGTCCTGAATTATTTCTTCAGGATGAATTCTTACAAGCAGACCTGCTGGGTTGAAGGACTTGCACTTTTCCACGTCTTGCCAAATTACCCTCCACAGAGGCTGACCAATCAGATTTCACACTCACCAGTCTTCAATTTAGTCAGTGAGAGACCAGACTGTGTCCACCCTGCCAGAGATCCAAGGACCTGGCTTTGGCTCAACTTTCCCACAAGCCACACACCTGTCTGGAGGTGACGAATTGATAGCCCACGGACCATCTTCTTTTGAATCCATGATGCTTTAAAAGATTTGAATTAGGAATCAATTGCGATATGAACCGTCTCACACAAAAATCTGGCTTCTGTTTCAGAGGAGTAACTGTGGCTCACCCTCTAGAGGGACCATGTGTTCCTGAAGTTTGCCCCAGTCCCCACCTCTCCCTGCTGCCGCCCACCTGCTCCGTTCATGCACTTACCAGGCCCCTGCAGGCTTTAGGATTTGCAGCCCATGTATCTTAATTTCTTTCCCCCTTTGAAAGTGGGCCCACCAGCAAAGAAGCTCCATGCTTTTTCATTCTGATTAACTGAAGAATTAATTTTTAAAAAAACAAATCCTATTTGTAATAATAATATTCAGGTTAATCATTTAGAAAGAAGCTTCAGAGAAACCCCGAATGTCTTTAACCAATATAAAATATCATGAATCACTTTGGACTCCACAGTGCATTATGTATTTAAAAACAGAAAATTAGACACAGGAGAATTCATCTTAACTTCGTTATATATGAAATATTAATTCTCTTCTGGCTTTCATATTATTTACATATTTAATAACATGTTAGCTCTGGTCTTTGACTGAGAGCAATTAGAGGCCAGGGGCTGTCTCCTGCCTTAATCTTAAAGATGCCAAAATGTTGTGATGCTGTGGGGAGAAGGAAATGCTAAGGAGACGCTCTTGTTTCCATTTCTGTTTTCACATGTCATAATTTGTTAACTGAATGCTCCTCTTAAACAGAATATTGATGACTTTGGTTGACCCAGGGAAAATGCCACCCTCATTCCTCTCTCTCTCTCTCTCTCTCTCTCTTTCTGCTTTAGCAGGGAAGAAGAGATTGTGGTCATGTTCTTCTAAAAAACAAGGGCAAATATTGATCCAATATTTGTTGCCTTTCTTAGGTCCTCTTAGAACTTCGGTATTCTCATCAGTAAAGTGGGATAAAGGAAGAGAGAGGTTGGATTTCTGTGAGGGGATTGAAGCAAATGAACACACAGACCTGTGTCTGACATGCAGCAGATTTCTAATCAAGGTTGGGTCCTTCCTGGCCACAGAGATGAGCAGAGCCTTGGGCCTCCATGCCACTCTTGGTGTTTCCCCAGAGCCTGGCATGTAGCCCTGCCAACCCGTCACTGGGGGTCCATGTGAGTCTGATCAATAGGTCGCAATGATGAACATTGTCTCTGGGAGCTACACCCATGGTCCCAGCCACAAGTCAGGCTTGGGAGGTCAACAGCCTTGACCTGGGACAGGAAGGATGCGGGGGAGGGGGGGAGGGATTGGGGGCTGGATAAGGAAGTGAAGAGAAGTGGTGTGTACATTGTGTGCACAAGTAGAGCAGGTGACAAGCTTGGTGCAGAACAATGGTGAGAAGCTTAGCCCTCGAGACACAGGAGTGAGGCATGAGTGGAGTGGAGGGGCTGGCTCCCCATGGCTTTTAAGGTGGTAGAGTGGAAGTCAAGAGAAGGGGATCGTCCTCTGTGCCCTCGGCCTGATCATCCACATTGCAGATACCCGCATGGTCCCCATGGTCTAGATATTGGTATCACTTTTGTTGTTAAAATTTTTTTTCTAGGTCCAGCTTGCATTTTGGAGTTCCATGCAGTCTTTTACTGGCCACTCATTTATGTCATTCACCTGGTCTTTGCTCTCAACCAAGGCCCTCTTTCAATTTTAGGAACGTAGGAAGTGCAGTCTTAAGAATGAGAAAGGACCCCAAAAACTTGACACCAAGAAAACAGATAATCCAATCAATAAATGGGCCAAGGACCTCCACAGATACTTCACAGAAGAAGAAATACAATCTATCAACAAATATATGAAAAAATGTTCAAGACCTTTAGCAATCAGAGAAATGCGAATCAAAACTACTCTAAGATTTCATCTCACCCCAGTTGGAATGGCAGTTATCAAGAATACAAGAAACTATAAGTGTTGGTGAGGATGTGGGGGAAAAGGTCCGGTCATACCTTGCTGGTGGGAATGCAAATGTGTGCAAACATTATGGAGAGTGGTATGGAGACTCCTCCAGTAAACTTGGAAATGGAACCACCATTGGATCCAGCTATCCCACTTCTCAGTTTATACCCAAGGGACTTAAAATCAGCATATTATGGTGATGCAGCCACATGAATGTTTGTAGCAGCTCAATTCACAATAGCTAAACTATGGGACCAACCTAGGTGCCCTTTAATAGATGAATAGATAAAGAAAATGTGGTATATATATACTCAATGGAATATTACTCAGATTTAAGAATAAAATTACGGCATTTGCTGGTAAATGGATGGAGCTGGGGAATATCATGCTAAGTGAAATAAGCCCAACCCCCCCCCCAAAAAAAAAAACAAAAGCCAGATGTTTTCTCTGATATGCGAATGCTAATTCCCAGTGCGGGGTGGTGTGCTAGGGAAGAATAGAGTTACTTTAGGTTAGGTAGAGGGGAATGAAGACAGGGGAGGGGGTGTAGGGGTAGGAAGTAGAATGAATAAGACATTATTACCCTATGTACAAGAATAACTATACGACGGGTGGGATTCTGCATCACGTACATCGAGAAGAATGAGAAATTGTATTCCATGATATATGATGTATCAAAGTGCATTCTACTGTCATGTATTACTAATTAAAGCAAATTTAAAAAATAGGTCCCATTTGCTTAGGCTGCACACTGGGTCAGAAGTGCCCTCTAATTCCCTCCAGGCTGTCTGTCACCTGGCCCAAGACCCTTGGAGGAGCCCAGATGGAGCCCTGTGAATAATGAGGAGTCCCCTGCAGGCCCCTGGGATGTTGGAGATCTTGGGCTTCGTGCTGAAAGAGAATGTGAGCCCTGCAGCTGCTGGTGCAGCAGGAACAGGCTGCTGTCTGGTCACCAGCTCTTAGTGGGAGGCAGAGACATCAGTGTGTTCTCCAGTCGCGTCTCCAGCTCCTCCAACACAGTTAGCCGCAGAATTCTTCAGGGGCTTTTCCAAAAGGGTTTCCCAGCTACTCAGCAATGCAACTTGGGAGCCTGAGTGTTGGGGGGCTGGGTGTTCAGTGTTCTCACCTTGTACCCCGGATGTGTCCATCAGGATTAATGTCACCCCAATGAATGCAAGAGGAGTGAAGGATGGTTTGTGGCCTGTTGTGAAGGGTCCAGGCATCACCAATCCATCACGGCCACCCTCCCGAAGCGAGACCCAGAGAATCTGGGACATGCTACTGGAGGAATCACCCCCTGCTCTGATTCTAGGGAGCAGGGTGCCCAAGGCAGGGGTCCAGCTGATGGGGCTTTCAGCCACATCAGAGATAAAGGTGACACCCGAGCCACACTGTGGGAGCAAATCTCCTCTTCCTGGCATTTCTGAACCTTTATGTACATCCTCTATCCTTTGAGCGCTGGGCGTGGGGTTCAGGGCTGAGGGCCAAGTGGGAGGCCCCACATTACAGATGGGAAAGTCGGGTCTGCAGTTCCAGGCAGCTTGGACTCCGTGGCAGGTAGAGAGCACTTGTAGTTTTGTCTCTGCTTCCTACATGCTGTGTGACTTGGCCTTGGTTAATAACCCTCTCGGGGCCAGAGTTTCTCTATTTGTAAAGTGGCAGAGTTAGAACAGAGGCTGTCTTCTCTAACATCCTCTCCAATCTAATGTTTTAGAGGCTGTGTAGGGTTTTTCTTTCTTTTCTTTTCTTTTTTAAATAGCTTTATTGAGACACAATTCACATACCATACAATTCCCACATTTAAAGCGTGCTACAATTCAATGTTTTGGGGTATATTCACGGATATGTGTAGTCATCATCATTGTCGATTTTAGAACATTTTCATCACCTCAAAAAAACAAAACCAAGAGCAAAAAAATTAATGGGCTTGGTGTTGCTAAGTGTGACCACACATGGCTACAATCTCAGCTACTCAGGGGCTGAAGCAGGAGGACCCAGGCTCAAAATAAAATAAGAGGAGGGTTGTGAATGTAGCTCATGGGAGGGGTGCTTGCCTAGTTTGTGCAAGACCTGGGGTTCCATTTCCAGTAACCCCTCCCAAAAGCCTCTGCATCTTTTAACTCTCACATCCTTTTACCCTCATCCCCATAATATAATTTCTATTTCCATAGATTTCTCTATTCTGGACTTTCATACAAATGGACTCATGCAATGTAGAAAAATTCATCCCTTTTTATAGCTGAATACTATTCTCTTGTGTGGATATACCATATTTTGTTTATTGATTCAGCCTTTGATGGATATTTTTGCTTGTTTCTGTCTTTTGACTCTTATAAAAACACTGCTGGATAAACATGTGAGTAGAAGTTTCTATGTGGACATCTTTCCATTTCTCTTGGGTATTTACTTAGGAGTGGGTTGTATAGTAGCTGGGTTGTATGGTAGCTCTATGTTTAGGCTTTGAAGAACTGTCACAGTGTTTTCTAAAGTGGTGGTGCCATTTTACACTCCCACCAGCAGTGTACAGGGTTTTAATTTTTTTTTTTTACATCCTCATCAGCATTTATTGTTTTTGATTCCAGACATCCCCACGGATGTGCAGTGCTAGCTGAGTGTGATTTTGATTTACATTTTCCTAATGACTAATGCCGTTGACCATCTTTCATGTGCTTATGAACTATCTGTGTATCTCTTTGGATGTTAAGATCTTTTTGAAGCCTTCGCGCATTTATGAATTGGGTAATTTGTTCCTTTATTATCAAGTTGAAAGAATTCATTATATATTGTACATGTAAGTTTTTTATCAAATACATGATTGGTAAATATTTTCTCTCCTTGTGTAGATTGTCTTTCTGCTTTTGTGACAGTGTCCTTTGAAACACAAAAACTTTTGATTTTGTGGCAATGCGATGTTGTTGTTTGTTTTGTTGCTTGCAATTTTGGTATCATAGCTAAGATCATAAAGGTCATAAAGATTGACCCTTGTGGGGTTTTTTGCTCTCTTATTTTGGTTTTTGATCTACTTCGAGGTAGTTTATGTACATAGCAGGAGGTATTGGTCTGGCTTCATTCTTTTGCATGTGCTCAGCTTCATTTTTCTGAAGGTTATTCTTTTCCCATTGAATGGTCTTGATGCCCTTGTCCAAAACCAGTTCACTGTAGATATACAGGTTTGTTTCTGGATTCTCAATTATATTCCATCGACATAGATATTTATGCTTGTGCCAGTACCACACTGTCTTGATTACTGTTGCTTTGTAGTAAGTTTTGAAATCGGGAAGTACAACTCTTCCTGCTTTTTTTTTTTTCCCCCAAGAAATTTTGGCTCTTTTGGGTCATGTGCAATTCTATATGAATTTTAGAATCAATTTCTCAGTTTCTTACAAATAATTCAGCTGAGATTCTGAAAAAGATTACTTTAAATATAGAGATCAGTTTGGGAAGTATTGCCATCTTAAGTATTAATACTGTCTTTCAATCTGTGAATTTGGGATTTTTTTCTCCTATTTACTTATTTAGATATTCTTTAATTTCTTTAAAAATGTTTTATATTTTTCAGAGTATAAGTTTTACACTTTTTATTAGATCTATTTCTAAATATTCTATTCTTTTTGTTGCTATTATAATTGGATTTTTTTTTCAGTTTTGCATCACTGAGAATATACAAAAAAACCCAATTATTTTTGTATAGTGGTCTTATATCTTACAGACTTGCTGAACTTGTTTATTAGTTTTAATAGATTTTTTAAAGTGAGTTCTTTAGGAGTTTAATCACATAATGGTGTATCATCTAAAAATAGTAACAGTTTTACTTCTTCCTTTCCAATCAGGGTAACTTTTATTTCTTTTTCTTGCCTAATTGCTTTGGTTACAATCTCCAGCACAATGTTGAATAGGAGTGGTGAATGGACATCCTTGTCCTGTTACTGATCTTAGAGGGAATGCACCTCTCTTTGATTGTTAAGTGTGAAGTGAGCTGTGGGATTTTCACAGACACTGTCAGATTGAGTTCTATTCTATTCCTAGTTTGCCTCATATATTTATCTGGAAAGTGTTTGTTTTTCAAATGCTTTTTATGCGTCTTTTGAAATGATAAAGTGATTTTTGTGTTCTGTTCTCTTGATAGGATACATTATATTAATTGATTTTCAGATATTATACCAACTTTGCATCCTGGGATAAATCCCAGTTGGCCGCAGTATATGATTATTCTTATGTGTTGCTGGAAGATTCCACTTTTGTATCTGTATTCAGAGTATCTAGCATAGGTCTCCTGCTGTTTTGTTGTTTGTCTTCTGTTTTTGTTTATTGTATATTTTTCCCATGAGGAAGGATATTTTTGGGGATTGAACCCAGGGCCTCATGCATGCTAGGCAATCACTTTACCACTGAGCTACATCCTCCGTCCCACATCTCTTATTCATAAGTGATATTGATCTGTAATTTTCTTGTGATATGTTTGGCTAGTCTTGTTGTCAGGGTCCTACTAGTTTCATAAAATGAGTTAAGTATTCCCCTCCCCCCTTCTCCTTCTCCTCCTCCTCCTCCTCCTCCTCTTCTTCTTCTTCTTCGGAAGAGTTTATGAAGAATTGGCATTAGTTCTTTTTTGAATGTCTGATAGACTATAGCAGTAAAGCTGTTAGGACCTGGGTTCTTCTTTGTGGGCTTTTTAAAATGACTCAGTTTCTTCACTTGCTCTAGGTCTGTTCACACTGTCTAAAGAGAAAATACAGTTTTGCATGGGGGATTTTTCATAGGTAAAAGCAACTCCGGGATCCTGAGCTCCGTAGATCATGGTGGTTACTAGTGAGTCCCTAGGGGACTTCTGATTAGCTAAACATCTCCCTTAGATGGAAGACTGCAGAAGCCTTTGTAGACAGGCAGGCTGGGAGAAGGATTTTACAGTGTGGAAGTGAGAGAGATGGGCATATATCTCAATTGTACCCAGGATGATTCCTGTTGCAGGGCACAGCAGCCAGTAGGCTGTTTCTTCCTGGTATACGTTCACCCCTTCTGCCTGTCCCCACCCCAAATGGTGGCTGTGTCCCTAGTGCTTTGGGTCATCTTTGGTTCCATAAGAAAAGGAATTCTCTCTGTCTTGTTACCATATTCCCCCAATGTCCCATAGAGTGTGGGTGTGCATGGTAAGGGGTCTGGGGGGGAAAGTCAGAATCCCCTCTTGGTTTTTGTTTCCTGGTAATCAGTGAAAGCCGGAGGGGTTGAACTGCTCAGTCTAGAAGTCCACTTTCCTAATTCCATGTGCACAGGTGCTTATTGTGCCCCACCATATGCAAGGCACGGTCAAGACAACCGAACACGAAGCACTTGCTGTTGGCCCTTGAGAAGCTGACCATGCAGTCGGTGGGAAAGAAACCAATGGATTCAGCTGGAGAGTCCTCAGATGTCCTCCCTGTCCCAGCCTGTGATCATGACCATCGTTGGGTTTGTACTCTTAGTGCCAGTAAGAGTGCCCGGCATGCTGCTGCTGATTGGTGCGGGGGCTGCATGAGAAGGCCCTCAGCCCTGTGGGCTCCTCTTGTTCTCCCCTTTCCTTGATGAGTGGTCCGATTGCTGCACATGTGCCCAGCTCGGACCTCGTATTTCTGCAATGGTCTGTCTCGGTCCAGTCGTCACCGTCTGTCTCCTGTTCCCTCAGGACCCCTGGGACAGAGTGCTGGCAGTTTCAGCCTCACAGCCCTTTAACTCTCTTGGGGAAGGTAATAGGACACACACACACACACACACACACACACACGATTTCTCAATGCCCACCCACTGCGACCTCAGAGTTGAGGATTGGGTGGCCTCTTTGTGAGACGACATGCACTCATTGGCTGAGAGGGAGGCATTCTGGGAGATTGCCAAGAGAGTTGGCCTCGTTTGGAGGGGCTCACGGGAGAGCTGGGCATTACCTCAGGCACTGTTGGGGACACGGCTCCACAGAGGAGCCCTGAGAGACATTTGTCCTCTGCTCAGGAACTGGAGCTCGGCCTCTGTGAGGTGCACAGATGCACAGCCACTGGGGGGAGTGACCTTAGCAATGTCTCTGGCCTGGGAGGAGGGAGGCTAACGGTGGTTCCCAGCTGCCTGGGAGTGGGAGCTCCCTTGAGGCAGTGAATCCCAATGCCTCAGCCTGTCCTTCTGTGGTGCTGGCTGCTGACCCTGTGGGGGAAGGGGGGCTGGTGGCTTTGCTCACACTCTCCTGGTGTTCTCAGCTATTACTCAGGTGCCAAGGTCCTGGGCTGGCGGTCACTGTGGGTAAGCCAGAGGTGGCCACAGCTCTTGGAGGAGTCAACTGGTTAATCGATGATGGTAGTCAGGGCTGACTCGGTGCCAGGTCTGCGGTTCTCAACCAGGGAACCACTCGGAGGTTTTTTCTTTGTTCCCACTCTGGGGGGGGGAGCGGAATTTAGCCATGTTTGGAGACATTTTTGGTTGAAACTGGAAGGTGGGGCTGCTAGTGGCATCTGGTGAATGGAGATCTGCCGGACATGAGTAGGATGCTGCTGAACACCCTGCAGTGCCCGGGACAGCCCCGTGGGGAGAAGGACGGGGCCCGACACATCCGTCGTGCCCAGGTCTGGATAGCCTGCTCTGGAGGGGGGGCTTCCTGGGGTGTTTGATCTCAACCCAGGGGAGCAGGCAGGCAAAACGTCCACTTGCTGGTTTCCGTATTCAAGGCCTTCATTCCCATCGCCTGCTTCCCTATGTTGAGATTGTATCAGGTGCCAGGGCCAAGGCCACAGAGAGGACATAGACACGATGCTCTCGATCATCCCAGGCCCAGAGGGGACCACACACACACACACACACACACACACATACACACACCAGCACATGCACACGCAAGCACAAATGCACACACCAACACAAATATACACGCACATACCCACAAATACGGACACACAAACCCACCTCCCGTGATAAAGGCCCAGGGACAGGAACACCGAGAGACCCCAGGGAGGAGGGGCTGGAGCTCAGCCTTGAGGGGTGTCAGGGAAGGCTGCCTGGGGGAGCTGAGCTGAGCCTTAGAGGACGGGAGAGTGGCAGGGAAAGCCGATCCCTCACAAGGCCCACAGTAGGGACCAGAGATGAGAGAGCGCCAGTGTGCGGGCTCCCCAGAGCGGGGTGACCTGCCTGGCTGGCCCCCTCAGCAGCTCTCCTCTCTAATCGCTGCTGCTTCCTCTTGCAACAGTGGCCTCCTCTCCCCTCTGCCCCTCGTCCCCTCCCCCGTCACATCCTAAACTCCTCTGTGAAATTGCATTTCTAACCTCGGCTGCCTGCAGCCCTCCATCACTGCCAGGAAAGACCGCAATCCCCTGACCCAGCCCCGGCCTCAGACGGGAGTCAGATGCGGCCTCCATTATTTTCTTAACAATCAGAGGAGATGGGGGAAGAGGCAGAAGGGGCGGGAAGAGAACCTGGGCCCCCTGGGGCTTTAAATTTGACAGAGTGCCCTTTCATACCTTCTGATTGCCTTTTGTATCTTCTCTCTCTCTCTCTCTCTCATATGTAAACAGCATTAAAAATAATGAAAGGCCAGACCCTGGTAGTCCTCACTGTAGAGTCCACTGGGGACAGAATCAAAAGATGCTCACAGTTGGCTGCCCCTAGGTGGGTCTAGAGGAGATGCCAGGGGTCTGGGGTCAGTGAAAATGGAAGCTTATCATTGTCTGTTTCATCATCCTGCTGGGTGACCTCAGGTAAATTACTTCACCTTTCTGGTCCTCATGCATCTCATCTGTGAAATTTGGAGGGCGCCCCATCTGTAGGCTATCACTTTATACCATAATAACATCTGGTGACATCATTGCCCTTTAATTGATAGGACCAAAGCAAGGGGTTTAAATGTAAAAGAAAATCTGCCTGCATTTCTCCCCTTTCCCCGACTATTCATGGCCCCCAGAGGTACCAGTGGCCACAGCTGACGGCTGACAGGACCAGCATCTTATATCCCATGAGCTGGACGCAGCCCTCCAAGGCTGTTCCCACTGCCCACAATGCCCTCCCCCCCCCCTCCCCGCCCTTTCCACCAGGTGACATTCCATCCAGGTCCAGCTGGGTGGGCACCCCTCTGAGGAACCTCCTTGGTGTCCCCTGCCTGGTGTCTCTTCTGAGGCTCCATGAAATTTGTTGGCTCCTTGGATCCACATTCCATGCTGCTTCCCTTTGTGTCCGCGGCCTGCAGCAAAGGCGCCGCAGCATCTGACCTCCAGGGGCGCCGTTGAGTTGTGTGTGCACTTGGGTGATTCTGGCCCTTAACACCTCCCCTGTCACTTGGGGGCCAGGGCGCGGGGCTCCTGGGAGAGGGCTGTGCACGGGGAGGTGCTGCTCGTGGGTATCTGGAGGAAGTGGGGGGGTGCCCTGTGTCCCCACTGGATGGCCGAGTGAGGCCTGCTCAGGCACCTGTTGAAGAGGCTCACTGAAATGCGAGGCTGACAAGGGGCCCCAGAGACGGGCTTGTACCCAGGGCCTCCCAGGGACCGAGGTGGGTGATCAAGTCAACATGGCGCTGATGGAGCTGCCTTTGGGTCAGGTCTCCCTGATCTCCTTGCACCTTGGTTCTGCCCCTCTCCGTCCTCACACTGGCTTCCTCTGTCCCCCGTGACCTGGGCGGGGCCTTCTCAGCTCCTGTGTGTGGCTGTGCACTTGGCCCTTTGGTTCCCTGTGTTTCAACAGAACAAAGGATGCCAGGTGACCAGGGATGAGACGTTCTGGGTCATCGCTGGGGCCTGGCACGTGGAGGGTGAGGGGCAGGAGGTACAGGAGACAGCTCCTCGAGCATTGGTGGTTGGATGAGGTAGATTGTTTAAGGGAGTTGGGAAAAACCAGGGAGTGTTAACACATCACTGTTTTTATACACAACCAGTCAGTGTGTGGCACACGATGGCTGAAAGAATGAGAGGACGGGTAGGTGGGTGGATGGGTGGGTGGATGATGGATAATGGATGATAGGGTAGAATTTATTTGTTAGGAAGTTCTTTGAGGCACCACTTTTTAGATTATGGCTTATGCTACCAATGCCAGGCCCTTGCCCTTGAACCTACAGATCTGTGAGCTAAACAAACCTATTTTCTTTATAAAGTTAGCCTGTCTCAGGCATGTAGTTGCAGTATTGTGAACCTAAGACAAACCTTAAATACTGGCCAACACAGATTGAGTGCTTATAATACACCAGCTGTTGCGCTTTTCTCTTTACTTGTATTATAGTATTTTAAGCTTTGAAATCACTCTTTGGGGTAGTGATTATTTTGATCCTTTTACAGATGAAGAGAATAAGGCCCAGAAACTTCAAGCAACTGTAAGCAACAGTGGAGCCTATTCTATGCTGACTTCTATTATTTGTGGTCCTGGCTCATCCTCCTTACACGGCCTGAAATTTTGGGGGTCTTCTAGAGACAACCCTCTCTGTGCTTTCTCACCACACCCTCTTACTCTTTTGAAGTTTTCGTTTCTAACATAATGCAGCTGAAACACATTTATCCTCGGTTTTCTTCTGCTGCCCACAGTATATCGAGATGTGACTTTAGATATGAGTACGTGGCTGTCCTTAGCTCCTCCAGAGCTTGAGCATGCGCGACACAGCCCTGTGACTGAAGCGCCAGCTGCTGTACAGGCCAGAGCTATGGCTGGTCTCAATACCTGGGTTTGCAATGCTGATTAGGGACCAGGAGTGTGGCTCCAGGTGGCTCCAGGCCGCTGTTGGCTCTGCCATCAGGTGGAGATGACCACTGTGTTCTGCTGACCCAGCCCCTACCAGGATTGGCACGCCACATCTGAACCTTTCCATCGATCTTTAAAAATACTCTATCAATCTGTTCAGTCTCAGCTCCTCTGCGGCCCCTGGGGTCCTCAGCTCCCATGTCTGTAGGATTTGGGGGGTGTCTTTCCACTTTCTGCAGGCGTATGGGGATTGGAGATGGGCAGTGGTCTCAGGCGCTTGTCCTCTGCACGCCACCAAAGGAAGCTCCTCTAGCACGGAGTTATCTCATGGGTTCTGCCCCTCCCTGCGGCCCACCGCCCTCTGGATCTAAAACTTCTGACCCATCATCCAGATGTGCTGTTCGGGTGCCAAGCAGCTCCAGGTTTGGGATCAACTGCGTGAAGACCTGCCAGGACCGGGGCCGTCCCCAACCCAGAGAGTGATACTTACCACTAAGAGCTATGAAATGTCACACTACGAACAGTTCCCTGGCATCTGGGGTCAGCCCAAGGTTTTTAGAGGGACCTTTGGGAGTAATTTTGGGAGCACTCTGCTTCTTTGTCTATTCTTGTTAAGTGGTAAAACCAGGAAGGGAGAAGCCCCAGGACCTCACACAACCTCTCACACAACCCAGGAAAGGAGAGGCTGACTCCCTGGTCGCTGCCTCTTCCTGGCACGATTTACAGCCTCCAAATGATGGGAGGGAATCTGGAAGCCTGGGTAATGATGTGGGAGAGAACATTCCCCAGTGCTGGCGTGGGTTTCCCTGCATCAGGGAACCAGAGATTGGGTAATTGAAGCTCACGCTCCGAACGGTTATAGCAAAGGTAATCTCCAGGACGGCATGAGAAATCTCCCTCCGCACCAGGGGCGGCCGTGGGCGGGAGTCAAACTCTGATGAATGAGACACAACCCGGGAACTCTGTGCTTGGACCTAGGCAAGGCTCTAGGGTCTCAAAAAACTCAGAACTTGGGCAGGTTTGTCCCTGGAGGGCACTTTTTCTCAAAATGGGGTCTTGGGTTGGTGGTTGGAACGTGGTGAAATCTAGCCTGGAGGGTAGAGGCCAATCTGAAAGCTGAGTAAGAGCAATGGCACTGTGTCTCTGTCCCTAGCTCCCGGCATGGCCCCTGACACCTAGCAGACCCTTAACATTTTTGTTCATTGACTGAATGGCTGAGTGAAGGATGAATATACAAATGTTCTAGAATAAGTGAAGCATCTCTTCTGCTTGGTTTGCCTGGAAGACAGCAGCCCAAACAGTGAGATGCCACAGGTGAAATACAGTGGTGTGGGTCAGGAGGTGGGAGAAGGAACTGGGGCATTTAATATTTAGATGTTTCCATAAATACTCATCTGAAGGCAGGAGAGGGAGCAGGCTCTGGCTGTTGCAGGTGAGAACCAGAGCCGATGGGTGGAGGTCACATGCAGACCTGGGGTCCACTTAATCTCAATAACTGAGTTTTATTGAGTACCTCCTCTGTGCTGGGCACTGTTAACTGTTGCCACTGCAAATGGTGGAAGGCTTGGGGAGTGTATTGGTTTATTTGTTCCTTTCTTTTCTTTTTGGTACCAGGGATGGAACCCAGGGGTGCTTAACCACTGAGCCACATCCCCAGCCCTTTTTATTTTATTTTTTAAATTTGAGACAGGGTATCACTAAGTTGCTTAGGGTCTCTCTAAGTTGCTGCGACTGGGTTTGAATTTGTAATCCTCCGGCCTCAGTTTCCTGAGCTGCTGGGATTACAGGCATGTGCCACCATGCACAGCAGTATATTGGCTTCTTGAAGCTGCCACAAATAACCACAAACTTGGTGGCTTAAAAAAAAACCAGAAATCTCCTTTCTCACAGTTCTGAGAGCCGGAAGTCTCAAGTCAAGGTGGCGGGGCTACATTCCCTCTGCAAGCTCTAGGGAGGAATCCTTCCCCGTCTCCTCCAGCTCCTGGTGGCTGCTCCCGTCCTTGTCCTGTGGACATACTGCTCTAATTTCTGCCTCTGTCTTCTCAATGCTGGCTCCCCTGTGTCTTGGCTTGGATTTAGGGTCATCCTGATAATCTCAAATGGCATCATCTCACAATCCTTAAATGAATTTTATCTGAAAATATCCTTATTCCAAGTAATGCCCCCTCATAACTTCTAGGGGGGACATCTCAGTTTGGGGTGTCAGGAGCTGGATATTTGCATCTCCCCTCCCACTCTTGATTTTTCTGTTGACATCCTAACCCCTAAGGGGACGGCCGGCATTTAGAGATGATGCTTTTGGGAGGTCATTTGGGTTAGATAGGGTCACGGGCCTGGTCCCCTCTGGGTGGAACTAGTGATTTGATAAAAGACATCAGAAACACACACAGAAGAGAGGTCAGGTGAGCACATGGCCTAGGAGCCATGTGGGAGGCCTCTAAATGAAACCCACCTTAGCAACACCTGGATCTTGGCCTTCTGGCCTCCAGAATTGTGAGAAGCAAATTTCTGTTGTTTAAAGCATCTGGTCTGTGGTATTTTTTTTTTTCATGGCAACCTGAGTTAACTAATACAGGGGGCTGCTGCTTCACCCCCTGCAGCAGGGGCCAGTGGAGGCCAATGGCAGGCTGAGCTGGTCCACCACTTGCCTGTGGACCCTGGGACGGTGTCCTAACTGCTCTGCAGGCAAGGGGCTTCCTTGGGGGGTAATGAGTCCTTATGGGAGGAGTCAACTCGCTCTGGTGATCGGGCAGGGGTGATGTGGCGGGAATCCCTCTGAGTCTTGTGATTCCTAGGCAGCCCTGGACCAAGCTCATTGCCTGTCATCCAGCGGCAGTGAGCTGAGAACCATCAGGCAAAGTCACCACAGGGAGTGAAACTTACCTGATCATCACGGAGGGTGACTTTCCACCCGAGCCTGACGCCTGACCTCCGGGGTGTTTCTGGCCTGTGCTGCGGTTATCAGCCCAGGACGGCAGGGTCAGAATGGAGGCCGTGGGTATAAACCACCCAGAGAGTGTTAGAAAGTCAGAGGGACCTTCCAGATCGTTCCCTCCCTCTTGCAAGGCTGAACCCCAGGAAAGCTCCATTTGTGTGGAGGAGGTGGGAGGGGGAGGCTTCCTAGGACCCTGGACTTTGCCAAATGTGAAATCAGCCCTCCCTACCCCACTCCCCCAACCCAGCCTCCCCCTAACCTCCCCTGGCATCTATAATTCCGTTTGTTGTGCTCGCAAACACCGTGTTGGAAGATTTCATGCTAATGAAAGGGTTTCTTGATTAGGTTACGCTGTTACTGTAAATGTTCCCTCATTATCTATGTTATGGTAGGAATTTGAAAAAGTATAAATTGAGCGTCTTGCATAATTTATAAAACCTGAATGTTTCCTAATTAGTTCGGTTAGGTTAATGATGGTGCAGCGTCACTTCTTCCTGGTCCCTGCTAATGACCTTTGCCCTCTTCATTTTGAGCCCTTTCTATTCTTTACAAAACCCCTGTCACCATCCAGCTTCCAGCATGGCCCCCCATCCAACGGCAGGAGGACATGCCTTGCCCAATGTGAATAGCTCCTTTTTTTGTTGGCCTGTCCCCACCCGGCTCTGAGGCCAAGAGGCAGGCTGCTTAAGGTCCAGCAGCCTTAAACGTGGCCCAGGCCGATCCCCTGAAGAATGCCCGTGAAGTGCATTCCTTCCGCAGCGTGTGCTCGGAGACGGGGGCTGCCCTCCATTAGCAGCCGGGGAAGTGAAAATGCTGGAGGAGGTGGGGGAGGGGAAAGACCCTCTCAAAAGGATTCTAAAATAACATTTTGCATCCTCAAGTAATTCCCAGTTCTCCCTGGCAACCATTCATTTCTTCCGAACAGCAGAAATTTGCAATATGAAAGTGGATTGGCTTCTCCCTCCCTTGGGGCCCCTGTATCTCTTCATCCAGCGCCTTGGGTAAAAAGCAATGCATACGTTTACAATATAAATGTGATTTAATCGACCTCCCTGTCAGGGAGAAATGGCAAGCATATCAAACAAGACCAAGATGTTAGAAAGAAAAATCATAAATTATTCCAGTGACGAGTTTGTGAGCCGCCTCCTGGACGACTAGATGATGCTATATAAGGGCTGTTCCTTGAAACGATAATTAAGATAATTCTGTATGACAAGGAGAAAAATGTCCAGCTTTGTATGAAATGTGCTTCATGTTAGCAAGCTGAATGCTTGGTATTGATTACACTCCCCCCACAGTCTCCCCCAACCCGCCGCTGCAAACCAAGGCTAAAATTAATTGAATGATGAAACATTTCTTTCCTTGAATCCTTATTTACCGTACATGCTTCCTAGAAGCCATGCTAAGTGGGCTGGGATCTAATTCTCTAAATTGATCTCTTCCTTTGGTGGTGTCTGGGAGACGCTCACATGTGTACACACGCGTGCGCGCAGGCACACACACGTGCACCCACCCCCCATAGCCGAGTGTCCATTGTTCTCTCTCTGGAAGGCACCATGGCTCCCCCCACCCCCTGGGGGGCAGATTTGATGGACATATCAGCACAGCAGAGCCCTAACGATTCCGTTAGGAGGCTATCACAGGGCTCCCGACAGCAATATGGCCAGTGCCAGAGGTCTCCTAATGTAGATGGCTACAGGCGGGGCTGCCCCCCCCCCCCAATCCATAGAACAGCATCTGGCTTCTGTCTAGCAGAACATCCTTTCTCTCCCTCTCCAGACTTCCAACCTCCCAGGGTGCAGTGTGGTCCAAGAAGGGGCCCCTCACCGGCCCTCTTGCATTCTAGCTGACACATCCTGAGACGGTCGCCCCCCTCTCCCTGCCCCCAGGCACTGGGCAATTCCTGGCAGAGAGGGATGGTTTATGACCTGGCTCTCTGGCTTTCTGAGGCTCTGTTTCATCCTGACTGCAGGGCGGCTGCCGGGGTGGCTGGAAGGAGAGTGAGGCAGGGCCTCAGGTATTCAATCCCTAGTGCAGTCCCCAGGTGCCCCCGGCCAGGCGGATGCCGTTCCCTGCCCGGAGAGGTCCAGAGTGGTGCCAGAGGCAGGCACTGCAGGCCAGGTGCCTGGGGCAAGGCCCTGACCTAGAGCCAGGCTCAGTGACTTGAACAGGTCTCTTCTCTCTTCTGAGCCCAGTTTCTTTACCACAGAGGGAGGGGTGGGTGGGTGGGGGTGGAGAATCCAAGGCAGAAGCCAGTGACAGGTTTGGCACATTGTGCACAATCGATGATTTTTTTTTTTTTTTTTTTTTAACCAGAGGCACTTAGGCAATTGTGAGATGAATAAATGGCTCTCAGTTTGACAATCCTGTTTGTGACAACCCAGAGCCTTGCCCCTGGGGAGTCATCCTTTCCAGAATGATGACAAAGGAGGGCTCTTCTCTGCTGCCCTGTTTGCGAAGGGGTGGCGTGGTTCCAATGAGCCCTGCAGAACCGTGCTTTGGAGACAGGACATAAAGGTGCCCACAGAGCCCTGTCCTTGTCTTCCCCACGAGCACTTCTCAGCTGTAGCTGTAGCACATTCAGCCACGTGGTGACAACCAAATTATGTCGTGGGGACTGTTTGGAGAGAGGGCTGCGTTGGTGTCCAGAGTGCACTGCTGGCTTGGTGGCTCAGAGTGGGTGTGGGGGCTGGGCTAGAGGGCAGGATAGGGAGCTTGCAGCCAGCTGGTAGGGGCTGGACCGTGGAGCAGGCACCACCACCAACACTTAAATTAGCTGTTCCCTACCACACCAGGGGCCAAACTCCACGAGGACAAGGGCATGTGCAACTTATCCATCCTCCCAGTGCCAAGCACAGCACCCAGCACATAGCAAGTGCTCAATAAAGGGGCGGAGAGATAACTGGGGGCCTGGGGATCCCTCTCCAGGGGACACAGTAACAAAGCATTCGTCTATGGCCCTCAGGAGTCACTCAGCCTCCTGAACATGGGGAGGCCATTGGCAGCCCACGCTACTTTCCCCACCTCTTTGGGTGGGCTGGTGCAGCACCCAGAAGGCTTGGGTCTTGCTTTTGTTGGAAGCCTCACATCCGGTGGGAGGCCCAGCCCGGGAGGCATCTGAACTGTCCTCCCCTGACCCTGGATGATCCATCAAGTCCTCAGACATCTCTAAATCCCCGCGCAGCCTGGTACCCTGTAGGAGCTCGACAAGGACTCTCTGAGTGCCTGGCTGCTTGACGAAGAAGCAGCCCTTCTCTGTTGATGAAAGAGCAATTAAGACTTTAGGAGTCTGCAGTCTAGACAGGGCGCTGTCAAGGCTCATATAAGTGGGTCTGGGAGCTGGCAACAGGAGATTAGGGGGGCTCCTAGAGAAGAGGAGCACTGTAGACATCTAGCGGCAGGGGGGAGCCTGGGCCACGCCCTGGTGGGGGGGGGCTGTGTATTCTTGGGGAGGAGACAAGCGTGCAGAAAGCTCGGGCCCCTCTGCCTGCCTGCTTTATGTATCTTCCAGGCTTATTTTTACACTGTTTTCTTAAATGACTTTTCACCAGAGTCAAAACAACTCTCCTGTCAACTTATTACCTTAAAAGTAGTTGAGGAGGTGACACTGGGGAGAAAGCATTCAGGAAGAACAGCTATTTCCCTGGGTACTCCTCTGGCTCTGCCCCTGGGCAGAGTCTCGTGTTTGCAGACCTGGGTTTTACCCTGGTGAGCTCTGCAGGTTACACGTGACCTTGGCCATGCCCTGGCACCACCTGGTGCCTGCTCCACGGTCCAGCCCCTACCAGCTGGCCTCAAGCTCCCTATCCTGCCCTCTAGCCCAGCCCCCACTCCCACCCTGAGCCCCAGATTCCTTGCCTGTAGCACAGGGTGAAGGCTCACGGGTGCATGGGATTATGTCATTCCTGTATGTAGCTCCACACCTGCGTGCCTAGCCCGACCGCTCACGCCTTGGCCTGGGAAGCTTCCCAGAGGAGGCAGCCCAAGAGAGGCTTGCTGGTGGCACACGTCTATAATCCCGGCTACTCTGGAGGACAAGGCAGGAGGATGGCAGCTGGAGGCAGCCTGGGCGACTTAGTGAGAAGATGTCTCAAAATAAAAAAAATATAAAAAGGGGTGGGGTGTAGCTCAGTGGCAGAGAGTGCTTGTGTTCAACCCACCGTACAAGAAAAGAAAATTGTTGCTGGATAAAAATCTGGACTGGGAATTGGGTCCCTGCAGGCTGAGATTCTATGGGACCCCTACCCAACACTGTAGCCATACTGCCTGGGGGCATCTGCTCCCTGCTTGGGTTCCTGGATCTTTTCTTATCATCCACCACACATCCAAGAAGCCTTCTGCCTGCACCTTCCCTCTGCCTTGATTCCCTAGTCCCCAGCAGAGCATGCTGCTACCTACCCTCTCCTGAATGAGAGATGGGTGTAGCCTCAGTTACTGGAATTCGGGAGACTTCAATCACTCTCTTCTGTCCATGGGCAATTACAGTGACACGGCTTGGAGACAATGAGGAAGATATCATTAGTTTCTGTTTGCCTAGTGCTGCCCTTGCCGGAGCCTGGCTGATGTAATCAGGCCTGGTTAATGTGGTGATGTGACCTTGGAAACCAAGAGGGAAGAAAGAGACCGTGTTCAGGGGAGCCCAGCGCCTTGCGCAGTCGCAGTCCCCACTGTGTTGTGTGATGCTTGGTGCTCATGACTCACTTGCAGGTCGGTGGGGAGTTGAAAAGCCGGGCAGAGGGAGACATGGGCCTGGGTGGGGTGTTAGGGACCTGGGGGGCATTTGTCTGGTGTGTTAACTTTCTGTTGCTGTGACAAAATCCAAGAGAGAATCAACTGGAGGAGAAAGGATTTGTTTTGCTCATGGTTTCAGAGGTTTCAATCCATGGTCACTTGGCTCCGTGGTTTCTGGACATGTGGTGAGGCAGAATATCATGTGGTGAGGATGTGGCTGAACCAAACTGTCACCTCACAGCAGCCAGGAAGCAAAGAGAGCAAGGAAGGGGCAGGGGCGGAATTAACCCTTCCAAGGCATGCCCCTTGTGACTTACTGCCTCCAACTAGCCCCCACCTCCTCCGGTTTCTGTCACCTCCCCAAATGCCATTAAATTATGAATGCACCTATCAATTAAGGCACCAATGAGGTCAGAGTCCTCGTGACTCGATCACTTTCCAAAGGTCCCATCTCTGACCACGGCTGCACTGGGGACCAGGCCTTCAGCTTTCTGGGGACCTCCAGATCCAGACTCTAAGGCTGGAGAGGGCTTTACTGCTCCCCTGTCCCACGGCCATCCTAGCCTTGAAGCTCATGCCATCCCTTCCCTCCCTCCCCCTCCCCCTCCCTCCATCTTCAGATACACCCAAGTACAGCGGTCCTCAAACTGCATTTGCCTGGGAATTACCTGGCACATTCTCCAGTGGGTTGCCAGGCTCCACTTCCGGGTGCCTTGTTCTGTGGGTGAAGGGTGGGGCTTGAGAACCTGGATGGTACTGGTTCGAGACCACCTGTGGAGAACTGCTCTTCTCCACCCCAGCGGCTCTGGGGGACTTGAGCCCCTATCAGCTTGTCCTTGCTCCCGACACTGGTCCTGCTGGACTGGAGCATGGATGGGGTGGACATTTTCAGAGATCCCCAGGTGATTCTGGGTTGAGGGGAGGCCCTTTCCTGGGAGACACGCCCAGTGCTGTCACCAAGACTCAGCTTGGGTTCGTGGTCGCCGCAGAGCAGGGATGCCTGGATGCTGGCTCTTGGGCCTGTGTCCAAGTCCTGACCTCCAGGGCCAAGCCTGCCTTCCCTTTCCTTCTTGCAGCACCCCTTTCCTCTGCTCCCCAGCCTCCTGCTTCCTTCTGTGACTAGGATCCCCGCTCAGCAGAGTGCAATCATGACAGTGATTTTGCTCTCTCCTGTCCCTCTCTGTCGACCCTTTGGGTTTCTTTCAAGGTCATTGGCAGTACCGTGACTCCTGGACCTTTCTGGTTGTTGGACTTCCCTTGGTCTGGAGTGAAGCTGCCTGGTCACCGCGGTATCCTGGCCGTCTCCTTGCATGGAGGAGGGAGGAGTGGCGTCTTTCCCCTCCCCTGGCCCTCCCTGGATGCTCTGGCTTCCCTCTTCTCCTGGCAGTGACGTGGGTGACCCGCTCTGTCTTGACAAGGCTCTGTCTCCCTGTTGGGGTCTGCGTCTCCCAGTGCAGGCTCCTCTGTTGCATGGTCCTTGGGCAGGATGTGTCTGAATTCTGGGCAGTGGCCAGCTTCAGTCTGCCCCAAGGGGGTCAGCTGAGCCTCCCTCCCCTGCTACCAGCGGTCCATGCTTTCATCTCCCTGGCTGGACACTGTGTGGCCTCACCCAGATGGCAGCCTCCTGGGCAGCCCAAGACCCCTACCTCATCCTCCAACCCCTGTGCTCCTGTGTTTAGAGCCCCAGGTCCTTTTTAGGGCCAGGATGGGTGGGACCGGTGCTTCTCCATCTTATCCCCGACCCTCTGAGCTCTGGTCCCTTTACACCTTGCTAGTGCAGGACTCTGCCGCTGGCCTCCAGCCTCCTTTCCTGCAAGACCACCTGACAAGGAGCTCTGCTTCCCGGATTTCCATTCCCAATAAACTCTGGGTTCACACCATTTAGGTTCACCAGGAACTCCTGGTGAGACAAGGGACCGGGCTGTGTGACAACATGATGGTGCCGGCAGGCCTAGGAGTGGGAACGCACACCCCGTCCAACTCACCAACTTCGGGCGCTCCTGGAACATTTTCTGGCTTGGAAGAAGAGGCAACCGAGTGGGATCTTGAAGTAGGAGTAGGAGTTTGACCCTCAGTGGGAGGAGCACTTCATACCGTGGGAGTAAAATACGATAAGGGACTGAGCGAAGAGATGCTCGGTGTGACTGAACGCAGAGGAGATGGTGTGACAGGGAATGGGACAGGGACAGGCAGGGACCAGGTCACGAAGGGCCAGACCTTTTCAGAAGCATCTCAGGGTGAGCAGGTTGAGCACCCCTCCCTCTGCCCAAGGGCCCTGTTGCAAAAGTCGTATGGTCACTTTCTTTACGTGGTGGCAGCTCTGAAGCCCCAAGGGAGAGAGGAGAGATCTCCCCTCTTGATAACTGCAGCCGTGGGGGATGAGCAGAGGAGAGAGCTCCCTTGGGGACTCCAGTGGGCTCCCTCCGAAGGAGTTCCCAGCACCAGGACAGTTGCTGACTCCTTTTGGGGAGTCTCTGGCTGAAATGTGAGTGGCAGAACCTCAGCTGGGCGATGAGAAATTCACAGGACTCCGATGAGTTACCTAAGAGACAAAGCAGAACAGGATGATTTCTTGGAGGTGGGACTTAGGCATGACATTTCAAAACTGCCGGTCTCCATTTCTCACGTGTTCTGTGAGCATATGTTGCTTTTCCATAGGAAAAAGCCCACGTTTTCCCATAGCTCGTTCCTCAGGGCCCATGCACTCTATGCCAGCCTTAGGAGACCCTGCAGGCCCAGTGGTCCATGAGACCCTCCCAGAGTGGGCCCTGTCTCCTGGTTAATGAACACTGGCCATGCCCATGGTCTGGGTGATTCCTGTACAGTGTCATTGGTCTCGAGTGATTCTTGGAAAAGGGGTAATAAACACCAACTCACGGGCTCACGTAGTTAACTTCCTTGGTGTCTGTATTGGGATTGCAGCTCAGATGCGCGTGTCTCCCAAGATGGGGTCCTTTGATGCTGATTCTTTTGGTCTATTGGGCACCTCTAGAGGTTCTCTGGGCCAGGCCTGATCCTTTTTTCCTGGGGTGGCCCTGGGGAAGTCATGCTGCTTCTCTGAGCCTCAGTGTTTCCACCTGTAAACTAGGGATCACTGCTCCCTTTGCAGGCCTGCTGTGAGGTATGGGGAGGGTACAGGTGAGCTCCTTGGGACAGTGTCTGGCACTGGCTGCTCACAATGGGAGTTTCCAACCACAGTCCATGGCAACCCAAGCTGGTGCTGGAGTCCCTGTTCTTACAGCAAGAAAGAATCCATTTCCTCTGTCTGCTTCCAGTTCCTGGCTTCAGAGGATACAGATTCTTGGCTTCCTTGAGCTCCTATTCTCAGACACAGGGGAATGGAATCTGCATAGCAAAGAGGTGCCAACCCTGTCCTCATTCTCCTGCCCCAGGCCCAGTCTCAACCCAGTCCCCAAGCCCCCCAGACGTGGACTGTCAGCAGAGCAGGCTCCACCCTGTCTGCAGGTGGGCTTTGGGATGAGTCACAAGGCCATGCCAGGGGAGCCCCGGGCAGCAGCCCTTCTACACACCCTTTTGCTGTTAATCGTCGTGGCTGTCTTGGACACTTTTTCTGTCACAGGTTCTTTGTGCGTATCACCCATACTTTCCTCCTGCCTGAGGTCACAGCATTCGGCTCCTCCCTTATGGGAACACGGGCTGTAGCCCTGCTGGTTCCCCTCAGAGATGGCGATCGCCTACTCTGCAGTCTGAAGGAGACTGCTTCTGTGGGGTTGCTGGAAGCTTTGGCCGTCCACCCTTCCCACAGGAGAGCGGTGCTTTATCTTCGTTTTGAGATGGGCCAGTCCCTATCTCACTGTGCATTTAATTCCCATTTGATTTACCTCTCTGAGCTCCACTTTGGTGTGGCGCCATTGACTGGTGTGGAAAGCAGGTATCAGGAGGGGACGAGCGACTGTGCTATTGTGGGAGGGGTGCTGCCCAGAAATTGTGGGGGACATTGTTTGCACCCTCAGAACCAGGAGAAGGAGGCCCGAGGTGGTGAGCTTCTCTCTTGGGGAAAGTAACCTATGAGAGGTCAGTGCTTCCTCTCTGCTGGGAAGCATGAAGCCAAACGTGCAGCCCAGTCCCCAGAGCTGCCCAGGGCCCTCGCATCAGGACCTGGACTTCAGGCCTGCCCAGGGGTTGACAGGTATGCCGGTCCTTTTGCCTGTTCTTGGGCTGTGTTTTGGGGGCCCATCTCCCCCTCTGACTTCTCCCTGTCCCCGTGACACCAGCTTGGGCGCAGGTCCTCCCTGGTCCTGGCTGCCTCTCCTGGCAGACCTGTGCCTTTGTGGCATTCCAACAGACACGGCTGACATTTCCTGTTTCCATGGGAACAGAGTCTGACTGTAGCCAGACAACTAACGAGAGAGGCTGCAGCGGAGCGTGTGTATATGTGTGTGTGTGTGCGTGTGTCTGCTCTTGGAGCCCTGGGTTCTTGAACAGATTCTCTGTGTCTTGTGCCGACTGTGGCAGCCTCCTCCGGGCAGTAACTGTGCCCGTCTGCGGCTCTTACATCTCCATTGCTGACATAATAGTGCACCGGGGTCCATCCATCTGCATAATCATCTTAACCTGCTCCCACAAGAGAGTTTAAGAGGTCTGGGCTGTTGGAAAATGACCATAAAGCCTGCAGCAGATACCTTCAGCAATCGCACCAACATCTATCACCCGGTAATTACAAGCGGAGAGCGAGGGCTCTGGGCCCGCCTGTGTGGGCAAGGCAGAGGGAGAGGCGAAGGAAGGCTGCCCACAAGGGACACAGCAGTTCTTGGGTCCTCTGTCCACACCACATTGGATGGGCTGTGGTTCTCTGATAGTTAAAAAGAAAAAAAAGGACCCAGACTCTTCTCTTCCTACTGGGTCCTAGATCTCAAACGCTTCTTCTGGCTGGCTGTGTGGCCTTGAACAAGTCCCTTACTCTCTCTCCAACTCCTTACTCCTTACTCTCTCTCCAACTCCATTTTCTTATCTGTAAGATGAAGGGATTGGACAAAACCATCAGTTTCCAGACTGTGTGCCCTGGAACCCTGGGGTTCCCTGGCAGGGTTGGGGAGGGGCGGGGTAGGTGGGAGTGAGCCCCGCCTCCTTCACCGGGCACAGCTCTGCTTTCCTTGGTCCTAACAGTCAGGATTCTAAAGAAGATCAGACATGCAGAGCCGTCCTTGCTACCAGAAGAGCTGGGCCTCTACCAGGCTCCAGGGTCTGGTAGGGTTCTGGGATTCACATGGCGATGGTATAAGAGTCAGAGGATCGGACGTGGTGGCCTGTTTCACTTAGTGCCTGTTTGCCAACTAGCGATTGGGTTGAGTCCAGTGCTCTTCAGAAGAAGAGCTGAACCTTTGCAGGCCTCGAATGGAGAGTGTGAGGACCGCGGGCCTGGCGGAGGCAGCGAGGACAGCCCTTGAAACACAGTGGCCAGCAGCCAGCCGACTGCCTGCCTCCTGGGTCTGTGCGGCTCCACGTTTCTGGGAGTCTCCGGGGTGCTCAGCTTTCTGCCTCTGGTCAGCAGAGAGCCTTGATTGTCTCCTCCCAGTGTCCATCAGCTGCCTGTCCATCAGCTGGTCAAGTCCAGCTGCGGCCTCTTGTTTGCTGACCTCTTGTTCTCCGGCAGCTTGAGAACTCCCAGTGATTGGCCTCTGCTCTGGCCTGAGGGTGGGGGGCTCAGGCTTTCCTGACTGCGGGACTTACCACCCCCAGACCCACTTGGCCAGGCATTCCAAGCTCCGGGATGCTTTCCTCTCTGCTTTTGTGTCTTTGAAACTTTAACCTGTCTGTCCGACCTGCATCTCTGGGAAGGATGAGGAAAAAACAAAAATTCAAAAACAGGCGAGTTCCCAGTCTGTCCATCCCAGGACCACAAAACAGACATCCACTCTCTGCCCAGTCAAGCCATGCTGCTCTGCTGCCTCTCTCTGCTCTCTAGCCAGGTCTGTTCTCCATGGTGGGAGCTCCTGGGATGCCCCGAGCCCGGGGCAGCTGTCCCTCACCACACGGAGGGCTCTGGATCGGCTCTGGGGAGTGCCTCTCTTCCCAGGCGGCACCCCATGACGCAGCCCCCAGCAGCCCCCTCAGAGCCCACGTGCAGCTTGTCAGTACTGGTTGTGGACTGCAAGTTCTTCTCAAAACTTTGTCTGGGGTCAGCGAATGGTTCAAACACTCAGGGTGTCCCGGGACCCTGAGCTGCAGCATGGCCCCACGGCGGAGCTGGGTCTGTATCGTATTTGTTGAACAGCGGACTCCCTTTGTTCCAGGGCCCTAGGCATGAAAGACAATGGCAAGCCAAGCTGCCCGGGTGGGGAGCCGGGGTGGGATCTGGAGTCCATATCACGCACCACGTGCAGCTCCACCCACCCCCACGTGCTCATTGACCCAGACCACGATCTTCCCTTCTACCTTGAAGAAACAGTCTCCTGAGGTCCTGGAGGCCCAGGAAGGGGAAGTGCCACAGGTGGTCCTAGAACCCAGGTCTCCAATTTCCAGTCCAGACTTGATCACACCTGCTGTAGCCACCTGACCTGCAGCGGTTATATTAGCGAGGGGAGCTTCGTGTGGCTGTGAGGGTCTGGCTGTTAAACGGAGGCACAGATATACCCACAGAAGACCCTGTGCAGTGCTGGACTTCCTGGGAGGACAGAGGCTGGTTGTGGTCTCAGATCTGCTATTCTGCTGTGTGACAGTGGGTCAGTAGCTTGCTTTCTCTGAACTTTGGCACCTGTGGTTGAACAGTGACTGATTTGACTCTGGGATCGCTCAAGGCCTCCTCCTGGCTCTTCTTCTCCGCCTGCTGCCTTGGCATCCGCCCTGGAGTGATTTCAAAGCTGGGTCTGCCCAGTGCCCCTCACCTGCCCACCCCCACCCGTATCCCCTGGCTGGCACCACGAGCCGTCCAATGCTCTGGACCTTTGTCCCTGTGTTCCTCCTGGGAATCTGATGGTGACCAATGTCCACAGATGCTCCTTGGTGGAAAGGAGGTGGTCAACATTCCCCCACGTGAGCAGAACCCAGGCTCTGGATGGGAAAGTGCCACCTGTTCTCCCGGGGCACCTTCTGATGGGACCCAGGGGAAGAGCTCTGCACCTGCCCCAGGACACACAGTCTGTGGCCACGTGGCAGTGGCTGAGGCAGGGATCAGGTCCACCCTCCTGGCACATTTCCGTGGGTCCAGGAGTCGGGAAGAGGCCCTGCCGTTGCTCCAGCCTGCAGGACAGCCCACCTCCTGCCTGCACAGCCCTCAGGGCCCAGCCTGCCCTCTGCTACCTCCCAGCCCCGTCCAGGGTGTGGACGCCCAGTCCTGACCCCCAGATCCTCTGAGAGACGTTGCTCCAGGTTCTTGCCCTGGAGCACCAGGCTGTCCTGCTGTCCTGGAGGACAACTACCCTGGCTTCCTCCCTCCAGGTTGGGACACACTTTGGTCTGGGGAAGAATAATCCCCCTTTCCTGTTTTCTCTAGGATGAATGCCCCTCCCCAAAGTCCACATGTTAAAGGCCTGGTACTCGGGATGGTGGTGAGAGCAGGTGCTCAAAATCTTTAGGAGTAGATCCTTGGAGATCATTGGGTCATTTGGGGCATGCCCTCAAAGTTCCCACGTGGGACCCCAGTTTCCCAGTCTCTTTCTTCTTCCTGGCTTAGGTTGTGAGCAGCTGGCACCTACATACACTCCCTAACATTGTCATCCAGCCGCCTTGATAGAGGTCCACAGCAAGGAGCCCACCTGATTTTAGACGGGAACCTCCAGGACCATGGGCTCAATAAAACTTTTCTCTTTATAAGTTAATCGCCTCAGGTGTCCTGTTGTAGTAATGTGAAGCCGACTTCTACACTCAGAGAGTCCCTTCCTTTGTCATTACTACAAGCTCTGAGCATGAGGGCAGGGCCAGGTCAGCCCCAGATCTTCTCCATATCAAAGGGGAGATTAGCTCAGAGCCCCTAACCATGTTAGATGTACTGCCCACACTCAGTGGCAATGCCTCCTCCGAGACTGTCAGCTTTATATCTGCTTCTTTTTATCAATACGGGCAAATAATTCTCTAGACATTTATCATTTTAAACTGTCACAGTCCACTGCCTTTCCCGAGGACCAAAATCAATACTGATCTTGGTTTGAATACTTTTCTGACAAGGTTCCTATTTGTAGATTCACAAGTAGAACTAATGTGTGTTAAAGCTATTCAGTTTGGCATTTTGCAGCTCCATTGACACATTAAATATAGGCGTTCACCACGACGATTAACCTTACAACTATTAAGTAATAAAAATCCTGCATACATATTTATTAGCTGAACATCCAACTTGCGCGTGGTGCCTTCCCCGACGAGAGGGAAATCAGAGGAGGTGGAGATGGCTGCCGAGAGACAAGCTCACTGCTTGCAGAGGATGCCAGGAGGAGGAGGGGCTCTCCAGGCTGGACATCTTGGTGGGAGGAAGGGAATTTGCTCTGGCGATGGGAGGCCCAGCTGAATCCGGAGCTGACAAGTGGCTGAGCTGTCCTGAGATGAGAACCCTGACTTCCCGATTCTAGGTGCTTTCTGAGTAAGCACCTTCCTCCTCTTGAGTCTTGGTTTCCTCATCTGCATAATGGGGTCAGACTAGAATCCTGCTTCCCAGCCTTCTTATAATGCCTTGGAACACACAGAGATGGTAACATTCTACAAGGTACTGGGATCAAGAGACAAGGCTGCTTACAGCCAAAGTGACCAGCTTGGAGGGACCCTGACTGCCCCGTGAGTCTATTCTGGCCATCAAGAATGTCAAGGAGATCCACAGCTCAGCCTGCTGGTCATTTGCCAGTTAAGACTGTGGAGGAGAGGAGAGCAGCTGTCCTCCTTTGAACTGAGGCTTGGTGACTCTGGGTGCCTTCCCAGATCATTGGTGGGGACTCTGCTTCCTGGATGCTGCCTTTCCTGAGCCAGCATCAAGATGGGTCCTGAAACCAGGTGCGGTGGCACATGCCTATAATCCCATCGGCTTGGAAGGCTGAGGCAGGAGGATCGTGAGTTCAAAGCCAGCCTCAACAAAAGCAAGGCACCAAGCAACTCAGTGAGAACCCGTCTCTAAATAAAATACAAAATAGGGCTGGGGATGTGGCTCAGTCAAGTGCCCCTGAGTTCAATCCCTGGTACCCTCCCTTCCAAAAAAAAAAAAAATAGAAGGATCCTAAGCATGTGTTTATGTCCTGGCCTGGGAAGGCACGGACCCTAGCATCCTGGATGTGGGCCCAGGCAGGTACCTATAGATGCCACTTGTCATTCTGACCCATTAGGGCCTGGGCCCTACTCGTTACTCATGATTTATGCACCTCCCCCAGAAGGGGCTTCAAGATGAGACAGGTGAGGGGCTCTGGAATCAGCACTCCTGAATTTAGGTACCCCTGTCAGCCTCTGGGTCATGTATCTGTCATCTCCACTCTGCAATATGCATGAGCTCTGGCCCAATCTCAGACCCGGGGTGGCACAAATGTGAGCAGGATGTACCACGTAGTGGGGGAAATAAGGATCTCCATGCAATTGCAGTGTGTGGCACAGGGTGTCAGGAGAGGGAAGGGAGCAGGGGTTAGAGGGGGTTCTTTCTGGACTCAGGGACCTCTGCTCTGAGATTTCTGTGAGATTTACCAGCTGGGCCGGGACTGTCGGGAACAGTGGAGGAGAACAGTGTTGCAGGCAGACGGACAACATGTGACCTTGGAGACCTCCCACTGTGGCAGCACAGCCCAGCAGAGTCCCCACCCTGAGTTCTGACACCCGTGGTTGTTTGTGCTCCCAGTAGTGACCGAGCACAGCGGGGGCCACTAGTTTCGGCTTTGCCTGACCTTCTTGTGTGGCACCTGGCCTTCTGAGGTGGGCCAGGCCGGCACTGTGACCTCCAGTCTTCCCCTCTCCCTTCTGCTTCCTGTCACAAGGGCGTTTCCCTGATAAATTCCCTGCACGTCGAGTCCCATCTGGGCATCTGCTTCTCAGAGGACCCAGAGTAACACAAGGAAGAGCTTCAGACACCGAGCGTGAGGGTGGCCTGTCATCTCCATCTTCCAGACAAGGAACAAAGGCTTGGCAAGTTCCAGAAGGAAAGCGCTTTGAACTGCGATGTGCTGGGCCTTGGCGGTTGCTGTTGACGGGGACAGGCCTCCATGCACCCACTTCCTGAGCACCCGAAGGCACATTTGCCATCTCATAAACGCTTCCCCATGGAGAAAGGCCAGTGCTCTTGTCTCTGTGGACATTCTAGGAGGTCGGAGCCTGGAGATGCCAGAGGTCAGTCAAGGACTCATGGATTTGGCCTGAGGTTGGCACCCAGGTCTGTCCACTGCAAACTGTGCCTGGGTCCTCTGAGTTGTTCCTGCATTGTCCACGTGCTCGTGGACAATCTGAATCTGTCCCTTGTCTGACTCTAGTTGACAGAAGATGCTTCCCCAGGCACCTGAAGTAAGTGCTTCCAGGCTGGCTAGTCTTGGACTTAAATCTGATTGGAAAAAAGACCATTCCCTGAAGTGGACGCCCCTTGTACACACTGGCCAAGAGTCCAAGAGACGGGGGGCGACTTTCTCAGATGGTGGGCTTGCTCACGACCCTGCTCTTCAGCTCGTTGCACTTCCCCCCACCCCCAACCCCACACTCCTGGGCACAAGGGCCCACGCTGGCTTTCTCATGGATGAGAGGAGGTCTGGGATCCAGGTCAGCTCTTCTACCACTGAGTGGCCAGCCCCAAGTGTGACCCAGTCCCTGTCTGGGGCTTTTATCAGCCCAAAGCCTTGTCATTAGAGGACAGCCACTTGCTGGAGGGGAGCACAGGAGAGGAACCTGACGTCACAGTAGGAAGGGACGGGATTCTCCTTTCTCAGTTGGAGGGCCTGGACACCTTCTCGGGGGAGAGGAAGAGGGCATGGGTGAGTGCCAGGGGAGCCCTGGTCCCTCAGACCTGCTTCTGGGCTCTTCCCCTTGCTCGGCGGGACGAACTTGCCGCTGTCAGGGAACGTCTGCCGAGGTGCTCCTGGCTCTCCTCTGTTTCTATTTTCTATCTTGATGGAAAAATTGTGATTTTCACACTGTCACGAAACCAATAGGTCCCTGACATATGTTTTTGTAATCTGTGTAGCTGGTTTCCTGTACTTCTGACAGTTCTATTACATGTCTGACAGTTATATGAAATTTTTCCTCTGGGAAGTGAAGGGGGGCACGTGCTCTCCCCGCCCCCATAACTCCCTGGTCCCCCCGCGCTAACTTATATTTGGAGACTGAAGAACAGAGTGGATGCTTTTCTTGTCCTTGCCCTATGTTAGCTGCCAGCCCCCTCCTGGGAGGGACAGGGTGAAGCTTCCAACCAAATGACATGTGAGGGACACTAAGTGATATGGGAAAGTAGGAGGGGAGCAAAGCCAAACTGACTCAGGACTCCACGGACCCAGGCTGGCCGAGTCCCTGTGAGCATCCTGCCCCTCTCCTCCCAGGGCAGCGCCCTGTGCCCGGGGGGAGAACAACCTCTGCTTCATGGCTACAGGAGGGCTGGGCTTTGGCGGCATCCCATGTGCACGAATGTGGCTCTCATGACGTGCCTGATGAGTTCAGCGGTCACGCTCGTGCACGTCCATCTTGGTAAGTCACCGTGCCAGGCCCTGAGGTGGTGGGGCCGTGTGAGGGGCCACAGGGGTGCGAACCAAGTGGGTGTGAACTTCTCTGAGTGGGCTCCATCCCTGTGCTTGGGAGTGCACACTGCAAGCACATGTGTCCGTGGGCATGTGTCAGTGGACTGTCCACCTGAGAAGAGGTGCTGGGGACACGCTTTTGTCTAACTTGGCTACTCTCTGGTGTCCTCAACTGGGGACAGAAGGAGGAATGGTGGGAGAGGTGGGACACTGCAGGGAGGAAATGGGAGCCAACGTCCCCTGGGCTGTGAGCATTGCCTGGTCTTGGAGGTGGAGTCTGGTCACTGGCCTTGTCACTGCCTTGCTGGGTGGCCTTGGGCAAACCTCACTATCTCCCAGGCTCTGGCAAGTGAGGGGGAGGCACTGAACATTCTCCTGGGGATTCTCCATGAAGCACATACAAGGTGTTCCCGAGACGCCCCCACCTCCCCGCCCCGTCCCACCTCAGGCTCTTTGAACACGAAAGCTGGTGTCACATCTCAGCCTGGTCTCCAGACATTATTTGGGGCCTCTCAATTGACTTAGCCACTCTGATTTTCCTGTCTATGGAAAACGAGGTGTTGCCATGGCAACTGCCACATTACACGGTGCCGTGCTGACGATGCCTCTGAGATACAGAGCAGCTTCTCAAAGAGATACACTTTTCAACATGTCATGTAGGGCTCTGTACTTGTTAGGGAAAATCGTATTTCCAGCAAAATGACATGCCAGCGCGCGGCTCACGCCTTTCTTAAACAAAGAATTTCATTCACTGCCTCTCTCATGCCTGTCTGGCCTGCCACTGGCTACCCACCCGCTGGAGCCCCGATTCCCTTTACGTAACACGCAAAGCTGGGGAGGGGAGGGGGGCTGGGTGCGGGGCAGGGCTCCAGAAGCAGGGGAGAGGTGCTCAGGGCTGGCGTCCCCTCCAGCAGAGGGGCTCCCGGGCCAGGTCTGGGGTGGGCACTGTGGCCCTGACCCTGGGCTCAGCCTGCCGGAGACGAGATGTGCCTCTGAGGCCCTCACGTGCTTGCCAGTCCCTGACCTGATCTTCAGGGTGGTGTCTGGAAGACGGGCCAAGGACACTCCAGCCTCACCCTTGAGTGAGATGCAAAGGCCACAGTGAGGGGCTGGTGCGACTGTGCATGCACCCGAGTGCTCCGTACGACTACGCCGTGGTCCTCGCCCAGGAAGGTGGGTAGTGTGCTCAGTCCTTCCCTCAGTCATGGTGGCCTTCGGTCCACCACTTCCCGCCTTGACTCAGATTTGCCATTTGCCCACGGGCAGGTGGAGCTGGACGACCCTGGACATCTCCAGACCCCAGCGTCCTTGGAGTCCTGCTTGGAGAACTAGAAACCCCTCTCTCCCAGATATTGTGACGAAAATGGGCCATCAGGCTTTCCCAGTGAAGCCTGCACTGACAGGCAGATGTCCCATGCCCTGTGTGGACCATGCTGTTGAGTGACAGGGCACACCAGCAGGCATCGATGCACTCATGATACTCAACTGGTGGGTGCAGTGGCCCTTGCCCCGAATCAGTCATTATGTGTGTTAATGCATGAAGAGTGCTGGGCACTGGGAGCCACCGGACTCACCGACCAGGCTCTGGGACAAGCGAAGCTGGGCCATTGGGGAAGCTGCGATGACAGCACAGCTGCTCACAGTGGGGAGAGGGCAGCCCAGCAATGGAGCATCTGGGCCCAGGTGGGAGGCCCCTGAGGGACTCCAGCCCCCTGTGCTGTCCGGAGGGTCTCTCTTGCTTTCCGGCCATATCGGTGGGGCTCCGTCCTTACTTCCTGTGTGAATGGCCTGAGCTGAGCTGCTGGTGGGGTTATGCCAGTGGGCATTAGTCTCTCTCTCTGGATTTCGGGGCCTCGGCTCCCCCACACCTGCCCTGGACCACTGCATTTGTCCTGAGAAGGGCGAGGCTTGGAAGAGCTTTCTGGGCTCCCTGTGCAGGTGAGGGACCCTCGGGCCAGCCTCCTTTCCCAGATGGTGACCTGGGAGTCTGGCTCCATCGTCCTTCTATGCCGGAGGGCCATGTCACCTCTGGAGGGCCGCCGTCGGCCGGTCATGGGCACTGGAGAGTTCAGAAACAGTGAGACTTGTGTCAGGCGGGAGCAAAATGGCCTTTCCTCTGACCCGAGGGGGCAGCTTCCCATGACGAGTCCCTCCTGAGGCCACAGTGTGCCAGCTCTGGCCCACAGACGGGGACTGGCCCATGAACTGTTAATGGTCCACGGGGAAGTCGAGGACGCACACCAGAGAGTGAACCAAGCACAACCCTGAGCACAGGTTTGATTTGTTTTTACATAAACACCCACAGGAGGCTTTCTCTGTGAAGGAAGCAGCATGGGGTTCAGGTTCTGGTGCAAGGCTGGGGCGTCACTGTAGACAAGCCCCCAGAGAAGGACGGCTCCCAAACCTTCCTCGCCCGCCTCCCAGGGTCCAATGGGAACCTCACGGGCTGCCTCAGGCTACCTCTTTGCTGGAGCCAGGGCGTGTCTCGGGGTCTCCCTGCCTCCAGCCTCCCCTCCGTCGAACCCAACGCGTCCTCCACCCTGAATGAGTTTTCTAAAGGCAGCCCTGGCCATGCACTTTCCTGCCAAGTTCCTTCTGGGGCTCTCTGTCCCTCTTAGGATCAAGTCCAAGTCCCTGAGTGTGGTGTGAGGCTCCTGCATGGCTCGGTCCCTGGACGCCTCTCCCAGTTCACCTCTCAGCCATCTTGATTTTTTTGTGTAGACACAGGATTTCTTCCAGTTCTCCAGAGGCGCTGCTCTCTCTCACCTCCAGGCCTCGGCTGGGCTGTTTGGCCTTCGTGGACAGCTCTCCCTTCCTTTGGCTCAGCTAAATCCCATTCCTCTGTCATCAGGTAGATGATATTGCTGACCCCCTCTGCCCAAGTGTCAGCCAACCACTCGGAGGAATTGCAAGAGACTTGGCTGGATGGCATCAACTGCTCAAGTCTCCCAAATATCTGTCCTCCTTATCAACAGAGTCTCTCATTTTGGTTAGGCTCATGGCTGCTCAGAACAAACATGGCTCCCAGCCTCCCTTAGAGCCAAAGGTGGTCATGTCACCAAATTCTAGTCAATGGGATATGAACAGAGAGCTCCTGGGCAGTGTTCTTAAAGGAAAAGATGCATGCTTTTTTCTACCTTTCCTCCTTTCCACCAATTGGAAAGCAAATGTGATGTCTGGAGCTTGGGTAGCCATGTTCTTGGGAGTCCCATGCTAAGAGTGACAGAACAGAAAGAGAAAAGATGCTTGGCTCTCTGATGACCTTAAACCGGCGCCATTACTTTGGATTGCTTAACTTTAAACTTCTTTTCTATGAGAGAGAAATAAGCTTCTATCTTGGACAGGCCACCATTAGTTCAGGGCTTTCTGTTAGTCATAGTCAAATCTAATTTTCATTAATGCAGGTACCAGTAACTGGACATCTGAAAGCAAGGAAGACATCTAGGTTCTCCTCTTTAACCAGGCATCTGGAGGAGGAGGCGGTTCTAGGTTTGGTTCCACAACCCCATCTGTGTCTGGGACATTCTCAACCTTCTTCTCATGGTCCTAAGATGGCTACAGCAGCTCCAGACATCACATCTTCACAGCCTTCTCAAGTAGAGGCTGAGGATGAGCTACAAAAGGTAAGAGATGCCCTCCTCATGCACTTGTCCTTTAACCTTGGAGGGAAACCCTCCCTGGCAGCTTCAAGTAGATGTCTCAGGGCATCTTGATGGCCAGAATCCTAGCTCAAGGGAGGTTGGGATAGCGAGTCTCTGGATGTTTGGCCTCTATAGTAGAGGCAGGTAAGGACAGAACAGGGAATGGCTCCTGGCTGGAAGGCCAGTGGTGCCTTCACATTGCCTGTTTGCACAGTGTCTGTTCACTGGCCTCTCTCCAGGGCAGGAGGCCCCACAGCAGTGCTCTTAAAAGGGTGCAGCCTCTGGAGCCCGCCCACCAGGTCAGACCCTGTGTCTCCTGTTCTACCTCGATGGAGTGGACCTCCCTGGGCTTCTCTGTGGAAAGGGGGTGACCATTCTTACCAGTCTCAGAACAGCGCTGGAAGAGTAAGCTCACGTCTGCTGCTGCAGGAGACACCTGCTCTCTTGTGGGCTCTGCACCCACAGCAGTCACCACAGGGTGTTACAAATAGATGGTGCTGCCCTGCCCCCGCCCCCCGCAGAGCCTGGCATCTGACTGGCCCAGGGTGTGGCTCAGACACTGGGATGTTTAAAAGCTGCTGATCAATTCTAAATCTGAGCCAGGAACTGAGGCCACCACAGAGTGAGCTTTCCACAAACACTAGCCCCGATGGCTTTGTTCACGATTGTGGCCCCAGTCCCTCGTGTGGCTCTCAGTAATTGTTTGTTGAATGAATGAATGGAAATGTGGGGGCAAGAAGAGGGAGTTGGCTGGGCACAGTGGTGCACACCTGTAATCCCAGCCGATTGGGAGGCTGAGGCAGGAGGATTAGGAGTTCAAAGTCAGCCTCAGCAGAACCAAGGCACTAAGACACAGTGAGACCCTGTCTCTAAATAAAATACAAAATAGGGCTGGGGATGTGGCACAGTGGCCAAGTGCCCCTGAGTTCAATCCCTGGTTGCAAAAAAAGAGAAGAGGGAGTTGGTTGAGCTCAGTTGTCTCTGCCCATGGACACCGGGAGTGCTGCTTTGTCTACTTGGTCAACACTTCAGTCAGAAGACCTGAGGGGCCATGAAGGCATGTTCCCTCCTCCTGGCAGGCCTCCAGGGTCTGAGTGGGCCAGCACTGTCCACTCCCTCATCCACGGGAAAGATGAAAACAAAAACAAAAACAAAAACAAAACCCCAAGAACCCAGGAGGAGGAACAGAGCGTGCAGAACCCACACACTGGCTTTGTGGACTGGGCTGCCGGGGCCTCCGTCTCTCATCTGGCCACCAGCTTGGGTCCCAGCTGTAGCATCCCTGGGGATGTGTCCTGGTCCTTATGGGGGCCTTGTCCTTTCTGGGGGTGCCATGCTGGCTGGGTGGTATGGATTTCCCCTGTAAACGTGGCCCATCTGGGAGAAGCCCAGGTGCCATGTTTCCAACAGCCCTGAAACTTAAAGCTCAGAAGGCTTTGAAATGCAAATATTTTGAAGGAAACATAAGGTAAACATGAGTGCTTATTTCCCCCTGATGAAAACAATATGCTGTTTGCTCTGAAATGTAAATAGGGCCTAGATCGCTTTTAAAGAAAGCCATGGCTTATATTTTTAGGTCCAGGGTAATAGCGTTCCTAAAAATACGAGCATCCGGCAGCCTTCCCACCCCGCCGGAATCCGCACTCCCGGCTCGGTCCTCCTTCCAGGCTTTGCTATCTTCTCCCATAAATACTCGACATCTACCTCCTCCCCTTCCAATCCGGAATGCTGTACTTCCCCTTCCTCAACCCTCATCTAATTTTTCCAATACTCTCCGGGAGTTCCTTTCGGATAGAATTGGGGGAAGAAAAAAAAAATCTGTAGCCAAAGGCATTTCACTGACTTGAAAGAGATTTTATGGTGCATTGAGTTCTAATCAACTTTAATAAGTATTTAATGCAGGAGGAAGACTTTGCCCCCAGCCCCGCGGCCGACCATGCGTGCTGGTGGCCCCCTGTCGGCCACGGGAGAAAGGACCGCTGCTGGGGCCATGGTTTGGGTGGGCGCGGCGAGTGACAGCTGCAGAGAAACGAATAATTAGCGATTTCAACCCCTGATAATGAGCAGCTCCATGATCCTTCTTGGAGCCGTTAAGAACATCTATCTTATTAATGATCCCGCTCGACAGCCACGGGCCCGGGCGCCCGCGTCTCTCCGAGGAGGCTCTCGTTCCTCATCTGTGCACCGAGGAGCAGAGAGAGAAGGTGGTCATTTGTCATCCCCTTAGTAGTGCGAGCTCGGCTCTCAGGGCCAGCCGTGCCCCTGGGGCTGCTCGGGAGACCTCCACCGAGCCCCGTGTGCCATTCACACGGCGCGCAACGCCCTTGATCCTGTGCCCCCGTTGCCCCATAGCCAGGAAGGGTTTCCACCTGCGTTGCGCGCCCTCACCTGGGCTGTGCGATTATCCTTATCTATGGGAGGCCTGCCTGCCAAGGGAATTCGGGGCTCCTCCGAGTTCACACCGCGGGTTCACAGAGCCAGGACTGGGAAGCCTGTGTTTCTGGTGGATTTTCCTGCCACCCCATGATGTCCTATGGAATGAGTTTGGGAAATTGCACCCCTTCCTGGCTGGGTCTTCTCAAAGGCATTGCCCCAGCCGAGTGTTGCAGACTCATTGTCTACTGGCTGCATCTGGTCCACAGAGAGGAATCTGTTTGACCTGTAAATGTCTTAATAATTGGGGAATATCCACAAAAAAATTCCAGACTTACTGAAAAATTGCAAGACTCTGGCCCACTGAATTTGTAGTTTCACCTGATCTCTGGGCACCTGATTATTTTAGGCAATTTACCACAGGCCTCACCACTCCCAGTTGTCCCACACTCTGCCTGACTTGCTCATTTATATATCTGTCTCTTGTCATAAGTGTCTGAGTTTCAGGGAACCATTTAGACCTGTGATTTTTTATACCCTATTTTTTTTTCTTTAGTAGATCCCTTTTCTCAAACTACAAAATAGGTAATAAGAAACACTGGGGTTAAGGTTGTTGTGGACCCAGGATCTCACTTCCTTGAATGCCACTTTCAATTCCAGTATTCCTTAAAAGTTTGTGGAGACCTCAGGGCCCCACGGAACACAGTTTGAAGTAGCTTTCATTGAGAACGAATAAGTGACGTCATTCCCCAAGAGATGGAATGCAGCAGAAGATTCCTTGCTGGAACCAACAACCGGCAGTTCAAGGTGGAGGCTGTTATTCAGAGGGTGAAAGAGAAGCCTGGACAGGACGAGCTACTGCACATGGTGTGAAATGCCTGCGCTGGCACTTAAACCCTCCTACGGATCTTCTTGTCACTCCTAATGTTTTCTAGAAGAACCTCACGTGTGCAGCTACTGATTGTGTGCACACCTCTGGCCCCAGCCCCAGCCTCACACCAGCTCTTGATCTCCCATCTCTCTTTGGGAGAAAAGAAGAGTGTCTCCCCTTACCAATCAAGCATCACCTGTGGCCGATAAGTGGTACTCCCGAACGGCGGTTTGACCCAGACGTGGAGCATTTTCAAAATTGTTTTGGACCCAGGATCTCATTTCCTTGGAGCATATTTCTGGCACTTTTAGTTAACCAGAGCTCAGTAATTTAAAAATTACTTTTAGGTGCGATGCATATGCAAAAGCATATAAAATAGGAGGGACTACAACATATACCTGAGGCTTCAAATTAAACAGGAAAGTTTAAAGGGATTTGGGGGTTGCAGTATTGTAGATCACATCTCCTGGGTTGGGGCCATTGATATTTTCTCTATAAAGGGCAAGGTAGTACATATTTTAGGCTTGTCAGAGTGTACAACTTCTGTCACGATGACTCGACTTGGCTATTTTCATTTGAAAGCAGTCATAGATAATATGTGGCTGAGTTTCAATAAAACTTTATTTAAAGACAGGTGGTAGGTGAGAATTGGCCATCACTGTTGATTCTTCCTATGGGTCTGTGTGGGCATTCTGTTGTCTTTAGAGGTACCTTAGTAGACACATCTGACAGCAGAAGATGGGGTGGCACTGGAATTTTACAACACCAGCTTTCTGTCACTGACTGGGTTCCTTACCCTGTGACCAATTCTGATACTAACTCCCAGGCACAGACCCTGCAGGTTAAGGGCTCACCCTGAATTCAGATGTACTTCTGTCTAGCCAACTATAACTTTGGGGGTTCCCATGACCCTTGTCCAGGTTTGAGGTTCACTAGATTATTTCACAGAACATCAGAGAGAGCTATGTTATGACTACTGTTTTATTATAGTGGTACCCAGAGCAGCACAATGAGGAGATATAGTCAAGGTCTTGGAGATGGGGGTGTGATGGAGGTTCTGATGCTCTCTCCCAGTGGAGTCAAGTTGTCCCTCTCCAGCAACTGGGAACAATATGTCCCACCCTCGTCATTTCTGAGTTTTATCTGATCCATCATTAGGTTGCATGATTGATCTGTCATTGACCATATTGATTGAATTCCACTTCCAGCTCTCCTTTCTCCCTGAAAACTGGGGATGGGGGAGACATTCCAGCCCTCTAATCTGGTGCTTGGTCTTTCTAGTATGGCCATCTCCTCTCCTGAAGGCCCATCATGAATCACCTCATTAGCATATAGTCAGACCAAGAGGTGCTCATTATGGATAACAAAAGATTCTCCTCTCACTCAGGAAGTTCTAAAAGTTTTTGAAGCCCTGTGCCAGGAATGAGAGAAAAAGACCACATGTATTTTATTTTATTTTACTGTTATACCATAGTTTGCAAATGGATTTCATTTGCTTCCTTTGCCAGCTCCAGTCAATTGGCCATGCTTGGAGTGCTAGGCTGAAGAGTCAACCTGGGGTCCAAGCTCACTGGAAAAGATTGCTGTAATCAATAGGTGATGTCTGCCGTGAGTGACATAATAGGCATCAGCAGCACAAAATCTCTGTATCTCCCGTCCATTTTCCAAATAGTGTCTTCTTATCTTTCTGAATTTGGCCTTCTAATCTGTACTACGTAACTACCCCTTTGATTTATCTGGGACAGTCCTCTTTTTCTCAACATTCTCCCTCCTTTAGTAGTCATTGCTCTATTTGCTCCCACCACTAGGCTGGAAGATGCTGCCATGTTTCTATAGGACTTCACTTCTCTGGTCTTGGTGGCTTGGTCTGCAGATAGAGAGGTGACCAAGCGCAGGCAATCATGATGGGCTCTGGGATGGGCGTGGTGTCCAGGCTGGGCCTCTCCCTGGCAAATCCTCCATGCTTTGCACATGCTCATGGGTTGACCTTCAGGGAGAGGATGAAGTAGAGATGTAAGATGGAGAGAGGAGGTTCTGATCCAATTCTGTTCCCTGATGTTCTGAGACTCTGCTGCTTCTTGCTTTCCAAACCCTTTTGCATTCTGCTTCTTGCTTTCCAACCCCTTTTGCGTGGATATAATCCCCTTTTTGCCTCAACTAGTTTGAGGTGGGTTTCTGTCAATGGCAACATGAGTTCTGAGTGACACATGGCCCATGTGGAAGCATTTGCCATTCATCCAGCCGTGAGCTATTTATGGGACTCATCCTATGTGAATGGTGTTGCTCACAGCTGCAAGGGCGCTAGGTAGGGGGACAAGGTGGGGCTCTGTTCAGATTTAGGGTGAAGACAGGAACCAGTTGGAGGGGACAGGCTGGTACAAACTTAATGCAGACTCTCCAGGAATTGAAGGGACGCTCTGCTCCCTGCTCTAGATGTCACCTAGCCTGCTCATGCCTGGGGTTGAACTCGTGACCTCCCAAATGATCCATACATCTGTCTTCACCTTGGACGTAGGTACCTCAGAGCTTGGGGAAAGGACTTCCTGACTCTTGAGCCAGAATAAGTCCAGTGTACTCTGTGTTCAGCTATTAATTCCAAGCACCAAGTATGGTGCCTGGTGCCTGGGACGCACTCCTCAGTGGGAGCAGAATGAATGGATGAATGAATGCTCGACTCCCCTGTGCTTGCTCCTTTCTCAAAGCCAGGGGGCGTGTGCCGTGTCTTTCAGATGTGTCCTAGAGATCCTGATGTTAGCAGCCCTCTGCTAACTGTCCAAAGCCTTCCCAGTCTCTGCCCCTCCACTCCCCCGCACCCCTCACCACCAGGAGAACACAGAAGAAGGTCAAGCCGCCCCAAACCCAAGGTCAGTTTCTTCCCTCCACTGAGCCAAGTCCAGCTTCTTGTTCAAGTCAAGTCTGCTGGTGTCTGGCTCCCTCCCCTGCCCTGCAGCCTCTCCTGCCACAAATCCCCCTCCACCCTGCACATCTGTATGTGCAAAACCAACCCTGTCCTGGAACTCACTGTCTTAGAGGTACTCAGAAAATATTTACTGAACAAATGTGGAATGAATGAGATTCCATGCATATACTTCCCTTGCCCTGGTCTTGGTGAGATGGTTTGCTTTAAAAGAGTTCAGCAACTCACAGGGTAGGTGAAACCTCTGGGGTTGGGATGAAGAGTGGACCCAAGTGCTGAAAGAAATAGAGGTTCAGGGCCCGGTGGATTATGGGGAGGGACTCCCAGAAGGGGTGGCATTTGTACTGGACTTGCAGGGAATAAGTTGAAGTGTACATAGTCAAGAAGCCTGTTTAGCTGTGGGATGCTTTTAGAATTACAAGTGACCCAACAACAATTAAAAAAAAAAATCTCAAACACAGGGATGTAGGTCTCAGGGAGGGTTCATGTGGCAGTTCTGTAAGGATACTTGGGACTTGGGCTCCTTTTTGCTGTCCACATCCCCATCCACAGTTTTTATTTCAGTCTCATCAAAAGATGGCATGGCGGTCAGCAACATGGGGGGACTTGGGGTGTCCTTGTTCTTGTCTAGTGAGAGAGAGCGGTATCATTGGCCCAAGAGGGGATTATAATTGGATTGGGCAATTTTGGAGAAGAACCCGCCTCTGGTCCAGTAAGTCGTCATGGTGATCCCTTTTACATGGGCTTAGACTTGCTAGGAGGAAGGATGAGATCAACGGCTCCTGAGTCACTGGGTTGCCCAGGGAAGCAGGGTGGACACCAGACTCAAACAGAGTCAAGGCAGGAGGCAGGAGGGATGGGCAGACAAGAAAGGGTCCATGCTGCGGGGAGGAAAGTCCCCTGGAAGCACATTTCTGGCTCAGGGAACAAGGTTTGGTCTCAGGAAGGGGCTTTGAGTGTTTGAGGATGGCGAAGGCCAGTGGAGTGGGTGGCAGGGCACAGCTGGAGAAGGGGCTGGGAAGTGGGTGTCTGAGGGGCAGGTCCTGAGTGCCATCTTGAGGAATGGCTTTTCTGTGGGATAGTGGATTTCTGTTGCCAAGAGAAGGGGAGATGGGAAGAATGCTGGACGAACCCCATCCTCCTCTCCCTGGGTTCACTCTGCGCCACTATTCTCAGACTCACTATCCAGGATGTTGTGGGGTCTGTCGATTTGACCAAACCTGGGATTTATATCTCCCAGAATCCCGTTCTCTGTGGGTTCTGAGTTAGGGTTGACCAAAGTGAATTGTATGAGATTTTGAAGGTGGAAGCACATAAGAATTCATCATTTTCAAAAGGTCACTGCAGTCAGACACAAAGATAGATGCAAAGGTGCCCAGAAGGCTCCAGGGTCCAGTTCATCTTCCTGACTCCCGGCCTTGCACATCTGACGGGTGATGGTCTCAAGCCATCTGCCAAGTGCTGGCCTTCAAGTGCCCCAGAGTAAACTCCATGAACCCCCTGCACCTGCCCACCTGAGCCAGTGCCCCAGGCTGCTGGTGACTTCTCTGGTCCTCTCCAGACCTCCACCCGCCCAGCCCCACCTATATTTACATAAGCTCCCCAAACCCAAATCCTATAGGGAGTCCCTCGTTACCTTAACACCCCCCCCCCCATCCAGTGGCACTCTCTGTGGCGGTGAGCAATAATAGCACACTTTGATCCTATCAGAGAAGCTGTGTAGTGTAGTGGGTTTCTTTCTTTCTTTCTTTTTTTTGTACTAGAGATTGAACTAAGGTGCTTAACCACTGAGCCACATTCCTAGTCCTTTTTTATGTATTTTACTTAGAGACAGGGCCTCACTTAGTTGCTGAGGCTGGCTTTGAACTCATGATCCTCCTGCCTCAGCCTTCTGAGCTGCTGGGATTACAGGCATGCACCACTTCATCCATGCATTTTTGACAACACAAATTGCTGAATTCAAATCCATGCTCCTCACCTTCCTTCGGTGTAAATTCAGGCGAGTGTTTTGCCTCTCTGTGGCTCCCCTTCCTCCTCTGGGAAGTGGGGATAAGAGCAGGACTTACGGCCAATGGCTGGATGAGCCGGTGGTTTCCCCAGGCAGTGCACTCAGACACTGCCGGAACATAGTAGGTGCTGCGCAACGTCAGCTATTGTTATCACCTGCTTGCTGCGTGCCAGGCTGCAGCGCAGGTGTTCACACAGGTGTTAATTCATTTAATCTCCCCAACAATCCAGGGAGAGTGGTACTGCTATTAACCCCATTTACAGAGTCACAGAGAGGCTATTAGGTTGGAACATATGAAATTGCTAGTTTTGTAGGTCAAACATAGTTCTGGATCAGCAGTTGCATGTGGCTCGCAGCTAACACGACTGCACTTCTCGATGCTGGGCAACTTGCCCAAGCTACGCAGCCTGCACATCGACTGGAGTTCCTACTGGGTGCCAGAGAGGCCGTGCCTCCACCATTATGGGGGCTTGTGATAGTACAGTCGAGAGGTTGCTGCAATGAACGCTCTGTGCACGTGCAAGAGGGGGATCTGGGCTGTTAGATGCCTTTCCCCTACAACTTTGCTCACCTCTCCAGCACCTGGCATAGACATCACCTGGTCTGCAAAGCCTTCCCTGACTTCCCCAGCCAGAAGCACCAACCTGTGCAAGGTTTCAGAGGGAGAAATGGGCCCTGTTTGTCTGGGGAAGTGGGAGGTTTCTTATGGCTGGACTGTCAGAGGCACTTTGTGGGGAGAGGCTGGGAAGGGTCTTGAGCACTGCGGGAAGGACCTCAGAGACCCGGGGAAGTTGAACTTTATTGTCACCATATAAATGAGGCCCCAGAGCCATCTCTTCTTACCTCTGAGGTGTCCCTGAATCTGCTTCCTGGTCTTTGGCCACCTTTGGGCCTGCTGCAAAGGGCTCCTTGGTGAGGCCACATTCTGGGAGGCTGCAGTGGCCTGTCTCGTAGTGCAAGGAGAGTTTCCAAGCCAGGTTGGCGTCTTAGCCATCTCCCTGCTCAGGCACGAGTCCACAGGGCCTAAGGAGTGACTGAGGGCCTTGGCTTCTGCTGCGGGAATCTCGGGCAGCTCTGCCCACACTGTCTGCTTTGCGTTTTTCTTTACCTAATCTAATCTGTCTTCTGAAAAGGGCCACCTTGGACCAGGCCTGATGTTGCCCCATTTGGCTTCATTTTCCTGCTGGCCTCTCAGCACTTCCTTGCTCGCCTGGGCTCCCTATCTACCCCGTCTGTCTCCTGTGCCCCACCTGCAGGGACTGGCCTGAGCCCCTCTTGTCTGGGGTGGGGAGCAGATGGAATAGGCCAGAAACCAGCTCCCCCTGAGGGCTTGTCCAGGATTACCAGGGAGAAAGGGGGCAGTGGAGATGCTCTGGGTATGGATGCAGAGCTTGGCTCCTGCTGTGGCTCTTTCTAACCTGGCTATTCCTGCTCACCCAAGAGGCACTGCATGTCTGTTGTAAATGTTTAGTAGCAGGCTCTCTGGGTGCAGTTCTTGCCTGGAAGTTGGTTGGGACTTTTGTTTACCTTGAGTAACTTAAAAATGAAGAAGCAGGGGCGAAGGAACCAGTGTCGCTCGTTTGTCAAAGGCATGAATCGACTTGGTTGAATTGGATGACAAGTATTTTCTTGCGTCTAGGAAAACCAACCACAACACAGAAATCAAGCCCTGGTTGTCGCCTCTGTCCATTTCCACCATGACGTCACCAGACACAGATCCTGGAAGAGACACTCTGGGGGGCCACCATTGTGTAGTGTTTCCAACCAGGCAGACGAGGTTGATGCTGACGGCCTCAGGAACCCGGGGAACAATAGCAGGCAGTGAGATAATTGGGAAGCGATGAACTCTGAGAATTTATTACTTTTGTTTTTACAATAATTTATTTAATTGTGACTTTATGTAATTTAATTTTTTAAAAATAATAGCTGTATTTAACACCCTGCTTGTAAAATTCCTGAAAATTTAACAACTGGCTCTCGTGAGCGGCTAGGAGCCGGCCCCAGCATGCCACCCAGGGTTACTGTGGTAAGTAAATAATTTAATGCTTTCACAATGCTCAGGAAACCCTGGCATATTGAGTAAGCCCTCAATAAACGTTAGCTAATCTTCTTATTGACTGTGCTTTTTCTTGATGAGAACTTGGGCGCCAGAAGTCAGGGACTGGAATTAAGTATACATTCCCACTAGATTGAGCCCCACCTGAGGACAGGGACCTGCTTGGGGAAGGTTCTTTTCCCTTCAGGAACCAGCCCAGGGCCTGGTGTAGAGAGGGTTGGCAGATGTTCTCTGAGTTGGGCTTTTCCCCTCGACTTAGATGGAGGTCATTGCACTTTGTTGGGCCCATGGCTGTCCTCGGATCATCCTGGACCTCACAAGTCACAGATGCTGTCTGGCTGGCCCATTGGCCTCCCTCTGATAGTCTGGTAAATCCCACGTGAAGGTGTGTGAGCGGGGGAGCTGCACCTGGAACAGAAGGCAGATGCTCTCCTTGGCTCCCTGCCTGCTTCCCACCTCCTAAAGAGACCCGGATGTTTACAAGTTCAGCTAGAACTCATAATGCTGGGACGGAAGTGGGTGCAGAAAGTAGCTCAGTTCCCATCTCTCTGCTGAGCCCAGTGGATCCACCAGCTCCGTGCGTGGAAAGTCGTGGCCTTTAGGATCTAAATCCTACCCCAATCCTGCTGGGGTAGGTGGCAGTTGTCAGTTGTGGGGGACAGTTGGGCTCATGGGAGAGGTGGTCAAGGAATAAAGGGAACAGTGCTGCGGGTGGGAAGTGCTGCATGGACACAAGAAGGGACCCGTGTGACATAGGCGGGTTGGTGGAAGGGCACAGGCAGGGTTGGGTGGAGGAGCGGCAGCCAGGGGAGCAGTCTATGAAGAGATGGGAAATGAATGTGTTGAAGGGAAGGAAAATGAGATGGTGATGGGCACCCCAGAGCAGAGCCTACGAAGGACTGGGGTAAGTGCAAGTAGATCCCTAAAACTGGAGAGGGTAGGAAGGGTAGGTCAAGAAAGAGTGCACACTGCATGGCCACTGGGGCTTAAGTCCACCAGCACTCTTTAGGGAACTGTGGAGAACATACCATAGAATTCTTCCTCCCAAAGATGGCTGTTCACCTGTAGCTCCCATCTCCCATCTGGTTGCCAGTTGTCCCTGGGAGTATTAACTCTCCATGTTTTACACTTGCCATCATGCAAGCCAAGGGTTCTGGCTTAGAGGACCCCCGAGGCACAGAGGTGGACTCCCTTCAGGGCACTGGCTGTGAAAGTGGCAGCAGGTACACAGCTGCACAGCTGCCCTCCACTGTGCTGAAACTGGAAGAGCCAGGTGAGGAAACTGGACCACAGACAGCATTTGCTAAGGAGTCATAGGGAGAGTGAATTTGGAGGTAGAGGAAGGCCTGGGTGTCTTACCACAGAGAAGTCCTGGATGAGACTTCAAAGAGCATCCACTGGGCTTGCAAGAGGACCCGCTCATGACGTCGGAGAGGTGACAAACGTGAGATCAGAGAAGAAGCAGAAATGATGACATCAGTGGGTTCTCCCTAGATCATTAGCTATGCAAGAAAGAAAAAGAACTGGACAGTCACTGGGGGTGGGTATAGAATGGTGACCCATGAAGTCATGGAGTAAAGTGCAGGAGCTTATGGATCAAGGGCGATGTGACCTTGAGGAGCCTCATGGGTTTTGCTTAAAGTGTTCTTTCCTGCATCAGTTTTGTTCGTGCGTGCTGGGACTGGAGGAGGGCAAGAGAAGCTCTTCTTTCCTTGGAGACCTCTTGGGGCTGTGGGTTGAGCACAGGCACTGAAGCCCCCTCGCCTGGTTTGGAATCCTGGCTTTGCTGAGTGGATCTGGGCCAGGCACCTCTGAGCACCTGGGTGGTGTCATCCCTCCCGTGGGGATAACACCCCGCTCTCCTGGGGCCGTTGAGGGCTTTGATGAGGACAGGTTTGTGGAAGGTGGGAGACACAGGATGGGGTCAAAACCTCAGTGCTGCCACACTGGGCCACACTGCATGGTCCAGGTACTTCCGGGAACACACTGGCTACAGCATGGACAAGGACAGGGCATGATGAGAAGCAAGGCTGGAGAGGTAAGCATGGCCAGATTGCTGCGGGCTGCAGGTGTCAGGCCAAGACTTCATCCCATCCCCCTGGAATCTAGTCACTGGCCATTCCCTTCCGCCAATGGGTTTACTTTTTTTTGTTTGTGCAGGGAATGGGTGAACCTAATCATAGTTGGCAAATGCTTGGTTTGTGTATCAGCACTTCCTATCTCTAGCAGACATTACTGGAGGTCTGGTACCCTTTCCGCTAGAGCGTGGACACTCCTTTGCAGTGTTTCTTGACATGGGCTCCAGGTGGACTCTGCAATCAATTGCATTGGCCACAAGAGATTGGCCAGCATGGACTAGAACTCTCTGGATGTTCCTGTCCTTAGTCCTGGACAAGCCTAACTTGTGCCCATTACCCAAATCAATTTTAGGATTTTCCATCACCCCAAAAGAAATCCTGTACCCTTTAGCCACCTCCATGTACCTATGTCCCTGGCCAAGCAAATATGAATCTATACGCTTTCTCATCTGAGTCTTGAGTTCCATGTTGTGGACATTTTAGATGCATGGAATCATACAATATTGATCTTTTGTGACCAATTTCTCTCACTTAGTATGTTTTCGTGGTTCACCCCTGTAGTAACATGAATCAGCACTCCATTACTTTCTATGGCAGGTAGTGTTCAACTGCAGGAATTTCACATTCTGTTTATTCATCTGTCTATTGATGGAACTTTGGGTTGTTTCCACCTTTTGGCTATAATGAATAATATTGCCGATTTATTTCCTGTAGTGTTTTTATGTAGACCCATTTTCATTTCTCTTGAGTATATACCTAGGAGTGGAATTGCTGGGTCAGATGTTAACTCTATGTTAATCATTTGAGGAACTGTCAGACTCTGTTTTCCAAAGCGACAGTACCATTTTCTCCTTCTGTCAGGAGTGGATCAGGGTTCGATTTTTTTCTAAACCCTTCCCACCTATTGTTATTTGACCTTTTGATTCTAGCTATACTAGTGGGTGTGAAATGATGTCTCACTATGATCTTGATTTATATTGTCCTATAATGACAGTAAGCATCTTATTATGTGCTTGTTGACCTTTGTCTGCCTTTCTTGGAGCTATGTCCATTCAGATCCTTTGACCATCAGAAGTTGGACATTTGTCATTTTATTATTGAGTTATAAGAGTTCTTTATGTATGCTACATACAAGTCCCTTATCCAATGTATGATTTGCATATTTTACACCTATTAACTGGGTTGTCTTTTTACTTTGTTGATGATATTCTTTAAAGCACAAAAGTTTTGCATTTTAGGGAAGTCCAATTTTTCAATTTTTAATTTTATTGCTTTGCACACTTGGGGTGACATCTAAGAAACCATTGTCCGATCCATGATCACAAAAGTTTACCCCATATTTTCTTCTAAGAGTTTTATAGTTTTAGCTTTTATATTTGGGTTTTGATCCACCTTTTGGTAATTTTTGCATATGGCGTGATGTGGGGCTCCAACTTCACTCTTTTCTATGTTGTCCCAGCACCATCTTGTTGCAAAGACTATTATTTCCCCATTGAATTGCTTTGGCACCATTGCCAAAGATGAATTGACTGTAAATGTGAAGATTTATTTCTGGATTCTTAATTTGATTCAATTAATCTACATGTTTGTTCTTATGCCAGTACCACACTGTCTTGATTACTGTAACTTGGAAGTAAGTTTTGAAATCAGGAAGTGCAAGTCCTCCAACTTTGGTTATTCTAGGTCCCTTGAATTCATTTAGAAATTCATTTAGAATTTTAGGACCAGCTTGTCCATTTCTGAAAAAAAAAAAAAGCCAGCTGAAATTTTGATAGCATTTGCATTGAATCTGTAGATCAACTTGGGAATATTTCCATCTTAACAATATGAGGTCTTCTGATCCATGAGCATATGATGTCTTCCCAAATCATTTCTTTTAGACCTTTGATTTCCTTCAACTGTCTCTTAGTTGTCAGAGGATAAGTCCTGCACGTCTTTTGCTAAATGTATTCCTAAGAATTCTTTTTGACACTATTGTCAGCAGAATTGTTTCCTTCATTTCATTTCAGATTGTTCATTATTAGGTATTTTTTCTGTAGGTTGGCATGTGATTACATCATGGGATGCTGCTGACAGCCTGATTTTGATTGACTCAGATTGTTTACACAGACAGGGACTCCACGAAGAAGATCCGCCTCACACACACTAGGGGCATCCTAGCTCCTTCTAATTCTGAGATGTCGTTTCATTGCAACTGTTCACTTATTGATTTATTTGTACAGGGCCCCCTGTGGGCCAGGCACTGTTTCAGAAGTGAGGGGAACAGCTGCGGACACGCCGAGTTTTTTGCCCTTGTAGAACTTGCATTCTCATGAAGACGACAGACAACCAGCTAAGCAGCTAACCAAACACTTAATGGATTTCAAGCAAACACAAGCGCTTTGGAAGAATTGGAATTGGCCTTAGGATAGAGAGTTCAAGGGCACTGAGTCAGATTTAATGGGGTGTTGGGGAAGGGCTCTCTAAGGAGGTGACGTGGGGATAGAACAAAGGGCAGGGTGAGCAGAGTGGAGAGCCAGAGAAGGACAGCAGAAAATGCACTGCAAGGATTTGGGGACTACAGGGAGGCTGGCGTGACTGGGCAGAGGCAGGGACCCCAGTGGGGGAGAGAAGCTGAAGGGCTAGGTGGGGGCCAGGCTGGGTGGTCAGGTGGGCCACTAGAAGCACCCTGGCTTTTATCCTAAGTGTGTTGCCGTGTCATAAGGGAACACTGAGAGACCGAATTAATGATTAACGGGAGCAACAGCCACCAGGGAAGGTGGCTTGAAGGTCAAGGAGTTAGCAGAGTTCTGTAGGGTGAGCCTGTGTGTGCGCAGGCTCCAGGGGAAGACAGGCCAGGCAGGGGCCACAATAGGAACAGAGGTGTATGCAGTGAGCTCATCTGGACTGGGGGAAGTGGGGTGCTTGGGAGAGCAAGACAAGAGCAAGGAGAGAGCCACATCCCAGGAGGGCTGGTCTGCTCCCAGGTGTATGTCTCTGTGAAAGGTAGCACTGGTTGTAACCCACCGTGGAAACCCAAGGCTTGGGAACCCTAGACATTGACTCACGCGTGATCTTGGGCAAGTCACCTCCCTTCCTTGGGGCTTGATGCTATCGTTTGCACAGCAGATGCTTTGGAGCAAGAACAACCTCAGGGGTGCCACCATGTGATGCATGTCCCAAGGACATTGCACACCCTGGCAAAGGACCCTTGATGGGCAAGAAGCGTGCCCTCATGTTAAGCAGCCAGGTCTGTAGCTACCCTGATCTCCAATGCTTCCTATCCAGAGGATGTGGTGGGCCGGGGTAGAGTATTGCTAGGATATTCCTCTCCCTTTCATCATTGCCAACTGATGTCATTGCCTGTGGCTGGTTTGTAGGTGGCTGAGCTTGTGAGGACTAAGGGTTGGGAGGCATGGCTAAGTTAACTGGCTAGGGTGAACGGATATGGAGAAGTTAAACGTGGCAATGTCACGAAGGCCCACTACTACACCCTGACCTTCCAGAAGGAATTAGCAGGGCCTTGGGCACTCACTAGTCCACCTCCATTGGTTTTTAAAGGAAGTGTATAGGATCCAGAGAAGGTGTTTTTTTCTATCCTAGGTCACACAGCCTATTGGAGGCAGAAAAGAAAAACAAGGCTCCTGGCTTCCAGAACTATCTGTCTTTCCATGGCAATCCACTGTCTTTCGTGATTTGGAACCCAACTGGCTGGCCTGAGGACAAGGAGAAAGAATTGGGGGCACTTAGGGGAGGAGGGGAGTCATATAATTCCTACAGACGGGTCCAGCATCTGGGAGAAAGTAGCTTCCTCTTTGCCAAGTGGGCACCCACTGTGCAGCCTGCTAGCACCCAAGCAGCGTTTTCCACTTCAGGGTCTTTCCTCATTTCTGACCCTCTGTAGGGTGCAGCTTGCAATGTGGTGGCACTAACTGCAGGGTGGTGGCAACGGTCTTTCCCTCATCCCTCACCCTCGCCTTCTCCTGGTTCTGACCTGGGGGACCGCCATCCTGGTCCTGTGCTCTAAGTCGGGCCACTCAGAGCCCTTCCCCAGCATCATTGCCATTTGATCTGGTCTAGAAGAGCTTTGTACCCTGTTTTGTATTAATCTGTTTAGATCTGAGCCAGAGATGCCTGGGACCAGTATTTCATCCTCCTAAGAACCTAAAACTGGAAGAATAAAGTCAACTGTCAAAGAAAAGGTGGAGAGGGCATCCCAGGGCAGTCGAGTACCTGGATCCCTCTGTTCCTGCGGCTGGATCCCTCTTTGTGAGAACGCTGGTTCACTTGAGTTTCTGTAGCGGCTGAAGGAGCTCTGCTAATCTGTAGGGAGAGTCATTTTTTTTGGTGGGGGGTTACTGGGGACTGAACTCAGGGACACTCAACCACTGAGCCATATCCCCAGCCCTATTTTGTATTTTATTTAAAGACAGGGTCTCACTGAGTTGCTTAGGGCCTTGGTTTTGCTGAGGCTGGCTTTGAACTCGTGATCCTCCTACCTCAGTCTCCTGAGCCACTGGGATTACAGGCCTGCACCACCACACCTGGTGGGATGGTCATTCTCGCTTGGCCTTTTCATTGGTTGTGAGCATCCAACCTAAACCTTCCCCCAGTCCCATCAAGTCAGGGGTCAAGGACAGGTACCAGGAGCTAAATGGTGTCCCACGCTCATACTGACATGACGCAGGTGGAAGGCTCTATAGGTCTGGTGGAAGTTGCTTGGTGGCATTTTATTCATGAGTAGGATTTGACTAGGCGACAGGCATCTTTGTGAAAGATTCTGGAACTTATCCCTTGAAATTCTGAATATTTTTCCTTTGCTTTTATGAGCTCAGCTATGAAACCTGTATCTATCTTCTCTCCCAGAGCCTCCTTTTCTTGCAAATACAGAACTTACTTCAAAGAAGTAATCTATAAGTGGCCAGGCAGAGAATTCCCCCAGGAGGGAAGGAATAAACCATTGGCTGTTTCCCAGACCCTCTGTTCAGCCATACTTAGCAAAAGTCCAGTTGGCCAGTGGCTGGTCGCGGAGGGGAGGGTCATCCTCACCTTCCTCTCTCCCGCCTCCTTCCTGTTGCCTGCAGGAAGGAAGCTCTGAGCTGCTCTGGCATCGCTGGGGCCCTCCCCTGCAACAGGGACCTCTTCCTCTGTCACCTCAGAGTCTGGCCCTCAGTGAGGTCTTCAGCCAGTATGGTGTCTCTCCAGTGGTTGATAATAAATGTGCTCCATGAAGGTCCCAAAGAGAAACTGGTGAAGACATGACAAGAAAAGGGGCAAAGGGGAGAGCCTTGGATAGGGAGTCACAGGGTCTGGGCTTAAAATCCTGATTCTGCCAAATGTTTGTAGAGCCAAGTCACCTCACCTTCTGGGCTCCCCCACATACTGCCCTGTGGTGTGGGGCTAATTACAGCAGTCTCCCCTTATCCAAGGGGGATACATTCCAAGACCCCCAGGGAATGCCTGAAACTGTACCAAAACCTACACATTATGGATTATAGACTTTTTTCTCTTCATTCCTACCATGGATCTTAGTCACCTCAGCATAATTTTTTTTTCTTTTCTCATTAAGTTGAGAAATTTCACTTTTTCTTTTAAAGAAAGCACTTTGCCTGGTGTGGGGGTGCATGGCCATAATCCCAGCAACTCGGAAGGCTGAGGTGGCAAGATTGTAAGTTTGAGGTCAGCCTCAGCAATTTAGTGAGCCCCTGAGCAATTTAGAGAGATCCTGTCTCTAAATAAAATAAAAATTAAAAGGGCTGGGGATGTGGCTCAGTGGTTAAGCAATTCTAGGTTTAATCCCTGTTAATCACCCCCCACCGCCTCAAAGGAAGCACATTGTGGCTTTTGTTTTACGTATTTACATATCCAAATTTCTAGTTTCACTACTTCTGTGCATTGGGGGCCATTATTAGGTAAAATAAGGATTGCTTGAACATGGACATTGTGATATATCCACAGTCAATCAGATAACAAAGAAGGCTACTAAATGAATAAGAGGTGGGTAGCATATACAGCATGGATACATTGGACAAAGGGTGATTCATGCCCCAGGCAGAATGAAGGAGGACAGATTTCATTATATTACTCTAAAAGGTGCACAATTTATAACTTATGATTGCTATTTCTGGAATATTTCACTTAATATTTTGAGGCAATATTTAACTGCAATCATGGGAGGCAAAACTTTGAATAAGGGGGGCTACTCTTTCTCTTTCTCTTACCCTTACTTCTTGGGAGGCCTAAATGCCAGGAGGAAGAGGGGAACAAGATGATACACCAAAGCTCTGGGTGCAGCTTGAAGGATCAAGAGACCTGTCCCTGGTGCACTGGGCAATGCTGATACCTCTTGAAAGGAAAGCAGGAGAACAGGGAGCCAGAGACAGCCATATGACAAGTGGGATAGTGACTGAGGATTTAATGAGATGACAGTCGGGTTCCTCCAGTTCCTGATGCCAACAAGCACTTCTCTCTGGATCTCTGGGACTGGGATTGTGCTAACTGCTTGTGAAGTGCAACTTGTCCCCACTGAGCATCTGTTTTGCTTCTCTCAGCACCAGCCCCTCAGGAGGTTCCCGGCAGATCCTGTGTGCTCCAAAGCTGGGCCTCCCCTGCTCTGCCGCCAACAGCCTTCCAGCAGGGCACCTTGCTCTGAATGCTAAGTCGGGCTTCAGGCAGGTGCTTCTCTTAGAGCTCTCAGCAGGGTGCAGAGGGGACGGAGGTGGGGGGGTGACAGAGCAGCAGGCTTGGTTGGGGTCCCTGGATGCTGTGACAGACAGGACAAAGTGCTCCTGCATCTGTCTGCATAGGTCTCTGAGGCTCGCCTGTCAGTCTGTAGTCGGTTCAGTGCCTTATTTCTCAATCAGTGTCCCTGGTACGGGGTGGGCGCGGCCACAGAGAACAGCAAGAGAGGATGTTTACGTTGCTTCAGGGCAAGAAAGCTAGTAAATCCAGTGATGTGGGGCTGGCAATGTGTTCCACACTTACCCGGCCTTTGCTCATGTGTTCACATGTAGTGACTCCGTGCCGGGGCCCGGGAACCCTGCTGAGTGTCTGACACCTGAATTGCAGCCACAGCAGGGCACACCAAATAGGGAGACAGGCACACCCTGGGGCCAGCCTGCCCAATTGGGTTTTCAGGGTCACTACTCCTTGATTTGTGACTCTGGACAAGAAACTCACCTTTCTGTGTGCCTTGGTGTTCTCATCTGCAAAATAGGATAACTATATACAGTCCCTCACTTATGCTATTGTCCTGATATTTAATAGGCCAAAGAATGGGAAGAGCCTGGGACAGAGTCTAGAATCTAATAAGTCAATGACAAAATAATAAAGGCACCATCGTGCTATTCTTGAGTCGCTTCCTTCTAAGCCACTGTCCCCAGCACCCTGAGTGATCTTCCTAGAACGGAGATTTGAGGGGGGTAGAGTGCTTCCAAGTTTCCCCTTGGTTTTAAGTCCAAGAGGTGGCATGGCCTTCCGACCCCCGCTTTTTACCTTGTTTCCTGACAGCACCCTGTGCCTGCTTTCTTTCCACCTTAGCCACCCAGGTGGCCTGCCCTGCCTTCCCACACTCTCCCCTCCTGTCCTCCCTGGACACCTACATGGATCCCTCGAGAGCAGCTTCTGATCTGGGTTTGAAGGTAGAGAAGTTCTCCCTGTTTCCACTTCCCTAACCAAAGCCAGCCCCTCCCCTGCCTGCACCCACATCGACCCCATCCCCCCGGGGTCCACTGACCTGTGCAGTGTTCTGTGACTGTCCGCGTCTTCCATGGACCACTGCATCTCCTGCTGTGTGGGTTTCTCTCTGGGATGGCCCAAGCGGGCCCTGGGCGAATGGTTGGTGGATGGATGAGTGAGCCAGTGCTTGGCGGAGGCTTGTTAGAGCAGAACAAAGCAGCGGGTGATCTCCTGCTGTCCTTAGAATGCTCCTTAAAGCATGTGGGGAGCTCCTAGCAGCCTTGGGGACTTAGCAGCAACTTTGTCAGTGTAGGTGACAGCCGGGTGGTTCCAGGGTGGAACAGGAAAGTCCGGGGCTGGTTTGACTCCTGGGACAGTGCTTGTCCCCCACCCCTGAGATTAGCACAGTTCTTTTACCTGGGAAGACCAGGTGCTGCATATGGAAGATGAAGCTTCCAGAGATGACTACCGGGCGGTTTCTTGCCACACGCTCTTCTGCAGGGTGACTCGGCCTCTCCCGAGTTAAGAGATGAGTTCCTCCATCTTTCTAATCAAAAAGCTGTACCCTATTTGTGTACAAGGAATTGAACTGCATTGTGCTATCATGATTAATTAATTAGAACAACAACAACAAAAAGAGGTGAGCTCCTATCTCCATCACCTTGAATCTGGGCTGGGCTTGGGTCTGTTTGACTAATGGAATGGGTGGAACTGATGCTCAGAGACTCCCAAGGTTGGTCCCTAAGAAGCCCTGCAGCTTCAGCCTGGGACCCTTGGGTTCTGTCTTGGGAAACCAGCCACCATGTTAGGAGATGGGCAAGCCCCATGGAGAGGCTATGTGTAGTTGTTCTGGTGGACAGCCCAGAAACATGAGTGAACCATCTGTGAGGTCCAGACCAGTCAAACCTTTGAATGACCAGCCCCTCTGTCATCCCAGTGGACCTCTGACTACAGTCCCATGTGGAAACGTGGAGCATAAGCTGTCCATGAAGTCCAGTCAACCCACAGCAACATAAGAGGTGATGATAATGTTTGCTTTAAGATACTGAGCTTCGTGGTGGCTACAGACCAACAGAACATTGGACTGAGTGCCACCTGAATGAAAGAAGACAGTGGCTGCTGATCACGTCCCCGTCTCTGGAGATGATTGCAGAGGGTTTATGATTTCTAAGGATGTGGAAGTTGGGAACCACAAGGTCTCCGTTATAAGGTCCCCTCTGAGATGATTTCTCCAAGTTGCAGGATATCCTGGGGCAAAATGCAGAGGAGCAGGTTTGAGACAGCTTCAAGGTCATTGGCTGTGGGAAACAACCAAGGTTCAAGTGCACATATATGATGCCTTTACCTACATCTCACCCCGATCCCCACTCTGTCCACTCCTCCATGGAAAATTGCTGGCACGTCAAAGAAGGAAGGAAAGAAATGGCACTGGAGTGCCCGCTCTGTGTCCAGGGCCTGACCTCCTTACTGCATTTGACTTTCACAACAACTTAATGAGAGTGGAAGTGTTACTCCCATTGTACAGACAAGGGAATTGGGTCAGAGAGGATCAGGGACATGTCCACAAAGCGAGTCGAAAAGCCAGAAAAACACAAGCTGGTGTCTCTGCTATTAATGATGTCCGGACGGTCTTAAAGATATTGGGAAGTTTCCAGGGCTTCCCCACATTGCCAGCCGCTGGCCAGGGCCTGAAATCCCCATTATTGCTTTTCTGCTTTCCCTTAAATCCTGGATCCTGCCAATGCTAATCCCTGTGGAAAGATGATGCATTTAGATGTTATTAACCCCTTACCCCAGTCGGAGTGAGGTCCGATGTCTCTCCTGAGAGTCTGCTTTATTGGGAGGGAGAGTGGGGTGGGGCAGAGGGGCTCCCTGCAGGGGCGCAGGCGGAAGATGGGATGGGAACAGGGGACAGCCCAGGCTCTTCTCAATTCTTTCCAGATGGAGCTTGTAGGTGGGGTAGAAAAATCAAGAAGCTGGAGCATTGGACACAGGATGAGCCCCATCCCTACCTAAGCTGTGTTTCCCCCAGCTCCAGGGGCAGCTCTAGAGAATGCCCACTTCTCCAGCTAATGGAGTCCATCCCTGGCATGGAGACCGGCATTTTCATACTCCTCATCAGCTTCCCCCACGTTTGGCCAGCTTCCCTCTAAGCTCCTGGGAGATCTGTGTTTAGTTCTTTGCTCCAAACACAAGGAGCAGTATTAACCACCTGGCGAGAGGCCAGATCAGCAGCCAGGATGGGGGTGGGGGTGGATGGAGGGAGGTTCCGCTTCCTGACAGAGGAATTCCAGTGGTTCCTTGGGGAGGAAACCCCTGGGGAACTGGAGACCTGAAGGTGCCGGGCAGCCTGAGCCTGTCTGGACTTGGCCCGTGTTCCTAATTCTCCTCTTTGTGATCATGCAACTCCTAGGAGGCAGAGGTCACTCGGCAGGGTGGTCCTGATGGATAGGGACTGCCCTATCACTGGAAGGTTCCTGAACAGGAGACATAACTGCCTATCTAGGCTCTGCAGAGAGGGTGCATAGAGAAGGAGAGGGACTCGGTGACCTCAGAGAAACCCTTTTCTATGTTTGGGTCTCAGACTCTTTCAAGGGCCAAGCCTAGCCTATTGCAGCAGGATTTTAATCACCTGACTTAAAACGAGGGGGACAAAATACTCTGCCTGTGCCGATGCTCCCTCTGGATTCACAGCCAGGCTTCATTCTTCCCCTGAGTTTATTTATGTCCTTTGGGCAAGGATCTCTGCTCCCTTCTCCTCTATCTCCTCCCCGCCTTCATTTCATTCATTCCACAAATTTTTATGAAGCACCTACAGTGCTCGGCAGTGCTGCATCTTGGAGGATCCTGAGGCCAGCAAGAGGAGCCCCTGGAGGGAAGAGGGGAGAGACAGATGAGTTGCAGGGGGTCCAGAGGAAACAAAGAGGAAGACCTGGCAGGAGGGGAGGGCAGCACCCAGGTTGGAGAGGCTGGAGGTGGGCTGAGGGGGCTCAAGGGGCTAGGAAAAGTGGATGGATTCCAAAGACACAGCAGAAAAGTCCAGTAGGTCTTGAAGGATTGATTGCAGCTGGTCGGAGAAGGGAAGAATAACGTCAAAGTCACCGACCTGGACACCAAGTGCATGAAGTGCCAGCTCTAGGCTGGTTTTGCTGGCTCTCTGGTTTGCCCCTGTACTTGGGGAAAGGCTTCTGCACTAATGTCACACCCTGAGCAGGCTAGGAATATCGTGTCCAGCTGCTCTTCGGCAGCTGGGAGTCCTGGGGGACAGGTGGGGTGTGACACCCTCTCTGCAGAGTCTGCCTCCATCCTTTCTGTCCTTCCCACCGGCACCTGGAAGCCTGTCTCTTTCCTGCAATGCCTCCCAGGAGCCTGCTCTCCTTCCTGGGTCTCCTCTCCTCACCATTGTAGAGCAGTGATGATTGACACGGCCCGAGACCAATGAACTTCCTAGCTCCACCTACTACCCCAGAGCCTCTGCATCCCTGCCAGCCCTCTCTCACGGTATCAAAATACCAGAAACATTCTGGGCAATAACAGACCTGATTTCCACCTAGGGAGGAGAAGGAGGGCCCCGCTGGGTCTCCTCACAGCATCCTTGATCTCCCCCACCTGGCCACCGGATGCCACAGGGGAGGCGGCTTCCAGGCCAGGGCCTGCCGCCTGCAAACATTCCTGCTGCATTAGATGGTTGCCAGATGGGTTTGCGCTGCAGAGGGCTGGGGGAGGGGCTTCGGTTGGACAGGCCTGTTTGATGGAGGGATTTTGAAGTTCTCTGTTTCCAATCCTGCTCCTCGCAGAGCTGCTTCTGCGAATTACTCTTCCCTGCAGCCAGTCTGACGGAAGCCAGGGCATCCCATCAGTGTGAAGAAGGAGCGCCTCTGGGTCCCTGCTCATGAGTGTGGAGCCAGTGTACCTTTGGGTCCCCTCCCTGAGGGTATGAAGTGGTGCCCTCCTGGGTCCTTCATTCTGTGGGCACAAAGTCCGTGCACCTCTGGGTCCCCATTCTGTCTGCAGGAGTCCAGGCCACCCTTAGGTTCCCTCCCTGCGTTTATCCATCCCCTCTAATCATGATGATGACCTTCTGAGTAATACTGTGTCCACTTACAGGTGACAGAGTGATGCCTAGGAAGGTGAGGCTCAGCTGTCCGCACTGAGGAAGTGGGGAGCTTCTCCTTGTTCCTTGGCTGTGGACCCCAGCTGGTCTGACCCAGGCAGCGGCACCCAGCCTGAGTTAAGTGATTGCAGCTGGGCCTCTTCTGTTCCTGGGCTCCTCTTTTCTCTCTGCCATAGCCCAATCTGTATGGTTGGGGCCAGATTTCTTCCTACACAGACCCGAGAGGGAAATAAACTTGCCCAGGACCACACAGCTGCTTAATGCTAGAACCAGGTTGGTCACTTAGGTCCTCTGAGTCCATTTTGGACATTCGTTCCACAGTGTGCCACTTTCAGTGACGCTCTCAGTGGCCTTGTGGATAAACTGCAGAAGAAGGACAGCACCATGGGGTAAAGCAGGAGGCTGCGCGGCGAGTTCCGCCTTGTTATTGACTGTGACCTTGAGCAATTTGCCTCTCTGCTCTGAGTCTCCATTTCCTTGAGTGTCAAACGAGGACACTGATCTGTGTCCAGATTTCCTTAAGCAGTTACTCTGAGGACAAAGCCGCGGTGTGGGAACTGGCCCTGCAGACAGGCAGGGGCAGCTTCCCCTCCCCTGTGGAGCCCCCTGTCCTGGTTGAGCCCTAGCCAATGCCCCAGGGGCAGAGCCGTGCACAGCCTCCAAACTGCTCGGCGTCAGACTGGGGGGTGCGGGAGATGGGCTTGTCTCCCCACCACCCGAGTGCTCGGCTCTCGGGGGCTGTGAGCTGGGCTCTCCCTGCCGAGTCGTGCTGCACACAGCAGCCTCCCCCTGCCTGCCTGTGTTCTCAGACTGACTGGCAGGCTTGGGAAAACAGACTGGCCTTATCAGAAGCCCCTGGTCTCCAGTTTCTGGGAACGAGCCGCACTCTGCAGTTTTCTTTCCCAGGGGCTGGTGCCAAGCAGGCTCAGTCTCAGTGCCTGGCGGGACTCCAGGTATTCTGTCGAACGCTTCTCGGCAATAGCTGGAAGACCTGCCTCTCGGGGCTCTGCAGAGACCCAGCAGCCAATCTCTCTCTGCTTGGCACAGCTGTGAAATGGGTGCATGGTCCTCACAGAGAAGAGCTGCCCCAAGCTGCGTGGGGTGGGGCGGAACAGTGCCCAGGTAGTAACCCGCAGGGGGGCGGAGTCTACTTGAAATGCTCCCATTGGCATCCTCTGGATTCATGTGACACAGGGACAGGAGGGGATACCTCTGAGTCAAGGCCACCTGCCTGTCCAGAACTTCACAAACCTCATCTCCTGTGAGATGTGCCCCACATCCCTGAGAAGTGGGGATCAGGATTCTTAGTTAAGATTGAGACCGTGGGGTAGGTCTGCAGTTCACTCATCGAGCCCTTGCTTAGCATGTACAAGGCCCTGGGTTCCATCCCCAGCAACGCAAGGGAAAAACAAAACAAAAATACAGAACACAAGACTGAAACAGTGGTGGAGCAGCGAGCTTGAGAACTTGCCAGGTCACTTGGCCCTATGTGACTGAGCTGGCTTGAAGCCAGGCAGGGGGTGACCACAGGCCCATTCCTGCGCCAACCCACAGGAGGTCCTCCTAGGTCCTCTGGTATCGTCCATGCCTTGCTCTGCTCCTGCGACTGTCTTACCGAGGTGGACGGAGCAGGCTCAGAATTAGAAGGAGCTGGGATGGCCCTAGTGTGTGCGAGGCAGATGTTCCTGGGAGAGTCAGGAGGACGTTCCACTTTTCTCGGTGATGATGTATTTGAGCAACTTGCTGGACCACCCTTTGGAGACCATTTGCTTCCTAACGAGGGCCTCCAAGGCAGTGGGGAGGAGCTGGCATATGACAGTGAGATTTCCTGTGCTGTGACAGAATGACTCTTTAGCTCAGTTGGCTCCCATGATGGTGGGGTGTGGCCGTCCTGGGTGGATCTCATGGGTGGGGGCACCCACTCTCTGTTGGCCCTCCTGTTCTTACCTTCAGACAGACCTCTTCAGGGAAGTGTGGCCCTTCTCCTTTGCTCAGGGTCACGGGGGTGGTGACATTTAAAAATGCTGCTAAGAGCTGACATTTACCCAGGGCCACATGCAGGCACAGAGTTGACACTTATACATGTCATCAGATCTCATCTCCAACCCAGCTTTGTGGGGGAGGCCCCGTGACCACCCTGCTTCACTGTACCAAGGGAAACCTCATCCGTCTCCCGGGCTGGCCCCTCTCCAAGGTGCGGTTTGCTGGGCAGGACCTCGCCTGTTGCTGCTCCACAGCACCCTTGGGTCTGGTGGAGAGCCCGTGTCTCATGCCGGATGGTCAGACCAGGGGTGGATGAATGAATCTCTGGGATTTGATCCTTGCCAGGGGCCTCACTGGAAGTATAAGGTGAGGAAGATCGCTTCAGTGCGAACATCTTGAGCGAGGAACCAGGACGTGAGTGTGGCGGGTGCATGTATGCACACACACACACAGTGTGTGTGTGTGTGTGTGTGTGCGCGCGCGCGTGCATGCCTGTGGGGTGTGGCACAGAGATGTGTGACTTCCGGGTTATGATCACAGTGTGAGCTCTGGGTTCTGATGCTTTGCAGGGAGGGGATCCTGGCTCTGCATCTTTCCAGCTTTGTGATTTGGGTGAGATGCCTCCAGTCTCTGGGTCTCGGTTTCCTTTTTTATAATATAGGAGTCACAATACTCCCTACCTGATAGGGTTGTTGTAATAATAAAATGAGACATTACACACAAGGGTCCAAGGACATCTTGGATATCTAGCACTGTGTTTGTTATCATGATTGGTAAGTAGTCAGGGACAGAGGGAGCTGGACCGAGGTGGGTGCACTGACAACAGGACCTAGCCATGGGCCTGCTTAAGCAGTAACTGGTGTCTTGTCATTGTGAATGCCATCCAGCTCCTCTGCCTCCCACAGCCCCTGTGGCACCCGAGGGCAGTTGAATTTCCTGGTCCCTGGAGCAGGGTGCATTTTGCTTGAAAGGTTACACCATGAGATAGTGGCCTGTGGTGGGGGGGCCTTCTGGACGTGATGGGGAAGCTTCTGGGAATGAACAGTGGGCCAGGCATCTGGGATAGAGGGGGACATGGACCACAATGGCCATGGCTGAACACCAGTTCAGGAGAGCTGACCAGGTGCCTTTTCTCTACCCCTGCCCAGAGTCCCTCTCCCCATCACCAGCAACTTAGACCAGACTTTCAGGAAAGGTGAGATGGAGAAAAATTCTGAGTTGGCCAAGTTGTCACCTATATGTGAAAAGGAAGTATTGAAGTGGAACAAAGTTACCTGGATTGACAGGATTAGAATTTCTGCTTTCAGGAAAAGTGGGATTCAAGAGAAAAATGAAATTCAATGGTAGGAAAATAATGAAAATTTAATTTTTTTTCTGTATGTGTACATGGCTTATGAGAAATGCCTACGGTATGTTTTCCTTCATGCATTGCTTACTGATGGGGTCATTCTGAGAAATGCATTGTTGGGCTATTTAGTTGTGTGTGACCATCACAGAGTGAACCTAACAAAGATGGCAACGATGCCGATGTTACCAGGAAATAGGTAATCTTACCGGACCACTGCTATGTATGTGGTCTGTCATTGACCAAAACATTGTTATGCAGCATGCAACTGCAATTTCAAAAGATGTGTACTTGTGTGTGAAAGAAAATTAACTAAAGTTTATTGGCTCTCTTTATACGGAGGGATTATGGACCACTTTTTATTTTCCTTAATATACTCTATTATATCTTTCCAATTTTCTAAAGTAAACATGAACTACCTTGGTGATCAGAAAGATGAAATAATTATATAGCTGATAACTGTCCTACACTGTGCTTCATAGCTGGCAGATTGAGCCAATGGATGGCTTTAGCCTAGGGTCTGTGATCACAGAGGGTCCCCTCTCTTTCCTGAGCATCTCATACATGTGCACATGCAGCCAGGACCCCATGAGCTGTATTTCTTCCCAGAGATCAATCCATCATGCTAGTGGAGAAGGGACAATGGTTCCTGCTTTACAGAGCAGAACCTAGAGGCTCAGGGAGGATAGTACTCGCACAGGAGAGCAGCACTGGGGCTGGAATCAGGTACCTGGACCCAGATTTGCTTCACCTGGACTTCCTCTGGTTTTGTCTCTCCTGCTTGTCACCTCTAGTGGTCAGCAGGAAGAGGTTCAGGGATAAGCCTCTAGTCTGGTGGAGATTTCCAGCTCAGAGAAAGTTAAAAGCTTGGAGGGTTTTGTACCTTATCCAAGGTCACAGTCGAAGACCAGAGTCAGAATTAGAATGCTAGTGCTGGATGCCAGGATAGGAAGAGGCTCAGAAAAGAGCCATGGTGTGGAAGCAAAGTGCAGCGGAAAGCAAAGCAATGAGGAGACAGGTAGAGACTCCAAACACTCCCTGAAGCCAAGAGCTCAGTGCAGGACGAGTGTGTGCTCCTGCGCATGTCTGGGGTGAGTGAGAGTGGCCTTGCTGTGTGGTGGGGTGGGGGAGGCAGGAGGTGAGAATGAGAGTCAGGGAATGGGGCAGAGGGAAGGAAGAAGAGACAGATGGGAAACCGTCCATGAGAGCCAAAAACCTCGAGTCAGACAAATGCTTATTGTATACGGTGTTGATAAGAGGATCGGAGGCTGATGGAACTCACAAACAGTACAGGATGGTGCCAGCTCTCTAGGCCCCAGTGCAACGTGCAAAGACGTGCCACCTCCCAGCAGGGCAGGCCCTAACTTGGTTGGCAAGCCCTGGCACGATCTGCCAGGAACCTACCTGAGGAGTCTGTTCCAGAAGAAGGGGCTCTGAAATTGGAGCGTGCGGCTCAAGCGACAGGCAAGGCTGTTCCACTACTTTGGACTTTAGGACTCTAGGCTGGAGAACGGACAGTCATTCTTGCCTCATGCACCTGTCAAAAGCATGGGGCGAGCTTCACTTTTGGCCAACAGGGAATAACAAGCACTCCATCTCCCCAAACCCCCACCACCACTAGGAAGCAATGACAGCGAAATCATCAAAAGTAACAGCAGAAAGACAAAACATGAAACCAGGGGCTGGGGATGTGGCTCAAGTGGTAGCGCGCTCGCCCGGCATGCGTGCGGCCCGGGTTCGATCCTCAGCACCACATACAAACAAAGATGTTGTGTCTGCCGAGAAGTTAAAAAAAAAAAAAAAAAATATATATATATATATATATATATATATATATTAAAATTCTCTCTCTCTCTCTCTCTAAAAAAAAACATGAAACCAATTTTTAAGATAGGGATCATCTGGGAACAAAACACTGTTATAGCTGAGAGAACAAAAACAAGCTAAGGGAGCGCTGCCATTGTCCTGCTACCTGCTTGGAGAGAGTTACCGGGCTGCAGCACAGGTGGGGGGACCCTGGGTGCAGCCCAGAGGATGCCCTGAGTGATGGGATGGAGCAAGGTGTGCAGAGTTCAGGAAGATCAAGGGCACTAGAGCTCACAGAACTCTGCCCGGCACAGAGGGAAGCAGAGAGAGGTCCAGAGATTTGCAGAGAGGATCCCCTCAAGCTCCCAGCAAGGTACTGATCAGCACATGCAAGTAAGGAGACTACCTGAGGCCAGGAATGAAGCCACCCAAAAGGAACAGAGGGGACAGCACAGAAGGCACATGGAAGTGGGGATGGTCCGGGTTCCCATCAAGCAGAATGCGCATGCACAAAACGCAATGTGGAGGGCACTGAATAGCCTGTCCATACTCAAAAATTTCTGTTCTATAATATAAGCAGCCGTTCCTTCTACACCAGTTACTTTGTTTGACTCAAATACAAACTCAGCCTGCTGGTTCTTTTTGTTTGTTTGTTTGTTTGGGATGCTCAGTCATGCTAAGTACATGCTGTACCACTGGGACCCTTTGGTCCTAGCTCTCTTTATTTGGTTTTCATAGCTCTAAATATAACAGCCTCCCATGACCCTCTTTATTTTCTCATGCTTTAGACTTGATGAAGAAGATGAGAGTCCTTTGCCTCATAGAATGTCCCTCATGTAGGATTTGGTTGATTTCAGTCTTGTGGCGGCAGTGAACTGGTTCCTCCATTCTTGATATTTCCTTACTACACTCAGATTTAGATCTAGAGCCTCAGATTCAGGTTCAACTCTTTTGGTGTGAATACTTCATAGGTGGTGCTCACCTCCTCACCGAGATCAAATTTGTTTTGAGGTCCTAGCTTTACAGCAATTCACCCATCAGGAAAGGTCACACATTACAGCCACTGGTGAGGTAGCATCTTGGCATGATAACTAGATTTTCCCTCTCTTTTTGTCCCCAATGAAAAAGCAGATTAGAGTGCACATAGGTCAGGACAATGTTCATAGAGGGAAGATCTAGGAAAATGAAAAAACTAAAAAAAATATTTCAAAATCAAAATTTATCCTTTAAAAAAAAAAAGCCCTCGGTTTTCCTAACAAATAATGGTGATACATGATGTGCTACCACCGTGAACCATTGAACTACCCAGTCCCAAAGAACTACATGTGAGTTTGACAGTGTCACCTATGGGGCCTACCAAATAGGGTTACAGATTGATTGTCTCACTTTGTCTGGGGCTGAGGGATTTCCTTGGGTTAAAGTTGGGAATGTGCTGGGCAAACCAAGTTGGTTGGGGACCCTGCTAAAAAGAGCAGCCTGGTGTTTGGGATTATAAGCCATGAACTTTGTATGTCAGAATTGCAGGGCTTTGATGTGCTCCTGTCTGACCCCTCTTTACACTGTGTGGTTAACTGATGGTTATAGGGGCTTTCCAGAGATGGAGACTCTGGTCCTTTCCCTAAGATGGCCCATTTCATTGGTACATAAATTTGACTGTTGGAAAATCTGGCCACCCAGTAAATCCCAGGAACTCACTTGTCAATGGCAATCTTACCCCACAGAGCCCAGGGACCTATGGTCATCAATCAGGCCAATGAAGCCTGTGTCTTCCATGTGAACATCCCCAGTTCATCACTGGTCATGACTCCATGTCCCCTTCCTCTACTTTCTACCTTCCTCAGGACATAGTCCAGGACCTGGCATGGGGGCCTCCGGCACCGGAAGGGAAGCCAGGTTTGAGTGTGGAAGGAGGTGAACCTGCCCCCTCTCACCTTCTGGAGTCCAATCAGCAGGTTTTCCTCTTCCCGGGCTCCAGGCCTAATTCCAGCTGTCCCTCTGTGCTGGGTCATCAAAAGGGAGACCTTGCATACCCTTGCACCATCTCAAGTGGTGGGGAGGGACAGGGGATGCCCAAATCATTCATAAAAGATGAGCCAGCCACTCTGACCCATTTGAGAGAATGTCAACGTCCAGCTGAGAATGTAACTTTGAGATGTTCTTTTGTGACTGAACTCAGACCCTCTCCTTTTCAGTGTAGTTGCCAAGAGCAGACCTTCTTGTTAGGCTTAATGCTACAGCTCTCCTGGATGCTCTTATGTGGCAGGGAGGTCGGGCTTGATGGGCTCAGCCGCATTGCTTCGCTGGCTGATGACTGTCCTTAAGACTAGCTGGCTTCTTCAAGACACTCTTCCTGTCTGACCCCTTGACCATCCTCTCTGGCTTCATGTCCTCTCTCTAGGATTCCCAGAAAAAGAGCCCCTCAATGTGCCTTTACTTCCAGCCCTTCCCAAATCCATCCTGGAAGGTGTCACCTTCCCTAAATGTTGACTTCATCTTCCTCCCCAGCCTGTTCTCCAGAATGTCTTCCAAGGGCCTCCTCCTCTGACCTGTGGATCCCCCCAGATTCTTTCCTTCTGTAGTTTCCATCTTCCTGAGATGAATCAAGCAGATCCCACTCTGGTGTGGGATGAATGCCTCTTTCCGGGCAGACCCCCTAAAGGAAGTCTTCCCCGACTACCTTGACTCTCTTCACTAACATCTCCTTCCTTTGTCCTTGAACTCTGGCCACCAGCATCATAAAAACCCACATGGATCAGTTTCTCTTTTCTTCTTCCTATCTCTGGCTAATATTGTAGTCCCTGGAGGGCTGGGACCATAAGGTTTATGTCAAAGACAGAGAATGCTCACCAAATCTTCCATGCATACCCTGTATCTCCAGCCTCCCTCGCTGGAAGGTGGGGCCGTGTGACTAGTTCTACACATTACGCAGAAATGGCATGTGTCACTTCCTGGTTGAAGCAGTTAAGAGCTCTAGTAGTCCTTTGTACCTTTATGCCCCTTCCACAGAAACCAAGATGCCATGGGATCCAGATGGTGCATCCACAAGATGACACATTATCTGTCAGCCTGGTACCTGAGTGACTAAGTGGATCAGAGCCTCCCACCATCCTGTGTTAGACATGGAACATGAGTAAGAAATACACTTTATCCTGTTAAACCTCTGAGATTTTCCACTGTAGTAGCTAGCCTTATTTAATGTTAATACAACATCTCCTTTGTCCCTGACATATCCACTTCCTTCTGCCAAACTGCCCCAAACCCAGCCTGAGCCACTCATTGCAGATTTAGTAAATGAGGGGTTTTAAAATAATGAATTTCATCAAATTATAACCAGACATAGAACTTGAAACAAAACAAGTTTAGCAGTAGCATACCCAGTGAAAGTACTCTGGAACTTAACCTCCTGGATAGGGCCACCACCCATCCTGACCTCATTAACCAAACCCTGGAACCCCATAGCAGACTGAAGATGCAAAACCAGGTCTGGGTGTCTTTAACTGTGTGGCTTTATAATAATTGTGTGTTCTTTCAAAGCTCCTAGTCCCACATCCATGTGACCACATGCCAGATCATTGCCTTCCTGGGACTTGGGGAGGGGGCGGTGCGGGGGGGGGGACAGGCTGACAAAGCAGGGTTCAAACCACAAGGGGTGGGTGATCCCTAACTTTACCTCCCATTCAACAAAGTCTGGCTTAGAGAAAGTCCTGAAAAGGTTATTAACCTCCCCTTGGGGTGGAAGCCCCTGATGGTGGGGCTGATGGCCACGGGGCAGGGCTGCAGTGGCAGGTGCCCTGAGCTGGGAGAAGAACAGGGAGATGATTGCCTGGACTTGTCTGGGCTGAGATTTCTCAGCAGTTCTTGGGTGGGGCCAAGGGGACCCTTGGGAAGCAGATTTCAGGTTCTGAACACAGGAGAGGCCACTCAGAGCCCAGGCTCCCTCTGGCTTTAGTTGGAGGTGGGCTGCCGACTGCACATATTCTTAACATATGTTGACCTTGGCGTTCTGCTGCTGCCAAGAAGCTGTCACGGAGGTGTTTAGCAGAGGAAACGGCTTAGGAAACATTCCTGGTGTACTTTGGGGCACTGTGCAACTAATGGGGCGTGTACAATGAGGGTCTGTGAGGGGCGAGGTGGGGGCCAGTTGACCCTGCCAAAGCCTGTTTGTCCAGTACCAGAGGAGCGGGCAAATAACCACTGGCAGCCAAAGCTCAGTCCCCAGCTGTCAGATGGGGTGAAGCACAGCTGCTTCAGGCTGAGCACCTACTATACGCCAGGCACCGCTTGGGCCCAGGTGTCCGCAGTCTCCCGATCCTCACGATAGACCTCTCAGGTAGGCACCATCTGACCAACGAAGAAGCCGCTGTCAGGTGGGCCTGCCTCTAAGCCAATCTGACTTCACTGCAGCTCTAAGGAGATCACGTCCGTTTCCTTGGTGCCCTGAATCCAGAAAGTGGGAGGCGACATGGACATTCTGTGCGTGTTACAGCTCCGATCTTCAGGGTCACGGGAGAGGCATAAGGGAGGTTCAGTGAGGATGATTTTATGTGGCAGCGGACTGGGAAAAAAGCATCCACTCTTGTCATTGGGATCGGGTCACGCAGCGTTCATCCCGGGGAGGATGTGCATCGTGTGGCCTCCTCCTCTCTCCAGACCCACCGCAGAGCACAGAGCACCAGACACAATGGACACACAACCGAACAGGGTCACCCTAAAGTCCCCCACACCTCTCTACCCGTGTCTGCACTCGTGCAGATGAATACACAGTCACGATGCCGTTCAGACAACACCCAGAGACACCTGTTCGTGTGCTGGCACCCGACCCCATGACGCCATCTTTCATAGACTCCACCCACATCACAGCCTCACGTGGACACGTCTGCCCACGGGCTACTGCACACAGAAATCCCAGGCTCCGTCGTATTTGCACAAGCTCTTTCTCCAAGCAAAGAAATGTCTATCTTTTAAAGGAGAAGGCAGGAAAGCGAACCAAGAATTCTCAGCGGCTTTCTGTCTCCCCCACCTCTCTCAAAGGCAACGAGCTCTTTTATTCAGAAAAACAAAAGCAAAAGGCATCAGGCAAAGGACCGGGGGCAGGGGTGCTGGCTGAGGGGCTTTCCAGAGATGCCCTGGTCCATGTCTGCACCTCCTGGATTTCATTTTCTGCAGGACCCAAGTGGGGTTACATCTCCCTGCCTGTCCCTCCGCTGCCCTCTGTGAGTCAATTCAAGGATGCGGAAGCCAAACTGACAAGTCCCAAGCAGACCTTGCTCAAAGCCAAGCTCTCTACTACCCATCACAAGCCTGTTCAAGGTTGAGCCTTCCTCAGCTGGCCCTGCTGGTGGAATGTGGCAGCCACACCCTGAAGGGACATTCACAAAGGTCACACTGTCCCACCTGCACAGGCCCCTCACCAATAACTATTCCCCTCTGATTCCACAAGTGGGGAAACAGGCCCTGGAAGGTAAGAACCCAGTACTTAGCACCAGGACCATCCCCTTGCAGTTTCTTGGTGACACTTGGTGAATGATTGTCGAATGTTTCTACTTTCAAATCAGCTTTTGAGGCACCCATAGACTTGGAACCGGAGGGACAGAATGAGGTGATAATAAATTTTATGCAGATGCTTGTGGGACATTTGGATGTTACTTGCTCCTCTTGTCCTAGATGAAGGCGACCACTCTTCCTGACTCTGTGTGGATGTCTCACCCAGGAAATGAGAACTCCTCTTTGCCCAGCTCTTTGGGACATATGTGTACACTAACCTAGGTACACTTGCATGCATGCACGTGCACACCCACATTGGAAACCCTGCCTGGGTTGGGGAGCTTTCCCAGAAAAAGCAGACGGGGGTGGGGGGTGCAGTATGAGTTCCCCAAGCTGTCTGTCCCAGGAGTCCCCAGTACATCTCCAGGCTGATCAGTGTAGACATGAATTTTAATTCCATGTTTCCATCCAAGAACTGCGTTCCTCCATGAAGGCTGAAAGGGTCTGGTCCCTCCTCTTGCAGAGCTTGTGGTGCCGCAGAAGGTCACTGTGTGGGGATCATGGCTCAGAGGAGAGCTAACAGGAGACCTCTAAGCAGGATCCTAAGGTGCCCTGAGGAGGAAGGGGGACACTGCAGGGGCTGCAGTGAAGACGGTAAGAAAGGACTATGGAAGGCCTTGGAGGACTTGCAGAATGTCACCCAACGAACAGTGGTGAAGCGTCCTAGGCAGAGAGCAGCATGCACACCGGGCAGAGGGTGAAGCTGGCAGCATATTTGTAGTGCACAGGAGCCCAGAGCCAGGGACGGGAGGGTCAGAGAGACAGCATGGGGACAGATTGGGAAGTTTCCCATGCCTTGCTAGGGGCTTGTCTTTTTTTCTCTGGGTCCAGGAGTGGGTCATGGAATGGGTTTAAAGAGAGAAGAAATGGGATCAGCTGTGTGGTTGGAAAGGTCACCCTGGTGACTTTGAGGAGCCTGATGGAGCTGGGATAACTGTCCTTAGAGACTGAGAGGAGAACCATGGGGCAGCCCATGCTCTAGGCCAGGGAGGCGGGCAGGTGTGCGGGGCTGGTTCCCGGGGCCAGCAGAGGTCGAGGGAAGTAGAAGCGATACCTGGGCAAATGGTCACAGAGAGAGAGGTGTCAACGAGCAAGGCACAGGTGTGGCTGGGGAAGGGGCACGTTCACCACCCTGATCCTCGAGGTAGAGCAGGAGACAGTGGCTCATCCCTCTCCGGCAGCTTCAGGCAGGGTGGGAACCAGCCATTGTTTGTCAGCGGGAGCTGTCCCGGGAGCTGCAAGCCCAGAATATTAAAATCTTTCTCAGGTTTATCTCCTCCCCATCTAGCTCATTTGAAATCCCTGCAACCGGGGGAGAAAGTTACTTTAATCCTCTGGTTCCTATCAGCCTAATTACAGTTTCAATAGACAACGGGCAGGGCTCTAAATGAGATCGGAGGACACAGGAACACATTATGTTGGTGCTAATAATGATCTGTCTTTGTTTTATCATTTCATGTTGTTGCTTCTCATTTTGGCTGCCTGAATTCTTAATGCCTTTGAGTGTCTCGTGGAGATTGCTTCCTCTTGCTGCCAGGCCGGGACACAGTTGCAGACTTGCATATGAAAATACCCAGCCTGGTGCCTGCAGCTAACCAGCCAGCCGCCATTTAAATTTCAATCAGCCCTTCTGTTTGTGTGTGAGTTTCTTGGATGGATGAAATTAGCAATTTTGAAAAATTGATTAAAATTGCTGGTTTCACGAAGCCTCAAAACATCAAAATCAATCTTTTTTTTTTTAATACTCCCAAATTCTTGTTGAACTTGCATGTCTGCAATACAAGAAGCAGCCTATGGATATTTGCAGGTGGACTGGGGGACCCAGGGACTGGGTGGGCTGGGGCTTTTCTTGGCTCTTGACTAACTCCTGTGTGACCTCCTTAAGTGTTTGAGTCTCTCTGGGTTTCATTTTTTTTTCCCATCTGTGGAATAAAGGGATTTGACTGCATTAGGTATATCTAGAAGGTTCTTCTCTAGTCCTGGCACTATATAATTATGTGCTCTGAATCAGGTAAAAATATGAATGGATCTTTGCAGGTGGGCTCGGTTTAGATGAGGGAGAGAATGCTAACAGCAGATAGTGTATTAGCTAACATTTTAAGTGATAAACCAGACACTTTATATGCGTTACTTATATCCACTTAACCATCGAAGGAAGACTATGAGCAAATGCAAGTATCTGCATTTTCAGAGGTGGAAACGGAGGCTTGCACCCTTCTGACATCCTGGAGAGCAGTTCCAGTAAAGGTGGTTCTGACCTGCCTAGCAGAGGGCTCTCTGAGGGCAGCAATGGTGCAGGGGGTCCCACATGTTGGGTGCATGGCTTCCTGGCCTTGACTGGGGCAGTGGATGTTGGCAGCGGACATTGGAGGCATCCTGGGTTCTTTCTCCTCTGCGAGCTTTGAGTTGTTGGGTTGAGAGCTCTGTTCAAATCTGCAGCAGAGATGGATCCAAGGAGGGACATAGTAATAAAAGACGCTGATGTCTTATCTCCTGCTCCATTCTTTATTGACCTGCTCGAGGGCACAGCCATGGTCCTGGCTACAGAGAAACTCTATCCTCAGCAGTCAGTGTGAGGGGAAAGGAAATCATCTGCTGCTTGTGGGCAGGGGTACAATTCCTTCAGCTCCTCTGGTCCCTCGCATGCCTCCTCTTGTCTTTGAGGAGAAAGCAAGCCGCCATCCTCCAGGAACGAGATGGTCCTGCTCCCCACTTCTATCTCAGGAAGCATTCCATGGCTCCTGAGGCCCAGCTGCCCACTACCCTTCATTACAAAAGTCACCTTGAATTCCTCCTTAAAAAGTGGGGGTGCTTAATGCCTTCCCTAGACTTACAGCAGAGTGCCAATCAGTTAGAAAAGCCATGGTTCCCTAAGCACGCCGTGTGAGCACAGGTGCACCGGATCTGAGCCTTCCAATGCACTGGCCAGAGGGCTAATGTGCAAAGCCTTTAAATTCTGACCACCATCTTGCACATAGTGAACCTCTCCAGGAGTTAGTTTCTAGATCTAGAATTGACTGCTTGCTTTGTCATCAATGTTTTGTGGCCGCGGTAAGTCACATCAGTCTCTGGGCCTTGGTTTCCTCAATTGTCAGAGGGTCCCTCTTTCTGTTGTGCAGTATGCATATGGGAGGTGGGGTACGATGCCCGGCACAGAAGGAGGTGCTCCACTGGCAGTTTCCCATGCCTTGCTAGGGGCTTGTCTTTTTTTCTCTGGGAAACATTCCTGGTGTACTTTGGGGCACTGTGCAACTAATGGGGCGTGTACAATGAGGGTCTGTGAGGGGCGAGGTGGGGGCCAGTTGACCCTGCCAAAGCCTGTTTGTCCAGTACCAGAGGAGCGGGCAGCACACGAACAGGTGTCTCTGGGTGTTGTCTGAACGGCATCGTGACTGTGTATTCATCTGCACGAGTGCAGACACGGGTAGAGAGGTGTGGGGGACTTTAGGGTGACCCTGTTTCTATCAGAGGAAACCCAGGGCATCCCTGAGGGGACCTGGCAAGGCTGCTGAGGATCCCCTCAAGGCTGGCATCTCCGCCACGTGGGCCACATGGGCTTCCCCTTCAAGCCAGGAGGGTGTAGGTGGCAGGCGCGGCTTGCTTCTGATAACAGCCTCCGATTCAATACACTGGAATTTGGATCTCAGTGTTGGATAAACGACTGTGTGTTTCAGACCTCAGGGCATTCACAAATTGTCGAAATAATGAATGCAAAAGCCTCCAGGGTCCAGGTTGTGCTTTTCTGTAAAGCACAGTGGTAGGTGTGCACAGATCATTCTCGCAGTCAGTGTGGATGGCAGGTTGGAAGGAAGCACAAGATGATGCCAGAGTGAATTCAACCGGACTCTTTTCAATCCTGCCTCTACTCACAGGGGGCTTCTCTATGAACCTCAGCGTACAGCTGTGGCACCAGGTGGGCAGAGGCACTGAGCTGGGGGATCAGGTTTACTAAGCAAAGGAGAACTGTTGCCTCTGCTGCTGGTCAGCACTTCCTTTTTGCCCGAGGAGAGAAACCCAAGTCTGCCTGGCTTAAGCCAAAAGGGAGTGTGTCCACTCACATGACAGGGGTCAGGCATGGCTGGACCCAGGTGCTGTGTGCCAGCTCTCAGCTTCCGTTCTACCCAGTTAACTTTGTTCTCAGGCTGTCTGTCCCCACACGGTGGCAGAAACAGCCTCCGGAGCCTCAGGCTCACATCCTGACAGATGTACAGCCCGACTGGAAGCAAACCTCTTTCCAGTGGTTTCAACCAAATCCTGGTGCTGAGTGTCCTCAGCTTACCAAAGTCATCGGCCTTTGTCCTTAACAATTCCCATAGCCAAAGGGTAGGAGGCCCTGGCTGCCTGGGCCTGGTACTCTTGTCCACCATGGGTCAAGGGCAGAGTTAGGTGAGAGAGACCCTCTGGGAAGGGGGACGAGAAGCAGGAGAAGCTCAACCTTATAGGTCATTACCTCAAGCCCAGGGGCAGACTGAAGAGCCTTCCCTCGTCCTCGACAGCTTGGCCACCCCCCAATACGTTATTGTCCAGGCAGAAGTCTCCTGATGGTGGCTACTGAAAACACAAGATGACTGACACATTTGGCAAATTTCAATATTGCCTGAGTTTGGGGGCTCCAAAGTGGATGCTGAAACAAGATTTGGGGTGTGAGATATCTACTTGTGGGGGTCACCTCTGGAAGAGGGAGGAGGGGCCGCTCAGGCTGCAGAGCAAAGCAGTGAGGGAGAAAGGCCAGGCCCCATGTGCTGAGCAGGGGCCTGCTGTGGGTCCCTCTTGGTGACTGGGAGGAGCACACCCAGATCTGCTCTTCTAGGGGCAAGCCGGCTGCAGGGGTTCAGAGCACTCCCTTCTCCCTTTGGGTGAGGGTTGCCCCTGGGGGTGAGGGCTGTTGCCTGCTGACTTGGGGTCTGGACAGGGGGTGCAGTGCTCACCTGACCTCAAGGAGAGATGCAGGTGAATGGGAGGAAGCATGGGTGTGCAGGTGCCCTGTGGCACCTCTGTGGCAGCTGACTTCCAGCGAGGACCAGGAGAGGTGCAGGGACACTGTCAGCCATCATTTGACCCAGCTATCCCACTCCTTGGAATGTACCCAAAGGACTTAAAATCGGCATACTATAGTGACACGGCCACATTAATGTTCATAGCAGCTCAATTCACAATAGCTAAGCTGAGGAACCAACCTAGATGCCCTTCAACAGATGAATGGATAAAGAAAATGTGGTATAAATATACAATGGAATATTTGCCTTAAAGAAGAATGAAATTATGGCATTTGCTGGTAAATGCATGGAACTGGAGACTCTCATGCTAAGTGAAATAAGCCAATGACTCCGCACTCCGCCATCATGCAAAAAGGCCGAATGGTCTTTCTGCTGTGTGGAGGCTAACACACAGTAAAGGGGTGGGGGAATAGAAGTCCATTAGATTAGACAAAGATGAATGAAGGGAAGGAGTGGGGGAGATGGGAATAGAAAAAAAAAACAGTGGAATGAATTGGACATAAGTTTCTTCTGTTCACATATAATACATGACCAGTGTAACTCCACATCAAGTACAACCACAGAACGAGAAGTTATACTCCATGTATCTATGTCAAAATACACTCCACTGTCATGTCTAACTAAAATGAACAAGTAAAGTTAAAAGACTGGGCATTGGGAACTATGGGATTTTCACTAATTTTTTAGGCAACTTAAGGACTTTATAATTCCAGGGAATATGCTCTTGTTTTTTAAAGAAATGTTTTCTGAGGAATTTAGGTATGAAATGTCATGATGTTGTAATTTGCTTTAAAATATTTTGGCAAAACAAAAACTTGGAGGAAGCAAGTAGTGCAAATATGAGTGGTTGTTAAATTTTGGAAACAGATTTCTGCCTTTGATAGGTTTCAACACAGTCATGATAAAGTGGAGACCCCAGGGTGGTTTCAGGATCTGGGTGCGTTTATGGGTGGGGAGTGGCGCTCTTCTGTATTTTGCTCCATCCCAATGATTAGCACAGTGATCAGGAGCGATGGCTGAAGCTCTGACTTTGCCTTGAAGTTGCTGTAGGGCCTTAGGAGATCTCTGGGCCTCAGGTTCTCTGCCTACACACCAGGGACAAGGTAGTTCCTGATTTCTTGAGGTCCAGTGAGTCACCAAACAGCTTCCAGATGCAGTGAAATTCCAGAATAGCTGCCCTTGGGGAGCCTCAGGTTAGGTAGCATGACAGCCACTGGTGACCAGCTCCAAGACTCAGCCTCACCTCACTGGCACTGTGGCCAAGTTCAGCATGATGTTTTTGAGCAGTGTTGAAAAGAAATGTCCACACATTTGTGAGGTTGTGCAAACTCTGAAGACTGAAAATATGGTCTAGCAGGTGAGTAGTGAGTATTTCAGGTGTATCAAAAACTGACATGCTGTTGTTATTGCTGGGTAGGTTGTTGTCCATAAGGTCTGTTTGGTTAAGCAGCTTGATAGTGTTGTTCAAGTTTTCTGTATCCCTACAGACCTGTAACAAGGACCCACCCATCATGGTTCAGGGCTGGTGTCTTTTTCTTTAGGACTGACCTTGGACTGGTGACTATATTGTGGGTGGTTGAACTCCTAGAGAGAGGAGGCCATTGCAAGGTCTTGGGCCTCAGTGCCAAGAAGGGTTAATTGGAAGTATATGTAAAATACAAATATACATATTTTACCATAAATATTTTGAATTGTCTCAAAATTGAATCTTTTAGAATCTGTTGCAATAATAATATAATTTTACTGATATTTGAATTCTAGACTAAGATTAATTCTAGAATAAATCCTAGTAGGTAATGATGATTTATCCTTTTTGCATATTGTTAAATGTAATTTGCTCATATTTTAAAAGTGTTTTTTTTGCCCCATAAAGGGCAACGGTCTGTAATTTTCATTTTTAATAATATACCTTCCCAGTTTCAAAATCAGAATAAGTTTGCTTCATAAAACAAGGTGGGAAGGATTATCTCTATATCTTTTGAAGGATTTTGATAGGCCTGGTATTCTTCTCTACTTAAGTTTTAAAGATAGAATTTATCACTGAAGTGCCGGAAGCCTAGATGTAAGGTTTGCTATAAATTCATGATGTTTTGCAGATAAAGTGTTCTTCATGCTTTCTATTTCTTCCAGAGTGAGCTTTCTCAGTTTGTTCATTTCGAGGAACTTGTATGTTTTATCTAAGTTGTTGACGTGTGACATAAAATTATTCATACTCTTGTCTTATTGGCCTTTTAATTGCAGTAGGATCTGTAGTGGGATGTTCCTCCTTTTTTCCTTGGTATTGGAAAGTCGTGTCTTCTTTGTTTCTGGATCCATTTCACTAGAAGATTTACCAATTGCAATTGTCCATTGGTACCAGTTGTTTGTTCTCAGAAAACAACTAGTCTTTTGTCGAGTCACACAACTAAACCGGTCAGGTTCACTCCAAGTGAATTTGGGGACTCAATAAAGACACAGATAGAGAAAGTACTTTTTCTCTGAGTTCAGTGACCACTCCTCAGCCGCAGATCCCACAAGGCGAACAAGGCAAGCAAGAAAGAGAGTGAGGAGCATGTGCTGGACACTTTTATTGGGGAGAAGCCATTCAAATGAGGCAAGGGGTCAGGTTTCAGGGGGTTGAGTCTAGCTTCATGATGTCTGCTGTCAGCAGGTTGACTGACATCTAGGAAGGCCACACCCATCTCACGTGCTGTGGTGGGGATCATAGGCAGAGAGAGTATAAAGAGGAAGATGTTGCCCACCCAGAGGGGCAACAATGGTTCAGTCCACCCTGTGGGCTCAATGCTCGTGGATCACACACACAGAGCCCATGGCTGGCTTGCCACATCTCCACGCTCTCCTTGATCAAAGATAAGGGGGACTCGGTTCCCATGTGGCAGCTCCCAACAGTCTTTTTATTCATTTTCTCTTTGTGGGTTTTCTATTTCATTGTTTTATTCTCTCATTTTCACTATTTTCTTTCTTCTAGTTTCTTTGGGTTTATTTTGCATTTCTTTGTCTTCTTTCAAGTGGAGGTTTAAATGATTGATTTCAGAAGTTCTCCTTTCTAATATAAACAGAATCGTAGTTGTATCTTACTAGTACTTCATTTGCATTTTATTAACTTCACATGTGTTTTTTAAATTTTCGTTTACTTCAAAAATATCTTTAAAATTTCTTTTTAATTTACTCTTCCACCTATGGGTTATTTGGAAGCTGTTATTTAATATCTAAATACTTTAGGCATACATATATATCTTATTGTTATTGATGTAAAATTTAAGTGCATTGTGGCTAGAGAACATACTATATAAATTATTTATTTGTTTGCTTATTCACTTACTGGTGGTGTCGGGGATAGAACTCAGGGTCTTGTGTATGCTAGGCAAGTGGTCTATCATTGAGCTATCCTTTCAGCCTTATAAATTCTTTCCAACGTATTGATACCTGTTTTGTGTTAAATATCTGTGCCAAGCACACCAGATGATGCAATGATGCTCAGATCATTTGCTGATTTTGCTGGTGTGAATACTTGCACCAAGGTCAAATTCAACATGATGTTGCTGAATACAAAGCTGGAAAGAAATGTTCACAATTTGATGAAGAGTACAACTCTGAGGATATTGTGTATCCTTGTGAGTATTCCTTGTGCTCTAGAAAATTACATGTTGGGTGAAGTGTCCCTAAAATCTGTTTGGGTAAGCTTCTCAATGATCTTCAAGTCTCTATATCCCTGTAGATTTTTCTGTCTACTCATTAGATCAATGGCTTGGGAGAATAGCTTTGAAGTTCTCAAAATAATTTTGGACTTATTTTCTTCTTTTTGTTCCATCAGGGTTTTCTGTGTGTAGTTTGAAGCTCTTATTGATTTCATAAACACTTAAAATCATTTGTCTTCTTGATAAATTGACCCCTTTTCATTATGTAATAGTTCTTTTTATCCCTGGTAACATTCCTTTTATGGAGACTCTTTTACTTGTATGCATATAGTCAGTAAAACTTTTTATAACTAGAGTTCTGTAATATATTTTATTCTGTACTTTTAGCCTATCTTCGTTTTATATTTTGTAGAGCACATATAGTTGGATCTTGCTGTTTTGATCTAGTCTATCCATCTTGGACCTTTGAATTTGGAATGTTTAAGCAATTTTTATTTGATAAATTTATTGGTTCAAATGTATCATCCTGCCATTAATTTCCTATGTTCCCATCTGTAGTTTGTTCCACCTTTTAACTGCCTTATTTTATTTTAATATAGTTCAGTATTTTTAGGGCTGCATTCTATATTTCTCCATAAGCTTATTAGCTATACCTTTTTGTTTTATACTTTGTGTAAATGCTCTAGAGTTTATAATATAATTATTAACTTATCATAGTCTATTTTCCAGTAATATTATTCTACTTCATGTCCAATAATAATCTTATTATAACAATATAATTCCTTTCTTCTATCCTTTGTGGTGTTATTGTCACACATTTTACTTCATATATATTATAAACCCCATGAAACATTGTTATTTCTACATTAAGTAGTCAACTACCTAATAAAGTAAATGAGAATCTAGAAAACACAAAGTTTACTTAACATTTTTGGTACTAGTCCTTTATTTGTATAGACTTGGTTTCCAGCTGGTATTTTTCTTTGGCTAAGGGTTTTATTTAACAATTTATATAATGTGGGTCTGCTAGTGATAATCCCCTCAGCTTTTATTTGTCTGAAAATTATTTTGCCTTTACCTTGAAGGACATGTTCAATGGATATAGAATTCTAGATTGACATTTCCTACCTCATCTCTATCCATTAGAGGTACCATTGCCTCCTGGCTTGCATAGTTTCAGGTGGATAGTCTTTATTGTGTCTTTATTATATTTTTAATTATGTTCCCTATATGTGATGAATATTTTCCTTTGATTACTTTGAAGATTTTTCTCTTTATCATTGGTTTTAATAAATTTGATTAGAAAATGCCTTAATGTATTTTTTTTTTAATTATCTTGCTTTAAGGTGTGTGGAGGGTTTTGAATGTGTCAACTTATATTTTTAATTTAGAAAACTTTCAATTATTACTTCTTTAAATGATTCTTCAACTTTCTTGCTCATCTTTGGGGACTCTAAATTACATAATATGGTTGTGATATTGTGACATAATAGGGAATCTCTATTTTATTTTTTCCATGGTTCATGGTCCACAGCTCCTGAGACTCTTGTAATTTACTGAGTGACTACAGCAATAGAAGTAGTTTTTGTTAAAAAAATTGACTTTTGTCCTCAGTTCCTGGAACAGTTTCAGAGTGATAAAGGTGAAAGACGTGTTTTGTGATTAATAACAAGTGTTCTTCAACCATATCTGAATTTGTATTAATGAGCTGAAATTTTTGGAAACCTCTTTGATGACCACAGGGTGGGGAGCCAGTTGGCAGGAGAACCAACCACATGATTAGAAGGTTGGAAATGTCAGCTTCACTTCTGAACCTCCAGGGAGTAGAGGAGGATGAAAGGTTGAGTTTTTCACCAATGGCCAACTATTATACCGCCATCATTGACACAATCAATTATACCTGCATAAAATGCTAAAAGGACAGAGCTCAGGAGGCTCCCATGTTGGCAATCAGGAACACATCGATGTGTTGGGATGGTGGTGTACCCTAATTCCTAGGGTCAGAAGCTCCTGAGCTCAGGACCCTTTCTAACCTCACCCTATGTATCTCTTCTTCTGGCTGCTCATCTAGTTCCTTTAAAATAATCTTTGTAATAAATGGATAAATTTAAGATTTTCCCTTGAGATTTTTGAATCACTTCAGCCCACTAAATGAACCCAAGGAAGGGGTTACAGGAACCCCTTCCCCCATTTATAGCTGGTTGGTCAGTAGTATGGGTCATAGTCTGGAACTGGCAACTGGCGTCTGAGGTGAGGGGCAGTCTTGTGGGATCAAGCACCCCCCACCTGTGGGAACCGATGCTCTCTCCAGAGAGATGGTGTCAGGATTGAATGGAATCATAGGATACCCAGCTGGTGTCCACTGGAGAACTGGTTGTTAGTGGAGAGAAATTTTTGGACATAAGTATTCTGTATTTATGTGAGAGTAAGAGAGAAAAAACAGTTTGTTATCCCCCAGAATAAGCAGATCATTTAACATTGTTCTATAAGTCACTGAGACTATTTAATTTATTAGCTTTAAAAAAATCTTTTTCCTTCTGTTTGGATAGTTTCTCTTGCTTTCTATTCAACTCTACTTATGTTTTTGTTCTCCAGTGTCTAAATCTCCTGTCTGTCTTGTGGATTTATCATTTTAGACATTGTAATTTGGGTCCTAGATGTTCCAGGGTTTATTTTTCTCCAATCTTTATTTCTCTTCAATATGTTTCCTTTAAACTTTGAAAATATTCATGATAGCAGCTTTAAAGTTCTTTTATGTCAATTCCATCACCTCTGTGATTGGGGGTTTGATTCTACAGGTTCATTTTACTAAAATGTATTGGATTGCACTTTCTGCCTTTTTGCATGTTTGGATATTTTTGATTGGATGCTGGACATTGTGTGTGTATTGTCAGCAACTATCTGGATTTTATTTTCTGTCATGAAATACATTGTGTTACATTTAGGCAGTTAGTTTATGTTCAGGCCATCTCACATTTTTGATACTTATTTTAAGTTCTGTTGGGTGTAGAGTAGGCTTTCTTCTCACCACAATTGACCCCTGCTATCTAGTTGTGCCCTTTGTGGGATCTTCTTTGAATGTCCTCAGGGTCTCTGAGGTCTCTACATTCTTTTTGGTCAACACTCAAATGTCTCCCAACACTGCTGAACTTCAGTATTTATTCAGTTCACAGTTCTACTGTAATTTTTCTCTCTTTGAGAAATTTTTCTTTGCTTGATGAAGCATCTCCCTACACATGTACAACTTCATGTTCAGTCAAAGAATTTAGGAGCTCCCTGCAAAGATTGCTGGACATCTTTCTCTGCATAGCTTCTTCCTCTTCATTCCTCTTCCCTACATATTCCAACAGTCTCAGTCTTCCCAAGCTCTAATCTTTGTCTTCTTAGCTCATAATCCACTTGGATGATTGTGAACCTTAGCAAATCCGTGTCTAGGAGAAATTGGTGGACTCACAGATCTCATTTCCTTTGTTCCCCTTTCTCAGACACCAATATACTCTGATGCCTATTGTGCAATGTCTGAAAACAACTGTGTTTTCCAAATTGTTTTAGATGGTATGATAGGCCCCTTAAGAAGATCTGAATCCTAATCTCTGGGACCAGTGACCATGTTGATTTGCCTGTCAAAGGGAAATTAAGGTTATGGATGGAATGAAGGGAGAAAATTGGCTCACTTTAGAAGCATCTTAGACTATCTAGGTGAAAAAGCACCCTTAAAAAGGGAAGAAGGAGATAGAAGAGAGAGAGCCAGAGAGACAGCAGTGTGAGAAGGATTTGGCCCAGCCTTGCTGGCTTTAAAGATAGGAGAAGGGAAATGTAAGCCAAGCAAAACAGAAGCTGGAATGGGCAAAGAAACAGATTCTTCTCCAGCTTCCAGAAAGAACATAGCCCTGCTGACACCTTTGATTTTAGCCCACTGAGACTCATTTCAGACTTTTAACCTCCAGATCTATAAGATAATGCATTTATGTTGTCTAAGTGTAGCAGCAACAGGAAGCTGGAACAGGTGGGTGAGCTGATCTGGTATCGGCTGGTCTATCATGGCTGGAAGGAGACAATCACCCATGTGCTTTTTAAAAAGACAGATACTGGGGACCCAGTCTAGATTGTCTGACTTTAATTGATCAGAGTATGGGGCCTTGGGATTTTTAAACCATTTTCTCAGAGTTCTAATGTGCACTCAAGGTTGAAAACCACTGACCTTGTCCAACCCTCCCAATTTACAGCTGAGGCCACCAAAGTGAAGAATGGTCGAGTCAAATGCAGGTGAGACCTCAGTCTGCTGCAGAACCTGCCAGAAATCAGGCGTGTAGCCCATGCATTTTCCCAGGCTGTCTCCTAGCACCCAGTTGTGACAGGAGGTCCCAGGTGGGGACCGCCTCCAAACACAGTAGCTCAGGTCAGGTCACTAGCTATGCAAAACTATGGATTTCTGCATTCCTAAAATCAGCTCAATCAGCCTTATTACCACAGAAGTGCCCACATATTGACCTGGTGTGAATCATTGATTGGTTTTGATCAACTTGATGAGAATCCTGGCATCTAACCGACTCGAGCGCTCCGGGGAGCCACAGGGAGTAGACTGCCATTGCTCACATCCATCCCACCTCCAGGTTTACCGCAGCAAGGGGGACTCGCTGTGTGATCTCAACGCTTCCATGCATTTTTAGAGAAGTAGTTCTTTCACCAAACCAGCAGGAGTCAAACGCTGCCTAGAGCTTGGTGTTCAGAAGCATTCTGAGATTGATTGATTCAGGTTCAACATTTCGGGGATTCTGGAATTTCTTGGTGAGCTTATTTGGTGCAATTTTTCCCTTTTTTCTTTTTTTCCTTTATTTTGCTTCTTTTCTCTTCCCCTTCGTTTCCTTCCTTTTTTTCAATGTTGACCTTCGATTGTTCACACCGGAGCAGGTGGGTGGCTCACCTGTGGACCAAGAGCTAGAGAACAGGGAGCAGGATCATCCCAGGGCTCCTTCCCTGCCTGGGAACTTCTGGAATTCTTCAGTGTTCCTAGGTGGTTCCTGGCTGCTGTCCAGTTAGATTTTGTCTGATAAAGCCTGAACCTTTCTGCTGGTGGAGGACTACCCTCTCTGAACCTTTTCTTTCAGTACTTTTTAGGTTTTACTTGGGTTTGGACTCTGTTTGGTTTGAAGGACCCTAACCAGCAAGCTGACACTTTGTAGGTGACCGGACGGATTCAGGGAGTGAAGACAAGAACAATGACCAATGCTTCAAGAGATGGCGTGCCTGCAGCTGCTCCCAGTGCTTGACCTCAGAGCCAGGCTACAGATAAGGAGTAAATATCAACTTCATTTTATACAAGGGAGACTCAGGCACAGAGACACTAAGTAACTTTTGTAAGAACACACAGTGAATAAACAGCAGACCTGGGATTTTTTTTGCTCAACAGTGTAGAAACTCACTTTTTGCCCTTCAAAGAATCAGCCCCACATTTGGATCTGGGAAGGTGGCATCTAGATGCTGTTCTTTGAAGGACTGAAAGACACTGCCCTCATGCCCTGCCATGTGATTGAAACTTCCTCAGTGGGCTATTGCATTTGGGTAAAGGCAACCGTCCTCACAGGCTGAGAATTCAGACAGACCATATTAAATGGACTCCTGGTGCCACTACTTTAGGTTGTGGCCCTGGGTCTCAGCCTCATCATCTGTAAAATGGAACTAATCAAACCTTCTTCAGAGGGATATTATGAGGCATCAATTAAACTGTGTGTGTGGAGCAGTGGCTCAGAGCGCCCACCATTTATCAGGGGATGGACTCACCGGAAGAGACTTCATAAACCATGGTGGGATTAGTGAGGAGTCCTGGAAAATGGAGTGTGGGGCAGAGATCTTATTTTTTTATTTGAAATTAAAAATATAATTCAGGCACAGAACAGAAATTTTCTGTATACCCTTCATGCAGCTTCTCCTTATGGTAGCATCTTATATAACATATGGTCATTAGAGCCAATAAATGAACCTTGGGCCATAGATTGCTAAATGCAGACTTTATTCAGATTCCACTACTTTCTCCCTTGATGCCCTAACTGTTCCAGGAGCCCATCCAGGATCTCAGGTTTCACTGGTTGCCTTTCTCCTTGGTTCTCCAATCTGCCATAGCTCCTGAGTATGTCCTTGTTCCTGACCTTGACACTTTAGAACGGTACTGACGTGTTATTTTGTAGGATGTCCTTCACTGTGCATTTGTCTGGAGCTTCTTCCCATGTGATTAGCTTGAAGTTTTGCATTTTTATTTGGCAAGAAAACCATACAAATGCGTCCTTTCTCAGCACATCCCATCAGGGTGCATGGTGATGTCAGTATGTCTCATTCCCAGTGATGTTAGCCTGGATCCCTTGGTTGAGCCAGGGTATGCTGGGTTTCTCACTGCAGTTTACACGGTGCATTTCCCCCGATCGTAATTAATAAACATCTTGGGAGAGATATTTCCAGGCACAGAAGGGTCCTCCCTTACAGCTGGGCAGAGAGGAGACGGGGCATTCTATTTCTCCTCAAACTTTCACCCACTAATTTCTGCATACATCATTGCATTGTGTCTGCAATAATTATAACTGTGCTGTTCCAACAGTGACTTCTTTTTATTTCCCTTGTTCATGCTACTTTTATTAATTGGAAAGCTTCTCTGAGGGTGAAATGCCTCTATTTTCTTATTCATTTATTTATTTATAACCTGGATTTTTACTTTGTTCTTTGAGTTCTGATTGGATCCTCACTATTTACCTTGTCTGAGCTGTTCCAGGCTTGGCCTCTGGGGGCTCTTTCAGCTTGCTTCCTCTGGCCTTCAGGCCCTGGGTTAGCCCTGACTGGCTCCGGGGCAGCTGGGAGCCCAGGATGCACAGTGGAGTCTGAGTGGCAGGACTCGGGGTTAAGACACTGAAGCTGGGATGTGGCGAGAGGGTGTGTGTGTGGGGGGGTGGGGAGCGGAAACTTCCAGGAGAAGATGGTGGTGCTGACGCCCCTTCTCCACATACAGTTGGCTTCTCTAAGACCCATTCATCTTTGCAATCCCACTGGGCTCCCCCCGAGTTCCCCAACTCATTCTACAACTGAGGAAATGAAGGCCCCAGAAAGGGAAGGGACTTCCCAGAGGTCAAAGAGCAAGTTGGGTGGGTGACAAAGTAAGGAAGCCTATTGGGTCGGGATCCTTGTCCCTGCTGCCACAGGTGCCCTATGTGGCTCCTCACTGTCAAGAATGCTGTTCAGACTCTGGGCAGCCAGGGACCCAGGGAGATTCGTTCTACCTGTGGAAGCTCAGAGACAGGCAGCTTATGGTGCAGAAGTTTTTCAGGAAGCCAGGGGCTGTTGACTCTGCCCCATCTCCTCTCTGCCCAGCTGTAAGGGAGGACCCTTCTGTGCCAGATCCCCCACTCCAGCTCAGTGGGGTCTCTAATTCCTTTCTGGCTCAGGAGCCTGGATCAGCTGGGTCTGGTGGAAGCATATCCTGACGACAGCTATCTGCAGGACTGGGATCAGGACACCTTGCAGCTCAGGTGCACCCTAGTAAGGGCTGGGGATATTAGCAGCAGAGCACAGGGGGGATGCACAGGGTTGTAGCCAATGATAACTTTTGTGAGGATCAGGGCTATATGAGTAGATATCCAATGGGTGGAATATGGGAGGTGACAGGGCTGTATGACAAGAGCAGCCTGTGCAACTGGTGCAGCCTCTGAGCTTCTCCAGCCCTGACTGTCTGCGTGAACACAGGTCCTGGGCTGCATGGAGACAGCACAACCAACAGAAATCAATGCCTCCCTTTAATCCTGGAAGCACTCATTGAAAGAGAGATTGAGAAGCCTGCCCAGGCCTTTTTAACCCACCAGGGTTCTTCCTTTCCAATCTGGATGCTCCTTGCCTTACAATAGGGTCAGCGTCCCCACAACCCCATCATAAGATGAAAATACTGCAAATTGAAAAAAGCATCTTACACCTAACCTTTCAAAAGCTATAGCTCAGCCCAGCCTGACTTCTGCAAGCTCAGAACGTGGCATTATCCTATGGCTCGGCAGAATCACCCAACATGGGCCTATTTCATAATGAGCTATTGCATATCGCATGCTATTTATTGAATACCTGTATCCAAAAAATGCTGGCAACACAGAATGCGGTGGAGTTGGGGTGGCTGCCCTCCTGGTTGGGTGGCTTCCTGGCCGCCACGGCTGCCCAGACTCATGAGAGAGGCTCGTGCTGCATCTTGCTAGTCTGGGAAAAGAGTAAAACTCAAAATCTGAAGTACAGTTTCTCCTGAATGCACATCAACTTCATACCATTGCAAAGTTGGAAGATTTGAAAGTGGAAGCACCCTAAGTCTGTGCACCTCCCTGAGGTGGGCAGGACAGGGGTCAAGGCTCTCATTTTAGAAATTCTGCAACTGAGGCCTGAAAGAGCTCAGTGACCCTAGAAGGAAGGAGACCTTCCTTCCACTGCTGAGGTCTGGGCTTTCCCCTGACACTGTCCCGCCATTGGGGCAGATTCTTCAATACCTAATGGTCAGCGGCACAGTGAGCCATGCCTGGGGCTCCGGCGGTGCTTTGCCAGGTCCTCTGAGCATGGCCAGGACTTGTGCAGCACTCTGTGGTCTTGGGTGGGCGAGGGACAGTAAAGCCATCGAGGGCACATGTGCACATGTGTGTATGCACACACACTGGCACGTCTGTTGGCAGAGGGGGTGGCATGTGTTGGTGGAGTTGACAGAGAGGCACTTGGCTGGATCCCCACCCTTGTCTGGCATTGGCTTCATACTTCCTCCCCTCGCAGGCCTGGGGAGGCCAACGTGTGCAGATGGCCATCTGGCTGCCACCTTAGCCGTGGCCCAGTGCTCCCTCGCAGACTGCGCCCCTCTTCTGCTTCAGTGGCTCTGTGGACTCTGCAGAGGAGTGACTGCCAGGTCAGAGAGGTACCGGGGAGTGGGACATGGGAGGGCAGAGAACTGGCCTATGGCGGGGCTCTCCACCTGCCCTTGGTCAGAAATTCTCGGTGAAGAGAACCCATGTGTGTGCTGTTCTGGCCGGAGCCTGAGACAGGGCCAGTTGCAGGGATGGGGAATCCCAGTGCCACTCCCATTGAGAACATCCCGTCCGTATGGGCATCCCCACTCTGCGCATGGGCCACTCCCAGGCAGGGGACCGAGACTCGGTCTCTCCCTTGATTCCATAAAACTTTTGATGCTTACACCATGCCAGAATCGACTCTAGGCCCTGGCAGGGGTGCCAAGATGGATGAAGAGCCACTGCCCTGGTTGGTACTTACTTCCTGCTCCAATTTAAAAGACGACAACAGGGGAAGGTGAGGGCATGCTCTAGTGACCCTTCCCCTATAGTTTTTGGGACAGAAAACATAACAAGAAGGAGGTGAGAGGAGCCGGCAAAGAGGTGAGATGTGGGGCTGGGGTTGGCCTTTAGACCCATGGCTTAGGGGCTATCTCTCTGAGCCCGATTCAGCAAAAACAGAAACAAAAACCAAAACAGAACATCCTACTGAATTCTAATTTCAGATACACAATGAAAACTCTTTAGCCGAAGTACGCCCCGTTACAATATTAGAGAAATACTTAATTATTAATAATTACGAGTTCTTTTTTCTGAAATTAAATTTTAACTGGGCATGCTGTGTGCTACCTGGCAATCTTGTGCCCTGGACAAGAGACGTGGTGGGTCCTTCCCAGGCTCCTCTGCCTCATGAGTACAAGGAGTGTGAGGAGGAAGGCCAGTGAGGGTCAGGGCCCTGCCACCTCCCTGCGGGCAAAGTCTGCCTGTTTCACACTAAGCCCCAGCCCATGGCCACCTGATGGGCAGACCAGATACCTCCAGAGTCTATGGTGAGGAGCTGGTGGCCGACGGTCGGGCCTGCTCTCATGGAACCTCCGGTTTCTTCTCACCGTGATGGACCAGCTCAGCCTGAGGGAACCGTTGGCTGCCCTTGTGTGAAGGTCAGCAGAGGGAAGGGCCTGGGCTACCAGATTCCCCTTTCCAAGAGGTCCCTGAGGTGCCTATTTCAATTCTTCTGCTTTTCATCCACTCCAGTCTTTGACCTCTGTGGAAGCAGGCCAGCCAGGGGACGAGGACCGCTTAAGGCCACACAGCACCCAGTGGGGAAGCCAGGAGCTGCCCTCCTGCACCTGAATCTGCCCCCTGCTCTTTGGGAACACACCCTCCTCGCTCTGCACAGTGCGTCCTGAGCAGAAGAGGTTTATCCCTGGGTTTCTGCCCACGAAGGCCCAATGGCACATAGGAGGCCTTTGTTTAAGAGGTGAGCGGCACGTTTCTCTGCAGCCAGGCTGGCCTGGGACCCCGCTAACCACTGTGAGCAGGAACAATTCCACATGTCGACAGGCTGATTAGCCCCACAGAGATGGGGAGGGGCCCGTCCCCAAGAAGGAATCCATATTAACTGAAGATCCCGCGATAGAGGCCCAGCTGAAAGAAATTAAAAAGATGGTGTTTTCAAACACTGTCCTCCAACGGGGGAATTTTTCTAGCCGCAAGCGTTTGTGTTACAAATTTCAGACAATAAAGTATTGACAAAAACAAACAAATAAACAAAAGTTGAAAGGCAGGAAATCTCCTGGGCCTGACAGAAATCTCAATGAGGTCCCTGCCGACTTGGGTTTGGTTTTTGGTTTTTTTGTTTTAAAGGCAACTAACAATAATATCTGACAAAAAAAAAAAAAACCAATTCTTTGGCAGTCTGGGTGCCTCTCACCTATTGTTCCTCTGGAAAAAATGTCGCCTCTGTCAGCGTCCGCATGTTGGCGGTTGTTAGAAGGGAAGAGCTCAGCAGAGTTTTCTTTATTTATTTATGTCCCTTTTGCTGAATTCTGATGAAGCACAGACGGGCAGGCAGCGCGGCATCTGGCTTCTTGGAAAAATGGTCATGTGGAGAAATGGGGGTGCTGGCTTGAGATTCAGGGTGTGTGTGTGGGTGGGGGGGGGGTGTCTCGGGGAAACACACCGTCCTGCTTTCCTGGCAGCTCCCAGCTTTCCCTGTGGATGGCCTCCCGGGGCCTGCTCAACTCGCCCTACTCCCTTCTCAGCCCTGGAGGGGCTGTGTGTGGAGCTGAGGGCCAGGGCCCAGAGCCTCGCTCACACTGGGGCCGGTAGTGGAGGGGGCAGAGGGGCTTGCAGAGGCCAGTCCAAAAGATGGTGCAGGTTCTAGAAACCACCTTCCCTGAAGGAGAATCACCAGTGGGTGCTGAGGCCGAGGGGCATCCCAGCCTGGTCCTGTCTTGCACCTTTGAAGTTGCCATGGGTTGGGGAAGGGAAAATTGTGTCTCCGAGGAAAGAACACTACAGAAAGACACAGAACAGGGGCTTCTTATGCACTGTGATGTCACTAGCATCAGAGGAAAGCGTTGCATTTACAGGGGTCCTGTAAATGCAGCAGGTTCTCTGTCTCTGACAGTGTGGAGGGGGGTGGGTGGGTTGGCACTTACTGTGTGCCTACTGAATGTGTGCCAGGGCCCCGGCCAGTCCCTGGTGTGCCCATGACCTCATCTAAGCCTTTTTGCAGCTCCTGCTCATGGGTGTTGGGGGACTCATCTGACAGAGGGGACGCTGAGGCAGAAGTGAGGTTGTGCAAACTCTGGAGGAGTGGCAGAGCACAGTGAGAATCCTGACTCCTTCTGGGACACATCGCTGCCCCAGCAATCCTATTTGGCGGGTGATGTTGAGGGATTTGGGAGCAGAGGGTGGGGTGAGGGTGTCCCACTCAGCCTGAGAGGTGTCTCAGGTGCAACCTCCTGGTAGCCTCAGCAGGTAGGGTGATCCCTGCAGAGGAAGACTGGGTGTTATCTGTCCCCAGCTGATGGGCAAGGCTTGTGTCCACCTGTCCCTTCCTGCCTCATCGTCCAGCCCTCAGCTGGTGGGTGGGAGTCTTAGCCTCTGGCAGAGGGTAGTCAAGGGCTTTGGAGTCTGCAGCTCAGGGCTCATGGGCTGGTTTCGCTCTGGTGAGCTGGGGGACCTGGAGTGAGGCACCTGGACCGGGGTGTGGTCCTCCTTCCTTTGCACTGGGGCCAGCAGCTGTGTCTGTTACCTCACTCTCCTGTGGGATGGAGATGCAGTCCCCACCCTGCAGGGCCTCTACCTAGAGAGATTCACTGCCCCAGGGAAGCTCCTGAGGCTCCTTCCAGACAGAGTCCTGCGTCTGGAATCCAAGTGGGAGCATGAAGTGTTCCTGCTGAGGGTCTTCTCAGGGCCTGGGGAAGGTTCGCAGGGGGCGGGGGTATGTATCAGGGCTCATTTGCTCCTCACCAACCCAGCACGCTGCACAGGAGATCCCGCATTGTCAGGGGCCAGGAGCAGGTGACCTCTAGGCCTCAGGGAGAAACATACCTGTGCCTTGTTCCAAGTCTGCAGCATCCTGGATAGGGCTGGTGTCAATGCCAGGGACCTCAGCCATGTGGCCTTGCACACGGAGACTCATGTAAATCAGGGTGGCTCAGTGGCCACCCACTCGAGTGAGGGTGGGACGTGCCTTGAGTGCACTTCCTCCCACTCTCTCCTGCTCAGATGCTGGACAACTTTCTTCCATGAACCAGATCGTCTGTGTCCTTTTCAACATCTGCACGTTTTTCTTGGTTTTTGCCTCATGGGGACTCTCAGCCAATCTTCTCCTGGCTGAAGACAGCCTTGGGCTATGGGTGCTACCTGCCTTTAGTTGGCAGCCAAGCTCCCTCCTTGGAGCTGGGGGTCTCTGCACCCTCCTGCTGTGCCCTGCCTGGCTGGCTTCCCCTCTGGGACTCAGCACCCTCAAAGATTCCTTGGCGGAAAACTTGGGCCAAAGCCTGGCCATACTTGGGGGCTGCCAAAGCCAAGGAGAAAAACACAATTTCATTTCTGTGACCTCAGCTTCCTGATTCCCAGACTACTGTGGAGTTATTTTATTTTTAAGGAGGGAAAACACATTCATTTCCTCTTCACTTGAACCAGGGAATTTTCAGAGAGATCAAGTAACTTGCATGAGGTCACACAGCAACTTGGTAGTCAGGCTGATTTGGAAAACGAGACTCTGTCCTCCTGACTTGGATTCCTGAGAATCTCTGTGGTGAGCAGTGTGGCTCTTCAGGCCAGGGAGGACCTATGTCTGACAGCAAGAGATGAAGACTCAGTCTTGCGGTCATTCTGGGATTTTCTTGTCTAGAGCACAGAAACTGTGTGATGTTAGGCCTTTGTCCACCTGAACGGAGTCTACAATGAATGTGGAAATCTACTTACCCCAGCCCCTGGGGCCCCGCATATCTGAGAGGAGAGGAAAAACAGGCATAGCCCCCCCTCCCCGCCCCAAGGGGAAGTCAAATCATTTAGAAAAGCAGATGCAGGAAACAATCTGAATTGCCAACAATGTTTCCAAAATTCCATTAACATCACCTGGCAAATCCCCTTCCCTACCCAGGAAAAGTGGGGCCTGGGGGGCAGGGGCAGAGACACCTGCGGCTGGGTTGATCCCCTCTGTGGTCAGACAAGGATCTGTTCCCAAGGGAACCCCACATCCTCTTTCGTTTGCAGCCCCTACCCTGTGCAAGTTCATTTTTTTTTTTTTTAAGAAAGAGAACTCTTCATACAGCTCTCTGCCTTTGCCAGAACCTCTAGAAATAACTCACTGGGAAACATCTCCGTCTGATACCTACCACCTACAGAGAAAGCGGTCCAATGCACCAGGCAGTTTGGCATGCAGAGAGGCTCAGAGAGGGCCACCTGGAGGCCGCAGCGAGGCTGCATGTGTGGCAGGGTTGACCTGAGGGCTGTACAGTTTGGGAGTTAGGGCCAGCTGTCCCTACATCTGTCACCTGCTAGCAGTGTGACCTCAGGAGGGGGCGTCTTCTCTGGGATTTGGGATCCTCATCTGTAAATGGGACTGGCCATATAAAATGTTGACCTGGAGGGCAGTTATAGTGTGGTTGGAACACAGCACAGCTGGTCCTTGGATCCAGGCAGAACAGGGAAAGCATCCCGGTGAGAAGGGGCAGTGACACATGGGGGCAGGTCTTCATTTTCTTCTGCTACAAGTTCATGGGGTTTGCACCATTGCATCCTGGTATTAGCAGAGGACGACCAGGAGGTGTTGAGTGGAACTAGCTCCCTTATTGCAAAGATGGGCAAAGAGGTCCACAGAGGGCAGGTGTCTGCCTAGGGCCGCAGAAAGGAAATTGGCTCGGTCAGCCCAGCCTGCTAGCCACTGTGGACTCCGCCAACCCTGGGGACTCCCTCAGGGAACTATGCACCTCTGAGGGCACTCGGCCTGGACATGGCTGCAGGAAGCCAGAGCATTTTCCACATTGGCCTTTCTTCTGTCTTCCCTATAAAAGTGATCAGTGGTACCGAGGTCAGCCGGACAGCTGGAGAGGGGAAGAGACACAGATCTGCCCATCGTCAGGGTGTGGCATGGAGCAGGGGCTACCTGTGAAATGGGATCCCAACTCCTACCTCCTAGGGTCCTTGTGAGTGTTGGTCAGCCATTGAAGAAACACCAGTGGCCATCTAAGTCCTGGGCACTACCCCTGGAGCTGGAAGACATTTGGGATCTAGATGGACTCTGTTTGCACGAAGCTTCCTCTGGTGGGTGGAGAGAATCGAGCAGAGTAGAGCAGAGATGGTGAAGCCAAAGGACAGGGCGTGTGAGTTGCTGCTGAGGCCTTCCCAGGCAACACAAGCAATTAGGACGTAGTGCGTGGGTGGGTGCACGTGCACACGCTTGTGCAGGTCGGTGGAGTCAGAAATCACCAGGTCCCAGGAAGAAGTGCTAATGCAAGAGCAGGAAGACAGAAACCTCCAGAACAGAACTGCCTGGTTGAGTGTGCTCTGCTGAACACCAGTTCCCTAGTTTAGCAGCCACCGTCGTTGGTTGTCTTCCTAAAGCATTCCCTCTTTCTTTAAAGAGTTTATTTCCCATATCCACTTTTCATGGCTTCAGATAAGGCAGCCACCAGAGCCAGCAACTGCCCTTGATCAGCCCAAGCCCTCGTAAGCCTGGTCAGTCTAAGCTGGAAGCTGCTCTGTTTCTGTTTGCAGACTTTTAGTGTTTTTGTTTTTTTTTTCACAGTGTCCCTAACACTTCCCGGACTTAGTCCCAAACAACTCACTATTTATATCCTCACAGCTTGTTGGCCAACTGCAAAACCAATATACATGAACTAAAAGAAATAATTTAATTTATTCTATTTTTACATTTTAGAAACCCATTTTGCTTTTTGGTAAGCAAGTAGAACTTTTATTTATTTGTTTTTATTGACAAAATTCTATCTATTTTAGTGTTCTGATGCATGTGTAGTTTGTAGAATGGCTGAATCAAGTTAATTAGCATGTCTATCACCTCCCATAATTGTTATTTAAGAAGACTTAAAATATACTTAAAAATTTTCAAGTCCGTGGACATTGTGATTAGCTATGTTGTTGTACAATACATCTAATTTATTCTTAAATACATACAATTACTTACTATTACCTGTTGAATACTGAACAACTTCTCAAACCATGATTTGGATGGGACACCATCACCTTTATTTCCTATTCCACACTTATTTTTATTTAGTACTTCTTTAATTTCAGCAACCACTGAAAACTTCTCAAAGTTACAGCATCGTGGATGGAATGCAGTGGGATCCAACATTGACAATATAAATACCTGGAGCTAGCAATTCATGTATCCAACAGATGTCCAGAATTTCTGGGGTTCCCTTGGAATTTAAAAATACCCCTAAATTTGTTTTGGCAATCGGGGATGCCTCAGGCCTCAGTTTGGGAAGTCTGGGACAATCAATCATTGGGGTAGGCAGGAGCATGTGACACAATCCTGGCCAGTGAACTGTGGAAGTCTTTAGGGAGATTCCTGGAGAAGTCTTCCCTTGCTCTATAGAGAAGGTTTGGGAAGAAGCCATCTGCTTTCTGTTGCTGACAGTAGTAAGGTCTGCAAGGGAGCCCGGAACTGCAGCCGCCATCTTGGTCCAGTCAGAGAAAGGACCCCCAGGAGAACAGACTGAGGATGTTGGAGGGGAAGATGCAGAGCATCTGGCTTTGATAACACTTGTTGCCGAATCCTGGAAGCACCCATTCCTGGATTTGCCATTATAGAACTAATACCTTCTGGAGAATTTAACCTACGGAGAGCTGGATTTTCCATTGACCTGTAGCCACAAGTGTCCTTCCCGATAATCCAGAAAAGTGTGTTTAGAAAACACTGTATTTTTTTAGTCTCTCCACTTAGGGTCTCCTATCAAATTCTCTGAGAAATCCTTCAATTCTCTGCTTGCTTTGGTTCATGGCAGTTTGCCAAATTTACTTGACTGAGGGATTTTTTTTTCCCATAGAACCTAATTACATCCCACAGAACACTTGTGTGCCAAAAAACACACTTATGAAAAGAAGCCTTGGATCCCTCCTCGTGGCCCCTCGGCCCCACCCCACCCCCAGAAGCCTGTACCCAGGCTCACCTCTGCAGAGCACAGAGCCCACATGTGTTTCTGTTCAGTGGGGGAGACTAAATGAAGCCAGATGTACCTGGGCAGCCCACAGGCAGAAGAAGCCATGATTTCATGTTCCAGCTATGCAGGGATTAGCTTGCCAGAAAGCTCCCATGGAAGGGTGGGGACTTGCCTGCCATTCTGCTAATGGATTCAGCAGAAATGCTGCCGTGGGCTCTGCCTGACAGTCGGCATGCCCGTGGCGTGCATGACCACCAGGTGCGCATGGCCGTGCCTAGGACCACTGTGTGTTGTTCCCAGGACCACTGTACCAGCGACCTGACCTGTTGGCTTTTGGGTTCAGATCTCCTGTAGCTCCTGAGATAGGACCCTACTTTTCCTGAAGTTCTCCTCGGAGGATCCCTCTGGGGCCACTGCACGTCTGTCTTGCCCTTTTTCCTGATCTCACCCCTCCTCATCTCCAGCCGGGGGTTCCCTGGCCCAGGATCACAGAATCCTGCAGACTACTGACTGCATCTGCTTAGGCCATTTCTTCCCAGCCAAAGACCCAGAAAGTGTCTAGCACATGATTTTCTAAAAGCATCTTCTAGGATCCTTTGTTTTCTGGGCAGGGCTTCGGGCTCCTGCCCCTAATTCAACCGGGACTGCTCTCTGTTCTCCCCTTTCATCCACTGGGTTCCACCATGGGATTCTATTGAAATGAAAGGCTTTGTAGTAGGAAAAAAGGAGGTCTAAACCACAGCCCAGTCCTGCATTTTGCTGAGAAGGCTGGGACCTGCTCTTTCCTGGTGCTCTGGAGTCCCTGGAGGGTTGTGGGAGACTTGGCTGGGTTCAGAGCAGGGGAGTGGAAGAGACAGCCTGTTTATCCTCCCTGTTGGCTTTGCCTGCTGTGACCCAAGAAAGAACTCCTTGAAGCTGCTGAGAGACAGTCAGCTGCACAGAGCATGCTTCTCAAACTCTTGGCCCTTGCCAGGAAGCAGGAGGCAGGCTGGGAGTGAAGGTGGCCTTGGAGGTGGTGTACCTCATCCGTGGGTCTAAGGCCAAGCCCGAGATCTATGCCAGGCCAGGCACTGCCCACAGAACTGGGCTCTCTACTTGTGATTGCCCGAGCTGGGTCTTCTCATGCCCAGAGACTTAGATTTATCAATGGGTGCTTCTGGAGATGGTTCTAGGGCCAACCACTTCATCAGGCACAGCAGACATGTGCCTATGGCTTGATACGCTTGGGCACCCCTAGAAATATTTTCAAATCAGAAGAAAATAAACTTTTGGTTTGAAAATCTGTTAGTATTAATATATTCATTTTGTACCAATGTAGTAGTAAAATAATATTAATGCATTGTAATAATTACATATTTATGGAAAGGGCTTCATTTTGGAAAAGTATCCTCCAAAGTTACAAAGAAGTCATGATGCATCCCTGGGTAAGTGACAGTGCATGTCAGGCTTTGTGTTAGCTAGGTCTGCTGTAACAAGCAGAACCGACTGGGATTCACAAAACAGAAATGTATGATCTCATGCTTCTGCAGGCTGGAAGTCCAAGATCAAGGTGTTGGCAGAGTTGCTTTCTTCTGAGGTTTCTCTCCTGTCTTCTGCCTGCCTTCCCATGGCCTTCCCCCTGTGTGTGTATGTCCTAATCTCTAACCAAGCTTTAGAACCCAAGGGGAGGGGGGCTTGATGTTGGATTATGGCCCACCCACACAGCCTCATTTTAATATAATTACCTCTTTAAAGATCTGACTCCAAATTCAGTATATTCTGAGGTCCTGGGAATTAGGACTTCAGCAAATGAATTTGGGGTGACACAGCTCAGCCTTTAACCGATCGTGGATTTTCTCATCCAGGTTCATGTTCTTCCTTTGAAAATACCATTTATTTCCTTTTTTTTTTTGAAAAAAGAGACGGTCTTACCTAGAATGCTCTCTGCCTGCGAGACTCCTGCTCTCAGATGGCACACTTCCCCTGTCCTCCCGGTTCTCTCTTTAGGGCCTCAAATTGGACGGTCTCAGTGCTGACTCTGGGTAAGTTCAGGCTGCCAGGAGGGACACAAAGGGCTGCTTGTGCTGTGGGTGGACTCAGCAGTCCCCCTCCCCTTGGATTCTAAAGCTTGGCTGAACTGGAGATGCGTGGTGTTATAATCCAAGGGCTCACTGGGTGATGGTCATGTGTGTACAGTACCCAGCCACAGGTGTGCACGTATAAAATATCCCTCCCCACCCCCTCCAGCCTCCTCCACTCCATCTCAGCCATCTGCAATTATATGGGGTCCACAGTGGGGTTTCTTGATGTTAAAAGTTCTCCATTTCCTTAGGGTTGAAGTTGAGAATTCAAACAAGGGCTGGTCTCCTGAATGCTGTGAATTCTTGATGTTTTATTAGCATTTTGTCAGGAAAGGCGGATTAGTGACTCAAGGTGACAGCCTCCAGCCACAAGCTGGAGAGCCCATCTGCTGCCCTTGGAAGTTCAATGTTACTTTCAAGTGTGGCTAGCGCAGTAACTCTTGTGCAATTGGCTTTTTTTTTTTTTAAATGGGACTTCCTGAGGGTCAAGAGAAGGAAGAGGAAGGAGGGAAAGAGGCAGAAGAAGAGGAAGGAAAGAGAAGAAGAAAGGAAAGGAAGAGGAAGAGGAGGGGGAGGAGGGGTGCTGGGGACATGAGGCCTGGGTCTGTGAGCTGGATTCTCTTCTGTTCAGCCCACGGTGGCCCCGGTGGCACAAGCTTTGAGACATTCAGTGATCTTGCCTGGTGGATATGGTCCAGCACCTTAACGGGTCTTTCAGTCTTTGCCATCAGATTCCGTGGCCCATGCCCACAACCATTTCAGAGTTGGAACTAGTCCAACCTAGGTAGGGATGGGCAAAACCAGGGAACGGGACTGGAGCCTGATGGCCCCACCTGGGGAGGCAGGTGGTACAGGAGGAGAGGGGCAGATGATCTCATCTCTCCACCTGGTCTCTTACCAGTGGGAGAAAACTGTGGCTGCGAGGCGGGAGGCCTGGGTCTTGGCCCTCCTCAAAGGCTCACCTCCTGTGTGGCAATCTCTCCCTCGCGGGTCCTCAGGCTCCCATTTCTTTAATGAGGAGGTTGGACCAGATGTGTCCATCCGTGCTACTAAGCACCAGCCACTACCTGGCAGCCTCAGGTGCTGATGTGCACAGACAAGGAGACAGGCAGACTCCAGTCCCTGGAGGCAGGGACCTGCTATAAGCCAGGGTTGTTCACCTACTCATTTCCCTCTGAAATATATTTCTTTTATTTTTTCTCACGATGAAAGCAGTTCAGGCTTATTATTTAAAATATACATACAGACAGCAGCCAAGGACAACAAAGACAGAAATGATCCCTGTAAGTCTCCCCCACCCAGAGACATGACTGCCAGCGCCAGGCTGGGTGTCCTCCAGATGGGTTTCTGAGACTGTGGATGTGAATATTAAATCTAGGAGCAGAGCAGGGTCACATACTGTCCGTTTTGTTTTGTTTTGTTTTTGTTTTTCAGCCTTTGCAACTCAGTTTATCTTGGAGATGGCCAGCAATGTCAATTTTACTTCATAGATGCTGAAACGGAGACTCAAAGAGATTAAGTGACTTCTTCAAGGTGGCAGGATGGGGAGTCAAGGCCAAGTTCAAGTCCAGAGATCTTGCTGAACACCACACCTACAAGGGAGCCAGGTAGATAAACAAAGAATTGTTCCAGCACTACCTCTGTCCCAAGAGAGCCAGAGGCCCAGGAGCTCCCTGCAGGACAGCGGAGAAAGGAGCCACCAGAAGGGCCACCCTTGAAGGGTGTCATTGGGGGCAAGGCTGGTTTTGTCAGGGATTCAGAAAGCAGGGAAGATGAAGTCCCTAGTCCACAGCTCCCTGGGCAAAGGGAAGTAGCCAGAGCAACTGGATGCACACAGTGTGTGTGTGTGTGTGTGTGTGTGTGTGCACCCTTGTGCATGGGGGAGATAATGGAGGAGTGACCCAAGGTGAGCTGTCAGGTGTTAGGCTGAGGAGGACCCTGAACACCAGGCTGAACCCTTCAAGCTTCCTCCTTCAGCCTCTGTGAGCTACTGAGGGTCCTTGATGGCCTATGAATGGGGTTTTAGGGAACATTCTGGAAGTGAGATGAAGGTGGGCTGGGGCAAAGAGGAGTGAGGGAGTCTGACTCTTTGATCCTCTGCTTGACCCCAGTGAGTGGCCCCCTGGGAAGGGGTGGCAGAAAGATGGGGAATCCGGGTCCCAGGGGCTTAGAAAGGTGATTGGATTACCAGATGCTCCTCACATCAAAAAATCTCACCTCATTGGTCAGTCAGGAGGGAAGGGAAGCCAGATATGTGTATGTGTGGGGATGGGGACAAGCCCACGCCGTAGAGCAGGTGACAGGGAAGGGGCTGGCGCACTGGCAGCCATCTCTGTTTGTGTGTCGGCTCGGGAACTCGCTCAGCTCTCTATGCCACCTTGGTTTGCTCCATCTCTGACATGAGGCAGGGCCCGTTGGCTGCCTGAGACTTTGTTGGCTTTCTTAAGTTTTCAGGGGGCTTGGGGTGTTTCTTCTCTAGGGGATTGATGTCCGTGCTTCCGTGAACTGAGTCAGGCACAGGCTGGACTTTCTACATCCTACTCTAGACAGTGGGAAGACATCGGGTGGGGAGACTCACATCTGTCAGGGGCCTGGGTGACTCAAGTCTTTGCACCAAGGGTCAGAGCTGGGCACGTGGCAGGTAAGTGGGGAAAAGTGGGTACAGGAGGGGAGGGATGAGCGAAGGAAGCTAGGTTGTTCCTCAGTGGAAAGGGCCAAGGGTCCTTGTGCTTCATGTCCTTTGTGAGTTTGGATAGCAGTTTAAGTCTCCTGGAAAACCAGGACCAGGCTGCTGGGAGTCCCTATGCCACAGTCCCTATGCCAGAGTGGCTGGTGAGCAGAATCCCACCTCCTCTAGAACTGAGTCATGGACACTAGGCATTTGCAGGGAGCAGCTGAGGGAAGCCAGTGTGCCCTGATGTGAGCCCAGCAGGAGACCCAGAGGGCACACCTGGTGGCTGCCAATCAACTGTGCTCCCAAGCAGGCTTTCTGGAGGGGACACCGGAGTGGGGCGCCCCCTGGGCTGCTGTGGTTGGCTGGAATTAGCTCCTTGCACTCCTCATGGTGGCCTCCAGGCTCTTTGGAGGACCCACTGTCTGAAATGTGTTGGTCCCTGCGACATAGGGAAAGGGGTTCTCTAGAGCGCCTGCTCTGGCAATGAAGGTCCTGAGTCCAGAATAGATGTGTGTCAGCTCCATAGTCCTCCTGCAGAACAGGTCATGAGCAGTAAGTCTGATCTGATGGAATTTCAGAAAGAAAATATAGCTCCAGGATCGGGAACCAGGACACGCCCAGCCTCCCGAGGTCCTGGGGCTCCTTTGTATCAGGGCTTCCTCCTCTCAATAGGAAGTTGTGAGATGCGCCTTGTTGTGGAGCTTATGTGTACAAATGCTCCTGGAGCATGATATGGTTGCATCCTGACAAACCCATTGTAAGTGGAAAATAAGTTGTAATAGACGAGTGCACCAAACCTGCAGAGCATCCTGGCTTTGCAACATAGCCTCTGTCGCCTGTGATCCCATGACGGCTGGCCACAGCCCAATGCTGCTACCCAGTCCATAAAGAGAGTATCGTACCATAATCCACTAGTCTGGAAAAAGATGAAAAATCCAAATTTAAAGTATAGTTCTGTTGAATGCATATCACTCATGAGCCATAGTGAAGTTGAAAAATTCTAAGTTGAACCATCTTTAGTTGGGGACTGTCTGTACTTTGTCCTTGTCATTGTTGCACAGTATTCCTGCCAGTATCCCTGCCTTTTATACCTTCGGCTGGCATCAGCTGATCCCCTGCAAAGCTGTTCCTTGCTTCTGCCTCCCACTTCCTCCTACTTCATTAAGTTTAGTGTAGGTCTGAGCATGATCTATCACAGGGAGCATGGAGGAGGAGGCAGAGTCTGGAGCCCTGACCTTGACCTGCTAACATCACCCACTGGGAATAGGAATGAAGGTTAGTGGGGACAATATGGCCCCCTTTGGCCTGGCACCAACCCATCTGGGGTCTAATGCCACCACAGAGGGGTTGTTGAGTAACAGTGAGGGTTTAGGGGACACATCACCTAGACGTCAGGCCTCTGGCCACTGGACCAACACAGGTGGGTGCAGGAGATAATGAAGAAAGAGGAGGATTGGGGAGGTCTCTTGCCTGCCAGCAATAGAGAGCTGGCCTTGAGCCTGCGATGGCTGCAGGAACAGCAAGGCAGACAGCTGGCTAGGACTTGTGCCTGCACAGGATGGAAAAGCGAAGGTTTGAGAAGGGATGGGAGTGAGTGCAGCCACCCACAGGACCTGGGACTCCTGCATGGGTGCTTGGGCAGGATCCCAGGGGCAGGGCCCTCTTTCTTTCTCTTCTGTAGGGCCCCCAGGCCTGGCCCAGGAAAGGCCCAGAGGGGCATTCAGGAAAGCACGCAGCAGCTTCTGGTTGGAATTTCCCATGACAGAATCTGCAGTTAAGATAATGAAAGTTGCCTCCTGTGTGCCCACCTGAGGCCTCATCAGCCCCCAGAGCCCTGTGTGCTGTTGGGAGGCAGCAGGGATCTGGCTGCTGCTCTCCAGGGCCCCGGGAGGCTGGGTAGAGTCCATTAGCTCGGTGCTGTTCCCTGGAGGGCATGCAGGGGGATTATCTGGCTGCTCTGCCGCCTCCTGACTTCCCAGGACCACCCCTTTGGGACTCGATCCAAAGAAGTGAGTGATACCATCATTAGGCACAAGGAGCCGGTAATCCCCACCACCCCCTCCTCGGGCCTTGTGGGCACCACGTCCAGGCTCACAGAGAAGCACGGGTGAGGACATGAGGCCTGGCTTCCAGCTGGGGCTCCGCTCTGACCCTGGGTGTGGCCATTTGAAAACAAGGGCAACTGCCTTTTGTCTGAGGGTCCTTCTGGGTCTGGCATACCCTAGCAGTGTGACCGGAGGTGAATCCAGCCCTGTCCTTGAGTGGCCCACTGGGATGGCCCCTGTCCAGTCAGTCACTCCTCCTTCCCTGCTCCCAGGTGATGTGGATGGGGTAGGGCTGATCACTGTGACTTGTCCTCCATGGAAAACGAGGTCAGGAGAAACGGGACGTGAGTGACCACCCAACAAGCAGCGAACCGAGTAGTGGTGGCCCTGATGGGAAGGCAGGGGGAAGGGTGGGAGTTCGGGCGTGCCAGGGAGAGGGAGGGGCGGAAATGTGTGGCCCAATGGCAATGAGGCCCCAGACCTCAGGGACTGGGAGGGTGGAGTCAGGCTCCTGTGCAGGGCCTGGCAAAGGAGATGATCCCAGGGAGTCTCTGGCATGCCGCATTCTGGATCTGGGTATTTTCAATGGGCAGTGAGATGGTCTTGAACTTCCCTCGATCTGGGGGCTGAGAATACCAATCAAGAGCCCAGATGTGCAAGAAATGGAATTTCCCTCAGTTTTTCTGTAGCAATTCCATTTTTGTTTCTGGTCCCCATTCTACCAATAGGATGACCTCATGATCCTGTGCATGTAGGGCCCTGCCCTTTCTCAGGATGTGTGAGTCTGGGAGCTTATGCAGGTGTTGGGGTGGGTGGGAAATCAACCCTTCAGGGTCCCCCGGCTTCTCAATGTCCTACAGGGACTTGGTGCTCAGGTGTGATCCCTGGTAGGTGGTACTAGAGGTTGTTCACATTGTATGCCAGCCCCCCTTCAGCTCGGCAGCAATCTCCACCCTTCCACACCAGTGCTGGGCACCCACAGAATCGTGCTACCCAAAGGAGCATGAGACACTGAGGCCTCCTCTGCCTGGAAATATGTTGCCTCTTCTTTTCCAGAACCTGGCCTCCTTCCCAGCTCTTCCTGGGCCAGGGGGCACAGACTTTGCTCTTCTGGACCTCCCAAAACTATTTAGGAGTTTTGATGCTTTTCTGGGAAGGGCGTTCTGGGCTCTCCTCTCTGAAACCTGAGACAACTCCACTTCCATGCCCTTGTTCCATTAAACCCATTTATAGTCCCCAGGGAAGCCCATGCATGAGGGCTGGGACACTCAGTCTTTCTCAGAGACCATCAGTCCTTTCTGTTTCCCAGCAAGGGTGGCTTTCTGGAATTCCACAGCCAGAAAGAGATGACTGGTTTCTCTGCTTCTTGTGGCTCTATCCCCTCCCAGAGGCAGTTAGGCCTCCAGGATGTCCAGCAGTAAGGGCCGAGCAGAGAGTAACCCGGACACTCCATATAGTTGGAGGAAGCTCTCTGTAGATCCAGGCAGGAGCTGGGCCCACTGAGGCTGAGCAGCAGAGCCCAGGTGTCCTCTCCATCTATGTCCCCAACCGAGCAGCGCACCTCAGCAGCCTCTCAGAGGAGGCTCCAAAACTCTCCCATTACATCTAGGCCACTTCACCAGGCCCCAGTAAAAGAAAGAGTTCCCCAGAAAGTCACCAGGACCCCTGCAGTATAGCCCTCCAATCAGCTCTGTGCCACGAAATCTGTTACTAATTTAAGTTAGACTTAGAAGAGAGATATCAGAAACCTGAATGCACACCCCAGGGTCACATCTGCCGCCAACAGGTTTAAGAATCATGTTTTGGTTTCTCCTTGTGCCAGGCTCAGGGCTTGTTCCCCCTGTACAGTGCCTCAGGTAGGCCTCATGCTGATCGGCTACAACAATGGCTCTTTTGCAGATGAGGAAACAGAGGAGCAGAGAGAGACACAGCAATTTGGCCACCATCGCCTGCTGAGAAGAAATCAGGATGTGCTCTATCTGGTCCCAAAGCCCGCGGTTTCTCCACCATTCTCATTGTCTGGTAGGTTGAGTGTCACTATCAAAAACTGCCACCTCCATGTCCTTCCCATTGTAGAGAAGGGAAGAGACAAGAAGGGAAGAGAGGGCAAGCCATGGCTTCCTTCAACCTCAGCACCCCATCTCACATCTCCCCAGGTCTATGGGCTGTTCGAATGAGCCAGGATTACCCTGGTCACTCCTTAGGTCGCGGGGTGAGCAGTGGGATGTAGAGCCACATCTACCCCCAGCCCCACTCCAAGGGCCTGCTGGGGCGGCAGGATGTGCTACACGCCAGACCCTCATGGGCTGTTCCAAAAGTGGGTCCCCAAGGCACCACACAACCCTGCCTGGGGCCCTTACTGGATGTTATGGGAACAAAGGGGTCTGTGGTCAGAGAGCCTGGGAAACACTGAGTCAAACGAGGTTGTGCCTGCTTCATTCCTGCAGGGATCTTCAGAGCTTAAATATGCCCATGCGCCTCCTCACTCTCCCGGGGGCCGCGGCAGCCAGGGCCCGCTAACTTAATTTAGTCTTCCCCTTCCCTCCGCAGAACGGCAGGAGTCTCTTGTCGTCAGCAGTGCCCTTTTGGAAAAGAAGGCTTTAATGCTGGTTGGAAGAGAACTCCTGGGAGGGATGGCCAGAAAATGGATGCTGGGTTTTCAGGGAAGGGGCGGGATCTCAGGCCTGGGGCCCCGAGGGGCAGCTTCTAGCCGACTGTGTGTGTTCTGGCCTCTGTGGAGGGCTAGACTTCAGAGTTGGGGCCTGGGTGGGAGGTCTTACTCCTAAAGTGGGAGCCAGGGTGGAAGGTGGCTACTATCATTTGGCTGTGAGATCCTTGTGTCCAAGGCTTGGTTCCCTCCCTGTGGTGTTAGTGGGATGTGGTGGAACCTTTAAGAAGTTGGGGCCTATTGGGAGATCTTCAAGTTGTTGGGAGTGTGCCCTTGAGAGAGATCATGAGACTCCTTCTTCCTCTCTGGGTCTTCCCAGCTAGGAGGTGAGCAGTTTTGCTCCACCATGTGCTTCTGTTCTAATGGGTTGGGTCTGATGGCAAGAACCCAGCTGATCTGCAAAGGCCTTATTTGCAGGCACCCACTGTTGACAGTCCCATTGTGTTCTGAAACAAAGACGGGCTTCTGGCAAAGATGAACATCTTTCCAAAACATCAGGCTGGGCTTTCTCTTTGTGGAGAATAATTTCCCTCTAAGCTCACCTTGGTGACACATGAGAGGCGCCGTCTCCTCCCTCTAATGCTCAAAGATCAAAGAGCTTCCACTTTGCTCCAAAGCCAGGAGACAAGAGGAGGAGGAAGTGTATTTTCAAGACCCCGGAAACCCTGGATGTGTGCATCTGAGGAGGCAAGACGGCTAATTAAATCCCACCTGGGATCTTGCCAAATAGGAGAAAGACTCGAGGCCAGGAGCCTCGGCGATGGGAAGGAGCGAAGTGGTAGTGGGTTATTTATACTCCACTCCTGGCCCTGTCTGCCAGAGTCCTTTCAGCTGAGGAAACGCTCCCAGCCTGAGACAGGCATCTGATCGTTATAATTCCGTGTTTGAAGACACTTTTAGCCTCCTGCAGACACACATAAAATCTGCATCCGCTGCCCAGGAAGGGGGACACAAAAGTTCTTTAAGAGGGTCACAGACCTTCCTGAGATGGAGCTCAGGCTGTCTCCAGTCAGGCCCTGCAACCTCTGCGAGCAGGCCCTGCCCTCTCTCGCTGTCTGCCCACTTGGCAGAATCCACTCACCCAGACCTTCCTCTTGCAGGGGCCCGGGCAGGGCCCGGGCAGGGCCCTCCCTCCCAGGCTCTTGGACTTCCTCCGTGCGTTCCCCACGGGTGATTTAATTCACTTGACATTATATCGTGCTGCCTCTGTCGGTCCCTAGTTGCCTCTTGTATATATAACCACACACCGAATGGGCTGAGCTTGATGGGGTGCGAACAGGAAATGGCTTTTTGTTCCTCCCTTCGATGCTTTTGCACATGCTCATCTGGTCTCCCCCCCTCGGCCCCTTGACTACATGGCAGGTCCTTACTGGAGCTTCCCAGGCATTTTCAGAGACAGAAAAAATTTTCCTTTCAGGTTTTATAAGGTCCCCTCCATCCACGTCCAGTTCCAAGTTTCTCCCTCCTAGTAGTCCGGGCCTGAGCATGTCCACATGCGGGCCCCTGCAGTGGCCTGGGCTTGGGGTCTCACTCATTGCTTTTCTCTTCCTTCATGTCTTCAGCTGCAGATCGAATTATGTCCTCCCCACAAAGGTGTGGGGAAGTCCCCATCGTGTTACAGTGACCTTATCTGGAAAGAGACTTTACAGAGGGGGTTAAGTCCAAATGAGGCCCTGAGGGTGGAACCTAATGCTGTGTGACTAGTTTCCCTATAAAAGGAAGACATCTGGAAAGACGGGCACAGAGGGAGATGATGTGAAGATGCACAGGAAGGGGATAGGGATTGCCTGCTGCCACCAGAAGCTGGAAGAGGCCAGCAAGGATTCTCCCTGGAGCCATGGGTGGGAGTGTGCCAATGGCACGGGTCAGGACTCCCAGTTCCAGAACAGGGTGAAGGCTAATACACTTGTGCTGTTCGATGGCCCCAGTGTGCGGGGTTTTGTTACAGCAGCTCCCTCAACGAAAGTGTCTGCCTTCCTGAGTCTGGCTTCCCTGGGTCCAGGCAGAGTCAGGAGCAAGGGGCCTGGAGGAAAGCGGGTGTGCGTTTCTGGATGGACAGTGCTGCCCTGGCTCTCCCTTGGGTATTTTGGGGTGGCCTTCCCCTTGGCAGCTGGTGGCTGCCTACTGCAGGCCGAGAGCTGCTTGCTTTGGTGGCCTCCTCTGGGCCCTGGAGAGGCTGTGCTCATTCTCTCTGCCCAGCAAGGTGGCCTGGGTCTGCCACAGCTGTCCTTGTCTTGCCTGGCCCCACTCTACCCAGAGGCCCCTCCCAAGTTCTGGGACAGAACAGGTTAGTCTGTGATCTCACGGAGGCTCCCCCTATCCAAACCCTGGGGTGCTGATTGATAAACGCTTCTGGAAATATCTGTGCCTGGGCTGGGCTTGGGGCTTCTGCAATGCAGTGGACCTCCAGCTGAGTAACGAGGGGCTCCCCCTCTCTGCAGGTGCCCTGATCTCTACAAGAGGTGGAAGGCTGACAGCCAACAGCAGCCATGGTGTTTTATATGACACAAAGTCCCCTCAAGCCTTTGTGCAATCTGCACCCTTCTCAAGTAGGGTGTGTGGGTGGAGGAGGGGACCAGGTAATGTGGACACCTTGCAGCAAACCTGGGAGGAAGGATTCTGGCCATACCCACTTGGTATATGGGGGGATTTACTCCCCGCTTTGGGATTTCAGCAGGAGTTCCGTTCCCATCCTGTTCCATAGAAGAACAAGGCCCGTAAACCCCTGAGCACAGGGCCACTGTCTTCTCAGCTGTCACCTGCAGCCTCTGTCACCTGCAGGGCAGGAGGGATCCAGCAAAGAGGAGGTCCCAGCCAGCCATGGACGGGCTCCTTCCACACTCAGGTCTAGTTTCTCCCTGCTAGCAGCCAGGCCTGAGTATGTCCACAAGTGGGCAGAGCCCAGGCCTGCAGTCCCAAGGACCAGGTTCAAATCCTTGCTGTGGTGTCACTCAGCTGTGGGTCTCAGGTAAGCCACCTGGCTCTCTCCTGCCTCCAGTGCCTCTGCCCTTACCTGGCAATGGAGCGCAGCAGAGAAAGGGTCTGCTGCAGTCAGGCAGGCTCAGGGTGCACCCAGACACAGACCTTGAGGATTGGGGGCCATTCATAACCTTCTGAGAACCGTAGGCATGTGGAGCTGACACTGGGAACATTGTGGCCTTCTCCTCCCGTCTGTCATCGGTGACTAGGCTGTGAGTATTCGGATGTGCAATGGCTTATCTCTGAATTACTCAGAGTTGTTCAGAACTGTTGAGTCCAGGAGCAGCAGAAGGAGATGACAAAAATGTTGGTAGCTTGTTAGTATCCCTGAGTCATCTGAGATGGGGACTAATCGGCTCAGCACTTTGCAAAGCTCAAATCTAATTTCCTATGAGACTTTTGGCCCCACATCCCCTTCCAACAATACCTTGGGCCAAGTCCAGTCCCACCTAGGACTTCTTAAATTAAATGACTTTTGCATTTAGCAGCGTGCTGTAACGCAGTCTCAGTGATTCTTAGAGTTGACTAATATATGCATTTTAAAGGGAAAAAAAATTATCATAGACCCCCAGTGTTGACTAAAATTATTTTGATTGTATTGTTATTTAAATACACACAAACATAAAAGTAAGTATAAATTCCTTATGCTTTTAGCTCTTACCCAGCTATAAAACCAAAACACAATTACAAATTAAATGCAAACAAAACTACAAAACCATTAAAATTCAAATTAATGGCATTAATTTAATGTGACAGATGATGTTTTGCTGAAAGTGAAATAACCAATGCTGGGTTTAATAATAGAAGGATGTATTCCCATTTGAAGATCCGCTTGTTATCAGCTGGATTGTCTTGGTGATTGAACATGCTGTGCCGTCATTAGAGTTATTATCAATATTATTATATTTTTCATATATTATAATGGACAAGCTCTTAACCACAGACCTAGGATTTTGAGGAGCCCATCAACTTAACAGAGCATCCCCAAACACATGCCTGTCAGCAAAACGTTTTCCAGTTCTGCACCCTCAGTGCTAGAGCCCTCTTGTGAGTGGCTGCAGGTCAGGATGGTGGGACTCAGGCACCTGCTCACCTGACTTGGCGACTTGGATTCCACCAGCTTCTAACCCAGAGCTGGCTTGCATGTGGCCTGTCTGAGTCCCCTGCATTTGACAACTCAATCTTCCTTCCACTTGTCTCTATTTGAACCATCACTAACCCTTTGTTTATGCAGTAGCCTGTGCAGTGATTGGGGCTTCCTTTTGCAAAAAGCCTGATAGTTGACCTAAATGCAAATGCTTAGCTCTGAGTTTCCAGGGCATTATTCAGGGGATAACAGGGTCTCAATTTTTCAATTTTTGAAATGAAACATCAAATTAAAAAAAATAAACCTCTCATGCCGCTGAGGAACCCCTGATGGTACACCTCCGGGTCCCACCTTGAAGTCCCTGGTACCATTAGAAAGAGCTATGGTCTGGGGGAATCCACATCCGGAGTCTCAGTTCTTGTCCCTTCATCAAGGCCTGGCGTTCTGTGGTTACAGCCCTCTCTCTGGACTTCCTCTGCTTGTCATCACTGATTGTTTTCTGTTTCTGTCATTATCATACTAATTTTACCCAATGATCCTATGTGGTCAGTCCCCATGACTGTCCTAGATTGACAAATGAGATAAACTGAGACCCCTTCATACATGGCTAATGAGGGAGAAGACAAGGTTACAAGGCAGAGCTGTGTGACCCCCAAGGCATCAAGTGATGGTGACTTGCAGGACAATGAAGATGCAAATGCTAGGGCTCTCAGGCTGCCCCTGAGCAACTCAGTCCCCTGCAGGACACATGCCTCAGGACCCTGCCTGCTTTCCCCTGCATGCGCACAGTGTCACAGAGCACAGTCCTGGAGAAAGTGGGGAAACAGCTTGATTCATCCCTGTCACACATCAATGACCTCATCGACCCATTGCTCAGCTCTGGGGCAACACCCACCAGCCCAAGTGACAAGGGATATTTTCCCCAGTAAATTGCAGGTGCAGGTCTTGACAACTGCATGCTCCTGGTGGGTGAAATCCTGTTTGTTTGCTTGTTTATTTTTGGTGAAAAGAACGACATAAGCCTATAACTGAAATCTCATTTTATATACTCAAATACCCCTATATGTGTATATATATGCACACATACAAGCACATAGGTAATGTACAAACATATACACGTATGGATACGTGCACGCCTTGTGTGTGTATATCCTTTGATGAAAGAGATTGAGATCTCCTGGAATTGGGGCTGTGCTTGGGACACATAATTTGTGGCTATATAGCATACAGCAGCTTCATCTGTCTTTGGAGGGCAGTTGTCTCTCTGGTCCCTTGACTGCTGACCCCTCCAATCCTGGGTTCCAGGGAGACTGTGGCGGGGCTTCCTCCCTGTGGACACCATAAAGATGCCTTGAGTTATTTCAGCAGACCTCGCAGGTACTGTCACTCTTGAGACCCTCTCTGTTTGGACTTTTGGATTTGATGTGTGTGTGTGTGTGTGTGTGTGTGTGTGTCTGCAGCCTCAACAGGGACAGTGATGTGCAGACTCTCTGGGATTAAGGTCGCAGTGGGACATTCCAGTTTGGCTCTATGGAACTGTGACATTGGATCCCTTCTATTCAAGTGCAAAGGAGCAATCTTTGGGGAGGACCCCTTTAACAACCCTTCCCTCCTACTCATGGATCTTAAGTTCTTACAAGATTATTTCTTCTAGAGGGAGCTTAAGTGATAATGAACTCATTCTTTCATTTTTATGAAACAAAGACATTTCTACTTGACCATGAGAGATTCTAATTGGCATGTGGCTCATGCTTTCGAGACCCGCAGAGTTGATAGACTCGCCACTAAAACAAAGACATTTGACATTTTAGTTATTCATGCAGCCTTGCTCAGGGCACATGTACAATCATCATTAAGCTGTTTGAAATAGTGATATTCTAGCATTTGTGCATAGAATATACTAGTGCCCACTCATCCAGCATTGTGTCCCAGGAGGACCCAGGAACACGTAGGTGAATGCAATTCCATTTGATCAGTTCCTAATTGCTGGGCTACAAAGGGGAAGGCTGGTCTTTGCTCTTGAGGGGTTCCTGATTCACAGACCAAGCCAGTGCTCTGGTTCTGTATGGCCTACAGGATATTTTCGTAGTTTGGTCCTGCTACTGTGTACAGAGGGCTGGATGAGAGACAAAATTAAACAGGACGACCTTACAGTGATGTTCTAAAGACTCTGTGACAGTGCCTCGGACGCTATCCTAGCTCCTTTGATATCCAGAGTGTTTTCCTTGCCCAGGGCTGCTCAGGGTCAGGACCACTTATTCCTGGGGCAGAGTGACAGGATTCTCACAGCCCCAGCCACAGCGTCTCCAGTGGGACTGTAAAGCACTGCAGATTTCCAGCCCGGCCCAGCTGCCTCCCTCTCTACCTACCCTGGTGGTGTGTGCTCACCTCTGGGTGGGAAGTGGCTGTGGCTCCTGGGATCCCAGCCTCCTGCTCTCCGGTCTGTTGAGAACCTCTCTCTGGTCCTCTGGGCAGCTCTGCCCAGGGCAATACTCAATGACTGTTTGTGGGCTGACTCTCTGAGGCTTCCTGGCCCGTGATCCATGCTCCTGGGCTGTGTCCTTGAGTCCCAGTGGAAATCCTGCCCTCTGGATTGTTGGGCCAAGCTCACCTTCTGTCCAATGGGGGCCCTGCTGTGGTTTGGATATGGTTACCTCCGACGTTTCACGTTCTGGAAGTTTGGTCCCCAGTGTGTTTATGTTGAGGTAGGGCCCAGTGGAAGGGTTCGACTCACTTGGATGGATTAGTGCCGGTCCCTTGGAGCGGGTTGTGTCTCACAGGAGTGAGTTAGTCCTTGAGAAAGTGGGTTATGATAAAGCATGGCCACCCCACGTGCTTGATCTCTTCTGCATGCAACTGATTTCCTTTCTGCTGTGTGCTATGTTGTGATGTAGTCAGGGGGCCCCCACCAGGATGCTGCCATCATGGTGTTTGGAACTTCCTGCCACCAGAACTGTGAGTCAATAGAAATCTTTTCTTTGTATATTACTCAGTGTCAGGTATTTTGTTATGGCAACATGAAATGGACTAAGACAGTTCCTGTCTAACTTTTCCTTATTTCTTTGCTCAACACAGATTTGAGCTGTCTCCTGAGAAAATCTAAGAGGCAGTACAGATTCTCAAGTGCAATGACTCACTCAGACGAGTCCTAGCAAGCTTCTACGGGCAACCTGAGGCTAAGCCTCCCTTTAGAAAGCTGAATTCATCCTAGTCTCTGGATTCTGGCCGACTGGTGTGGTCTCCTACACCACCTCTCTGGGTCCCGCAATACCTCTGTCAAAGCAAAAGAGAGCAACGACCTTGTCTGGGGGAGGAGGACCTGGTCAGGGCTCAGGCAGGGTGACAGGGAACTCTTCTTCCCAGCTTCTATGGGCCTGGGACAACCTAGTCCCTGAGTTTTAAATACTAATGGAAAAAGCCAAGGTGGTATCTTAAGCTTCTTTCCCTGCTGCTGCCTCTGAAGCCTCCTGCCTGCTGGGCTGTTGGTAGGAGGAGGGTCAGAGCCCAGAGTCAATTTTAAGTGGTGTAGGGACTTGCTGCTTGTCATTGCAATTATTTTGTGCAGAATTTGTGAGCTGGATCTTGTTGGGGGCATGGCGACGCACACTGGGTCCCCCAGGAGGCCGTCTCTGAGGAGGATTTTCTTGTGCCGCAGGCTTGTGAGGGCTGCCCTTAGGATGAGCACCCACAGGAGAGAGGGAGGGAGGCAGGCAGGATGGGCCAGAGAGGGTGAGCTGCGGTGTGGGCTGTCACCAAGCCTTGACTGACACCACAGTGGTTCTGAAGCTCAGGTGGTCCACCGGCCACCACATGTGGGCCCCACCTGGCAGCCTTCTGCAGCTCACCTCCACCGGTCACTGGGCGTCAGCCACCCTAGGAAGGTTGTGACCTTGGGCGCGGCAGCGCTCAGAAGCTCAGGCAGCCTGGAGGGACAGACAGCCAAGGGCTGCAGTCCTTGGAGGAGGGAATGGGGGTGCAGTGGGGAGTTCCATTAACAGGAGGCCCTGGACCATGATGAATGCCACCAAGAGACTGGAACTCATGTCCTAATTCTAAAATGAAAGACAGAGGGATGAGATTTGGCTTAAGTTCAAATCAGATCCCAAACAACAGACAAGGACCAAAGACAGCATCAGCTCCCTCCTCATGGCTGAGGACGGGAAGTGGGGAGCCAGGCAGAGCCGAGGCTTTGACAGAGGTCAGCTGGGAGTGCCCCTGAGGGACTGGGTGGAAGAAGAGCTGGTCCTGACTCCTGGAGCGATGCTGAGTCGGTGGTGGAGAGGCGGAGGGACCAGGCAGAGGCTGTTGCAGGAGGCCGAGGCTCGGGGGGGGGGTGGGGGGCACGGACAAGGGTGGGGGAGGCTGGAGCTGTGTTGTGGGGCCGGTCGTAAGGTACAATCCACAGGATTTGGAAACGGGTTCCGTGTGTGCTCTGGGATCAGAAGAGTCAGGGTGTCTCTGGAGTCTTGGGTCCAAAGTATGTCTGGACTCTGGTGGCCTTTCAACATGTGAGGTGTTCTTTGGCACACTCAAAGTTCAAAGTGTTTTTATTTCCTTGTTTTTGTTTTATTTTGGCACTGAATGTGTACAAAAATCTGGAGTTAGAGAAGTCTGGACTGGTGCAAAGATTTCTGAGTCCCATGGCACAGGTGATTCACAGCTGGGAGGACGGAGGGGGCCCCTAGGGCTCCAATAACGTAGGCACCAGCCACCCCTGTCTGCTGAGCGCTGATGGTCCAAAATAAGAACCACTGAAAGGGTAACACACATATGCACACACACAGACACACACACACAGACACACACGGACACATAGACACACAGACACACATGCACAGACACACACACAGACACAGAGACACAGACACAGAGACACACAGATACAGACACGCAGACACAACAGAGACACATAGATAGACACAGACACACACATAAACACACATGGACATACACAGACACACAGAAACACACATAGACACACACACACAGACACACACGGACACATAGACACACAGACACACATGCACAGACACACACACAGACACAGAGACACAGACACAGAGACACACAGATACAGACACGCAGACACACACAGAGACACATAGATAGACACAGACACACACATAAACACACATGGACATACACAGACACACAGAAACACACATAGACACACACACACACACACACCTGATTTTGAAGTCTTAGAAAAACAAGGCAAAATATTCCATTGATAGTTTTTATATTACTTGCATGCTGAAATGATAATATTTTGGCTCTATTGGGTTAGATAAAATCTATTATTAAAATTAATCCCGCCTAGTCCTTTGTACTTTTTAAATGCAGCTACTATACTATTTAAAGTGGCATTTGTGGCTCTGGCTTTAGCTCATGGAACAGCACTAGGCAGGGCACAAAGGAGCCAATGCCAAGTCCTCAGGCGCCCATGTGGCGAGATCTGCGCACAGGGAGGTATGAAGCCCGGGAGGAGGCGGAGGCTCAGGACTGAGTGGGGCCTGGACAACATGGGGAATGGGTTTGAAGAGGAGAGGGACTGGATTCCCCGCACCCAATCTTTCTAGGTGTCCTGTACAGAGAGGAGTGAAAATTGAGCACTGGTGTGAGTGACATGAAGGTCACTGGTGATTTGGAGCTGGGCTGGGGTGGGAAACCTGGATGGGAATGGGGTCAGGAGGAGGAATGGGGAGTTGTGGGAGATGAGACAGAGAGCCACCTTTCTGTGGGTGGTTCGCTATAAATGAAGTTTTGTTTTCCGCATGATATTGACAGGGAGCGATCTTGGAACACTCTTCATGGATAGACACTGTTCTAAGAACCTCATACATATTAACCCTTTTCATTCTCAAAGGACGTCATGAGGGTATTACTATTTTTTCACCATTGAACAGATGAGGAAACTGAGGCACAGAGTGGTTAAGTAACTAGCCCAAGGTCACTTGGCAGTTATGGGGCAGGACTGGGATTTGAACCTTGGCAACATGGTTCTGAGGCTAGGGATTCAAGGAGGGAGAAAAATAGGCAGCCGTGCCAAGCGGGAGAGGGTTGTGGAGGAGCTGCCTTTGAGAAAGGAAAGGTGAGCCAGCAGAGGCCTTGGGAGGAGTTCGCAGGCTTGATCTGTCTGTGGGATCTCAAGGTCAGCAAGGTCTGTTAGGTGAGGGGAGCAGGAGGTGCCAGTGGTCTGCAGGGGAGACGAGCCAGGGGGCAGCGGGCCATTGCTGGCAGGGGCAGTGCACTTGAGACTCAAGGGCATGAGATCAGCACCTTCAGCTGTCCACCGTTTTGGATGGACATCTCCAGGTCTGCGCTGAGCCCCAGGGCAGGTCCAGGCCTCACTCACAGCCACGGAGTGGGATGGCAGAGGCCCGGCTGTGCTGTGGGCAGCAGGGGACCAGCGTGGGACCGGTCTGTAGCCAGCAGAGGATGCTAGGCGGGGACGGAGGAGCCTGGCAGATTGAGGGCTGCTGGGGCTGGCCGGCTGCAGAGGGAGGCGGGCGGCGGCGCCATCCACCAGCCCCGCTGCCCCAGGCTGCGAAGGGGCCCGCGGTGGGCTTTTGAGTCGCTCCATCTGGGGTCAGGGCGCTGAGCGGCTGGGCCCCCACGCTCACCAATAAACTGTGTGGGATGGCCTTCAATTATAGAAGCGTAGCCAACCAAATCAGCTTTCAGATAAATTATTTATGCCAAGACCTGCAAGGGAGGGAGGCTGGCTGCTGGAACAACGTGTTCATTTTAATAAAACGCCTGCAAAGTTGCAGTGGGCTGGGTGGGGGGAGGGGGCGGAGGGTGATTACGTTAGTCGAGGCCGCTGTAAATAACACACAAGGAGGGCATTTTGTTTCTTTTTAGGCTGTCTTTTGTATCATGCTTTCTACAAGGGAAAAGAGCATAATCCAAGTCTATGAAATGTTAATGAGGGTTATTCACTATTTACCTAGGTTGGGGGTTTGAACTGTGGGAGGGGGAGGGGCGATTGTGGCCTTCCGGAGTCTGCAAGGCTGGGGATCTGGAGTCCACTGGGGGAGGGTTGTGTCCAGTGAAGAGGGAGGGAGAGCCCCCGATCTTGGAGTCTGGAGTGTTTTTCTCTCTCCTGTTCATGGTCAAGGTAGAGGCCACAGTGGGAAGGCAGGTTGGCTCCAAAGAGCGGGCAAGTGGGTGACTGGGGGTCCCTCGGTCCTGCTATCTGGGGGAAAATGACATCCCCCACCCATGGGAGAAACAGGCAGAAGTGACAAGAATGCAGCCTGTTCCCTGGGGAATTGGGTGCTGATGGGGGGCTCCCAGAGCACTTCATCCACCATTCAATCACGCTTGAGTTTGGGTTGTGTGGGTGACAGGCAGGCCTCAGTCTCCATGGGTGGAGAACAGGTGTCTTTGCCAACTCCAAGGCAGCACCCCGGGGCTGGGTGTCCAGAGGCCTCCTGGAATCATCCCATCAGAGGGTGCAGAACAGGGTCCTCCCCTCTAAGCCCCTCAGGAGAAAATACAGAAAAAAGGGGACTGATGAGCTGGGGTCAGATGGACCTTACTACCCTCCATTTTCCTTCTTGGACTACTTTATACCAATGACACAATCACGGGAGACTTCTCAGAAGAGGTGGCAGTGGTGTTAGGCTTTGAAGAAATATGCAGGAAGGATTTCAACAGGGATGGTAGGAGATCCTTGCCTTTCCACTGGGTAGGGATAAAAAGGTACAGATGAGACATGTATTGAGGGCCAATTTATAGATTCCTGTATTTCCAAAGCTCAGAACTATTGAACCATGTGACCCACAGAGGGGCTGCTACATGAAAGGTAACCCTTGAGAGTTGGATAGTGCACAACCTGAATAACAATATATGGCAACCTTATGTGTATAAGATATCCCTACATGACATATACCCAATACATACTATTTTGAATGAATAAGTGAATAAAGTTGAATAACAAAACACATCTATATATGGCAGTGCTTTTAAACTATTGTGAGGCAGTTAATTCTGCCAGTTGCAAATGAGGGGACCCTAACCCAGATTGGCTTTAGATAAGAGAATGTATAATTTCAAGTAAGTCTGGGTCCCCAAATTCAGTCACCTCTGGACTCAAGTGGGAGCAGGGGCCCATCAGATGTTGACAGAAATCTGCTTCCGTCTCCGCACTCCGCTTTCCTTGGTAATGATTTTCTTTTCAGGCAGGATCTCCCATGAGGCATCAAAGATGGCTTGGGGCTCATGTCTCCGGGTTTGGAACCTTGGCGGGAAGAGTTTCCTTCCTGGTGATTCTAGAAGGAGGCCCACAGGAGCCTGTGTGCATACCCACCTGCCACTCAGTCACGGAGGTGGGACGTGGATGGTGGTGGAGTGCAATACATTGATTGGTAGGGCCTGAAACTGCGGGGTGGCTCCCCACAACCATGGGGACCAAATGCAAAAGGAGGTATGAGCCCCAAAGTAAATGGAGCTTCCATCACCAGAAGCAGAGAGAACAGATGTGGTGCAGGAAACGCCATCACTGCCCCCGTCTGCTGCAGTACTGTTTGGTCAAGTGAAGTCTCGCTTAGCAGCTGGACATGGAAGCAGATAGAGACGGGCTGCTCTGGCAATATTCGTCTGGGGAGGACGCATCCTGGGGGTCATTACTCTGTACGATCTTAAAACCACATTTTTTAAGACATCGTATCCTTCCTGGGCAATATACGTCCTCCTCTTATTATTAATTACTAATGTAAACGCCTCCTTTCTCCATAGCTATTACTGCTAGAAAGCAGTAATAGCTATGAGGAAGAATCTTCCTCAGACAGCTTATTCCAGAATTTTCCAAGGGGCATGCACTTCATGGGTCTTTGGACCCTCCGAAGAGTTTGGTGTGGCCAGGTGTGTCTAGGAATTGTACAGCCTCTTTCTCTGGGAGAAATCTGAAGTGCACTGGCATTTACAGGGCCCTGAAAAGTTTTGCACTCACATGTTGAACTGTGTGCAACTCAAGATGTCCCCAAACCAGTCACCTGAAGGCTCTTATTTTCTTTTCACTTCCCACAGGAGGATTTAATATTTTCTGGAAGTCACAGCTGGGGGACATTGCATTTGGCACACTTTCACACGCCCGCTGGTTTTATGGCTTCTGACACAGGCGGGGGCCTCCTCTGGGCATCCAGATCCTCACCAGGCCCCAGTGAACAGGGTTGAGCCAATGTCCCCAAGTATGGGAGCAAACACTGTACCCCTTGGCAGCACAAGAGAGCTTGGGACATAATTCTGATTGCCCTCAGCCCCCACCTCTCTGCCTCTCTGGATTTGGCAGCCTCTTCTGTGAAATGGGTCATTGTCTTCCCCACCACTTGGCCAGTTGAGGGTTGAATGCTGATGTGTGTGCTAGTGACTGGCACCTGTGACTAGCTGCATGCACACGAGCCAGTAACTGGTCACCCCAAGCACTGAGCTCTGACTTCTGAGAGGGAAGAGTGAGGGGACAGAGGTAGGGGCCAATCAGATCCTGGGGAAAAGACTTCTGGTGGGCCACCATCTTTGTCCACATGGACCAGAGGGGCTGGTTACTGATAAACTGGAGCAGCAGAGGTTGGAGAATGGGGAGCCCATCTGGGCCTGGAGAGGACCCATGTTGGGGGCCTCAGCTTTGTCTGTTAGCTCTTAAATGACTTGTCACCTTCTCTGTTGTGTCTCAGTTTCCTCCTCTGTGAAATGGGTGAGATGCAATGAAACTCATGTAATTATTCTCAACAATATCATTATAATGGCTTAGAGGAAGAGACTGTCTCTCTTGCAGGATGTGGGGATTTCTGTGAATTGGGAAGAGCATAGGTTTGTGATCTAACCGGCCTGATATGGTATCCCAGCTTATCCACTGACCAGCTGGATGACTTTAGACAGCTTACCTAACCTCTCTGAACTTCATTTGTTCTCATGTTTAAAACAGATAATGCCTTCTTCCTGGTGGAGTTATTGGGAAGTTTGAAGGAGAGCCGGTAAGTGCCATGGCTAATGGAGTCCTGGACACATGCCAGGCACGAACAGGTACAGTCATTTGGGTCACGTGACCACGCACTGCAGTTTCCCACACCAGCCTGTCAGCCTTGAGTGAGCCGAGCTCAGAGCACCATGAGAACATGTGATTTGCCACTGGTTCATTGCAGGTCAGATTCTTTGACAGCACACTCCAGTACACAAGGCTCCTCACGGACAAAAGGCCTTCTGAGCAGGGCCACAGTGAGGGCTTCTCAGTCACATCCTCTACAAACCCACCCAGCTGAAGCCAGAGGGGCTCACTTAGGCCCTGCAGGGAGCAGAGGGACCCAGTCGTACACGATGCCGGAGTCTGGGCAGGAGCCAGAGGCCTGCTCCACGAGGCCTGCCTGCCGCAGGTCTTGGCCTGTCAGGGCCTCAGCCTCCCCTTTAGCAAACCGGGGCTATCAGAATCGATGACCTATTGTTTTACTTCCTAGAAGGCTCTAGAATCTGGTATTGCTTCTGTGATTTCAAGAGAGGACCAGGAGCGGCAGCTTGATAGAAGCTGCCCATTTGGAGGCCTGGATTCTGATCCCGCTCTGGGGCAGTGCCAAGTGTGGGACACGAGGATGACACAAGACCCTCCTGCACCATCCGGTAGGGAGAAGAGATGTGAAAATGAACATCGGGAGGTGCCAGAGACGGCAGAGCCGGGTCTTGTGGCCACAGCTGGGGCCTGGGCTTGCTGGGGAGGCTTTGTGGAGGAGGGGTGGCTGAGTGAAGTCCAGCAGGGGAGCAGAGGGGTGGGGCCGAGGAAGGAACTCCAGGTTGAGGGGTGGTGGGCCTGGCACCTGCAGCGCATGGCGGTGTGGGAGGCCCAGGTGTCTGGCCACCCTCTGCTCCCAGGACTCTAGCAGGACCTTCCTGTCTTGTGTTCTGTACCTGAAATACTGTGCCTGAGAATCACGGGGTGGGGTGCCACCAGCCCTGAGCTGGCCGGGAGTGTGTGCAGCAGCTCAGGTGGGGTCCTGAGACCAGGCATCCCAACCCGGGAGCGCCTCGATGCCAGACGCTGACTCACCACTTTGCTACCCTGGGCCTTGGCTTCCTCACCTGTCAGGGGCGAGGTCACCTCCAGGCTACGGGCTTGAAGGAGTTGAGAAACACAATGCTAAGAGCAGCCTCTGGCAGGTACCAAGTGCTCATTAGGCTCTAGCTGTCCCCTCCCGCCCCACCCCACTGTGAGAGATGAAGGGGAGTGAGAGCAGGAGTCAGCCATCCATCCAAGGTGACTGAAGTCCAGCCTTGCCCTCCCTGTCTGTCTCCTGGCTTTCTCCCTCTCTGTCCCTCCCTTTTCTTCTTCCTGGTGTGCCTCTCTCTTTCCCTCCCTCCCTTTCCCTCTCCCCCAGCTCTGACTCTTCATCCCACCAGCTGCCCCAAGGGCCTCTGATGCCTGCGGCCTATGTGCAGAGCTCCTTGGTCTGATGGGACCACGGGCCTCTCTGGGGGCCTGGCCACCCAAGTCAGGCCTCTGGACTCTTGCCTCTGGGCCTGGGAGGCCTGGGGCTGGGCTGGGCCTCCCATCTGTCCCTCCCTCCCCTGGCCCTTCCTTACCCCTTCTCAGGGCAAACAGTACCTGGGATCTGTCTTCTGGGACAAGCCGCTTCCAGGCCCCCAGTTGGACAGATAGAGGTCTGTCCCCTGCAAATGATGTCAGTTGTCAAAATGAATGGCCCTGCAACAGCAGAGTTGCCCCAGACCCCAGGGACCCACCGTGGGCTTCCTGCCCACCCAGGAGGGAGCACTTGAGGCCAGTTTCTGAGCCTAGCAGTGACAGCCCTCCTCTCCTCCTCCACGGAGCTCAGGGAACAATAGCCCAGTGGAACCTGAGAGCCAGGCTCTAGACCTGCGCTAATGAGCGTGCAGGTTTCCCAGCCTCGGAAATCGGCAGTCGTCGCTGGCTCCTGGGCACGCAGCAGCGGATGATTGAAAGCCGAGCAGGGCTGCAGCCCTCCCTGCCCCCACTCTCTCTTTTTGTGATGTCTGCATCGCTGCCCAGACCCATCTATCTCTTCATGCTGAATTTTTTTTTTTCAATCCAAATTGGGGAAAAAATAAAATAAAATTGGACGTCGCCTGCATATTATTCCCTCTGGGCTTCAAATGGGCCTCCCAGTTAGGGGAACAAAATATGCTGTTTTAATTTGCAATAATAATAATTATTATTATTACCATTATCCACAACAATACCAAAGCCAATAAACCGCGCACGGTAGGCCGGCGAGCAGCGCAACGAGTGCTTTTCCAGATGGGCTTTCACTGGGCCCTTGTGCCCCTGTGAACCTGCCCCCTCCCATGTCTGTAATGCAAGGAAGTCAGTTGCCTGGAGACCCCCAGTGGGGGCTGAGCAGGTGGGGAGGCCCCCTCCCCTAGGAATAGGGGTCCTGGTTTTCCCATGTCCTGGTCAAGGGATCGCATTAGCAAAACATTTTTCAGGTGGCAGAGCACCTGCCTGGGACAGGCCTGGGGCATGTCAGGAGATGTCTTCACGCTGCCTGGACAGCTGAGGAGGGGAGACAGGCCCCTGGGCCACATAACCCCAACCCCACCCACGAGGGCATGCCTGGCCTCTGGGAGGTCCTGAGCGTAAAAACTGAAGTCAGCTTGTGGAAGGGCCCATTCTTGTTGCCGATATCACAGGGCCTTTGTACTTGAATTGTAACGTTTGTACAGGAAAAACTCATATATATAACATAAAGTCCAGGGAATTTTTTCAAACTTAAGAAGCCCTGGACTGAGACACAGAAACCCTCCCTCCAGACCCCCTGCAGCCAGCTCTGCTGGTTCCCAGAAGCAGGGGTGAGCTGCTTCTGTTTGTGTGTTGTAAGAAGAGACTTATACATGCAACGTGGGCTTTTGTATTTGACCTTTTTTTAAAAAAAATTTGCAAATATGTATGTTTATTAAATCAGGTTTTCTTTTTAAAAATTTTTTTCTAATTAGTCATACATGACAGTAGAATGCATTTGGACTCATTGTGCACAAATGGAGCACAGCTTCTCATTCCTCTGGCTGTACCTGGTGCAGAGTCACACCAGTAGTGTGATCATACATGTAATAATGTCTGTCTCATTCTACCATCCTTCCCACCCCTGCACCTTCTCTCCTGCCCTCACACTCCTCTGTATAATCCAAAGTTCCTCCATTCTTCACTACCTGCCTCTCCCCATTATGGATCAACATTTTATTAGAGAAAACCTTTGGCCTTTGGTTCTTTGGGATTGGCTTATTTCACTTAGTATGATATTCTCCAGCTCCATCCATTTACCAGCAAATGCTATAATTTCATTCTTCTTTATGGCTAAGTAATATTCCATCGTACATATACACCACATTTTCTTTATCCATTCATCTGTTGAAGGGCACCTCTTTGCAGTCCCACCAGCAATGTACGAGTGTGCCTTTACCCCCACATCCTCGCCAACACTTATTGTTGTTTGTATTCTTTATACCTGCCATTATGACTGGCATGAGATGAAATCTTAGAGTAGTTTTTTTTGTCTTTATTTATTTGTTTGTTTATTTATTTATTTATTTTATGTGGTGCTGAGGATTGAACCCAGTGTCTCCCACATGCTAGGCAAGTGTCTCACACATACTAGGTTGGTTCCATAGCTTAGCTATGGTGGATAGAGCTGCTGTAAACATTGATATGGCTGCATCCCTGCAGTATGCTGCTTTTTAAGTCCATTGGGTATATGCCGAGTAGTGAGATTTTTCACTTGGCATTATGCCTGTGATGTCCCGTGAGGCACCAGTTTCTATCACTGGTTTTCAGGAGATTCAGGTCCTGCAGCACTGTCTTCAGTTGCAGGAATCGACAACAGTGGTACTGGGCTTTCAAAAAAAATATTAATTAATTAATTATAAATAGGTATATATGACAACAGAATGCATTTTAATTCATTGTACATAATTGCAGCACAATTTTTCATTTCTCTGGTTGTACGTGTTGTAGCGTTGCACCACATGGGCAGTCATACGTGTACCTAGGGTAATGATGTCTCTCATTCCACCATCTTTCCTGACCCTATCCCCCAACCCCTTCCCTTTGCCCAAAGTTCCTCCATTTTTCCTATGCCACCCCCCAATTATGGATCAGCATCCACTAATCAGAGAGAACATTTGGCCTTTGGTTTTTTGGGGGGTTGCCTTACTTTGCTTAGCATGATTTTCTCCAATTCCATCCATTTACCTAAAAAATGCCATAATTTATTTCTTTTGCTGAGAAGAAGCTTTTTAGTTAGAGTTTATCCCATTTATTAATTTTTGATTTTATTTCTTGCTCTTTAGGAATCTTGTTAAGGAAGTTGGGGCCTAATCTGACATGATGAAGATTTGGGACTACTTTTTCCTCTGTTAGGTGCAGGGTCTCTGGTCCTTGATACACTTGAAGTTGAGCTTTGTGCATAGTGAGAGATAGAAGTTTACTTTTATTTTGCTGCATATAGATTTCCTCTTCTCCCAGAATCATTTGTTAAAGAGGCTATCTTTTCTCCAATGTATGTTTTTGGCACCTTTGTCTAGTATGAGATAACTGTGTTTATGTGATTTTGTCTCATGTCCTCTATTCTGAACCATTGGTCTACATTTCTATTTTGGTGCTGCTGGGTTTTTTAGTACTATGGACTCTTTGAGAATCTAATGGAAGCCGGGGAATTTTCTCCCAGAAATATGCTCTTAATTTTGCATCTGATTTCAGGAAATTCATAGACTCTGTGGACTCAACCCTGCCCGACATCCATAGAAGACCTCTTGTTCCAAGCTCTAAATTCTAGGTGTGTCGTAACAGTTTGATTTTGAGTCTTACTTTCTTCGTGGGCTCAGTACTTAACAGGGCGTTAATAAAGCAGAGGCACTGAAAATAAGACAACTCAGAAAGAGCTATTTCTGATAGAATTTTATAACTCCACTAAAAGTGGCAAAGGCACCCTCACATGAAAAAACAATGTTGTCCCTCTTCCTTGTACCTATGGGATTAATTAGAATTCATGTCACTGGGCATCATGAAAGGGGGTGCATACTCTTTCACAGTTTAGGGCTCGCAACGCCTTCTGCTGCATGGGGGATCCATCGATGGCCTGATCAGTTGGGATCCCATGCTTTGTGGGACAATTGTGAGGCCAAGGATCCCCCCGACTGGGTCCTCATTATATCCCACCAAGTGGCCAGGGTGTGGGTCCCATGCTCATGGCTAGCACAGCACACTCCAAGGGAACAGTGGCTTCACAGTTCAGGCTGAGAGAAGCCAATGCAGGTGAGGAGTGCCACACCTATGGGGGAGGGGCTGCAGGAACTGGGCTTCTTGGGTTTGTGTGTGGGGGATGGGAGCAGAGAGCCACCTCTGGGTGTCCACAAGGAGATCCTAAGGAAGAGGAGCTCACTGAAGATCCGAAGAAAGTCTCCAAAGATGAGTTCCTGCTTGACAGGAAAGAGAAGTTCCACCTGACTGAAACTGGAAGCCAGGTGCTAGGAGGGCAGTGAGCTCCTTGACCAGGCGACATGTCCACCAATGCTGGATGGTCCTTGGACAAGGGGCCGATGGACTGAATGATCAAGATTTCCCTACCTTGGAGATTTCCTGGTCTCCAAACCCAGGTCTCTCAACCCTGGCTCAGTGTCCTCCTGCCTTGCTGAAGCCTGACCTGATGGAGCTTGGTCGTCACCCAGCACTGACCCATCCTGTGTGCAGGCGGGGTCTCGCATAAGACAACCTGAGGTGCAGTTTTAAGTTTTTTGAGTTCTTTATATATCCTGGAGATTAGTGATCTATCTGATGTGCATGTGACAAAAATTTGCTACCAAAATGTAGGCTCAGGTTGACAGAGTGCCTCTCTGCAGAGAGTATTCTAGAACTCCCAGCAGCTGGGGTCTCGATAAACAGGTCTCTGTGGATTTTGGCAAACATTTTCCATTTCATAAAATGTGGCACAATGTCGGGTCTGTTAACCTTGAAAAGCCACACGAAGGAGGCCGTGTTGACCCAGTGGCTTGGTTCCCGGGCGCGCTGGTGGCTGCCCACATTGGCAGTTCCCCCACTGTGCTGAGCCCCACCCCCACCAAGCTGCACTCCCCGCGGAGGGAGAGCTGGGAAGGCTGGTGGAGAGCAAGGGCACTTGGGTCACCTGGAGGGGGGCTGTTTCACTGTGGGTATCGGGGCAGAAGAATCACCCTGTACTGGCCCCTTTCCACCTAGTCGCTGGGTCCTGCTACATTCCCCTCTGCCCTGCCCTCCCTCCCTCCATCACCCCTCCTTCTGCCCTTCGCCTTAAGCAGATTCTCACCCTTATTGCTTGGACTAGTGCAATAGACTCAAACTCAGCTTCTCCAAGGAACCAAGAATGCCACATACTTGGTGTGGGTACCATGATGCCCCCTCCACTGTCACTACAGACTTCACCGTCCAGTTCCTCTCAGACAGCCTTTAATAGATGATTAACATACCTGAGTGGACAGGAAGCTGCTTTGCCAGGTGTATGCACAGCACATGCTTTTGACAGAGCAACCTTTCAGAGATCAGAACACGGATCAGATCCCATCACCCCCCCCTGCCTGCCCCTCCCCCTCCTCATCATGCACCCAGGACAATGGCCCTTGACGCTTTGCCTTGGGCCTCCCAGGGAAAGCCCAACTCAGATGCCTGGCAGCAGAGACGGGATCAGATCCGTTTTGGAATCCCCTTTCCCTCGGCCTCCACGACCTGTTTCCATCAGGAAGAGGCGGGGAGCAGCCACACCTCCCATCTGGCCCCATCCACCTGGTTTGCCTTTGGGTTCCAAAGACATTCTGAGCTGTCCCACCAGGAGTGCCAGGAGTGCCCCACCTCTCCAGTACTCGGGGACATCTGGGGTAGCCGTGGCACCCCTCTCAGCATTATTTGCTGCATGGATCTTGTTGATCTGAAAACGGGTCCCTAAGCCTCAGGGTTTATGACAGATGTCCAGCTCCTGGCCCTGTCCTGGATCCAGGGTCATTGTGGAGGGCTCTGCGGGCCAGGAGCCAGGAGGCCCCTCGTGGTGCACCCCCTCCCGCCAATCCTGCCTCAGCTGCAAAGACCAGATAACACTAAGCCCCTTACCCGGGAGCCTGAGCAGAAATCCCACTTTACACTCACTGGGGTGGTGGCCGTGGGGCTGGCTCTGGATGCGAGGATGGCACTGCAGGGCAGCCCAGGACACCTCTCCTTGTCATATCATTGTGTCACCAGCAGTCTTACACATTCAGATTGGGCAGCTTCACAACCATGGGGGACATAGAAGACCCCTGAAGGGTCACACAGCGAGCTGTGTGGATCCAGAATCTTCCACCTGGTCCCACAGCCAAGATCCTACACCCTCCCTGGGAGGCATCTGCCTGTCTCCCTTCATGTCAAGGCCACTGCGTGCCTGTCAGGCCCTCCCTGGCTTATCTACTTCCGGTCTTCTCCCCTGCCCCCTGGTTCTCCTCTCAGTGGGCTGCTCCTTGCAGCCACCTCCTCCCCTGCCTTCCTACCTACCGTCTGCACACAGCAGGCTGCAGTGATCTCTCAATCACAGGCAGCAGATCCTGCCATCACCGCGAAACTCACCAGGGCTTCCCACTGAACCTGGAGGGAAGGCCAGTGTCCTCACCGGGAGGCTGACATCCCTAGTCTGCCCACCCCTCCACTGTGCTCAGGTGCTCTGCTGTCCCCCCTGGCTTCCCCCACCTGGAGCTCTGTGCTCCTCATCTCTCTGCCTGGCTCACACGACCACCACGACACGGGTGGTTCTGTGGTCAGCCCCACAGACGCCAGCTGGGTGTGCATGCTTGCACACCTGCGCGAGAGGCTGTGCGTGTTAGGGAAGGGAGGAGAGTGCTGGGGTGGGAGGAGGGAGTCCAGGGAGTGTTGCTTGGAGAAGAGGCCAGCTCCCCAGAGACACTTCATGGCAGAGAAGCAGTGTGGAAAGCCAGCTTGTGGCGTTGCATGGACCTGGATTCCAATCCCCATTCTGACACTGTGCTGAAAGCCAAAGGACCACTTTGAGATTCTGTTTTGTTTTTTTTTTTTTCATCTAGTAAAATGAGAATTCCAGTTGTACCTGTCCACATGAAACAGAGCTAGTCTTAAATAAATAGGAATGTTTTCATTTTCAGTTGACAAATCAACAGAGAAAGAAGAGCCAGAATTTGAGAGATTAATATTCACATCACTAATTGGCTGTGTGACCTCAAGGAGCCAACTGCCCTCTCTGCCTGCAGGCACCAATGTCCTGCATTGTGGGGAGAACCACTGTTTTCTCCTATTGGAACTTTCTAAAGAATGAGTAGACAGCTCTAAGTATCAGGAGAGAGGCCACCAAAGACTGAGAATAGGGACCCGGATTTGGGTTGGGGGGATCTGAAGTCTGTGGTTTACAAGATGCACATAATGACAGCAATTATTATGGGGACGTCCACTTTGAATCATTCATGGTGCTAGAAACTTTATATATATAATATATATATATATATATATACTCAAATTTTTAAGTGAATCTTGCTAATTAGATGTGCTCATCCCCATTTTACCAAAGAGAAAAATGTCACGAGTTTGGTGACTTGCCAAAGGCTATTCAGATAGTAATTAGTGAGGTTGCTGTCTGACTTTAAGATTTAAAGTCCATATTCTTTCCAGAAACCATCGTATGGAGGTGCCCTCTGAGGTCTGCTCTCTGGTATGGTAGCCACTGGCTTTCATGTCTAGTTATATCATATTAATTAAAATGAAATAAAATTAAAAAATCAGTTTTTTCCTCATCATCTACATTTCAAGTCTTAGGCACGTGTAGTTAAGGGCTACCATATTAGAAAGGGCAGATGTAGAACAATCTTATCTTTCTAGAAAGTTCTGTAGAACTTTCTGCCCTAACATAGCAGCAAGCTACATCTGTGCAAGGTTCGTGGAAGCTTAGTTAATGGACAGATGGCTGCACATCCCTGGGCATGGTCTAGGGTCCTCAGGCAAAGCTCACCAGGGGGCAGGGAAGTAGAGTTCCCTTTAGATTCACAATGGCTTCTTTTCTAACCTACTACCACTCGGGTCAAAGAGCAGCACTCTGGGGGAATGCAATATCACTTGCCAATCCCCTGGCTTCTCTGAGTGTGGATTGTGCTGACAAAACCTAGGGGACCTGTTGAATCAGAACCTACATCTTAATGAGATTCCCCAGGTGACTTGTGTGCACAGTACATTGGAGAGTCCCAAGGATATTCCTCACTGCCACACTGACTCTGCACCCAATGCCAACTCCTTGGGGGTGACATCTTCTAAGCCCTGCAACATCCACGTGTCTGAGCCGTCAGTGTGCCACATGGCTCTGGGACTGGGCATCTGCTTTAGAGATGGAATGCATATGGTTTTTTTCTTCCTTTTAGGTTCGTACATATCTAAGGTCAAAGCTAGAAGGAACTTTACCCATAATCTCATCCCAACTGCTCATCTCGGAGAAGGAAAGCAGCTTATCCAAGATCCTGGTGCAGTGTCAGGCTTAACCAAGGCAACATGGCCCGGTGTTTCGGCTCAGTGTGACGCTCGGCAATGAGGAGAGCCCTGTGTGCCACGGAGGCGGTGCCTGGAGCTGGCTCACCTCCTTTGCCAAATGCAGGGTCTATTATTCTCCCCACCCTGTCTCAGGAAATGCAACTGGTCGCCATGGTTACCATTTATTGGCAGGTGCTGTGTCCTAGGTGCTCTGCTAAGTGTTCACATGTGTTCTTTCACTGTATCCCCACAACCCTGTCTATGATGGAGGCATTTCACTCAGTGTGGCCCAGGGAAGTCAAGGAGCTCGCCCAGCATCACACAGATAGGAAACTGGGCAGCCGGGGTTCAGACCTGGAGTCTGGCTCCAGAGCACAGGCTCCCCATCCCTTCCATGTGGACTGTGTGGAGAATCCATGGGGAAAGTGGGTCCCTAGCACCTGAGGCTGCTCAAGGTAAGAGAAGATGTACTGGGTCACTTGGTCACTGCATGTCAGTTTCTGTGATGGTGACAGTGGACCAGCACTGGAGTCAACCCACCTGGAGAGGAAGAAGGAGTGACCAAGTCACTAAGAGGAACATGGGGATGCATTGGCTTTGGAGATGGACTCTGAGAACATCGGAGAACTTAGGAGAGAGTGGGGTGGAGTGAAAGGAACCATCCCGTGCTTTGGCCTGGGCTGTGAATCCACCCTAGGGAGGCAGCTGCGACCTGGGAGCAGGAGTTGGCAAGAGGGGAGGAAACAAAGAACTGCCAAATGACTGCACTGGCAGAAATGAGTGTGCATGTGATGGGGAGAGGGAGAAAAGGCAGCTAAGGAGAAGCTGCAAGCCACACAGTGCCCAAGGTCAAGGCGCTCTTTTTTTTGGTGGGAGAGGTGGAGGTACTGGGGATTGAACTCAGGGGCACTAGCCTACTGAGCCACATCTCCAGCCCTATTTTGTGTTTTATTTAGAGTGCTTAGCGCCTCACTTTTTGCTGAGGCTAGCTTTAAACTCTCAATCCTCCTGCCTCAGCCTCCCGAGCTGCTGGGATTACAGGCCTTTGTCCCAGCACCTGGCAAGGCATACTCTTAAAAGACATTTAATTGATTCAATTTTTGTTTACATTATTGCAGTGTGCTGCATTGTAAACCCTTCTTTCCTCTTAATTTCAGTTGCATCTGCCTAGTGCACAAGGTCTTGTGTATGTATGTTGTGTATGTTGTATGTACACTCACACACATGTGTTCATAGACACAGATGTGTGTATGGAGCTAGGGTGGGGCTGGGAGAATACCCATGCCCATCTAATTCAAGGGAAGCAAATCCTTCCAGATGCATGTGATAGCAAATTACGAGCCACCAGTAGATAGTATTTATTGCTTTTGTCTGCTCATTCATTGAGTCATACTTCCAGGAACTAGTTAGTGAGCAGCTACTATGTGGAGGGTAACAGATGAGGTCAGAGTAGCCACAGATGGTGTATGACTTTATGGACTTTTATTAGGACTTTATTCTGAGTGAAATGAGGAACTACTATAAGGGTTTGGGCAGAGGAAGGAGCTGATCTTGTAGCTTTTAAAGATCTGTCTAGATGCTAGGATGATAATAGAACACAAGGAAGTTAAAATTGGAAATAATTGGACCAATTAGCTATTGCAAGGATCCTAGCAACCCACAAAGGTGGCTTGGACAGGAGGCAGCAAGAGTGTGGATTACCATTGTGAGGTATCCAGAAGTCAGGGGGGAAGAGGTCTGGATTTTAGGAGAAAAATCCTAGATGGAGATGTGCATTTGGGAATCATCAACCCATAGTTGGAATTTAAAGCCCTAATAATATAAGGGTTGTCCTCAATCCTATCCCTGCTTTGTTCCAAAGCAGCGAGAGTAGACACAACAAGGGATGCAAGGACAGTGCCCTGGAGGACACCGCTTAGTCTTCTGCATGCGACTCAAGGGAAGCTACTTTGTTATGGTCATGGACCACCTTGCTAAGCCCAAGGCCCCTTTCCAGTTCTCCTAGTATCTGAGTTGTGTTTGATCTGTGTTTCATTCACACAGGAGCCAAAGACTCATGATGAACACGCCCTGCTTCAGAACCCCTGCAGCTGTCAGGAAAGAGGAAGAGGACCCTGTGTGTGGAAGGGAGTCTCATCCACATTTCTTTTGGTTGCCAGGGACAGCAGACCACCTCACCTGAGTTTGGGGATGCAAACACGTCCCAGAACCTAGAAATTAGAAGAGAGCACTATGGGGTGCTTCAGCTGGGAGATGCCACGGGCATGCTTGGTTTGTAAATTTCCAATTTCAGTATCTACCTATGCAGGGGCTCAGGGCAGCAAGTGACTTTTGCACATTGACCTTTGTGTGCTGTGACTTTGCTACTCTCACTTATTTGTCCTCACTTACTTTGTAGATCATTTGGGGTTTTCTACATAGATAATCATTTCATCAGGGAGTAAAGAGAGTTCATTTCTTCCTTTGAAATATGTATATCTCTTATTTCTATTTCTTATTTTATTAAGCCACCTTGCTTTGTTCCAAATTTTAAGAAGAAAGTATGTACCTTCTCACTACTAAATATGATCCTCACTATAGGTTTTCTTTCTTTTTTGATAGCTTTTTTTTTTTTTTATCATTTTATCAAGTTGAAATTTTTTGCCAGGATTTCTAGTTTGCTGAGAGTCCTCCCCACCCCAACCTTTTTTCCAAATTGTTAATGATTGTTGAATTTTATAAAGTGATTTTTTGCATCAGTTGTTATGATGTGAATTTTCTTCCTTAGCCCATTGGTGTGGTGGACTGATTCGCAAATGTTGAACCAGCCCTGCATCCCCAGGTTTCTTGGTTGTGTGTATATTTCTTTTTTTTTACGTTGTTGGATTCGACTCTCTAAGAATTTGTTGATGTTTGCCTCTGTGTTCATGAAAGATATTGGTCTGTAACTTTCTCCTCTCATAATGTATTTATGTGGGATTGGTGCTGAGGGAATCCAGCCTATGGGATGGGTTAGAAAGTGTTTCATCTGCCTTTAGTTTCCAGAAGAGATGGTGAAAACTGCCATTGTCTCTTCACTAAACATCTGATAGAATGTGCCAGTAAAACCTGCTGGCCTTTCTTTATTGGAAAAAATTCAATTTCTTTAATAGATAGAGTGATAAACAAGGTATCTATTCTTCTTTGCAAGAGTTTTGGTAATTTATGTCTTTGAGGAATTGGCCTGTTTCACCTAAGTTATTAAGTTTGCAGGCATAGAGTGTTTTTTTTTTTTTAAATAATTTCCTTATTATTTTGTTAGCGTCCATGGAATTCCATAGAGAAATGCAGCTGGAAAGACCATCCACTGTTTAATACAACAAAGGTTTATTTCTTACTCGTGCCATCAATCAGGGGTGGGATGTGGGGGCCTCTGTTCCATTTGGTCACTTTGTGCTCCAGGCTGAGATTTGGCTGCCTTAAAGCTACAAAGATCACGTGACACATAGATTAGGTGGCTTCTTCCGTGGACACGGCAGGGGAAGAGACGGCTGGAGTGGGGGACGCACTCTGTCTCATCTAGGGTCCAGTGTGGAACAGCAGTCACACATCACTGCTACCAAAGCCCTTTGGCCAGAGCCAGTCACATGGTATCACCTAAATGCCAGGAGCTGGCAGAGGACAGGATCAGACAGAATGTTTGGCAGACTCCACTATCTCAACCACAATTGGCCTCCACCTAAGGCTTCTTTGAAATAAGTGTTTGTTGCTAAAATATCAGTCTCCTTGTTGGGCAGATGAGAGCGCTGATACGCCATCATTTATTTCCCAAAGAACAGATGACCCAGGAGCACGATACGGCCCCTTGACTTTGTCTCAGTCACGTCTTCAACCTTTGGACCATATACATTGCCCAGCACTTATCAGCTGGAATTCTAGACTCCCCCATCAGATAGTCTAACAGGTGAGATGGATGGATATTTCTCAAATGTGTATATGGTAGTGATTTTATAAAAAAATATTTATCTGCGGCACGGAGACAGAAAATATGCAAACAATGCTTTGGTGGCTGCCAAGATTCAGAGGATCAGAATGTGATTCTAAGTCACACACATTTTGCTTAGTTGTTTTGGCAGAGCAGGAATATTTGAAAAAAAAAATGAACTAGGTAGCAGGAGGGATTCCTCAAGGTAGAATAAGATGCAGGAGTCCTGAATTGAAGCAAATGGCAGTGGACAGTGGCTTCTGGTTATAACTGTATCTTTAGGAAGCTGGGCAGCATTTTCCACCAAGAGAGAAATATTTGTGCGATTTACTTTTGTCTATTTTAGTCTCTCTCGAAACACACACACACAAACACACACCCTATCTGAAGTGCTGCAAACCAAAGTGTTCCAGATTTTGGATTTTTTTTTAAATTTTGGAATATCTGAGCAGATTTTTATCACCTAAGCATCTCTAATCTGAAAATCTAAAATCCAAAATTCTCCAAAATCAGGGGTTTCAAAACATTAAACAGGTAATCAAAATTTTTTTGGATTTGGGGATCAGGGATGCTGAGAGTGAGAGAGGGGGAGGGAGAAAAGTTGCTATTGAATGAGTAATCCATGTAGTCCTCATGAATTGAAGATCAAAGGTAGGTCTTCCCATTGCACCCGATTCTCATTTTCCTCCCTTGAAGCATCAATTCTCATAAACCTTTTGTTTCTGCTTTCATATAATCAGAAGCAATTCATATCACCACTGGTAAAACTTGTCTTTTCAAAAAAGTACTTTATGAGTGTTCTTTACTTATTAAGAATGTTAGAGTTTTTCCCCCATACGCTCTATAAATCTAAAACTAGCTAGGTCTATTGTTTTCATGTGTTCTCCAAGATATATATATGCTGGAAACGTAATTCCTGATGCCATAGTGTTGAAAAGTGGTCCTTTAAGGGGTGATCCAGTCATAAGGACAGAACATGGTTAAAGCCATTATTAAAGAAGTGGGTTAGTTTTTGTGGATTCATGATAAAAAGATGAGTTGTCCCACTCTCTTTTGCCCTTGTATGCTCTGCTGTGCAGATGGACGACCCACCATGCGGAATCAGAACCCCCCATACTGAGAAGAGTATCCATGCAGAAAGGAGGTAATGGCCAGAATGAGAGATCAGTTACATACAAGGAGATTGGCCAGATACGTAAATCTCTTCAGTATAATGGAGGCCAGTTTCCTGACTGTTGGAGAATTACAAATATGGAAAGGGAGAACTATAACAGATCCCGCAGTATGGGGTTGACATTGAAAGTTTTATTGTGAACTCATGATTTAGTTATAGTTTAGTATATAGTATAGTATAGATCTAGTTTGATAACAGTAAATATAAATGCAAATATCATGTGCATGTGTGTGCTGTGTGTATTCTCTGTTCACTGAAAGGACCTGGGGCAGTGACATCCCCAGGATAGTGAGCACTTTTAGCAGTACTTCTTGGCTTCTGCACACCCTCTGTGTTGGTTTTCTGTCATTGCTGTCACAAATCACCACACACTTCTTGGCTTAAACCACATACTTGTCTTAAATTTATAGGGGTTAGAATTCCAAAGTGGGCCCCACAGGGCTAAATATCAAGGTGTTGGCAGAGCTGGAGGGAATCAGGTCATTCTGGAAGTTATAATGGAGAATTCATGCTCTTCTTATTCCAGCTTCCCAAGGCCATCTTTGATTCTTGGCGTGGGGTCACCTCCATCTCCAGTGATGGTGTCATTTGGAGCTCTGCTTTCCTTCTTAAATCTCTTTCTATGTCTGACTTTTTTTTCACTTACAAGGATTGTGTTTATGTTGGGCACATCTGAATAATTCAGGATAAACTGCCCATCTCAAGATGAACTCCGTTGTCATTATTATGTCAGCGAAGTCCCTTTGCTGTATTCACAGGTTTTTGGTGGTTAGGACGTGGACAACTTTGGAGTCTATTATTCCCCATTAAAGGGAATTTGGAGATGTGGTAATTTCAAAGCTGGAACACGATGTTGCTTGAAAATAAAAAAGAATGCGAGGGATCTTTCTAAAAGATGTAGAACCAGCTTGAAAAAGCTCTCAAAGGCCAAATTGGGAACAAGATAAATAATAGTTACAGATTATAAATTAGCATAAAAGAAAAGTCTGTGCGTCTACATGGAAATAAATGAATAAATAATAAATAAATGTAAAGTTTGGTGAGGAATGGAATAGTTACGTAGTTTCAAAGTACCACCTTTCAAAATGTGTGTTTAGTACAAAGAGGGAAAGAGTAACTTTATTGTGGGGGAAGTCTGGAGATATCCCCTTCATCAAGTAACCAAAGGGGAGTATCATCCATAATGGGATAAATTAAAGTTATGGACTGTTTGGTAAGTTACAATAACAACACAGCATTGGAATAGTCCAGGTTCTGGAAAACTTATATGAATAATACATTTTATAAATATAACTATGAAGAAACATTAAACAATCCAAAATTGTGACCTATTATAAGAAATCACCTGTAATCTTCAAGATTTCAAGGTCATCAAAGTTAAGGAGAGTTTAAGAGAAGTGTCATTGAAGGAGACTAACAACAAGTGGTGATTATTCAACATGCTACCTGCACTAGATCCTTTTACTATAAAGGATGTTATTGGGAAAATTGGTGACACTTGAGCAGAATCTGTGGATTAGTAGTGACATAAACTGTCAAAATACCAAATTCAATGTTACTTTCAATCTTTAAGTGAAAAACGAAGAGATTCTTTCAAGAGTACTCTTATCGCTGGGCCTTGTGGCACACACCTGTAATCTCAGTGTCTTGGGAGGCTGAGGCAGGAGGATTTCAAGTTCAAGATCAACCTCAGCAGCTTAGCAAGATCCTGTCTCAAAATAAAAATATATAAATTAAAAAGAGTTGGGGATGTAGCTCAATCATAGAGCTATCCTGGGTTCAATCCCCAGTACTAAAAAAAAAAAAAAGCCAAAACAAACAGAAAGAATCTTGTTATTTATTTGGGAATGTGAGGAGCACGGCCCTGGGAAACACATGTGTCATGGAAACCACGGGTGCATGCAAAGCAGGTGGGGAAATGGAAACTTTACAGGCAGAAGAAGGAGGATGACATAAGCCTTTTAAAACAATAATCCCTAGCTACCAGAATTAATAACAAGGATGTTCAAGGATGCATAATAGGGTGGCATCTGTCCAAGGTAAGACATTCAATTACTGGACAGCTGTCCTTGCAGAAGTGTTCTTTGTGTAAGTTTGTGGCAGCCTTTGTGCAAGGTGGTGGTTCTGCAGAATCTTTTGTGATAGTTCTTAGGTGTTGTAAGCATGAGATCTCTTCCTTCATAACCTCCTTACTTTGATTTTGTGAGGGCTTCCCACACTGGAGTCTCCATTTTGATTTTGACAACTTTCCCAGTACTATTGTGAGCCTTGTAAGAATGATAAAATGTTCAGGGGTAATGGGCCACAATGTCACAATTTATTTCCAAATGGTTCAGGTAAGGGGTTCTTTGTGAGTTACGTCCAACTATTTGTAAGTTTTTGATTATTTCAAAGATTAATAATATAAAATAAAATCCCAGTGGCCAGTTGGGGAAAAATAATCACCTGCCATTTTTGTTGGTGTTGTGTACAATGTATAGATTAAAGGAAGACTGATATGTTTGCTTTAATACTGCATTTTTCATTAAATAAAAAGATATATATTCCCATTTGTCAAGCTTACATTCATGTTCTTTGCTGATTTAAAGTGTGCCTTCCATGGATCTTCAAAATTACTTATTATGCTTATTCCTGATTATGTAAATTCTTGCTATTCAGTTAATGGAATCTATTATTCCTTTCTATTTTCTATTTTTTTTTGCTGGTTTTATATATAAAAAGTGATTGATTTGGTAAATTAACTTCTTAAACAGTCCACGTTTTCTATCACAGTGACAAAATAACTGAGATAAATCGACCTCAAGGAAGAAAGGTTTATTTTGGCTCACAATTTCAGAGCTTTCAATCCGTGGTCACTTGATCCTGTTGTTTTGTGTCTGTGGTGGCACAGTTTATCATGGCAAGAATGTGTTGGAAGAAACCTGTTCACCTCATGGTGAGCAGGAAGAAGGATAGAGGAATGGTCTGGAGTCTCAATGTCCCTTCCAAGGGGACACCCTCCATGACCTAACTTCTTTCCTCTAGCTCCACTTCCTGTCCACCACCTCCTAATAGCGCCCCCGACTGGTGACCACATGTATGTACTCTGGGGAGCAAACAATAGCTTTCAAGATTCTTGAAATACAAGAATATATACAATAAAAATTGTAGCTTATATTTTTTCTAATAGATTTTTAGTTAATTTAAAAAAAAATCTTTTAAAGAATTATCTCACCCACTAAGGCTAATTATTGCCTCATTTTCCAGTTTTAATACCTTACGTGTTTCCTGAATGAAATTTCCAGTGAATCGTTATTTCCAGGATAGTATTAAATAATAGCACGGTGCTAGGAATCTTTACCTTTTTTATAACTTTAAATATTTATTATTATTATATTGCTAACTTTTGCCTATTATGTAAAAAGAAGTATGCAAATATTCTTATTTTATTAAGAGTTGTTTTTTTTTTTTTCAAATTTGGATGTTGTCTTTGTAATAATCTTCATTGTCTCATCTAGAGAAACACGTGTTTTGTTCTTCTCCCTGAACTGATTTTATTGTTGTAGTAAGTTGAGCCAGTCTTGCGTTCCTGTTGTATCCCTTGCCATGTTATATTATACTTTTCATGTACTGCTAGGTTGTATTTGAAAAAAAAAATTGTAGCTTAAAGTTAAATTTTGTAAATAGTTTGGTCTAGACTTTGCCTGTACTGTGCAGTCTTGATTAAGTGTTAACTGCCCTGATTATTTATTACTCTAGGAACAAGATCTTTGGAGCAGTTAAAATACCAATAGATTTATTTTCTAGGTGGGATGGTGCTATGGTTTGTAAATGAGGTGTCCCCCAAAAGCCGGTGTATGAGACAATACAGGAAAGTTCAGAAGTGAAATAATTGGATGATGAGAGCTGTAACCTAGTCAGTGGATTAATCCATTAATGGATTAATAATATGGGTGAACTATTGCATTATAACTATAGGCAAATAGGAAATTGCTGGGGGGGGAGTAGATCACTGGAGGCATGACCTTGGGCTGTATCTTGTCCATGGCTGCACTTGCTCTCCCAGCCCCCTGTCTTTCTCTCTGCTTTCTGTCTGCATTGAGCTGAGAAGCCTTCCTCTGCTATGCACCTTCACCCCATGCTCTGCCTCACCTCAGGTCTAGAGCAATGTCTCTAACCGACCGTGGGCTGAACCTCTGGAACCATGGCCCAGGTGATCTTTTCCCCCTCTAGGTTGTCCTGTCAGGTATTTTGGTGAAAAGTGGACTAACATGGATGGCAAATAATAGTCTCACCAAGAACAATGAAAATGCCTCTGAGATACAGAGACCGCATCTGAATGCGTCAGAGAACGTTGGGGCAGCTAGAACGAGGCTGGGGAAGGGATTGGGGAAGGGGTCATTTTAGAGAAGTGAGGTGACTCTTTTCAGCACCTTTTCCAAGTGGGAGAGTTTTCTGATTTGGGGTGTGAACAGGAGGCTGGTGATCTGGGCAGAGAGAGTTCTTCGAAGAGGGAAGAAACCAGGAGCTTTCTTAAGACTCTGGAAGGGGTTAAGCATATGGCTAAGGTTTTTTTTTTCTTTGAGCAATTTACTAAAAACTGAAAATGAATGGTAGAGAAGACAAAGAACTGGGTTAGAAAGGCTCTTCAAGGCAGAAGAGCTGCCTGTCAGTCTTAACAGCACAAAGAGGAGAGGGCAACACCCAGGTAGCCCACCCATGCAGAATCACGGTGTGGTATGATGAAAATATATCTGGCCTTTGTCCCTGCTCCTGGTTTATGGTTTCTAAAATCCCTGGAATCTCCGGAGTTGCCAGAGTGCCGTCTGTACGCTAATGATAGGACTGGGGGCTCCTAGGTAGCTTCAGGATGGGTCAAGAGAGACTAGTCTTGATTAGAAGGTTGGGACTTCTAGACCCCCAGGGAGTGGCAAGCAGGAGGGAAAGTGAGCTCCACAACCAACGGCCAGTCATGTCTGTAGAATGGAACATCCATAAATAACCCTTAGTGATAGACTTTGGAGAACTCTACTTGGGGACAGGTGGTGGCATTGGGTGGGTGGCGCACCTCGAGAGGGCATGGAGGTTCCAGGCCACTCTCCACCTCCCCTATTTTATCCTGTTCTTCTTTTCCCATTTGGCCACTTCTGAGTTTCACACTTTCTAATAAATGGGTAAACATCAGTAAAGAGTTTCCTTGAGTTCTTTGAGTCATTTTGGTGAAGTATTGAACCTGGGGTTGGAGGAGTTGTTTGCATTTCTGAATTTATAGGCTAGTCTGATGTACCAGCGGCCCAGGACTTACCAATGGCATTTGGAGTGTGGGCAGCCTTGTGGAACTGAGCCCTTAACCTGGGGTATCTGCAATAAGTCTGCGTAATCAGTGTCAAAATTGAACCGCTGGAGACCCAGGTGGTGTCGGTATCAGATGATCAGTGTCGGAAAAGGCCCCATTAATTTAGTGTCAAGAAAAAAGCAAACCTACATGGAGAAGAAGGGCAATCCAGAGGCAGGCTGGGCCACACTGCAGCTGAAACCCGGCCTTCACCCTGGACAGGAACAAGCACTCAGGGACTATTCTGTTGATTATTGGAAGAAAGGGACAGTTCTCTTCGGCAAACCCAATCTATTGTGTGACAAGTGAAGAGAGGAGTCACCTTTGAGGAAGGTGCCGGGGTGACTTAAAGGGAGCACAAGATCAGCTTCTGGGGCTACCAGGCACGTGGAGAGGGGCTAGTTACACAGATGTGATCAGCTCCGTGTCGAGCTCCGTTTACCATCTGTTCCTTTTGCCTTGCATACAGTATACTTTAAAAATGTACATTACAATTTTTCTGAGTTTCAGCCATTTCCAGATGGAGAAATCCCATTTCTCCCACATCCTCCTTTTAATAAGGAAAGAACAGTTGATACCATACAACAAGAAGGCTCAGGAAAACCTTGAAAGACGGGAAGAAGAAGAGTCCTCGGGACGTGAGGAGCAACCCGACAGTAAGTTCCTCTGTTTCCTTGTGGTCTACCCTATAGCCTCGGATCTGGAGCCTCCAACAGGCATGAACAACAAATCAACCAACCAAACAAAAGCTCCAACCTGTTTCCCTGAGCCAAAGGACCTCACAGCAGAAAACCTTTCTGGAAATACTCCTCTTCCTCCAGCTAAACACAAGTGGAAAATCCTCCTCTATATAGACCTGTGGTTTTAGCAGGTCTGGACCAATAACTAATCTCCCACACTGCCCCCCGCCCCCCCGTCCATTCCCCTCCACTCCACTGAAGCAGACAGTGCTCTGAGCCCAGCTCTGGGTGATGCCAAGTGGACAGGAATGGAAATCTTCCATTTCCCCTAGCGGAATCAGGCAGCGTTCCAATTTCCGTGCCAGGATAGCATTGGCCAGGCTGAGTGGGAAGCGAGTCTTCAATCCCTTGCCCAGTGGAGGCAGTCCGTGTGCCAATCTCCCCACCAGGATAGTGTCAGTGGCCTCTGGGAGGGAACTGAGCCTCCACCTACAGCAAGGTGGGATGTGATGGTGCAAAGGGAAAAACCAGACACCCCACTTCCTTCCAACCCCAAAGTCCGTGGGTCCTAGAGAGGAGCTAAGCCTCCATCCTCACCGAGCATTGTTGACACAGTGATTCTTTACCTTCCCTTCCTGCTGTCACGGCCTCAGCAGGTTCCAATGGCAGCTGAGTGTCCACCCCCAGCCTGCAGCCCCAGGGCAGGGTGAGTCAGCTGCCTCCTTCAGCCAGCCATGGTGGCATTGCGACCCAGAAGGTAGCTAGACAGCCCCTCACCCACCCAGCCAGTTCTGCTCCATCTCCAAAGGGAGGTAGCCTGGTTAGAAGAAGAAGATTAAATAGGATGGCATCTCATAATACCCAAGATACAATTAAAAAAAACCCACTCATACCGAGAACCAGGAAAACCACACCATGAATAATAATAGACAATCCACGCAGAGATGAATCAGATGTTGGAATTATATGCCAAGGATTTTAAAGCAGCCTTCATAAAAATGCTTCAACAAGCAATTATGAATTCTCTTAAAGCAAATGAAAAAAAATAATATCTTAGCAAAGAAATAGAACTTTTAGAAAAGAACTAAATGAAAATTATAGAAGTGAAAAATACAATAACAAAAAAAAATACTAGCTGGATGGGCTCAAGAATAAGATGGAGTCTGACTGAAGCTAATGAGGGAACGTGAGGGCAGCTCAGGAGAGTGGACGCAGTCTGGTTGAAAGAGAGAAAAAGAGAGTCTTAAAAATTAACAGAGTCTCTGGGATTTGGGCAACAATAACAAAAGGACCAGAATTTATATCACTGGAGTTCCAGAAAGAGAGGTGGGAGAGACCAGGTCCCAATAATACATAGGTAAAGGCTAAATCTTCCTACATTTGACAAAAGGCATAGACTTACTAAGTCAAGAAGCATATTCACAATCTCAAATAAAATAAACCCAGTGAAATTTATGACAAGATATATCATAATTGAGCTTCTGAAGACTAAAGACAAAGAAAAAAATCTTAAAAGCCTCTAGAGAAAAAAAAAATACCTCAAGAGAAGTCTTCACTTATGCTTTCCAGTTTACTGTCAAGGGCGCAGCTTGGATACAGACAAACGGGAGAGATGTCTGTGACAAGTGTGGTGTAGAGCAAACCAAGGGCTTCCCACTGTCCACCAGAAACCACAGAGACCAGAAAAAAGTACTACAGGATTTTTGAAGCTCTGAAAGCAACTAATAGTCAACTACAAATTCTAGATGTAGATAAAATACACTTCAGCAATGAAGGGGGGAAATAAGGAGATTCTTAGATGAGGAAAAACTCAAGGTCGTTTTTGCCGGCAAACTGACCCTTAAGGAAGGCTCACAGAATTTCTCTAAACAGAGAGGAAGGGATAACAAGAGTATGTTTAGGAACTCCAGAGAAGGAAAGCAAACATTCTGAAGGGTAAAGATAATATACTGTCCTCTTTCTCATGAGTTTCTTAAATAAAATTTATTGATCAAAGTAATAATTATAAAACTGTCTAATGTGGTGTTCGATGTATGTGAAAGAAATATTCACAATAATACACTTTTTAAATGTGGAGAGCAAATAGATTTAAATGTAAGTAAGATTTCTAAACTTCATTCAATTAAAAAGTCAGTACCAACAGACAGTATTAGCCTATACATGCATATTGAAATACCTAGAGCAAACACTGACATGATGATACAAACAATACGCTAAAAATCACAATAAATAAATTAAGTTAGAATTATAAAAAATGTTTAAATAATTCATAAGAAGGAAGAAAAATAAAAGAAAAACGAGAAACAGAAGAAGCCAACAGAAAATATCTTAATAAACAGAAGACTTAAGCCCTAACATCCTCAAAAATTATGATAAATAATTGGTCAAAATACATGAATTAGAAGACAAGAGATTGGAAGAGGGAATTACAAAGAAGTATAAAACAATATCCTTCCTCTAAGAAACTCACTTCAATTAGAAAAATGGAGACAGGTAAAAAGTAAAAAGATGGAAAAAATTTATACCACAAAACACTTCTAAAGAAAGTAGAACTGGTTATATTAGTATCAGATACGATGGACTCTGGAACAAAGAAAATTATCACAGAAAAACAGAGATATTAAACAATCATAAAAAAAATATCTATCCACCAGGAAGACATAACAATTTTAAAGATGCATGCACCAAATGAGAAAGTCTCAAAATCTGGAAGCAAAAACTAATAGAACTAAAAAGAGAAATAGACACATTCACAATTATATTTGGGCCCTTCCACATCCTACTGTAAGCAACTGATAGAACTACTCTTCAGAAAAGCAGAGAGCATATAAAAGAACTCAGGAACATAATCAACAGGAATTTATTGACATACAAAGAATACTCTATCTAAGAACAGGAAAATACATTTTTTTTTTTTTACAAATGCCCATGGTATATTCACCAAAGAGAAACTTCACCAAATTTAAAATAATAAAAATCACAGAATAGGATTTCTGATTCCAATAAAATCTAACTAGAAATTAATAACAGAAAGATAAGAAAGTCTCCAAAAATTAAAATTATTGGAAGCACATGCTTCCAAATAATCTATAGGCCAAAGTGAAAATCTCAAAGGAAAAAATTATAAACACATACAATTGAATGAAAATAAAAATTAAGCATATCAAAGTAGGTGGGACGCAGCAAAAGCAGTGCTGACAGAGAAATTGTGGCATAAATTGCTTAAATTATAAAACAGGAAGGGTCTCAAATCCATAATGCAAGTCACCACTTTAAGAAACTAGAAAAAAAATAAGGACTATAAAACCAAAGTTAGTAGAAGAAATGAAATGACAAAGATCAGGGCAGAAATTAATGAAACTGAAAACAATAGAAAAAAATCAATGAGACAAAAGAGCTGGTTCTTTTTAAAAAAATCAATAAAATTGATAAACTGTATCTAGGCTGATAAAGATAAAAAGAGAGAGGACACAAATCCCCAATATTAAAAAGAAACAGGGACTGTCGTTATAGATCCCAAAGCCATTATAATAATAATAATAAAGAACTACTGAGAATAAATTCACACTTATAAATTTGACATTTTAAAGCCATTCCTCTGAAATCACAAATTACCAAACGGAACTAAGAAGAAATGGATATCCCAAATAGTCCTATGACTACTTAAAAATTGAATGTGTGACTTAAAAGCTTAAGAAAGAAATCTCTGGGTCCACATGGTTTAACTGATGAATTATACCCAATATTTAGGGAATGATTAGTATAAATTTTGAACAGTCTCTTCCCATAAATAGAAGAGGAGGGAGCACTTCTCACCTCATTTGTCACATTGGTACCATCCAGATAGAGTACCTAAAAAAATTACAGACGAATATCTCTTATAAATTTTGGCCCCCAAACTGGAAGCTAAATAATTATCAGATCAAATCTTTAAAAGCATAACAAGAAGTATACACCATCGCCAAGTGGAACTTACTCCAGGTATGCAAGGCTAGTGCAATATTTAAAGATAAACTAAGGTAAGCTATCATATCAGTGGGCTAAAGAATAAAAGCAGATGGTCATATTAATTAATACAGGCAACGCAATTAATAAAATCCAACACCCATTAATAAGAAACACTCTATACTAGGAAAAAAAACAACTTTCTCAACCTGAGAGAGACCATCTGTAGAAAGGCCACACTAAAATCACACTTCCCCTCTAATACTGGGAACAAGACAAGGGTATATGACCCTACCACTTTTGTGCAACATATTACTAGAAGTACTACCCATTGCAATAGGGCAGGAAAAAGAAATAAAAGATAAACAGATGTGATAAGAAGAAGTAAAACTGTCCTTGTCCTGTTTGCAGATGGAATGATTGATTGTTTACTTAGAAAATGTTCAGGCATATAAACAATGGCAACAAAACTATAGCTAATAAGTGGGTTCAGCAAGGTCTTCTTAGTTCAGTTTTGTGTTTCAGTATTTTGTGTGTCTGCTGTGAGAAAGATCCTGTCAGAGGCTTGAAAAGACAAAACTAAAGGCTGGAAGGAAATATTTTCAATGCACATATCTGACAAAGGACTTATATCCAAAATATATAAAGAACCCTTAAAATCAACAATTAAGAAAAACAAACAATTCAATAATTTGATTAGAAAACAGGTCAAAGATGTGAACAGACTTTTCACTTAAGAGGATATGCAGATTCCAAATAAACAACAGAAAGATGTTTGACACCACTGGACATTAAAGAAATGCAAACTAAAATCAATATAAAGTATCTATATAGAAAATGTTGGTATTAAAACAGCAAACAATGGTAACAACCCTGAACATTGATGAGGAGGTGGAGAAACAGGATCACTCATAAGTGGCTGGTATGAATGAAAAATAGTATAGCCACTCTAGAAAACATCTTGACAATTTCTTAGAAAATTGATATCCAAACAACCATACTACCTAGCAATTGCTCTCTTGGGCATTTATTTTGGAGGAATGAAAATACATTTACAAATATTCTTAGCAGTATTATTTATAATAGCCCTAAACTGGAAAAACTCAGTTTTTAAAAAAATTTTCTTTTTTATTCTTATTTGTTATATATGACAGCAGAATGCATTACAGTTAATATTACACATATAGAGCACAGTTTTTCATATCTCTGGTTGTATACAAAGTATATTCACACCATTTGTGTCTTCATACATGTATTTAGGGAATGATGACCATTGCATTCCACCATCTTTTTTAACCCTATGCCTCCCTCTTCCCCTCCCACCCCTTTGCCCTATCTAGAGTTTATCTATTTCTCCCATATTCCCCTTCCCAACCCCACTATGAATCTGCCTCCTTATATCAGAGAAAACATTTAGCATTTGGTTTTTTGGGATTGGCTAACTTCACTTAGCATTATCTTCTCCAACTCCATCCATTTACCTGCAAATGCCATGATTTTATTCTCTTTTATTGCTGAGTGATATTCCATTGTAAATATATACCACTTTAAAAAACTCAGTTCTCTAATGTATTAAATAAACTTTGGTACATGGATACAGTGGAATACTACTTAACAATATAAAGAAATAAATTACTGACCCAGAAATGGCTTAGATGAATCTCAAAAATATTGTGTTGTGTTAAAAAAATTGTCCATTGCAAAGGGTTATGACACTGCATGATCCCATTTATATAATATTCTTGAAATAACAAATGTAGAAATAGAGAACAGATTATGGTTTTCAGGGGTGAAGGAGGCAGGGGCCAAGAGAGAAGTGAGTTTGGCAATAAAAGACTGACATAGATTATCTTCATGATGGGGGGAATGTTCTGAATCTTTTGGTTGGATCTTGATGGTATCACTGTCAATATTCTGGTTGTGATATTTTATTGTGACTTTGGAAGGCGTTATCATTATGAGAAACTGGATGTTATAACGGTATGCAAATCCACAATTAAAAGTTTAATTTTAAAATAAGTGATAACAGGAGCAAAAAGATTATGTTGAAAGTTCTAAAAATTTCCAGTAAAATTTCTTGATGCAAAATTTTGGGGAATAGAATAATGGCCCTTTGAAATAGTCCCCAATGTATTCTTTTAAAGTAAATATATAAATTGTATTTATCTAGCAAATTACTCACTTCACACAAGTTTTCATGTTTACTTGCAGGGTTAACTTATTAATTTCCTATGGTATGTTTACTTCTGTCTATGTCTGTGGTTATGTGTCTATTTTTCATTTTTTTCTTTATTAATTTGAATAGTTTTTTTTTCCCAGGAAAACAGGATTCCCTACCCACTAAGCACCCGATTTTGAATGAACTAATTCCTCTGTCTCTTATTTTAAAATTGATTTATTTGTGCTTTTATCCACACTAATTCCTCCTTTCTGCATCCCTCATGCTTAGTATATTGTTCTTTGTATGACTTTTAAATTGAGTTATTTTCATTTGTTCTTAGTAAAATAAACGAAGGAGCCTGCAGTGTTTCTTCTGGACCCTTCTTTAGCAGTACCCAGGAGCTATCCCGGGCAGTCCTGCATGGTGGCCCTTTCTTAGAGGTTTAAGTTTTGGTTTTTGGCTTGGACCACAGATGCTCAGAAGTGGAGCGGCCACGTCCTTGGTTTAAGACACATTCCATTTTCGGTCCCTGCATGACCCTCTCTATGTTGTGTTTACTTGTTTATTGTTTGTCCATTTGCTTTTGATGAGAAAGGTCTAGGAACATACCACACAAGTAACTGGAGCTTGGATGAAACCTTGGGTTTCCTATGTGTTTCCATCCCACCTCTGTCTCCTGCTTCTTTTCACCTTAGTTAAGCATCATTGTAAATTTTCCATGATATTTAGATGATATATTCTCAAAACAGCTTTTTTTGAGATAGAGTGGGCACACTCTACAGTTCTCGGATTGAAGGGGTATAATTCAAGGATTTTTATATATCCTGAGTTGAGGATCCATCACCAAAATCTAACTAGAGATCCACTTAGGGGGATGTGGCCATTTTAGCTACATTAAGACTTTTGGTCCATGAACATGGACTTTCTCTCTCCATTTATTTACATCTTTCATTTCTTTCAACAGCGTTTTGAAGTTTCCTTTTAAAATTCTTGCACTTTTGTTTAAGTTACCATTGAACATTTTGTTCTTTATGATATAATTATAAATGGAAGTGTTTTCCTAATTTCCCTTTGGGGTTGTTGATTGTTATTTTATAGAAATTCAATGGATTTTGTATTGATTTTTGTATCTTACCAACTTTCTGAACTCATTTATTTATTCTAATAGGTTTTTAGTGAATTCCATAATATTTTCTATGCTTAACATCATACCATTTGAATATAGGGATGGTTTTACTTCTTCCTTTCCAATCTTCATGTCATTTTTTTTTCTTTTTTATTGTTAGTTACTCTGGAGGTAAGTCATTTCCCTAATGATTTCCTGGGTCTGTACCGCTAGAACCATGTTGACTTGAAGTATTGAAAGTAAACATCATTGCCTTGTTCCTCTTCTTGAAAGAAAGCATCTCATCTTTCACCAGTAACTATGATTTTAGTTGTTCCATTACTGTTTTGAATGTAGTGTTGTAGATGTATAGTTATTCTTCTAAAAATTTATTATTTAGAATTTTCTTTTAATACCTTCATAAAAATGGTATCAGGTAATCTTGTGGGGATTACTTTTCCCACCCAACATAGTATTTTATAGGTATGGCCATGTTGTTGCATGTCACCGCTGTGCATGTTCTTTTTTGATGACTATATAGTATCCCACTGTATAAATATGCCTTTATCCTACCTGGCTATTTTGATGATTTCCACCGTCTTGCTATTACAAAGAATACTTCAACAAGTATGCTTATTAATGTCCCTTGGGGTACTTTTGCAAGCACTTCTCTTGGGCACACACCTAAGCAGGGACTTGGTATGGAAATGTTGAATTTTATAAAATAATGCCAAGTTGTGGTTCTACAAATTTAAATTTCCCCAGACAGCTGCTGTCACCTCGAAGCCAGTTGAGCCCCATGGAGCTGTCTGCCCTGGTGCGACCACATCAGGGGTGAAGCAGAAAAAGACTTAAGCCAGGGAATCAGACACATCTTCCACAAAGCCTAGGTTTGTTGATTCGCTCTGTGATCTAAAAACCAGAGTAATTTTAAATAATAGATGAGTTTATCCTGTGATATTTAATGGTCTGATAGGGTACCTCGGGTCTCAGTTCTGTCATATGATTTCATATTTTGCTTTCTGATTTCAGTGTTTCCTTTAGAACTCTGTTACCGCACAGTCTGTATTTCTGTGGTTTGCTTTATGTGTTGGTTTTCCCTCTAATAATTTGGAGGGCTTACTGAGTATTTTTAGTTCTTTTAGTGATGGTTGCCTCCTAACTACACACAACATTCCTTTTTGACTTATTTATTGAATTATAACTTCAGAGATTTTTCTCATCATGAAAAAACAAGAAAGTCGGTTCACTCCCTCTGCCTCACTTTCTCCCATATGGTATTTGGGAATATCCTCATTTGACCTTTCATACCTACTCTTCGACATCTAGCACTTATCTGTCCGTTTCTGACATGCTGATCCCCCTCTTCAGATAGCAGATTTGCTGGTGTTCGTCCTTAGGGAACCGAGGCTGCATTTTTGCTAGAAGGTCTTCAGCACTGGGACCCCTGGCTGATGACTCCTCAGACACGCCCCTCCGCATCCTCTCTCGGCCTCTGACCTGAACCCCTGTTGGACGTCGTGGGAGGGGGGATGCTTGTCCTGGGGGCCCTCGTTGCTCTTTCCTCCCTTGCTTGGTCATTTCTATCCACATTCCTCTTGTGAAGATGCTGGGAGACGTGGGTTTCCCCTCCACCTCCGTCACAGCCCCAGTGCCTCCCCTTGGGGACATGTTTTGCTGTGATCATTTTCCTGGGGCCTCACACCCGGTGGGTGGGACAGCTTTAGGGCCCTCTGTTGCACATGGTGCAGATGCCAGGGTTCAGATTTCTCTCTGGGGTCTCCTTTCTTACTCGAGGCCTGGAGGCTGGGCCCACTTTTGTGGGTGGTGGGTGGTGATTTTTCCTGTTTTCATTGTAGCAAAGGGACAGATTTCCATGCTCCTGACTCTAAACAGAAAGATCACTCCTGGCCTTCTTTGTGCGCCCTCATCCCTCCTAGGCGCTAAACCAGGAGCACCTGATCCGGCTCTGACACCTCGGTGGGTCGTTGGGCCTTAGCTCTTGCTCGATGCTCTGGCTCTGAATTTTCTTGTGTTTCTGGCCGGGGGTGGGGAGCTCCCCTTCTTGCCTGGGAGATCATCGACGCGGATGTAAATCTGCTTGTGTTATGTCGTGGTCAGCATTTCTCTGGATTTGCAGTGGCTGTGCTCATTTTTGGTGATGCTGGGGAGAGAGCGTCCCCTCCTCAGCTCAGTGCTATAGAGAACAGAGACACGGGGGGTGCTCTTGGGGGCTGCACCCCTGCCCTGGGCAGCTGGCTAGAATGCTCATTGCTCCTCCTGGAGGAGCCTGTGATGGGGGACCCAGGGGAAGACCCTAGGGGGGCAGGGCAGTGGTGGGAATGGGGTGCTTTAGGGACCAGTGGCCAGGAGAACTAGACGCAAGCACAGATGGCTTATCAGACTAGGAAACTGTCACCTTGACCTTCATCTCCGTCCTGGAGTGCTCAGCTGCCTCCTCTGAGCAACACTTTGGGAGAAATAAAAGGAAGAAATCCACTTTCCACAGTAGGGACCCCCCTGAATGCAAGACAAAAGGAGGGACATCAATAGCTTTTCGAGAAACAGGAAATTGGAACATGAGGTGACCACAAATGCCACCCCTCAAGAATTTTCAGATATCTTAGGGAGGATGTTGAACCTCCCGTAGAATATGAGATAGGTTTGAGCAAATTTATCACTCGAGGGTGGGGTGACCCAGATACCTCCAGATTACAAATAACTGTCACATTCCTTTTCTTGTTGGGTCTCCCTGACAGTGACCAGATAAAATTATACCCAGTTTCTGCAGCTCTGATTTCTCAATCAGGGGCAATTTTGCCTCCAACCCCCTCAGGAGAGATTGGTGATGTCTGGAGGCACTTTTGATCTGGGGAGAGGGAGGACCTTTCTGGTGTCTGGGGGCCAGAGACCAGAAATGTTGCTTTCCATCCGACAGTGCACAGCACGGCTCCTTGTTGCAAGGTCCGGTCCCAAATGTCAAGAGGACCCAGGCTGACACATCTTGATCTAGGCACAGGCAACTAAAGCTCAGAGACTTCAAGTAACCTGTTAGGTCACAACAGGGAAGTAAGGAAATGTAAGAAGAGTCACATTAGTTAACTGCTCCCTCTGTACTTTCATCCCATTGCACAGATATGAAAAGCAAGATGCGAGGAAGATAGGTGTCACCCGGGTGCAGGTGCACTGCAGCCTCAGAGCCAGCATCTGGGAAGGGGTAACCTATCCCAGGTCCTGGCAGGGTTCATGAGGTTCTGTGAGACTGCAGTTGGGGCCTCCAGGTTTCTGGAGGTGGCAGAAGGAGCCGCTCCTCTGGGAGCTGGTTCCCGAGGTGCCTTCTGGGACTCATTCCCGGAAGCCAAGCCCACAGCCTTCTTCTCCAGCGTTTCCCAAGTCCCTGTGTGAAATCCCACGCTGGCGAAGGAGCCGGGCTGGTGCGCTGACGGATGTGTGTCCCAGTTGGAGGAGGTCCCTTCCTGGCCCCGGGACGGGTGGCTGAGCAGGGACCTGGGATGCTATCACTATTTTCTTCAGGAGCGCTGCGGTAGGGTGCAGAACAGGACACAGAGCCAGGACGGGGAGATCGGGGGTTCTCGTCCTGTCTCCCCTCTGTGCTTAACTATGAGCTTGGGCAAGGGTGCTCCTCTCTCTTGAACTCTGTTGTCCCTCTTGGTCCCCTGTCAGTTCTGACATTCAGTGACATCCGATCTGCAATAACCAAAGGCGCTTGAAGTTGGTGGGGGACGCAGGCTGGGACTGGCAGCAGAGGCCTCTTCAAATGTCACCATGCAGTGCTTTCCCTTTTAAAGGGAGATTGACAGCCACATAGAACCTGAGGAGAGGCCGCTCTGCTCCTTCCCTGACCAGCCAGGGCAGCTCCAGGGCTGGGTATCAAGAGGTGCCTCTGGAGGAAAGGAGGCAGGAGCAAGGGCCCTATTTACCACCTAGTCCCAGGTCTGGGCGCTGACAGCAGGCAATCATTCCCTCCTGGGCTTCTGAAGAAAGGGGAGCTCAAGCTTGGGGTCCCCAGTGAATCTTCTTCAGCAGAGAGAGAGAGAAGCTGCTGCTCCCCGGTAAGGGCCCTGGTCTAGTCTCTGCTCTGTGGCTAGCTTGCTGTGTGACTTTGGGTAGTTCAATCACCTCTCTGGACCTCTGTTACCTTTGTAAAGGAAGCAAAATGGGTTTTCATTTTGTAAAGGGCAGGAACCACTCAGCATCTTGAGAGAGGATGGTGCTGCATTATTGCCAGCCTGGGAGAGGAGCTAAACCCAAAATTTGAAGTGCGGTCTCCACTCAAGGCAGACTGTTCTTGCACCATTGTGAAGCTGAGAAACCTGAAGTCAAAAATCTCCCAAGCCAGGGGCCTTCTGTAAACAAAGCCAGAAAAGTCAAATCTCGCCCACTTGACAGACAGCAGGGCACAGCCTGCAGCCAGAGGTGGAGGGAGGTCAAATGCAAAGGGGAAGGAGGAAGCGTCCTGGATCCCGAGTGTGGGGTGCTCTGGGAGTAGTTCAGGCTTGTTCCGGCTCCTCAAGGTGCACCTTTAATGCACGAGGTTCCTGGTGCTACCAGAGCTGACGCAGGGAGGCAATGTCTGCTCCTCCAGGACTCTCGTGGCTCATTCCCTTCCCTGTGGCCTGGAGCATGTCGGGGGCCATGGCCACTCTTCAAACAGGCTGCAGCACCTCTCCGGGGAGCACCCTTGGGGCTCTCCCTGTGGGTGAGGCTGCTGAGCCAGAGAGGCACCAAGCCTGCCCCTGTTTCTGTCCATGCTGCCATGGCCGTGTGCCCACCATGGTGAGGGGGACTTGCAGAATGGCACAGCCTTTCCTGTCACCTGTGCAGAGACAGCACTCTGGCTCCGGGCTCAGAGGGACCGCCTGACCCCTGGAATAACCTGGGCGTCTTAGGTGTGGCTGGCCCTGGCTCTTAGGTGGAAGGCCCAAGCAGACCTATTCCCCAGGCGCTCAGAGCCAACCCAACCCTCACCATCCACTTTGGATTTTGAGGCTGGAGGCCAAAGGTCGGCCTTAGGGTGTGCTCCTCCTGCAACATTCAGAGCGTGAGCCTGCCAGGCTGGTCCCGAGCCGTGAGGCACCGGCACTGGGGGAGTGTGGGCCTCCTTCTCTCTCATCCAACACAAGGAAGGGACCTGCAAGGAGAATTGCTGTCACCAACATTCATACTGAGCATCATTTGGTGTCTGGGAGAAAATATTCCATTCTCAATGCAAAATAGAATTCCAGAAAGACAGAGGAGAGAGGCCCCGGCAGCCCGGGGTGGGGGGGGAATGAGATACCAAGGTGGTGGAAAAGGCTTGGGCAGGGGCTGGCTGCACAGACCGAGGTGAGCCTAGTGCCAGAGGACGGGCTGCCTGCACCCTGCAGCTCCTTGGCTTCAAACTGCCATGTCCCCTCTGACCCACGCCCAGAGCGCTAAGGCGGCCCCTCCTCCTGGGCCCAGGGCTTCTCAGGACCTGGCTCGGGCTGCCCTCCAGCCACTCTTGTTCAAGGGCCTCTGCTGGAGCTCTGCCTTCCCCTCTCCATGCGACACATTCTAATTTGAATTCCAGTCCCCACTCCAGAGGGTTTGAGAAGCCTTCCCCATCCTCCTGGCAGAATTAATTGTTCCCTCCTCTGTGCTCAGAGAGCACTTGGCTGGCGCTGCTGTTTATTTCTGGTTTGTTTTCATGACCACCTCCTTTCCCGAGGGCAGAGCCTGCCTCTTGTCAAGTTCCTCTCCTGACTGCCAGTGCCTGATGCAGGCTGGGCATCCACGAAGTGTGGCCGAGGAACTGAGTGTCCTCGACCGTACTTGGACATCTCTGTGGGCGCTGGCGTGCTGGGCAATCAAGTCCTGTCTGTGTAGAGGTGGCTGAACTCTAGCGTTGGGGGGGCAGGACCCTGGGGCTGGGTCCTATAAGCTGGGCCAGGCAGCCCAAAAGGGGCAGCCTTGGAAGTGGGAACCCGCCTTGCTAAGCCTGTGATATTTACCAGACTGACAGTTTCCCGGCCAAAGCAGCCCGGAGACAGGCACTAGCTGGAGAAAGTGGGTCATCCTGACTCTTATTCAAGGCACCAGGGACAGCCCTGGGGTTTAGCCGTGGCAGTGATGGAGACCGATCCTGTCATTTGCTAGCATCCAAATGAAAGGGATTAGTGACTGCACCAATCTACTAATTTTCTGTGCAGCACAGGGCAGGCTGAGCCAGTGGAGATTTAAAAACGGTGCGTGTGCACGCACGTGCACTTACATGCTTGCAGGTTTGCAGGTTTGCGTGTGTGTGTGTCAACGACCAATACACACACACTGCGCAGGCCCACACTGTGTCTACGAGGTGTGAGAGCAAAGATTCCCACGCTTCTGGCAGCAGCTAGAAAAGGCATAAGCTTCAGGGATGGGAGGCTCCAGACAGTCCTGGATCCCACCGGGGGCCTCCCCACCGAGCCTCCATCTCCTTATCTGGGATGCAGACCTGGTGAACTTCCTCACAGGCAAGCTGGGCAGACCAAAGTGTCACTGAGAGTGACAGTGACGGGCGCATGTCATGGGCACTACAGGTGGCCTTCAGAAGCTGGTTCTGTTCTGTGATGATTCCCCAGTCCCCCCTGTGTGTGGATGGCATTTGGGTCACTGGTTCCCCCTCAAGATCCACTTGCAGACCACAGGCCTCTACCCTCAAAGGGAGCCAGGAGTGGCACCTCCGCAGAGGACAGATGCTCAGAGGCCTGGCAGGGCTAGTTCTAGCACGTTCTCTCATCTTGAGCTCCCCTCTCCCCATCCTGTCCTCCGTCCCTGGCTGGTGCCCTGGCCATCCCAGCTGTCCGTTCTTATCTCTTCTTCCCCGTCTCTGAGCTCGTGTGGAGCCGTGGGGATGGGAGGCCCAGGTTGCAGGACGCGGCCAGCATGGGCGTGGAGGGGCAGGCGCAGCAGAGGCCCCGGGCGGGAAGAGTCACATTGCCAAACGCATCCCTTTATTTCATCCCTCAGTGATGTCCTGTCCCGTGGCGTCACCGCTGCCCCTTCCTCCCCCACAGGGACAGAGAAGTCACATTCAAACAGTTTTCTTCTTCACGTAGAAACTAAGCCCATCGTGTGGCCCGTGACAAGCCCCCTCCTGAGTGAACCTGGCTTCTAAGGAGGCCCTGTGCCCTGGCGAGGCCTTGGTTGAGACTAGGGCGACATCCTGCCCCCGCCTGGCACCGAGTCGTGTCCATGAGGCTGCTCTGTCCATCTCCCCTGCTCCTCAGAAGGCACCGAGAGGGAAAGGGCAGCTCTCCCCACTTCGCAGATGGGCAGGGGCCTCCCACCTCTGTCCTGTGGCTCCCAGTATTTGAGGGCTGCCTACTGTTTCCACGGTGGGGGGGAGCTCCTGTGGGGTGTGGCCTCAAACCCCAGCAGAGCCCCGGCTCCTGCTGTGCCCCTCTGCTTCCCTGATCCTGGGTTGCAGCAAAGTCCACCCCTCCCCAGACACTCTCTCCAGCCTCCTCCTTTTTTCTTGGCCCAGAAAACTCTATATCAGTTAGATCTGGAGTGACCCCAAACACCCCTGGACTGAAATCTTGATGCCCAGCTTGGAGTGCTACTGGGAGGTGGTGAAAATGTGCAGAGGCCAGGCCTAGTGGAAGGATGTTAGGTCCCTGAAGGGGTGCCCTTGAAGGTGACCCCTTGGCCCACTCTCTTTGTTTCCTAAGTGCCATGATGTGCGTAGGTCTCCTCTATCATGTGCTCCTGGTGACGTTCTGTGCTTCCACGGGTCCAAAGCAACAGGGCCAAGTGAGCATGGACTGAACCCGAGGGCCAAAATAAACCTTTTCCTTTATTAAGTTGATTATCTCCGGTGTTTTGTCACAGCAACAGAAATCTTATGAACACAGTTATCATAGGCTCAAACTTGTGACTCCAATGTGCATAAATTGCTGGACCCATGGTCCTGTCCTTACCGTTTACTGTCCCTGGGATACAGAGCATGTCTGATTGTGTAGTAGTTCACTGCCTCCGTGTGGGGGTCCTATTAGGGTAGGATGGCCTCCTGCCTCAGCACAGACTCTGAACCTAAGGAAAGGCCTGGAGAATACTGACTAGAGGATCCTGTGGCATTGGCTTGCTCTACCCTAGGAGGACAGAGCAAGACCCTGACCTGCCTTTTGTAAGGATGTTTTTAAAGAGATCCCTGATCCTATTTTCCCTAGCCCCAAAGTTGAATGTACCTCTAGGGACCCTGCTTGCCCTTCTGAGGCCGTCTTGAATGGGGTGGGGTGGGATCTGTCCTAGTCAGTCAGGGTGCATAACAGGACACCATAGACCGGGTGGCATATGAACAACAGGACCTCATTGCTCACAGCACTGTATCTGGAAGTCCCAGGTCCAAGTGTCATCCATTTGATGTCTGCTGAAGGCCCACTTTCTCGTTCATAGGTGGCACCTTCTATGTGTCCCCACATGAAGGGACAAGTAAGCTCCCTTGGACCTCTTTTATAAAAGTCATTAATTGACTCATGAGGGCTCTGCCCTGGTAATCTAATCACCCCCAAAGGCCTTAGCTCTTAATATTAGGGCACTGGGGATTGGGGGGTGGGGTGGGGTGTGAATAAACCGTAGCAGAATCCGGCTCAGTTTTGTCCAGGGTTTCACTTCATGTCCTCTCTGCTCCTTGCTTAGAATGAGAGATGGAGACGGGGAGAGAGGCTGAGAAACAGGGAGAGGAAGGAAAATACACAAAAGAGACTCAGGATGAGATGGAGGCAGGGAGACCAGGAGAGACAAAGAGCAGAGAGAAGGAACAGGGAGTGGGGGCACGGAGGTGGGGAGCCAGGGCTACTGGGCTGGAGGAGAGGACAGTCGGCTGCGGACACTTGCCTGGTCTGAGTGGCCTGCAGCTGCAGAAGGAGCCGCCGGCCTGGCAGGGAGCATCCACCTCCTGTGCGGGCCCAGCCAGGCCGTAGTGGCAGCTGGGCTGGGCACTGGGCTGTCTCTGCAGAGCCCCGGCCTCTGTGCCTGACCTTAGCTCAGCTGCTGGAACCTTCTTGCCCTCCTGCCACAGCTGCCAGGGTCCCTGCTCGCCCTGAGGCCCAAGCCTGGGGAACAGAACTGTCCTTCTGGTTACCCCTGCCGGAGGTGACCCATCCTGTACCATGGCCCATCCAGAGACTCATGCCATTGGGCTTGGGGATGAGACGTGGGGTTTTGAGACAGTGGATCACATTCCTTATTAGGACATTTACAGAGGGGTGTTTTGAAACCAGCAAGCATTTCCTGAACGCTGCAAATAGGAGATCTAGCATTTCACTTTTATTTGTTTTTTATTTTATTTTTTTTTCTGTGCTGGGGATGAACCCAGGGCCTTGCACAGGCTGGGCAGGCCCTGCCACTGAGCTAGATCCCCAGCCCCCCTGGAGTTTCACACTGGTATTTCTCAGGGTTGGAGACGCCTGTCCTGATACTGCTTCTTGAATATACTTACCATAGCTTCCCTGCTCAGTGGGTATTACCCTGTACACAATGGGGTCCTCGGAGGCTGAGTGACCTGTTGGCCTCTGCAGGGTACAGCCAGGACCTGAATCCCAGCCTTCAGGTACTGACTGAGTTCCACGCTGAGCCCTCAAATCTGTGGTCCAGCCTGACCGTCCAGCTGGGGGCTAACTGCGTGGGCTTCTGGATCCAGGTTGGCAGTTGTCGGTCGGGACGAGGTCAGCCTCCTTTTTCCTCCTGCGTTGTTGTGAAGGCCAAAGCCATAAATTTGGGGATGCAGGATGAGTCAGCCCACATAATTTTTAAAGGCAGGACGGTCCTCTTGACTTTCTCCCCTTGAGGACGTACTCATTCTTTGTGCTTTACGGCACTAAACTGGGATAAGAGCCCAGAAGCTTGCTGGGTGGCTGGGGACCTAAAGAGAGCCCCGGGACCTAAACATGGTCAGGAATAATTGACATAAAATGAGATGAGGAAAACGTTCCGTCCGATTCCTCTTGAGGCAAAAGCTAAGATTCCCGAGGACCTGAGTGGGGTGGAGGAGCCCAACAGGAGGTTTGGGGAGGGGCTCTGTGGAAAGGGGTTGGTGGGGGGAGAAGAAGGGAGGAAGGGTGGAGAAACCAGGCCTGGGAGTGTATCTCGTGGGCTTTGTGGTTGGTGATGGGACCCACTCCTTCCCACAGTGGCCTCTGCGGGGTTACACTTGTGACATGCTGGTTGAGGGAATTTCTGTTAGTGCCAGGTTGGTCTGGAGGATTCTGCCAGGAGTGGGAAGAGCCCCAGGGTGGTGGAGGGTGGGGGTCTGTGGGCTCTTATGAATCTCGGAGTTGGAGGTTGCTTCCAAGCCTGCCTCAATATTCGGGACCCCAAAGGCCTTAGCGGGCGTCTGGGTTATAGATACATGAAAAATACGGCCAGGGAACAGAGTTCCAGGCAATGGGAACGTAGCAGAGAGTGAATCAGGATCCCAGGGATCCTGCCAGGCCCCGTGCGGCTCGGTCTGCTCTGTTGAAATTTACTTGGCAACAGGAGACTTTTGGTCAAGATGCTGATGAGGCTGATGCCAGGTCGTCCCTCCCTTTCCAGATGCCTCTGCGCGATGAGGCAGGGGAAGAGAAGGAGGAGGGGAAGGAGGACAAGGAGGAGGTGGAGCCACACAGGCAACGCGGTCCTGGAGCACACATGTGTCAGAGGAGCTGGACGGGGACAGAAATCGAGGAGGTCTCGGGCCCTGGAACTGGGCTCCCTGGGGGGAGGCAGGGGCCAGGAAGGAGTTACATCATTTGAGATTGGGAGCCAGAATCCCTCTGCCTGTGGGGGACGGAATGATTGTCCCCAATTATTCACCCCTCCCCACATCCACACGCCTGCCGTGGCCTTGGCAGGGCGGGATGTTTTCCATGCCCTGTAACTTTGGGCTCAGCTGGGCAACTTGTTTTGGACAAGGTACAGGATGCCCCAGTGGAGGTCCGGGGGGGGGGGTGGAAACTGTCGGAGGGAGGCCGAATCTACCAGAGTGAGGTTTCACTGGGGGGAACTGGGGACAGAGTTGGCCATGCAGACTTGTGATGACAAGTGGCAGACTGTGGTTCTGTGCCGAGTCCCCAGGGTGTCAGTCCCTCAACAGGGACAGGCTCCAGCTAACGCACCAGCCAGAGGAGGCAGAGACGGGGGTGGGGGAGTGGGGGGTGGTGGTGGGGGGGTACTAACTCAGCTGGCCACAGAGGGGCACGCAGCCAGCCAGCCCAGTTTCGTCAGCACCGAGGTCTATCTGGGAAATTCAGTGGTCAAACTGATGAAGTCCAGAGCAGGACAATCAGGTCACTCTGGCCACACACACACCCTGAGAAACATGACCGCCCGGCTCCAGAGTCACCAGGTTCCACAAAGATGGCTCCCACCATGTAAAGGAGGCGCAGGAGGGTCTCCCGTGCTCCAGGGGTCAGAGAGGGGACACCCCGAACACATTGTAAGACAAGGTCCAAGATGGAATGACCATCATCGGGGGTCGCAGGCAACCCATGACAGTGGGGCTCTCGCAGGGGCCTGTGACCACTTGGTGGGAGGGCCATGGAGAGACACTCAGGGTGGCTGTCTGCTCACGGGGTTCAGGGCTCCTGGTTGCCTCAGAGTCCTTGGTTCCGCTTCTGTGTTTCTGTGCTTTGCCCAGAGCCCAGGCAGAGACCACAGCGGGTGGGGTTGAAGGCAGGTGGGGTTCCAACCCCAGCTCGAGTCAAGCAGAGCGCTGGCCCCTTGGGCAGGTCCATCTGGAGCGCCACTCAGCATGCGCTCTGTCTGGTTTCCGTAACCCTTGCCCTGGTCCCTACTCCAGAGTGCCCAGACCTCACCATGGAGGGCCAGTAGGGAGGGAGAGGTGACGACAGGTAGGGCTGGCTGAGGACTCGCCACAGGAGAGGAGGGGGAGAGGGACCTTCAAGCCTCGGGTCCAGAATGCAGAATGCAGACCGCAGGCCTGGATCTGCCTTGGGGGCAGGGAAGTGGGAGGGTGTCCCTGTCAGCGTGCCTGAGTTACGAGGAGGAACCAGTCTAGATGGCCCAACACAGGTGAGGTCACACCTTACCTGATTTCTGGCCCACACACCCGTTCCTGCAGGGGTAGTAAAGGGCTCCGCTCCACAGAGTCTCTCGGAGACCCAGGCTTGTGAAGACCCCATCATCAGCCAGCATTGCGACAGGAGCTTCAGGGCACGCCTGAGAAGGGGAGAGAGACTCAAAGGCAAGCCTGTTGTTACACACCTGACACTGGAGGGGACAGGTCACTACCAATGGCCAATAGTCACAGACTGAGAAAGGCAAGCATGTCCTCCCTGTGCCTCTAAAGGAGAGGAGAATCAGATTCGGTGCCCCAAAGGGACACCCACAAGGACTGCCCAGTAGGGAGGTTGCCATCTGGCGTGTGGCCCACTCTCTGAGAATGAGCGCATCCACTTCTCAGTTAGGGATTCAGAGTATCGTATGCATTTTTTTTAATTAATTTATTTTTTTGAGAATATCTTAGCTCTATATTTATTAATGTTCTATCTTTTTTTTTCATTTTTTTAATTCTTTTTTTTAATTATTAGTTGTTCGTATGCATTTTTACATGAACCGACTACGGCTCAGAGAAGGAAAGTGATTTCCTGATGTTACGTAGCCAAGATGTGCCGGAGCTGAGATCTGAACTCCATCCTGCCTTCCTTCATTCTGTGCCAGCCTACAATAGGGCCCCTGGCATCTATAATCGTCCCTGGCATTCTTGAAGTAAAGGACACCTGAGATGCGACCACTGTCGGATGGGCTTCAGGGTGGGACGTCAGACACCTCCCTCAGAGGGGAACATGGAAGGGACTCTACATCAGAGAGGCTCTTTGTGGAAGACGCCTTCCCCTGGGGCCAGAATCCCCAGGCTTGTTGTGCCTGGCTGCGGGTTTGATATAAGGTCCTGGGGCCAGAGCTGTGGACGCACCTCTGTGCGGGTCATGGCAGGCAAGGGGTGGGCTGGTGGAACTGGGCCGGGAGGGGCTGGCAATGGCAGAGCCCCAGCCTGGTGGGAGGGGTTTCCACCGCCCTCCTGGGCACAAGGGCCCTACAGCCCCCAGGACCCCGAGGCTTCCAGTTCCTTGGGCCAATGTCCCCAGCTGTGCCTGGTGGAAAGCAAGGAGGCTGCTCTCTGCATTTAGGAACATTCCTATCAAAATAAAAGAGCTGGGGAAATGAGCAGTCTCCAAGCCCAGAGAGGAGAAAACGGCACCTTTTATGGCCGAAGCCGTTAAAAGTCCACTTAGAAATAAGAGTTCTGGCTGGCCCCCAGCCCCGCCCGCCCGCCCCGTGTCCCTGCCAGGACTCCTCCTGGCCGTCCTGCTGTTGGCCGGCCACCTCGACCTTCCTGCCTTCACCCTGGCGCTTGCTATGGTCTTGAGGGGCTCCTGACAACCTCACGCTCGCAATTTGGAGAGCAACCATCTGCACAGATCTCTGAGCACATCAGGGTCGTTTCCAAGGACCAGTCATATTTCATGGTGTGCGTGGACTTTGCCATATTGGAACCTGCCGGCTGTAGAGGAACCATTAAAAACAAATGTTCTGCGTTTTCACTCTCTCTCACCTGCCAAGAGGTTTCCTTGATGGCGCTGGCCCAGAAAACCATGGCAGATGAAGATTAGATTAGAATAAATTGATTTAGAAGTGACATGAGGCTCCTCGGGAGAGGCTTAAATATTTCATACATGTGTATGACATAGATTTCAGCTGGGCCCTGCAGGGAGAGGGAGGGAAATGGAAATCTTATACCCAGGTTCACTGTGGCCTTGGAGAGAGGCGAGGGGGGCAGAAAGGCCTGGGCTGGTCTCTGATGGTGCTGCATAAACCCTCTTTTCTTGCTTCCTGAGATGTACAATGGCAACAGAATGTGCTCGAAATTTCTTGAAGCTTCCTAAATCAGAAAACCTCAACTGCAGCCTTTGAGTTCCAGGATTCCCTGGGGTGACGAGGAGCTGAGGGCAGGGTGGAGCCCCAGAGGACACTGATGCTGCCAAGGCTCTGAGATCCCAAATCTCCAACCCCAAGCATCACCAGGACAAGCCACCCCATGGCCTCATGGTGGGTGAGGGACTGCCTGCCCCCAGGACTCTGCTCTTCCGATTGTCGATTCTTCCCTAAGTGCTGATATTTCTTGGGCACAAAGGTTGGGGATTGTTTTTGAGGGCTTGTCACCCCTCTGCCCATCACTGCCCCAATTCTCTCCCAGGGGAGTTAGTTACTAGAGTGATTTGCAAGTTGAACTGGAAACAACAGGTCACCAGAGGCTATTCCTTGGCCTCAATTTGCACCGATGACTCCAAGAAATGGTGACATAAAAAGGAATGAGGGATTGTGATGGTTTGGATGTGATGTGTCCCCCAAAAGCTGATGTGTGAGACAATGCAAGAAGGCTTAGAGGTGAAATGACTGGGCTGTGACAGCCTGAACGCAGTCAGTGGATTAATCCCCTGGTGGGATTGACTGAGAGGTAACTGAAGGCAGGTGGGCTGTGGCTGCAGGAGGCTGGACTTGGGGGCGTGGCTTTAGGGTAGATGTTTTGTATCTGGCATATGGAGACTCTCTGCTGTTTTGTGATCATCCTGTGAGTGGCTTCCCGAGGCCACACTCCTCCACCCTGAAGTTCTGCCTCACCTTAAACCCAAAGGCAAGGAGCCATCTGTCTATGGACTGAGACCTCTGAAACTGTGAGCCCCCAAATGAACTTTTCCTCCTCTAAAATTGTTCTTGTCAGTAACAAAAAAGCTAAAACAGAGCTCATCCCTAGTTCTCAGAATAACTGAGTAGGCTTTCTTCTGGGAGGTGGGGGTGGGGGGCGGTGTTATGGTTTTGATGTGGTTTGTACAAACCCAAAGGTTCATGTGCCATTGAATGATGGGGGGACTTTTAAGAGGTGGGGTCTTGAGGGAGATGATTGGGTCACTCCATCCCTGTGCAGGGATTAATGCTGGTGTCTGGAGTGGGTTAGGTCTCCCAGGAGTAGATATATCCAGGTTTTTATAAAATAATGAGCCTGGCCCCTCCCCTGTTTCTTGCTTTCTTTCTTTCTATGTGAGTTCTTTTGTAAAGGTTCCCATTATGTGATGCCATCTGCCATGTTGTGATGCAGTCAGGGGGCCCTCATCAGACACCAGATGACTATGATCCAAACAAACCTCTTTTCTTGATACATCAACCAACATCAGATACTTTGTTATAGCAACATAAAATTGACTAAGACAAGAGTTAGGATTTTTGTTTGTTTGTTTGTTTGTTCATTTTTGAGTTAAGGGGTTTCACCTCATATCCCAACAAATATCTTCCTGGGACCACCGGACCAGAGAGATCTGCCTGAGCCATGGCAGGGAAGAGCAGAGAGGGCTTCCTTCAGGCAGGGGACCCAGCAATTCTCCTTGTCATGAAGGGGATTTGAAAGCAATAGATCCTGCTTTGGTTGGACCTATGTGTCTGATTGTCAGGGAAGAGACAGAGAAAAGGAGGACACAGTTCTTTTTTACTGCCTTAGAGAAAAAGTCGTCTCTGTGAACAAGCCTCTTGGAGTGCGTGAGGTCTCTTTAGGAAGTTTCACTCCTTTGAGGCAAAGAATTTTAATGTGGTTTTTGAATGTCTGGCAAATGAATTAATCACCAGGGACAAAGAAGCATCCTTGGGACAACTCTTTGGGCTCCAGGCTTCTCTGGACCTTTCCACAGATCCTGAACCTGCCGACAGATGGCCCTGAGCAGGTCCTCACCGGCCCTTTAGCCCAAGCTGCCCGCAGGTGCAGGTCACCGAGACTCTCCCACCAACACAGAGGGGTTCAGCGAGCCCACACTCGGGGTGAAGGCACAGGCAGACGGGGGTTTTGTTCATTGTCTGAAAATGGTAACCCACGCCTGAGGAGTGACGATCCTGCACAAGTCCTGTGGCCAGGGGACCTGGGAAGTGAGCCAGGTTATGGTTGTTTTCAACAAATACTGGGGACTTATGACATCCCAGGCAGCCCTGGGTACTGAGGAACAAGAGGGGGCTGGGGAAGAGGAGGCAGAAAAACAAACAGGAGGACATATGGAGATGTTCTCAAGCATGGAAAATTCTACAAGGGATATAGAACAGGGTGGTGAGAGAGGATGGGGTTGGGAGGGTCACAGGGACTCTTTAAGGAGGGATACAGGGAACAGAGGAGGAACAAGAGATGGTGTAGATGGGCCAGTTAGGAGGCTTTTGTCCTCTAGTGAAGGCAGGAGCCCGACAGTCGAGATGGCAGAGGGTGGGGTATGTGACAATAGCCATGGCGGGAGGTGGGGTGTGCGCAGGAGGGGAACGTGTTTTAGAAGTATAACGACAAGATCTGTTGAGAGATCAGACGTGGTGTGTACTTGGAAGGGAGAGGGGAAAGGTTTGACAGAGATATCAAGTTTCACCAAGAATAATTACGCATCTATTTACTTATTCTCTGTTCTTTCCGTCCGTGATTTGCAGCTTTTTACAGAAGGATATATATCCTAAAATCAAATATTTGATTCCGGGAATCACAACCAAAGCAGGGGAAAAAAGTACACAAATAGCCCCACTCCAGGGATCCACAGGCCTCAGAGCCGAGTTTCAGATTTGACTGTGTTTCTTAGCAGCAGAGAAGGAAAGGAAAGAATTTAGAGTCCAGATAGAATTTGTGACTTTTCAAGAGACATTCCTGACCCAGACCGTTTTCTGGAAGGAAAGCAAAGATTGTCTCAGCTCTGGGGTCCGTACAGTTTCCCCAGATGTACTTTAACAAAGGACTTTCTTGCAGCACAAGGGACTGTCCAATGTGCCTGTGTCACCTGCACCAGGGAGCGCAGCCAGTTTGCAAGGGTCTTGGTTGAGATCTCAGTCGTACCCCCTCCCCCAGCCCCAGGCAGCAGAGGGGAGAGAGACCCTGGGAGTCCTCTCAGGGTTCACGGAGGGATGGAATGTTAAGCTGCTGAGAGACAGAGGGGAGAACATAAAATAAAGCAGAGGTTTGTTTTAAAAAAAATGTGTCAAGACTGGGGAATGGAAACTGCATTAGGCAAATCAAAAAATCATGTGCATTTTTCCATACACTTGCTGTTAATGTTCTACACACACATTTTATTGTTTCCGATTATTAAAATTAGTATATGCAGTACATACAGATCAGAAACAAAAATTGGGAAATGTGGAAAAGAATAGAAGAAGAAAATTATCCCCCTCAGAGATGACCACTCTCGATGTTAAGTATTTCTTATACATGTACTCACAAATGTGAGATAAATATCACACATATTTATACATAGATAAAGTTATGCTACATTTCCTTTTTTGGGGGGTGTACATTTTTCATATTTTAATGTCTCTGAAGTCAGGATGCTTCTGATAGGTGACTTAATGTTTCCTTTTTTTTTTTCCCCGAAATACTAAGTCAGTAGTGCATCTCAAAATCAATGCTAATAGAATGGAGGAAATGTGGTATATGGCCACAATATTAGGATTTCTTGTGCACGTACAATTTGATCTCTTGCTACCTCTAGTTGGCATTACAACATGAGTACTGTCACATGCCTTGAAATATTTTCTGAAGATATGATTTTTACAGGATGCATAGTAATCCATCATGGGACTGTTCTCCAAATGGACTGTGTTAGTTAGCTCTCTGTCACTGTAACAAAATACCTGAGAAAAACAACTTAAAAAGAGAGAAGGTTTATTGAGGTTCACAGTTTCAGAGGGTTCAATCTATGGTAACTTGGCTCTGTTGCTCTGGGCCTGTGGCAGCAGAGTACCTCATGGCAGGAGCACAGGGTAGAGGAGGCCTGTATACCTCATGGCAACCAGAAAGTGAAAGAGAGAGAAGAGAGGCCAGAACCCAAATGTCCTACTCCAGAGCACACCCCTACTGACCTGGGACCTACCACATACCACTGGTGCCACAGGCTGGTGACCAGGTCTTTAGCGTATGGATGTTTGGGGAACATTTAAGATTCAAACCACAGCATGGACTTAATCTTTTCCTAACTGCAAAACAATTTGTCAAGTGTATACAATGCGAGAAGCGGCTCCGTGGGGCTTGAAGTGACACTGTACCGCTTCGTGTTACCTGAGGGAAGGGGCGTTTCCTGTGTCCAGGTGGTGTGTGACACAGCAGTGGCCCTGTGGTTCAGAGGTCTCCCTTCTCACCTCCATTGCTGGAGCTATGCCTAGGGGTCACCTCCTCCCGTTTAAGGTCACGGGGCGCTGCAGCCCTTTCCTGCAGAGGGATGCCCAGAGACGAACCTTGGTTTTCCAAGCAGGTCACTAGAAGGAGGTGGCTGTTTTTTGAATCATGTCATTTTGAGGGCACTCCTAAGTCCCAGGGGACGCTGTGTTCCTAGTCGAGGCCTGAGGGCCTGTCAACAGCAGGACAGTGGATTCCAGACTCTCTGAGGCTCTGCCGGGTGTGACGCAGCCCCGTGAGCCATGCCCTGTCCCCACATATGGGCCCAGAGGGAACCTCTAGGTCAAAATAGCTCCCCCGGAAAAATCAGAGCTGGACGAGGCACAGAGTGACCCCTGGGTGCTGGGATTCCCGTGCAAGGCTGGGCAAAGGTGTGGACGGGGTGCCACCCCCGGTGGATTGTCCTCTCGGCCCTGGAGGATGGTAGAGGAGGAGAGGGACTTGGAGGCCAGAGATGCTGTGTCCCCAACCTTCCGCTTGGTGTAGAATAAGCGCTTCTCACATATTTGTTGAACGACGAGTCGCTCAAGGTGTCGAGCGCGGCTGCCGGAGAAGCACCCGTGGAAATCAAAGGGCTTTGATGTCGGCACAGTGTGATGGGAGCGGTCTGTTGTCTTGCGCATCCTGTGATTCTGTGCTTGGAGTCTCAGAGGAAGAAGGGGGGCAAACGCTTTCATCCTTAGCCCCGGACACCTTGTTGGGTCGGGGGTCTGGGCGCAGGCAGCTAACTCCCTGGGGACCGCCTGGTTCACTCATTCCACAAATGCGTCCACGGCAGCACCATTTCTGAGTGCCACTGTCAGCCAGGTGCCATTCTAGGCTCCCGGGGTATCACAGAGAACAAGTGACAGGTTCCTACTTGATGGCGTAAGAGGAAGCGTTGAGAACGGCTTGGAGGTTCTCAGCTAGCAACAGAGCTGTGGCTTCAAAGTCCCCCAGGCAGACTCCAGATAGGGGCAGGTTCCCCAAAGTGTGGGGTGGCACACATTTCCCCTCTCTACTGCCCCAAGTGTCAGCCTATGAGGACAATGAGGAATCACTTGAGTGAATGTTAATGAGCTTCTAGTGCCAAGGACTAGACAGCCTCGGGCTGTCTGGGCCAACAAAATGAGGCTTGTTGAAGGAGTGAGACCCGGAGAGCAATGAGGGGGTGTCAGGGTTTGGATGTGAGGTGTCCCCCCCAAAGCCTGTCTGTGAGCCACACAGGAAAGGTTCAAAGAAGTGACCAGGTTAGGAGACCCTTAACCTAATCACCCCCCTTATCCCCTGATGGGATTAACTGGGTGGTGAGGGAAGGCAGGTAGGATGTGGCGGATGGAGCTGGTCACCGGGACGTGACTTTGGGGTATAGAGTTGAGGAGCTGAGATTAGTCTATCTGCTTCTGATCATCATGTGAGCTGCTTCCCTCTGCCACACTCTTCCTCCATGATGTTCTGCCTCACCTGGAGCCCAGAGGAATGGAGTCTGCTATCCAAGGATTGAGGCCTCTGAATCCATGGGCCCTCAAATAAACTTTTCCTCCCCTGCAATAGTTCTGGTCAAGTCTTTTAGTCACAGCAGCGAATAAGCTGACTAAATCAGGGGTGCTGTGGAGGACCAAGACCCCTGCTCCATGCACAGGTGGGGTGAGACCTGCGACTCATTCCTTCTCCACCTCAAGAGTGTCCTTGCTCATCCACAAGGACTGTGGGCTGGGCTGGCTCTCCAGGGGCCCACGTTCAAGGGTTCTGGACTCTTGGCCTGATTATTTCTCCCTTGTCGATGTGAATCATTTGCAGCCCACGGAGCCGCCTCTGCCCCAGCAGCCTGGGTGTGGCCCCCTCCTCCTCCCCACACTGGGCGGCCACTCTAGAACACCTTTGCCCTTTCCTTATACCAAACAGCCACATGACATTCCCGAGCAGCAGCATCGCTCACACTAGCGGACTAGCATCTCTTGGCCTGGTCATGAGCTTCAGGTCACCTGCCACCATCCCACCTGAGCTCTCCAAATACCCGTGGAGGTGGGCAGAACAGGGTCATGTCCATTGGAGGTGAGGAATTTGAGGACTAGAAAGGTGAAGGAACTCCTCTGAGAGCAGGCAGGTGGGCAGTGGCACAGCCTGTCCTCCAATCCCTGGCCCTGGATGCTGACTCTGGAACCCTTTTGCCTCATCCTGTAGCCAAGGGTAGCCGACCTGCGCAGAATCCTAGGTCAAATGTGAGCAAGGACCCAGGGACGGGCAGAAGGTGCCAGTGGGGAGAGACCTGGAAAAGCCAGTGCTGCAGCACCAGGCAGTCAGGAAATTCCCCTCAGACAGGTGGCTCCCCTCCTGCTCTGGACCACGGTCTTTCTATTGGCTTCTGCAAAACATTGTATTTTTTTTTTTTTTTGGTACTGAGGATTGAACCCAGGGGTGCTCAACCACTGAGCCACATCCCCAGCCCTTTTTTATATTTTATTATTTAGAGTCAGGGTTTCACTGACTTGCTTAGTGCCTCACTTTTGCTGAGGCTGGCTTTGAACTCACAATCCTCCTGTCTCAGCCTCCCGAGCTGCTGGGATTACAGGCGAGCGCCACTGCATCCAGCTTCTGCAAAACACTTGACATTACCTTTCACAGTTACCAGGTAGGCCAGACAGAGGGCTGTGTCTCAACTCTAGTCAATAAAGCAGATTTGTAACGGGTTGAATGATTCTATTTGCTGCTGACTAGATCAGCGAGAACAGGGAAGGAGGTGTCTCGTGACCTGCCATCGGGCTCCATCCTCAGCTGTGTCCCGTGGCACCTCCTCCTGGGAATGTGGATGACAGCACAGGTGGGGACTGATTGATGTCATTTGAAGTTGATTCTGAGCTGGGAGAAGCTGAGGCTGTTTTGAATGATAGGTGGAAGGCCCAGATGATTGACTGATGGTCTGACTCAGCCAAGAAGAAATACCAGGTTTTGCTGAAGGATTCTCCCAAATCTATACTTGCATAAGAAGGCAACAATGCATATATGAGTTTGCAGTATCATTTGTGGGTGAATAAAGGAGGCGAATTTTAGTTTGTATTATGCAAGGAATGGCTTGTGGAAGTGTGGGGGGAAAGCTGTTAGCCACATGGATTCTATTAATAGAGGTAGATATTCCATCAAAGAAAGGTGATGATCTTATTTCATATTCATAAAATCATTCTGCTCATATTTTTGAAAAGGGAAACACTGAGCTAGGGATTGTGAGTGCTTTTCCAATTTCAGTATGTATTATCAGATGAATTTCCAATTGATATAGACCCATTTTCTTGCCCATTGGAATATATAAAGAGGGATCTCTTTGCTTTACCAGTACCAACATTCAGTTTTATTCTTTTAAAATATAAATGCAAATGTGTCCATTTCAATGTGCACTTGTTTATTAACAGTAAAGGTAGATTTCCAGCGTTGTGGTCATTGGTGGTTCTTCTCTGAATTGCTACTTCATGTTATTTCCCAGTTTTCTTTGAGGGTTTTTGCCTGTTGCTTAACGATTTGAACAGGCCCCTTACCTAGCGATAGTAACACTCATCTACCACGTCGTTTGTAAATATCTCAGAGGGAAACACTGCCTGCAACTTCTCTTTCTTTCCCTCTGGATCCAGGACCCTGAATGCCGCCGTCTCAACTTGCACGAAATGTCCGTGAAATTCCTGGAGATCCTTCCAGGCCACCTGCTCGGAGCTGTGCTGCTTGCCCAGGAGAAACGCAGTGGCTGCTGTCCCCTGTCTCTGCCACCATAGGTGCTCGGCCGTGATCTGAGGGGCAGGTCGGCAGCTGGGGGAGGATGTGCCCGTGGCTGGCAGAGGGCTGCCTGGCAGGGCTTGACGTGGGAAGGGAGGGTGACAACAGAAATCCGCTAGCTAAGGAGGCGCCCTTTTGTTGGGAAAGGAAGCCATGCGTTTGGAATTTTCTGGAAAAGGGACATTTCAGGGCACCTCTAAGTCAAGCTGAGATGTTATTCCTCACGTGGGCGTGTGGAGACACAGGGAGTCCTCTTGCTAGAACTGTGGTGTCATGCCACAGAGAGCCCTGGTCCAGTGACCGTCTGCTGTTCTCCTCTGGGTCACCTGGGACAGGCCACCCAACTGCCTTGCTTCTCTGGCCGCCTTTCCTGGACACCAGTGGGAAATCTTCCCTGGGCTTAACCTTAGCCCTTCCAGGGAGGTCTGTGGGGCTGGGGATTGAACCCAGGGCTTTGTGCATGCTAAGAAAGCACTCCATCATCGGAGCCGTGTCCCCAGCCCACCCGGGGAGCTCTGATGGCTTCCTCGTCATCTTCCCTTTCCTTGGGTGCCTGGAAGGATGGGCTCAGTGCAGCCCTGTGGACCAGCCAACGTTGGGGGGAAGAGTGTCCTGATCTGTTTGCCAGGGAAATAGTCCTATTTGCAATTTCAGCCATTCCAGAGCCCACAGTGACCAGGCAGGAGTGGCTGCTCCCAGGCGTCCCATCTGCTTCTACCCAGCTCTCTGGGTCAGGATTTGGCCCGGAGCCAGATGCAGCCACCCCCTGTTTTTGTAAATAAAATGATACTGGCACGCAACCACACGTTTTTGTTTATGTCATGGCTAAGCTGCTGTTGTGCTATGCAGAGGTGAAAAATTGCAAGAGACACTGGATGGCCTGCAAAGCCGAAAATAGCTGTGATCGGCTCCTGGGCAGACCCCTGCTCTAGGCTGATGGTCGCTCAGTCTGGTGCAGGACAGGGTATGTACAGTGCAGTCGCAAAGAGGGCAAGACAAGGACCAGGAGCCAAGCTTTCAATACAACCAGCGGCACTCAGTGCCCCGAGGCTGGCCTTCCTTTCTCTATTAAAAGACTTTGACTTTTATTAAATAATGGCTCGAGTAGACTTGTAGTTATTTGAAAAAAAAAAAATTCTTATTTGACCAGATAAAAAGTGGGCCACTCTTTGTAGGTCCCCAAGGTAATTTGAAAATTGTATCTACCTGTGTGACCTCCCAGTCAGGGACTGACCTTGGCTGATCCTTGGGAAACCTTCCGTGACTGCCCACCACTTGGGGCCCTACTCTTTTTGCCAGCAACACACTCCCTCATTCATTTGTAGGTTCATTCCTTCTTGTTTCCTTACTAGAGCAAGGACTGTTGGGTCCTAGGACCTCAAACCCTCCCATCTGAGGACCCATTCATTCCTACAAATGACTGAGAAGCCCAAACAGCTTTTGTTTATGTAGATTATATCTCTCCATATAAAAATGAGTATTTGACAATTTTAAAATGATACTTAACGATAAATGGAGCAATAGCAGCAAACAACCCACTACATGTTAGCACAAACGTATTTTATTCACAATAACAATTTTCCAAAACAGAAAAAAAGAACGTAGCGAGAAGGATGATCTCAATACTTTTGCAAATATCTGGCCCAATAGATGATGCTGACTTCCCGTATCTGCTTCCGTATTTGGGTATGTTCTAAAAGGTCATTTTGGTTGAAGTTTGAGAAGAAAACCTTGCCTCACTCAATCTGTTGGTGGACAAAAGAAGAGCGTGACTTTTTCAGATGACTGAGGGTCTTTTTTGATATTGCACCAAAACTCACCAGGTGGTGATTTCTTCAAGTTTGTGACGTGAAACCTGAAACGTTATCAGCGAACTTGTGGCTATCGATGCTGGGAAATGGCGCTTGTCGGTCTTACCCTTTGATGGATCGTTGACCCATGTGCAATTTTGGGACACGATGCATTTGGTCATTTGGAAAGTACTAGGAAGCCACAGAGAACTTTCAAAAATTGGCCCATTCAATTATACAAGTCAAACAATCACATTCGTTTATTTCACCACTGATCTCATCAGGAAATCAATAAGTATTGGGAAATACTCAAGTTTATGGCAGTGGGTAGAAGAAAACTTCTGTTCTGGCCTTGATAACCAAGCCATCGTCGTTAGTCTTGAAGGGACCGACTTGCTTCATTCATTTCTGGAGAAAGTACCTGCCAGATAACTCCGGCTGCATAACCCGAGGCTGTCTATCAGCTATACTTGGAAGTATCCACGATGCTCTGTGTAAACAGCACCGTGACGGCTTCAGCTCGACACCCTGTGACACGCTTTTCCTCGAGGTGACCCCTGGGCTGCAGGATGTGGCCGAGCACTTTATACAGACCTCCCATTGGTGCACAGAAGACTTAAAAGATGCATCCATGAGGACTGAGAATTGATCACTACCTTCTTGTGCTTCCTCCAGGACAGGCCTGAGCCCCTGTTTTCTAAAGCTGTGAAGTCATGAGGACATAGGTGCTACCGGTCCAGTGTCCAGAGCAGGGATCGAGAGGGGGCTTCAAGCTGGAGGCCCATGGATCCAGCGATTTCACAGTGGACATTTCTCGTACCTCATCAGAGCCAATCCCACCACCACCAGAGCCAAAAGTCACGTCTTTGTGATGTTATGAAAAGAGTTTGACCTTGTGGACTTCCTGAAGGTGTCTTCAGGACCCGGAGGGGTTCGCAGACCACACGTTGGAGACCGCTGTGGGGGATGCAGGGACAAATGAGGTTCAGCCCTTCATCCTGTCCTTCACCGTTGGATGGGGGAGTCGGGCCACTGACATGAAAATCCAAGTCAGAATGGAGCAGATACTCCCAGGCCCGGTGGTGTGTGTGGTAAGATACGGACACACGAGATCTACCCCTGGAGTCCAGGTCAGTGGCTGTAAGTCCGTTCACACCTGTGCACCCATCAACCCTGTCCATCTCTAGCCACATTCATCACCCAAGCTGAGGCTCAGAACCTGCTAAACAGGAATCAACCACGTCTCTTCCCTTCAGCCCAGGGTAACCGCTCTCCTACTTCTGTCTCTCTGACTGTGACTTCTGGGAACCCCATATTAATGGGACTGGCTTGTTTTACTTAGGACACAGTTTTCAAGTCCCATCCATGTTGCAGCATATGTCAGAATTTCTTTCCTTTGAAGGTGAGTAATACTCTCTCCTGTGCTTTTACCAGACTTTATTCATTCATCCACTGATGGACATTTGGTTGTTTCTACCATTTGTCTATGGTGCATTAAGACGTTATTAATACTAATGCACAGCAATGATTAATTATCAATGTTAATAGTATGAACAATTGTTATATTATTATTATTATTATTATTATTACTTTTGCAAAGCCTGATGTAGCCTGCCAGTCATTTCCCGATTGTTGCTTCCGTCCTTGAAAATTAGTCCCCAGGCACCTCTAGGCAGCCCTCGGCCTGCCCCTTTCCCGCCCAGGTGGGCCCACATCGGTCAAGAACATTAGTCCCGTCTCTCTACAGCATGGCGCTCAGGCCTGAGCCCCTCTGCTGTGCTCCCTGTGGTGCAGTCCGATGCCGTCCACCCCAGAGTGGATTCGGCAGGCAGCTGTCCTCCGCTCCCTCCGTTTCGACACGTCCTTATTGATCGGGCATTACGTGCTCATCAAGCAGCTCTGCCGTTTCCCACGCTTGCAGCCCCGGAGTCAGCGGCACGGGTGCTGGGGTGAGGTCTGGGTTTGCGGGCATCGGAGGTGGCAGCGCGGCTCAGCAGAGGCAGCGAGGCCTGCGTGTGGGGCACGGGTATCTGGGGGAGACGTTGGAAGCACAGGAATCTCATTAGACCAGCCACGCACCGCCTCAGGAGCCAAAACCCCCGACCATGTTTATCAACCGCTCCAATGTTTTATTAGGAGAGCGCATTTCGCCCAGGATTTTGGCCGTGTCGTGCTTTAGCATCCAAACAAACAGAGGACCCTAGTGGGAACTGGGTACGTTGGAGCGGCTGCGAGGGAGTCGAACACCCTGCGAAACCCCAGGAAGAGGTGTTGATTGCTTTGTCCTCCCCGTTGCTCATCCTGCCTCTGGACAGGGAGCTCACAAAGGGCCCCGACCTTTCAGCCTGAGACCGCACTGGACTCTGTGTCACTCACTGACCCTTCCTGGTCCACCTTCTAGGGCTTTAGTTATAAATCTCTGTTTTCACAATGGAAGACGAGCCCCCCAATCCTGGTGGAAAGTTGGGTCTGCCTTGTGTTTCACCCTTCATGAAGCCCTTCCCAATCTGTTGCCGCACGTCCTCTTCACAGTAGGACTGCTGTTAAGATGCTCTCAGGTGCATGCACAGAGTTCTCCAGGAGGAGACTGTTAGGGTGGAATTGCTATCCCCACTTACAACTGTGGCTCAGAGAGGTTAGTCCAATTAATCAAAAACACACAGCCCCTAAGTTCATCTATAGCATAAATACATCTCTTGGGATGCTACAATTAGTGGTTTCCCTTGCTTGGAACAATAGATAATTGTCATACTTTGCCTAGGACCTGCTAGGTATCACTAAAACCTGGTGTACTCACTGCTTTTCTGCCCCGTTTTAAGATGATCTTAATATCAATAAGATATCAAAGGAGGAAGAGAGAGGGTAGGAGGGTAAAATTTCACCATGGGTTTTCTAGGTGCATGTGGGTCACAAATATTATGTAACTTAATTAGTGACGTTAACTACAAGTGAGTGTTACCAAGAAAATGGGGATTCGGGGGGTTGGGGAATTTGCTTGGTATCACGGAGCTAATAAGAGAAGGAGCTGGCATGTCAAACCAGGTGTGTTTGGTTCCAAAAGTCATGTCCCCTCTGTCCCTGAAGTCACATTGATGGGCTTGGCTTTCTAAGCAGGACCAAGGAAGGCGAGCGTCTCTTTAGGGTGCTGGTCCAGTAGCCTTACCCTGGACACCCCAGATATCTAGGGCTCCCGAACCTACATGTGTTTTCTGAAATCATGAGACTGTGCCCAAGTGCAGTGGCATCTTTTTTGAGGGGGGCAGGGGGCGTTCAGGTTCACATTGAGATGCTGCAATAAATCAAAGACTCACTGACCAATTCTAACGCTAGTGTGTAAACAGGAAATAGCTACCCCAGGCAGGGGAAAGGTGTCCCCACACTTGGCTGTCAGCAGTAGAGCAGGGACTCACCTCCAGCCTCTAGCCTCCAGCCTCCAGCCTTCCTGGACACACCGAGTCCTGTCCCTCTCCTTCAGCCCAAGCTGTCCTGTGAGCTGGGGAAACACTGAGGACACAGGAGGTGACTTTAGGAGTTACCTCCGTGGAAGCCGGCCAGCCAGCTGTCCTCAGTGAACCTGTGCCTACGTGGTCTGGGCGCCAGGGGAGCAGCTCGGACCAGAAAGCGGAGAACAAAGCAGCAACCAGTGGTGGATCAAAGGTCCAGGAGCGTCCATCTGAAGTGTGAGAACGGTCGGCGCCTGCCTGGCCTGAAAGGCAGCGCTGAACCTTCCTATCTCCGCGGGGGTTAGGATTTCACCTGCTCTCTCCTCCCACCCCGCCACCCTCGTTACCGCAGAAAGAGCAGGTGACGGAAGAAAGGCAGGTTTGTCTGGGCCAGAACAGTCCCTGGGTTGTCTGGAACATGCCACCCTCCAGGGCCTCAGTGTCGGCTGGCTGTCCTCCGTGCATGTCAAGTTCGCCCAGCTGGCCACCAGGAGGGCTTTGACTTGTGCCGCGAGAGTGGCTGGGATGGGGTAAGGGACCTTCCAATGTCCTTGGAGGGCAGCCCCTCGGCACTCGCCCAGCCGTGAGGGGTGTGACTGGACTCACCCACAGGTCCCGCCAGGCACGCTGGTTCTCAGCCACTGAATATGCTTCTACAGTGCTTTCCCCCCTGGTGATAGATGTGCTGTGTCTGGGCACTTTTGTCACCACTCAGGGGCTGTAACTGACATCTAGTGGTGGGGGGCAGGGTGCAGTTAACATGCTGTAGTACCCGGCCAGTCTCCATGGCCAAGAATGATCCAGTTCAACGTGTCAATAGTGCTGAGACCGAGAGACCCTGGAGTAGGCACGTAGGCTTCCTGGAGGCACCGAGGTGACCCAGTATCCTCTGGTCATCTGCTACACTGGTCATCAGCAGGATGCCCTCAGCAAAGAACACTCCAGTGCAAAATGTGAAAATGTCAAATGGAGAAAACTGGATTTGGGGTGTTCAGGCTCTAAGTAGCAAACCCCAGCTCAGCCACCCAAAGTGCAGAACTTCTTGGAAGTTTGGATGGCAGAGAGAACGAGGAATCGGTGCACCAGATCTCAGGAAGGGCAGCTCCTGCTTGAAGCATGCGGAAAACGAGTGGTGGCGTCCTTGGAGGGCCACTGCAGTGCCACCCGGTCTCTGCCACTGTGCCATTAATAAGGGATGCAAATTCCCCGTGGAGAGAGGGCCTGATTGACTGGCTTGGGGCAATATGCCAGGGGCTGGGGACTGGTCCTGAGAGGAAACCCAAAGGCTCTCAGAGCAGAAGGGGGCTGGGTGCAGAGTGGACAGACCCAACAGAAGCCCCCACAGCCGTCACACGCTCCTAATCACCCAGAGGAGGCAGCAGGGCTGAGGTTGTCTCAAACCCTTAGGGAACTGAAACAGCGACATGCTGAGCTGCACAATGCACTGAGCTCTCTTGAACATAACCCAGGTGTGTGTTAGGGTGGCCGCCTATTTCCTGTTTTGCAGCGACACTGTGTTTACTGAGGGCTATTTACCAGGCACCTATGGTTCCAGGGTCCGCGCTAGGATTCGGAGCACCATGGGGCGGAAGCCTTGCTGGGAGGAGCCGAGCGTCCAGCTGGGGCAAGAGTGAGGAAGAGTGGGGAAAAGAAGGAAGGTGGGCGGGAGGAAGGGTTGCAGGGGACAGAGAGACCACAGGAGGAGGGTCGCGGGTTGGCTTCACAGGACGCTAGGAGGCATTGGCAACAAGGAGACCCCGGGGAGAGCTCTGCCACCAAAGACGCTTGGGGGTCCATGAGCAGCATCTGGGATGAGTGTTGTCCCTTTGCTGCCCACATGTGCCCTTCAGTGAGGGAACTGGGACCCCGTGCCCCTCCCCACGCCCTGATAAGAGGTCGCTGGGGTGTTGGCAGAAGGGCCCCTGCAGCTGTTCCTTCTATTTTTTTTCTGTTAACAAAAAGGCCCCTTGAGGGTGCACAGGGGACTTGATCCGCCCGTCCCAGGGCCAGGGATTTATTACGAGGCTTGCATACCTGCCGGATGGTGTAAGGTTTTACTGTGTTTTTACAGGAGGGCAGACATGGGGAGTCGTTTTGGCAGCAGAGGGGGAAGGAGAAAGCCTTCAGGGGGTCACTCTGGGAGTTTCAAACATGCTAAAGGGGTTCAGGATCACAGCAGGAGTCCGGAGGCTCCTCTAAACCCTCCATAGGGAGTTGTGGTATTTCCCCTTTTCTCTCACAATCATGCAGTCCCCCACCCCCCCCCCACCCCACCCCCCCAAAAAAGAAAGAAAAACAGCTCAGGAGACCCGAGAGAGAGTGGGGGATCCATTTCCAAAGCGTGGAGCTGCCCTCCAGGTTTTGGCCAGGTGAGCTGCAGCACGTCAGGTGGGGCAGCGAAACCGCTCCTTCTCTCCTTCTTCTTCTCATCACCCTACATCTTCGACTCCACCTTCTTCTCCTATTTCTCTTTTCCCTCCCGTCCTCTTCCTGCTGGTTGCCACCTGCCCCCTCCTCTTTCTTCCTCATCTTCATTATCTCCTCCTCCAGCACCGAGTGAAACCTCAGACAGGTAATAACCTGACATTGTAAAGATCATCCCGATGCGGCCTCACCAAAACCTTATTATTACTTCTACTTTACAGAGAAATAGTTCGGGGCTCAGAGAGGTTTGGCAACTCACCCAGGGTCACATAGGTAGCAGTAACAGAACCAAGCCGTGAGCCCTGGGAAGAGGAGAACACACATGGTCTCCTACCCTCCGATGTGTGCTCCTGTGGCCTGATTCCACGCTGGTTCGCACTTCCTGTAACTCTCATGTCCCCTCTGGTGCTGCTAGAGGCCGCGAGGTCCTTTGCACAGGCTGTCTAGCCCCAGCGGAGAGTGTCTGGGAACCAGTTTCTTCATCTAGCTCTAGGGCAACTTTAAGTGTGACCTTGGGCAAATGACACTTTACTTCAGCTTTCTGGACTGGAAAATGGAAATAAAAATGCATGTCTTGCAAGGTTGCTGTCATGCTCGGTGACCTATTGCATTTGGAAGTTCTTGAGAAACGAGAGAGAGAGGAACTATCATTATTTTTACTACGTCCTATCTCTGATGGCTCCAAGCAGGGTCACAAGCTCCTTGGGGGCAGGCCTGTGCATAGATCTCATTATTCCTGTGGAGTTTCTAGCCAGTCCTGAATACATAAACGAAGTGGTGACCTAATAAAAGAATCTTGTTGATTCTCTATAATATCGCCACACTGACCTCCTTAGGACCTGCGCCAATTTGTGCCCCAAATGGCGGCGACGAATGAGTGTGATTGCCCTCTTTCACAATCTGGGGCGTGGACCAACATTGGGATTTTTGCCAATTCCATAGGTAAAACTAGGATCTCTTCACGAATTAGGTCAAGTGTAGTTGGACATGTTTAGCCGCCATTTGTAGATCCTTCCACATAAAGGGTTCTGGCGGGTATTGAGCTGTTGGTCTTTGTCCTCCTTAATTTGCAGGATATGGATCAAGAATAGTCTGCAAATATTATGTCCTGGTTTATCATGTTTTTTGTTTTGTTCTTTTTAACTTTGCTTATGGTGTCATTCATTTTCAAAGGAAAGCAAAGGAAAGCCAGGACATAAGGCCGGGTGGACAATTGGAAGGGTCTGTGTGAGCACACAGTGTGTCCCCTGCTGTGAATCACCAAGAATGCACTGCACATCTTGCATCAAGGGACATACAGAGATGCAGGGGAAAGGAGGTGGAAGCTTAAAGAAAATTTGGATTAAGGAACTTGTACAATTGACTTCATAGCAACACAAATAGGAATATCACCTGGCCTAGAATGCATTATTTGTATGAATTTTTCAACTGAAAATTGAAATGGCAAAGAAACATCACGCTTGCCTCTGGCTGCTTTGGGCTCTGTCCCCAGGCACCCTGTTAGGGGTTCCTCCTGCCAATGTTTGAAAAGCGTTGCTCTCTGGGGAGCCAATCAACGCAGGCTCTTGTCTCTGCTCGGCTGCTGGTTAGCTCTGCGACTTGAATGAATCCCAGTGGCTGAGTCTTGGTCAGGAGTTTTGCTGCTGTGACCAAAACACCCGACAGGAACAATTTTAGGAGGAAAGGTTTATTTGGAGGCTCATGATTTCAGAGAGTTCAGTCTCCAGGTGACCAACTCCATTCCCTGGAGCTTGAGATGAGGCAGAACCTCAAGGCAGAGGGGATGGTAGACCTGGGCACCAGGAAGGAGAGAGAGAGAGAGAGATAGAGAGAGAGAGAGAGAGAGAGAGAGGCACTGTGCCTTAGAAGGACAAAGTACACCCTGGAAGGCACACCCCAATGACCCCCATGCGTCACCCTACCTGCCTACAGTCATCGCCCACTTCATCCCAGTCAGGGGATTAATGCACCCATTAGGGTTCGGGTCTCATAAGCCAATCATCTCACCTCCAAGCTTTCTGCTGTAGTGTCACCATGAGCTCTTGGGGGACAGCTCCTATCTGAGCCATATCAGGCCATCATGTACTTCAGCTCCGCTAGAATCGAAGGATTGAGGCCGGGGTCACCGTTGGCTGCCAAATCCTCCGTGTCCAGGGCAAACACCTGGTAGCTGGCTCCTAGCTGCCCCTTCAGCAGATGGGGTACAAAGACAGCGACCCAGTCTGCGCAGCTCAGTGTCAGGTCTGTTAACACCCGAGGACTGTCCTGCTCCACCGAGGACCCTCGGACACAGATGGATGAGGTGGGTCCCTGCCCTTTCCCCTAGCCAGTGGGGCCGACTTATGTGTCCTGAGTATATTCATGACACTTAGAATGAAGTGGGGACACTCCCTCTGGCTCCGCATCCTCTCGCCCCCGTCTTGCCTGGATACTGTAAAACACCACGGCCAGGAACACAAGTGCTCTCTGGGTATCAGGAGCACCTTACCCACTCCTCCGCCACCTCTACTCCCCCCCATTCCTTGGGGGCCCCCGGGGTGGTCCAGTCCCTCGGAGGCTATCAGCAAGGGCGGTCGTCTCACGTCACGGTGGTCCCAGACCCCTCTTGCCCCCCCCTGCCCTAAAGACACACGATCTGGGCTGTTTATGGGGTGTGGGCTCTGACATGTGGGTGGCGGGCTCCTGAGCCATCGGAGGCAGTAAAGTCTCAGAGCTAGGCCTGTTCTCCAGCTGCAGCCGCCACATCAAAAGACCAAACTCCCTACAAACTTTGCCTTAATTAAAAAGTTACGGTAATCCTCAGGATGGAGGCCAGTCAATCGCCCCTGGAGACAACAGTTCTTTCTGCGGCCACAGACCAGGCCCTTCCACCCGCTCCAGGCGCTATTAAAAGCAGCACGACCCTGTGGGCGTCACAGGCTCCGGTGAAACGGGAACGGAAGTGGCCCCTGGGCTCTCTGTGCTTGTAATTTGCTCTGGAGGGATCCAGAGCCAACCTTGGAAAGGGGCCCTGGCTTCTTGGACCAGTCTCTCTTCCTCGCATGTCTCCGTACTCTTTGGGGTCTGTCCCAGCAGTGCTTTCCAATGCCTCAAGCCCCTAGAGACACATGCTGCAGAGCCAGGGACTGGAACACCCAGGTCCTGTCCCCTGTCTCCATCCTTGATACTCACATTTGCCCAATGAGCCCTAACCAAGCCCTGGGCATGGGAAGGGGCTTGCTCCCAGCCACCCAGCACACTAGGGACAGGACGGAGGCCAGCGCCAGGGTCCCAGGTCAGCACCCTGTTCATGGACCCTTTGAGTCAGCCCATAGGCATGTCAGTGATAAAGGTGGGGTGTTCATGGGACCACCCACCTGCTCCCCCAAATCTCCCAGGCCCTGTGCAGGTGGGCAGGACCACAAGACTGGCCCATGACCTCTAGACCCCAGGCAAATGTGTCCCTTCCTGGCTGCAGCAGGGACAGCAGTCTCCAGCCTCTCTCCCTGATGGCCAGGATGGCCAACAGCCATCAAAGTGAGCAAAGCCCCTGTGCTGTGGCAGGTTCTGCTCAGCTAACCCTCCACACACATGCCTGAAAGAGCGGTCTGGATTTTTGCTGAGTGACATCTCAGAGATATTTTTCCTGCAGCAAACAACTTCACCTAACTTCACCTAACCCACGGTGCACTGACTTAGTCACTGAGCCCATAGGATTTACTGAGTCATTTGTTCTCTGGGTCCCTGCAGGTGCACGATCCAGGAAAAGCTGGATGAAGGAGAATTTCAACTCCAACAAGAGACCTAGGAAAACAGGTCGCAGGAGACATCAGAAGACGAGCTGGCTGCTTCTGCACATGGTTCCCTTCTGTGCTTTTGAAGGAACTCAGCTGAGGATGGCAGAGGGTGATGGTGTGGAGCCTCATGGGGTGGGGTGAAGAGCCACCTCCTTGTGCTCAGGGACCCCTCTCCCAGCATTTCACTGTTGTATGAATTGCAGACAGGATCCTTCTCTGGGGAACAAATTATCCGAACGCTCTCCTCTGGGTGGCTGCATTTTTTTTATAAAAGGGCCTGGTAGGAGAGATCAGACACAGAGCTGAGAGCACTTGGCTGGTATCTTTGTGCAGTGCGGAAACCTTGCAACTGTATGCAGCAGCCCTGCGTGGGCCCTATCTTGGCACATCATGCGTGTTGTCTCATGTTTTTACTTTCTGTGATCATCCAGTGGTCAGCATTTTTATTCCTGTTTTAAAAACAAGAAAACCAAGGCTCAGAAAGTTTAAGTTCATGGCTCAAGCCACACAGTTAGTAGACAGCAGAGTTGGGCTCAAATTGAGGCTGACCGTTTCCAAGTCTGGTGTTCTTCCTACCACCCTAAAGCTGCATCCATTGAATCTGAGCACCTAGGCTCGAGGTCATACCATAGCAGAGGCGGGACTCAGGCCAAAGGTGCTGGAATGCAAAGCCAAGGTGGCCTCCTTCCACACCCCCTGACAAGAAAAGTGAAATTTCCATAGTCGTGATAAACAGGGACTATTTACAATGCTCTGAGTTTCGCCTTACTGGAAATATTTAAGGTAGTGTCAACACAAAAGGTATTATTTACAAAGACATTCCCAGGGGTGAGAGGAGGACACAGTGAAATATTTGCTTCTGTGACCAAACAGCCTTCTCCCATTTCAGTCTCCAACTCTGCCTTGGGTTCTGAGCCCTAAATATCAAGCACAGCATACTTAATTTTCTCAAATGCCACTAGTTAGGAAAAAAGCCAAAGAAAAGCAGAGTAATTTCCTTCCTCATCTCCTGCTGCAGGTGATTGGATTGCAGGATTGGATGGAAGAAATGATTCTGCTTCTTGGATAATGGAATGAATCAAGTGCCTCCCGATTTCTTCCTACAAACACCGAGGTGCTGCGTTTATGTTCCTGAAACGGGAGATCAGTCACAACACCACTGGGTAAAGAAAGGGACATTGAAGAGAAAATCACCAATCATTTGATGATAAACACATGAACATTCACATGCTTGCTTATACTTTGTAGAAAGAATCATTTTTTTAAAAAGATGCTGGTTTCAGCAGGATTGTTATAAGAAAGGGCTATGGGGGGTGACAGGGAAAGGGTGCTGGAATAACCCATGGTCCTCACACAGGTGCAAGGCCCCTGAGTACAAGCACTTCCACAAGGGCCCTTGTTGCCCTCTGGGTCCTGGCTCGTGCAGGCTCCCCAGGGCCTCCCTGGTCCCGCCCCATGCTTTACCCAGAATTCCAAGTTGCTGGTGGCCTCCTGTCCTGCTCGGCCCCATGCACCTGCAGACCAACAGCAGCCTGAGCTGGATCCGCCCCGGTGCTCCTCAGCCCTGCGCCTGGGTGGTTTCCCTGAGCACCCCATTGCTCACCTGTACGACCCCCTCAGTTCTGGAGCAGCCTGCTCGGGAAGGCTTCTCTGGTGTGCTCAGCTTGGCTGGCTGTGCTTCCTGATGTCTGTGCCCTCTGGGCGGCCGTCAATGCAATGGCCGGGATCGGATCACAGACCTGTTCTTTCTCTAGGCTGAGGGGCCTCTGGAGAGAAAGGGAAGTATTTCCCCTGAGGTGGTCCCTGAACTGGCACAGCCCAAGGCTGAGTCTGCACCCAAAAGATAGTGGGCAAGTGAGTCCTTTAAGGCTTGTTCCCATTACACAAATGAACAGACTGAGGGTTGTGGTGGGCAGGGGATGTGCTCTAGGTCCCCAGTGAGTGGGAGCTGGTGCCTGGGCTAAAATTCAGGTGTGGTCATTCTGCCTGGCATTCTGCCTGCTGGGCAGCACCTGGTCCCTCGGGGGCAGAGGTTGGGTGTGTTTGAAGCTATTCCCCTCAGTGGGTGCTGTGGCTTCCCCTCTTGGAGTTGTCTTGGGGCTAAGATGCCATGTGACACCACCGTTCAGCCTTCTCTGTGCTGGGAGAAAGCCAGCTGGGTTGGCCCAGGAATTTGGAGGCTCTTTGTCATCATGGCCCTGAAGGACTTCAGAGTGAAGGAATTAGCCAGGGCCAGGATGGGACCCCAAATTGAAGGAATGAGTACCCGCCAACTCCTTTAATCATCCTGTGGTTATAAGTTCCCAATTATCCAGACACTTGCTGTCCCCTGTTTAAATGACAAGGTTGAAAGGGGACATAAAATCATGACAACAGGTAAAACAGAAGTAAAGAAGATGACACTCCAACAGAACCCGGGTGAAGAGCAGCCTGGGGTGGCGAAGGGAAGCACAGAGGAAACACCGTGAAGGAGGTTTGGACTAGTCACCGCTGCCCGAGGCTGCAGAGGACCCTCTGTCAGCAGCCAGTCTGGCCTTCCGCCTTGCAAGGCCTCCTCGGGCACAGGCTCTTTCAATGCACTTCTCCAAAATGCCACCAAGCACCCAGGAAAAAAAAGACAATGAATCACAATCACAAAACAGGACAATCTCATTGCACAGTAGGAGCCCAGAAAGAGCATTGTCTCTGCTGTGGACTCTGACACCTGCCTACCTGGAAGGCTAACGGTGACAGGTGTGGGATGGGTGAAAAGGTGGCCACCAGAAGCAGCCCTTCAGGAAGGGGCAGCAAAGCCCAGAGCTGGGAGCGAGTGAGTGGAAAGTTTACCATTTTGCACAAAGTCCGAAGGTGTAAGGTGAGGATGCTTAGCCCTGTTTAATGAGCATGCAGTATGTGCTCGCCCAGGGCTACAAGCTCCACACCCCTCCCTGAGCTAATCACCACCACAACAGCTGAGGCCCACCACTACTCCATATTTAGAAATGAGGGGATCAAGTCTAGAGGCTAAGGAACCTGCCCAAGATCACAAGGTTGACTGGACCCTGACCCACGCCCACGTCTCAAGTCCTGTTTAGGATCTTGAGATGTTTCCCGTGGTGTGGTATTTACACATGGTGACGTCACCAATTACCCCAAACTCAGCAGCTTGCAATGATGGTTTCCAAGGGACAGAACCTGACGGGCCTTGATGGGTGGTTTTGGGTGAGGTTCTCTCCCAGAATTGAAGTTGCAGTCAAGACGTCGGCTGAAGCTGTGGTCACCTGCAGCACAACTGGGCAGATGTGCTTCCAAGCTCATGCGCAGCAGCAGCAGAGGCCGCTGGTCCTCATGCTGCGGGCTCTGCACAGCACTGCCCCTGACATGGTGGATTTTTGCTTCCCCTGAATGTGGGATACATGGCACAGCACAGCCAGGATGTGGGTTCCACCCTGCTCCCGGCACTTGAAGCCACCACTTCTGTGGGATGCAGTTGGTCACACAGTATGGGAGGGGACTTCTCATGACAGGGGGATGGATATAAGGAGGTGGAAATCCCGAGGGGCCACTCAGAGGCTGCGTACTGCACACTCCATCCCAGAAGGCAGTAGTAGGATGTCTCAGTGACAGGCACATACAAGGGTGGTGTCTTAAGATGCAGGGGAGGGCTGGGGTGGCGCTCAGGGGTGGAGCACTCGCCTTGCACGCGTGAGGCCGCGGGACCCATTTTCAGCAGCCGTGCGCACACCTACACAGATTCCAGTGGAACTGGATCCCTATCTCCTTGTCACCTAGTGATGTGCTGCTGTCCTAACACTATGGGACCATTTCTCGTGTGTTGGTTGTGATGCTGATGTAAACCAACGGACAGTTGCCAAGGCACAGGAAAGGACAGCACGTACGATTGCGAATGGGACGTGACACTTGATAAGGATCCTGAAGGACTGGGTTACAGCCTGTGGGTTCGCTATATCATACTTGGTTATTTTACAGTGCACTCCGCCCAGTTATTTAAAAAACAACAATGGGTTGCTGTGGAACGGTACGCCCTGTTTTGCCGGCAGCAGCCCTTGCACATCTCCTGTTGACTGCGTCTCTGGATTGCATCAAGAGGCCACGTCCAGCGCCTGACCTACCCCATCCAGATCTGTGTAAGTACACTCTGGGATGTTAGCACAATGACAAAATTGCCTAATGGCGCACTTCTCAGAAACTGTCCCTGTCATTAAGCAATGTACAGCTACTTGGACTTTTTGTTCCAGCAAGAAATGGAGAAGGGAGTGGGGACCTAGTGTCTGGGTTTCTCTTGTGGGAATTCCAGGAGAGAGCTCATTACAAAATGCAAGTAGGGAAGCCCGATTTGACCCCTAAAGAGAGCCTCTGATGTTCTTCAGCCTAAGCTGCAGAATTCCCTGCCCTGCCCGGTGCCCCATGCACTGCAGCACAGTTGTCTAAGACCCTCTGGGTGCTGGGTCCTTAGTGCACACATAATCCCAGTGACTTAGGGGGCAGAGACAGGAGGATTGCAAGTTTGAGACCAGCCTGGGCAACTTAAAAAGATAAAAAAGGATTGGCATTAAGCGGCAGAGCACTCCAGTTTAATCCCCAGAAACCAAACAAAACAAAACAAAACACCTCTCCTTGTTCTGCACCCAATAGCTGCTCCCAGCCAGAGGAGCCAGTGCTAGCTGTGTGGAAGTCCCCTGCGGCTGTAGCTCTGGGCACCCTGAGTGCACAGGTGTCTGAGTTCAGAACTCTCGCAGCACCTGTCTCCATTTCCTCAGTCTGGCTCATATTTCCCCTCTGAAATTGTCACCAACTGCCTTCCTGGGCCAGGACTTCTTGCAGACCCACCTCAATCTGGGTGGGCTTGCCCATCCTTCTCTGAAAGGCCAAGTCCCCTTTCTCAGGATCCCATCAGTGTCCAAAACCACAGAGCTCTCTGAGGCCTTGGTGTCTCAGGGCTACGCTCTAATTATTGGGTCTTTCTGGGAAGACAGAGCAGGGCTGCTTCCTAGGACACAACCAGGCTTGGGCCAGAGCAGCCCAGGATGTGAATGACCAGTTTGCAATTAGCACTTTGATAGAAGGACCCAGAACCAAGGTGGGTTCCCAGACAGGGGTGAATATCTCCCACCTGCCCAGAGAGCGATTTTTCTAGAACCTGCCTCTGAATACATGACTTCTTGCTAAAAACTCTCCTTGCCTCCCCTCTTCAGGGTCAAGTTCAGACTCAGCCTAGCTTTCCAGGATGGCCACCAGGATGGCCTCTGCCTGCTCCTCAGCCTCATCCACCCGCTGCCTCCCTCCCCACCTCCTCCAGCCCGGCTTCTTTCACCCTCTGCTGCAGCCAGATTCCGCTGTTCGTTGCCGGTGAATGATCGATCTGTCTTTTACCTCATCTCTGTCTCGAATGCCCTTCCCTTCCTAAATAACATCTATTCCTGCTTTAGAATTAATCTTCGCCCTCCCGTCCGTCAACAGGGAAGCCTTCCATTAACCAGCCCCGGGGCGAATTATATTCTTCTCTCGCTCCTGCAGCACCCAAGAGGGCTGCCTGCTGCCTGCTTCTTCTAGGCAGTGTCACCCATGCCAAGGCCCCTTGCCCACCTTCAGGAAACTGGCATCTGAAGCCGGTCAAGTGGGAGTCACCATTAGGGGGAACAGAGAGAACTGCCCAGCGGGACCTTCAGCTGCTCGGGAAGCCCAGGGTGCCCCCCTCTTATCCTATACCCCCCAGGAGGTCTCTGGGGATGAATTGGATCTCTGCAGTCTTCACTCACACACAGCAGGGGTCCAGCCAACATGGCCTTTAGGTCCAGCCAATATGGGCTTTAATTATTGACTGGTCCCCAGCTCTTGGGTCCAAGCTCTTTACTCTTCAGGACTTCGCAGTCGCCATTGTGCACCTGCACAGAGCATGAGGGGCTGGCGAGGGCTCTGGAGACGTGGCCTCAAGTCCAACATCAGAACTGGCTGACGTCCAGTCTTGAGCCGGTTACTGACTCTCATGGCGCTTCAGCATCCCAGTGGGTGGAGGCCACGTTCCCCCTGAGCTGCAGGGAGGGAAATGTGAGAGGCCACCGGAGGCCACCAGAGGCCACCTGGGACCGAGGAAGGGTTTCCAGGGCTGGGGTTCTGGGAAGCCTCAAGTGCAAGGGTGTCTGGGTCTTGAAGGTGTGGTGTGGACTCAGAACAGCACTAACCCCGCACAGTACCACAAGCTGGCTCCCTCGCCATGATCAAGGAGCGCTCAGCAGCCAGGCAGCGAGGCGAGGCGGGGGTGGAGAAGCAGGAACAGCCAGTAACTCGCAGGAACAACTGCGTCCTCCGAGGCTTTTTTTTGCCAGGATCTGAGGAGGCCTGTTTACAAGGGTCCCCCCTGTGGTCTCTGCTGCTTAATATGCCTTCTGAAAATGATGCTCAGTGGGATGTGTGCACATTTGTAATTACAAAGACAGGGCTGGTTTTTCACAATCTGTGCCTGCTAATTTCTCCGTCGCAAGAAGGGAAATAGCAAAAGTTCAAAACATTCCTTGTGGAATGGGTTCCTTGGTAACACGGTGTAGTGCTTCCTATTGACAAAGCACTTGTATTCCTTCCCGTGAGAGCCTCAGTCCCGCTACTCTTAGCCCAAGGGGAGACCGTGATCCACAGAGGACAAATGACCTGTCCAGAGGAGCGAGCGCAGGAACAGGAAGGGCCCACAGGAGCAGGGCTGCACCCCTTTCTTCCGGTAGCATATCTGGTGTCCCTTTATGTCAACCTCTGGCAGAGAAAGAAGGAGGGATGAAGCAAGACCTTCCCAGAACCAAGCCTGTTTCCCCTAAGTGGTGGGCGTCCTGCCACGAGAAATGGCTCATCAGGAGCCGCTGGGTGAAAACCCACAAAGCTTCCCAGTAACTGAGAGGCGGCCTGAGGCGCGCAGGAGCCCAGCCTGAGACGGAATGAGGGCGGGCCCAGATCGCACGCAGCCAAGGCTTTGAAACTGAGCTGTGGTTGAAGCCAGGTCAACACATTCACAGGCGTGGTGGGCCCTGTCGACGTCTGGGGTGGGAAACCCACCCGAGAGCTGTTGAAACACGGGGGCCAGCACTGGTGCTGCAGAACAGTGGCTCTTTGAGTTGGAGGTGTTCGAGAATTAAGTTTCCCCGGTGTTCCCAGGGCTCAGACTTAGAGCCAAGGAGGGGGGCTGGGGCCTCCAGCGCCTGATGGAGCCGCTGATAGGTCTCTGCTGGCTAAAAGGGATGACGTTGGCAGGAAACTGATCTTTCTGGGGAGCAGAAACTCAAGAGCACTCAAGTTCAGAACACAAGGCGAGTTGTGTCGCCTGCCACAAAGCCCCCGCGTTTCTGCCTGCAGAAGCCGGTAGCAGGGACCACTCGGTTTGGGGTATCAGGCATCCCAGACCCGACCCTGAAGGAGAAACAGCTGCAGTGAGACTCTTATCTGGTCTTGCCTCCTCCTTTTTCATTGAGAATCAGAATTTGCTCCGGCCAGAGGTAGAGACCCTGGAATCCACCTCCTCGTCATGAGTCACAGGCAGGAAAATTGAGACCCTGCAGTATCAGGAGATCTGCCCTCTGGCACCAGCATGTCACCCATGGGACTCAGAACCAGGGCTCCAGTCCTCCTACCCCCTACTGCTGGTCTGGACCGGGAAAGGAAACGGAAACCAAAGCCCTCGGTCACCATGTGGCAGGTGTTGCCACAGCACACCTCCATCTGGTCTTCTTCACGCCTCCTTTGTGAGCCCGCTGAGTGCTGTTCCCTGCTGGAAGCTGAGGCTCGCACACGGATGTCTGGCCAAAGCAGATTTTAGCTGTTGGGTGATGCTTGTTTAAACACCAAGTCAGTTTGCGCCAAGCAGACCCCGCCTGACTTGGCTCCGTCCCCAAGCCGTCCACATGCTCCCCTGCTCGTCGATGCCTGCTTGGATGGGGAAGACCAAGGACATCTGATGTGTCACCTGTGCACAGCCAGAGATAATCCTGGGGGACAGCTGCTGACTTGGGCTCCAGCCCCTCAGGTCTAAAGTCAACTCAGCTGTGACTGGGCTGGAATAAATATAAAAAGAGGCGATCCCGAAGCACAGTGGTGTTTGAGCCCATTCAGGCTACTGTAACAAATAGACCATGGACTGGATGGCTTATAAACAACAGAAAGTTTTTCTCATAGTACCAAGAGCTGGAAGTCTGAGATCAGGATGACTACATGGAGGGGTTCTGGCAAAGGTCCTCCTTCAGGTTGCAGACTACTTTATCTTAATCTTCACATGGCAGGAAAATGGGTGAGAGAGCTCTCTGGGGTTCCTCTCATGAGAACACTAATCTTATTTGTGAAGTCTCCACTCTCATACCTAATTACCTCCTAATACAATCATATTGAGAGTTAGGATTTTAACATCAGAATTTTGGAAAGATACAGCATTTGGTCCATTACAGGAGGTCCAAGTTTAGGCTCCTGAGCTGGCTGAGGTTGGGGAGAGATGGGGAGAGATGCATATTGATGTGTGGATGTCTTTCTAGGAAGGGAGTCCCTAGCTCTCACTAGGTCTTCAGTCGGATCACAACAAAGTCTAAGAAGCCAGAATGAAATGTGTGAAGCCATCATCCTGGCTCCATCTCTATCCTCCTTGGGTGGGGCATGTCTGACTTCCCATAGCCCAATCTGAGCTGTAATGCCCACTTTTAACTTTAAAAACTTAAGTCTAGAGAGTCCTGGTCATGGCTAGGTGCCCTGGGTTGCTGAAATCTCTTGTGTATTTTTTAAATTTCTAGTGGCTGTGTTCCTTCTGTAGGATGTCACTATTTTTTTGTGCTGTGGCAATGGAGATGAGGAGTTACAATAGAGATGTTAGCAGAGGGTTCCATAAAGGAGGTTTAAACTCTCTTTCATGCAAAAAAACACCTTTTCTCCTTGAAGTGCAACCTGAAAAACAGTCCCCCATTGGGGAGGGCCATATATTTCCTGTGTAGCATACACAAACGTCTCCTGGCAACTGGGGCCGAGCACAAACCACAGATGTTCCTGGGAGATGGGAACAGTAGTAACATATTGTCCTCTCTATCCTCATTCAGTTAAGAAAGGACTTAGAGCTTAAAAATGAAATAATAATTAAAATGGAATTGTTAAATATCAGATCTAAGAAGAACTTTAGTTTTCTCAATTGTGAAATGAGATTTTGGGACTTAAACACAGAGGTGATGTGGAAATTCAACCCTTTGGACTTTCACACACTCAGAAAACCTCATTAAGAATTGGGGCTTGGGAATTGTTATCCCCTCCTAGGCTTGTTGGGATGGCCACCACTTAGGAATGATATCATGGAATCAATTGCATAATTGAAATATGAAAACTTTCTATTTGCCTGGTGATTCTTTGTTGAAACTTAGCCATTTGGAGTGAATACCCTCAAATACACCTTTGTGTAATTGTCTCTCCTGGTGACCAGGGTACAGGTGTTTTCTCCTAAAGCACTTTAGAGTCATAGAGACGCAATACTTGGAGTCCCCAAGTCCCTGAAAGACACATAATCAAGGCTTCCTGTTTGGTTGCAGGGATTTTGAGGCTCAGAGAAGAAAAGAGAACCAAATAGATATGCTGTGCACCTCAGACCTTCCCTTTCAGAAAATTGACACAGAGGCAAAGGGAAATTTGCAGCTATGGTGTGACCATCAAGCCCAAGTGGCAATGGAGATGAGGAGTTACAATAGAGATGTGAGCAGAGGGTTTCATAAGTCAGGGCTTGATGGTCACACTGCCTTAGGGATGTGGGTAGCAGTTATTTTATTTTATTTTTCAGTTGTTTTGCTAGGATGAATCAGTGGATTGCTATAGTTTAGATGTTAAATGTCCCTCAAACACTCATGTGTTAAAGGCTTGGTCCCCAGGGTGGTTCTATTGGGAAGTGATGGAACCTTTAAGAGGTGGGGCCTAGTGGGAGGTCTTTAGGTAATGAGGGCTGTGCCCATGATGGGGATAATGATACCATGGCCCTTCTTCTTCCTCTCTATTTGCTTTTCAGACATGATGTGAGAAGATTTGCTCTGCCTACACAATTCTACTATCATGTGCTGCTTTGCCATAGGCCCCAAAGCTACAGAGCTAACCATTGGAGTCTCTAAAATTGTAATCCAAGACAACTCTTTTTTCTTTTATAAGATAATTTTCTCAGGTACTTTGTTACAGTGATGGAATGTTGACTAACACACTATTAAGTAAATTGGTTTGCAGAGGAGGAGTGAAGTTGGTAAGCAGAGAGGCCATTTCTTTTGCCTTGGCTTCCTTGCAATGCTTTAAACTTTTAAACCCTGTTTTATTGAAGTGAACTACATTGGTTCATAGAAATCTAAGAGCATGACCACAGTAAGTGATCCAGGAAGCTGGAGGTCTAACCTCTGTGAACACTGTAACCAGATGTGCTCCGACTGCAGAAGTGTGCAGTTCTAGGGCCAAATCGAGTCACTGAGTCACTCACTAAGATACCCTGAGCCAGCTCCATGGGATTGAAGGTAGTCTCTCCAAAAGTGTCTGATGCTGCTCTTAGAATGGTGACCAGTATCACCAGCATGACCTGGGGGCTTGTTAGAGATGGGGAACCTCATCTACCCCAGGCCCCTGAATCAGAACCTGCATTTTTGCAAGCTCCATGGTGATTCCTGTGCGTATGGAGTTTGAGAAGCCCTGGTGCAGGACATAGCATTTTTGGAGAATGGAGAAGAGGCTACAAGTGGAGTCTGTGAGGCTCTGGGAGTGATCCCACCCCAGCACAAGCTCTCTGTGCGTGGCCTTGGGAAAAGCACGGCCATGCTCAGCACACTGCTGTGTCTGTCATCTGGAAACGAGGGGGATGGACAGGATGATCTTTGTTCTCTCCCTTGCAGGCGTCTCTCCTATGAGATGGGAGGGGGGCTCCTGCTCAGCTGAAGATCAGAGAGCTTCTTGCTGTGTAAAACACTCCCTAATCAGCCTGATGTCAAGTCCCCGCCCCCCGATGAACCACAGTGACAAGTCCCAGGAGTGCACCTTGTCAGGCTGTGAATAAAGTTCAGGCAGCTTGGTTAATTACCCCGACACTGACTAGAGTTAGCTACCCAGAGGCTCAGGAACTCGTCTTAATGATTATAGGAACGCACGCGCCGCAGCTACGGCCATGACCACCCCCTTCCCGGCCTCAGGTTCAATCAGAGGGTTCCCACCTCTGGGGAGGCATCCTTCCAACCTGGCTGTGAGGCCAGTGTCCAAGTGGTCACCAGTGGGGCCTTGTAAGTGTAATAGCCAACTTAATTTCTTCCTTTTGTGTCTTTGCTTAGAACCTGCCAGAAGGATCCAAGGCTGTCAAGACAAAGCCATGCAGGAGGTGCTCCTCCTAATTCTCTAGCCACATGGCCATTAATCCCTGCCTCAAACCCACCTGGCCCCAGAGCTCCACTCTCCCCTGCGTGAGCTGTGCTCTCTTTTATTTGAACACGTAGCGTCTGCCCCAGCACCCACCTCTGTGATCAGCCTGGACCCTTACTGATTCTGCAGATTTCAGTGTCTCTATCATTTCTCTCCGGGAGGTTTCAGGATCCCCACGTTTGGGTCAGGTTGCTACATTTCTAGAGTCATGAGCCACATCAATCATACCAGATATCAACCTATAGTTTAGGACAGTTTTTCATCCCTCTCAAACACAAAGCAAAACAAAAACAGGAACAAGAGTGAGCTCTGTGCCAGCAGGGACCATGCCTGACTGACTTAACATGTGAGCCTCCTGAGGACAGGGATCATTTTCTGTGTGACTGACAGCTGGCTCCAGAGTGCCTGGTACCTTGCCTGAGAGATAGAGGGTACTTCGTAAATGGCTGTTTGTTGAATGAATAAATGAAGACATGAGCACCGGATGCTTAGTGCAGTGTGTGGTGCAAGATGGGAAATCAAGAGTTGAATGAATGGTTGGAGGCATTTCTGATTTGGGCATAAAATCTGCATCGTGAGAGCTTATTTGGAAAGATTGCATGTGGACACCTCTGGATGTTCCTAGTCAGCTCTGCAAGGATCTGATGCCCATTGAGGAGATAAGGCTTGTCCCCCGACCATGGGACCTGGGATGAGAGATGCAGAGAGGGGACTTCTGTAAGACGGTATCTTTGGATGAAGGACCACAGGAAGAGTGGAGGCTCTTCTCCTTCAGCCCAGAGCACATATGCCAATCTCCTGTGGGCTTCCTGTAGGTTGGGAAGACCTGCCCCAGGCCTGACCATTCACCTGGACTAAGAGGGATAAGCAAGAAAAGGTTTCTCCAGGAAGGGTCTTCAGAGAGCAGAAAACAGCCAGCAAGTGACAGAGCTGAGATTGGAAGTCACCTGGGGAGGGACCCCCATTCTTTCTAAGCATCATGCTTTGTAAAAGAGCTTGGGTGGTTTTTATTCTTTTAATAAAATAATGCACATTTAAAAATACTGATCTCTTTACATGTGGTGGGGTACTGGTCCGACAGCCAGAAGCAAACATCAAGGGGGAGAATTGGAGTGTTTCTGGAAGATTCTGTTCTTTTCTAATTTTGCTTGTGGTTGCTCAGCTTCTCCCAGGGGGCCTGGGGTTGGAGAGGAAGAATTATATTTTATTGACTTTGTAAAAGGAGATTTCTCTTCCTCCTTCCATCTTCCACTCCCTCCCTCCTGGTCTTCTTTCTTCTCTGAAAACCTCTTTGCCTCACCAGGCAGCTTCCCCAGGAGCTGGGTCGCAAGGTTCCTTCTTATTCCCGGGGCCTGGAGCTGAGGAGGACCCAGGACAGGGTGACGCTTGAGCACACAGGTGTGGAAGTCAGACACTTGGCACAGAAACCCAGTTCTGCCCCTGACGAGCCATCTGCCTGCCCAGGGGCTCAGTGTCTCCAAGCCTCCATTTTCTCCTCTCTATATTGGGAATAATAATGGTATTAGTCTCTTGGGGATTTATTGAATTCGTGAGATAAACACAAGCAAAAAAAATTAGCATGGGACCACAAATACTCTCCACAATCCCCAAATTAGAAAGTTCTGAAAACCTAAAGCATGTTTCATAACTCACTTGGCAATTAATTCTGCCCTGGAATGAAGTAAAACCATCTAGGGTCATTATTATGACTACTCATGTGGTTTTGTGTGTGTGTGTGTGTGTTTTCTTTTTTCTTTTTTGTAGAAATACTTATATGTTTGACTACAGGATAATATCTTAGTTCCCACTGGAGGTCTTAGGTAACATAAGCTGGAGGTACCACATTACCTTTCTAATATCTAGAAGTGCACAGATGTCCACGGGATTGTGGACCCGTGGAACACCTGGCCATGGTGACTGCTCAGTACTTGAGAGCTGTCACCATTTCTGATTCAGGAATTTGTCCAAGGACACATGGTGGCTCATTTGCATGTGGGAGTGTCCTCAGGTATTACTTATTCAACAGACAAGCCCTTGACGTTTTAAAAAACATTTCTCCAGTTATCTAACTGGCATTTCCTCCAATGGACACCCATCTCTTGGGATCATTCAGCCCGTTTAGACATTGTGAGACCACTTGTTCAGGTGGGAGTCCAAGGGGAAGGACAGAGAAAAGACATGGAATTACAGTGATTAAAAATGTGACCCACTAGGTAACATCCATCATGATGCATCCAAGTCCAGTTCTGGAAGTTAAACAGAACTTTGACAAAGGGGAAATTTAGTATATAGAGAGAAAGTGGATGAAGCAAGAAAATTCTCCCAATCTCCTTCATTTCTAAACTCTTTCTCTCTCAAAAGAATACAGGAAAATTTTAAATAATAAAGGCACAAATCTAATATGATCTAGGGGATTGGTTAAAAGATCAACCAAGGATAATACATTTGCTACAGTTGAGTCTGAAACCAATCTCTTAGCTTCTTAGCAGTCAAGGAGAAAAGGAAAACATCATGATCATGTGTCATCACAGCATGTGTGCTTTGGTTATCTTGTTGCAAAAAAAACTGCCCCCAAAACATAGTAACTTCGGATAATCATTTCACTTTGCTCATGATCTTATGGACTGAGAATTTGGGGAGAGACTGACTGGTTGGGCAGTTCATCTTGGATATGCATGGTATGAACTGTGGCGGCTGGAACCAGGGGATCCGTTCAGAAGATGAATTATTTAGTCACTGTCCAGTGTGTCACTCCTCCATGTGGCACCCCATCCTCCAAGGCCTTTGTGGTGGTGACTTCTCACTGCGTCATGGCCTTAGGACTGTTTGTGCTTTTCACATGACAACCGGTTTCTCAGAGGCAGGGAGTGGGAGCCCCAAGATCAATTGAGAGTCATGCTCAGAACCGGGGCAGTGTCACTGGATTCTCTTGGTCACTGCTGTGAGAGGACCCACCCAGACTGAAGGAAATGGAAAAACCAACCACCTCCTGATTGGGGAAAAGGCGAAGGTCCTACTAAAGAAGAGCGTGGAGAACGGTAGATATCGTCTTGGCCATCTTTGAAAAAATAATTAGCCTTCATGGGATAAAAAGGAGGCATACCCATTTGTCAAGAAGAGTGTTTTTTTTTTTTTTTTTTTTTTTTTAGCAATAAATTGTAAGATGAATTATGTGGGATCTCATAGTCATTGCAGTGACCAAAATGGCGTGAGCAAAAGCCAGTTTGCAGAAGGGGCAGGAACAGCTTTGGGTTTTATATACTTAGTTTTGGAAACTACTCTGGTCCTCAGAATTTAGTTATGGTCCCACCAACCAAAATTTCCCTTTGAGTTGATTGATGGCCATATCATGTATCATCTTCCTTATGCCAGGCCCAGGCCCAGCTCTGTGGAAGCCACAGAGCCACCCATCTGGCCCCTGCCCTCTTGACCTTCCGTCTTGCAGGGACAGTGACACATATACAAAGTCAAAGCATGGACCCTGATTTTTTTTTCATGTATGTTCAGGGAGCTGCCTATGTGAGCCCTATTTTAGACACGAGGTGTCTAGACACTGTAAAGTAAAACTGAGTTTGGCCTGGGAATGCCTCTGTAAATCGAGTCCTTATGCAGGGAGAGCAGGGCTGTGACCCTCCAGCCGTCTCTGTACCTCACTTCCGTTTCCTGCCCATCGCTTCCTTTCTCTGGCTATTAACGTAGCCTGCCTATGTGGCAGAACTGCACATTTTTGGTCTAGTCTGTGGTGCAATTCTAGAATTGCAATTAAAGCTGCTTAAAACCTAGGACACTTGATTTGTTATAATTTTGTCTCTAAGGACAACTAGATCTAGGTGCTTGCTTAGAATCCAGATGTTGGGTCCCTTCCTTCTGCTGTTGAACTGGTTTCTCTGGCAGGAGCTCTGCTTTGAACACATTCCCCAGGAGGCTCTGAGCATCTTACGAGGCCCATCTTGAAATTTCAGAACCGGATTAGTACTTGTGGCCAGCTCTAAGTGAGGACCTCTCTCGCTCCAGGACTGTTCTAGGTGTTTTATGTAACAGTAGTTGAGCTTGACGAAGCCTCAGTGAAGCATTATCCCCCATTATTCGGATAAGTGGTTGAATACCATGGAGGTTCCAGAACTTGACCAGTTCACCCAGTCAATGGATGATACCATGAAGGCAGGACTCACTCCCCGTCTCTGGATCCTAAGCCCCTGTGATGGGCTCTGAGGATCCTGGTGAGCAGGGAGGGCTTCAAGAACCCACCATCCAGAGTCAAGATGCTACCAAACCCTGGGCATGGCCTCTCCGGATGCTTCTAAGGTAAGTGTGGAAAAACTCAAGTTAGAGTTTTGCTAACATGCTCTCTTAAAAATAGCAGAGACCAGAAGAACAGGAGCGGGCCCCCATGTTGACAGTCATCTTCTAGGTATGTGGCCCTTGAGCCAGGGGTTCCACCTCCCATAGCCTCAATCTGCTGACCTGTGAATGGGTCTGCTAGGGTCAGAGAGCCGTCTACATCAGGCTCTGTCTCTGAGCTTCTCTCTTGGAACCAGGCCACCTCCATGTCTCCTTCCAGCCCACTATTTATCCCACGTCCCAGATGATTTGAAAGAGCAGCGTGGATGTCTAATGTAGTTCGTAGACTCATCAAATCAATAATTGTTTCATTCATTCAATTCATTCTACAAATAGCTTCTCGTGTGTCTCCAGTTTGCGCTCAATTCTCAGAGCGGTAAGTGTTTAAGGTTAATAAATTAATAAATATAATTAATAAATGAAATAAATTTATTATCAATAAATTAAAAGTGGATCTTACCAACTTGATTTCAGTGGTAAGGCCTCCCCAAGGATGACCAGGTCAAGGTGGCCCCCACACCAGCACTCTCGCCCACAAAGTTGCCTCTCATCTCTTTATTGGGTGGGAAATCTGGAAATCTAGCACCCAGTACTTCTTCATTCAAATCAGCTGGCATTCAAGGGCTTCCTGCCCTGGGGCAAGTCCTCCACCTTCAACCCCGCTTTGATCCTTTAGCTTAGGCCAATTTCAGGTTAAGACAAGGATTTCTAGAGAGCTGGGTCCTTTCTCCCAACCATGTACTGTGGGGAGGCCTGAGGGAAGGGGCCCCATCAAGAGGGCTGGTGGAGTCTTGGAGCTGTGAAGCTCTGGGGACCCAGAGAGTCCCTCTCTGTTCTATTAGTTGAACAGGAGATTTTCTCAAATGGCACTGAAGTCTGACGTCTTCAATGCAGGGTCTGGGGGATGGATCGGAAGGGTTCTTCATTCATGTGAGCAGCCCCAAGGGTGCTGTCCTGGAAGCTGGGCTGCTATGCAGATCCAACCCCCTCATCCTAGATGGGGAATCTAAAGAGGCATTCTGTGTCCAAGATCAGAGATGTTCAAGGGCAGTAGAGAAGGTGGGAAAGGGTCAGCAAAGGAAAACCAAAGTGCATCCCAGCAAAACAGACAGAATCCAGGGCTGCGTTCCAAGTCGGGGAGCAGACCTTTGATGAGCCCAGGTGCTGGGGGGCCTGCTTCTGCCTGGTCTTGTTTCTTACCCCTTCTCCTTAGACCAGGTCTCTTCCTACCGTGATGGACCGTCCCCGTCCTGCCTGCCCAGCCCCAGCTGCACCGCCTCCTCGGCCATACTCCTCTTCATGAATGGCCAAATATGCTGCCCAAGCGTCACCCTGGCCTGGCCCTCTGCCAGCCAGCTGTTGGGAAGGTGAGGCCCTGGAGTCCTGTTCCTGGGGATCCCTAGATGGATGGCTTTGAATTTTTAATCAAGAAGAGGAGGCTGCTGAGCCCCAGGTGCAGTCTAACCCCTCCAAACCCAGCCATGTACTGGTGGCTTCTTTCCCAGAGACAGGTCTTCTAAGAAGTGCTTAGCAATGTCTCAGCCTCCAGACCAAGGCCTGCTGTTCTTGGCTCGGGGAGATGTTTTCAGCACAGAATGCTCAGTGCAGACAGACATCTCTGCAGGGTGTGTGTCAGGGGGGAGGTGGTGAGGGCAGACCTCTCAACTTATCAGAAAGCAGAGTGTGACTCCTCCGCTCTGTCCCCTCCGTGACTTTACACGTTCTCAGGACAGCTTTCCGAAGGCCTCCTGCCTGTGCCTTGCGTGTGTGGGGGTGGGGTGGGAGAGCCGTGCAGGGACTATATGTGGAATTTGTTGGGATCAGGCAGAAGGAAGTGAAGACACCCTCTTCTGATTCATGACATGTGAGAATGTTCTCTTGACAGAAGCAGCCCCCAGTAATAGTAACAGCTCCCGGGCCTCCGACAGGCCTCAGCCCATCACCTTCAGCACCCTGCCAAGCTCCGAAGCCTCCCTAGGCAAGAGTGGGGGTGGAGAGCGGGGAGGCAGTCTGCCAGGGGAGGGGGCTGAAGACAGGCATGGAGAGAGACACAGCTAGCGGGGTGCTGAGAGCAGAGACCGGTCACATGGGATAGAAGGAGAAACTGAGGCAAGGAGGGACCGAGACAGTGAGGTCCAGGAACCCAGAAGGCCAGACAGGCCATGGCAGAAGTGATGCAGAAGATGAAGACTGGCGGAGACAGACACACAGACTGATTCGGCCCCTGCCTTGCTGCCATGTACAGATTCCCTTGTACAATTTCCTTGCCTTGGTTTCCCTGTGTCCTGAAGACACCATCCCTGCCTAGAAGCCCAGCAGCTGGCCCCGCCAGGCCAGAAGGCAGGCCAGGGGCTTCCTGCCAGGCCAGCAGTGACAAGGATTGTGGGACCTCTGGAGTCGACAGACGTCTCCAGGACCCCGGATTCTTTGGATTCTAGCTCTGGAAAACTTTTTTCTCCCCTAAGTCAAGATCTGGGGGCTGCTGGTGGTACTATTTATTTCAAAAAGAATATCTTTTAAAAAAATAAATCGTGGCTTTCTCCTATTTAAAAATAACCTTTCCCACCCCCCGTTCTCTCATTACAAATGAAAACAATGCCTGCTCATCATGAGGATTGGAAATATGAAAAGATGCAGGAAAAAAAAAACATGAATTATAATCGTGTCACCTAGTGATAAGCACGTCGAGTTTTCCTTTCCATCCATTGTCAATATACAGAGCTATATAATTAGCCATAGTGGGCTGCAAGCGTTTTATTAAATATTATCTGACATCGCCACTTTTCTTAGTGTATGTGTGCTAATATATGGACAAAGTTTTCTGTATCGAGGTAATCTACAGCTGCGTAGTCAGGTTGCATCTAACTTTGCCAATATGAATAACACTTTAATAAATATTTGTCCGCCTACATCTTTGCCTGAGTTTCAGATGATGTCTTAGGAGATATTGAAAAAACGAGACTTACTGTGTCAAAGCCCATCAACACCTCAAACTTACACATGCACATATATGATGACATATAGATACGTATCATCAACCCCGCCCAGGAAGATTGTACACCTAGTGCAATTTAGACCCAGGGGTTGATGCATCTGATAGTGACAGTCTCTTGTAGTTTGCAAGGTAAAGTGACATAGGTGGTGGGTAAGTATAGTTATCTCTGCTTTTAAAGGGGGAAACTGAGGCTCAGAGAGGTAAGTTCCTCCTTACTGACTTTCCTATTCTGGTCACACCATCAGTACCCAGAGGCAGGCCTTCATGGGCTCTAGCTTGTGTGATTCTAGGGCCACCTTGCCCACTGTGGGAGACTCTAGTCACACGTGGTTACTTGTTTTTGCCTTTACATTTATTGAAATTAAATAAAATTATTTTTTATTTAATTTCATTAATTTTTTATTTAATTTCATTAATTTTTTATTTAATTTCAGTCATTTCTATGGTTTGGATATGGTCTGATCAAGTCTCCCCAGAGGCCCCTGTGTTCAAGGCTTGGTCCCCAGAGTGGTGCAACGGGAGGTCATGGAATCCTGAAGAGGTGGGGCCCAGCTGGAAGTATGTAGGTCATCAGGGATACGCTGCTGGAATGTGGTTCTCACGGGACGCCCTGAATTCTCAAAAGACGGTTGTTATAAAAGAAGCAAGCCTAGCCCCTCTCATCTTCTCTCTCCTGGCTTGAGATGTAATCATCTGTTTGCTTCCACCATTGCTATCTGCCATGAGGTGACACAGTCAAAGAGTGGCTCTTGGCATGGAGCCTGCATTATGCTGCTTGGACTTTTTGCTTCCAAAACTGTAAGCTAAATAAACCTCTTTTCTTCATAAGTAACTTGAGTCAGGTACTTCATCATAGTGGCAAAGAGGTGACCAATACAGTTATTTAAACCATATTTTAACTACTTAAGAATCCCTGGATGGTGCAGCTATAGAGCATTTCTATCACTGCAAAAGGTTCTATTGGACAGGGTGGCTCAAGAAGGTGGGAATCCCCACTTTTGGAGTCACTCTTGATCTCCTTTCACCAACTCACACTCATCCTATACACCAAGGATGAACCAAACCTCCCGAAAACACATTTTATCACTAGTCACCAGCCCAAAGCCTTGGTCGATTCCTTCTTATTTGTTATCCACCACAATAAGCCTGAATCCACAGCAACCTCCCCTCTTTAGCTCCACATGCTTTTCTGTACAACATTGCACACCACCTGGGTCTGGTGGAGGCCCTATAACCACAGCGAGGGTCCACCATGGACTGCACACTCAGTGAACTCACGGGTTGATGGATACGCTCTCCCTGACCTCCTGCCCTGCTTTATTTTTATCACACCCACCTCTGCCAGTATTTATGTATCAGGTGTTGCCTCCACTGGAATGCATACCTTCTGAGGAAGTGTCTTTCTCTGATTTGTTGATTCAGTCCACAGAGCCTGCTGCGGTGACTGGCGCTCAGTAAATACAAAACCATTATCTATGAAAGAATGACTGTATTCCAGAATATCAGGCTTCTAATTCTTTCTGCTGGGTTAGAAAAAACTGGAAAGGAAGCAATCCTCAACCACAGGCATTTGGACCTCAAGCCTATAATGCTTGAACTGTGACCCGGAGCCCCTCTGATACTCCAATGCCGGCATGTTCTATTCCTAGAGTCACTGCTCCTCCCAGCACTGGGGCAGATAAAACAGGCTCATATGAAAGGAATTTCATGGCATCTATTTGGTCCAAAGGAGGCTCCCAGCTGGGACTGTCTCCTATTTGAAAAGATAAATCAAGCACTCGATTCCAGCAAGTTATACAACAGGGAAATTCAAAGAGCATATTCACCAGGCTTGTTAAAGCTGAGTTTAAAAGACATGAAATAAGAATCCCTCTGCATCTCGACTGTGGTATTGATTTCTGGGAAGAGTTTTAGCAACACTGAGCTTTCTTGGTTGCCTGTTTACTTCTGGTGCTCATGGCCACCGTGGGGCAGGGAGTTGCTGAAGGGGCATTACAATGAGAGGTGGTGGCAGGACTTCAAGTCCTCAGCTGTGCCACAGAGACTCCTCTGATCTGTGCCCTGTGTCCCTTCATCTTTACATTTATTCAATGACTTACTGTCATATAGAAAACATTTCCATTCCCGACTGTTGATTTTTTTTAAAAAAAAACTAATGTGAGAGCCCCTATCTTTGGATAGGAAAATTTAGTCCATTCACTTTTAATATAATGACAGTTTTATGCAAATTTACTCCTTACAGTGACTCTGTGTTTACTACTTATTTTTTATTGTGATTCATCTTTTTCCCCTATTTCACTCTGTTTTTCTATTTCACTATTTCCTCACACTTATAATTAAATACATGCTTCTTCCATTATGTGGAAACAAAAATGCCAAATGTTCTCCGACTCCATCCTCCCTACTCCAATGTCGAGTACCTCTGTCTGAGCCCCAAAGTCCTAGTTTTTCTTCAAATGGTTTTAAGAGAATTAGTTTCAGACCGTTATTATTTTTCTTCTAATATTGTGTCATTTCTGCTTTAAGATCTCTATTCAGTGCTTTCATTGTACATTCCAAGAAACTCTTAGAGTTATCCACTTAAAATCCGTCATCTATAGATTAACCATTCACTGCTCTTTCCCTCTCTTTCTGTCTTTCTCACTCTCTCAGTTTCCCAATAGTTTGCTCCAGTTTTAAAGAATCAGACTTCCTACCTTTATTATCAGGCTGATGGAATGTGGTGGTTTTCAAACAAATCCAAGAACTTTTGGATACGCCTCCCTTCGTGAGGTAGAGTTTAATCTCCTCTCCTTGTGTGTGGCCTGACTGCAATGAGCTTGATTCAAGGGGACTGGGTGCAGAGGAAAGGTTCAGGTGTGACTTTGGAGTGTAGGCCATGAGAAGCCCTGTGACTTCTTCCCTGCTGACCTTTGGATCACTAGCTGTGCAGGAAGCAGTCGCCATACTGTGAGGACTTGGTGGGAAATAGAGGCCTCCTGCCATTGACCAGCAAGGAGCTGAGGCCTCTTACCATCAGCCACAGGAGTCAAATCCCAGTCAAATCTCCAGAAGACTGCAGCTGGTTTATTGCCAGAACCCTTGCCCAGGCTCCCAGAAGGATCCTCTTTGTCTTCCCGTCGTCTCCCCAGCCACAGGAACGGTGAGGATCCAGCATCCCTGCAGCTCCCCTTCAGCTCCTGGGAGGCTGGGGTGAGCAGCCCGCTGGTTTTCTGAGGAGCACTCTGACTGGCCTGGGAGGTCCTTCTGCCGGGACATGCAGGGGTCAAGGTCTCTCTAGCGTCCTCTGTCTTTCTCATTTTCTCCTTGGCACTATCAGCTGCTGAAACTCAAACTCTTCCTGGATTAGAAAGGAAATGAAATTCTGTGCTCTCCGTCAGACCTTGGGGAGTTGCTCACACTTTGTAGGTCTTGCTGCTCACTGACCCCTGCACTGACTAGCTCAGGAGAAGGAGTGGGATTGGATCAGATGGGGAGGGGAGCCACTTCCTTCTCAGAGCACCATCTGTCTATTGACATAACTCCTTGATCCCTAGCAAGCAGTGACCCCCCCATCCTCCAAATGCTCAGCTCATTGTCTCTGATGCCGCCTACCTCGACATAGACTATGTATGTAGGCAGTGGCCTCCCCTACCACACTATGAGCCTTGAGGGCAGTGACTTCACTCTCCTTTGTTTTCCTAGTGCCTAACAAGTGACTGAAGCAGCATGAGGCTCATGAGGTTTCTGAAGTAGAGCTCTTCCCCCGCCCCACGAAGTTGGGGTAAAATACTACTCTTCCCCTTTCAAACAGAAGAGTATTGGTGTGCCTACCTAGAATCTCAAAGGCATATACATTTGCAATAGTTGGCATTTGGGATGGTGTATGAGTCCATTTTCTGTTACTGTAACGAAATGCCTGAGGCTAGGTACTTTATAAAGAGAAGAGATTTAGTTAGCTCACAGTTCTTGAGGTTCAAGGGCATGGTACTGGCTTCTATTTGGTTCTGGTGGAAGTCTCATGGCAGATGGCAGCATAATGGCTGCCTACATGAGACTACATGGACGTAGGATGGGGAGAAAGCCCCTGGAGGGACAGGAAGCCAGAGTGTAGGGAGGGTCCAGGCTCTCTCTTTTGAAACAACCTTCTAACTCAGGGACCCATGAGAACCACTCTAATCCCTTCTGGGGGGTGTCCCCAGTGACCTAACCCCGCCTCTTAAAGATCTCACTTCATCTCCAAACACCATCACCCTGAGATCAAGCTCTCAACCCAGAACCTTAGGGGACAAACCACATCCCAACCATAGCAGATGTCACCCCATCATCCTTATTATCTTGCTTACATTCCCTTGTAATAAGATGATTTGCCTCAGGGGCTTGGAGAAGATGGAAGGTGTGATTTATTGGACTAGACTGCAGAAAAGGGGGTGGGGGTGGTCGTCTGTCTTGTTCAGTCAATATGGGGCCGGGCCCACTTCTAGGAATCTTTCTGGAAGACTGTCTCAGTGAGCCTAAGGCTGTTAGCTTGGACTCTAGCCTCTCGTGGAACTGGGAGTGGTGAAGACGGGGCCAGGCAGTCTCTCCAGGGGTGCTCTATGGAGCATTGTTCCCAAGAGCTACCATGTGGAAAAAGGCCACTGAGGTCAGGTATGTTTGGAATACTTGCTGAATTATGTCACAGAGTGCATTTGGGTTTTACATAAACAAATACAAAGCAGAAACCCAGTAAAGAAACCTATTGGAATTCACTGGACTCCAATTTCCCACACAAACTTGACCATGGATATCACACCCTTTTCCAGGATGCAATTCCCATCAGCAACCTGTTGGACACTATTTTCCGTAGCTAATGTTTTGCAGAAGACAGGGATCTTGGAGTCTCAAAAGACCTTGGATTCCACACTGAGTCCGGTTTTCCCTCTAAATCAGAGGCAGTGTGACCTAAGGAGTAGTTCTCAAAATAGGGCCCCTGGGTCAGTATCACCTGGGAACTTTTTGGAAATTCAAATCCTCAGACCCCCACCTAGCCCTAGTAAATCAGAAACTCCAGGAGCGGGGCCCAGCGGTCTGTTTTAACATCCTTCCTGGTGATTCCGATTCTCATTTGAGATCTACTCGTCTGGCGACTCTAGCCCATCTCCACAGCTCTGCTACTTCGTACCTTTCTGACCTTGGGAGTTGCTTAAGTTCCCATGTGAAATAGTCTCCAGCTCATAGGGTGGCCATAATCATCCTCAAGTGAGTTAAGGTACAGAAAGCACTTGGAACAGTAACTGCAAGGTGTTAGTCACTATTCCTTATGTGCCATTTGGGTCATGATGGAGTAGTTCTGAATTTCCACTCAAAGGGGGATCTAGGGCTCTATCAAGAGACCTACTCTGTGACAAGGACAGATCTAAGAGTTGGTAGGGTGGGGCTGCAAGTTGGTGCCATGAAACTCTGACATGTGATGGTCGACCTTATGAAACCGGAGACGTTCTCGGCTGGGAGATGTTTTGCACGTCTTTTCATTGCGGTTCACAGTGACTAATTATGAACTGCTGGCCTTGTGAAATGAAGAGCTTGGGGGAAGGAGGGTCATTGCTGGCATTGGTTTCATTAAATGAATGAAGTCCCAATTCCAGCTCTAGCACATGTCCTCTGACTCTACAGTTGAGGCCCCCTGTAGGCACCTGTAGGGGGTCTCTCATCTCCATTTGTGTCATGACAAACCTGATGACACAGTGCCTCAGCCATTTGACAAAGCCTGCAGAATCAAGATTGGAACCCAAAGTCTCTGTGCTCCTCCTTCTGCATCACTAAGATATGTTCCCCCCCGCAGGGAACACTTCAAAAGAAAGGATCAAGTCCAATCAACTGCATTTATAGAGAAGATGCACAGCCCAGGGGTGTCTGCATCTGACCTAGCATGTTACAGCATCAGAGTGGCTTTGCTATAGTCTCCTACTCTAAGTCCAGTACCCTTTATTTCAAGATGCGGGTAAGTCCTCAGCCTGAGTCCTGGTATTGGGGAGATAGACAGTCTCCAACTAGCCACTGTTTGACTTCCAATAGTTCAACTTGTGATTTTTCTATTGGATAGTGGGGCTAGAGCCATATGCATTCAGTTGAAACTGTACTTGAAATTTGGAGTTTTGATCTTTTCCTGGGCTGGCGCACACTCCCTTGATGGCCACCTGTAGGCTGGGGTGACTGTTTAAGGCAGGTCAAGCTAAGGTCAGATGCTCCTTAGATCAGGTGCATTAAATACATTTTCAGTTTATGATATTTCCAATTTAGGGTAAGTTTAGCAAGAGGTGAGCAGAGCAGCATCAGCAGTGTGGGTACACTGGCTCTTGAGGATCTTCTTATTCTTCTGGAAGGAGGACCAGTGACCTGTGGTGGCGAGGGTGTGGGTCTGGGGTCCGGAGCCCTGTCCTACCCCAGAGGTCCCCAGTCTGGGACACACTTGGCTGGCAATCTGCAGGAAGCTCTGCGAAAGCCAAACAAAAGGTAACTAGAATGTGCCCCAGGGGGCCCATTAGCTTCCTGGAGCCTCACGGAGCATTCCCGGGAGGGATCATTGCTGGGAGCGTGTGATCAGTGGCGGGCACCGTCACAGGCAGCTGCTGGCATATTAATATTCCAGATAAATGGCTTTTGGCTCAGGCGAAAGATCCTGCTTGGGAGCAGGTTTCTCTTTGAAGCTCCTAAGAGGGGCACCTCACAGAAAAAGGCGAAGCAAAAAGGCAGCTTTGCAAAATGATTCCACTCAAAACCCTCTGCTCCAATCCATCTCTGTTTATTTTGTTCCTCTGCCTCTCCTGATTCATGGCAGGCTCACAAGAAAGGAGAGAGAGCCAGCTCGGCTGCACACATCCTCTGGGAGGACGACTGTCAACAATTAGCCGAGATGCTGAAGCACTGAAGCGCAGGGCCGGCTGGAGGCGGTCTGCAGCTGGCTGGCGGCTCTGGGGCCTCGAAGCCCTCCCTACCCCTGGATCCCAGCTCTGCTGCTCTTTGTGACCTTGGATGGATCACTCTGCCTTCCAGCCTCAGTTTCCTGGATGTAAAAATGGACAAGATAAAACCTTCCCCCAAGGTTGCTGAGGTCTAAGTGTAGCCAGGTCTACAAACAAACGCTCAGCACAGTGCCCATATGGAAGGGAGATGCTGTCATTATGGCCCTGGAGGCTGGGGCAATGGAAGCCAGCAAAGTAGCCCAGGGGCTCCGGTGACCCTGCCCTTGGGCTGCTGAGGTTCCTCCTTCTTATTTTGGTGTCATGGGGAAGGTGTGCAGATATTCCAAGTTTAGGGAAATGCTGGCCTAAAGCCCTTCGAACCTCATTTTATAGATGGGGAAACTGATGCTCACAAAATGATGTGCTCAGGTCCCTGTACAAACAGGATGCTGTTCTCCATCCTGCCTTGCTGTTTCCTTCCTCCTAAGCACACAAGGAGGAGAAGGAGCCTCTCTTCCCTCAAAGCTCACTTAGAAAGTGCTGAGTTTGACCTGGCAGGTTCCTCCCAAACGGTCCAGGCCTGGCTAGACTGGCAGGGGAGCAGGAAGTACAGATATTCTTGGACATCGTTGGGGAGCTGTTGAGACAGGGTCTCAGGCACCACCCTGAGAGTGCCCGGGGGCAGTATGTGCCTACAGTGTGTGCCTGAGAGCTGGAGAACAGGCTGGAGGCCGACCAGCCCAGGGGGACCTCACCCCCCATAGCAGGAAGGGTAATTGCTTATTGATTCTTGACTGAGCAATGCCCGAGTCTGTCTCCCCATCTGTAAGATGGGCATCAGGAGCTCCTCTTCTCAGGCATACTAGGGGAGCCAAGCAGAAAAAACAACAAGAAAAACAAAACAAACAAACAAACAAACAAACAAACAAACATGGCAGCATGCATGCTTAGTGCTGGGTTTGTAAGAGATGCTCAGGCAAATCCAGGGGCGCTCACAGCAGTACCCAGACCAGTGTGTCCCATGGAGAGACACCAGCACGCCATCCCCGGAGGCCACCCCTCAGTGCAGATGCAGGCCCAGACTGTGCCCCTGCAGGACTGGCCGAGGCAGGAGCCTCAGCACGTGGGCTGGAGGGCCAGATAAACACACCAGGACAGCAGTACGAGGTGGCTCAGTGTGCTGACCGTGAGCCACCCACTGGTCAGGCATGCTGTCATTCAGTCCTGGAAGATGGCAGGCAGTGCCACCCATGGTCACGCACCATGCACTTCCCTGGTGACTCCTAATCCACCTGTGGGGGAGGGAACACTCGAGAGGACACACCCAATGGCAGCCAGCTTCCTAGGGCCCAGAGTCCAGAAATACGTGCCCAAGGCCTGGTGTGGGGCCAGGGTTTGAGTAGGCGAGTCTTGAACCTCCAGACGCCCCTGAGAAACAGACGGATTCTTGCTCAGAGAGCATCCTGACTGCCCCGAGGTCCAGCAGGAGGACTTCAATAGAATGAGAACTCCACAGCCTTAAGGAACACCCCGACCATTTTCAACGGGAGGAGGAAGGTGATTACGCAGAGGTGGGGAAGGAGAGAACCACATTGCTCCAAGGCCAAGAAAGTGACGGTCATGAAACTCCCAGCCCCAAACTATTCCATATGCTCAGCAGGTCCAGGGTGCATGGTGACATGATCCATTCACCAATGACACCCAGTAAATACACAGTGCCACTTCTGCCCTTACTCCTGGGGCCAGTCGGGTGACTTGGACATCTGTGTGCCACTGCACCTTGGCCATGAGGGGTTGCAGTGCATCCTGAGATTCTCTCCTGTGACTGAACAGAGGTCAAGAGGTGTGTGCTGGCTTCTGGGAATCGGAGGTCAGTAGCTTCAGGGCCGATGCCTCATTTGCAAGAAATGTCAAGGAGGCTGAGGAGAGATTTACAGCCCAGCCTCCCAGAACTCGGGTGGAGGGATCCTCAGAAGGCCCAGTGCGGTCAGGCAAGAACATACACTAATCCTAAGGCCACATGTTTTTCTAATGTCACCCATGAGGTCATGTCTGTGTACCTCAGAATTTGATAGGGCTCATCCGTTCTAAGCGCCCTTGATCCTCAGGCAATGCCAGCACCCCAGCACTGCTAACCATTGCTTGGCGCGTCCTCGGGAGGCAGAGGTCAAGTCCTACCCACACACTCTTAGGGCAGGGAGTCATTATTCCCTTGGCAGTCATTCCATCTTCCTATGACTCTGGTCTTGTGAGAAAGTTGTTCCTGGTGGGAGCTGAGTTCTCAGTGTCTCTGGGGAGGCATCTGCTCTGCCTGCCCGTGTCCACTCTCTTGGAGGTGGAATCTCCCTGATCTGTGAGTCTTCCTGAGACGCAGGATGAGGAATGCACCTCCTTATCAGATTTCTGAGTTGGAGGCAAACTCTTTTGCAAAGCATGTCCCATCTCTTGGCAAAGGAAAGTAGCTCTGGAGCTGTTAGCCCCATTTTATTGAGGCCCAGAGCAGATAACTGAGCCTTCTAAAGACCACGTGGCTGATAAGGAGCCGAGCAGAGAATCAGGTCACCCTCCCCTGAGTTTAAGGCTGATACATGACCCCTGTGGGGTCAGGGTTTGAATGCAGGGGCCTTGGGGGGTGTCCTTCAGGGAACTTGGTCCCATCACACTTTTCTAACCAGCACACAGACCCCTGCCCTGGGTGACCTTTGGAGGAGGGGACGTTTTATTCTTCAGAGCAGGGCCAGACAGCCCAAGCCGTTGGCTTTCCTCCAGCAATTCTTGGGGCTGCTTCAAGCCGAAATGTCTGGAAACTTGTGGAGTTCATGAGCAAATGGCTTCATGGAAGCGCCTGTTAAAATTTCCTCTGCTGGAAACTGAAGTAGACAGAGCTCGAGCCAGTGGGCCCCCCACCTCCCCCATAGTACCCCTGGGTCTCGTTCCCCTTCCCCTCCAACCCAGCCCTGGAAAACTCACACCCTTGTCTAAACACCAGCACCAAGCAGACCCAAGCAGAGGCCATATGTGTTAGATTATATTATTGTTTAAAATATTTGCTGGTCTTTTCCATGGAAGATTATTCCTCCCTACCCCATTAGACTTGGCCATTCGATTCGATTTAGCCAATGAAATGTGAGCAGAACCGAAGTGTGCTACTTCTGAACAGAAGCATTAAAAACTATTGAGTTCTTCTCTGTTTTTCCCTTAGCTGTGAACCAGCAATGACCCTGGACAGATAATCACTGTTCTCCCAGTTCCGCGATGGAATAAGCTGACAAAGGACACCATTGCAGGTGACCAGAAAGGATGTACAATATGAGTAAGCCATAAGCCTTTGTGGAAGTAGGTCACTGAGCGTTAGTTGTTATAGCAGCATAACTTAGACTATGTTTGGGGACCTGGCAGCCATAGCAGGAGGTGGTGCGCTGTCAAGACAGATGGGCCCTGACGTTCCGAGTCAAAGAAAGAGAAAATACTTGCAGGTAAACTCAGAGGTAGAGAAGCTTCGTTCAAGTGAGAAGGCGGGGTTAACGTCGGCCTCAATTTCCTCCTCACTTCCCTTAGCCAGGAAGCTTGTTTGGGGCTCTGATAGGAATGGTGTGAGGCCCAATTTTTACTCAAATATTGATTCTTATCCTCAGGAGAAAATAGTCTGTGCTCTTTAAATAAGAAAGGAAAACAGCTCTGGAATTGATTCCTGAGTAATTTAATCACCTTTTGTTCAGACAATTCAGGGCTAGCTCAAGGATTATCTACATATTGACTCATTTACTGAATTTCCAGGAACACCCAAAGGCAGAGGGATATGGGGAGCTTCATGGCCACCCCTCCCCACCCCTCTGTGCTGGGAGAAGCCTTAGACAGGGAGCTGCTTCTGGGCCTCACCAGCCTCCAAATTATTCTGGACAATGAACGGGGAGGACCAGGAGACCAGCCGCACGCCTTTGAATATGTGAGGAAAACCAATGTTCAGAAAAGGTACACACCACAAAGATCTTGGTGTCTTGGAGTGCTTGGTGCTTTAGAAAGCAAGTTCATGGCTCTTGTTTCAACTGTTTCCTTCTCTACAGAGGAGAAAACAAGGAGGCTGTGTCCGAGAGTCCTTCTTCCTCCACCCAGGGGCAGAGATCATGTCACATCTTGGACACGTAGTTTTACTGATGAAAGGCTGGTTTCTGTCATTCATTCACACAATGATCACTTCCTGAACACATGGCTATCTACCAGACAGAGCATGATGCAGGGGAGGGGATGAGTAAAGCAAAGGGAAGGCATGTGTGGTAATTGGAAAGATGGCCATAGATCAGATTCTTTCCATCTCTGAATGTATGTCCTTTTACATCCAGGGGCAAAGTGTCTCTAGGCACAGCTATGTGCCTTTCTTTGGCCAATGGGATGACAGTAAATGCAACACAGCAGAGACTTGTAAGGCACTCGAACACTGGAATCTGCCTTCCCTCCTAGAGTTTGGGTTCCTGAGACCAACGTGTGACTAAGCCCAGGCCAGTCTGCAGCCCAGGCTAGTCCACTGCCCAGGCTAGTCCGCTGGAGATGAGATTCACAGGGCCCACTTATTCCCACCCCTCAGACTCACATCCTGCCAACCACAGGATGCACGTGAAGCTTCCCCAGACCCTGCAGCCTCCAATTTACCCACAGGCTGGCAGAAGATGCATGAACGTATGTACAAGAGATCAGCTAAACCAAAACAAACAAACAAACAAGACCCAGCTGATCCACATAATTATGAGCTAGATAAAATGACTGTTATTTATTTTTTGGTACTGGGGGTTGAACCCAGGGCACTTTATCACTGAGCAACATCCCCAACCCTTTATATTTATTATTTTGAGATACAGTCTCCCTAAAATACTTAGGGCTTCACTAAATCTCTGAGGCTGGTTGAACTTGCCATCCTCCTGCCTCAGCCTCCTAAGTTGCTGGGATTACAGGTGTGCACCACCATGCCCAGCCAAATGATTATTGTTTTAAGACACTAATTTGGAGAGTCATTTGTTACACAGCAAAAACTAACTGATACAGAAAGGCAGACATTTAATGAGTATCTTTTTGTGATGGATTTATACAGATTTTCTTATTACTTCTTTCCTATGACCCATGAGGTGAGTAATATGCTTTCCATTTGCAAATTGAGTTTAATTTATTGCTCAGATATGAAAAGTGATATAACTTGAAGTTGAGGTAGACTTGCCCTGTGGAGGAAGTAGCTGCCACGAGCAGGTTGATGCTGCAGGATCTGAGTAAAATCTGCTCTTTGAAGACTTGGAGTGCTTGGTGCTCAGGTTGCACAACCCACCCTGATGCTTCCCTCCAGAGCCCTGCAGCACTGCATGCTGTGTGGGGAGGGAGCATGCATGCTGAGTCCAGAAAGCCTTAGAGGAGAGGGGTCATGATGAAAGGTAGGAGGAGAAGGGGTCAAGACAGTGCTTTGCAGCTGAAATGCCTCATAAGACCAGCTTATGGGAGCCTGCTTCTAAATGATCAATTCCAATCTCATTATGACCACAGCTGCCATTAACTCAGGAGCTAATTGCTATTAGCTTACAGAAACTCAAGAGGGTTTAGCTGCAAAAATTCCACGACACGGGGCCATCTCCCTGCTTAAATGGCCACATTCCTGTTATTAATTCCATTTGACTATTAGCTTATGATTGTTAAGTTATGATAACTTTGGATAAAGTCCTTGAACCGGATGCATGTCCTCCATGCGCATTTCATTATGGGGAGCAGAGTGCACCCAGAGGTTCAATATTTTAATTTTCATTTTTCTTTAAGGTATAGGCTTATTAAAAAGCATTGGGAAGGTTCTTGATTTGGAAGACGGCTCTGTAAGCAAAAGCCCTAACAAAAACCAGACTTTGCTCAGCGTTTTGATGCAATTAAGGTCTTGGCAAGTGTAGCATGATCCTGAACAACAACAAAGCTTAGCACTGGAAGGGCCCTTGGAGACTCTATAGTCTGTGCTTATGTTACAGTTGGGGAAACTGAGGACCAGAGAGGGGGCAGGACTCAGGTAAGAAAAAATGACCTGTCAGCATCAGGCAGATGGTGTCTGTTTTAGGTAAATTAAAAGTCTGCTGCAGATGCCAAGCATGCAAGATTACCCACACTAGACAATTAAAGCCGGGTCCCCAAACCTCCTTTCGAAAAATACCTATGTGCTAAGCAACGGGCCAAGATGCAATCACTCACTCCTTCTCCGTGGAGAGCCAGCTGGATGGAGTGCTACATGACAGTGTGTAAAATTAGACATATTTAATGGGTGACGACAAGGTTCTCTCTGTCTATGTTCAGAAGCCTCCCTTAACGAGCTCCAGTTGGTTTGTTAAGAAAATAGGGGTGTGTGCAATTACCAAGTTCACCGTTTGTTTTTGTTTAACTCTGTAGCTTCTTCCCAAGATGCCTTGGGGCACGGCTGGAAAAAGAATAAAACAGCAGCACTTGTTGCTATGCAGAGTCTGGTGTGTATGGGGGTATGCTCCCTAAATCCTCACGGAGTCCCTCTGTGGCCAGGTCCAGGGGGCAATGGGGAAGAGGAAGAAGCGGCTGGCAGAGCTGTGTTTTTTTTTTTTTTGTTGTTGTTGTTGTTGTTTTGACATTAGCTTTGTCTCTAACTGACTCTGTGACCTTCGAGCATCACGGTCCTTCCGGGAGTCTCAGTTTTCTCATCTATGCAACGGAGGAAGAGGAGGTGGATGCCCCCCATCCTTTCCTCTTCCACATGTCCCTTCTAAATCTCTTTTATTGGATTCTTGCTCTTGAAGGCATGGAGGAGGGAGGTGATAAGATAGAGCAGAGGGAATTGGCGGCTAGAGAGCAGGGCTTTCTCTGGGGTCAGGGTTTTTGAAAGGATCCTAATTAAAGCCAAGTGAGAGCCCTTTTGAGTGCAGATCTTGGCAGAGTTTCTTGTTGACCTTGAGAGGTAGGGGTTGCTTAGAGAGAGAGAGAGAAAGGGAAGGAAAAGACGAGCAAGGAGGAAGAGGAGTTGGAAAAGGGATCAGGAGCCACAAAGAAGAGAGGAGTGGGGAGAAGGAGAGTGGCCACGAGGATGGCAGAGCGGCAGACGCAGGAGGAGAGAGAGAGAAATTGAAAGCAGAGAAACAAGTGGGTGAAAATCAGAAGGGAGGAGAGAAGATCAAAAAAGAATCAAAGGTAAGGGGGACACAAAGACGGGTGTCAGCTCGGCTCGCACCTATCCGTTAATTTCTGCAGCTTACGAAACAGAAGTGATTCTATTCTTTCTTGTAGCGTGGATATGGCAGGGAGAGGGGAGCAGTCTGCTTCTGGGAAGCAGTGTTTGCCCAGGCATCGTGAAACAGGCCGCAGAATCTGCTGGTCATGGTCAATATTGCTTCAAAACTGTGATCATTTAACCATCAGGACTGCCTCCACTCTTAATTGTAACTAATGTCCTGAGTCAGAGCTTCATGGCCTCCTGCAGATCCTTCCTGTTTCTGCCACCCTAGAGAGACACAGTTGTGGATTTTACCTAGAAATAAAGCCACGGCCCCCCCAGGGCAGGTAGGAGGAGAGCGAGCAGGAGGTTCTCAGCTCTTGCTGGGCCCATTTTCCAGGTGACCACCTCACAGGCTGGTGCGTGGTTCTTAGCCCTCATCTGCTGGCCTGGGCTTCCTCCTGCCTCAGATGCCTGAGGACAGGGGCTATGGAGGACAGAGGGAGGCGATTTGGCTCAGGAACTTTGTCCTTTCCTATTCTCTTGTTCTGGGTCAGGTGGCTCCAAACACCACCCAAAGGTGAAACACTGAGTTCCCTCCCCGCCCATAGGATTCTGGGGAATGAAACGAAACCAAACCCATCTCGGGGCTGCTGAAGCCCTGGGGCCTCTTGGTCTGCGTGGATATTTTTTAATTCCAACCAGAGGAGGGACCAGATAGTTGGAGTTGGTAAAGTCCTGTGGGGCCTTGAGGGAAAACCCCAGCCCGTCTGTATGTTCCCAGTGTTCCCAGCTTGTTTGTATGTCCCTTGTCATTCACACCTGGACTGTCCAAGGAAAAAAAGCCCTGATTTGTAGGCGTGGCCAATGTCCCTGGTGTGAATGCTCCCACCGGGGCCAACTGCTACCTGTGGGCACTGGAGCAATGAGGGAGGGGTTAGGAAGACATGCGCATGCTCAGTTCTTGCAATTCGTGGGCAGCAGGTCCAGCACTCTGCCGACCGTCGCCCTGTGCTCAGTGGGCCTCCCTCCCGCTTCACAGCCTTTACCCCGGGCCCATCCTGCAACCCCGAGAGCTCTTCTTCTGAAGCACGGGGATGGTGAGGGTGCTTCCCGGTCACAAGCTGTCAGCGGTCCTCAGTTGTCTAAGATCAAAGTCAATCCTCCTACGCACCGGCCGCTGTCCCCTGTGCTGGAGATGCAGCCTGAATAAGACAGATGACATTTGCCCTCCTGGGGCTGGTGGGGGGAGAAATAAGCTATGGGATGACTGGCAAGTGGATGCCATGGAGCAAAAGCCATCGGAGAAAGTCAAAGCTGGAGGGAGACATGGGCTTCCAGTTTGATGGGAATGGCTGGGCGGGCATCTCTGAAGAGGGGGACATGGTTGAAGGAGAGGTCTTCTGCACGGAGCCTGCTCCTCACCTGTCCTCAGACCTGGCCCCACTGATGATCTCTCGTGGTCCCACATGGGCCACCTGTCCTTCTGTAGGAACCTCATGAACACACTTGAGGAGAGGACCCACCTTGACCTTGGCTCTCTCCTTGGGGGCACTTCCTGGCTCCTGTAGCACTGAAGAAGAGCACGTAGGTGGGTCCGCACTCCTGCCTCCCAGCCCTGCTCCCTTCTTGCTGACGTCAACCCCAGTCTCCATTAAATCCAGTCTCCATCACTGAGTGACCCTCAAGTGCCAAGTCCAGCAAGCACTTTTCTGTTCTTGCCTTGCAGGGTCTCTTGGAATCTGGCCCTTGGACCACTGCCTCCTCTGGAAACTTCCCACTCACCTTTCTTAACCTGTCTGGCCCTTTCTGGGCTTTCCTTCCAGGACCTTCCTTTCAACAGCCCGTATTCCTCCAGGGCCTTTCCTTTAAGGCCTGGGCAGCACCCCCAAGATGTCAGCCTCCATCTCCAGCTGGCCACCCCCCATCCACCCACCCCATCCACACTCACAGCCCACTTCTCCTCCCTGAGCAATAGCCTCCAGGCCAGCTCCCTCCTGGACGTGCCCAGCCTGGGGCAGTCACCGACCTCTGCATGGGTGGGTGTGAAGCCCATCCCCCCTGCGTCCAGGTCAGCTCCTGGGTTCTAGCTTGTGTATGGTTCTGTGTTCTGCCAGGACCCAGCAAGGGTCCTGGATGCCCCCGCAGGCTCCTCCCTCCCACATCACCTCAACAATCTGTTATTGTTATTACCACCCCCCGGGGTCATGTCCAAGTTGATCCTTCCATATCTGCCATTATTTCTACATTTGCTACTTAGGTGCTTCCCACCTCTCACCTCCAAATAGATCTCTGACCTAATCCCCCTGACCCAGGCTATTCCCCCATCTGCACCAAACTTCTAGAATAATCTTTTGGCAACAAAAATTGATTTGACCACATCCCTCCTGATTAAACCTTTCTGTGGCTCCCCGTTGCCCACCGTGCACGGCCCCACTCCCAGACCTGAGCCATCCTGCAGCCCTCCAGGACCGGGCGCCCGCCTGCCTCCCGCACCGCCCTCCCTCTGCTCGGCACTCAGTATTCCAGGCACACCCTGCTCCTTGTCATTCTGTGCACTCAACAGGCTGTTTAATGGCTCAGTTCCTTTGCTTACTCGGGGTCCTCTGCCTGGAATAGGCCAACTTCTCTCAGTCCATTCACCTGGCTCCCCTTTCCTGATTCTGCCCCTCTCAGGCCAGACACTTCCTGCTGCAGGGCACCTTCTCCCACTGCCACTGTGCCCCACCCCAGACTCCGCAGGTGAGATGGCCTCCCTTGTTCTATGCATTTCTCTCTCTCTCTATCTCTCTCTCTTTTTCTCTATCACACACACACACACACACACACACACACACTCACTCACTCATTCACTCACCATATCGCAATTGGACATTTGTGCCCGTCCCCCAGAATGTGAGAACCTTGTTCTATGAAACTTTTTGTTCTCCACTCAACAAACTGTGCTCAACCAGTCCAGTGCTCGGCATCTGGTTAAAACAACCGAATGAAATGTGCACTTGGCAGAGAAGCAGGTCACCATCTGGATTCTTCCTTTCTACTTCAGGGCTGTGCACCTCTGGGCAAGTCCTTAGCCTCTCTGTGCCTCTGCAGCATCACCTATAAAATGACATGTGATCACATGAACTCATCAGAGGACTAAGCTCTTGAATAGCTGGAGTGAGCTCCTCTTGCTCTTCATGGCACATGGTGGGACCTGCACATGGAGGACCCCTGTTCAGTGAACTTTTGCAGTGAAGTAGGGTATTGCTGCTCTGTTTTTTCCTGTTCAGAAACTGTTGGAAGAGGCTGAGTTGCGTCCCCTGGGCCATTAGACGGGCGTGGCTTCTCTGGCTCTCTGCTCAAGACACCTCTAGTTGTTCTCGGCCGACCTCATGTCAAAAGCAAGAGAGGCCCTCCGTAGAGGCTGAGAGAAAAGGAGTTTCCAGCAAGCCAGAGAAAGCCTTGTGGTGGGGATGGGCTGGGCACAGAAGGGTACTCACTGTCCCTTGGGCAACCCTTATAATGAGTGCAGGGTGACTGGGAGAGTTTCTTGGACCACAACGAGTCACAGAAGAAAGCTAGCGTGTGTGTTTGAGGGAAATCTTCTCCACATGGGTGATGTCTCAGCCGCCAGCCAGCCACGGGCTCACACACAGGGTGGCCCCTCCCTCCAGAGGTCACCTGCTAGTGCCGCTGCAGTGGGTCTCCTGGGTGTGACTGACCTCTACTTCATGCTCACTTTGTCACTGGGGCCACTCGTTCCATCTCAGCGCCACGTGCTTCTCCCCTACGGGATGCGGCTCATGCCCTGCCCAGGATGCGCGTGAGGGAAGGATGCCCTGTCTTTGGGATCAGGGGGTCACGGCAGGGATCCAGCCCCTGTGAGTACCCGATCCTTCTGGGGACTATGTCCCCTGGAAACTCTGGCATTACAGTATTCTGGCCTCCCAGCTGGACAGCCTTGGCACACTGAGACTCCCAGGATCTGTTCCCTCGGGCCCCCAGGACCTTGGGGAAATCCACCAAACGGGGAGCCACTTTCCTCCCCAAACAGTCGCGTCAAGCATATGTTCCTGGTTGGGGAGAACCGGGCATGAAGGGAGGGGCGAGGGCAGGGGCTGGGGGAGATGGGGGACCTTCCTCAGTTTCTACTCGGTGGAAGGAGAGACATTCTGAGGGGGCCGCTGGTCCCAGCTGGGGTAGTGTGGCTGGTTCCCAGAAAAAGACCCCAGACCAAAGTGCTGGTAGTAGATTCCTGGTTCCGGCATCATTCATTCCATGGCCTTAGGCCCATCTGTTCCCTCACAAGACTCTGGGTTGTTTTGGTTTTTTAGCAAAACGGGGAGACAACATCTAACTCTTCCATTTACTCATTCGTTGTTTTTGAGTGTCCATGAGCCAGGCCTAGGCCAGGTGACGGGACAAAGAAATGAAAATCCTAGCCCACAGGAGCTCAATGTCCAGGGCACCTATTCGAGGTGAGGGCAAAGGCCAGGAGGAGTCTCACTCAGATTGTGGAAATACCATGAAGAGGCCCTCGAATGGGTTGGACATGTCTTCTGACATGGTACCATCAATGTGACTTTATTTGGAAAGAGGGTCTTTGCAGACTCAATTAGCATAGAAATCTTAAGAAAAGATTATCCTGAATGATCCGGTGGATCCTAAATCCTCTGACACATGTCCTTGCCAGAGACTTCACAGGGGGAGACTGTCAGCCTCCACAACCGTCACAGGGGTAAGGGGAGAAGCAGGGAGGCATGCAGGGTGAAGGACTGGCAGGTGCTCAGGCAGACAGGCCAGAACAAGCTAGGTGGGAGCAGGGGACCACACAAGCTCCAGTAGGGTGGGCACTTTGAGTCCCGTGAATGCTGACATCAAAGACAGGCCTGCTCATCAAAGATGGTGCTCTGATTGCCCCCAAAAGTTTGGATGTTTCTGTGTGGGTGACAGGGTCATTTAAATAATTAGGCAGGAGAGGGGCCTGGTCAGCCTGTGCCTTGGAAAGAGCACTCAGGGAACTACAGAGAAGAATCAGTCAGCAGCTGGACATCTGAGCCCAGGAGGCCTGTTTGGCAGCAGTGCCAGCCTGGGGTGGCGGGAGCTGGGCTGGGCAGAGGTGAGGCAGGGGTGGTGTCCAGGGGACGGGAGGACAGGTGGGGAGGAGGCACCAGCAGCAGAGCCTGGGCTGCTTATTCTGGGGGACTCTAGGAGGCTATCCAGCTGGGGAGCTGGGTGGTGGCATGCCGCAGTCTGGCTGGGCACAAATCACGAGCCACTGAAGCAGGAACAAACTTTATTTTTAAACTGCAGGAAAACACTTCACACAGCTCCCGGGGAATCCTCCCGAACGCGCCAGGAGGCTTGTCCAGGAACCCCCAGCCGGAAATATCTCTCCCGGAAATCCCTCCTCCTGCACTTCCCCAACCAATGGGAACTCTCGGGGAATCCCCGGAAATCCCCATGAGAACTCCAAAATAGTGCGAGAACTCAAAAGTTGCGGCAGAGGCGGATAGTAATGCCTCGCCTGTCAATCAATACTGTTGGCAAAATGCCAGGGGCCATACAGACTCGGCCGTGGCTCTCAGCATCTCCCCCTTTTTGTTTAATTAAACAACAAGCAATGTGGCTTAGGGACCGTGCCTGTTAGGCAGTCCAATTCAACATATGGTCCTTACCCGTCATCGGATGAACTGACCTCTAGGCGTCAGCCTCCTGTCTTAGGTTGGTACCACTGCAATTGGATCATACCCGTCACTGACTACCGGTCCAGCATACAGCCATACTTGTGGATAGGCCTTTGCACCAGTGGGGGGTGAGGTTCTTTGCCTCACCTCTGTTGGCCCCCAAATTTTAGACCAGCACTAGTAGAAGGGAGGAGGATGCAAAATGCCATGACACTAAGCCAATTGAGGGCTCCTTTGAAAAATTGTACCACCGGTGACACCATCAGCAAAAATACTCCAGCACTACCACAATTCGCTGTACCAACAGATAGTTCACAATACATACAAATGATACATAGTCCAGGCAAGGTCTGCAAGCAATTCAAAGCAGAGGAATCTGTCAATATGTCCATTTCCTCCCAAAGTAAATCAACTCCTTAACTGAGCATTACTTGTTGAGTTATTATTCATTGATGCATCAGTTTTTACAGTTTGTTGTGATAACTATCGAAGAAGCTGTAGTTTGGTTTTATCTTTGTCTTCACCGGCACTGGGATGAAGATAGGAATTCTGGCAATGATGCTAAGAAAAAAATTATGTAACATTCCAACAGGCACTAAGAAAACAATTTTTTGAACAATTTACATTATCCTGAACAGAATTATTAAATATAATGAGAAGGAAAGGTGAAAGTAAACAAACAGATCTGTTAACCTCCTTATTTGTTCACATATTAAAACAATTTTCAACAGCTGTTTACCCAATCTAAATTAAACCATTAAAATCACATGAATAAAAAAAATTTGGATCCATTTATTCATGAGCGCTCCTCATATATGATATATGGACATACACACATACAGACATACAACACAAAACAGAAGTGTGCACACATAACATACAACACATAAGACAATAGTAAAGGCCTTGTAGCTTTACCTAGGTGAAATCTCCATTGCAATGCTTAAAAACTCCACAGTCAAAAAATAAAACTGATCAGAAAAACATTATCCTAGGTCTGTATGAGCTCAAAAATAAAATAGAACTTTATGATGTGGGAAAAGGCAAATAATAAAATAAATATTGAAAAAAACATCCTGGTTAATCACCGTCGCAGATGTAAGAATAGCCAAACTGGAGTTCTGGATATCAGCTGTTATGGATTTGAGTCAAATCATCTTCCTTTTGGCCTGTAGAAATTGTTTTAGTTAATCTCTCTGGAATCCAAATCGGCTGCTGTTCTCCCTGTGGAAAAACACAAACAGAACCCCGACTCCAGACAATCACTGGGTCAGGACCTTTCCATTGTCCTGTTAGAATATCCTTCCAAAGTACCTTAGGCTTATGTACATTTTTTGGACACATATGCCTTTCCGCAGCACTAAGCCCTGAGGAATCCAAATTTAAAAAGTTTAGAGTAAAAAGGGTTATTTTAAGTTTATCTTTGGGTGACATATACCCCTTTCCAATTCCCTCTTTTTGCTTTAGTAAGTACATTTTAATAGTTTGATGAGCTCTTTCAACTATGCCTTGTCCCTGTGGATTGTATGGAATTCCTGTTATATGAGTAATGCCAAATGATGAGCAAAATTGTTTAAAAGAGGTAGAAATATAACCAGGACCATTATCTGTTTTTAACTGTTTTGGAACGCCCACAGTGGCAAAATTTTGTAAGCAATGAGCTATAACATCTTTAGTTTTTTCTCCGGAATGAAGGGAGCCCATCAAAAATCCGGAAGAAGTATCAACTGTAACATGCAAATATTTTAATTTTCCAAATTGTGGCAAGTGTGTGACGTCCATCTGCCAAATATGGTTAGGTATCAGTCCTCTAGGATTGACTCCAAGATTAACTTGTGGTAAAAAGGTCACACAATTTTGACATTGTTTTATTATTTGTCTAGCTTGTTCCTTAGTTATTTTAAAACGCTTTTGTAAAGTATTAGCATTGACATGGAACCTTTTATGAAAATGTGTAGCTTCTTCTAGTGTAGAGAAAATATGTATGTCATGTGTAGTTTTATCTGCTAAATCGTTGCCCAAACTAAGGGCTCCAGGCAATCCTGTATGTGCTCTGATATGTCCTATAAAGAATGGATCTTTTCTGTCCCAGATTACACTTTGTATAGCAGAAAACAAAGAGAAAACAGTAGAGGAAGGGGAAATCCTGCCAGCATCTTCAAGGGATACTATAGCATTAACTACATACTGACTATCAGAGAATAAATTAAATACAGAATCTTTAAACATCACAAAAGCTTGTAAAACTGCATTAAGCTCTACCTTTTGAGCTGATTGTTTGGGTACTAAAAATGTAAAAGTTTGATCAGGGGTAACTACTGCTGCTGTACCATTATTTGACCCATCAGTGAATACATTTGGAGCATTCATGATAGGGGTTTTTCTTGTCATTTTTGGAAAAACTACAGGATGCGAAGACCAAAAAGACAACAAAGGATTAGATGGTAAGTGATTATCAAATGAAACATTAGATTTACACATGATTATTGCCCAAGTATTTAACTCATTAGCTAACTCATCAATTTGATCCATAGTATATGGAGTAATAATTTTATTGGGAGAAATTCCAAACACTCCCTTTGCTGCTTTTATTCCTTTGAGTATTAATTGTCCTACAGCCTCAGGATACCTAGTAAGAATAGTGTTAGGAGAATAAGATAAATGTATCCACAATAATGGACCTTCTTGCCAAAATACTCCTGTAGGAATATTTTTTGTTGGTATTACAATAAATAATAAAGGCAAAGTTATATCAATTCTATCCAAATGCATATTTTCCATATATGTTTCAATAATTTTTAATGCCTTTCTTGCTTCAGGCGTTAACATGCGGGGTGAATTTGGATCTGATGGACCTTTTAGGATATCAAATAAAGGTCCCAACTCTCCTGTTGGTATGCCTAGATAAGGCCTTATCCAATTTATGTCTCCTAATAACTTTTGAAAGTCGTTAAGTGATTTGAGTTGATCTACTCGTATTTGAATTTTTGGTGGACGGACCATGGTTGAGGATAATAGAACTCCTAAATAATTAATTGGAAAATTTAATTGTACTTTATCTATTGCTATCTCTAGATTATAATTTTTTAATAAATTTGTAAGTGTGGCATAACATTCTAGCAATGTGTTTTTATCTTTGTGTGCTAACAATACATCATCCATATAGTGAAATATTTGTAGTTTAGGATTTTGATTTCTAAGTGGCTGGATTGCTTTGTTAACATAAATTTGACACATAGTTGGGCTGTTAGCCATCCCTTGAGGGAGTACTTTCCATTCATATCTCTGATCAGGACCTTCATGATTCAGTGCAGGGATAGTAAATGCAAAATGTGGACTATCCTCAGGATGAATTGGAATTGAAAAAAAACAATCTTTAATATCTATAGCTAAAACGTACCAGGTTTTTGGCAAAGCAGACAATTGAGGAATCCCTGATTGAGCAGGTCCCATAATAACCATCTCATTATTAATGGCTCTTAAATCTTGCAATAATCTCCATTTACCAGATTTCTTTTTAATGACAAAAATGGGAGTATTGTAAGGAGATACGGAAGGTTGTATATGTCCCTCCGCTAATTGTTGTTTGACCAGGTCATGGGCTGCTTGTATCTTTTCTTTAGTCAGGGGCCACTGAGGAACCCATACTGGTCTATCTGATTTCCAAGTAATTTTTATTGCCTCAGTGACCCCTTCTGAAAACCCAGTCCATGTCTATTTATTCCCTGATCTATCTGAATTGGTGCTGCTATGCCTTGTTCTCCTAATCTTTTTTCTGTCCTGAAACCTTGTCTAGCCCTAATAGTGGGCGCATTTGGATTGATGTTATTTGTTAATGTCAAACCTAATTGATCTAGGACATCTCGTCCCCATAAATTTATAGGAAGATGATCCAATACATATGGCTGTATAGTTCCTTCACATCCTTCAGGATCCTTCCAATCTAATACCATTGCACTTCTATGGGGATTAGTCGCCACTCCTAGGCCTCGAAGCGTTTGAGTGGCTTGTTGTAACGGCCAATGTTTTGGCCATTCTTGACGAGATATGATGCTAAGGTCTGCACCTGTATCCAGTAGTCCATTAAATTCATGTCCTTGAATATTTAGTTTTAGCATGGGACGAGAATCTAAATTTAAAGACAGCATAGCCCAATCTACACCTGTGGAGCCTAATCCCCTGGAACCTCTTTCTATAGTACTACTGGAAAATTTATCATGTAGGCTGGGTATTATTAATAACTGTGCTATTCTATCTCCTGGTGAAATTACTGATATACCCTTTGGAGAGCTAGCTATAATTTTTATTTCACCTTCATAATCGGGATCAATTACCCCGGGACATATCATAAGTCCTTTTAGCGTAGAAGAACTGCGTCCTAACAATAAGCCTACTGTTCCTTGGGGAAGAGGTCCTTTTACTCCTGTGGGAATGATTTGAACTCCCATCTCTGGAGTTAGTACTGCTCTGGCGGAGGCGCAGATGTCCAACCCTGCGCTCCCTCTGGTTCGTCTGATGAGAGATCTGATGGATAATGTGTCCTGGGCACTACCCTGATGGTGTTGCTGGGTTCCTCCATGGTGTTTCTGGGTTCCTCCAGTGCCCCGTACATTTGTGGTCGTGGGCCCCGGAGCATTGGGCCCCCCTGTCCGTTTTTTGGCAATGGAGCTCGATGCCTTTCTCCACGATATCGTGGGTAAACACTTGGTCCTTGTCTGTTTTTTGATAACGGAATACCCTCTATGGTGGTTTGAGAACGGCATTCATTAGCCCAATGTTTCCCTCTACGGCATCGTGGGCAAATACCCGGTATTCTATTCGTTTGATATCTAGCTTTGTTAAACCCTCCTCCTATGGGGCAACTCCTTTTAAAATGTCCTGTTTGATCACAATTATAGCATGTTTTTGGCCTGGCATCTAAAGCCTGTTGTACTGCTGCTAAGACTTGCCCTTGTTCATTAATGTCTCTACATAATTTAATATATGTGTTTAAATCTTCATGTCTCCATGGTCTAATGACCTCTCTGCAACAACGATTTGCTTGGTCATAAGCCAGTTGTTTTATAAATGGCATTGCCTGTTCTGTATCCCCAAAAATTCTGGAAGCTGCTTGAATAAGCCTATCTACAAATTCAGCGTAAGGTTCATTAGTTCCTTGTATTACCTTAGATAATTGACCTTGTAAACCTCCATGCCCCTGTAAAGTTTTCCATGCCCTAACCGCATCTACAGCAATTTGTGCGTATACGCCAGGATCATATTCAATTTGTTGCCGTTGACCCTCATAAGGCCCTTTTCCTAACAACATATCTAGATTTCTTTGAGGGTAACCGGCTGCTGCATTTCGTCTAGCTGTCTCCCTGCAAAATTCCTCATTGGCAACCTTCCATAACAAATATTGTCCTCCATTTAGCACAGATTTACACATACTAGCCCAATCTGCTGGCGTCATGTCCAAGTTGGTAATGGATTCGACCATGCTTACAGTGAACGGTGCTTGAGGACCATAGGTTGTTACAGCCTCCTTTAACTGCTTCACTGTTTTGAAATCTAAAGCACGGTGAATTCGCTGCCCTCCTGCCTGCTCAAGTACAGGGCATGCTAATCTTTGAGGTCCTGTCTCAGGATCCCATCTATCAACTACGGGGTTTGAGGGCCACTCAGCTATCTCCATAGGGGGAGCTGTTGGTTGAATTACGCCCTCTGGTGATAGAACGGTGTTAGTAGCAGCCTCCTGTTGTAGCTTTTTCCCTAATAGCTGTTTCTCCTCTAAGCTTTCTTCCTTTAAATTTTCTTCCTCTGTCTGACTAGCTTGAGAGACCTTCTCTTTTGCTTGATCTAAAATGTCTTTCTCCATGGTCTGAACCTCTAACAATTTACTTAACACTCTTTCAGTTTGTTTTTTACTAATTTCTAATCTGTTATAAAGATAACGCAACCCAGTAAGATAACACAAAACAAAACCGAAACAGGATGAAACAAAAACGGAACAAAAAATCGTTGTATCAATTTTCCTATTTTCTTGACATGTGCATTTGTGGTCTATTTCTATCTCTTCCTCAGGGGTGAACAACTTCAAACCTTGAGCCAACCATTTTTCCCAATCGGCCTGAGAAAATTCTAGGGATAGGCAGCTTGAAACAAACACAAAACAAATCAAAACAAGAACACATTGTTTTTTAAAATGGTCGCCCATTCTCTCGCCTTCCCTTAGGGGCAAGCAATTTCACTTACCCCGAAGCTTCAGACGTTCCCCGTACGGGCCACCAAATGCCGCAGTCTGGCTGGGCACAAATCACGAGCCACTGAAGCAGGAACAAACTTTATTTTTAAACTGCAGGAAAACACTTCACACAGCTCCCGGGGAATCCTCCCGAACGCGCCAGGAGGCTTGTCCAGGAACCCCCAGCCGGAAATATCTCTCCCGGAAATCCCTCCTCCTGCACTTCCCCAACCAATGGGAACTCTCGGGGAATCCCCGGAAATCCCCATGAGAACTCCAAAATAGTGCGAGAACTCAAAAGTTGCGGCAGAGGCGGATAGTAATGCCTCGCCTGTCAATCAATACTGTTGGCAAAATGCCAGGGGCCATACAGACTCGGCCGTGGCTCTCAGCAGTGGCATAGTTCCTCTTACTGAGTGATGGATAAACAGGGGCTTCTGGAGTCTGTGATTTGCCTGGTTTGGGGAATGCTGCGTCCTCACAGGATCACGAAGCGGGTCAGCTGAGTGTAGCACATGCCCAGTGCAGTGACTGGTGGGGAGGTGCTCAATTGTCATTAGAAGGCTGGAGAAAGAGGCCCAAGGGAAAGACATAAAACTGTCTTCCTCTCTGTCCCTGACACCATCCACAGTGCTGGGCACAGTAGGTGCTTAATAATAAGCCCAATGTGCTTGGCAGCAAGAGATTCAGACCTCCACCGGGTCACAGGGAAATGAATCGGTCCAGCTCCAGCTGTGGAAACTAAGAGGCAAAGGGGAACCTTGGACAAAGAGTCTTTGGCTCAGCACTTTCTCCATCTGGGAAGAAAACCAGGTGTGTGCGTGTGGGGGTGGGGGACCGGGCCATCAGAAGGTTATGGGGCCATAAATAAGAGATTTGTGGTAAATAAGCTGGTGAACATATCCGCTGGCTGCTCTTTTTTATCACTCACCTAGAGAGCAAAATTCCCCTGCATCTTTTCTGCAGGCCAATAAATATCCTTCAAGGAGCCTGTATTTACATAGAGAGCAAGGGGGGTGCCGCTGCTCCCCAGGCCCCATGTCAAGAAGGAACAATGGATGGCCCTAAAGAGAATGGCTGTGCGGAGAATCGATGCAAATGCAGTTTCTTTTCCCAGGATGATGCTCCTGAGCAGGGTTCAGCCCAAGTTCAAGGATTGTGGTGCGGGGCCCTCCATGCCAGGGAGGTGCGCACCTTCTGCTCTGGGGCTGCGTGGCACACAGCAGAACTCGCTCCAAAGTGAATGAGACATACAGGATCTACTAAGGGACCCCAAGATCCACCACCAGGTGTCGTTCCACCAAAGGAGTCACCCAGGATCTACGGGGTGCCAGGAACAATAGGTAAATGGAGGCCAAGGCTGAGGAAATTTCTGGAAGGCTCTGCCATGGAGCGTTTTCACTCAGCCTCAGGGAAGGCTGCCCCGAGGGACTGACACTAAGCTGAGCCTTTTGCTGGGATCTGGAGATGAGGAGGCATCAGATGAGGGAAAAGCAAAGGGCACAGTCTGCTCAGAGAACCTCAGGTGGGGCACGGGAAGCATGGTCCCTGGAGGAGGGGATGTCTGCCAGCCAAAGCACTCGGGGGAAATGAACCCTGGTCAGGAGAAGGGCTGGGGCAGAACACATTGGGCCCGCCGGGGTGTGGCTCTGTCCCTCCTCCAGCTCTCAGGGACTCTGTCTTATGGCAATGGGAGCCACGTTAGGGTCTTAGGCAGGGGATTGATATCCCAATGAGCTATTATTTTCCCCCAAAAGCAAACAATTCTTTTCATGACCAGGAAGGCAGCTTCATTGTAGAATCATGTCAGTACAGATAAGTGCTCACTAAGGTCGGCAGAACCACTGTCACTCTATGGGTCCCCACTAGGCAGACCCAGAAAGCTGCTGCTATGGGCAGCCCTTCAGCTCACAAATGAAGGGTGAAGAAGAGTGTGATGACCTTCCAGCAACTTGCCCAAGGTCACCCAGATGCATGGTGACTGAGCTGAGACTAAAACTAAAGTCCAGCAGTGCCCTCTTCTCCGTGGTTTTGCCGTCCATGGTTTTAGTTACGTGGGGTCAATCATAGTCTGAAAATATTAAATGAAAAGTTCCAGAAATAAACCATCCATAGGTTTTAAATTGCATGCCACTCTGAGTAGTGATAAAATCTGTGCTGTCCAGCCCTGTACTGCCTAGGATGTGAGTTATCTATTTGTCCAGCGTATCCACACACTATATGCTACCCTCTGCTGATTGCTTAGTCGCCATCTTGGTTATCAGTCCGTGGTCACAGTTCTTGTGTTCAAGTGCAGTGCAATAAGATGTTTGAGAAAATGAGCACATCCACATAATATTCATTATAGTATATTGTTATAATTTTCCATTTTATTATTAGTTTTTGTGGTTAATCTCTCACTGTGCCTAATTTATAAATTAAACTTTATCAGAGGTACATAAATATATAGAAAAACATAGTATACACAGGGTTCAGTGTTATCTGTGTTTTTAAGCATCCCCTAAGGGTCTTGGATAAGGGGGGACCACTGTGTTCTGCCTGTTGAAAGGATGCCAGAAGTGACACAGCCTAGAAAGAGAGACAGATAATATGGGGACCGAGATCGGGAAGACAAGGGGGAGAGGAATGAAGGACAAGAAGGAAAAAGAGAATGTGAGGTGGGGAGAGAGTGTGTCTTCCTCCCCTGCACACTGTGGGTGTAATGCAGGAGATAACACCTTACAACACCAAAAGCATACACTTCACACACAAACACACACACACACACACACACACACACATTTGCACTTGACCACAGTACATCTTTTAAAGAATGAAGAAAACTGGTTTCTGAACATTTGACTGTTCTTGCCCCCCCCCCCACTCAAGTCCAGATGTTGGAGACTAGAAAGACAAGTTGGTAGGTTGGGCCCGCCGGTAGCAATCACCCAGCACGTCTTTGACTGGTTGATACTATTCCTTTTAAACTTGATCGAGGAGATTCGCTCCAGCCCTGGGAAGCCCCTTGAGACTCTAGAAGGCTGGTCTGTGCCATCAGTATGCGACTGCACTCTCGGGTCTCAGCTGTCACAAAAGGGAACCACTGCATCCACTTTCTCCTAAGTGCTTCTCCGGGGTGGAGAGGGGGAGGTGAAGGTGGTGGGCGAGTGGTGATGATTGGTCATGGCCGTGACAGTCACTGGACCGTGTTTCCTAGTTAGCATGGTCCCTGTGCACTCCAGTTTAGGACCTTCTGTGGAATATCCTCTTGACTCTCTTGTCCCATAGAGAAGCTCTCATGGGCACCGAGGGCACATCAGGGCGGGACATGAAAGCCCCTCATTCCTTGACATGTCCCCTAAGGTTGTCCTCTGCTCCTGCTTTACGTTGGACAGGACTTTGGTGGCAGGGTGACATGCTAAGAAAGTCCCAGCTGTAGGAGTTCTGCTGGCTCTTCCAGTTACTTCATGATCTGCAGGGTTCATTTGCTCCTGCTGCACCCAGCCTTCTCACCCCATTAGTATGCAAGATCCACATTCTGATGAAGACACAGGCTGCCTTAGGAATCGAGAGAGAGTCTAGGTCCAAAAACGGCTAATGGGCTTGAAATCTCCTTGGGCGTGTTAATATAATGTTTAGTCCTATTCAGTCCCAGTCCCTAACTAGAGGTCTGGACCTGAGTGCTAGAAGTTGTTTAACTTGGTCCCCAGATCCAACTCATGCCTCATTAAATACCAACCAAGGTAACATATAATAAAGAATTTCATGTGAATCCAACATAAGTTGATAGATAAATATTGGCCATCCAGCCCAAAGCAGAGTTCCCAACTCCCCCAGAGCCGATGCCAAAGTCAACTTTGTCAAGTTCAAAAAGAAGCCTAGCAGCCTCTCAGCAGAGCTAAGACTTCTGTAGGTGGCCAGATGGGTGGGCTCTGGCTTTTGAGAATGAGACCACGATGCATTTATGGGCTCAGAAGTCAGTGTGGTCCTTTGCCCTGCCGTCCCTGGGCATCCTGCAAGATGGCAACGGTTCCCACACAGGCTGCAGAGTTCTCCGTTGCTGGAGGACATTCCCTTAGCCCTTCAGGTGGCACTGCTCTGTTTCCAGTCACTTATGTGGGACAGCGATGTCTCCTCTTAGGGGATGAACTTCATAACATTGTCACTTGCTGGTTGGCTCAAGTGACACCTTTTGTAGCCAGGGCTGATCATTATGTCCTCATTTGAGATTCACGGCAGCAGTGTTGTTTGCGATGTATTTGAGGGTGGGAGAGTGTTAAGGAGGCTATCATAAATTCTCCCTCTGGTCACATGGTTTTATGACATCCTCTATTGGCAAATGCAAACATCCCCATTGGAATATGGCCTTTTCCAATCAGTCCTTCTGGAGGGTCCCCCTGATCCAGGAGTAGATGCTGTGACCACAGAAAACAGGAACTCTGAAGACGGCCAGAGGGGACCCTGGGTCCTGCCACCTTCTCTCTCTGTGGCCTTGGAGAAGACCTTCCCCTTTAGTGGTTCAGAGGACTCAGATGAAGATTTGCTAAGAAAAATCAGTGGGAAAGCATTTGGAACACTGTCATCGGCTGTGATCATAAGTGGTGTTCTGCTGGCATCTTTGAACTTCCTGAGACCCCCTTTTGAGCACGCTCTATGCATTGATGTATGATGTCCTAATGACAGCTCCCTGGTGGGGGCTGCCATTTGTCCCCATGACATGGGCAGAGCACAGATTCTAAGGGACCAGCAGGATTGCCCTTGGGAACAGAATCAGGAGGTACTATGGGACCCCTGGCTGGGGAACCCAGGGCAGGCTTCCCAAGGCAGGTTGTATTTGAGAGGTGCATTAAGGGGTGACGAGGATGCCTTCCATTATATACAAGTGGAAGCTGCACCACATTCCAAGGGATGAAGAGGCCACCTGGGCGACAGTGTAGTGAGTGCGCAGGATGAGCAGCGGTGTGGGTTGGGATGAAGGTTGTTGATGAAGCCAGAAAGATACTCTGTGCCTTTATTTGAGCACCTTTCTGTCAGTTGCCAATGTTCCAGAAAGGATCAGAAGAAGCATTCTTAGACTACCTAATTTGGATCAGAATGAGTGGCAGGAAATTTGTACCACATCCGAACTGGTCTCTGCTTTTAGGAGGTGTAGGTTGGTTGCACATCCACAAGGAATGTCAGAACCTCTCTCATCAGGACAATCCACCCAGGGACTCAGAAGCAGCCCCAGGCCTTCTCCAACAGGGTCCTGGTGCCTCTGAGGCATGGCTCCCCACAATCAGGTCCCATGAGGATGAGGGACTCCTGTTCTGGAAAGGGCTTTGCTGAGCTCCCTGGGGCCAAGAACTCATGAGAACCACCTGCACTGCTCCTGAGGGTCATTGGTGACATTAGATGGCTCTGCCCATCAACTGCCTCCCTGAGAAGGTGGGTGGAAAGGGAGGTTGTCTAAGCTTTTTCTCTTAAGATCCAAACTACCTGGTTGGTCTTTCAACCAAAAATAGAGGCTATCTACACTCTAAGCTCTTGCCAAAGGGTGCATCCTGGAGCCAACTGCTGGCACCCAGCCCCGAGAGGACAATGGAGGACGATGGCTGCTCTTCTGCCTCCCTGCACAGATGAATGGCTATGGTCCAGCATGGCCTCCGCAGGGTAGGCTCTCTAGCTGCCCCTCTAAGTGGTTCTTAGTCTGCAGCTCACTGATGCCTCCAGGGTTAATAGATTAATAAACACGATTTAGGGCATCCACAGCCCTCTCTTCCCCGACCCTGACCCAGCTGGATGCAAAACACTGGATACAGGCATAGTTTTCTGGGGGGACAATCTCTGACTCTAAAATAGTTCGTGAAGCACCTCCACTCCAAGAAAGGTTAAGTTTGGACCTTACAGTAAGCAGATGGCTAATGATGCCACCAGTCCAGATCTCACTCGTTGAGGTCCTATTCTAAAATTCTAGGTTTTGAATATTATAGTCCAGCGATCATCCAAGGTCATTTGAAGGACATTCGTCCACCCTCTTGGCTAACTCTTATTGAAGAAGTGATGCAGGACACAATTTGGGACCCACATAAGACCCATGAAATTGGCACCAGAAAAAAGTTTGTGCCATCTGACAATGAGGTATGTGACTTTCCTTTTACCAAAAAGTGAGTCTTGTATGACTTGAGATGTTTCCCTCCTTGCCCAGGGTGCCATGAGTTCTGAGTTACATTTGATGAACATTTCTTTATCACTTATGTTCTAACATTGTGCTAAAGGCTGAAGAGAAAGTATTGAACAAAACAGAGGTGGTTCCTGTTGTAACAAAAGGACTTTTGACCTCGGGGTTTTGTATATATACTTTCTTATTCCACTGAATTTTATTTTATTTGATTTGGTAACAGGGATTGAACTCAGGGGCATTTAACCACTGAGCCACATCCCCAGTCCTTTCATTTTTTAAAAGTTTGAGGCCGGGTCTTGCTAAGTTGCTTAGGGCCTGGCTAGGTTGCTGAGGCTGGCTTTGAAATTCCAGTCCTCCAGAGCCACTGGGATTATAGGCATGAGGCACTGTGCCTGGCTCCAGATTTTAAAAAGTGGCAATTGCAAACACTTTGTGGTTGCTCTTCCCGGACATGATCTAAATGACTTACTTAACTCATTTAATGGCCCTAAGACACAGTGGATGACCTTACCAGTAGGCACCATTATCATCACCATCTAACTATAAAGAAACTGAGGAACAGGAAGAGTGAAATAACTTGCTCAAGGTCAAGAGTCAACATCCAAAGCTCGGCCCTCTGACTCTGGGCTCCATGCTTAGACCTGAAATTCACACTGCTGTCCTCTCCCCGCCAGCTCCTGACTGGAACCACATCAGGTATTGGTGTGGCATGACCTGCTCCTGAGAGCACTTGATGCCCAGGGTCAACTTCAGTCCCAGCGGTGCCTTTGGTTAGGAAGGTTGTTGCTTATTCCTGCTGCTGAGATGAGGATGTTGGTGCTCACACGGGAGACACACACAGTCCTGCAGCTCCGAGGCCAGCCTCGCACCAGAGATCGAGCCCCCAAGTCCAAGTCAGAGGCTCTGCCTGAGCCCCCACCCCTAGTGTGTGTTTATCTGTCATTAAAAATGGCCCCAGGGCTGTGCAGGGGAGTAGAGAAAAGCAGTGCTTGGTGTGTCTCATTTGAATACTAAGTGGCAACGTGTCCAGCCGGCCTTTGTTGGTTTTGTGACTTGGAAGATCCTCTAGGGCTGGTTAAATGTAAAATTACACCTGGTAATGCTGAGAGGGACCTTGAAAGGCATCGACCTGGAAATTTCTGAAAGTTGTTTTTTTTTTTTTTTTCAAGATGACACTCTTCCTAGCCTTGCTCACCGCTGACCCACCCTTGTTCCTAACACTTTAATGACACGATGACCTTTGAAGATATTTTTTCATTGTCTTCAGCACTGGATCTCACAAAGAGGCTCTCTGCTTGTTTTCTGAGGCTCTCGATACCTTTCTCCTTGAATGGTGAACATTTTCATCTTTTTTTTTTCTTCTTCCCTGCAAAGGGGAAAAAGGGAAGTGTAATTTTCAACTCTCGGCAAAACGTGCCTTTGATTAATGTATATTGTAATCATCACAGAATACACAGCTGTCTATTAACGATGGAACCAAATGAGTTGAATAGATTATCAAAGAGCAGCAGCCCCGATTCCACTCTGAGGTGCACGCTTGTCTTTAGAACATTAATCTCGTTACAGGTTTGAGTCAGATTCCAATTTCCCTGACAGGCGGCGAGGAGGGGTGGAAGACCGATCAAATGCCCCAGGAGCGCGGAGGGCGTGCATCTCCGTGGGGCTGGAGAAGGAGAGCAGTGTGGTTTTCTTGGAGTGATTATTCCAAGGGGATGAGAAAGGCGGAGAAGGACTTTGAGGCACTTAGAGAGCAGGAGGCAGCATCCTGGAGGCGTGGGCAGGGTAATGGGAACACTGCTCCAAGGACAGGGGGAGGGAGCAGACAGCAGGTGTGGGTTCTCTGGGGTGCTGCTAATGAGGAGGTGCCAAGCTGGAGCAGGCAAGAGAGGGGTGAGGGACATTGGCAAAGTAACCAGAGCCAGACCCTCCGTGCTCATTCAGTCCCCCGAGGCTGTGGCACTCAGCACCAAATGGAGAGCTCTGGATATGACTTAGCAGCAGCTCAATGCCAACTCTTAAGGCCCAGCCTCTACCACAGAGGAAACCTGGGCCTCTGAGGACAGGGCCATGGGAAACTTGTGCTAATTCCTTTAAAGTATGACCCAAAGGGCTTTGACCTCAAAGATCCCACTGACCCAAGTCATACAAAGAGCCTCCAGCATGCCCACGTGCAATCCACAACTCTTTCCACATCATATCCCATTCAATTTCTCGTACAAACTCTTCCTACTGCTCCCATCTCCCACCACACACTCAGGCACTCATTTATATACTCCCACTGGCCGAGTATAAATTTTTAAGAACGTTGTACAATGTGTTGCCTAATTTTTCAGTAACTCCTTCATCTTTCTGGACACTCATTTTTGTTTTTCTGCCCTAGTATCTCACCTTTCAGCTGAACCTACTCACCGTCTTAGTCTGTTTTCTATTGCGATAACAAAAACATCTAAAACCGAGTCATTTGCAAAGAATAGAAGTCTTTTTGGCTCATGGTCCTGGAGGCAAGAGCAAGACTCTGACATGGGCTGAAGGCATCATGATAACATGGTGGCAGGCATCACACGGTGGGTGACAGAGCAAGGGTGCTAGCTCACATCTCTGTCTCTTCTTATAAAGTCACTCTTATCATCTTAGGGCCCCACCCTCATGATCTTTTCTAATCCAGCTCCTCTCCCCAAATCCCCATCTCCAAATCCATTAACAGGAATTTGGGGGTTAAGTTTCCAACACAAAAACTTTGGGGGGACACACTCAGACCACTTTCCCTCTTCCTCAAAGTCACCCCAAGTTTCTGTGTCTCCAATTTTGTGCCCATAGTGGCTCCTCTTATGGAACACTCTGTCTCCACGTCCTTCTGAAAAAAACCTCTCTCTTACAGCTCCATGTCCAGCTCCGAAGTCAGTGTCCAGTGTCCGTGCTCCTGTCTGCCTGGATACCTGTACTAAGCCCCTGCCAGGTATGGTGAGAGGTAAAGGCCACTCCTCCTAGTCTGCAAGTGCATCCATGACGAGGACCCTGGCTCACTAACTTTTGGGACTCTGGTACCTTGTTTCAAGGCTTGGCTTGTAGTCAGTTAATGGAATAAATCAAAGTTAACACTCAGCTTTAAAATCTTTCCAGGTCCCTCACTCACCTGGTGGACCCTGACCCAGGTTTGTTCTTACTCTTCATGGAATGGGGTGTGGGGGGGGGATGAGTTCACACAGCACTGGACAGAAGAATGAACCAGAACTCAGAAGATTGGGCAATGTTCAAAAATTCCAGAGCTAATAGGTGGCAGAGCTTACAGTTTGGCTGTCCTGAGTCTGTCTCTGTCTGTAGTCCAACATGACCTCCGAGACAGTTAAAATCCACAGGCTAAAGAGGATAGCAAGTTTTGTTCTAGGCATACTCTAGGGACAAGGTGGGACTCCTATGATGTGAGAAGGGTACAGAATTAAAGTCAATATTTGTTCTCAGGTGCCTACCCTGCACTTGGATAACTCTGCGAATAAGTCCCTTCCTAAATTGTGCCCTGGGCTCCTCTCTTCCCTCAACCTGGCCCTGAGCCTGCTGGGACACACACCAGCAATGAGAGACGGGGACTTTGGGTTTGTCAAATGGATTCCAGGATGGGCTGTTATTTACCTGGTTCATGGGATGAGATTTTCTGAGCACCAGGTACTGGGGACAGAAGGGAAGAGAAAGTCAGAGGAAATAGATGCAGAGCCTGGCAGTGGTCCCAGCTGTCAGCATGCACCCAGAGCTGCTCATCCTCAGAGGCTCAAGGGCAAGCTCCATGACCTTGAACGATGGACCATCAGACTTCTGGGCAATGGTATTAGCCAAGGAAAGAAGATGTTGCAGGCACAGGACGTGGCCAAGGAAGAGAGACAGGAACCCCAGCACCTGGGCCGGGAGCTCCGTTTCAGGAATGCAGCAGTAGAAATGACCAGGAGATGGATTGTCACCTGGAAGGCTGGTCAGACCGATGTCCCACAGTGAGGGCTCTTCCCAAGGGCACACAGTGCCAGAGAAGTCATGTCTAAAGCAACACGGTCGACCCCAACCTCTCCCTGCCCAGCCTCACAGCGGAAATGCCAGGCAGGGCCCCTGGTCTGTGGGCATGCTGTCAGCTCCAGCTCTCGGCCGCCACCAAGGACCTTGTTCTGCTGAGTTCACAGAGATGTCAGGCGTCCAGGGGATTCTGGCCAGACACCCCTCCCCTAACACCGCAGTGGGGTGAGGACTGGCTCGGCAAGGCTGTGGCTGGGGAAATCATCACGGGGCGGGGCGGGATGGGCTGCGATTTCCCCCTTCCAGTTCCTCGGCTCTGTTCTCAGCTCTGACCCATAAATTCACCAAGATGAAGTCATTCTCCAGTCACGGCTGTAAAAAGCCAGCCGCGTAGCTAGGGAGTTTGCAGCCCTCCAAGAGGGATTATAAAATAAAACCAGGGGTTCTGGAAGAGGAGGGTCAGACCCGCCAGGCCCCTGCGGGAAGGGAGGGGGCTGTTCTGCTCTTTTTAACAAGCACCAGCAGGTTTTCGACTTTGTGAGATTCCTCGCCCCGCAACCCCAGGACCCCCCAGTTCCTTCCTGCAGGGGCTCTTTCCTGCTTCTACTGGGCTTCCTTGGGGTTAAAAAGTAAAACTAAAATAAAAAATTTAAAAACCAGCCCCAAAGTGTTGTCCTTCTTGTTGAGTTTGAAGCAGACATCATTATTCTGACGTCTCCAGAAATTTGACCAGAATCCGAGGACTAAGGGAAGTCCCAGGGCCCTCAGCCTTCTACCTGGAGACTGGACCAAGACCTGATACCAGGAAGGCTGGCTTGGCCTGGGGACAGGCCATCCTGCTGAACAGGGCAGCTTGGTCTGACAGCTTTCTCCTCTAGAAATGGAGTATGTCGGAGTTGCTGGGACACTGCGTTGCCTAAGATCTCCTCCAGCACAGTCTTCAACACCTTCACTCAACCAAACGGTTTTAAATGAACTTTTACTATGTTCCAGACATTGGAATATGCCCTGGGAATGTATCAATGAACAAGGAAGATGAAACCTTGCTTTTGCCCTCTTTATCTGGCAAGGATTAAATATCTAGTACATTAAAAAAAAAAATGAAGCTGTTCATGTCCCTGTCACCCTTGATGGTGAGGATGCCGATGAAGGCGATGACCGATACCCCTATAGTCTCACTTCACACCATCTCCTAGTATCAGAATAGAGGAAATGGACTCAGAGGGGACAATCCAATATGCAGAGAATCACATTCGTCAGCTGGATGCAAGCATACCACCCACTTCCTGACCATGACCCTAAACTTTCTGTTTCAGCAGAAAGAGATAGGAGCAAGTACCTAAGTGTGTGCTGAATACCTACTATGTGCCAGACACAGTTCTAGGAACTTGAACACACATTTGGTCTTTAAGTAACCCCCAGAGGTGGGTAACAGTCTTGGTTGGTGAAGAGGAACCTGGTAGAGTAGTTTGCCCGTGGATGATCAGCTGGGGGGAACCACAGCAAGAATTTGAATTCAGAACCTATGTTATGCCAAAGACAGAGCTTAGTTGCATTTGAGTTACAAAAATGTGACAGCATTGTGGAGTCAGAGCTGGAAGGCACATTGAGAAACCTCGTCTGCAGTTCATGTCCCAAGCCTTTTGTCTTCTTCAGATAGGAAACGTGTCTCTTTGGAATGTCCCTGGAATAATGACCTACAAGGATTAACTGCAGAGGCATGCTGGGAAATGTTGGACCTGGATCTCCGTCAAACCCCAAACCTTGACGTGTGGCATTTGCTGGTTTCCTTAGTGTCATACTCTAACCATAGCCAATTTCTAGCTACTAAAGGGGACACAGAATTATACACTGTCTCCACCAGACAGAGACAACGGATGCTGAGGAGTTGTATGCCTTTTTACCAAGCAGACGCAAGATGCAGAAGCCTCCTGCCTTCTAGGTGCCTCACCTGGAGACAGGAGCAGCAGCTCCAGAGGTCCTTCTTTATCATAAACCCCAGTTCTCACCAGGTATCCCCAGGTGTCGTAAAGAAAGACTGAATTTTGGAATCACCTTAGATTCACCTAGGAATCACCTCCAATCTCACCTGTATATTGGAGCTGGAAGAAGTTTGCATTCATTGCTTATGTGCTGCGTCACAAATTCCTGCAAACTTTGGTGACTTTACACCATGTATTATTTCAGTTTCTGTGGGTCAGTACCGGGGCTGGCTCACCTGGGTTCTCTGGCTCAGGGCCTCTCACAGACTGGGCTGGAGGTGGAGACGGAGGGTGGGGGGTGCTGTGGGTCCCTGCTGATGACCATCCACAAACACGCACAGTTATGGGAAGGGTTGGGCTGCAGCACTCAGGCACTCAGCAGCCGCTGGGCCCAGCCACACTCAAGCCAAAGACATTACATAAGGTATGAACACCAGGAGACAAGGACCCCTGAGACCCAATTTTAAGACTCCATACCATAGGGTCTAAGTGGTTATAATAGAACTATGAATACTTAAGGAGCACTTACTGTGCTCTGGGAACTGAGTACTTTCCATATAAAATTTTATTTCATCCTTACTCTATTTTTAGAGGGTTGGTCCTGAAAACCCCATTTTATAGATGTAAAACCTGAGTCTTTAAGAGGTTCTGTAATTATCTGCAAGCCACCCACCCAGGAAGTTGAAAGAATTACCTAGTTGGCAGCCAGTCTCTTCTGAAGTTCACCTGGTTATCATGACCTAAATGGCCTCTTCTGACAGATCATTGAGTGATCAGTTAGTGGTGCTCTTGTCTTTCTGAAGATGAGGAGCTGGAAGGCCAGAGAGCTTTGGTAACTGTCTAAAGTCACACAGCAAAATCAGAAACAGAGGTAAAACTTGGTTCTTCATGTCTTTTGGGTACCCTGGTTTCTGGAGATGGGCCAGGTTGGCAAAAAGTCCATTTAGCTGTATCTAACTTTCTCCCTGCCCTGGAAGCTCTCTGGAAGCTCAAAGGTGACTGATGCTTGGTCCCACTCTGAGCATCAGCTACACATCAAGCATCCCTCCACACCAGGCTTAGACACGAAGGTGATGGTATTCTGTTGTACCTATGGTCAATCCATGTTCCTTTTCTGAAATACTTAAGTTTCCTTGGCTGAGGAGGAGAGAAAACAGGCCTGCCCCAGACATCAGAGTAACGGACTGGTTTTAAGTTCTCTTGGGGGCTTAATAAAAGGTGGTAGTTTGGGTATCGTTTCTGCGATAGGCCCTTCTGTTAATACTTATCTAGCTAATGCATCTTCCAAATGGCCCGCTGCAGCTTTTGGGACATTAAGGAGACTTCATGATGTTGTTCTACATATGGTATTTCTGCTCTGGAGTTTTTTTTCTTCCTTTCCACTTGTATAAATTATTTTACGATGAAGGTGGTGATGCTGAAGGAATAGGGGCTAGAGGAAGGGTTAGGATTTCACAGGACCCAGCCCAGGGCATTTTTTTTTGAGCCCAGAGGGAGCCTGGCCCCACATTCTTGAACACCGGGGGAACAGGAGGACTGGAAGCTTAGTGGAACGGCCGGGGCCTGTGGCTGACAAACTCCAGCTGTGCTGAGCAGAATCCCATTCTGGCCTGGCAGACGTCTGCTCCCTCAGAATGACACCGACCATTAGCAGACTCACCCCAATAGGATACACCCCAGACTGGAGGATGCATGGAATTCCTGCTGATACACAGTGAGCCCAAGACCCAAGCCGTTTCCCCCTGCCCTTATCAGACCAGCCAAGATAACTGGCATGAGACTGGAATCTGAAGCCGAGGAAGAAATTCCGCCCTACAAATACCAGGCGCCAGATCCAGGCTCTCCACTTGAAGAATTGACTCATCCCACAGAGCAGAATGCCTCTTTACGCCAGGTGGAGTGCGGGGAGCTCAAAACCCAGGCTGAATAAAATATGGTCAGTGCTGGAAGGAAACCCCCAGCCTAATGGGAAGTACAGATGACATCTAAACCAAGTCCAAATATACAGAGCGATGAGTGCGTAGACTGAGTGAAGCCAAGAGTGACCTGAAACATGGAGCAGGGTCATAATGTCAACAGTCAGCAGGGTGGGGAAGACTGATGGTCAAGTCTGAGCTGCATGGTATAGGGGGACACATAGACCACAGTGGGAGACTTTCTCTAGGATACAAACCCTGATGCAGAACTGCAGACCATAGGGTATAAATATTCTAATTTCACTATTTCTATATGAATTTCCTAAAGTATTGCAACATGTTTCCAACAACTGTGCACAAGGGTCTCAATTTTTCCCATGTCCTCACCCAGCATTTACTGTTTTCCAATTCACTAATGTTAGGGGGTGTATAAAGTGGTGCTTCATCTTAATTTGCCTTATCTTAACTTGCATTTCTATGTTTTCTTGGTTTGACTATGTTTCCAGAAATGCATTGGTCTTTTGGATTTCTCCTGTGAATTGCCTATGCATATCCTTTGCCCATTTTTCTATTTGATTTTTTTTTTTTTTGCTGATTTACAAAAATTACTTGAAGCCTTGAACAGTTTTCTTATTCATCTTTTGCCAGTTTTAGACTTGGTCAAAGTCTTCTCCCAATTTTTCATGCTTCTGATAAGGTTTTCAATGGCCCATTTTGATAAACATAGTTCTTCCTTTATTTCTGATAAAAATTTATTTGTTTTCCCTCCTAAGGCTTATACTTTTCAGGTCTTATTTAAGAAATAATTCATGATTCCAAAGTAAAAAAAAAATGACACATTTTTATTATTGTGTTTCAGCCTTAATTTTTACCTTTAGGTCTTTAAACACCTGATCCATTAGAGTTTTTTTTTTTTTTTTCCTGGAAAAAAATGAGGTAAGGACTCATCTTTACTTTTCTTGGCACAGAAGTTATTTTTCTTAACATGATTTATGAAATAATTCTTCCTGCCTTCAGTGATTTGTGAAGCTGGCTCTACCCTATATCTGTTGGAGGACCACTCTTTGTATGTATCTTGCAGATTTGCCATCTTGTGAGCAGATACTGCAGCAATGTTTTCAAGGATGTTTGTCTAACAAACAGCAGTAGAAATTGAGCCTCTTTGGAGAGCCATGGGCTGGTGTCTTTACTGCCCAGTGTAATAGAAAATAACGCCTCCCAAAGTTCAGGCAGACCTATTGCCCAGTAAAAAGAAGGGGGCCAGTTTTTAAACTAAGGTCTCCTCTCCAGTCAATGAATCTATTGTGTGTGCAGACATCACCTGATCTCTTCATGATGTCCTGTAGGAATTGAGACTTGGGGAACTAGTGATCCTGGTAACCATGTGAGTCACGAACTCTTCTCCATCTCTGATCTAGGGTTCTCATGTCTTCTGCCAATGACCCTGAAATACATGACAGGCTAAGTTGTTAATTCCCAAGAGTTAATACCTCAGGCCCTTGACAGTTTGTAACAATACTGAGTTCTCATATATAATTGGGACTTTATATTTATTAGTACATCTGTCTTTTTTAAACTCCAGTACCAACTATTTTAATTACCTTCTGACAGGGCAACTTTGATCTCTGGCAATATTGGCTTAATTATTTCTTAGCGTTAATTTTCTTACATGGTTGTATTTTTTAAAATCAGTTTGTTAAGTTACCCACCCCCCAATATTGTTAGAGTTGTGATTGAAATTATTGTTAATGTATGGATTCATTTAGGGAGAACTGACATCTTCAGAATGTCCTGCATTTATAAATATGGATCATATGTCATTTCCTTAGATTTAAATGTTTTGTACATTCTTTAATAAAATAATTGCTGTTTTGTTTTTCTTATTACATATGGTGCTTTATTTTCTACTACAATGTCTTATTGTTAATGGAGTTAGAGAAGATCATTATTACTTTTTACATGTTGATCTTGTACATGGCAAAATTGTTTTCCTTTAGGTGCTTTCTGATTACTGCAAATCATGGGGGAAAAGGTTTCCTGTTCACTCTCACACTATTTTCCTCTGCTTTTATGCTAACAAGAACCTATAGAATGATCTGGCAGAGCAGTTGTGGCAGCAGCTCTGCTTGTAATATTCTTGACTTAAAATCAGATTTCTGTTCAGTGTGATGTTTTTTCCTAGATATTTAGTGTGTAACCTTTGTTGAATAGCAGCTATTCATTTTTATAAAAGCATTTTTTTAAAAAAAAATGGAAGTGAGTGTTGGACTTTGGATGTTATTTCAGCTTTGATTGATATGGTGGTTTACCTCTCAGTCATTAATAAGCTGAATCACAGAAATAGATGTCATTTGCACTTCTGGGGACAAACCTTACTTAATCATAATGTCTTTAAAAAATATACCATGATATTCAGTTGTCTAATCATGTGTTCAGGAGTTTTGCATCCACCTGGACCATGGTAGAGATTTGGTATTTCCATCTAATGAAATGGTGAGTTTCCAAAGGTGACTGAGTGGAGAGATGATTGGATTGATACTTTTTGGAGGCCTTCCTGGCTGCAGGGTTTTGAAACTAGACTGGTGCGCAAGGATGGATGTAAGGAGAAAAGCTAATTAGCCTATTAACTTTGCAAATCCACGTAGGACATTGCTTTGGAGCAGGGTGGTGGCAGTGAAGAGGAAGAGGAGGCTGGGTAGCGTGTGTATCTAGGAGGCTGGGCCAACAGGATGTGCTCCTGGGCTGGGAATTGCACAGGAGAGGAAAAGAGGAGTCTGGTTTTGACTGGAGCAAATGAAAGAGCTGAGTGGCCATTAAGCAAAATGAGGCAGGACGTAGGGTAGGACTGTAGGTAAAGGGTGGAGGTTGGTGGCTGCAGAAAGAGTGGACTGTGGGACACAGAAGGATGTTGGCTAGCTAACGAACTTTCTGAAATGACCCGATGGTCTTTCTTGAAGTGAGGTATCCATAAGCACTGCCTGGAACCTGGCTGCAGAAACAGTCTGATGAGGTTCCAACTGTGCCATGTCCCCTTCGTCACTGTGTGCTAGACATAGCAGCATTCACATCTGTCACCATCACAGCTGCTATCGTCTCTGTACAACTTCTGTACCCAAACACAGCAGTGTAATCACTGTTGTTAATTTGGGCTGAGAATTCTGGGCTGAGTTCTTTCCTCCAGTTGCTCAGTGGCCGCTCCAACACCCCAACAGGTGCATGTGATAGGTGGGGTCACACGCTTGTGCCACACCACAGGGAAGCTGGGCAATGAGTGCTCAAGTGTCTACTTCACGGAGACAGAACTCACCAGAAGTGGTGGCACACCTCCAGTCTCAGCGACTCGGGAGGCTGAGGCAGGAAGATTGCAGGTTCAAAGCCAGCCTCAGCAACTTAGCAAGGCCCTAAGCAACTTAGGAAGACCCTGTCTCAAAATAAAAAATAAATAGGGCTGGGGATGTGGCTCAATGGTTAAGTGCTCCTGGGTTCAATCTCTAGTGTGTATATATATATATATATATATATATATATATATACACACACAGAACTCATAGTCTTCTACTTACAACACATCAAAAGGGTGCTCAAACACTAAATATGATCTACATTTTTTATTACCATAAATATCAAATGAGACATCTTTGTTTATCTTTGCTTTCCAAATTTTGTTGCTTCTTTCGCTTATTTTTAGATTCTTTTGTTCAAATAATGTTTGTTTTTCCAGACTCATCTACAATTTGCATGTATCTATGGATTTCCCCTTTCTATTGCTAAATATTATCCCACTATATCACTATATTTTTTCTGTTTGTGGGCATTTGGGTGTTACTAACTTTGGGGCAATTATCTATAAAACTGCTTTGAACGTCTTCATATTCTGTGGACATGTTTTTATTTCTTGTGGATACATGCCTGTGAGTGGCTTGGCCACACCATCCAATAGATGTTGGTTCCACTTATCAGAAATGGAGCCTGTTTTCAAGCCGGCCCTACAATTTATTCTCCTAACCAAGGACTTCTTTGTCCCAGTTGCTTGCCATCCTCATAAACATGTGATATTTCCAAGATCCAATCCCAGGTACTTCTCCCCCAGAGCTTACCTACCTGATGCTCTTCCTATCCTTGAGCCATTTCTAATCCCAGGAAACCTCCCCTTCCCCAGGTCCCTCTCTGTCCATGAGAGGAAGTGTCCAGTTATGCTCAGTCCTGGCCTGACCTCCATCAGGTCCCTTCCGTTCCCTGGACTTTCCACTTTCCCTGTTGACGACAAGAAGCTTTGGAGAAGGTGACGGCTTAGCTTCCTTCCAGTGGTGACATGTTTTTCGTGAGCCTTTCCAGTCTATGTTCTTTCCTGGTTTTCTTTTCCATCTGTCACTTGACACCATGCAATTGATTACAGTTCTCTAACTGCCTTGGAAAACAGCTTGTACTTTTTTTTCTGAAACTCTTTAAATAAAATAAAACTCCATTTTGCTAACAAATGGAGAAGAGAAGTAGAAGGGAAATGTGGCATTCACTGAACACCTACTACGGGCCATTTCCTTGCAGAACCAACGTCTTGCTTCATCCCGACAAGCACCCTAGACTGCAGTTTTCCTGAGAGTCCTTTTTAACTGGGTTCCACTTTTTCCTCACTTCTTCATTATTCAGAGTTCCTCAGGGAAATAGAACCAGTACAGAAGAGGAGATTTGTTATGGGAACTGGTTCACATGATTACGGAGGACAGGAGGTCCCACAGTCTGCTGTCTAAAACCTGGGCAAGGAGGGGAGAGGCTGGTCTAAGTCCTGGGGTCTGAAGACCCAAGAACCTGAGCTCCAAAGTCCATGGACTGAAGATGGATGTCCTGGCTCAAGAAGAGCACAAGGTCTACCCTTCCCCTGTCTTTTTATATGGTCTGGGCCCTGAACCACGATGCCCTTCCACACTGGTGAGAGCCGATCGTCTTTACTCAGTCGACAGGCTCCATGAAAGGCCTCAGGCTGCAGTGGACAGTCCCACCCCAGTTTTAGGGTCTTATATGGTTGGGTTTGGGGGGTTTTTGTTTTGCTCTGGTGTTCTCTCCCTCCCCCACCATGGGCCATTTCATCTCAGTGCCTCATATTGCCTGTTTGTAACGTTGGAGGATGATTGTCACAAAGTCCTGTCATAGTAAATATATCAGGACACTGAGGTGGGCTCTCCTGGGTGCCTAAGGTGAGGTATGCAGTCAACACAGAGATGGAAAGAAAGGTGCAAACACAAGGTGTCATCTGGGGCAAGGCAAAGTACACAGGGCCCCTCTACCCAGGGCAGTGACCCAGGTAAAGGCTTCTGGCATTGACTGGGAGACTCGTCAGGCCACTGCACACCTGCTCCCTATCTGAGGTCCAGGTTAGTGAGGTGGCCTCCCTACGTACAGAAGCTGTCACTCATCCTTGCTTCTCTGCAGCCCTCAGGACCCACCCCCACGGCTCTGCAAAATCAGTGACAAATGCCATCTTCAATGGACACAAAGCACTGGGAGAAAAGCCCTGGAGCTCTGAGCTCCTGTGACCAATTAGGACGTGACTCTCCCTGGAATGGAGACAGCTGTCCAGGAGGGCTGTGCGCTGCACTCCTGGTGCACAGGAAGTGAGCCGCCTGGGCCATCTGGGATGTATTTTTAAGAAAATCTTGAAAACTACAGCTGCAGCCAGAAGTAAACAGGATTTCATTATGGGGTGCCTGGCCTGAGGCACAGGGAGTGGATCTGATCTCATGATGGCAGCCATGTCACCTGTGGAATGGTCCTGGCTGCCATCTTGGGGAGAGACATCCCTCTCAGAAAAGATAAGCAAAGACATCTGTAAGGTTGAGGTCCGGCCTCCTCCTGTGCTCCCGCCTTGCTCAGGCGAGGGGGTGATGTTGGAGAGCCTCCCTGCCTTCTGTCACCTAGTCGTTGGTGACAAAGAGTTGGTCCAAGTAAGACATTCCAAGTGCTCATGAAGGGCCACCAAGCACAGGTCTGTCCCCTGCTGAACTGGAGTTAAGGCTCAGCACACCTGTCTTAGGTAGGCTTTCTGGCTCTGCTTGGTTCTCACGATGGCCCTTGAAGGTCACCAGAATCAGGATTATGCTCATTGCAAAGATGGTAAATACAAAGTAGGGGAATCTTGGTTATCCGCTCAGGGTCCCTTGGCCAATCTGGAACCAACCAACTTTCCAGTATTATACTATTTCCTCTCCTTGACTGTGTCAGGCAAATGGAGCCTATCACTCACCAGTGTAAAGCTCCAGCTGATTTTCTAAGTATTAACTCTTAGAGAAAACTTCTCATCCCCAAGCTTGTTGGCAAAATTTGGAACATGCTGTCTATCAGGACTTCCCTTTGTGTTTGTACCCTATGCCCTATAGGTGAGGTTCAAATGGTTTCATGCATCAGGGCTTGAGGTGCCTCTGGGTCCATAGTACGGACCCCCAAGGCAGTGGACACGGAATCAGGGAATGTGAGCTAGAAGCTAGAGTGTGTCTTCTCTCACAATCTGGTCCTAAATGAATCTCCATACCAGCTGTGGGTAGCACCTGTGCCTGGGCTTACTTCTCCCAGGATCTGCATGCCTGTGGTCAAACTGCTGCTAGCTGGGTGAAGCTGGAGATGGCACTCATACCCCCCAGACTGATCAGAGACCCTACAGAAGGCTCCATCTCCTGAACAGGTACCCCTTCCCACCTAGAAAGGGGAGCACCCACTGTGTGCTCATCCCTGGGTTTGGAGCATTATGTGGTATATGTTACCTTTAAAGAAACTATGAAAAGATGCTACCTTTCTGTTTCACAGGGATCGAGGTTGCCATAGAGAAGGTTTAAGCAACTTGCTCAAGGTCCCAGCATGGTTTAGAATGGGCCCAGCAGGACTTTGAACTCAGGGTGGTGATACGTGTGTCCACAAGTACCCCCTTGGTCTTCAGTTAGCCACTGAAAAGAATGATTTCACTTCCTGTCTGTTTTAGTCAGCTTTTTCACTGCTGTGACCAACAGACATGACAAGAACAAGGAGGAAATGTTGATTTAGGGGCTCACGGTTTCAGAGGTCTCCGTCCATAGAAGGCTGGCTCCTTTCCCTGGGGCTCCAGGTGAGAGAGAACATCATGGCAGAAGAGTGTGGCAGAGGGAAGCTGCTCACAGGAAGATCAGGAAGCAGAGAGAGAGACACCACTCACCAGATACAAATATATACCCAAAGCCATGCCCCAATTCCCAGCTCCTCCCCCACACCCCACCTGCCTTCAGTTACCACTCAGTTAATTGCTATCAGGGGATTAAGGCACTGATTAGCTTAAAGCTCTCACAACCCAATCGTTTCTCCTCTGAGCCTTCTTGCATTGTCTCACATATGAGCTTTTGTGAGGGGACACCTCACATCCAAACGGTCCCTTCAACAACAGAGGCAGGGGGGATCCCAGGAGCCATGTCTTTCTCTCTCTCTCAGAATTCAGCTTTGGAAAGCATTAGATGTCATTGTTGAGTCCCACCCTCTTATCCTGAGGACAGGAGAATAGAAGCCCAGGGATGGGGGAGGATCGGTCAATGTCACAGTCCAAGTTGACTCTGCCCAACATCCTCCAAGAGCTCCCTGTGAGACACAGTGGGGGGACCCACAGGCAGTGGGAAGCCTGTCCCCTGCCCTCCAGGGCTCCAGAAGCAGCCCATTCACCGAGGGGCAGGTGGCACAGAGCCCAGGGCGCCTGGGTCCTCTTCCTCAGTGAATTCTGTGCCAGGGGCCATTCCGCCCGTCCTGCCTGGTGTCTGTGCCCCTGCCTGGCCCATGAGCTCTTTTCTTGCGGCTGCACTTGGGAGCCATTCTCCCAGCCACACAGGCTTCTTGCTCCCTCCTCTGTCTATGGCCATAAAAAGAGACGTGGTTTCAGACACCCCAGGGGAGCTGATTATTGAAAGAGGCATCTGACTTTAAAGGCTGGGAGCTTAGCCCCAGCTCCGCCACCTCTGACGGGGCCTCCCACCGCGAAGCCTGCTCAGGCCCAGACCTCCTCCTCGGCCGTGCCAGGCGAGTGTGGACTCAGCCAGGCCGGAGCTTTGAGCTGTGGAACAAAGCCCTGTGTGGACAACTGAGTGTCTTGGGAGCCCTGGTGTCACATCCCTCCCCTGCCGAATACCACCCAGGACTCCTCAAACTCTTGGATAAAGCACTGCAAAGCCCCAAGCAACTTTCCGACCTCGTTTCCAGTGGATTCCTTTCCACCACACTGGTCCGCTCGGTGGGCTGTTCTTACCCCATCGCAAGTCTCTGGAGAAAAATGGAAAAGATCAATCAAAAGCACTGTGAGCCATGGTCACTCTGAAAGAGTGGGGGTGTACGTGCACGTGAATGCAGATGGGACTCTTCAGAAATGGCCGACAGTGACTCAGGATGCCTTGGATACAGGAGCACAGTTAGAACAGGGAGAAGCTATCGCCTCTGAGGGTCAGAGATTCATCCAATTACATCTGCACTGCCCTCCCACCTTGTGCCATGTGGTGACAGGGGCTGTGGAAAATGGTGAGCAAAGCAGACACATACTTGCTAGTGGCTGACCACGACCACATTAGTGAACACACAATTACAACCTGAGAAAATGCCAGGAAGGGAGATACGGGCTAATGGGAGACAAATGTGAAAGAGAAGCTGAACTCATCTCGAAAGAGGACAATAATTCTATGAGAAAACGACCGCTGTGGGAGAAGCTGAGGGTGAGCAGAAGACACTCAGGGAAAGCGGAAAAGGAGAGGAAGAACTGTCTTAACAGAGAACACAGCTGGTGCAAAGGCCCTGGGGAGTGAGGAGCAGGGCATATTTGATGAAGGAAGAAGCATGGGGCAAGCTGAGCATGGAGAGGCGGGTGGAGCAAGCTGTGGCCCAGGTTGAAATCACATCCTTTTTGATAGGAGCAGTGGGGAGCTATCAAGTGTGAAGCAGGAAGGAACATCTTCAGATTGGGTCTCAGGAAGGTCACTCTGACAGCTTTATCAGGGGTGCAGGGTGGGGAAAGGCAGATGACGAAAGACCTCACTGATTTGGGAGGACTTGGCCCTGGTTAGGAGTGGTGGCGAGAGAGATGCAGAGAAAGGGATGCAGTAAAGACAGTAAAGAGATGTTTAAGAATCAAGTCAACATGACAGTTTCTATTGGGAGAAAGGGAGGAAACAGGAGGCATCCAGGCTGAAGGGGTGGCAGTGACATTAATGAAAATAAGGAACAGTGACTGTGGCAGCCCCAGCCTGTCCTTCTAAAGGGAGGTGCCATACCCTGAAGATGATGGAAGACCAGTGCACACGTCTAGCTGAGGAAGAGAGAGGAGTAGGAACATAGCCACATGTGGACCTGGGCCGGGGACTGAGACTGAGTCACAGTGACGTTGGAGCCACCCTGGTCCATCCCTGCTCCTTCCCATCCTGGCCCTGCCAGGTGATGAGCACACAGTGCACTCTCTGGCCTTCGGTGGTCAGTGTCACACTCCCTCCACCCCAGCAGCCCCTTCTCCCTGGTCCTAAGGGGTCTCTCCCCACTCCCCACCTGCCCCCACCACAGCTCCTGCAGTTGGAACAATGGCGGCTGACTATGTTGACACCTTCTCCCAACAAATCCCTGAGGAAAGTCCTCGGCATGTCTCTGTCCTGCAGATGGGTTGGCTTGATTCACCCAAGGTCATAGCACTAGCAGGAGGCAGTGGAAATTGGACCTGGGTGTGTCGGAGCCTCCCCGCTAACCCTACCCACCTTCCCCTGCTGGCTCCTCAGTGCCACGTCCAGGGTAGGCCTGTTCCCACATCCCCTCTTTCCCCAGGCTCTCCCCTGTGTCTGAGGGTCCTGGGCATCTTCCACTGCCCACAGCAGGGTAATGGGGCGTCCTGCATAAGAAATATCTAGTATTCACAGGGACCCAGCTAGGCTCATTGGCTCTAAGCTGCTCTTAGGAATCAGAATAAAATGTCATCTTAGCTTGTTCCCTTCCTGCCCTGCCACCCCACAGCAGTTCTAGACATCCAGGGCCTCGGGTGGAGTGGGAGGTGCCCGTGTGCCACACTAAGCCTCCTTTACATCTCAACAATCCCCAAGGTCATGGTACTTCTGGCATCCCTAAGGGGGGTCCTAGAGGATTCCATTCCCAGAGCCCCCCAGTCTATGATCCAGGTGAACCCCTTTCCCAGATGTCCAACCCTCTGGAGCCCTCATGATGGTGATGCCACCATGGACTTGAGGTGCCAGTTTGGGACAAACTCTGAAGCAAATTCCCTACTGGGAAATAATGATTTGGATTAGGGAAACGTCCGCCTAGAAAATGACTGACATACATAAACAAACACACAAACATCACTTTCCAAATAAATCAGGAAGGCTACAAACGCTACCTGAGAACCCAACCAGAACTGTTTTTGGACAGATCCCTTTCTCTTTCAGAACAACAATCCAGCGAAAGTTCCACAAGGGTAGAGATGGATCCATTCTGGTTGACTGGTCTGTCCCCAGAGACCAGCTAGTGCCCGACCCTTAGTAGCTGTACGTTACCTGTGTATGGATGCGTCTGCTCCCTAGGGCTAATGTAACAAGAGCCACAGACTGGGTGGCTTTGGTCAGCAGAGATTTATTGTTCCAAGGGTCCAGAGGTTGGAACTCCAGAAGTCAGCAGGGCCATGCTCCCTCCAAAAATGGTAGGGGAGCATCTTCTTGTCTCTAGCTTGGTGGTGGCTTCCATTCTTGCTGTTGGATGTCTCCCGCACGCACTGTTCCAATCTCTGTCTCCACCATCACATGACCACATCCCTGGGTCTCCGTTATCTTTCTCATAAGGACACCAGTCATACTTGACCATACTGGATTATGACCTACTTTTATGACCTCATCTGACCCCTCATGACATCTCCAAAGAGCCTTTTTACAAATGAGGGCACCCTCACAGGCACTGGGGGGTTGAGATTCTAACATATCTTTGGGGGAGACATGCTTCAATCCGTAACACTGAATAAGTGTCCAAAATGCCTTTAGGATATTTTATTCCCAACTTCTATTTCCAAGGATCCAGGATAGAATGGGATCCTTGTCATTTTTAGGCATAGCTCTCATTCTCTTTTCCAGAGCCAACACAGCCTGGCAGTGGTGATGGTGGAGGGAGGAGAAGAATCTTCTATTTCTAGATCCTTACGGCTGGAGGGAACTTGGGGACCATCTGGTCCTTCCTGTTACAGCAGGAGGAGACTGAGCCAGGGAAGGGAAGGAATTGGTACTTGGTCTCAGAGGAAGAACACAGGATCTGCCCACTTCTGGTTCCATTTCTTTTCCTCCTAGATTCCAGAAAGTTCTTCAAGGAGGCCGATGAGGAACTTGTATCTTTGCCCAATGGATCATGCTGTGTCCATGGGGAGCTGTGAAGGAGACACTAGAGTGTAATTGTTCCAATTAGACCATTCTTGGGCTTCAGGAGAGTCCTTTCATGGCTGACTCCCTGGGGCATCTATGCATGGAGTCTTCATGTGTTGGTGACTGATAGGGTAAGAAGCTGGGAGGGTAAGAGGAGTCGGCACACCTTACAGAGGGGCTCCAGACCCACCCTGGGGCCCTGGGCTTGGCATGTCTGGCTGTGCTGGATGGGCCTGCCAGGAAATGATTAGCCTGGTGACTGCATCAGTTTCCTGCCATAAAATTTGCCGTGAGCTTTGGTGCTCCAAATAACACAAGTTGATGAGTGCACAGTCTTGTAGGTCAGAAGTCTCAGCTAGCATGGCTGATTCTCTGCTCTGGGTCTCACAGGCTGGAATCCAGGTCTTACGACCCAGGGCTGGCCAGAGCTCTCATCTGGAGGCTCAGGAGAGCTTTTACATCCCTGCTCACTCAGGTTGCTAGAAGGATTCAGACCTCTGGGGCTACAAGGCCGATCTCCTTCCTTGTCTCCTTGCTGGCTACTGGGCAGGAGCCTCTCTCAACCTTTTAAGGCCACCTGGATACCTCATCCTACAGTCCCCTTCATCCTCAAAGCCAGAAAATAGCACAGTGAGTCCTTCTCATTCTGAATCTCTGTGGCTTCTGTTTCTGCTTCAACTCCTCCATCTCCTCTTGGAGAAAGTTCTCTGCCCTTAAGGGCTTTGTTGATTAGATCAGGCCCACCTCGCTAATTCAGGGGATTTCCCTATTTTAAGGTCCATCTGCAATGTCCCTTTTATCATGTAACAAAACAAATTCATAGATGCCAGGGATTGGGCATGCAACCACTGATCTGTCACCATCCAAGTTTGTTTCAGAATGTCATAGAAATGGGGGCCGACAACACATAACCTTATGAGGTGGCTTTTCCACTCAGCATAAGACCTTTGAGGTTCAATCACATGGTGATGTGCAGCAATAGCTCCTTCTGTGTAATTTTCCCATAACTGTGGCCCTGTGCCCCTCGGAGCCCACTCACCCTAACTGAAGAGGGGCTTCCTGGCTGGAGGTGTGGCTGAGTATGGGTACCACATGGGGTCTCCCTCTCAGGTCTGTCTTCCATCTCAGCCCTGTGCCTCTGGATGTGGGGGTACAGGGATGTGGGGGGAATGGGGATACACTCAGCTGCAAGCGAAAATAAAACTGCATGAACTGTTTTCACAAAAATTTTCTTAAGCCAAGACACAAGAGTGTTTTGCGACATCTCCAAGAAAGGAGAATACAGAGCAGGGGACAGATATGTTGTCCTCTGGCACACAGATTGTCCCATGGCTTTGGTGTGCAAGGGCTTAAAAGGGGGCCCAGCCGAATGGCGTACCAGTGGATTTGCCCATTGCACAGGTGCTAGGTGGCAGTTCTTTCAGCACCAAGGGCAGGAGATGGTGTGGGATCCTGGGGGTGCATGGAAGAGTGTCCCCTTGGCAGCTGGAATGGGTCCTGCAAACAGTGACTGGGCTGAGGTCTTTGTGGATCCCCTGGGATAAAGAGTCCCTTTGAAGGAGATCTTACTGGAGAGCTGGACAAAGACGAAATGAATGTGGTCATCGTGGACTGGAGGAGAGGACTACTGGTTTTGCTTCCAGTGTGTGCAACTCAAGGATGGGTGTCTGCATAGTTATGGGAGTACAGATTTACCCAACCCCTGAGATCAGGATGCAGGACAGTTCCCATTATCCTCGCCCCCACATTCCTCATGCTGTTCCCTTGTCGTGAAACCTTCCCCCAATTCGTAATTGCATGCAACCACTGATCTGTCACCATCCAAGTTTGTTTCAGAATGTCATAGAAATGGGGGCCGACAACACATAACCTTATGAGGTGACTTTTCCACTCAGCATAAGACCTTTGAGGTTCAATCACATGGTGATGTGCAGCAATAGCTCCTTCTGTGTAATTTACCCAGTAGAAATTCTGCATTCGAATGTTGGTTTATTCTCTTGCCCACTGAGGGACATTGAGGGTGTTTCCAGATTGGGCAAATCGAGCTGCTATTAGTGTGAACATGAGTTTTTTACCCCCATTTTGAGTAAAGAGCTAGGCATGGAACTGTTGGGTTGTATGGTTCATATATGTTTAACTTTATAAGAAGCTGCCAGATTGTTTTTCAGTGGGCAGTTCCTTTGGCATTCTCTGCAGGAATGCACAAGAGTTCCAGGTACTCCACACAATCACCAGAAAACTTTTTTTTCCCTACTTTAATAGATTCTAATAGCATCTTATTGTGGTTTCATTTTAATTTGGATTTTACAAACTTACTTTCCACCTGTATATCTTCTTCAGGGAAGTATCAGTTCAAATCTTTTGCCTAATTTTTTATTAAATTGTGTGAATGTGTTCCTTTTGTTGACTTTTGAGAGTTGTTTTATATATTCTGGATTCAAGTTTTTTATTGGATATGTTGTTTACAAACATTTTTTTCCGTACTGGTAACATGTCTTTTTGCTTTTTTAATGGTGTTTTTTGCAGAGGAAAAGTTTTCAGTCTTGAGGAAGTTCAGTTTATCAAACTTTTCCTTTATGAATTATGCCATCGGTTGTCATATCTAAGATCTCTTCGCCTCACTTAGGTCATGAAGGTTTTCTCATTTATTCTAAAAGTTTTATCATGTTAAATTTTACATTTAGATCTACAATCTATTTTGCATAAGATATGAGTATTTTTGCTTGTTTATTTTTGCAGTGAATGTCCAATTGTTCCGAACTGTTATTTGTTGAAAAGATAATTCTGTCTTCATCGAATTTGCCAAAAAAATATTTGGCCATATTTATTCATCTACTTCTGAGTTATCTGTTCTGTTCCACTGATCTAAGTCTCTGTCCATTCACAAGACCCTGTAGCCTTGGTTACTGTAGTTTATAATAAGTCTTGAAATCAGGTAGTGTGAGTCCCTCAAATTCATCCCCCCCCCCAATTTTTCTATGTCTATTCTAGTTCTGTTTCCTTTTCTTACAAATTTTAGAATCACTTTGTCTATATATAGAAAATTCTTCTGGACACATTGGCCTCTTTACTATGTTAAGTTGCTCAGCCCAAGAATATGGTTTGTCTCTGCTTTTATTGAGGTATCATTTCTTCCATTATTGTCTTGGTCCTTACATGTTTTCTTACATTTATAGCTAAGTATTTATTTTGGAAAACTTGCAAATGGTATTTAAATGGCTTTCAAATTTCTACTTTCCATTTGAGACTTGCTAGTATATAAAAATATGGTTGATGTTTTTTATGTTGACTTATACCTTGCAACCTCACTACACGTGGCTTTTAGTTCTAGGAAGACTCTATGTAGACTTTTTGGGACTTTCTATGGCCATGCTGTCTGCAGTCAGAGACAGTTGTATTCTATTCCTTTACAATCTGTATGCCTTCTCTTTCTTTTTCTTGTTCTACTGCACTGGGACTTCCAGAGTGATGATGCCTAGCATTGGTAAAGGTAGACAACTTTGTCTTGTTTTCTATCATCAGGAGAAAGGAGTCAGTCTCTCACTATGAAGTTGGATGTTAGCTGTGGAATTATCATTGACATCCTTCACTATATTATCAAGTTCTAACTATACTTTAGAAAAATTCTCATCATGAATGTATATGGAATTGTCAGATTCTTTTCCTGAATCAGTTTGTATGATTGCATGGCTCTGGTTCTTTCATCCGTTCAATATTTTCAAATATTGAACCAGCCTTGAATTCCTGAGATAAACCCAATCATCTTATTGCAATGTATAAAAATTCCTTTTATTTGATTTACTTACATTTTGTTGAGGATATTTTTTGTGTTCATGAGGGATATTTGCTTTTAGTTTTTCATGTATTGTTTTTGTACACTTTTGATTTCAGGATAATGGTGACTTTATAAAATGAGTTGAAAAGTGTTCTTTATTTTGTGGAAGTGATCCTATAGGATTGGTGTTATTTTTTAAAATGTTTGGTAGAGTGTGGTAATGGAACATTCTTGACTTGGAGATGGGTCATTACAGTGACTGGACTCAGGGGCCTGGGACTGGGAGGATGGGGAAAGATGTGGAGGAAGAGATGGGTTGGAATATGTTGAAAAAGGGTTTCAAATGTCACCCTGAGATGTGTAGATCCTTGTAGGACAGTAATTTAGGGAAATGTCCATTAAGAACCACACTGAATAGGCACACGGGTTTTGAAAATATTTAAATGTTTTCTTACCATTAGGACCCTGTCCCCTTCAAAGCCCCCGAAGTCACTGCCCGTCTTGCCTGCATGCTCCAGCACTTTGACATCCTCCTTGCAGTCGAGGATCCCACCATAATCTAGAGATATAAGAAGAATGCCTGGTCCAACAGCCTCTGTAGCTAGTGCCTGGTATGATATTCTGGTTGGTTGGTGCCTCTGTATCCTGGTTTTGATGGATCCGTCTCTCCCCGTGGAAGAGGTTTAGGAAGCACTCTTCAACAACTGAGGGAAATTCAAGGCTCTGTTCAGACAGTGCCCATGGGCTGGAGCTTCCTGCCCATGCCCTCCCCGCCCCGCTTCCTCTGACGGATGGCAGGCACCAGACTTCAGACCTTACACAACTGTCCTTGTTTGGGTTTGAAAACAAAACCATAGAATTTCTGTTTACAATGAATGTTCCTGGAGGGAGGGAGGGAGACGAGGTAGTTCTTTGGACCTTTGCCTCCCCTTAAAGTCAAATAAACATCTGTCAAGAAGGAACAAGACAGATTCCTTGTGATCGGATGCTCCTCATTCTACAGCAATTTATCAAAGGCCCTCTCATCAATTAGAGAAATATTTGAAAAAGCATCACAGCTCCCACCAGAGCCTCATGCATAATGCAAAGCAATGGCTCGGAACAGAGTGCGGCTGCTGACCGGCCGGGGCTGGCCTTTGAAGGGAACCCTCCCCATTGTTCCTTTCATCCCAAACCCAGGAACGAACTCCAGACAAAAATTGTGCTGAGCCTCGTGTATAGAAACCTTGTACCTGAAGGGTAGAAACTTCCTCTGCCTCCCTTTGGGCCCCTTGTGGAGATCATTTCTCAGGTCTTTGAAACTGGATGTCCCTGTGGGTCCTGGGCAACAGGAAGTGACCCTTCCTATCTATGCCACATTCTGCTTTATTGGAGCTCCAATTCTGACTGGCTCGAAGAAGTTTGCATAAAGGAAAAAAAAAAAGAAAAAAAAATCAAGCAAGTGATCAAATGATACCATGGGAAAACCTCTTTTATCAATTCATGTGCCATATCCCACATGTTGTGATATCACCCCTATTATGTAGAGGAGGGGACTAAAGTAGAAAGGTGGAGAGACTTGCTTAGGGTCACACAGCAAATTGGCTGTGAATAATATTTGTACCTCAACCACTAGAACCTGGGTATAAACCTTTTAACTTTGGTTCTGTTGCTCTATTTGAATAGCAGAGAGACTGATAAACAGGAAATTGGTCATTTTGCAGTAATTTTTTTTCCATTGACATGGTTTGGAATAATAAAGTTTTATTTAATATTGTCAAATACTACGCTTACTGCAGTGACCATATTGCTTCTTTATCAAAACCACTCCATGCCTGGATCTTATTTGATCCATAGGTACAGCTGATCTCATTCCTGAGTTGCAATGAGAGCCCATAGGATCTGAGAACCCAGCACCGCCCACCTCAGGACACTTTAACAACAGGGTGACATGGGGAAGGGTGCAGAACAGAGATCCATACAGAGAAGGAGATGTTTCCCTTAGATTTCACTGGAAGGTACTTGTATTAGGGTTCTCTAGAGAAACAGAATCAACAGGAAGTATGATTATAAACAGGGGATTTATCAGTTGGCTTAGGCGCCCAGAAGCTGGGGAGTCCACAATGGCAGTCTGCAGGCTGGAGAGCTGGGAGAACCAGAAGTTGTGCAGAAGCCCCAGAACAAGAGGGATCAACAGCACTACCCTAGTCTGAGATGAAGGCTTCTGGAAACTCCCTGGAGAATCACTGGCAGAGTCCACTTTGGAAGAGTGAAGAAGTGAAAGTCCAATATTCTCAGATGACTGAAGCAGCAATCAAGAACCACTCAAGAAGAATCCAGCCTGCATCTGCAGCCACTTCCTTGTTCTTCCATTTTTTTTTTTATTCCATCCAAGCCATCATCCTATTGGATGGTGCTGCTCACACTTAGGGAGGGTCTCCATTTCAGTTGGCTATCCCACATGTCAATCATTCCTAGACACACCCTCACTGACACACCCAGAAGCCCCTTAATTATCAGCATCTTTTAATCCAATCAAGTTGACAATTCAAATTAATCATTATAGTACTTTTCCTCTTTGAACCTAGTTTCCAACTGCTCTTGCAATACGAGTACACAGAAGGGGTTCCAAGAGGGACAGGGGGTCCTTGTGGGTTCCCTTATGTGGGGTGTGCAGAGACAGGTGGACAGTCCTCCTCAGCTCTCTGATATTGGGGTGCAGCGGGACAGGAAAACTACAACTCACACTGGATTCCGAGCAGTTCCAAGGAGCTCTTGGTAAGAAGAACAGGAGGGGCTGAGCCAGCCCAGCCCAGAAAGGCCGGAGAGGCTGTGGCAATGAAGGACTGGTCAGGAGCTGCCCAATGCCTGGGCAGACCTCCTGCTGGGCCCAGGCAGAAAGGCCGGTACCAGGCCATCCCCAGCCTGGCATCTAGACCACAGCAGGTGTTCATCAAGGTGGGAGAAGTGGCCCCAGCATCACCTCCACGCAGCAGCTGACCGAGATGCCCTGGTGCGTTGAGGGCCTCTTCTGAGCTTCCAGAAGGAGAGAGGAGGGACCAGGCATAGTCCTCCTCCCACAGTAGGGGGCTCCGTCATGTAGCTGTTCTGTGAGGCTCTAGGTCCCATCACTTCACAGCCTGCTCTGGTCACCTCTATGCCACCAGGCTCTGGAATATAACTTACTCTAACTTAATAAATTTTGATAGAATTGATAAATGAGCGAGTGAGTAAATGCCTGGATCCTTTGCTGTTACTCATGAAGACCCGTCTGTAGGGGGTTAGTGCATGTTGTTCCCTGGGCGCCCTGAACCAATGCTCTGCAGCCTCAGAGAAGCTCAGACCTGCAGCCTCGCCAGCACGCAGGCTCCTGTCCGAAACTCTCAACCCCACAGTCAGGCCATGTGGGGCCATGGTGGAGGAAAGACCCTTGCCCCATCCAACAGCCTGCACAGTCTTGCTGGTCATATTCTACCTTTAAGACAGGTGTAAATGGTGAGAGTGCTCCTGGCCTGACCTGGCTCTCTTCTTCCCTTCTATAATACGAGAAAGCTGCCCCACAGGGTCCCCAAGCTCTCCTTGCATCTTAAGCAAAAAAGTGAAGAGAGGGCGGGTGTGGCGATGGCCTTTGGTGCCTTCCCACTGCAATCCACCAGAATTTCCTAGAGCTCTGGGGGACTGAGGGGCGTGTGTGGGCTGAGCTTTGAGGAGGAGATGTGAGCAACCCAGTTAGCACCCCTGTTCCGGCCCTGAAACACGTGTCAGAGACAGGAGGGGGCCCTGTCGTCGCTCTGCCAGCCCCTCCCCAGACTGTGAAGACAGCTGCCTTCCAGGCGGACATAAGCCCTGCCTCCTGGTTGCAGGGAAGCAGGCCCTGACTCCACTCTGGGGACCCAGAAGAGGACACAGTGCAGTTCCTGCTTGTCTTGTCTTGTTTTTTTTTTTTTTTTTTTTTTTCGTAAGACATTTTACAGCATGAGGACCCAGCTATTATGAAACTCAGTGAAAGCTGTGGAGCTTCTCTCCAGAAAAACGCAGAGACCTGACATTTGCATCTGATGTAAAGGAGGCTGATGGAGCCCTGACGTCCATTTCTGAGCACAGGGGGTCAAGCAGCACCTCCTACTCTAAACCTAGAGCTGAGAGATCTGAGGGAGAGCCCCACACACTGGGTGCCCCTGCTGTGCCTGTGGGCTGCTCTCCTAACTGCATGTCAGCAACGTGCGTGGGGCCTGGAGAAGGCATGGGTGTGGGCGGGGTGGGGGCATTCTCCAGGAACGGGGTTCTCAGGCCTTCAGAAGCAACTTCTTTTTCTCCAGTGTCCCAACCCGACCTCATTCTGGTGAAGGGACCTTGCTGGATCAAGACTGACATGGCTCTCTTGTTTGAAGATGAGAAGAGTTTTGTTTCTAATTCTTTCCCCCTAGCTCTGTCTAATTGGGGGAATTATGGGAGTTGGGGTCTCCTTTGGCAATGGAGGCTTTCCTAATGGAGCCTCCCTAAAGTCTCCCTACAGTCTTCCCAAAGTAGACCTTACAGAGAGCTACAGTGGGTTTGTGGGCAAAATTTCAAGAGGTGAATCCCAGACACCTGTGACTTGCCTCAAATTCACCTGGCCAGGAGTGAGGCCAGAGTCCCCTGCCTGTGCAGACAGTTCAGGTGCACCCCTACACCGCCTCCCTCATCCCTACCTGCTTCCCCCCTCTCCCCCCCCCCACCTGTCTCCTCTTAGTAGCCTCTAGGCCAAGACGGAAGGGGCCTTTAGCTCAGGAGCTGCACTGAAAGGGCCCAGAGATGATGAGACTGACCCTAAGGGGCAGAGCTTGCCCTGTCCCCTGGGGACCTCTACCTGGTGGGCTCCTGCACTCAATGCTCCCTGGGGCCTCTTTCTACTGTCCTCATGGTCCCTTTCTCCACTGCCTTTGGGCTCCTTCCCGGGTTCTGTAGGGGCCAGAGTGGCCCTGTCGGGGTTGCTCCTGATCACATGGCCATGTGACATTCTCCAAATGGAAGCCACTCATGCTTTCCCAAATTGTGACGGATTCATACGAATGATCAGCAAACCCCGTGGAGCAGAGGCTGTGTCTCAACCCTACAGCCCGCCCCGCTCCTGCACTTCTTCCTGTGACCCTCACCTCCTCCTGCCTGGGGCTCTTCCCTGGGCCTCTCCACTCCTCAAATCCCTGTCCCCTCAAGACCACTCCACAGCCTCTCCTATAGGAAGCCTCTCCAGACCATCCCAACCTGAGGGAGCTTCTCCTCCTTCCTGCAGGCCAGCTGGGTGTCTTCAGGGGAGGGGCATGCGGTAGCAAGCCCACGGTCACAGCCTCAACAGGACAGTGCTTGGGTTAGACATGGTGGCCACCTCTGGACATGAACATTAATATTCCCATTGAACAGATAGGGGATGGGGTCCGTGCGGGTGGGGTAGGGGAAGGGCATTAACTGTTGGAAACTGCTCTGCCAGCCTCCTGCTCCCACACTGAGCCCTGCTCTCCTTCTGACTTATTTACCCTGGATTGTTTGTGTGGCTTCTACAGATCTGGGGTCTCCTCCTGAGAACAGGGGCTGCTGTATCCCTCCCACCTCCCTCCGGAGCCGTGCGCAGAGGGCCTGCTTAGCCAGTGTCTGAAGGATTGAATTAAATCTCACCACACAGTGGTTGGCATTTCCCCCGCACCTAGAGTTGCAGTAATGAAATTTCCACCATATGCTGTAAAGGATTGAAATGTTGAAAATGTCACAACCCGGAGGAAACCAGAGCTCTTGAAATTTACAAATAAAACAATGGCTGCTGTTTATGGAGCCTCGGCCGTGTGACCCCTGGCGAGCATTTCTCTCTGGCTCTTGACGGTCACCTAGGACTGGTGGCATATTCTACTGGCACCAGGACAGCCACACTGATGTTCATGGTTGGGACTGGTTCTGACTGATAGGCCCCCCTGTGCACCCTTTGTTAGATGCTTGAACACCCCACTTGCCTTTATGCCATGTGCTGTTGAATGCTCACCCACCTCACAGAAGAGGGATCCCCGCTCAGGAGGGACAAGTGAGTTACTCAGCACCACACAGCTGGGCTCCAAGACCTCCGCCTGCTGCACTCCACCAGTGCAGGCCTCAGCCTCACCGCCTGGCCTTCACCCACCCTGTCCCAGCTGGGCCAGGTCTTCACCCAACCACAGGACTGTGGTCAATGTCCCCTCAGGGGTACGTGAGGGACTGGCTCACTCCACAAACCTTTCCTCCAGGCTATGCAGCCAATAGTTCACAAGAAAAATGCTCCTGCCAGATGCTGGCCCTGCCTCGGGAGGGCAGGAGGCATGGGTGCTACAGGTGCAGAAGAGCCCAAGGCCTCCCGGAGGCCAGAGCCCAGGGAGGCCAATGGTCCTGGTGTTCACCTGGACAATGAGAGGAGTGAAGCCCAGACCAGAAGTGGATTACAAGGGCTGATCTCTGGTCACTTATACTTGAGGAACTCCTCAGGGATAAACCGTGAACTTGAGGACAAAAGGCCTGGCTGCCATTATTGACCAGGGGGTCAGCTATGTCCTGGCCTTACCCCACCCACCACACACCTGTGAAGCCCCCCAGGCTGGATGCACCCCAGTGCCCCTCCAGTTCCATACTCTGCTATGGTCAGGTGGGCTCTGGGACCTAATGTTCAAATGACAGCTGTGGGAGGTGGAGGGGAGTGTCCATCACCTCTGTGCTTTGGTTTCTGTGCCTGTCCACGGGGAGCCCTGAGCTGTCTTGACAGGACACCACATGCACAGCGGTTGGAACTGTCCGTCTTGCGGTGTGTGCTCAGCATTCTTTGTTATGGCTCCCTAAGGCTGGAGTGGCCGCTCACTCTCCAAGCCCAGCTGGTGCCACCTCCATGATGCAAAAGAGAAATTAGGATCCAGAAAGTTAAACTAACTTGTTCAAGGTCACACAGCTAACCCAGGGACTGGGCCTGAACTCTGTCTCCCTGGTGTCACTGAGCTGCACTTCCCTTTTCCCATACCCCACCTACCCCAGGGAGGAAGCTAATGGTGAGAACAGGTCCTCTCCACATCTACTCCATCCCTGAAGTCCCCCATGGCCAGCTGTTAGAGGTGGGAGAATCCGGACCTTCTGCTCTGCACCCTGGGGCTTCAGTACTTGCTTCTTTGCTAGCCAGCTGTGTGACTTTGGGCAGGGTAGGCAACCTTTCTGGGCCTTTGTGTCTCCACCAGTAAAATAAGGGAAGACAGCCCTGCCCACGCCTCTTGCAGAGCACACTCAGAAGTGCCTCCTTGGAGGCCAAGGCTCATGGAAGCCAGGCCTAGGGAGGCTCTGGGTCCATCATGGGCCCTGCAGGAGACAGTGGGCCTGCTCAGATCGGTCACTCGGGAGGAGTTAATAAGGGACAGTTTTCAAAGGTAGGGTCAGGGTGGGGGGGAAACCCTGGAGACCAAGTAGGAGCCAACAGGAGAGGGTGCCACCCCCACTCCCCCAGGGTGCTAAGGCTACTCAGAGGGCGGTGAAGGCATGGGCTGGACAGTGCAAAAGGCTGTCTGGACAGAAGCCGTGCCCTTTGGTCCAGGGGCAGGCCAGTCCTTAGTGACCCCAAAGGGAGGAAGCCAGAGGGCCGACACCCTAACTACTCTTTCTCCCCAGACCTCCTGCCTGAGCTGCCCATTGGCCAGACTCCATGGGAAGCGGGAGAAGGCGCGATCCACCAGGACAGGAGCCTCGGGAGGAGGAGGCGGGTTGATGGCGAGAGGAGCAGGAGATGAGTGTGGGCAAAGGGCCTCCCCGAGGACCGGCTGCTCCCTCCCCAGTTCTGCTTCTGCACCCCGGGAGCTGACTAGACAATAATGGGTCCCACATTGGGGAAGCACCATATTCAACCTGTCAGGGGTTTATTGTAAAAGGAGATTTAGTCTCTTTTTTGCAAGTAAAACAATGAAACCTCCATAATTGTTCCAGGAGAAATAAACATGCCAAAATATTTAAGTACTAATAAAACTTAAGAATTATCTCAGCATATTTAAATATAGATGTATTTTTACGGCAGGCAATGAAGGCAATTGCTAGCAGAAAGCATTTCATCCAGGCCATTTAATACCAAACCACCCACCCCCTGCTTTGAGCCTTGGGTGGGGAGGGGCGCAGAAGGGGCGGAGCCTGTGCAACCACCATAAGAGACTCTCTGGCCAGGGCGCGGGCCACATGCCCTTGCAGAGCTGCCACTGAGACACCAGGCAGTGGGCTCATTCCTTCACCATTGCTCCCTATAGCTCCCCCCAGGAGAAGACAGAAGCATCTCTGTTTGACACAGAAGAATTCAAGGCACAGAAAGATGAAATCACTCACCCCAGGCTGCACAGCTGGCAAGTGTGATGGCTGGCAGAAGCCCGCATGGCAGAGGACCCCTGGGGACCTGTCCTTCAGCCTGGGCTGGGCTGAGAGCTCAGGGGCATGTTCACAGCAGGCTGAGTTCAGGGGCCTTCAGCTCTTGCCAAATGACTTCAGTCACCTCAGGGCTAGTGTCCTGGAAGTCCTGCCCACCAGCACCCCACCCAGTGAATGCTGCAGCCCATGCTTCTCCTCAGTGTGTGCACGTGTGTGCATCTGTGTGTGCACACACATGTGTGTCCGTGCATGTGTACACACAGAACCCAGTCATCTGCTGAATCCTGCTTCCTCCCTGGAACCTGTAGTTCATGCCACTGACAGACACCAGGTGCTGCATGTGACAATGGAGAAATACAGCCCTTGATTTGAAGAAGCTTCAGGAAGCAGCTCTGGAAATATCATTATCCACTTAAAACTAACTTGCCATCCTTCCTTTCCCAGGCCTCTGCAACCCCCTGCCATGGTCTGTCTCTGACTTTGACTTCTCTAGGTGCATCATATAAAAGGAACTATACAATGCTTGTTCATTCATAACAGGTCTATCTTACCAGGCAAATGTCCTCAGGGCTCACTCACATTGTAGCACACGTTGGAGCTTCTGTCCTTTCCAAGGCTGAATAATACTCCATTATCTGGAGAATCCACATTTTCTTTATCCATTCATCTATCAATGGTCACTCTCTTTGCTTCCACTTTGAGATTATCGTGACCAGTCCTGCGATGAATGTGGTCCTCGCTGTCATTTTATTTTGACATGTCACCAGAATTGGAATTGCTGGATCATATGACTATTCTCTGTTGAAGTTGTAAGGAATAAACATAGTATTTGACACAGCTGTGCCACCATGCATCACAACACAGGGCTCCCACCTCTCCAAACTTAGACTTTTCCTCCTTCCTTCCTTCCTCCCTCTCTCCCTCCTTCCCCTCCTCCCTCCCTTCTCTTCTTCTTCTTCTTCTTCTTCTTCTTCTTCTTCTTCTTCTTCTTCTTCTTCTTCTTCTTCTTCTTCTTCTTCTTCTTCTTTCTCTCTCTCTCTCTCTCTCCCCCCCCTCCCTTCCTTCCCTAACCCATCTCTCTCTCTACCCCTCTGGCCCTTACACTTGGGATTAAACCTAGAGATGCTCTGCCTCCCGAGTCCTTTTTATTTTTTCTTTTGAGACAGGGTCTTGCTAAATTGCCCAAGCTGGCCTGGAACTTGCGAACCTCCTGCCTCAGCCTCCTGAGTCACTGAAAAACATAATTTTCCATTTGCTTGCCATCTTACCAGGTGCGGGGTGCTATCTCCTTGTGGCTTCATTTGGTTTTCCCCAATGATTCATGCTGTTGAGCACCTTTGTGTGCTTCATTGTCCATTTGTGTGTCTTTGGAAAAAATGCTTTTCAAATCCCTCATCCACTTTCTAGGGGCCTTATTTCTTCTTCATTGTTGGGTCGTCACCTGTGCCTTATCTTAACATCAAACAAGCTGTCCTACTGTCTTCCTAGGGGGAATAGAATTTGAGAGTGCATGTGCCATGGGTGGGTGGAACACAGCATTTATGAAGCCCTGCTGCTATCCCATCCTCATGACAAGGGCGCAACATGGGTGCTGAGACCCTCGTGCACGAGAAAGCTGAGGGTTGGAGAGTTTCAGCATGTCTCCTGAGGTCATGCATCTGGAACACATGAGAGCCAGGTTGGGGCCTTATCTCAGCGACACGGTAGACTCTCCAGTGTGATGCCACCTCCTGCCCTGTGCTGCCTCCCTGCAGAAGCCAGGCCTCCTAAATCAGAGCAGGACAGCTCCAGTGAAGACCCATCCATTATTGTAATCTGCGCTGAAGAGACACCCCAAGGTGAATGATGTCACCACGAGGTTCGGAGCAAGGCCCACCATTAATCTCGTGGTTACAAACAATATAGGAAGATTATGCTGGCTTCCAGCCCAGTTAAGTGGACATTTGGATTTTTTCCAAAACAAATGTGGATACTGTAAATACAGGTCAGCTGGTTTGCAGGAAATCAGCGTCAGAACAAAACTGCATGTGGAGAGATTTTCCAAAAGTCCTACAGCAAAGAGCCTAAAGGTGGGGGTGGCCATTTGGAGTATGTCTCCTGCTTGTAAAATGCAACTGTCCTCCATTCATTCATGACATACTTGCAGAGGGACTCCTGGGCACCTGGCTGTGTGCAGGTCTTGGGCTTGTGGGTGGAACACTGAGGGTAGAGAGGGGCAGTGAATTTGGATTTTGGAAATCATTCCCTGTCTGTTTTCCAGAATAACGTCCACCTTCAGCCAGGATCTTGACACCTAGAGAAGCCAAAACCTTGCCCAAGTTCACACAGCATCATGTGGGTGGAGGATCCAGGAAGGAATCCCAGCCGGGCATGAAGTCACTTTACCTCCTATACACTAACAGGGTCGGTGGCGAAGCTTCTGTACGGTCAGGTTGCTTCCCATGGACAGAAAGGGTGCAATGGTCCTTTCTTCTGGGCACAAGTCAGTAGAGGTGAACCCTCCCAGGGAAAGTGAGTGATGGGAAATACTAGTGAGTGTTCCTAGCACTATTTGATTAAATGCTTCGTGAGTGGGCCCGACAGTGAGTCCTTTTAATCTACTCCCACCCAAGATGTAAGAGCACCGATTGTCCCTCTTCATTAATGCAAAGCCCAGAAGGGCTGTGAATTCACTCCAGGCCCTTCTTAGGGACTGGATCAAGGCTGGACCCTGGCGTCGGTCCCCCAGTTTCACCATCTCTTTGGGGTGACTGCACACTTGCTTGGCTGCATGACGCTCTGCTCCTGATAAAGCACAGCCCAAATCACCCCTACTTGTTGATTCCCTAACAGAGCCGAGGGAGGATCCTAGGCAGGGAAACAGGACAGCAACACAGAAAGAGCTAGAAGCAGTATCTCAGGCCAAGGACCTCACCACACCCACGCTCTGCCCAGGCCTCAGGCTGGGAGAAGGGCCTGTGGACTGCCCCTGGAATTCCTCAGCTGGACTCTGGGCCTCCTGATGCAGGGGTTTCCTCTTGGTGGGAGGTGACATTTGGCTGCGCTGCACAGACAATAAATTCCTTGTTCCTTTAACACAGACACCAAAAGTTAATCAACTCTATATCAAGGATAAATGCTTGGGAAGTTTTTATGGAAGAGGGGAGTGAGGAAGAAAGGAAGGAATGGAGGAAGGGAGGGAGGAAAGGATGGAGGGAAAGAGGGAAAACAGAAGAATGAATAGAAAGCTTCCTGTTAACAAAACCCGAGAGGCTCATCTGGCCTTCCTGCAGATGTGGGGGTGGAGGTCTTCTTGTCAGGAAAGCTGACATAGATACCAGGTGGTCTTTTACTGTTTGCCGAGTGAATGAATGAATGGAATGGAGATTTCTGACTTGCTTACTTCAGAGGAGGTCTCCTTATAGAACCATAGCAGTCACTGTTAGCAAGATCAATACACAGAGTAAAGCTTTGTTTTGTTTTGTTTTGTTTTATTTTTTATTTTTTTGGTACCAGGGATTGAACTCAGGGACACTTGACCACTGAGCCACATCCCCAGCCCGTTTTTATATTTTATTTAGAGACAGGGTCTCACTGAGTTGCTTACGGCCTCTCTAAGTTGCTGAGGCTGGCTTTGAACTCGTGATCCTCTCGCCTCAGCCTCCCCAGCCACTAGGATTACAGGCATGTGCCACCACGCTCCTCTAAGGCTCTGGTTTTAAGTCACAGGGACATGTACAAGCACATAATGAAAACTTCCCGTTAGGAGGCAATTTTGAACTACATGTAACACACTTATTGTCAATGCCAGATCTACTCAGTGTGACTTACAGGTCACAGCCTGTCCAAGATCTTCTCTCCCAGACAAGTCTTTGATAGCCAGGGAAAATGCCCTTCCTTGGACATAGACCATGACTCACCTCAGCTTGCAAGCGAGGAGCCTCAGGGGTCTCAAGGGAGCTGAGGAGGTGACCTGGTGGTAGATGGAAAAAGAGTGCTTATCTAGTTACTGATGGAAACAGACAGACTCAAGGAGACACAATAGGTTTTTTTTTTAAAAAAAATTTTGAATTAACAATGATTTCATTTAATGATCTTTTCCCCCCTGGACAACTTCCCTTCCAGGAAATCAAGCCCCTCCTCCATCTCCCCTCCACCTCCCAGTTCCATGATTCAGAAAAGGAAGCTTGAAGAAGGTGCCTAAAAATAGAAGAGCGCAGGAGCTCAGGAGGGTGAGACCCAACATCTTGCCACATTAACCCTGAGAACCCGGCCCCAGTCAATGAGCCCAGGAGCCATTAATGCCTAATGATGTTGCGTTGTCTTCCAATAACAAACCATCTCGCCAGTTGGTTTTATAGGGGACCAGCTGTTGTTAATTGGGGAAGATGAGCATGAAATAGCAGCTTTCACACCTGACCAAGAGAGGGCTGTGGAATTAGAGGGCAAGATGGGCATTGCCTGCTGCAAGCAGGGGGCTCCTTAGCTCTGGCTGGGTGAGAGACACAGCAGCATGGAGGGCCCATCTCTCTCATGGACTTAGCAAGCAGAGGACACGGGGAAGAGGGTCAGGTGCATTTAGCATCACCATCTCCTCCCCCGGCCCCATAGCACCCAGGCCACCACACCCAGAGCCTCCTCCAGCAGCTGAAACATTTCAGGCTCTGCAATGGAGGAACAGCTTCCTTACCACCAGCTGTGGCCTCTGCCTGCTGGACACAGGTGACTGAACCAGGAATGGACAGCTGATCCGAGGGACTTTATCTACAGGTCATCAACAACCAGTGACACACAGAAAAGTCAACTGCGTTTCTCCATAGACATGTCCTCAAAGAGACACCAAGAGGTGGTCACAATAGTGGTGCAAAGAACAGGGCATAGAAAGAGGGGGTAGGGGTGGCTCTGTGGGCCAGAAGCCACCAGCAGGAGGGACCTGGTCCATAGGGATGGGAGCCACAGGACAGCCTGGCTCGGATGCTGTCCTTAGTCTTATTCTAGAGAGGGTTAACCTTTGTTCTCCACAGGCTCCTCTGTGTGTAGAGAAACTACTCCCAAGAGGCCTCAGTCAAGATCAGCCATGAGAAGAACAGTTGGGATAAGCAATTGCTGTGGTTTTAAGATTAAAGTGGAAGGAGCAGGGAAGTCTTATGTATGGAACACCTACTGTGTATGCACTTCCACCTCAGAGTCTCCAGGGGTCTTCCCAAGACACCTGGAAGCACATTAACTGTCCTCATTTCCAAGATGGGGAAAGTGAGTCTCTGATATGTAGAAATCTGCTTATCTATAATGAGAGCCAGGGCAGTGACAGTGTGGCTTTTCTCAGGTACTCTTGATGGCACTGCACCATTGCTGCCAGCTTTGTGAGCCACTTGCTCCCCCGGCCACCAGAGGCAGGAAGCTCCATGTCTTTTGGGAGCTCACCCAGCCCTCCTCGACTCCTGCAGACTGAGAAAAGCGCAGGCCTCTCTCTGTGCCTGTATTTGCCTTTATTTTCAGTTTCGCTGCAAAAGACGGGAATGTGGAGCATTAAAACATGTACTGTAAATAAACCAAATTAAAGTAAAATTGACTCATTTAGCAACCAGCCTCCGATCTTGCATTAGAGGCAATTGAAAAGATTTCACAGATTTTAGTAACCAGATAAGATTATTATATAAACAGACTTCTGCATTGAATGATGAGCCATATCTTGAGGAGAATATTTGAAATCAATAGCAATACAGGCTGAGAATTAAGTAATGTGGTTAAGCACCTTTGAATGATGCCATTTTTAAGAGCTGATTAGAAATATATATGCCAATTGCAGCCGAGCTGATAGCTGGAATCAAGTGATGATTAATCAATTTGGGCCTGAGAGCCAGGGAGGCCATCTTGGCGAGAATGTTGCCACCCCGTCCTTCCCTTCCAGAAGAAGGATTGAGGAAGCTCTGGGTCCCATGGCACAGCTTTGGGCCTGTATGGAGGTGGTGGCAACCCAGGGACAGGGCGAGAAATAAGACCTCAAGTCTGCACATAGAACTGCTGCGCAGCCCACCGAGGGCCGTCCACTGTGCTGCGTGAGGAGGGGCCCAGGAGCCGGTGCAGGATTAGCTATAAGCAGCTTAAGCTGCTCGTGCAGAGTGAGCAGACACAGGGAGGAAATGATGGCCGGGGACACTGATGACCCTGGAGTTGCGTTTAGAATGTCCAATTACCATTCACCTGGGAAATGATTGGTCTTTTGGCTGCTTGTAACCACCTCTCACCTGGACGATTGCGCCAGCTTCCTGACAGGTCCCCACAGGAGCTGGGGGATGCAGTCTGCATACAGTCACTGTGATCTTTTAAAGTGTGGTTCAGATTCTGTTACTAAGTCATACAAAGCCACTGCAGCCACCCTTGCCTTAGGGCCATGTCCAGATGACTTAGCTTAGGTTTCAAGGCCCTTTGGTCTCTAGTTGCCTCATTTCTTCCTGCTTCCTGTTCCTGCCTTACCACTGCACCCAAAAGGCTTTAGTAACGTCTAGCTGCACTGCGTTTATTGTGATACTGTCTCTGTCCCTGTTGTGCCTCTCCACCTCCCCGGGCTTCTGGAATATCATGCTTTCTGGCACTAAATTCAAAGGCCACCTCCTCAGGAAAGCCTACCTTGATTCCTGAAGCACTGGCCTCTCTGTTTCCTCCATACCCTGACTATCCTTTGCCTGCTTCCTGTCGGCTTCACTCATGATTCCGTGTTCATTCCATTCCATTCTGATTGGCACCTTTGCAATGCCACTCATTGGCTGGACCTGAAGATAGAGGGAGAGATCACAGATGTGGTTGCTGCCCTCTTAAGCTCAGAGTTCCACATGAAGCATTTAATACATATGCAGCCATCTCAATTCTGAGAAGCAAGATGCACTCATTAAATTCACCAGGCACAAAAACTGGTTGCACAAATGAATGCATGAATGAATGAGTGAATGAATGAGTGAGTGAATGAGAGATCAAAGAGATGAATGAGTGGCAAAGGTGGGTCCTAGGGAGGTGGTTGCAATGAAGTAAAGTTTCTCTGGGTAGAAAGAGCTGGGGCTCTGCCCGGAACCGCGGAAGCTGCCTTCCTCAGGGCTGCGCTCCCAGCAGCTCGAGGCATCCACGCGGAGGGAAGCCATCTGTCAGAGAGGTTCCAGAAAAGACTCAGAATTGGCTGAGATCGAAGTTGCAGAGCAGAGCTCTGGGCCCAGCCCCATCTCTGACTCACTGTATGACCTAGAGAGAGTACCTCCTGTCTTCCAACCTGTTTCCCCCTGTTTTCAATGAAAGCATTGGTTTTCAGGTGGCCAATCCTGGAGCCCTTTGCTCATGTGAAGTAAACGGGCTAGGTCCTCCTGAACATGGTGACCTTCAACTGACCCCCTCTACAGTGGACCATGAACAGGTTAGGTTGTGGCTCTATCCCACGCGTGGTGCAGAGAAAACTAGGATGATGGGAATTGATGGGTGAAAAGCTGAGTGTCAGATGTTACAGCAGGAATATGATAAATGTGAGACACCCTCGGTGAGCAAGTGAGAGTTGGGAAGGCTTCCTGGAGGAGATACAGCTAACTAACCTAAGGATGAGTAGGATTTCAGATTTGGGAGGAAGAAGAAGTAATTTCAGGCTGATATGAGAACGTTCTGAATCAGCAAGGCAATTTCCCAAACCCCTTGGCTGTATCCACAGGTCACATGGGCATCAGTCACCAAAAGCATCCATGACCAGGAGCATGGATTATACTATTGTTTGGATCATAAATGTCCTAGAGGCCCATGTGCTAGCCCAGCCTGTGATGTTATTGGGAGGTGGTGGAACCCTCAGGAGGCAGAGCTAGAGGGAGGGAGGGAGGGGTGTGCCCTCCTCTCTTTTTTCACTTTCTGGCTACTAAGCCCTCCCACCGTAAGGTACAGTGCTTCCACAGGCCCAGAAGCAACAGGAGCAACCCTGCTCTGAAACCTCTACAACCATGAACCAAAATAAACCTTCCCTCCTTTAAGTTGATTTTCTCAGGTGTTGTCTCAGTGATGGACAGCTGCCTCACACAGCCGGGAGGAGACGCTAAGATGCAAGGCTGGCTCAAGATCATCAGGTGTGGGCTCTTTGCTGTTGCGGTCCTTGTTTCCTGTCCTTTATTTATTTATTTGGTACCAGGGATGGAACGCAGGGGTGCACTTTACCACTGACATATATTGCCAGACCTTTTATTTTTTATTTAGAGACAGAGTCTCACTGAATTGCTTAGGGCCTCGCTAAGTTGCTGAGGCTGGCTTTGAACTCATGATACTGAGCCACTGGGATTACAGGCCTGCGACATCCCACCCAGCTGATTCCTGTCTTAATGGGGTCTGTGACAGCCACCCCCATGAGGCTCTGGACTGCTCCGCTTGCTGGAGACTGAATTTGGGGTGTGGAGAGGGAAGCTGGACTTCCAGGGAAGGACCCTGGCTCTGGTCCTCCTGGATCTGCAGGCTGTGGGGCTCTTCTGCTCAAAAGACAGGACCCTAATGGTTCCCTAGAAGGGGACGGCTGCACCCAGGTGAGCCGAGAACTGGGAGGTGACCTCATTCTCTGGGTCATCGGCCAGGCTTGGGGTCTCCCAGTGGGAGCCTGAGGTGGGGATGGTCCTCTTTGCCTGAACTACTCATCTGCAGGTCACCTATCTGCTGGCCTCCTCCCCTCTCGCTGTCTGTTATTGTCTCCAGTATCCACAGCCCTGGGGGCCCAGGGTTCTGTGTAGGGCTGGGTGATGAGACCCATGCGGGGCCTTCCAGTCAGCTGTCAAGCTGTGCTGACAGAGAGCAGGAGGCTGAGCGTGGCGGTGAGCAGTGCCTACTTCTCCCCTGCAACTGGCTTCCCTCGGGCTTCCTTTCTATCTAGGACAATAGCCAGAGGCAAACCCCTAATATCTCTAAGACCATAAAGGAGATGGAGAAACTGAGGCTGAGGGAAGAGAGGAGACTTGTTCACTATCCCAAGATCAGCCAAGGAGTGGGTGCCCATCCTGTCTGTAGCCCGCTGCATCCTGGCATCCTGGCCTCTCTCTGTTCATGAGGCCATCAAACGGAGACACTCTGGGACTGCGTTTGCACTCACCACTGAGCCTATGAAGCCCCGTTGCACTCTGCCTCTGCTCTCCCTTGCTCTGTGCACCTGGGCCCTCTCAGGTCTGCCCCCATGTCCCTCTGGACTGGCCTGGCTCTCCCCGTCCTCCAAAGCACCTGCTACCCCTACAGCAGTGGCTGTTGGTGAAGTGTGGCATAGTTCCCGGGTTTCAATGTGGTCATTTCTCCTCACCCCGCCCTTTTTTTTTTTTTTGGTACCAGGGATTGAACCCAGGGGTACTTAACCACTGAGCCTCATCCCCAGCCCTTTTAATTTTTTTTTTTTTTTTTTTTGAGACAAGGTCTTGCTAAGTTGCCTAGGGCCTTGCTAAGTTGCTGAGGCTGGCTTTGAACTTGTGATCCTCCTGCCTCAGCTTCCCAAACCACTGGGATTACAGGTGTGCACCACCACTCCCGGCTTCTCCCTGGTTCTTTTGGAGTTCTGCTGAACAAGAAGTGCAGCCACATCCAAAGTTCAAGTTCAACACGTGTGTTAACTTCCCTGTTTCCTTCCACCACACTGGCCATGTAGGGTAGAGAAGAGGGCCAGGACACCTCCCAATGTCACCACCCTTCAGAAGCCTGTGTGGCCAACAGTGGGGGTGCTGGCCACCCTTCCCCCCTGCTAGAACCACAGGATGACTTCCTCTGGTCCAGGGAGTGCCACTTGCTTCATCACGGGGTCCAGCTGCAGCAGCATGGCTGGCACAGGTGCTGTCCTGCAAGCCCAGGATAGGAGGCACGTTTGCTCTGCTTATGAGCAAAGCAGGCTGAAGGCAGCTGGAGTCTCTATTGACTTCTGCCAAATGTACTCAGTGCTTCTCTCTCCACTTCTTCCCATGATCTTGTATTTATTCAAGTTGAAGCCAAGAGGTCTGTCAGCATGGCCAAACCTTTTTAGAGTCATTGGCCTAGAGAGTTCTTCTCATTATACTCATAATGGGTGCCCTTCTGATGGGCTTCTTGGTGTATGATGCGCTTAGTCTGAACCCCCGGCCCAATATCCCGAGACCTGGGCTTTCCTGCTATTGACCACTATCCAGAGTCCAACCTCTATGGCCATGCTTGGCTTTGCCAGGGCCTCAGAGGGAAAAGGCGGATAGAAAATTCCCTGCAGAATGGAATTTATATCATTGGTGTCTCTTTTTGGTGGTGGTGACAGCCACGGTGCAGCCGTGTCAGAGAACCCTGGAAGCATCTCCATTCCCACCAAAAAGGAAACAGCACAGTTTTTTTTTTGTTTTTTTTTTCTTTTTAAGCCTGGGAAGCCTTGTATCCAGAGAGTTTTTTATTTTTAAAATTTTGATGTTTCAGAGCACAATGGTGGACTTCTCCAGCCCCAAAGAAGACTGTTGAATCTGAAGGGAGAGGCCTACCAAAACAGTTAGTCCCTATGAGGGAAGGCAGATGCAGTGGAGCATTGGAGCCTGAAGGCAACAGGATCGGGACGTGAGGCTGACTTGAGCAAGAGCAGCCATGGAAGGTTGTGTCTTCATGGAACCAGCAGCTGAGGTTGTCCGCACATCCCAGGCCTCCAGGATGTGAGCCACATGGGGCCCTTGTGCCTGGGCCTTGGGAGAAGGCGTGTTGGTTTAGAGGCCAAGGGGAGACCCATGTTTCAAAACTGGGTGGCTACAGCTCGAACAGTGGTGGTAGCCATGGGCTGGGGTGGACAGTGGGGCAACTCATCCAGGTCAGCAGAAGTCAATGACCAAAGCCAAGGGAATCCTGGGAGCCTCCGTCAGGCTTCTGGCCATTGTCACAATGCTGACCAAAGCCAGTGGGCTGCCCTGGGAGTGCAGGCCATTCCCCTTTAGGCCCCTTCTCTTTCAATGACAATAATTTTAAAAAATAATCTTAAAAATTCAGCTACCTGTTACTGACATTAACCCTGCTTCAGGCCATGAGTTGGCACCTGGGGTAGGGAGATGAATCAGACTCAGGCCTGGGGACCCTGAGAGAGCTTGAGCCCTGGGAATAAAGTCAGGGGGGGAGAGAGAGAGAGGAAGGAGAGAGAGATTGATAGGAGGGAGGGACCAGGGGCCATGTTGTGGGACCCCTAAAGTGGGTGGCTCACTCTGGGCAGGGTGAAGTCAGGGAAGGGTTTGGGATCGACAGTATCTCCCGGACCCAGGACAATGTGCCTCTCTGACCACAGGCCGGGGTGGGGTGAGAGCACTTGGCTTTCCGAGAGAGACTCCCCGTCTCTTTCCCCAAGTGTTTCTCACAATTACTGCGGTTTCTGATCTTACTCTCCTCTTCCCAGCTGTACAAACATTTGGTTGCAGTGACTGGGTTTGGAAATTATTTGGACTCAGTGCTGCACAGCCCACAAAGGGCATGCTCCTGCATCTGAATGGCGTGGATCACCTCGAGTGACAGTGGACCCCTGGGAGCCTCTCAGGACAGCACTTGGGCTCCTGTAGGACCCATTGCTCAGCAACAATATCAACCCCACAAACAGGATCACCCCACGTGACCCCCTCCAGGCACGCATTCTCAGGGCCATCTTGCAATAAACAACCTCCACCTCCAGCCCCAGGCAGGGTGGGGACCGACTTATCAGGGAAAATGGTTGCTAAGGAAGAGGGGTTTCCTCCATTCTGGAAGCTTCTTCCACCTACTGAGGGTTGCCCCAGTACATGCCCAGAGACAGCAGGCAGCCCCAGGCTGATGCAGAGCCTGTGCCAGACTCTAGACATGAGGCTGAGATCCCAGGGGTTGTAAGGTCACTAAGCAAAGGAAAGCCAACGTTGTTTGAGCATTTGCATCACTGGACTTTGTCCATGTGCATTGGGCTTCAGGTGGGTGCTGTTCCCCATTTACATAAGAGGAAACTGAGGCTCAGTGGGGAGTGAGGAATCAGAGACGCAAACTGAACCTGGATGCCTTTGAACCCTAGACGGGCCTCTTCCACACCTGTCTACACTTCCTGGCTGTGGTTCATGCATCTGAGGAGAGGGATATGGCCCAAGCCAGGGAGGGCCAGCCAAGTGCAGACGTTGAGTCAGTGCTCACTCTGAGGGTCCTGCAATTTCAGGGTCTATACTTCAGAGCAAGGCCTGGCAAACAGTCCCCTTGGTCTCCCCTTGCAGCACCCTGGAAGCCACTCCAGGCCTCCCTCTGCTCTGGCCTTACCTACCTGTTCTCCTTTCATCCTTCGGCTGTTACTGACTCTAAAGAACGTGACCCTGGCACCGAGAACACAAGACAATTCAACTGCATTTTTTTTTTCTCCAACTGACCCAGCTGGTGGGTCTGTATTTTTTTAATATTTAGTTTTTAGTTGTAGTTAGACACAATACCTTTGCTTTCATTTGTTTATTTTTATGTGATGCTGAGGATCCAACCCAGGGCCCTACATGCGCTAGGAGAGCACTCTACCACTGAGCTACAACCCCAGCCCCTGGTGGATCTGTATTCTGAATCCCACTTCCTGGGGCCCTTGAGGAGTCCACGTCTGTTTCTCAGGGACCCCTTTCCCAGTTCCCTGATTCACAGGCGTGAAACCTGCCTGCTTTTGCAATTTTAAAAACTAGGTGGTCCTAGTTCCTCATCTTCCTTGGGAGAGGGTTGACTCCGCTGTGGACTGTTTTCCATGTCAGCATGGTCCTATCAGAGGAGGCCAGTCTTCCCTTAGCCCCTCCAGCCCACCTATGTGGGTAGACTTCCTTGGGGAGTGGATAGTGAAGGCCTTCCTTCAGCTCCATCTCCATTTCTAGGCCAAATCCTTGCAATGGGGCCTCTAGTCGCTGAAAAGTTGAAAAGATGTTGCTGCGGTCTTCAGGGTGTACCGGACTCCCTTCCTCAGCTCGCCAAAGATGCCACTGCTAAGATGACCCTTGATTAGAAGTACTACCCGCTGGGTGGTCACCACATTCTGTCTCCTGGGCAGATGCTACTCCACCTTCCAGAAGTGCCCAGAAGCTCAGATATGACCAGAGACCTCACGGTGGGAGGGCCTTCTCCTGCCTGGCCCCACCCCCATTCAGTGTTTGAATGACATTTCTTGGTTCCTCTCAACCCCACTGGACAGGGAAGGCATACGGGCAAATGAAAAAATCAAGTCACGGAACCGTATGTAAAATAGAACGTAATGATGTTAAGCACACTTACAAAAACGCCGCATGTTCTTTTCCTGAATGCATATTTATATATGTAAATGCATAGAGAAAGGTCTAGAAGAACACAGTCCAAACAATAAGTACTCTTATCTCCTGGTGGCCACTGGATGGGAGGATTGGTGGTCAGAGGATATTTTAGTCTTATCTGGAACATTTAAATTTTTTATGGGGAGCAGGGATCCTGACATTATTTATGCAATTAAAATTAATTTTGCAGGGGAAGGAAATGGAGAAAAAATGAAATAAATGATGTGACGAGGTTAGTGACTGCCAACCTGGGGGTAAAGCCTCTTTCTCTCAGCCTCAAGCAGGCTGTTTTTGCTCAAGTGCTGGCAACATTAAATGGTAGTTTGGGTGGGAACGTCTTTGGAGAGCAAGGGTCCCACAGCATGGGTGCTAGAGGAAATTTTTTAAAGCTATGTATTTGCTTTTCACTGACAAAAGTAACATATATTCACCGAAGTCAATTTGCAAACTACAGAAAAGTATAAAAAGGAAAATGAAAATCCTTGTAATCTGTGCACAATCATAATTGTGGTTAACATTTCAACACAGGGGCTAATGTGGACTTAGACACGCCTGGGGTCACAGCCGCCTCTGCCACTGGCTCGTGCCATGTCAAACTTAGTTTTTGAGCTGGAAGAGGGAGGCTTATGGCAGGGTCAAGGCTAATTAACCAGGGGAGCTCCATGGCCTGTGCAGAGAGCTCACTACATGTGTGTCCTCACTGTGTAGTGTATGTGTGTGTGTGTGTGAACACACGTTTCCACCATATTGACATCATGCACATTTTATGGTGCTGCATTTTTACTCTTTGATATTTTTTACATGCACACTATTTTTCTTGGGGGGTAAGAAACTTGAATTCAGGGGGACTCGACCACTGAGCTACATCCCCAGTATTTTTTTTTTGTTTTTGGAAACAGGGTCTCACTGAGTTCCTTAATGCCTTGCTTCTGTTGAAGCTGGCTCTGAACTCATGTTTTACCTGCCTCAGCCTCCCGAGCCACTGGGATGACAGGCGTGCACCACCACATGCATACTTTTAATATAGTCCCTGTCAAGTCCTTGGGGATACAGAAGGTGCTGTGTTAGGCCAACCTGCACAGCTGGTGTATGAGCAAGCTCACTTACAAATCCTGCCCCTGCTCTGCAGCCTTCCATGTCTCCCTACTGTTTCCAGAGGAAATCTGCTCTTTTACTTGGAGTCTGGGTTCCTCAGAGTCGGGCCCTCCTCTGGCCACCCTGCCTTGTCTCCATCTGCTTAGCTGGCTCCAGACTGAGTCCATGGTGGCTGCCGGCAACTCATCGCCTGCCAGCCCTGAGCCAGGGTGCCCTGCCTTTCTCCTGGTGCAGGCACAGTCTCTCCATAGAGGCTTTTGTGGTCCCTGCTCAGGACACAATAACCCCCTTGCTCTCACCTGCCGGGTGACGGGTGGGAGACGATCACTTCAGACTTGAGCCGGCCTACCTCGCTCAGTGTTGGTGCTCACCTAAACTCCCCAACTCCATCCCCCATCCAGGAGAACTGGGGTCTTGTGATGTGCTGAAAATTCCTATTCTAAAGTTCCCTGGCCTTGGATTCCACCTCTTGGGTCCCCTTCTTCCTCCGGGAGAAGTCTTTTCTGCTGTCCTTTAATAAACTTCTAATTTCTACTCTGACCTTGCCTCGACGTGCTTCTTTGGTGTTATTCTTCAACATTGGGGAAGCAAGGACTCGTCACCAGTCAACAGCGGTAACATATTGGAGGTCCCAGACCGAGATTCTACACCGAGGTAAGTGCACGCACCCCATGTCTGTTTGAGGTGCATCTTTCTCTCTCTTTCTTTCTGGAGGGTAAGGTGGGCACCCGACGGCTACTTAAACGCAATTAGTGCAGCTGCCACTCTTCAAGACTCGGGTGAGAGGTTTCCCGGCCTAGGCAGCTCTCAATCACCTGTTCAATACAGAGCAGGCATGTTGGGTTCTGCCAAAGCCGCTTCCAACTTTTCTGTCTGGGCCTGGAGAGCAATTGGCGTGAGTACACAGTGTCCCAAATCCCGATCTGCCTCGGATGCGTGGAGGTGGAGGAAGGAGTTTGGAACAACTGCGGAATTCCGGTCTGGGCTACACTCAGACGATTCCTAAGGTTCCTTTCTCTTGGGCCCCCTCCCGACAGCCCTCAGGGGTATCTAGGGTGATCGGTAGATGAATGGCACTGAGGGAAAGCCCCAATCACATTTGCCTCCGTATGGGCCATGCAACACTCCCAACCCCGCATCCATTTCTCCTGGATGCTCCCCTTCCTTTGCAGGTCAGAAATGTTAGCAATTCAGGTTGTAGGACTGAGAGAAAGGCATGGGAAAATTAGCAAAATCTGCCCAGGTTCCCTAAGATGCATAGGTAACTTTCACTAGTCTGTTTTACCGCCCCAATGTTTAAAATGAGCTGTGTTCTCTTTAAGCTACTAGAGAGGCATTTTTAGAATCAACTCCTCCGGTAATCTGCTACCTTACAACCAGTAGATATCCCTTATGATATCTGCCATGAAGAGAGAAAATCTGGGACTCACTGAGGAAAAAAGAATCAAGAGAAAAATTTGGGCCGATCAAAGTACATACCCCCTTCCCCCTTCAAGACCTAAGGCAGATAAAAACTGACTCTACTGGAAAGTTAGGAGATATGCCAGATTGCCTGGGATTGGATCTATCCAAAGGAGCTAATCCTGTAAGTAAAAGGGAAACTGAGGGACTCCCAGCAGCTGCCAGAGCCATTTTCGCTTTGGGGAATTTCCTCATTCTTCCCTGCACTGTAAGGATTGCTCCATCTCTGTCCACTTAAAAAGAAGGGACACTGAATGCAGTAAAGTCAGTCACACTGAGACCCTTGATTTTACACCTATAGTTGACCCTCTGTGAAAACATCTGGTCTACTCATGGGGAAATCTATGGTGCCACTGATAGGAGTCATAATTAAATGGAAGTTAAAAACCTGGAGAGATTTTTATCTTATCTGGTCTCTCTATTTTAAAGGTTATTATAGATTGTTTCTTGGGGATGATCTTGGCTAAATGTGTGTCTAAAAGATGATTTTTTATTGTAACAACCTGGTATCTAAATGAGTTTGAAGCATTGCATAATCTTGCAGTTAAAAGTTGCGGTTAGGTAATTGTTTAGTTTGTGATTTCAGATAATTCATGCCAGAGAACTTAAATACTTAGGATAGAAAATTAAAAGAATTCTACTTCCAAGTTGGCAAGTAACTCCCAATCATTTAGTTTTATTTTGAACTGGGTAGCCTGAGAAGATTTCACTAGGTGTACCAGTGCATTAACTTGGGCAAGGATAGTAAATTATGATATGGTATCTGTTCCCCTCAGTGTGTAAGATTTAGGAAAAAAATGTTGAATTGGAACGTTGGTCTGGCTTATTGAAATAACATTGAATAACAACAGTCTTGGAAATTTTTAAAGCTTAATTTTGGATATACATGGTAGTGTGTGGTTCTCTTTTAAGATTTTTTTTTCAGGTGATTTAATGTAACTTAATACTACTTTAGGAACTTCAGAACAAAGGAAGTAGCTTAATGATCCTGAAGGAATTTCTTCTGATGGTGGCTTTTATATTATCAAGAAAGATCCTATTTCAGTTTTGTGTGAGCAAGTTTTTCTAGTGTAGGAAAATGTAAAGGTATGAAATTTTGTAAATTGTATCTTAAACTTGTATCATAATTTTCAACATCCAAACCTGAAAATTGTGACTTATGGTTAAAATGCCTTAGGCATGAGGTTTCTGCTCAGAATTCCAGTTTTCCCAGTTCCTTCCAGACCTCAGCCAGGACTTAAGTTGATATGCAAATAGAAGAAGCCTGGAGCAATCAGTAGGAGACAGATCTGAGACCCAAGAAAAAAAAAGAGTAAAGGTGTCTTTTTATGGGCACTCAAACTAGATTAAACCAAAGAGTAAGTTGTATGGCATTTACTAATTACTGGCCGATCAATTTTTTCTAGGACTTTTGCTTTTTTCTTAGATTCTGTATTTTTCTTGAGCTCGTGATTTTGATCCTACAGACAAGTTAATGTTTTTCTGATAAGTTCTATTTTTGATCAACTGGAGTTTTTTTTTTTTTTAAACATTGCAATGAGATTTCACCTGAGAAAGCTACAAGGCCTTTACTATTGTGTTGTGTTACACTTGTGTTACGTGTTGTATGTCGGTATGTCTGTGTGTATGTCCATATATCATGCAGGGATATGACAATTGACAGATGAGGAGCGCTCATGAAAAATTTTTTAAAAATGGATCCAAATATCTTTGATTCACGTGATTCAAATGGTTCAATTTAAATTTGGTAAATAGATGAAAAAATATGTCTATAAAATTTACAAGTATTGTTTCAAAATGTGAACAGAAGGAGGTGAAACAGATGAAAAAGAAAAACTAGAAGGTTCTAGGTATGGATTTAATAGAGGGAAAATGTGTTTCTGGATAAGTCTATATGATTAAGTAATTAAGAGGGTTTAAGTAAATGATATAAAGAAGGTCTGTGTAAGTTGCTTATAAGTGTAAGTTTTTGAGCAAGTAATCTTAAAGAAATTAAACAGCTGGTCAAACAAGTGCTGTTGTTTTAGAGAATTGTGCTATGTTATTTCTTTAAAAGCTAAACTTGGTTAATATAAAAACATCAATGTAATTGTGGTGTTAATGTGTCCATATCTTCCAGGTATACAAGTCTGTTAGGTAGAAGCTTTAGAAAGAGCATTATATCAAGCTGTGTTCTAAAGTTGTATGGTAATTTTAGGCTTAAAAGAAAAACATGTTGGAAATTTATTTATCATTTGTGTTCTATAACTGGACTTGTTATCCATAAGATATGTAAAGTTCTATGTTACTTTTTACACTGAGATACAATTTAAATGTATTTTTAAGTTAATGAGAGCCTAATCTGTGTGAAGGTTTTATTGCAAAACACAAAAGTACATTACTACTTTTCTACAAAAGGTTAAAAGCTTTCAGCTTTTCTTTAATTCATGTTTTAGGTGTGATATTATATTGTGTTAGCTAATATTCATGTGAACTTGAGCAACAATTTATGTAGGCTTTGTAAAATGATGTTTAAAAAGCAAAGATCAGTTTCAGAACTACAGTACTTAAGATTTATGAAGAGCCCTGCCTTACTTGAGATAAGGCTCTGTCCCATCTCACTACATGTGAAAGTGACTATGAAAGAAGTAGGCCAGATTTCAGTACAGTTAAAGTTGTGTCCAAAAGTAGGTTTTTGCCAAGATTACTAGGATATCAAACAGGGAATTATGATGTATAACCCTGCCAGAATTCAAGGTAGCTATTACATGAACTAAATATGTTTTTACTCTTGATAATTTTATTTTGTAGTTTTCTTATAAATGATTTAAGATTGCCTGTTAATGTTTTGCAGAGGTACTGCTTTAAGAACACACAACCTGGGTTAATTTAAGATAAGGAGTTATCACCTACAGGAGAGAGAGATAGACATTAAAGCCCAGTACTCTTAGTATAAGGCTGTTGAAACTTATTTGCTGGATGTTTAAGATTAAGTTTTAAAATTAAAGTTAAATTAAAAGGGCCAAGAAAACCAATATTTGGCTCTTGCCCTCTAAGTCAGTCTGAATCAGGGAATAGGGGACTTCTCCAAAGAGCTTTGCAACTCTAGGCCACATAACCTCCCGATCAGGGAGATTAATGAGACCAGTGGAGGACAGAAAGCCAATCAGTGCATTTGCTGTGAAGAGGAGGGTCATCACAAAAGGGAGACATCCCTGATGCTTCCAAGGGAAGCCACATGGTCAAGCAAGGCCTGGACCCATCCTAGCGCAATGGCACTAGCAGAACTGAGAAGCTGCTGTGAAGTTCCCCGAGGACTCCCAGGGAAGCTCAGCTGACTGTTAACAATAGAAACAAAAGTCAGTTTGACTTGCTTCATCTTAAACACTTAGCAAAGACAGTCAAAGCCAAAACACAGCTATTCCTGGGCATTTTAAATGATAATAATAGCTATTCCATAAATAAGTAAACTGGAGGCTGAAAAAGAGATTCTCAGACAGGAATGCCTGATAACTATCAAAAGGAACTGCCAGAGTAGTTTTTAGTTTAAGGCCTTTATTTCTATCCTACACAGGTAGGCTTAGGGCTGGATAACCATACTAGCAAACACTAAGTAACAGAATTAAAGATTTCTCTATTAGACACAGAGGTCATACTAGTAAAAGGATTTTACAAGGCCAGATGACATTAAATTATTAAACTGTATCTTAAGGAAAAGGACATCTGTAACCCTAAAAGTTAAATGTTGTGTTTACATCCCTGACATTTCTGGCAATGTGACAAATGTCCTTAAAGATTTACATGCTCAGATAGAAGCCATGTCCTCAGCAACTTTGTCATGGAAACAATATCTTAGCTCCTAGTTCTTGGTACTTCCTGGTGGAAAACATTGTTAGTCTTTGTCTTTGCCATCATACTCATTGGCATATTCCTGTGCTATGGCATTTATTGCTGCATCAATATGGTTCCAGTACTAATGAATTCTTGTTTCTCTTATAGACCATCCATCACTCAAATGGCCCTCCAGCCTATTACTTCTCAATCAGACTTCTATCATGGACCACGCGATAGACCCGATTTTTAAAGGGGGACTCCAAACTGCTTGCCCCACACCGTCCCTTTTCAGCCTGAAGAAGCCAGAAAGATCTTCTTCGCCCCCCTTCCTTACAGCAGTAAGGAGTTCCCAAATTAGAGGGGGGAATGAAGCCAGATTTAAAGTTAGGTAGTCAGTGTAGTTAGGTAAATCGGGTCTAGTATCGAGTGAAATCTAAAATGGAGACCATGCGGAGAATGACTCAGGGAAAACACAGGACAACTCATGGAATGTTAATGAAGTCCCTAAAAGGCCCTAGGCCAAAGTCCACCTCAAAGAAATGTTAATGAACAGCCCCCAGCAAAAAGGTGCTGACTCAGAAGTCCTTCCTGACCAGATTACTTCTTTGGCCCACCTGTGTCCCACCCCTCGGGCCTTCCCACCTATATTCCATCACTGAAAGAACTATAAAAAGGGGAGACAACATCCCTTCCACGGATTCCACCTCTTGGGTCCCCTTCTTCCTCTGGGAGAAGTCTTTTCTGCTGTCCTTTAATAAACTTCAAAAAAAAAAAAAAAAAGTTCCCTGGCCTTGCGGAAAATGGGAAACCGCCCTGTGCACAAGTTGACCTGAGTTTTCAGGCCAGCTCATGAGCGGCGGGGTGTTTTTCTATTTGTTGGTTTTCCCAGCCTCAGGAATGTCTCCAGGCTGGGTCAGCTGTCAGCTAACAAACACAGAGACCTTGTTCCGAGGCATGGGTATCTGCGGTCTGTTTTTCCAGCATCTACACCCCGTTCCCTTCAGAACCCTTTCCCTTCCCCTTCTCTGTCCTTGTGTTTAGAGGTGGCATCAACCCTGTCTAGGAAGCTGGATGCATCCCAGGTCATAGTGAGATGAACAGAGGACCTAAGACATTCAATAAAATAGACCCATGGAACTTTGGCTAGGCAGAAAAGCCAAAGGCCGGAGGGAGCATTGCTCTGATCCTGCTGCTCTTCTGGTTTGGGGAGGTGAATTCTGGGGCCACTGACAGGCAGCACAGGGAGAAATCCTGCGTGAGGGTGGGCTCATTACCTAGGAGAGTGGTCAGGTATGGAGGGGGTGTTGGATGTGCTGCTGTACACAATGGAGTTGACCCTGGGTCCACACCTGCAATCCTGCCCCTGTGATTTTTGGTCTTGGATGTGGTTTATCCCCAGAGGTTTATGTGCTGGAATCCTGGTCCCCAGTGTAGTGGTGTTGAGAAGTGGTGGGGCCATTAAGGGAGGGACCTGGGGGAGGTGGTTAGGTTAGTGAGGGCACTGCCTTTGGGAGGGGTTAGGGTTGTTATTGTGAGCCCCGGGTGAGTTCTCACAGCAGTGCGCTATTGTAAAGAGTGCCAGCCTGGCCCCCAGTCCCTCTGGCTTTCTGACTTACCATATGATCTTTTGAAGTTTGCTGCCATCATTGTGACGTCATCTACCACAAGGCCTTCAGCAGAGGCCAAGCAGATGGATCCACCAATCTTGGACTTTCGGCCTTCAAAACCGTGAGCAAAATAAATTGTTTTTCTTTAGGAAGTACTTAGACTGAGATATTTGTTATAGCAACTTAAAACAGACAATGAACCAAAATATATATATTTTTTTTCTCCAAAAGCCCATTCGGCATGGGTTTCTATCACTTATAATTCCAAGACTCTAGACTTGAATGCTTCCATCCCCTCTAAAACTGCTAAAACTTCTCCTATTCAAACTCCTTTTCTTTAAACACTGAGCACATTAGAGCTGCAAGGAACCCTGGAGCTCAAGGCCATCCCCCCCCCCCCCCCCCGCCCCATGCTTACCTCTGCCGTATGATCACAATTTAGAGGTGAGGAACCCACGATTTAGAGAAGCCCCGCAATTCTCCCAAGACCTCACAGAGAGCTGCCAATGGATCTGCAACCCAGTGTCTCCTGGGGTAGAGTTGCACTGCTCTCCTGAGTCTCCAGAGAGGACCACGGGTACACACCCTTGCTCCTCCTGGCTGCACGACTCAGGAAAACCATGGTTAATGCTTCCCACTGGCCTTCCACAAAGCCCTAGGGAACCACATTCATTGTTTTTGTGATTGCTTCAAAATGTCAGAGAATTGGCTCCCAAGTACCCAGCATGCATTGCCCAGGCAGGAAGTTCTCAGAGGCAGGCAGCTCTCAGTGCCAGGAACACTCAGTGGCACCAGCTTTGGCCCCACAGGTGTATACAGTGACCAGACAGCCCACTAGCATCACTGTCACCCAACACTGTCACCCAACTCTGCATGCACCTTTCCCAGTGGGGAGCTGTCACTTCAGGGCCAAACCACAGTGCCACCACTTCCTCCCTCCTGGGAGAAGGGGGCTCAACCATAGGACTCATTCTTGACAAGCTTGGATACAGCACTGGCTCTTTCTCAAAGCAGCTCTGAGCAGCTCCTACCATAAGAGTGAGGCCCAATGTTTTTGATAGCTATTAAAAAGGAATTCTGGTTAGATATACCAGAGTGTCTAAGACCACTCCTCAATAAACTACAGCCTCCGCTGTTTGCACTGGGGAGGGAGTTGAAGGAGGTGATTTGTGTAACTACCATATTTCACCGATTAGAAAACCAAGTTTCAGAGAAGGAAAGTGATCAGCTAAACACGATTCAGGGAATTAGTGCAGACCTGGGTCTAGAGTTTGGGTCTCCTTGTTTTTAGTAGAGTATTTGTTCCACTTCCCCTCAGTTTCTCAAGCCTCACACCCAGAACTGGTCTGTAGCTGGGCTGATTCTTCCTCTGGATCCAGGAATTCTTGAGTTAAAAGGAACCATCAGAGACGTGGGAGAACACACCACCTTGCTGGAGGCAGCTATGCAATCTTAATACGAAGGATAAAGTGTATTAGGCAGCAATTGCCACAATAGTGCCATGTAACAAAGCACCCCAGAACTCAGGGCCTTCAATAACAAGGAGATATTCTTAAGTTTATGCATCTGCAATTGATGTGAGAATTGGCTGGTCCAAGCCAGAAGTTGACTTCCCTGAAGTCAACTCACTTTAACCACATCCAAGAACCCATTCACAGAGACTTCTGGACTAGACAATGGGAGATGCTAGCCTTGATTGAACAGGCTTACCCTGAGATGAAGGTTAGCAGAACCTGGCTGAAGGTAGGACTCCAAGAAGCTCAATTCAATCCAGGACTCAGGCTCAGTGGGCAGCAGCTATTGGTTGGAAGCTCTTCCTCAAGGAAATCAAAAAGCACAAGAATGAGTAGAAATAGATGTTATTTGAAGTCTGGACTCAGAGTCAGCCTGTTATCACTTCTGCCTTATCTCCGTTGGCCACAGAAAGTCATCCCAATGTCAATGGACGAGAGAAACATACTCCACCTCTAGCAGGATGAACTGTGGGAATGCACGATTCTAACACAGGGAGGGCTGCAAAGAGTGGGGGAATGATCTCATCTCCCATGGACAGTGTCAGTTTCCCCCCCCCCCGTCCCATCTCCATTCCCACCACCCTTCACCACAGATGCACAAATTGCTTCTTGTGAGTGGGTCTCGGTTCAACTCCTAGCTGGCATTTCGCCCTCCTTCCAGAACAGAACCAGTGAAAGGGCTTTTCCCTGCTTTCCGTTTCTCCTGGTTCCAGCCCATCAGGGCCAAGGAGTCACATGAATCTTTTTGAGCTCTAGATTTTTATCTGTTTGTCTCACCGTGGAGCCTTAATGGCCTTCATGACCCACACGTTGAGCTTTAACCCCTCAGCCCGGCATTCCCGTCCTAAAGCCTCACACCCCTCAGTCAACTCTCACCCACTGTCCTGGCTTCACTGGGCCAAGTGCCCTTCCTCTGCCTGCACTTCTGGTCTGTGACCTATCCCATAATATTTTATGCTATTCCCTTGCTGCTTCCATTGACTGAGCTCCATATATTCTGCATCAGTAAAACTCATGCAAAGAAATAAAACCAATTAAAAAAAAACATATTAAGAAATGCATCACAGAGAAGTGGCTAACTCTGTTCTGGGGGCTGGCCAGAGACGTCCCCCCTCTGGAGGGCAGGCTGTCAGGAAGGCTGGCTGGAGACATCAGGCACAGGAGGAAGCTGTAGCTCACAGACGGAAGCTCACCTTCTGGGGAGCCTCAGCTCTGTTCTGAAGGCCACTGAACTGATTCAACGAGACCCACCCGGACTTTCCAGGACAATCCCCTTCCCTGAAGTCCACTCACTTTAACCACATGCAAGAACCCGTTCACCGCAACTCCTGGACTAGACAACGGGGGATGCTAGCCTGGCTACGTTGGCACAGAAAACCAGCCATCACCCCAAACAGCCCACCCCTTGACAATGTGGCATCCAAACCCATCTCTTGAAACTGCCCTTAGTCCCCAAGGAAAGGAAAAAGCAAGCCGGTCCTTCTGTCTAATGCAATGCAAATGTCCTGCGCCCAGCTGCTGTTATGGTTTGGATTTTTCATGTCTCATATGTTAAGCGATGAGGGAGTTCTCTGATGGAATGATTAGATCTTGAGAGCTGTAACCTCCTCAGTGATTCACCCATTTGATAGATTAATAATTTGAAAGGACTATGGGGGGGCGACTGTAGGTAGGTGGGACATACCTGGAAGAAGTGAGTCACTGTGGGTGTGACCTGGACTAGGTCTTGTCCCTGGCTTCCTCCTGTGTCTCTGCTTTCCAGCTACCAGGAGCTCAGCAGCTGCCTCCGCCACACCCCTCTGCCATCACGTTCTACCCCACCTTGGGTCCAGAGCAACGGCGTCAGCCAACCATGGGCTGAGCTTCTCAAACCATGAACCCCAAATAAACTTTCCCTCCTCCAAGTTGTTCTTCTCCAGTATTTTGGTCACAGTTATGCGAAGCTGACTAACACAGTTGCAAACATTAACTTGCGGCAGAAGACTGTGCAATATGTTTGGGGGACTGTCACTCTTCTCTTTGGATACACTGTAAGTTAAACATGGTGACATAGACTCACCTTTTATGAAAGCATCTTATGCTAAATGAGAAGACAACAAGTAAGAGAAGAAAACAGAAAATATTTAACTACACCTACAAGAGCATATTTGCAACAAAATAAAGGCAACTGGTAACTTTATAATACCTACTTCTGCAGTTGTTCACCCGGTTATAGTTGGAATTTATAACTAGCTGCTTCGTGTACTCCTTCCATGTCCCCTTTGCCCTTGAGCAAGCACTTCAGCTGGCCGAGGCTCCTTGCCTGTGAGGTGGATCTTCATTCCTACCTAAAGGGCCTGGGCCATGAGAAATCCTGCTCAAATTGGGTTGTTGTATTTTTCCATTGACTTTGATCACACTAAGAGACATCCTAGGAATGCCCAGAATTCCAGATACACCCTTCCTTACTTCTGCTGTGGAGTAGTGCTCCAGATCACCACCCTGCCTACAGGCAACTCCGCTATCTCCTGTTGACTAAAGGGGCACGAGGAGCCCAAGCTGGGTGGCCGTCTCAACCAGTGCAGCAAAACTGTCATGATGACCGTGGTGGACCCCTCTGTTGGCCCCAGTTCTCCGCTCCACCCTGTACCCACAGGTGGAGCATATGTCCTTGTCTCTTTGGGTTCAGCCATGTGACTTGCTTTGGGCAGCAGGCCCAGGGGACAGATGCCTGGCCTGGGCCTTCCTTGTGTTCTTCTGCTTGCATCCTTGTCCCCCTGCCTTCACAATGAGGTGACCATACATACCCAGGCTAGCCCACTGGTCCCAGGGGGAGAGGGAGGATCATGTGGCACAGAACGACTCCCAGCCACGCTGCAGATGCATAAGCTAAGTCAGAGCTTTGTTACATGCTGATCAGATTTTTATTGTCCCTCGGTCTTTCTGGGGTCACAGTTAGCCAATACCGACACTTGGAAAGGTCCGTACAATCCAGAGTCTCATGTCCAGATGAATGTCGGCCATGATCCGGGCAATACCTCGGGCCTCCCCAGCCCAACACGCCACCCAGTCTGCCTCCACTCCAGGGGCGGGTGCTCCCTCTTTCCCAAGGCAGCTCCTGTCACATTTAGAAACACAACTGCTCAACTTCTTTATAAGAAGTCGCTCCCTGTCTTTTAACTTCCACCCATTGGCCCTCAGGGAGGGACCCATGGAATTACATACACCCCATTTCCTCCTGGCCGCTGTTCACAGGTGGGGAGCGTGCTCGCGCATCCCCCCAGGTTTTGTTTCTTCCATCTAGCACCCCGCTTGCCTTCTCCATCTCTGACCCTGTTAAAGAGCCCTGCTCTCTGTCTTCCTGCAGTCCCAGCAACTGGGTCGGCCCAGAGGGCACCGCGCTGGCCAAGGTGAGCCGGTCAGAGGCCAGCAACACGGGGCTGTCACCACCCTGACGCCCCCTGAGGACAGGGACCTCTTCCAGTAGTCACGGAACATCAATCCTGAACTTGCCCTGGACAAGAACCCCAAGCCATTATCATGCCTGCTGCTGTGACCCCAAGTCCCTGCCTTCCTGACATCCAGATCCCTGTGTCCCGCGAGGCACTTGGAAACAATGAAGTTGCTTTGATGATTTGGGTGCGCCCCTTGGAACTCATATGTTGGAAATAAAACCCTCAATCCACATGCTCACGTGGAGGTATTTGGGGGTTGGGCTTTTGGGAGATAATTAGGTTTGGGTAAAGTCAGGAGGGTGGGGCCCCTTGAAGGCCTTTGTGGCTTAAGAAAATGAAGAGAGATGAGCCGGCACACCTGCTCTCTCTCACCGTGCGATGCCCTCCACCATGTCACAATGAAGCATGAGGGCCTTGTCCAAGGCAGTGCCGTACTCTTGGATTTCCCAGTCTCTAGCAAACCTCTAGTAATTTTAAATTACCCAGTCTCAGATATTTTGTTATAGCAACAGAAAACTGAGACTGAATGAAGCCAGTGCTCCTTCTGGACACTCCTGCCTGCCAGTATTCCCAGGACAGGGACATCTGCAAGTCACTGTGCAGCAGGCAGCAGCGGCTCGAAGTTCTCAGGAGCTCCTGGGTCTTGGGAATAGATGCCTGGGCCAGGATCTCTCAGGTCAGTTTAGACCTCTGATTTGGAGCCACATGCTCCTGAACTGGGGGAGAAGGAGCCTTCAGGCCTAACTGCAACTTGGGCGTGAAGCTGGCACTAGTTTTGGGAAGAGGTTTTCTCAGCGCCATCCTGATGTTCATGGCCTCGTTATCAACTACGTGTCCATTTGGCCAGAGCACAGCAGCACTGGAACCACATACAGACTCCTAGCGCCTGGAGGGCCACGGGTGGCCAGGCACAGCGGAGCTGTTTACAGAAGCTGCTCTCCCTGCCTGAGGGTGGGGGCGGGGCACGTGTCCCAGTGGCCCGGCACCAGCGTTCCTGGTGGCTGCCTGGCCCAAATGAACCTGCCCGTCTTAGGAACAGGTCCCAGGTAATCCCAGGCCTTTCTACGGTGGCTGTTTCACGATCCCTTGTCCAGTGCAGGCAGGGAGGGGTGGCTTCTGCTGCACCAGGGCTATCTCGGAGATGTCACAGCATTCAGGACAGAAAGGGACGTGGAAGACGTTCCTGTCCACACAGACTAAAGTCTTCTCCCTGCAGCTGTCACTGTCCCATCCTCCTGTGGAAGGAAGCTCACCGCCTGCTCTGAACAGCTCTGATTTGAAGTCGGCCTCTGCGCGGCCTCCACCCTCTGACCCTGGCTCTGCCTCCAGCGAATGCATACCCAGGCCCTCTTCCACAAAGACGACGACGGAGGAGACACCTACCACAGTCCTCTGTTCCTCTTCTCCAAGCCAAATAGCCCCCGTCCCTCCAACTGGCCTCACATGGCCAAGTTTCTGGTCCATCTCAGCCTGGACTCCCGTCTGTGGAGTCAAGGATCTCTCTGAAAGACACCACTGGGCTTAGAGGGGGGAGGCAGACCCCAGCACGAGGAGTGGGCATATGGGCATTGGCACCCGTGATCTCTCTTAAGCCACTCGCCCCTTGAGCCTTTTCATCTTCCTGGAAAACAGAAGACCCTCCCGCTGTGGGCGGCGTGCATGTGGATCTCAAGCCAGACTGCCAATGCGGGAGAGAGTGACCACACCCGGGGCTGTGGATACCAGCTTTCCACGACTACCACTGCCAAAGAAGGGCTGTCCTTTTGAAAACACAGCCAGGAGCACAGGCCTGGTCCTTCTGGTAGATACGCTGTTCCTCAGAGTCTTGACGCAGTAGAGAGAGATAAGACCAACAGGAAGGACAGTGCCCAGGGTCTCAGGCAGGGCTTCCCAGACAAACAGCCCATAGCAGGTGTGTAAATGTAGAAAGGAATTTATTTTGAGAAATCAACAAGTGTGGTTGCAAATCCAAATCTGGAGGAGGAGGCCAGCAGGCTGGAGCTTGAGGTGAGGGTTGCAGTTCAAGTCCAAAGGCAGTGTCTAGAAGGACCAGGAAGGGTGGGATGCTGCAGGAAAGAAGTCTGCTAGTAAAATCCCCTCTCATTCAGAAGAGGTCAGTCTTTTGTTCTATCCAGACCTTTGACTGATTAGACGAGGCCCACTCACCATACAAAAGATAATCTGGTTTATTCAAAGCCCACCCGTTTAAATGTAATGATGCCATCCAACAGCACCCTCACAGAAGCATCCAAAATAATGTATGTGCACATATCAGGGTCCAGCCAGGCTGACACATAAAATCCACCATCACCTCCACTGAGCCTGGAATCTAGGGGGTAAAAGCCAGAGATGAAGATAAACATCCTACAGCGTATCTGTCACATTCCATCCAGTGACAGAGCAGGACATAGGAGGTATTTGGGATGCAGTCAGACTTGGGATGTGTTTCCAAAGGACAAAACCAAACAGCAAAACACCACCCAAAACCTGCTTCAAATTCAGGGAGTTACTCAAATTTACATTACCTGAGACAATGACTGATGTTCACCACACCACGGACTTCAATAAAAATGGTCACAAAGCAGAACAGCACAGCCAATCAAAACTCACTCACGCTATGTGTCGGAATCCTTAGTCAGGTGTGAAGATATTTACAGTGTGTGTGTGTGTGTGTATGAATACATACAGATATATATAATATGTACATACAAATAAACATGTGAATATGGATATATGAAGTCTCAATAAAGTATGTGCAACCTGATAACTACTTCTGTACAGTAAAGATATAGGTGTCAAGAGCATTTCTCTCTAGATATTGGAATTTTGAGTCTTTTCTTTTGTTTCTCTTGTATGCATCACGTAACATCTCCATTAAGATCCTCTGCTGCTTGCTAACGAAAGTAATAAATAAGTAAAAGTTTTTCAAGTAGACAGAATGATTTTTATATCATCATTTCTGTCATCTACAAATGCATAAAATTCTCAAGTATATATGGCATTTATCTGAGTTATATTCTAGCTAAATTCAACTAAACTTTTACATGCCAGAGCTTAGGGGTTTTGTTGTGGATGTGACTATCTGGGTTCAAAAGTGTTTTTGATGTTTTGGATCCGATTTTAAAAAGCACTTTGTAAACACTATTAAGTACTATGCACATAATAGATTATTTCTGGAAGATGCTTCATCCATAGACACTGATTGTCTTAGTCCGTTCTTGCTGCTATAACAAAATACCACAGACTGGGAAAATTATAAAGAACAAAAACAAAAACTTGCGTACAGCTGTAAAGGCCGGCAAGTGCAGATCCAGGCTCCAGCAGGTGGGGTGTCTAGTAGCTCTCTGCTTCAAGATGGGGACCTGCTGCTGTGTCTTCCAAAGAGATCCAATGCTATGTCCTCACAGTATGGAAGACACAAGGGGACGAAGGCTGGATGGCCTCCTTGACCTTTTTTATGTGGTCATTAATCTCATTCACGGGGAATCTGCCCTCCCGACTTAATCACCTATTGAAGGCCCCACGTCTCACAGCATCACATGGTGATTAAGTTTTAACATACAAATTTCCGGAGGGGAAAATCATAATTATAGCACTGGCCATAATTAATTCCTCCTCTGTCATGTTTACAAACAACCCAGGCTTCTTCTACCCTTAGCTGTCACTTCCGCTGAACTTCCAGGGCTCTGTGTTTTGTTTTTCACAGTAGCTGTGTGTCCCAGGGCAGAAACCTCTCCTCTGCTATCTGGAGTCACCTGCTCTGTCTCCCCTCTGGTCAGTAGGTCTCACTGGGGGTCAAGGTTCCTCAGCTGCTGTGCTGTGGACACGGAGCTGGGGATTCTGGGGGCATCCTGCACTCCTGTAGGATGCCCAGCTCCATCTCTGGCCTTTACCAGCAGCAAACTCCAAACAGTGGCCACTAAGCACCTTTCCGGATGTTGCCAATAGTCCCTTCAGGAACAGAATCCCCCCTGGTTGAGAATCACTGCTGTATGTCAAGGATGCACTTAACAGAATAACAGAGAGAGAGAAAAAAATATTCAGATAAGCATCCAAGGGACAGAAAGGCCTGGCTCGTGTGGGTCTCCCGGACCATCCTGAGCACTCTCTAGAATGCAGCTTGGTGCTCTCTTGCATAGATCCATGCTGCTCTGGGCCACCAACTCATAAGGGCTTTGTCCTGAGATAGGCCAAATCAGTAAAGAAAAGAGAGAGAAGGCTCTAGGAAAAAAAAAAAAAAACATGGGAGGGTGGTGGGGGGAGAAGTAGACTTGTCTGCAGGGCATTCCCAACGCCTGAGGAAGACACAGTGGACCCGGAGGTGACGGGGCTGCAGGATCCTCCTCTTGCTGGGCCTGGGTCTCATCCAGGTCTGGTCCCCTCAGTTCACCAGTCACAGGGCCTCCTGCACACCTGTTGCCTGAGAGCTGGGCTTGCTGCCAGTAACGTGGCTTTAGCAATACAGGCAGAGAGGAGAAAGGAAAAGAAAAGCCTTCCCCAACCCCTTTCCACCTGCCTCTGCAATTCTTGTGCTATTTTTTCAGCTTTGGCATGAAAACCTGCAGATCAGGCCTGGAGAGATGAGGAAGGGTCAGGCTGGAGGTCATCAGAGTTCATGGGTCTGACAGGAGGCTTTGAGCCTTTGATTTCCAGCTCATTCCGATCCTCCAGCAGTCCCTCCCACATATGCTCTCAGGATACGCTTCTGTTAGCCTGGAGCTCAAATGCCTTCAATGGCTCCCTGCTTTCTGCAAAGTACATCTCGACTGCCTGCCGTGGTATCTGTATTAGTTTCTGGATGCTGCTGTAATAAACATCACCACTAAGTAATGGGCTTACAATAACAGAAATGTATTCTCGTAGAGTTCTGCAGGCCCTAAGTCTGAAGTCAAGGTGCTAGCCGGGTCAGCTTCTCCTGGGGGCCCGAGGAATCCATTTGCTGCCTCCCTTGCTTCTGCTGGCTGCTGGCAATCTTCGCTGTGGCTTCTAACTCCCCTCTCTGCCTCCATCTTCAACATGCGCTTCTTCTCTGTGCCTTTGTCTTCCCCCTTTCTTTTCCCTGATAAGGACATTTGCCATTGAATCGAGAGCCCGGCTGGACAAGCTGGAATGATCTCATCTTGAGATCCTTGCCTTCATTACATCTGCAGAGACCCTTTTCCCAAGGAGGTCACAGTCACAGACTCTGGTGGGCCTCTCTAGGGGCCGCCGTGCCACTCAGTGCCATCTTTGGGGAACTCCAGTGATGGGCGTTCTTGGCTTGGCTTGTTGGTAACTCACTGACGCGTGCCTTCGGGTGGCCTCTGCAGAGCCTCCTCTAAGACACTCACCAGGCACGCGCTGCCTGTCAGCTCGCTGGAATCAGCACCGGGGCTATTCTCCATGTCTGCCTGGGTGTGGGCTGAGGGATGGCCAGGAGGCCAGGCCCTGCCACCAGCAGCGTTCCAAAGCACGGTCATAGCTGGCCTTTGCTCTCAAGTCCTTCCTGCTATCCCAGCTTCACCCATGAGGAAGTGGAGGGTCTGTGTTTCCTTGACTCACCAAAATCCACCAAGCAAGTCAATGGCAGACCCATTGAATGGACCCATCCTATCCCTGGATGTCCCCAGGGGTACTGGGACCACAGGTCCCTGGACACGAATCCCAGTTGGGAGCCTTCCACACTGTGCCCTTGGTGAGCCCTCTCCCTTCCATGGAGAGTTCCTTCTGCCTCCCAAGCTTGCTGCCGCTCTCTGTTGGTGCAGTCTCCTGGTCAAACACCAGTGACAAGAAAAGAAATCCCACGTAGTCTTGAGTGGCCCAGACAGTGTGGCCCAGTGGGAAGGGCTCCAGCATGGGACCCGTGGGTACGTAGAGGAGGCACAACGGTCCCCGGAAGGCCCCTCCCCTCTGCACCCCATTCCCTCTCCAGCCACTGCCACGTGCCTCCCCAGAGGCCACTGTTGGACAGTCACTGCTGCATGGTGCACCTTCCCTCTCCTCTTCAAGCACCCTGCTCACCCTCCACGCCCACTTATGACACCATGTCCACCGCCAGGGGTGCTGACCAGGCCTGCCTCTCCTTCACCCCTTCACATCTGGCTGGGTCGCAGCACCTGGCCTACTGTGCCCCCGTGGGAGGTTGGCCACACCCAGCTCCTGCCTGGATCCCGACCCCAGAAGGCCTTCACCAAGACCAAGACCACAGGGAGCTCCCTCGCTTTGGACATTGATGTGAAGTCACCCCAGGCTGTTGCTTACAGGAGCCTTCTGCACATGTACTGCTGACTTGTAGTGTTACAATGACCCCCTGCTGAAGGCCTCTCTCACTTTCCTGTTTCTAACCATGGCTAGAGGCCAGGAGATTGAGAAACACAGGAGAAATACTTGTCTGTAGCCACGAGTTTGTCAAGACATCTTTTTCTTTTTCTTTTTTTTTTTTTTTTTGGTGCTGGGGATGGAACCCAGGACCTCATGCATGCTCAGTGCATGCTCCACCACTGAGCTGGACCCCAGGGACCACCAGACACATATGGTTTTAATGGCAGAGGCAAGCAGCCCCCTTTTCTCAGTTTCACAAAAGGCCAGATCAGCGCCTCAACTCTAGTTCTGTGAGTAGAATCTTTATTTTTATGGGGGGTGGGGAAACTGGACAGATTAGAGAAGCCTCCAAGAAAAAACAAAATAATTGAAAGAATATAAACACAGGCATTTATTCATTGCTTTCCTTATCAACCCAGTTACTTAGCACCTTTTGGAGATACAGTTGACATTGAGGGGTTGTTTTGTTTCTAGCAGATGGTTGTGGCTTGAATCTTAAATGTCTCCCAAGGCCTTGTGTTGGATACTTGGTCCCCAGCATGTGGTACTGTTGGGAGGTAGAGGAACATTCAGGAGGCGGGGCCTGGTGGGAGGCAGTGAGGTCACTGGGGGCGTGCCCTGGAAGGGAATTATGGACTCCAACCCCGTTCCTCCACTGTCTTTCTCTTTTTCCCTTTCCAGCTGCCACAAAGTGAACAGGCCTCCTCCACCATGTGCTTCTCCATGTTGTCCGGCGCTGCCACAGGCCCAAAGCAACAAGGCCAAGAGACCAGGCACTGACACCTCTGAAACCATGAGCCACCATCAACCTTTTCTCCAAGTTGTTTGTCTCAGGTATTTTGTCACAGTGATGCACAGCTGACCAAGACAAGAGGCCATCCTAGTGCTTGGTTTCCCCTTTGTGTGGAGGATGAAGTGTTGGGACAACAGACCTCACTGAAAACAAGAGGTTCAGCTCAAATATAGAGAAGAGTTTCACTGAGAAATGGTGTCAAAAAGAAGGAAAATGAGGATGCAAAGAATAAGAAATAAGGAAGAAAAAAAAAAGATGAGTAGCACAGAAATACCAAGGGAAGCCTCTACTCATAAAATAGAAATTAATGGATTACAGAGCAAGGACATTAAGAAAGATCTTTAAGGGGTGACAGGAAATGGGAGAATCAGGGCAAAGCTGAGCTGTCATGTGGAACATTTTATATAACAAACTGCTGGCTAAAGCTAATATAAGCTTTATATTATGAAGGGTAAGAGACAGCATGTGCCCAAGAGAGAAGTGAGGGAAGAGATGCTGCCCAGGACCCCGGCCAGGGCTCCTGCAGCTGGCTTTGCTGGGGGCCAATGCTGTACTAGGCCAGGCTGCTGCCATCTGGAACTTTGTCACTTAGATGGACTTGGAACAGAACCTCCAGCCCACTCTGATTTGGGGGATGGAGGGCAGGAGTCTTCCCGCAGCACCTGTGGACACTCGTTCATGTCAGGAGACACAAAATCTTTCCTCCTCCTGTAAAGCAGGACAAGAGAGCACAGGCACAGGCACAGAGAGGGGCCCAGGGAGAGCAACGCTCGCTCAGGAGAGTTCCGTCTCCTTGGTCTAGTGAATGGGGAAGCCAGAGTAGGAGTCAGAGAACGGGTGAGAATCTCCACACTCTGGCAACGGGGAGTGATCACAGAGAGGACTCCATCTGTAGTCAGGACAAAAGTCCATGCCAACTCTGAGCAGCAGGGACAGTGGGCCAGCCAGGGGCCGGCTGACGAGAGATGATGCCAAACCAAGGCCGACAAGCAGGCAGCCCCACGGCCATCCCGCAGTTTCCTGTCTCTACGCTGCTAAAGCGAGTTGAGCGGTGTCTGGGCAAGACTGACACAAAGTAACGCATATGTCACACTACGCAACAGCAGCGATCATTCTTCCCATTTTATTTAGGCTTAGAACTGTGACTACGTGACAACCCAACAGTTGCTCCAACACAATAGAATCTTATTTATTTTTTTTATTAAAAGTCTGAGCAGACAGATAAAGGGCCAATATGGAATCCCTCATGGGGTCTGAACCCAGGAAGCTCCTAGAGCACCATCTTGCCATCCCTGCAGTGAAACCCTTGACCTTGGAGTCCAAAGTGGCATTCATGTCCTCAGGGAAAGAAAATGATGGAAAAGAAGGGGTGAAGGGTGCACACCAGGTCCCCTTAGGAAAGGCCTGGAATGTATTCTAGGCCAGGTATTTCCACCCTCCTCTCATTGGCCAGGACTGAGTCACATGATGGAGCAAGGCAGGTTGGGAAATGTGGTCTTGAGGGAGGGCAGCCATGCCCACTGGGAAACAATTCATTCCTAAGGGAGAAGGGGAAGCAGTTGTTGTAAGAGAACAAGGCCCCTGCCATATTCACTAATCCTTCACCAAGTCCCCAATGAAGGAAAGCATAAAAATATTGTCATGCTTATAACTGCATGTGAATTGGCAATTGTGGCTAAGTTTCCAGAGTGGGCACAGCAAATAAATAATTCCCCATCAGATGGACCTGGATAGGCAAATGGGCAACTTTGGCTGGAGTTACATGGGACAGTATTAAAAGGGAAAGAGCCAGGCTGAGGTTGTGGCTCAGTGGTAGAGCGCTCGCCTAGCATGTGCGAGGCCCTGAGTTCAATCCGCAGCGCCACATAAAAATAATAAATAAAGGTACTGTGTCCATCTACAACTAAAAAAATATATTTAAGGAAAAAAATGGGGGTGGGGGGAGCAAACCAAATGAATAATGGCATTTGGAGACACATATCCCCCAGTGCAATGACAAGTTGGGAACCATGGAGAATAATGAGGAGAAAGCTAGCAGTTTGTGGGTATGCATGGGGGAAGGAAGAGACAAGGGAGAAGAACAACTGAAATGGAGTATTAGCACGTGAAGAGCCAAGTTATCAATGAATGATGGGTTGGATTCTCATTTTGGGTGGAGGGAAAAGATTTCACCTGGACCAAGCTCTTCCTGAATACCTTCCCTGTATAAGGTCTGATGTAGGGAGCATACCATGAAGGAACAGAAATGAGACAGTGTTCCCAGCTCTTGGGGATCTCTGGTTGTAGAATGTGAACTTGTTCCCCTTACAATGCTAGATAACTCTATTGAACTGACCACTTCAAAAATTTTGCCTTAGTTGGTGAACACTGTAGCCAGTCTTTGCCAAACAGATGTTCAGTAGTGTTCAATAGCTTCTGGCATACATCACTGGCTTCAGACACATCCTCTGTCACTTATATGATGATTTCCCCATTTTAGAACAGAAAGCCCCACTTCCTGGGCAAACCAGGATGTTGGTCATCCTAGCTACATACACAGGTTCTTGAATAAGTGACTTGCCCACTTTGGGTCTCAACTTTCCTCAACTGTAAAATGGAAATGATAATTCTGACCTTTTGTAATTGCTGAGAACATTAAATGAGAATATGCGTATAGCGCTCAGCAGCGACCTGGCCCCATGCACGTTCATATCATCCTCTCTTCTTCCTGTCATCAGAGTTGGTTTTGGATCATGTCCCCCTGGATGGAAACTACAAGCGGTACCACAATGACTGCAGCTGAGTCTTTGGGATGGTTTTTTTTTTAACATATTTCTCATGAATGTCAAGACACCACTGTTCTTGGGGAATTTTCTTTTCAAATTTAATGTAGATCTCCAATTTCCCTTCTTTCATCTTCTCTGTATACTAATCTTTTCCCCCATTGTCACAGAGCCTGAAATGAGACTATCCTGTGAACAGTCATGTAAAGTAATTGCCTGAAACGTTACAAGAAATTTCTTTTAAAAGGCAATTTCAGGCAGGTTAGAGGAATGATAGGAATTTTTTTTAAAGTTCCTGTTTTTATTCATTCTTTTTTTTCAACAAATATTTAATTGCAATATTATTAGTTGTCAAACAACATGCCAGGTGTTAGGTACATGGGAATAAAAAGCCCCAGTATCTGCCTTCGGGTGACTCGCTTAGGGAGACTGCAAGCAAACAGGCAATTGCAGTTAAGTTCCTGGCACCCAGAGCAGGAGAAGCAAGAAGAGGATTTCTCACTAGAGGGGTCCTGGGAAGGCAAACGGGCAGCTACAGCATGACTGTGCTGCTGCATACGGGCAGTAGTCAGATGAGGTCCTCGCCAAGCCAAAGGTAGCTACCCAGGTTACTTGGGGGCCTCAGCAAGAGTTTCTAAGAAGCATGGATGAGCTCCTTCCTGTATCCCAGGTGGATGGAGAAGATCAGATGAAGGAGGGTAGCAGGAGGGCCCAGGTACTGACGTAAAAGGTCACAGCCACTGAGGTGATTCACAGGGTTCTGATGACTCAGAGAAGGAAGGAGACCTCGTGTATGATCATCCAATGAATATTTACTAAGCATCTCTTACACAGGTGGTACCATTAAATAGACAAGACACAGGCTCCATCCTTGAAAAACTTAGGACTTTGAAAGAAGAATAAGATGTGCACATTAACAGCCAAAGTGAGCGACCTCTAATGGCGAGTGAGTTCAGGGGCCCTGAGCCTCTGCCAAACTCATATGTTGAAGCCCTAACCTCCAGTGTGCTGTATTTGGAGATGGGGTCTCTAAGGAAGTAATTAAGAGTAGATGAGGACACAAGAACGGGGCCCCAATCCTACAGGATTAGTGTCCTTATAAGATGCACCAGAGAGCCCCTGCATGACCCCCACCCCCAGCATGTGCCAAGGAGAGGTCACGTGAAGACAGAGTAAGAAGGTGACCAGGGAGAGAGCCCTCACTCACCTACAACACCCACTCAGTGCCACTGGGGGAAGTTCAGAGAAGACCTGAACTGAGAGGCGTCTGCTGACCAGGAAGGCCAGAACTGAGTTGCAGAAGGCAGTGGCCCTGGCTGAGCCTTAAACACCCGGAAGCACCTAGATTCAGGTAAAATTGATCATGGAAGACCCTTCCAGCTGAAGGGAGCATTATTGGCTGGTCAGCAGTAGGAAAACACACACCTTTCATTCACCTGGGGCCTAGAGTGCATGATGTGGAAGAGTGTGGGACACACAGGGATCATGGTATGAAGAGCTTTCAAAGCCACCATGGGGATTCTGGGATTCCTCTAGGAGGCATATGGCACATGGCCAGTTTTTGATAAAGGTGTTTCCTTGAGTCTCATGCCTTGGGCAGATACCTGGAGCTTCTCAGAGAGGCTTCCTGCAGTGCAGGTGAACAAATGTTAATGGGGTCACTCATGGTTGGAGCTACCAGAGGTGGTGTGGTGGCAAGAGAGATCTAGGAGGTCAGAGCAGCCAGATTTTGCAATTGTTGATTATGGGCGAGAGTGGGAAATAGACGTTCATTACAACCCTGACTTGTCCATAACATCTTTCTGCTGACTTGTCCATGTCTAGATCATTTACTTAAAAGCAGTCCCACCTTCAGGGTTGAACATCCCACACCAAAGTTAGCCTCTCTACTCTTCCAAGCACTGCCCAGTTGAAGCCCAAGTGAGGAGGTCACTAACAGTAAGTATGTAACCAGAAGTAGAATGAGCTTTGGGACAAGGGTGACAGTGTTCTTTCAGATCGTTTGACCCTGAAGTGGCACCAAGAAGTTGGAAAACACCTTCTAGGTCTCTCAGAGATGTAGAAGTTAAGAAGCGGGTTTGAAGGTCCAAGTGCTTTGAGGAACTCTGGAGTGAAGATAGCAGAAGACATAGCCCTGGGGACAGTCCCTGCCACATCTAGAATGTTAAGAGGAGAAGAAAGAAATGCAAAGAAAGTTGGAAGGCTACAGAAAGATGGGGATATGTACCAGGGTGGTGCCAGATTAGGGACCTCTGGAGGTGGGAATTTCAGAGAAGAACAGTGGTCAATTGTGTCAAAAGCTAGAATAAATTCTAGAAAATGAGAATGGAAAAAAAAATGCATTAATTATGAGATTGAGCAGCGTCAGCCCTGGAGAAGAGAAAAAACAGCAATCCATCTGCCCTGGACAATTTCATTCTTTCTCTGCTTGAGGGAGAGATTTGGACCAGAGAAGCCTCAGATCCTTTTTTATGTTCTGAATGGACTTTTGTTCTACCCTGAGACGTCCTAAGGAAGGTGCGTAAGAAGGTTCAAAGAGCAACCTGCACAGGGAAAATGCTAGGGAATGTTCCAGCCAACTTCAAAGACTTCGGAGATGTACCCCATCACTTCCTTACTGTTCACAGGGATCATCCAGTTTATGATGCAGGAGATCCAGTGGGTCTGTCTAGGAGGAGCATCTAGGAGACACTGCAGGCCCAAGGGTCTTCATTTCCAGGAGCTCCCTGGTAGCATCAGTGTGCCTGGTCACCCAACTGACTTAAAGTCACCAAAGTATAGAGCACAGGGTACCTACTGCTGGCCCTGGAACCACTGGCTTTATGCAAATATATTTTCTTTGACCAGCAGAATGTCTTCCCTGGAAACCTTCTAGAACTGCAGCTGCCTGTTTCATACAGGGGAGATATCCCCCCACCCCGACTTCACCTCCTCTCCAATGCTGCTGCGGACCTGTGTGACCCCAAGTTTACCATCCCTGATCAACAGTCGGCCTCATTGGACAAAGGACATATGATACTAGAGGGGCCTTGGATGAAGGGTGCTGTTGTCTGCATGTCTCTGCACCCTTGGATGCCCTTGCCGGGTATCACGGCGGGCTCCAGGCCTGCGCCCACCCTCAGTACCCTACCCTGGCTTCCCTGGCCACAGCCCACTGCCCTTTCTTGGTGACTAATAAGTAGTCCACACAGGAGAACATCAGCTTAGATCATGCGTTTCTTTGTGCCCGTCTCCAGATTTCTCCTTTTGTTTCCTGGGGAGAGGCTGAGGCGAGTCAACTCACAAAAATGTGCTTCAACCGAAGGGGATCCTGGAGTTTATCTAATAGGCAGGTTGGGAAAAATGAAAACGCTAATTACTTCAGGGAAAGCATGGAGAATGAGTCTGCTGATTGGGCCACCAGGCAGCCAGTAGGAGCTGATTTTTTTTTTTTTTTTAGGATAATGACTTATTCTAGGGGATTTTAGCCGTGCACACACAACAAAAATAATTCCAAGTGTCTGCTAGTAAAATCCCAGGCTGCCAAACGCCACGTTTGAAAATTAATGTGACAAGCTAGAGGCCCGTTGGCCCCAAGATCAGAAGACAATGAAAGCTTCCTCCCCAGGACGTTTCTCCGCATAGAACCAGAGAACCAAACTGGAGAACGGAAAGGGCAGGGCTCCACCGGAGGCCAGGACGGGAATCAGCTGGGCCGCCCTGCTCCTGCCTTTGTCTGCGCCATCGGCCCGGCCTCCCCAGTTACTGATGATCCATATGGAGGCTGGTGGGCTCACATTAATTGCTTGTTCATCCCATCATTAAAATGATAGGTCTTGCCTTCGGGAGCCGTGCTGCCTGGCTGCCAGTCGGGCACACATCCTGGGTAGGGAGGTCCCCCAACAGGGCTCGTCACATGATGCTTTTCTAAAGAGCTGCATAGTGATTTGGGGTTCATCTAGGTGCCACAGGACCCCAGGAGCTGGGGACCTCAGGGTCCTTGCTCGCACTTTCCTACCCGCGAAGGCATTGATGAAGCCCAGGCAGCCCTGGATGCAGGGCACACTCTGGTCCTTTGCGGCTCTTTGTCTGCAGCCAGGCTCTTGTCTTTCAGAGCTGGCTGCCACCCCGTCTCTGGGGCTGATGCAACAGCAGATAATGAACAGTATATCAGTGCAGAGAGGAGGGGGCGAGGGGGAGAGGGGCCAGCGCCTGAGCAAGCCGGCCTGACTTATTATTCCTTCACTCTCAAACAAAACAAAATCATTGGCCTGCCAGGGTCATTAAGGACCCCGGGGTTGTCATAGAAACGACCTTTGGGGCCCAGTGGTTGTTAATGCATGAGTGACTGCCTGCATTGTGTGTGCGGGGAGAGGTCAGAGTTTTGTTGGTGGCTTAAGGAAGAAAGAAAAAAGAGTGAGGAAGAAAGAGAAGCAGCACAAAGCCCAGGATTGGGCAGCTGACATTCAGAAGGAAAGTTGGACTCCGTGTGCCCGATTAGATATCTGGGATCATGACTGTCCATCCTCTGGCACTTAGTAGGTGCTCAATAACTGTCTGCAAAGGTCAATAGACACATTTCTCTGGTTAAAAAGCCCACCCACCTGCACTCCGGTTCCACCCCTCCCTACTGGGAGCCACTCTGCCAGCGCAGTCCCTGAGAGGTATTAGAACAGGTCATTGTCCCTGTCATTGTCCCAACTAAGACGGCCAAACTTATGTACATGTTTTGGGAGGAACTCATACCCTTCTATTGGATGGAATCATTTTCAGAGGTCCCAAGGACCCAGGAGGAGCTAGCAGTGGGTGGATGGGTGGGAGTTGTTGCAGAGCAGAGATACATGACAGTGTGGCCTCGCCTGCCAGCCTGGGCCTTTAGGGATGGCTCTTTCAAGTCACTTCCTCAACAGGGGAAGATGTGCCTCCTGCCAGGAGATGCTGAGCGCTGCCCTGAGACAGAGCTCCCCCTGCTGGTGGGTGCTCAGGGAGCTCAGTGCAGGGATGAGCCTCCCCGGGGGTTGCCCCCACCAGGAGGTTGGGTTTCAGAACCAGCCCTGCTGCTAATTCATTGTGTGTCCTCTCACAAGTCCTCCTGCCTCAGTGTCCTCATCTTTCTATGACCCATCCCAAGCCTGCTCTGCTGCCTCAGATGAAGGTCTTCCCTGGATTTAGAATTTTATAGAACCTTCTAGAAGTGGTCTTTGGGTGACTATAGAAACATTTGTGCTCTGAGAAGACTATGGTTGGCTTCTAAGGTGCAAGCACAGAAGTGAGGAAGTCAGGGCCTTCTCAGGATCCTCTCATGCACTGGAGACCCTCCTCAGCATCCCCTGTGCTAATAACATAGCCCAGTGTCCCCTGACCGCTGCCTAAAACCCTCAGGTCCCTTTTGGAGGCAGAACCCAGGCTCTATCACTTGGGAGACACATCCACTTAGCATTAGCTGCCAGGGTGGCTCCTTTCTAAAATCAGTTTTAGATATCCATTTGAAACCTCCTTACTGGGTAGATCTCAGATCTCCATGCAAGCAGACCAGATTGTTCCTCACAGGACACTTTCATAACCTCCTGGGCTCAAGGGTTCAAGGTCTGCAAAATCTAAGTTGCTGATGTGGGCCAGAAACAAGCCAGCCCTCACCTCTGTGAATCACAGAGGCCTTGACTTTTTACTTGTTGGAGGGGAACCCTGGAGGGTGAAGGGTGTCTGGCTCCTCTTGGAGCACTAAGTGTGGCTTCTTCCCTGGAGGGGCAGACAGATACTAGGATGAAATTTCCATTCCTGCCTCCCACGTCATTTTTATAAAAAGGCAAGCAGCTCTCATGCCCACAGGATGGATGCAGCATCAACAGCAGAGACCATTCTCGTCCAAGGTAGCCCAGCCAAGGTTGTTCCAGTGAGTGGAAGAAGAAACATCAGAATCTAGACCCTCGGCCCCAGCCTGTTATTGTCCCATCTACAGTGCTGCCCAGGCTGTCACCTGGGTGAGTACCAGAGAATGAAGTTTTATCATTGACCCGGACAGTGCATAAAATGTACATTCAGAAATGTTCAATTGGCCTTTGGTTTTGTTTTTAAACTCTGAGCAACTTATTTGCCATAGGGGACAGGGCTGCTTCTGGGGAACTGGTCTCCAAGTGCACCCCACAAAGGAGGCTTGTTCTTGAACTTGAGCATTTTCTCTTCCCTTTGGACTGGTTGCAGAGAGACAGTGTCAGTGCCCAGCATGGACTCCAGCTCCAGCCTTGCTCAACACAGGCTGAGTTCTCTGCTTGACACCAAACATTCAACTTTGAGGCTAGACGTTTTTTTTTTTTTCTTTGCAACAATCAATATCTTACCAAATCAACAAGAAGGCCAAAATCCCTGGGAGTTTCCTGGGTTTGCAGAATCACAGAGAATTTACTAACAAGCACTTTGGCACGATAGGGTTAAGTTTCCAAGAGAAGAAGAGAGGAGATGTTAACTGGGAGGAAGGGGCCACAGTAGACAGGGAGGAGCTCCCGGGGGCTGCTGAGCCCAGGCAGTAACTTAAAGCAAGTCACCCCCAGCCCAGCCCCGTCCCATGGAGTCTATTTCTGCTTGACTAAAATGTAAGGGAGCCCAAACTTTGAAATGCTCTGATTTTGAAGCCTACCTTCCTATAAAGGATGATAAACTCCAGAGTGGTTTTATTTCATGATGTTTAACAGCAGGTTATAAAATAGAACAACTTCCTGGGAGAACTAGCATTGCCGAAACTCGGTTCAGCAGGATTGAACACAGTGTCTCACTTGGATTAATATGTTCCCTTAGAAATGAGGACAAAACCTCACATTTTAAAAAGCCTTGAATATTTGCATATAGAATATTTATATACAGTTTGATGTTTATTCCTTGGGGTGAGAAGGGGGAGGCTAATAAGTTACTGAACACTGCTTCAGCACCAGATGCCTTTCATACAGCATTGAATCCTCAACAAGTGCAGGGATCTCCTTATTCCTTTTCAGTGCTTCTCTCTCCTATAATCCACAGCATTCACAGTGGAAGAGACAAACTTACTGTCAGGCCAGAGGAGTAGATTAAGATCACTGGCTTTTATCTAGATTCCTCTAGCGTCAGAGGTGAGGACAAAGTCATCTCTGAAATTCATTCCATTTTTAAATCCTTACTTTAAGCTTACATAAAAAAAAAAAAACACTTACCAAAACAAATTCTGAAACAATCCATCCCAAGAACTATTCCAGGAAAACCATGTTTTATGATCAAACACGTTTGGAAAATATTACAAATGATATCTTAGAGACTGACAAAGCATAACATGATAACAAAGTCTCAAGATAAATCCTATAATAAAAGCCTGCAAAAACTGTTAACTCAATTTCCCAGACTCATGGAGTTCTGAACCCCTTTTTCTCTCTACATCATGCTTATTGACATTTGGTGGAACTATTTTGCTATTTAGCACATTTTGAAAGGCACAAGAATAATAGCGAAGTTCAGGATTCTCACTTCCTCCATTCTTTGCCTTCCCCCTTTTCTCTGTGAGCAGAGAAGCAGGGGTCCTCAGGAAGGTCATGGGCAGGGTGCGGGGACCTGAGGAAGAGAGTCCATGTAAGACGAACCAGGGCTCATGTCCAGCTTCTGCTGGAAAGAACAATTCCTGGCTTTTAAAGTCCTGGAAGAGCTGATTTAGGAAAAGCAGGAATCTGGACTCGAATCTGAGTCCATCCACAAGACACAGGTATTACAGCAGCAGTTTCTAGAACCTTGGAGCAGGAAATCTTTTGATACTCCCCATACATTTGCATCTAAACCCATGTTTAAATGAAGACATAATGCGATTGCTTCTGTGTCTTGATCAGCCCTTTTAAGGAATGTCTCCCCTCCCCCACTCTGAGCAGGGAACAGCAGCATTTATTCAGAAGGGCATCTCACAGTGCCCGTCACTCATGGCAGCTCTTCCCCCAGCCTCACTGGTTAATTCCCATCCCTGATTCTCCCATTAGACTGTAAACCTTATGAGGACAGGGACCAGGCCTATTTAGTCATGTTGTATGCCAACATCCAGCGCAGCCTGGAGAGTAGTCAGTCGGCACTAAAGAAATATTTATTTCATGAGTGGAATGAATGAAGGAATTGCCATGTGGAGAGATGGCCTCGTCTACCTGAAACCCACATTAATATCTCTCTCTCTCTCTCTCTCTCTCTTTGGGTGCTTTTATTTTTTTACTTGGTTTTTTAAAGATATGTGTGACAGTAGAATGTATTTTGACATATTACATATACACAGAGTATAACTGAGTCTAATGAGGATTCCTTTCTTATAGTTGAACATGATGTGAAGTTTCACTGGTTGTATATTCACATATGAACAAAGGAAAGTTATGTCTGATTCATTCTACTGTCTTTCCCATTCCCATACCTCTTCCCTTCCCCCACGCCTCCCTGTTTGATCAGATGAACCTCCTCTCCTCCCTACCCAATCCCTGCCTATTGTGAGTCAGCATCCATGTATCAGAAAGAACATTCTGCCTTTGGTTTGGGGGGGGATTGCCTTATTTCAATTAGCGTGATACTCTCCAGTTCCATCCATTTACAAGCAAATACCATAATTTCATTTTTCTTATGGCTAAATAATATTCCATTGTGTATATGAACCACATTTTCTTTATCCATTCACCTGTTGAAGGGCACCTAGGTTGGTGCTATAGCTTGGCTATTGTGAATTGAGCTGCCATAAACACTGATGTGGCTGCATCACTATTGATCTTAAGTCCTTTGTATATATGCAGAGAAGTAGAACAACTGGGTCAAATAGTGGTTCCATTCCAAGTGTTCTGAATAATCTCTCAATCTCTTTTGCCACCAACTCTTTTATTTGAAGTCTGTCTCACCTTCCAAGTTGGATATGGGATCTTTCGACCTTTCCCGTTGCCTGACCTTGTCTCCCCACTGTCTCTTGGTCACATCACTCACAAACCACTGGGTAACACCCACCCATTCTCCATCCACCCCATTGGGCCTGAACCAAATCCTATTTCCTTCCAATGGGAAGACTACCAGGGAGGTTTATAATTTGTTACCTTCAAAAATAATTGACTTTTCAATATCAAAGCTATCTTAAGGGCTCTCTATTCTTCTTTTGTCCAATGAAGAAAGTAAGAGTCAGATGAGATCAGTGAATCATCCTTGGGCAGAGAGCAGGATGAATAAATCTCTGAGTGTCCTTCAAGGATCTGTTCTACATAAACTTAATTTTTTTAAAGTTAAAATTCAAACTGATATATGCTTGATATTTGAAAAATATAAATTAATTCTAAAATGCTCTGTCAAGAGTGCTCCTAACACTATAAGTTTGTACTATTACTTACTCCTATTTTGCAGATGAGGAAACTGAGCTCCATAATAACCATAAAATTAGTGAGTGGTGCTGTGGGGATTTGAAATCAAGCCTGTCTGCTTCAAAGCCCTTGTCCTCTGCTCCCTTTATTAAACCCCAAGTGCAAGTAGTCAGTTTGAGCTACAGGGGCCCTCTGTCTCCTCTGGCAGACCACAAATTACTTAGAAAGCAGGGATAGGGATCACACCCTATTTATCTTTAGCAACACTATCTCCTTGCTCAAAATGGGGGCACATAATAGGGCCTAAATAAACCTTTGAAGAGAGAATAGATGAATGAGGAATTGAGTGGATAATTAAAAGCTTTAGCTCAACGTGATTTCCTGAAAGAAGTAGGATAAAGAAGACGCCTCAGTTTATTTCAAACATGCACAGAGTCTGAAGATAAACACCTCCTCAAAGCTGGCTGAACTTTTAGAGAAGAATTTGTTTTATGGAAAATATATAAATGGTGGTAGAAGGAAGGTAAGAACTACTGGGTTCAAAATGACCGTTATGAACAAACAGATATGACCACATGCACACGTGTATGTACACGCATTAACCAAGTGATGTCAAAGGACCATATGAAAGGATAGACAGTGGCGAATCGGCATACGTGAATTTGAATATGTGAGGTAAGTGCAATCGTAATGCTTATGAATATATTTCTTAACCCTACCTTAGAGGTTTAAAGAAGTAGTTTCTATATATGTAATTTGCCTGGTCATTAACACATTGAGGGCTTCTGAAGTGCCCTCTCTGTTCTTTTTCGCAGCTCTAAGCCATCCTTTGGCATGACATTTGTCACTGGCTAAAACAAACCCTCTTTTCCATTTATACCACAAAAGTGAACCTCACCAAACCCTCCACTGTGAGACCCACAACCTCCAGAAGAAACAGGTCTTTATAGAAATGTAGATCTGCCTCATGCACTGGTGAGGAATTAAAATGGTAAAGTGTGATGTACGTGAGCACCTTGCTTGGCACACGGTACACGCTCCAAATGCAGAAACTATTGAGCGAAGCCAGGTGGGGTGGGGGTGACCCCAGGCTGCACTGGGAAGGCCGGGTGGAAGGACAGACAGAGGATGCTCATTTCCCCCAGGGTTCCTGGGATTGTTTTGGTAATTACGCCAGCTTCTTCAACAGCTTGTGATTTGTCCAGTGCCAGGGAACCTGGATTTGCATTGCACAATGCATTATTCATATGGCACGGACAGCAATTATGAGCTAATTGAGGGGTGTAATGTTTAAAGAAAGGATCCATTATGAGGAACATAAGGCATGTTGGGAGGGAAGAAGCTCTTGAGTCCGTGGAGGCTCGTTCCCTCGCATTCAGCTTTCCTTAAGATGACTCTAATTGTCTCCTGAAGGGCACTGAAGTTCTCTCTAACAAGAGGGGCTGGGGGTGGGGCAGCAGGACGGGGACTCCTGCTGGAAGAGGGCTCAGAGTGGGCTGGGGGGCTTCCCGCTCTCGTGTGCTCAACCTTCCACCTTGACACACTGACTCAGTTATCTGGGTTAGTGCCACTAGAAGGGCATAAGGTTACCATAACCCTAATTCCTGAATCAAAGTCCCTGCCAATTCTTGGGGGGACAGATAGTTTGGGAAATAGACTTTGGTGCAGGATTGAGGGAATATTCCAACATGAAATCATCTCTTGAAGGGATTAGAGGAGAGCTTTTTAAATGGAAAGGTCACTGGAAAAGCCAGGAGCCAGCCTATCAAGTTTTAAGGATCTGGACTGGTAGCCTTGCATCTATCCATGACTAGGTTGGTATCCTGCTCAAAGGCCCTTGAAGAAGTGTCACCGTCCTATGACCCTCAGTTGCTCCCGAGCAGTGAGAAACATGGGTGCGATGGCTTTCCCAGACCTTCCCTGCTTAATACGTCATTTCTGTGCACCACACCTCATCCTTCTGGCTTGCAGTTTTGAACCATCTTGACAGGTGAGCCTTTGTTTTCTTGACTTGTTCTTTGTACCTTAACAATCAAAGGTACCCCCTAGTGTGACAGCCATATGCAACAGAAAAATATTAAGTTGGTCATGAGAGGATAACAAAATAAATCATTTTCTCACTGGCTTCTGTGTCAAAGTTAGGTTGCATATCTCAAAATACTGATGCAAAGAATTTTTTTTTTTTTAAATAAGGGTTTGTGCCAACATCTGCTCTCTCTGGCATGAATAGTTGTGTTACAGACTCCTGTTTATGTGTTGCCACCCTTTTGGAACTCCACAGTCCTTGGCATACCTCTCTTTTGAGGGTTGTTTTAGCATGGCCATTGGTGTCTTTCCATTTCTCTTCATATTCAACCAAGAATTTCCACAGAAACATTTTGATGCCCTATAAAACCCTGCCTTAACATGTCTACTTTAATGACCAGGTCTACTCAAGCTGGGCTGCAATGTTAAATCTTACCAGTAGAGGCCACTGTCTGATGAAGGCTGCAGGCAACCTGAGGTCACAACCCGCTGTGGTATCACACTCAGGGAAAAAGAGGTCTCAATGACCACTGTGATCAAATGGGACTCCAATACAGTCCCTGCTTTCTCCTATTTGGGAATTGGATGTTCTGTGAGCTAGTCTGTTTAAACTGAAGCATGCTTGTCACTGACTCTAGTCAACTGCCTTGTGCCCCATCTCTCATTTAAACAGAGGGCCTGGCCAGTCTGCATGTGTGGTGAATAATGAGGACATTTAGCATATTCAAGGTGGAGAGTGTGTTATCCTCAGCCTGTGGTGCTAGTGCAGCTATTTATATTAGGAGCCAAAGCAGATCTTTCACCTGCAAGTTGGCCTGTCATGTCTGTTTAAGCATTCAAGCCAGCTCCTCTGCTTTTTTGAGATGACTTTCAAATGGGTTTTTGCCCAGGGTAATTGATCACCTGTGAGCTAAGGATTTCTTTCTTTCTTTTTTATTTCTTCAAATGGCTTTTCCAACAATTTTAAGAAATGCTTCCCAAACTGAGAAAGAAAAAGAGAGAGAGAATATCTTAAGAAAGTGTGCATGTTTTGTGAGAGTCAAGGTCATGATCAGGATAAACCAGAAAAAGGAAACTTTTATTTGCCTTGGAGAACAAGCAGGAATAAGTTCACAGTTGATTTTTCATATCATCTTTCCCTCTATAACCAAAGGCAACAGCTTCAGAAAGCAGACTTGTTCCCTTAAAAGCATCTAATTCTATGTGCTGGACATTCCAAGGAGCTGAGATGTTCTGCTTGGCCCCAGTGGGCTCCTTCAGGTTTGAGAATTGATGGCCCCTGCTAGTTACGTCCTGGGGAGAATAACCACTCATGAACACCCCATCTTTAATTTTCACTTTTGAATCTTCTTAAGTGGGAAGTCACAGTAAAATGAAATTGCTGTGTAGCTCCAAGGGTTAATCACACACCACCCAGACAGAGAGATTTCCTTCTTTCTGGCTTTGGTTTGGGGATTCTGCATTCTGGGTGACTGTTGTCTTCTGACAAATGAAATAAGGAAAATGGGATTTCCTGGTTTGTACTCCCCTTCCTGTGTTCCCAGCTGCTGTTTTTCAGTTTTCCATAAAAGGGTCTTTGAATGCATTGCTGTTCACAACCTGGGGCTTGACCTTCTTCCCTTCTGGAAGAGGATGATCCCAGCCTCCCTCTTGGTAGACTTCTCTTGTAGATATTAAAATAATCCCCTTCTCCTTTCTTGCCTGCTCATTTAGACTGAACTATTTTGTTGTTGTTATGGTTTACCCAACTTTTTTTTTATTTTTTATATGGAGACAGAGTCCTGCTAAGCTGCTTAGGGGCTTGCTCAGCTGCCGAAGCTGGCCTTGAACTTTCGATCCTCCTGCCTCAGCCTCCAGAGCAGCTGGGATTACAGGTGTGCGCCACTGCTGAACATCTTCTTTGCAACACTGGCCACTGCATTCTGCCTTCTTCAGACTCGTCTAAAGCAACATCAAGATCTTTTCTATCTCTCTTTCTCTTTCTCATTTTAATTTTCCCTTCTCCCTCAAAGGTTACGACTAATTCAAAACTCATCAGCTCATGCGAACACTTTAAATTGTTCCCTTAAACTGAAATTCATCTGCTGTCATGTTACTCAATTACAGGATTTTCCTAGCTCCCTCTTGGTTTCCTCGTAAAATACCTTCCCCTCCTCTCTCTCGCCGATGTTGAAACGTCAGCATGTATCTGAGCTGCGAGTTCGCTGTGCTCTGCCGGCTTGTCTGCAGCACCCTTTATCTTTCAGTCATTTAAGCATTCATTCTGCGGTCTGCAGTATCAGCTGTGTGTCAGGCACAAGATGCAGGCTAGGCGGCAAATGTGCCAAGAACCAGAGCCGCCTTCGAGGAGCTTCTGGTTTGGGGACAGCAGCATCAAAATTGCCGTTGTTCCCATGCTGGCTGAGGGATGTGGCCGAGTGGGGTCACTGAGAAGGGATGGCTAGTAGCCTGTCCTCTGAAGTTCAAGAGGTCTCCTTTCTCTTCCTTTGCTGAACTTCTATTTTTTTCTCATTTTAAAGAAATCTTCTTTCTCCCTGACATCTGGAACGTCCACTAAAAGTTGTGTATCTTCTGAGAGCCAGATAAAGAAGAGAGGCTCATTCCAGCTGTTTCCCTTGGGGCAAATGCTGGAGACTGGAGAGATCTTTGGTCCATCCACTAGCAGATGTTTTTGGAGCTTTGGGTCATTTTTTTTAGTTTTGCAGATTCAGGGGTTTCTTGACAAATGGTGAGTGGGGTTTACCTTTAGGAAGACCCACCCCAAATGTGGAAAGAAGAATGCGATTAGGGAGGCTGGGTCCTTTGTAAACTTTTCTACAAGGGTCTCTACTACCTTCAGAATACCTTTCAACTTACAAAATAAGCCATCTGGTGCTTTACAGTTTAGAAAGCGAGGTTGCATGTATTTGAGCCTCGGAACAAGTCACCAGACGTTCTCAGCCTTTGGCTCATCTTTATAGTACTGATAAGCATTTTGGCTGAGAGGCACAGCCTGCAAACAGGGAGCTGGGACTGAAACCCACACCTTCTCACCACCTAACCAAGCCTGACTGTGTGCAGCGAGCTCTCTGAGATGGACTCCATGATCCCACCAAGTCACAGATGGGTATGGAGAGGTGAATGACTTACCAGAGACCACATAGGTGGTACGTGAGTAGAGGTGGGATCCAAGTCCTGCTTGTTTGGACTCCAAATCCAAACATGGGTCTATCCCATGGGAATTTCTCAAACTGAAGTTTGAGGTTCTCAGATGCATTCTCTGAGATTCGTAGGTTCTTATGTAAACCTTTTAATTCTATGGTAATCTGCAACAAGTGAATAGAAGCTTATTCAGGTTATTGAAATGGTTGATTCTCAAAACACAGTCCCCTGACCAGCAGCTCAGCAGCACCTGGGAACCTGTGAGAAACGCTGGCTGCTCAGTCTACCCACCCGAGATCCCACAGAACAGGAACTCTGGGGATGGGGCTGGCCCTGTGGGTTTTCAAAGTCCTCCACATGCTTCTCATGCAAGCTAAAGTTTGAGAAGCTGGTTAGATCATTGGTTCTTGACTTGACCACATTGGATTACCCAGGAGCATTATAAAGGTTCTGAATGAACCAGTCTGAGGTGTGGCCTGAGCACAGCATCTTATCATCTCCCTAAGAGATTCTAGCATGCAACCAAGGTTGAGAACCATGACTTTAAATGACGCCTTACTCCAAAGTGCCCTTTGCACTATCACATGTCCTGTTGGGTTGACAGTCACACTGCCACCATATTGACTGCTGTGGGTTAATGAATAAGGGCAAAGCCATCCAAGCCTTCCTCACCCCCCAGTGGCACCGTGGCATGCCCTGTGACTGGACACTGCAGGCTCCAATAGAGAGAAGTGGAGGAGATGGTCGCATCCCACCACCAGGGGAATAGGGCAAGGAAAATTCACTTTGGCTACACCAGTGTCATCACATGCAGGTCACAGGTACAAATTCAGCTGTAGAAAAGGCAGCAGGACACCTTTTTATTAAATGGACATCACTGATGCACGTGCTTTGAAATCTGCAATGATGTTTTAGTTTTCCATCATGAATAAGCCATAAGCAGAGGTTTATTCCTGACTTTGTATAGGTTTAATTAACATTTTATTAACATTTCATACAATCATTTAAGTCATTATTAGGGGCCTATGGAAAGCTGGGTTTTTTTTTTTCTTTTTTAAGGGTCCTAAGTTTGGGAAATTATCTTACTTCATGCAGAAGCTGGTTTTGTGTGTCCACGCTAGGTCCACAGAGCCCCGGTTGGTATATAGAGGTTTGAGGGCTGTCTATTGGCTCCCAAGGCTCCCAGCCCCTCTTGAGGGCAACTGTGGACTCGGGGCTGTTCTCTGTCCCTTGGGTTGAAGCAGAAGTTATCTTTAAAGATTGCCAGGCAATAATTAACTGTAATTTCAGGGGAAGGAAATCTGGTCAGTTTCTATGCAGTGCAAATTGGCCTTCCCTATCTATCTTGGAGGGAGCTTTGTGTTCGAGTCTGTTATCGGGCTCTGTCCTAGAAGCATTGTTTCCCATTTCAATATAATTGCTTCAAAATAATGTGAAGAGATCAATTGCCACTTGTCAGCTGTAATTTTCTGCCACTAGGAAAAAAAATAACATGGGGAGGAAAGGAAAATATGGGATGGCTTATTAGCCAAGATGCGGGGAGGGTGTGGAGCCTGCCTCTGCTCTGGAGGGTGGGTAGATCTGGCAGAACTTCTATGCCTTGCTCATTCCTCTCTCTCCGCCCTTGGCTCCTGTGGTTCTCCCTGCTGGGACCCACCAACTGTGCCTTCTCTTCCTAGCAAAAGCCTGCCCCCCTTTCCAAGATCATTTCTAATTCCAGACCCTGGTCACTCCAGCCCGTAGAGACCCATCCTTCCTCCCACTCATGGCTTTTCCCAACCCTTCCTGTGTTTATTCAGCACATAGTGAGGACATGCCCAGTCCAGGTAGGAAGGCTTTGGGCTGCAAGGAACCGGGACACTCACAGAGATGTAAACAAACAGGTTTTTATTTTCCTCCTCTAACAAGAAGGTGACTTCTAGATGGGTTTCGGATTCACATCTCAAGGACTCTCTTGGTCTTTCTAACTCATTTGCTATTTCTGTTGTTAGATGCCCATGTGGGCTTCAGACATTCACCTGCATTTGAGGCAGGAGAAGAAAAAAGGAAGACATGTTTCATGAAGACTGGAGAGAACTTTGGTTTCGTCAGGAAAGTCTGTCTTTCCCACCACACCCACCAGAGTTTAAAAACAGCTTTGAGGTGTAACTGACATCTGACAAATCAGGCTATTTCAAGGGCACAATTTGATCATTTTTGACCTACATACACACACACAACCCCCCCCCCCCCACACACACACACACAGCTGAGTCAGACAGCATGGCCTTCACTCCCAGTCCTTTCTGGTGGGTTCCAGAAACCCACCCTAGAGATCAAGGCATTAAAAAAAAAACCAAATATATGTTTTACTGTCCAAAACTTGATTCCATGGCCACTTGTAACTGCAGGGACAACTGGAGATCCAGTACGTGGATCCACCCACAGGGAAAAGCGGATTGAGAATGAATGTTGAGCCATTTGGTGAGGACTGGGCTCCATCTACTGCTCTTGTGGTGGGGAGAGAAGAGTGTCCAGGACAGCCCAGCCCCTTGCCACACGGCTGGTGATCAGCACTCTAGGCCACTCCATTGGCATGACCTGGGCACATCAGTTCTACCAGCCAGTGGACAGGTTGTGCGCTTTTGACTCTGAACTTAAAAAGAACTGACTCCCTCACCAAAGGCCCAGGTGATAAATGATTGGTCCCCAGAGTGATGGGGAATCCTTGAGAGACGAATCTAGTGGGAGACAGACATTAGGTCATTGGGGATGCATCTTCAGGGTACCACGGGGCCTCAGTCCTCTCTTTCCTCTTTTTTGCTTCCTTGCCTTTGGGTGAACAGTTTGCCACGATGTGCTGCCTAAAGCAACAGGGCCAATCAATCATGAACTGAAACCTCTAAAACTGTGAGCCAAATCAAACCTTTTCTCTTTATGAGTCAATTATGTCAGGTATTTTGTTACAGTGATAGAAAGCAGACTAACACACTGCCCAGATACCCAGAAGCTAAAAGGAAAGAAGGGAGCTAGATCACTGCATTTATTTGTGCACTTGCTCTTTGAGGGCGCTGGGTGCTTCTTGTGTGTTCAGTCCTTACAATGACCCTGTGTTGTGGGTGAAGTGTGCATTTCTCCAGCCTTATTCCAGTGTGGAAAGCCACAGAGGTGAAGCAGTTTCCCTGAAAAGACACTGCTTGTCTATCAGCAAGCCAGGACTCTAGGCCAGCCTGAGACCAACACTAAAGCTCTTCCTTCCAAAGAAGTCACAGCTCCAGGCTTGGAGTAAGACAGGAGACCTAGATTCATGCTTTGACTTCAGCAGGCTTGGAGAGGTGAAGTGACCTGCCCAAGATCTTGCAGCCAGAGAATCCACAAATCCTGAGCTAGAATCCTCAACTACTGGTCTCTTGCCACTTTCCATTCCACTATACCCAGGGCAGATCCCTCTTGGGAATATGATGTGGGAGAATGGAAGGATAAGGGCAGGGTGTAGTAGAAAATCTTGGGGGGAAAGGAACACAATATTCAGCATCATTTGGAAGTATGAACTGGTTGTAGGACCCTGGGGGCCCCTCCACAGTCTGCCCACACAGATGCTGCACCCTCACTCCCTAAGGCAGGAATCCCTCAGAAGCTCCTGGAGGCCATTAGTGCTCAGATAATTCCTGACACCTCTTCTGGAGGGACAGCCAGTGCAGAGGTGATGAATCAGAAGGGATTCCAAAGTTGGAATCCTGGGTAGCTGTGTGGCCTCTGGCAAGGTACACCACCTCTCTGTGTCTACTTTTTCTATTCGTGAAACGGGGAGGATCATTCTGCTGCCTTGGCACTTGGCTGTTCCATTGGAGGTATTTCCTGCCATCCTCATTCTCCATGTAGGGAAGCCACTGTGGTGACCACGGGTAAGAACTCCCCAGGTGAGTTGGGGAGCAGTTCCCTTGTGGCTAGATCTTGCTGGGAGGTAAGACACTCCTCATCTCCACAGGTCGCCAGGACCATATACTCTGGAACCCTCAGGTGAACCTCCTGGCACTCTGCCCACTCTGCTGCTGCAAAACCCTCCGCCCCTGCCCAGGGAGTCCCAGCCCACCAACCTGGGTCTTCTGCTCACCACCAGCCAGCACTCTGCTGCACCCTGCTCCAGCCTGAGTAAAGGACTGTGTCCTGGGCCCTGAGGCCTCTTCCCACCACATCTGCACTCAGATCTGAAGGGCAGAGGCATCCCCCGAGCTTCAGGATCAGGTGTATTGCCAACCCGGCTGCTTGCACATCCCCTCGAGTCTTTTCCCAGAGATTCTGGGGTTCTCAAATAAGAGAGACCCCTGAGGGTCAGGCAGGAGGCATCTTATGTAACTCTGAACCACCTGGGGAGGCAAGAAATTGTCCTTGGTGGAATCATAAGCTCCTCAAATAGGAAAAAAAAAAAAAAAACCCTTCCAGATTGCTCATCCTGAGCTGCCCGCAAACTGATTCACAGGATGCTGGTTCCTCCAAACAGATCGGTACTGAGAGAGTGAATGTCCAAGGTCAAAATCAGTTTGAAGGGATTCCGTGCTGTCTCAGGGCACTTCCTGGGCTGGCTGGCCTGTGACTCTCCAGTGTCGTGGATGGGGAACCGGAACTACATGTAAGATGAGGTAACACCTTTAGGGGGCCATCTCTGTGCACCAGAGTTTGGGGAGCATTGATCCTACAGCCTCTCGTCATCCATCTGCTGGTTGCTGGGTGAGACTAGTGACGTCTTGATGGTTCTCTGCCTTCGTTTTCCCCTCTGGATAATGGGGGTGGTCTTCATGGTGGCCAAATTGAGCCCAGGAGCCTGGAGCAGCCCTTCATGAGGGCAGTTTGGTGATGAAAGGCCCCCTTACACTCCCGCCACCGTGACTGCCTGATGGAATAAATGCGGCCAGCCTAGGAGAGGCGCACGAATAAATTTGAATAGCAAGACACAAATGCGGCCCTTAACTCCGACGCACAAATAGAGTTTAATAAAGAGGTAAACTGAGACCGCTTTTATTTATTGCTGTGTAAATGTATTTTAAAAGGTATTGGCTTTCTGCAGCTGCAGAGGCCAGCTCCTCCGCAGCCTGGTGCTTTCGGGCCTGCCGCTGTTATTAGAGGCCTAATGAATGAGCCGCTGTGAGTGCGCTCTTCAGAAGGACTGCAGAGGTACAAGATTAATGAGACGACAGCATTGAAAGGTACAGACGGCCCTGTTTCCAGCCGCCGCCCCGTGTCTGTAGCAGCACCTCGGCTTTGTTTGCTCCACAGTGTCTGGGAGGACACCGAGTGGAAACGTCCCCAGATCCAGGCTGAGCTCTGGAGGCTGCTGGGGAGCGGAAACCGTCCTGTGCCCCTGGGCTCCAGGAACAGGCCTAGAAAGAGTGCACTTTTCCCCTAGCTTATATCCTTGGGGATCCTGCACCCTCTCCCTGCAGGTGAGTAGGGTAGGGTCCCTCTCTGGGGGAACCCGTTTGCTACCTTGCTCCTGGAGCCCAGGCCCATGAAGGGTCCTGATCCTTCTCCTCCTGTTAGGAATTGATCACTACCCCACCCCCTGTGTGACCCAGATGAGTCACTTCACCTCTCTGAGTCTCAGTGTGCTCATCTGGCAATGGGGGATAACAGTACTGCCTAATTCCTTGTGTTTTAGTGAATAACAGGTCAGAGAGTGCCTGTGAAATACTTTAAAATATATGACAAATTCTCAATGTATGTTCAGTTTTTAAACTCTGGCTGTGTCTTCTGAGACAACACGTACCAAGAACTCGACACATGCTTAGACTTTGAAGACAGTGAAGTTCATAGATGGGAGAAAGAAGCACTAGTGTTTTATTGTCCAGTAGGGTGAACAGAGTTAACAGTAATGTGTTTTATATTTCAAAATAGCTAGAAGAGAGGTTTCTGAAGGCTCTAACCACAGAGAAATGGTGAGTGGATGAGGTGATAGAGACCCTATTACCCCGATTTGATCATTCCCTAATGTATACAAACATGGAAACGTCACATTACACCCCATACACATGTACAACTAGAAAGTATCAATTGAAAACAATAATAATAGAAAAGTTTAGCTCTTTGTGCCAGCCCGAGATGGATCCACAATAGGCCATCCTGGGGACAGGCTGAGAGGGTCAGGTGAGAGCTGGAGGCTAGGTATTGATATTCTCAAATATGTTTTCAACAACTGTGGAGCAGTGTCCCCACTGTGTGGCCTTGTGTTGGGTGCAGGAGAAACAGCAGCGACCAAACAGCCTCAGTATGTGTCTTTCTAAAGCACACTTTTCAGGCACATGTATAGGGGTCACATGGCATTAAGGACTACAGAGAGAGCCAGGGACTTGGGGGTGGCCCAGCACAAACTCACAGAGGAGATGTTTCAGAAATGACCCATCGAGTGGGTAGGTGTCTGCGTGGAGAACTTTCCAGGCAGCCATAGAAGGCATTGCATAGGCCTTGCCTTGGGGCATCTCCGCCTCATCTGAAGAGGGACAGGGTGGCTGATGCAGCATGGACAAAGGGGAACACAGCTGGAGACAACTCAGGGCAGCTGCAGGAAGCCAAGGAACCCTGGGCCTTGCAGAGCTGCCCTCCAGTTTGACCACTCCTTTCCCTGCAGGAGGCGATGACGGAGGGTAGGGGACCTTCTATAATAGACCAGCAGGCTGGCTCAGGGGCAGGACCAGATGAGCTCAGGGAACATTAGCCAGTGCTACTCTGGCCAACAAAGTACAGAGAGGAGAACTAAGAAGAGTTGAAGCCAGACAGGTGGGCTGACCTCAGAGAACGGCCTGCAAGCCCAGGCTGAGGAATTCTGGCCGAATTCTGTAGGCTGCACATTGTCCCAGAGGCTTCTTCCCATGGAGAGTTTGGGTGTGTCACACGGAGGGAGGGTCTTTGGTCAACACAGATGCAGGAGAGAGACAGGAGGGCCTAGGAAGGAGCCAGGGCAGTGCTGGGGGCGGGGGTGGATAATAGCATGTTGTGGGGTGGAATTGTGCTGGACCCAGAAGAAGGAGCAGGAGGAAAGGATCATCCAGGGATCACAGAGGTACCGTGGAAGCTGACCCGGAAGATGCCCAGGCCAGAGCCCACCCTCAGCCCTCCCAGCCCCACATTAGCACTCATTAGCACATCTTCTAACTCACCAAGAAATTCAATTTCCTACAAAATAACTGGCCAGGTCCCAAGGGAGCCAGAGGCCCTATTCATCACCGCCGGGCTTTTCGAGGACTGCGCTGTCCGCCCTGTGGATCTCCTGTGGGGATCCCAGCCCACCGCGGGAAGAGACTAATTGGCATCACAGTAGGCTGGGGTATTTTTCCACTGGATCTGCAGTTTCTGAGTAAACAGGCATCAAATCAGCAGTCCCCATGAGCCAAAGGAAAGTTTGCACACTTGCCATGTGGCTTGAATTAAGTGAGCAGTGCAGGCACTAAGGCATGTGTCCCGAAAAACAAACACTGAGGAGAGCGGGGCTGTGGATTTTTTTTTTTTTTGGTGGCCTTTTAAGGAAGGCAGATGTCAATTATTTTTAATTCCAAGTAAAAATGTCACTGGCAATATTTCTGATACCACTTTGCAATTGTCAGATCACACGAGCCCTAGTGTGTGTGCCTATGTAAGCACAAAGGTGCGTGTGAGAGAAAATGGAAAGGAGTGTTCACGCACAAAGAGTAAACGAACACACATGTGAAAGTGCGTGAGTGTGTGTCTGTCTCTAGAAGTAAACGTGCGTGTGAACATGCAAATGTGTTGTGCACGTGTGCATGGTGCCTGAAAGCGTGTGCACATGTGCACTTGTGTATGAATGGGTGTGAATGTGCCCGTGTGCGTGCAGGATGTGTGGATGTGCGAGCGTGTGTGTGCATGTGTCTCTGTGTGGCTGGGGGCGTGTGTGAGGGTGGGGCTGGATGCCTGTGCCCCTCCATTATGCACATGCATGTGTGTGTGTGTGCATGCTGCTCACAGACAGCACACATAGCAACACTCTGTCTCTCAGCAGCCTGCTTGTCATCCCCCCCCCGCCCCAAATCCTCTAGCTCCGGCCCCTAGGCTGTGGCCAAGAAAGCAATCAGGCCTCCCATTTGTATCCTGCCTGTCACCCACCAGGCTGGCGGGCAGGTGGGGGTGAGGGGAAGGTGCAGGCCCTGTTCCTTGGATCCCGAGGCCTCCCTACAAGAGAGAAGGCCTTGGCCCAACTGGGGGGGCGGGCAGGCTTCCGCAGCACTCCCAATTACTGGCACCTTCTGAGCGGCTTATGGAAAAGGCATCGGTTGCCATGAGGAAGATATTCCACTGGAGCATTCCCGTTCCCCACAAAAAGAACCTTCCGCATATTAGACACATTTTTCAATGTAATTATCCCCAGCCCACACACACAGCTTGGAGGATTAAAACATAAAATACAGTCTGCTCCCCACACATGAGACCGACACTACAACTGGCATCATAATAAATAAATGAAGTGGCCTCTCCTCCTCCTCCTCCCCCTCCTCCCCTCCCTCCTCCTCCTCTCCCTCCTTCCCCTCGCCTCCCCTCCTCCCCGCCTCCCCCTCTGCCTGGCGCTGGGCTTGTTTTGCTTCTTGTCCTCTGGATCCCATCCATCCCGCCCCCTCCCGGCACAGCCCACGGCGGGCAGCATCACCGCAAGGGAAGTCACCCCACACCGCCGCCGCCACCGTGGAACGAGGGCTTTGTTCGACAAGCCACCCAGGGTTCCGCTCGCTGCGCCTGCCGCAGAGGGTTCACTGCACTAAACGCCGGCGTAAGGGCGGGGGCGGGGGCGGGAGGAGGGAGGGAAGGAGATTTTCTAAGCAAATGGCTTCGTGGATCATTGAAGGGACATTAGGAAGGGTCCCGGAGCACCTAAAAGGGGACGCCTCGGTGCAAATGGATGGAAGGGCGTCATCTGCGGACCTGCGGGCTGTGAGCAGCTTGGGTTGCTAGGGAACGGTCCTGAGAACGTTTTGTCTCCACGCTGCGGATCCCGGAACCACCTGGGATTTCCAGTTCCAGAGTCACTGCTGGTGGCGGCGATTGCTGGCGGGCAAATGGGACCAGGAAAGCTGTGCGGCCTGGGTGTCCCGGGGCCCCTGGGCTGATTCCCGATGAGACCACGTGTGCATTAGAGGATAGGTTTGGTGAGCAGCCCAGGCTGGTGCCCAGCTTGGTGCGTAAAGCCTGGGCCATGGGAATTTCAACATGCTGAGAAGGATGTGCCCATTGGAACCCAGAGCTGGCTGGTTCCGATCTCAGCCCTCCCTCCCTGGACACTGCCTCCTCTCCGGTGCCCTTCTCTGATTCCCTTTTCACCAGTCAGACCCCCTGATGGTTCTCTTGCTCCTGCTACCTTACCAACCTGTGTGCCTTGGGGGAGCAGAGACCTTGATTGCCTACCGCATGCAACTGGGCACTTTAATAATATACTTCTGCAAAATAGTAAAAGGTGTGGGTGTGGTTCCTCTCCATACAAAGGGAGGGAGGTGTTATAGGGAGGGACACACATTGTTTCCTAGACCCTGATTGTTCTAGGTTTGGCCTCAGAGCCCAGTTTTTATTAAGGTGTTAAGAAAATACTTGGTGGTCTGGGTCAGCATTGAGTAGAAGAAGAAATGGCCAGCTTGAGTTCTGGATACTTCTCTGCCACCTAAGGTACTACCAGATGAGTTTCTGACTTTGGTTGATCCTTGGCATCCTAATCTGTACAATAGGTTCCTTGAGGATTAGATAAAAATAGCCACAGGAAGTGCAGAGCACAGTAAATGTCCCAACCTTTGAAGCCTGGGCCCCAGCACTGGTCAGAAATCCCTGACTGGTACTGTGTGTTCTGTGGGCTGCAGTCTTGCTCACCTATCTTCTGCCCTGCCAGACCCCACCTGGCACACACATGATCCACCCCAGTGGCCCAGCCTGAAAGCCCTGCAACCTGCTTGGGCTAGCCATTCTGAACTTGAGCCAAACTGTAACCTACTTGTGAAATGCTGGCTAAGGGTTAGACTTTCAAGGCATTTGTGGTGGTTTCCCTTGCCTGATTGCTTCCCAGTGGAGGCTGCTCAGACTAGAGGCTTGGGCCACCCAAGTATCAATTAAGTACCTACTGTGCTCCTGACTCTGGGCCTGACACACAGAGACAGGCTAAGTTGCCTTTAGATGCCAAAGTAGATGCCTTTAGCCTTCATCTCATTGGAGACTCTTCATAAACCTAAGAGGGGTATTATCAGCCCCACTTTGCAAATGGGAAAACTAAATCTCAGGGCAGTTAACTTTCTTATCCATGATTGTACAGTCAGCCCCTGGGGTATGAATCCAAGTCATAGTGACCCCTACATTTCTACCAGTCCCATGGGAGTTCTCACACTGGGTTGTTTTGCTGACACCAGGGTGACACAGGGGTGAGGGAATGTAGCTCAGGACATTTGGCAAACAGCCCAGCCAGAGGACCTGGTCAGCACCAGGCTTCCCAGAGCTCTCTCCAGCTTTGTCCAGGGCGGCCATGGTGGGAGAAGGATGGAGCGGGAGTGAGAAGTGAGAGGTGGCAGGCTGAGGCCAGCAGGTCCGCTTCGAGGCCCAGCCAGAGAGGGCCTTGCTACTCCAGCTGGGCCACGTGTGCAGGGATGGTTTGAGGACCAGGCCCACTGGACCACAGCACAGGAGGCCAACTGTGAGGTCCCTAAGACATCCCTGGGATTGCAACAAGATGGAGGAAGTCCTATTCACTGGACTCCTCTCTGGGGCTAGAGCCTATGGTTTAAGAAGACAAGTTGGAACTTCTGAGAACCCCCAGGGTTTGGAGCCACGAGGTCCCAGGTGGGCCTGGATGTCCACTTACCCTCACCATCTGCCTCCTACGAGGGCACACGCAGCATCGACTGCAGAACCTCTGACAACTGCATGGAATGGGAGTTTGGGTTGGAGCTGACAGCCTGTGACAAGGGAGTTCCAGAAAGTAAGGGAGCCTCTGTCTTGCTCACTCTGCGTCCCTCTGACCCCCCAGAGGTGTGCATTGCCTCCAAATTCCCAGCACATCAATATTTGAAAAATTGTTGTGAAATAACACTGTATCATGCCCTGTCTAAAGCTCCCAACTGGCTCAGGGGCATTTGAGGGACAAGGTCCTCCAGGTCATCACTCCAGACTCTCTCCTCTGCATGTGAGAGATCTAGGGTTACCAAGAGTGTCACACAGGACTGCACTCACCTGAAGTATCAGCTGAAGGGTAATGGAGTCCTTAGGGCTGGACTCCAGGGCCACCCCTTTGGGGAAACTTCCAGTACTTGACCTCCCCAACTCTCAGAGCTCTGAGGTGTCCTTCCCTTTCTCCTCTTCAAAGTCAGAGCCTATATCTGGATCCTCTTCACATCCTTCACACTAACCAACGCAGAAGGAACAGCGTGGCAGAGGGGAGATTGTCTGATTCAAACTTCCCATTTGAGGGATGGGGAAATTGGGAGCCATGGCAGTCCCTTTTCTTATATCCCATTCTATATTCCAAGCGTTCTAGCTCCTTCTGCTCCCTGAGTTCTTATCAACCTGGAACACTTTTCTTCTCCTTGTCTGTCTGGCAGGCTCTTATGAAACCAATAAAACCCATGCTGATTGTCCCCTCCTCTGTGAAGCCTTCACTGACTTCTTCTTATTCTTCCCAGCAGCAGAGTGACTTCTCACTCTCTGGACCCCTGAGCTGTTCAGTGCCCACCTTGGCAGCAGATCCTGTGACATGACCTGTGTCGTAGTCGATATATGAGTTGTTCCCCCAAAAGCTCACGGGTGAGACAATGCAAGAATGTTCAAAGGTAAAATGATTAGGTTATGAGAGCCTTAACCTAATCAATGGAGTTACCTACTAATACGAATTAATTGGTGACAACTGTAGGCAGGAAGGATGTTCCTATAGGAAGTATGTCACTGGAGTTCACATCTTGTACCCAGTAAGCAGAGCTCTCTTTCTGCTTCCTGGTTCCCATGTTCTGAGCTGCTCTCCTCCATCATGCTCTTTTGCCATGATACTCTGCCTCACCTTGGGCCCAGAGTTATGGAGTCCACGGACCACGGACTGAACCTCTGAACTACAAGGCAAAATAAATTTTCTTCCTCTCCATTGTTCTTGTCAGGGATATTAGTCACAGCAATGCAAAAGATGACAAAAACCAAAATCAGCTCCAAGAAGTAGGGTCATTGCTGTGATCAACCTGACCATGTGGTTCAGAAGCACTGGGAACTGGTTTGTGAAGGTAGATTGGAAAAGTTTGGAGATGCGGGCTGGAGAAAACTTAAAATGTCACAAGCAGCGCTTAATGAGCGATTCTGGTAGGCACTCACAAAACCCATAGGACTGCAGACATTAGAGACTGGGCCCATGTGGCTCAGTGGTAGAGCGCTCACCTACCATGCATGAGGCACTGGGTTCGATCCTCAGCACCACCTAAATGTAAAATAAAGATATCGTGTTCACCTAAAAAAAAAAAACTAAAAAATAAATATTAATAAAAAAAAAAGACTGGGCTCATGAGGTTTCAAATAAGGACTCCTTATTAGAATTGGACCAGAAGCCATTTGTGTTATGTTCTGGCAAAGAAGCTGTACACTTTTGCCCAGGCCCTGAGACTTTATATGAGGCTAAATTTAAAGATGATGGACTAATTAATTTGAAGGAAGAAATGTCAAAGCAGTACAGCATTCAAGCAGTGCCATAGATATTGCTGGCAATTTTTAGCCAAGTTTAATTTGATAATGAGGAACAGAAAGCAGAGCAAAAAGATCTGAAAAACTTGCAATTTGGCCAGAAACGTGAATGTAAAACTGAGGCCTGGAAAGTTGTGGTTGTTACAGAGATCATAGCCACTAAAGAGAGGATAAGTACTTTTCACAGAGACAATAGGAAAGATGGCTTGAGGGCATCTCAGAAATCAATAAGGTGACATTCATCACAGACTCGAGAGTGTAAAAATAAAGATTCCTTTGAGACTAGATCTAAGGACCTAGGAAGTTTTTTAACCATGTTCAGCCACCCAGGCACTCAGAGGCTGTCACGGTCATGGTCCCAGGAGGCTTGGCTAATGCTTGCTATGGCAATAGACCTTGTCATCAACTACATCATTCTCGTTCTTCAGGAATACAAGATGCTGGAGTTAGAGGGTCAAGGAGGCTTCAAAGGAAGCCCTGGGAGACCTGGCAAAGTGTAGCAGGGTTGGAATCCCTACAGGCAGCCCCTGAGAAGGTGATGTGAGAAGGAAGCTAAAGTGTCCATGAAAACCTCCAAGATTAAAAGAGGCCAGTAACATGGGATATCTGACAAGGAAACCTGCAGAAATCAAGCAGAAACAAACCAAGAGAGAGGCCATGTGGGCTTCAACCAGCAAGGTCACAGGAACAGAGCTATGCAAGCCCTTTGGAGAGAACATCACCATGCCATGTGCTCTAGATGCTGGACATGGAGCCCCAGGACTTGTTGGCCAGAATGGATTTGGGTCTTGCTTTGGTCCCAACCCTTCTTTCTCTGCTCCTACTTCTCCCCTGTGGAATGGAGATGTTTGCTCTGAGCCATTGTATGTTGGCTTTATCTAACTGGCCTTGAGTTTCAACTGAGATTCTGGACTTGGGCTTTTGGGTAATGTTGGAAATGTTAAGACTTATGAGATCTTGAAAATGGACTCAATGACTTTTGCATTGAGATGGGCATGCATTTGGGGGGACCAGAGTGGAATATTATGGTTCAGATATGAAGTGTCCCCCCAAAATTTCATGTGTGAGACAATGCAAGAATGTTCAGAGGTGAAGTGAACAGGATATCAGTGGTGTGATCCACTGATATGGATTAACTGGGCAGTAACTGTAGGCGGGTGTGGTGCGACTGAAAGGAGTAGGTCCCTGGGGGTGTGCCTTTGGGGTTTATATTTTGTCCTTGGTGGGCAGAACCTTGCCCTCCCCTCTCTGCTTATGGGTTGACATGTTCTGAACTGCTTTCCTCCTCCATGCCCTTCCACTGTGGTGTTTGGCCTCACTGCAGGCCCAGAGCTATGGAGTCCACTGACCATGGACTGAACCTCTGAAACTGTGAGGCAAAATAAATTTTTCCTCCTCTACAATGTTCTTGTCAGGTTTATTGGTCACAGTGATGCAAAAGCTGACCAAAAACAAAACAAAACAAAACAAAAACAAAAAACAAAAAAACCCCAAACCAAAAAACCCTGCAATACTGTTCCCATGCCTGTGTCTCTGTCCATAGTGAACACAGCCTCTGGGTAGTAGTACTGTGCCTGAGGCTTTCACACACACATTTCTCCTGCTGCCCTGAGAGGAGGAGGCTAGACTTCTGCATCTGGGCTTTCTGCACTGTTTGCAGGAGGAAATGTGCCTCTCCACATTCCATCTCCCCAAACCTCCATCCTCAGCACTGCCAGCTTGCCTGGAATCCCAAGGAGGGAGAAGCCATCTAGTTTAAACTGGGACCTTCTAGGATGAACCCTTCCAGTGGGGACCTAGGATTGGGATCGACCTGATTTATAAAAGTTAGTGTATGGGTTTCTGGAAATTTCTGATAATTTGGACTTGTTTAAAATTAAAACTTCTACATACTGAAAGATATTATGGAGGGGATAAAAAGACAAGCCACAGAGAGAACATTGTGTTTGACAAAGGACTTCAGTTCAGAATACATAAAGAACTCCTCCAAAGCAATAGACATGAGAGCCCATGGGAAAATTCTCAAAAGACTTGAATGAACTCCTCACAAAACAGTATGTCCCAGTGAATAAAGGGGCTCGACTTCAACAGTCATTAGAAAAATGAAAACTAAACCCATAAGGTATTGCCCTACACCCTACAGAATGGGTTCCAAGGGCTGACGATACCTAATATTGATGAGGATGTGGAGCAACTGGAATGCTCCTATGCTGCTGGGAAGAGAAAAATGGTCCCCCAACTTGGAAAATCGTCCGTATCTACTAATGTGCGATGTGTGCGTCAACAACTCCACTCCTGTGAATCCATGCACACAAATGTAAACACATGTTCACCAGAAGTCACGTGCAAGAATGTCCAGAGCCACGCCACTCAAAATAGCTACAAAGAGGAAGCAACTGAAATGCACGCAAGGGGGAGAACAGACCCAGAAGAAAATGCAATTCTACGTCGCAGTCAAAATGAACAAACCACTCTTCTGCACAGCAACAGAGATGAGTCTCAGAATCATAATGTGAGCTGAGAAATATATACTATATGATTTCATTTAAATAAAGCCCCCAAAGAGGCAAAACGGAAAAAGATCAGAAGAATGAAAACACCCTTGAGTCCTTAATAACTGGCTGGGATAGCCTCTCTCTTACACACACACACACACACACACACACACACACACTTCAGAAAAAAATTATGTGTATATGGTTCATAAAAATTATGTAGAAACAATATAAAATATACTGAATTTCATATGGTTCAGGAAAAAAGTTATGTATATAGAGTATACATTTTTTTCTGAACCTTTTGGCTGCCCTTTTACTCTTATATATTTGAATTTATCTATATATATGTATGTATGTGTGTGTTTGTGTGTGTGTGTGTATCAATGTATATTTTCTAAGATGCAGGGCTGTCTCAGATAATGGCAGTTCAGTGATCTACATCAGAAATTGTAAAATTCTTAATGTAATAATACTACCCCATTTCATATTTTGATTTCATTCACTGACCCTGCAATGTCAGTTAGGCCATTTTCTGCAGTCCTGGGTCCAGCCCAGGCTTAACCCAGGTCCACATGGTGCACAGGTGCCCTCTCCCTTTAGTCTACTCTGATGTGGTCACTTCCTCAACCTTTCTTTGTCTGGTCTTCCCTTGACTTGGGTACTTCTGTGCACAGGCCAGGTGATCTCAGAAGGTCCCTCTACTGGGGTCATCTGCTGTTTTCCAAGGTCAGACTCAGGCTGCACAGGCTGGCAGGAATCCCATTGCCATGCCATGTGTCCTTCTCAGCTCATCCTATCCAGGGGCTGGTGATGTTGGCTTGTCCTGATGTTGGTCCTGTTTGTTCCGACACCTGTCAAAGTGGCACCTGCTTGATCTCTCCACTACAGAATTTCTATTCCTCCTTTTGCAATGAGTGAGTGATTTGTGGTGAGCAGCTCCTAGACTATGTGGAGTTAGTTCCTCTGCAGAGCCCACTGTATGTCTGTTCTGTGAGGGACAGAGCCCAACAGCTTACAAGGTAGGCACACTTGCACCCTCTGCAAGCTTAGTCCACAGGCAAAATCCAAAGGTAACATTCCTATTATTTTATTTATTTTGTGGCACCAAGGATGAATCCAGGGCCTTGCACATCCTAGGCATGTGCTCTGCCACTGAGATATTCCCTGGTCCCACTAGGTTGCATTGATTACAGACCCCCCCCCCCCATGGAGCAGGAACTTTAAGAGAGTCTAAATGCATCATCTGCCCAATCTCATAACAACTCTGAAAGGACAGAGCTGAATGAACTTGTTTCTTGCCCACAGATAAATATTTCAGAGATTGTAATAATGATGATGACGATGGTGGATTACATCCTTAGAGTACTCAGGGCAGGGCCTGGCAATAGGAAACAAGCATTTTATAGGAATTATTTCTATCTCTAGTTCATAGAGGAGAAAAATGAGGCTCAGAGAGATCCATAGCTTGCCATGGCCACCGAGTGGGTAATTGGGATTTGCATCCAGCTAGTCTAGCTCCAAGGCCACGTTCTCAACCTGTCCTTCCTATAACCTTTCTTAGGTGATGCTAAATGGTGAGGATCCATCCACTCCCCTCATGTTTCTGGCCTACTTCTTCCTTTGCTGCAAAAATATTTTCCTTAGAACCATCAAAGCCTGTTGTGGTGCAGTGAGGAGAGGGCGTTTCCCTTGACTGGAGAACAAAGCAGAGGAGAGATACCCAGGGGTCAGGAGGGAGATGGTCTCAGCAGCAAGCCGTGGGATGCTCGGGAGGGAGAAGGAAAGGCTCTAGCAGAAGTGGGCCTGGGTGAGGCTACGGAGCCTCCCTCCAAACCCACCTGTCCCTGAAGTCTTTCTCCACAGCACACTCACCCCACATGGGCTCCATAGCCTCACTGCTGACTTGGGCCAGGAACAGAGCCTTGGGTGGCGTAGGAAGTCCTTGCCTCTAACGTGGGACTCTTCCCATGAGCCCTTGGGTTTCTACTGGAAGCCCATCGGTCATGGTGCCAATCTCTGCAACACCCACCGCTGGCCTGTTAGCAAGGCCCGTGCCTTCAGCCTTGGCCTGCCACCCCCGTCTCTCCTGGTTGCTGGCCTTTGAGCATCATTAGGCTGAGCAGAGAGAAGGCTATGTTTATGGCTTGGCACGAAGGAAGAACATGCAGATCTCTGTTGCCAGGCTACAAATGACTCTTTTTCCCCCCTAGAAGAGAGAAATAATGATTAAAAAATACTCAGTCGCTTGGCAGGCTTCTGGGTGGCTTAACTGTGAATATTCTGAGGCCAGGATGGAGCCTGCCTTCCCCAGAGCGGCTGCCTCTCGCCCTCCCCTGGTTCGGGATCTGTGCTTCACATTCTAAAGAAAGAGAAGCTGCTGAACTGTGATGGCTGCAAAAAGAAACATTCTTTCTAAAATTTTATAGTTTTTTTTCACAGAAACACGACTCCTTGATGATTTGATTCTTCTCCTTGAATGGAATTAGACAGAAGTCCCCAAAGGATCAGAGGCAGTGATTGTCCAAGGTGCTGGACCAAGAGCAAATATAAGGAAGGAAAGTCAAATTCAAGGTGGGAAGGCGGAGGGCCCCTGTGGGAGAGATCAGCAATTGGTCAAGAAGTAGGAAGAAGTAGGGAGAAGGCTTCACCCCAGAGGCTGGGATCCCAGCCAAGAGAGCTGCCCTGAGCTGACGGTGGCCTGGACATCCCCCACGAGGCGCCAGGTCCCAACACTGCAGCACGGGGATTTACATTTCCAACAAGTAAATTTTGATGTTACATCCAAATCCAACGAGGCTGCATATACCTTTCGTCTGCCTGGGGTCTGGGTTTGCCTGTCGGGAGAGACTTTAACACCCATTCCAAGCCCACCACAAGGCCCAGGAAGATTGATATAGTATATCAGCCTCCAAAATGGAGTTGGGGGAGCTATTTCCTCCTAACAAATGAGGAAAGGAAAGATCAAAGCATGTAGAGCTCACCCAAGATCACACAGCTAATCAATGCTAGAACTGGTGTCAAACACAAATTCAGCACAGCCCCCAGGCTATGTATTTGTCCTTACATCAAATGGCCTTAAAGAGAAAAATGCAATGGCCTTTCTCAGGGCTCCTCAGGCTCCAGAGAACTAGCTGGCAAACATCCTTCCCTCGGCTTGCCTTTCTCTTCTCTCGTCTCTGTGCTGCAGCCATTTCTCTCTCAGGAAGTTTGTGTCCTTGCACAAAAAAACAAAACAAAAAAAAAAAACCTTGGCTCCCTTGGAGCCGCCTCTGCTGTTTCAAGAGTCACCTGCATTGGCGTCACAGTTCAGGATAACACCACCCAAGGCAGTTTTCTTCCCGGAGACACATGGTGACTCACAGATTGGAGCAGCCTGATTAATCAGAAGGGAGTTGGTGGCAAATGCCCTCAGTGGCCCCACCATCCCCTCTCTGCGGGGGAGGAAGCCTGGCGCTCCTTGGCCTCATCCTGCAATCAGGACGACCCCTGTGAACACAAGGTGAGGCGAGTAATCAGCATTGTCACTTCATCCTGGGTAAAATGCCTCCCCTCAGGTTTTCTGATGGGCCAGCTCCATCCGGGTTCAGTTCAGACCTGGCGTATCCACGTGTGCAGCTCAGAAGAGCAGGGCATGTCGGGCCCTCCCCTCCTGTGGGTCATCGAAGCAGTCGTTCCTTGACTAATTCACTCACAGGCAGGGAAGACTGGTGTAAATGGATGGACTTGGCGGTCATTTTAAAATGTCTGCTACTTCCATCTCACGGCTCTGGGGCTCTGGCAAGGAAGATCTAGCCAGGCAGGTAGAGCAATCACTGGGCACTGCTGATTCTTTGTCGGAATGCATTTCCAAAGAGATAAGTTGGCTTTGATATTAAAGTTAAGTTTCCCTCGAGTCAAGGGTTTATTCCCTCATCCTTTGAACAAATATTTAGTGAGGACCATGTTCTACGCTAGGGCATCGCTAGACAGGGCGGAGGGGCCGTGAAGAAGATGTAGCTCAGGCTCCCGCCAAGCTGACATTTGGGCTCCCTTCTTGGGGTCTAAAGAGTCTGTTTACCTCTCTCTCAGGAGGGAATCCAGTGCTTGGGCAGTGGCTGATCTTCCTCACAGGAGAACAGATTCCGCACCTGAGATGAGCGTAATACCTCCCAGTGTTCAGCCTCGTCACTGGGTGTTTCTCAATGGGGGAAAGTCACTGCCATCAGAAATGGATGATGGCAGCAAGAGGAGGTGTCGAGAGCAACGTGCTGGATTAGCCACAGAGGGGGAGGCGGTGGGGGACAGGGATGAAATCTCCCACTTCATGGTGGTGTGACCCCTTCTTCCAGGAGAGCCTGGGGCACTCTGAAGAGAAGCGCCTACCTTTAACCCGAGTCCCAGTGCGTTTTTTGCCTCCAATTTGGACCAAGTTTGAAAGGAAAAGGAGGGACTGTGAATGATCACGCCCTCAAACAGGCAGAAGCCAGCACTGCTCCATCAGGCTGAGCAGCCACCACACTGCGGGTCTTGTCCACTGCAGGAGCAGGGACAGAAGAGACAGGACAGCCACTTCTCAGAAGCCTGACCTCATGGCACCACCAGACAGGGCAGTCCATCACCCTTCCAGGCACGTGGTAATAAGGGAGCAGCCCGACCCAGCGCACAAGCGCACACCAGCTCTGCCTGAGTGTGAGTGAAACCTGGCAAGTGACAGTGTTTCAGTCAGATTGTTCACTATGTGACCAAAAGACCTGACAAGAACGACTGGAAGAGGAAAAGTTTATTTGGGGACTCAGGGTTTCAGAGTCCTTAGAGGGCTGACTCCATTTTTTGGAGCTCAAGGTGAGGCAGAACAATATGGTGGAAGTGTATGGTAGAGGGAAGCAGCTGGAGAGAGAAAGAGAGAGAGAGAGAGAGAGAGAGAGAGAGAGAGAGAGAGAGAGAGAGAGCACCCCACACCATAGACAAAATATATACCCCAAAGGCACTCCCCCAATGACCCACCTTCTCCAGCTACACCCTACCAGCCTAGAGTTATCACCCAGTCAATCGCTATCAGGGGATTAATGCATTGCTTAGGTGTAAGACTCATAACCCAATCTTTTCCCCTCTAAACTTTCTTGCATTGTCTCACACTTTAACTTTTGGGAGACACCTCACATCGAAACCCTGATAGATGGGCGATCACTCCCAGGATTATGCGACATTTGGTAAAGGTGAAGGGATTGTATAGATGTGATTAAAGTCCAAACCAGTTGACTGTAAGCTAATCAAAGGAGAGTTTAACCTGGGCGGGCCTGGCCTAATCAGGTAAAAATGCTCATTAGAAGGACCAGGTCCTTCCCATGGAGGAAGCGAGCAAGGTGTATGGAATGAGTAAGCTTCTGTGTTGGGAGAGGTACACGTGACTGGAATCCACAGTCAGCTTCTAGGAACCAAGAAAGACTGGCTAAGGGCCAACCAGAAAATGGATTCCTCAGCTCCAGAGTTGCAAGGAGATTTTTCCCAACCACCTGGGGGACATTGGAAGCCAGCTCTCCCTCGCTGAACTTCCGGATGAGAACATGACCCGGCTGATGTCTTGATCCCAGCCTCTGAGAGGCCCCATGTGGAGACTCCAGTTAAGCCCACACCATAGAAAGTGCGAGATAACAAATGAGGGTTGTTTGAAGCCACCCAGCTTCTGGAAGCAACAGAAAACTAATGCTCCCCCAGACTCACAAGGCCACGTTCATGTCCACCCATGGCTCGCTCTGGCTTCCCTACTCAAAGCCAGCTCCAGGTTCCCCTCCTGGGCCTGCTCATCATCCCCAACTGAGGGTCCTGGGAGCACACACAACTCTGTTGTCAGTGCCCATGTCCACTCATGTGTCCTCTGTTTGACCGATTTCCATTGGGTCCTTGGTGTGCCGTGCACACTGTGAAGACTGTCCCTCACTCTGTAACCTAAGAGTGAATCGCTGTCTCCCCCAGGAGTGGGGGTGAAGGCTAAACAGCGAGGGGCTCACCCAGAGTCTATCAGATGCCAATCAGTGCAAATAGAATTTGAAGCATTATCTGCACCCCGAAAGGTTGCTCTCCTTCAGTTGTGCCCCCACTGCCTGTTGTCCCCATCAGTGGCCGGACGCCCCAGACCCAACAGGGCTGCCCTGCCATGTTCTTGACATTTTAAAGCATGCTCCATATAATCTTCCCAGGAACCAGGTGAGGCATTTCATCTGAAATTTACAGATGAGAACGTCAACATGTTTGCTCATTCTTTTGCTTGGGTTGAGGTGCCTGCAGTCCTGGGCTCTGGGAGACAGAGAGGAACAAATCTCAATCCCCTCCCCAGGGAGCTCACAGCCCAGTGTGGGAAATAGGGGTCTAAGCAGAGCCCTGTGCCAATCCAGGATGGACCTGCAGTGGACTTAGATGGAAGCCTGGAGAAAGTTCTACCCAGGGACACAGTGGGAGTGAGAATCAGAGGGTGTCGGGAGAGATAGAGAAGGGACAGAGTTGAACCTTGAAGAATGAGTAAGAGTGGACTTGTCATGACCAGGGACGAAGGGACAGGAAGTCCTTCCTGAGATCCATGACTTGCATGAGGCAGAACAGGCCTCTGAATGGGTAAATTCCAGAGTACCCACCGCTTCTCAAGGTCGAGGTTGAGTGGGCATCCTCATGTGTGTCCCTCCAATTCTCAAAGCTTTAACTCCACAGGTCATCCATGGGACGCTAAAGAGCCCCCAGTGGAAGCAGAAAGAAACAGCACACACAGAAACACATTAGGGTGAACACACTCGTGAGCGCACACACACTAGTGCCCCAACACACAAACATGGCGACACACTACCATGCACACACACATCTATCTATACATTTTCACATACAAGCCTGTTCACATCTATACGTACCTCCCACACACATGCACAGACATGCACACACACATACACACATTCATCCCAAATAGCACATGTGCGTGCACACCAGAGTATACAGGCCTGCATGCCCTGCTGCACACTCGTACACACCTCATCGTGAAACCCATCAGCAGCCCCTGAGATGCCCTGAGAACTGGTTCTTTAATGCAGAACAGGAAAGCAGGTGAGGGACAGTCAAAGGCCATCTTATCCCCTGCTGCCTATTCAGAACCTTTGAGAACCCAGCAGACAGCACTGTGGTTTCCAGGCAGATTCCAGCTGCTTCCCATAAACCCAAGAAGCCAAACCATGATTTTCCCCTTCAGAAGAACAGCATCGTCAGCCGTCCCTCCCCAGGCTAGAAAGGTTTCCGTAGCACCCGGACCTAGCGCTGCCCAGCCAAGCCCATCAGGATGAAGTGCCGGCCACAGAACCAAGAAGCTCCATCAATTTCTTCTGAAAAGCTCAGAAGAAATTTGGTGGTAGAAAATCCCTTCCCTCTTTGCTAATAAAACTTATCAGTGCGGGGCAGGAGGCTGGGAGAAGAGGGACCGCAGACACTCGCCTTGCTAAATTACTTGGAAAAATGGCACCAATCAGCCATCCAGGGGCAAGGGAGGAAGGAAGAAACATCACACTGATGGAGCCCCATGTCTCCCACTAGAGTCTCCCACTCAGTTCTCCCGGCAGCTCTGCAGTGTTGCATCGGCTCCATTTCATAGATGGAGAGACTGAGACTCAACGGTGAAGGAACCAACGAGGGTCTGGACCTCTGCCTGGCTCCTCCACTTGCTGCGTGGCTCAGGCTGGTGGGTTCTTCTCCTCTCCACACTGCAGTTCCCAGGCAGGACCCCAACAGACCAGCCCATGCATCCTGGAAATGGTAACATAAGTGAGGTGCTGCTACTGACCCCAGGCACAGGAGGCACCTGGACTGCCTCCATGCATCTCCTCTGAGTGCCCTGGAGTTCCCTACACACACACACACACCTGCTCTCTCTCCAGAGTGATGAATGAGTTTCCCTTGGCCCTGGGGCCAGCTAGGCTCTGAACCTCCAAGCAGGCCGTGGGCTGCACCTGACACCTTGCTCTTCCTGCTGAAGCCGGGAGAGAACCGGAAGTCCACCTCCACACAACAAAAGCAGGGACAATTCATCCTGTCCCAAACCACAGACAGGGCCCACTGGGTTCTTGGCCAGGAGGCCCTTGGCTGTGTGGTTTCCTGGCACTGGCCATGTCTGCTTCTGGCTCCATGAGCCCAAGGGGCCGGAGTCAGCCCTCACCAGGGCCTCCTTTGCAAAGCCTTCATCTGTGAAACCCGGAGTCCGCCGGGAAGAATATGGCTTCGGAGGCAGTGAAGCATGGGAATCCCAAGTAGGCAAATGGGTTTGGAATGCTGTGGTCCAGCGGAAGCTGTGGACTTAAACACAGAAGGAAATGTGGGCTAAGTAAGAGAGCACATTCCCCCAGGGTGATCTATTAGGCTGTGAAATAGTATTCCACAGGAAGTGGCGGAGGGGGTGCCCAGAGGTATTTAAAGCCTTGCTCGACTAAGTAATAGAAGCCGTGTGGTGTGTGGAGTGGCCGAGAACTGGCCTCGGGGGAGCAGCTGCTGTGCCCTAATAGGTCGCCTCCACATAGAAGCGATTTCCGAGCCCGCCTGGATGTTCCAAGGAGCCTCAGTGCTTCCTGCCAGGCCAAGAAGGCGTTCGCTTACAGCTCGGAGAAGGCCACAGGGCTTCACCTAGGCATCGTTCTGCTAGCAGGATGCCCCCCCCTCCCCCGAACAGATCTGTAGATTCAGTACTATCTCCATCAAATCCCAGACGCCTTTGTGCTGCAAATGGACAAGCCAATCTGAAAATTCACACAGCATCACAAGTGACTCAAAAGAGCCAGAACGATATTTAAAAAATAACTCAGGTGGAGAATTCTCACTCCCTAAGCCAATGCTTACAATCCAAAGGTTCGGGGTTCAAGACACAGAGATAGACATGCACATCAATAAGACAGAGTTCAGCACCCATAAATAAGACCCTTGCATGTATGGGCAATTGGCTTTTGACAAGTTTGCCAAGATGACTCAAGTGGTGGTGGGGGATGGTCACCTGAACAAAAGTTGCTGGGACAACTGAGTGTCCACAGGCAGAAGAATGAAGTTGGACCCCTACCTCACCCTAGTCATCAGAGACCTTGATGCAAGAGCTAAACCCATAAAAACCCCTAGAAGAAAACATAACAGTAAGTCTCCTTGGCCTTGGATTTGGAGATGCTCTCTCATATCTGACACCTAAAGCACAAGCAACGACAACAAAAGTAAATAAATTAGACATCCTCAAAACTTAAAGACTTTCATACTGTCACCAAGAAAGTGAAAAGACCACCTATAGAATAAAGAAAAATATTTGTAAAGCATGTATATGATGTATATGTGTACACATATATACACATATATAACTTACGATTCAGTAACAAAGAAATGAATAACGATTTTTAAATGGGCAAAAAGTTTCAACAGGTGTTGAAAAGATACATAAATGGCCAAGAAACAATGAAAAGATGGTCACTATGGTTAGTTATTAGGAAAGGCAAAGGAAAACCATAATGAGACACCACTTTATATTTGATAGTATGGTTCAAATAAAAAGAATGATAATAACAAGTGTTGACAAGGATGCAGACCACTATTGGAAAGCCAATCATTGCTAGTGGGAAAGAAGAAGGGTGCAGACAGTTTGGAAAACAGCTCGGCAGTTGTTCAACTTGGAGCTACCAACAATTCTCCTTCTCAGTATTCCCCAAGAGAACTGAAAATATACTGTGCATTGATGTTCACATGAACCATGCTAAGAATAGCTAAAAAGCAGAAACGATCCAAATGCCTATTAACTTATGAATGAATGAAGATACTGTGACATAACCATACAATGGAATCGTACTTTTGTCTTAAAAAGGAATGAAGAGCTGATGCATGCTACGACCCGGAAGAAACTTTACAATATTATTCACAGTCAAAAAAGGCCAGTCTCAGAAAACACATATCATATGATTCCACTTATATGAACTGCTATAATAGGCAAATTTATAGAAGCAGAAATATATTCATGTTCACCAGGGGAGTGGAGGAATGGGAACAAATGTGATTGGCTAAAAGAATATGAAATTTTAATTAGATAGCAATGAACATTGTACAATTCTTTGAATATACCGAAAGTCATAAATATTAAAGATGAATTTTTTTGGTATGCAAATTGTATCTCAGTTAAGCTGTTACTTAAAAAATATCCTTACCCATGAACCTACTACACACGATTTTGGTCTTTAGCTCTCTTTTCATAAATGTTATTTTACATAGGTGGATTCTTACTGTATATGCAATGAGGAATCTTGCCTCACTCTTTATTAGGATTTAAGGCTCCTCTATGCCATTCAAAACTTTATTAGTATTATGCTTCACGGCTACTATTTCCTGTGGCCACAACTGTAACTTTCTTCTCTAGTATTATATCATTGGATGGTGAATTCTTTCTCCAGGTTTTGCTATTATAAATACTATTTTCTGTGTATAAACTCTTTTTCTGCATTTTTTTGGATTACTCTTTTTTTAGGATTTAATTCCTAAAACTTGAGATTACTGGGGGAAAGTAGTCGGCTTTAGGAATCTGCGGCTTGCGAACGGCCCCGTTAATCTCCGTATTACCCTTTTATAGATGCTTAATGCTGCAGACACATTTAGTTTTCTGGAATAAAGAGTCACACCCACCAGAATAACTTCTTGCTGTGAGGAAGAGTCCTTAAGTCTGGATCCCGGTCCTTGAAGTCAGACCTGCCCAGGGTCGTATTCCAGCCTCGCCACTTGTTATAACACTCTGCATGATCCCAAGTGACATGACCCCCTGAACCTTCATTTACTCTCCTGTAAAGGTGGACACAGGGCTGGGGACGTGGCTCAGTGGTAGAGTCCTGGCCTAGCAGGCTCAAGGCCTGGACTCAATACCCAGCATGGCAAAAACGAAAAGAAGAAAAAGGCACCACACCACACTACCTAGCTCTTGTAAACAAGACAACTTCCCTAAAACGTTCAGAACTCACCCCTCAACCCGAGGCACTGGCTTCAGGTCTGATGTTTCTTCTTCTTTCTCCTCGAAGTCCCCCCTCCATTGTGGGTGTGGCTCTTTGGGTTCTGAGTCCTGTGAGTCCTGTGGACATCTGAGTCCTATGTGGAGGCACTTCCCTGCTGTGTGGTTAAGCCATGTCATGGTGTCATTGACAGGGGTGGCCTGGAGCCTGAAGCTCAGGATTTGGGCCCAGGTCAACAGCACTTGTTTTTTCTTTTTTTTCCCATCCTTCCATTAAAAATAGAGGCCAGAATTGTCAAGAATACAAGTAACAATAAATGTTGGTGAGGTGTGGGGAAAAAGGTATATCACGCATTGCTCGTGGGACTACAAATTGGTGCAACCACTATGGAAAGCAGTATGGAGATCCCTCAGAAAACATGGAATGGAACCACCATTTGACCCAGTTATCCCACTCCTCAGTCTATACCCAAAGGACTTCAAATCAGCACACTATAGTGCTACCATAGAATGACTCCAACATAACATGTACATATGTGAATACACCACCAGTGCAACTCCACATCACGTCCAACCACAAGAATGGGAAGTTCTACTCCACGTATGTATGAAATGTCAAAATACACTCTACTGTCATGTATGACTAAAAGAACAAATAAAAAATGTTTTTACACAATGGAGGCCAGGAGGCAAATTCCCCTCAGTGCTGGGGTAGGCGTCAGGCAGATCTATAAACATCAGTGAATTAATCACCAGCCACTCTTTTCAGATATACCGGGACTTGCTTGTGTCTACCAAATTCATTTCATTTTCTGGCACTAGATCATAGGCCCGTAGACTGACTGGGTAAGCCCCGAATCACTATATACTACAGCAATCACTAATTACATGTTTCTGCATTCTGTGGCTTATTAGTAAATTGCATGTAGAGGGATCTAAAGTAATTGCCCTTCTCCTCTAACTTCAGCAGCCTGCAGAAATCAGAAAGAATTACCTTATTTACTTCCTAAGTAATTCCCAGTGGACATTTATCAAATACACAGAAGGGGGAAAAATCATGCCATAACCAAATATTCTTCTGCTTACTAATGATATGTGAGGGTCACAAGAAATCTTGAGTGGAAAAGGCTGTTAAATGGCTGCCGACTCGCTGTATGTAAATATCCCCCTGTGGGTAATAGCTTAATTTTGATCATTGTTCAAAAGAGCAGCCACTTTAAATTATTAATAGGTGTCAGCTACAAAAGAATGTTTAACTGGAAACTTACAAGAGAGCTTGATCTGTACAAATGACACTGTGTCTTTAACCACCCTCGTGTGGGGGAAAGAAAGGTGGGTGGAAAAAGAAAAAAGAATAAAAGACAGAAGAGGCAAGTGAGGCTCGTTTTCCCCCAGTCTGGGGTGTTGTGTCATTGCCTTAGGCCCCCGGGCACTGGACTGGGCTCCCCTCCTTCTCTATTAAGTTTTGCTAACCCTAGTTCTCTCCCTGTTTTAGTCAGCTTTTTCACTGCTCTGACTAAAAGACTCAACCAGAACAACTTTAGGCGAAGAAAGTTTATTTTAGGGCTTGCGGTTTCAGAGGTCTAAGTTCATAGATAGCCAACTCTACTCCTCGGGGCTTCAGGTGAGGCAGGACATCATGGTGGAAGAGTGTGGCAGAGGAAAGCAGCTCACACGATGATCAGGAAGCAGAGAGAGAGGTCTCCACTGGCCAGAAACAAATATATACCCCAAAGCCATCCCCCCATGCCCACCTCCTCCAGCCACACCCTACCATGTCAGTTACCCCTTAGTTCATTAATCAGGAGATTAATTCACTGATTGGGTTAAGACTCTCACAACCCACTCATTTCTCCTCTGGATCTTCTTGCATTATCTCACCTGTGAGCTTTTGGGGGGACACCACATCTAAACCATAACACTCCCTTTGCAGGGAAAGCCGATTCCCACTAAGCCGAACAACACGGTGTGGACCCCGCTCACTGTGAACAGCACAGATGTGGTTTTGCTCGAATTAACTGAGCCTCTCCTTTCAAATGGTTCCCTTGCTGGAAACATCAGGATCGCGGAAGCCTGGGCTGGCTTTGGCGGTGTCTTCTCTAAAATCCTGTAGAGTGGACCAGGAGATTTTTGAATTAACAAGAAAGAAGAAATAGCGTTCTGTTTCCCTTTCTTGGTCTTGACGGTGGCGTGAACTTCCGACCTTTTGAGTAACAGAGGGTTACAATAGAGGGAAAGGTCGGGTGTGCAGGGTTAGGGCAGGAATCGGGAGGGGATGTGTTGATTGCCATGATGACACAGTCTCTCCTGAGGTTTCCACTCAGTGGGCCCCAGACTTGTAGAATGGAGAGCTGACATGCCCCCCCACCAAGCCCTGGTTGCCTTCAGACTCTGCCTCCCACAGGGCTGGCCACTCTGTCTATGTTTCTGACATAGGACAGGAATCATGAGAAAACCGGCCTCCAAGATGGCAAACCAGTGCTCCAGGCCATCTGGTTAGTGGATGCCAGATCCAGGGCTTGAACCCAGTAAATAAAGTCCCCTGGCGATTTCAACAGGACTTGGGTTCCAATCATGACCTGGGATGAGGAGGGGCATCACAGGACCAGATGCCTGGATTTTACTCTGGGGTTGGGACAGAGCCAGGGGCAGCCCCACCAGGGGCAGAAGCCGAGGCTGCTCACTGTCCTGTGGGTCTCTTCCCTGCTCTCTCTTGGGCTGTCCTCTCTGCCTGGCCATCTTCCCAGCTTCTGCCCTTCATAAATCCATCCATCCTTTCCAATTCCTCTGACCCCCAGACCTCCCATCATTCACAGAGCACAGATGACAAGATTGACGGGCCCTGAGTCCCAGGCAGAATCATAAGCACCACACCACTTACAGCTCCCTGGGGTCATTTTGTGGGGTTGAAAGAGACTCCTCCTAGGAGACACTCGGAAAGTTTCCCAGAGAAGGAGGAAGGCTGCCAACTTTGCATCCTCCTGGGTGCCAGGCCCTGAGAAAGGCTCGGACAGCTCCCTGCCCACGGCTAGAGACAGACGTGTCAACCCCTGAGCATCACACGGTAGGAAGGAGGCTACAGCAGGTCTAGGAATGAAGGACAGAGTGGACATTGAAGGAGACTGACCGCTTGAGGCATGGGGACAGCTTCCAGAGAAGGGATGTCTGGGTTACATCTTAAGGGAAGAAGAAGTTCTTGTCAAGCAGGCTGAAAGTGTATCCATAGAACTGCCTGGTGGCCTGGTGCCTGGTTTCCTCCCTCCCCTGCACAAGGAAATGGCCTTGAATAACACTGAGTCCCACATAATGCTTCTGGGCCATTTGGGTCCAACTGGCCATCAGGCAGCTTCAACAGTCTCAGGCCAAGTTATGTGAACCCTTTATCCCCCTGTACTGACTCCCTCCTGAAAACAAGACCCTCTCAAACCAGAGCTCTTGGAATTGGTACACCTGTTCATTTGCAATACTTGATGATGTTCATAAAATCATAAGAGCTGGCAGGTATGGAGCCTCACCTTGTGACAAGCATGAGGCCAGTGCGCTGGGTGATTCAGCTCCAATTGTCACAAAATTCACTGTGGTTCTATGACAACTCTCTTTTGCAGATAAGCAGCGTTGCTTAGCAAGCTGAAGGAATTTGCCCAAGTTCACCCAGCCAGAGAGCAGGCGGGATCAAACATTGCTTTGTCTGAAGTTCATATTGAAGCTCTTGGTGCTTCCTGCCATGACTTTTGGTGCCTGGTGGCCACTCAGATGCATGATTCTTTAACCATGGTTTCTACAGAGCTTCCTACACCCAGGAGGTTGAAGATGAAAGATGGGGTTCCCATCCTTAGGGAACTCCGTTTATTCAACTCATCTTCAACAGGGGCCAGGTTAGTGCTGGGCACTGCTCTGGAAACTGGATTACCAGGAGAAGGGCAGGCATCTGCTCCCAGAAGCCCACTCCAGGATAGAGAGACACTGTGTGGCAACAGGGGATGGCTGGCCAAGGTCAGTGCTTTCCAAGAGAGATGGACACCTGTGGGGTCAGGGTGGAAGATAAGTGGATGGGCATGATGAGCAAGAACTTAGCAAAGATATAAATCCTTGGGAGCTCCTAGTTCTACATGGCCAGGGAGGAAGGTACCCCAAGGAGAAGAGGAGGCTGGGGCTGAGGGACACTGTGTCCAGGAAAGAGAAGGGCTGGGCTTTGTCATGCAGGGGCTTGGCTGATTTCTTTTTTTAAGCCAAAACATCTTACCACCCACCACCCAACCCACACTTTTTGCCTTTTGAATTATTTGATCCTTTCTTTCTTTTTCTTTTTTGTCTGGAGCCTGCAAACTTGAGCCTGCATTAGATCACCTGGAAGACTTATATAACACAAAGAGTGGGCCCCGACTCCAGGAGATCTGATTCAGTAGGTCTGGGGTGGGCTGGGGAATGATCAGGCCCAACAAGTCCCCAGGCACTGCTGGTCTGAGGCCACTCCTGGAGAACACTTGGACTAACATGAAGCCCATGCCCCTCATCAGTGATGGGGTTAAGGGTCTGCTGCGGGTGTCTGGAGGATCCCCGGTTGTTAAAGAAGAGCCCCCAAGAAGGGCTGGGGCCTTCCTCCTCTGGAGATTTTCGTGTTCCATGTGATGCCCAGAACTGTTAAAGGCAGCCTACAGCTGTTTGGGGACCAAGTCGGCTCAGTGAGCGCAAAGATGGGAAGCACCTGGGTCCCTGATGGTGTCATTCAACTATGGAATTAGCCAACCTGGAACCCTCAGCCCATGGACTTGGGTGTGGGGCCATGATTGCACTTTATGCTTCAAGGCCACTCAGACTGTGCTTTCTGCAGCTCATGACTGCAGCCATCCTCACGGATGCAATACACTTTGTGGTGTGTTTTCTTGCTATTTAAACATTGGTACTTTTTTATGGGTCAACTCTTTTTTTTTCTTTCACCCCATTTCTGGCCTCTCAGACAGCCCTGCTTCTCCATGGCCATTTGCAGGCTTCTGGAACTACATCTACCTCTGACCTGGGGCCTCTCCCCTCCACGAAGGCATGCACCTGAGGGACCACTCCAAGGCAGGGGGACTGCCAGCACCTCCCATTCTGCCCACACAGAGCTGAGCTCGCTCCTGGAGGGATTCCTCTCCCCTTGCTCTTCTCTACCTCAGTGAACTCCTCCACTGTCTTTCACTGGAGGTCCATATTTGGGGATCACCTGTTTCCTTTCCAAGCCTTCATAGCTATTGCCCTGCAAGTCTAACCTCCTTGCCTATAGAATATTGACCCTCCTCCAAGGATTTATTGAGTATCTACTCTGTACCTGGGACCTGTAAGTACTGATGAGTTCTTCCAGGTTTGGGGAAGAGTTTCATTTATTTATTTTGTTTGGCAATTCAGCATTTCAAATTCTCCTCTGGAAACCTGCCCACCACATTCAGTTCTGGGGTCAGGTGGAGCTTGCTGTTGGAGGAGTGGGCACGTGACTCTTCCTAGCCAATCAGAGCATAGCATTACTTCGCAGTGGTGATTGGTTCTGGGCTATGCATGTGACCCCAACTCAAGGCTCCAATCAGAAAACTCTGGTACTTTCACTTACAAGATCCAGAAGGAAACTTTTCTTCTCCTGCTCTACACGCAGTGAAGAATAAAGGCATACTTTGGGGATACTCTGGCTTTTGTTTCAGGCCACGACAATAAAGCAAATATTGCAAGAAGGAAAGTCACACTAATTTTTGGATTTACTAGTGCATACAAGAGTTATGTTTACCTCATACCATAGTCCATTAAGCATGCAGTATCATTAGGCCTAAAAAAAAAAAAAATGTACAGCCAAGTACAGTGGCATATGCCTGTAATTCCAATGGCTTAGGAGGCTAAGACAGGAGGATTGCAATTCAAAGCCAGCCTCAGCAATGGCGCGGCACTAAGCAACTCAGTGAGACCCTGTCTCTAAATATAATACAAAATAGGGCTGGGATGCGGCTCAGTGGTTGAGTGCCCCTGAGTTCAATCCCCAGTAGCATCCCCACCCCTCACCTCACCCCTGCCAAAATAACTTACTGTAATTTACAAAATGTTTTATTGCTAAGAAACACTAATGATTATCTGAACTGTTGGGAAATGGCACCCGTAGACTTGCTTGATGCACGGTTGTCCAAAACCTTCCAGTTTTAAGAAATGCAGTATCTGCAAAGGACAATAAAATAAAATGAAGTGCAATAAACAAGGTCTGACGGGATAAGCCTAGAGCTGCTGAGAGGCCAAGTCGACCTCTGAACACAGAGCCAAGGAGAGCAGAGACATCGAGAGAAAGAGAGATGGGCAGTGATGATATTGTCTGCACCCCTGGACGGGACGGTCCCTGAAGCATAGTCTGCCCTCAGACTTTTCATTATATGAGCCAATAAATTACCTGTTTTGTGTTAGCTGGTTTGCATTTGGTGTTCTATCATTGCAAATAACAGAGTCCTGATACACCAGTGTCCAAAGGGCCACCGCCCACAGTAGGTTGAGACCTGGGGAAAATGAAATCAATGTAAATTCATACTCAGAGCAAAAAGGGTAAGGAAGAAATCAACCTACTGCTCAGGACCAAGGCAGTGCCGCAGTTCTGATGATGGAAGTGACGCTTGTCTTTCCAGCCTGGCATGATGCTCTTTGCACTGAAGTGAGAGCTCAGGACTCTGGAGAGGAAAGAGGAACCCACATGGGAGGTTTAAGTTAACTCAGGACCTCTGGCCACAGGGCAGAAGGGAGCTTGAACATGAGGTCACTCCTCTTTGGCTGGAAATGTTGAAGAAGCTGGGAAATTGGGGAAGCAAAGACATGCACTATCTTGATGCAGGTCCATGGGTCCCCGCCCTGGGAGTCCTGGCCACTGGCCCAGGGTCAGGCAGAAAGCAGATCCCCGAGAAAGCTTGAGAGATGAATGAAAATAAGAAAAGCTGTTCTAGCTTTCAAAATGAAAGTGACCTTCAAAGTCCCATGCCTGATGTTGCTCTGGAGCAAGGTTTTAGGGATGGTTCTGCATCGTTCCTAGCCATCGAGGGCCCGTTTACACCGAGTCCTGCACAGCAGTCTGAGTTTCTCAGCCTTTCCTCTTCTGTTCTTATTTCCTTTCTTCCTTCCTCCTTTTGTTTTTCCTTCCTTCCTTTTCTGTGCGTGCTGTGATTATTATTATTTAGGATAGGAAAATGCAGCTGGGCACAGACAATTTATGCTTCCACATCCTCTAGGATAGTTTCATGATTTCCTCTTGAATAACGTGAAGAACTCTGGCCAAGGTACGGCTACAATCAGGAAGGTGGACTTTTAAGGACTTGGAGAACCAGGCTCAGGGTGTGCTGATTAATTCATTCCTGTTCGGCATGTCTGTTCAGGAGCTCTCCAGAGGCGGGAGATAAGGCTTTGTCCTTGACTCTGTCCTGTTAAAACAAATTTTGTGAATACTTGAATGAAGGCATAGAAAGCTCCTTATCAAATCCGTGGACTCCACTGAACTGAGAGGGGATGACAAATGAGCCTAGGAGAATTCTAGCCCACGGAGCTCTTAATAGGCTCTGGGGACGCACAAAACTTACTAGAAAAAAAAAAAAATCCCACCATGGGGAAAAGCAGGTTTCTGAAGCTGTCTGTGTCCCAAACCTTTCTACTACACAACCACAGGTGAGAAAGCGACTTGGGAGAGTCTTGAGCCAAAGAAGAGAGTGGTTTTGGTTGTCAGCTGATCGACATGCGGCAGCATTGTTCCCTCTTCTCCCTGGAGGGCTAGCAACTTGGGGTTGCATTAGCAGGAATAGAGAGTACAGAACAAAGAAGATCAAAGTTCCCTTCAAGGATTTCCTAGGCAGGCTCCATGCGAATCTTCCATTCAGTTCCCAGCTCTAAGATTGAGGAGGAAAACCGACAGTTTTGAAGACGCTCAAACATCAGCGCAAGACGGGGAGAGAGAAGGTTGCCGTTCAGTGTGAAGAAAATTCAGGAGTTAGGTAATCCCTGTGTTCAACTCCAGAGGACTGTCATGCAAAAGGGACAAAATATAACGTCTGCTGTTGAAGGGTTAGGATTAAGATGGAGAAGTAGAAGCCCGCCTTGCTGGGGTCCTTCTGTACTTTGAGCCAAAGTACATCCGCCCCAAGTTGGCCCACTGTATTGGAAAGGAGTGAGGGAGTGAGTTCCCCCGCTGGGGAGGGGTACCAGCAGGTGTCTGAGCACTGGCTGAGAGACCTATGTCAGTGGTAACTCCCAGGATCCCATCTGTGTCCGCACATCCAGGTCCCCAGGACAAGCATGTTCGCAAAAGACCCAAGGTGGAGAGACTGAGATAACAACAAGGAAGGGACCCTCACAGTGTCCCATATTGCATCCAAGTGGAGGAAGAGAGGAAAGAGACCCATACCCTGATCCAGGGTCTTGGTGGTCACCGGTGACCTTTGAGGGAGCAGCAGACATTGGTCTGATTTCAACAAGTGCCATTCTGACTCTGAGGTCTCTTCCACAATATTAAAAAGCACTTCCAAAATTAAGCATCCATCGAGAAGTCACATTAATGATGCACCAAAGGACACATAAATTACACCGCCAAGTCCTTGAATTGCAGATGAACACACCAAGTATCATGGTGCTCCAAGGACCTCGAGAGGTACACCACTGTCAAACTCCCACTGGTGGCTCGAGAGGCTGCATTGGAACCTCCGTGGACATACACAGCAACCGAGATAAACAACACCCGGAAAATCTGTGCTACTGTCATGTGGGATGGCAGTTGTGGGTTGGGGGTCAAGCTGCCCTGAATTTTACTCTTGGTCCTTCCTTATAACTATGAGCAAACTACCTAATCTCACGGAGCCTCAGTTTCCAGATCTGTAAAATGGGAGCTGACCAGGGTTTCTGGCAGGAAATCATTCAGAGAGTGCATGTGGGATGCTTTGCACAGATTAAGTGTCTCCCACAGGGCACCCCGACTCCCCACTCTCCCAGGCGTGGGTGGGTAGGTCTAACCACAGCTTAATGTCCCAAAGCATCTGACTGGTCCCACCCGTTAGCCTTACGTCTGACACATGTGCACTTCAAGCGGGCATCTCAGTTATTTTTAAACTGAAATGTGATTGTTACTTGGACATGGTGATCCCAGAGCTGGTGGCTGACTGGGCAAAACTCCCACCTAAAGTGAGGGGATTGTCATCTGTTGTGATTCACGCTCTTAGCCTGAGAGAATGACTAATAATCAATGTCCCATGTTCAACAAGTCAATCACCCGCCTCTGTCTGGTTCATGATTATTCCCCACGCGGTTCACGGTGCGTAGGAAAGGCGCCAGCCTGGATGTCAGGAGGCTGGGATTCAACTCTTGTGTCTCCCCGGAAGATGGGACTTTGGACCATTCGCTCATCCTGACACACGATGACATCATCTGACCCTCATGACAACTCTCTAAGACAGAAATTATTAGCATCCTGTGTAGGAGACTCACATTTTATCAAACACTCCCTCATCCATCTCTTTGGGCATATTTATATGCAAATCCCGTGAACAGACATGCCGTGTTGATTATGGACGCCTCTGTTCACTGCTTCCCCTTCACTGGCTCCCCTTCCCCACTTTTCTCCTTTTCTTCTGCCTCCTGCCCTTGCCTTGTAATCCACCTGGCAAGTCCCAGGCCACCAAGTCGAAAAATCTGTATGCGTCTCTCACCAGCTGCCCTCAATGCTCACATAATCCTATATAAATACAATTTCTGAAACTCTTGATCTTATACAATGGGATCATATTTTACATTCTTCTCTGCATTAGAAGCCCCTTGGGGTCAACTCATCTGCTTTTTGAATCCCTATACAGCATTCTGTATATTCTGTATATTCTCCCCTCCTGCTGGGCAGTCACCTGCCCAGATAGCAGTGCTAAAGCACCCCTGAACGCACTTTCCAGTGCTTTGGTTCAACAGGCTAGATTTCTACATCTCTGTTATTTAGAGAAGAAGGGGAACTATAAAGATGTTAGGGTTTCTGCCTAGCATCTCTGAGCCAGAAAGTGCCAGAAACATTTCAAACCACGGACACGATGCCACATGCAGTTGAATCCACTGGACACCTCCCCTCCAGCTTTGTACTGCTGGAAGTAAGCTTCTACCCATCAAACCGGGTCAATGCCTCCTGGAAGCCCCCACCTCCTGCATAGGGGTAGTCAAGTGTAGTTGTCAAAGAGGACTCCAGCAGAGAAAACCCGGTGTAGACCAGGAGTTCAGGGCTGTGCCTGTGCCTGAGCTTGAGGCCAGCAGGGAGCAGGCTTGTTTCAACCTCTCTGAGGCACGTGAGCAGGCCTGGGCTTTGTCCATTTCCACGCTGAGGGACCTTGACAGCCAGATTGGACTTCCCAGGCACGTTGTTGAGGGACTTCAAGACCCTGTGACAGTTGGACCACATTGGCTGTGAAATCCCAAGGCCCTGTTCCTGAACAGGGAACTGGGAGAAATTGACAGACTTGGGCCCAAGTGATCTTATCCATTGACTTGCCATTTCATCCAGGAGGACACCAAGGCCTAGAGCAGCAAGGGATACTGTGTGCAGGAAATTCTATGAGGGCCCCGAGCTGCAAAGGGAGTCCCCAGGAGCTGGCTGGTGAGAGGGTCGAGATGTGAACCCAGGGAACCTGACTTTAGCATTCCGTGTCGTTGGTCCTGTGGGCGTGTGCACATGCGTATCTGCATTCTTCTCTCTACAAATTCTTGGGACCTGCACATAGATGGATATAGTCATAAGCTCTGAGGCCCAAACAGGCCTGAGAGTGACTTTCCGCTGTCCCACGGGTGAGGTGATCTTGGGAGAATTACTCAATCTTTGCAAGTTCCGGAGAGCTTCCAGTCCACTAGAATTCCAAGGACTCCGTGAATGAATGACTTAGAAGAACCTAGCAGGAAGTCCACCCCATAGCACATGCTCAGGAAATGGTGACTGCGCATTATATGTCCTGTTGACTTCTTTGAATTCTTGCAAAACCACTCTGCGCTTCCCTGAGCCTCCAGTGCAATGCCATTTCCCCGAATGAGACTTCTTCGGACATGTGTGCAGATGTGGGTGCTCTCTGTGAAGTGTGTCCAAACCCTTTTGTGCAGCTTTCCATCCACTGAGGTGCCGAGGATCTGCTGGCCCTTGCTTAGCTTCCCCAGAAGCAACACTGTGCTGACCATTTCCTGGCGAATGCAGCAATGAACTTGTGAATGAACCAGCCGGGAGTGGGAGGGGTGCGGGAGCAGGTGTGCAGCAGGGGGAGGGGGCAGGGCAAGGACATCCACCTGCACTCCATTTTCCATGTGGGAGTGTGAAGGGTTGAGTCTATAAGACCATCTTCACCAACCCCAGGAAAAGGAGCTACATCATGTAATTTGAAATTCTTCTTCCCTAGGGGTAGATTCTGGGGCAATTAGTCCTATTATAATTTATTAGTAAGGTCAAAAAGAAATAGCAGATAGAGACCAAGAGTCACCTTTCAACTGAAAAAATAAAAAGGCAACCTGATTGGCTTGTCCTGGGAGACCCTGTGTATTTGCACCCCTAGAGATTGGGGTGGGGGTCTCGTTGCCCCCTGCCTGACTCTGGAATGCTCACATTTTTGGAAATCCAATAAAATTAATTCAAAATGTGGAGTTTTCTTTTATCATGATGTGAATAATTCATTGAGAAAGTAGCCGTGTCACACTTTACATTTGTAGCCCACGCCCTCTCGCCTCCTTGCCTTGGGAAGGATGGATCTCCCCTGCCGACAGGCCCAAACTTGTAAGGGATCAGGTGCTCAGCCACTCACACCTCGGGGATGCCAGAGCCCTGATCGGAGCCTCGTGCCTACTTCCAATTCAGCAGCCAGAATGCATGCAGCTGCAGTGACCCACTGCGACCTGCCGAAGTCACGGTGCTTCTTAATGACCAGGGGGACTTGCTGGGCAGGACTGTGGACACATCAGGATATGAAAGGAATTTCTGTCTTGATCAAGTGCGGGGCTGATGATTACATTTCGGTCCTTCAGGAGGGCCTCCAAGGGACAACCCGTCAATTCTGCGGATTCCAACACTCCTCAAGACGGTCCTCTCTGAACAGGTGCATCCTACACCAATCCCCGGGAAGAGGGAAGAGATGGGACACTGTCATCTGAAAACTCCATCGAGCCAGAGCACAAAGGCCCAGTGGGACAAGGAGCAGGCTGAGCTGGTCAATGGAGGCTTGGCTCCTTTTCCCCCCGGGGGCCTCCAGGGACACAGGCCATCCTCTGTTTGTCCACGTGACTCGGATTCAACAGGCTGCCTGCACACACGTGTTCTCTCTTGGACCAGGAGCTTTCTGAGGATCCCAGGATGCAGAAAGGTGAGCACAACTGCTCTGATGGGGCAGAGGGGAGATCTAGATCTAGACAAAGCACAGGCAGTGGGTACGTGTGCCTGGCAGGATCTGGCTAGGCTTGAAATGGTCTCTAATCTGATTGGTGAATGATTCCTGCATCTACTATGTCACCAAGACAGGTGGATGCCCACCAGCTCTGCTCATGGACTAGACTATAATCCAGTTCAGAGATAGACGCATGCTCAGATCTGGGCATGTGGGGGTGCAAACCTCACTCTCAAGTGAGGGGAGGACACCCCATCCAGTTTCAGTGGTGACTGGGCTCTATGGAGGGATGAACAAGGCACCTTGAGGAGCTGGGGCAGCCGTGCTACAGGCTGGCCTCTGTGTCGCCCCACTCCTCACCATCTTGTCCCTCATTCTGCACACATCCTTCTGTGCTTCACCTCCCTCCCTGAGGCTCCTCACTGGGCGGCGTCTCCCCACCACTCCCCAGGCAGCTGGGTCCTGCCTCCTCTAGGACACCTATTGTGATTTGTCCTCACTGCTTACATTCTCTGCCACTGGAGTGCAGGTTCCATGAGAGCACAGGTCACACCATTAGAGCCCCAACACAGGTGGACTTCGAGAGACACGGAATGAAATTACAAATGAGTGAAGCGAGGCGGACCCTGAGCAGAGGCGATGGAAGGGGAGAGCTAAGCAACCCCAGGAGCACTGAGACCAGAGCACCGATGGAACCCGGGCCACCTGGAAAGGCCTGGAGGAGGCAGGACGTGAGCTCGGAGGACTCTCCAGCTGTGAACTGCAGGACATCCTCCTTTCTCCTTTAGAAGTTCAAAGATTGCGTATTAATCCACAGTAACGGACAGAATTCCACAAATGCCATTGTATTTGTATACATTACCCACATTTCCATTTGGACGTAGAATTGGCACATGTTTGTTGCGAGGAGGTTTTGGGGGACTGGTGGGCACAAGCCAGGGCAGGGTGTGGAGGGTGCCAAGTATTTAGTCAACCTCTTTTCCCTGGGTGTTGGTGGGAGCCAACACACACTTGGCCTTTTGCCCCCCTTTTATATACACCACCCACACAACACCCCCGTCACATCCGACAGCAAGGGAAAGGGGCTGCTATGCTTCTGCGTCTCCTCGTGAACATTCGTGGCTTTGGGGACCTGGTAGTCCCTGCCCCACTGCCCTGAAGAGAAAGGCTGGCCTTCCACAGGGCTCAGGGTTTGGGGATTGCTTGTGTCCCAGAGACCAGGGGACATATTTCCTGGGGATCAGTATTTGTGCACTTCCCTCTGCAGCCCCATGGCTCCTCCAGGTGAGCTGTGGTCTGCTGGATGTGCTGGTGTGGCCTCCAACCCCGGCTCTGCCACATTCCTTATTGTGTGACTACCCTGAACTTCAGTATCTTCATCTGGAAAATAATAACTCCTTGAAAGTATTGTCAATAAAAAAAATCTGTCAAATAGTCTGTCTTAAGAACTAAATGAGATGATCAAAACCAAGGGTGAGGGCAAGGGAAACAGAGAACACGAAAAACAACCAAATAGGAAAATAATGCATTAATTCAATCAAGAAAATAGAAGATATAAAACAGTACTCAAAATTAGGACCGGGAAAGGGAATATACGCATTTGTAGTCTATGGAAGACACTGTGGGACAAATGTTAAGAATATATGTACCTGCAGAGTCAAGTAAAGATCAAACACATGACTTTTCCATGAAAATATAACTTGCTAAAATTGACTTTTAAAAATGAAAGTTTCTGTAGACAAAACTGTGAAAGAAATTGGGGGAATAAGTCAGTGAATTAGTTACTAAACATGACATTGTTTAAAAACAGCAAGAGCCTCAAATAGTTTTATAGAGTGCTCTTTTCCTCAAAAAATTCAAAAATTAATTTCAAGGAATAATTTTTAACAAGTTATGTAAACCATTCCATGATGTTTTACAAAAAGATGAAATGATTCCGAATTCATTCTATAAGTTGGAATATTATTAATATCTATGTCTGACAAATATAATTTGCAGAAATGAAGTCTATGAGATAGTATCACTTGTGAATTTACATGTAAACATTCTAAAGATATATCTAGACATATCCATTTTCAAATACTGAAAGAGTAATGAACTATGATTAGGTAAGGATGTAGTCTGGGAATACTAGGTTCAAAGTCCATTAAGATAATTGATCAAGTTAAAAATAGTAAGAGAAAACATGACGGTACCTTTACAATCACATTAAAATATATTTACCTCAAAAGTTCTGTCAAAAGGAAGATGAGATAGAGATGAAGGAGCTGAATGCACCCCACACTGGGGCCCACGCCTCTCATCCTAGGTACTTGGTTGGCTGAGGCAGGACTGTTGAGAGTTTGAGGCCAGGCTGAGCAACTTAGCAAGACACTCTCTCAAAATAAAAAAAAGAACAGGGCTGGGAATGAGGTTGAGTGGCAGAGCACCTTGGGTTCAATCCCCGGTATCACCAGAAAGGAAGGAAGGAAGGAAGAGAGAGAGAGAGAGAGAGAGAGAGAGAGAGAGAGAGAGAACGAACCCAATGAGGAGAAATATAGGAGCCACAGGGAATAAGCAAATGGGACTTCTACAGATAAAAATAATCTATCTGAAATGAATATTTCATGGATGAAAGTAACAAGGGATTAGATACTGTAGGGAAAGAAGATCCATGAACTTGAACACTTAGAGAATGAATTTATCTGATGGGAAGCTCAGATATTGACAATCCACAGAGCCTCCGAGATCTGTGGGACAGTACCAAACTGCCAATCGTGAGCATAGAAAGAAGGGAGGCAAGAAATACTTGACAAAATCGTGGCTAAACATTTCCAAGTTTGATGAAATTTGTAAACTCACAGACCTAAAAAGTTCAACAAATCCCAGGCAGGATAAACACAAAGCAAACCAAACCACAGTATATCATAGACAAATTGCTGAAACCAATGCTGAAGAGAAAGAATCGCAAAGCAGACAGAGTGTGTATATGTGTGTGTGTGTGTGTGTGTGGAGGGGAGACAATTTATACAGAGAGGAATAAACACTTGACATCACTCTGGAAGGCCCGGGGCGTTCTTCCCAGGAGTGAGTGGAGAGAGGCCTGCCCGTAAGATGAGCAAAACTCGGTGTAGGCACCCAGATGTCTGGGCCTCCATCAAAGGGTGCAGAGGACACGGAGGCATTAGATGGGGAAGGACACCCTCAGGTCCCTGTGGAGGGAAGATCGGGCCCCTGTGTGGAGAAATGTCACAGTCTATGTAGGGCATTGATGCAATGGGGCAGCGACAATGGGGACAGGTACATGTGCACCAACCAAGAGGATGTAGGACTTCAGGTCACCTGGACTTGGGGTGGAAGACAAGGACAGGAGGAAGCAGTGACTGTTTGAGGTCCTGGCAGTAGAGGGAGGCAGCACCTTGGAGATAGGGACAAAGGGAGGAGTGGGCTGAGGGAAAAAAACAACATCACGATTTTCGGGCCTCCCCACCTAATAGTGTGTACTCTGCTACAGTGGCGGAAACCAGGGCTCCCCCGGTGGAAGGGTGTACCCCTCACCCCATCATTTGGAAACCTTGTTAGAAAAACCAACTCTGATGAATAGGTCTCTTCCAGGGTCCAAGAATCTGGATGTCAAAAGAGCTCCCACGACAATGTGGATGTTTGAGTGACCACACGTGGAATCACCAGGGCAAGACGCAGCCAGGTAGGTATTTTGTTGATAGGTCTCTTCAAGATCTCACCCCCGTCTGTATTTTCAGAAGCAGCGACACTTTCTCTAAAGACAGCAAACCACAACAAAAACCCTCTATCCTCAGGTCGGCTTCCATCTTCCTAATAGGAAAGTATTGGGGCAGCTTTCCAAATCTGCCTGTCTCTTAAAATACCCTCAGTCATAGATGCTTCTAGAATGTGAGCTGACCTGGAACACTGTGTGTCAAGGGCAGCGAAGCTTTCAAGTGGTTTCCTGGAAGGGGGGCGAGGGAGAGGACTGTCTCTGAACATCAGAGCCAGCGGATCACACTGTGCTGAGGAAGAGAGGGTGACACCCGGGAGGTGCTGGCTGGCTGCCTAACACCCAGCTTTGGAGCCCAGCTTTCTTAGCCCCCATAACCAGATTGTGGCACCCACCTCACAGAGTACCTGTGAGGAGACCCGGTGATGCCCTATGCAAAATGGTAAGAATAAGGGGTGAGTACAAGGAACCCATGGAACATTCTAGAGCCTGATTTCCCTCCAGAACAGCCTGGCCTTGGGGCCAGCACCTGAACTTCAATACTGGTCTTGTCACTTATTACAGATCTTTCTTTGCCTCTCTGGGCCACTTATCAAACAAGGATGACCAAAGTCATCACACAAATGTGTGATGGCAGCAAAATGAATCCATGTCTTTTGAGCACCAGGTGCAGCCTCTGGGCAGAACAGAGGGACAGCTCCTGCTCCCTGCTTCCTCCGCCTTCCTCTTTGCAGGGAGACCCCCGTGTATCTCTCCAGCTAGTTTTAGTGTAGTGTAAGTGGCTCTCAGTGCTCCTTCTTCTCTCCACTGTGGCCCCTCTGACAGGCCTTCCACAAGGCCACCTACACTGGGACTGTGGAACTCAAAAGGGATGAATAACTAAAACTCTGTAGATTGGCAGAGGACAACACAAACCAAACCCGTTTTCTCATCGGGTGTTTCTGGAGCTACTGAAGCTGTGATTGACTTCCTCCTGCCCACTGCCCTTCTCTGTTTCCATGCACGACCCCTGCCCTGGTGCCCAATTAAACCAGCCAGTTTTCAGAGTGCCCACTGTGACCCTTGGAGCACAGGGAAAAGAAGTGTCCACTTTGTGAAGAAGGAAAATCACAGTGTGCCTGTAAGAGGCTGGATGGTCTCCTAAACCAAAGCTGACTCCAGGGCCCGGAGCTCAGAGGTCCAGTTAATCCCTGGATCCACAGGTGGGAAGGTCTGCAGAGAAGGCTCAAGGGGAAGCGTCCCAGCCAGACACTACCTGCCTGAGTGGCTCCGTCACTCTGGTGAGTTTCCGGTCCCTACTGGCTCTCATGAAGTGGAAATGCATCTCCCTTGACATAGATGTTGAGAAAGGCAGGGGGAGTGCAGGGAGGAGAAAGAAATTTCCAGAGTCGGAAGCATGGGCTGTGGAGCCATGTCCAGGGCGTGGGCTGCTGCCCCATCCCCATGGAGGGTGGGAGCAGAGATGAGGAGCCCTGGGGTGGACCAACCATGGGGTGGACCTTCCGTAGCCTGGCAAAGCTACTCTAAACACCCTGATGGGAATGTGCAAGGCAAGAGGGCCTTGCACCTGGGCAACTTTAGACAAGGCATTGAAAATCACCATGCCTTGGATTTCTCTTCTGATGAAGTAGAAAGAGAGAAAGGTTCTGAGGTGATCAGTAACTGGGAAGACTAAGATGCTCATGTCCTTGAATGACACAGGGGACCAAACATGTCATTGTCTCCTACCTGTCAGCCTTCCTGGATCTGTTAGTCAGGACTTCCAACCCTTTGTCTTGGGCCACATGACACTGGCCCCCAAAGATAGACCTTCTTAATACTGCCATCCACACTTGGGTCCCAAGAGGAATAAATGGCATAGGATACTGGGGTCCATCATCTTGGGACACAGGGTGCCTTCTCATGGGTCTTGGCCCCTTGCAACTTCAGCTCATAAGGACCAATGGAGGTGGGTTTTATTACAGGACTGAGCTCTGAGTCTTTATCCCATGTCCAAGACTGACCATGTAGAAATATCTAGAATTGTATGAATTGTACAAATCATGAATTAAGAGAGAATGACATTTGTGGTCTTTGGCTCCAGCGGCCCCTTCTCTTCCCTAGCCACATCCAGGTTTCCTTTTATTTGGTGAGCAAAACCATGGATGAGCACAAACTGTCACAAGCATGTCAACACCACTCGGTCCTCAATATTTTACAAAACAGTGTTAGTGAGATAGTTACAACCAGGTAATTCCGTCTTGTGAGGTGCATAAGTCAAAGGTCTTCTGAATATTCAGAGTTGTGCAAACATGACCACAATATCATAATATTTCCATCACCCCAAAAGTACCCCTGGACCCCTACTTGCCACTTCTACAGGTGGAACCAGAGCCTGCGAGCCTTTGTGTGTGGCTTCTTGCACATCACGTCTTCCAGATTTATCCAGGTGGTGGTGCGAATCTGCATTTCATTCCTTTTTGTGGCACAACAGTAGTCCCTGGCACAGACAGACCACCTTTTCTTTACCCATTTACCAGTTAGTGGGAAATTGGGTTGGTTCTACTTTTTAGCTGCTGTCAATAATACTGCCACAAATATTTGAGTACCAGTTTCTGTGTGGACCTAGGTCTTCATTTCCCCTGGGAATATACGCAGGAGTGGGGTTGCTGGGTCAGATGGCCACTACGCTTAAGTTTAAGCCAATTTCCTTTTGAGGAACTAATTATTTACTACTGGATAGGACTTACTATTACGGGACAGTAATTAGGGCTTAGGTCACACAACCATAAGACAGGTAACAATCCAAACAAAAATCTACATTTCTTGGTTCTGGCCCATTTCCAAGTCTGTCTCCATTGATTCTGAGTCTTTGAGATCCTTCTAGCAAGTTCTTCGTCAGCTAGATTAGCCAGAGATGTTTTATATTGCTTGCTTCCAAAGCACCTGGTCTGATGACTCTTCCCAGACTCAGAGTTTGTGGGCAGCTTTGATTAGAAGGTGACATGGCACAGCTGGCAGCCCTCCCATGATGCAGCCCTGGGTGGATATGACTCAAGACTGATGAGGTTTAAGTAAGGAACCCAGATTTACTGGGTCTAAGAGAAAATGCCTAGGTAAAAAAACCTATGGGGGCCATGATCATAGGCATGCAGAAAATCTCAGGGGTCTACATCCATTCCCCGCCCCTCCCCTCCCCCGTCTACCTTTGATCTCAGGTCTTTGAACAGTCCAGGTTAAGGGGCTGATAATGCTAGAATGGAGCCCATGAGAGACTGACTTTATCGTGGCCCCAGAGATCATAGGCGCAATGGATTCCAGGCCTGTCTGCCTCAGTCATTCATTTGTTCAACTAACATTTGTTTAAAAACCTAATCTTTTCCAGTCACTCTGGATGCCAGTGGGATCTAGGGATATAGCAAAGAAAAACTGATTCTGTTCACAAGAAGTCACAGTTTTCTGGGGCACAAGGCAGACCAATGGGCAATGGTAGCAGGCTAGAGAGCGTAGTGGAGGGGAGAGGTGAGGAGAGACAGGCAGAGGAGGCCTGAAGAGGTAAAGTCTCCCCCCATCTCCCTGGCCCACCATGTGCTCAGCCACTGCTACCACCATCAGGGGCCCATAGACAAGGCCCAATAGCACCAGTCCCACCTGCACCATATTCTCCTCTGTCCCAGGGCCTGTGGAGTGGGATGGACATCTAAGGAGTGTGTTTAGCCACACTGGTGCATATGAGAGGGCAACACTCCAGAACTACCCCGGCCTATGGGGGCATGGGCTGCTGGAAAACATTCCTGTGTCCATTTTCTAGGTGTAAAAGTCTCAGACATGTTCCAGGAAGTTCCTGGGAGCATTCCCATTTGCTTAGAGATGAAACCAGTTCAATGACATGATCTGGACCTGACCTTTCCTCCTTTTCATTCCTTCCCATTTGCCCACTATGGGGTCACATCCCCCAGTAAAGTACCTGCATGCAAGCCCTTGCCCTGGGATCTAGGAGGGGCTGGGGAGGATCTAGGAGGCACAAGCTAAGAGAGGTAATTAAATCTGCTTAGAGAGATAGGCAGAATTTCTGGAAGAAGGCTAGGCTAAATGAAGGAGGAGGCACAGGGCTCCCCAGTTCCTGCTGAGGGTCAGACACCAAGAGCGAAGCTGAGGCTGCAAGAGAGAACCAGGTGAAGCTGGAAAGATGGGCAAGAGTAGATAGGAAGACCTCGAATACCATGCCGTAGACTCGATTCCACAGGTAAAAGGAAGTGTGCATAGAATATGAACCATAGCCTCCATATAGGAGATCCTGGCCCACGTCCAACCTTAAATAAACCAAGCATATATACTTACACCTTCCCCATATCTAGGTGAAGAAATGGAGGCACATGGCTAATAAATGGTGGAGATGGATCATGAATGAAAGGGAAGCTTCCAGAGCCATGCTCTTCACCTGTGCACTCGATCACTCAGCAGGTTGTGCCCCCTCCTCTCACTTTGTCCCTTCTCCTAGATCAGCAGTTCTCACTGAGAGCATTTTTGCCTCCAGAGGACACTTGGCAGAGTCTGGAGACATTTTTGGTCACAACTGGAAGAAATGCTGCTAGCATCTGGAGGAGACAGTGGCCAAGAAGACTGCTGCCCTGCATTGCACAGGAAAGCCCCACAACCAAGACTCATGCAGCCCAAATGGCCAGTCATGCCAAGGCTGAACCTGCTTTCACCATCCACAGGAAGCACCTCTCCCTGCTTGTCTCTTCCTGAACTGGGAGATGGGAGGCGAGGGCCACCAGGAGGCGGAGGGCAGGCAGGAATAAGCAGACTGGCCAGTTGTGGCATCTGAAGCTTTCACGATACTGGTGATGGTCACCGCAGGTATGTCCCTGTTAATGAGTCAGCTTCATATAATGAATTCACACGAAGAATGGGTTCATGGACAAAAGGGTCCTGTGCCCACCCTGTGCAGGTGGCAGCCCACTCTAGGACTCCAGACACCGAGGGGAGCAGGGCATTTTGTAGTTTTGGAACTAGAGCTGCAGTGGAAATTCCACCAGGGCCCATTTGAGCTATAAGCCCAGGTCCAGTGGGTCAGATCCTAGTGCAACTTTCCAGCTCCACAGGTTAAGGGGGCCTTCAATCGACTTTTTATGAGACTGACATTTTTGGCATTTATAGCAAGGAAAAGACAAGAGGCTGGGGAGGGGGCTTCAGAGCACTGGAGCAGGCAGAGCAAGCTCGAGGAAGGAAGGAAGGAGAAAGGTGAAGAAAGCTGTCCGGACTCTGTTGTTTCTCCTCCAGACTCCCCAGGTCCCTCCTCTGGTAACAGGATACCCAGCCACATGTCGGCTACACAAATATGCTGAACTTCCCACCACGGCAGCATTATCTCTCAGACTTCCTCTATTCCCGGAAGTGGCTGCAAGTCAGACCACACATGCTGTTTTGTTACCAAATTGTCATGAGTCTCTCTGATCATGGAGCCTAGCCACCCTGAGCTGAGAATCCATCTGGAACAATTGTGGAATCTGGCCCAGGGCTCCCAAGACTGTGGGGAGGGTGCTAAATGAAAAGCCTGTCTATGCCAGAAGCATCCTGAGCCCTGGTGGAGTCATCCTAGGGTCAAACTGCTCACTCCAGCTCTACCCTGGGCCTGAGGAGCTCCCACCTCCCTTCCATGCCAGGCCCACCTCTGCCCTCCTCCCCAGACCTGCTCAGGGAGACACTTGCCCATCAGACTGATGATATCCAAAACAGACTTGGCCATGCTTTCGTGATAAAGGAGCCACATCTCTGCCTGCCTCTCTCTGGCCCCCCTTGCTGCAGAGGGAAGGAGGCTGTGATCCCTGGGACTGGCTGCCCCTTTATCTTAGGCATCCCTTTCTTATGCCCTCAAGGCTGCCTGAATTTGCATATGGCCCTCATCCTGTGGCCATCTCTCCTCCACATTTAGCAATGTCAGAGTGCTGGCTAGCCAAGCAGAAGGCACACAAAATAACAGCCCTTTCACACAATGGAAGTTTATTTTTGTTTTGTATAGCTCTTAGGATGTGGAAAGTCTTACAGCAGTTTTTTGTTTTTTTTTTTCCCCATCAAATCCTTTTCTATCTTGGCTTCCATTCTCCGATGAACACTCAAGGTCCTAGGTGATGGTTCTTGCACCAGCCATCATGTCCAAGCCCCAGCTCTCAGCAAGGGGAGAGGCCCAAAGAGGAAGCAAAGGGCACAATCCTACAAGAAGGTTCTAGGGACCATCCTTTTATTAAATACTTCCATTTGCATCTTGTTGATAAGAACTTAGTCAAGCATCAAAGGATTCTGAGAAATGTGATTTTTTTTTTGTGCATCCAGGTGCCCAGATATAAACCAGGGATCCTGTTAGCAAGGAAAGGAGGGAGAATGGGAATTAGGGGATAGCCCTTCTTCAGTGGAGGATTTGAGCCAGGGTCTGTCCCAGCAGAAATGCCACCTTTCTCTTTGTGCACAGCTGAGCAAATATTAATACCAAAATGCAGTTTCCAGGGTAAGGGAAGGAGGAGGTCCTTCTAAGTCTAAGCCACCTGCTCCCAACAGCCTCTCCCCAGAGCTCAGTGCTGGGGTGGTGGTGCTTTCTCTCCAGCTATTGCTAACACAGCTCTCTGACTCCCATCCTCTTCTACACCCTCCCCAACGTGGCCATCCCTGGCAATCCCTAGAAGATTCCGAGAACTTGACTCAGTGCCCCTCAGTGCTCTGTATCTGCCTGGAATGGACCCCCTAAACCTTCTTGCTACCAATTTCCTGTTATTCAGACCTCATCTCAGCATTATCACCTCCTCACTGGGCTTCCCCATCCCCATTCAGCCACCCTGTCCACACCCCATTGTGTCTTCTTCATTGAACTGGCTCCACCTGCAGCCATTTGGATCATCTTGTTTGTTTCCCCTCCCCCACTCGGTAACAAGAACTCTGGGAAGTACAAACCCCATCTATTTTGTTTCTTGTGGCACCTAAAATAGTGCCTAGAAGATGATCGATACATATGTTGGAATGCATGGATGATGGATGAATGCGTGAAGGGGTGAGTGGATGGATAAATGGAACCATTCACCCTTCCCCCTACACTAGCGGATACGTACACCCAGGTTTTCCCTGCTGTGGCATGCCACCCCTCCCACTGCATTACTGGGACCCTCTCTCACCAGCTGGGCTCCAGAGTGAGTCTGGGGCTCCCTGGCTGCCCCTCCAGGCCCCAAGCAGCCTGGAGAACTTGGAGGAACCTGAGGTTCCAGGTTCTGCTCCCCCACCCACCAGCTAGGGAGGAAGAGAGTCCACTGCTTCTATCCTGGCTTGCGTATCCGCAGTGAAGGAGCAAACTGCTGTCTTCTCCTGGTTGTGGGGAGCTCGGAGGTTGTGCGGGTCTGTTCAGGACAGGGTGGCACGTTCATATTAGTTCCCTGCTCCTTCTCAATGGCCTTGAGACTAGCCTTTGGCCTCATCATGATAGAGTTTAATGTTCTAGTCCTACAGCCTGGAGTCGCAAGCAGGGACATTGGGACCGCCTTCTCCTTCCCACTTCAAGGAAAGAGGCTGAGTGTTAGGCCTGTGGAAAGTGCCCAGCACACCAGTCACCCACTCATTTTATCACCTTGTACAGCTAACTACCTCCTTAGAGACCCATGAACATTCAACACGGATGTCCTCTCCCTCCCCTTCTTCCTTGACCCCTCTTCCTCCCATGGAGCTTTGTGCATTCAATTATCACAGCTCTTGTCTTACTGACTGTGACTAACTCTTTAGTCCCCTATCCACTCATTCATCCAACCAACCATGCATCTGTCCATCCATCCATCCATCCATCCATTTATTCACCATCCAACCATCCAACCACCCATTCAATCAGCAAGCACTCACTGAACACCAGATACTACTATTAGGGAGACAGAAGCAACCAAGGGCACATTACTAATGCCCATGGACACCCAGATAAAAGGCGATGTCTACTAAGTGGGGCACATGAAGGTAAGCACAATAGGCTCACCAAGGGGACACTGACCTCACTGTTCCTCATGCATTGGGAAGATCCCAGAGGCAGCTGAACTCAGGGTTCTAGCAGCCCGGCCCTCAGGCAAGGAGAGGAAATGAGCCTGCTAGCAAGAGAGGGTCAGGAGTGAACACCAGAAAGGTCGCAGTGTGTGGCACAAAGCGATGGCTTCATAAACAGTTGCCACTGAAGGACAGGGTGAGTTCAACACAGAGTAGCAATAATGACCTTACAGATGATCGGGAATGTGTAAGCCAGGCACTGTGTAATAAGGACCTTTCATATGTTATCTCACCAATCCCTCTGGCAGTCTGAGAGGGCATCTGTTATCTTTACAGATGAGGAGACAGTGCAGCACTTTCTAGAAATGTGTGGGCACCACATAACTAGAGAAAGGCAGGGCAGTATCTCAGGTAGCTGTCACATTAGGGAGGAGACAGGATTGAGGGAGAGAAGAGACCTGGCAGTGCACCATGCCCGAGGCAAAGGGGAGCCACTGAGAGTGTTAGGCAGGGAAAATCCACACCTGACTCTAAGTAGCTCTTAATAGGTGAGGCTGGGGGACATTTGTCTTTAGGTCACCAAATCCCATTACACTGCCCAGCACAGAGAATGCTTGCTTGCAAGACTGAAAAAAATCAGACATTTCACGAATGAAGAAAGCAATATGGTGTTGTTGGACTTTGGAGTCAAAGAATATCTGTTAGGATTAGATTTAACAGTATGTGACAGAAAACCTATAAAAGTGGCTTAAATGAGAGGAGAGTTGATTTGCTTTTCCACATGGAAGTCCACAGGCAGGTATCCGAGGGTTGGGGTAGCATTTCCAAAGGGTCAGAGGCAATCTTCTATCTCTCTTCCCAACTATTCTAGCACCTGGCTGCTATTACAGAGGACACTTAAGGATCCCAAATAGCTACCAAATCACCAGCCACTAAATCGCCAGGCCAAGTAGGAAGAAGCCGAAACAAGAGTCTGAAACATCCCTTTTCTAAAAACTCCCCAAACTTCTGAATGTATCTCATTAGCCAGAACCTAGTGACATAATCCCCTCCTGACCCTGAGAAAGCTAGGAACAATAGTCCCTTCACTGGGGACATCACTGCCCCTGCATGCATGTCTAGTCAGGAGGATGAATGTTGTAGAAAGCACCCTGTAGCCTCTGCCACCAGAAGTCAGGCACCTTGTGCAAACCTGTGTGCAGATGGCATCTCTTCCTGGTGAAGGAAGTGGCCCTTCACCTCCCGGGAAGCAGTTATCTTGGGGAACCCTGGGAGGAGGGGGACTTGGCAGCTATTTGAGGTGATTACATCTGCCTGATAAATAGAAGCCACTGAACTCCAGCAATTGCTCGTGAGAGCAGAAGATAGGCACTCTTGTCGGGTTCCGGGCTGCCGTCCCCAGTGGAGGGGCCTCCTTATCACCACTAGATCACGGCCTGCTTGACAAGACCCATTAAAGAACTTGGCTGGGATTCCACGGGCACCCTGGAGCTGGCATTCAGAACCGCCTGCCCTCCAACAGAGAAAATAGCAAGGCCCAGGCCAGAGGAGTCCTCCCGGGTGGGGTGACCCTGCACCCCTGGAGAGTGAAACCTCTGTCACCTGCAGAACTCCTGAACCCTGGGCACTCAGGACAGCCAGGTCCAAAGCACCTTCCACAGTGGGATCGAGAGATTGTTACAGAGGAATGACGCCCCTTCCCTTAAACCTAAAGCTGGTTGAATCCCACATGAGCCTCTGCCTAACACTGGAGGGGGTTCTAGGCTGCTGTCCCCCATGGAAGACAGAGAGTATGTGACCTAGTCAGTTATGCTCTGAAAGGGACAGAGAGGCTCAGACCTGGATCCTCACCCACTATGCAGGTCTGTAGGGAGATGCCAAGAAAGCCACCTGAGGAGGGGACTCACTATTGTATTTTTTTCCCTGGGCCTTTGGGTCACCTGACACTTTGATCTGAGGTCCTCTGGCTCCCTAGCAGTAAACTCCTGGACACTTAAATGGAATTTTGAACAGTTTCATTTTTTCCCAATGGGGAGATAAAGCAAGGCTTACTATTGTGCCCATTTTTCAGATGAGCCAATTGGGCCTTAGAGAGGGGTAAGGCATTGCCAGGCTCACCAGAGCATGAGGGCAAAGCTGAACCTAGGAGCCACGAGTTTACTATCCAAGGCTGTCACTAGGACAAGCTGGCATGGGAGGAGGGCCCCTCTCCCAGTAGAGCACACACCCATCACCTCTGTCTCTTAAGCTTTAAGCCCAATGGAGAAGAATAATATGTCCTCCTTAGACTCTCCCCTGGGAGGCCATGACTCCCCAATCTTTTTCTCCAGTCTCCCCAACTTTCCAGCCTATGACTCAGGACTGAAGATGCCCAGGGGTGCATCCTGTAAATCAAGGTTACTTACTTTGTGCTCATCTGGTGTGAATCAGAATCAGCTTCTGTCCCAGCCTCTCTGCCAGGTTACGGGGAGGTGACTGGATGCCCCACCTCTGTCCTGCCTGGGCACATGAGGAGCAGAGTTAGAGGCAGTGATGGTCCCTTTCAGCCCCCAACAGCCTACAACTGGGTGGATGAGGCAGAACCTCCCCAGGCACCTGCACCCCCCCCCCCACCAGCAGCCCCAGACCATGCACCAGAAGTGTCCTCCTCAAGAGCCTATTCAGCTGCAAATACCTCTCTCAGCAGGTCACCTGGAGCACCTGAGGCCCCAAATTCCTCATCTATAAAATAGGTATAAAAATTATATAGGTGAAGAGCTTTGAGAAATTCCCAGCACACAGGCCGGGACAGAGCCTAGAATCCTGGAATATTCAGGATCATAAAACCAAGAGATAAGTATAGCCGCTTCTGGGGTTGGGTGGGGGAGACCTCTAGGATGGGAGAGCTGCCAGTCTTCCCTAGAGGACATCCCACCCCTTGCCAGCTCCAGGGCCCACTTGCTGCCCCCACCCATCTCTCCACCAATACTCTCCTCCCATATAATTTATTCATTCTTTGAATGATGTGTTTACAAAATATTTTGAGAGCATTTTCACATCTTTGATGATTTTGATTTACTTTAAATTACATATTATAACCCATTTTGCAGATGTGGAAAATAAGATCCTGGGTAGATCCCATAGTTTTTGATGGATGTACCACATTCAGTCTTTTGATCTATAAGTGCAAAAATATAATCTTGGGTCCCAGGTCCCAGGAAACCACAGACCAAGGGATTGAGGGATAATGGAGAAGAAAAGAGAAATAGTTTACTAAAGGAGGTCACAACGTGTGTGTGTGCGCGCGCGCGTGCGCATGGGTATCTGGTAAAAGAGAGAAAATTAGTGATTAGCTCCAGCTAGAGGTTTTGTTACCAAATCTGTTTCATGCTTGTGTGTGTTTTCCTCTTTTCTTACAATGTTATTTCTGTAATTAGATAGAAAGAAACAATGTTTCTTTATAAATGTCTATAAATTTAAATTAGCTCAGGCAGCTGGGTTATGGGGCAGGGCAGGGCCAGAGGCGCAGGGAAAGCCGGCATGGATTTGGAGGCAGGGATTCTGAACTGCAACCCTGAATCTCTCTCTGACCTACTGTGCAGCCTTAGCAATGTGGTTTCCCTCTCTGGACATCAACTCCCTGTCCCTAGCTCAAGCTTTGGGATGGAAGCTCCTTCTGGTCCTTTCCCCACTGGCCTCTGTAGGTTGTGAAGAGTCACGTCTAAGGAAAGAGCAGCTGAAGCTCCAGACCCCACAAGTCAGGCCCACCCCTTCCCCCTGGAGGATCCGGGTTACAGCTGGGGCCACCCTCTCCTGCCACAGGAAAAGAGTGAGGAGAAGCAGGTCCCTGTGTATCTGACAAGCTGTTTCCAGACACGGCTAACATGTCCTTAGCAGGATTTTCCTGAACCTCACATCTGTTTTCCAAAGTCACCCACACTGAGCACAGTGGCTTTCTTGTCCCCTTCCTCAGCCTTCCAGAACTCTGTCTGCAGAGGAAAGAATGCATGCTCTAGTTTCGGCTCAGAACGCTGCTTTTCCTGGCTGATTCCTTGCAAGTTATGGCTTAGAACCTCCCTGAGACATTTGGATGTGCTGATATCTGCTTTGGCTTTGGGGCTGTGTCTTTGCTGTCTCCAGATGTTTGCACAGCTGCCTGGATTACTTAACTGCATTGACATCACACACCTTGACATTTCCTCTACACAAAAACATTCAGATGGGAAAGAAACTGGCTATTGAGGACCTGTGTACTGCAGAACCAACCAAAACAGCACAGCCTCCACCATGCAGACTCTGAGGGCACCTATGTGGCATGCACTGCCCTGCCCCAGCTGCTAGGGCCTCCGTCTACCCTCTGTGATGTGAGGAGATGAACCTCGGAGTTCCTTCTGGTGCAGAAAATTGATCTGAAGAAGACTTGGAGACTTCAGTTTCTTTATTTTACAGATCTGAAGTCTGAATCCTAGAATGGAGAACTAATTTTGTTCCATTGATAGATGAGAGAGCCTTGGCCTACCAAGGCCCAGGTACTGGGTAGGACGAGATTGGCACCAACATGGGAGGAGAACTGTGCCAGGGAATCTCCCCAGGTGATTCTTTGGTGAAGGTCATTTTGCCAGGCCCCTGTGGTCAGCATCCCTTATAAGCCTCAGCAACTTCAGGAGTCCTATTGATTTTTCTGAGGTTTATAGACAAAGAGACTGAAGTTTGGAGATGGTAATGGCTTAAAAAAAAAAAAAAACTCACAAAATCTGGTGTACCCAGGAATCCCACCCCATGTGTGTTTGAGTCAGGAACCTACACCCTTAAATATCACTCTAGACTGTTCCCTGAATAATTCCTGCCTTCACCCAACTTCTAGTCCAGAAAAACAACACAAATCAAGGAAAGAACTAATATTTACACTAGGAGAATTTGGCAAGTGGTCCACACACACACACACACACACAGGCCTGTACCAAGTGTAAGCCCTGGCCACATGGTCAAATTTTTTGCCCAGAGAAAGGGACTTGACTTTGAAGGTCAAGCCAGCATCTGTAGTCAGAAGGGACTTCACAGATAGTATGCATTGTCCCTCACTGATGAGAGTGCTATCCTGGGCTATCCTCCCTGTCACCCCACTTTCCACAGCCTTCTCATCTGAAAAAAAGGCCCCCAGGGTTCTGGGTTTAGAAGTCACTCTGCAGCAAAGTGGTGGCTTCCTGGCCTAGGCCTTCCCTGCCTATAAGCTCCTCAAGGCCAAGGTCAGGGCCTGTCTGTTTGTGCCCTGGCACCTGGCACAGAACAGGGCAGACTGTTTGCTGAACAAATAAACATTTGGATTTGCAGGCACTCTTCCCCAGGAGCAGCAGCGTAAACAAAGGACATTTGTTGAGTGCCATGGACCAGGCAGTGTGACGACGCCTTTCCGTGCCTCAGTTTACTTAATCCTCCAAAGCCACACTCCAAGGGAAGTACTGTTCAGTTTGCTGCTTGACACATGAGGTGAGCAAACTTGTCCAAAGTCACCCAGCTACCAGGGGCAGAGCCAGGATTCACATCCAGGCCAGTGGGACTTCAAAGCCTGCATTCTTACCCCTCTGCTGCCGGCTACTCTTTGTTGTGGCCTCAGCACCCTCCTGGCTCCCCAGGGAGAAGGGCTGTGGCAAGCAGGCCTGATAGGCCGCAGCCCTTCCAGCACATCCTGCCTGTCGTCCTCCACATCTGTTCATCATTTCCCCCTCTCCCGGCCGCCAGGCCCTGCCTCCTGCCCTGCTGTAACTCAGATGTCAGGGAGGATGGAAGCCAGGGCCTGTAGCCTGAGAGTCTAACTGGCCAAGGAAGGACAGCCTGGTGCTCTGAATTTGCTTTGTCAGACTGCTGCATGGTATTGGTTAGAGGCAGGACCCAGGAACGCCTCCCATGCCTCCCCAGACTTCACATCATGCACCCCAGGATGAGCCCCCAGCACCCTGCAAGATCCCAGTTCTGGAGAAGGTGAGAGAGTGGGGCACCCTGCCTCCTACCCCTCCTGGTACCCCTCTCCATCACACTCCTGAGTCTCCCCTGTCCTGCTCCAAGCTTCCACCCGGGTCAAATTCCTCTTTCCCTTTTGATCAAGAACAGGAATTTTTAAAAGCAGCATATTTTCTAAAGCACATTCTCTAAAACATTGGCAGTGAACTATCCTGAGGAAAAAGTGTTCCATGGTGCAAAGACTTGAGCCGATGCCTGGCCTGCCTTTTGGTTCCCAAGGGGCTTGCGCAGGAGGCAGGCCTGGGGATGTCTACAGCATTCTCCCCCAGAATCCTTGATCCTCGGGGCACTGTTCCAAATGCACAAATGCTTTCCAAGGTGGGAAACTGAGTCTCAGAGAGTGACAAATCCCGCAGCAGAACCCCTCCCTTTCTCTGCAGACTTGTGTAGCTGGAGCCCTGTCCCTTCCTGGCTCAACATTCTCCAGGGTCCTCTCCGTGGCTACCTGGACCTGCCAAGGATTCCCTGACTCAGTGGCTTCAGGAAGAACTTTTCCTGCAAGCCCCAAATGTGAGAAGACCAGTGTAGGGACCGCCACAGGGAGAATGGGGGAGTTCCACAGACACAGAGCAGCGTGCAGCATGGGACCACGGGGGCTGTGTCATGGAGGTGCACCAGGCTGGGGAGGAGAGCCTCAGAAAGGACGCTGTCCCCACCTTTCTCTTCTAGAACTCTGGGACCACACTCACAGGGAAAGTGAGTACTTAGGCTCTCCACAAGCAAATCTCAGAACAGCACCTCCCAGCCTTCCACACTCAGGAGTGCATACGTGTCTGGCTCCCAGCCAAGAGAAAGTACAAGAAATATGTCTCCTCCATGTGCCTGTTCCCTGCATACCCCCGGCCCATGGAGGAACAGGAGGCAGATTTATTGAATAAGCATTCAGCTGGGGCCAGTGGCTCTTGTAGGTGGGGTTGGCAGGAGAGCCGACTCCGAGCTGGCAACGAGAGTGTGGGATATTAATGAGGGTTTGTTCGTGGGACCGACGCCTATGGGAAAAGGGCAGAAAACAGGAATGGGTGCCGGAGGACCTCAGCTGACACTAGAGAGACCACGGAAATGGATGGACATTCAGAACCAACCCAAATTCAGAAAAAGAAACTAGGCTCTCTCTACATCCAAGTTGGCCAGGCCCTGGGTGCCTGCAGCCCTGTGGCAGGGCATGACCCTGGCAGCGCAGCTTTCTTTATCAGAAGGCATTCCTGACGAGGGCTGAGTGTGAGGAGCTCAGCTGACTTCCAGCAGCTAGGGAGAGATCCCTCCCATCTGCAGGGGAGCCCAGGGAGCCAAGCCCAGGCCTGGCAGGCCCACACTGGGGCCTCTCCCCTCATCCGGGCCTTCATTCTCCCATTTCCCCTTGCCTGGCCAGCTCCCCCCTCACCTCCTTCCAATTTCCCTCAGTGTAGGCCAGAGACTCCTGAAGGGGTGACCCTTGCTGAGGGGGCTGGAGCAGAACGTGATCAGCTTCTCTGTCCAGCTATGGTGCCCTACACACAGGGAGCTGAGAGGGGGTTCTGGCTGATCATGACAGGCCACACTTTCCTGATTTTGTGGCTTCTGCCTGCAGGAAGGGACATTTGAGTTTCTCCTTCAACCAGGTACCACTTCCCCAGGCTGTGGACTCTCCTTCCAATCCCGTGACCCCTTCACCCTCATTCTTAGTGAACCTCCAGCCCGCCTGCCTCCCCTGCCTTGTCCTCTGCACTTGGCTCAGGATCCCTGTGCTCCTCACTGACATGCATCAAGTAGGTTGTGGACAGAGTGGGCTTTGGGGGACCTCCGGCTCCAATGTCCTGGACATAAACCATTGCAGGCTTTTGTTATATATGGGATGTCATGTCATGGAGTATCCATTTCATCATCTGTAAAATAAGATTGATGTCAGGCAGAGGTGGCAAGGGGTGAGCATTTGTGGGGAAAAGAGCAAGTGCAGATGGTGTAGGGCTGCTCGGTACCCCCAGCCGGTCAGGGTCAGGCAAGGACTGGGCCAGAGTGTGTCAAAGCAGAGTGGTTAAGAACCAGACAGAGTGCACCCGGTCTGCCCTGCATCTAGTGTGCACCTCTCTGTGAAGCAGGGGTGATGGTGCTCTCTGTTCCCAGAGGGCTGTCCCCAGGCTGGAAAGCAGAGTGCTGGGCACACGGTCACGCTCGGTGCACAGGCGTTTTCACTCCTAACTACAGACAGTTCTGCCCGACTCTGTCCACGGAAGTTTTCTTCACCCTGCACAGCCTGCCTTGAGATGGGTATTGTCAGCATGATTTGGAGAATAAATTCACTGGGGCAGACTGGAGTCTCGGCTCCACCCTCCTGCGTGAAGCCCTTTAGAGAGCCTGAGAGGTTCCTGAAGGGAAGAAATGAGCTGCTCAGCCTGCCGCTTCCCCTGCTGTTCTCCTAGCTGGCCGGGGTCCCCATTAGTGAAACAGCCCAGCCTTCCCCCAGCAGGAGAGGACAGAGGCTTCATAGGACAGCTCGGATATGGGGGAGTGGCCAGGTCCTAATGCAGAGGGACGCAATCCAAAGCACTGTCCATTAGCAGCATCTGCTGTGACCCCATGGCTCCCTGCAGAGTGAGTCTTCACCACCCGGGGTCCTGTCTTTGCACATGGTGACTGTTTGGCTCTCCCAAACAGTCTGCTAGAGATTCTCAGGCCCCTGCAGGGCATGGCTGCAAGGTCCCAGGGGGTTTTCTCAGCAGGTGAATGAGAAAGGGAAGAAGGGGTGCAGGGGAGGCAGTGGGTTGTTGTTGGTCGGTACACAGTGGCCCATGGGCTTTACTGGCCCTGGCCAAGGGGTAGATGTGCAGTAGCAAGAGTCTTGGGCTAGTGGTGTTCTTCGGAGTTTGGGAGGTAACAGGTTCGGCTAGGATTTGAGAGTTGGCAGAGACTGGGAGATGGCCAATTCCAAACCAGGCCCTAATCAGCACCCAGGGATGAGGAACAAAAGGCCCTGTCTCAGAAGGGCTGTGTGTGCAGAGTATTAGGAACTCTGACTCAGGGGCTGCAGGCGTGGGGTGGGGGTGAGAAGTAGAAGTAGTTGGGGCTATAGATCCAAGTAGTTCCGGACAGGCCCAGAGGGGTCAAATGAGGACCGAGGTCACATGCCAGCCCAAGGCTTAGGAAAACAGCAGTAAGATCTTTTAAAATCACTAATCCCATTGCATCACCCATTATTTGAAATCTTCCATAGGCTGCCCCCAGCCCAGCATACCTTGTTGGGCTCCTCGCCTCGCCTGTACTGCCCTCCTCTCCTCCCTGTTTTCCAATTAGCTCCTCTTGGGACCTATAAGGCTGCCATGACTTCACCAACCCTAGGGCCTTTGCTCCTGCCACTGTCTGGCAGGAAAGCGCTGCCTCCCAAGGCTTCCATAGCAGCCCCATCTTGCCCTTCAAAAAAGCTTCCACCTAAGTGGCAACTCCAGAAAGGAACCATCCCTGCCCATCTTCCCTGAGCTTATCCCCCTAGCCCGGCATCCTCTGTCTCAGCATCGTGTTGGGTTCCGTTGAGGCCTGTGTCATGGTTTAGACGGACTTAGTTTCTTTGGCAGTTCCTCTCTTTGTTGTCCGTCTCTCCCTCCAGTTGAAAAACTCTCAGAGGGTGGAGATCACCTCCCCTTCTCACTTACCACCAACTTTCAGCCCTGGACATTCCAGAGCCCTCAGCAAGTGTCCGCTCTTATTGCTGCTAGTTTATTACTGTCCCGGTGGTGGTTCCAAGGGCCTGCAGTAAATATTGCTTGAACGCTGAGTATCGAGTCTCCCTCCAGGTCCCACGTGCTTGGGGGGCTGTGATATCAGATGTGCTGCCAGCTCTGGACAGACAGAGACCTCCTGGCTGCCAGGGCTGTCCCCTGGTCTCTGCCAGCTGCGGTGGCGGGGCCCTTGAGCCCTGCCCCGTGTTCGCCTGGGTTCGGACCTGTCTCTCCCAAGCTTGCCCAGCTGCAGGACTCACCCCGGCAGCTCCCCCAGCACACACACTGTCATCTCTTCACCATGAACTGTATTTAAAATGTAAATAAAAAAAGGCTTTTAGGAGATTTAACTGTTTCCCTTGGTATTTAAATTATTCAATTATAACTAAAGCTATTAAAATACAGTTAATTAAAATTGTTAGATTGTTTTCCTTTGCACTGATCGCAGCATTGCCGACTTCTCCCTCTAGCTGTTTAATTCCTATTAAAAATGATAATGCCTCGCTTTATTCATAAATGCAGCAACCTTCCCTGCACATTCTTCAAGTGATCTCCCCAACACAAGCCACGCCGTCTTCTTTTCTTCTAGCAGTGAAGCGGAAATTCTGCTGTAGTCTTTAGAGGTTTAATCAGCAGTAAAAGGACTCAAAATTTAAACATTAGCATTACCGAGTCACAACAAATAATACAGCCCCCTGTAAAAAAAAAAAAGAAAAAGGAAAAAAAAAGTCTAATTCTGATGGAACATAATGTCATTAGAGACCAAAGCAGAACCCTGAGGTTTAATAAAAACGTGGGACCCAAATAAAGGTTTCATAACTCACAACATAAAATTACCGGATCCACACGTTAAATATTTTATTTGAAAGGTTTCACGGCATTTCCAGTGGGAATAGCTCTGCAGTGAAAGTACAGATGGGTAAGTGCTGTCGGAACAGGGGGAAAAAAAAGAGCAAAGAAAGAAAAGAACAGAAGCTTCTAGGGCCAGCTCGTGTCTTGTGGAGTTTGGCGTGTTAAGATGGCGCACCCCGAGAAACTAATTGGTTATAGTGTTTATCTCCTGGGCCATGTGTTCACACAACGATTATGACTCTTGCAGGTAATGATGGGCAGGGTGGCAAAGGTATTTAACTTTCTCAAATGTGCCAGGTGCCACCTCCAGCATTGGGAGTGATTTGTGGACCACATGTGGTGTTCCTAGTCCCCAAATGGAGTGGCAGAGGCATGGCAGTGAATTCAACTTAATTCAGTCATTGTGGCAAGATGGATAGGAGTGTGTGTGTGTGTGTGTGTGTGTGTCTGTGTGTGTGTGTGTGATAACCTCCTGGCCTCTAGGATCCTACAACCTACTACCTCTGTGAACCGCATGTGGGGTGCAAGGCCTGACCTTGTACCATACACTCTTCCTGTGGGGATCTAGAAGGCTCCAGGTAGGCTTGGTGCTTTGGCTTAGTGAGAAGATCTCCATCATCCAAAAGAGGATGAAGCATGTGGGAAGATCAAGGTGAAGGGGCAGGAAGGAGCTGGCAGGTCTGGGGCACTTGGATATTTTCTATAGCTAGAGCACAGACCAGGTGGAAGGGTATAGTGGGAAAACCCAGGTTAAGAAACCTGCTCAAGAGAGACCTTGAACGTCACACTTAGAAGATTTAGCTGTACTCTTCAGTTTGCCTACAACCTAAGGACCAACCAAAGACCATCAAAGATGCATGCCAGTCACAGAAATGGGCATCTAGGAGGTAGTTGCTGCTTGTTAAGCAAATGGATGAAGGCCTAGGGTCAGGACCTGATGTGTCTTATGTGCTCATTGCCTGTAGAAATGCCTGGAGTTGACCACCAAGCTGCTGGGCACCCGATCCAAAGGGTGGTCTCTGCATCTGAGTTCTTGCACCTTGGTCTGCAAGTATCTGAGATCTCAGATTGAGGCCGCAGTTTCCTCCTGGGCCCATTCACTCTGCTGTTCTCTGTTGAGGACATGAGTCTTCACTTTGGGGCAGCTGCAAGGCCACAATCCCTGAGCTGCCCAGGCTTACCCCATGTGTCTCTTTCCCAGAGTGGCTCAGGGCTTCAGGGAAATAAAAGAGAGGGCATGGAATGATGTTCACATCAGTAATGTCAGTCACTAGGAAAATGCAATAGAACCTGCACCCACTAGAATAACGAAAGTCAAAAATGATTGCAATGTCAAGGCGGTCCACACTGGCACAGAAATATGCAAACACGAGAGTGCTCACATTCTACTAGTGGTATAAGTGCTTTGGAAGATAGTTAATGCTGTTTATTAACAAATTAACACAAATCTACTACATAACTGAGCCATTCTATTTCTGGGAAGAAAAATGAAATGCTATGTCCATGCAATGACTCGTTACAGGAATATTCTTTATTCTTCATAGATGCTTTATTCATAATTACCAAAGTGTGGAAACAACCTGAGTGTCCACTGGCAGAGGAATAGATAAGCAAACTGTGGTATATCCATTCAGTGGAATACTATTAAGCAATAAGAAGGAATGAACCAGCGATACATGTTACAATGTAAATGAATTTCAGACTAGCAATCCTAAGTGAAAGAAGCCAGTCAAAAAGGGTACATACTTTATGACACTTAAATAATGTCATATGCAAATCTAGGACATGTAACCTAATTTATAGTAAGAGAATGCTGTTGCCTGGGGATGGGGAGTGGGAAGTGATGACAGGGAGGTGTCATAAAGGAGCAGAAGGAGACATTTAGTTATGAGAGATACGTTCACTGTCTTGACTATGGTGACAGATTCATGGGTGTAGACAGATGTCAAAACTTATCGAAGCATACATTTTCAGTTTATTGTGTGGCAATTATTTCTCTATAAAGCTGATTTTAAAAAGATAAAAAGAACTAAGACTTTGGTTTTCTTATTTTGCAGTTTTAACTTTGATACAGTTTTAAGTATACCGAGTGGCAAGAATAGTTAAAGATCCCCTGCTTACTCTTCACCCAGGCTCACCAACTGCTTAAATTTTTGACTCATTTGTTTTATCAATCCCTATCTTTTTAACTGAACTTTTGAAAGCTGAAGACATCGGTCCTATCTATTTATTTGTTTGTTTGTTTATTGGTGCTAGAGATTGAACCCAGGGCCAATCTACCACTAAGCTATATTCCCAGGTCTTTTTATATTATTCTGAAACAGTCTCCTCAAGTTGCCAAAATTGACCTTGAACTTGCAATCCTCCTGCCTCAGTCTCCCGAGTTGCTGGGAGTACAGGTGCATGTGCCCAGCTATCCCTATTCATCTTTGGGATTCATTTCTTGGAAACAAGACCCTTTTCTATTTTTCATAGTATAGTTATCAAAATCAGGAAATTTAACATTGATACAATAGTATCATATCATCTGGACTCCATATGCAAATGTCACCGGTTGTCCCTGTCACATCTTCTTAAGTATCTTTACTCCGGGATCCACTCTAAGATCTCAAAGCACATTTGGCTCACATCTCTGGGCCCTATTGACCTGAGTTCAAGTGCTGACTCTACACTTACTTGTCCTGTGACCTTGGGCTTTCACCTTTGGTCCCTGATGCCTGCAACAAGCATGACCCCAACCCTCACCCCTGGGCCTGGGGAAAACTGAATGAAGAGAGGTCTGTACTGTATCTCCAGCATAGAGCTGCCCAAAGGAGGCGTCCAGGGAGTGGGGTTATGGTGTGAGCAGCCTACTGAACCCAGGTCCACTGTCTCAGGTCTTCTGCATTCACCCCTGGTGCACAGACTGACCTCTTCTCTGCCACAGCCCTGGCAGCCTCTCCCTGCCCACTCTTCATGTCCCTAAATGGACACAGTGGGTCACACTGACCCAAAACAATGAGCACTTCGGAGCAGCCTGTAAAGGCAGCGTCCTGCAGTTTTTTGAAGTATGAAATTTCCTTCTTACATTAGAAAAAAAATTGCTTCTTCCCTTTCCCTCTCTGTGTCCTACTTATATTACTTAAGTCTGCAAGAAGTTGAGTTTTAACAGTGAAGACCCCACTGTCCTGGCAGGGAGTGTCCCCATCACCTGTCCCACCTCTCCGAGCTTCCTTCCTGGTGATTCTGAACATGTGGCCTATACCTACCTCAACACAGCCAGCGGGACCAGTGAGGAACCTGACCAGGGAGCAGGGCCAGGGCCTGCTGCCCAGGAGATGGCCTGATGTAAAGGCCATGTCCATGTGGAATAATGGCAGTTCCTAAAACACTGCATCATCTCTCTTAGAGGGGCTCAAGGTGGTGAGAGTTGACGGACTGATGTGGAAAGCCGTGAGGGACATGGGGAGCTCAGGCTGCAGAGCCACAGGTGGGCCTGAGACCGAGACACTCAGAGCAGAGGGGAGCGGGCAGTCTGGTGGCAGGCAGCTTGAGGTCCATGCAGAGACTGCAAGGAGATGGAGTGCTGAGGTGGGAGCAGGGGGGGGCCCCACATGATGTAAAGAGAATGGTCACCCTGTCCTCATACTCTGGTGTCCTGCAGCCCTGCCAGGCCTCCCCAGATTCTCATGATGCCTGGCTCTATTTGTTTGCAAGAGCTGCCGAGGTAACAAGTGATCACGAGCTGGCTATCCTAAGACACAGTCCTGGAGGGCAGCCGACTGAAGTTGAGGTGTCAGCCATGGGCTCTGGCAGTCTCTGGGGAGAGTCCAGACCAGCCACCTCCCAGCTTCTGGTGACTCCAGTCTCCCTTGGGGCCACTTGCCTCGTGAGTACCTCACTCCAGCCTCTGCCTGTCCTCACACGAATCATCTGGGCTCATCTGCTCTGCCCGTGGGCCTTCCCCTTTCTGCCTCTCGTAAAGACACTTGTCACTGAATCCGGGCCCACTCTGCTCTGGGATGAGCTCATCTCAAGACTCGCATCCATTATATCTGCAAAGAGCCTTATGTCAAGTGATGCTCTGTTCTGCGGGGGACGTAACTGTGGGCAGAGGCAGTGTGCTGCCAAGTGTCCAACCCAGTGTGCTGGTTGTGAGAGTGAGGATTCTGGCCTTCACCCTGGCTCCCTGGGTCTTCCCCATCCAATTCCAAAGCATGAGCTTGCTTCGATGAGTGGGGTGGCTATCCCTGGAGACCTTGAGAACATCATTTTAAAAAGAAGCTATAAACCTGATGGGAAGGAAGAACATGGGTTCTCCCATGGTGTCTCTGACTGTCTCCAAGGCTTCTTCCAGACCAAGGCTTCCCAAAATCCCTGGCTGGTCCAAAGGCAGGGAGCACCAGGGGCGGAGGATGAGAGAAGCAAAGGTTTGGAGAAGAAAAAAAAAATCCTTCATAGTGATGGAAACAGACAGAGGTTGGTTATGGTGGCCCTGAGGTCCCAAAGCATACAGAGAGGTGTGGAGGGGCAGGGACTGGAGGACACCTCATGGGACTTCTTTCCTGGCAGGGGCCTTCAGTTCACTTGACCTCACTGAGCCTCGGTGTCCTCACCTGGAAACTCAATTTCACAAATGCCAACTGACCACCTACTAGGTTCCAGAATCTCACTGGGCATCAGGGATACAGCATGGGAAGGGCACGGCCCCCAGATTGGGCAAGATCTTGGTGTGTCGAGGATGTAAAGTCACAACTGCATCTGGTAGAAACGCCTCGGGTGCAAGGTAGGCAGGCAGCCCCCCATACACACCCCAGATGAGATGATGCTGAGCCTTAGAGGAAGCTGACAGGAGGACAGGAGAACCAGAGGTCCAGGCAGAGCTCAAGGTCAGGCCTCTGAAAGGGTTCCATGTATTCAGAAAGCTCATCATCACTCCACAGGCCTGCAGGGCAGGTGGGGTTTGGTGGGAACTACCAGAGGCGGGGTTTGTAGAGCGAGGCCGCAGTCCTGGAGTGCAGAGGACCTGGGCCTTCATTCTGCCTCTGCTGGGGCCCTGGTGGAGGCTGTGAAGCCAACTGTAGGGTGAATGAATTCGCAGTACAGAAAGATCACTCAGGCAGCAGGAGGGGACCGAGGGCAGAGGCTGGGAGTGGAGAGACGGGCGAGGGGCTATTGCAACATCCCCGTGAGAGATGATAAGGGCCATGGCATGGAAGAGGAAGGAATAGATGCAAGAGGCATTTGGGGGCAGCGTGCATAGGGCTTGGCGACCTCGCACCAGCCGCCATGGCAGGCCTGTCTATGGGTCATGGGAGATAATGGATGTGATGTGCTTTGAAAACTGCAGAGCACCTTGCCCTGGCGCGGCAGCTGGTTTTAGCTGGATCACGAGAGAGCGAGAGCGCGCACGCAGCCTCTCTCCTCCTCCCTGGCTCATCTCCGTTGCTGCTTTCTTTTGCCTGTGAGCAAGGGAGAGAGGGGAGGTGAAAAACAGAGACATTAAGTGCCAAAGCTTATGTTAATACAGCATTAAGGTTGAAAATGTAATCTCCTAGGAGTCAGGAAATTCCGAACAAGGGGTTTCCATGGCAACCCAGCCACACTGCTCCTCTGTCCATTCGGGCCCTGTTTTCCTTGTTAAATATGATCCCGTCGTATATTATATTTTATCGAGCTGAGTGTGTTACCCACAGCGTGCCGAGCTCCAGTTAGCAGCACACAGAGCTGCAGGAAATGAGTGTGCGGATGCGTGTGTAGCAGGGGGCGGGGCCTGCAGAATCAGCCTGATGTAACAGCCACGTCCCGGGCCCTTGTATCTAATAAGTGGGATGTAATTCCATTAAGAGTGGCTGCCGGGAACATTGGCCAGCAAGGGCTTTGCAAGCTTTGTGTTCTGAAGGGGTCACTCAGGGTCCTCCCCCTGCCCCGCCCGGGGAGGCACAGCAGTCCTTTTCACAGGTCCTGAGGAGAGACCCCAGCAGTCCCCAGCAGGGCCATCACAGCCACCCTAGGCTCCCTCCTGGATGGAGTTCTGAGGAGGTAGATTGGAATTACCTGGTCCAGTGGCTCTTCACATGCGCCAGCCAATTGAGATCATCTGTCACTGTTGGTTAGCATCCCAGGGAGCGCGGGCACTGCAATCAGATGCAGGGAGGAAATCTGAGGCGCCTCTGGAGCACAGTGGACAAAAGCCTTCCTCAGTGGCAGCAGCGAGAATGTTGGGAAGGTGCAGGGAGAAGTGGACTGGGGGGACCGGACGGGGGCAGCTAAGTAGTGGAATGTGTGACGGAGAAACATCTGCGGGATAATGTGGTGGAAAGAGCGTGGAATGTCGCCTGGCTGCCAGGGCTCGGCTATCTCCCCGCCATGTGGTCCTCAGCAAGCCCCTTAGTTTCCCTTTGTCTTAGCTTTTTTCATCTGCAAAATTGGGATAAAATTACCATTAACCTCACACAGGCTTGTTGGAGGATTAAACGGGATAATTGATGCAAAAGCTCACTGTAAACTTCTAAATCCCAACACAAATGTCACTCTTCCAGGGAGCTCTAGAAAACCATACTGGATCCTAGATGGACACAGAGGGCTCTAGATATTTTGTGATTGGTCTGGGAGTTCTACAGTGAGTCCCAGAATTCACTGACGGTGGGCAAATGTTTTCCTTGTAGAGATTCAGTAAATATATGAGGCTTTGAGGGCCGTCCTGCAAATAGTCTGCTCTGACTCTCACCTTTGCCAGAGACCACACGTAAAATTGAATTGACATGGATGAGTTTCAATAAAACTTTATTTATAAAAACAAGAAGTGAGCTGGCTTTGGCCCTGGGGCTGTAGTTTGCCAACCTCAATGTCGGTTGCTATGCAGAAATGCTCTTCTGTTCAGATTTCCACTCCTCCTCATCTACACTCTCCTACCCTCCCACCTCCACCCACCCACCCACATACACACATGACCTCTTTCTTTGGCCAAGTTCACCTTCTGGACCAGTTAGAGTCCCTTCCTCCAGGCATGAGGTACGGTGGTCTCTCTGCCCTGGTCAGCTTCCCTCACAGATGGTGAGAAGCTTCAGGCAGCAGCTCTGTCACCCCGGTCCCTAGCCCTTGCTCAAAGCTCTGTTGATATGAGCAGTATGGATATATAAAACACAGCATCTTTGGAAACCGGGGGCTGGGACAGTTTCAAAAACCTTACATCCGAGCATCTGTCTTCCCACTGTAAGCTGCTCAGTCAGAGCTTCTAGAATAATCAGAGAAGGACCACCTTTGCAGACGCAGGCCAACTAGGAGTCATGTCACAAGCCAGGGCCAGCCTGCACTCAGTGCAGGAGGGACCTGCAGGGGCTAACAGTCCAGCCTGGCAGGAGCGGGTCCATGCAAGGTTCTAACTGGCAGGAGGTGACACTCTGCAGCCCCTCCCTCTGAGGGAAGGCTGTGTACTCAAGCGCACGCCTTCGTGACAGCACGGCAGCCTCCACATGCTGCCCTCAGGGAGCCTCAGCCTCTACTAGTTGGAGAGCGTGGAAGCTTCTAGAAGTGCAGCAGCTTTCAGCTTTCACATTTGCAAGCTTCCCTCATCCTCCCCCTCCTGGGCAGAACAGACGGGCAGAACCCAGTTGTGTAACTCACCTCCGAGTCACGCTTCCCCTGACTCCCCCTGTGCTGTGGCTGCCTTCCGCCTGGCAGAGCAGAGCTTCCTCAGGACACCAGACAGGCCGCTCTCGTCCAGAAGTCAGGGTCGTGATGATGGGCTCTTCTGCCTCGGGTACACCAGCTAGGAAGATGTCACTTTTAATTATGGTGATGGAGGATAGGTACAGGGGTGTGTGTGTGTTAGTGTCTCCCAGGTGTGTGCAGCATGCACGGTGCATTCCCACTGTGGCCTGCATGCATGGGTGGCGCAGGATGGCATGGTGCACAGGTGTGTGATCACATGCATGTGCAGGTGCTCTGTGTGCATACGGGCATATGCTTTTGTGCAAGTGGAGGCTGGGGGGGCTCCCACGCGTGCTGAGTGCCCGGGGTGGTCTGCTGCTCAGACATGTGCTTTTGTCTGTGTCTGTGCGTGTCTTTAATTTAGGTCTCCACTTCTCCTGGAAGACACCGTAGCTTCCATCCTCCAGTCGCAGCAGATGAATATTTTATTACCTTGCTTTTGCCATGGCATTAGGCAGTTTTCCTGTGAAGAGCCAGAGCGTGACAAACTCCAGCAGGCAGAGACGAGGGCTCTGATGACAGAGCCCCAGAAAGCAAATCACCCCGTCAAATCCCAGGAGGGCTCACAGATGCTGGTGGTTGGTGTCTTGGGAAACTGATGACTCAACTCTCTCTTCCACTCCCCCCACAGAGTCCCCCGTATAAAGCCAGCACACCCATTTCACAGGAGGTTGGAGGGAGCCGCTCCCTGTGGCTCCTCGAGAAGCCAGCCCAAAGCCAGTTGCGTTTCCTCCCCACTTCCCAGTCCTCCCATGCAGCAAGAGGCTCCATGCTTGGGAGCAGAAGGTCAGAGTATAACCCAGGGCAGCAACAGAGCCCCAACTTCTCCCCAGATGCTGGGGCTATGGATGAGGAAGCCAGGTTGAGGGAGGAGCCGGAAGGCAGAGCCAAGAGGCAGCAGCAACACAGTCAACCACAAGCCTCCTGGCCCCCTGGCACAGGAGGGACCAGGCCATGTGCTGCACTGTAGCTGGGCTCCACAAAGCTGACCCTGAGATGAGGATTTGGGTGCAAGCAGTTTATCAAGGAGTTGATCCCAGCCCACAAGCACCGTGGGGACTTGGGGAGCAAGACAGTGAACAAAGACTAGCCACTAAAGGCTGCATTCATGAGTAGATGGATAGCAGTGGGTAGGGACATACCTCAGACTGTCCCTCTAAAGAATCACGGTGGAGGTTCACCAACTTGAACCTCATTGGTGGAAGGCTGGCTGCCACATGGGCAAAACCAGCACCCTCGGCCATGAGCCCAGGAAGCTTTAGGCATAAGGCGACCTGCAGAGAAGGCTCAGGGCTGTGGGTTCTGCAGCAGCACCCAGGGTGGCAAGTAGCCTCCCCGTCTCTAGAACCATGGAGCCAACTCAGGCCTTTGGGCCCACTCCAGGTATTTCTCCTGTTCTCCCCAGTGGCTCAGAGGGTGGCAGAGGCTCTCTGGGTTATCTGCTACTCTTTCTGCCCTCTCTCAGGAAGGTATTTGGGGAGCAGGAAGTCCTAGCCTTGGGGCTGGTAGCTGGGCCCAGGTGGGGCAGGGGCTGCTGGGCCCCCACTGGCTATGAGTCCACCAAGGAAATTCTGGGAGCCAGAGCTGCCAGGCTAGGGAAGAGCGACGGTCATACCGCAGCTCTGGAGCTGGAGCCAGACAGAACATTCCTGCTTCACTCATGCCATATCACTGAAGGCAGAATGTGTGTCCAGAAATTCAGAGTGAACAGGACTTAAAGCCCCACAAGATCATTATGAAGGTGATAGAAGCAAATCCGGGAGCCTTCTTGAACCTTTCCACGGGGGAATCCCACGCAGTGTCTTTGAGCCTCTCTTAGGTTTATAAACTCAGCCACCTCCCCACTGGGCCCTGGGTGGAGAAAGGACCCCGGTGATGTTTGGCTGCTGTTGAGCTCCTGCTTCCTGCTGGTCCCTGTGCTCAGTGTGACCATCTTCTGTAACCCGGGGCAGCCCGTGAGCAGGCTGCTCCCAGCTCCGTCCTGCAACTAAAGAAATGGAGGTTCTGAGAGGTTCTGGTCCTTGCATCAGGTCACCCTGCAAAGTGGCAGCAGAGATTTGCCTGGTTTGGCACCTGTGGAGGGGGGTCTCCACACACTGTCACCTGCTTTCTGCTGGGGAGCAGCCCGACTCTTTCACCTCGGAGCTCCCCACAGGGCCTGGCTCCTGTGCACCATCCGTGGCCGTTCTGCAGTGGCACCTTTGTCTTGTGTATTCAACCTGGAGTTACTGAGTGATGTTGCCTTGACAACCACTCCAAGGGCCTGGACCAGGTCCACCTTCTAGCCTCAAGCCGTCCCCAAGGGCCTTCTACTCTACCCCTCCCAGAGAAAAATAGTGTGGGTTCGCCCCAGGCTAGGGAGTCAGACTGAGATTCAAACTGCATTCCCACACCACCCTGCTGTGTGGTCCTGGGCAGGTTCCTTAGCGTCTCTGGGTCTGTGACCTCCGATCGTGCTTCAGTCCCCCTCCAGGAATACCGTGGGACAGGATTCAGAGATGAACATTAGGTCCCTAGCAGCGGACAGCAGGCCCTTCAGGAAATTCCAAGTAAATATCAATGTCATCCTGACCGCACGGTGAGCTCTTGGGGAGCAGGGAAAGAGGTTCGCTTGTCTCCGTGTCCACCCTGCCCAGCACCAGGCCAGCACAGCTTGGAGCTGTCCTTGGGCCTGTGGAGTTTTGAAGAGCTTGCTCCAACTTGCTGGCCTGTGGGGACTCCATCAGAGAAGGCACAAGCGTGTGCTTTGTGGCCAGGACTCAGGACCGTGCACTGTCCTTGGAAATTGTAGCTGTCCCCTTCTTCCCCTTGTTCCGCTGGCCACTGTCCTTGGTTGAACACCTACAGGTGAAGGCTGTGAGAACATGGTGCCCTGCCTGTGCAGAGGGAGAGGGGAGGGCGCTGATGAGGCAGGGTGGTCTCTTGCAGTAAGGACATGACAGGCCAGCTCTGTCACCAAGACACGGCCTATGTCTGGCTCCGTGGCCCCCAGCACCCCACGTCCTGTCACCTAGCCACTTCCCCCACCAGAGCCCAGGCCTGCTCTTCTCCTTTGTTCCTGACTCCCTCCCGGGTGCAGCCAAGGTGGCTGGTCCTTCCTCCCCGCCCTCCGCTCCAAGGTGCCTGTCGGTGCTCTGAGACCCGAAGGCCATACTGCGTTTCTCTTCTCCCTTCCCCTTGGGTCGAATCCTGCTTCCCAGCACTGTTCTGTGCCATCTTGACTGCAGATGGCGCGTCTGCCCAAGGACCCTGGCTCTTCAGTGGGCGCTGGGGAAGTTCCCCCTCGGGGCTCCCCACCAGCCTGGCCGGCAGCAGCGTTCCCAGCGTTCCCAGCCCCGGAGCCGCTTCCCCCAGCTAAGTCTGGTGTGGGGGAGCCTCTGAGCCCTGTTCTCCCCCAGCCACCCACTCCCTCTACAGCGGGGGCCTCGCCGGCCAAGCCTGGCACCGGCCGCAGGCGCCATGGAGGGCAGACGACGCGGAGATGAAAACCCCCATTCACGACAGTATCAAATCCCTGGCTCCGGAGACAGACAGGTTTGCTCCTGGTCGGAGCCATCGCCGGGAAGGGAAAGGCGATACCAGGAGCAGCGCCCGTTAAAGCGGGCTCTGTTCTCACCTGGCAGCCCAGACACAGCCGCTCGCCTGTGCTCTGAAACCCTAACTGGCTCCTGGCTGGAGCTTCAGGGGCTGCAGGGGAGACATCGGGCAGAGCGTGCCAGGCATGCGCCCGGCCAAATCCCAGCTCAGCCAGGGCCAGGTCTAGAGGGGATAGCCAGCGATGGCGGGCCACACCCACACCCAGGGGCACTGCAGGGCGACCTGGAGCCACACCATCTCCCCGCCCCAAAGTCCTTCAATTGCCTTTTTCTTTCCCTCGTGCTCCTTCCCAAGTGTCCACAGCAAAGCAGATACAAAGGGACCATAGAATTGGGTGCTGGAGCCCTGAGCAGGGCCTTTGTGGCTTCTCAACCTCTTAACTCAGGAACCCACATGTTCAACCTGGAAACAGAAAGCCATAAACCCTGTCCCAAGAAAACCGGTGCCCATGTTGAGCGTAGAGGTACAGGGGAGTCACCAACCCTGAAGTCCACGCAGCTGGTCTCAGAGGGTCCCGATAAGATTAGTTTCCAACATCTTCAATTGCTCGGAAAACGAAGTCCAAACAGGGGGCTCAGGCTTGCCCAGGATAACACAGGGTGTTGTTGGCAGGGAATTATTCATATATTTTTTTAAAGAGAGAGAGAGAGAGAGAGAATTTTTTTAATATTTATTTTTTAATTTTTGGTGGACACAACATCTTTAATTTATTTTTATGTGGTGCTGAGGATCGAACCCAGCACCCCGTGCATGCCAGGCGAGCACGCTACCGCTTGAGCCACATCCCCAGCCCGGAATTAATCATATTTAGCATTTATTTGGTTAAAAATAAATATAACCATTCACAGAATATAGTTTGCAAATGAGGAACACCAAGCTCAGAGAAGCCCACGGGCTTGTATAATCTCCAGTTCTCCCTCCGAAGATCCATTCTCCCCTTCTTCCACTATGGAAAACAAAACACTTGGTGGACAAGTGCTCTACTCATGAGCTACACTCCCGTCCCTGAAAGGCGTGTTCGCTGAGCCTGGACTCCCTTCCAGTACGCCTCTAAGTTCTGCCAATGGGAGGTATGGAAATCTAAGTCGTAGCTTTGGAAAGATATACCTGCTACCCGCCTTATTCTTGTTTCTTTTCCCAGTAGTTGGGATACCGATGTGACGGTGGGACTTGGAGCAACCATTTTGGACCATGCAGTCAAGGCTGGGTGTTGAAAATGTCAGAACAATAAGATGGAAGGAATCTGGGTCTCTGGCATTTAAGGAGCCACCCTCACCCACCTGGGACTGTGTATCTGGACTTCTGTCTTTAGACCACTATTATTGTGAGGGTTTTTTCCCCCATTACTTTAGAATAACCAGTTTAGCTAGTCACCTTGGTGAACAGAGCATCCATAAACCCCACTTTCCCCCATCCCTTCTGTTTCCTGGGCCCGTCAGGGATGAGCATTCCTGGCTATTCTTCCTCCTCTTCCCAGCCCTTTGCTCCTGTTCTCTTCCCCTTGTCTCGGAGCCACCCAGGGGCCTCCCAGGAGATCCCTGTTATGACCTCCTGCCCTTGAGTCCAGAGCAGCTTTTCTGATGGGCACACCTGGCTCAGCGCTCTGCCTCACCTGCCCTCAATGGCTTTTTCCCCCTCCAAAGTGAAGTTCTCTCCCCGTGGTCTGGCCCTGCCTGCAGCCCCAGCCCCCGCTCTCTATCGCAGCTTGCTTTACAGGCACCAAGCTCTTTCCCAGTCTCCTGCAGCCCCCAAAGCTTCCCCACCACCTCCTTGGTCGGCTGGTGTGCTCGTTCTTCAAGATCCACCTCCGTGGCCAGCCGGCCCGGCACTCCCTCCTTCCTGCCCCAGCCCTCCTGTCCACACCTCCATTCTGGCAGGTAACCTGAGTCACCGAGGTGACTGTCTCCCATGCAGAACCATCCAGGCCAGAGTGCTGGGACCGTTTCCAGGATCCTAGGTGCCCACCCTGTGGCCAGGAGTGCAGCCTCTGTGGGGGGAAACCACTCAGGGGAAGTACATTGCTGGAGCCGGGTGCGGGGGCACATGCCGGAAATCCCAGCAGCTGAGCAGGCTGAGGCAGGAGGATCCTGAGTTCAAAGCCAGCCTCAGCAACAACGAGGTGCTAAGCACTCAGGGAGACACTGTCTCTAAATAAAATACAACACAGGGCTGGGGATGGGGCTCAGGGTTCGAGTGCCACCGAGTTCAATTCCCGGTACCGAAAAGAAAAGAAACGGATTGTTGGAATAGGAAGCAGAACTCAGCTTTCTCAACCCTTCCCCTGGACTATCCTGCTCTACTGTGCCCTGTCATCTACTCCTTCCCTCCTTCCCTCTTTGGTATTCTTTTCCTGTAAGCATCACCCCCAAACCAGCCCAGTACCTCCTAGAAGGATAGAATCCCTGCTCAGTTAGGCATTTATCACAGGCATGGACACTTGCATTCCCCTGGTAGTTTGATTTATTTTATGCTACTCTATTTTGCACTATTTTATGTTATTTATTTCATCCTTTTTTCCAGTGTCTGACAGAGGCCAGTGGAGCCGGACCCTGGACACACAGAGCTGGAGAAGGTCCAGGTACCGTCTCAAAGCCCGCCCAACCCGGCAGGCCACAGGAAGCTCGGGCCGAGCAGGGGGACAGGGCACCAGCTCCCAGCATCTCGCGGGTGGGTCTCTGTAACACTTATTTTGCCTAAGTGATGTAACCGGAGCCGAGGACCTGGTCTTCCCCGCTGCTGTCGTGTGGGCGGGCTGGAGGGCCGGGCGGCGGGTGATGCAGGGCTGCTGGCAACAGAACCAAGTCTTCTGCAGAAAGACAGTTTTGTTCTGACTTGAGTGTTTTTCCACATGACTTCATCCCCAGCCGCCCCTGCTTGGGTCATATTTTTTGAAAGGGCCCCGGCCCCAGCTGCATGGAGAAAATGGCCTCTGAACCCGTCCCCAGGGTGGCTGTGCCAGGACAAGCAAGGTCTGTTTGCTGCCTCGGGTTAAGCACCTGGCCATGCCACCCATGGCCCTGAACCGCCCAAGGTTGGGTGGCCTCGGTCACAGCGGGAAGAAGCCCGTGGGGCCAGCAGCCAGACAGGGCAGTGGCCGGATCAGACCCGTGGGACAGGGGCCTTCCTTCTGAGATGGCCGGATCGCGTGTGGGGCCTCGCCTGTCCTCTCTGACTCAGAGACTCCATCATGGTTCGGAGTTTGCTGGACGGACCCGAGGATGGGAGGGCCCACAGTGGGCCCTTGCCCACTGAGGATGGCACCTGACTCTGTCTGCTGCAGCTTCCGCTCGAACCTTGATGGGCTCCTCCCGGGCAGGAGCCTCCAGTTCTGTCCACAGACAGGCAGGGAAAATGGATGATAGATCGCTGTGGTGAGGGGCGATCAACCCTGTGGTCATGGCAGGGAGAGGAGGAGACGAAGGAGAAGTCTCAGAGAGGACCCTTGGTTCAGTCTTTAAAAATGAGGTGCCCTTTATAAAGACGAACCAGGGAAGCAGGTATTGCAGGCAAGGAGATGAAGGACGGGGCTTGGTGTCCCTGAGGATGCCACCAGAGCCAGCAACAGCATGAGCCAGAGGGCACATCCTCCCTACCTCACAGGCACACCAGGGCAGCACAGGGAGGCCCATCAGTGCCTGCAGAGACCCGAAGCACTCACGTTTCTGCTCGGCCTCCCTCCAACTTCTGACTTTTTGCCCTTTGTTTATTGCCATGTGGTCAAAAGATGGCTGCTGCAGCTCCAAACATCCCATCCATGCACCACCTGATTCAAGGCAGGAAGAGGGGCATACCGGGGACTCATGGAAACTCTCTTCCCAGTTCTGTTCCAAAATCCCCAAGAATGTCCTCTGATTTTCACTGACTCAGTCCTTGGCCTGGTCACTCCCATTGTAAGGCAAGCTGGGGAGGTGCCCAACAAATGGGATTAGGATTAACACCACTGGTTTATCTGGGGCTGGGGGAATCCTGTTACTGGAGTCTTCTACGCAGTACCCAAATGTCAGGGTTCTAGCAGCAGAGCAGCAGGTGGTTGGAGGCAGGGGAGTGACTGCTGGGTGGGTAAAGAGGAGCACTGTCATACACATTGGGTTGAGTGCCGGAAGTGAGGTTCCCTGGGGCTCTATGGGGTGAGGAATGGCAGGAGGCAAGGCAGGATCAGAGAAGAGCGATCGAGTCTAGGGCTTAAATAAGGGCAGTTCCCCCTTGAGTTCTGGACCTGAGGCTGATTTACACTTCAGAACTGTCCCCTGCCAGCAGCGAGCCCTACAAGCTGGGCAGATACCCCTGAGCGTGGCCATGCCACCATCTCTTTCATCTGTGTGGGACTACGTGGTCCCTGAGGACACAGGGGGGTCTTGTTCATTTCGATGTCCCTAAGTAGCTTCCATAGTGCTGCTGCTACCTGCAGCATGGAGGGATAGGTGGATGGACGGATGGACAGACAGACGGATGAAATGCAAATCTATCACCAGGTTTCCTCCACAGTGTCAATCAAAACCGTTCCCATCTTGTCAGGCTGACAAGATCAGCTGAGCCAATGGCTGGCACCATGCTTTGTGAACAGGAGGGCTGCTGTGGGTGGCCGGGAGGAGGGGACAGAATGCAGGTCACCTTGAACCCCCGAGGTGCAGCCTTGCCACACCAAACAGCCTGGAGGAGCCCCGAGAGAGAGCAAGGGAACACCTGGAGCAGCCGGGTGGGTCCTGCCAGAGACAGCGACGGGAGAGTGATGAGGATAAACAGCTGTCTGTCTCTGGTAATGCAATTAGGAGCTAAAATATTAAACACTTCACGACAGGACATAGATCTTCAGCCTAACGAGCTGCCTCTTGCCAGGCAGGCACTGTCCGGGCGGGAGGCAGGCCGGCCCGCGCCTCAGGCCCACGGACCTGCCGGGGGCAACCAGGTCCCTTCGCATCATCATCCAGGGAGCTCCTGGGGCTTCAAGGCACCACGGGGACCATCCACATCGAAGGCAGCGTTGACCCAGTGCCTACGACGGCCAGGGACACCCTCAGGAGCTGACACGATGGCCAAGCCCTTTCTTCTCAAGGAAGAGGCGTGGGTGGGGGACAGGTGGGGAAGCAGGGGCTCAGAGACGGAAAGCCCTTGCTGCAGCTGACCCCTGCACCACAGGCTAGGCCACGGGGACAGAGCGGAAAGCCAACTCTCCCCGTGGACAGGTGACCAGCGGCCGAGGGTTTCCATGGGTGAGGAGCAGGAGAGTGGGCTTGTCCTGGGGTCTCCGCAGGGCTGGCCCCCCGCCGTGCCCCTGGTGAACTGCTTGCTGAGGCACATGGACATTAGCTGATCGGATTTGAAGACGCCCTGATTTCAGGGATGTTTGCATCTCAGAGAAAGATCTGGAGGCCGCCTCTTTACTAGGACTGCAGAGGACACAGATTCAAATGACTACTGGGGTCTCAGGTATTTCAGCACAGGGTCCAGATACTCCATAGCACTCCCCAAATGGACTCCTTTGACAACCCTGCATTTCCAGGCCCACACAGGCAGGACCCTTTCTGATCTAGATCTGAGTCGTCCTGGGGCTTCATCAGGAGTTGAAGAAAGAAAAACCATGAAGCCTCATGTGAGGCCAGAGGAGGTTTGCCAAAGTCCTTTACACATTTGTCATCTGTTTCCTTCTCATAGGAATCTTGCAAGAGAAACACCATTTCCACCCATTTTATAGATTAGGAAACTGAGGTCTAGATGATTTTTACATGGCACATCTGGCCCACATAGGACCACACTTGCTGGGTACTTGCTACACACCAGACTTTGACTCTAATAGACAGATCTCTGTCCTCCTGGAATTTCTGATCTAACTCAAGGGAGGAAGAGATTAAGATAGTAACCATAAAAACCAAAGAAGCAAATACAAACTCAATAAAGGGGAACAGTAGAGGAAATCCTCCAAGGCCTGTGTGGATGAGGACCTGGTCCAAGGAAGTAGCATTTACCCTCATAATGTGGCAGAGTCACAGGAAGAGGTTCCCAGCAAAAAGAAGAGAGTGTGCAAAGGCCCTGAGGCAGAAGGGTACCACACTGTCCTAGTCCTCGTGCTGGCTAGTGTGGCTGCAGGGAGATGAGCAAGGACCCCACCTTTGCAAGGACCCCTACCCTAAACCATCCCTTCTGGCATGGAGTTGAGCAGAGACAGGTTTCACCCCAGGGCCTGGTCAGCCCTGACTCTGGGCAGTGTCCCCACCTTACAACAAGAAGCCCACTCTGCCTGATCCTTCCCATCTTGCAGGAGCCCCCCAGTGGGCAGAGCCCCCGAGCCTCAGCGTGGCCCCACGTTCCCTGCTTGTGCTCCCCCTCGGCTCCTCTGGACCACCCCCTTCCTTGAGCTGACAGGCAACATTCCTAGGAGCCGGGCCGGGGGGCTGGGGGGCCTTGAGTGGCAGCTGAGGGAGGGCCGTGCAGCCTTTCACGAGCGTCACATCTGGAGAGGGAGACGGGAATGTTTGTGTCTGAAATTTAGCTAATATCCCAGGAATTTCTTCTGGCGTTTTGGAGGCTCCTGGGGGACTGCAAAGCCAGGATGTCTGGGTTCTGGGGGCAGCTGGCCGCGCTCAAAGCCTCTTTGTCTCCCTGGCTGTCCCTCCGCGTCGACCTGGCTGGATCTGTGTGCCTGTGTGTGTGTGTCTGCCTGTCGCAGCATCTCCTGTTGTGCGGATCCCTTTTCTGTTGGGGTGTGTACGTGCGTCTATCTGCATGCCAGGTGGATGTGGGTGTCTCTTTGTGTCTGTGACGTGTGTGACTTGCACATGTGTGTGCACACTGTGTGCACGGGGTGGATCAGTGTGTCCGTGGGTCTGTCCATGTGTGCCTGTGTCTGTGCTCAGGGAGTATCTCTGCTTTCTCTGTCACCCTGGGGCTCTGCAGCCTGTGATCCTTGCAGCCTCCCGGGCTCGGTGTCTCCCGGCTCCTGGGCCCATGTTGCTGAGTGTCTGGGTCCAGCCCTGCTCTGCCTGGGAAGGACCGCTCTCTCCAGGTCTCTGAGTTATGTCTTGACTTCCCTACCGCCCTGGCCAGGCTGGGTCCTGCCCTCCCTGTTAGAAGGGAACCGAGCGAACTAGAACGAGCTGACTGCGGGGAAAATGTTAGAGTAGGAAAAAAGACAGTGGGGGTGGAAGGAGAGGACTGGGGGGCTGGCGTGTGTGTGAGTGTGTGTGTGTAGGTACACACGTGTGTGCTCCTGGCTATATTGGCCTCCTTGTGGTGTCTGTGTGGGCCTCTGGACCTGGATGTACACATTCCTCAATATACTTGTGGCTGGTGTGTGTGTGGGCTGTTGTGGGGGCATCCGAGCATCATTTGGGCTAAAATAGAGTCCTGGCAGGCCAAGCCTTGCCTTCAACCCCACGAGAGTCACTACCCTCAAGCCACACGTGGGTCCCCTCCGGCTCCTTGGCATGAGCGGTAGCCCACCCTCCCTCCCGTCAGTTACACACGAGCTGGGACTGGCCCTACAGCTCCATCTCCCTCCTCCAGGGCACCTGGCCACCATGGTGTCCAGCCCAGCTCCGTCCTGGCCCTCCCATCCCACCACTCTTCCTGGTCCCCACTGCCCCAGTTCTGCACAGGTCCCTGCTCACACCACTTTTGATGAAATCTCTCACCACTCACTGGCTCAGGGACCATCTAGGGCTCCCTATTTCTGACCCCGTGAAGCCAAGTCAACCCACCTCTGCCAGGAAGTCTCCCTGGCTGACTTCCAACTCCTTCCTTGATGTCCTTTCTGTCCTGCCTACGAGGTGCCCTGACTGGTATTCCTTGGACTGGAGGTGTCCACACCCTGACTCTGCTCTCCCTTTGGCCGGAACAGGCATAACTCAGCTCCCAACTCTCCAGGCCCCTGTGGGAGCGGTCCTCTCCGTAGGACCTGCCCTTGAATGGGAACCGATCTCTAGAGGCCCTCTGGTTTCACAGGTGAGCTGGGTGACTTGGTTTCCACGGCTCCCTGACAGCTGCTCTCTTTTCTGCTCTTTGACTCCAGCACGCACACGCACGCAGGGAGCGCCTCCGAAGCCACTTCCAACCCCAACATGGCTGAGAAGCCCCGGCCTCCACCCACTCAGCATCCTCCACCTCAAGAGCAAGCTATGCCCTGGGCTGCATTGCCAACTGCACCCTGTTGGCCTCTGTCCCACCCCTCCATTGTGCCACAAGGCACCCTGGGGCTCTCCTGCTCAGTCGGGGGGCACTTCACCCCCACACACTGCAAACATCTCAAACGCAAGGAAACTTTATTTGAAACTTCTTCATGCGTATATTTGTTTTCTACGTCTATTGAAACAAATTGCCAAAACCATAGTGGCATAAACTCTCATGGTTCTGGAGACCAGAAGGTCAAAGTCAAGGTGTTGAAATCCAGCGTGGGCTGCACTCCCTCCAGAGGCTCTGGGGACCATCTCTGCTTTCCTCTTCCATCTTCCGGTCATCACTGGCCACCCTTGGCCATCTTTGGCTTGTAGCGGCATCCCTTCAATCCCTCCTCCATCTTTTCCCTGCATCTTTCTGGTGTCTCAAAGTTCCCTTTCCTTATAAGGGCATCAGTCGTTGGATTTAGGGCCCATCCTAGCTGCAGGATGATCTCATCTCAAGATCCTTAACTACAGTGCATCTGCAGGAGTCCTATTTCCAAAGAAGGGACTATTTCCCATGCACAGGTACTAGGAGGCAGGACTCAGATGGATCTTTCCAGGGAACACAATTCAGCCCGCTATGCGCAATTACAGTGCCAGACACACTCAAAGCTCAAAAGCAGCTTGTTGGCCTGGGTTAAAGGTCACCTTGTACACCTAGTGCTGGGGCATCCTGTGGTCTCGGGTGGGCTGGAACTGCAGCAGGGAATCGCCCTGTGTGTTGGGGCTTCTGAGGGAGCTGGGGTAGTGGCGAAGCTGTCAGGGAGAAGTGGGGGTGTGGTGTGTGGTCAAGGCTGCCTCCGCTCTCCGAGACCCTGAGGACACTGTCTGAAATGTTTGACACGGAAGCACACATCCTGGTGCAACGAACACTGGCTCAGGAAGCAACTGAGCAGGGCCATCCAGGTCCTCGGAAGCACAATTCTCCGGGAGATGGGTAACACAGGGGCGAGGGCCCAACCCGAGTCCCAGATCCCGATTTCGAAACCATACACTATCCTACACTTAAAGAGTGGCCTTGAGGGACAGCCTCCAGTCTCTGGGCATCATCTCTATGGTGATGCCCTGACTCTGTTGCTACCTGTATCAAGATTACAGTGAGATCTCCGTGGACCTCCAAGCCCTCGCATCCCTGAACCTGAAAAGGCCAAGCCTATCTCATGTTAAAGGAAACAGCACAAGGACAGCAGCCAGGCCAGGCACAGTGGCACACGCCTATAATCCAGCAGGTCTGGAGGCTGAGACAGGAGGATTGTGAATTCGAAGCCGGCCTCCACAACTTATCAAGGCCCTGAGCAATTTAGTGAGACCCTGTCTCAAAATAAGACATAAAAAGGGACTGGGGATGTGGCTCAGTTGTTAAACACCCCTGGGTTCAATCCACGATACCAAAAGGAGGAGGAGGAGGAGGAGGAGGAGGAGGAGGAGGAGGAGGAGGAGGAGGAGGAGGAGGATAGCAGCCAGGTAGTTTGCTTTATATGAAGCCTTTAACCTGCAGAAAACCTGAAAGGCAGGCAAGTGGCCCTGGTGAGTGCCAGGTGTCGTGCCAGGTCTGTGGTCTCCAGGGCCTCATTTCCCTCTGCCACAGGTCCTGCATGGCATGGGAGTTGGGACACCCATTATTTTCAGAAGAGAAAGAGAAGCCCAAAAGTGACCAGGGGCAAGTTGCTAGAAGACTTCAGAGTGTCCTCAAAGAAGTCATCAAAAATGAGTTGAGGTGAGGGCCGGGACCATGGAGGGACAGGTCTGGGAGCTATTTCTACATCCTCAGACCTGGATAGACATCCTGGAGGCAGAATAATAAATGGGCGTCTGACTCCCCTGGAGAAGACGAGGGCCACCTTTTATACTTTCATTGGCTCTGGAACCAAAACAGCTGCTTTTTATCATTCCTCAGAAATCCATAAAGGGGATGGAAAAAGCTGGTGCTTATGGGAGAATGGGGGAGCACTTAAACTTAATGGTGCCCCCCACCCTGCCCAGAATGGGACCTAGAGACCACATCGACATTGGCTAGACCTTGGCCTAACCCCAGCCCAGCCCTGGGGAGGAAGGAGTTGCCCCCAGGCCCACCCTGACTCTCCACTCTGTCCCCCGTCTACCCACACCTACTGTGTGTGTGTGTGTGCCTGGGAGCTCCACCAGGCTGGCAGGTGCTCCCTTGGCCAACCCAGGACCCCTTCATCCCTGACAGTGGCCTGGCAGGCCCTGAGCGTCCTTCTTGGCTGGAACAACCAGGCTGAGTTTCAAGGTCAGGCTTTGGCCTCAAGGGCTGACTTGGTGAATCAGAGACCACCCTTGTCGGGAGTGTCCAGACAATCCAGGCCGTACTCCTGCCGGGTACCGCCTCCTCGATGACCATGATCCAGGGCCTGAGAAGGGGCCTTCCCAACAAGCTCCAGGTGAGGCCAGTGGGGTGTTGTGCAGATCCAAGCTCAAGTCACAAAGTCCCCTGAGTTCATGTGCCAGGCATCCATAGGTAAATGGAAGGGGCAGGAGTTCCAAGAGGTCCAATCCTGAGAGGGCGTCAGGGAGTGGCAGAGAGCCACACCCACCCACAGCTCCCTCCTCTGTTCTGAAATCCTCAGACAAACGTTCCAGATGCTAGAGAAGCAGAGGACCAAGGAGGCGGCTGGGCAGTCCACGTCAGCTCCTGCTGCTGGTGCCCAGACCCTACAGGAACCTACAGGCCCAGGGGTGGCCACACATTGGGTTTCTCAAGAGACGCTGAATTTACAGCATTTTACATAGCTCTAAGTTTTTTAAAATTTGATGATTATTCTGAAACAAGTTGCAAATTCTCTGCTGGTGAAATAGACTCTATTAGCAAGTTGGGGAGCCCTGGGGAACCCCTGCAAGCCCCCATCTTTGCCCATCCTGGAAGTGCCAGAAGGGCTATCCCCCCACCTCTGCCTCCTGCCAGGTTCTGCTCCAGGCTGCCTCAAATGCAGCCCGTGACAGGAGCCTGGCCCTCCTGCCCCTGAGTGCTGGGACTGGGACAGGTCAGGGTCTACTGCCAGCCCTGTCCAGGAGAGGGGCCCAAGGCACAGGCCATGCTGTCTGGGAGCCTGAATGGGGAGTGCAGGCTTTAAGATCTGGCAAACCTGGGTGCCCAAACCAGCTCTGCAGCCTCTTAGCTCCAACTTTTCCCAGCGTAGAGCTAATAATGACTCTGACCCTTCAGAACTGCTGTGCGCATGGAGTGAGATGCAGAGAAGATTCCTGACGCCAGACAGCGGCCCAGGCAGGAAGGGCTCCCCTCCTGCTCACCGCTCCTCCTGAATATCCTTTTGGGCACCCGGTGCACAGCTGGAGCATTTGAAGTGCTGCAGACACTGTGCGTGTTCCATTCAGAACCAGGACCCCTTTGCCTGGCCCAGGTCCCCTCCACCACTCCCCCCCCAGCCTTCCCGCTTCATTTCCACACAATCTTCCCAGAGACGCTGGGTTCCACAGCAGCCGTTTCTCGGTACACAGTGGAGGATGGAAGGCAGATCGCCACTCAGGTTCAAGTTCTGCTGGATGGGAAGTGGCTGCCCGGAGCACCTGAACTCAGAAGGTTCCTGGGAATGTCCACAGTCAGCAGTTGGCAGTGCTGGGATGGATTAGTGATGTCTGTCCCGGGCCCAGCAGGGAGGGGTGAGTAGACAGATGAGGAGAGCAGAGGTCTCTTGTAGCAGCTCTTCATAAGCCAGTGTCTTACCCAGACTCCCGAGCATGACCATATGAGAGGTGAGAAGATCAGAGGCACAGACAGAAGACGACTTGCCTTCAGTCCCCAGCCAGCACCAAAGGTAGAGCCGGGGTCCAGTTTTGCCTGGGTCCCTTCCCTGTGCTTTGACTGCTGGCCTCATCCTCCCACCCTGAGAATAGCCAGGGCTGGGGACACGGGGGTAGCCCTTCCCATGCGTGGACATTTCCCAGAGCATTTTTGGACCCCACATCTCCGATCTCAGTGAGACCTCAGGTCTTGCCAGTTCCAGAGCAGCTGGGTGACCCGAGGACGTTCCTCCTCACCTCCAGACCTCCGTCTCCCCACTTACCAAGTGCTGCCTGCCAGTGAACCCACAGCCAGCTGGAAAGGGACATGAAGGGCTGGCCTCCAGAGGCCTGATCCCTGCTGGTTCTTGTAGAAGGGCCTCTGACCCCTCTCCAGAATCCCCCATGGGCTGTGGCTCATTTAGAGGCCTGTAAACAGCCCCATGCCGAGGATCCTGGTGGCCTGCCAACGGGAGGGGAGCTGGACCTCAGACCAGCCCTCCCCTACTGCCAGGACCACCACCACCATCGTGGGATCCGGCCAACCCCCAAACCAGCAGGAAAACATTCCTGCCCCTGAGGCTACAGGATTGCGGTCGGCAGGGTCCAGGCTGCTCTGCCCAGGGCTCAGGGTCAGGGCCTTCCCCCACCTGCCTGGTGACTCAACCTGCAGTCCTGCCCCATAAGCCTCACTGGTGGCACCTGCCCATGCTGCGTCACCTGGCTGGAGAAAGCCAGATGAGATAACGTCTGGACAGGGATCCGGCCGTGGTGAAAGAAAAAGCTTTGTGCACACATGGCTGAGCCTTCTTCCCTTATTTATTTATTTTTATGTGCAGCTCTCAGGCCAACTCGGCAAACCTAGGTCTTGAGGGGAGGAAGCTCCTGTCTCTCGCAGCCCAGCTTCTCACGGAAAAACCCCCGGTTTCCAGTTCTGGGGTTTCCCAGCACAGAGCAACACTGCAGTTGGAAGCTCCTGCGGGTCAAAGAATGTCTTTGGACCAGGGAAAGGCAATAAGCCACCCACGTGCACGACTCCTTGGGGGGTCCTAGGAACAAGATAGAGACAGCAAAGGGATACAAATATGTAACATTAATTTAGCACCTACAGTGTCCAGGTAGAGATTTCATCTCAGTTAGCTCCTTTATCCTTTAGACAATCAAACAGCAGCTCCCAATCCAGTCTGCACAGAGAACTTGTAAACATGGTCAGGGGATCTGGTTTCATTGTTCTGGGTGGGCCGCTGGCATAGTACTCCGTAAATGTCCCCAGGGCATTCGAATGAGCAGCCAGGGATGAGAAGTGGGGACTTAAGCAATGCTTCTCAAACTTCCATGTGCCTAGGAGTCAATCTCTTGGATCTTATTAAAATATACATTCCAATTCAGCAGGGCTGTGCTTCTGCTTTTCTAACCAGTTCTCAGGCAATGCCCAATCTGCCTGCCCTTGAACCAGACTTTGAAGAGCAAGGGCGTAGCCCATAAACTCCAAGGCAGCGAAGGCTGTTTGGTTCATTGCTGGATGCTTCTACCTCCAACAGTGCGTGAGCCAAGTAGCCTCAGAATAAATATTTGCCAAAGGTGTAAAGAAATGAAAGAGGCTTAGAGGCAGGCGTGGCTGGCTATGGTTTGAGCTGGGGGCGTGTATGCAAGAAGTTACTTAGTACCTCCTTCACTCTGATTCTCACCTGAAAGATGAGAGCGATGATATTTTTAATTCCAAAGGAGGATTAAATGAGATAATGTGCAGACTGGTTGTAGGGGTATTAAAAGGATTGTTTAATTTTTTAGGTATGATAGTAGATCATTTTTTTGACCAGAAGTAAGACATAGTGAAGTATTTACAGGTGAAATGACACAGTGTCTGGGGTTGGCTTTAGATATTCCAGCTGAGAGGGAGAGAGGGAAGAAGACAGAGAAGGAGGAAGAAGAAGACGAAAGAAAGAAGGGAGGATGGTGAAAACACAGCAATGTCCGTCAACACTAAAATTGGGGACGGACACAGGAGGTCCATCCCTATTCTATTTTTACCTACATTTGAACATTTCCACAATAAAAGGTTAACAATAATAAATTGCAGTCGTGATGAAGCAGGAGTACGCCCACCTGGCCCGGCTCCCGGGTGGTCGGCGGTGCCCGTTAAGCTGTAACTCGGGTTCTTTGGAGCAGGATCTGATCATGAGCTGTGGCTGGCAGGACAGGCACCCACAGTGGAGTCCTCCATCCCGCAGCGACACGCCGGCCCTGTGTTCCTCATATCAGAGGCTCGAGGACAAGATTTGAAGTGAGGTTTCCATAGTGCTCAGCCCACTTGCCACCACGGGGCTGGAAAAGCAGCGTTAGTTTGCTTTATAAGACAATTAGTCAGCAATAAGGGCAAGAGCAGAAGGAAGAGCCATGACTGAGTATGCATTTCCTGGGTCAGGCCTTCTGCCTCCATGATAGCACTGAATGTCCATGATATCACGAGCTGGACCCTTGTTCCCACTTTCCAGATGAGCAAATGAAGACCCCGAGCTGAAACACCTTGGCAGAGGTGTCCCCAGAATGCATAGGCAGCCCCTCTGAGCGCCCCTCCCACACCCTCATTGCGCCGCAGTGGCCTTCGGGCATCCCGTGTCTCATCCCGTCTCAGATCCTGCCCCACTCCCGCAGCGTATCTAGCGCCTGCACACCCAGCACAGACGGTCAGCAGCTCCCACTTGCCTGCCAGCTGGCCCTGGCATGGGTGCCCAGGCACAGTAGGGAGGAGAAGTCCTCCCCAGCCCCATCTGAACCCAGCAGGGGGGGATTTCCACCCGGGACTGGGCTTTTACAAATACAAGGCCCCGCTCCCCGGGGCGGCACACCACGTCCCCTTGCAAACTCCACCATGAATGGCAGCTATTCTCCTGCTCGCCACCGCTGTGCAGCCTGGGACAGGAGACCTCAGCCTTCTCCAGGCCTGTAAACACCGAAGCCACACACGCTGCAGGGCCACCGCAGCCAATAAATCTTGGCCCCGGGGTTCTCTTAAAGAGGCAGAGCCCCGGGACGGACACCAGGCCAGGCCCTGCCTGCAGCAGTGGGCTTAGCCAGCACCGCACCTCCCTCCCCTCATCCCAGCCCCACTCGGAGGAAAGGGAAGGCCAAGGTGGCCGGCCTCCCCCAGAAGCTTTCTTCTCCTGCTTTGTAAAATGGAACATTCCCTCCTTCTGCCACTCACCCTGGGGCTACAATAATAAGAAGAGCTGCTGGTGGGAATGAGCTCCGGATTCATTTTCTGGAAGCAGGACAGCTGGGCTTGTGGCAGGCAGGGAAGCAGCAGTCTCTGGGGCTCTCCACCCAGCAAGCCTCAGAGAACCAAGGTGGACCTTGAGGGTCAGGTGAAGAGACCAGCCCGGTGCCGATGTGTCCATTCCGAACAAGCACCGAGGCGGCTAGGAGGGTGCTGGCCACAGTGCCAGAGGCGAGCATTGGATGTGGCCTTGGGGTGGCGTTCAGGTGGCCTCACGGCTCACCCCGAGGGCCCATGGCAGAGCCAGGGCTAGGCCCTCGCTCTCCACCAGAGGCTCGTGTGTGCGCTCATCGATGATGGATGTTTCTCTCGATGAGGAGTCTGGTATCTAATCACAGCCGCCTTGCAATCGTGGGCTCAGTTACCTCTGGAATCAGGTTTCCATGTGTTCGCAAACCCATCTGGCACCGGCCTGTAAGGCTGGGGATCTCCCGGGACACCGGGCTCTGCCTAGCCCCCCTGAAGTGTGCCCCTGATGAGCAACCTGTGCCCACTCAGGCACACCTGGGACTGTGTTGGTCCCCTGCTGGGACCTGGCTCTGCCCTAAGGAAGCACATAACTCCTGTGGAAGCAGGGAACTTCCAGGCCCGGCCTGGCTCGTCACTCTTCAGTTGCATAGGCTGGGAACAGACGGACCTTCGCTGTCACCCATGGTTCAAGGACAGAGGGTGGAGGTTTCAGCACAAGGAGCAAAGTCTTCCCTCCCTGAGAAGGAAGTGTGAGCCCTCTGTGAGCTGATAGGGTCAGTGGGTTTCAAGTCAGAGCTGCAAGACACAGCACCTAACCAGGGCAAACAGCAGGGCGCGGAAAGCCCTGGGCACTTCCTGAGAAAGTGGGTTAAAAGATGATGTCAGAGGGGAGGACATGGAACAAGAGGGAGCCTGGCCCCAGACCACTGATCCAGCAAGGAACAGTGCCTTCCGTGACTCCCTGGTATGCTTGCCCCTCTGAACCCCAAACTCATTTTACAGATGAGCAAGTGAGGTCACAGGGAAAGGAAAACTGCTAAGGTCACCCAGCTAATTGGGGCCAATCAAGTTCAAAAAAACTGCCCCCTGAGCCTTGCCTTGGGCATGTGATTTTATTATCCCACGGGACACAGGTGAAAGTGGAAATGGGGGTGGGCTTGCCGGCGTTTGGAGGAAATGATTAACTTCTGACCTGCAGACCTTGGTCACCTGCTAGTCTGACTATTAGCAACCTGGCTAGTCACCTGAACCAGGGAGAGCTCAGGAAAGAGCCAGAGCCTTCTGCTCCTGTCCAGATGAGCTGCCTTGACTCTGCACCTAGGCAACCTGGACGGTCCAAAGTGGGAAGTCTCAGAAAGTACCTATTCTCTGCTCAGAGAGGACACTGAGGCCCAGAGAGGGAAGGAAACCAGCCTGAGGTCACACAGCTGACCCCAAACAATGCACAGAGACCGCCAGATGCCCGAGCACACAGCATGCTCCTGAGGAGAGTAGGAAGGATCCGTCTATCAGGCAGCACTGGCTGAGAGCTGGCCCTGCCCACCCTGGCACCTCATCCCAGGTCAGGGCAGCACCTACAGCTCACTCTGTGTGTCTTGGCACTCAGCACTCAGAATGTAGCATTCAGCAGACAGTAGTTGACACTCAGCACTCAGTATACAGCATGCAGCAAGCAGTACTCAGCACTCAGCACTTGGCATGCAGCATGTAGCATTCAGCACAGAGCCCGGCACCTGTAAGAGCTTGGCAGGGTTTGAGGAAGAGGATCTGAGACTGCAGAGATCAGCGCATCCCAGGGCCCTCCACTAGAAGATCCTGCAGAATGCCGGGTAGGGCAGGGCTGCCAAAGCTCCGTCCTTCAAGAAACGTCCCAAGACAGAAAAAATAAATAAATAAAAAACCAGGAAGCCCCCATCCTGAGTTCCCCATGAGGGCAGCTGTTGGGTCTGGACTCACGGTGTTGGTGCTTGACCTGTGAGAGTTTCTTGAGGTCACCGGGATGTGTGTGGCACTGGGAGCAGAGTCTGAGCTTTGGAGTGAGATGGGTGTGGGCTCCAAAGCTGGTCCTGCCAGCTGCACCCAAGCCAGAGGGCACTGTGTACCCTGTTCAGTGGCAGGAAGGACCACTGCCAGCTGTTATAGGAACCAAGACAAGTGACAATGATAATGACGAGGGTAGCATCATGAGTCTGATCATGTGCCAGGCACTGTCCCAAACCCGGTACACGCTGACCTCTTCCGGTCCTCCTAGCAACCCTGTGTGGGAGGGGCTGGCATGGCTCCCTCACAGCTGAGGCAGCAGAGGCACCTTAAGGGACAATAGCTGGCCGTGTGGGCACAGATGGTGACTCGTGGAGCACAGCCCCTGCCAGACCTGTGCACTGCGGTCTGAGTACTTTTCCAACTGGTGATCAATACATATATCAATAGATCTTCATTATGTCCTCCCCATAATGGAGCCTGGGCCCCCACAAGGCCAGGGTGGGGAGCTCTGGGCTGCCGGGCATCAGGGAGCCAGGGGACATCGACTGGGGTGTCCAGAGACGGCTGGGACTCCATGCACTCAACCTTGCAATATATGATGTGACCTTCTGGGGACTGTCCTCCAGGCCACAGCTATGCAGGTGAGGGCCCCATAGTCACAGGTGTCTGAGAGCAGCATCAGTTCTACGGAGCAGTCACGGGCCCCAGAGCACGACCAAATCAGGCAGTGCAAAGAAAAGCAGCCACGGAGGGACTTGTTTCTGAGGTCCCCACTCTGCCTGGGACATCCGGGACACACCAGCATGGGGACTCTGGCTTCTCAGGCCTGCCAGTGGGCAGAGGCTGGGGTGGGGCCAGCTGCACTCTCTGTGAAGGCCTCTCTCCCTAACCCCAGGCAGAAAGGACACTTTGAAAGGAAGTCACATCTGGACATCCTAGAGGAGGGCCTGGCATTCTTGAGTAGACAGGTGTCCTGGGACTTTCTCTCCTGCCAGTTGAAGTATCTGGAAAGGGGCAGAAACGTGGGACCCTGTGTGTCCAGCTGTGACAACAGACTCACCAGGGCCTTCCCAGCTGACATTTCTTCTGAATCCAGTGGCAAATGGTTTTCCACAAGTTTCCCAGGGAGTCCACTGTGGGCCAGCCTGCACCACATTTCACGGACCCCGGCGAGGGCTGACCTTTCACCACCTGCGCCACTGTGGACAGACGGATGTTCCTTACATCAACTTTTTTGTGTATGTCACTTTTTATTATAATTATGAGCACGTATTAATTGTCCAAGTGGATGGGCTTTGCTGTGGTTTTCCCTCCATGGACATACCACGCACTGATCATGCACACCCCCTCCACTGTTCTCTCCCCAACCCCTTCCAAGTCCTCCCCCTTCTGCCTGCACCTCCTTCTATTTCCACATATGATAAAAAACATAAGATGCTTGTCTTTCTGCGTCTGGCATATTTCTCTTAGCATGATGTCTTCCGGTTTCATCCATTTCCCTGCAAACGACAGGATTCCGTGCTTCTTTATGGCTAAGCAATATGCCATATGTATATATGCCACATTTTCTCATCCCTTGATCCATAAGTTGACAGATTTTTTAAGTGTATATGAATGTATTTTAAAAGTGCATTTGATATCACTGTCACAAAAGGGAAACTAGCATTTTTTTTAGAACCCTGAAATAGTTATCTATTACACTGTGGGAAACCACTTCCCGAGTAGCTCAAATCACCTTGCTCACCTGGGGAGCCCAGGTCCAGCTCAACACTGCCCTGCTCCTCTCTGGGCCACCACCTCGCCAAGCCCTCTGCCCACTGCTCCTCCTCAGGAGTGACTTTGACACCAGCCAAGTTCAACCATGGGAGGCACGCCATTGGTCACCACGTGGGGAGCCAGGGGACAGCCTTTGGGCGGTGGGAGGCAGCCCTGGGTTTCTTCCTGCCGTGGTTCCGTGCCAGCCTGAGTCTGCATGGGCATACAGTTTGCCTTCTACAAAAATCTCTCTCAAGCTCTCCCATTTCACCCCGTAGTTCCACTCCAGATGGATTCTCTAGAGTGACTGAAATGGTACTTTGGAATTCTCTCCACCAACTAGATTCCTTCTGTGTCCCCGTACCAAGCTTTCATTCCTCACTCCACACAAAATTCCCTGAGCAACTGTCCCCCTCCTTCCACTGCGTCTGTCTTCCAGACCCCACTCCAGTCAGGGGGAGTCCCTGACCCGTTGAATCGTGCTACCATCTCCTCTCCAATCCTGCTGCTGAGCAAGGGCAATGTACTGGTCACCATGGTGTGTCCCCCCCCCTCAAATTCATATGGTGAAACTTAGTAGCCAATGAGACATCATGAAGAAGTGGGGACTTTAGGAGAGAATTAAGTCACAGGAGCCGAGCCTCATGAATGGAACTCTGTTATTCTGTGGAATTATTAATGAATGAAATTATAGTTATTATTATTATAATATAAAAGAGGTGCAAGGGAGCTCTCTGCCCCTCCCACATGTGAGACACAGTAAGCAGTGTCACCTTGGAGGCAGAGAACAGCTCTCACCGGGAACCAGATCTGCCGGTGATTTGCCCTTGGACAGTCCAGCCCCCAGAACTGTGAGAAAACTTGTCTTTTCTTTCTAAATTACCCAGAATCAAGTATTTTGGTATAGTAGCATGAAGGAACTGGGACACAGGCAAAATATTCCAATGAGTGGGGCACCCTCGGGGGCGCCCCCAGTCCTCTTCTTCCTCTCCCTAAGGACAAGTACAACTGGCTGAATGATTGGTGAGGGTGACCCAACCCTAACTGAGCACCTGCCACATTCTGTGCACCCAACTGGGGCTTTTCTCCCATTGATCCACACGTTCCCCCAAAGCCCTAGTCAGCTGGGCTTTCAAAATGTGCCCAGATTCCCCCCTTCCCATGGCCTTCCTGACTTCCTTTGGTTCAGCCATCACTGTCTCACCTGGAGCAGAGATACTCCCAGACCCTCTGTCTTAACACAGGGTCAAATGTCCCAAATGCAAATGAAATCACATCACCCTTGGCTGCCTTTCTCCCTGGAGCAAAAGCCACTGTTTAACAAGGTCCTCCCTGGCAGCCATCTCACACCTGTCTCTCTGGTTTCCTGCTCCTCTCTGCCTTACTCATGCTCTCCCAGCAGGACTGTGGCTTCCTTCCTGTTCCGAGGCATCTGACTTGTTTCTGCCTGAGGACTTGGCACTTGCAGTTTCTCTGTTTGGAGTTCTGTTTTCACCCTCCCTCAAAAGGGAGAAACACGGTCCATTCCTTCACCTCCTCCTGGTCTGCCCTCTTCTTGGTCCTTCCCTGGACATCTTACCTGAAAGGGCATCCCAACCCTGGCCTTTCATACTCCCCTGCCCGGTCAAGTTTTTAGCACCGTCTGATACTAGCTTGTGTATTAATAGGTTTATCGTCCGTCTTTCCTACCTCGCAGGCCCAGGCTGCCCTCCCCGTCTACACTATCCGCTCCCAAGTACAGGGATTTTTGCCCCTTTGGTTCTCTGGAGTTTTCTGGCACACAGTGATGGGGTGAGCCCAGGGATCCCGGGACTAGGTCACCTTTGATGACGAGCAGCCTGAGGCTCAGAGAAGTGAAGCCATGTGATAGAGAAGTTACAGACACTCTGATCTGTCTCCCATATCGAGCTCACCCTAGTGTCCGGGACGGTGGCTCTGCCAGCCACGGGTTTGCATGTTATTGTACCTATGCAGAAGGAGAGGCAGCCACTGCCAGATTCCCCCAGGACTTCGGGTCTCCCGGCCTCACAGGTTTACAGCACAAGAGGCCCCTTAGTGGCAGCCACTGACAAGGGCCAATAATTCAATACCACTTTCTGGAAAAGTAGGGCTTTTTTTTTTCCTCTTTTTTCTTTCCTGCTCGTTTTGCAAGAGAAGAAAAATGCCATTTGGCCTCAGAAAGATGTTCTCGCTGCCAAACACATGATTTTTGCACATGGTGGAGACGTGTGATTTTTACATATGTATTTTTTTTTCTTTTTTTCCCTTTTAGTAGAAACAGTTTCATCCCTGGCAAGAGAGTGAAAGAAAGGGAGTATAAAAAGATTGCTATAGAAAACCATTACTTGGGTAATACAGAGACCAAAAGCCAAGAGTTTAGAACCTGCACAGATGAAAGAGAATACAATGCTAACTTTAAAAAAAAAAAAAGTGGGGGGAGTAAGGTCAAAGGTCACTGGAGTTTGGGAAACAAAGCTAGATGGAAGGGTTGACTCCCCTGTGTCCCCTTGAGAGTATTTAGATGCTCCTCAACTCTGAGGTGGCAAAGAAAGGGCAGAAAGGATACCACTCCGCCTACCTCCACGTGGGCAGATGACATCAACCAGTCATGGTGCCCTTTCTCACTGAGCAGGGATGCAGCCTCCAGGCTACGCACTGCTCCTACCCATTGACTAGAAGTGGCAAGTAAGATGTAAAAAGTTGACCTTTTGCCCAAATCAACCCCTTCATTTCACGTATGAAGTCACTGAAATTCAGAGAGAAGAGGCAGCTAACAAAGGTTGCCCACAATATCTGCACAAATAAGTCCCCTCCCGGCCTTGCTAAGCACAGGCTGGGGAGTTTCTCTAAAGTCCCTGTGTTCTGAGCATCAAGGAAGTGAGATGTTCTGCAGTTCCCAAACTCCCAGCAAGGATCCAGAGAATGGCATCGGGGAGTTCAGGTTTTCTAGCTTGTGGACTTCCCAGCAGCGTTTGGGCTTCGGGCTGTGGATCTCTACAGATCACATTAGGACACAAAGGGCCTCCCTGAAGGACATAAGGCTCCCTCCCAGCAACATGGCCTTTTACATGTTTATGGAGATCACTCTTTAAAGAGAATGGCTCAGAACTGTGAAGGGTCAGCATCCCCATAGGAAACTGTCAACACCCTGCAGATGGTTCTTCAACAGCTTTCCTCAGTTTTAAGAATAAAATTTTCCACTGGATTCCCATTTCCAAAGAGTTTTTATGTGAAACACATTCTCAAGATGTTCTAGATTTTCCACAAGATAACCTGAACTTAGACACAAATAAAATAAATTGGAAGAGATGTATGATCACATGTATCAGAGGAACTCAGAATATTATATCTCCCCTGTGGAATCATACCATGTCTTAGAAATGTGGAAGCCCTGAGAGGTTCTGCTGAAAGACCCGTGTTCTGTAGCTGCAATATGTGTTTGTCCTAGAAACCTGTTTGCATGCAGCTTTTGTGTTAGTCAGCTTTTCGTTACTAAAACAAATACCCAATATGAACAGCTTAAAGAGAGAAAAGGTTTATTTGTGGTTCACAATTTTGACGGTTTTAATCCATGACCAATTGACCCATTGCTTGGGCTTGTGGCCAGGCAGCTCATCACGGCAGAAGTGCATGGCTGAGCAAAACCACTTACCTCTTGGTTGGAAAGAGAGAAAAAAGGAAAGTGCCCGGGGATCCACAATCATGTAGCATATCCCCAATGACCTAAAGACCTTGCACTAGGTTCCACCACTTAAAAGTTCCACCACCTTCTAACAGTACCACCCTGGGGACCAAGCCTTGAACACATGCCCTTTGCAGGGACACTTGAGATTCAAACTGTAGCAGCATTCATGAAGAGTCTGGTGGACCTTTTTCCAAAACACTGCACACATGAGAGGAAAAAGAACAAGGAATTGGAGTCAGAGAACTGAGTTTGCACCCTAATATACGTCTTTCACATTTCATTCTAAGCAGGTTTCACTTCTGTTTCTATGTGATGGAAAATCACCTAGATTTAGCTTGGTTTTTGAAATGCATATATTTGTTAAAGATCACGTAAGTTCACTAGAGTGAAATTGGAGGATATAAAAATGTATACAAGAAAATTTAAATCGCCCATAATTTTATCATCTATCAGTAACCACTATTAAGATTTCAACATATCACTCAAGTCTCTTCAGTCTATTAAAAGAATGTGCAGATACATTACTCTTTAAAAAAAACAAAATATATAATATGCATGATTTTATATTCTCTTATTTTTGCTTTTAACGACTAGAAAAAAAGATACAACAAACCAAAATATCTGAAAATACTCCCTCAGAATATGAATTTATGTGACATCATAGGATTCCATTATTTGAGTAGTGTCTGAAAGCTTTGGTACCAGATATTTGAGAGTTCAGAATTCTCTGGGTTTTGAAAAGATAAGACTAGGTAAAAATGCTACATCACAGAGCACTCGCAATAGCACCTCAAAAATAGCCTAGAATCAAACACAGTATTTGGATAAGAAAATATTTGAATATTCACCCTAAGATGAACAATGGCTATTAAAAAAGCCTTCTTTCTAGCCAAGCGCCATGGCTCTGGAGGCTGAGGCAGGAGGATCAAAAGTTCAAAGTCAGTCTCAGCAACTGATCGAAGACCTAGGCAACTTAGAAAGACCCTGAATCAAATTTTTAAAAAACTAGAAAGGCTGGGAATGTGGCTCAGTGGTTAAGTGCCCCTGGGTTCAATCTTTGGTACAAAAAAATCCAAAACAAAATAAGACGAAACAAAAAAAAACCTTCCTTCTGACCAGTGCCAATAACTTTGCAGCAAACTTCACACAAATTTGTTAGCTATAATTGCTTTGTAGACTTTGGAATGGTGCACCTCATGTTGGGGACTTGTGCTGTGGTTTCCAACCCAACCAAACCTCCATTGCTGTCTATTTGAATCACTCCCAATTTTTGCCATTAAAGGTAAGGTTGCAAAGACCGATCTTAACCACCACTTTTTTTTTTTTTTTTGCACATCTGTGGCATATTCCTCCAAAGGTATTCCTAGAAATTGAGCCCCTGGGTTGTAGAGATTTAACATTTTCAAGGTTTTCCATCTATCTGACAAAAGGCTCTCCAGAAGAACAGAACACTTTAAATTCCCAGCATCCCTGATAAAAGGGGGCATCCCCGTCCCCATACCAGCCCCCCACCTTGCAAGAAACAGCAACCTGGCTATTAGCAGAGTTGGAAAATGGATTCCAATTTAAAGAGAAAATTTTCCCATCTCTTTCTGAGTATTACTAGCAATATTCAATCTTTATTCATATGCTAACTGAATGGCTGTATTTCTTTTCTTAATGGTCTTTATAGATCCCACGCAAATCTTTCTATTAAGATGCTCATGTTTTTCTCCTTGACTTATAAAAGCCCCTTAAAGATTAAGTATATGAAAAAACTTTGAATGTAACATATGTTGTGGCATTTTCCTAATTTTCTTGTTTGTATTTTAATTTTATTTATAGTATTTTAATAGTTTCCTGAATTTTTTTTAAAAAGCAAAATGTGGAGTACATGTGGAATACGGAACACTTAAAAATATATGTCAACCCAAAGCGCTTGCTCATAACTTATCCACTCTAAAATAACCACACTAATACTTCCGTGTCATTTTCTGGTATTTTCTGTTTCTCTCAAAGAAGGGCATATATTTGTACATGTGGGTTCATAGCTTGTTTTGTCTTCTCCTATTCCTGTGAATATATTTTACATTTTAACAAGAGTTCTGCTCTAACTCAATTTTTATGATTACCTAGCACTCCCTGTATCCATCCATCATTTACTTAAATACTCTCTCGTTTTGGACAATCAGGTTGTTCCCAATTTTCATCATTGTTTGAAATGCTGTGATGAATACCTCAAGATATCATTCTTTTTCCTTCTTTAATTATTTCTTTATCATGCATTTTTATGCTTTCTGGAATCAAGTGAAGGCTTTTAAAATTGTTTTCATTGTCTTTCCACTAATCAATCTATCTACATCTATAGTGTATTAATTAATTTAAAATATATATGTGGAGAGAGAATGATTTTTAAGAAAATGAAAAATCTTCCCAAATTTTTCCACCCAGAGACAACTACTATTGACAATATTAGACTTTCCACTGTATTTAGTCATGGATGGGGGATGTTCATGTAAACACAACAGTGGTTACATTGTGTATAGTTTCTTCTACATACATACAATATGCAAGTATAATTTTTTTTCTTGTACCAAGGATTGAACTCAGGGGCACTCAGCCACTGAGCCACATCCCCAGCCCTATGTTGTACTTATTTAGAGACAGGGTCTCACTGAGTTGCTTAGCATCTCACTTTTTGCTGAGGCTGGCTCTGAACTCACAATCCTTCTGCCTCAGTCTCCCCAGTCATTGGGATTACAGGCGTGCACCATCGAATGTAATTTTAAACCAAGATACTTTCACAGCCACCTGCCACTACTACATCATTTGAATATACTATAGCTTGCTCTATCCTTCATTCATTAAAGGGAATTTGGGGTTTCATTTTCTAGATTTTTGAAGTTATTTACCACACCGTGATGAACATCATTGTGATGCCCTTAATAATTGCCTCAAGCTAAGTTCTTAGAAGTGAAATCAGTCTGTCAAGGATGTGCACATTGTTGAGATTTTCAGTAGAAGCTGGTGAATTGTCCCATGGAGTTGAACCCGGTTTAGTCACCCTCCTGTGACGTATGAACCTGTTTGCCAGAACCCTGACCAGTCAAGGACATTAACTCTTAGTAAAAATGTGTAGTGAAACATGAGATCTTACTGCTATTTAAATGTGCTTTAAAAAACATAGTACATCGAACATTTTTTTCATGTATTTACTGACGGTTTGTTTTTCTCTTCTGTTAATTACTTCTTCCTATTTGCCTATTGGAGTATTAATCTTTTTCTCATTGTTTTGTAAGCTCTCTTTATAAATTAAGCTTATTAACGCTTTTTAAAATGCCACATCTTTTGGAAGTATTTTTCCCACTTTTACACTGGGTTTTGATTTTTTATGAGGGCTGAGGCATATATCAGTAATAATTTTATACAGTCTCATTTATCAGATCTGTCTTCATAATATCTTCTTTCAACAGCTTCCTTGAAAAGAGCCTCCCCATTTTATAAAGTCTGACCTACATTTCTTTCTAGTAGCTTCGTGACTTTATTTTTATATACATACCTTGAATTCACCAGGAATTTATTTTAGTTGATAACTGGGCTAAGAATCAGAGTTAATTTTTTTTCCAACATCATTTATCGAATAATCCATCCTTTCCACAAGGACTTGAAATGTCACCATTATCACATACTAAATATTTATACATACTCCAGTCTGTCTCTGGCTTGCAGTTCAGCCCTATCTATCTCTCTGTCTATTCTGGGCTGAAAGGAGAGAGATTTCTGGGGTAGAGCAGGCAGGACTTGATAACCGATTAGACATGGGGAGGAGTTAAAGAGGACTCCGGGGTTTGAGACTGAATAACTGGATGGATGATGATGCTATTAATCAAGAGAATGTAGGCGGGGAAGAGCTCACTCTGGCCCGCATCTCCCCTCTCTCCAATCCATCATTGACATTTCAAGCAGAATGCAATTTTTAATACATATTTATTTAATACATTGGGAAAATAATACATGCACATGTTTTTAAAAATCCAATCAATATATAAAGTTTATAGTGAAAACTTCATCTCCCTCTCAATACATTCTCTTGATTGTCCTTAGAATCAAGCATTGGTAGTAGTTTTTTTTTTTTTTTTGCATACTATGTGGAAATTGGGGATAGGCGGAGGGACAGGCCCATGCACGGTCACACACATCTTTCCAATAGTGCAAACACTACATGGTACCTTGATTACTTAACCTTAACAACCGATCTTAGGAATAATCCCACATGAGCACAGAGAGACCATCTCATTGTTTTTAATGGCTATTTGAAGTTCTGCTGATGATGGGTCATTATTTTTACTCAATCTCCATAGAGGGACACTTTGGAAGTTTGTTCCCATTTTGTTTTTTCATTTTTTTAAACACAGACCTGCCTGTTCTTAAAAGTCCATTTGAAATTCTTCCCAGCCCCTCTTTACCCATAAAACATTAGCAAAAGTCCCAGATCTGACCATTGAAACCTTCAGAGAGAGAAGCTTCCCCCTGAATGCTACCTCAAGCCATTGCTCACCTCAGCCCTCTGAATCACGGCCCCAGCCCTCAGTGACCCTGGGGATGGAATCCGGAGGCTCAGTAAAGGAATCGGTGACTTGTCCACACATCAAGGCTGCGTCCATGCCTCTCGATAGTGAAGGCCACTGAGATCATGTCCTTGCAAAGGGGGAAGAGGATTAGCAATGGCCAAGGCCTCCCAAACTAAGTGTCCTAAAGGTCAAGAAGATTGGAGGGACCTTGACAATGAAGGGCCCCCGATTGCCTGGCATGTCACGGTGGATGAGTGAGCCGGAGAGGTGTGGGCAGGACCCGTAGCAATGAACGAAGAGCAGCTTCCAAGTCGACATTTCCGGGATGTGTATCTTCTTCAAGAATGTAACAGCAAAAAGAACAGAGAGCAACCAGGCCTCGGCTCCAAAGAGAGGGTGGCGCGTGCTGGACGATGCAACGGAGAGCCCCCAAGTCTCAGCGGCTTCACCCAGCAGAGGCCCACCTGGCTGCCATCATGGAGTGACAAAGGTCTTGCAGCTGTTGTGCATGGTCCTCCTACAAGTGGTGGCTCAGGGACCCAGGCTGCCTGCACCCAGCAACGCCTTCATCCCAGCGACCTTGGCCTCCAGCTGCACACACAGGACAAGGTGTGGAGAAGGCCTGCCTGCCCCCATTGCCTTGGGCCAGAAGGGACACCTCACTCCTGCTCACCTTCCACCCATGAGCCTGAGGCATGGGACTGCTCCTGGGGGCACAAGGGCTGGGACACGCATTGTTGGGCCTTCTGTACAAGAAGTGGCTTCTTGAGCACACAGCAGTGTCTCGGCCACACCAAGCTTTCAAGACTTTAGGAGGATTTGGTTCATTTTCAGGCTGAAGCTCTGGACATAGCAGAGAAGCAGGCACGAAGCCAGAAGAGAAGGGTGGAGGCCTGGGAAAGGGCTCTGGCTGAAGAGGGGAGGATCAGGAGGATGGGAGGAGGGCTGGGCCCATCTCCAGGGCTCGCTGGCTTTCCTTATAAGAGGAAATAGATGGAGGTTTCCAATAGATGGAGGTTAAGGGCTCAGGTCCTGGAGCCAGATGGTCATGTGGAAAATCCGTCCACCACTTACCAGCTCTGTGATCTGGGGCGAGTTGCTGAACCTCTGCACTTCTCAGTTTACCATCTGTAAAATGGAAATGGTACTAAAGACTGTTCCATGGTCATGTGGACTAAATAGGTTTGTGTGCAGAGCCCTGGAAGGGTCCCGACAACTACCAGCAGTAAATATAACACAGGCATGTGGAAAAATATTGAAGCCAGACATGAAGATGTAGAGAGGCGGGAGAAACCCCTAGTTCCCTACCATTCTTCTCCGGAAGGGCCATCGACAGCTTCTTATCTATTTCGCTGGGAATAGTCTATACCTGATAATCACCTGTTTGTAATACACGGGCACACATGCTTTTGCACAACTGGCCACACATGCCACAAAATGCTCCACAACAACCATCCTGAGCTCCAGGACAGCTTGAAGTCCCCATTGCAATGTTTGAGTGGCATTCCACCACACAAAGGGACCATCACTTATTGAAACAATCTTCTACATTGAGCAGTTGATTGTTTCAGCCTTTAATGCTATTTATAATATAAACCACACTGCATCCCAGTACTCATGCCTTTGAGCACATGCGAAAGTTCATCCCTTCCAGAGGCCGAATAATTGAGTTCAAGAGTGTGTTTCAACCTAGAGACCCACTTCTCCACACTGTCCCTGGAGGTAGCACCTTCTTAACTCTGTCACCAGCCCTAACAGAGGACACCAGCTTCCCATGTGATAGAGGTCTGTCTTGTCCACACTTCACACACACACACACACACACACACTCCAAATTCGAAAACAGTATGGCAAACTCAAAAGTAGAGAAATATTTAATTCAACAAGCCCAAAACAAGGAGCCAGTCCTGTTCCTGGTCACCTCTTAAGTCCTCAGGAGCGACTGGGACTTGAAAGACTCTCAATAAGTATTTGTTAGACGTGATAAACAAAGTAAAAAGGTTCAGTCGGAGCCAATTGGTCTTGAACACACCTCTGAAACGTGCCACTCTTCCTTGTGAACAAGGAGAGGAGGTGTCAGGCTTAGAATCCTCAAAGACAAGAATTTAATAACCCAGCTTTTGTTTCAATGTACCTTTTGTGGTCACCTGTCCTGGTGGTCACTGAGGCTATTCACAAATACTTTTTTCTGGGCTTGGAGGGTGAGGACACCTCCAGCCCACTTTGAATGTAATCAAGCCAGGTGATTTGCTCTGGCCAATGGAAGATGAGCAGAGGTGACATGTGTCACTTCCAGGCAGATGTCTCTAAAAGCCAAGCTGTGGTTTAGGACAGCGCGGCCCCCTCCCCAACCCTCTGGGTGGTGGAGTAGTTACCAGGGGGCTCCAGTTTCTGGGCCACTCTGGGACCTGAGCTCCTTCCCTACCACTATTGAGTATGTTGGGGGGGAGGTCCCTCCTTGATGTCAGCCACTGAGATTTTGAAGCTGATTATTGTCACAGCACAACCTCGCCTCTTCTGTCTGATTCAGTTCCACTGAGGGACAGGAGATGCCAGTGGAGTGGCAGACAGAGCAGGGAGCAAGGAGAAGATGCACGAGGCAGGAACAGGAGTCCTGGCTCCCCATTCCCTCTGTGGGCATAGTTCCCACGTGTCTGTGCTTCCTGTCTCCTCAGCTGTCCTTGGACAGCAGTCAGTGATGGACACAGGTGAACTCAGAAAAGAAAAAGATAAGAGACATCCTAGCTGGGTGTTCTCCCAACAGAGACTTCCCAGGTCACCTGGCATAGCTGTCTGTGTCACCCTTTAGTGTCTAACCCTTGCCCATGACAGCTGTAAGAAAAGTTTTGCAGATGAGTGAATTGTAAGCAGGAAATCTAACATAATGATGACTATTGGGGGCTCTGAAGATGAGCAAGCTTAAGCTCAAAGTCTATCCCATAAGGTGTTGCATGTGCGACCTTGAACAAGCCCCTTTGAGAAAGCTGAGGTTCGTTGTCCTCAGGAGTGGAGAACATCATAATATGTACTGGTAAAGTTGTTGAGGCTTAAATGAAGCAATGGCTGTGTAGTGGTTTGCCTAGAACCCCCGTGTAGCCACCTCCAGACGAGAGTTACAAGGCTTTGGAGTCACACTCAAGTTTCAGTTCCAAAATGACAGTGATGAACAATGTGACCTCAAGCCAGCTATCTCCTTTGCTGTGAAGCTCCATTGTTGCTACATGGCCATGATGCCATCTGATTCCCAGGCAGGTTTGTGGTGTTAAATGAGATGGCACAGAGTACCTAGTTGTGGCAGGCACAGCCAGCAGGTGACTGCTCCCTTCTTGTGAAGACGCAGGCTCAGGAACAAGACCATGAGCCCTCGCGGGGGTCCTATTTCCTGTTCTCACCTCTCCAACACAGCAGCTTGTTATGACAAATGAAGGCCCACACTAGAGCCTTAATGGGGGAGAGTGGGTTAATTTGTTACATCTCCTAGGGTCAAATTTAGAGTTGAACCTGCAGTCAGATCTTTAATGGCTTTGCTCAGACTCTGACAAGGGTGGGCGTTGGCGGGCAGGATGGGTACTCAGTGGTGATCCATCTCTGAGGGAACCAGGTGCTGTCTTCTTTCTGTTGTCTCTCCATGCAGCTATCCTAGGTACGTTAACATGAATAGCTGGATAGTGAGCGCAGGGCTGGAGAATCTAGAATAGATGCGGGGGCCTCCCAGCCCAGAGAACATGCTCACTTCCCTTTGAGAAAAACTCAGCCTTCTTCCCTAGCTCCCAGCTCCTATCTCTGGCTAACGGATCATTCACAAGTTGATATCAATTTAACATCCAGATGTTCAGTCTTCTCCACATCTGGAAGCTGATACAGTTGCCATTAACATTTATTGAGCACCTACTTTATACTGATGATCCTTGGCACTTTTCCAAATACCATTTCATTCAGTCCTTCCAGAGACCTTGTGAGTCATGCATTGTTAACCTCATTTCCCAAACCAAGGATTGAATTTAGGAGATGATAACTAAATTGCCCCAAATCACAGGGAAGATGACGTAAATTCTAATCTGGACTCCAAAACCAATTCCCCTTCTACCTCATTCCTCTCCCTTTCCTGATTGTACACCAAGGAAGAAAGAGCTGCAGGGTGACAAAGTAAATATTTGTCAAGGGCATGGTAGAAGGGCCTGGGAGGTTCTGACTGGTGCCATGTCCGACACTGTCTGCTATCCAGCCCAGGGAGGGTGCTACTGTGGGGTCACTCCTGTCTGGACTGGCCATGTTGGGGAGTTTGACCGTTGCTCAGAAGACTGAACCATCTTGATAAAAGAGCTCTTCTCCAGGAAAAAACATGGCGGTCAACCTTGACAAGTGCAGATGACACCTTAGGAAAGGTTATTTATACAGTCCTAAGCCCAGCCCTACCCTTTTAGGGGGACTTTGTCCCCCATGGCAGTGGGTAAGCTCCCAAACAAAGCAATGGCCACCCATTCTTAGTTCAGATTGGGAAGGATGCTGCTGCCGTGTCCCTCTAAGGGACGTGGAAAGGAGTCCCTGAGCATGTAGGAACGGGCTTGGGGAGGGGAAGCTGTGCCGATGGTTTCTGGCTGCCCCAGCCCGGTCCTCTTCAGCCCTGCACATGCCTTGTTCTGGCCTCCAGCATCCCTCCTGGAAGGTCAAGGCCATCTCTTGCTTCTCTCCCAGCCTCCTTTTCTGCCACTTTCCTCTGCAAAGTTACAGAATGAAAAGCCACACAGCATGGGAGATTTTTGAAGAAGGGACAGAGACATTTGCCCTACAAAACATAAGACCCAGGGCATAGCACTGCTATGGGATCTCTGACTAAGGGCCAGACAGGTTCTGAGTGACCTGGAAGGCAGCCCTGGTGCTACCAGGTCAAGATTCTGGAATGTGGGGGGGGGGGCTGTGGCAGGAAAGGAGGAGCTTTTTGTCCCCCACAGCTTGGAGACGACTCCACTGCAGCTGGCCTCCTTCTCCCCAGGGAAGTCCCCAGCACAGGGGTGGTAATAGGTCCCCTGTGGGATCCAGCAGCCTGGAGCGTGCTGTTATGGAAGGTGGAGGGCACAGCAGGCTCTGGAGTAAAGCCGTGCCATGACTTGTTCCCAAGGGTTGGGGAAAAGAGAGGAGGTGTGGTGACCTTGTGATTTCAGGCCTGGCACCACACTGAACCAATGGTGTCTTAAAGTGTGGTTTGAAATGGACTAGGATTGCCTTAGTGGTGCTGAACTTCTCCCCACCAGGCCTCTGAGGACTTCTAATGCAAACCCAAGACCACCTCCTACAGTGAGTTTCCCTCGCACGTGAGAAGCCTGCCGGAGGCCAGGTGCCATGCTCTCTAGCCTGGAGGGAGCACACAGCCCTCACACGTGTGTATGGGTCTGTGCTGTCACCCATCTGCACAGACACATGCACAGGCTCACTGACAGAATCCGAGCAGTTCATTAACATCAAGTGCACACAGCTCGGAGCACCTTAGGACCAGGCCAGTGTGATTTGCAGACAGACGAGACCTTGGACTTCAGCGTCCTGTTGACCTGGTTTAAAGTCCCCTGCTGCTGTTTGTTGGAGATGTGCCCTCTGTGCCCTCCAAGACTCTCATTTAGAAATAGGTCCTGTGAGACATCTTTCCTTACAGGTGGATGCGGGACTGATGCGAGGTGACACAGGTAAATCACTTTGCCCAGGGCCTGGTCCATGGGGTGTGTTTCATAAGTGGTAGCTGTTCTAATTAATATAGTTTAAATAAAATACAGGCCCCCGGGGAACCCATTGAGTGAAGGAATTGCCGTGATTTATGATCAGACTCTCCACAGTCACTATGCAAGTGGCTACATTCTGGAGAGTTCAAAATCACCTGCCTCCCCAGGTCACCCAAGCATCTTTCTTAGGAATGTGCTCACACTGTATGGCAGCACCTGCTCATCTTCAGAGGGACACAGAATGACATCTTCCGATTGCCTGCAGTGGGCCAACCCCTGTCTCTCTCAGCCTCTCTGTCGAGCCTCTCCCTGGGCCTTCCACCCATCTAACTGGTGAGGACCCAGCACCTCTCCCAAGGCTCCGGAGCTGTCAAGGAGGCAGCCCAGGGAGGTGAACCAGTTCCACTTCCTCTCCATCCGAATCCCTTCCAATTATCCGTGGCTGCTTCTAGAGAAGGTCAAGGTGCCCTTGAGTCCAGACTGGGCTTTGTGTCACCCCAGAATCTTCCTCTAGGGCTTAAATCCTGGAGGTTTCTCTGCTGGTTTGGGTTCCAAAGAGTAAGGCTAGGAGGGCTCCCCGCCCCCTCGACTTGATAGCCTGGCTGGCAGGATACCAGAGCTGCTGAGAGCATGGGAGTGGGGAAGGCGACTTTGAAGTCTTCCCTCACACTGAGCTGCAGAAAGCCGCCTTGTTGTCTTATGCAGAGAGCAGTTGAGGGTATCAAAGGGAAAACGGGATGTTAAATTTTGAGTGATCAATGTTTAATAGTCGGGGTTGTAAGCTGTCAGGAGGGATGCTCGAGGTTCCCACGTGTGCTGCTGGCTTTGCTCTGCCACAGCTGGGGAGACCCCACTGGAGGCCCCATGTGAGCAGGGAGAACAGGTAGGTGGAGGGGTGCAGGGCGTGAACCCACACCCCAATGCCTGGTCACTGAGGTGGGGCACATCAGGAGACAGAGAGTGCAACCCCATCCTCTGACATGCATTCCTTCAGCAGAAGGCTCTAAGAAAACTGGGTGCCAGGACCCCACTCGGTGGAGGGCAGAGGACCCCAGGGGCCAAAAGAACCTGAGCGTCTAGCACTTGCTAAGGAATGTCCATTGGGCTTTCCTCTAAGATTCTGGACAATTCCAGCCTTGCCTCAGGGCAGGAAGGGAGGAGGTGGGAAGATTCCAGGCTGAGGATGGTCCCGGGTGGAAGAGGACCCTTGCCCTAAGGTAGGGCCTGGGGAGAGCGGCCAGTGCCCCTCCGCCATCTCCCACCCAGTGGTCTTTGTTGCCATTTGTTCAAGTAGCTCAGGGAAAGGTGGCATCCCCTGTCTTGTGACCCTCAGGCCCCAGCAGATGGGTAAGCCTCCCCAGGAATGGCACTCAGACCCATCCTCCCAGGTACCCGCCATCTCCTCAGCAAAACTCAATATCATGACCCTTTAAAATTGTATTTACCTCTTTCTGAGAGCTTCAGAATTCTTCCTGAACATCAAATAACTCCTGGCAAACATACCGTGATGAGTAACATGGAGTGAAACAGGACCAGATGGGCCGGCTCGCTCAGGGCCCAGCACTGGAGGAGGAAGGACAAATCACATTTTGGAGTGAGGCTGGGCTCCGGGCCACAGGAAGAGCATCAGGAGGGGGACACAGCTTTCCAGGAAGGGAGGGGGCAAAGTCCCCAGGACCTTGCCAGGAGATCCAGCCACACCGCCTGCCATCTGGCTTTGTTGGGAGGAGGAGAGAGGAGCAGCCAGTTCCTTCTACCCCAGAGGTGCTGCAGATCACGCTGAGCCTGGCAGGAGGGAAGGGACTAGCATCCTGTGGTGGGGAAACAGGACAACCCCAGGTATTTCAAAACCTATAAGGTCCCTCTGCGACTCAGTAAGATGTAGTCACAAGATCCCTCCCCTTTTCTGTCTTGCTGAAATTACCTGGGACACTCCATTTCCCAGCCTCCCTTTCAACCAGGGAAGCGCTACATGGGCCTGGCCAACGAGAAGCAGCAGGTATCTGGAAAGATGTCTGACAGCTTGGCTTTCCTTCTATGAACCCTGCTCCTTCCTGCCTACCATATCCACGGCTTCCAGAAACATGGATGTGAGGCCGCCATCTTGACCCATGGGAGGACCATGGGCTTCATTTAGCCACTGCCCACCTTGAATTTTCCTCCACCCCATCTGTGGCCTCCAGCCCTAAAGTTTGGCCCTACATCCAACATCCTATCCATGGTGAAAGTCCATCTTTTAAGGATCGGGGTGTCAGGATGTAGGGTGCCAACCTTCAGGTTTGCCTAGGACTGAGGAGTTTCAACACAGGATTGGCCTAGTTACAACAGGAATATCTGTGGTAAACCAGGACCTGTTAGTCCCAAGGGTGTCAGAACCACCCAGGAACTTGGTGGGTTTTGGTGGGCCTTTTAGAAGTAGAACCTTTTTTTTTTTAGGGCAAACCTCTTAGATGGGACCCCTATGTGTCAGACAGACCTGGTGGGACTGCTCTGCAGAAGCCCCAGGGATTTCACAGAACCCTGTTGGGAGTCACTGCGGCCCAGAAAGAAAGTGGCATGCCAGTCAGCCAGTAAGCTGGCGTGCAGCTGGGAGTGACAGTCGGGGTACAGTTGCTCAAGGTTCCTGACTCCCCTAAACCACAGGCCCTGAGATTGAAGCCATGCTGACCCTCATTCCTCCCTCCAGCAAACCCTTCACGAAGGCTTCACCGGCTCCAGCCCAGATCGTCACCACGGTTACCCAGCTGCAGCCCTGCTCGGTACCCACCGTGCTCTATGTTCTAGTCTCCTACCCACTGTTAACCTCTCTCAGTGATCCACACAAAAGGTCCTTCTCGAAGACTGATCTAAAGATGAGTCTCTCCCATTTGAAACACTTGTTCTGACTCAGGGCCCATACCTGTAACCCCAGCTGGACCCTCAAGCTCATCTTCTATGGCTTCCACCTTCTGGGGGGCTCTGCTACCCCATCCCACCCCACCTTTTCCCAGAGACCACGTCAGGTGCCCTGCATGATCCTGAGCCAGTGTCATGCCTTCTCCTTGCTCCTGTCCTCTGCACCCCCACCCCCTCCACCTGGCAATCTTCCAAAGTTCAGCTCATTGGCACCTCCTCTGTGGAGCCTTCCCTGATTGCCTCCTCCCTAGGCCACAGCACCCAGACTAGCTGATTTTGAAGCCCTAGGTCCACTGCCTTTCTTGTTCCTTTTCTTATCTGGCATCAGCATCAGGCTTGGGCTCCTGCAAGACTGTCATTGGTATACCTCCAGTGTTTGACCATGTCAGTACACACTGGACCTGCAGTCTGTTTGTTGAATGAATGAATGAGTCCGTTTCCTCCTGGTGGGGCACCAATTCTATGTATTTTGATTAAACAAGGCTGGTGCACATGGGTCACGTCTTGCTATGTCCACTCCCACACCCCCTCCCTCCCAGCAGACTGTTTTCCTTCTGGAACCTGCCTCTTCCCAACGGTGTGTGGTCTTGGTGGAGGGGAATTCTAGGCTTCTGCCTCCTATTACAAAAACTAAAAGGCTGTGCCCAGCTCCCCATGTCCCCTGACCCCATCCCCAACCCCCGTGGAGCAGGCACATGCCCCGACCTCTCTTCTAAGAGTTTACATCTGCAGCAGGTCACACAAGATGTCAGCCAAGTTTCTTGGTTGCCAGCAACGCGATCCAACTTGGTCCAATTAAAGCAGAAAGGGGGATTTATTCCATAGGTGGTGAGATAGATCCCAGATTCCCTGGGAGGACTGGGAAAGGGGCAGGAGCAAGGCAGGCTGGGCCTCCTTGGCCTGGGAGCACAGCCAGAGAGTCCTCCGGGAAGCCAGCCCTGGGAACGCTGTTGTGCAGGAGGGTGCGGGCACAGAGGTCCTGACAACATTGCCCCCAGGAGTGGGCACTACTGCTGCTGCAGCTGCGTCTCCCAACCTCCTGCTGCCAGGACAGATGCGCCTTGTCCCTGTTGCTTGGCACTGCCTGCTCCATACTCATTGTTCGGGGATGGAAATGGTGACGGACCCACCTGAGCCTGTGTCTGTGCCCAAGCCCCAGAGGATGCTGGGACTGTGTGGATCTGCTGCTCAGGCCAGGGGAGGAACAGGACTCTACAGCTTTCCCCTCAACATTTAAGGCAGGGGAATTTTTTCCAGCCTCGAAAGGAGGGGTCATCCGATGACAGACAAGCACGAAGAGTGACAAAAGGCACTGGACTCAAAGACAGAGGACAAAGTTGGAGGTCACTCGTCTCAGCCGGGCAGCAGATGTTTTCTGCTACAAGGTGGTGGCTGTGAATCCCAATCCAGGCCTTTCGGAGAGGCCTGGACTCCCGCCCTCCTGGGGTCTGCTTCTCAGGGCTCCTGTCACTTCTGTGAGCTCCCGACATCCTGCCAATAAATTCCTTTTTGCTGAAGTTAACCAGTGTTAGTGTCTGCCGGCTGCAACCAAGCAACGCTAAGTGAAACCACATGTAAACACGGGTACATGCTGCTTGTAAAACACTAAGACAGTCTCGATAAGGCTGCAGGACGCCCGAGTCCCCTCCCCCAGCATTCTTCCCTGCTATGAGCTGGACGTGTGTCCCAGGACTACTTGTCAGGCTTCAGCCCAAGCATGGAGCCCTAGGAAGCATCATCTAGAAATCATATTTTATTCCCTTGGACCTAAGAGTCTTCCCTTTTAAGACACGCCATTACTACATGTGTGCTACCCAGGAAGGAAAAGCGTTGCCAGTTAGACCATGACCCGACATTGAGACCTGTCAATTGTAAACCACATCTCGATGGCTGGTTTGAGGTGTGAAAGAGATGTATTGGAAGAGAGGAAATATGGTCACAGCAACGACTGACTTATTCAGCCCCTACAGCGGGCCCATCACTAGGGCAAATACTTAGCTCGTGTTAACTCAATCCGTCATTAATCCCCTTGATAATTTCTTGATGCTGAAATATAAGCATCTATCTATTTTTGCAGTTGAAACAACTGAGGAGTGATCGGTAAGACGATTTACCCTAACTTACAAATCTAGTAACTGGGAGAGCTGGAATTCCAAGAAATTCTGGATTGAGAGTTTATTTTCCTGACTGCCATGTGTCAGTGTTCAGGGTAGGGGCATAGGAAGCATGTGCATGTGTGTCTGCATATATGGGGTGTGTGCCTGCTTTTGCATGGGTGCAAGTTTACAGGCAAGCACATTTATTTCCCCTGAGGGATATCATAGTGTGCAAGTCATTTGCACCTTGCTTTGTGCATCCCGGGCTCTCCCGGAAACCTTTCTGTATCTGTGCATTAGCATCTTCTCGTTCTTTCTACCTGCTGAGGGACAGACACACCATGGGGCTTTCAGATTTTCCTACCGATGGCCATTAAGGTCGTGTCTATTTTTGACCCTTTCGAACAAGGCTGCGATAACAACCTTTCACAGACCTCCATGAGCCGACTAATGCCTGTTTCTTTTAGGTAAATAGGAGTGAAATTCTTGCAGCGTAAGGTATGTGCATTTGGAATTTTAATAGTGAAGCCAACCCCCACCTCACCAAAGCCACTTCATTTATCCGCATGCCTACCAACAATCAATGTGGGTGTCTGTCTATGATTTATACATCAGACTCCTCCTCAGCAAACCCAGGGCTGTCTCAGACCTCACCCTCCTCGGCACCTCTGAGGCAGATCTCCTCTACACCTTCCAAACCTGCCCTCCCTTGGCATCCAGAAAAACCCACACGGTTGATTCTGCCCTTGCGCAGCTTATGTCTCTGTCACAAACTCCTTACTCTGTCAGGCCCCCAGGTGACTTTCCCAAGAGAAGTGGCACAAGATGTTAAGAAGCATTCTGAAGGTGACAAGAAAGGGCACCCACTGTCTGATAAGCCTGGCAGACATTGGGCAAAGCCAAGTTACTTCAGGACTTCTCAGGGCCTTTAATGAAAGAGCAAAGGTAAAACTGCAACCTCCAAAGAAGGCAGGAGGAGCCGCAGGGGAGCACCCCCACTAGTTTCCCATGTCAGACAATGTGTTTCTGTTGCTGATAACACAGTACCACAGCCTGGGTGCATTATAAAGAAGAGAGGTTTCTTTCAGCTCACAGTTCTGGTCCAAGGTTATGGGCTGCATCTAGTGATGGCTCTCTTGCTGGCAGAATCTTAAGGCCATGCTGGGAATCATAGGGTGAGAGACCGAGACGTGCATACGCGTGCGCGCGCGTGTGTGTGTGGTGTGTGTGTGTGTGTGTGTGTGTGTGTCCTGGGCTCTCTTCATCTGCTTATAAGATCACAGTATCAGGCCCCAGGGCTCTACTCCAATGACATTAACCCTGATTACCTCCCAAAGCCCTCCCCCTCCAAACACTGTGGCACCACTGAGTCTCCACCCTCTACTATCTCACGTGGGGGTTAACTCAACAAGTTGATTGAGGGGACCAACCACATTCAAATCTTTGCAGCAGGTGTGTGCTCCCGGCCAGCCAGGGATGCGAGAAGCTCCAGCTGCTTCTCCTCCCATCTCCCAGGCCCTTCATGCACCCCTTCCCCCCTCCCAGGCTGACCTGCACTGCGGCCCACGTCCATAGCCCCCTGGCTGCACCAGAGGGGTAAGAACTGGCTGAGAGGCGGAAGACTTGGCCTCACCCTCGAGGTGGAAGGCCTTGGGCCAGTTCCTTCACCTCTCCCAGCCAGTTTCCTCTATCTGTAAAATGGGAAAGTACAGGACCTACTTGGGATGCTAAGGTGCAGCTTAAAACATGAGTACATCTACAGCAAGAAGAACGAGCTCTGCATGGAGCAAGACCTCAAGACACCTGCACGGCAGAAGGCAGCAGAGTGTCCTGACTCCATGGCTCCCTCTCTGTATGGCATCACACCTCCTTACTCTTGTCCTCTGCATCTGTTAATGGGGACAGATGACCAAACTGGAGGGTTAGGCGAGTTCCTGCCTTCAAGGAACCTCAGCCTGACCCTGGGTCCATTGGCCCTCACAGGGCTCAGCATAGAAGTGGCCTGCTCAGAGGGGCACGTGCTCAGCAGGTGTGGGAGGAGCTGGGCTGGTGAAGGGGGTCCCTGGAAGGAGGGACCCCAGTTAATGAATCAACAGGACTTAGCAGCACTGGGGCAGGCTCCTAGAAGGCGAGGAAGGGAATATGCTAGGTGAGAAGTCTACCTGGCACTTGGGAAACACTTGGGGACATCCTCAGAACGTCCTCAGACCACTGGGAATCTGAGAAAGCTGAGCAGGGTGGGGGAATGGGACTTAGAAAAGGTTTCAGAAGAAAAAGGGACTCGAGATCTACCTGAAATGACAGGTAAGATTTTACTCAGCTCCAGAGGAAAAAATTGGGCCCTGCAAGAGAGAGATTCACAGTCTCATGTAGAGCGAGCAGGGGAGGGGCGAAGCTCCGGTGTGAGACGAGGCACCTGTGCAGGTGTCCAGATCTCACCTCGGCTTGGGGATGAGCAGAGAACGCTGCCCTGCCCACCCTGAGCAGGAAGGAGATCCAGTTCTCTGAACAAAGCCCAGGGCTTCTGCCCCCCGCCCCAGGCTTGCCGAGTCCGCAGCGGGCTGCACCTGCACACAGCTCTGTGGGTTTACCCATCCCTCTGAGAAGCAGGGAGCATCGACAGAGACAAATGAGACATGACATCGCCCTGGCTCAGCCGCCTGGGAGCCCCAGACACCTCTCCCGCCCATGACGAGCTCCACCTCTGCTCCCTCATTATCTTTGTCGGGGTGTCCTCGGGCCAAAATGACGTGCCCAACCCCTGCCTGTACCTGGGTGTCATTATGATGACTCCCACTTGAAATTATTTGTTTTTCTCTATTGATCTTGGTTCGACACTGGAAAAATGTATTCTTTGTACAGCATTCCCAAGGGCTTAATTTGTCCGTGTTGGAAGCCTTTTTTAATAGGATTCTGCCCCATTGTTTATTCTGAACATTGAGTTCCGAGAGTCGGGACTCAGCTCTTTTAATAGAAACTCATTACCGGGGTCCCTCTGCATCAGAACGCTGGTACTGGCACTGCAAGGGGAGGCGAAGGAGGAGGCTGCCAAGGGCCCATCTGATCAGAAAGCCCACGGGGCTCACGCTGTCATCCACCGCCTGCCACCCCTCTGTTCAGAGACCTGAAGGGGTGACAGCCTCCGGGCTGGGCAGACCCAGGCAGCCCTCCGTCCCTGACCAGTTTCTGCTCTCACAAAGCTCTCCTACCTTACGGGGATCCTAGGCTCCTAGAGCAGCGTTTCTCAAAGTGAGAGCTGCGGCACCCCTTCATCCGGGACCCCAGGTGTACATTCAGATTGCCCAGCATCTCCCTGAGTGCTGCCCTGAGAGCCAGGTGAAGGAGACTCCTGCTGTGGTGCCCACACCTCAGGGGGCTCCCCTGAGGGAATTCCTTGTGTCCTTCTGCCATCCCCCAACCCCACACCTAGACCTGGTCCTGTGTGAGCACGAGTGTCCATTTATTTCTCTTCCTCAGAGACTGTCTATGCCCTCTCCCCCTGTCCAGTGCTTTCCACAGTGGACGGGACACCCAGAAAGCTCCACAGACTTCTCCATGGGGATCGTGGCAGGGCCTCACGGTGGCCCTGTAACAGGCAGCCCTGTGAGTAGATGGCTCCCACTGGGCAGGAAAGTATTCCTGTCACAGGATCACATGCGACTGAGCCAGCAGAATGAGGCTCACGTGATTTTGAGTTGCTCAAACTGTTTATATAGACAGCCTTCCCTGCCAAAATATAAAATAAAATGTACTAGGCTTGAGGCTGTGGACACCCTGGGGGTAGCCCTGCCTCCAGACCTGCTAAAACAGAAGCATTGAGCATGGAGTCCAGCAAGCTTGGAGTCTACTGGAAATGTAGTGGTATAAAAGGGAAAGAGTTCAGATTTTACAGTTCCGCAGAACTGGGATGGAGCTGGGCTTCACAGCTAGCCAGCTGGATGATGGTTAGCTAGTTACTAACCCTCCCTAGAGCTCACTCTATGCTCATAGTTTTGCTTTATGATACTCTAGGAGTCCTCTCTGGAGAAAGGCAACCTGCAAATCTTTCACATGTAATCGTAGGACATGCCTGTGACTCACTTAGAATCATATCTGGCCTGTGTTGTCCAAAAAGTAATAATTCCTGATGTTATTTATTAATTCAGTCAACAAATACTGAGCTTCTACTGTGTTCCGGGCACTGTGTGTTCAATGCTGGTGACACCAGACAGACTCAGTCCTTTGTCTTCATAAGAAAAGATCAATGTTAAACAGACAAATGTAACTCCTTGTAATTGTTTGTTTCACTGCAGTATGGCCTGAGGAACAGGGAAAATGTTTCTATAATCATGCAAAGAGTCAGGGAGGGCTTCTCAGAGGAGGTGACCATTCTCCTGGAACCTGGAGTTGTGGCAGGACCTGCCAGGTTAAAAGAAAGACCATGAGCACTTCCTGGTCTGGGTTCTGCATGCCAGGGCTTGCTCATCTCCCTGTGATAGATCTTTCCGGAAGTAAGTAAAGATGATTGATTTGACAGCTGCTCTTCACAGAATTCACATGAGCCCCATGGGTTTGCAGAGGGTGGGAAACTGGCTTGTGGCATCCCTGAGGCCTGCCTGTGGTCCCCACAGGGCACTTGGTGCCATCTATGTGTTATGTCATATACCAACAGGAGGCCTGCCTCTGAGTCCATCATCAGTCACATTTCACAGATGAAGGAAGCTAAGGCTCAAATGGGTCAGTAACTTGTCACCTAAGTGAGGTTACAGAGCTAATTCATGGTCGACTCAGGATCCAAGCTTGGGCGATGTGAATACTCATGCCATAGGCTAAGGCCCTGCACCCTGACTCTGTCACTGTCCTCAGAGCCTACTCAGAGTCACCTTTTCTCTGCAGACAGGGATGAAAGAGAATGGAATGTCACCTACAAGAGAGCTGACTTTGATGACACGAAACTACCCCAAATCAGGGCTGGGTTGGAGGGTGTGATCACCAAGAGCTCTTCTTTCCATGATTGTCCCCTTTCTGAGTTATTCTACATCACAGTAGGAGCCAGGCATGGAGGAACCAGAGAGGCCTCTGCCCAGAGGCCTTCCAGGCCAGGGGAGGAAAGTGCCCAGGCCACTTCCCAGGGTGACCATTGCCATGGGCCTCTTCCCAGACACAACAAGAGCTCAGGAAGAGACCAAGGTGGCATCTGAACCTTGGATTCGTGGCACACTGTGGCATCTGAACTACACCAGGTAATTGGACTTGAAAATCAAGAAAATGGCCATTTTATAAAGTGAAAATATCTAAGTAGAGTCCCACAGGGTTGGAAGACCTGTAGAGACCAAGACACATCACATAGGAAGGCAGAAGTCAGGTCATCAGACCCAATAAGATAGAAGATCAGGACAGAATCCATAGTTAAGCTAAACTGGAATCCTTAGAGCTATCAAGTAAGAGCTGCTCATGGTCATGGTCAAGAGGTCAAGGATCTGAAAGAGGCAGTTTCACCAGAACATTCTGCTTATCTGCAATAGTAACCATACTGCCAGTAAAAATCACTAATGTTTATTGGGCACCACATTAGTCAGGAGAGTCCCAGCTCTGCTGCAGAAATAAGCAGTTCCCAAACCTCAGTGGCTTAACACAATGAAGATTTGTTTCTTGCTCATTCAATATCCATTGCAGATCCTGCCCCGTCTCTAGATGAGTGTTCAACCATACAGTGACTCAGCCTCTCCTCTGTCAGCCAAAGCTGCAACATATGCAAAGCTTCTCAGTGGTTGCAGCAGGAAAGAGAGACGGGAGAATGATGCACAGGCTTTTCACTACCTGCCGTAGTCAGAGAAACAGAGCCATTAGGATTTAGCTAGAGAGGCATATAAAAAGAGATTTATTATGGGAATTGACTCATGCAATTATGGAGACTGAGAATATGTGTCCAAGATCTGCTGTCTGCGAGCTGGAGAACTAGAGAAGACAGTGCTATGATTCTGGGAACCAGGAACTCTAGTGTCTAAGGGCAGAAGACAATGATCCAGCTCAAGAAGAGAGAAGAAACGTCCTGTTCTTCAGCGTTTCTGTTCTATCTGGAACCTCAGTGGGTTGAATGATGCCCACCCACATTGGTGAGGGCAGATCTTTTACTCAGTCAACTGATTCAAATGCCAATCTCTTCTGGAAACACCCTCACCGACACATCCAGGAGAGATGTTTTACCAGCTATCCAGGCCTCCCTTCGGCCACTCAAGTTCATCATTTCTTTTCACCTCAGAAGTGACACTTGTCCCTTCTGCTCAAATTTCACCAGCCTGAACTCAGGGAGGGGACGGGACTGGAAGTGCTGCTTCCCCTGTGGCTGGATGGTGAGAACACTTGTCACATGTACCCGAGCACTGACCTTCTGCCAGGTATTGACTATGCACTTCATGTGTTTTATTTCACTGACTCTACAACAATCTATGTTACAAATAAGGAAACTGAGGCATAGAGAGAACGAGCAGAAAGAGGCTACCCAAAGTCACACAGTCAGTGCTAGAAGAGCAACCATTTCAACCCTGAAGGTCTGGGAGCTTACCCTCCCTCCATCTCCTCCCAGACCCATAGAGGTCATTGGTGAAGCTGAACTTCATAGATGGACAGCCCATTGCAATTGTGCTTGACCAACCCCAGAAAGGCATTCTCAGCCTCTTGGCACAAGGTGGGTGGGGAGAGGAGCACCGTGCTTCCCAGGGGCCTGGGACCATCCCAGAGCTTTAGAATGAGAACTCAACAGACTGAAGTGTTTCCCCATGAGGAACACTTGATGCCAGGGGAGGGCAAAACCCATCCTGTGTGGTTTCTCAAGCCACAAGAGGGAAAGCGCTCCTCAGAGACGATGCCTGTCACCCAGGAACACATCAGTCACAAGTGCCAAGTGCAGGGGGTGATAAACAGATCATCTCTGTGGTCCAAACCCACACCCTGGGGTCTGAGATTTCCAGTTCAGGGCAGGAGAAATAATAAGTAACCATTGACTAGCATATCCAGGTTCATTGACTTGAAAGGTCGTATATCGATGAACAAAAAGCCAAGGTCAATATTTGATTCGGAGGAACAATAAATCCTGATATCCATGGAAAGAAGCCATCGATGCAGGGGTTGTTAGGCAGGGCTGGGGGCGACTTCATGACAAGGGAATGGTGCCTCCTCTGTGACCTATTAAAGGCATTCTTGTGTGGAAAATGGAGAAGGGGGACCAAATGTGTCTGGCTATTTCTGGAAAGTTCTGGGAGGGTGAATGTTTAGGAGGAAAAATAAAAAGCCCAGGGGAATAAAAAAAAGAGAGAGAGAGAAGAAAATCCTGTCTTCAGAGAAGTGCCAGAATGTGCCATTTCTGCTCTCCTCTTCACATAAATGCAAGGACACTTCCTGCCTTCCACCCTTCCCCTTGACCTGCTCCCCTCAGTCTGCTGCTATTTGAGATTTGCCTTCGCTCTGCCGGAGCTAGGATGTGGATGGAATTTCCCCTGATCTGCCTTCCAACTCTCCACTCACCAAGCCTTCACGGTCTTGTTCTCTCTCTCTCCTGGAGACGCTTGCCTCTGAAACCAGAGCTGAGGCAAACTCGCAGTTACCTGCCTCGGAGAGAGGCTGTTTGGTTCTTCTGCCTTTCCAATCCCACCTCATCACCCCCACACGCCCAGCTGCCCAGAGCCCTTGCCACCCCCCTGCACGGCACACAGCGGGAGCCCAAGGCTCTTCAATCTCCAGTGCACCTCCTGAGACACCCAGTCAACGTGTCTCCTTTGTAAAGCCCTCTCCACCCTCCTTCCACTCCACTCAGCCTCCGTCCTGCGGCTTCATTCCTTGGACAGTTTCTGCTGGCATGGCCCCTGGATTTCATTTTCCTGGGACTGAGTTTGTCAAGGGCAGGAGCTGGCCTTACTTAGCCCTGTGGCCCCATTCCCGGCCAACACTCGCTCTATTTGCTCGATGGATGGCTGGACAGCTGGAAGAATACACACTCCAGGGAAGAGGCTAGGAGCAGAGTCTGGGCTGGAGCAGAGAAGGGGTGCACAGGGCCCTGCAGGGCCCAGGGAGCAAAGCGCCCCCACGTAGGGAGAGAGACCTGAGCTCAGGAGGTGGAGTGCTCCTGGCTCCCTGTCCTCGCAGCGGCTGCCCTGACGGCATTAATCAAGACCCGAGCATGTGGAAATATCAGTCCACTGTGTTCTATTCAAGTTCCCTGGAACTAAATTATGTTGTCAGGATTGGACAGAGCAGGAATGGAAAAGACCAGGCTGGATGACATGGGGCTGTTAAAAGGAGATGAATGAGCCCAGTGGTTTCCATTCAATTTTTCAAGGTTTCCCAAGGCAAGTCTGACAAATACCACCTTATAATTCCCCGGCACCCTGCACGTTCCCTCCACAATCTCATTTTTTTTTTTTATTTCTGCCCATCAGATTAGAAGGACAAGGGATTCTTCTTTCTGTCTCACCAATGTGGAAATGGAGAAACAGGCGTGGGAGAAGCACTCAGACCAAGGTCAAGGTTGGGCCAAGGTCATGCTGCAAATCAGTGACACGGTCACAGGACAAACTCCAAGCTCACAGTACAAGGCTCTCCCATTATCCCACCTGTTCAGCTTTCTCTGCAGACCCATCTCTCAGGGCTACTGTCAGGGAACAGGGAGACAGCCCACCAGGAAGTGCCTTTAACTGAAGGGTGCCGTTCATTCATTCAGTGGTTGTTGCTGGCATGCTATGGGCCAAGACAAGTTAGGTCTTCCTATTTAAGGGTTGCTGAAAGGTACAGAAAGGCCGAGAACTGGAAACATCTCTAGCCTTGCTGCTTGATGGCTCTCTGACATTGGGTCAGGTGTGAAGCTTCTCTGAGTTAGTGACAGGCCAGCCCCTGGCACGGCCCCTTAAAGGGAGCAAGTTGGACATCAGAACTTCCTGAATCTGTATGTGTCCTCCCACAAAAGAACAGGTGAGGCTTCCTTCTGGGTGGGAGGAGCATCCCTCTTGGTGGGAGGTGGAGCCGGCAGCACTGAGCCCCTGGCTACCGGCTCTGCAGTGCGCTGCCTGCCTGCCTTGGAGCACATCTCCTAATCCAGTGGTGAGCGAGCCTCAGTTGTAAACAAAGGACTAATTAAATTAGCATAAATGATTTCATGTAAATTAAAGATCCACACGATGGCTGTTTATTGGTAGCAGCATCAAATCTTGCCACAGCACCATGCTTGTTTAAAATTAATGTGCATAAATGCTCCAAATATCGTGTTATTAATAATGATAATAATGTTGATGAGGATGATAATAATAAACATATTCTCCTAACAATGGCTCCCGGCTGGCTCTGAAATCTCAGCGGGGAGTGCGCTGAGTGTCGAGGATCCTCTGGGAAACAGCACAGCCGCCCAGGCCCTCCTCGCCCTGCCAGCCCTCACCCCTACTGCCGCGCTGATGTCTCTAGTGGGTCCGGCTAACTGATGGCCTCCTCAAATCCTGCTCATCTTTCCCGGCCTCCCTCAAGGCCGTTTCTGCTATAAATCTGTCGGAACGACCTGCACTACAGAGATCTCTTCTTTCCGTTTCTGAAATGAGTCTTCCCCATCACTCTTTTCCATCTATTATCTCCTCGGACTGGCCTCCAATCAGTAAGGTGGGTGACAGGTGTATTTATGGCTCCCACTTTATGGGTGGGTTAATGGAGATCAGAGAGTAGAAGCTCCCCAAAGTCACAGAGCCAGAAGATCACAGGGCCGGCTCTAAAGTTCTCTGGTCTTGGGGGCATCAGCGAAGTACCCGGCCAAAGGGTTGGCTTATAACAGGTAATTACTGAACATTGTTTAAAGACGAAGAAAAGAAGAAGGGAATATATGGAGGAGCGAGTGAGAAATTTACAGAATGAGGCCTTTAAAAACCCTCAATAGGATGAAGACATTGCTTCTTCGTTACCATCCAGCCAAGGGCCCATTCTTCAGTGGTCCTGTAATTGTTAACTTCTGAAAGAGCTGACCACACAGGGAGGAGAACCCACTGAATCTAAGCCCAGACATACGGCCATCTGGGCGACTCAAGGGAAGGTTTTCCCAGTGGTCTCCAGCCCACGTAGCATCTTTGTGACAACTTGAGAAAGCTACTGAATCCTCTCAACATAAACAGGCTCAGTGCCCTGTACAACTGCTCCTGGTGACCCCAGGCTTTTCAGAGTCCAGAAAGTCAAGCGACTGGGCACCATCCCCTCCTCTGAGTCACTCTTTCTCCTTGTGGTGGAACGAGGCAGGGACTGCTATGTGTGTGCACATGTGTGCATGTCCCTGTGTGGTGCGCTGAACTGTGAGATTCTAAACAGTGGAGACCAAGGGGTCAGAACAAACACTGCTGACCCACCAGACCCACCTGGGTTCAAATTCCACGTCCACCAATGCCATGGTGTTCACGCACTTGGATGGAACTTCATTCTTCAATCAACAAACCACAGCAGATTGGCAATACTCAAGATTTATGATACCCATAGAATCACAATCATTTTCCTATCCCATCAACATTTTTGTAGATATCTCAAAATATTGACTACAACAGAGGTCCGCAAACTTTTTTCTACAAAGGTCCAGATAGTCCGGATTTGAGGCACTGGGTCTCTGGAACTTCTCTGCTCTACCACCAAATCTAGGTCTATGTACATGTGATCCAATAGAACTTTATTTACAAAAACAGGCAGCAATCCAGATCCTAGTTTGCTGATTCTTGACAGAGCAAGTCATTACTTCAGTATTCTAGTGGTTTTTAGAATGTTATTTAATGCATTAATATAGAAGCACATATATTACTATGTCAGGCTTTTTTTTTTTTTTTTTGCATTTCCATATATTAGTTGCCTCTGTGACCCTGTGTATTTCATTCTGTGCATTTAAAGCCACTATTTTCTTAGATGGTGTCCATAGGTTTCACTGGTCTACTATGGAAGTCCTTGACCCACCCAAGGCAGAGTAGCCCTGGTGATCACATCTACCTGAGCGTCACTTTCCTCGCTTCAGAGGAAAACAATAGCTAACAATACAGTCATCCATGTCAGAGGGCTCTTGCCAGGATTCAAAGGAGTCATGAACGTGGAAGTGTTTTGTTAACTAGACACAACTACAGAGATGGAAAGTATTAACACTTTCTGTGCCCAGTGGCCCTCACCAGACTGCTCCGTACCTGGTAGGTGCTGAATAAATGTCTGTGACAACCAAGCTGGTTAAGCCCAGAGCCTGGCATCCCTCCAGCAAGAAGGATCCTTAGGCAGCAGTAAGTAAGTGGGGGAGGGGGAGGGAGAAGGGGGGAGGAAAGGGTGGAGTGGGGAGGGAGGGAAGAAGAGAAGAAGAAGAGGAGGAAAACAGGAGGGGGGAGGGAGATAGAGAACCCCGGTGGCTCTGAGCATTATTTCACAATCATCTCTGCAGAATTCCCAGCCATCGCATCTATTTAGAAATTGCGCTGGGGAATGAAAAGAGGAAGGGGGAGAGGTGGCCATGTTTGGAGCAGAGACTTCCTGCTGATGCGGCAGGTTTTAAGAGCACAACTTGCGCAGTTTGTGAAAGCACATGAACCTTGAAATAGGAATATGGACCTCTTAATTCATCTCTCTGCTATTTGATAAAGTATAAGGTAAATGAATGCAGAACATTTTCCCTTTAATTACACAAGGAGACGTGGGGGAGCTGCAGGTGCAGGGAACAGAGGGACCAGGGGTGAGAGGCCACACTGAAGCCTGGAGTTCCCAAAGCAAAGGCACGGAGCAGAGGGGACGCAGGAGGGTGTCCCTGAGGTGCCTGTTCTCCAAGGCTGAATCCATGGGTGTGATGAGAGCAAACCCAGCACCCAGGGGCTTCCAAGTGGGGACAGAGGGGCAGGGGACCTCTGCCTTCCTCAGGCTAACAGTCAAGGTGAGGGACAAGTGTGGATGCTTTCAGTGGACATCGGCATTGACCAGGGTTCCAGCCTCATCTCCACCGCTAAGGAGGGGCCTCTCTGAACCCCACTTCACAGTCCCCTCTGGTGTCCATCAAGCATCTCCGATTCTGCCCTCACGGAACTGACACCCTACCATGGAGGAGGACAATGGAAATAAACCCCCTCCTACATAAAGTCAGCACAGGGCTCTAGGTGCCCACCCTCCCTTGCCCTCTCTGGACCCTTCTGCCACCATCCCTCTACACCACTGAGCACAGCTGGTCACACCAATCTGCACAGAGGTGTCTCAGAGTCACGGTGTCGCATTCTTCAATTTATTTAAAGCCCTATTAATTCCTTCTGGGCAGTTGAGAACCCCATCTTTTATTCCACTTGATTCTCATTTGTTCAATGAAAAGTTGTTCTGGAAAGAAGAGGATGATGTGTGAGTTCGAAGGCAGAGGTTGGTGGTGGGCTGAATTGTACACCCCCCACCCCCAAATTTATACACAGAAGTTCTAACTCCTGGCCCCGAGAATGTGACCTTATTTGGAAAAAGGGTCATGGTACATGTGGCTGGTTATAGTGGGCACCTGCTGGAGTAGGGTGGCATCTAACGAATGCCTGGTGTCTTTATTGAAAGGAGACATTTGGACACAGACAGGGCGAAAGGGTGCCCGCCGTGTGAAGGTGAGGTCACAGACTACAAGCCAAGAAATGTCCCCAAAGGCCCGCCAGCCATCAGAGACTGGCAGAAAGGCATGAAATGGATTCTTCGTCACAACCCTTGAATGGAACCACCCCTGCCAACACCTTGATTTGGACTTGTAGCCTCCAGAGCTAAATTCCATTGTCAAAGCCGCAGGTTTATGGCACTTTGCTGGGGCAGCCTCAGAAGAGCAATTCAGCACAACTCAGTGGGTGAGGGCCCAGGAACCCTCTGCCACCTCCTATGCGCGTGATCTTGGAAATCTCTGTACTTCCGTTTCCTCCCTATGTAAAGACGACTTGCCTCTTAGTGGCCTTCAGCCCACAGGTCCCTTTAAAAGGACATGGAGCATTTAGCAGGAGGGGGTCATTTGCAAGGTACTAGGGCCCCCCTAACCCGACTAGGAACATAAAGGGCTTCCGTGCAGAGCATACTAAATGAAGGGATGTGATAGGTGGAGCCGGGAGACCTGTGGATGGTGGCCCCCTGGGATCCCTGGGCCCTTTGTGAGATGGGAAGGCCGGGGCAGGGGAGCCAGGAGGAGCTCACTGCCACCGTGGGTGCCATGGAGCCAGTGACTGCTGCCTCTCCACGGGCCACTTGGTGAGGGGCAAGGCCACCGTCTCTGCACCTGGAGGCAGAGGAAAGCAAACGGCGACAGGATGATTCAGAACATCTTCCGGCCAACGTCATCTTTGTTATTGAGGGAGAACTCAGAATCAGCATTTAGTTGTCTTCAGTATATTCCGCATCTGTCCTCAACCGAGCGGTGGCTCAGACGGCGAGCCCTGAGAGTCCACAGGCGTCCCCCCTTCTCCATGGCCCAGGGAGGAGGTTTTGGGGGAGCCGGCCCCCTCCTGTCCCTCCCTGCAGGCTGGAAGCCGTGCATGATTAAACCCGCGCTGGGTTTCTTGCAATATTTACTATTAATGCACAGAAGGACTTGTTAAGACAGATCCTTGGTGCTGTGTGAGGAGCGTCATGTTTCCTATTTTTATTCTGTGGGAATAAAAAAGGAGAAAAAAGAAAACAAAAATCAATCTTAGTAATAATATATCCTATCTAGCAAAAATGCCAGCTGTCCCTGGCACAGGGCTGCAGGGCCCTCCTCAGTGGGCTGTCGTCTGGGGCCTGGGCCCGGTGGGAGTGGAGGAGCTGGCGGTGAGCTCAAGACCTGCCCCAGAACATCGTGGCCTCCCATACTCCTTCCTGAGCCTCACCCAGACCTCACTTCAGCAAAGAGCAGCTGAGAGTGGACAGCAGCCCAGGACCCATCAGTGCCCTCACCATTGGAGGAGACCCGGGCAACGCACTTGCCCTCGGTCACCCTGGGTGCATGGGCACAACCAGTTCCACCGTGTCACATGGCTGTTGGGTGCCTGGTAGATATTAAGAGATCACCGTCTTATTTTTTTAAATAACACATCAAGCTCCCACCCGCTCTCTGCCAGGCACTGTCAATGGAGTTGGGGACACAACCTACCTCAGGAGACAGAAGAGCCAATTGCTCCTGCCTTCATGGGGCTTATTTTTTTAAAATGTTGGTTGAAAGTCAGAACACAGTGTGCAGAATCAATAGAATTGTTGTGAGGACTTGGCCACCAGCTTACCATGTGACTTGCAGGTGTCTTTGTCCCTCTTCTGGACTTCAACTGACTCATGGGCAAACAGGCAAAGAGACTAGAGCTTTCTCAAGAGGACACTGGTTCATACTCCAACCAGCTCTGTGACTCAGGACAAGTGTCCTAACTTCTCTGTGCCACAGATCATTCTTAGGGGTGTTGGGGAGACAATTTGAGTTTGGAGAAATCGGTGGTTTTGCTCAGTGTTGTATGCACCAAAGGCACTGAACTCCTCCCTCGGCTCTCATCCTCCAGAGCCTTTCTTCTCCCCAAGGAGTGGAAGTACCACAGGTCTTTGCCTCTCCAGGGCCCACCTCTCTACCTTGTTTTCCGACCTGACCCAGGTTGCCCATCTCTGCACGCCGTTGACACTCTGCAGCAGGAAGGAGCCAGCCTCCGGAGTCACTTCCTGGAAGAGGTGCCGATCAGCTTGCTCTGCCGTCAACCAAGACAGAGGCGGGTCCAGGGTCTGCCACTTAATTGCTGTGTGGCCGGAGGTCAGTTATTAACCACTCTGGGGTGCTGCACAGGGCTGTTGGGAGGACTAAGCAAAGAATGAACTTGAGTGCGTAGGATGTGGCTCACAGAAAAGGTGATGATCATAAGCTCCTAAGGAGACCACAGGAGAGGACAGGAGGTGAGTGTCTTTGCACACCATCAAGCTCTCTGTCCTACTCCAGGAAGGGGACATTCCATGCCTGGAAAGGCCTGGAGCACTCCAATGAGCATCTTCACCAATGACCTGAATAAGGACAGGCAAGGCGGGCTTCTCAAATCTGAGGCAGATATGAATTTGAATGGAAAGATAAATGAATTGAAAGTCTGACCCAAAAATCTTTCAACAAGGCGGGGTGACAAATGGTAGCCAAGCAGATGACACTGAACAGAAGAATCTAAGTCCTGAGCTCGATCCCTCAACACTGACTGCAGCGTGCTTGATAAGGCACACATGGTTTAACAGCAAGCAAGACTTGGAAAGTTTTTTTTTTATTAGCTACACATGACAGTACAATGATCTTGACGATTCATACATTTGAATCAGATGGGGTATAACTTCTCATTTTTCTGATTGTACAGGTTGCAGAATCACATTGGTCATACAGTCACCTATATACATACAGCCATAATAATGTCTATTCTATTCTGCTGCCCTTCCTATCCCCCTTCCCCTCCCCTCCCCTCCCATCACTTCTCTCTATCCAATCTAATGTGACACACTTTTTTTTTCTCCTCACATCATCATACATGTATTCTGTATAACGATGAGGGTCTCCTTCCATCTTCCGTGCAATTCCCCTGCTCCCTCCTTTTCCCTCCCACCTCTCTTCAAGAGTGAGCTTAGAAAAGTCAGTTGTATAGCATGGGCTCAAAAGAATTACTGCTCTCTGGGGTCACATTAATAAATGCATTGGGTCTACAAAAATGAAGGTGAAAAATCAGAGCTCTCTCTCTATTTTTGGAAATCATTTGTCAAAAGAGATGTGGATATCCTAGAACATGATCAGGAGACAGATGCCAGGAGAAATAGGGGATTCCAAGAGGGCCACGTAGAGATACTCAGGACTCATCTCTTCCTCCACAAAGAAGAACGAGGGTAACAGGTGGAGAGCTGCATTTGGAGGTCAGTGGACATGAAAGTTCATCAAGGAAGACACCAGAGACTTGCAAGACTAGGAGGCCTGGGATGGCAGAATGGCCAGAGAAACAGAGCTCTCTGACGGCCGCCATTCTGGTGTCCCAGCTGGGGGTGGGAAACCTCTCCACTCCAGGGAGAGGCTGAAGAGGAGACACCAGCAAACTCCGCACGCCAGTGAGTCTGACAACGGGGGAGTTCCACGCACATCACCGGTTTCAGCCCAGTGAGGGAAGAAGCCTGGAGTTCGCACAGTAACTTGTCCCTGGAGAAGGATCTCATGTTGTCCCTGTTGAGATCCACCCACCCGAACAGCAGGGTGGACCCTAGGAAGCCAGCTTAACCCAGCAGAGCAACGGGGTGCTCAGCACCCAAGCCCACTTGGTGCCCGGCGATATAGGACACGGGTATTGTCAGTGCTGAAAATAACAGAGGGTGCCGTGGTCAAGAACGGAGGTCAGGCACTGGTCCTCGGGGGACCCAGCCATGCGGCCAGGACAGACTCAGCTAACACAGAGGACACAAGCAGGCAGCACCCACACCATTCCTGCTGCCACCTCCCCCCCAGGCAATGGCACGGGACTAAGGGAAGGTGCTTCAGACCCCACTGCTGCAGGGGGCTGCCGATGCCATGGGTCCTCACCAGCAGCAGAGGAATCCTTAGGGTTCCCGGGGAAAGACACCCATTGCTGTTTGGGGAGAGGTCACACAGTAAACACCGCATCCACTGAGGCACGTCCCACAGCTTCCTGGGCTTCTAGAATCCCCCCACCCCTGCATGGTCCCCAGGGATGGTGGGACTCTTCACCCCACCATGACACATATTGTGCCCAAAGCATTAGTTACAGCCAAAGAGACTACAGGATGCTACCCAGGTGGAAACAAGACAACACTGTGTAGCAAACTAACACCCCAAGACACATCTCCAGGAAGAAACCATCTACCATGGAAGCCGCCCTATAAAAGTAGTAGAGATCTATTGATCTATCAGATGCACACATCTCAATGTAGAAGCACAAGAAACATGGAAACACAAGGTAACACGACACCCCCAAAGAACACCGTGACTCTCCAGCAACAGAACCCACAGGAAATGATGTTGACGGAATGCCTGATACAGAATTTCAAGGAATGATTACAAGGAACCTCAACGCGATTCAGGAGGATACCGACAGGCCGCTGAATGGAATTAGGAAAGCGATGGATAACCTGAATGAGAGAGTCAGCAAGGAGACAGCCATCTTGAAAAGGAATCCAATGGGAATCTCGGAAAGGAAGAGCTCAAAAGTGGAACAAAAAATACAGCTAAATCAAGCAGAAGAAAACATATCCGAACTGGAAGACAGGTCCTTTGAAATATCCCAGTCAAATCCAGGGGTGGTGGAAATATTGAATGAAGACCGTCTCTGAGACCTTTGGGACACCATTAAACACATAAGTACTGAAAGTCGGGGAATACCTGAGGAGAAGAAAGAGGGAGGGGTACAGAAAACTGACTCAACGAAATAGTAGCAGGAAACAGGTGCCAGGGACCTCAGAACTGTGGGTTGCAGGGTGGCTCCTCAGGAAACAGACTGTGAGGGGGCGAGTTCTGCTCTGGGAGGACATTAGGGGGCGCTCTCAGGAGCGACCCCCAGGGAACAGTGAAGGAGGCAGGTGGGGACACAGGAAGACGTGGGACTCTGCTGCAGCTGCCCCAGAGGCCTCACCCCACTCAGGGAGGTCTGAAGCTGGCCTGGCCCCTCCAAGTCGTTCCAGGTGAGAGGGACGGACCTCTGTGCCTCGTATCACCCAGTCAGTGCTCCCAGAGAGGAGGAGTGGCCTTGGACAAGGCAGCTCCTTTGGCCAAGTACAGTTCCTGGGGAGGGACTTACCTTGCAGGGATGAGTGTTCAGTCCTGAGGGACGGTCAGGATAGTGCCTCTCAGTGTCTACCACTGTCCACGCCTCTCCCGGTCACATGCTCTTGTTCTAAGTCGGCTCTGGGAGCAGCTTGTTCTGTCTTCAGGATCCTGATCATCTCCTTCCCTGGGGAAAAGAGGAACCTTACAACAAACTACAGCCACCACTGCTGCAGGTGACACTCCTCTCTCTCCTCTGCTGCCTGTTCTAGACGCTCTTCAGTGGCACTGAGTGCAGGCTGATGTCCGAGGCTCATCTACCATCAGGAGCAGACCCTCATCCCAGGTTGCTCTGAATCCCTGCTATTATCCCCTCCTTAAGCTTCTCTATGTCCCAGTGCTTTACTTCACAGGTGTCTGTGCTGCTCAAATTATCATCAAAAAAGAAACGAAAGGGGGCTGGGACAGATCTCAGTGGGTAGAGTGCTTGCCTCAAATGCACAAGGCCCTGGGTTCAACCCCCAGCACCAAAGAAAGAGAGAGAGAGAGAGAGAGAGAGGAAGGAGTCTTTCCAGTGTATGATTTCGTGCCAAACATACCCCCCCCACCCCCTGCTCTTTTCTTTGTAGCAACAGCCCTACTTTATCCTGACAACCAAGGCCCCTTAACACTGCCAGGGTAGTCACCTTGATTCCTTGCTTACTGACCTCTCAACACAAGCAGCCTAGAGAGACAAAGGGGTACCACAGCCTAGAGTTTAATGGGACAGACCCTGTGTCTCCTGGTGGAAGCTCACACCCCACCCAGAAAACAGGACCTCAACGCCGCACAGCTGGTGTCGTGGAGACAGGAAGCACCGAGTCCCAAAGTGGGTTCCTGGGAGCCATGCTGCTCAGGGCAATCCTGTACTCCTGCTTGTACCCCACGTTCCCCAGGATCATGCATTCTACCTACTGGGGACCTGGCACCATATTATGGTCATTGATTCCAGGCACATGCTACATCCTGCTCGAAGATGTCCCATCCTCTCAGGCTGCTCCCAGAGAGGAGGCGTGGCCCTGGACACCGTGTTGTCACTCTCAGGTCAGCAGTGTCTGGTGGCACAGAATCCTAAGATCGGACGCCCACTGCCCTGCCTCCTGTGCTGTGAAGTGACTCGCTTGGTCTGACGCAGCGTCCTCTGGGGGCCAGGATGGCTGGATCAAGTATTCCACTGTCTTCCGACAGGTTTTGGCCCAGCAGGCAGGAGAGGTAAACCCATACATAGAATCTGCGGCCATTACAATCAAAATTAATTAATTCCTCTTTCAGAGAAAAGGGAGTTCAATGTCATCAATTGCCACCAAGTGGTCATCAGGTGTCCTTGAAGGATGGTAATATTGGTGTCTTAGCATTAGTCTCTTGTGGGCAAGGTGGCATTCAGAAATGGCAGTAGCTGGGTTAACTTTGATGAGTAGGGGACCCATGCTGTTGGGCCCACATGTGGACTCTCTCCTTGTCCACATAACTGATGACCAGCTGTACTGCCTGCCATGCACTGGGGTTTGTCCCTCCTCTGCTGGTGTCAGGCCACCCCTGAAGGGGACTATGTATAGCTGAAGCTCATTTCCAACTCTTCCCTAGAACCAGGTGAACATACTCATGACCAGAGCATGGATTTTCACTACTCTGTCGGCTAATCTTAAGGGACTCCACCCATGACACTGTGGCAGATGACAGGGGCTTCAGGCCTCCTTCTTAAGACATCTTCCTAGTGCCATCTGCTCAGGTGATGGCTGATCTCAAGTGTACTTCTTCTGAGTTACTCCTGGGATCACCCCCATTTTACAACTTGGTGGTTCTGTATGAATCCAGCTCATGCTGGACAGTTTGGATGTCACTGAGGTCACTTGATGTCTTGCAGCCAATGGCTCTGCCTCCTTGGGGTCCAGGACCATGCTAAGATCTATGTTTTAATAGTGTGTAAACATCTGCTGCAAATGGCGTGGTTTGTTCTGGAACTCTAGCTCTATGCAGTGATTTTCTTTTAGAGCTTGCTGCAAACTCCACATCGTCTCTATTCCTACCACAGACATCTACAATCCCATGGAGTCTTCCTGGACATGTGCCCACACAGCAGGACCCTTTGCATATCAACCTGCGCCTGCTGCTGGGCTCCTTCTTGCACAGAGAGCAGGCTCCGTGTTACTCGATAAATGGCTTAGAACAGTCTTCCCAAGTCCTGAGTACCTGCTTCTAGAACCCAAAGGGGTCCTTCAGCAGCTTAAATATGTCCCCCAAAAGCCTATGTTGAAAACCTAATCCCTAATGGAATACTGTTGGGAGGTGGAGCCTGCTGAGAGGCCATGAGGCCATGGGGTTCTGCCTTCAGGATGGATTAATCCAGTTATCACAGAAGTGAGTTATTTATAAAGACAGGATTCACCTCTCTCCTCCTCCTCCTCCTCTTTCTCCCCTCCTCTTCCTTCTCCTTCTCCTCTTCCTCTTTTTCCCCTTCACCTCCTTTTCCTCCTCTTCCTCCTCCTCCTTCTTCTTCCCTCTTTCTCTCTTTGTTTCTCTCAGCCTTCCACCCTGTGCTGACACAGCAAGAAGGCTTTGCCCAGATGCTGGTCCCTCGGTCTTGGACTTCCCAGCCTCCTGAGCTGTGAGAAACACATTTGGTTCATTATTAACTGGCCTGTCTGTGCTATACATCACAAGCAAACTAACACGAGACCCACGCTGCACCTCCTTCTTGGTGGTGGGAGGCCGGAAATGCAATCATTTGTCCCTTCTTTGGAGGGGACATCCTGACATGCCTAACCTGTAAAGACTTCACCAATTTGGTGGCCCCACTAAATCTCTGGAGGTTTATCTCCCACTCCCAGAGCACACGCATCCCTGCTGGTGACCTCCAACATACTGGCCTCTTCTTGCTCGTCCTCTTTTATTGACACAATGTCACCAACTCCACAGACCACTGTCTTGTCAATTGTCTGGACAGTTCTAGATTTTTTAGACTATATAGACACAGGACACTGGAGTGCTACTAGTACCACTGAGGGCCCTGGAAGGTATTCAGTTTTCCTCCCCGTGAGGACGAGCCCTGCTCCAACATGCCTTCCCAACAGAGAACAATCATCAAACGCTGTGGCTGAAGCTCTGAGGATCTGCACTAGCAAAAGCCCAGCGTTCAGCAGGGCCACCATGCAGTGGCATCGTGGACACCCCCTCTCACCCTCCTGGGTCCATCACCTTCTGGGAGGCTCCATCTAGTGAATTAAGGGGAAAAGGACAAGGACGCCTACCCCTGCATTCTTCAGGACTTTAAAGGTGGCCCAGAGCTCTGCCATTTCCCACTTGGAATACAGGACCGGTTTTCAGGTTCCTTCTTGTTTGGGGAGGGAACAAGGGGGTTTCAGAGGCTCCCACTTGGCCTTTTCCATTAGGATATCTCATTCATCACCGTCCAAGGAACCAATGTGAGGGAGAACAGGCACGTCCATGACAGTTCACACTCAGGTGTGCAGGAGTGACCCTGGAGTGGCTCCGTGGATGCCAAAGACCACGGAAGTCAGGGCGGTGCCAGGATTGTGGCATTACCTGACTCACATGTGCCCGTAACAGCCCCGGCCTTGGCAGCACTGGTCCCTGTTGACCCATGTCATCTCTGAGTGTTTGCCACTCTTCACTCTGCGAGCCCTGAGGGGACTGGGGGACTCATCGCTGTCCACAGTCGCCGTGGTGACTGGGGGTCCTTCTGTCAGTGGGCTGGCTCGGATCCAGAAACTGGGCAAGGGATTGTGTTTTTTCCTCTTCTCCATCCCCCAAGTCCCTTGATCATCCACCTTTGACATTTTTTTTTTTAAAGAACTCAAAACAATTTCCTTACCAGCTGCTCCAAGGATAGTGGGACTGACTCCGCCCAGTTTGCTCAGGACTTTCTTGGTTTTAGCACTGAGTCCCAAGTCCTGGATACCCTGACACAGCAGCCACCCTGCTCTAGGGACGTCATGCTCTAGGAGCCATAGCCATCCATCTGCAGGCCAGGCCTGCTGCCCACTGCCCACTGCCCTCTTCTTCCTGCTCATTACAGTCACTGAATCCACCAACTTTGACAGGCAAGCCCAGCCCTGGCTCCTGTTCTTTCTTGGGATCACGACTGCTATCAGGGAGGCCATCTCCATAGTGTTGCCTCCCCCAACCCAGCCTGGTCCACAAAGGCTCCTGCCACCACACTCTTCCTTGGTTCTGGAACTTGGGCTGCTTTGATGAATGGCATGTGTTGGGGACCCTGCTGTGGAATATAGTCAGTGACTAGGATTTCTGGCTTTCCATAGGTCATCCTCTCCAGCATGCCCACTGCTTTGAGATGTTCAGGTTCCTTGTGCCATCTGCCGTGGTAATTCTGGCATTCACAGTGTAGGCCATGTACTCTTCAAAGCTTCTGAGAACCACCTGAGTAGTGTGTCAGCATCCTCTCCCAGGGTCCTTGTCAGAGTGTGAAACCCTCTATCCATGGAGAAGCTCCCTCATGCTGGTTGGAATCCATCACCCCGATTCAACAACTGGGTGTGCCAGGCATCCTCTCCTGGCACCTACAGTGATGGTTCTGATGGCTCCCTCATACCCATTTCTTCTCCTTCCCCCACAGGCCATGCACTTGCCTGGCTGGCATGAGTCATAGTGTCCAGGAAGGGAGCTTGGGGTAGCTCCTGGGGTGCATGCCTGAGGGGTCCTGCACCATCCAGGCCGAGGCACAGTGCTGACCTTTCACAACAAAGAACAGCCCGCTTCATCAGGCCCAGGGGGATTTAGGGACCTGGACTTCAAAGTGCTCAAGGTCACTGACCCAGATATCCCCCTGCCAAGTCTCGAAGGGCCATGACCTTGGCTTAGGAGACTCCCCCAAGTCAAGAATACAGAACACCATGTTCTCTGGAACTCCCTTCTTTTTACTAAGTCTGGCTTCTGAACCTGGGCTTTCTCCTCTCTCCAGCTGCTGGGGGGAAGAAACTCTACATATGTAGCCTGAGAAGTCTGTGACTTCACACTTTGCCTTAAATTGGCAATTAATCACCTACAGCCTTTTATTGTTTTTCCCGATCCATCGATTGCATTCAGCAAGAGCCCTACGATTTCATTGTCCTTATAATTACTAATTTACCTGGTCCTCCCTAACTCCTGAAATATGCAGACTGCCCTACTTTCCCTTCCATCCCAGTTTCCCCACCAGGACAAAGTCTTAACAATGGTACCCTCCTGTCTCCTCGGGCTCTGGCTCTCAGCCCTCCCCACCACCAGGGACGGTATCTCCAGGACTCACTGGTCAGCAGATGAGCTGGCTCCATACTCCCACTTAGAATCAGCTTCCTTGGGCCACTCCTGGACCCGATCACTTTGGTTCATGTTCCCTGAGACCACAGTGAGATCTTGCTGCAGAAAGCTTGTTGCAGAGTCAAGGGCATCAGTGCCCATGGGAGGGAGAGCTGCAGGGCTGGGCAGAGGGCCAGATTGAACTTGACTTCAGAGGTGCATCTGCCTCACTGACTCGGGCTTGTCCACCTATACATGGGGAACAGCAGACCCTGGGCAGGAGAGCCCCATGCCTTCTGCTCAGGGAAGTGACTAAAGCAGGACTCAGTCTTGAGTGGCAGCATGAAAGACCCTGGGCAGCAGAAGGCGCTCCTGGGTCCTAAAGAGAGTCAGAGTGGTGACCCTCAGCACCCACTGCATAGGCATGGGAGGAGAAGCTGGAGGAAGAAAGCCCTGGAAGGAAGGAAGACTGGCGGGCTGTGATACAGTGCTTGGAGCTCTATCCCTGCGGTCACAACAGACATCACTAAGTAATCATGTCACTCAGGCCCTGGGCTCCAGGAAGGCTGGCCCCGGGGAACCTCACGGGTGAAAACTGAAGACAAATCTCACCTCAGTCCCAAGACACCATTGAGCAGACGGGCTCTTAGGAGGGGCTGAGCACCTGTTGTGATAGACAACAGCAGAGACTACCCCACCCGCTGCCGGGGCTGTTACCAGGATGAGACTAGCTTCAGGGATCTTCATGAATGTCTCCTTTCAATCTGGACCTTTGGAGATTCTGGGCGATTCCTGCCTGGACAGCTCAAAGGATGAACTTTGAGCAGCTGTGCTCTGAAGCATCTGTGGCCATAGCCTTACTCTGGGTCCTATTTCGTCTTAGGGTTCCAAGCGCCACGCTGGTGGATGAAGACAGAGACCGCAGGGTGGGTGGATTTAACGCCTGTGCGTCGAGCTGTGGCGTCCATAGTGACGTGGGCTGTCCTCCAGAAGGAGCCCTGTGCGTCCTCCGCCAAGGTTTCCTGCTGTCACCGCCTGCCCCTCCAGCTGGAACGCGCATCCGCCTGTGCTGCGCCCAAACGGGTGCGCGTCCCTCTGTGTGTATACAGACACGCACGCGAGCTTTTCCCAACACAAATATATATTTAAGATTTACTGTTCTGGAAAACCTAGTGAATAATGTAGATGATGAAAGCCCGTGTCTGCCAGGAAATATTGTTCGAGCGGCCTCATTGAAATGCAGCTTGTCGTGCACACTTGGTGACACACACGCCGTATGAATTATGGATTCCAGGCTTTATCTCTCACACTACACATGAATGTTTGATAAAGATTGTTTCCAATATTATATTTTGTCAAAATGCTCATCTAAAATTCAGTCAAAAATGCTTTCCGGTAATTACGCACTGACTTCACCAGGAGCAGAGAAGGGAGGCGTGCCCTCCGTGGGGTCACGGCCGTGTGGAAGCGCATGCGTGTGCGTGCGTGCGCGTGTATGCGTGCACACAGGCATGCGTGTGCTGTGCTATTTTTCTGACCCTTGTTGTTTTTGCTAAAGGGAAGAGGGAGACCCGCACTGAAATTCTTTCTTTCTCCTGCGCATCCTCATTACAGAAGCGCTTTCAGAAACATCTACCTTCTCCTTGGCGACCCCCTCAGTAGCTCATTCCTGCCTCGGATGTTTTTAAACTCAGTCCTGGCTCGTGGGCAACATGGCCTGAGTCTTGCCTGCCTCCGATTCTCAGAGCTTCCAGTTGATCTTTTAAAACAGGGATCCTTGAGCACCCCCATTCTCAACTGCCTATGGGTGGTTCTTCTTCTGTCATAGCAGAGACAGCAAGTCCCCAGTGCCAGGACTGCCAAGCTCCATCCCTGCGATCACAACAGACATCACTAAGTAATCAGGTCGCTTTTGCCCCAACTCCACCTCAGAACCTTCTTAACACACACCCTGGGCAACCACCATCAGCACAACAAAGATAACTTTGAAAGTGAAAACTATCAGTCACCTCTGTGCTATAAGGTAGAGAGCTCTACCTCTGCAGCATGACACTTTCAGCCCTTAATGACCCAAGTGCAACTTCTTTTCTGTCCTCATTCCCAACTGTCCCCCTTCCACCTCTCCTGGTTCTCCAGCCCCATTCCACGCAGTCCTCTATAGGCCTTTCTGCCCTCAGTATGCTACCCCCTCTAACCCTTCCCCATCCCACCCCAATATATATATATATATATATATTATATATATATAGTACCAAGCATGATGCCCAGGGTGTTTGCTAATGAGGTCATTGGGAGGGAGGATGCTCCCTAACCCAGGCCTGTGCCTGCATATCAGGTCCCAGCACAAAGTGAATTCAGGTTGTGTGCTCACAGGGGACCCGTGTAGAGGAAAGGTCATTCACATCACAGACACTGGAGAGATTCCCCTTTACTTGCCTCGGTGCCAAGGGACACAACCATGGGTTCAGTCGCTGTAGATTTTGGAGAAAGCAAGGCAAGCAAGTTTCTGTGGAGATGGCCTCATCTTTACTGTGGCATCCTGTGCGGGTCAGCAGCACACCTGAGTCTCCAGCCCCCTCCCTCTCCTCCCCCACCCCCAACCCCAGGAGCAGTCCAGGGAAGTGCACTTCCCTGACCCTCTGGAGCCCCTCCACTTCTTCCCACACACATGCAGCCCACTCTGACCCCCACTGCAGGCCACCATCCTCCAACCCTGGGGTCTTGAGCAGCCTCCCTCCTCCCCTAACCCCTCCCATCAGCCTCCTGGATGACTTGTTCAAACCCAACAGGATTATCTCACTCCCTGCAAAGGACCCAACTTTGTTTCTCCCCTGCTGAGCCTGGCCTCCAATATTCGATCCTCCTGCCTCTGTTTCCCAAGTCACTGGGGTTAGTGGTTTGCACCGCTGCACCCAATGCTTTTAGGCTAAGAACCCAATTTCCCTTCTGTGGTTTGGAGGGAAGGAGCAGCATTCACGATATCAAGCCATCAGGGAGGCCTGGGCACCCACTCAGCTTACGGGATGCCAGGGAGACTATCTCAAAGGCCAGGCTATGCGCAGCCCAGCTGGAGCAAGGGTCCCAGGCCAGCTGCGTCCTGCCTGCCTGCCAGCCCAGTCTCTCGCCAACTTCCCCCCCCCCCCGCCCCTTGCATTGCTCACTATCTGCTTCCCTACTGTCCCCTCACTACCCTGCAGAGAGCTGGGCTCAAAACAGGTGTTTTAAAAATATGTGTTAGATTTCATGGACAATCAGGAAATGCAACAGCTCCAGGGGTCCATCAGGGAAGAGCAGCACAGCCTCCAGCAGGGCTCTGCTTGTCGGGGCCCAGCAGGAGAGCTGGATCTGACAGGCGCGCCCCGGCACCAGGGCAGAGGAAGGCAGGGCTGCTGACAGCTCCCGGCCCGCGCTGAGCCTGCTGTTCCAGTGCCACGGGGCATTTCAGTACAACTCCAGTCTAAGTCTCACAGCCCGGGGTTCAGCCTGGGAGGCTGGAAGCAGGAAGGACGTTCTCAGGGAAAAGCCCCTCTGAGAAGCCCCTGGAGTCTGCCCCAGAGTGTGAGAGCCTGCTCGCCTTTCTTCCACAAACACCACCTGCCCGCCCGCTCTGGACCCTGTGCTGGGAACAGGGGTACAAAGGTGGAAGCTGTGGGCCTCACCTCTCAAAGTTTCTACATTTAGTCAGACTGGCCAGCAGACCTGTGCAGAGGAATCGGGAGAAGTTGGCCAGGCTGGTGTGAGAACTCGGAGTCGGCGAGGGGCACCCAACCAAGACTGGGCTGGTCAGGGAAGTCAGTAGGAAAAGGGGTGGTGCAGATGGGTGTTGAGGGATGAGTAGGAGTTTGCGGAGGCTGAGGAAGGGACTGGAAGGTATATCAGGCAGCAGAAACAGTGTTTCCAACAATCTGTGGGCTGAAAAGAGCATTGGGGTACTGAGGGCTTTGTAGGGGATTAAGTAGGCCCGAGTTGAGGCCAGAAGAAGGGTTCTATGTGCTGAGGTCAGGAGTCTGGACGTTGCCCCCAAAATTTCATGTGGGTAGTGGGCACAGTTGGTCACAAAGGAAGTCAAAGCCAGAAGGAAAACTTGAACCTACACATCTGCTTGATGACTGCCTCTCGTCTAGTCTCTGAGATGGCAGCCATCACATCTCTGTGCCATTAGTATGCAGGCCATCCCTGGACAGAGGTGGCATCCTTCCAGCCATTGAATCTGGGCAGCCTGTGGCTTCAGTGACCAATGGCGTTCAATGGAAGTGAAGCTATGCCGATCTAGGCTGAGCCTGTAAGAGACCTGGAGGCTTTGGCTCATCTTCTTGGGGCACTTGCTCTGGGGACAACCGTCCAGCCCTATAATCAGCTGAGATGGCCCTGCTATGAGGAAGCCAAGTTGGCCACCCAGAGGCTTCCTGCAGGCAGAGCCCCAGCAGCCTCAAACCAAGCACCAAACCTGCAAATGAAAGAGCCACCTTGGACACCCCAACCCCTGCCAACCTCACAGAGGCCCCAGACACCTGGCTTGAGTCACGTCCTTGCAGCCATCTCAGACGTCATGGAGGAGAGATAGGGTGTCCCTGCTGTGCCCAGGCAGCACTCCTGACCCAAGGCACCATGAAAATTTAAAAATGGCTGTGGTTTCATGTCACAGTTTATTACACCACCATGAGCAAGGGAAACACCAGCCAGTCCAACAGCTGGAACGTATTCAGCTACAAATAATGGAAAACCCAACAATGGTGGATTAAGCAAGCAGAAAGGGGTTGATTTTCTTGCACAACAAGAGGAGGATGCTCAAGGCACCATGAAGTCAAGGCCAGCATATTTGAAGTTCCCTTGGCTTTTTCCTAAAGGTGCCAAGATAGCGGTTGCAGCCCCAGACGTCATTTTCTAATTCCAAGCAGAGGAGAAAAGTTTCACCAGTCACATTAAGCCCCTTATATACGGGAGAGGAAAAGTTTTTCCAGATCCTTCACCAGCAGACTCAACTCAGCTTTGTCTCTTCAAACCTGGCTTATACAGCTACTCCCAATGAAGCACAGAGAGTCGTCATGAAATTATCATGAGTGGTCTGTCCTAACTAGGATCCACCCCAAACAAATCTGGTGTTCACTTTAGCTAAAAAAAGGGGGAAGAAATATTGGAAAAGCCGACTGCAGTCCATCTTATCAATAACAAACTCTTTTTTATTGAGTTTAATCAGCACACAATAAAATATATATCATACAGTTTGATATGCTTTAATATATACATAACCCATGATGTCAATCAAGAAAAAAGCAGTCCTTCCTGGTGACCCTTTTTAATTCTTCCCTCTTGCCCTTCAACCCCAGCCCCAAGAAATCAATGGCATGCTTTCCATCACAGAAGATCGGCTTCCCTTTCTATAGCAGATCAACCACAGAATCACGTGGCAGGAGCTGCTCTGTGTGGCTTTTCTCATTTAGTACAATTATGTGGAGACTCATCCGTGTCTTGGTGTGTAATCTCCAGCACTAATTCTTTTTCATTGCTGAATAGTACTTCATTGTATGGCTGCACCCCAATTTGTGTACGCATGCACCCGTTGATTGACACTTGCATTGGCACCTATTTCAAATAAAGCTGCTATGACCACCAGTCTCCACATGGAAGTGTGCTTTCTTTCCCCTTGGGTGATTTGGAAGTTAACTAGAAGATCCTATGACAGGCATGTCTAACTTTTTCTTTTAAGTTGCCAGACTGTTTCCCACTGTGGTTGGGCCCCTGGAGGTCCCCACCACCAGTGTGTAGGAGTCCCCACTTCTCCACCCTCTCACCACCACTTGGTGTGGTGGTTACTTCTTGGCTTCTCAATTCCCTCAAGAACTGTGGTCTAGGCCACCTTTGAAGAAATCCTCTGTTCCCCAGTGGAGTGAAAACACTCAGGACAGTGAAAGAAACAGATTCATTGTGAGACGTTAATTTTGTGTGCAAGACATATCGCTGTGCAAAGCCTCATTTATTCCTAGCAACAGTGCACGATGATTGCTCTCTTTGCCCTGCCTTACAATTGAGGAAATTGGCTCAGGAAGGTCTGGGATCATGTGGCAAGCAAAGCCCTGGCTGGTCTGTGCGACCCCAAAGCCCCTGCCTTTTCTCGTCTCTCTCTGACTTGAGCCCACTCTCTTATCCCCAGAGATGACATTCTTCTGGAAGGCAACAGGGACCTTTATTTTATGGGTTTGTGTTCTGTTTTAGTGCTGGGAATCAAACCCAGGGCCTCGTGCATGCTAAGGACAGCGGTCTCTACCACTGACCCCGAGTGTGTCCTGGGATTGGAACTTCCCTCAAGACAGGCATCAAAACCAGACCTGGGGTTGAGGGTAAAATGTCTTCCCAAAGTGGGATAGTGTTAAGCTGATTGTTCAAAAAGCAGGGAGGAAGGTTGGAAAAGCAATTCTAACAAATGGAAACTGAAGGATATAGAAATGACCACCCCCAAACAGTGGCCTGGGAAGAGAGAGTGAGGAAGCAAGTGAAACATTGATAACATTGATCCTTTCCCAATGCATCCTTTCCCAGTGACAAGACAACCCCTGAGAAGGAGATATCCATCAAGCCTAAAATGACAGTCTCTGGGAAGAAGTCAAAACATTGATCCTTCCCCAAATAAATCCTTTCCCAGGGACAGTACAATAGACCCTGGAGGGAAAGAGATAAGCCTGAAGGCTGAACTCTGGACCCTTCCTTCTTGCCCAGTAAAAACAAATTTCAAATTCTCACAACCTGTTTCCTGAGTGTCCAAGCTGATGTGTTCTGAATCTTCAAGGGTTAAGTCACTTCTCAGTGTGACCTATATGAGCACAGATTCAGGACATCTGGGAGAGGATGCTTGGAGAGGCTAGCAAGATCCAGGCATAGAGGTCACGGGGAAAGCCAGGGTGGTCGATCTTGACCCTAAACGCCGTTGAAGTTGTTGAGCAGAGAGGTGGGACAGCCGCCTGTGGTCCAGAATGTTCCCTGGGAGGAGGCACTGGAACAGGCTGCCTCAGAGCAGGGAGACTTGGGAGAGGGGTATTCAGGTGTCAAGGGAGGGGTAGTAAAGCCCATAACTTAGGTGCCTGGAGGACATGCAATGAAGCTTTGGGAGCCATCAGCATATGGAAGGTCACAGAAGCCACATGTGGAGGAGATCACCAAGGATGGCTCAAAGTGGGATGTGCATCGGGTGAGCAGAAGGGACCCTTCTTCAAAGGACCTGGGAAGAAGCAGCAGCTTGGGAGATTTGGGTTGGGGAATGGAGGTGTTAGGGAGATGAGGGCAGAGGGAATCTCAGGAAGGATCGATGAGTGACATTGCAAATGTCCTGGGAAGTCAGGAGAGGTGAGCACAGGGGAGCACCTAGGACTTAGAAAGGCAGATCACAGCACCTCCCAGTGGAGTCTGGAAGGTGAGAGAAGATGACTCTGGGGAGTGGATCCTGGGAAAGCACTCCCAGGACACGCTGGGAAACAAAGCTCCCGGCCACCTGCAGGAGGTCTGCAAGGCAAAGCAGCTGAGAAATGCCAAGAAGCTGATGGCAAGAAGCACGGGGAGGACTGGACAAGATAAGGTGGAGCCTGGAGCAGATTTCTTGGGACGGCTGGGAGGAGAGGAGTGGGGTGGGTGTTCACGGATGAAGGCTTTTAGGAGCAGGGCGAAAATTCAAGAAATAAAATAGATGCGCCACTCACTAAACTCATCAAGACAGAAAAAGCACAAACACACATAATTAGAAATGAGAATGGGGAAATATCCACATATAGAGGAAATTGAAAGAATTATAATAGATTACTCAGCTCAATGCTTTGAAATAAATCTGAACACATGGACAAGATGGGTGATTTTCAAGGAAAAACATCAGTGATGCAAACAAACCCCAGAAAAGATGGGGAATCTAAGCCGTCCAATTACCAGGGAAGAAACGGAGAACGTCGTCGAAGAGCCACACTCCATGAAAGAACACGGGCTCACAGGTGACAATCCGTCCCGTTTTTTTAGGAAGCAGGTGACTTTAGTGTTGTTTAAACTGACCCTGAAGGTGGGAGGGCATGGGTGGAGAGCCTGTGTCTAAGAACACAGCAAAACCGAGAAGAGGAAACTCAAAAGAAAAGACAAGGGTACAGGTGTGCTCCTCTCCTTACAATGGGGCTGTGTCGCGATCCGTCCATCACAGGTTGGAGATACTGTCAGTGGAAAGCACGCGGAATACACCTCACCAACTGAGCCTCCTGGTTTATCAGCACAGCACACTGGAGAGGGTCACTGTCTCCCATATCTTGCCCCTAGTGATCCTAGGGCCAGCTGGGGACTCAGCCTGCTGACACTGTCCATCATCTGCAGAGAGAAAGGTACAGCATATCACTAGTCCAGGAAAAAGACAAATATCCAGAACACACACTACTGTTTCTACTAAATGCAGATCACTTTCACAACATCGTGAAGTCAAAAAATCACCAACTAACCACTGGAAGTTAGAGATGGTATTATCTTTTTTATTTATATATGACAGCAGAATGCATTAAAATTCTTATTACATATATACAGCACAATTTTTCAGATCTCTGGTTGTATACACAGTATATTCACACCGATTCGTGTCTTCATACCTGTACTTTGGATAATAATGACCATAACATTCCACCATCATTAATGACCCCATGCCCCTCCCTTGCCCTCCAACCCCTCTAAAGATAATATAAATGCAAACATCCTAAGTCAAACACGAGCAAGTAGAACACAATATATTTTAAAGGGGTAACATGCTGGCCGCAGGGAGTTTAGTCCAGAAATGGAGGAGAGTTCTTTATGAAGGAATCAATTAATAAAATCCATCATATTAAAGAAAGCCATACGATTCTCCATAAAGACTAAAAGATTAGTTGATGAAGATCCAACTTTGCTTCCTGATTAAAAACTTTTCATGAAATACGACCGTGTCCATTGAAATTCGCAGCTCCGTCGCTCAAGCCAAAGCTCTCGGAGTCATTTCTAATGGCAAACCCTGAGAATCAGGGCCAAGCTGAGGATGCTCACGCTTGGAATCTGCGTCATCACGCAAGCCGTCGCCCCTCCCCATGTCCTTGTCAATCCTCTTGTGAGGGCGGTCTCTCTCCTCAAGCCAGAGTATCTTTCCAACCCTGCTGGTGTTAAGCTGGGCCCTGTGACTCGTAGCAGGTGGAAAGTGGGCAGAAGTGACAGAGTGCCAATCGGAGCCGAGATCTGAGAAGAATCCCGTGTTTCTGGCCACTGCTCTTGAATTTCCACCACTGCATGAGCACGAGAGGCCCTGACACATCATCCAGGCAGAAGTAGACCTGGAGCCCACCGAGGGCTTGGAGCCAAGGCCAGTCAGAGCCAGCCCAGTCAGCCAGCCCTCGATGACCTGCAGACACACAAACCAAGACAAAGGATAGCTGTGATCACAACTTTGGGCGATTGTTGTGCAGCCCTCTATGACAATAATACCCAGTGTAAGGAATATTATTAAACATTGGGTTTGACCTACTCACCAATGCAACTAAACAAGAGAACACATTGGGAGGTGTGACATTAAAACCAGAATGGGAAAATATCACGTATTCATCATCTGATTGCACACTTGGAGAACACAAGAGAAAACCCCAATCTAAAAACACTAGAAGAGTTTAGTAAAAATTAATTTATATCAAAATCAATAGTTTCCTACATAAAACAATAACCAATTAAAAGAAAAAATTCCACTTACAGTAATAATAAAAAAGATAAAATACCTAGAAATATATTTAACATAAAATGTGCCAGATCTACAGGAAAAAAAAAATCCAACTCTGCCAGAGGGCATAAAATAAGACTTCAATAAATAAAAAGAAACACCCTGTTCTTGGATTGGAAGAGTCATGTTGTACAGATTCCAATTCTCTCTACGTTAATCTATATTAGTGTGATCCAAAAATACAAGCAGGATTTTTTGACTAAGCCTGTTGATCCTATATATAAGAGGAAAGGAGAGATTTCTGAAAAGAAGAAGCCAATTATATCTCGATATTCAAACAGTGTCATTTTACTAGTTGGAAAGTCGTGCGTGTGAATAGACAGAGTTTATAATAGATGTTTGTCACGTTTGTGTCCTTTGAACGCTTGCTATATTTAGAGTTTTTTGGTCACCATGAATCTACCTCCCCAAACAGAGGCCAGGACTTGCTTTGTCAGTCGCTACTGCAACAGGCATGTGACCTGGGCTCTGCCAACCAGCCCTCCCACCACCCCTTCCCCCATGAGATTCAGGAAAGGGTAATAGGGACAGTAGGTGCTGGTCATGATATGAGCTTAACGAGGGAAGTGGCAGGGACATCAGGCTCTTGGTGATGGAGCTCTGGTGCCCACTCCCCAGGGACAGCAGGGAGAGCAGCTGTGGAGTCCTCTCCAGAGTCGCCAGGAAGGTGACTGCAGCCTCCCCAGCTGCATCTGGTTCTCAGGCATTCCTCACGATCCCCTGGGCCACCCCATTAACTTTGCTAAATTCCTTTTCTGCTTCATTTGGCAGAGTCGCTTTTCTCATTTGCAACTTCAAGTGCTGACTGATACACCTGCTAAGTGAATGGGCTAGAAGGACCACGAATAGATTATGTACATCTGGAAGCAATAATAGTAATGATAGTTAACGTTTATTGAGCTCGTACTATGTGCCAGGCACAGTTCTGCAGACTTACAATTATCTCATTAGTCCTTACAACAGTCCTAAGTTACCCTTCCCATTTTACAGATGTGGAAACCAAGGTACAAAGAGTTTTCTGCAATTCATATGTAATTAAGTTGACATTTGAGAAAGAAGCATCATTCAATAACTTGAAGCTAGGTAGCCATTTGGGAAAATAATGTGGATCTCTGCCTCACTCCTTACACTGGAGTCAATTCCACATAGATAATATTGGAAAGAAAAAAAATAAATAATGAAAGATCTAAAAGAAAATGCAAGGGAACATTGAGCACTAATGGAATTGAGGAGGCTCTTCAGAGTAAGAAACAATGTTCAGAAGCCACTCTAATGAGTACAGAGTTGATTATGCTGACAGGAAACCTCTCATCCTGGTGAACAAAGGGAGAGAAGGCAAACCAGGAGGACGTAACTGCAAACCCAGATGGCAATGGGCCGAAGCATGCAAGGTTTTATAAACGAACACGAAAACCAAAATCCAACATAAAGAAAGAGCAAGGACATCAAATAACATTTTGCAAAAACAGACGTGACTTGGCATCCCTCACACTTTCAAATATGAAAAATAAGACAAACAGTGTGGTATCATGTTTCAATGTGATAAAGAATGAAAAGTCTGGTGACGGGTTGAAGAGATCCTAGGAAAGTGGGTGTGTCACTGTTAGTGGAACAATAGGTGTGTGAGGAAAATTTTCCAGTTAATATTGTAAAAATTCATATACCAGTTGAACTAGAACTTCTAGAAATTTATCCTGTAGATAATTGTTCATGGGGATAGCCAGTGCTCATCAGTGGGGGGTTGGTTAAAAACCAGGGAGACCCAGTCCTGAGGAATTATCTCTAATAGAAAGCAGTTGTTTAAAAGCTCGAGGTACTGAACACTCTCAACTAGACCCTGACCATTAGATCTGTGATGACTATCATGTTCTGGGTCTCCACTGCCCAATATGGTAGCCCCCAGCCATGGGTGGTTGTTGGGTTGAAAGTGTGGCTAGTCTGAGTGAAGAATAAAATTTCTAATTTTGATTTTAACTAACATCAATTTAAAGGTAAACAGCCACCCGTGGCTACAGTGTCAGGTAATACAGGAAGGAAAATACGTTTGTGCCTACGTACAAGTGGCATTCTGAACAGAACAGAGAAACTGGTGACAGCCATTGCCCTGCCAAGGGAAAGTGGAATATGAGAGGTCTCCGGTGAGAAGAGCATGTGTCCACTTACATCATAATTTTTGAGTCATTCACCGTGTGAGATGATATATTCAATATCAGAATAATTAAGGCCCCAAAAGGAAAGTGGGGGCTGGTCTGGAGGGAGCCTTGGGTTTTCCCATGGGATTGGAGACCCGTAGTGGAAGAGCCTCCAGGGCTCCAGGCAGATCGGCCTCCCGGAGAGAATCTGGTGTTGGGGTCAGAGGTTTGGGGAAAAGGGAGGAGCTGGTGGACTACCCACGAAGGAGGAAGTCCTGACCGACATCCTGTTGCAGCCTGTGCCCAGCACGGTCGAGGGATGGAGGATATTTGCCATCAGCCTGGGTATAAGGATAACAAGTTTATTCTCCAAAGACCAAAATGAAGAACTGAAGAAGGGCCGGATAGGAGAGGTGAAAAGGTGGAATGTGTGGAATCTGGTGGTCCATGTGCGTGGGGACTGGGTAAGCGACAGGTTTCAGAGGACTCTCAGTCCTCAGCTACGTGACTAGTGGAGGTTGGGGACCCTGAGGAAATGAGATTCCTAAGAGTTGCGGGGAGAGGATCCCAAGTTCAGCATTGGCCATCCAGGTCCGGGTGGAAATTTCTAGAAGTTTCTAGACAGCTAGGTCTGGCACTCACCAGGGAGACCTACCTGGAGAGATCCATCTGGGAGAGAGCCAGCGGTGGGCGATGCTGGATGCCAAGGTAACTCAGGTGCCAGCCATGAGGAGGCGTGGCCAGAACCTCAGGACACAGAGATGAGCTCAGAGGGACGGGAGGGAGCGGGGGCTGGGGGAGGGCAGAGAGGAGGCCGCTTCAAGGAGCAGGAAATGGTCTGCAAGGTCAAATGCCACAGAAAGGCCAGGCACTGGAGCACTGAAAAGCCCCTGGCACTCAGCAATTAGGAGGTCATTCTGTGACCTCAGGGAGAGCAGTTCCAGGGCCGCGGTGAGGACCAGCACATGACTTCACTGGGCTGAGGTTTAGTGGAGGCCAGAGTGGAGGCCGGCGGTCGGCTCTGGCTCCTGGCCTGACGCTCAGCTATGAAAGGCAGAGAGGAGGGAGAGTGTCCGGAGGGAAGCTGCTTGATGTCTGTTTTGTGGCTTAAGGGAGAGAGATGGGACAGGGCTCTAGACAGTGGCAAAGGGTCTCCAGAAAAATGAGAGACGATTAATGAAGCAAGACCCCCAAGGAAGCAGGCCAAGGTGGGCTCCTGACATGGGGGGGCGTGAGACTGGCCGGGAAGCCTCCTCTGAGGAAGGGGGACCTGCACAGAAAAGGAGGAGGCAGAGAGCAGGAAAGCCAGCCACTGCCCTCCATAAATATGAACGCCCCACACCCAGGGGCTGCTGTGTGTCCCTCTGAGATGGCCGTGTCTCCCCAGAATGTCAAATCTGCTTTACTTAGTCAATCTGGGTCTAAAAAAAAAATCCCAACCATTCATATGTACATAGGTACATATATACATACAGCTAAATTTATTCAGAAGAAAGAAAAGGAGAAAGGAAGAAGCCAAGCGGGTTCTGGTCTGGCAGCGGGGGAGCACCCTGGGGGGACAGGTGCAGGGAGTGTCTGGCTGGGGTGGGCTCTGTCAGAAAGAGCCTGGGGGAGGCCCTCAGTGAGATTTACTTAACCCTTCTGGATACCATCTGCAAAATGGGATCACCACCTTTTAGCTCTGGCCCTCGTTCGGGATGTTCTGGCTGAAGGCTGGTGGCACCTCCATCCTGGCATGGGGCTGCGGTGGTGTGGTCTGAGGATCTGCCTGGGCTAGCCACGAGAAGGCAGGGAGCGGTGGGCAGGGGTCAGCAAGGCAGGGCCTTAGGCCAAATCCAGCCCGATGCTTGCTTGGTAAGTCGTTTCCTTCGGCACACCATGTCCCGCCCCCCGTATCATCCGCGCCTGCCCCTGTGTGGGAAGGGCAGCCGTGAGCCACTGCAGCAGAGGGCATGTGGCTGGCAGTGCCCGACACATTCACTGTGTGGCCCTTTGAGAAGTGTATGACCCTGGGCTCCCGTGTGTGGAAGCTAAAGGGGAAAATCAAAGGAGACCAGGAGAGGAGAGAAAGGGACCTGGGGGAGAAGGGAGGGGTGCTGGGCGGTGAGACTGACAAAATCATACTGTCACCTCCCATCGCGTACGACCACATAGCCACAAATCCTGCCACTGCTTATGATATGTGTACCAGTGAAACTAGATGACGGGAGGGTTGGACAGGGCAAAAACCAACAAACAGCAAAGGACACCCAGAGGGGGGTGCTGGGCCTGGAGGGTGGACAGTTAGAATCAAAGCTAGAGGAGTGGAGAGGAGGGGTCTGCAGGTCACCTGTGCTGCAGGCCAAGGCCACAGCAGCAGGGGCAGGGGCTGGGTGCAGGCTGTTGGAGCTGGGAAGAGGTAAGAGGCACTGGTGTGTCGTGGTCCGTTGATGGAGTTAATGGACAGGATTACCCACATGGACGTGGGTGTAATCAAGAACAGAGACACTCTCTGTCACAAACCACAGCACCCAGGAAGTCCCCAGAACATACCTTCCCCAAACCACTTTCCCCTTCTTTTTTGACAAAACCTCAGCGGTATTTGGTATGACAGGGTGACCCACCCCTAGGACTGAAATGATTTGCCCAGGTCCATCAAGTGTCTTATTTGCTTCTGGTGATAGTTATTTTCCCAACTTGCCTTTCCACTAAAAGTGGTCACCTGATGTGTTCTGGCCAATGAGATGTCTCAGAAAGGGCACGCTTTCCTTTTCTAATGAGAGATATTTCCTGGTGCTGCCCCCTCATCTTCTTGCTTGAACACAGAGCCAGATGCATGGGGCTGTGGCAGCCGTTAGGTGACCATGAAGGAACAAGTAGGAGGTCATAGGCGGCTCCTAGCTGAGGATGTTGGAGCAGAAAGAGGCTGGCTGTCCACACCATCCTCAGAGCCCTGCTCACCTACAGACCTCTGCAGTGAAGGGAGGAAATGGTTGCACTGCTGAGAACAACTGGGTTTCTATCCAAAAAGGACTTTTAAGTGAAGGAGGAAAGAGACAGAGTGAAGAGGTGTGGGCATCAGGCCACTGGGGAGGGCATGGGCAGGGGCTGCCATGAGCAGAGCCGCAGTAAGTACAGGGGGCTGGGGAGATGGGAGGCCAGGGACAGGCAGGAGCAGGCCGGAGACTTGTGGAGGAGTCTGTGTTTCTTCCGCAGGCAAGAGGACAGGTCGCTAAAGTGACTTTAAAATGATGCGGGTGATATTTCTGAAATTCATGTTCTTCAAATGTCCTCGGGACATCTAGCCTTCTGCACCTTCTTAAAAGGAAGAAGAGTGGCAATGGATTTTCCTTTTTTCATTCCATGAATTCAAGGAATCAGAGAATTCCTTCAAGCATGCAATTGGCGTAATTGTAACAATTTTGTCTTTTTCTATTTCTAAAATGAAAAATATCTTTAGATTACTTAGAAAGCACAGATAATAAAATAGAAGAAAACATTCAGGGTGTTTGATCTGAGGGCTGAGGTTTTGAAGAAGGAAGCGGAAGTGGGGTGGGCTGGTGGGAACGTGGTCAGGGAACGGAAGGGTCCTAGCCAGCGGCCTTCCCTGGGCCTCAGCTTTCCCAACTGTAAAATGAGCCGGTCAGATTGCACCCGAGGGGGGCCCCACTGGCCGGGCGGATCAGGGGTGCTCAGGGTGAGGGGCCCCCCTGGACAGATCCCTCCAATCAAGGACGGCCAGGCTCACACAGGAGGGCGGGTGCTGGACCCCGGCCCTTGGGCTGCTGCGCCCCGCACTCAGGCTCCCCAACCAGAGCCCTCTGCCCCAACCTGGTCCTCACTCCTCCATTGCTCAGCAGCCTCCTTCCCACTAGGTGGGAGGGCCGTGGCCGTGGTCACCACGCAGGGAGGGCAGAGGGTGTGCGGCCCGTGGAGGCCACTTTATTACCACCTAGTTTGTCTGCATGCGCGTCTGGTGACCGAAATGGCTGGCTTTCCCGCCAGCGCACTGCGGGAATGGAAGAACACAGGGAATAGCTTCGAGTTTATGTGTCTGGTGTTAAAAATCAATGGCTCCCCTCGTCGGGAGGCGCCCTCGGGGGCCAAATAGAGCGACTTGCTTATTACCTTCCTTCCCCCTGCGCAAGGCGGTGACGGAGAGTCATACATGGGAATAAAGCACCTTCGACGGCCACCCGTGGACCTGCGACATGCACCCCACCCCCAGCGGTGGCCCAGTGCCCTTAACCCCCACAGCAATGAATGTCACTCACCCCCAATTTGCAAAGAATACACCTGGGACTGTTTCAAGAGGGAAGAATTCAGAAACCCAAGCATGAACATTCATGCCCTCCGCAGGGCCCGTGGTGACGGCCAGGCCAGTGGTGGAGGAGCAGGAGACTTGCAAGGCGGGGCCTGGACCCAGGGCCGATGAGCCCAGAACCTGCGCGGCTGGCTGCTTACACAGCACAGCCCCTGGAGAGGACCATCATGCTGGCCACTGTGGGCCAGGGCCTGACCTTCAAGGGGCACTGGCTCTCCCTCCCTAACGCTACTCAAGTATGAATCATGGCGAGTTTGATCTCATAGGATCCTGAGGTGGGGGGGGCTGGTCCACGGGGGGCAGAGGCCCCGGAGGAGCCAGGCTTTGTCTCTGGTCCTTGGTGACTTAGCGATGGTGCAGGCAGGGAGCAGCCCGGCTGACGCTGGTCCCCCAGATGGAGCTCAGGGCGGGCTCTGGTCCAGGGAGTGCCAAGTGGGGAGGGCAGGCCTGCCAAGCCTGCTCCTCCAGGAGGGGCCGGCGCTGGGCCAGATGCTCATCCCAGGCACCTCTACCAGCAGTGGCATCTGGCGTGCTCTGAGGCTGGCCCGGCTGCTGCCCAGCGTGGGGCTCACCCTCCAACCAGGACCTTTCCTTCTGCCCTACCCCACCCCGGGTTTCCATGGGGTCACAGATTGTTGCCTTCCTTGGGTCCCCTTGGCCTTGGTGACAGTGTCCACTTTCCGACTGTGTCCGGGTCTGACCGTGATATAATTGGGAGCTTGAAAAACCCTGATTGTGCCATAATTATAAGGCAAAGAAATTACCAGGGGCATCAAAGGTTGCTCCCAATTGCTCTGTTAATTGTCCTTCGTTATCTCTCCATATAAAAGACCACTGGAGAGAGACAAAAGCCAGCCGCTCTGGTCCCTCTGCAGCCTGACAAGAGGGTAAGGGTCTGCTGTGGGCGCTGAGCCAGTTCTTGACACCCAGGGACCTTTCACTGTACCTTGCCAGCCCTGTCCCCTGAGGCCACACCCTTAACCACCCCCGCCTCAGACAAAGACCCAACGCCAGCCAGCTCAGCCTCCCAAACGCCAGTCCCAGGACCCTGCTTGTTCCCAGTCTCAGGGTCTCACCAAGAAAAAAGACCCCAAGTACTTAGTTGCATGTTGAATTGCTTTACTTTGAGTGCTGTTGTAGAAATACATGTGTGGAACCTTGTGGAATAAATAGCCAACGTTAATTGAAGACTTTCCATGTGCCAGGTGCTGCATGGAGTGTTTTACACGCTACTCAGCAATGATAGTTTTTTGTGTTATGTTTATATCTATTTTTCAGATGGTGATTAGAGAGGTTAGGTAAATCGCCCAGGGTCACACAGCCCATCAAGTGCTAGAGCTAGGATCAGACCCTGGGCACCTCAATAGGGCTCTTCATCATTGTCATACTGCTGTCTGATCTTGTGTGGCAAGTGTGTTGAGGGACTGTGAAGGCTAAAGACAAAATCTAAGCAGTGGATTCAGTAAAAAGTGGACCGAGCAATCAGCATGAATCTGCAATTGTCCAGGTGTATCTGTGCACTTGACTTGTTTGTTTTTGGAGGGCCAAGCCAGGCCTGGACTACACCATTGTGGCCCAGAGGTAAATGCACTTGATTCTGAATGTTCAGCTCCCTCAAGCAGGTGCTGTGCACCAGGCACGGTGCTCTCTGTCCAGGGCTGGGGAGAAGTCAATTGCCTGTCTGCCTCAGTGGGATCTCAGCCCCGGCCACATAACCTCCCTGCATTGGAAGCCTCAGTTTCCCCTGGGAGGACAGGAACGCTGTGCCCAGAGCTCCCTGGAAGCCATTAACTTTTACAAGTGGCTGGCCAACGTGCTCGAAAGTCACCTGCCTCCCCAAGCCCCAGGCTGAATCCACCATCGATGATCCATGGAGCCCACAGGCGCTACATCCCTAGCTCAGAGTTTGGCTGTGGTTCTGCTGCTGCAGCCACACTCCTGAGTCAGAAGAAGGACGTGCTGAGCCCTTTGCGGCTCAGAGGAGAGCGAGACTTGCCCCCGATCGTACCCTCACCATCAGGAAAACCAAAGTGGGAGTGAGGCTCCTACCCCAGGGCCCCTCTGACATTATCAGACAATCTGTCCCTATAAGCAGTGTGTGAATTGTTTGCAATGCATGAGTGACAATAAGAAAATCCAAAGGAAGAAAATTGTAGTCAGTGCCTGTCCCTAGGTGCAGGTTCAGTCCAGCCACCCCAAATCACCACTGGGCCCTTTTGCCAAGCCTCACCAGGCGGATGAAGCTGTGGGGTGGGGGAGCAGCTGACTGGCAGGTCTTCCAGATCTACAGGTAAAACTGCAGTTTAAAAGCTGGGATCCATGGTGCACACCTGTAATCCCAGGCTGAGGCAGGAGGATTGTGAGTTCAAAGCCAGCTTCAGCAAAAGTGAGGCACTAAGCAACTCAGTGAGACCCTGTCTCTAAATAAAATGCAAACTAGGGCTGGGGATGTGGCTCAGTGGTCAAGGGTCCCTGAGTTCAATCCCTGGTAACCCGGCCCCGCCCAAAAAAAATGTCACTGCAGTTTACAGTAAAGCCGGAGTCACCAACTGCACTAAGCCCGAGTCCTTTCTGTCCCCTCCAGAGTCTGCCAGTCCTCAAGGCTTGCCCGTCTTGGCCAGTGGCCAGGATCTCTCATGAGCCTCAGAATGAGGAGCTAAACAGGGGACAGAGCACCCGAGCCTTCCTGGGCAGCGCCTTCCCGAGTCTGGAGCTTGGAAACAGTCGCCCGGCAGGACAGTGGTTCCCCGGGCAGGCCCCCTGCTGCGTGCACCCTGGCTTCCTGGCAGCTGTCAAAGCCGGGCTGCCTCCGTGCCCCCGCTCTTCTCAGCACATGGTTCACATATAGTTGGTTTGGCTTTGGGTTTGGGTTTGGGTTTGCTTGGGGGTTTTCTTGTTTTGTTCCGTTTTTATTTTGTCTGAGTTTTTGGCCACGCTGAGCATTGAGCCCAGGGCCCTGCATCTGCCAAGCAAGCGCTGCCCCTGGCCACACCCCACCCGCACCATCTAGTTTACTGCTTCTGTTCTCTCTTGCTGTGACTCCAGCCCAGGTGCTGGTGTCTCTGTTGACCTGATGAGAAGTCAGGTGACTTGTCCAGCTTGTATCTGACCCCAGTCTCTCCTGTCACAATGCCCTCCCTCGCCACCCCCTATATTGCCCCTGCCTCATGGCAACTGGTGTGACCTTCTAAAAGCATAGGCCACACCATGTCCCCCCACTTCCTGAGCCCCACGTTGGATTCCTTCCCACACAGGATAAATCCCAACCTGTGGGCTTGGCGCAGGAGGCCCTCCTCCGACCTCTGCTTCCCCAGCATCTCCTGCCTCGCTCCCTCCTCCCTCACCTCACTCCAGCCCACCAGACCCTTTCCTGGTCATTGACCTCCAGTCGCCTCCTCAGCCCCAGCCTCCACGTTGCTGCTCTCTGCTGCTGGAATGCTCTCCCTCCACAGCTCTCCGTGGCTGGCTCTTCCTCCTCTCCCAAGCCTCAGCTTAAATGCCACATCCTCAGAAAAGCTGTACTGGACCACTCACCTACACTGGCCCCAGGTGGCTTCCTGTCCTGTCACCCTGTTCTGTCTTCATGCTAGCTCTGGTCTCTCCTGGGTGGTTCCCTGTGGTTCATATCCAATGGTGTCCCTTCCACCCGAGCGGAGAGTGGGGAGCTGGGCCCGCTGGTCTCCGCACGCCCAGCACTTCCTGGGGGCTCCTGAAGTCTCGCTGGGTGCACGAACCAACGGATGCAGAATTCAGGGGACCCAGAGAACCGCGCTGTGGACGTCTCCACCTGCAGGGCAACGTGACTTGGATTCAAGGAGCACGTGCCACCCGATAGCACGAGGACTATCAGAGGTTTCTCTCGGGGTCCGAGGCTGGGTCTAAACCACTCTGCTCTGGTCCTCACATGCATGATGGGACGACTGGCTGTCAGCCAGGACTCCAAGGTCAGCTCCCAGCAGCAGTGAGGGCAGGTCAGTGAGGGCAGCGCTTGGACTGGTCTGACCCCAGGTAGCGGATGCTGGTGCCACCAGGACTCCCCAGTGTCACCTTGGGGAGCAGCCCTGGTGAACCACAAAGACAGCTGTCCTGAGGACACATGAGGGAGCCACCCTCTTTCCAAGTCCCCAAGGGCAGGGGAGTGTGCCAGGCTCTAGAGGCAGCCGCATCAGCAGGCAGGTGCAGGAGCTGACCTGCGGGGAGACTCAGCAGCCGGACAGGAGCCCAGGGAGGGTCGGCTCACTGTAGGGGCGCCGGTCAGCCTTGGGGCAATGGTTCCTGGACATATAAGGGATGGAGTTGCCATGAGCTGGCAAGGCCACCAGGCTGTCCACAGTGAGCCAAACCCAGCTGTCCAAGCCACAGAGGTGGAGGGGGAAGCTGGGCTGGGCTGGAGCCTGACGCCAGGTCCCAGACAGAGGGCACGGCCAGGCAGGGTGAGAGCCAGCCCAGGAATCAGGGTCACAGGCCAATCGAAATGCAGTCAGCAAAGGAGGCCAAGGATGCAGGGGTGGGCAGAGGCAGTGCCTGATGGAGGGGGTCAGAGCTCCCACCGCAGTCCCAGCCCCCAGGCCGGTCCCTGACCAGGCCTCTGCGGCGGGCATCTCCCAGGCCGGTTGGGACAGCAGGCGTGGGAGGCCGCCTGTTGGAACTTCCTCAGCCTGTATCTGAGGGGGAATTAAACCGTTCTGTTCTACCAGGGCGTCTCATTGACTTCTGGCAAAACACGGTGTCCTGCTTCAAAGGGACGGCTTAGGAGGCTCGTGACATCAAAGGGCTGTTAGAGAACAGCATCCTGATGAGCTAATTGCAAATGCAGCCCGCGCAGACGGAGCGCGTTTGCCCGGGAACACAGGGGCCCACACAGCCCGGGAGACGGTGCTGGGGACAAGATGTGTGCTGGGCTTGGGTGGACCCAGCATGTTTGCAAAATAATTCAAGATGTTGCCTCGGTCAGGCCTGCTCTGGGCTCCTCGGCCGTCCCCTCCCCTCCTGCATTCCATGGAGAGTGGGGTGGGTAGCAGCGTCTTGAGGCCTCTGAGCACCAAAACACCCCTCCATGGACGATCAGTGAGGAGCACTGAGTCCAAACAGGACAGAACGTTCCCCCCAGAGCCGCAGGGACATGTGGGTGAATAGAGCCTTCTATTTTTTTATTCCCAGAGGCCCCTCCAGCCTGCGTCCTCTGCACTGCGAGCAGGAGAGGCAGCTGCCAGTGGGTACCAGGACAGACTGTTCCCTTCCCTGGGTCTCCAGGCCCCCCCATCCAGCTGGGGTGTGGGGTCCCATCATTCCCAGCCCTGAAACAGTCATAGAAATGTCTCCCAGCACCAGTGTTGCAGTTTGTCCTGGGACCTTGAGATCATCCGTCCAGTTCATCCACTCCTGGGCTCCCGGGGGGCAGACCCATGGAGCAGGTGCATCCCGACCCCTTGCCCACCGCAATGAGCTGAGCCACGCTGATTTTATCTGGGTTGTACATCAGGATCACATATAAGATTTCCTTTGGAAAAAAGAGAGCTCCATAGTATTAATGAAAAGACTTCTCTGGAATGATTCCATCTTACAAGTGAGGAAACTGAGGCCCAGATGAGATGGGTGTGACTTCTTGCCTGCTGCCACATGGCAAGTTAAGGATGGAATGTCCACGTGAGAGGTCACTGGGCGGCCCACATTTGTCAGTTTCAGCACTTTGACCCTTGATCCTGGGCAAGGGTCCCAGGATCAAGCTTCCCTAAGCCCCTGTGCTAATCAGCTTTCTGTTACTGAGACCGAATACCTGAGATAATCAACTTGAAGGAAAGGTTTATGTTGGTTCACAATTTCAGAGGTTTCTGTTCATGGTTGCCTTGAGTTTTAGGCCTGTGGTAGCACAGTACAAAGTGGTAGAGCACATGACAAAGGAGGTCTGTCCGCCTCGTGGGGGCCAAGAAACAAAGGGAGAGAGGAAGGGGTGGGGTCCCAATATCCCTTTAAGTGCACATGCCCAGTGACCTAACTTCCTTCCACTAAACCAAACCTCCAAAAAGTTCCTCCACCTCCTGATAGTGCCACAGGGTGGGGGCCAAGCCCTGAGCCTGTGAGTCTTTGGGAGACATTCAAGATCCAAATTAGAGCACCCAAATCCTCAGGCTCCCCTCAACCCACAAGGGGGTCTTCCTCAGGGATAGCGCCTCAGAGTTGGCCTTCCACCCCCTCCAGCCTTGACTGGTGAAGGGCAAAGGCGGCTAGGAGGCCAGAGGGGGCTTGAGGTGTCAGGAAGACGAGCTGCACAGGGTCTTGGGGTGGGGGGGGCCTTGGCCTGCCTATTCACTGTATGGAGGGGAAACCCAGTCCTAAGAAGGCAGCAGGCTGTACTCACAGTGGGCAGCAGAGCAGTGGCTGGTGGGGCCTGACGGAAGCAGTGCAAAGGCCCGGGGATACCTGGGATGAAATCCACGCTCGCTCGCACATCAGGGTCCCCAAGTCTCCTCCAGTCTCCTCCGAGTCGCTGTCCTCCTCTCGGCCAGCACACGGGCCTCTTTTGTCACTACTGTGCTCACAGCAGGGGGCTGGCATGATTCCTTCATTAATTCTGCCCTCCCTGCCCCAGACGGTAGCACATAGGTGCAGGAGTGGATGTGTCTTGCTCACTGCTGGGGGCTAAGCATTTGATATGTACTCTATGAATGAATGAATGAATGAATAAATGAATGAATGAATGAGTGGGTGAACAAATATGTCATGGCCTTTTCTGCCTTCAGAGCCTGTGACAGCTTCCCTTCACCCACCCACCATGATCTTATTGGCAAGCCCCTCACTCAGAATCGAAGCCAGTCATGATGGGATCCATGCCTCTTTCTAGACTCCTTTCCCACCAATATTCACTCCACTCTTGCCACCATGCCACGGACTACACGAGCTCTGGACAAAGCCCACCCCCACTCCAGAAGACCCTGCTCTCATGCCTCAACAGCTGGAGGCCTAAATACCTCCCTACTCCCCTTCATCTAGATGACGGCCTCCTGGCAGTTATTTTATACCCAGCTCAACATCCCCCCTCCTTCCTCCCTGGGGAGACTTCTCCCTGTCCAGGCTGCAGGCAAACCAGGGGCCCCCAAGGATGGTGGGCGTCTCTGGAACGCAGCGTGGTACCTGGGACGCTGCAGAGGTATCAAGGCAGGGGTGTTTTTTCCAAGGCTGCTTCTCTCACACTTGTGTAGGACAGGAAGTGTGGCTGACCCACCTGCCCCCAAACCTTGGTTTCAACCCGTGGGAGGGCTCTGGGCCCTTGATTCCTCGTTCCATGCTCTTCCTACCAGGATCAACATCACTTCATTCCACTCCATGTTAATGTTTCCTCCATCTCCTTCTCTTTCTCTCTCTCAAAACATACGACATCTAGCATTTTCTCCTCGTCTCCCTCCTACTCACCCTCCCTGGTCACCCTCCACTCCTCCTCAGAGAAGATACAAAAGGGAAGCCCAGATGGTGCCCAGACTGGCACCTGATGCTTGTGGGTTTGACCACTTCCTCTTAGAGCTTCCTGGGCCCAGTGGCTCCCACCTGGAAAAGAGGCCTCAACCTGGTGCTCCACCGCCTAGACCTGCGTGTAAAAATTTTAAAAGCACTATCAGCTCTATTTGACCTATGAAATTACGAAAAAAAAAAAAATCCGTACCCTTTATGCACAAATACAGATTTCCAGTTTCTCCCGGAAAAAAAAAATAACTTCAAATTAAAACATTAATTAAAATATCAAATCTTCTGGAGGCACTTTTTCACAAGGGATCATTTGGGAGGAATAGTAGCATCTGCCCCCATAAAACAGGGCCTGTGTCTTCTGGTTTGCCACAGACCCCACTCTACCCTAATGTGTACCACATTCTCCCAGCCTCACCGATGACAAAGCCTTGCCTGGCCCCTTCATGTATTTGGGGTTGGAGCCTAGAGAAAGCCTTGAGAGACTTTCTTTGTTCCTCAATCAGATCAGTCCTCTGTCCCATGGCTGCGCCTCTCATTTACCCCTCCCCCACCACACACGCATTGGAAGAGTCTGGGGAAGGAGGGGATGACCACATAAACATGGGTGTGGAGACGGGAAGGAGCGTGCAACCCAGGAACACACCCATGCTGCAGGAGCCAAGAGGCAGCGGGGGACGGGACGAGGTGGGGTGGGCAGATCCCCTGCTCCGGCTGAACTTGAGCAGCAGGCCAGTCCACTCGGCCTCCTCCCCCTGCTCCTGTGCCACCCCGAGCACAGGCACGGTGACGGCTCCACCCAGGGAACTGTCAACTGCAGCCCTCGTTCCTGCCTTCCTCGAGGACTTTCTGTCCACTGGGCCCAGGGTGGGGTGGGGTTTGCAGGTGTTGTGTTGAACACTCAGTGCCACAACAAGGAAGCCCCAGGTCAGAAGGGCAAAGCAGCCTGCCCAAGGCTGGCACCACCTGGGTCCAGCCTCCGGGACACTCCCCAAGAGTGGGCACACCCATGGAGCCGAGGGGACAGGGGCTCAGCGTCACTAGGAAACAAAGCCTTCGGAGGGTCTCCGTCACGCACCAACCTCCTGGGGGAGGTCCACTGGAAGATGAACCCACCCCTGGCTGTCCACTGTCCGGGCCTCTGAGAGCAGCGGATAGTGAAAAGGGAGTTTGACGATTTCATACAGACCCCTCCGTCTATGGCGCCGTGAAGCCCGTGGCTCTAGATCCAGGGCGGCTGCTCTCAGCCGAAGGCCCTGGGCCATGGTGAGTGACTTCTCTGCCCCCCTCTAAAGTGGGGAAGACAACAAAGCAGCAGCCACCCTGACAGTCCGTCCCCTCGTGTGGTTAGGGAACAGGGGAAGGGGTCCAAATGGTGGCTGCCGGCAGGGAGGACAGGGAGGGCTTCTTCAGGCACTGCAAGGTCCCCCCACCTCCCTACCTCACCCCTGTTCCCTTCACCCCCACTGGATTCTCACTTTCCTGGGAAACGTGGTGGGGGAGAGGCCACCCTCCCTTCCCTGCACGGTGAGGGCTCAGCTCCCTGAAGCCCCTCCTGTGTCTCTGCTCCAAGAAGCCCCAGCTGGCCACTGCAGTGGCCTCGCATCTGTGTCCCATCTTGTGACGAGGCCTGCCTGGGGAGCAGGGCCAGCCTGGCCATGTGGCCAGGGAGAAACTGGTCAGCTCCCCAGCAGGCTCTGCTCTGTGTGTGTGCTGGTGGCACCCTCAGGATGGCCTGCAGTCACCCAGCTGGCTTTGCAGGCAGCATGCTATCCCCCACACCCAGGCCCTTCCCACCCCTGGGTACCCTCCAGAGCCCACGGGGGCTGTCAGTTAAGAAGGGGTAGAGGAGGTGGTGAGTACCCGGGGCAGAAGGCCAGGGCCACAGTCTCTGAGTGACCGGCACGTCCAAGCATCTCCCCACACCCATAGGGAAACTGAAGCTCAGAGAAGGGAGTCCAGGGCCATCCAGCAGGGTCGCAGCAGCCAGGAGAGTGCGTCTAGGAAGGAAAACAACTCCTATAGATCTCAGGGAAAGAGGACCAGGCAGTGTCCTCAGATGCGGACAAGGGCCGGGCAGGTAACTGAAGTAGGTGAACCGCCAGGGGGAAGACTTCCATGACCCCCAGGAGCACTTGTCCCACCTAAAGAAAGATGCCCCTGCTTCATTCAGTCCACTTATTAGTACTATTTTTTGGCAGTAGTTTTATTGACATATAATTCACAGACCATAGAACTCACCCATCTAAAGCTTTCAATTGAATTTTTTTTTAGCAAATTAACAGATGTGTGTAGTAATCACCACAATCTAATTTTAGAACATATTTGTCGCCCCAAAAAGAAACCTTATGCTCGTTAGCAGTCACTCTGCATTCCCTCCAACCACAGTCGCCAGCCAAAGGCAACCCCAAACCATCTTCTGTCTCTGTACATTTGCCTGTTCTGCTCACTTCACTTCAGTAAGATCACTGAATAAATGGTGGCTGGCTCCTTGGACTTCCCATAATGTTTTGAAGTTTCATCCACATGGTAGCAGGAGTCAGAACATCATTCACATTTATCATCAGATAACATTCGATGGGGTGGACATCCTACATCTTATTCTTGCACTCATTAGTTGGTGGATTCTTTGCCTTGTTTTCTCTTCCTGCCTCTTGTGAAAGGCTGCCCTGGTCATTTGTGCGTCAGGTGTTGTGTGGACCTGGCTTCGTTTCTCTTGCTGATATACCCAGGCGTAGCTCTGCATGGAACTCTTTGAGGAATTGCCTGTTTTCCAAAGTGATGAGGTGGAGAGTTCTAGTTTCTCCGCTTCTGTTAACACCTGTCATTTTTATTTTAGCCATCCCAGGGGGCAAGAAGTGGCATCTCATTGTGGTTCCGATTTGCATTTTCTTAACGACCAAAGATGTGGAGAGACCTTTACCGTGTCTATTGGCCATTGGTGTGTCTTCTTTGGTGAAATATCCACTTGGATCTTTTGCTTATTTTTCCACTAGGTTATTCTTTTATTATTGAACTAAAAGACTTCTTTATATATTCTAAAGATGAGCCCCTTATCAAACATGAGATTTACGAATATTCTTTACCATTCTCTTGTGGTCGCTTTTCTTTCTTAATGGTATCATTCCCAACACACACAAAAAATAAGTGTTTCATTTTAATTAAGTCCAGTTTTACTTTTGTTACTTTGGTGTTCTGTCATATCTAAGAAATTTTGCCAGATTTAAGCTTACAAGGAAAACATGTATGTTTTTTTCTAAGAGTGTTAAGGTTTTAGCTCTTACACTTAGGTCTTTGGTGGACTTTGTGTTAACGTGGTATGTGGTGTAAGTTAGGTACCCATTGAAGTTGCCCATCTCTATTTGTTAAATAGAGATTTTGCCCCCATTTTGTTTTGCTGGCATCCTGGTTGAAAATGGTGCCCTTGATCATGTAAGTGAAGGTTATTTGTGGACCCTCAAGTTCTATGGTATGTGAATTATATGTCAATGAAACTACTGACATTGACTGATGTCCCTCCTTGACAGTGCCACCCTGTTCTAATGGCTGTACCTTTGTAGCAACTTTTGAAACCAGGAAGTGTGCATTCTCTGACACCATTTCCCTTCAAGACTGCCTTGTCTATTCAGAGTCTCTTGAACCAGGTGAATTATAGGATCAGTGATCAATTTCCAATGGCCACCTTTTGTCAAATGGACCTATTTTTCATGTCTCCTGATTTTTTCAAGAAAAAAAGACAATTTTTTTCTTTTCTTTTCTTTTTTCTGTTTCACTATGAAATGTCCTGGTTAGAAAGCACCATTCGGGCCAAACAAGACATCTTGGATAAGCCAGACCTCAGGGGCTACTAGTTTGCAACTTCAGTTCTAACCCCAAATCCAGATTTTTTTTACAACTGGGAAACTGAGGCCCCAAACGGGAAGGTTACTTTCCCACAGACGGTTGCAGCACAAGTAAGTTGTGGTGATGGGGATGGGACTTAGAAGTCTGGTTCAAGACCCACATTGCCCGGCTTCCCGTTCTCTACAATTCCTCTCCAAGCCAAGCCCTCCAGCATACACTACCCCCAGCCCAGGGATGCTGGGCTCTTGAGATGCTGGAGCTCCTTCGTCCCAAACCTGAGGTCCAAACCCAGCTCTGCCAACAATGTGTGCTCAGACCCCAGTGTGGTTTTTCATCAGCTCCTGGCCCAGAAAGACAGGGCCTCCTCTCCCAGCCTCCCCTGCCACCTGGGAAGAGGACTGAAGCAGAGAACCCATTGTCCTGCTCCCCTCCTGCCACCTCCTTTGTGGACTTCCACAACCCCATCTTAGGAAGGAAGGGAAAGGAAAAGCCAGTCAGTAGTCCCCAGGAAGCCGGCAGCCTCCACAAAGTAATTTGGAACAGGTCGAGCGAGAGAAAGGAATTTGTCAGGTTGAGAGCTAGGCACGTCAAGTCGCCAGCGCAGAGACCCGGGGACCCGCTGGCTGCAGCCCTGCTCTTGCAATTAAGATGATAGCATCGAGACCACAGTAATCCTCGGGGTCGTAAACTGTGTCACAAGGCGCCTCCTCAGCAGGGCGAATCCAGCAGGCAGCTGGTCATAATTTTTCCAGGACTGCCTTTTCTTTCTTTCTTTCTTTTAAAGACCGCGATGCCAGCTCTAATTTTACTGCAAGGTGGCAGATTCTCATTTCATACTCTCTGGAAAGATTGATTCACTGGAGTGTAAAAAAAGAAAAAAAAAAGAAGAAGAACACACACCCACCACCTTGAGGCGTCCTGTTCTCTCCCTCCCTGATCAGTTCTGAGAAATCAAAGCTTGCAGCTCAGTGATTTTCAGGGATTTTTCTTTAAATAGTTCTTTTTTTTTTTTTCAAGTCATGGGTATTAGAATTCATAGAACCATAAAGAAGAACAGTAGGAAGAGTCCTTGGAGCTTATTACACCCGATCCCCCTCCCTCCCACCCACGATTTGAGAGTGGAGGACCTTCCAGTCCAGAGAACAGGGGACTTTCCTGAGGTCCCCGCTGCTTGTGACTGAGCTGGGCTGAGGCTCAGAGACGTAAAACCTGCACACCCCTTTAGGTGTCAGCCCCTCTAGAGCATTTTGTTTTATATCATAGGACTGAGGCCCAGAGAGTAGAAGGGACATTTCTCCTCCAGGTCCACAGGGAGCCATGTGGCTGCTCTCTTGGAAATGCAGGTTGGTAGATGGCTAATCCACAGATTGCCCTGTTGGATGGGGAGAACCTGCAGCCTCGGGAGAGGAGCCTGGGGGGACGGGAAGAAGGGGAGCCAGCATGGGGTGGGCAGCAGGAACAGCGTGAGAGGCAGCCGGGCCAGAACAACTAGCGGCCTTCCCTCCACCCACTGCACCTCTGGAAACAGGTGAGGGTCTGCCTCACACCTGTACGCACCCTGTCTCCATGGAGGTCAGCAGCACTTAAGATTTGCTCCAGGAAAGCCCTTCACAGGGGCGCTTAGAAGGCAGCAGGTGGCTCCCAGAGAGGAAAAAAAAAAAATCAACAGGACCCAACGATTTCCTAAGAACTGTTGTCACACTTCCCCACACTTGATTCTGGAAACGGCAGAAATATATGGGCTCTGTGGAGACATAGTTGGGCAAAATTGATTATCCAATAATGTTCGAAGCTCCCAAACTCTGCAGAACCTTGACTCGTGGGAACTTGTAAGGAGTGTCACAGGGCGCTCTTTTCTATCGTTGGCCACTGACATCTTTTATTAGGTTCGCCCAGGGTTCATAGGTCTATGCTGATCCAATTTGATGGAGAGGGAGAAGCAAGAGGAAGAAATGTCTGCTTCAGGCTTCCCAACAGAGCTTAAGAAGCATTCGTTAAGTTCCTACTAGGAGCAAGACTCTCCCATCCACTGGGATCTGGGATCGTGGAGACTCTTTTGCTCAAGGAGGAGAACGTGCCCCGGGGCCACTGAGGCAAGCCCCGACCAGGAACTACAGCTGGAGACCAAAGAATTCTAGAGCCAGCCAGGCCTGATGGGACACAGGGCTCCACACAGCCGCGCTTGGGACCCAGTGCAGGAGCAAAAGAAGCAAGACGGGATGTGAAGCTTGCTGCATTAAGCTGGTGCATTCGTTTCCTGTGAGCCCTGTTAACCCAACATGGTGGAGTGACTCCAGGTGCCAGCTGCTGAGAGCTGATCCAGGAACTGAGCCGGCTGAGCTGCCAGCCTGGGAAACAAGAAAGGGAGGGGGGCTGCCACCATCTCCAGTCACCGCCCCTCACCTTAAAGACAACCCAAAAGTATGCCGGCCTAGTGACCCCGAGACAAGGACCCCAGATGTATACCCAGGACCACCAATCTTCAGCGTGGTATGAAGGACTCCCAGCAACACCCCAAAAGCCTCCCTAACCTGTAGGTGCCAAGACCCACTCTGCAGCTTACAGATGGGCCCCCAAAGTGCCACCCACCCCAGCCCACACCTCAGCCTCCACCAGCAAGCTGCATGGACCCCAGCCCCCTGCCCGCTCTGGTCCTGGGCAGCCTGACTCCTCTGGCACGGGTCTTTCCCATGCTTAGCCACCAGGCCGAGAGGCCCCACGCAAGCTCGGAGGGCCTGGCCCACCTCTGGGCAGCATCACCCTGCCTTTCTCTCAGCCCCTCGGTCAGATCTCCCTCCACACTCTGCTCTCTATGCCCAGACTAGATGCTCTATTATTTATTTATTCCATGAGCAGCTGCAGGCAGGCTCTGGCTAGCACTGGGGACGCCTCAGTGAACAAGACACCAGCCTGACCTTGGAAAGGTCTGTCTAGTGAGGGACAGAGAGCAGTAAATGAACAGCCACCATCCAGGGGCCACGGCCAGACACAGCAAGAAGGCTTCCTGGAGGAGAGACGTGTACTCTGAAGCCTAAAGGACTATGGGAACTAGCCAGGTGAAGAGACGGGGAGAGTGCAAATACACAATGCCTACCGTTGAATGCCTACTTTGCTCCAGGTACCCGAGGTCAGCAGCCAGCAAGGCAAACGCAGTTCTTACCTCAACAGAGCTTAGAGCAGGGCATGGAGGCTGACGTGATATGAATAATTACAGCAGCTTTGAATTCAAACTCTAGGAAGGAAAGGTCCAGGACGTTGAGAACACAAACTAGGCATCTTGGGTGGGGCTGTGGATGGAGAGAGAGGAATCCTGGGAGGGTGAATTCAGGCTGATGTTTGAGAAAAGAGGAGGGCTCCCCTATGCAAAGGAAGTACAAAGAGAAGAGATCAAATTTCAGAGTACACAACCTCTTCAACTGTCCTGGGGCAGCGAGAAGTTTAGTACTTTCAGTTCTGAAAATATTGAGTAAGATGAAGAATCCTGGGCATAGAAGCTGTGCTTCAGTTACTCCTCATGGCTGGCATTAACTGCATGAGCAGTTTAGAGACCCTTAGTTTAGCCCATTTCTTCCCCACCACAGTCACCACAGGGAAGGAAGGGTGGAACATTCTATCCATTTTATGAATGAAAAAAATTGAGGCTCAAAGACCTCATGCATAGGTCATGCCGCCGGGAAGTAAGTGTGTCTGGATTTGGCCCCAAGGAAGTCTCTTGCTCTCCTCTGTCTGGCCCTGACATGCCCATGGTCACTGCCTTCGTTGCTGTAGGTGTGGGGTTATATGGCTACCTACCAAAGCCCAGGCCCGCACTCCCAGCTGCCTGTCCGGTTGGAGGAGGTGTCCTGGCCTGGCCTCTCCAGCTGCACCCTGAGCATGCTCACATCACCTTGGATTTATATGCTAATTGCCCATCCAGCTTTTTCATCTCAACAGTTCCCAGCTGTGACCTGGAGGGAAGGGAACTGAGGAGAGGAGGTTGTTCAAACGAGGAATTTGGAAATGGCCATCTCCTTCAAAAACAAAAGTGTGTTTTCACTACAGGCATCTCAAGAGCCTCTCGTCTCCTCGGTCACCCGCCAGAGTGTGTGTGGCTTGTCAAGTGACTCCGTCTTAATCGACAATTCAATTGGCCCAAATTACATTATGTATGTAAATTTCCATCTGCAAATCAGCACGCCTCGGACATCACTCTCTCCCGCCGGCGCCGCTGCCCGGGTCCCCAGCTCCCGGGTTGAGCCTCTGCATGCTGAGGAGGGAGAACCCAGACCAGGGGCACCATGTGCCTCCAAGTCACACGGCATGCACACAGAAGGTGCAGGGCCCTGCTCAGCTCTAGGCCCCCCACTGACTTCCAAAGAGAACACATGGAGGAAACAGCCACGCCAGAGCCATCAGCTCAGACTTCAAGCACAGACACAATCTGGAGGATGTCATAGTGTCACTGTCTGGGATGCAGGGAGGGTGGGTGCCTTCCCTTGGCAGCAAGGAGGCAGGTGAGGCCTGTGTCCCGCCACTGCGTGTAGCAGATAGGAAAGCACATGGACGCTGGAGCCAGACTGCCCCGGTTCAAATCCCAGCTCTGTCACTTGCCTGCTCTGTGACACGGACAGGTTGCGCAGCTTCTCTCAGCCTCACGTTTCATTTCTGGGAAATGGAGATGATGGTGACATCTTCCACCTAGGGTCCGCATGAGGACCACGTGATGTTAACAGAACAGTACCCGGTGCCGACCAAGCCATCGTCGTCATTACTACCACGACATCACCACACAGCAGATCAGACTTTGCCCTTGGTAAGTGAAGCGTTTAATGTGCTCAACTGGACAGGGTACACACTGGAGAGGACCAGCAATCTCCCTCCCACCAGGACAGGGACTGGGGTGAGGCAAGGAAGTTCCTTGCCTTGCGAGCAAAAGTTAAGAAACTACTCAAAAATCTCATGAATCAAAACGAGTAACATTTTAATGTCATGCCAAAAGTCCATGATGCACAATGGCCAAATTTCAACCTGCTGGTGGGTCTGGGTCTTTCCCTGAGCTGAATGAAACCTCCACGCTTCCCGGACCTTTCTCCTGTGACTTTTGTGTAATGAAAAGTCACCTGTCTACTTGAGTAACTGAAAATAATCTCATTTCACCCAGTAAAATGCCCAGTCCAGTTGACACACACTCCCGTCCTCTTTCCAGCCTGTCCCTCCACCACGTTGGGTCAGGATGCCGCTGGCCTCGAGGGAGAGGAGCAGCCCGGCCCCCCTCTCCTGACTTCTGACCTCCTCCTTCCATACTCTGGATTCTGAAGGCCAGGAGGGGGAGCCTCCGTTGGCAGGGCAGCAGGACCTGTCTCTGTCCTCTCTGCCGCTGGTGGACACGGTCGGCTCCTTCTCAGGTCCTTTGGTGACTCTGTGTCCCTCATCTCAGCTCCAGCTGCTGGCCTCCAGACTCGTCACAATTTCTGAGCATCCAGGGGCCCAACTGTCTCCACGCCGCCTCTGGGGGCTGCTCCCTCCGGGGAGTCCCTTAGCTGGCCTGCAGGACACAGGCCTCACCTGCCCCCTTGCTGGTAAGGAAAGGTGCCCACCCTCCCTGCATCTCTCATTGGGCCCTCTGCCACCTCAGCTATTCCAACTCCGACTTCCTGGGCATGGAGCAGACACCTGTCACTGTCTCCCAAAACGTAGGGCACTCTTGTCAAGCCCTCTTGGATGAGGCAGGAAGCCCAGTGCCCCCCACTGCTCTCAAAGACCCCTTCCCTTGCCTTCTGCCTTTTTCATTCATGGAGGTGAGTATGGAGCCAATGCCACAAAATCAGCTGTCACCACCTCCCCATAAGCCCAGCCAGGCTGTCCAACACCCCCGTCAGGAGGTCTCAACACAGCGTGCTCAGAGAGACGCCCATTGTCCTCACTGTCCTCCTGCAGAACACATCTTGTTTCCACTCACAGATGTGGCATCCAAGGACCCAGAGGCCCATCCCCACCACCGGTCAGACCAAGCCCCCATCCCACTCCAAGCTAACTGAGGCCCTGCCTGGGCCCCCGGGGTCCTTCCCAGGTCCTGGGGAGATGCAGAGAGCTTCCCGGACTGTTCCACTCCCGGTGGCTCCTCTGGTCCCGCCTCAAGGACTGGGTCACAGTGGACCCCACGTGCTATTCCCGTTGTGCCCAGCACATGCCTCAGTGTCCTCCTGAGGCCTCCCTTCCTCTGAGGCCAGCCAGGGCCTGGGCTGCTTCTTTTCTTTTTAGGTTTAAAAGTTTATTATTTTAAAAACAGATTATAAAAGTGCAAGTCCAGATTCTTTCTTTGCAGTCCCCTCGATCCATCTTCATCTCCGCAGCTGGAGAGTGTGGGTGGGCCGGGCTCCAGGGGGCGCCGCACCCAGGCTGCTGTGCCGCATCCCAAGGGTTAGCTTGTCCTGTAGTCGCCCCTCCCTCCAATCCTGGCAGTGCCTCCATAGCCGGCTCACCTGACGGGGCAATGCCCAGAATCCGGCCTCCTCCGAGGTAGTCAGACTGCCTGAGGCTGCCTTCTACCACGCCCCTCATTCCAGGGGAGCCCCAAACCTCTGCCCCCTCAGGACCTCTGCTTTCACCTCTGTAGAGCACCCAGCACACTGGAGGCACACCAGCAGGTGGGCAGGGCGGGTGGAAGGGCAGATGACAAACAGAGGCTGGAGGGGGAGGAGCTCCGGGCACACTCTTGGCAAGCTGGCGAAGCCGTGGCAGAGCTGGGGGTTGCTCCTGTTCCCCTGGAAACCCAAGGCAGGGCTTTTCCCAAGTGCCACACAGCCCATGGCATAGGACTGGGCAGAGGGAACAGGAGGTTGCGCACTCTTGTGACCTGGGGCCCAGGGATTTGGTTTGGCTCAGAGCACCATTTCAAAGTCACATTCCAGTGGTGTTGGTGGATCTGGTAGTCTACAGTTCTCAATGGGTCCCCCCAATTCCTGTGGCCCCACTCCTGTCTCCTTCCCTAAGTTCCATTGTCTGTGTCCTCCCTGGAGGTGGCAGAGTTTGTGACCCCACTGTGACGGCCGGGAGCTGGTCTTTGTTCGCCCCTGGTACCCCCCACATTTCCTCTCCCCGCTCTCCAGGCACCACGGAGGCCTCCCCAGACCCTGCATTCCTCCGCCTGTCCAGGCTGCCCCCACCTAACCTGCCTTGTCCACAGTCCTTGTCTGGAAAACCCTCATTTGTTCATTTCTTCATCCAATGTACAGGTACCAGACACGTTTCCCTACATGTTGGGCACTGCCCAAGGCAAGATATCCAAGGGTGGCTACGATGACAGGATCTCCTTTTTAAAAGAAAACACACACACACACACTTGTATAAACTTAGAACCACTCTGAAGTGCAATGCTGGAGATCAGAGACATCCAGGCCTTGCTCAAAGATCACCTCTCCCAGGTGCTTTCCCAGCACTAGAGTAGAGGGCCCCTCCTGTGTGCTCCATGAGCCCTAAATGGCTCTAACGGAGCTCTGATCACACTGGATTATGGGTACTTTTAAGCTGGGATCAGAAACAAAGATATATTTATTCCAGTCTCTCTAAGAATGGGAACAGGACAGGTACAGGTACCTGTCAACATGGGATGAGTGAATGAATGAATGAATGAATGAATGGACTCCATCATCAGCGTGTTCCTCTGTGGGGGTTGGTATTTGTGCCCACTGGTGTGCATATGTGTTTTTGTCAGGTTTGTCATCCTGCAGGCACTCATCACCTGCCCACCGTCCTGCTGGACCAGGGAACAGCACAGGGCAGCAGAGAAGATGGCCCACAGACATCCAGCAGCTTGTGACCCCATTGTGACAGCCGGAAGCTGGTCTCTGTCCCTGACCACGTGGCTGGGAGCATGTTCATTTGAGCTATGGCGTTTCGCTCCTGTCCCCCTGAACCATAACTGGAAAGGCCCCAGGACCGTCCTCTCAGAGTCAGTTGGATATTTGGACAATTAGAACTTGACCAGAATAGAAATAAAGGGTGAAAAGAGGACTGCTGTGGGCAGAGCTGGACACTCGAGCCTGGCCCCAGGATGCAGGGTATGACTGGGCAAGGGGCGGGGGCAGAGAACAAGAAACTGCCTGACATCTGCTGGAGTCAGGGAATTTTGGGGACCCGGAAGAGGCATGGAGGGTGGTTGTGAAACTGGATTGGACGGAAAGATTAGATGTGGCTACAGCAGGATGTTGACAGGTCTCAGAGGCCACACCCAGCAGTGTCCTGCAGACCCACACCCGCCCTCTCTTCTCTCTGCCTGCCTTCTCCATCTGACACCTCCCAGAGGTGTAGAAACTAAAGGTCTTGCTCTCCCAGCAGGCAGCACGTGGACGGGAAGTGGCATTTGGTGGCGCCCTGATCAGGGGCGCGAACACCACCGCTTCCCCAAATTGGTTTTCCGACAGTAAATTATAATTGCTCTCAGTGTTCTAGAACTCAGGGACTGAGATTAATTACGACTCCGTATCCTATGGCGCTCTGAACTTTAAGCACAGCGTGGTGTGCAGGTTGTTAATAAGCAGGAGGGTCTGGGAGGACTTTTCAGATGAGTAAATGCAAAAAGGAAAACTATTCGAATTGGAATCTGCACCTGCCAAGGGGCCCCTGGGGCTTGGAAGATGCTTCCCATCTCTCTGTTCATGATGCTCAGAAGCACCAGTGGTCCCCAGGGGTCTGCAGGTGTGCAGCAGACCTTCACCCACCCAGTTCAGAATGGGCCCAGTCACCATGCAGGTGACCCATCGCAGGACCAACAAGACCCTCGACAACAAACTCAGATATCAGTGGGGTCAAAAAGGTGAAGAAAACACATGGGACTTTCAGGAGGAATCATGGAGAGGGCACGGTGGGGACGAGGGACCTGGGGAGCACAGGCTCTACTAAGCTCCAGCCTGTCCCTGTGGGAATGTGGCCCACACTTCTCCATCATCAAGAGCAGGATTCCAGGTTTTGCCTAAAATCCCTCTATTTTTATAATTGGATGCATATGATTTTTAACATACTATATAAGCCAAATAAAATGCATTTGTGCAGGAATTTTTTGAAACCCTTACATTAGAAAACAAAGTGTTTCTTCCCTCAGATGGATGGTGGGGTTCTTCACTCCCACACTCGATCCCTCTGCATTCTGGCCACAGGTATTTTCCGTATCTTTCCATCTGTTCCCTTAGTAAACTTCGAGACCCTCGACAGGCCGGGATTGCATGCCCTTGTGTCTGAAGCAACTGAGAAAATGTCTACTAAGAAAGAGAATCTTATACACTGGCTGTTGAAGGAACAAAAATCTTTACACATTTAAACCGCTCTGCCGTCACTCATTCTTCCTTCTACTTTGTCTATCCTTAAATCATGGATCCTCTGGGCACAGGGATGCATGCCATTGAACCCAGCAGCTTGGGAGGCTGAGGCAGGAGGATTGTGAGTTCAAAGCTAGCCTCAGCAACTGTGATGCCCTTAGCACTCAGCGAGACCCTGTCTCTAAATAAAATATGAAAAAGGGCTGGGGATGTGACTCTGGTTGAGCACCCCTGGTTTCAATCCACCAGTACCAGCCAACCAACAAACAAGCAAATCCTGCATCCAGTCCTGGAGATATAGCTTAGTGGTCAGTACTCACCTAACCTTTGTGAGTCTTTGGGTTCAATCTCCAGTGCCTCAAAAAAAAAAAAACCAGGGAGATTCAACCCACAAAATCTGAACAGAAAGGCGTCCGGACCAAGCCAGTGTCCTCTCTATTCCTTTTACCATATTTCCAGGTGTTAAAACTGTCAGAGCCATGGAGGGCTGGAAGCAGGGAGAGAGAGTCTGTGCTAGCCATTGTTCCAACCAGGAATCCAGAGACTAGAAGGAAAAATCAATTCCACAGGCTCAAACCATGAACCTGCACCAGGCAGAAGCCCTCACTCCTCCATGGGACCACGCTTGCCCCACGTCCTTCCCACTCTCAGAGAACTGGCCCACTCTCTGGGGGCCCAGTCTCTCACCAGCCCCATCCCAGGAAGAAGGCTCCAGCCACACGAACTCTCCACGTCCTATTTCTCCAGAAGGAGGCCTGAGAGCCACCATCACCCCAACTAGCCCACGGTTCAAGATGTCCTAAGAAAGCTATTAGTTTAACAGAAATTACGATTTAGAATGTGAAATGAATTTGTTTTATTAAAACATGTTCTGGCAGCAGGCCCTGTGGCTGCTCGGTCTCAGTTACTGAGTCCTGGCGGTGGGGCCCACCCTGGGCACACTGACCCATGCAGCCCAGTCCCTGACCAAGGCCAGGGCCATGGCCCATGCCTTCCCATTTGGCCCTTTATCTGGACACAAAGAAGAGACTGAAGGGAATAGGACATTTGTACTGAGTGTTGACGCCTTCCTTTCCTCCTTTCAGGTCCAAGCTGGAAATGGGAAAGGGGCCTCCAGGTGGGAAATGGAGGCAGGGGAAGGTAGAGGTCAAGAGCACAGGCTTTGGCATAAGACAGATTCGAGTTCAAGTTCCCATGTTTCTAATGAGTGACCTTCTACTGGCCCAGCCGTCCCTGTTTCCATTTCCATTCTTCCAAGAGATGTGCAAAGAATATGAACTGTTCTATTTCCAGGTAGAAAGAGTGCTGAGCACCTTCATTTGGATTGCTTAATCCTCCTAACAACCCTGTGAGATACGTACGATTATTAGAGGCTCCATTTTACAGATAGGAAACAGGCACAGATGGGTGAATTGGCTTCTACAAAGTAAAACAGCTGGAAAACACTGAAGCAGAGGTTCAGAAGAGCTACATAGAACTCCAGAGTGCATGCTCATCTTCAGAATTTTTCAAGAAAATTAAGACACAATAAACATGATTCAAAACCCGGAAAGAACAGGGAGCCAAGGGTCCTCCTCAATGTCATCCTGCATTCTGCATAAGTAAACATGCTTTATTTCACTATTTCTTATTCAAAAGTTCAGATATTATATATATTGTCCTGCACTACATTTATTTTTAATTTTAACATGATTTTAGACTCTGAAGTTACAAAAACAGTATAGAGAATTCCTGTGAGCCCCTGGGAACGCGCCAAGGATTGTATCTTTAACAAGCATAGCAGAGTGACCAAAACCAGGAAATTGACAAAGTATGGTGCAATTAACAATGAACCTTACTCAGATTTTACAAGGTTTTAATTGCACTAATTTGAGGGGGTTTGGTAAATCGCTCTAGGAAGTTATTGACATGTATAAACTTGTGTCATCACCACCTCCATCAAGATATAGAACTGTCTTATTGCCACAGAGGAAATCTGACATACCACCCTTTAGTCATACCCTTTTCCCAACCTTAATCCACCAATATTCTATTCTACATCATCATAATTTTTTTCACTTCAAGAATATTATAAAATACATGGTGGCATGTGCCTATAATCCCAGCTACTAGGAGGCTGAGGCAGGAGGATTGAAAGTTTGAGGTCAGCCTCAGCAACTTAGCAGGACCCGGTCTCAAAATAAAAAGTAAAAAGGGCTGGGGATGTACCTCAGTGATAAAGCACCCCTGGGTTCAATCCCTAGTGCCACAAAAAAAATTTTTTAAATGTCATATAAGAGGAATCATATGCAATTTTGAGAAAAGCTTTTCTCAATCAGCACCATGCTCTTGAGATCCACCCAATATGTTGTGTGTATCTGTAGTTCTTTCCAGAACTGGAGTTGTAGCTCAGTGGTAGAGTGCTTCCCTAGAATGTATGAGGCACTGGGTTTGATTCTCAGCACTGCATATAAATAAATGAATAAAGTAAAGTTGTCCATCAACAACTAAAAAAAAAATAGAAATAAATAGATCTTTTATTGCTGAGTCCTATCCTTTGTAGGAGTGCAGAACAGCTTGTCCATTCTTCTGTTGGAAGATCTCTGAGTTGTTTTCATGTTTTGACTATTAAAAGTAAGCTATTATATATTTGTGTACAGAATATTTGTGTACAGGATTTTATATGAGCATCACTTTTCATTTACCTTGGAGTGCCCTGGAGTACAATGCATAGGTCACATGGTACATGCATGTTTAACTTTTATAAGAAACTGTCAGGTTATGTTCCAGAATGTTCTATGTTTCATTCCACCAGAAAAGCATGACAGTTCCTGTTGCTCTATATCTTCACCAGCAAGTGGCTTAGTCAGAAACATTTTAACCCATGCTAGTAGTTGCAGTCACATAGCTCAACGAGCACTTTATCTTTTCAACTCAGCAAAACAGCTTGGAGCGTTATCAGAATAGAAAGCTACTCGTTTTTTTTGGCAGTTGAATCGTATTTCCTTGTATGGATACATACCAATATTTATTTAACTGATCTCCTTTGGATCAACGTTTGAGTATTTCAAATCTTTGTTGTTTCAGATATTTGAAGTCCAACTCTCAACCACCACATTGAACTGCCTTTGCAAATACCAAAGGAGTTATGCATATGTACCTTGTGTCTCTTTAGCAAAAATTCTGTTAACAATTCTTTTGACTGCAAGTGAAGGACACCTGACTTGAATCTGCTTAAGGTAAAGGCGGTGGGGGTGGGGGCTCAGTGACTGGATCAGGAAGACCACAGAAAGTGGGAGTAGGGTCCCAGATCATACTAGGTGTCTCTGTGCATGGGTCATGCTACCACAGTGAAGACCAGCCCTCTCCACAGGGCAGTAAGTGTGGCCACTGGCCTCTCCTGAGTGTTCGATCTTGCAGCACTGTTCCCTGCAAAGGAATGGCTTCTCTCTGTTAGCTCTTAAACCAAGGTGTCAGAGAAGCACTCCATTCAGTTTAGGGGTTAAGGGATGATCTAATGCAATCCTGGCCATCCTAGGTACATAAGCCATTTCCTGTGATAACCGGATGTGAAGTGGGGGGCGGGGATTGGAAAATGAACAAAGAGGTGCAAAGAGTCCTACTCCCTTAGGCATAGACCACATCTGATTCATTTTCCAAGCACAAATAGCCATGATCAGCACACATTAGATGCTACAGGCATACAGCTGGTCATGAACAAGATATGTGTCAATCAATCAAGCATTCTAGTAAATTGCCTCTTATTACTTTGCATGCTGGGGGAACCCTGCCATTTCAAATAACCCCGTTAAATTCCTCTGTGAAGTAGTCTTTCTTTACCTAAATGCTCACAGCAGGATTTGCTTAAAGTGGGGCATGCCTGTAGTCTCAGTTCCTGGGGGAAACCTTTGATTTTCCTGACAACCCACTGAGATAGGCAAGGATGCTACGAGGGCAAATGGTTAATGGCTGTGAAAGCTTTCTGTGACCTGTAAGTGGTACAGAAATGTGGGACCTCACCATGACTATTATGATTATCCTTATTTCATCTCTTCTTTGAAGAGCTTTACACTGTAATTTTGGAAGTGGAATTGGAGACACCTCTCCAACAGTTCAACCTCATACTACTCTAAGGCTCAGTCCTGGATCTCAGAGCAGCATTCCCCACGGGCATATTGCTTCTATTAAATGCAACATAAAGAGCTTTCTGCAGCCAGAGGCCTTCTTGGATGGGAATAAAGGGAGGTCTAAGGCAGGGGCTTCCTGAGGAGCATTTAACCATTTCTAAATGACCCTCTTCTGTAATGGCCCTTTCTAGCCCAAACCTAGTGATTTGAAATAATAGTCTTCCTGGAGTACCTAGCTCAATGCACAGTCCTGTGCTGGGTACTGGATTCCCAGGATGCTCACTGTCTGGGGGAGTTGGTGCCTCCAGCCAGTGGTGGTCCCTGGAAGTGGAGAGAGACACTGAAATCCCCAGGATAGGCAATCGGGAAGGAACTACGGAAAAGACTCCAAGTCTGATGGAGGAGGATGAGCATTTGAATGGCATAAGCAACCCTGGCAACCTCAAGTCTTCCCCAGCTGCCCCTCAATTCCAAGGGCCCTTGCAGATACATTCTCATAGATTTCCCCCAAAATTCTTCTTCTTTTCTATGTCTTCCCTGTCCTCCAGGTTTCTTCTCCACATTTCCCCAATCCTTTCCCACTCTTCAAGGTCCACCTCTATCCCTGCTCTGTCCCCTATAGAGAATCCCCACCTGCTCCTTCCCTCCCTGCTCTGCTGGGCCACAGTAAAATGTACTGAGCTCTGAGAGCCTTTGTCATAAATCAGTCTCTCTGGAGGCTCAATCATTTTTATTGCTCTCTGTGAACATCCTGTCACTCTCCCCGGGTTTCAGATATTGGCAGGCTTGGAACTCACAGCACTTTTCCCGGATACGTCTCATTAGAGACCTGCCTATTGCCTTCTGCCTTCACACTGAGGCCTCCCCAGCCAATTATCTTGACCCCCTCATGACTTTTGGCAGGCACCCCAAGAAAGCAGTCAGGATCGAATCCATGTGATTAACTGGGAGTCTCCTAGGACACTGCCACTCCAGCCCTTCCTTCTTCATCGTCTTTCCCATTGCCAGGAGATCTCCAGGAGCCTCAGAGCCATGACTGAAAAATGGCACCGATGGCCACTCTCTGCCCTCACCCCTGCAAGAGGCTAAGGGACTTCAATATGTTGGAGCAAACACTGCCCTGGAGTCATGAGGCTTTGTAATATTTATGGTTCAAAGAAAAGTTGGTTCATGGGCAAAGTGATCAAAAGGAAATGAAATATGTTGGGGTGTGGGTCAAACATGACAATAGTTAATAAACTCAGGCTGCTCAAAGAAGTCCATGAACCTTAAGAAAAATAGACCAGGTTCCTAGGACCATGAGGAGGGAATCGCTCTGCGCAGTATACATTCTTGTCATCTTAAGACTTAAATGAGTTGAGAACCCTTTGGAAGCAGGAATTCCAATAGACACTGGTCTGTACATGCACCCCCTGATTTCCCCATTTATAATAATCTATCGGATGAGAACAGCTACCCATAAATGCAGTTATTAAAACCAGGATATGAGCCAGGTGAGATGGTGCATGTCTGTAATCCCATCCACTCAAGAGGCTGAGATAGGAGGAGAACAAGTTCAGTGCCTGCTTGGGCAACTTAGATCACGGCTCAAAATAAAATAAAAAGGACTGGGGTGTAACTCAGGGATAGAGCACTTGCCTACCATGGTGGGGTTTAACTGCATTCACTCCTCAGTATGGAAAAAAAAAACTGAGCTGTGGTCCAAATTGTGACCTAATTAGTCTTACTTAGAAGAAGGTGTAAGAAGGAGTTTGGAAAATGGTTGTGCTGTGGACAAAGAAAAGATGTTGAAGGGAAAGCATTGGCGAGCTACATAGCTCAAATGGAATCTTCACCATGGTTTCTCCCACTATCTTGCATTGAAATCAGCCTAAATCACAAGTCATAAGGTCTTGCTTTCACACTGTCCTGCCTGTTCTGTTGATTGGTGTCACTGCCCAGAAGAACTTGGTCCAAAGAACCAGTATCAGTCTGACTGATTTCTCCCATTAGTTTGGTGCTGACATGGCCCATCTGCCCCCTTATTGCTCAAGAGGGTTGAACCTTCTGGAGGCGGGAAGATGGAGTGGAACAGAGAGTCAAAGTGTGCAATGCACTCATTTCTTCAAATCCTTCTTCTGCAGACTCTCCTATGTGCCCACCACATTTTTAAGGGCCAGAGATATAAAGATTTTTCTTCCTTAAATCGGCCCTCCTCCCTTTGCACTCCCAAGTAGAGCATGGTTGATACAATAAAACACCTAACCCTTAAAATGCAGTTCAGAGGGAAAGATAAATATGTTTCAGACAAAGTGGGAAAATTGTTAAGACAATCCACTGACTATTTCACAGCCAAAAACTGAACAACAGTCTCTATGCAAGGTATAAACAAGATTAAAATAACTGGCATGGCAACTATGCAAATATTGTTCGGGAACAAAAGTAACGAATGAATCAGATAAAGAACTCAGTCTGGAAAAACAAATAAAATCCAAATAATAGGGAACACTTCTCTGTTATGATAAAACTTAATAAAAATAAATTTATCAAAATAAGAGTCTAAAGAACAGATGATAAAGCAATTAAAAAAAAAAAAAGTCTCTACTTTCAACCAAAATAAAGTAAGACAGAAAACTTTGCCCAAGTAACCAGGCAAAATACATGAAACAATAGTTTTCAAGTCACAGGACAGACAACTAAGGACAAGGAGTCCTAAAGGAAGGGAGACTAAAGAGCCCTGTCACCCCCACACCCTGCCTGGGGGGGACTAGCCTGGGGCACCTTCAAGTGCTCTTGCAGGCCTGGGAGCAGCCCCTGTCACCAGGATGGACTTCTCAAGGCATTAGAAACAGTACAGAGGTTCACCTCATCCACAGGGGTCCAAGGCCCTCAGTGGATGCCAAAATTATGGAGAACCCTGAACCCTAAATATACCATTTTTTTCTTATAATACATACCTATGATAAAGTTTAATTTATAAATGAGACATAGTAAGAGATTAATAGCAGTCACTAATAAGATAGAACAATTTTAATTACATGCTCCAATAAAAGTCATGTGAATGTTGTTTCTCTCTCAAAATATTTTAAGATAGTATACTTGCCCTTTTGGGTAATGATATGAGAGGACACAATGCCTTATGTGATAAGATCAAGTAAGGTGAAGGATACAAGCACTGTGATGTAACATTAGGTTACTATGTGGGGTTAGTTGACCAAAAACACTACAATGTTGAAACCATATTTTTTGATAAAAAGAACTACTAGGTTACCCACAGGAGGGTAGCATATACAACATGAGTACACTGGAAGAAGGGATGATTCACATCTCAGGAAGGGCAGAGGAAGACAGCATGAGATTTCATCATCTACTCAAAGCAGTGCGATATTCGAAAATTTCAAATTGCTCATTTCTAGAATACTCCATTTAATAATTTTGGGCCACATTTGATGGGGAACTGAAACAATGGAAATCAAATCTGTAAATAAAGGAAGACTACTGCATTTTAAGTGGTTTTGCTTCAGTGATTGGGAAAAATTAGCTTAAGACTAAATGTTGCTCTGGTCATGCTTAACAAGTCTTAGAAGCAAGACACGAAAGATTTATACTTCTAAGAAACTTATCTGAGTCCCAAAATAGCACCCAATAATGTATATGTGAATATAAAATTAGCCAACACCCAATAAAATGAAATTCAAAATGTATAGAAATTAGTAAAATTATATATATATATATATATATATATATATATATATATAATGTATGTATATTATATACTATACATAGTTTAGTATTTATCCTTACACAGTAAAGTTTATCCTGATAGTGGATTGCTGGATTGCTGATATCTCTCTCTCTCTCTCTCTCTCTCTCTCTCTCTATATATATATATATATATATATATATATATATGTATACACACACACACATATATGAAGAAGGAAAAAGCAATCCATAACCAGGATAAATTTTAATCAGTCTGACTAATCAAATTGACTAAAAATGATACCGATAAAAGAATTCATACACAAGAACACTAAAGCCTTAGTTATAACTGTATTCCATGTGTTCAAGAAAAGGAAACAAAGAGATTTCAGAAAGATGTAAGTCAAACTTCTAGAGATGAGATGAATGGCAGATAATTCATCACACAGGGAAGAAAGTTTCATAAACCTTAAGGCATAGCAACGGAAACTATCCAAACTGAAATGTTAATAAGAAAAACTGAAAAATAACGCAAGCATGACTAAGCTGTGAAACAAGCTCAAGCAACCCATATATGTGTAAGTGAAATCTGATACATAAATGGGAAGGAATATTTGAAGATTGAATAATGGCTAAAAACCTTTTAAAATTTACTGGGCATGATGGCACACCGCATAAGCCCAAATACTAAGGAGGCAGAGGCAGGAGGATCACAAGTTTGAAGACAACCTTGGCAACTTAATGAGACCCTATTTCAAAATTTAAAAATAAAGAGGAATGGGTATATGGGCATACAGCTCGGCAGTAAAGCACCTCTGGGTTCAATCTTTAGTACACTAAGCCAGATGATAGTAAAATTGCTGAAAATCAATGACAAAAATAGATTCAAAAAGCAGCCAAAGGCAACAGCACATTATGTATAGAGGAAAAATTGTAACAAAAGATTTCTTATCAGAAATTCAGAGAGTAAGAAGAGATGTAGCAACATCTTCAAAGTAGTGAAAGAACTGCCAACCTATCATTCTATACCCAACCAAAATACCCTTCAAAACTGAGGTCAAAGTAAGGACGGTTTCAGACAGATGAAAACTGAAGGGATCCATCACAACTGGACATATCCTACAGTGAAATAAGAAAGAAAATCATCCAAGTGCAAGGCAAATGATACCAGGAGGAAATTGGGATCTGCACAAAGAAATAAGAAGCACTGGAAATGATAATCAAGTACCAAAGGTGTTATCTCCCTATTTAAATCCACTTAAGAGAGGATTGGCTATTTAAAATAAAACTGCTCACAAAGTATTGCAAGACTTATCACAGAGGGAGAAGTAAAATACATAACGGTAATAGCACCAAGGCCTGGAGAGTAAAATGGAATTATATTGTTTAATGTTTCTTATAGCTTATCAAGTGAAGTTACAGATGTTTATTACAAAACCTAAAAAGAAAGAATAAATCTGGACTAAAAAACAGAAAATAAAAAGAACAGGTACAGTTAATGAGCAAGCAGAGATAAAATGAAATCATAAAAATACTCAATTCCAAAAGGGGCAGATGAAAATTTGAGAAAGAATATATTCATATCTTGTAGTTTGTTATAGTTACGCTAATTAAGACAACGTGTTAGCAGGGAGAGGTGCACATAAATAGAAAGAGTATATTAGAGAAACCAGAAACTGACCCACACGGAGATGTCCAATTAATTTTTGACAAAGGTGCAAAATCAAGGTGCAAAGGAGGGGAAACAGCCTTTTCAACAAATGCTGCTGGCCATTAGGAGACCAGACCCCAAATAATAATAATTTTTAAAAACCTGAACTTGAATCTCACATCTCATACAAAAATTAACACAAAGTGGGTGATAGATTTAAATGTAAAACATAAAAGAGTAAAATTTTAGGGAAAATATACAAAACAGGAGGACATACACAGGCCATAGTATTAAGCAATGTGTCCTTAGACTTGACACCACAATCACAATTCATACAAAGAATATATTGATAAAGTTGGACTTTACCAAAATTTCAAAACTTGGTGAAAGGCACTGTAAAGATGATGAGAATACAAATTAAAGACTGAGATAAATATTTGCATATCACAAATTAGACAACAAAGAATTTTAATCTATAATATATAAAGAAACCTCAGAATTCAATATTTTTGGAAAACCTAATTACCAAGGAGCATGATCAGACATTTTGTTGAATATGATATACAAATAGTTACAGTATATATTAAAAATATTCAACAGTGTAAATGTAAATTAAAACCATAAAATATACCACTCATTCCAAAGGATAAAATTTAAGAAACAACTAGTGATAACACCAAATGTTAATGAGAATGTGGGGAAATCACAAGGAGAATGCATAGTTTTAGGGAAGCAGCATAAGGGAGATTTGTAGTCATGACACAGTTACACATCTTGATTGTTGATCATGGTGATGTTTACATGGAGCTATGCATGCCACAAATGAGTGTATGTATAAATTGTAAATGTGAATCAGCTGTATGGGTTACAGCAATATCAGTTTCCTGGTTTTAATATTATCCTACTATTATTGAAGATATTAACATTGAGGAGCACTGGTTATTCTTGGCAACTATTCTGTGTACCTATAGTGATTTCAAAATGGAAATTATTAAAAAAGAAGAAAAGAGGAACAATTAATAGATGGATGAGGAAAATATAAACATCAAGATGGTTAATTCAAACCTAACCTTATCCATAATCATATTAAGGATAAATGGTCTAAACTCTCTAAATAAAAACAGAGATCATCATATTTGAGAGGGAAAAAGTAAGATTCAACTGTATGGCTACCTACAAAAAAAATTCACTTAAATATAAAGACAAATAGAGTAAAAATAAAAGGGTAGGAAAAGATATATCACATAAACATAACTGTAAGAAAGTTGAAGTGACTATATTATGACTATATTAAAAAATCAGAAGTGACTATATTAAAAAATCAGAGAAAAAGAGGGTCATGTTATTAAGACAACAAGAACAGTTAATTAAAATGATACAAATATCTCAAGTTATACAAATAATAACAGAACTTAAAATTTATGAAACAGACTGATAGAACTTCAAGGAGACATGAACAAATCTACAATTATAGTTATAAATAATATTACCTTTCAATACAGAAAAGTGAGAAAAAAAGCATGGGGAAAATATTGTTAACAGCATTAACCATTTTGATTTAATTGACATTTATAAAATACTTCACCACCAAAGGTAGAATACCCATCTTTTTCAAGTGCCTATAAAACATTTATCAAGATAGAACCTATTTAGGATTAAAAAACAAATCTACATATATATTTTAAAGAACTTAAATTGTGTTTTCTGCTAACACTGGAATTAAATGAGTCAGTAAATAAGAAAGAGCTGAAAAATCCCCCAATATGTAGAAATTAAATAATACACTGTTAACTGACTCATTGGCAAATAACAATTCAGAAGTAATATTAAAAATATCTTGAGTGAAATGAGACTAAAAATATAACCTGTAAAAAGGTATGGGATGCAACTAATGCAGTATTTAGGGGAACACTTATAGCCCTGCATGTCTATAATAAAAAATAAAAAAAAAGAGGAGCTGCAAGTCAATTACTTCTACTTTCAGACTAAAAAAATCAAAAAAAGAAGAACAAATTAAAGTGAAAATATGAGAAGGGAATCATCAGAACAGAATAATACAGAACAGAAAAAAAAATTAAATAGAAAAATATAGATTAAAAATCAACCAAGCAAAAAAGAAGATTAATAAAGTGAATGAACATCTATCAAAATTAATTAGGAAAAACAAGAGAGAACACATTATCCATATCAGGACAGAGAGATATGACATCACTACAGATTCAACAGACGTTAAAGGTTTATAAAAGCACTGTATGATGGTCATTTCTATGTCTTAGATGATTTGGACAAAATCATCAAACCCCACTCAGAAAGAAATCAATAGCTTGAGTATCCCCTATTGATTTTCAAATTTATATTTAAATTTTCCCAGAAGAAAAACTCCAAATCAAAATCGCTTCATGGGTGAATTCAACATTTAAGGAAAAATATTATACCATTCTGCACAAACTTTTCTAGAAAGTTGAAGAGATAGTCCTTCTTAACTCATTCTATGAGGTCAAGAACCCAAAATAAATATTATTAGAAAAGAAATCTATACATCATTATACATAAATCTATACCTTGTGAACATGTGTGCAAAAAATCTGAAAATTGACTCCAACAATATGCAAAAAAGATTCCATATCATGGGTTTATCCCAGGAATGAAAAGTTGGTTTCATATTAAAAAAAAAAAAAATCACCAGTCTGACGGATTAAAAAAGAAAAAACATGGTAAGAATGGAGAATCTTTTGATTGGGCAAAGGGTAGGGTGGGGAGAGATTATGAGGATAGGAAAGATGGTGGAATGAGATGGACATCATTACCCTAGGTACATGTATGATTGCATGAATAGTATGTTTCTACACCATGTATGACCCGAGAATCGAAAAGTTGCACTCCATTTGTGTATGATGAATTGAAATGCATTCTGCTGTCATGTACAACTAAGCAGAACAAATTAAAAAATAAATATAATTAAAAAGTAGATGCAGAAAAGGGATTTGACTAAGTGCAAGATCAATACTTGATTCAAAAAAAATTTAGCAAATAAGGAATAGAAGGGAATTTCTTCAATCTAACAAAGAGCATCAACCAAAAACTTACTGCTAACATTATACTTAGCAGTGAAAAATTAATACTTTCCCTTCAAAATAGAAATAAGTCAAAGTTTTCTGATATCACTTTTATGTGATATCACTGATACCACATTGTCCTAGAGATTCTTGTCAAGATAATAAGGCAAGAAAAAATAACAGAAGATATCTAGATTGGAAAGTAAGAAAAAAACTGCCTGTATTTGCAGATGATTAATGGCCTATGTAGAAAATATGTTAAAATCTACAAAATAACTACTATAAATAGTAAGTAGGGTTAGTCAAGTTATAAGATATTACTTAATATTTTAAAAAATCATTGGTATTTCTGTTTATTAGCAATGAACATAAAAATTGAAATTTGAAAAGATAGTAACAAAAGGATTCAATATTTACAGAAAAATCTTACAAAACATGTTCTGAGCATAAAAACTAAAAGCTACAAAGCACTGCTAAGAGAAATCAAAAGAAAAAAATATATGGAGAAAGACCCTTTACCAAAGAATATATATGAGGGGCTAATATACACATGAAAAGATTCTTAGCATCATTAGTATTTAGGGAAACTCAAATAAAAACCAGAATGAGTTATAGCTCCACACCTATTAGAACTAAAAATTAGAACTTAAAAGATTGACTATACCAACATTGACAAGACTAAGCACTAACTGGAAATCTCAAAAGGAACCAGAATGAGTGTTAGTAGTTAGTAGTGAGTGTTAGTAGTTTCTTAAGAAAGTTAAAAATATATCTACTATATGATCCAGCCAGTAGTTAGTTAGTAGTTAGTAGTGAGTGTTAGTAGTTTCTTAAGAAAGTTAAAAATACATCTACTATATGATCCAGCCATTCCACTTCCTAGGTATTTACCCAAACAAAGCCAAAGTTTACGCCCATAAAAATATTTGTATGTGACTGTTCATAGTAGCTTATTTGTAATAAAGCAATCGTAGAAGCAGTCCAAAAGTCTATCAACAGGTGAATGCACAAACATTGTGGTATATCCTTACAATGGAATACTACTTAACAATAAAAAGGGGTATACTATTGAAACCATCAACAAAAGAGATGAATCTCAAAGTAATTATTCTTAGTGAAAGAAGTCAGGCCTCCTGCCCCTATATACTGTATAGTTTCTGTATTTCATAAATATATATATATATATATATATATATATATATATATACACACACACACACATGCATACATATGTACATATAAAGTATGAATCTTATATATTTGTGTATATATATGTATATATATGTATGTGTGTGTGTGTGTGTGTATATATATAGAGAGAGAGAGAGAGCGCAAGAGAGAGATTATGATTTCATTTCTATAACATTCAATTCTAGTCAAGTTTTCTATCACTGAGCTACATCCCCAGCCTAACATTCAATTCTACAAGTAAATAAATCAGATCAATGTTTGCCTGAAGGCAGGGCCCCTGGCAGGACAGATCAAGAAGGAGGGGTTACCAAGAGGCACCAGGAGACTTTGGGGGTGTGGTACATGCTCACTGTGTTAATTATGTCCTCATTTTCATGTACTTTCATGTGTCGAAGCTTATCCAATTGTCACTTTCAATGTGCACAGTTCACTGTACATCAAGGGTACCTCTACTCGGCTGTTTAAAGAAGCAATAGAATAACATGTCAAGGGAGCCGCAGAGCCAATGAAACGACGTCAAAGCCAACAGAACATAAAAATATTCAGGAACCAGTCAGTTATGAAAATTAAGAACAGAACAAATGCAGATGGGAAGATGAGAAGTCAATGCCTGATACCAGGTAAGCGCAATGTGCCTCACAGCTGTACAAGCCCAGGGGTCCCCCTGCACACCCCAGAGCCCAGGAGGTACCTGGGGCACACGCCAGAGCTCTGCAGCTCGCTGCTCTGTGGCCCATCCACACCCGCTAGAGACAGCCACAGAGAGAACAGAGGAAAAGCACAGAATCGCAGGATGCAGGGGGAAGTTTCATGGGTTCAGAAAACAAAGTGGATATTCCACTAGAATAACTGACGCTCCCATAGTAGAAAGCCTAAGAAATGAAGTAGAAATACCACAAACCTCTGACAAGAGAAATAATGGAATTTGCTGAACACACACACACACACACACACACACACACATTATTATCAAGGATATTGGGGTAAAAAAGTAGGGAGATGACAGAAAAATCAACATCCAGACAATGTGGCAATGTTAACGTTCAAGGCAAGGAAGAATTCTTAAGGAGTCAAGGTAGAAAAGTTATTAATAAGTTACCCTAAACCAGGCTAGCCTGAGTCTTTGGAACCATGTATATTAACTCTAGAATAGACAATAGAGAAACACATTCCAAATTTTGATGGAAAAAAATGTAAGACAAGATTGTGACATCCAGTCAAGAATGTCATTCAAGAATGAAGATCCTTAGAACACATCTCCAAATGTGAAAGAATTGAAGTCATTGCGGTAACCGTGACCCGTTGTTGAAAAGCTATTTGATAATGGCATTGAGCAGGCAGTGGTGGAAATGCAGTGTGGAGACTATTACCTTCCAATGTCTGTTTCCTCCTCCTTCAGTATAATTTACAAGTTATAAAGAATTCTAATTTTCTCAGGGACATTGTCACTCACCCACGGCTCCATCTTCCTCAGCCTCCGTCACAGCTAGCTACAGTCAAGCCCTGAGTTTCCACCAGGTCAAGCCCTGAGTTTGTGCAACTTCTCCGAAGTCTAGTTAAACAGAAGGAAGATGTGTGTCTTCAGCCTTCATCCATGCTGCCTGAAAGGGAGATGGGAGGGGTGAAGTCTGGAGCACTCCCCATCTTAACCCCTGAGGACAAAAGGAACCGGAATGGTGATTCGGATGTCAACTAGGAGGGGCTGACCTGAGTGATAACTTTGCAGATCTTCCAAACCTTCCCCAGCTTGCTGGCTCCAGACTTAGTTTACATGAAAAAGAAGTAAAACTTTCATTTTGTGTAAGCCACCATTTTTTTGTTGTTTTATGCAATGGAACCAAATTCTGACCAATACGTCTGTCAACTAACAGAACAATCAAAATAGAGGATTTGAGTCTGGCAAAGCTGTAGGTAAAAATACAAATTTTATACAGAACACATTGAAATTATCCCTAAGACTTAAAAACTGACGTCCTTATGCCTAAGAAATAGAAAGAGATGTTATGCAGTTTAAAATATGAAAATAATGATGTACCCAACAACAACATCAGGTAGTGAGAGGAGGAGACGTATAAGCATGCTGATCTCCTCATCTATTGGAGCAGAAAGTCAATCAATAGAGTGTAAATTTAAAATACGTCATTTAAAACTGTCTCCAGCCTCCCAACGTGTTCTATAATTTCTCAGAGGGAGGCTGTTAGAAAATAATAACTCCTTGGGCTGAAGAAATGTTTATCTAAATAAAGCAATTTCTTCCATTTTACTTTAGTTTCTTTTTCTTCTTTTAAACCAAACTAAAATTTAATTTAACCCTGTTTTGGAGACAAGTGGCTTGGGTCTTATGACTCCATGTTATATTCCTGTCTAAACAGACTTCTACCAAGAAACCCATATGTGTTGATCATTGGGGATTACATTTCTGGGGAGTGATCATCATTTTTTCAGATGTTTTCTTAGTTTCTTGAATGCTTTATGATGAGTATATATTAGGTTCTTAACATCACTGTATTTATAATATATATTTTGCCATATTCACCTAAATAATTACCCAGGAAATCCCTCTAAGTTACTCACTGGTCTTCTATAGCATGAATGTCCTTTATTTAAACATTTCCTCATACATCAGCATTCCATTTTTAAAAATATCACCTTCTTGCATCATGATTTTTGTGTGTGTGGCCTTGATTTCCAAAAATGTGATTTCTAATTAAAATAATGTGCACATTTTAAACCTTAAAGAGTCAAAAGAACATGCCTTAATTTTCCTTCCACCTTTAAGTGTGAGAGTCCCATTTCCTCCTCCAATAATGAATTCTAGCTACATTTTTAGATGTTGCCAGTTTGATTAAATAACTGATATTTTGTTATTCTTTTAATTTTCTTTTCCTTAACTCCTTGTTAGGATGAGCTTGTGCTTCCCCTAAGTTATTGGAGCTTTGAGGCTTTCCCTGGTCCATTTATCTCTTAGGTTATTTGTCTTTTTCTTATCAATTTGTAAAAAGCTCCTTCTAGATAAGGGATATCAATTTTTGTAATATATGTTCTAACTCTTTTCTTGTAACATCTATCATATGTCTTTGGACTTTGTTTATGGTATCTATTTCCAGACATAAATGCATAAAAGCTTAATTTTTTTCTGACATGTATCACTTTTTATATATCAGTGAGGTCATTTAAAAAGAAAAAAAAGAAAATGCTCAAGACCATCAAGACGAGACAGGAGCAACGCTCTTGCTCCACTGCACTGCCCGCGCCATGCTCAGCCTTTGAAGTCCATGTTCCCAGTGCTGGGAGCCCTCCCTATGGTACTAGGCCCTGGTGCATGTGGTACCCCACTCCCGGGGACCCTCAGTCCTCCATGGCAAACTGCTGGTACCTCCCATCGCATACACATCCTGTCGTCTCTGAGCTTTGCCTCACTATTTCCTGCTCTTGGCCAAAGACTCTCTCCTTTTCTAGGAAGGCCTCCCTGAATACTGCCTTCCTGCACACCAGGTTAGAGGACTCTCTTCAGGGATCCCATTATGCTCTGAGCCAGCTGGCCTCCAGCCAACGCACACCCACATGCCCTCCGACACGCCGACTGGCCAGGCCTGTGCCTGATAGGCCATCACTTACTTTCCTTATTCCTCCCGATCCGAGCCCACTTCTATTACCCTTATTGGAATACACCTTAATCCTCTACTCACAGCCATTGTCTCCTAGACCTCTAACTTCCAGCAGACAGAATTAGATCTTCCTGCGTCCCAATCCTGCACTGGGAGCTAAATAGATGGGTGAATACTGTGTCCCCTACAGTTCTGGGTGTCCAGAGAGTCCTGGTAAAGGACACGGCCTTCAGTGACTTCTAAAAATCAGAGTCATGTACACCTAAATATCTAAAAATTGCCTCCACTTCCAAACATCCATCACAGTAATACACATGACAATAGAAAATGCATACCACGGCTTCTCTTCTTCCCGGTATCCTGTGTGTTCTCAGCTATTCCTATGGTGCAAATCTCTCTCTAAGCCATCAAATTTGGGGTATGCCTGAAGAGCGCAATAAGGGAATAATGGAACCATTTTACAGAAGAGAAGACTGAGCCTGGGAGAGTCAGGAGAGCGACCTTGAACCCTGAGATTTGGTCTAATCAATCCAAGGCCTGGGCTCTGGAAACTGCTCCAAAGTTTGTCCAAGGCGGCACCATCAGATCGATAAAGTGCTGTATCTCCAAGGACCATCCCATAATAGCCTCCCCATTTTCTGGTTTGATATTTCAAGTACCTTGGGATATGAGATGCTGGCAATCAGGTATGCTCCAGTAATCAGCAGCAAATAGTTCTGTCTGTGAACTTTTAGCAGTTTACCAAATGCCTCCTAATCTGACCACCTTCATATAAATTGCCCTAAAATATTGTTTTATGAATACACAGAATCCGATAACAAATAGTATCTTTTTGTGAAATTAATTTCAATTTAGCCTTAACTAATACTAAATTGCTATAGAATTACATATTACATACACATTACTACAGAAAGAAGTTCATCATGATTAATGTTATTACAGTGAACACCAAAGGAATTAATAATGATTTGCAGTTATTATAAAGTGGTACTGGTGTAGGAAAAAAGGTTAAGTCTAATTAAATTCTGGCAACCACTTTAGGGTTCTGCAGCAATGAGGATGCTGGGTTTTATGTTAATTAATTCTATATGAAAGGTCGCTGCTGCCGTTTTAATATTGTTCAAAGAGCCCCGTACCTACTACCAGTATATGTTTTGATTTTTTTTCCCCATAGTGACCTGGTGGCATGAGTGAGATGCTAAATTCATGAAATCACCTGATATTAGGAGGCTGGGTGATTTCTTATTCTGTTGCAGAGTAGCCATACTTGGTGGTGAGGCCAATGTCTCTGAGTTCCCTCCAATGGCCCATGCTAAAAATTGGATGATGTTTTTTGGAAATGGATCTTGGAGTTTCTTGAGTAGCCTCCTAGGTTAGACATGGCTTCACCTTTATCCTTTCACATGAGTAAAGTGGGCATCCTGGACATCCCAAAAGAGGAACAACTATCCCATGCCTGATATTTCTCTGTTATGAATGGAAGTCAGCATGGCTGAGCTCAGGACTTGGGGGAATCCAAAGATTCAGATTTCTTCAGGGTCCTGTAGCTCATTTCCTTTGTGTCTTGGGGCAAGTCATTTAAATTCTGAGTTTGGATTTCCTCAGACTTCACAGTATTGTTGGCAGAATTAAACCAGAAAATGGATAAGAAGGAAAGGCCAGAATATCTAAGAGTCAAACAAATGAGTGCAGTTATTCGTGAGCCCTCCCTAGTTGAAGTTCTACTCTAAACACATATAATTCCTCTACTCAGACTTGTGAGCATCATAAGACAGAATCAGACCCTGAAGTTAAATATTGTTCCTATTTCATGCCACATAGAAATATTTAATTTAATATTTTAGATGGTGATGCTTGGTGGAAAGCTGTTTTATTTACAGTAGATTTTCAATCACTCAAATATATAGTTTATCAAAGCACACAATTGATATCTCTAGTTGTATCATCTCTACAAACAAGGAACATAGCTAAGTGTTTGGCACTAAGTAAAGGCTCAATAAATTTTGGTTGAAAGAAAGAATGGAGAGATGGATGGACGGAAGAATGGATGGATGGATGGATGGATGGATGGATGGATGGATGGGCATCTGACCCTGATTTTCCACTGCGACTCAATAAAGGTATAGCATTTGTGATAACACAATCGAGTTCAAATCTAAATTCTAACCTAGCCATTGTTGGTCATTCTGGGTATTGTGTGTTGGCGGGAGCAGGACAGGCTTTGGCAAAAGTGTCTTCAGCATGCCTTCTCCCATGGATCATTCCTCACACACTCAAATGACTCCAGGACCAAATTCCTACTTGGCCTCCAAATGCCCATTTCTGTTACCACCAACCGGGAGAAACCTTCCCTAGCCACACATCTCAGTCCACGATGGTTCTCCCACACTCTGGGCCCATAGAAAGGGAATGTCTAGCCCAGGGATTCTCAAACTTAAGAGGCCTGAGGGACATCTGAAGGGCTTATCAAAAAATAGATTGTGGCTTGGCATGGTGGTAACACCTGTAATCCCAGTGGCTCAGGAGGCTGAGGCAGGAGGATCAGGAGTTCAAAGCCAGCCTCAGCAATTTTGTGAGGCCCTAAGAGATCCTGTCTCTAAATAAAATATTTTAAAAGGACGTAGGATGTGGCTCAGTGATTAAGTGGCCCTGGGTTCAGTACCCAGTACCAAAAAATTAAAATGAAATTTAATTTTTCACAAGTTCTCAGCTGCTGTTGTTGCTGCCCTGAGGACAGTAGTTTGACAACCTAGAGTCTAGCCCATCAGATTCTGCAGAACTTACAGGGAATGAGAAACTTTTCCCCCAGAGGACAGTAATTTCCAGGAAGGAGTTCACTGACCATGAGGTGGCACCTCCTTTCTGCCACGTACCAAAGATGGTGCCATAGGCACACTCCATTTTTAGAAGAAGAAGGTACAGCTTTACTGAGGCCTCGGGAGTTCAGATCTTGCCCGTTTACCCTGTGCTTCCAATCTGGTTGGAAACGCAGCTGCCTGGTGGGAACAAAGTGCTTCTCCCAGAAACCGTAGCTGATATGATGAAATACACAGTGTGTGAGCTCCCCCGTGTCTCACAAGTGGTGGGTGGTGGCAACGGTGGGTGAATTGATTGATTGAGGGTCAAGTGTGAAAAGGACTCAGGGAAGCAAAGCCTGGCCTAAGTGCCTTGACCAGCTTACATGACCCTTGGCAGGTCAATTAACCTCCCGGGGCCACCAGGTCATCTGGCCCAAAGCTCTCACCCTCGTTTCCACCTCTGATTCTGTACCTGCATCCAGAGAGCCAGGACCCTCCCATATGCCAGAGCATCTGGAAGCCCAATCAGGAGGATTTTCCTCCAGGGTTGATGCCTTCCATGCCACTCAGGACAGTGGGGAGGGGACACATGGCCACCTCTTTGGCCCCTTTCCAACCCTCAGCACCAGGGACATCTAATTGATCCTCTTATGGGCTTTATAGGGCCAGAGAGGAAGTTACCAGAAGCTAGAAATGCACACAACCAGTTCCTGATTAAAAGGAAACCTATTGTATGGAAGTTATTTAAAATATATATATATATTGTGGCTTCTCCAGTGAACTCCACACTTCAGGACTGTGTCGTCAGCCCAGAATCCATTCAGACTCCATTAGCAGCCTGAGTGCTGGCGCTGTGGCACCCAGACTCCGTGGAACCTCAAGAGTGAATCCCCAGGGAGCTGACTCAGCCACTGTCCTCGAGGAGGTAGAGAAATTGGATTCCAAGGCTCAGAGCATGGCAGATCTGCATTCGGAGGCCTGAGAGATACAGGGCTGCTGTAGAAGTGGTAGGCAATCCAGGTACCTTCTAGAGCAGGGAAGGACCCAGGAAAAGGACACAAAGAGGGAGGGAGAGAGGGAGGATTGATTGTTCTCAGCTTCATGTCATTTATCCCAGCAGCAAGTTTCAAGGTGGCCATTATTGTCCCCATTTTACAGTTGTCATAACTGAGGCTCAGGCCATGAATGGCTTCAGTAGCAAGGAACACTTAGGCAAATTCAGATTTGGGTGTATCTGACATAAAGGTAATTCACTCCCTCTGCCCCTGCCGTGCCTCGGGGTGTGCTACCAAGAAAAGCCTGCAAGGAGGAAAGAGGGGTGCCATGGTGAGCCCCCGGGACCATTGCCTGGTCCCACCTGGCAGTGCCATGGTTGGGGATGGATCCCAGACATCCAGCTAAGACTGCCCAGACCCTGAGCCCAGGAACACCTGGTCCCTGCAGAGAATGTAAGCAACGGACCCTTGTTTGGGACAGTTTAGGTGAGGAATGATTTATTTGTGGACATTTGTCTTAATTCAAATCTAGAAGATATATATATCAGCAGTTGAGAAAGATCTGGGATTTAAAATTACACAAAGAGGTGTGGGAATACCAGACCAATTTGCACACTTCTGAGACCAGGGAACTCCGGGTGGGTGGAACTGCTCATTCCACCCCCAGTGACACCTGATTCTCAGCTCAAAATAATCTCCAAAATCGATCCTCTGTAGGTAGAGGTCAACATCTCCTGGGTCTCACTCCTAAAATCATCATCACCTGTGATGACTCCACATGATGAGTTTTGCCCCGCCTCGGCCACTGAGCTGTGCAGCTAACATACCCCATCTCGCTCAATCCTCAGTGCGTCTTTTTGAAGTAGGTGTTATTCTTATAAACCAAGGCCAGCACAAGTCCACACTGCTAGAAAGTGCCAGAGATGGACTTCAAAATCCTGTCCATTAAGTCCAAGTCTATATCCTTGCCCTCTGCATGTAGTCTCTGGGCTTCTCTGAGACAACATTGCTGTCAGCCTTTCTGCTGTTCCCCAGGGGCTGGTGTCCAGTCCCTACTCCCTGCTGGTCTATCCCCTTGGAATATGCCACCCCATACCCTGGCCAATAAGCACGAACAGGTCTTAGGTCCCTCCCACCTGCCTGCTGACCCCTCTCCCCACATGGAATTAGCTCTTTTGCCCCAAATGTGTCCTTCTGTACTCACAATACACTCAGTCAAGACCCCAGGGTTGGGTGGGGTATGTGGCTCAGGTGGTAGGGCGCTTGCCTGGCATGCGTGCGGCCCGGGTTCGATCCTCAGCACCACATACAGACAGGGATGTTGTGTCCGCCGAAGACTAAAAAAGATGAATATTAAAAATTCTCTCTCTCTCTCTCTGGACTCTCTCTTTAAAAAAAAAAAAAAAGACCCCAGGGTTGTGTCTTCCTGGCACTCACAGCCTAGAAGGGGACAGAGAAAAAGTCACAGGCTGCTGCCTGGGCTCGGGAGCAGCAGGCAGGGAGGCCAGATCTGACCCAGAGGTCAGGAGGGACTGCTGTGTGCACTGGTGTCAGGGATGCAGAGGGCTTCTCTGGATGGCAGATGCAGGAGGGAAAGAGTGTCTGGGCAGGGAACTGTATGTGCAACCCAGTGTAGACCACACCAAAGCTTTCAGGGGATAAAGCAAGCCCTGGCTGTGTAGAGCTCTCTGGGATGAAGGACAAGGAGAGGAGGCAGAGGCAGGCAGGGATGCGGAACACAGGCTGAGAGTGGGGGTTACCATCTTCCAGCAGGGGTGACGTGGTCAAGTGCATGCCTTTGATGGATCTCTCCAGTGGCTGGGAGTGAAGGGTATTAGTGTGTGTGCTCACCCATAGGTGGTAAGGTTCCCCGGAGCTCAGCAGTGAGCGCAGCAGCTCACTGGCACTGATATGCCAGTCTTGCCTCAAAATAAGCATAGACAGGCCTCAATCTTGAAAAAGTCCCTGCTGATCAGGAAGCATTGCTGGATCTCTCCAGCTCAGCAGGCTGGCTCAAGAGGTTCAAGTTTACCCTCCAGGAAGTTCAGGGGTGCACCTGTTGTCTGTTGCTTGGCCCTAGTTTTAACTACCTGGATCGGGGGACTGTGATCTCCTCCCCACCTGACTGTGAGCATCTGTAGGCGAGGGTTCTCCTTCTCAGCCTGAATCTCTCTCACTCCTGCTGATTAGCACAGGGTGGAGCAGAAGGGGGCTAGGCCAGAGCGGTCAGTGGAATTTCCTGCACTCTCCATTCAATTCAGGATCCTCTAGCCCACCTGTCACTATTTTCAACCACTTGAAATGTGGTTGGTGCCATGGAGAAACTGACTTTTAATTTGATTTCAATTAATTTAAGCTTCAATAACTTTAGTACTTGATACTTCATAAATAGGAAGGAAGGAAATAAAGAAGGGAGTGGGGGGAAGTAGGGAGAAGAAGTTGTTATAATGACTCCTTCCTTTTTGATTGACAGGAGTTGTACACTATCAGGCTGGGGGTGTAGCTCAGTGGTAGAACACTTGTCTAGCAAGCACGAGGCCCTGGGTTCCATACCTGGCACTGAAAACACCGTACGTTATGGGATACAGTGTGATGTTTTGATCCAGGCACACATTCCAAAATGGTCAAATCAGGGTAATTCGCACATCCATCACCTTAAACATTTATCATAACTGATAACTACTCACCCTGCCATGCAATAGAACAGCAGAACTTATTCCTCCTATCTAACCATGGCACTGTACCCTTTGGCCACCCTCTCCCCATCCTCCCCTCCCGCTCCCAGCCTCTGGTAACCACTGCTGTCCTCTCAGCTCAACCCTGTTGGACTCCACAGAGTGAGCCCACATAGTACTTTGTCTATCCAACAAGAGCAAGGACAGCCACAGATGGGCATTGGCTGACATTCAAGCAAAGTCCCCAGGAGAGTCTCAGCTCAAGGAACTGAGAGAAGAGCAAGTGGTCATCATCCTCCAAAACCTCAAAGCTTAGAGTCACATGCCAAGAACCTCAGACAGAGGGCCTCAGATCCCAGGGTGCCCAGCCTTCTCGCCCCATCAATCACACTGAGCCCAGAGAAGGAAAGGGTGGTCCCGGGAGGCCACAAAGGAGAGAGCCTGGGAGCATTGGTCTCTGGGTCTTCTCGGGCCACCTGCTGCTCCTTAGGTAAGTGGAGGCTCCCGTGAGACAGAGCTGAGAGAGACAGGAAGTCGACAGGGTTGAGGTAGATGCCACATGCCCTTGTCCCGTCCCCACACACCACCCTCCCTCCATGCCTCCGCCTCCATCTCCACATTAGCAATATATTTCCAGGACACTCTAATGAAGTACGTCTTGAGTCTCCTTTTCACGGCTAATGAGGAGACAACAAGAATTTGACTAATACCAGTACAATTACTGGAGCAGTGGAGCGAGGGCCTCTGATTAGACGTGATAATTTGCAAGGCTGGGCTCTTCACATTAAGTTTGCAAACAGTTTAAAAATCACTTCCTCTATTTATCCAGCTAATCCCTGTTTAATGACTCCAGACCCGAGGAAAGAAAGGGGAAATGTCTCTTTAAAAATTAATAAATAAATAAATTAGAACACTAACAACCCAAACCTTATTTGCAGAGACAAGGAAGGTGACAGAAGTACGAGGGATTGTCATCTTCTCAGGCGGACTCCGCCAACATGGCAGAGCCCTGAAGGACCTTGCAGAGCCCAAACCACAATGTTCACATGAGCTGCAGCTGCTAACCCAGCCTGGCTCCTCCCCCCCGCCAGAGCTACTTGCCCAGCTTGGAGACACAGGATCACCTCCCTGCTGCTGGGTCTGATGGCCTGATCAGACATGACCGTAGGTGGCCACTGATTTCCAAATGCTGTTGCAAACGCGGGCACAGGAGACATCACGTTGTAGCGGAGGGTTCTTTATAATCTTACTATGCAAAATATGCTCCTGGACAGCAGCCGTGGCATCCCCAGGAGCTGGCCCCACCCAGACCTGCCCATGCAGAACCTGCATTCGCACAAGCTCCCCAGGGAATGTGTATGTGCACTGCGTTTGAGCAGCACTGCTTTATGACATCATTTTCCTGTCCCTGAGGGTGACCGGAGACACACGGTTTTGCTGATGTCCCTACTATTGATTCTGCAGATCTGTGCTTGTCACGGTGCATTCCACAGAGCCTTGTAGCGGGGGTTATGCAGAAGAAGAGGACGTTCGGGAAACACTGGGTTAAACAAAATTAATATTATCTGTTTACTGCAGCTTTGACAGCATCTTTAATATTAATAATAATAATAATAAGCATTTTTGATGTCCGTGAGGGAGGTACAGTCTGAGGTTTTCCCAAACTCACGGGATGAAGGAACGCCTATTGATGTTCCACTGCAGACTCCCATCAAATCAATGGGCAGTTTAGAGAGTGCTACGACAGACAGTGGGTGAGACCTTAGGACAGAGGCAATTGTCTGGTCGCAGCCTCTGAAGGAGTGTCCTCTACAAAACATACATCTGAGTCCCTCCGAAAAAAATCTCTCCCCCACCACTTTCTCCAAGGACTCTTGTCTTCTACTGAAAGACCCACGGAAGCACCAAGTCGCTAACTAAGACCACCGGAGCCAGGCACCTGGCACAGGAAAAGGATCGGGAGGTAGGAGGCGGGTGGTGGGGGCTCACTTTCTCATCCTAATCCCCATTAGAGGTGGCGGCATTCACACCATCTCATTCCAGCTCTGCTGGAAGTGAACGCGATGACATAAGGGCTAAGAACCGCTCAAGTGCGACTCGGGAGGCTCAGGCTGGGCCCAGAGCCCATGTGCTGGATGCGTCCAATCTCCACAAGTGCCCGGGGGCGGGCACACCCCGTCAGCCCTGTTCTCAGATGAAGACAGTGAGTCACGACATTATGCAGCTTGTTCCTGTCGACCCAGAGCGCGAGAGCAGTGGAATGGAGTCACACAGGAGGACTGATGCCAGGTGTTGAGGGGACGCCATTATGTTTAAGTTCTAATTAGCATGCATCAGCACCCACGTTCTCAAGCAGTTGATCCTAGTCCCCAAACACTCTTAGGACAAACTAACTCCAGGTTCACACATGTACATAAGTATATATGTGTGTGTGTGTATCTATATATTCATGCACATGACAATATCTAGTGAGATTGATTTGTCTGCCAAACTTGATGCTGGGGCTGGGTGCTGTACACATCCGTAATACCAACTACTTGGGAGATTGAGGCAGAAGGATGGCAAGTTCAAAGGCACTGTCTCAAAAAATAAAAAGGACTGGGGACGTCAGTCAGTGGTAAAACGCCCCTGGGCTCCATCCCCGGTACCAAACACAAACAAAAATCTGAGAAATCTCAGAATTGGGAAAAGCTCCTTATATTTTCCAGGGAACAACCCACTGTGTCCTCACCACACTCCGGAGAGTAAAACTGCAGAGACACCCATCCCCACTTTGTGGGAGAGAAAAACTGAGGCCAGGGAGAGGAAGTGATGTCTCCAAGACCTCACCCTCACACAGGTGGCTTAGCATGGGTGTGATACGAGTCTTATGGGGCCTAGGTCTTTACTGGGCCGTCGGCAGAGTCGGCTGGACCACCTCAGGCCATCCCCTGCCTTTATGCCCCGAGAAAATCTCAGCCCACCCAGGACACGTGGCTTCTAGAATGAAAGCTCGAGGCAGGCAGGTAAGTGACCATCAAGAGATCCAGGAGTGAGGGCCGTGGCTCCTGTGCCTGAGCCACACACACACACACACACACACACACACACACGCGGCCCTTGTGCTGCACACTGACCAGAGTGTTATTGCAGCTGCAGACTTTGCCAGGATTCCGTACACAAGCCGCCTCGCTCCCCCCGCTGGCGGAGCCCAGCCGTAGTCAATTAACACTACGGAAATAGGGCCCTGGCTCATGGACAAGGCTGAGAGGATCCTAGAAGTGGCCCTCTTGTTAGAAGGCAGGAGGAAGACTGCGGGCGAGGAATACAAAGTGAGGACACGGGGAAGCCCAGGAGCTGCCAGGGGGTGGATGCTGGGTGGGGTGTGCCGGGGCCTGGGCCGGGCGCTCAGTCTGCCCCCGCTTCTGCGGCAGCTGCCCTGGGTGGGTCTCCCCTTTGTGTCCGTCTCACTGTGTCTATCTGTAAAACGCATGTGTTCTATCGTTTAGTGGCTCTCCTCGGTGAGTGTGTCTGGCCTGTGAGCAGAGGAGTCACAGTGGGCTCCAAGCCCTCTGTCCAGGAGTTCAGGGACCCAGTCAGCCCCCTTGTGCATACAGGACAGCTCTAGTGTCAGGCCTGAAGGAGAAGTGATGCTTTCCCTCTGGGAGCTGCTGCTGCTGTGTGGCTGTGTGACCTTGACCAAGTCACCAGCCCTCTGAGGGCTTAGAAGCTCCATCTGGCTTCTGAAAACATAGGACTAAGTTGGTCTATATTCCCCAGCAATGTGACAGATGCAAGGAGGAAGACTTTTAGACCCAGACTTCCTGGGTTCAAGTACCTGGACTTCATCACTCACCATGGTTTTATCCTTTTAGATGTGCTTCTTGATTTCTCAATGCCACATTTTCTTCCCTGGGAAATGTGCACCGTGATGCCAACCACATAGGAAGGGGAAGGAGTGGATCAGGCCATGGGAAGGAAATGGCCTGCAGGAGTCTGTACAAAAGACAGGAAGGGTCTTGCTCCTGTGGTTGGGGTCCCTAAAAGCAAACCTTTGGGGAAATCTGCATGGTATCTGCAGGTGCCTGGGTTTAAAAACTCAAACACCTAATATAACCATGGCAGAGCCTTCCAGCAGAGAGGACTGCAGACCACCATGTGGCCAGCATGGAGATCCCCATGTAAAATTGCCCAGTGGGAAAATATCGAGGTGAGGGCAGTGCGTAGAGAATGTTTTCTCCAAGTAAGAATGAGGACACCCAAATGTAGACGTGTCGCTGCTTATATTTCCACTTATGACACTAGATGAATAAACAAAAAACGGTGGACCCATGGTGCCAAGGGGGCATGGGCAGAAGAAGCGGGGCTGTGGGTGGGTGGACCTTTTTGTGTAATAATCACTTTTGAGTCACATTCAAAAATAAAGCACAAAACAAAGCCCAAGCTGCCTTGCAGTGGGCAGACGGTGTGGGGAACTGGTGTGAGCCAGCGGGCTTCTCTAATCCAGATGGACAGGCAGACAGACAGATAAACAGCTTAGAGGCCAAAGTCCCCGAGGGGCTGAGGAATGGGCTGGTAGGGCAGCAGGCAGTCCTGCGCCCTCTCACCCAGACCCCTGCTGGCGAGGAACGCTCCACTCCCCAGTTCTTCCCGGAATGAATGCTTTCTCTACACTTATTGCAAAACATTCTGGCTGCAGCTACAGATGGGAATTCAGAAGCACCCCCTGGAGAGAGGTAACCAGCTTCCTGAGGACATTCCAGCCTGGTGTGCGGGCCTGCAGCGGGAGAGGGCAGGAAAGGCCAGTCTGCTGTTTGCAGCCAAGTCCAGGCCCCGTGATGCAGCCGTGTGATCACTGGGTCCACATCTGGGCTGGGCAGCTGCCGAGGTCTAAGCAATGGTGGGTGTCAGGGCTCTGCCCCATGCCCCCTTCTGCATACACACCTTGGGGTACCCTCACCCCAGGCCTGGCTCTGGACAGTCCTGGGAGCCATGTGGGGCTTGTTGAAGGAGAGGAGGGAAGGAAGCCCCTAAGGCAAGGTTTCCCTAACCCCCAGTCCCTCTCCCTAAGAATATAGGATGCAGCCTGATTCGCTAGCAGAACACAGGGCCGGCCGGTGCCAGGGCCTGAATCCACCTGAGGATGGGTCACAGATGCAAGTCCCTTCTCCTCCTCGCTGGGCCTCAGTTCCTCCATTCCTATCAGGAAGGGATTTCTGAGTACAGATGTCTATTTTCCAATGTCACTGGGCTTAGAACCTGGCAGGTGGCACAAACCCAGGCTGACTCTTCTGCAGAGACAAGATGACAAACAGAAGCCTCATCCCAAGGCCCATCCCAGCCCCAGGCATCCCTTGGGGACTTCCTTGGACGGTTGGCTTCCGAGTTCCTGTTCTGTTTCCTTTTGGTACCAGCAGTCACTAGGACCGTGGGGACAGAGGACCCTGGCTCCTCCTTCCACCCTCCTAGGGTCTTTGCCTCATGTCACAGAGACTCCATGTTGTGCCAAGGACTTTCAGATCTCTGTCTTGCAGAGTTCCACACCTGAGTGCCCACTGTCCACCTGTCACCTCCCATAGAAGACCCCAGGCACCTCATCGGCCACTGTAACATCCAAAGCAGAAACTCTGGTCATCCCGCTCTCTCCCCCCTCCCCCACCCAGATCTGTCCTGTCATCAAATTCCTTTAAGCCGGCAGCGTCAGCATCACCCCCATCCTCACTAGTATGGTCAATTCCATCGTTACCCCTGGGCCTTCCCAGGCCTCCCATCCTCTAGATGTGCCCTTGGTGACCAGTCCTCTAGAATAGACGCTGGACCTGAATCACAGATTCGACCGTGATCATCATGCTTTACAGTCCCAGGGCTCGCAGAATGACGTTCTAATGATGGCGTAGCCCTTGACCACCTGCAACCTGAGTCCAGGGCAGTGTTCCAGCTCCAGCTCCCTCCCAGACCTGCCTGGGACCCAACAGCACAGTCCCCCCACTCTCATGAATGGATCACATCCGTCTGCCTGTCTCAGTCCATGCTCTTCCCTCAGCCTGAGATCTCCATCCCCTTGTCTGAACTCCTGAATCCTACTGATAATCCCTCCAGGCCCAGGGCCATGTTCTGCCTCTGCAAAGAAAGTGACAGTCTCCCTACATGGGTTCCCTACTCCCACCCGGGTACCCAGTCATGTCCACGTGACAATCCAATGATCCCGTTAATCCCCCACTGGATGGTGAGCCCTGGTGGCCCTTCTGTCCTTGATATCCACCTTATCACCATCCCTGGCACAGGAAAGAAGCCTAAAGAGAGTTGGATAAATAAGGAATGGTAAGGAAATTGGCAAGAATGGAGGCACAGGAAGTAAGGAAGGAATTCTTCTCTAACTGCATCAGTAAGAGGCCCCGAATCCTCTACCCAGAGCCCAGCCCACATCCACATAGGCCAACTCCAGAGGATGAGAGAAACCTTGGAGCTCATTCCATGAAGAAGGAAGATCTCTCATCCCCTGGACTCCTACTCAACCCACCGCGCCCCCCCCCCAGGCCATGCTGGGGAGATAGCGGAGAAGTCTTGGGACCTGAGGCCCAAGTCATTGTTCAGCTTGTCTGAGCTCCAACCTTTGGCACCATGTCCAGACTCTCGGGACAGAGGGTGACTTCTTCCACTCCCTTCCTCACAGACACTTACTGTGTAGCTACTAAGTACTGGGCTCCTTTCCTACTCAGGCTCATCTTGCTCTCTAAAGCTGGATTTGGGGTGAAGAACAGGGTCACCATTTCCCACCTGGACACCCCCCCCCTCCCGCCGCCTCCACTCTGCTCTAAGAACTTACTCCTCCGGAGCTGAAGCAGAGCTTGGAGCCACTGTCCCCAGCCTTCTCAAATCAGAAGACCAACAGGTTTGCCCTGGCTAGAGAAGACACCACTTTGCAACATGATCGTGGGATGCTAACCCCTGTAACCCTTGTCCTCTCCATCAAAGAAGGGTGGCATTGGACACCGTCCCTCCTCCAAAGCTGAACAGGTAGCTCCGATCCTACCCCGAGGGGCCCAGATCCCTCCATCCAGAGATGCTACTGACTGCCATGTTCCAGGGGCCCTGGAGAAAGAGTAACCCATCTCTGCAGTTGCTTACAGGGATCTGCCACAGTCCTGAGCAGGGAGGGTGCTCCAGTTGGGGAGGACAGGGCCCTGTGACTTTCACCTGGCCCATGGTTCCATGCCCTCCCCTGCAGAGTGCCAGCCCACTGGGGGTTGACGTGGATTCTCTATTAAGCAGAGGCCTCTTCTTTAAACATAAAAAAACTCCTCTTTCCAGAACTTTGGATCCTAGACAACAAACATTTAACTGTGTTGGGGCCTGGAATCCAGACCCTTACAACAGAGTACTGCCCCTCGGGGACCTCAGGAGTGACAAGACCCAGGCAGGCTGCTCTCAAATGCACTCTGAGCAGGGCCGACCAGTGCCCGGCTTTCTACTGTGAACCCCTGATCCTCCCCTCGCCTCTCTGGAGGGCAGGCCTGGGCGTGTCCACACCAACCACAGCAGGCTGAGGGGCTCCAGTAGACCTCATCACCTGGACGTGGCATGGTCACCTGGCTCTGCAGGCAGAGAACTCCCAGCAGGTGGGTCTAGGGCCTTGCCCACAGGGGCAGGGTGCTCTGTCGGGCCCCATCCTCCCTCACGGCGCCCCACCTGTCTGCAGCACCCCCTCCACCCCACTCTGCTCACACACCCTGGTGCCCCCTCACCTGCTGACTTCCCCTCTCCCTCTCCCTCCTGTCCCCAAATCTCTTCTCTCAGTCTCAGCTTCCCTGTCTCCTTAGCACCCTGTCCTCTGTGTTGGCTGCCTGCCTGACCTGGGTCTGTCGCTCTCTCCTCCATGTCTCTGTCTCCCTCCACTTCCTTCTCACTCTACCTCTTTGTCTCTCTCTGTCGTCCATCTCTACCTCCATCTCTCTGCCTCTTTCTCTATCCTGCTGGGTGTGTGGCTCTGTGTCTCTCTCCCTCTCTGTGCCTGTAGCTCTCCTTCTGGGTGTGTGTAATGTGTATGGTGGGTGTTGTGTGTGTGTTGTGCGTTGTGCGGTGTGTGTGTGTATTTGTTGTGGGTGTGTGCTCTCTCTCTCTCTCTAGACTTCCCCTTTCTCTCTCTTCCTCCAAGTCCTGTCCCTCTCCTGCCCCAGCTGACCCCAGCCAGCTCCGGTGTGGGAGCCTCAAATACAGAGCCTGGAGAAGGAGGGGCCCCCCCCAGCTGCCCACCTTGTCCCTCAGTGTTTTTGTTCACCTCTGGGTGTGTTCACCTCTCACACTGTTGCCAGTGCCCTTGAGAGCTCACTTTCATCCATGACTTTGTGTATTATTGACAACTCTGGGAAGAAGGTGGTGGAGAAAAATGGCAAGAAGTGTTATTCTCTCTGCACAGGGGAAAGAGAGAGGTTCAGAGAGCTCATGAGACTGCCTAAGGTCACACAGCCTGCAGGCATCGGATGCATCAGTAGATACCGATTCCATGGACTTCTGTGCCCATGGGTCCCCAGTTCACACAGTGCCAGGGCTGCTCAATGGCCTCCTTGTGTCCCTGCACTGAGCTGTCTCAACCCTGAACTTCTCTGGGCTTGGTCTGACCCAGACTCTTCCAAATCAGCCAACCTGACTACAGAGAGACGACACTGCAGTTCCCAGATGTGCCAGTCAGCCAAGGAGTGCTGGTTCCTGGAAGCAAATCTCTAGGGAATGTCTCCTGGCCCTGCACAGTGGCTCAGGGTGCTGCATGAGGACCTCAGCAGCTCAGCTGTACTGAGAAGTGCCCCACTCCCTCTGCAGAGCCTCCTGGGCCAGAGTGCGAGGCGGAGCCTTTGTCCTGGGCCTGGAGCACAGCCAGCTGCCGAGCACCAGGAGGGATCTGCGTGCCAAGATCACAGGGAGGCAGTGCTGCCTGCTGGGTGGCTCCTCAGAGGTCCCACAGGCACTTCCAGCACCCCATGTCCCACCTGAGATCAGCATCTGCTCCTGCCACCCACCTGTAACCCACTCTCCCTCCTGGATGCCCCTCAAGAACAAAGTACCCTGCCCACCAGCCCCTGCCGCCAGCAACCTGGGCACATCAATGTCTCCTCAAGACCCCTCACCCCTCAACCAGGCTCTGGACCAAATCCCAGGAAAGCCACTTTCCCCAGCCCTGACCTGACCCTCATCTCCTCAATCGTGACCTACAGGCTCTGGATTGCCACACTGGCCGCCTCCTCTGTCCACTGGTGCTTAGGAGCAGCTCAGTCTCCGCGGGCACATTTCTATGAATGTGCCACCATGGACAAATGACTCCCTTCCTGAGCATCTTGACACTGGTGAGCTTAGAGACTTTCTAAATTATAACTTGACTTCCTCTTACTCTCTCCCAGAGGACAATAGGCTGTGCAGGGCCATGGGGCTACCGCACTCAATGCGACGGTTGTGACTCTCTTTTGCAAATGCATTATCGGGTATTCTTATTCACCAAAGATAGAATACAGGGGGATGGAATGTCCAAAGTAGACGGAGAAGTCCGAGGACCCCCACGTGACACCAAGACAACAAAGTGTGGAGACAGTGAAAAGAGAGCATAGAAGGCCACACTGCCTCTGAGCTGGGTGGCTGCTCCTGGGTGAGGTCTGTGGTGGCGTGTGCACCCATGGACCACATGCAGACAGACTGAAACCACAGTAAGTACAAGCTCAGTAGCCCGTACCCAAAACCCTTGCGCCCAGACATGTTCCAGGTTACCGATTTTTTTTTTCAGATTTGGGAATGTTTGCGTATAAATATTGAGATGTCTTGGGGACGAGACCCAAGTCTATACATGAAGTTCATTTAGGTTTCTCAAACATTCTTTAAACACACAATCTGGAGGTGATTTTATACAATATTTTTAGTGCACCTGTGTTCTGTTTGTTTGTTTGGGGGGTTGGGGGTGTGTGTTTGTTTGTGTGGCACTAGAGACTGAATCAGGGCCTCGCACGTGTTAGGTAAGTGCTCCACCACTGAGCTACATCCCAGCCTTTCCTCCCTCCCTTCCTCCCTCCCTTCCTTCCTTCCCTCCTTCCTTCCCTCTCTTTCTTTGAATGTCATTTTGAGGCAGGCTCTTGCTAAGTCACTGAGGCTGGCCTCAAACTTTCAAACCTCTGCCCCAGCCTCCCAAGAGGCAGATCACAGGCCTGGTTGCCACCCTGCCCGGCCTGCACGAGTGTTCTCACTGTGAGCTTTTACGAGGTCGGGTGTGGAATATTCCTCTGAGATGCCACATCAGCACTCAAAATGTGTCAGGTTTTGGAACATCTCAGACTTTGGACTCTGAGAATGGGGATGTCCATTTTGTCCCCTTCCTAAACAACCCAGTGGTGAGCTCCCCATCAGGGAGGTGTATGAGAAGGGCTTGCGCACCCCTGGGCAAGAACATTAGAGAAAGGTGTTACCCTCGAGCCCTCTCTCTTCCTTTCCATCGCTGACATGTTCACTCCATCACAAAGCGCAAAATGATTCTTAAATGTGTCTGTCCCCTTCCATCCACACAGCCAACACCCTGGCCCAAGCTGCTGTCCCCTCCTGCCTGGGTGGTGACAGCAGCTTGGGGATGCTTCCTGCCCCTAGTCTTCCTCCTCCCCCCCATGGCTTCCTGAAAGAAAGCTAGAATGAGCTCCCAGAACAGGAAGAAGTTCACTCCAGCACCTACCACAAACCCGCTCCCGGCTGTGGCTGCAAAGTCCCTTCCTACCTGGGCCTGATGGCCTCCAGGGTACCTAAACCACCCACACCTGCGGGGGACATCCAGGTAGGCAGAAGTACCTGCTACTGACTCCCCATTCCCATCCTCCCCGGCCTCCCATCCCCCTCCTCCTCCTCCTCTTCCTCCTCCTCCCCTCAAGCACCAACCTGGACCCTGCGTCTTGAGCATCTCAGGCCGTGTTTCATGTTGGCTCCAGTCACATTTCCACACACACGGCTTGGCTACTCCTAAGCACTGGGCTCTGCGTCCCACTTGGAATCCATTGCAGCAAGGACAGCCTCGAGCCTGGGTCTGGCTAACATTATCTCAGAATTTTCAGAGCCTCGTGTGTATTCCTCATCTGGTTCCCAGGAATCAAAGGCACAGAAAGAGGCTCCCGTGTACCCACTGTGGCAGCCATGCAGGGCAGGGCAGGATGGGAGAGACGGGATTCCCAAGGCCACAGCTGCCCATCTGGGTCCCAGGCCCTGAGCCTCATGGTAGGAGCAATACAAAGAAGGCCAGAAGGACCACCCCGTCCCCTCCTCAGGCCCAGTGCATGCCATGCTACTGCCACTAATCAAAGCCTCTCCAGAACCAGGTCCGTGCCTTCGACATGGGTAAACTGACTCAGTCCGCAACGGCAGAGCTTCTAGAAGTATTGCTATCCGATAGATGAGAAAACCGAGGCACAGAGAGATTTTGAAATTTGCCCAGAGCGCCAAAGCTATATATGTAGGGCCAGAATTCAAACCCGGGCTGCACTCAGACTTTACTGCTTCCAGAATATTCCCTGAGCACTGCAGCCAGACTAGAGGGCACCACCCAATGTGGAGTCCGTTACATGGGACAATCTGTCCAGTTTGTGCTCAGCAGGAATGGCTTTCCCCACCAGCCCCCCGTGCCTCCACCCCCTTCTTCCGTGCTGAGAACTGAGAGAAAACATTTCAGACACTCGTGGCGGAAAAGAAATAGAAGTGCATCAGACACAGCTGTGCCAGCCATTCTGGGGCCCTTGTTTGAGACTGTAGAATGGAATAAAAGATTTTGAGGAGATTAAAGAGAGACAAGATCAGAGAGCAGAAGACCTGGTCCTGGCTGCAGCTCCATCGTCACCGACTCATAGCCCCGGACTGGTCACTTCACAACAGCGCCTCAGTTTGTTCTTTCGTAAAATGGGATGATAAAACCAAGAGGTTAAGACGGGGGTAGAAAAAAAAATTCAAAAGAGGGAGAGAGAGAGAGAAAAGCATTAAAATGCCTTGGCCCAGCACAGAGTGGCCCTTCATTAAAGAGCTTAGTCTGGGTGAGAAAGCAAAGATACCCTGAGGGTCCTTGGAGGCTTCAGAGCAGGCAGGAGGGCGGACCAGCCATCCAGAGGGGAGGAAAGCAGCAGGGGCCCTTAGAAAACCGAGAGCCTTGGAAGAGGAGGGGAGAAGCCCTCGAGGGACAAAGGCCAGCGAGGCTGCGGGCCCACAGGTTCCCTGTTGGCTGTAAGCCACCTTCCAAGAGTCTTAGGAGAGCCCATTCAGCCCTGTGGTTTTATCCTGTGACAGCTGAGGAAGGGGCTCCAGCTGCATTATCCTCAACCCACTCTTGATTCACAAAGAAAACACAATTTCTCTAGATTGTAAATCAGGGGCTGATGACCCGGGACAGGAAAGCCTGGATCACAATTCCCAAGGAACCTTTCACAAAGCCACGAAGAGAAAGTCGTTTTCTACAGCCGTGGACGGCGGGAGGCAGGAGGAGGGGCGTCTACAGCTAACAGCAACTGTTGAGAATATATATAATGTCACGCCACTGGGCAGGGTCTCTTGGTGACATGGTGGTAGGACCAAGTCTTAGTTGGAGGTCAACCAACCTAGGGCTGGCTTGGCCCACTCACTAGGCCAGGTGGAAGTAAATTCAACAGGGAGACCCCGCAGGGGGGCAGGGGAAGCAAATCTGAGGATGGAGGAGATCCTAGCACCCTGCTTCCCAAAGCTAGGTGTGGCAGGAGAGCACCCTGAGCCCCTGAGGCATCAAAGCCAGGGCCACTCTCTATTTGGTGGGTATATTAGGAACTAGGCTCAGTGGTAGAGAAATAAAGTGGAGGAGAATTCACCAGGATAACTTGCCCCAGAGCACATTCCAAACTGGCCTCCAGCAGGCACTTGGCCATGTGGGTCAACAAACTGGAGAGACTAGAACATTCTCTCAAGTGCTCAGGCAGATGGGATGTCTGGGCCTGGCATCTGCCAAGGCCCGACTGAGCCCTTTCTCCTGATGGTCAGAAGTCTGTGCACGCCAGGGACCTACGTGCTCCCAGAGGAAAGGACCAAGCAACAGAACAGGCACTGACCCAGGTGTCCACTGTGCAAGCCCAGGTGAGTTACTTCCTACCTGGGATGCATCCCCTTCCCCTCTCGACTACATTAGGTCTTTGTCTTTCACCCTCTTAATGTGTCCCTGATGCTCTAATATTGAGAAAGGAAAGAAGAAAAAAGAGAAATAGGTAGAAAGGAGACACCGAGAGAAGGAAATGCACTCTTACTTTAAGGGTCCACCTTTTCCAAGGCTATCACTCTCAGGTTTCTGGGAAATTTGTAAATCTTAAAGTTAACTATAAATTCACTCGCATGATAATTACCCTGTGCACTATTAGTTAGCCCAACAATAAACAGATTCAGCAAAAAGAGACAGCATATTTGAAGGAACCTATAATGTAGGGCATTTTCCAGAGCTATCTATTGATCAGATAATGAAGACCATGTCAACCTAGGGATCCTGAGAATGACCAGACCACCATAAACCATCTTGAGATCACCAGACTGACATCATTCCTACATATGTTCCCATGCCTACTCCTCATCAAGTGTCCTTTAAAGGAGGAGCCCGGAACCCCAAAATGTGCCTCTCTTGAGATGGCCGACGTGTGCATCTGCTTTTGTAAATAAATCTCTGTCGGTGCCACTACTGACATGTGCTGAAATTCTTTTCCATCATATACGTCAAAAACTCCTGAGTGAAGTTAGCCCCTTTCTTGGGGACTCCTAGGCACCCTCTTACAGAGTCACCTCTTCGCCAGTGACAACATCAAGACATGATCAGAACACACCACTGCTCCTTCCTGAGCCTCGGTTTCCTCCTCTGAAATTGAGGAAGGGGGTCAGCAATGCCTCCTGCCAGGGCAGTTCTGGATTCACTGGAGATCTCGGTGCTGGCAGCTGGTGGCTCCTTCACAGGCCATTTATGTCCCCAAAGGTGCTGCTTAGACATTTCGTCAGAGACACCAGCAGAGACGTGAGCCACACAAGCTGAGGCTGCAGAGGAGTCTTAAGTCACCACACCCAGGAACTAGGAGGTGGCCACCTCCTCCCCCGCCTCCATTGTTCCTGATGCTGGTGGAGCTGTCAGACCAGTGCCATGAGGACAGAGAGGAGGGGTGATGGTGACATCAGAGGCAGAGCAGTGCTGCCCATGCCTCCATCCAGGGCGCAGGAGACCCCAACTCAGGACACAGGCGCTCATTGGAGGTGTCAGCTCAGACCCTCCCTGAACACAGACCTCTCAGATCTTCTGGTGGGCACCACTTTCTACCTGAGCCAGGGCAACAGGACAATGTGACCTCCAGCCAGCACCTGACTCCTCCTCTTACCATATGGTCCCATCACGATTCTCTACGTCCCCCTTCTCAGGAGCTACTCTACCAGCCACACAGGGGAAACCTGATGGTCCCTCCTAGTTCCTCCCTCCTTTATGCCCCTCCCAGCTGAACCACCTGCCAGTGGTGTCCACTCTACACCCTAAATTCCATCCTCCACCCCACACCCACCTGGACCCTCATGCAGGCCCATTACATATTACTGTTTCGGTCCCTGGACTGGAAGTTCGTTGGGAGAGGGGCACATCACCTGACCCCCAGAGCCTGACACTGGTCCCAGGCAGGTACTCACTACATACTTCTCTACTAGAGTAGAATAAGAAGTCACCAGAGCAGGGCGCAGTGGCGCACACCTGTCATCCCAGCCATTCAGGAGGCTGAGGCAGGAAGATTGCAAGTTCAAAGGCAGCCTCAGGAAAAGCAATGCACTAAGCAACTCAGGGAGACCCTTTTCTAATAAAAATACAAAATAGGGCTGGGGATGTGGCTCAGGGGTCGAGTGCCCCTGAGTCCAATCACCAATAGTCCCCCCGCCAAAAAAAAAAAAAAAGTAGTCACCGCAGTGGAAGGGACACACAGGGGGAGTCTATGAGCTTGAGGAGAAGTTCATCCAATGAGCCCAGAGGGAAGGAGAGTTCAAATGGTAATGTCCTCCAGGCAGAGGGACCTGCCCCACAGAACCTCAAAGGTGTGGCAGGAGGACAAAGTGGTGAGACCAGGACAGGGCATGCAGGAGAGGCCTCTGAGGCCAGACCCCAGAGGGCCTTGAATGCCACGCTAAGGAGTGTGGCTGGGGAGGCGACTGACTTTATTGACTTTTCTTTCCGTTTTGTCTTTTAGGCGAACGGCACCCTGACAGCCCTTGAGGAAGACAAATCGTGAGACAGACAACACTTGGCTCGGGAAACCTCGCCCTGGCCCCTCATGAGATCAGATTTCCCTGCTTTGGGCCAAACTCTTTAAAGCACTTTGGCAACGGGTGAAAGATTGCCAGGGCCAAAGGCCTGGCGAGGGGCACCTTGGATGGCGCCCAGGGTCATGCCGGGGACTTGCTTTACTCTTTCTCTGATGCCCCATCCTGGTGGCTGCTTTGTAGCAAGACCGTGAGGCAGAGGTGCCTGGGCTAGGTTCAAGGGGTGACAGCTGCAGGTTGGGGCCACAGGAGCAAGAAGGCTCCTTCTTAGGGAGCCTCTGAACTGTGCCCCTGCCAAAGCAGACTTCACAGATGTCTTAACAGCACCCTCCAGCTGGCCTTGGGCTGCTCTACCAGCCACACAGAGGGAAACCGGATGGTCCCTCCTAGTTTTGCCTTCCTTATTTTTTTGTTTTTTTTTGGGGGGGGTGGTACCAAGGATTGAATCCAGGGACACTTGACCATTGGGCCACATCCCCAGCCCATATATATATTGATTATATGGGTTTTTTATTATTATTTAGAGTTAGGATCTCACTAAGTTACTTAGGGCCTCACTAAGCAGCCAAGGCAGGTTTTTGAACCCTCAGTCTTCCTGCCTCAGCCTCCCACTTGCTTTCTTCTTGATCCAAAGCAGCCAGTGGATTCTACATTTAACCAGTTGGAGTAAAAATCATGACAAGCCCTCTGGACCACGCTGGTGACCTCGATGTCACTTCTCCTCCTTCCTTCTTTACCACCGGACCTAAACTTGCCTATAACACATAGAGCAGGGGCCTTCTCTGGGTTCCTGAGCCCACAGTGGCGATAGCCTTTTATTCTGAAATTATTTGAGTTTCTCCTCAATGTCTGTTCATGCTCTTCTTTCACACCCGAGGCAGGCCCCATCCTGGAGTCCCCCAAACTGTCTTAAGTACCCCTTCTTGGTGCATCTTCCCCACACCATCCTCACTCAGCTCTGTCCAAGCCTTAGCATCCTGCTTTGAAATAGTCAAATGAAAAATTACCTACACCGAGTTGCTCCAAAGTGGGTCTCATTTATTGGATGCCCTAAGCCTAGAACCAGGCAGGTGCTTAATAAAGTTTACTACCCTCAACAAAAGCAGGGTGGGGACAGGGGTCCAATGGGAGGAGGAACCCAGCTATGGGGGCTGAAACAGTGTCAGCCAGGCATTGGGTGGGGGAGTGGAAATGGAGGCCAGGACTGGTGGTCCTCACCCTGGACTGAGCCTCAGAACACCTGGAAGCTGGTCCAGTTAGGGAGAGGGGGCCATCCTGGACCTGCTGGTTGGACAGGTCTGCCTGGGGCCCAGGGGCTGGCACTTGGACAGGTGCCAGGTGATGTTGATGCAGCCGATGCTGGGATCAGGTTCTGAAAACCTGGCAGGGCGGAGCCACCCAGTGCAGGGCATGATATGGTGACTCAGAGGAGTCACAGCCACACGGAAGGACAGGTGGGCTATAGGAAGCTCTGTGCGCAAAAAGCGGGGAGGCAGAGATGTCCACAGCCCTGGGTTGGAGTGGCCCTGACTCCCCCCCCATCAGCCAGCTCCCCCCAGGAGGCCAAAATCCCCCCTGTGTGAAAGGCGACAATCCAGCCGGCCCACCTCCTCGAGGGGCAGGTGTGGCTCGCAGGGAGACCCGCCATGAGAGGGCTTTGCGCTGGAAGGCCCTCAGCAGATGTGAGAGTGATTATTATAATCTCCCCTCCCCCAGGTGGCACGGTGGTTCGGCTGCCCCCTCCTCCGCCTGCCAGGCCCCTCTCATTGGTCCCCCGGGACGGGCCGTGCAGGGCACAGGCCGGTGCTGGCTGCCTCCTCCAGGCCCCCAGCTCTGCCTCAGCTGGGCCCAGCCTCCGGCTCGCCAGGCCTTTCTTCAGGTGCAAGGACCCAAGTAGCTGGGAGCGGGTGGCTCCTCGGCGGGGCACCTCGGGCGGGCGGGCGGGAGGCAGTGGCGGGGGGTGGCGCAGTGCAGCCGGGAACAAAGGCCGGCTGGGAGCTGGCAGGGCGCCATCAGGGTTCAATGCACAATGGCCCGGGGGGCTGGCGGCTTCGCTCCTGGCCGGCATTTGCATAATGTCTGGGGCAGGAACAGGTGCCCGGTCAATAGGCGATTGTGAGGCTGTTCTGTCAAAAGAGAAGGGGCCTGTATTGAAGGCCAGGCTCGCCTATTGCAATGCAAATAGCATTCAAAGCAGACCAGCCCAGCCCAGGCTCCCGGGAGCCCCAGCCTCGTGAAAGCCACCGAGCTGGCCCGGCTGCTGCCGCTGCTGGTGCCCGCTTTGTCTGAGGCCAAAGGGTGGCATGGCAGTGGGGGCTGGGAGCCGGCAGCCAGGAGCATGCTGGCCTGTCCACCCATCCAGGAGGGCTTCCTGGAAGAGGAGTTGAAGTTGCTGAACTTGGACTAGACATTGGAAGGTGAGCCACTTCTTCAAAGAAGAGGACCCAGCGTAAACCCCAGCTAGGTGCATCACAATGAAATCTACAGAGGCCATCATGCCCATCACCCCCTAACTTCTCACGGCATAGCCCCAAACCCTGAGATTCAGGGTCAATTCCACCATCAACTCAAACTTACTGAGCATTCAAACTGGCACTCCTGTGGTTCTTCATTCAATGCTCAAAGCAACTCTATGAAATATGAAGTATTATTACCTCCGTTAACCAGGAGGCACAGAGAAGTTAAAGGCTTCACAGCTATAGGTGGCAATGTTAGGGAAAGAACCCAGGCAGATGGCTCTAGAAGCCACCCTCTGGTTTGTCTTTTTTTTTTCCAGTGCTGGGCATTGAACCCAGGACCTGAGCCATGCTATGCAAGCGCTGTACCACTGAGCCACCTCCCCAGCCCCCCAAGCCAAACTCTGATCTCTGTGATTGGGCTGCCAACAGGGTCCTCTCAAAGCTCTATGAAGGAACCTAAGTTCAGGGGGCAGAAGTTCCTAGCTGGACCAGAATCCGATCTCCTGGCTCCCTGCCCGGCTCTTCCTTTCACAGCCGAGGAAAAGTTCTCGTGTCTAACCCAGAAAGGGACACAGGGATGGTGGCAAGCGCAACAGCACTGAGACCTTTTCCCAACCTCAAATCCCTTCTTCACTTCATAGAAAGATTCCAAATTGTGGGGACCTTCAATTGACATGTCATGTAAGTTGACCAGGAAAGTGGGAACCTCAGAACCAAACCGAGGTCCTTGCTTTGTCACAGGCCAAATGACCTCAGACAGCTGACTTCCTTCCTCTAGGTCTCAGTTTTCTCATCGGTAAAATGGAGAACCATGCTAATTCGCATTCCGGGGACATGAGAAAGTAGAGTGGGTCGCTGACCCAGTCGGCTCCCTGTATGTTCTTTGGAAGCCGGAGCCTCGGAAATATTCAGCCCCACCCAGTTTCATGTTGAGATGAAAAAGGAGCACAAGCATTTGTGTGGGTGTGATTTTATTAAGTCACTTGCTCACATTCCATTGACTTTGCAAGATTCATTCCTTTTAATTTTTTTTTTTTTTAATTTCTCGAAATGTTCTGAGAACTCCCCGTGGAAGCCACATCTGCCTTACAGGACTTGAGATCCTAGGAGGAGAAGAAAGGGAATTCCCTAGGCACTGGGATGGGTTGAGGGGCTCTCCAAGCTCTCCTGAGCCCTTGGCACCTCTCCTCTGAGGAGCCAGAGAATGTCCGTCGGTACTCACCCTGTCCTGTCCCAAATACAAAGAGTCTTCTGGAGGCTGTGTTGAGAAGGATTCTAAAGGGAGCTCAGCAGGAAGGATTGTTGGATTCCCCCAGTGAGGCCCACCAGGTGGAACAGAGGTAGTCTCTCTTAGACATTCACTGGCCTTGACCTAGATGCTACGGGGTTGGGGGGTCAGAGAACACAGAGATGAAAAATGGAACTTCCCAAAATCATATGATAACAATGTCAAAGCCAGAAATATTTAATATTTTTTTTCTTTTAAGTAAAATATTTCTTGAACATTTTACAAAGAACTTTTAGAATTAGAAAAAAATAGCTGGGGTGTAGCTCAATGGTAGAGGGTTGGCCTGGCAGACAGGAGACCCTGAGCTCAACACCCAGCACTGCAAATTAATTACCAAACAATTAACTAGAATTTGAGGAGCAATAAGGGATTTTCAGCTAAAGGGTTTAAAACATGGGAGAGGACCTTACTATTATCATTAAAAAAGGGAGGCAGAGAGTGGTTGGGTGCAGCCATGCTGTTGAAGGTGGTGTCCATCACAGGGGTGGCTCTGATCATCAGTGTCATTTCCAGTCCTTGTAGGGTGCTTTACAATTTCCAAACTGTATCTCATCCATTTATCAATTTGCTCCTCCCCAAAATGCTATGAAGTTGGGGAAAACAACCATTATTTATTTCCATTGTGCACGTGAAAAACTTCAGGCCCACAAAGTTCATGTGACTTGCCCAAGGTCACAGAATAAGTTAGTGGCAGAACTGAGCTGTGATCCATGGTGACACACTAGGAAAAGTCAGGAATGAGCCCCAGGAGTCTAGAGGGAGACTTAAACCCTTCTATCCCTTGCCAAGGATAGTCCCATGATCATTTGAGGAGACAGCCAATCTGGAACTCAGTCCCGCCTCACCAAGTCCCCTACCAGTGTCCTGCACAGACCACTCATACTGAGAGCCTGAGTCTTCCCCAGAGGCCCAGATTCCTCAACCAACCTCATCAGCGTCCCATAGACTCTGCACCCCTCTTCTCTCGGTCACCCGCCGCCAGTTCTTCATTAAACTAGCCTGTGATCATCCTTCACAGCAGTGGCCGAATCATGCCCTGGCTATTGGGGTCCAACCCGTAGAAGTCCCCCATGACTCCAGGGCCAGTATCTGAAGGTCCAACACCAGTACACAAGCAGGGAGGGCCAGAATCGTAACACGCAGAGCCAGATTGTTAAATGACTGTGGAGAAATCAGAAGCCATGTATGGGTGTTCATGAGAAATCAGATACACCCATACTGACATGGTAAGGAAGAGAGCATGCTGTCGTGGAAATATCTGGAATCCAAGGCAAGGGTGTGAGAGCTGATTCTGTCTTTGACAATCCAGGTGGCCTGAGGTGAATCGGGGCCTGTTGGAGTCTCTCCCATAGCACAGTTTAAAAATGAGAGTTGTAGAAAAATGCATGCAAAGAGACGGCAGGAAAATGTAAACCAAATGACCAGGAAATTTAGAAGCCCTGGTGTAATTAGAGCCAAATGTATCTCCCCCAGACCCTTTCCAGAGGAAACCTCCTCTGACCCTTCCTGTCACCTCCTGTAGGAAGCCTGCCTCTGACCTTCCATATGTCCTTAAAGAGGAAAACGGGGCCATAAAAAAGTTGGCTGTTTTTTTTTCCCCAAAGGCTAAGATCAGGGGCTTATGTATCCCATGACGCTAGCCCACCGGGGCGGAGGGGGAGGGCAGAAGTTTGCAGAGGGCAGAAGGGCAGAAGTTGGTGGAAGCTAGTTGCCAAGACCAGATGCACTTGCACCCATCAACCTACAGACCATACTCTTGCTATTGGAGGGATGACTCGGTGCTTGGCCACATCAGTTAAGATTCCCAGACTATAAGCACACACGGGGCACACAGCCCTGTAACTAAAAGTCCGTCCACCATGGGGCTATCTTCAGAGCCCAGGTTCTGAAGACACACAGACTTGAGTTTGAAGCCTAGTCCCCAGGTTGCAAGAGCTTAGACCGGTTACTTAACTTTCCCGAGCCTTAGTTTCCCTTGTGTTATAGAGTTAGTTTCGGCTTTCTTTTGGAATTACTAAAGATGACATGAGCATATGACAAGAAAGCAGGACAGACAACAGGCACGCATTACATTTGCTCTCCCCAGAGCATTCCCATATCACTTCCAGGGGTTTTCCTAAAGTATAGCCCTACCCTGTGCTGTTTGTACTTAAAGCCCTCCCTGGTCCCTGTAGTGAAATCCAAAGTCTTTAACATACACAAATCCATCTTCACCCCTCCCCTTGTTCCTCACCAGCCATCTTCCCAAGACTCCCCAAAGCTACACTCCAACTGTACCTCATCCAGGGTCCCCAGATTGTGCCCCAATCTCTCAGGGTGCTGGCCCCTGCAGATACTTGCTTTTCTTCTATCCCTCACCTCCTCATTCCCCAGTTCTCAGTCACCCTCCTTGGATTCTCTCTCTTAAAAAAATGTGAATGATATTTATTTTTTTGAATCGGTAATAAACACATTCACACAAGCCAAAATCCAAGATGCACAAAGGGCTATATAGAGTAAAAAGTCCCCCTCCCTACTCACGCCTCCAGCTCCAGGTCTTGGCGCGGCTCCCCAAGCAGCCATTGTCTACAGATCTTTGTCCTTCCAGAGGGAAAGTTAGAGAAGCCAATGCACATCTATGCCTGTGAGTGTGCACGGATTCACTTTCTTCACCTTTGTACAAATAGCAGCATCGTTCACATTCCTTTCTGTTCTGTGTCTTGCTGTTTGCACACACAAAAAAAGTGCATCTTGAAGCTCAGCCCATCTTGGTGCCTAAAGATACATCCTGCTACTCTTTAAAAAAAAATTGTAGTGGGGGCTGGGGATGTGGCTCAAGCGGTAGCGCGCTCGCATGACATGCGTGCGGCCCAGGTTCGATCCTCAGCACCACATACAAACAAAGATGTTGTGTCCGCCAAGAAGTAAAAAATAAATATTGAAATTCTCAAAAAAAAAAAAAATTGTAGTGTACTGAGTACTATGTGAATTATTTAGCCAAATACAGTAAATAATTTAACCAACTCCCTAGTTATAGACATTTAGCCTTAATTCCTTCCTTCAGTGATATAGAAAATGCTTCACTGAAAAGTCTTGTACATGTGCAATAATCTGGTACACACAGAGGTGAGAATAATTTCCAGAGGTGGGTCTGCTGGGTGCAGGCCGGGTACACACATAGTGCTGAGATATTGCCAAAGCACCTGCTGGGGCACTGGTTCGGATTGCTGTCCATAGCGTTTGTTCCTCTGCACATCTCTAGCAAGGTGCATGTGTCCCACCTTCCCCAGAAGTCTTGGATTTTCTGGGGGTGGAGTGGGGGACTGCAAATCGTGACATTTCCACCCTCAGCACTCATCAGGTGTAAGCAGGAGTCTTCCTTTCCAGGTACCTGGCCGTTGTGCCATTGGTATTCCCTTTTGTGAGCTGCTTGTCCACATCCTTTGGTCGGATTTCCTATTAGGTTGTTTATTTTTCCTAATGATTTGTAGGAGCTCTTGATTTACCAGGGAAATCAATCTTTTGCTATGACTCGAATTGCAAGTGTTCTCGGCCCTTTGTGAGAAGGCCTCTTAAAGAAGGTAATACTTGAGGGGATTTAGATTCCTCTCCCGCATGCTAGGAAACTGCTGAGGATGGGTGATCGAATGAATGAATGAATGAATGAATGAATGAAGCCCATCCCACCCAGCCTCTCAGTTAGTTAAGGAGCCATATCACCCAGCCAAAGCTGTAGCAATAGATAGACCTGAGGTCCCCTGGGCGTGGTAACTGGCCACCTGAAAGAAAGTTCCCCAGGTGGCCTCAGGATCTCCACGTTGTCTCCTCTTCTTCCTCCCTCACAGAGTCCCCTCTTCCCTGGACAGACCTTAACATCAGCTGAAACTCCACAGGGCAAGAGAGCAGTGCTGCGGCTCCCTTTGCAGAATTTATCTCTCTTGTCGGCCTGTCAGAAACAGAGAATTTATTGCCTCATTCACTTTGAACAAAACCTGTTTCTAGAGACTTTTATGATGGAGGAGTAAGAAAAGGAGTAAAGTGAGGGAGGAAGTGTCGATGGGAGGGACGTGGCCCAGAATATATAATCTCACAGAGAAAAGCACTTCGGCAAGAGGCCAAATGTGGGCTCGGGCCTCTCTGGTTTCTCCGGCAACCTTGCTCCCTGATGGGCGGAGAGTCGCTCATCAACGTGTCCAGAGTAGAGATTGGTCTTCAGCTCACAGAGGCCTCACCCTGCCCCTCGAGCCGGCAAGATCTGCATTGTCCCACGTGCTGCTGTCACACCGGGCTCCTCTCTGCACTTTCCCCTGCGGCAAGTCTCTGCCCACCCCGCTTCCTCCTGGAACTGCTTGCTGACAGCTGCCGTTGGGCTTCCTCTGTGTGCCAGGCAGAGAACCAGACCCTGGGGGGGGGGGGGCTGTGCTCCTGGAGCCCCCTGGAGGGAAGAACACCCATGGCAATGAGCCCAGCCTAACTGAGCAATTGCTACCCCACTCTGTGCTGACCCACCACGTGTGCTGTTCCTGTAAGAGGCCAGGATAATTACCATTCCCATTTTACAGGGGAGATGACTGAGGATGAGAGAGAAGCCTGCCCAAGGTCACTGCCAGCTGATCTGTCCGATCCATTCACTCATCCACGGCTCACAGCAGCCCCGCAAGCCTCACACCTGTAAAGAGCAGTGCAAGAGAAGATCTGGACATCGAGGGTGCTCGCTGCAGGGCAAGCTCCTCCATCAGGACACCAGGGCACACCTCCCCAAAGAGGCTGAAGGGTAGCTCTGGGAGGAAGCAGGGAGTGAAATGAAGACAAAATTCTTTGAGGCATTAGGAAAAGTAAGCCCCATGCGGCTGGAGGACAGGAAGTGGTGCCAAAGGGGTAGGAGGAGGTGGAGCATAGGCAGGTGTGTGCAGGTATGGACAGGTGTGGGCCTGGGCAGGTGAGGGCAAGTGTGAGCAGAGGGGGGCAGGACAGACATAGGCAGGCATGGGCAGGCACAGACAGGTGTGGGCATAGGAAGGTGTAGACAGGTGGAAGCAGGATGGGCCTAGGCAAGCATGGGCAGGTGTGGGCAGGTGAGGGCTGGCTGAGCATAGACTGGCATGAGCAGGCAGGAGCAGGTGTGAGCAGGTGTGCGCAGGTAAGGCAGGATGGGTGTGGGCCTCACTGGCTCCCTCCCTGGGGCAATTCTCCCTCCTCAAGGCCTGCCTCTGCTCACCTCCTCCTGATGTCCCCACCTTCTGGACCACTCACTCCCTGGGCCTTCCGTACAGCCTCTCTTCCTGCCTTCTGTTCAGCCTCTCAACCTGCCTGGAGCCTTGGTGCCTGCCAGGGTCTGCACCAGCCACTGGGAATAGGGCCACTAATAAGGCACATGAATAAATCACGGCATCTTCTGAAGAGCAGAGCCGCACTGAGTGCTGGAGTGAAGTGGCGGGTGAGTGCAGAGGAGGGAGCAATTAAAGCTGTCTGCAAGAGGGCGGGCGGGCCTTCTGAGCGTTGGCCACTCCAGCTGGGCCTGAAGGGCCACAGACAATGGCATCAGGCCCGAGTCAGTGGAGTCAGCTGTGTTCCTGGAGCTCTGGGTCTGACCGAGGGACGGAGGTGGAGCTGACCAGATACTGAGCAGTCTTGAGGACCCAGAAAGGAGGTGGGGCTCCTTTCCCAACACTGACATTTATTTATTTACTTATTTATTTATTTATTTATTTATTTATTGGACAGAGTCTCACTAAGTTGTTCAGGCTGCCCTCAAACTTGAGATCCTCCTGCCTCAGCCTCCTGAGTAACTGGGATGACAGATGTGCATGACTACATCCAAATTAACACAAGGACTTTTTGATGGAGGAAAAGGTGGTACAGTCAGATGATTATGCAAGAAAGACCCTTCTAACCCACGAATCCCTATTCCACTCCTTTCCAGCTATTTTTTTCTCCATAACATCGCTGTCTGTATACTTTACTTATTACATTCAATTGTATGAAATGGCCATTTTTATATGTCAGAATGGTGGGGTATTAGAAAGCTCATATAGTTCAGCCTTTTTTTTTTATATTGCTCATCCCTACCTCCCTGCCCACCTTCCATTAAAATTTAAGTATCATGAAGAAGATTTGAGCCTATATTGTTCATTGTTAGAGCCCCAGCCTGCTAAGACACCTGCTCAACCAGTATTTGCAGATTGAATGAATGAACTAAGGAATGGCCAGGGAGGGACTGTGCAGGGGGCTCCTGTGTAGTCTCCCTTCCAAAACATGGACTGTCCCAGAGGACAGGGATCTTCCATCCCATTTGTCTCACTTCCTGAGGGATCCTGGACAAGCTACTCGCTTTTTAAAAGTCATGGTTTCGGCATCTGTTAGTAGAATCCAGGGAAGATGTGCTTGTTATTAGAATTGTATCAGAAATCATGGGAAACACTCTCCATGGTCCCAGGTATGCAGCAGGTGCACCATAAATGCTGCATCCTCCTCCCTCTTCCTTAATATGAAAGGCCTTCATTTTCCCCGTAAGAGCCACAGCATGAAGATTTTTTTTAAATGTGAACATTGACATATTGTGTGTGACAAGAGAGACGCTCTGCCCAGTGGGTGGAGGGGTGCTGTGGTGAGAAGCGGGAGTTGTTGAGTAAGGAAGGGGTCTGGGCTCCATCTGTCTCCACTGTTCCCAGCCCAGTGGCTCTCTCAGTGTCTGTCCTCAATTCCTGCCCAGCAGTTTTAGGGAAGAGGGCCTTGCAGCCCACTTGCTTTAGGGAAGGGTCCCAAGGAAAGTCCCTGTCCCCCCTAGGTTCGGACTCCCATTCAATCCTGGGAGTAGAGGGCAATGAGCTGATTCAAGAGGCTGAACTTCTCCTGTCCCCCAGCCAGCTCCTGCCCCACAGCCTCCTTGTCCACTGTGGTCCAGGGTTAGCCTGCAAGATCCCCAGGCCTGCAGGACTCTCTCAGAAGCAGCTTCTAGGCCTAAAGACAGAACCTCCCTCCATTACAGCACCATCCTCATCCCCAGGAGCCCTGCAGACCCCAGTCACTGGTGACCGCTTTCGATTCCATATTGCAATGTAAACGTGGATGCGGAGATGTTCTGGCAAAGTCTAAAAACCCAACATGAGATATTCATCTATTTCTCTTTTTAAAAATATTTTAGTTGCAGATAGGCACAATAACTTTATTTTATTTATTTAATTTTTATGTGGTGCTGAGAATCAAACCCAGTGCCTCACACATAGCAGGCAAGTGCTCCACCACTGAGCCATAGTCACCACGTAAGGCATGGAATGACCATTGCTAATCCCCTCCTTCTGTCACCTATGCTACAGCAGTCACAGAGCCCTACTCTTGGGGTGGGGACAAGTAGAGGGTGAGAACAGAATTCAGGGATGAGATCAGAATAGGAGGGAAGACACAGGGGTGCAGGAGAGTCCGGGGTGGGGGTGGGGATGTCAGATGGGCGCACTACCTGGAAATAAAGCTCAACGACTTTAATTGTAGCGTAGGGACTTGGATATAGCCAAATCAAAATGTTCCCCTTATCAAAACCCCCTGGTCCTCCATTCTGGGAGATTGTGATTGCAGGCAGAGCTGTAGCCCATTAACCCAGGCAGGAAGATAAGAGGTCTCTTACTAATCCTAGAAGGTGGATTATACTAGCGTCACCCTCTTTTTACAGATTAAAAAGTTGAGACTTGGTGCAAAAAAATCTGCCTAGGGAGGTCCACTTTGCAAGATCCAAACCCAAGTTCTTGGATGGGTTATCCGGGCATCTGGATAACCCCAGCAGGGACACTTTCAAGTGTCCTGGGGCAGGGATGACAGTGGCCCTCGGGAACAGTTGAGGAGTTGACATCTGTAGGGAAAAAGAATTCAAAGAGCTAGGAGAGTGAAGGAGCCAGCCTCTTGATGCACTCAGACAAAGGTACCCCATTACCTGCTCCATCAGGCAGAGCCTTTGGGACAGTGGACATTCTCCATCTGACCACGTTAGCATTGCACTGGTGACCACAGAGGCTACTGGGGGGCTGGAAACCCACCCAAACCCCATGTGGTTCCCGCCACCCCTCCAGCTCCCATGGCCGAGTACTGTGCTCCTCTGTCCATCAGATGGATTTATTAGGAGCAGCATCAGGGCCCACTAGAGCCCAGGCTCAGCAGCCCCCATCAATCCCGACCGGGAGGCGGGCAAGAGACAGAATATATGTAAGGTCATTTGGAGATGGGAAAAAATCATTCACAGCACTCCCAAAATAGCCGATCTCCACTCTGCAGCAATTGCCACCTTCTTGGCCCTAAATCAAATTCTTCTGTGAGAAGCAAACTCAATCTTCTCTCTCCCAAGTTTTGCTTTTTATGAGATAGGCAATAAATTGGGGTGTGTTCTGAGAAAAGGCACCAAAGGTCACCGGAATCAGGATGAGCCCTCACAGCCCCGAGGGGACAGGGAAGTGAGGCGATGGGAAGTGGGAGGAGAGCTCAGGGGTACAAAGGGGCTGGCAGTGACCTCAGGGTTCAGGTGGCCCAGACACCCTGCATCACTACCCAAAGAAGGAACACATGCACATGTAAACCATCCAAAGCACGTTCCTCGCTTCCTGAATCCTTCAAGAGAACACACTCAATTGCCTCCTTCTGTGTACACAATGAGGGCTGCCATACCTCACAGCGCTGTTTGTAATTTTCTCAGCACGGGATCAAAGGACCTCTCCAGGACAGCAGAAGAGTGCCCTGGAACAGGGGATATTTAAACTTCCTGCTCCCCTAAATGTCGTTGTTTCTCTGAGCTCCATCTTTGGGGATCTCCTCTCTTCTCTGCATCAGGGTCTCTCAAGCTGGACACAGTTCATATCAGGAGCTGGACAAATCCTTGTTGTGAGGGCTGTTCTGTACCTGGAACAATGTTGAGTAGCATCCCTGTTTTCTACCCACTAGATGCCAACAGCGCCCACCAGTCATGACAATTAGAAATATCTAGAGGCTTTCCCAAGTGTGCCCTGGGGCAAAATTTCCCCGACTTTAACCACTGTGTACACGCTCTGCTGGGGTCTCTGTGGCCCTAGCCTCTGGCCTCCCCACACACCCCCTAGGGCCAGTCCACTGATATTACTCCTTGGGTGGCCCCTCAAATGCATCAAGGATGAGGTCACACACACACCCAGGACACTGGTGACTGTACAGATGCCCGTTTATTTGACTTCACCTCGGTCATTGCTGCCTGGGCTAACTCAAAACAAAGAACATGCCAGAACATGTAGGAACACAGTCAAGGACAGGACTCAGAAGAAGGTATCTGTGGGACCATTTGTCTGTTATATAATAAGAGTTCCATGGATGCTCAAAAAAGACCTTAATGTAATTATTACACATAAAGGCGTTAAAGTGTGACCTTGTGACATAAGCAAACAAAATGTGGCCTTTCAATGTGAGATATGGCACTGTCTGCCATCTTGGTAGTTTAGAAAATGAATGGATGGTGAGAGGCAGTTCTTGATTTCCAGGAACTGACGGCATTTGTCAGCAAGTGCTGACCACATGTCAAGCCCACCCTATGTTTCTCGGCCTCCCAGCGGCTGTTCACCCCAGGTGGACCTGAGCGGCAGGTGTTCTGTGATGTCCTGTTGGTTAAACACCAACAGAGAATGATAATTTCTCTCCTGAGCAGGAGGAAGGAGAAAGATGAGAGGCTTATGTTTAGGAGTTCAATGAGAACAGATTTCAAAGACCCAAACTTCAGGAAATCGCACCCATCAGACCCACAGGGGTGTTAAACCAGCAGAAACTTCAGGTTCAGAGACTCTCGAGGATTGCTTTCATTCCACACGTTTTGCCAACTACTAGGAATAAAGGAACCGGAAGGAAAGCCAGCCTAAATAAAAGATGATTCTGAGGATGTGCCCCACTCCTTTCATGACACAAGAATTGTGGCAGAGGCAGCATCACCAGCATCACCAGGGTCCCAGCTAAGCTTGGGACCCTGCAGAAGAGAACCCAGCCCTCCTGACGTGCACAGCCTAGCGGCACATTCACTACAAGGGGATTTTCTGGCTGTGTGCTTGTTGGAATAGGATTGAGCCTCTGTGTGTCCAAGGCCCCCCATGGCCTCTTCTTTGCTGAGTAATAGTAGGCAAGTTCCTCCCCGTGTCTGGGTCCTCATGAGTCACCTTATCTTGAACATGAGGGGTGGCCTAGGTGACTTCAAAACCTTTCCCAGCAATAATATGTTACAGGTCAAATTATCAGCCAGTTTCATTCCCTGTGGGGTGTGTGTGTGTGTGTGTGTGTGTGTATGAGAGAGGGAGAGAGAGAGGGGGGGGGAGGGGAGAGAGAGCGCATGTGTTTGCAGTGTCCTTAACTTGATTGATAATGTCTCACATCAGATGCCAACAATACATATAGACCATAGAGACGTCACTCCGGTATTCACTGCCTTCAGAGCAGATCAGAGCTCCGGGGGAAAGCGTGACATGTCTAACATGCATAAAAATGCCTGGTGAACATTGGAGCCCCTAAGGTATGCTAAACGTGTGCACATCATTGTGTGACAAATATCCTATACAGCTTCACCTTACAAAAAAATCACGTGTCTCCTGTACCCAGGAAAGCCGATGTGCCAATCTAATAAGCAAGGCCAGGAGACTAACTATTTTTTTCTGAATAATTATCTTCTGATGGCTCTGTGGACACACCATGAAGAAATCAAATGATTTTGATACAGAAAAAAAAAAGTGGAGCTTAATACACAGGAGTATTGCCACAAGAATTTCAAACCAGTCCTCTGGGAAGGTGGCCTCTTGGATTTTGTGTCAATCACAGGATAATTTGAAAGTCCACTGTTTTCTCCAACATGACCTCTATAGATTTGGTGGTCCTCCATCACCATCTGGGGATTTATTAAATTCATATTTTTAAAGGGGTGATTGTGCCAGCCTTCTAGACACTCTTAAAATCCTCCTAGTTTACTGTTCTCCCTCCAGTTGAGTCCATGTTCTATTTACCTCCATGGCAACTGACCTAAATAAAATGGTCCCATTTCCTCTCTAAAAATGCCCCGTGACCCCAATCAGGCTCCATCCCTAGATTCTCTGACTTACTGTCCTCGTCTTACCTGTGGTCACGTGGGATACCCCACTGCTCCCCAGTTCTCAGCTACTTCCCCTGGCTTGGCTCAGCACAGACCTTTATTCACCTAGGAAACTCCCACCTCTCCTTAAGACCAGGCTCAACCGGATGTTCCTCGAGGTGCTTTCCCAAATGCCCTGGTTCACAGGGTCAACTAGTGCCTATGGTAGGTCCCCAGATCCAGGTATTAAGGGTACAGAAATGAAGAGTGAGGGAGAGACCCTCAGAGTTTGGAGGCCAGAAGGCGTTACCAAGGAAATAGAGTCCCCATGTAGCTCTCCCTGCATGCACTTGTAGGTGTTGCTTGGAATGACCTGATGCTCCAGGGATGGGTGACTAATGGGTCTGGGACACTGGGAAGCCACGGGCCCTCCCAGGAACTGGCAAAAGCAGCTGAGGTGGAGTCCTCTGCGGTACCACCAGGAATGTCACTGCAACCCGGGCAACTGGTCTGGCTGCTGGAGCCGCCAAGGTGGAGGGGTAGACGGGGCCCTAAACAGAAGCTGAGCTGGGTCAGAGGCTGGCCACACAGGTGGAGGCAGGGAGATCAGCACTGTGGTGCCCGAGGAGGCTGCGCTCTGGGAGGCTGCACGTGGCGATCACTCAGCTGAACCTGGGAGTGGCTGAGCGAGTTAGTGAGTAAGGGAACAAGTGAACCAATGAGCCAGGGACCAAGGTGCAAGAATCCCCAGCCACTGGGGTATCAGCATGCTGCTTTCCCTTTAAAAGAGACCATTCTGGGCTATTCTCAAGGATAGTGAGATGCAGGGTGGGTGGGGAGGGGAAGCAGATACACCCAAGGAAACAAACCAGGGTTTTTTCTCATTTACTCTCCTCTTTGGCCTATCAAGGAAAACCAAAGACCTGCTGAGGTCTTTTATGGACTCTCAGGATAGGTGGCCCCACCCAGCACCCCAGAGGTACTCCATGAAAAGATGGGCCTTGACAATAGCCTTCATTTCTGCAGTAATTGAAGAGTGTGACCAGTCCCCTTTGGTCACACTGTGTCTATCCTACTGGGATCCCACCAGCAAGCTTCTAGAATATGCCTTCATGAAATGCATCTCCTAGCAGGGAAATACCATTCTGAGATAAACACATATGGTAAAATATAGCCATGACCCAAGCTTCCTTTCAGACTCTTTAAGAAAACCCAGAAAGCTCCATTTCCTACCGATGGGGTATCTCATTCCTCCTTCTCATTTATGCAACTCAGAGACGTCCCACAGTGGAGTGTGCCCACCAGTCAGGCAAAGGATGGATTCTCAGATCCCAACAAGTGTCTACCTGGAGCAGAGGTCAGGAACCGAGACCAGCGCAGAGGCCTGACCTCAGGAGAGGTGTGGGCTTTCACATCTGGCCAAGTAGAGAGCTTCCGGGGATATGCAGGAAGTCCATGGCACAGGAGGGCAGAATGGAGAGGGCAGCAGGTATGCTGAGGAGGACCGTTCCTGGACTGAGGAGCCTGACTCAATTCAACAGGCCCTGGGGAGTCACAGCAGTCACCAGAGTGGGGGGAGTACAAAGTACCCAGTGCCAGATGGGCCACAGAGGTAGTACCCCAGACCACCTGAGAGAGACCACACCCAAGGACCTTCCTGTGTAAGTGCCACGGGCTCCAGTGAGACCTTCCACAGACACGGACTCTGCTGTGTCTTTAGAGAGAGATCCCGGAGCAGCCCTTCCAGACCCACCTCACCTCAGGAGAACTTGTCTATAAAGAGCAGCGCACCACGTGGAAGGGAACGCTGGCCTTGGATGCTGGAAGTCCAAGCCTAGAGCCTCTTCCATGCCACGTAGGCTCGTGACTATGTAGGTAAGGATGGGCTCAGTCCAAAGCCCCAGCATCAAGTTGAACAAAATGCCCATGGCGGGAGCTATATGAATGATTGTGGAATAAAGGGTCTCCTCTGCCTCTCTCAGCCTTGGTCAAGTCTGCTCTAAAATGCTCACTTTGGGAATGACACTTGTCATGCACTTGGGAGTGGTGGAATCTCTACCACTGGTTTCATGATTAATTATCCTTCATGGGTAAGAAAGGGACCAGCAGAAATCAAACTGTGAGAGAATTAGCGACGGATTGCATGTCTCGACCAGGGTGCTTTAACATGCACAGCACTTTGCTTTAAAAAATGTGACGATGTCAATCATTTCTTTTGGTGGGTCCTAGCCACAGTTATAATCACTCCTAGTGGAGGGCTTAGTCACTTACCTGGAGTCACAGAGCAGGTCAAAGGTAGGTCAGATAAGGGCCAGATGCCCTGTGGGTCCCAGTTCAGGACCCACCCTGGCCTTTCTCCTGGCTTCCCCGGTAAAGAACTCAAAGACAGCATGGTGACATGGTGCTAGAGGGACATGGCTGCGGTCACCCCTCTGGGGAGTATAGGGGCTGGGCAGGCAAGGCTGGGGAGCAGGTCACCCCTGGGGGACTGTGCAAGGCTGAGAAGGATGCCCCATCACAGCACGGTTGAGGTTGCTTCTTCCTATTTCTGAGGGACGAAGTGGCCCCTGGCAGCTGCAGACGCCTATGGCAATGGCATTACAGTCCAGCAAGACTCCAGAGCCCATCTGGGATTTGGGGTGGGAGTTTCCAAAGGCAGCTCTGTCCCTCCAGATTCGTCTGGTAGAAAGTGGGGAGGAGAGCCAGTTTGGCCAAGCAAGTTGAAGCTCAGAGCCACTTTCTAGGTTCACCCAGTCCCAGAATGATCAGAATGGAAGCCGGGGCAGGACCCCATCACACCTCACACAGCTTCATGCAGGACAGCTCACTCCACCCTGCAGATTCCCAACTAAAAGCTGCTCAACTAGTTCCAAGCCTGCTGCTGGTAGGGCTGATACCCCCAGGCCTCCCTATCTGGCCAGTCTCGCCTACTTCCCTCAGTGCTAGGAAAGAAGTGGACTGGAACCAACTTCAGAAAGCTGACCCATGGGAGAAGCTGGAGCTCATGCCACCCAAGCATAGGCCAAGACCCACAGCTCTCCAGGCAGGGACTGGATGGGCCCAATGGTCAAACTGACCTGGACTCTTCTGCTACTGTACTCAAATTCCCCAAGCCATAACCACTGGGGTACCTTAGGTGAAGGGCCCACTCTACCATGTCTTTGCAACTTCCTATGAATCTAAAATTATTTTAAAATGAGAACACATACACACAAATGATAGTGGGCCAGGCACAGTGGCACCTGTAATCTCAGCTGCTCAGGAGGCTGAGGCAGGAGACTCACAAGTTCAAGGCCAGCCCGGGCAACTGAGTGACACTCTGTCTCAAAAAGAGCTGGGCATGTAGCTCAGTGGTAGAGCACCCCTGGGTTCAATCCCCAGAACCTTAAAAAAAAAAAATTATATTGATCTCAAAACTCCTCAGCACCCATGTCATCAACCTGATGGTCTTTCAACAACCCCTACCCAACACCTAAGCAAAGCAGGAGAGAAGCGGGCCCCCAGAGTTCCTTCCTCCTTACCTTTCCCACGGCCCCTGCTCTGAGTCAGACTAGCATTTCCCTTCACCTGGACACTTGACCCTTTCCTAATCAGCCTCCTACCGTTTCCTCTCCATCTCCTCTCCCTCCTTTCCTCCCTCTCCAAACACCATCACCAAAGGGACATCTCTAAACCTCAGCCCTATTACAAACCCTCCAATGGTCCTTATTCCTTTGGGGATGAAATTCAGCTCCTTAGCAAGCTCTTCGAAGTCCATCCTGATGTGACCTCAATCCCTCTACCTGCCCAGGATCATCTTCCTATGCAGTCCCCTCCGTCCTAGAGCCACAGACCAATGTTCCAGTCCCAGCAACCACCGGCGACAATCTTCAAAACGACTCACAACTCGTCCAGGTTCTTCTCCTTTGCCTCGGCTGTCCCAGCCGTCTGGTAGATGCTGCCTCCACGGTCCCTGTCCATCAGCAGCCACCTCTTCCTTCAGCACTTAAGAGCTTGACCCCACCCAGTGGAAGCAAGACTCCTGTGGGGTTCCCACTCCCCAAATAGCACTAACTCACCGTGTGTCCCATTGTGAGTGTGGCACCGTTGGCCGGGCTTCTACCAGAGCGAGTGCCCTGGGGATGAGGACCAGGTTTGGTCCACCTTGGCCCCTCCTGGATATCTGGCCCACTGGAGATGCTAAATGGATATTTCTGGAATGTATTTGTTCTTGAGGGAGATTCATTCCTCGGTGAAGAGAATCAACATTTGGGTCCCAGAAGAACTGTGCAATTGTTTTGAAAAGAAGGAGTGGAAATTACTGACCTTCAAAGCAAATTTGAGCTGAGGGTGTGCCTGAAACAAAACATTAAAAAGGAGGGGGGCTGGGGAGGGGACAGGAAGATCTTCCAGCTCTGGGGTCGCACCCAGGAGAACCTCTTCCCCAGCCAAGAGGAGATGGGCTCAGGGAGGGGGTGGGAGCAACAACCCCACTCCTGTGGTCTCAGGCTGGTATGGGGTCCCTGCAAAGGGAGGCCTGGGGTCTCTGGGAGGGCAGAATGCGAGCAGGGCTCCCGCCTGCCAGGCCCGAAAAATGGTGCTCGCTGGACTGCTGCATGGATCGGGGAGTAGGAGGAGGGCTGGCGGGCTCAGCAGGCCTCTCTCCCGGCCATACTGAGCAGCCTGGAGAGGGTCTGTTTGCAATTACAGCTTGTTTTGATTATTAGGTCAGAATATTCATCTCCATGGGCTTATGATAAAAGGCCAGAGCAAGACGGCATTTCTCATTCCATACTAAGTCTCCCTCTCTTTGTGTGTCTGTGTGTGTGTGCACGTGTGTATATTTTTTGCCTTTTCCTTGTTTAACCAATTAATTCAGTTCTTGGCTCCGGGAGGGTGGTGGCTGCAAGAGGCAACCCCAGAGGCTGTGAAAGCCATGACCCTGTGAGGGAGTGGGGGGCCTTGGCGGCTCCCTGGGAACTCCACCCAGTGAGGAGGCCACAGCAGGCGGGCTCTTGACTCATCCAGGAGGAAACAGGCTGCCTTAGCAGAGTACAATGCAGGAGGCAGTGCTGGGGACTTCTGGGAGGGACCTTGGAAGCCAATTCTCCAGCCCTGCCTTGTGTTTTGTTGCCACTAGGACAGCCCCTGCCCCTCCCCCCAGCAGCCAGGCAGGTTTGCTCCCATTCCTCCAGGACTGGGAAGATCACTACCTCTCAGGCCACCTGGGTCACTGGCCGTCAGTTTTAGAAAGGCAAATGCATCCTGTCTCAGGAGAGCGGTGAATCTGTGGCCTCTAAGAACTTCTCTGGACCAAATGTCCCTGTTTGCCAAACGCACTGAGTGGGATCCGGGTTCAGGCCTCATGACAATCCTGAGCAAATGCAGAGTTCCCCAGGCCATCTGAATACCAGAGAAAGCAGGATTTCTACCGCCCGCCTTCCAGACAGCCCAGTGCTCTCTTCATGGAGGCTGCATTGCTTTTTGGAGACTTCTGTTCCAGAACTGCTTCTAGAGCTGAAGGAGAACATGCTTTCCTAGGGCTCAAGTGGACTTGTGGCCTCTCCCTCCCGGCGAGTTCTCTTCCTCTGTCCTGCTGCTCAGGGCCATCCTGAGTTCCATTCTGAGGAGCCCCAGGAATCTTCAGGACCAAGATGAAAAGAGGTAGGAAAGAGAAAAAAGATAAGTCACTGCACTCAGTCCCAGGTAGACTTTTGGCTTCCTCTACCCCAGAGATTTCTGCAGTGGGAGGGAGACAGAGAGAGACAGACAGGAGCAGGAGAGAGACAGAGCCAGACAGGAACAGGTGGACAGACATATGGACAGATGAAGAAAAATGGGAGACAGATGGAGATGAGAGGCCGTGAGAGCGACAGAGACAGAAAGTGAGAGAAGAGCAAGAGAGACAGAGAGATAGCAAGAACAAGAGAGAGAGTTGCAGAAAGAGAGAGATAAAGGAGAGAGAGAGAGAGAGAGAGAGAGAGAGAGAGAGAGAGAAAGTTTTGGTCTCCTTGGGAAACAGACAATGTTATTAATTGGATGATCATTTTGCAAACCAAGGACAAAACTGAGCCTCAGAAACACAGAGGTCAACAAAACTAATCAAGATTGGCACAGGGTGAAAAGGCAGGGAGGTCCTTGGAGACAAAGTGTTGGCGGCAGGAGGGCGAGCAGGACCAAGGAGGGACGACTTTGGTTTGGACGGCACGGTCATACAGGCAAGATGCTTTCTGTCCAAACTGGGTCTTTGAGACTGAAAGGTGGTCTATTCATGTTGGCACAGGCACAACCAGGACCACCCCTGACAAACAGAGCTTGTGTTCATCCTGCCACCACGGCCTCCGGTCAGCCTCAGGGCAGCCCAAAGCCACCGCGGAGCTGGAGGCACCTCTGAGGGCAACCCACAGGTCTCCTCACTGGCTCAGACCTTCCTTCTTGGGTGCAGATTTCTCTTCCACTTGTCCTTGTGGCCCTGCACGCCTCCTGGATGACCTGTGGGTGACCTTCCCCCAGTAGGGCCCTGCACATTGCCAGTGGCTTTCAGGCACCAGCTGGCCTGCCCCACGTGGTGCAGAAGGAGACACAGTAAGGGTCAGCCCTGGTCTCAACTTTGCCCTAGAATTTAGTCTCCCTCCTGATGCAGGCCTCCACCATCACGGCTGCTCTCATGGTGCCCACCAGGCCCCTTGGATTTGCTCTCTAATTGGACCTAAATGTACAGCCTCCATCTGCTTCTCCACTTTCAGTCAAACTCAGGGTTTAGCTCTTATTTTTCCTGCTCTTGAGTTTTCTGAGTAACCAAACCCCTCCCCACCACCTCTAGCTGACACAGGCCTTGGTTTACCCTATTTCAGTCTCCACCTCACACTGGAATTACTCCCCCTATATGTTAGTCATCTGTCCATCACTGTGACAAAATGCCTGAGATAAACAACTTTAAAGGAGGCTTGTGGTCGGAGGTCTTAGTCTGTAGTCACTTGGCCCCATCACTTTGGGCCTGTGGCAAGGCCAAATGTCCTGGCATGCAGGGTCAAGTGGAGCAAAGCTGCTCACCTTTTGGTGGCCAAGAAGCAAAAAGAGAGAGAGGAAGGGGTCACGGTTGGTCCCAATATCCCCTTCAGGGGCTCAACCCCAGTGACCTACTGCCTCCAACTGGCCTCTCCTCCTAACATTTCCACCCTCTCCCAGTAGCGCCACCAGCTAGACCAAGCCTCCAACATGTGAGTTTTGGGGGTCATTTAAGATCCAAATCACACACATCTTAAGGGGAGGGCATTGGCCGAAGGCATAAGTCCAAACCAAGCCTAGTACCTCTCCCCAGAGCTCAGTCCTCCCACTGGGGGATTCTTGGGTTAGGGAAAGATGTCACCCTGTCCTAACATGAGCCCTGTTGGTCCAGAATTGCAATCATCACCGCCATCTTCACACCTGTCCTACTCCACGTGAGGAGGTACAATGTCCTTCTTTGCCCCCGCCCACCAGGTGGAGCACTGGGCCCTGGCTCCCTCTCTGCCATGTTTGGCCCAGGCCACAGGCTGAATGAAGGAGTGACTCCCACAGCACCAAGGAGCCCTGATGGGAAATTTGGCTTTGTCCTCTTCCAGTTGTTCCAAAAGATTGGACTGATTTCCTAGGAATGCTTCCTAACTGGTGAACAATTATTATTGTTTTAAATTAGCAAGAATAAAATCCCACCATCTTTTTCCCCTAAAGCCACTTCCAGAGAGACCATGCCGTAAATTCACAGCGCCTGAGAGGAGCTAGACAAACAGCCCAACGATTGCAAGGAACTGCCACAGCGGAAAGTCTTGATCCATATTTTTCCCTTAAGGGAAGGGGAGGGAGCTAAAGAGCAGGGAGGGATGTTTTTTCCCTTTTCATTTTAAAAGAGAATCGTATAACTCTTTCCTGCCGCTGCTCGAGAGACGCCTGAGGCGGAGCATGCTTAGCTGACGGAGAGAGGGAGACTCGAAATAAATTTACCTAAGTGAGGTGGCCAGAGGGTTACCTGGTGAGGGCCGCCAGCACCATGCAGGGCCAGGCCTGGCTCCCGCGTTTCCACTCCTTCCCAATCTGCGCTCTCACTCTTACAGTTTCTAGATGCAGGATGGGGTGCAGGGGCCAAGTGAGCAGCCCTGCCCCACCCACTCTCTGAGCCTGGCCAGCCCTGTCCCCTGCAGGCCTCAGTTTCTCCATTTGCTCCAGTCCTGGCTGTGAGGTTCCCAGAGGATCATGGCTCCTCTGTAATATGATGTCACCTAGACCCCCCTCCACCCCACCCAAATTCTCATGCTTATTGGGAGAGACAGCAAGGCATGAGTAGCACCCCCCCAGCCAAGCTAGTGCCAGAATCCCCTGCACACTCCAGCACCCCGAGGCCAAGGAACAAGCAAAGGACCCTGATGGGCAGCCCGATTGGGAATCCCAAAGTATACTGGGATCGGCATCCAGTCCCTGGGGAAGGTCCCTCCTCAGAGCATTTCGTCCACTCCAGGGGTGACTGAGTCCCATTGGTCATCTGTTCATCCACCAGAGTTAACAGGCGCCTTCCCATGTCCCAGCACCTGAGCCCGACACTGTGCATGAAATGAACAAGGGCACCCTGCATGTAAGGAGCACGGGACAGTGTGATAGGGCCACTCCAAGGCAGAGTGACAAAAGCTAGTGTGGAGGCAGCTTCCAGGCGGGAGCAGGAGGAGCGGCCTCTGAGTCTGGCTGGAGATCGCAGGCCTGCAGCCATCTGCCCTGAGGCTTAGAGGAGATCTACCAGCTCCCGGCTCTAGAAGGAGCAGAGGAGGCAGCAGGGACAAGGGGTCAGAAGGCATGGTGAGGCTTTCCCTTCTGTGCAAAGGGTCTGGAACTTTCTTCCGCAGGGCATGGTGGGGCATGAGGAACCACAGTCGAGGTGCCAGCCGTGAGATGCTGGGCAAGACAGGTAACCCCTCTCCTTATAGATAGCGAGAAGATGAGCAGGTACCACCCAGATTGCTGCAAAGGTGCAAAGATCCTGTGGCTAAAGGGACGTAAATGTGCCTGGGAACTTGGCTGCTCCCCACTCCCCACCTCCAAGAGTCTCTGAGCACATTCTCATGCTTGTGCACACACCGCTTCGCCCCTGCCCCAGCTTCCAGAGCCACTCTTGGTCATGTTTTCCCCTGCAAACATTCCCGGCTCAGGGACGGTCTCAGCGCTTGGACTCCCCCACCTCAGGCCCCACCACACCCTTCCTCTCTGGCGGTTCCCCTCGGAAACTCTTGCTCAGTCGGGGGAATCGGCCTGTGCACATGTGTGACTAAACAGACCCGTGTTGCTTGTGGCTTCATTATTGAGTATCCTCAGGCAGGAGAGGTGGGAGCTGAGGGGCCAGAGAGCAGGGGAGAAAAGAACCCCTGGACCACTTGTGATGTGTGTCCCCAGCCTCTGTGGGGAGTGGGACAGGAAGTCAAGGGGGAATCAGGAAAAGGACTCACCAGGGGCTGCCTAGCCTCCCTACAGGTGGGCCCAGCCCCCTGTCCCTCCCCTGTGGCCTGCCCCCACAGGCAAGCCTTGCAAAGCCCTTCATACTCACCTGTCCCCCATGGGAAGGAGTCCCAGTTGTCCCAGACCAGTCCATACTGGCTGAATGCTGCCATCCTCTGCTACTTGGTTCCAAAACTCCCTCACGACGTCAGCTGCCACTCTCCTCCTGCCCTGCTCAGCCCCATCAGGCCCACCGTTTTCGAAAAGGCCACAGACACAGACTCTAATGTGAAACAGAATGTTCCTGAACACTGGGAAGTGAGGGAGAGCGACGATAGCCAAGAGAAGAGCAGGAAAAAGGTGACAATGTGGGAGCAGGTCCTTCCTCCCTCCCAAGAGCAAGCTTGGTTTCTCCGTCTCCCCCTTTGAACCCCTGCTTCCCCAGCCCCTTCCTCTTTAGCTTCTGTAGAGAGGACAGAGGGGACAGGAGGTTGGAGCCCACTACCAGTGTGTTTTGTTTCACAAAATGTTCCCCCAGAAGTATGGTGAGTAAATATCATGTCTTTTTGTGGGTGATGAGCTTGAGGCTCAGCGAGGTGAGATAAAATGCTCAAAGGTGCAGATTTAGGAGTCTGCTCTCTTCCACCCACCAGCCAGCCACCCGTTCATTCTTGGACACCAATTGCCTTTCCCAGAGTAAGGGCTCCTTGCCTTGGTACCCCATGTCACTTCGCCTCTGAGGGCAGCATGGCAGGGCCTCCAAAGCTGGCCATCAGGCTCCTGGGCCCTGGGTCTGAACCTTTCTTGTCAGCAAAGGTGCCTCCAGGAGCAGCAAGCCATGAGCACAGTGAGTTGACGGAGTTTAACAAATGTTTATGAAACCTTTGTCATATGCAGTTAATGACCCTGATTCGGACCTGCAAAAGCAGTCACTCATGCCACGTCCCAGATTTAAGGAGCATTTTATTATTAAGCGCCACTCCACAAATTAGCAATGGAAGCTGGGGCCCATTTGTCAGCTGCCGCCCTTGGGGACGCCGGTGGGAAGGTTTTTGTCCTGAGGCTCACTGGCCAGACTTCCCGCTCCACCTGCCTGCCCACACACCCACCATCCTCAAGCCTCCAGCCAGCCACCAGAGCTACCCCTCAAAGATCCACCTTGAGGCCACCATGGCCCCCCAATCCCTGTACTTGGAGCTGAAGTCAAACAAGACCGGCTGTCCCTCCCTTGAAGAGGTGTGGCAAGCTGCTTCCAACCCTGGGCCCGAATGCTGTGAGAAACACACCGCAGCCCCCAGTCTGAATTCCAGCAGGTCTGAAGATCCATATTGGGAAACTACAGGGCCTGAGATACTGAGCCTCAGCCGCCTGCATCTCAGTCCTGACCCTGACCCTGTGACTGTAGGCAGATCTTTTCCGTTCTGCTCAGTATACCCATCTATAAAATGGGCACATCATTTCTAGCCCCAAGTGGTTTTTGTGACTAGGACATCCTGCCTGAGCACAGCCCATGTTGTAAAGATGCAGCCAACCTGTCTGTGCTGTCAGGGCTGAGCCTTCAGGGCAGGAAACCACTGAGGTCTCTCAGGAAGACAAAGGCAGTGTGACTCAACAGGGACCACTGCACAGCATGGCAAATGGATGAAATCCCACTGCGTTGCACACCTCAGTTATTCTATTGAACTTGAATTTACCCTTAATACAAAAAAAAAAAAATCAAGTTCCTTTCCATCCTAAACAAGATAACTTTCCAGACTCTGAGCCTTTGCTCAGCTGTCCCTTCTGCCTGGATGGCTTCTACTCACATGTCAGGGTTCATCTTGGAAATCATTCCCTGCAGGCCTCTTTGTGTACCCCAATGTGCTGTCGTCCCCCTGGGACTGAGTATTATGTCCACTTGCCAGCACCCCCACTAGTGAGGGCGAGGTGAGGGCAGGTCCCAGCCGCAGCCTGGCACAAGGTAGATTTTCAACTGGATGGAAGATTCACCTTGAACTCAGCCCTGGTTTTAGAGTAACCACCTGGCCCCAGGCATGCAGTTACTCAAGAAGTGAGCTGGCCCAGGCCCCCCAACCCTGGCAGAGGCCCCTCACCTTCCCATTCCCTGCCAGCAGCTCCCCACAGCTCCTGACCCTCTACTTCACAGCCACAGCTCACCTGGCCACAGTCAGTACACCTTCAGCCCTTCCTGTTTCCCAGGACAGAGCTGCTGACATTGTCAAGGGCTTATCACACACAGGCAGGCAAGGTTCCTAGGGAACCTTGTCCCCAGAACCTCCCAACAGGGCCTCAGCCACTTGGATCTTGGGCTTCCAGGGCTCCTCTGAAAACTGGCCCATCGTGTGCTGGGCCTCAGCCCCCCTAACTCTAACACAAACAGAAGAACAACCACTCACTGATCTGATGTCACCGTCACTGAGCGAGGTGGCTCGGTCAGGTGGATTTTATCCTCCAGGCTCCTAGGCCCCATCCTAGCTCTGCTGCTCACTGTGTGACCCTGAGCAGGTGATTTCTCCAAGCCACGCCTTGTGTCCTCTTTATAAAATGGGAGCGACTCTAGCTCTTACTTTCCAGGTCTGTAGGACTTGGCAGGACTTAGCCCGGAGCACCCAGAACACGTAGGAGTGTGAACTCTGATTATCAGAAGCCCTTTCCAACCCTTAGTGGCCTAAATCCTTCACTTGTCCTTCCTTACAAAGTAGAGGACACTATCACATCCTGATACTCACCCCGGGGGACCATCTGCCCCCAGCAGGTACTGGTTCCCAACATTCAGGATCATGAAGCATACACATGGTGGGCCTGGGTTGGAGCCCTGGTTCTGCAGTTTATTAGCCACTTGACCTTGGATGCATCACCAAACAGAAAAAGCATTTACAGAGGGAGAAAGAGCTCCAGAGACAGCCAAAGGGGGTTCGTTCACCCAGTTGTGCAGTGTGACCTGTGGGTGGTGAAGAGCAGCCAGGCCAGGACCAGGGGTGGGGCCCTGGCTCTGGTTCATGGTTTCAGGCCAGTCACTGCCCTTGCTCACTGGGCCTCTGTCTACCCAGCTGAAAACTGGGCATATAAATTCCTACCTGGCCCAACCCTCAGGAGGAACATAATGAAGGGGAGCGAGGGCCCATGAGTTGCACCATCAGACAGATGGGCAGGACCGGCACCTGCCACTTAGCAATGTCAAAGGCATTTCAAAATCAGGAGGGCCAAAGCAGGACGCTCCCCTCCCACCCATCCCCAAATCCTTTCTTCTCTCTGAACATTAACCCCATAATCCAGAGGCTCAAGGTCACAATCCCACACTTTATCCTTAGTTGCTCTCCCTCCTCCTTCCTCCATCTCCCTTTTCAACAAGGCCTATCAACTTGGCCCTGGAGATATACCCCAAAGTTACCTCTTTCTATCTCCACCTCCAGCAACAAGGCCCAGGCACAGCTACCAGGACCTGGGCTACACGACCGTAGCCTGACTTCCTCTCTCACTTCACCACTTGGGCCCCTACTTTCAAATAATTTGAAAAGTAACTGAATCCCACCAATTGTCCATTTATACCCTCTGAAGCCTCTGCATTTGGGTGGAATAAAACCTAAGCCCCTTTCCTGCCTCGCAAAGCCACTGCTGGGTCCAGTCCACCCTTGATCCCTGGCAGGGACAGACTGGAGCAGGCCGTGTTCTCCCCCTTCTGGGTGCACTTCTCTTGGTCTTATCTTTTGAATCTCAAGTTAAAGTGCCCCTTCTACTATGGTTCAGGTATGGCTTGCTCCCCGGAGGATCCAAAGTTGGGTGCTTGGTCCTCGGGGTAGGGATGTGAGAGGTAGTGGAATTTTAAGAGGTGGGGCCTGGTGGCAGGTGGTTAGGACATTGGGGTTGTGTCTTTGGAAGGGATTAAGGCAGCTCTCCTGGGACCCCAGATAGTTTTTGCAAGAGTAAGTTGTTTTTAAAGAGTAAGCCTGACCCCCATGTGATCACTTTCAAATGTGCCCCCACCATGATGTCATATGCTATTATGTGATGCAGCCAAGGGGGCCCTTACCAGAGCTGGTACCGTGCTGTTTGGACATTCAGCAACGAAAACTATGAGCTCTGTAAACATCTTTTCTTATGTTATCCAGTCTCTGGTGTTTTGTTACAGTAATGAAGAATCAAGATGCCTCCTCGTACAGGGCATCTAACCGGGCCAGTAAGGACCTTAAAAATGACTCAATAATCTGTCAGTTTCCCCAAATCTTCCACAGGGAGATTGCTTGGCCACTCTCTGATATTTTCATATATGTTTGTTTTTTGTCTCACTTCCCATAATGCTAAAAGTAGGAAACTTATCCTTACAACTGCCATGTCCAAGTGTAAACACAGGCCTGACACATAGTAGATGCCCAGTGAACATTCTCTGACTAAATAAATCCCATTTAGGAAGGGATGAACAAATGAGAGAGAGCTGCCACAGGCCTGCACTGGACACAAAGGTTTACCTCAAAAGGGGACTGGAGGCCTTGAGTGAGGAAAGTTCCCTGGTGGAAGGACCTCCTGGGCAAGCAACAGGGAAGGATCTCTATACGCCAAGACTCTGCTGCACTGGTGCCATGAATGTCCCACTCCCTCTTCACCTGGCTGGACAGCGGCTCCTCCTCCTTCAGTATCGCCTCTGACAAGACTTCCCTCACCACATCAAATTCCTCTTTCTTCCTTTGTGTTGAGTAGACCTACATCCCTGCCTCTAGACTAGCTCTCATCTTTTCATCTGTGGCTCTTCAAGGGCTGGGACCGAGTACCAGTCACTTCTGGATGCCCACCATGAAGCTCAGTGTTGAATTCATCAACCCAGTCTCCATGCAGTCAGCCAACGAAGATCAGGCCAGGCTTGGGGGCACATGGTCATGTACAGATGAGCACTCCTGCCCCCAGGAGACTGCAACTCACGCAGAGAGACAAAGAGAGTCATGTGACAAGCGACTGTGCTTAGTGAACATAGACATAAAATGTGCAACAGGATCATAAGAATAAGCAAAAACAAATCAAGTTATAAGGTGACAGATACACGAGATACCATTTACATAAAAGTTTAAAACCGGAAAAAAAAACCACTATGTATTGTTTATGAACACAAAATACATGATTAAAAATGACAGACAATCACAGAAGACACCATCTTGGGGAAAAGAAGTAGAGAAATAGAATTGTGGAGTCCACACAGAGAGTCACAAACATTTCTATAGTACTTTATGTCTTAGTAAGAAAAATTTGAAGTACATACAGCATAATACTAAGAAAAGGTGAAGCTCAGTGGGTGGCCCTTGGTTGTTTATTATAATTTGCTAGTAGAGTCTTTAGTTTTAAAATATTCCAAAATCATTTTATATTAAATACTGTGGAATTACAAAAAAAAAAAGCACCCAATCTCTTGAATGAGTGCCTGACAGCTAAATGGATGAGGGATGGGTTAGTGGTGGTAGAAGAAAGGACAGAAGCATATATGCATGAGTGTAGGTGAATAGAAGGATGGATGGATGGATGGATAGATGGATGGGTGAATGTTGGATACGTGATGGATAGATAGAAAGATGGATGGATGGATGGGTGGATGTTGGATAGGTGATGGATAGAAGGATGTATGGATGGGAGATAGAAAGATGAGAGGATGGGTGGAAATGTGATCCATATGGTTTTGAATCATTGACACTTAAATCATCAAAATAGAGGTTTTTTGATGAGTGGGGGAATGGTTGGATAGGTGAATGGATATGTAGATTAATGAGTGGATTGGTCAATGAATGAGTGACAGACATAGTAACTCTCAAAGTTTATCCTCCTCATTCCACATTTGTTGACTATTCAACCACATGGCAAGCCGTATGCTAGTCCCTGGCACCGTTTATATAGAATTCTGACAAGTCCCTTCCCTGAGCCCCCTCCCCCCAGAAGCTTCTAAACTGGGACCAAGATGTAGACCCAAGACACAATGCTGCAGGCACACAGGAGTGTCCACTGTGCTCAAGGGCCATAGTGAAGGGAGGGACATGCTCCCCAGGGACTTTTCCACAGGGGAAGCAGAATTTCTTTGCATTTTTGAGAGATATACTGTCCTCCTGGGAAAGAGCCTGGTGTCCCAACCTGCATGATGCCTGAAACAAGTAGGGTGGGATGTAACCATGGAGCGTTCGGGGAAGGACAGATGGCAGGAGAAACCAGCAGTGGAAGGTAATGCCAGCAAAGAAAGCTGAGGTGGGCTGCAAAGGGCCGGATCTGCCCTGCTGGGAGGTGACCCCTCACCCTTAGGCCAGAGATGCTCAAATTTGGCTAGAGTCATCTTGTCAGACTGAAAGGGAGTTAGGCCCAGGAATCTGAAGGGATCAACGTGTACTCACCATCAGCCAGGTCCCCTCTTCCCCACACTCTGGTTAAGGAGGAACCAACAATAACTAGCTCAGCTGTGGCCATGGGGAGGACATTCCTCCAGGGTCCCTGCTTTATGTCCTGCATGTTGGGCTTGCCAGCACCAGGGCCTGTGTTATGGTGCAGAGCCTGGCAGCGGAAGGAGGTAGGCCCAGGCACACGTCTGCACATTGACCCCGATGGCAGCACATCTTTATCTCACCAAACAATTCTCCAACAAGAATCTTTACTGCTCGGCACAGTCTCCCAGCTAACGAGGAGAGCATTTTTCTAATTACATTTCCCTTGAAATCCACCCGGGTTTGAGTTAACACCTCTTCAGCCTGCCAAAACCTAAGTCATTTTAAAATTAGTTCTGGAGGTTTTGCAAAAACCCCACCGGGATGCAGTGTTTTTTTCCCACCAAGTTGTGTATTGAAAACTCTCCCCAGACGTCCAGTGTGGCTTTCCGTGGAGACCATGTGAAGAGGGCCCAGGGAAGGCCCATATCCTGGCCCAGTGGGACCAGCTCTCAATCAGATCTGGGGAGCGGCCCTCACCAGGCTGCTGGATAGATAGAATCATAAGTGCATTTTGCCCTAAGCAGTCTCTCTGATACTTTTTAAAAACCATGTGGATGGGAGGGAAATGTGATCCATATGGTTTTGAATCATTAACACTTAAATCATCAAAATAGAGGTTTTTTTTTTTTTCTGGAGAAATTTCATATCCAAGGCGCCTTTAGCAGCTCTTTAATAAACTACTTAAAATTCTGTCGTTCCCCCTAAAACACGCAAGCACATGCCCATATATGCAGCACACGTACACATACCCCAGGGGCTCCAAGAGGGCATTGTTGGGAAACACAAGCTGGTAAGCACCACTATCCCCAAGACAGAGGTGGGTGAAAAGCCTCTGGAGGTACGCTCTTGAGATGTGATATCTAATTAGCCCAATGGTCCAAGTCAAGAGTCCATAGGGCTTTGAACTCATGTGTACAAGTCCCTTAATGGTACAGATGAGAAAACTGAGGTCCAGAGAAGGCTCAAATTGGTAGGAGTCACAGTGGCGTATTTCAGGGTGAGGGAATTGTAGGGGCAAAGTGCCAAGGCTGTTGTCCCATGCAACTAAATAGTAGGGTGTGAGGTAGGGATCAGGCAGGAAGGACAGACTGGTAATCATGGAGCACATTCCAAGCTCTCATAATCTAAATAATTCACCTCCTTGTTTTAACCTCTGAGTCAGCGCTGTGGAGAAGAGGCTCACCTTTTGTGCACAGATCAATGGAAGAATGACTTAGGAAGATGGGGATCCATTGAAAGATCTCTGCAGAAGAACTTGGGAGAAATAACAATGGCATGTACATGAGGAAAGAAGGAAAAGTACACCTGACAGGTATTTTGGAGACAAATTGATGGGATAGGGGCCAAATTGACGTAGCTAGTTATAGAGAAATATCCAGATTTTATTAGTTTCCTATGGCTGCTGATTTCCACAAACAGAGTGGCTTAAAATACACTGTGTGGTCAGAAGTCCAATATGAGTGTTAACAAGGCCAAACTCAAGTGATCATCAGAGCCGACTCCTTCTGCAGACTCCAGAGAGAAATGACCCCTTGCTTCTCCAGCTTCTGGTGACTTAGCACTCCCTAACTGTGGCCACGTCACTCCAGCCTCTTGCTTCATTGCCACTTCTCCTATTCTTCATTCTGACCCTCCAGCATCCCTCTGATGAGGACCCTTGCAATTACATCAGCCTCTCCAGGTTGGTTATAACCTCATCTCTAAATCCCATGCTTCATCATATCTGCAAAAGCCCTTTTGCTGCATAAGGTAGTAGTCACAGATTCCAGGGATTAGAGTGTCAATATCCTGGAGGAATGGGGACATTGTTCAGCCTACCCCACGAATGAAACTCAGATTTCTGAGTCTGAAAACCAAGTGGTGCTTTGAAACAAGAATGGAGGAGTCTGGTAGGGAAGATAATGAGCTTGATGTAGGAACTGATGATTCCAATTAGAGGCTTGGGGGACACCCAGGAAGGGAGTCCCAGTGGGGAATGGGCCACATGAAGCCAGAAGAGAGAAGGGAGGTGTGATCTGAATGTGGGACTTTTAGGTCTCCAGAAATAGAGACATAGGTGTATCCATTAAGAATAAATGGAGCTTTTCTTATTTCACATGTATTTCCTAGGCAGAAAAGGGCCAAGGCGAGGAAGTAGGGAAGACCTCATTGTGGGTATGAGACAGAAGAGGGAGCATTGAAGAGAATGAGGCATGATCCGACACTCGATTCAAGAAAAGTGAGCAGGGCAGAGGACAAGGCCAGAGAAGGAGTCTGGTGGGGATGACCATAACATCCAATACAGGACAGAGGAACCAAATGGGATCAGACAAAGTTTTGCCCTCTCACTGGTGACCTCAAAGCCATTTGAGCAGAGAGAAACAAGTGACCAGATGGGGCAGGGGTTTGGAAGAGTGGTTTGCCACAAGAAGTCTTGGAGAGTCAGGTGGGTGATACATGCCTGTAATCTGTGAGGCTGAGGCAGGAGGATCGCAAGTTCAAGGACAGCCTCAGGAAAGCCTTCTTGCAGAAATGGAGACAGCAGGGGATGAGCAGGTACCCATTCAAAGGGCAGGGGTGGGGAGAGGGTGGTGCTGCAGAAGAGAGAGGCTAATCCCTCAGCACAGAGGCAAGGGGGATGAAAATATTGGTCCCTGCTCCTTTCCCAGGCTGAGAGAAGTGTAAGGTGGGTGCAGCCATTGACCCCCTGGAGATGGAAAGAAGGCGAATTCCTCTGGATCCGGTACAGAAACAGGAACTGAGGTCACGAGATGAGACTGGGATGGGGAGCGTCTAGAAGTATCCGTGGAGCTGCGGGAGAGAAGAAAGGTCTCTGAGTGGCTCTACAGAGAGCCCAACCCCTACCCCACCTTGGGGACCTCTCCCTGGTGATGTATTTCTTACCCTTTTTCACCTTCCAAGATGTGATGCTCAGAGGGTGAGCAGGGCATGGTCTCTGCCTTACCTTCTTTGTTCATCCTGGGACAAAGTCAGGTTGAAAATCAGTAGCTGGTTAGACAGGAGAGGAACAGGGTGGCAGGAGCTAAGGGCAGTCACATGTGAACTTGTTCTTGAACTTAGACCTGAATCCCTTTTTCTACCCTCACCCAGGAACCTCAAGCCCTGCCTCCTCCCTCCCACATGTCCTAAACTAGATCTCAGGGCTCTGTGTGACCTCAGTCAACTCACTCCCATCTCTGGTCTCTGGGCCTCCTGATGAAAAGAAAGACTTGGCGCCCACGGCCTTTCCAGTCCCCCCGGGGCCTCCAAAGCACAGCTTTGGACAGGGAAGAGCTGTCTGAGTTGCCCCAGGGAGCCCCAGCCTCCTTGGAGACAGGCCCAGGACTCTGTCATTTCGTAAACATGATGCAGGCCTGTTTGGTACTGCATAGCTGTGGTTTTCTGTTTTCCCCAGCAGTAGCTACAAGGCCAGGGCTACAGCTGAGACAGCCCAGCAGGGAGGGAGTGGAGGGTGGGCGGGCAGCAGCGAGGGCAGAGAGAGAGAGAAAGAGAGAGAGTTCTCTGTGCTGCCTCCTCTGCTTGGCTCAGAAAGTTTGCAAAAGGAAAAAAACCTGCATGCCTCATACACTCTTCCTCCACCTCCCCACACCCATCCCAAAGAACGAAGTCCTTTCTCCTTCCTTTTGCAATAGAAAACACACACTCACCAATCTGTCTCTCCTCTGCCTTAGAGCAGACACCAACTCACCAATCTGGTGAACTTGGCCTTGGGCAGGTCTTGGAGGGAGGAAGCAATGCCCAGGGACTAGATGTGGGTGAGAGGGGAAGTCCTCCCCAGAAGCTGGACAGGCCGGTCTGTTATTTGAATCCAAATTCAGCATGCCCAGGCTCTCAGCAGGCCTGGCACATAGTAGGCCAGATAATTCTGGGTTTGGAAAACAAGGAGAACTAAATCTGGGGAAAATACAAGATCATCCTTGGAAAGGAAGCAATGACCATGCAGGGTGTGACAGATGAGACTGGCACCCTGCTCAGATCCTTTTCCCAGGGGCTAGTGGAGCATCCCCCAGCTGCTGAAGGATGGGTGTGGGCTGTTAACAGCCTACAACATCTTCTCCAGCTGTGGGGAGCTGTCTTGCCTAAAGATGTCTGGGAACTTGCCACCCCTCCAATGGGGTAACTCTCTGCCCATGAATTGCTGATGCCAAGGTTTCAATCCTAACCCTCCTGCTTCAAGCTGGAACAAATCTCCGGTGCAATTCCTATCCCTGAGCTCCCCACAGGGTGAGAAGGCTGCATTTTACATCTCTGTGTAGCTCCTTCTCCTCCCCTATCCTGCTCCCTCACTGCCTTACTGGATACTCCAGAGAACTCCCCTCTGCACACAGCTTGTACAGGAATCCAGGCTTCAGCCTGTTTCTTGTGAAACTGACCCAAGACAACAGGGAGAGCTTTCCAGGCAAGCCCCAGCTCGGGAACAGTCTTTGCTATCTAAAGCTAAGAGAGTTGCCAAGCTGCTCACCCGGCAGCAGGAGAAAGCAGAGGGCATCGACAGCTGGCATCTTGCAGGGCCAGAGCTGATTAGTGCAGCTCTGCACACCCAGGAGGCTGGCGTGCTTGGACTGCAGCAGTAGCAGATAGGGTCAGAGCACAGCTCAGCTGCTGGAAGCCTCACGGGCCACCAAGGCTGCAAGAAACAAAGACCTACCTCAGCTCGAGCACCACGGCCCAATTCAGCCCTGTCAGCTGGGCACTAACAGAGAGACGACGTGAACTCTGGATAACCCAGTCCAGGACATCACAAGGCAAAGAATCTGGGGTCCAGGGCTGGTCAGAAGGGTCCTCAGCACCCATTGGCTGAGGACTTTACCAATAGCACAAAGCCCTTACCTTACCAAGGTAGCACTAGAGTATTCAAACTTAAAAAAAAAAAAAGTAGAACAAAAGTAAGAGCAATTAATTATAATAGAAACTACAAGATATTTAATGCATTGAATGCTTGAATGCCAAAACAGGTCAAAGCATGCTGCTAGCCTATTACATCTAATTCTTTCATTTAATCCTCCCACTATATGGGGTAAGCATAACCTTAGCTTACAGCCATGGGGCTTTCATGCACACATGTGTGTAGCACATGTGTTTACATGTAATCAGGAAAGCATAACATTCAGTACCCCTTATTCATGGGTTATTGTGTTCCAAAACCCCTAGTGAATTCCAAAACTAATGAAATACTGCATTCTATATGTATTCTGTTTCTTTTAATACCTGTAAACCCATGATAAAGCTTAATTTATCAATGAGGCATATTAAGAGATTTATGACTAATAATAAATAGATTAAACAATATATTATAATAAAAGTTATATCAATGTTCTCCCTCTCCCCCCCCGCAAAAAAGAAATCTTATTGTATTTTTACCTTTTCATTTAAAAGAAGCTTCTCTTTGGCATATCCAAATTACCAACATTATTGTACTTTGGGGCCATTATTAAGTAAAATAAGGGATTCATAAAAGCGCTGCCTCACCACAACAATTGATCTAATAATTAAGACAGCTACTAAGTAACTAATGGGCAGGTAGTATACACAGTGTGGATACACTGGACAAAAGGATGGCTCGTATTCCAGGCAGTGTGGAGCAAGACAATGCAAGATTTCATCATACTTCTCAGATGGCATGCAATTGAAAACTTATTAATTCTTTCTGGAATTTTTCATTTAATATTTTCAAACCACAATTGCTCATGGGTAACTAAAACCTTAAAAAAACAAGGGAGGGATTCTGTATATACACAGAGAATATATCCACAGGCTGCTGTTTTGATTAGCTGTGGAAGCATGAATGCAGCGCTACACACATCTGAGGAAGAGTTGAGGAAAGACACTTACCTTTAGATGACAGGCAGCAAGAATGCCCCTGACACCTCGAGGTCTGACTTGATGGATTCGCCCTACCCAGACATCCCAGCAGCTTCTGTCCTACAACTAAAGCAGGCAGAACCAGCAGCCAGCTCATGGCCACTTTCCTGCCCAGGGCCATTGTTCTCCATGACTGTGACCTCCTGTTCTCCCAAGATGGCTGAGCCAGGTTCTAGGAAGCTGCCTCAAAAATCAGCTCTGTTTGTCTGTTCCCAATTCTCATGTTGGAGAAACAAAGTGCCCAGGGGCAGTAACCTCTGACCTTCTATGAGGTCAATATCAGGAGTAGTGGGCTTCAGGGACTCAGATATCTCTGAAGACACCAGAAGCCTTCAGATAACCCCACAACAGTCCACACCCTGGGTCTCAGGCTGTGCACTCAGCTCTATAACAACACTTACCCCTCACTCTGCAGGTCCCACGAGAGATGGCACTGGTCTCCATGACACTCTGGAACGCTTGGTTTTAACCCAAGGTTCCCGGGCTCGGAGCATTGAATTTGGAGCCCACCTACCAGGGTTCATATGGTCTTGGTATGGGGGGTGGAGAATGAGCTCCAAGTTGCTGCCCCTCCACCACAATTCTGGGAGCATCGACACTATCCCCAAGGACAGAGCCTCAGTCTCCATTTCTGTGGGGGTTGTTATAGGTTAGACTGTATAACCAATACATCCCCAAATCTCAGTGGCTTCCCAAGGGCTATGATTTGAGAATGTCTCCAGAAGTTCATGTGTCAGAAACTTAATCTCTCAAATTCATATTTTCCTGGTATTTGGAGGTGGACCTCTGGAAGGTATTTAGGATTAGATGAGATCAGGAGGGTGGGGCCCCATGATGTCATTAGTGGCTTTTAAGAAGAGGAAGAGAGACCCAAGCTAGCAAGCTTGCTGTGTTTCACTGTGTGATGCCCGCCGCCATGTTCAAATCAAGTAAGCCCCAAGCTCTTGGACTTGCCAGCCTCCAGAACCATGAGCCAAGTAAACTTCAATTCTTCGTAAATTACTCAGTCTCAGGTAATTTTCTTACAGCAACAAAAATGTGCTAAAACACCGGGACAGCTTTACCCCACTCACACAAAGGCACGAGTCAGGCAGGCAGTCCTCCTTCATCTTACGGCTTTGACTGACCCCCAAGACCACAGTATAACAGGGAAGAACTGGAGAGAGGAGGCACATATTTCTTAACTGCCTCATCACAGGGGTACGTCCGGGTTTTGTGGCCTGAAACTTGTGCAATTTGGGGGACCCTTTCTATGGAAAACCATATAAAATTCTAAGTATAAAATTCCCATGGCTATGTCCATACCACTGTACACCAAAATTAACAAATACGAATGACCCTGACTCCCTGGAGTGGGGGACCAGAGGACACAAGGATCTGGGAGACCATGATCCATCAGGGCCAGTTGCCTCAGCTGCACCTAAAAGGGACACATCCCCACGGCTCACAGCCTGTGGGCTAGAACCAGTCACATGGGCCCAGTCTCAGCACAGGAGGTTGGGAACGTGAGGGAGCCCACGGTCCCCTGTGAAGGCCTCCAACACAGCAGGCTATGCTCATGATGGCTAGAATGGAAGGTTCCAGAGCAGAGATGGGATCTATAAAGCAAACTCAGGGTCCAGAATGATCCATGCTTTTGCCAAAGCAGCTACAATAAATGGTATGAGGCAGGGTGGGCTAGGGACTCTATCCAGATGTCAGACAGACCTGGTTGTAGTCCCAGAGCTGTCCTTTCTCAACAGCAAAAATCTGAGTGGCTCATTCAACTCTCCTGAGCCATGTTGGCCCCATTGCCCAGGTGTGTAAACTGATCCTGGCCTCCTGAGGTGAAGAGGAAACAGGACTTAAAAGTGTTTTGTAGCCAGCCCCACACCATGCAGAAGGGAGACACACTGTCATTTCTTTTAGCAGATCAGCTCTGTTAAACTTCCTTACAGTCACCCAAAATCCAATGTCCTCCTGCCACAAGCCCTCGGGGCTGCCTCAACTATAAAGGCATACTCAGTTTTCTCTTCTTCAGGTTGTCTTGCCTCCCCCGCCTGCATCCCCAGCCCCACAGAAACAGGCTAGGACAAGCAGAGCATAATGAGCCACTGAATGAATTTACCAGGCTGTCTGAGAAGATTCTAGAATATTAGCTCAAGGAGCTCTCTAGAGGTTAGCTTATCTATCTACTATAGATGCTGGAAATGCTCACCTCCTCAAGGAGGTCCCCAGTGGGTGTTGGCAGAGGAGAAGGAAGGTAACAGCTTGGCTATGCCGGGCAGTATCCCCCACCCCATGCCACCCCAATAGAGCTGCTTTTAAATCACCATAGGCCACCCCCCAACCCTCTCACTTCAGCATGTCACACCACATCAAAATAAACATCAGAATGCGCCTACATCCCACTTCAAATATCATTTACATATAACTTCATAGGAGCTGAGGTGAATTCAATTTAACAAGTTGACATGATGTTACGTTATGCACATATTCAATTAAACATCAGTTCATTTTGACTTTGCAGTCATTTTTTGGAATTGATCTTTTTTTTCTCAGCTATCAAATGTTCTTAGAAAGACTGAAATCCATAAGCTCTGAGCTGGAGGTGCTGCCTATGGACAAACCAGCCCCTGGATACCTCCCTCCCTAGTGCCAACACCCAGGCTTTTCTGTCCTTCCAGGTGGCACCCATTTGTGCCAGCAACAGCAGGCTGCTCCTGCATCTCCGGGGGTGGGGGAGGGGGGTTGCCACTTTCTTACCCCAAGAGGAAGTGAGACTCGGTGAGGGATTGGGTGACCTAGATCCTATGGTTAGGGCAGAGAAGGGAGGAGGGAAGTCATAGATTTTAAGGGGACTATTCTTGAACACAGTGAGAATCTTGTCTTGGCCAAGGTCACGGAGCTAGAAGTGGCATGCTACCTGTCCCTCTGAACCTTGGCTTCCCCCTCTACAAGTGAGCAAGCCAGACTCGGGGAGGGGACCATCCCAGAATCTCTCCTTTACTCTCCGATCCTAAGAGCTTTGATTTTACAGTGTGAGTTATTCTAGAACTTTCTACTGCAGGAGGATCAGGGTTAACACAAGTAAGTGGAGGTAACCTTATCCTTGAAAACCCATTTGTGAAAGGGTTAAAGTGTGCATATGGATTGCAGACACCGGTTTGTGTATTTGTTGTATACATGTGTGAATCCTGGAGAAACACAGGTATGCAGGGACCTTCTGCATAGTGCTATGTGCATATCTAGTGTGCAAATATGCATACATGTTTGTGTCCTTTGTGCATGAGTGTGTGTATGCAAGTGCATCTGTGTGCCACACAGTAAGAGCCAGGTAACAAGTAAAGGATTTCATGGGTACCCGCTATTGTTGTTTACCTGCGTGGTTCCTGGATTCCCAGACTGTTTCCTTCTGGAAGGTATTCCTGCTGACCTGTTCTTTGCTTCTGCTGAAGGGCATTACTGTCCTCGAAGACAAGGTTGGGCACTAGGCTTCTCTGTCATTACACTAGGCACCAAACACATGTGACTTATACTCTACAGAGGTCCTTCCTTCCCTGTCTTCTCTTGACCCCCAGAGAAGGGGGTCCTGTGAGGTCAGCATTGTCATCCCCACTTCGCAGGTGAGCCAACTGACCACAGAGGCTCAGGCACATATGAGAGTAGAGGGCTTGGGTGCAAGGTCTCCCGGCTCTACCTCCCTGTCCTCCCGCAGAAGTGCACATTGAGTGAGCCCGCAAGACGTGACTCTCCTCTTATACATGTTTTTTTCTGACCTCTTCCATGGCCTGTCTTGTTCAACGTCAGGCAGGAGCCAAGGTCAGTGTGGGGCATCGGGTAGGAGTGGTGGACAGTAGCCTTAGCCCTGCAGCTGGTGGGGATGGCACAGAGCCAGAGCACTGGGTAAGCTGGGCTGCTGAGCACCACGAACATGTCAGGTCTCGCCTCAGTCTGCTGCTCCCTGGGATTAGCAGCTGCAGTCATGGAGCCAGGAAGCCATCTCCTCTGAGCAGCTGGGCAGGGCAAGATGGGGCAGGGAGGAGACAGCTACTCAAGAGTTTCGAGTGGCCCAGTGCCAGGGCATTTGGGGTCACTGTGCAGTCCCCAAGACCTTTCCCAAACTGGGCATCACTGGTTGGATGAGTCTGTGCTATCACTGTGTCTGCATCCCTGATGACCTGCCAGGCCCACTCATCACCTTGTCCCCTCTCCAAAGCAATCTGAGGAGGTGACCACTTTGATGAGTGTTTTATGGATGAGAAAACCAAAGCCCATAGAGATGAAGTGACAGATTCACACATAGTGAGTTGGAACCAGCAGCAGAAACACCAAGCTCCAATTCCAGCTGGATTCCAGTGGAACCCAGAAGAAAGCAGCTGTGGGGCATCCAGTACCTCTCAGGTCCCATCTCTGTAGCTTGCAGCAGCCCAGTGAAGGAGACAGCATCACTTCTTTGGAGAAGACGAAACAAGCTCATGAGATGAATTTGCTTGCCTGAGGCCACAAAATTAGAAGGTGGCAGAATTGAATCCCAACCCAGATTTCTGCCTGCTTCAATGATCTTTCCAAAGTACACATCTGGCCAGGGTTTGCCTCTGCTTCTCCCTGCTCCCTGTTGCCTCAGGGACATCAGGACAACACACAAGAGCCCTCATCTGGCAATCAAGGTGCTCCACAACCTCCCAACACACCTTTCCAGCTAATTCCCCAGTGCTGCTCTCCTCCTCTAGCCCCACAGCCACAGGGCTGCAGTCCTTCAAACACGCTCTGTATCTGCAGAGCTTCAGCCTGTCAAAGCCTGGTCCATCTGCCAGAAATGCCCTTCACTCTCTTCTCTCCCTGTCAAGTGCCCATGCCATTTGGTAGAATCAGAGAAAGTAACTTAGAGAAGGGGGCATTTGAGTCTGTTAATCCTGTGGATTCATGAAACAACTTTCACATTCACTACAGCATGATATTGCCGAGGTGACATTGGTGTTTACTAGTGTTTATCTGGTCGCCAGACCTGGAACACTTTTAGGGCAAAACTGGTGAATTGTTTATCTCTGTGTCCTAGCAACTGGCACAGGATCTGACCCACATGAGTACTTGCCAAGATGGTGATGGATAGATGGATGGATGGTTGGATGCATGGATGGATGGATGAATGGATGGATGGAAGAATGGATGGATGGATGGATAGATAGATGGATGATTGGATGGATGGGTGGATGGATACATAGATGGATGAATGCTTAGATAGAGAAGTCAATGATTGGACAATGAAATGGATGGATAAATACTAGGATGGATAGATGGATAGATGGATGGATGATAAATAGAGGGATGATGGATGGGTAGGTTGATGACTTGATTAGAAGATGAATAAATTAATGTAAGAATGAAAGAAGAAGGAATGGGTAAATTACTCATGTCAATAGGCACAAAACTATACAGCACCAACAGAGTATATTGAGTGCCCCATCTACCCTGAGGGCCCTGTCTACCCACAGTCAGTCAATAACTCGAGAAGACTCCCCAGCTCACACCTCTCACGACTTTTCGTTCCAGGTCAAAAAAAGATGTGGCGGGCCCCTTTGAGCCACAGAAAATATCTTTGACAGGCTGGGAAAAGGACCCCCACCAGAGTGGCTGAGCTCACATCCTGGAACCCAACTGCTGCACTCTAGGAAGAAGCATGGCCTGCTCCAACCCTGGAGATGAGCTAAGCAGGGAGGAGCCCGCAGCTGCATCTTTCCATTAGCTAAGGACTCTTCCAAGCCGGGCCTCTCCCAGCTCCAAATTCCACTGCCCAGGATAATTGGAGCCTGGGTCTGAGCCCAATGTTGCTTCAACCCCAAAACCAAAACCACACTGGTTTGAGTAAGAGAGACCTTGGGATCAGCATGCAGGAGGACCAGGGGCAGGAAGAAACTTGACCAACCTCTGGAGACAGCTGGGCCACCATCAGGGACAGGTTCCACCAGACCATGGGTGTGAGTCCCTCTGTAGGAGCACATGGCAGGATATTCTCTCTGGGTCCCACCCCACCTCTCAGCTTCCCCACCCACCTACCCAGCAGCCTCACATCTGCAAGCAAGCATCTGCCAAGTAAACAGCTGCAGGCCACACTCCCAGGCTCCCCAAACCCCAGCACTACCCACAACGGCCAAAGCCACATCCCATCCATCCCCCTGCGCAGGGCCCTAAGGAAGGGAAATGCTCATTAATCACAGGGAATCAGCTTCCGGGCAGCCTTGAAGACAGGCTGAGGAGACCAGAAAGAGGAGGAAGCTCCCCACGAGGTCTCACAAGGGGTTGGGGCTCCTACAGTGACCCAGCACCAATCTGTCAGCCAGTGGCTTGCCTTCCAGTGCCTGGGGAACTCCAGGAGGGCCTGCTGGCCCTGGCTGCGGGCCTAAGAATCAGGAGAGAGGAGCTGCTCTGTCCCTCTGCTGTGACACCTGCATTCTGCTGTCAGCAAGGCGTCAGAAAGGCTCTATAGTCCAAAGGCTTGAGGCTTGGTTCCTTGCCCAGGTGTCAGCCAGTTTCTGCAAACTGGAGAAGCACTCTGGCTCTACCTGCATGCACATTCTAGAAGCCTTGACAGTGTGGAGAGAGTTCCTACTAAGGTTCATACCAGCTGTCCCTCAGACCTACAGAAGAAAGAGTCAGTGTGTCCTGGCCTAGTCTGGGTGTTATTGGACCAGCATTTTCACATGCCTTTGAGTGCAATGTGCAGCTTTTAGTGATATGCACCTGTCCCCACCATTCATCCCCCTTTATGCATTGCATGAAACTCACCCCTTCTCATACTAATATGACCAGCATGGCCCCTAGAACCAGTCAGGATAGGCTAGGCTTTGCTGCAGGAATAGCCAGCCCCCAAACGTCAGTGGCTTAACAAACCACATGTCCATTTTGGACTTGAAGCCTCTATCAGATCACCTGCTCAGACCAAGCCCCATCTTCTGGTCCTTACCCCTGTCTATAGTTAACACTGCCCAGATGCAAAAATTGTGGCCTCCTCTTGGAGCAGTTGAGCCCTCCATGTTCCACAGAGATGCACTCACTGTGACAACAGTAGCACTTAGCCATTGAGTCTGGAGACAGGTCAACTAATCCCTTACCTCATTGTGTAAGCTTGAACAAGTCCCTTATCCTCTCTGGGGAACACCTGGGGAAAGAGAGCTGGAGATTTCCAGTGTCTCCTCTCCAAGGTCACTAGTATTTTGGGTCATCCAGCGGTGAGGTGAGCTAGACTGTGTTGGCCATCTGGGGGACCCAGCAGAGAAGCCACTCAAGGCAGCTTAGAGGTGGCAGCAGGAGCCAGGCCCCTCCACAGGCAAGAAGAAGGGAACAGAGCCAGTGACTGTAAAACACATTTCTACCAAGTTCCTCTGTGTTCCAGGCATCCTGCTGAGCCCGCTGGCAGCATCCCGACCACACCACAAGGAGGCAGGTATCACAGCGCCACTCCACTGGCCAGGGTGCTGTGACTCCCAGAGGATGATCTGTGTAAGGGACATGTTGAGACTTGCATCCAGGTTTTCCAAACCCAGAGCCCCACCACTCCCCTGGGCTCCAAACCCAGGCAGGAACCAGGATGGAACTCAGGCATGAGCAACAACCCAACTCCTGGTTGGAATTAGACGACAGGCAGGCACTTCGGTTCCTAGACCAGGTCAGACCCAATCTCCAAGTCCTACTCAGGCCTGGGGCTCTTTAAATTCCTCACCCTGGGGTCAGCTTAGGGCATGAGGGTTAGGCTAGTCAGAGCTCCTTCTCAAAGAGAGCTTCTGTCCTCCCAGAACTCCCTAGTTTCTGAGTCACCACCCTCTCAGAAAGCTCTCCCAGGCTACTTACATACCACCAGCGACACAGAGCTCCCTCCCTCTGGATGCATCCCACCTCTGCTCTTGGTTTTAAAAGAAACATTAGCTGTGGATGAGGAGGGATTTTAGCCCAGGGGCAATGGCTGAAATGGTCTCCAAAGCCCCTCTCCTCTCCAACACTCTCCCCTCTGCCTCCAGATCACCAAACACACCTCCCAGACTGGAAACCATTATCCACTGAGTATGTACACTCCCAGGAGTGCTGAATCCCAGGGCTGCTTTCCCATGGTTCCTGACTGCCTGGTTGAAGACTCACCTGGTCTTAGGACTCTCTCTTTCCCTGGCACAGGCTGCTGCCCACTTTCATTCTGATTTCCCCTGAGAAGTTTGGCTCAGCTGTGACCTTGGGCCAGTCCTTTCCCCCCTCCAGGCCTCAATGTTCCCATCTGTCAAATGGAGAAATGATCTCCACAGGTGTTATCTTACATCATGCAGATGGGGGGAGACAGGCAGGAGGCCAGTGGGCCCCTTGCTGGCTCAGGGGTAGGAGAACAGACCCCAGGCTGCCCGGGCCCATTTTATCAGTATCTGCTTTGTCTGGAGCTCACAGCAAGCAGGTGAGTTCATTTTCCATTAAGGACAATTATCTCTTCATTTGCATATGCTAAATGTGACATTTAAGGGAGCAGTTCCTCCCCACCCCAAACAGGATGAAAGTCCAATGACAGGCAGGCAACCTGCAGTTTAGGGCAGAGGTGTAATTGGCTCTTATTAGGGGGAGATTGAGGAGATAGAGGTTTTGAAATGCAAATGACAGCATCAGTCTTTCTGCTGAGGCCAAGTGGGAAGTGGCAAGGACCAAGGTGGGTGCTCCCGTCTGCTCCGCATCTGGGCAGGACGGGCCTCCTGACCCACAAAAAGAAAGGCAGTGAAGCTGGGCAGACAGCCAAGGCGAATTCTCCTCGGGGAACCCGACAGAGTGGCATATCACCTCCCCAGCGGCCCCATCCACAGCCCGGGCCTGCCCTGCGATGCCCACTGCCCCTCCCTACCCCTGTGAGTCAGCCATTTCCCACTCCCTGAAGCAGGTGCTATCACATGCTCCACCTTGGATCTCAGCCCCCTCCAACAGCTCCGTCAGTGGGGACTGCCAAATTTCAGCCACAACTAGAGCCACAAGGCCCTGCCTAACCCACACCACGTGGGGCCTCTGCAATCAGTGCCTGGGGTTTCTGTCTCCCCCCCACCCACCTGCCACCTTTCAATTCTACCTCAGCCAGCCTGAATGTGCCTCCTCCCTGTGACCTGCCCCGTGGTCTTGAATGATGACCTCTTTATCCACAGGATGGCTTCCTGCTGGGACTGAAGGTCCCTGGAAGCAAGAGAAATTCTGACCCTCTCTGAATGCAAGCACCTGCTCAGAGCTAGCTTACTGAAGGAGCTCGGAAGCTTAGGTGGCTGCACAGAAGGAAGCAGAGGTGACCGGGTGATGGATGCCTTTGTGCACTCTCACTGGAAGCCTCCATCCACCTACCTTGACAATGACGTACAACACCTCCCATTTCACAGATGGGGAAAAGAGAGGCTGGGTGAGATCAACTCTACCCCCAATTCAGTGAGGGCACTGGGAAAAGCAGGGCCTAGCAAACAGCTCCTGATCCCTCTTGAATTGGACTGTGACAGCTTGGCATCGAAGTCCTCCACAATGGTGACAGTCTTTTCTGCTTGGTCACCCTACTCACGTGGTCCCAGATCCTAACAGGGCCCTGACCACATGGGCCTCTTTAGATCCAGCTTCTAAGTCTAAAACCAAGCCTGAGAATGACATTCCCTCCCATGGATACTGACTCCCACCGGGTCACTCCCAAAGCTGAGAGAGTGGAGCCAGCTGCCTTCCCCCGCCCTGCTCTGCAGACCCACAGATCCCAGTGCTCACGTCCCATGGTCCAGACAGCTAGGCTGTCCTCTACTCTGGGGAACTCCACAAGGCAGGAAGAGAAGCAGAGAGAGCAGAAGGGACCCTGGACCCACTCTGTCTCCAAACCCTGCCCACAGCCCCTGGCCCTGTCTGAGGCACATATCCTGACTTCTGCCGCCTGTCCCCTGACTGCCACAACAGGGGCTCAGTAGACAGAGAACTGGGCTTCACGCCAATCTTTCTGCTCTTGACCTGTGACATGGTGGGTGAGTCTTCGAACCTTGCCTCCGCGTCTGTACGTGGGGATGACAAAGTCTCTCTTACATGTTTTTACATCTAATCCGGGGACAGTCCTGAGCAGGCGAAAGGTGTTTTGTTCCCTTCTTCCTTCCTCCCGGGGCCTGAGAGGTGAGGTCCCGCACAGGAAGGGGCCCTGTGTGAGAGTGGGGAGGGCAGGGGCCAGGCTGAGTCTCTCCCTCCCCCTCCTTCCTCCAGACAGCCTCCACACACAGAAGGAGGTCAGCAAGATCCACCTTGTGCTCCGTCCCCCTGCCTTCCAGAGCACATTTAGTAAAAAGCAGAGTGTTTAGGATTCTAGGCTCTCAGCAGGACACATTAGGGAGCAGAGGAAGCATCCAAGGGGAGAATCTGGGCCTGACATTGACCTAGGAGCTCCCTTCTGCCTAATAAGCCAGGAAATCACAGACCAAAGGAGTTACCCGAAGGTTCCTTCACCTGACCACATGTTCAAATTCCCAAGACCTCTTACCACTCCAGATGCTCGTTCACCCCCCAGTGAAATCAGAACCCCTGGGGAAGGAACGAGGCCTCAGCACGTTTTAGGATTCTAGGGTGATTCCAGTGTGATTCAAAGTTTGCAAATCACTAGAGTATAGGACAGAACAGTAACTGCGAGAAGCTGGCCAAACCTGACCACATTCAGAGTCCTTGTCCAATGTGTTTGCCCACTGAGATGCCACATTCCTGTACCCATTGTGCAGCTGGGAAAATTGAGGCCTAGGATGATGCCATGTCCCCTGTCGGTGTCAGGGCTGGGGCTATAGACCAGTCTCCACCTTAAAGCCAGGCTCTTCCTACACGGCAGAGCAGCCTGCAGAGGGCCCTCAGGAATGATCACAAAGAGACAAGGGCCCTGACTTCCAGGGGCTCCCAGGTTCCAGGCACATCCTAAACTTTCCTGGGAGGAGGTTCTCTTGGTGTGGAGAGAGTAAGCAGGAGGGTCCCTGAGGCAGGCCAGGAGGGGTTTTGTTGGCTGGGTGTAGGCTGATGTGCTGGGCCAGTTCACGCCTCATTCCACGTAGGTCCTGGCTCCAGCCCAGGACCTTCTCCTCATCTGACTTCATCCTGTGGCATGGGGGTGGGGGGTCTGTTCCGGTATAATGGGGCCCAGACATGGCCTCTTCATGTGAGTCCGTCCTGACATCCCTCTGATAACAAAGGCAGGGGTTTAGGAGGGAAGTTTACTGAGGATTTCAGCTTCTTCCTCTAGGTCTATGCTGGAAACACAAACGTCTGCATAAAGCATATTGGCAGAAAAATCAGAGGGGCCCACAGCAGCCCTGGAGGCTGGCGCAGCTCCCACCGTCCCTCCCTAACTTCAAAGACTGTCTGCAGCCCGCTGTCCAGCCCACCTCCCAGCCCCAAGCCCATGCACTTCAGGGGACCCAGGAGAAGTGAGGAGACCAGCCAAGCCGCATAGCACAGGACCATGCTCTGCTTTGCAACCACCTCAACTGGAGTTTGAGCCCCAGCTCTGCTGTCCTCTCTTGCTGTGTGACCTCAAACAAATCACTTAGCCCCTTTAAGCCTTGGACCTCTCATGTATGAACTAGTGATAATAATGATCCTCATCTCCAAGGAGTTGTGACTGGGATTAAATAAAGCCCATGAAGACTGCAGGACTCTGGACAGATTATTTGACACCTTCATCCTCAACTAACTCATCTTTAAGATGGGAACAAGAATATTTAAACATAGAAATGGAGTGAGGAGGATCAAATTCATTAAAGGAGTCAATCTACAGAAAATGCTTAGAAACTACATCTGTGCTATCCCAAATGCTGATCATTGTTCCCGATGACAGTGCGCTCAGACCTGGCACTCCGTGGTACCCGGGGAAATGTCCGCCTCCATCCTCCCCATCCAGGTGCTTCGGGAATGTGGCCAGGCCTATCAGGCAGCTATCTTCCTCTGATGGCTCAGAGCCAGCTCCTTAAATCTTGGAAACGGTGCCCACATCCTTCTCCCTTTTCATAAAGAGATCACAAAACAGAGGCACTGACCTTGGGCAACCTTGCACTACAGTGTTTTCCAAAAGGCAAAACACTATAAATCACTGGGGAGAGCTCTGCACATCCCTGCAGCCCACCTCCCTCTGGCCGCCCAGGAAGATGCTCCCGGGCAGAGGGAGCAGGGGTGTATGAGGGGGAGGGCTCAAGGACCTAGACACCCCTGAGTAGTGAAGACTCACAGAGGCTTTGACTTTTGTACTTAAACAGCACTCCTGAAACTGGCACTGAGACAGGCTCACTGACCAGCACTGCCCCTGGTCCAAGTACAGCCAGAGGGACACATTGCCAGCATCGACAGAGGGAAGCCAAGACTCAGAGACTTCAGCCACTTGCAGTTGGCCTTGGAGAGGTGAACAGAGTAAATCTGACCCCTGGCCTGTGGCTATATCTCCCATTCTCTCCTCAAGCTACACTCTTCCTATATCGGGTTGAAGTTTCTGCAGACTGTCCAGCTCAGCAAGCAGAGCTAGGACCAGTGGAAATCACTGAAAGGTTGATTTCAGGTCAGAATAAGACAATGGACAAGAGCCCAAGCTGCCCCAAGGTGAAAAATGCTGACTTAGAGGGAATGAGTGCCCTGTCCCCAGGGAGGGCAAGCTGAGGCTGACCAGGAAGCTTCTGGAAAACTTTCCAAGATCAGTAAAGACCAAGGTCCCTTCCAACGGGGAATCTATAGCCCCAAGAAACTCACTTGCTCTACCAGCTCTCCCTGGGCACCTTCTCAGCTCCAGTCTGGGCTCTGGATGCAGAATGGTTGGGACAGTAAGGGACCTCGTGTCTTGGAGTTTACATTCTGGTTGGGGGGGTGACAAAACATGGAAAAGCTATGAAGAAAGCAAAGCAGGGTATCGGGATCTTGTGAATGGGAACCAGGGGGACAATAGTAGGCCTTAAGCCAAAGTGACAAGACCCATACAGAGGCCCAAGAGAAGAGGGTCCAGGCAGCAGGAGCAAGATGCAAAGGCCGGCAGGTGGGACCAGCAGGTAAAGCTGGGAGGAGAAGGGAGGGCAGGGACCCTGAGGCACAGTGGTGCCAGAAGAGAGTGGAGAAGGGGAGACCAAAGGTGGCTGGAGTCGTGTCACAGGAACCACACGGGTGGGCCCAAGACGCAGGGCCCCGCGGGGCGGCAGGGGGGTGGGGGGACCAGCATCTGATTTGGTCTGCAGACCTCTTGGCAGGCGTGTGGAGGAGGCAGTGGGGAGATCGCAAGCACAGACGCATGAAGCCAGGCGCAGAGGACAGTTGTTCATCTGCTACACAGAAAAGAGGAGGTGGACAGGAATGGTGACAGTGGAGGGGACAAGGCAAGGAGAAATTGAAGATCTAGGTAGTCAGTGGCATTGGTTGTTAGCATAGGATCAGGAGCAACTCAGAGTGATCCGCAGACTGGGTGGAGGGGAGTTGAGAGTTGGGTGTGAGCCATAGTCACCCTGGATGAAGAAACTGATGAGGCCTGATCAGCCATCCGGGTAGTAAATGCCCTCCCTGGGCCTGGGAGACGTGGCCTGATGCCAGCCTCCCACAGAGCAGAGCAAGGGGAGAGAGTGACCCCAGTGCTGAGCCCCCTTGGGGCCTCGTAGTATGACGAGGACTCCATGCGGCAGGGCTCCCAGCCTTTGTTCAAACCTCTCCCTGTGAACTTACCTGGGCAAGAAACCAAGAAGCTTGGCCTACCTGCTCACTGGCCAAGCTTGAAGAGGTGTGTCTGCAGGAAACCAGAACTGGGATTCCTGGCTCCCGGGTGGCTGTGTTCAGGGCCTAGTGTCTCCCCCAGCCCAGGTGGCCAAGCACTTGGGTGTGTCCCTATGTTACAGACAGCACCAAGGGGCCTGCCTGGCTCCACCCAAGGTCTTCTGGGTATTGGAAGCACAAGCCCCCACTAGCCCTGCATGTTCAAGCTCGTCCCCCTCCACTTGGCCTCCAGCCAGAGGAGCTGGCCTCCTACACAGAAGGTCCCCAGCCTCACCAGAGAAGTCAGCAGTTGTGGTGGAGCAGGAATGTCCCAGAAGCTGGAAAATGGAGGGACCCAGTGGATTTGGAGTCAGACAGACAAGGGCTCAGATGCCAGCCTTGCCACTTCTTCAGAGGGACCTTGGGAAAGTCACTCATGCATTTATTTGTTTGAAAATCAGTTTCCTCATACATCCAATGGGCACAATGACAGCGCTAAGGTGATTATGGTGACTGAACACCCCTGGCTGCCTCCAGCTTTTCCTTCCACTCTCAACTGGCATTTCTGAAGCCCTTTTCCTGGCCCCCTGGGCTGGCGGGATGTGTTCCCTACTAGGACGTCCCACCCTGGAGTCTATTGCTCTGTTGAAAGGACCATCCCCGGAGCCTGGCAGTTTGGGGCATGGCACTCAGCAAACTGAACAAAAAATAAATAAATGCATGAATCCTAGCTAGCCTTCAGCTCTCTCTGGAGATGTCACTCAGCATATCGTCACCTTGTATCTACCTGGGCTGTCATTGAGCAAGAACCCCAGCTCTGGACCTAAAGACTGGCCCCAGGGTCAGAGCTGGGGGCTTGCCTAGCTTGTCCCCAGTCAGACCCTGGGCCTCAAGGTAGCATAAACTGGATACAGGTCTGGTCCTGAGTATCCAGCCTGCCCTCTGTGCAGATGGACAGCCTGAGAGCCAGGAGGGTGTGGCTTCCCTAGGGCCACATAGCCATAGCCGACCTTGCAGGTTTGAAAGCCAGGCTTCCTGACTTCTGGGCTCTGGATATATGTGGGCAGAATTAGAGCACGGTGCTGGGGGACCGGGCCTCCTCATGACAGCTTGGGACCTGACAGGCTGCCCAGGCTAGAGAACGGGCCTCTGAGGCCCCCTCCCTCTGCCCCAGCTCCATGGACGCCCTGCTGCCTTTCGGAAGCAGCCAGAGCCAAGCAAGCAGATGGCTGGCGGGCCCCCTCAGCGCCCTCATGCCCAGATGGCCATCCCAGCACTGGCTGGGCCATCACAGCAGCAACAGGAAGCCCACTGCCCGCCAGGGCCACCAAGGCCCATCTGAGAGGGAGGAGTGCCAGCTCCAGCCTCTTGCCTCCCTGCCCTGCCTCCTGGGGCCTGGCCATTGCTCCAGCTGAGAGGCCCAGGGAGGCCGGAGTCTGTCCCAGACAGTGCAGCCCTCACCTGGGAGCCTTGGCTCAGGGTGGTGCCACTCAAAACAGACATAGCCCAGAACAGGCACCTCCTCCCAGTGAGGGTTCCCCACCACGGCTGCCTGCTTGTCAGTGACGAAAGGAACCGAGCCTTGTGCAGCCAGACTGCAGGCCCGAATCACCTGCAGGCCTTTCTGCCTCCTTCCTATGGACTGTCTTGGGCTCACGAAGAACAACAATCTTTGCAACAATCAAAACAATAGCTTATATTCCTCAAGGATCTACAATATGCAGCTCACTAGTTATGGTAAGAGCAATGAAGGTACAAACTCAGTCCTATAACCGCCCTGCAGGCAAGCATGTTGTTATCCCTTGTCTTAGAGTGGAGACCCAGAGAGGAAGTAACTTGCCAAGTCACAGGGCCAGGAAATCACAAAGCCAGGTCTCAAGCCCATGCCACTAGGCTCCAGAGCCCATGTTCTCAGCATATAGAGTTCAGGTGGGGCCCCCTAAGGTGAGCTCACACTGCACATGAAGGGGGCAGAGAGACACCCCATTGGGTTCAGGAGGGCGACTCGCTGCGTAATGAGCCTCCCTTCACAGGTACTCACCTACCTGGCTGGAATTCCCTCAGTGGGCCTGGATAAACCCAGGTAAATTCTAAGAGTTAGATGGAAGGGGTAGTGCCGCTGAGGACAGGCCTGGGTGTCCTGGGAGTAGCCACAGGGCTCCTAAGACAGCTGACACACTTCCACACTGACTCACACACACACTCGCACCCTCGCTTGCTCTTGAGCATAACACACACATATACACGTGTGAGCACGCCCGGACGTGTTCCTGGACACGCAGTCACTCTGGGGAGACAAGTCTGGGGGGAGCCCAGGCTACAGGTCAAGGTGCCTACTCTTGATATTTGCTCCTGGGAAAGCACGAGACATCCCCTTCCTTTCTCTGAGACTCGGTTTCCCCACCCCTGCAAGGGAGGGGTTGTCCGAGGTCGTCTCCAAGGTCTTGGGCTCTGTGCCGCCTGGCCAGTCACCTGCGACTCTCTGTCCCCAGAGCCCTGCGGGAGCTGTGACTCAGCAGCAAGAAGCAGCACAGGAGCCTGCCCGCAGCCCCCTCCCTCACCCAGCACACAAAGGGCATCTTGTTACTGCAGCCTGCCAGCGGGAGGGTGGAGAGGGCTGGGGAGGTGAGAGGCCAGGATGGAGACTGTGTCAGCAGGACTGGGGGCAGGGCCAGTGTAGGGGCCTGGCTGGGGCTGCTAGCTGGCTGGACACAGGTTCCCATACCAATGGGCAGGGCCCTCAGCAGGCAGCCCGGAGGGAGAGGCTGATCCCTGTGCTCCTGCACAGAACCCTGTGTATTAAGTTCCTTTTTTTAATTTTTAAGTTACGTTCTGAATGAGTTTTGCTCTTTGTAGCAGCAGCATGCAGATCCGTGCAAGTAAGAGGGTCAGTCTACAGTATTGTGCATATGCGTGTGTGTGTGAGTGTGCACACACATGCGCACATGTGAACTGGCAGGCAGGTGTGTACCCACACATATGTGTCATCCAGGCCATTGCCTGAGCAGAGCAGAGGGTTTCTAAGGCTGTTATTGCAGTGCTCAGGGACCCCAGACAGTCGTGACTGATTTGAGAGGTCCAAGGGAGCTGTGGCCTTGCAGAGCAGACCATCTGCTGCCCACACATCTCCTCCAAGCACTGGGCAGAATGCACTGTCAGCTGTGGGTCGACTCCAGGTCTGCTCTACTGCAGAGGGGTCTGTATACATTGTAAATACATGAGTGGTGCCCCCAGGAGTTGCACCCACAATTTCACAAAAGGGTGGCTAAACTCCCCGGCACTGATTCACGTCTGGTTCCCCACAGTAAAGACCACGTTCTGTCAGGAAAACACATCTATCTGACAGGATTTTGCTAGCTATACAGCATTGTGGGTGCTGGTTATTCCACTGGATCTTCCAAATACCAATCTCACAAGGTTCTTGTTCCCACTTGACATACGAAAAAACTGGGCCCCACAGCACAGGAAGAAATAGAAGATGCAGAACTGGAAGGTTTACTTAGGGGACGGGAGCACTAAGACAGAGGTTAGAAGAAGGAAATTCCAGAAGCTAGACACAGCTGAGCTCAGTGGCATATGCCTATAGCCTATAATCCCAGCTACTTGGGAGGCTGAGGCAGGAAGATCACAAGTTCAAGGTCAGCCTCAGCAACTGAGTAAGACCCTGTCTCAAAAGAAAAAAAATAAAAAGGACTGGGGTATAGCTCAAAGGCAGAGAAAGTACCCCCAAGTTCAATCCCAGGCACTGAAAAAAAAAAAGCCAAGCGCAGTTGTAGGGGTGTGGATCATGATCCCAGAAACTCAGACTGAGCACAGTGACCTCAGTGAACACAGACCCTCCACCTTAGGTGTGGTTTTAGAAGCACCCACCACTCCCATTAGCAGATGGCAAACCACACAGCTTGTGTGCAGACTGCGACTTCATCTGCCTCCATGCTTGGGCTGCATCCCAGAAGTCCCTGGCACACAGGGCTCCTTTCTGGCAGTGACCAGTTGGGGGCTCAGGCCTCACACCTCACTGGCCTCCTCTGGCCTCCACTATATCAGACACTGAAAGGACAATAAAACCCAGCAAGAACATGCCCTTCCCAGGGAAGATGGACTGGCACAGGCCCATGCAGAACTTTCTGGCAATATAGCATCCCACCGACCACCTGAAATGAAGAGTGGTTACACTGCCTCTAGGACCCACCTTTGAGAAGAAGAGCTGCAGTCTATGGGGTCCCCATGTACATGAGACACTTTTATTTGTCAATCACTTAGCAAGTATCCACTGGTTGCATTCAAAATGGCGGCCCTGGGCTGACTACATGGGGATACAGTTGGGAAGAAGCCCTTCTGCAGCTCACACTCTACTGAGGAGACCTAGAGAAAAGAACAGTGGAAGAGGAGAGCAGAGTTCCACAGTGAGAGAACCTAACTGGACCATGTGACCGGAGAGGGCTTCCTGGAGGAGGTGATATGGAGGCCACATTGTCGGAAGGATGAATAGGAGCCATGTGGGCAAAGGGGAAGCACATAATACTCTAGGCAGAGAGAAACTGGTGCCTGACATGTTCATGATAGCCTTCTTAGATGGGAACAGGTGCTCCATTTTACAGTTGAGGAAACCGAGTCTCAGAGAGGCTGAGTAACCACAGAGCCACACCTCCAGCTGGGGAATGTGCCTGGACCCTACACCATTCACTGTGCATTTCCATCTGCAAGCCTGGTCCCTGAGCCCTGATGCTGAGAAGCAACGGTTGTGGAGACCAAAGGCCAGGCCTGTTCATCCTGCAGTACACATGGGTGGAGGTGAACAAGACCAGATGTGTGCTCTTGGCCCAGCCGTCAACAAGCCACCAACCCCTGGAGCTGAGGGGGTTGTAGGCAGCTCACAGTCTGGCCTGGCCTCACCCCAGAGCTGTGGTCCCCATCTGCCCTCACAGCCTGCAGGAAGCACGGTGGCCTCTGATTCTCACAGACATGTAGACATCAGGTCCTGTGTGGACAGCAGCAGAGAGAGCCAGAGGTCTTCACCAGGCAGCGCCTCGTGGAGGAAATGGCCCTGAAGTTGACCCTTAAGAAACAAAAGGACCTGGAATGGATCCAAATGGAGCAGGGATGGGAACACCAGGCCTGGAGAACAGGCAGGCAAAGGCTTGGCCGTGGAGAATGCTCAGGGCACTGGGGATGACGGGCAGTGCCCAGCAGCCAGACTGTTCAAAACTCTCCTGGACCACCAGGGCCAAGCTCCAGAGCAGACCAAGGCCCACCATGTCTCACCCCAGGACTTGAGTACAGTAAGAAGATGTGACCTTCCTCGGGTCCGTGTGACACCACTCTGTGCAGGGAACTGTGCTCAGCTCTGCAATCTAGCCGTGGAGCCTCCACTCAGGGTAGGTTGCAGGACCTCCAGACAGTCCCTCGGTAGCCCTGACAGTCCCTTGGAGCTTTGACAGCCATCAGCATGCCTGTGCTCTCCCAAGGACCATGGCTCTGTCAAATATATTGATGTTCCCGGAACACAAACATCCACATTTAATTTTCATAAAAGCTTCTTTGGCTTACAGAGGGACCCTCCAAAGTGCCTGAGCTGCCTCTGCTTGGAACTTAGGGTGGGGAGTGGTCTAGCCTTTGGGGAAGGATGATACTTTAGCTTGGGGGTTGGCAGTGGTAAGTTCCAGAAGTCCTCACTCTCAGGACACCCTTTTGTGACCCTCCGGAGATCTGGAGCAGGGCACACTGCCCTCTGAACCTCCTTCTGTCTTGGTTCCTCATTTCTGCCCTGATGCCTCTTAGCCCAGGATCTCTCCTTCAGAGGGACATCTTGCCCACTCCTTGTCCACTTCCCAGAGCTCTCTTCATTAGCTAGCATACAGGCCACTCCAGCCTCTTGCCTAGAATCCTACCTGGGTCCTCTCCCTAAAATAAGAATGGCTAATAAATTTCATCCCACGAGTGAACTCCAATTCATGACATGAGCTTCCTGGAGGACTGCTTTGAAGAATCAGACATTATACCCCACATGAACTCAATGGAAAACTCATGGTTGATTAGTGATGTCTGCTGCAGGCACCATAGGGGAAGAATTTGTCACAAGTTCACCACAATCAGGCAAGATTCTTCAGGCATCTTAGAAGAGGCAACGAAGAGAAGTGCCAGTTCCCATCCCATCTTCTGCTCTGTGCTCTGTCTTGGGCCAGCCTCTGTGAGGAAAGGCAATAGGAAGGAAAAGCCCTGCCCATCACCCATGTTGTGGACAGACCAGTTGGAAAGCATTCTCCATGGAAAGCACTGCATTGAGTTTCTCAATTGACTAGGACAAAATGGTCCTGAAGGTTCTGAGGTCCAGAGAGACAAAGTAATTTTCAGGGAATACCATGGTCTCTAGACAAACCTGGAGCTTCATAAAGCACTAAGTAACAACTCTAGGTGTCATGTGACCTGGCCAGGAAGAACAAGGTGGCAGTCAGAGCTGGAGGTCAGAGGATGTGAGGGAGTAATGGAGGGAGGATAGCAGCATGGGTCAAGGCCAGTACTTCTCTTGGGTTTGGTGAGCAAGGGTTTGGGCTTTGAGGGGGATAAAATCTATATGGGTGGAGTCAGGCACACTGGCGCACACCTGTAATCCCAGAGGCTCGGGAGGCTGAGGCAGGAGGATCACAAGTTCAAAGCCAGCCCCAGCAACTTAGCAAGGCCCTCAGCAACTCAGTGAGAACCTGTCTCTAAATAAAATATAGAAAAAGGGCTGGGGATGTGGCTCAGTGATTAAGTACCCCTGGGTTTAATTTCCAGTTCCCCCAAAAAATCTGTAGGGATGGGGAGACCCAAGCAAAGGGATACTGGAGCCAGCATTGGAGCCTAGGCCTCTTGAATTTCAATCTGCCTCCATATCGTAGGGCAAAGATTCAAGCTGACTTGGTCCAGGATTCCATTTGCTTCCCAACTCATTCCCCACTAGGATGAGGACCTCAGGAAAGCTTCTGTGAATACCCAGACTTCAGGCAGTGCCTGTACAGCCCATTCCCCACCTCAGCACCCTGATTGTTATGGCAATGATAATTATTTCTTGTATATATTAGCTTAGTTTCTTTTATCCGCCTGTCCCAATGGTCTGTGAGCCCCTGAGGGTGGAAACTAGGTCTGCTTTCCATCCTGTGGCTCCGTAGCCCACACAAATCATGGTGGTTCGATTAGTGAATCAGCTGTGGGGCAGAGTCACCCACTCAAACACCTGGTGGGCCCCACAGACAAAGGAAATGAGTGAGTACACGGTGTGAAACCCAGTGTAGTGGCAGCCACATGGCTCGTCCTCATTCTGTGTTCAGGACCTTAAGTTGTGTTTATTTGACATATATGCGAATTATGTGCAAAGAAAAACAAGGGAATATCCTTCTCATCCCCAAAGAAATGTATGCCTCTCCTTTTCTCCATTTTTGCTGGAACAAATGATACTTATTTATTTATTTATTTATTTATACCACGGATTGAACCCCAGGGTACTTAACCACTGAGCAACACCCCCACCTCCATTAATTTTTTTTTTTTTTTTTTTTTTTTTTTTGGTTTGTGATAGGGTCTCACTAAGTTGCGCAGCCTCAGGCCTCGCCAAGTTGCTGAGGCTGGCTTTGAAATTGTGATCCTCAGCCTTCTGAGCTGCTGGGATTACAAGCATGGGCCCCTGCCCCTGGCTTCTCTGTCCTCTTTAATTTTGCTATTTTGCTAGGGTTGTAAGTACAGAGAATTATTTCCCTACTCCACATGAAAGCAAGAGACGAAGGGTACAGATACATCATATGCAGGCTCAGGTGGCCCAGTGGTTTTCAAAGTCGGTCCCTGGTCCTCAACAGCATCACTGGAACATGTTTGAAATTCTCAGGCAAATTCTCAAAAACAGAAAATCTTGGCGGGCCCAACAATCTGCATTTTTAGAAACCTCCACGTGATCCTCTTGCATGCTTAGTTTTGAAGACCAGGGCAATAGAGAAGAGTGGAGACTGCAGCAAACTGTATGCACCCTGCCTAACGGGGCCCCTTGAGGGGGAGGCCCTGCTATTCAACTCTGGCCCACAGCTGCCACCTAGAAATGTGAGCCAGTATGGCCAAATCCCCCAATGAACCAAAGGAAATTGAAACCCACACTTTCATGTGAAATGTCTTCATTCCTGAGTAATGGCTGGTTTTTAAATTCCATGCAGACCAACAAGTTGAAACCATCCCAGGTACAGACAGAATGTGACCGGAGGAGTGGAGACCCCTCCCCACAGGGAAAGTCCCAGGAAAATGCTGTGGGTCCCCCTAGCCAGGCCAGGCCCCCACACTTCCCTGGGACTCCGAGACCCCCACTTACTATTTGGGTCTGCTTCTGAGACCTCAACTTTCAGTCAAGGTCCAATGTCCAAGTCCCTTTCTCGGTCAGAAGATAAACAAGATGGGCAGACAAAATACTGGATCATGATGATCAGGGGCCAGGACAGGGCTGGGGTGAACAGAGATTAGTCTCTTCCTGAGCCCCCGTTCAATGCCAAGCTTGGTGTTCAAGCTCACAAACATTCTCTCTTTGATTTCTGCAACCACCCCATGGGGTAAGGATCAGAATTCACATTTTAAAGAAAAGAAAAAAAGAGTTCAGAGAGGTTAAGTGCCTTGCCCTAGGTCACAGAGCTAGCAAATGAAGGAGCCAAGCTGTGAACCCACATTTACCTGCCTCCCAACGTATGCTGCTCCTAGTCTGCCAAACTGCCTGCCTGCTGAAGGATGGGAAAGAGGCTGGAAAATGGCCAGCGTTGGCCTTCTGCCACCCTAGAGCCTGCCTCCCTGGTCAGGGCACAACTAGGCTACAATTCTGGTGCCAGGACACCAACTCCAGCAAGTTGGCACTGGAAGTGGGGCTGCAGGTGTGAGTGATAACAGGGGAGGGCAGCACCCCTGTGTCCTGTTTCAGCTTTGGCGGGAAGGGGGGGGGGAATCTGTCCCAGCATGCAAATCTCCAGCGCCGAGCTTGGGGAGCATCAGGAGCTAGGGCCACTCCATGGAGAGGGAGCAGGCTGGAGTTGGCAGGTTGCTGACCTAGCCAAGCAGCAGGGGCCAGGGCCGCAGCTCTGTCTCACCAACCTTCTTCCTGAAGGCCCAGCCATGAGCACAGGCTCTGGGGTGGCCCAGGTGCAGATGTATAGCTGCCAGGGAAGTCAGAAGAAAGCCATGCTCCTGTCTCTGCTGCTGACCCTGTGCCGTCACAAGCCCCCAGAAGGTATGGCCTAGCCCAGGCCCTGTCCAAGCCCAGGAGCTCAGCAAGGCTCCCATAGGCGAGGCCCTGAGTGCCCGCCCCACAGCGGGGGCCCTGCTCAGCTCTGGCCAGCCATGAGTCAGCACTGTCAGGCACTGTCAGCCTGCGTGTGGCCACAGCTGGCTGGACACAGAGGCCAGCCAGGCCAGGGCCTGGAGGTCTGCTGGGGCCCTGAGGCCTCCCTAATGGGGAGAGATGGCCCCAAATGACCCACCAGATCACACAAGGGAGAAGAAAAAGGACCAAGTACAGAAGTGTTAAGTACAAAATAAGAATCTCAAGCCTTAAAGTGGCAGAAGCATAAAAGGTCTCACCACACACACACACACACACACACACACACACCACCAGTCCACACTGTTATGTAGCTCACATGCCAGACATACCACATGCACACAGCACACATGCAATATATACAATATCCTTACAGTGTCCCTGAATCTGCCACAAACTCCAGGCGCACACAGACACACACACACACACACACACACACACACAGAGGATGAGCCCACACAGGCAAAGCAACCCAGTGGCAGACGCCCACTAGCACAGCCTGTCTGTGGGGCACGGCTTTGGTCAAACCCAAGGGAATCTAATTCACAAGCCTCTGCTTACTTGTCCATTCTGGGACATCACGTCACACTCACTCACTCAACTCTTAAGATCCACGATGCTTGTGAGGGCTGTGGGCAGGGACAGGCCTGGGGATTGGGGCCCTCTGCCCGTCCCATCCCCAGTGGGGTCCCCGACGGAGGGCACAAGTGGTGTGCCCGGCGCAGCCGCAGCCCACCGCAGCCAGCCTGGCTTCCGTGTCCCGCCAGGAGGTCGCGGAGAGCAGCGCGGCCAGGAAGTCAGCTCTGAGTGACAGCTCCCCCCACGCTGTTTGTTTATTCATGACTCATTCGTCTCCACAGACTGGCTCTTCTTTCTTTCGGGAGGAGGGAGGAAAGGAGCGGGAGGGCGGCGGGAGCGAGGGAGGGGACGGGAAGGGGGCGAGGCCGGCTCCACAATAAACAATGAGGCAGCTGAGTCGCCGTGGCGGGAGGAGCGGCGCGGGGCGCAGGACCCGGACGCGGGTCCCGGCAGCCCAGGCCGGCCGGCCCGAGGGTCTCCGCTCCCGATCCCGCTCCTCCGGCCCTCCCGGCCAGTCGCCGCCTCCCGGCGACGGGGCCGGAGCAGCGGTAATTGGATCCTCGCCGCGTCCTCCCAGCTCCCCGCCCCCAATCGGGGAGCCAGATAAATGCCGGGTACCTTGGCAAAACAGTCGGATCCAAACCTATTATTTGGCTAATGGGCTTCCCTCGTGCGGCTCAGCAACACCCTGCAGACTGGCCCCCCTTCCCCGTTGCCCAGAGATGGCCCCCGGGTCCCCTCCGTGCAACCTCCCCTCGCCGGCTCCAGAAGGCGCTCGGCGCAGGCTCCGGATAACTGGAGGAAGCGCGGGTTCCGAGGCTTCAAGGGCCTCATTGTTCTGCCTCGGGGGGCACATTGAAAATGCTCCAGGATCTGCTTCCTGTGAAAACAGCCTGGGAGGGAGGGGGCGATCCGCGGTGGAAAGACATTATCCTCCTGGAAGCTGCCCAGATTACACAGCGAGAAAAAGGTTGTTTTGATTGTTGCTAGCTCTTTCTTTCTTCCTTCCTTTTTCTTTCTTTTTCCTTTTTTTTTACCCCCCCTCCTTTTCTGCTCCCCTCCCCAGGCCAAAGATGAATCTTTCCGGCTGTTGAGCAAGTTGGAAATGTGGGTCCGTTTTCTGCATAAATAAGGCCGGTGAATGGCAGAGCCAGATATAAAGTCTGATTCAGAAAGATTCAAAAGAATGCAGGGGCGATGAGGTGGGCAAATCCAAGAGACGCATTTCCCCAGCGTGCCCCTCTGAGTCACGTCTTGCACCATGAGGGGAAAAGACATCACGCCACAATATGTCACATGCCTGCAGCAAAGGAACAAGCCTGGGGGTGGGGGGACCTGCAGCTCCTTCCTCCCTGGCTAGGTCAGCATGTCCAGAACAACACAGTTCAGTGTCAGCTAGGAGGAGGCAGGGTCAGCCCCACCGGGAGATTGAAGCCCTCCTCTCCCGACAACTAAGTGGACTTGGATGGCAATAATAGAAGTGCATGCTTGCACTGCACCTACTATGTGTTGGGGCCTGTTCAGGGTGCTTTACATATATTACTTCACCTTCTCCTAATCCCACCTGATAAGGCAGATGCTTTTATTACCTTCATTTCTAGAAGCTGAGCCCAGAAAGGTTAAGGAACTGGTTCAAGTCACATAGCTAGTGAATGGGGAAGTCAGCCTGGCAGACCCACTGAGGTCCATGATGTTGGCCACTGTGCCTCAGACTTGACATTGGAAAATAGAGTTATGACACCTATTAGGGGCTTGGAGAAGGCATTAATAGGGGCTCATTATGGGCTTGGAGAAGGCATTAATAAAATTAAGCCTGGACCCATCTATGATCGTGGTGCACACCTGTTATAGCAACTACTTGGGAGGCTAAGGCAGGAGGATTGCAAGTTCAGGCAGCCTCAGCAACTTAGTAAGAACCCAGGAAAAGGCCTGGGTGTAGCTCAGTGGTACACTGCCCTGGGTTCAACCTCCAGTACCAAAAAAGAAAAAGAAAATTCAGGCAAAGTTTAGCACAGCACTGAGCAATAATTAGCTCGTGTTGGTATTGCCATTGCTTTCATGTCAACTAGGGACAAATAAGAGAAGCCCCTTCCTAACCCACAAGGGTTGGCAAGAGGACTAGTAGAGACTAGTTAAAGAGGCTCCCCCTGGAGCAGTGCCTAGCCTTTACCAGGTGTCCATGGCTATCTGGTTTCTTCTTCCTCTTCCTGTCACTCTCACCAAACCTGGAAGATTCTTCTTGACTCAAAACTCCCACATACCACCCAACAGAGTAACCATACAGCACCTCTACCTATTTTCAGCCCCTACTGCCTGCTCACGTCAAACTAGGTGGAGTTTTGCAGAGAGCCCTGGCCTAACCCAACTCCCCAAGCCCCCCTTATTGCCATGCTGTCAATCTCAACCTGCCCCAGCCCCTGCCCGGCTCTGCCTCCAGGATTCTGGTCCATCTGACAGTGTTCTACGTTTTCTTCTCACCACAGTCTCCTCACTCTCTAAAATACTCTCTAATTCACTTAGCATATTGATTGCTTTTTCTGTCTTCCACACATACCAGCAAGAACATCAGCTCCATGAGAGTAAGGATTGTCATGTTGTTCACTGATGTATTCTAAGTACAAATGGCCATTCCTATAGCGTGGAGCCCCTCCATGAGTGCGTTTGGAAGGAATGAAGGGGTCTTTACCTGGGTCCTCTTGCAGACCACATTCCCCATCTTTGCCTTCCTGGGGAACCCCTGCTTATCCTATAGACTCCTGCCTTTGGAGTTTATAGCACCTGCACCCTGCTCCTGGCTCACAGCACACTCTCCTTTACCACCCCCACCCCTGACTTATTACTCTTTACCTCACCCAGCCTGACCTACCTGCCTTCCCACACCTCCCACTGGCCCTTCCAGAACCCCTGTTTCCTTTAAGAACATCCCCTCTGTCTTGGCCCTAGTGATGGAAACCTGGAGACTTGTGACCCCACCCGCTCTGCTCTCTCTGGGGAGGCTGCTCCTGTCCCATATCTTACTTCTTCTAGTGAACCCCAAGGTCCCCACTTCCTTTCACATCTCTGAGGGGAAGTTCCAGACTGTGACTCTATCAACCCCACAGAGTGGGCCTTCTCCCTCCACCATGACTCTTCCATCCCACCTTTCTCACTGTCTCTCCTTCCCCTGGCCAAGGCCTGCCATCACTAGAGGGTCTTCAGCATCCATGTGACACAACCAACACCTGTGCCCTCTGGAGCTTCCACCCCACTCTCAGGGAGCATCTTCCCCACTTGAGTCCACCCACCCCACCTCACCTCGCCCTCCCTGTCCTGTGGCTCGCCTAGGCCAGGCTATCACTCAGAACTGCTTCTCTTCTTCTATTTTAACCCCAACATATTTTTCACCCCTGACCTCATTCCCCAACTGCTTCAATAGTTTGCTCATCTGAATGACTCTTTCCCCAGTATCCTACCTGTCCCACCAAACTTCACCTGGGGCCAACCCCACCACAGGCCCTCCACTGGCAAGAATCTAAAGCATGAAGATTTGGGATCAGTGTCTCAACGGGACTCTCAACATGGTCCCCAAATCCTCGGACCTGCCTTGGTCAGCCCCCAGTTCCTACTTCTCTCATGGACTCTTTGTCTTGCTGACCTTTCCCCCTTTTCTCGTGACCCTGTCCATGCTGCCTACTTCAATTCCCAGGGACACTGACTTCATCAAAATCACACCTTCTTCTGGTGTGACCTGCTCTGTGGCCCCACCTGCCGCACCCACACCCACCCTGGTGACCCTCTGCCCAGAATCAGAGGGTAAGGAAGGTCCCTCTGCACCTGGCAGGCAGCTCTTGCGATTATGCATTGGGTCTGCCTGCTGTGGACCTCCATGGATTACCCAGTCTCCCCTGAGCCTATAGAGCCTCCCTCCCTGCTGAGACTCTATACTCCTGCCAAGCCTCCAAACTCCACCACCTCTCTTCCATCCAAAGCAGCCACTCCCGGCCCATTATCCCTGTCTGCCTTTCTCAGTCCTTCCTGATCTTACAACCATGTCCCCACTTGGCCGCATGACATCACGGTGCCTGGCTGATCTCCTACCTTTCTGACCATTCTAATCTCCTGTGGGGCCCCCTTCTTCCACCCACCCCCTAGAAGCCAAGGTTCACAGAGGCCCCTTCCTGGTCCACCTCACCACTCCTGTGGTTTCCACCACTGCTTCAGGCTCGCCCTTTCCAGATCTGCATGTCTAGCTCAGTCCTCTCTCCTGACGGCCACACCCTGTGTTACCAGGTTTCTCCTAGGATCCTGTGGTCACCTTCACACCTCATGGTCTTCTAAGATGCACCATGTCTGGGCTGAGATCAGCCAGGAGTCTCCAGTTCGCTCCACCCACCCCTCCGCCCCGAATTCCTCCTGGCTGGGCCTGTACCAGGCTCAGGGATGACAAAACCAGCCTGGGCCCCACCTCACCCAGGACATCCAATCAGTTTCTAGGTCCCCATGACTTGGATTCCACGATGTTTCTCAACTCATTCCTCTCTGCTAAGTCCCGGTAACCACAGCCCCAAGTCAAGCCCTCGTCACCTCTCGCTGGGCTATTGCAACAGTCTCGTCTGCCTCTCGCCTCTGCTGTGAGTCAGCTGCCCCCGGACCGCCAGGGTCACTGTGTAAAACACAAATCCAAACAGGCCACTCTCCAGCTTCCAAACTTGGAGGAGGAAATCAAACTGCCGAGGGTGGCTGTCCCCCTACCCCACCCCACGCAGAGGCAGGGGTCGTTCCTCCCTCTACTCCAGAAAATACTGAAAATCTTATATTGTCTTGCTTTTCCAGTGGGTGGGTGACTGAGTTGGGGGACACCATCACAGCTTTTGGAAAACCTCCCATGTGTAATTCTTGGCCAAATCTAAGCCAGGTCTTCCTCCCGGCATTTCCGTCCATGCTCTCTATGGGTGTCTCTGCTGACTCCCTACTTCTTCCTGCTGCTCCATCCTCAACACCAGCAGCGCCTCAGGTCTCCATGACTCTTTAGTTCCCACATACAGAAGCAACCTGGTCCTGCCTCTGACCCCCAGTGGATTTTAGCCAGTGCCTCCGGCTCACGGCCTGTTTCCCCCTCAAAAGGGACAGAGTCAGAGGGCCCCTCAGGCCTTCAAGCAGTACAAGAGGTTTGCTGGAGACTGTGAATAAGACTGTCCCCCTCCACAAGGACTCCAAAGAAACAGCGTCCTCTCTTCTCTCCTCTGTGTGTTTCTTGCACTTCACCTCTGCCCACAACTCCTCTCTGGTTGTCAAAAATAAAACGAGGCCAGAGTCACCAGCCCTGGCTCCCACGACTCTCCTACAGCAAGGAGGAGGGGGCTATTTTTGTTGCAGTCACTAAGCTAGAATCTAATCCAGGAAAATCAAATAGAGACACGGCTTGGCCCCTCTGAGCTGGTTTGACCCAGAGATGTAGGTCAATCCTTTGTGGTGACATTTGAGTGTTTCATGCCAGCGTCTCAGAGTGACAGACGGGAAGCTGGGTTCAAGCGTGCTCGGATGATTGGGGAGATTTGGTGGAGGACGCGAGGTGCCCAGTCAGCATCGGGCTGCAGGACCAGCCACGGGGAGGGACAGCATCCCCCATCCCTGTTGACCCCAAGAGCACTGGCTGTGCCCTGAACTGGGGAACTCAGAACATTTGAGCAAAGCTCCAGAGAGGATTTGGAGAGAGGGCGAGGGGCAGAGCAGTGTCCAGAGGAGCCAAGGCACACTTCTGATCGTGTCGCTCCTGCTAAAAGCCTTCCTGGCTCCCAGCTGTCAAGTGGACAAAGTCCAGGCCCCTTGGCTGGCATGCAAAGGCCTTCCATGATGACCCTGGAGTGATCCCTCCCCTCCGGCATCCCTGGGCTCCCCGCCCAGTCCCGTCCTTCCTCCCACATCCTGGGTGTCAGCCTTGATGCCCAAACATGCCAGGTCCTCTTGCTCCCCGGTGGCTTGGCACATGCCGTTCCAGCACCTGAAACTCCCTTCCCACCGCCCCCGCCCCCACCTTTATCTCATCTCTAGGGAACATTTCTTCTTGTTCTTTCAGGTCCACCTCCAGTGTCCCCTTCTCCACAGAGCCTGCTCCAATCCCCCTAGCTGTATTGAACAGTTTGTCCTCCAGTTCTACAGAGCAGAGCTTTCAGTGCAAAACAAACAAACAAACAAACAGAGCTGAGTTCTAACAGACAAAATGATCCCTGTCTGCTGGGAAACATGCTGCCACCTGCTTTCCAATTGCTCTCTCGCTTCATTCTCAGACGCTAAAGTAGAAAGGAAATGAGGGACATTGGTCACAGGTCAGGACGAGGCACTTGAGGCTCAGTCCACGGTCACTTGCTCACTCACTATCAAAATTGGCTCTAGACTCTGAACTCTAGGGAACAGCTGCCTGTCTCCCCAAGTGAACCCCTCACTCCTTGAGGGCGGAAGCTTTGTCCGGGCCACTCCGTGTCGTCTAGAGCACCTAGCTCAGAGTGTTTAGCACAGAGCAGGTCTGATGAGTTCCTGGCAAAGACGCAGGCCCTGGGCAGCACAGAGGCAGTAGAGAAAAGGGCTCCAACCTCCGAGGGCAGATCCCCTGGGACAAACGGCAGAAAAGGCAGTATGCAGACTGGGGTAGGCAGGGTGAGGCCAGCCAGGGGTTCATGCTGGTACCTGGACAATGGGGAGCCCCTGGAGGTTATGGAGAGAGGGCTGCTTTGGAGGCATTCCTAGTCAGAAACCTAGGGAAGAGCTGTAACTGTAAAGAGAGGGACTTCCCAGCCCAGACCAGAACCCAAGGCTTCCCCCAGCAGCAAGCAGGCTACAGCTCTGTGTGGGGATGCAGGATGGGCTGTTCCCTCCCCAGAGGAGAGACCATAGAGATGGTGGTTGTAACACCAGGGATTCACATACCCTGGGATCCACCCTCCTGAGGAGAGGCTGGGCCGAAGTGGCAGACCTGGGTGGCAACCTGCACATGCCCATCTCAGGGACTTCCCGAAGAAGTTGGGAAAGACCTGGCTCCCTAGGTGGGTGGGGAAATAAGTTCCCCGGGGGCCTGAGGGAGAAAGTGGGAGCCCTCCCATTCTGCCAGCCCTGGCAGGAGGGAGGGGCAGCTCTCTGCTCGTTGGCCCAGCCTGCCCAGGGGAGCTCTCCTAGCACCAGCAGACAGCTCCCCAGACTGAGCCAGTGCGTCAGCGTCTCGGAAGATAGGGAAAGTCTGGATTGACTGAGATAGCAGGCTGCAAGGGTAGCCAACGGGACAGGGAAGGAGATGCCTCGGAGGGGCCCACTGGGGTGGCAGCCCGGGCACCCAGCCACACAGGGAGCGCTTAGCTGGCCGCATTCCTTACATGCTGTAGGGAGGTACCCCGTTGGAGCCAGAGGGAGGCCGCGCCTGCCCCTCCTGGTCACCAGCACCGTAATGGACTGGGGTCCAGGAAGGGGTCCTCCCCCATCTTGGCACCTTGCACACTGCCCTATAGTAGTTTTCAGCATTCCTCAGACATGTGACTTTCCTCAATGACCTTTCATTGGCTGTTCCCTTGGCAGTCTGTCTTTCCTCTCCTGTTTACTGTGCAAACTCGTATGCATCCTTCGTAGCCCTACCAAGGACCACCTCCTATCTAAAGCCCTCTCCCCACCTAGTTTCCAGAGTTTGCTTTGTTTTTTTCCCCAGGTTAATTAATATTTGTCTCAAATGTAAATTTAACCCAGGGTCTAGTTCTTTGAATATCCAGCATGGACAAAGAGCTTCCTGAGATCAGGGGCAGTCTACCTCCATGTCAGGCACATTAATAAACATTTATGGAAAGCAATTAGATGCTTCTCCCTGCTTGCTGCCAGAGCGGCATCCTTCAGGGCCATGTTTTGGCCTCACTTCTTACAGAAAACCTTTCCTGACCACCCACCACTTCCTATAAATGCACACTGTGGTCTATCAGGCCCTGACTTTCCATTGCACTTAGCCTGCACTCATTTGACACTTACTGCGTATTGACAGGCACCGCCCAACCCGTCAATCATTCCACTAACATTCAGAGAGAGAGCAGAGCCTGTGTTAGACGTTACTGCACAGAGCTCAGGTCTGGTAGGAAAGATGGGGGGGGGGAGAGAACGAGAGAGAGAGAGAGAGAGAGAGAGAGAAAGAGAGAGAGAGAGAGAGAGAGCAATGGCCAGACAGAACCTGAGGATGAGCATATAAGGGGCAACCCCCAGGAGGGGACTCCCACTCCCAACTTGGGTAGGGGGAGGTTTTAGAGAATTGGAGTCTAAATGGAGACTGAGGAAAAGGGCACCACAAAGAGGGAACGGAGCAGGCAAGGGCCTGGAGCTAAGAAACCGGTTCAGGAAACAATTTAAGGATCAACTGGGCTTGGAACACACAGCAGAGCGTAGGAGTGGGTTACAGCAGAGGAAGTGCAGGGTCAGGCTGTGAAAGGCCTTCCAAGTCCAATAAGACACTGGGGCTTTGACCCAGAGGACAGGGGTGCTTATGAAGATTAAGAGCTCACCTGCACTGCCCCAGGGCTGGGCCCCAGTAGTGCCCCTCTATTCAACCCTCCTCACCTGCTTTGAGATGCACAATCTGAGACTCACCCACCATTTCCAGGAGAAAGAGCCCAAGAGGATCTGAACTTCCCCCAGGTAGTTCATACCTATTAAGAGACAGAACTGATCCCAGAGCCACATCCCAACTGCCCTGTTACTGATGGACTGAGAGGCAGCTTGGTGAATGGCGGGGCACAGTCCCACCAGCATGTAATGGGCTGTCTTCCAGGCAGGAAGCAGTGCCCCCATCTGCAGGGCCAGAGCCACCCTGAAAAGCCCTGTGTTCTTCTTGGACTCCTTCAGGTTACCCAGGCACAAGATAACGTGGCCAGCGTGGGGACCACTTCAATCCCCCCTCCTCTCTGCCTGCCACTCCCAGGGGGACCCTGTTCAGACTGGTAATCCCCCTGACTACTCCCCAAGGTCTCCAGGAGACTCAGCCTGATTCTGCTTCATGGCAGCAAACTCACAGCACTCATTAGCAACCTCTAATTGAGTGAAGCTTTGGGGCCCCTCCGCCCACATCTTCTCCGTGAGTTCAAGCAAGAGAGAAGGGAGGTGAAGCTCATGGTGCTGGAGCCCACCAGATGGGCATTGTGATGGGTACACTGCACACAGCACTGCCCTGGGACAAGGGCCAGGCCCCCTAGTCTGAATGTTCTGAGATGGGAGTCAGATATGGAAAATGACAAATCCCCAAATAGTGTGGCCTGGGAAGCGGGAGCGAGGAAGAGGCCTCTGGGTGACATCGATCCTTGCCCAGTACAGCCCTTCCCAGTGAGGAAGACAATCCCTGGGAAGCCTAGAATGGCAGTCTCTGGGAGGAAGTCAAAGCATTGATCCTTTCCCCAATAAATCCTTTCCCAGTGACAGTACAATGGGACCCTGAAGGGAAAGAGATAAGCACTGACCGCAGACCCTCCATTCTTCCCCAAGTAAAAACAAATTGCCCAGTAAAAACAAATTTCAAATTCTCACAACCTGTTTTCTGAGTGCCCAAACTGACACACTCTGCCATAATTAAGTCACCTCTCCGTGTAGTGTACATAAGCACAGATTCCTCCTTTGGCCAGGGGCTCATTTTCTACCCAGAAAGTGTGCCCGCCAGATGCATGACTCCACTGCTGAATAAAGGCTGTGCTGATCCATGAACTCGCACCCAGCTCTGTCATTTTGTGCTAACAGTGGGGAGGACCATAGACCAGGCCCGTGGCAGGTTAGCCCCTGCCATGGGCAGCTGGCCTCTCTGCTCTCAACCCTTAAGGCACTGACTGAGAGGATGACTGTGGTCATCTGGTCATCTGGTCATTAGGTCATTCTTGAAGGTGCTTCTCTGGCTACTCCAGCCACACAGAGTGGAAGTCGGGATCCCATGTGTCTTCATGTCAACCAGGTGTTCTGTCAAAGGCTCCCAACGGCCCTGGAAAGCTGGAGGAGCTTGGCCATAGCTCAGAGCCCCTTGGCTGTCTGGGACAGGCTGAGAATAGTGAAGGGAAGGGAAGAGGGGCGTGGGGCTGGGCGGGGCGACAGCCAATTCCCACCGGGCATTCCAGGTCTTTCACACTTCAGAATGGGCACTCGGAGGGGCCTTCATAATTCTTGCTTTTTTAAATGATGTGCAATGGCCTGGTGATGATGAAAGATTGTGTCTGTCCGTATTTGGAGACCATGAAGCCAACGTGCCATGGAAACGAGTGTGCAGGATTCTAGAGCTGCTCACGAGCTACTGCCCACCTGACTCCCTGGGCGTGCTGTTAGAAGGCGATTCTGATGACATAGATCTCCTGTGGACCTGAGAGCCTGAACTTGGAGCTGGTTGCCAGGCGCGACCTGCTGCTGGTCAGTGGATCACACCTGAGGTTGCGAGAGTTTGAGATGCTCCTGCTGCAGCATCGACAGAAAAAGACAGAAGCATCCAGAATGGAAACAAATAATGGCAGAAGCTGGGTCCGTCTCTGTTTTTGTTGAAATGGAGAGTGACTGAGAATGGGTATGAGATTTCTTCAGAGGATGATGAAAATGTTCTAAAATTAGATGATGGCAGTGGTTGCACAACTCCATAAATATACTACAAACCAGTGCATTTTAAACTTTAAATGGGTAAACTTGAAACAGCAAACCTGTTGTTGTTGTTGTTGTTGTTTAATGAAGAATGGTCACTTCCTCGTGAGCTCTTATAAGGAAGAAATAAGCACATGCTAAATGCCCTCTTCTCTGGGGGCTTCAATAAGGGGAACCTCCCCTAGAAGTTTGGATGTCCACAGACTGGCCTCTACTTCTCTATCAGCAGAAACATAGCCCACATGTGCCCAAGCTAAAACTCCACAAATCCCTGGAGTTCACTGCTAAGAGGCTGACGGTTGGAGAAGGACGCTCCAGGAAGATGTCAGGGACCCAAACTCAGGCACAAAAGGACCCAAAAGCTCCAGAAGAAAGCTCCCCTGCCAAACCCCACCCTCCACACAGTCCTACACCTGGAGGTTCTGGGTCACCTACAATGGGTGATAGACTGTCCACCCTCAGCGCATCAGCCGTCTCTCCCCTCCATCCTAGGGAACAAAGCCAGCTGAATCCAGGGCCTTGAAGACCTTGACAAGCTTCCTGTCCCCCAGCCTGGGAAGAGCTCTCCCAGAGCAGACTTTCATGTCCGGCACCATTGCCACCTCCTCCAAGAAGCCTTCCTGACCTTCCCCTAGATTTGCCTCTCTCCTAGAGAAGGAAACATTCTCCACAGCCTGAGCTACTGGTCCCACAGGCCAGGTATGAGGGACTCCATGAGCAGCTGGCTCTTACAGAGTCCCTACAGGTTCCTGCTCTGGTGCTGAGCCTCCACTAGTGGGGCAAATATCCGGGAATCATTCCCTTGCCCGTGGTTCCTTCTCCCCCTGCTAGGCCTGAATCTCAAAGGTCACCTTCCAAGCAGTTTGACTGCCTACTGCTCATGGGCTGGATACCAGCTTCCTTTGCCTCCCACTCTAAGGGCAGCCCCGAGCCTGCAGGAACTGCCTGCCGATGGACAGAGCCAGGGCTGGAAGCCAGAAAGCTGGGTCCTCGTCAGCTGGATGACCTGGGCCTCTACTTCTCTATCAGCAGAACGGGGAGGACAAGGCTTGCCTGCCTCCCTCCTCCTAAAGCTATTGGGAGCGAAGAGCCCGACCTGGGAAGCCCAGCCTTTGGAAATACTGTCCCACCCCTGAGATGGAGCAGCCGAAAGGCAGAGGGAAGGCCTGGACTGAAAGCAAGGCAGGCCACTCCTTTCCCCTGCAGAGCCTCGGTTTCCCCTTTTGTTTTATAAAAGGATGACAAGTTGCCCCTCGTCAGACTCCTGGGAGGGGAGAGCTCTAGCACCTGCCAAGAAAAGTGGAGTCAGAGTGAGGGGGAGGCAAGGAAGGAATGTCAAGCAGATGGCATCTGGGGACAGTGAGGTCTGATGTCCCTGATCTGCCACCAGGCAGGGCCAAGGCCAGGGCCAGGGCCAGGAGCAGGAGGGCATCACTCAGTCAAGGCCAAAAGCATCCACTCTGGCACCAGACAGCCTTGAATCCTGGCCTCACCACTGACTGACTTCCTGTGGGACACCCGGCCTTCTTGACCCCGGCTCCTCATCTGGAAAATGAGGCTGATGGTAACAACCACCCCACAGGCCTGCTCTGGCCATTGACGCAGTGGCTCCAGGTGAAGTGCTTGAAATGGGGCCTGGCACCCACCCATGCAATGCAAGTGCTAGCTGTCGCCATTCATTTCTTCATGGGGCATCTGCTGCCCTAGGCACTGGGCACAAGGCCAGAGTGACCGCACACCCCACACAGCTGCCAGTCCAGCAGACAGCAGAACAAGGGCTCAGAACTACTAGACGGCAACAGGTTGACAGTGTCGGGGTGAAAGGAGCAGGAGGTGGAGTGAACTGTTAAGAGAGGATATCGTTCACGGCCGTCAGGGTGGGCCCTTCTGAGGAAGTGTCCTTCTAGCTGAGAGCTGAAGCACAGTAGAAGAGCCAGTCGTGAAAAGAGCAAAAGGAAGGGGGTCCAGACCTTGGGGACAGCATGACAAGATTGGCACACACAGAAGAGGGGCCAGGCTACCCAGTGGCATGTGCCAGCTGAACTGGCTCCGTGGGTTGGTCCTGCCCCCTGCCCACCTCACCTCTGCTCAGGGATTTATTCTCCAGAGAACTCCCAGCAACAGATTTGACTTGGGCCTGAAATCACAGATTGGCTCTGGGAGGACAGGACAGTGCAGGGACCTGGGCAGAGTGAAACAGTCCAGGACAGAGAAGGACTGTGCGGAGAAGAGCCGGACTACCTGCCCCGGCCAGCAGCCTCCCCAGGGCAGAGCCTGGGAGCTTCGGATCTGCCTCACAGGCCCCACCTCAAAGAATCATGTGGCAAGGGGACTCAAAAGGGGCTTGGCCTCCTCCAGACCTGCCTCCTAGGCCACAAGGGTCCACTGCTCCCCTCCATCCCAACCTCACTCCGCACCAGAGTCCTTTCTTCATGCCACAAAGCAGTGGGTCCAGCTCATGGCTCCTGCCCAGCCTCTGCCCTGGCCTCCTCCCTCAGTCTCCAGCAGGGTGGAAAGCTGGGCTTTTCTCTGGTGAGCTCCGTTGTCTCCGAGCCCTTGCCCCAGGCCTCCTCTGACTCCACAAAGGTAAACACTCACCCTCAAGAAAGGAGCAAATCTTACAGGGACAGAGATGTGTTTTATCTCCACTGTCAAGGTCAATGTCCTGGTTGTGATACTGTCTATGGTTCCACAAGGTGTTGCCATTGGGGAAAAATGGGTACATGGATTTCAGAATCATTAAAATTGTTGTAAATTTATGTTATCTGAACGCAAAATGTGTAATTTTTAAAAATTAAGTGTGATAATATGAAGCTCTATTATCATTATGAAGCTTCCTGGTCTTCATCCCCATCTTCCTTCTCCTCCTCCTACTTCGGGAACATGAGTTTTCAGAAACACAGTCAGATTCCCAAAATGAATAAGTCACCTGTGGCCACAGATGGCCCTCAGGGACAGCCCAAGTGCCACCAGCTAGCTCTGGCAGCACATCCCCTCCAGCTTCAGCCCAGGGCCCTCGCCCAGCTCAGCCTCACTCTTGAGTCATGGCAGAGAGAACCAAGCACCAAGGGGAGCAAAGTTCTGCCCAAGGTCATGTGTACACAGTGTATTATGGCAGGACCATTGCAATCGTGCACTCCACCAACTCAGATGGTCAGAGCACATGTGACCACAAGGTGGACACTGCTGCGCACCCACCCTCCCTCCTCCCTCCCTCCTCCCTCCACCCCTTCCTCCTTCCTCCATCCAAGACCCCTCCCTCCTTTATCGAGTACAGAGGGTAAATGGTTCCATGAAACAAATCACCCCAAAATCTAAGTGACTCTAATCAACAATGTCATTTATTTTGTTCACCAATCTACATAAAAGTCCAGGCCTCACAGAGAAGGTTCATTTCTGATACACGCAGTCAAAGCCATTCAACCGTGGCTGCTGGGCCACTCCAGGACAGTTCATTCACCGCAAGGCCGCCTGGAGGTGCAGCCTTGATTCCTCCACCCTGACCTCCATGTGGGCCCGCCATGGGCCACTGGGCTCCTCACCACCTGGTGGCCAGGCTCCAGGAGCAAGCATCCCAAAAGACAGGAAGAGGAAGTTACTAGTCTCTAAAAATTAGAGCCTGGAAATCAGGAAAGCATTACTTCTGCGGTATTTTATTGGTCAAGAACTTCAAGATTCAAACTCACATGTGATTTCCATCTCTCAAATGGCAGGAATATCAACACAATGTCTTTTAAAACTCAGCATATAGGATCAAGATACAAAAGTACTTCTATCTACTAATTGTATCTCTATTAGTAACAACCTTAAAATACAATTAAGAAAGCAATTTATTCATAGTACCACCCCAAAGAATAAAGTATTTAGAAATAAATTCAACAAGAGAAACACTTGTACTCAGAAAACTGTAAAATATTGCTAAAAGAAACTGAAGAGAACCTAAAAAATGGAGATATAAGTAAACGTTCGTGAATTGGAAAATTCTATACTATAAGATAGAAATTTTCCCCAAGTTGCCATCAACATACCTATCAGATCTGCATCAAAATCTCAACAGCACTTTTAAAAAAAAAAAAAAAATTTGATGAAATAGGGCTGGGGTTGTGGCTCAGTGGTAGAGCACTCACCTAGCACGTGCAAGGCCCTGGGTTTGAGGCACCACATATAAATAAATAGATAAATAAATAAATAAATATATTGTATCCAACTAAAAAAAATAAATATTAAAAAAAATTGATGAGATGGTCCAAAATTTACAGAGAAATGAAAACAATCCAGGATAGCCAAAATAATTTTGAAAAGGTAGAACCATATTGAAGAACCTATATTACTAGATGTTAAACTTCATTATAAAACTACAGAGCTGGGGTTTTGGCTCAGTGGCAGAATTCCTGCCTCGCACATGTGAGGCACTGGGTTCTATCCTCAGCACCACATAAAAATGGATAAACAAAATAAAGATATTGTGTCCATGTATAGCTAAAAAATATTTTTAAAGAAAATCTACAGTAATCATGACATTGTTGAATTAGTATATGATAGACATACAAATCGATGCAACAGAAAAAGAAAATACAGAAATCAACTCACACATGCACAGCCAATTGATTTTTAACAAAATGCCAAGACATTTCAATGAGGAAAGGATGGTCTTTTCAATGAACAGTGCTGGAACAACTAGATACCTGTATACAAAAAAATAGTAAAAACAAAAATACCCTTAGGCTTTTACTACACAATATACACAAGATAAGCTAAAATGGATCAGAAATCTAAACACAAGAAATAAAACTATACAACATTTAGAAAAAAAGAAAAGAGGAGACAATCTTTACGAATTTTGATTAAACAAAGATTTCTTAGATATGACACCAAAACATGATTCATGGTAGAAAAAAATTGATAAATTAGATGTCAGCAAAATTTAAAATTTGGGCACTGCAAAAAACTATTAAGAAAATGAAAAGAAAGCCGGATGTGGTGGCACATGCCTGCAATCCCAGTGGCTCGAGAGGCTGAGGCAGGAGGATCTGGAGTTCAAATTCAACCTAGTGAGGCACTAAGCAACTCAGCAAGACCTTGTCTCTAAATAAAATGCAAACTAGGACTGCGGGTGTGACTCAGTGGCTGAGTGCTCCTGAGTTCAATCCCAGGTACCTAAAAAAAAAAAAAAAGAAAAAGAAAGAAAGAAAAAAATGAAAAGAAAAAGCACAAACTTGGAAAAAAAATGTTTGCAAACTACATATTTGATGAAAAACTTATGTCAAGAATATATGAAGAATTTTACACTCCATAATACAACAAACGACCCAGGACTAAGGGGTGTAGCACTGCAAATTAAAATAACTAATTAACTAACCAATTATTTAATATTAAAAAGATCTAAATAAGCATTTCACAAAAGAGAGACAAATGACTAATCAATCCACAAAGAGAAGTTCAGTATCATTAGTCATGAGGGAAATGCAAATTAAAACCACAATGAGACACCTTTATGTAACTAGTAAAAACGGCTTTAATGAAAAAACAGCTAATAACAAGGAATGGAGAGGAAGTAGGGACACTGAAACCTTCATCTGTTGTGAGAATGTAAAAGGCTTTGGAAAACAGTTTGGCCGGTTCTTTAAGAGTGAAGCCTATGCTTAACCGCATAACCCCTGGGTATCTATCCAACAGATATTAAAACTCATATCCACCTAAAGACTTCTATACAAATGTTCATAATAACATTATTTGTAACAACCAAGACTTGGAAGCAATCCAAATGTCCATGAACTGGATACAGAAAATATGCTGTAGCCTTACTTGAGAATACTATTTGGCAATAAAAAGAAATAAAGTATGGCTAGATGAAGCAACATGGATGTACATAAGAAGCATTACACCAAGTTTAAAATTTGCCAGACACAAATGTTTTGTTTTTGTTTTGTATGGTTTTTGTTTGTTTGCTTGTTGTGGTACTGAGGATTGAAACCAGGGGTACTGTACCACTGAGCTATACCCTGGGCCATTATTTATTTTTATTATTGAGGCAGAGTCTCACTAAGTTGCTGAGGCTGGCCTGGAGCTTGTGATCCTCCTGCCTCAGCCTCCTGAGTAGCTGGGATTACAAATGGGCACCACTGCACCCATCAGAAAAAAAAAAAAAGAAAAAAAAAAATATATATATATATATATTTATTGCATGATTCTGTGAATGGGAAATATCTAGAAAAGGCAAAATGATAGAGGCAGAAAATGGCTCAGTTGTTTTCTTGAGGGGAAGGGTAGGAGTGAAGATTGAGTGCAACAGGTGTGAGGCTAACTCTGGGAGTGACAGAAAGGTGCTGAAACTGGAGTGTGTTGTTGCAAAACTGCATAGATTTACTGCAAGTCAACAATTCCACACTACAATGAATGGCTTTCATGGGTAGGTAAATTGTACCTCATTAAAGCTGTTTTCTCAAAATGCCACAGCAAGACACAAACATATAGATGGGAGGGTGGGATCCTGAGGGCCAGGAAAAGCAAATGGTCGGATCCAGACTTCCAGAAAGGCCAAACCTCCAGACCACAGTCATTGCAAGAGAGCTCCTAAGTCAGGCTCTGAGCCCTACATCCACCAGAGGCCCAGGCAGTGGGCTGCTCAGGGGCCTCTTTTCCAGGCTCCCAGTCATTCACTTCTGGTCCTCTGCCTCACGCTAGCACAGTGTGGTCCTGGTCTTGCCACTGGAGCATCCCAAAGTGTCTTGCCCCTGCGCAAGTCACTTAATTCCCCGGGCCTTGGGTTTCTCAGATATCAGCATGGCTCCGCTGGCCACCCCGACTCTCTCGCTGAGAGCTAAGCATGTGGGAAGGTACCTGAAGAACTAGCAGAGCAGGAAGCAAATGCTCAGGAAAATTAAACAACGGAGACCTGGGAGAGAGACTTCCCAAGTCCAGCCCAGACTTTATGTCCCCAGACCTCCAGTTCATGGATTCTCTGTAAGGGAGGAAAATCTTGGAGTGCTTCATTTAACCTCTGTCTCTTCCATGGTTCCTTCTAGGACAGCCTAAGGGGGTTGGTGGCCCAAATTGGACCTGGGCCTCTTTCTAGTACCAGGAATCTTACCTTTTTCCTGAGTAACCCTTGCCTGTCTGATCAGCTCTAAATCCTCAAAAAGCACTCCCTGCCTTTGAGAGGCACACATCTGCCATGCCCCTCCAGCAACCTGGCGTAAAGCATCCTGATGTGTATCTGAATCCCCAGCACCCACAATGGTCTGGAAATTCAGACGCTAGGTTTGGGCTGGTGCATTTTGAAAAAGTCTCCAGACAGAGGCAATGCTTGCACCTGGAGATGGAGAAGCACTTGCTAAGACAAAGGGTCTCAAGGTCTGATTTCTAGGACAGCAGCATTCACTTTACCTAGGCAGTTGATGGCTCCATCTCAGAGCCACCAAATGGAAACTGACACCAGGAGCCACAGTCGGTTTTAACAGCCCACTGGGTGATTCCCATGCTGCAAATGCTGAAGAGCCAGCGCTGAGAATTCACACAGAGCCTGGTTTGAGAAACAGATTTAACAAGAGCATGGGATGGGGAGGGATCCTGACTGCCTCGGCCTGCTCCCCATGCCCCACAGTGGTGTTTGAGGGGTTATTTCGGTTTCCCAAGGAGAGGGGGGCACTGAATTAAACCAAAAGCCCGACCTGAAGCTTTCCCTCCTAAGAGATGTGACAGTAGCCCGTTAGTCCCCTCTGTAGCAGGTAAGTGCCAAAACATCAAGGTGGGCCAGGCAGGCTCATATCGGCCCCTACACCTGTCAGGCTCTGCTCTGCATACCTAGAGTCAGGCTGCCAAGGTGGGGGCAGTGGGTGGAGGTGACGGGCAGCCCTTGTTTCCATCTCTCCATGTCTCCTCCAGCAGGCACAGTGGCCCGAGTAATGACACCAGGCCCTGACAGCCTCCCAAGAACCTTTTTCTCTCACCGCTATGGCCGATGCCCTTAATTGATGTGGACTGTGGAACTGCCACCCTCGCCCTAGCTGGCAATTAGCGCTCACATTGGCGGCTGTCAAGAACTCTGGGCACTTGCGGGAACCAAAGGCTGGTCAGATTGCAGGGCCACGTGGCTCATTATGCCAGGGCACAGGCTCCCCACCCCAACTCCCTTTGATCTCAGAGGGCAGAGAGGGCAGGTGAGCTGGCTGACACTTCCATTCGCCTTTCAAGAAGGTGGACAGTGGCTGCTGGTGACAGCTTTCCCGTCCATTTCCCCCCTGAAGTCCCTGAGCCTTGCACAGAGTGGCCAATGGAAAGGGGTCTGGAGGGATTCACATGGAGCCAGAGAAAGGTGTGGGACCTGGGGCAGGTGAAGTGAGAGTGGCCATGCCTATGCGGCCTTTGGAAAGTCCTTTGTCAGAAAACTGAGTAAGTGAAGCAGATCCGAATTTTCCAAGCCATAGATCATGTCCACTTAGGGGAACGTGAAACTATTTTAGTCAACACAACAGCATTTTAAAAACAGACTGGAGCAGGATGGAATGGAATGGAACAGAACAGAATGGATGGGGATAATACGCATGGCCTGAATCAAGGTGAGTTCTGTTTCCTTCACAGTTTGTACTGAGCATGTACATACAACAGGCACAGGATTGCAATGGAGAAAGTATTTTCTTTTTGTGGGTACATAGCTTCGAAGCTGTCCCCTGGTGTCTGGAATGGGGGCTGAACCCTCGATCCACCCCGGGTTGCATGGAGGACCCTGGAGGATGCAGAGACAGACGGCTCAGACATCTTCAGAGAGCTTCTGATCTCCTTGGAGTAAAAGGTGGACAGAGAAGTTAAGGAGACCACTCTGGACTTGAAGGGTCCATCAGGGTCTCATTCATTTCCAGGTTTCTCCCCCTGACCACCCTTCCCAGTGCCTGGCCCAGACCGGACCCCTAAACACTCCTGTAAGTGTTTGCAAACTGGACAGTCATGAAGGGAGGAACTGGTTGCTGAGTGTGGCCCCTCTGCTGGTTTCTCCCGAGCCCACCCAGACTGAATGACAGGTGTTGGGGCTGCATCCTGATTCTGTACACGTGAAGAGGAACAAGCATAAGTGGAACGCCCCCCTGCCCGTGTATGCTGTCCTTCCTGTACACAGACTCTACAACACGCTCTGTTAGAATAACGTTGCTTGACCCACATATACCACAACAAAACAAATCCAACCGCATTCAGTGACAACTGCAGAAACCTTTGCCGGCTGGGACCATGTGCAGGAATGGCCATTCTCTAGCAATTCCCTTGTACTTTACTGTTTTGCACAGTTCTTTTTTATGCATTCTTTCATGGATTCCTTCCTAGGAGATTGGCATCCCCATCTCCAAGTTACCACTGAGGAAACAGAAACTCAGAGAAGTACAGCAGGCTGCCTGAGGTCACACAGCTAACAAGCAGTTTAGCTGGGAGGCTTGCCCCTCCTGCCTGAGTCCATGTCCTCTGTCCCTCTTCTCATGTACCACATCTTCCCTCCCTGACCAGTTTCTGACTGTCAAGTGCAGACCTTTTGGAAAATCCCTGCTGAGGCACGTCAAGTTCAACCAGGTCCAATAAAAGCTTTATATTTTTCTGTTTGCTATTAAATTTATATTTTTATTTAAAAACATAAAGCTCCCCAAATCGCCACTAAAGCAGCCTGTCGCGTGCTGGCTGGGCCTGTCTCCACCAGCCTTGCCGCAGATGCCCCGCCCCCGCCTCGCCTCGCCCCGCCCCCTGGTCGGCCCAGGGAGGATATATCTAGCTTATGACTATTATATCATATTGTCCTAAAAGCCAGCCCCTCTTTGCAGACAAAGACACTCCCCGGCTCACATTTATCAGTTTTATTCCTTTAATGATTCAAAGTTGCGCTGTGATGTGCTACTCAGAACGGAGGATTTTATGGATTTAACAGTTTTATTAATTTAAGAGGTTTCCACTGAGCGCCAGAATGGCTCAGTGTGACAAAAAAGGTATCATAAATGAATTGATTTGTCATGTATCAGAATGCGATCCAGCAGCGATTTCATTATTGGAGTTATTTTCCTCCAATTATCTGCAAACTTAAAATGCTAAAGAGCAGCCCCCACCCCCGGCCCCCACCCTCAGCAGCAACCAGCCTGGATCATTTGAGCAGGAAATAAATGTAAATCGATGGCCCAAATTTGCCGCCATGTGTGGAGGCTGCTCAGGCCTCCCCCCTCCCCACATCACTGCTGCTCCGTGAAAACAAAAGCCGTGGGTCACAGGGTGTCCCTGAGCAAGCCTGCAAGCAGAGGCCACCTGCAACCCGTGTGCTGAGTCCAGGGGACTGGATCTCGCCTTCAAAGGGCAGCAAGGCCTAGGAGCTTTGGGATGCCATCTCTGAGCCCTCGCCACAGTCCATGCCTCTCTTGGCATCCCAGCCTTTGGGATGTGGGGAGGGTGGATGTGGGGAGGGTGGACATGGGATTGAGCGCTGGGCAGATGAGCCACTGGTCTTGGTTCCATCCAGACCTCACTCTGTGACCTGGGCAATTCTGGACCCTAATAAACTTCCTTAGCGTCCCCAATACTGCACACTGTCACCTCTAGGCTGCCATATGCTCTTTCTTCTCTGACTTGAGGACACGTACCCCACCCCAGGGCCCTCTCCTTTGCCTTTATCGCTCGGCCCAGCCTCTCCTGCTCTCCATCTTCTCTCCACTCTCACGCCCTCCCCAGCCCAGGCTCCCTGACCCTGGGCCCTAACCCAGCTGGCACTATTCTAAGCCACTGAGTCCTCTGCCTGCCCCAGGCACTTCTCCTCTGGGCCTCAGTTTCCTCAGCAACAAGATGAGGGCATGAATAAACCACAGGTTCCCACCCAGAGGACCTTCATGTCCCTGAGGCCCTGTTTACTGCTAAATTTTTGGTTCTTCCTTCAGCAAACAAGCACCAAAGTTCAAGCATCCATCAGGCCATAGAGGAAAAGTTATGAACTAGACCCCACTCTGCCTTCGGGAGTCATTCCTTATCCCACAAGGAGATAGGACACAGACTCAAAGCCAAGGTGACCAGTGGCTGCACTGGGCTACTCAGGCCTTGTAAGAACTCTGGGAGGGGCTGGGGCTATAATTCTGTCTCTACACTGTCCACCCTGGCCCTGGACTCCTCTGCCCTTGGCCTCTCTGATCAATATGATACCATCAGCATTTGCCATGGGGTCTAAACAATAGAATTCAAGGTGACAGAGTAGGGGGCAGGAGGAGGGTGTAGCCAGAATTCTCCCACCCACTTCCCTGGCAGAGATCCAAGTTCTATTCCAACCCACTCAGTGTCCAGGATGGAGAGCAGCAAGAACCACTGGATGGGAGAGCCCTCAGAGGCACTCTGGCCTTCCTTGTTTCCTCCTGACAAGATTCTGCAGGCGAAGAAAGGAAGGCCCAGAAAAACCAAGTGTCCCACAGCCAAATCCCTCCCAGGTCCATGTGACGGAGCCCTTCCAAAAAGGCTGACCCTCTGCCGCTCCCTGCCACTACCTCGCTTCTGTCCTCTTCAGCAACCATTAGCGTCTTCCAGGGGAGAATCCACAGACTGCGGCAGAGGCAGAGCTAGAGGTCACAGAGGAGTCATTTTCCCTAGAGGCACACAGGGACTGTAGGCCAGACCCTGCTCCGTCCCTCACTCTCTGCGCATTTCTTCTCTGCCTCACCAGGTCTCCTGAGCATTCCTGAGCAAGTGGAGGAGAAAGTCCATGGTAGACTGCAGCATCCTGTGTCTAAATGCCAGGGTGAGCAAGGGGGCCACACAGGTCCAGGTGGCCAGAGGAACTCTGGAGTCATCAGAGTGCACACCAGAGTACAGTTTCCTCCCCCACAACTGCTGAGCGAGCCCTACACCAGGTCTTTCCAAGTTGTTCCACACCCTATGAGGGCAGAGGGCAATTCCCATACCTGTTTTTTCAGAGAAGCTGTGATCCTCACAGCCCTGATGTCTCTCCTAAGAGCCAAGAGGAAATCAACCCAGCTGGAGTTGTAGGGGGACCTTAAAGGGCACAATGGATATTTTTCAAAGCATCGACACCTAAGGCAACAGATGTGGGGGAGGCAGAGCAGAGCCCCACCCCCAAGTCTGATTGTCCAATGTTGGGAAACGAAAGACCCCAAAGCTAGCCTGCAGAACCCAAGATGTGTGGAGGCCCTGCCAGCCCTACATAAGTCCTGCACCATGGTTTCCCAGGAAACATCCTAGAAGCCCCCAAGCAAGAGGAAAAGACATAGAGGAGAGGATTGGGCAATGCTAGATCCATGAGTAGAAGCTGGTTCCCTGAACCCCAGAACAGAATTCAAGAATGCTGAGGTCTTGAAGCCGAGAGTCCCTCCACCACTTTCAGTGTCCCTCCAAAGAGGCCAGTTGCCAGGGTCTCAAAGAAATTATCTTCTGAAATTCATGCAATGACAGGGAATCCTGTCATCTCAGTGCTCACAGGCCACCCCTTCCATTTTACTACAGTTCAGATAGAAAGCTCTTTGCACAGGTAACCCCCTAGCTCTTTACACACATGAACACGCAGGTGTGCACGTACCGATGAGCTTCCATGCACAGCTAAGGGCCATATTCCTACACACCCATGCACACTGGTCAGGCCCAAGAGGCACCAAATCAGATGGGCATGCTGACTCTGCCTGCCCACCCCTGTTCTAGAATGCTCCCAAACGTCATCAGACTGTGGCAGCACCTGACAGATGAGCTCACACCCCAGAAACACAGGGGAAATGAGCAGGTCTCAGGTGATGTGCGATTGCTCCCTTTTCCCTCTGGTATTTCATTACCTCCCTGACCTCCGATGGCTAATAAAGGCATCTCGTTCATGCGATTTTAAAATAGCCTCCTAATGTGCGCCAGGGCTATCTCCTGAAATTAATGCTATGACGAGTAATGAGGGTCTCCATTACCTAGTGTCTGCACATGCAAATTCTAATTTTCCCAGAGTGAACTAAGTCCTCAAAAGCCCCTTACAGAGACCCTTACTTCCCAGGCTACCAAAGTGGGGCAGGGATACTAGAAAGGACCAGAACCCACAACCAGGCCACCATGAACAACTGCCAACCATTTGCTCAGGATGGCAACTCTGACCATGACCCCCATGGCTCAGTTCTGCCTTTGCTTGGCATTCTGAACCTGTCACTCCAAACATAGGTCCAGGAGGCTGCACTGCGCTTGACCAGGACGGGGAAGCCCTAGGTGTCCCTGAGCTAAAGGCAGTGAGGGTCCACAAATGTGTCCATGGTGGGGCCCTTGTTGGGAGTCACAGTGCCCCCAGGAGGTTATAACAGTAAAATAAAGGTTTATGTCACTAACAATCCACAATGGCTTCTTGGAAGAGTGGCACTTAGGGACCATCTGTGTTCCATTTGGCAACTGCATAAACGAGAGGGAAATCCGGTGGGGACAGGTCCTCCGCCTTTGCACTCTTTGATGACAGTACTCATATCTGGGATTCCTCCTAAGGTTCGTGACTGTCCTTAGATCCTCCCTTACCACCTGCACCTTCTTCCTTTCCTCCTTCAGGTCTCAGCTTGGAAGTCACCTCCTCCAGGAAGCTGTATGCTCCCCCAGCTCCAGAACGGCTCCTGTTGGACAACATTCCACCGGGGTTTTTCTAATCCAGCTCTGCCAATCTTCCTGCCCATGACGGTGGTTGGCTCTCAGCTGTCCAAACCCCATACAGCTCTACCTCCATGTATCCCATGTGTTTATACCACTGTCATAGGCAGCAGAAAGGTTATTCCTAAGGTTCCCATTTCACAGATGGGGAGACTGAGGTCCCTAGTGATCCAACATCTCATATCAGTAGCAACAAGCTGTTGGAGGGCATAGAATCATCTTTATCAATGCCAAATCCAATTCCCTCTCAGGCTCCTGGCACTTCTCAAGTTGAGGGCTGTGTTTGAGACAGCGCTGAAAAGGAATTGGTTCATCTTGAGCTTGGGTGTTCCAGCTCCTTGGACATGACAGTATTAATCTCTGGATTCCTCCTAAGTCCATTACTGCATCTCGTTGACCCCTGGTGAGCCCTGCCTTTGCAGTTGAAGGGTGAGTCCTGAGTTCAGGGAGGTGGTGTTAAAGCAGAGCATAGACCCATCCCCCTGTATCTGCCCCAAGCCCCCATGGGGCATCTCCATTTGCCCATTGAGGGAGAGCTGCAATGGCTCTTCTGGCCCTGCTTGGTGCTGCCTTGCTCCTGAGAGCCAACCTTCTGCCAGCCCTTTCTTTTATCTCCAGCCTGTGTGGTGGCTTCGGTCAATACCTGTGTTCTCCCAAACAAGTGCTATCACCCCCGCACAGGAGGCCTCCAAGCTCAGGGACTTCCTCTCTAGGGCGTTCCTGGGGCCATTTATCTGGGCTCAGCAAATCCAGTCCCGTGCACCCCCTTCCTGTGTGGATGACCGCCCACCTCCTGCCCTCCCGTGGTATTTCCCAGAAAGTCCACACTGAGGACCGGAAGCATGGCCCCGCAGCTCTGCTTCCTTTCGGAAATCCCACAGGCACAGGGATGGAGGGTGGGGGGCACCTCAGGAAGGGCCTGAGCCACTGTTGTCCCAGAGTGCCTTTCCTGTGTGGTATGTGGCATAAACTCTCCATCGTCCTTTAGCCCAGTTGTCACTTCCTCCAAAAAGTCTTCTCTGATTACTGCTACTGCCCCCAGAGAACTTTTCTGGCTCAAGGACACACTTGGGGATTTGCACTTGTCCGTGAGGCCGTGGAAACCAATGGCGAAGGAAGAGGATTATCTCTACTGGTCCCTAGGAAGACCCTCAGGTGCAAGGTGAAGAAGTGTCAGAGGGAAGAGCACCCGGGTGGATGGAAGCAGGTGGGAAGCCATGCCTGTGGCCAGCAGGAGGCGGGAGGCAGGTAAGGAGGGGGGAAGCAGAAAGAACCAAGGAGGCAGGACTCCCAGCAACTGGTGGAACAGGGGGACCTGGGAGCAGAGGGTCCAGCAGGCCTCCAGGATCTGCTCTGGGGCCTGGGGGGTGAGGGGTGTCCCCTGCCTGGCACACCCAAGGGAGGGGAGAATTCCTGAGACAGCTGTGAAAACTCCGTGAACACCACAGCCCTGCTTCAACCATGTTTTCAAAACACTCTGTCAAGATGTCTACTGTGTGCAGCTTAGCCAAGGACTCCAGGTCAGCTTCCAGAGTCCCTGTGTCACAAACTCCTCGACGACCCCATAACTGCCTAACCCACCGTGAAGAGTGGAGTGTGCTGCAAGAAGGATGCCAGCCTCTCAGGCCTCCAAGACCTCTTCTCCTGCCTCCCAGGGACAGGTTCAGAGCTCCAGAGTCCACTGTGCCCTCCTGGCCCCCTGGTCCTCTCTTACAGTCACCTGCAAGGAGCATCCTATTACAGGGCAGCGGAGTGGCCAAGACCCAGACTCCCAGGACAAATCATGGAGGTCCAAGCCAGTCTTTGGACCTACTAGTGGATACCGTGACTGCTTTGCTCTTTCCCTCTGGGCCTGTTTTCCTTTCTTTGAGAAGGGGATGTTAGGACTAGCTACCCCACTGGCAGGTTTGAGACTCAAGTGAGCTGCTTCAGGGCTACAGGTAACAGCTTTGCCCAGTACCTGGCCTCTATGAGGTGCTCAATGAGTAGAAGCAAGGATTGTCATTATTTCTATGATGACCAGGGTCACCCTCTGTCCTGGAGGAGGGAAGATGGCAAGTCACTAAGTCTGGCCCACTCTCAAGTACAGGAATGATCAAGAATATATGGGCAGATTGTAACAGATTTGCACTTGGCACCTCCTCATGGTGAAGTGCAGCCTGTCAGTTATCAGCCATGGTGGCAATGAGAGTTTAGTGTGAGCTGACCTCACCCCAAAGGACTTGCTCTTCAGCAGAACCTCAGGGCCATTCTAGGCCACACCCACACCTGAGCCTGAGAGGTGGCCTTGCCCACCCGGCAGCCTATGTTGGAGAAGAATGGCTTGCTCCCACCATGGGGTCTGCGGGCTATTCTCACAGGCAAGCAACGTCCCCACACGGAGCCGACAGACCCTGCTTGCCCACTCAGCACTCCACAAAGGACAGGGCAGCAGCAGAGACCGCGCTGCTCTTGACAAACTCTCCACGTGACTGGGCAGCCAGACAGCAGCAGAATAAAATCAGATGGGAGGGAAGTTGGCCCAGCTTCCTGACCAGGTGCTGAGTGGACGCACAGGATTCAGGAGAGCGAATCTAAGAGGGAGAAAATTGGTGGCCTTGGCCATAAAGGGAATTGATTACTCAGGGACCCATCACACCCACCAAGGTCAGCCAGTGGCCTTGGCTGACTCTGCTTCCTGGAGGACAGGGTGCCCTCCAGACTTCAATTCATGAAGGTTCAATTAACTAATAAGTGCTGGATCGGGGAGAGGGTGGCCAGGTTTTTCCAGTGGTGAGAAATGGGTAAGAGAGGTTTGGGGATCTGAGAAACTCTGAAACTGACCCCTGTCCAGGGTGGTAGGGGGGAGCTAGAGAGGAAAATGCCTTGGCTTCGCGTTCAGATGGAGCTAGATTTAAATGATTTACTTTCAGAAGTCATTTCCCCTCTATATGACTCTGTTTCCCAACTGTCAAATGGATTTGACAATACCCTACATTCATGGAGAGCTTGCAACGTACTGGTCCTTCACTACCTACCTCACTTACATTAACTCAGTCAAAGTAGTAGTAACCCCAGGAAGTGGCTGCTATTGTTAGGATCAGCCTTTCACAGACAGAGGAAATGTTCCCAGGTCCTATTGCAAGCTGCCAGGAGTCAAATGTGTGCAACCAGCTTGTACTCAAAACCCTTGGCTGGTCCACTCTGCTGCCTCTTAATGGGTCATGCACATACAACACCCAGGGTTCACCCAGATGTGCCAAGATGCACTAGTGAACTGGGAGCTCCCTCTGGGTGCTGACACCCCAGTGAGAACTTTCCACATGTTAACGCCCAGTAGCCACTGCCATCGCCATCCACACCAGGCGGAACTGAGGCAAAAGAGCTCAAGACATTTGCCTGTTACAGACTTATAAGCCACAGAGGTAGTTTTGAACCCAGACAGTCAGTCTCCAGAGCCCCGCACTTAGGCCTCTGCAAAGAGGGGGCTAGTGAGGGTGGCCACCCTCGGCACTTGTCTACCGAGGGTACATTATCTACCAGGAAAAGCTACATGCAGAGCACACCACAGGGGTCTCCACATACCCACAGCACACTGGGCTTTGGGAGGTCCAGAAATGTTCCCCGCTGCTTCAGCCCAGGCTCCCAGCCTGGTTAGGGACCAAGGCAGACTCAGGAATGTCCCTGATCCTGGAGAGATTGACAGACGGGAGAGGAAGCCCTTAGTGTGTGAGGCCTTCTTGGAAGAGGTGAGCTAATCAACAGGCAGGACATGGGCAGGGAGATGTGTATGGAGAAAGTGAGGGGGTGCTCCTGTGGAGCAGGGTGGCTTGAGCTAGAGCAAGCAGGAAGCTGGCCATCATGGCACCTGCCTGTAAGCCCAGTGAATCCTTGGGAGGCTCATGCAGGAGGATCACAAGTTCAAGGCCAGCCTCAGCAACTTAGCAAGGCCTTGTCTCAAGTTTAAAAAAACAAAAAAAAGAAGGCAGGGTTGCGGGGCAGGGGTGTGGGGTTGGTGATGTAGCTCAGAGATAGAGCATCCTGGGTGTAATCCCCAGTGCCACCATTAAAAAAGAAAAAAAAAAGCAAATAGGTGAGAGGCCAGATGAGTGACCTAAGGCAACGGACAGATGGAGCATCTCTTAGAATCTCCCACTCTAAAATGTCCCACCCTGCCTGGCCCTGGGAAGGTAGGACCGAGAGCAGCCAGTGATAGACAGTGAGTGCACTTTGGGTACATAAACCTGGGAGAGTGGCACAAAAAGCAGCCAGTTCCATCTGGCCCATGGCTCTGCTCAGGTCAGTCCTATCCTTGGAGGAACCCTGGGCCTTGCTCCTGGGGGGGGGGTCCCATTGTCCTCCCAGTGGCTTTTGCTCCCATCCTCCAGCCAACTGAGACCCCACCATTTAAATCATTACCCCAGATCATTAAGTTGGAATCCATAATGTGGACTCTCCCTCGGGGAGCATTCAGCTGCAAAGTCATAAAATGGCAGCGTGGATGGTCATTAACCGTGAGGGCTGTTTATCCCTTGGCCTGCTCTGGCCAGTGGAAGTCATGAGGACAGAAGCCAGCATCCCCTCGCTCTCCAGAGTGGAAGTGGTGGCTGCTGCTCTCTGGTGCTTGCATCAGAGCTGTGCTGACAGTGGAGGCAAAGGTCAACCACAGCCCCTCACCAAGATCCCCAAGCCACCTCTCAACACAAATGTGCAGCTGGCTCTAATACCTGCCCACGCCACCTCCACCCCCAGAATGCCCTCTCCTCATTCCCCTTCCCAACTATCCTCAGGGAGCCTCCCTGGCCATTCTGGGTCCAGAGTTCAGTCCATCAGTCTCCCCAGCTCCCACCTTTTCAGACATTCACCTGGTCTTGTGGCCACCTTAGTGTCCTGGTCCTTCCTCCAGGAACAATGCTCCCAGAGGGCATCAGTTTATTTGTCTCCATCTTCTGTGTCCCCACCACTCCCCTTTCAAACCTGATGCACGACTTTATGTCCAGGAAGTGCTCAAAATATGAACCATGACACCAGAGGGTCACTGCTGCCAGTCTTCGTTGCTCATCTCTACCCATCACGGTCACACGAGCATTTCTACACAGCTCTGAGGACCAGGACCAGCCTCCTCAAAGGGGCTTCTGACCCAGACAAGAACAAGGACCAAGTGCCAACGAATTTGGAAAATACAGACTTAGGAAGGTAAGAGTGTCCTAGGCTCTGACAGTATTGGGGTGGCAGACCCAGGACTCAATCCAAGGTCTTCTGGCACTGAGGTCTATCTCCCCAGAAAGTGTGGTGGCCCACCTGAAGTCACGTGGTGGAGGCCAGGCAGGGCCGTGAGAACCTAGAGTGTGGGCCACCTCTGCTGTATCTCCCAACATGTCCCTGACTGTCTGGGCCTCAGGATGAAAGGGATGAGTAGAGCAGAAAGCCACCTGTGGCACAGACAAGTTCTGAGTGGAGCAGCCAGGCCAACTGTCCATCAAACCCAGGACCAGAAAGGACCAGAGTTGGGAGAGGCCTCAGGGCTGTGGGGACCTATCAAGCCTCCCTGGACAGGTGCCAAGCCACATGCTTCCCCTGTTATATAATCTGCTAGCTCTCTACAGACCATGGCTGTCCGTGGCATGGTCAGGGAAGAGGTGAGACCCCATGGCACTTGCCCACCCAGGTGCATTTCAGACTGAGCCAGCCCCCAGGGCAATAGGCAATTTAGTTCCTGAATGTCATTCTCAGGAATGTTATCTATTTTAAGCTGCTCAGCATCCACCCACCATGTGGAGCTGCCCAAGCTGACCCAAGAGTCACCAAAAGCCATGTGTGAGGCCGTCTAGTCTGGCCCTAGCCAGAGGCTTCCCCAAGGTGTGCTGAGGGAATGAAAAAGGCCCAGTATTGGGGAGAGCAACATAGCAAAGCTGGTCAGTATGAAAGGCTCAGATGAGGCCCCAGGAGAAAACAGGACACATTCTTAAATACCCTGTGTGCACATGTGTGTGTTTGCATGTAGGTGCTTGCATGTGCATTTGTAAGCATGAGGAGAGTTGTGCAAGGACACGTAGCTTGCTCCGCAAGGTGAGAATGATGGAGGGTGGTGACAGCTGATATTTGCTTTATATGACTCCATACTCCTTTGCACTCCAATTAGTTCACAGAAGATGAGTTAGGAAATGAGAGCTGGCAGCTTTGTTTAACCCAGCCTTTCCCAAACTCATTTGATGATGTTTTGTGCCATGTCTAGAAGCATCCACTACAGCAGGAGATTGGCACAGAATCTAGTTTGAGAAAGATAAACATGTCCAGCTTCTACTAGAGAAGATCACGGTCCCTTCTGAGGCTGAGAGGCAGAAGGAAGGATGCAGACGCCTGGTCAACGGCAGAGCCCAGAGCTCCCTACAGCCCAGCCCTGCCCCAGGTGCTCTGGCAGGGGTGGTGGAGGCAGTTCAGGAGTGACCTGCACCTGGTGGAGAGAAGGTGACAGGGCCACAGAGGAGCAGAGTAAGCCAGTGTTGGGCAATGCAAGCCCTTCCAAGGAGAGAACTGAGGTTTAGGATTGCACAGTGACACCTGGACTCATGGACTGAATCTCTCCTCTAGTTCTCCTGGTCCAGCCACTTGCAAGGTTCTTGACCCCTCTGAGTGTCAAGTAGGGGCTGGGTCAGATGACCCCTAGCATTCCTGAGAGGCTCCAGGATTATGGGCTGCCCAATGATCAGCACTGGAACTATCCAGTGGATTATCACCTCTGCTTTATAAGTGAGGTAACTAAGGCTCAGAGAGGTTAATCCAATTCTTCAAGGTAAACAGAGAGAATGGAGCTCAAAAAGTGTTGGCCTTGTGATCAGGAGTCCTCTGCTTTGAGGCGTCAGGAGCTACTGTCTGCTGAACCAGGCCTGAGACAGGTGGGTGGAGCTTCCAGTCCCGGCTCTACCTCCTATTGGTGGACAAGTTGGACCAATTAACCATTCTGAGCCTCAGTTTACCCCTCTATTACTGGAAATACCATCTCACTGGTTATATAGGGTCATCCACCACATAAGACAGCCCCAGGTCCATTACGTGTAAGTCGTCACTAAATGAGAATTATTATCTTTAACATCCCTCAGTGAATTATTCCAGGGTGGAGAAAAATAGGAGACATAGGGCTTTAACTCAAGGTGTGCTGGCCCTGTTTGAAGTCTCAGACCTCCCATCTATAATGGGATGACCTCTGGGAGCCCCTAGATCTATAATATGGATGAAATAAGATCTCTGTGAAATGCTTTTTCACACAAAGTTCTGGAGAAATTCACCCTCCAGCAACCAGAAATCTTTCTCTGGGAAGTAGGTATGAAATTGTATTAGTCAGCTTTCTGTTACTATAACAAGTACCTGTGACAACTTATAAGGAAGAAAGGTTTATTTCAGAAGTTCCAATCCATGGTCAGTTGGCCCAGTTGCTTTGGGCCCGTGACAAGGTGGCACATCATCGTGGCAAGCTCAAGGTGCAGCAAACAGCTCACTTCACCAGAGCCTGAAGGAAAGAGAAAGAAAAAGTAGCAGCCAGGCTTCCAATGTCCTCTTCAAACACTATGCCCCCAGCGACCTAACCTCCTTCTACCAAGCCCCACCACCTCCCAGTAGCACCAGAATCTGGGGCCAAACCTTTAACACAAATCGTTTTGAGATCCATTCAATATTCAAACCATACCAGTGATACATTAGGGGCAGGGGACACAGGGCAGGGACAAGAGCCAAGACAGAGTAAAGAGAACATGACAGACACTCCTTGTGTGCCAGGCTCTGAACTAGGAGCTTTCTGGACCAACTCATTCAGTCCCTATGAAGTCAGTACCTGTTAACCCATTTTATAGGCAAGGAAATGGACATCCGAAGACATTAAGTAACAGGCTCAAGGTCACAAGTGTGGTGAAGCAGGACCTGAACTCAAACGTCCTGGACCTTCTATCCCCAAAGTACACACCCTAGCCCGCTGAGGGACACAGGCTCTACTATCACTGCAGAGCCCCAGGACAACAGAGGCCCCTCATCATGGAGGGGAGTGTGAATCCCATGTGGAAACCAAACCTTTGCCTCCACTGGGGGCCTGTAGAGTCTCAGGATCTCTGTTCCCCAAGTAAGAAGTGCAAGTCTCTCTCCTTTAGTGCCACAGAGTATTCCCAGCCCCCAGTGTCACCAAGAAGGTAGTCCCTGCTGGCATGAGAGAATAGCTGGGCCTGAACTGCTCTGTGTGGTGACAAAGAGCCACTGGCCGGGTGTGGCGGCCACAGGGTGGAGGGCTGCCTCACCGGTCTCCACACTGGACGCACCAGCCCCAGCGACCCCACTGAGGCGCTGGCTTCCGAGCTTTCAGACACCGCGTGCCGAGTGTTTGTCAGCTCCTGACACTAATGTTATTTAAGGCCCAAAGTCTAATGTAAGGCTTCCTTTTAGCAAGATTGTCTCATTTAATAAAACTCTCTGTCTCTGTCCCCCAAGGTAATCACGTTGATGATAACGCATTCCCTGCGCTGTGATTTGATCTGGGAATAGAAATATCGCACAGCCTGGCTTTGCTGTCAGATGTTCTATTTGTTTTTCCCCCCTAGAAAAGGGGAAAAGGGAACATCCAGGTGAGTGGCTCTGCTCACCTGAGGCTTGCCACTCCACTCCTCATCCCCAGGAGGCACTTTCTCATTGACTCCATCAACAGCGTCCCCCAAATACCTGTGCCGCCGGCTGCCCCTGCTTCACTGCACCTCTGGCAAGCCAAGCCGCCTGATCCGCTCAAGCCCCTGCGGATGGAGGGTAAAAAGAACAGAGCCAGCACTGGAGTTGAAGAGTCGAATAAAGCTGGGTTCCAATCCTGGCTCTGCCTGTCACTAATCATGTCACCTGGAACAGGTCACTTCACCTCTAAGGCTTTTGTCATCGTCTAAGACACGAGCTACATCACAGGGATATTGAGGACAGTGGCTGAGCAAGCAAAGGCCCCTGGCACATTAGAGAGGTGCTTATCCCTGACACCCCCTAAACTTGCAGCCCTGAGAGAGACCCTCCCGCATTTCTGTGTACTCTTAAGAAGAAAAAGTGAGATCAAGCATTTCAAGTGCTTTGTTGCTCTCTCCATCACTATCACTGCCATCAGCACCACCATCCCTCACTATCACCACCAGTATCACCATCACCGTCACTATCATCATCACCGTCATCATCATCACTATCGTCACCACCCTTCTTCACTGTCACCATCAACATCATCACCATCATCACCACCATCATCATTACCACCATCATCATCACCATAATTCTTCATCAAGTGAGAAGGGAGAGCCCTTTAAAGCCTGCAAGGGGCTGCCCTGGTGTAGGCGGGATGGATGCAAAGCTGGGAACTCTGCGCTCTGGAGCCCTGGGCTAGTCACTTCACCTCCCCAGTCTAAGTGCTTGTCTGGGAAGCAGTAGCGTTCTTAGACCTAGTGGCCCAGGTACATGTGCACCTGTGGGAGTCTGTATCACCTACCCCACTTTGCTGTCCATCCCTCAGTTAGTGGACCCAAGCATGGTGAGGGCCTGGTGGGCTTCCAGGAGTCCCCCCAGCCTGCAGATGCAGTTCATGAAGTCACATCTGGCCAGCAACTGGGTCCAGCCAGCAGAGCAGGTGCTTGAAGGCTTCAGGAGGACTGGCTCCTGGACTCAGTTGGGGTCTGCAGGGCTGATGGCTTCCTCCTGACCACAAAGCATGAGCAGCATGAGCAGCTCCTTGGGAAAGGGCACAGGATACGGAGCTGGGAGAGCAAAGTTCTAACCCTGCCTCCTGTAGGCATTCCCTGGGGGCTTGGGGCACTCTGAGCCCAGATGCTTTCTATACATTTGGTATATCATGACAGTCCTGGCACTTAAGAAGGTGACAGAATATATGATGAAAGGACTTTTTTTAAAAAAAATGTATGGGCAGGGTTAAAAGACACCAGAAAGGGCTGGTAATCACCCCCAGGGTTTGCAACAGAGGGATCTGCTAGCACCCTGAGGGCTAACAATGAAAGGGCAGGGAATGATTTCTGAATCCCAGCAGGATCAGAGCAGCCATGACCACAAGCCAGCAATTACTGACCTCCAGCCAGTCAATCCTGGGGCAGATCACATTTTTCAAATGGCTGCTTCAATATCTCCCCTTCTACAAAGTCTTTTTCTACTGCTTCAACTTCTTGAATCTGGATATAGTTGTGATTACAGCAGAAGTGACACTGTGATTTTAAATGTTAGATCATTAAAAAAAGAGGCCACCTAACCTCTCTGGGATGCTCTCTTGGAAGGTGGCCACCATGCTGGGAGGAAGCCCAAGAAGCCATGTGGAGAGGCCACATACAGGTGACTCCAAGCTATCACAACTGAGCTCCCAGCACAGCGCATCCATTGTAACACATGTGAGTGAGGGAGACTTCAGATGGGTCCATCCCCAGCCTGAGATCCCAGATGCTGTGGAATAGAGGCAAGCCATTCCCACAATGCACCTTCCAAATTTGTGACCCATGGCATCTGTAGGCAAATTCAAACACTGGTTGTTTCAGGCTACGGTATAATGAGTTGTGCAGAATTATTAAGTGTAACACCTCACACTGGCTGAACTCAGCCAGGAGCCAGTGAATGAGTGTATTCTATGCTTCCATCCATAGGGACCACACTCACAGAGCACGTGACAGGGTAGAAATGGGTGGTTACTGAAGATGAAGGGGCAAGGGAGGAACTAGGGAACATAGAAGGCAATGGCTTTAGGACCAGGGACCTGATGGGTACTGCATCCAGCCTGGCAGATCTAAAGACCCTTTCCTACATCAAAAGGTTAGTCCCTCTGACCTGCTCAATTGTCCCAACTGCCTGAGTATCTTTTGCATCTCCCACCTGCCTTCCCCACCCCTCGCCCAATCCAATCTTGCCCATGCAGCCTGAGAACCAGACACCCCTCTTTTCTGATCACCACTGAAACTCAGAACCACGCTGCCTCCCTGTCCTGTTCAAACTCCTGAGCCAGTGGAGGCTCAGCAGTGGACATGGAAAATGGGAGGTGAGTGTGAGGGCTGCTCTCAAGCTACCCCAGCCTTGCCCTCCTCCTCAGAATTTTCCCCTCACCTCGCTTCTGCAGCCACCTCATCATAAACCCTCCAGAGAACCAAACCATTGCCACTGCAGCCCTTTGCCTCCTGAACCCCACCCCAAAATACCAAAAACAGGAGAATTTGAGGCAGTAGCTGAGTAAGAGGGCTAGTACAGATGAGATACACATCCCCCAAAACCTAGCAGGGGCTTCTCCAAATTCCACATGCACCTTCCTTCTGAAGGGCTGGGCAGGGTCATCGCTATGCTAGGAAGTCATTACCTATTCAAGGATATCCCCTGCTCCCGAGCCACAGCTTCTCCTGAGTGCTGCCCTCCCCACCTCCAGCTCCCAGGATCTTAGCTATTCGCTTACTGAACCATGACTGCCCCATGAGCAGGGCCATGTCTTCTTATTGTTCCTAATAAAACAATAACTACACATGGTATTTCAGTGGCTGTTAATCAAAAAAAATCTTCACATTTTCTTATCATGAAAATTGAAGCACAGAGAAGGGAGGTGACTTGCCCAAGGTCACCCAGGTGGCAAGGAGTAGAGCCAGGACTTGGAGGTCAAGGCTTTCCCCCTGACAGAATGGTTGATCACATCTCCAGATCCAGCACGTGGCTGAACAAGGAGAAGGCACTCGATAAATATTTGGAGAACTGCACCAAACCTTAGCAGATTCCTGTTGCATGAATAAAGCTCTGATAACGAATAGAAACCAGACCACCTCGGTGATTTCCAATTCAAACGCTGTCATCCACCCCATGAATTCTGATGCACTGATGTCTTTTGTTTTTTGGAGGGATTTTGTTGCTTTCAGCAAGGAGAGGCAGCGGGAGGAGGTACGCGGAGGTCTCCTGGGGAATCGATTCTGCACAGCATTTCAGATGAGAGATGGGGAAACGTTTTAGAACAAATAGATGCTGGTTATCACAACACCACCAAGAGGAAGATGCGCCAGGATTTGGGGTCCCATTTAACAGATGAGAAAACTCTGGCCCCAGGACTTAGGGGATATGTTTGAGGTCACTTAGAGAGGGACCAACAGCAGCTGTCTTGATACTCAGGCTAGGGTGGGGGTTCTTGTATTTCCACTGCTACCACCACCTCCAAAGTGACTTGCTCTGAACATTACGGCCTCATGGGATGGACAGAGGGCTCAACTCTAGGAAAAGCATATGGCAGAGTCACTACATCAGAGGGCCAGGCTCTGAATGCAGATAGAGATCCTGAAAACAACCCTCCCTGAGGCAGGAAGTACATTGCCCCAAACTCAGTACCTTTTCTCATTTCCCCTCTTCTGCATACAGCAGGCAGATAATCAGAGCATGCAGACTGACTCTCCCTCACCAATGATGCCTTGCAGAGCAGAAGGAAGGAACCAAGCAATCCATATGCCTCTTGATGACACTGAATTGGTGACACTCTCTGGGCATGGGGTTCCCAGAAGATTGCAGCCCTCAATGACCCTCTCTTCCAGAAGTGCCTAGAAACTCCCCTGTCCATCTCCTGGGATGGAGTTGGAACAGAGGGCACCCAGCACAAAGTTAAGGCAAAAGCTCTCTCGTCCTTTGACCTTATAACCTTGGGCAAATCACATTTCCTTGAAACTCTATTTCCGCATTGGTCAAATGGTGCTCAGATTACCCTCTTGGAGTAAATGTGTATCTCCAGAGATTAAATGATGACACAATACTACACCTGTTTTATCACCACTGTGCTTCCCCTATTAGAGCTTAGCCCCACCCCTGCTATATGACTAGCTCCCAGCCCTGCTCCTGACTTGAGCTGTCCAGAGCCAGTCCTCAGGGCTGGAGGTCAGCCACCAGGACTAGGCCAGAGAAAAACCAGTGGGCCAGCCTGGATGGCTAAGTGTCGTTGCCTATGGCAACTGGCATCAGACTGCATCCAGAGTACAAGGTCAAGGTCTTAGCTGAGGAGGGAGCCGAGCCAGTTTCTCAGGAGCAGTAATAAGCATCAACACAGAAGGAAGACAAGGCAGGGGTCAGGAACCACAGAGACCAGGCCAGTCAAGAGGCCAAGAGTAGTGTGGTGAGGCCAGCAGCTCAGGAAGAAGGCCGGGAGCCAGGCCCCTTCTTGTTAGGAGAGGACCACACATGGCAGAGCTCAGACTGCCAGGGGTCTGTGTGGCCAGAGTCTAGAGTGAGACAGGCCTCTGTGACCAAGAGTGCGGCCAGCACCCGCACTCTGGGTCAGCCTGGGAGTGTCGTGTTCTGGAGTATCTGCGTGTACACCTAGACCTGACTTGCCTGGTCTCCCACCTCCAAAAATGACTTGGAGCCTTTACACATCTATGAGAGATTTATAAGGATACATAAAACACCACAATAAAACATAAATTAGAAATGGATAGAGACATAAGAAGAAAACAGAACAAAGGATATTAAATGCCAAAAATCTGACTAATTCCAAAACAAAGACTCTAAAGTCTTAAATGTTGTTTCAAAGTGTCAAAACCTTAAAACTGAGATTTCTGGTAGCAAGTGCAAAAGAGAAATCTGATCATTTACATAAGTAACAAGGACAAGTAGCAGAGGCTGGACCACCAGAAGTCTGGGTGCCCGAGGAGCCCACTACTGCCCAGAGCTGCTCCTGAAACCACAGCTAAAGGTAGCCCAGCATCTTGCCACACTGCTGGCACCCCCCTGAGGCAAAAGAGTGTCAAGCTGGGTGTGACTGCTCTCGCCCCCTGTCTGGACCTTTCAACCCTGGATAGTGCCTCTTCCTCCTTTCTCTGTGTTGATCTTGCTGCCTAGACTCAGGGACATGGGTCTCCTAGGTAGTTCCCAGCTAGGGCAGAGTCAGCTTGGAGAGGAGCAGCAGGTGTCCTGTGGACAAGTCACTCCTGGATACAAAAACACTAAAGTCAGCCTGAGTGTCTTAGAGCAGAAAAGGTTCTTAGACATCAGTTGACACAATTCCTTCCTCTTACAGATAGCAAAAGTGAGGCCCAGGAAGAGAAGGGAGTGATCCAAAGTCACATAGCTGGGTAACTCCAGAAGTCCTGAGTCAGGAGAAAAAAGGCCAGACCAGTAGGAAACATCATCCTCCAGAGGCTGCCATGCTGGGGGAAAGCTCAAGTTGCACACAGAGGCCATGACTAGGCCCTGAAGGTGCCAATCCCAGCAGAGCTCAACCATCTGGCCTCTCCAGCTATTTTTCCAGCCAAGGCCCCAACACCATGGAGCAGGCCCACATCATCCCTGCCATGGTCTGCCTGAAACTTGACTTGCAAAATCTGGGCACATAATACTTGCACTTGCATTGCAAGGAGTTGCTGGGAAGGCCAGATGGCTGTGCTCTGCTGGGACTGTCACCAGCAGGGCCTAGTCATGGCCTCTATTTGCAACTTGAGCTTCCCCACAGCATGGCAGCCTTCGGAGAATGATGCTTCCTATTGAGGCAATGGCTCAGGACTACAAGAGCAAATGTTTTAGTGAGCAACATGGAAGCCGTGCCAGCTGTATTGTCTTAGTTTCTCTTTGGTCACATTCAAAAGGAAATTAATGAGAGAGCAGCCATGATTTTAAACCACCACAATCGCATTGGTGGCTCAGCAATCTGCCAGATGCACAACAGGAATCCCTCCCCGAAAGGTCCACAGAGGCTGAGTGGAGTCACAAACACTTAGGACCCACCCAGATGTTCACTTCCTGTGCCTCTGGCCTCTTGCACCCCACCATTAAGTCTGATATCCTCCCCCAAAATGATCAGGAGATTAGACCTGGCAACTACCAGGGCAGGGGATTCCTAGTCTCTGCTTGCATAGCTCTAGTGACAGGAAGCTCACCACCTCACCAGCATCATTCTAATCTCTAGGCAGCACAGATAATTAGAAGTACGTCCAAAATCAGCCTGTCCTTTAACTTCTCCCTGTCAATCCCCAGGTCCACAGAGAAGAAGGCAACATGAAACAGAAAAAAAGGGTAAAGACTCCGGGATCAGGAGGAAGTGGCTTTGCTTCAAATCTTGGCTTTGCCCTTTACAGGCTCTTCAGCCTTGGTATCTTTGAGCCTCGGCCTCCTCATCTGTAAAATGAGAATAATGCCCATTATGAAGGGCAGTTGGGAGAGCCACATGCCATAGCACCTGTGAAAACATCTGGCACACTACAGAGGTCAAGGACATGCTATCTCCTCCACGTTCCCCCTTGGACACACCATATTGAGGTGGCTTTTTTAGGCTTCCGTACTAGAGACACAATCATATGATGCAAGTGACTGGCCTGAGGAACCACTGGTACAAAAGGACATGTCCTCTGCCACAGTAGCACCTCATGGTAAGCCAGAGGGGCCAGGCATTCCCAGCTGTCTCATGTCAGCTTCTTGGTCCAACTCATTGTCTACTAAGTGTAAAAGAGTCGGGGGTGGGTGGGTGGAGAGATGGATGGATGGGTGATGGATAAGTGAACAGCTTAAATAGGTTTCCAAGTGCCATCAGGAAACACTCATCCCCTTTTAGTCCTGGTCCTATTGAATGTCATCTTTTTGGTAAGAAATAGTGCAAAATGGATCAGTTTAAACTCAGAAGAGGGCTGATAAAGCACAGATTGCAGGGGTTCTGACTTGGAGGAGAGTGGACCTGGGTGGCTCTGAGACTGCAGTTCTGGCCAGCTCCCAGGTGCAGCTGTGGCCATTGCCCCTCAAGTCATGCTTTGAGTCACTCTTGGAGGAAAACAGAATAATTGGCTTCCAGAGGCTTTGCCAAACAAGCTCATGGTCAGACAGAGTCACCTTGCCTGGAAGAAGTCAGCAGGAGAGGAAAGGAAGGTACCCCTCCAGTCTGGGGGTGGAAAGGAGGCATGACATGGCCCCTTCTCCCATCTCTGCCAATCTTCTGCTCTCGTCTCCAGTCTGGACTTTCATGAAAGTCCCTGTGAAACCAGAATGGCTTCACTACAGCAGGGGCTAGAAGACACCACCTCCCTATGGGAGCTCAGGCTGCCCAGAAATCCCAATAAATAGACAAGGTATCCAGAGGCCAGGCAGGTCACTCACCTGCTACAACCCTGGCAGCAAGAAGAAAAAGCCCTGGGAAGAAGAGAGTCCCCTGACTTCACACACACACACACACACACACACACACACACACACACGGAGGAAGGTCTGACCTCCTCTCTCAGATATCCGCCAGGTCTTACTCACTGTAGGTCCCTTGGCCAATGGTGGCAGAGCCTTGATTCAGGATTTAGCTCAGGCTTTAGCTTGCTCTGTGACCTTAAACATGTCTCTTCCCCTCTCTGAGTCTTAGTTTTTTTCCAACTGTGAAAGAAGGTAGTTGAACCTGGCCTTGCCTAGGAAAGGGACTCCTATCCCAGGAACCACTAATATCCTCTTTTTTTCTCTCTCTCTTTCTTTCATCCAAAGTCCTGTGACCCAGGACTGAATCTCTAGCAATGAACGAGAGCAATGAGACGAGCTCAGGCCTCCTTTTGTGCATCTGATGCATTATCCTTATCTCATTTTGCCTTAACCTCACACAACCATGATTCTGGGAGTCACCATTCCTGATTTACAGAAAAGGAAACTGAGGAACAGAATAAAGGGAAGAGCCAGGGTTCAGAAATTAGTGTTTCCACAGATCATCGTACACCTCTAAGCTGTTACCTCCACCCCGACCCAGCCTTGGTCCTCTAGTTCTATGCTGGGGTGGGGGTCACCCTTCCTGAGCAACCTCCATCACCCTCCAAGATCCATGCCCTACAAGAACATGGAAAGTCCCAAGGCTGAGGGGTCACTCCGATCAGATTCAGGTGTTCCAAGCCAGGCAAGGGCTTCTACTCCCTCACTCCTGAGAAGGCAATGCCAAGTGGCCAAGTCAGGTTGCTCAGACCCTCCCTCCCTCCACAGTGGTCACCCTGAGTCGTGAGTGCCCTGGGAGTGCTGACAGGGGCTTCCTAGGCTCCTGCCCCCACCTGGACTTCTCATCACTCACCATGAGTGCCCACATGTGTCCCAGGCCATGGAGCAAACCCCACTCAAGCAGTAACAGCATGGCACAAAGAAATGGAATGTGTTTGGCTTCTGCACACTTATCCACAATCTTCCAATCCTGAAACTAGAAGGATGCTGTTTTAACTCCAACATACAAGGAAGTTTAGTGTCATTATGGAAAATGAATTTTATTTTGAGTTATGCAGGGTGGGAGTGTGACCTTGTCAGTGCTTGGGGCCTAAAGGTCTCAGCCACACTAGGCCCGAAGCCTTACCCTTCCACTTTGAAGATGTGCCAGTCACTTCCTACCGCCTGGAACACTTCCCCTCTCCTCTTCTGCCTCCCCCAAATATGCTCATCTCTCATGGCTTCCTTCACCTCATGTGTCCTCCAGGAAGTTGCTCCCAACCCCATTGCCACCCATCTCAATCCCAGCTCCAGGCCTGGATTGCTGAGCTCTGGAACCAGGTATTCCTTGGGTTGTTTTGTAGGTTCCTCTGCTATTTTTCAGGTTGAGGCAGGTGGCCCGACCAAGAGGCCCTGTGGGGACATCAGACACCATCTAAGACACTGGTTCTTTCACAAGGTCTGTGAAGTTGAAGGCCTTATTTACCAATGACGCCCTCTCTTTTACAAGCACACTATGGCACCTTCTAAGGGTGACACGAGATAGCTCAACAGATTGAATGCAGAAGCAAGCACGAGAACCCAGCTGTCTCCTCTGAAGTGAATCACTAAAGAGTAGCACAAATGTAGTGATGCTACTGTTCTGCTCAAATTTCTCCCTTTTAGGAAACACTTTATGAAAAATACGTTACCTATGTTCACGGAATGACATAGTCTTGGTAGTCTTAAAGAATTAACAAATATTTTATAACTTCTCTATTTCAGTTTCTAATATGATAAAAATTGAGAGACAGGTTGTTAACCATGTAACCGAAACAACTTGGGGGCTCCCAGCAACTTACAAGAGTAAAAGAGTCCTGAGGCCCAATTTGGGATCCACTGATTGGAGGAGGTTCCCTCCTACCATAGCTGATTGGATGAGGGGTGGAGCCTGACCAAAGGTCAGCCAATCCAGAGGCAGACAGTGTTATGGGAAGAGGCGGGGCAGAAAGATGACTTCCGCTGTGCTGTGCAGAGTGAATTGGGCTGGCGGGTCTCCAAGAGGTCTGGGAGAGAAGTCAAGAGGAACTTGGAGACCATGGGGCGGCCACATCTTTGAAGATCAGGGACTCAGGTCCAGGCCAGACACACAGAGAGGAAGAAGGAATGCGGTAGTTTGCACGGAATAGAATCAAGTTAGAAGCAAGGGACCTGGATATACACAGCGTCACTACGTGTGAACTGCAGCTCCAGAACGGATGCACCCCGTGCTCCCTGGTTCCCAAAAGGTCTACACCACACGCCCGGCTCTGAAACACCCTGGTTTCATTCACCCAGGCTCCGAAGATGGGGCTTGTCATTTGGCCCTCCTCCATTCCTTGAGCCCCTCTGTCCCTTGCCATCTTCAGAGCTCAACCAAAATAGCCTTGATGTCTGCGCGGCTCGCGGCCCCTCCGGACAAGCAGCTGAGCAGCAGTTCCTCCCATCATCACCGTGGAGCTGATGAATGCGGCTCAGGGAGCAGGGAGGGCTCTGGAGGGCTGACATCATCACACATGGACGGGCTCTCGACAGGTGCAGCTAATATTAGGACGCTTGCTCCTGCCTCCACCGCTACTGTTATTATTAGTGGTGGTATTAATATCACAGCAGGAAATGGTCTTCAAGGTCACGGAGCTCCAGCGCTTGATTTTATTGAGGGATAAACAGGAAGGCCAGGAGTGGGTCAGAAGCAGAGCTGGAGTCAGAGCTCACTCTCCTGTTCTACCTGCAAAGTCCTAGTGAGACTGTAAGCTCCCTGGGGGCAGGGGATATCCAGCAGTGTCCACCCTCTCGAGGCCATCTGTTCCTCTCTCCGGAGTCATTTCTTTGAACACATCCCATGAGCCAGGCAATATGCCAAATGCTGTCTGCCTACAACAGGGCTTGGCCCCAAATTGGTTCAATCAATGTTTGTAAATCGATCCTTGGCCTCTCCCATCTGGCTGTACACTGGGAATCCAGGCCAGGGGTGGGGGTTGGAAAGGGCTTCATGGGCCAGCCCCCTGACCACCAGTGACCAAAACACAGCTGATACTCCCAGCAGTTCTAATGTCAGTTGCCTGCCCTGTACCTCTGGGGAGAGCAAAGCCTGAATCCTCATCCCTTTAGTTGTGGAGGAAACAAGGGCCAGAGAGGTTTAGTGCCTCTCTCAGGACACACAGCCAGGGATGGGAACATAGATCTTCCAATGTAAGTTCCAGATCCAGAGCATGCCCAGCTCAGGCAAGTGGAGGCATGTCAAAATGTGCCTGAGCATGAGGAGTTGAGGGCAACTCCTTCAAGGGTCTTCATGGGCAGAGAGGTAGGCAGTGTAGACACCAAGCCACCTCTCCTACCATCTGCTCAACTGAGCAGCTCAGCCTCAGAGATTTCACACCAAGATAGCAGGGCATCTGTGCTAGGCAAAGCCTGGAAGCCTGAGAAAAGAAGAAAGATGAAACCACTGGTCCTAGGTAGGGTGGAAGGTGGAGGAGGGGTGGTGGCAGTCCCAGATCTCAGGGACAGCTCCCTGAAGGAGCTGGAGGGGCCAGCAGAAATGCAGGAGGCATTCCTGAAGGAGCAGATTCGTCAGAGCTGGGAGCAGCACCTCTCCCAGAGAGGAGATGGGAGCCTAGAAGTCTGGGTGGGGAGGAAGCCAGGTCAGCTGTGAGACCTTCCTGTGCGCTCTTCCCCCTGCACTAGGTGAGAGGCTCCCTGCAGGCAGGGTCTGTTCCTGGATGCTTACAGTGCTGGCTTCAGTGAGAACATGGGGATGCTCTGGAGGCGGAGCCCTGCACACAGGAGAGGCACCAGCCCTAAGAAGCCACAGGCTGAGCTGTGGTTTCCTGATTTGTTTTGGGCATTGGGATCCAGTGGAAAAGGGGGTGCAGAGAACAGGGCCTGGAGGGGGTTCCCCTGACAACTGAGGGGTCAGCAAGACCCAATTAGGAGGTCAGACATCTTCCCCCCAGTAACATCTTTGTTGGCGACTGACGTGAGCTCCTGAGTCTGGGGACCCCCAACATCATACCACAGCGTGAGGCCACAGGGCCACCTTTGGGCTCCCACTGGAGCCTGGCTGAGCTGAGCCAGCTGAACAGAGAGCAGGATTGAGGAACAGACGCTCTCGCCAGGTGACAAGAAGGAACCAAGCTGCTGATGCCTGGGTGGCTCTTCATGTCCCTGGTCCAGCCTGTCTCTGGCTCCCTGGGTGTCCTTGGGCAAGTCAGTGACCAACTGTCCCTGAGGTCTACAAGGAGGGCTCTGCCGTGGTGGAGGGTTGAGGCCATGACTAAGTCCGTGCCTCCCACTTACACACACAGGCGCACACACACACACACGCATGCACACACGGGCACACGCGTGCACACATACCTGCGTGGCGCTCCATGCCCACGTTTGCCCTGCTGCAGGAAGGGCTGGGGTGAGAGCCAAGCAGAGCCCACAGCAGGGCCCCTAACAAAGACGGGGAGGGGGGTTGGCAGCTAGAGGAGCGGGGGAGGCTGGGAGGGAAGTGGCTCAGAGCCTAACAGGCCACCAGCAGCCGCAGCATCTGCTTTTTCTTACCTCTAAAGGGAATCGATTTGTCTCTGACTGATTTCCCTGACGTCTAGTTTTCTTCTCCGCCCGGCTGTCAGCCCAGCCACCGTGCAGGGGAGTGGGAAGCGCCTGGCCGCCAGCCCGCACGCCCTCCCCACCTTGCCACATGCCCCCACACCACGCTGCACCCCGCACTCACGCAGGCCCACAAAGAAGCACACACCCACCCCACCCCCAGCAGGCCTGCCACACACAGTACACACACACACACATACACCACGCCCCCTGCAGCAGCCCTGCTGCATGAAGCACACAACACACAACACAACACACACATACACACCATATCTCCAATCCCCAGGCACTGCAGAAGTGTCACCCTCACCCTCACACACCCTCACACAAGGTCGGGCACACTCATTATGTGGCCACTCTCAGACACCAAAATGACATCTACACACATAATCCTCACACTCCCAGATGGCACAGATGCTTACACACACATGTCCACACAGCCATGCTCCCATGTCTGCTGAAACAGACCTGCACCTCCCACACACACACAACTTCCTGATCCCCTCCAGAACTCCCACGCCTCACGTGACACGCTATGGCCACACTCCTGACGCCCACAATGACTTGCTCACCTGCACGCTGCACACTCCCCAACCACACACACATGGCCGCTGCTGTCCCCCACCTTGGCCTACAACTCCCACCCCTCCAAGCTGCTTCCGGGCCCTGGGCCCTCAGGGTTCTCCTGGCCCCCTGAGTGTAATGTCACCCTCATACTGCCACCCTTCTCCTTGCCATCTGTGGCAGGAAGCAGATGCACTAGAAACACACTCTGCACCCAAACTCTCCAGAGCTTTGCTGGAGGGAGTCCTGGTGTGGGTTAGGACATAGCCAGGCCTGGCTGGGCAGGCCTAGTGCCCCCTGCCTGGGAAGGTGGTTGCAGAACAGCCTGAGGCTCAGGTTCCCATCAAGGCTGGGGTGACTTGGGACAGGAATGGGGGGAGGATCTTCAGCATCATCAGGATCAGGTAGTGGTTTTCTGATCACAAGCCTCCAGGCAGGGCTTCCCAGTGTTCCAAAGGACCCTGGTCAATAAGCAACAATGGCGGCAAAAAAGCACTAACAACACAAACAGATCCTCTCTGTGTCCACAACGCATCCTCATGTCCCTGACAGCATAGGATTGGATCCTGGGAGCAGCCCCTGGGCTAACTGCCATACTACCCAGCACTGTTCCCAGCCAAACGACGAGGAAACTGAGGTCTGAATCAGGAAAAGCTCTCTATGGCCAGTGACTGGAATCGAGGTCTCCTGATTTCACAGCGAAAAATTCAGACCAAACCAACCAGCTGCAGATTATGGTCTACCTGTCCTCAGAAATGTCATGAGGCCACCTGGGTTGGCACCTCTCCCACGTTGGAGAATATGAAAGAAGCCCTCAGCCTAGTACTGCTGGTGAGGCTTGTGTGTGGAGGTTGTGGTGGTGTGTGATTGTCAAGGTGTGGCCAGGTGCATGCAGGACAGTGGGTAGGCGGGGCAGTTCCTGTTGGCAGGTGTTAGAAGGGGCTGTGTCTCCATTGGGTGTGGGGGACTGTGTGCAGGGCATGTGCTGCCTGGGGGGTTCAGATGTAGTAGTGGGTTCACATGCACAAGAGGATGCAGATAGGAGGGGCTGCGCAAGGGAGAGGTGACTGTGTTTGTCCAAAGATGTGCACCCTGGTGTGAGTGTGACCATGCACACTCCTCACAGGGTGCCCACTTGAGATGAGGGGCAATTCCCCTTCCAAGCCCTGTCTCCTGCTCCCCTGCCCTCCCCCAGGGCTTTATCTGGCCAGGCAGCCCTGCTTTCAGCTCAGGCAGCAGATAATTGATTAATAGAACTGGTTCTTGGCTCTTCAAGGTCTGGCTGGAGATAAGAGGAGACGCGAGTACCAGTGTGGAGGGGTTGACGCAGAATCCAGCGCTGAGCAAGAGGCCACAGGCCACAGGCACTCCTGTCCCAATCCCTCATCCTTCTCCTTCAGATGCCAGGGTCCACATACCTGCTTGGATAACATCAAGGCAAAAGTCACAGTGAGTCCCTGAAGGGCAGGGGCTGGGCAGGGTCTACCTGCATGTCCCGTGGATCTGGATACTGTGCTGAGCCCTGCTGCTGGACAAATTACCTTCCAGCTGATCATCTGCTCTTTGTCCCCCCACTTCACATGCCCACTCATCCCAACACCTGACCCCACATCTATTAGGTAAGCCAGTTGGGGGGTGGCTTCTTGAACCCCAGAGGCCAATGAAAAACTCCTTTTCTCAAAGACTTTGCTGCCCCTGTGATCTCTGAGGACCCCCTCCAGGCTGGTGAGACATGTGGGGAGACTATGACACCAATCTGAAAAGTCCAGTCACCAAAAGAGAGGCCATGAACCCAGAGCTGAAGTTATTGGGTGTCAGGGACCCTGGCAGATGTCCAGAGACAAAAGGTGGACATGAAATCCAGATTCATCACCAATGGGAAGGCCTCCTGCACCAGTTATTTTCTGCTTTATGCTAGACACTGTGCCACTGAGAGGTGAGACTGATTGCCATATTACCTGTCAACACCAAGTACTGTTACTGTCCACGCTCAGCATCTCCTCCGTAAGACTTGAGAGAAATGCAACAGGTAGACAAATGAGTTCTTAGAAAGACATACCCCTGACCTTAACGAACAATAGAAAGATACGGGACCATCAGGAGGAGACACCCAGTTCTCCCAGGATGCCAGAGATTTCCCAGGATGGTTAAGGCTCCCAGGGAGGAGGGCAAGAGGCTAAGCAGTGAGTTGTGCATGATGGTGCCTTATCTCAGGTGGAGGCCTGAAGTACTGCCCCTTGCAGTTTGGGGCATGGGTATGCATTCTCAGCTCCCTGGATGGAACTTCCAGAGTCCAGAGGACTTCTGAGCACCACCACTTTCCCGTCATGGAGCAATGCTGGCTGGTCAGCCTCTGGAAAAGAGCCAGGGAGCCCTTCTGGAACATTCTCACCATTCTGGCCTGGCCCCAACACAGCATTCCCTGCAAACCTCCCTCAGCCTGGTCCACTCTGATTTGGAGAACTATCAAAGTCAGGGCCAAAGGGTCAGCAGATCTCATTTACCAGTGGAGAAACTGAAGGCGGCAAGAGGGAGCTGCAGACAGGCTGATGGCCACACAGCTGGACTGAGGCAGGCCTCACCCCTGAGCTCAGGTCTCCTGATGCCTGGATGGACCTCAGCAGGTGCAGGGGCGGAAGCTGTCTGATGTGAGACGTGGTGCAGTTTTCCACCCTCTTTTTCCCCTCCACTCAATCTCTGCCCGTTTCCCTCTGCTTCTGTTCTGTGCCCGTGTCACTTCCTTTTCCTTTTTTCACCTGTTTCCTCTTTCTGGAGGGTCACTTGTGCCTAGGCCAAAGTTCTCAGGAGGATAGACTCAGTCTGCCAACCAGTAAGGCATGTGGACATCACGGTTTCAACCGGCTGCGTGGTCTTAGACCAACTCATGCCCTCTCTGAACCTCTGATGCCCCATCTGTACAATGGGGTGGAAACCCATGAGTTCTGTGGAGAGCCTCAGGGAAGGATGGTTCTCACTCATGCTCACTCCTTTGCCAACACAAGTCTCAAACACCTGCCTTCTTTCCATGTTGCTTGTCACTAGAAGAGAGGGGAGAGGCAGAGGGGAGGAGAGAGAAGAGGAGAGGAGGAGAGAGGAGAAAGGAGAGGGAGGAGAGGGGAGACATTTGTCCCTACAGAAATTGTACTCAAATGTTTTATTATGTGCTCTGGCTCGGGCAGCACCTTAGTTAATGGTGTGTCAGATGATGGTACAAATTTATAGCTGAAGGTTTACATCACAGACAGCTGGAATGAATGACAATAAATTAATTTAAAGTGCTACCAAAGTGTTCCCCAAAGTATATGTGCTTATGAGCTCTGGGCTAATAATTTATAAATGCATGCCTTTTATAATCCTGGTCTTAAGTCTTGAAAGCAGCTAGTTAAAAAGCAGTCACATGACATAAATTATTTTTATTAATATCACCAGTGCATGAGCAGGGTGGTGGGGATGGTGGTCACCAGCTCATGGTTTCTGCAGTCAACCGTCTCTCCTTTTACTCCCCGTCTTCTCATCCTGAGGGGCTTGAACCTCACGGTCCCAGACTCTGTTGTGGCCCAAGACCCCCTCAGGCTGCCAGGGCCCAAGGATACCACCATGCCCTGAGCCACCTTTCCTGGGGGTTGGAGTGAAATTTCCACCCATTATGGGGGTCTCTCCTCTAAGGAGGTCATGACATCTTCCTTCTCCTTGGGCAGACGTGAGCAGATATCTTTTGTGTGTGTGTGTGCGTGTGCAGAAAATCAGCACAAAACACACAAGAGTAAGAGAGTAAGAGAGTCACTTAAACTCAGTTGCTTCACCTGTAAAATGAACATCACAACACTTACCTCCTAGGGCCATCAGGAGAATTCAGGCCACCTGTGAGAACTCAGTATGTTGCATTGTTATTAGGGGATTCTCCACTACCTACAAAGGGAGGGGAAATTTAGAAGAGGATTATACCACTGGGAAATTTGTGGTCTGGTGGCCTGCTCAGACCTTTTTGATAAAATGCAAGATGTCCCTCCCCTTCTGGACCCCATTGCAAACCCTCTGAAGCCAAGCCCAGAACATGGACCCTGCACCCCATGCCCAACAAGTGTCTTGGTGGACCTGTGGATCATTCTCTTGTAGGCTCACACTGGCCTGTGTTACATTAAAAATGGCCAGAATGCTTTGCAACTCCTCCCACCAAGAGCTAGGGTCTATTCTCACAGTCCTTGAATTAGGCTGGCCTGTCACTTGCTTCGACCTATAGGATGCGGTAGCAATTACACTGTAACTTTCAAGATTAGATCTTAAGATATCTGCAGCTTCTGCTTTGGAATATTTGAAATACTCCCTTCTAGAACCCAGCTGGTGTGCTGGAAGAAGCCCAGTCAAGGCTCAAGGACCACGGGAGGAGAGCCAGGACATGGTATCGGCAGCCCAGCCAAGCTCCCCGGGCAGCCAGCCATGCAAGTGAGCATCTTAATTGTTCCAGTCCCCCCAGGCCAGCAGTCAGAGCCCACACCACATGAACCAGAAGAGGCAGCTGGCTGAGCCCAGTCAACCCAAAACCTGAGTGACAGTATGTGGCTCTTGCCTTCCGGCCCTAGGTTTTGCATGCTTTGCTCCACAGCAGTGGGTAACCAGGGTGCCCCTCACCACTGGCCTGGGCATCTCAACAAGCCCCATCAGAAACCTCCCTGGATCCCACATCCCCCACAAGCTCCATCCACCACCAAACTGCAAGGGAGAGAAGTGCCTCTGCACTGTCCCCTGCTCCACCCTTCCTCCAAGAGGGTCATCGCCAAGTCACCAGGCACTGGCTGTCCTTGAGTCCTGCAGCCGATCTCAGGTGACCCTCGGCAGCCTGCGTCTGGGTGCCCACACTCTCTCCTTTGGACGTCCTCCTCAGGACTCTTCAACACAATCCTCTGGCCCTCACCTCTACTTTTCCCTGTCATTCCCTCATGTTTCCCTCCTAGGTCCCCGTTCCTCCTCTTGAGACCTTGGCCTCTGTCTCGACCCTGCATTCTCTGCCCCCTTCACTCGCTTTCAGGCAAGTTCACCCAGTGCTTCCCACGTCTGGTCGTCCATGCAGGATTCCCTCCCCAGGCCGCAACGCACAACTGGACTTTCCACCCTCACACCCTGCAGATAAGCTGACCACCCCCCATGCCCACATTTGCTCATTGTCCCCACACCTCCACCCCATCCTCACTTGCCTCCCCTCCACAGATTGGTGCTACCATCTATTTTGATGCCCAAGTCCCCAATGGGGGATCCAGTCTTGGTCCATTCTTCCCGACCCCACATGCAATCAGTCTCCAGGTCCTGGCACAGAAACCTCTAAGTCATTCTAAAAGCTGTGGCTCCCATTGCCGCTGCCCCTTCCTGACTCCCCAGCTTCCCTTACTGGGTCACAAGGAGCCCTCCCCACCGCCCCTGCTCACACACTCAGTCCTTTCTCTACTCAAAAGTAGAGACACTCATTATATCACTTACCAACTTCAAGTCCATTGGTGGCTCCCAACTGTCTTCCTAATCCAAGCCAAGCTCCATGTTACTTACGGGTCCTCCACATCGGTCCTGAGATGACCCCCCCAGCCACAGATCTGACCACTTCCCACAGTCACACTGAGGCTGCTCCCATGATCTGCTGTGTGTCTTCATGGGGGCCTTCACAGTGCTGTTCCTTCTGCCAGGACACCCTTCCCTTCACAGGCCAGCAGATACCACCTCTTGCCGGCCTCGGCCTCCCCAGGAAGTCTTGCCTGACCCTCCACCCTCCCTTGAGTGGTGGACCTGCTGGCTGCCCACTGCTCTCCCCTGCTCCTGGCTCTTATCTCCCTAGTGTCAGTGAGTTGTTCCTCTCAGCTGAACTGGCAGCTCGGGGGGGGGGGGGGAACCATTACAGTCTTGCACAACGACTGGCACAGACTCAGAACATACCTGTGAATTAATGAATGACAAACCTCACCGCCTTGCCTCTTCAGTCACCACCAGGCCCGGCTCTTGCAGATTTATAAAGGAGACTCTGCCTCTGTCTTCCCTTCACCCACTCAGCCACTCAACACCCGTTTACTCAGCACTCGTCACATGCCAGCCCCGAATGGACAAGCAACTGACAGATGAACTGGGTAACAGCATCCTCAGCTGTAAAAAGGAGCACGGTTCTGAAACACGCAGCAGCGTGCTGGGATCTCAAACTGCAATGGGCAAAGAAGCCAGAGACCACCCTCTGGATGACCCCACCTATGTGACATTCTAGAAAGGGCAACCCAGAGGGACAGAAAACAGACCAGGGATCCCAAGGCTACGGTCTCAAGAGAAAGTCACGAGGGAGCCGAGTTGCCTTTAAAACAGCCTCAGGAACCACCCACATCACTCTGCCCTTTTTTCCTCGAATGGAAGCCAGTCACTAAAGCAGCCCTCACTAAAGGGGAGCGGAAGGAAAGGTCACCTTTGATGGGGACATTGTCAGATTATGTGAGGACCTGTTCTAAAACATTATTGCTCCCCACTTGACAGCCACACCCACCAGGCACGGTCACCAGTGCACACTCACCGTTCTGCAGGTAACACCCACAGCAACAAAGGCAGCTCTTATTGCAAGAACATTATTACAGTCAGGCTAACTGAGTATTTGGGAAGAAAATCACCCCTAATTACTAATTAGTCTCTGTGTGACTGTAAGTTATATGCCTTCTCTGTGCCTCAGTTTCCTGATCTGTAAAACAGGCATAATTATAGTCCCTAACATGTAATGTTATTGTAAGGATTAAATGAGATAATTATGTGCTGTGTTTAGAAAAAAAAAAACATGGCACACAATAATTTCTAATAATATTGTAGTGGCTTCCGAGCCAGCTGGAGAGATAAATGAGATAATTTATGGAAAGAGTTTAGAGTAGTATCTGGTGCATGAAAATTAATCAGTTACATATTATCATCATTATAGTTAGGATAATAATTACTAGTCATAGTCTCCTCAAGACCTCCAGGATAATATGCAACACTCTAGACTACCCCTCAAGGACCTTTGCAAATACGTCCTTGCCCATCCTCTGGCTCACCTCTATCTCTCCCCACACAAGCGTCACAGTCACCATCCTGAAAGTGCCTGGAATGCAACATTCCCCACTGCAGCCCCTTCTCCTAATATGCTCTCCTCCAAGCTCTTCCTATCACAAACATCAGACTGGGAGTCAAAGAGAGATTGTCAGGAATGCCCTTTTCTTGCCATGCCAAAGTAACTGGTAGCCACAGCAGCCCTACCAAAAAGAAAAGAAAACAAACAAACAAAAACAGAAACACCAATTTTCACATAACAGCACAGATCAGAAGTTTCTGAGAGAAGGGAAACAGATAAGGTAAAGCTCTACAGCTGTCTCACTTTTCTAACTGAAGACATGTTCCAGATCACTAAACAAAGAGAGGGAATCCAAGGAGAGTTCAACAATCTCAGCGAGCTGATGGACAGAGATTGGAGCAGAGGGAGGCTGAGGATGCTGGAAGTTGTGGGCAGAGCACCAGAGAGGAGGGATCGGGCCAAGAAAGAGTTCCAGGGATCTGCCTAGGGTTCTTTGTGAGCCTTTGGCTGAAGTATAAGCTGTGCGTACCCATAGTGAGACTCAGTGAGGCCAGGCAAAGACAGCTATCAGAGGAAATCACTACTGGAGTTGGATGGCTACCCTACCCACACAGAGCTGGGAGACTTGGAGACCCAACTAGTCAGAGTTGAGAAGCCTCATTGATCCGCTCAACAAATCTTTAAAATTAGCCTCCGAAAGAGCAAACTGATCCACAAGTAAGCTAACTGCCTGTCAAATATCTTTAACACTCTTTAAAGGAAGACAAGAAAATCCAAACATTTGGCGACGTATTATCACAATGTCCAGCATCCAAACAAAAACTACCAGACATACAAGGAAGAAACCCGCAACTAGGAGAAGAATTAAATGGAAACAGACCTAGATGATAGATATTATAGAATTAGCCAACAAATGCATTCGAATGATTACTATAAAAATATTCAAGGATTATTAAAAAAAAGAAAGTAAAGAAGAGGTAAATGGAAATCATAATAAAGAAACAAACAACTTCTAGAGCAGAAAAATAAAATAAAGGAAGTGAACATTTCACAGGAAGGAATTAAGAGCAGATAACCCACTGAAGACCAATACACCTAGGAACTTGAAGACAGGGCAACAGAAATCAAGAGGGAAATGAGAAAATAGTTTAAACTCAGTGAAACAATGAAAACACAACATATCAACACTTGTGAGATGCAGCTAAAAGGGTGGCTAGTGAGAAATGTGTCGCTTTTTATCCTTATGTTAGACAACATGAAAATCTTAAAACACTTGTACAGAAAGAGTTGACAATGCAGGCGGGAGACAGCTAGCCATAGAAAGTCCTCACCAGGTGGGCCCTTGAGTGGCATTGGGCAGTTTGGAATTCAGGAAGGTTCCTGTCAGTCCCTGATAAAAGTGACTTCCTGTGCCTCGACTGCTATTGTAAACAATGTGGTTTGTGCGGAATGCTGCTTTCCTCCTGGAAGACTGGGATGCCGGTATATGCCACACAGAAGGTGCCTAGGTGGTGTGCCCCTGGCCCTGGTAAGAACTCCAGGTATGGCGTCTCTGATGAATGCCCCTGGAGGACGGCATCCCACATATGTTGTCACAACTTGGTGCCAGGATCATCAAGTGTGACCTGGGTAACTCCACCCTCAGCAGACTCAGAGGCCTGTGGCTGGTCTTCTTCAAAATTCACCCAATGTGTCTTTTCCCTTTGCAAATTTGCTTTGTGTCTTTTGCCTTAATAAATCTTAACAAGGAATATGACTGCAGGCCAAACCTGTCGTCTGCCTGTTCTTGGGGACAGACTCCCAACACACCACGGATTCACCTCAGAAAATTTGAAAAAAGAAAACCAAATAAAATCAAGAGTAGAAGGACAGGTACGACAAAGAACAGAAACCAATGAACTAGAAAATGGGTCTCTATTAAAGATGAAACCAAGAGCATGTGGTTTTGAAAAGAACATCAGTAAAAATGAATGAAACTCCAGCTAGACTGATCAAGGAAGAAAAAATAGAACACAATTACCAATGTCAGAAATCAAAGTGAGCTCACAACTACAGATCTTAGAGAAATTAAGGATGATAAAGGAATATATTATGAGCAACTTTATATTAGTAACTTTGGCACCTGAAATAAAGTAGACAAATTCCTTGAAAAACTCAAAATACCAAAATCGACATAACAAAAATAGAACATAAGTAGTTCTGAATCTATGATAGAAAATCAATTCATAAAGCCTTCTCATAAAGGAATTCCAGACTGATATGATTTTGTAGTGAATTTTATCAAACTTTCAAGTAACAAGAAATTCCAGACATAACTCTCAAACCTCAGGGAAAGTGGGAGACTTCCCTAGTTGGTTCATGAGATCAGCATTACCCCAACACCAACATCAGACAAACATATTAAAAGAAGAGTACAAACCAATGAAAAAAATCCCAGCAGACCTTAAAAAAAGAAGAAGAAATTGACAAGATGATTCAAAATGTATGCAAAAATTAAAAGGATCTCCTAGAAAAAAAGAGAGGACTTGGAGGACTTACATTGCTTGATTTAAAGACTTACTATACCATAAAAAATAGCATGTGGCACTGGTATCAGGAAAGATATGCAGATTGATGGAATAGAATAAAGACCCAAAATAAATACATACACCTAAACAATTGATTTTTTACAAAAATGACAAGGTTATTCAGTGAGTAAAGAATTATATTTGTAAGAAAAAGTTGTTTAAGCAAATGGGTATCCGACTTCCGGTTTCCATTCTAGCACATAAAGAGTTTGGGAGTTGTCACTCTGATCCTAACAATAAAAAAATAAAAATAAAAATAAAAATTTTTAAAAAAGCAAGACAAATTGAAGATCAACAACTTTTCTTAGATTCATCGGAGATTTAAAGTAATGGGGCAAACTGCTGTTCCCAAGGCCAGAGAGTCACACAAATGAATACCAATAATCACAGGTGACAGAGCAGATACCTATGAGCAGACACCTCTGCAGGGACAAGGGTCAGGCTCGTTTTTCTCAGCACATCACGCCTAAAAATTATGAGACATTACAAAAAGGCAAACCAAACATAGCATAGAGACACAATTTGAAGAGAGCAGAACAAGACTCAGTTATGGCAGGGATGTTGGAATTATCAGACCAGAAATTTAACATAATTGTGATTCACATGGTAAGGCTCTCAAAAGAAGTGGACAAATGCAAGAAAAGGTCAGTAACATGAGCACAGATATGGAGATTCTAATAAAGGATCAAACATAAATGCTAGAAATCAAAAACACCAACATGGAAATGAAGGATGTCTTGGATAAACTCATCATACTGAATAAACTGAGCTTAAGGAAATGACAACAGAAACTTCCAAAACTGGAAAGCAAAGAGGAAAAAGACTAAAAGAAAAGGAATAGGCTGTCCAAGAACTGTAAGATGACAGAAGGTGCAGTGTCCATATAATGGGAATATCAGAAGGAGAAGAAAGAGAGAAAGGAACAGAAGAATTATTTGACGCCATAATGACTCGGAATTTCCCAGAATTAATGTCAGACACCAAACACAGATTCAGGAGGCTCAAAGAATAGGAAGTAAAATCAATCCCCCCTCCAAAAAGCCACATTGTCATATTGAAACTGCAGAAAATCGAAGATAAAGAAATCTTGAAAAAGCCAGAAGAAAACAGAAAACCCTTATGTATAGAGAAGCTAGGATATGAATAACATCACACTTTTCGGAAATCATTGGTGCAAAAAGAGAGTGGGATGAATACTTCACGTGTTGAGAGAGAAAAAAAATCAACCTAGAATTCTGTTTTCTGCCAAATTATCCTTCAAGAGTGGATGAAATAAACACTTTCTCAGATGACAAAAATCAAGGGAATTTATTTCCAATAGACCTGCATTGGAAAAAAGTGTTAAAAGAAGTTCTTTGGAAAGAAGGAAAATGGTATAGTTCTGAAACTCAGATCTGCATAAGGAAACAAAGATCATGGAAAAGAAATAAATGAAGGCAAAATTGAAAGTTTTTTTTTTTGTATCAGAAATTGAACTCAGGGGCACTCAACCACTGAGCCACATCCCCAGCCCTACTTTGTGTTTTATTTAGAGACAGGGTTTAACTGAGTTGCTAGTATCTTGCTTTTGCTGAGGCTGGCTTTGAACTCAAGATCCTCCTGACTCAGCCTCCAAAGCTGCTAGGATTACGGGCGTGCACCACCATGCCCAGCATTTTTTTAATTTATAATTTATTTGACCAATGACAGTTTGTTCAAAATAATAGCGAGAATGGACTATAGTATATAGAGGTGAGGTGTGAAATGAAGGACAGCAAGGATGCATGGGATAGGAGGGAGGAATACTTTGTTCCTAGGAGGTGCATGAGCCTCCCATGAAACAATGACACATTCTTTGCAAATGGAATTAGATTCTTCGTAAATGTATTGTTGCATTCATCAGCCAGCAGCTATAGCCCCAGTGACTCTAGAGGCTGAGGCAGGAGGATCCCTTGAGGCCAGGAGTTTGAGCCCAGCCCAGAAAACATAGCAACACTGCCCCCCTCTCTAATTATACATGGACACATATCTTTATTTTGTTTATTTAATTGTATGTGGTGCTGAGGATCCAACCCAGTGCCTCACATGTTCAAGGCAAGCACTCTGCCACTGAGTCACAACCCCAGCCCCTCCATCTCCTTTTTTAAAAAAATGTATATTACATATTCTAGAACAAATAAAAACTAAACAAATATTTTTAATTAAAAATGAGTATAATTGAAGATGAAATCATATAAAGTGCTCAAAACCACAGAAAGTAGAAAAAGAGTAGAAGGCAAAACTAGTAACAAAGAACAAGGGCATCAAACAAATAGTAACAAATGTAGTGGATAAAACACCTGGCTATTTGTTTGAGATTCATATCTACCCCATTCACAAAAATAAATTCAAATGGACCACACCTCTCAACACAAAAAGCTAAAATTATGGAACACCTAGAAGAAAACTTAGGAGAAGATCTTCGCAACTTGCTGGTAGGCAAAGATTCCTTAAGTTATCAAAAGCACTAACCATATAAGCAAAACCTCATTAATTGGACTTTTTTACTTTCACACAACACCATCAGAAAAATGGGAAGACAACACACCAACTGTGGGAAAATATTTGCACTACATAGATCCGACAAAGAAATTATATTGAAAATTCATATGAAGAATGCTCACAACTCAGTAATAGGAAAACAACAGCCCAAGAAATTTGGCCAAAAGAGTCAAATACATATTTCATCAAAGAAGATATTTGCACACAAGAAGATGCTCAAACCTTCAACATGATTAGTCATCACAGAATTGCAAGTTAAAAGAGCAAAGAGTTAGCATTTCATACTCACCAGAATAGCTCAAAGGGAAGACTAACCAAATCACGTGTTGGCAAGAATAAGGGCAAGTAGAACTCTTCTACACTGCTGGTGAATGAAATGGTGTGAACTCTTCAGGAAAAGAAAAAAAAAAAGTTTGGCAGTTTCTTATAGTCAAACACATAGATAGCTACCATACAACCTAACAATTCCACTTCTAGGCATCGGCCCAAGAAAAATGAAAAGTTATTCATTGACAAATTTACACATAAGAGTTTGTAAGTGTTTCACTCATAAAACCCTGAAGATGGAAAGATGGCAAATATATGTCGATTGGTAAATAGGTAAACTATGGTATGTCCATTCACTGGAATACAACTAAGCAATGAACAAGACCAAGCTGCTCATGCATAATACAACATTGATGGGTCTACACAGAAGAGAACATACCGTTCAACTACATTTATAGAAAGTTCTAGAACATTCAAAGCCAACTTATAGTGATAGAAATCAAATCAAAGCATGCCTGGGTGGGAGCAGGAGGGGATTGACTAAGAAGTATCAGGAAATGTTGAGGGGTGATGGAAACTGGCTACATCTCCGTTGTGAGGGTTTTTGTCCTACTGTATACACTTGTCAAAACTCACTTGACTGCACAATCACAGCGGGTGCATTTTGTAAATTATTCCTTAGAACATTGACGTTCAAAGAAGGGGGAGGAGATTGGACAAAGCACTGGGAGTACCAGATTAAGGGTGCAGTGCAGGCCCCCAAACAGGCTGTCGGGTGGGTGGTGCTCGTGCAGCTACAGGAGGGGACAGTGGCCAGTGGTTCCTGGAAGTGGTACCACAGGATGGTGGGGAGAGCACAAGGAACAGGTGAGTAGGAGGGACGTTCCAGGCCCAGGGAGCAGCACGTGTTGGCAAAGGCACAAAGTAGGCCAGCAGGTAGCCAAGCCACAGCCCACAGGGAGGTGGCCAAGGAGCCTGGAGGAGGCCCCGCCCACAGGAGTCTCTGCCTGAGACCCCCAGAGCTCAGGTGCCTGCTGCTCAGGCCCCCGGGGAACCAGATGGAGGAGGTGCTCCTGGGAGACCCCTCCTGCTCACAGGTCAGGGACCAGGCACTTTACCCTGTCCTTCTAGGCTCGGACCTATTACCCCCTCCTCCAGGAAGCCATCCATGGCTGCACCTTGGCTCTCAGACCAGAGGGCCACAAAGTGAGGTGATATGAAAGAGTTCCACAAAACTTTGCTCTTGCTTCTGAGTCGGGCTCACAGCTCTGTGTTGAGGAAGCCATGGGACAAAAGGCATCCAGTACAGGGTGGACCTCCTAGGGCCATTCAGCAAACACCAGTGTCTGCAAGCATCGAAGGAGTAGACTCCATTACTCTCATTCTATACAGGAGGAAACTGAGAGCCCAGGGAGCTTACTAGACAGGTTTATGAAAACACATGGCTTATAAGTGGAAAGAGGGGAATTCAATTATCCATACCCGCCGGCTCCCGGGACCATAAATTCAGGGTCGGAAAACAGGCCCAGAGAGGGCAAGTGATTATGCAAGGTCACACAGTTACCGACAGAACCCACACTTGGCCGTGGGTCTCCTGACACCAAGCCTGACCTTTCCCAAGGAGCCTCAGGCAAGACCTAGGCGTTGCTCCCCCGGGGATGCCCACGTGCCCTGACTACGTGGGCAAGAGGCGGCCACGGCGAGCCTGGGCAGGTCCAGGGCTAGACCTGCTGCCGCCCGTGGGATTGAGACAGCTCAGGAGGTCCAGGGCGGGCTCTGCAGCCAGCAGAGGCTGTGGGAAGTGTCGAGGAGGGCCAGGGCCTCTCCCTGCTAAACAGAAGGCCTGGAACCTGGCACAGCTGGCCCCAAGCCCCAGGAGGATCCTCCATGAGCCATGGGCATGAGTCTCTGAGCACAGACGGGAATCCTCCCTTGATTCCTGGCTATGGGTTGGCCTGACTGGACCTTTGTTGTCCCAGATGTCCCCCAGGTCAGTGGTCTCGCTGGTTAAGGAGGCATAAAAAGCAAAAAGCCCACAGGAGCTTGGATACCAGTGAACCAGGGTTCTGGTCTCTGCTCCACCAGCTCCAGGACACCCACAAATTCTCTAAGCCTCGGTTTCTTCATCAGTCAAATGAGACTAATACTATTACTAGGGACTAATACTATTACTAGGGCCCGATGCTAGACCGAAATTTACAGGTCCATGAAATGTCACATTCCACCCCACCCTGGGCTCGGATTTTATTTGTTCCTGTTCTTGTTTTCTGTGCTGAGGAACCCAGGGCCTCACATGCGCTAGGCAAGTGCTTTACCATGACCTACATCCCCAGCCCAAAATATCACATTCTTGATTTTTCCTTCAAGAAACTTAATTGTGGTTGGGCTTTCACTCAGGACAGAGGCTTCATAGTGCCTGGGAAGAAGGGTGGGGCCCCTGGCATTTGTGGTGTCCTGCTTCACTGGGCTGAGGTTAGAGCCAAGTATCAGAGCGGCCTCCCAGGGGTGGAAGAGACCAGGCCCAGGCCCAGGTGTCTGGGCAGCCCAGCCTTCTCTTATCTGCCTTCCTCCCCAGCCTGCCCCTCCACACTCCCCTGTCACCGTCTCCCGGGGCCTTGCTCCTCACGACATCTTGTCTGAAATGCCCGAGGAAGCCCTGGGCTGGGAGCAGTTCTTTCTACAGCCCTCAAACCCCAAAGTAAAGACACCCAGTCCCGCATCCCCGATCCACAAATCTAAAATCCAGACTGCTCCAAAATCCCCAACTTTCTGAGGAGCAACACAATGTCTCATGTGGAAAACAGCCACATCCTGAACCTGTTTCATGCACAAAGTTATTTTAAATATTGTATCAAATTACCTATATGTGTATGTGTATCAAGTATCTATATGAAAAAAAATTGAATTTCATGTTTAGACTTGGGTTCCATCTCCAAGCTGTCCAATTACATACATGCAAATATTCCAAAGTCTGGAAAAATCTGAAATCAGAGGCAGGTCCTATGCATTTCGGATAAGGGATCCTCAGCCTGGTTTAATATCTGTAAAGATCCTCCTGCACTGAGGCCCCCCTCAGAGAGCTGCTGGTAGAAAGCAGATCCACAGTCACCAGCTGGGTGTGATGTGTAGGGCGGCTATGAAGACAGAATGAGGCCCCCACAGGAGGGGCCTGCCCCGCCTACTGGCCGCAGAAGGGGCTTCCAATCCCTTGTACCCACATCTGTGGGTCCCTGCAATCCCACAGGCAGGCACAGAAATGAAGGAGAGGCCAGAGAGGGTAAGGGCCTTGGGGATGAACACACAGCAAGAGAGGGTACCCATGGCATCTGTGCAGCAGTCTCTCTTTTGTCCCAGAGACTTCTATCACCAGGAGAGAAGGCAGAGTGGCTTCTTCTCCAGGTTTCTGATTGCCAGCCTCCTGTGGGACGCAGGCCTAAAGAGAGTTAAAATTAGAACACGTCGGAGAAGCAGTTTTCTTACCCGAGCTGAGTATACGGGCAGTAGAAGAGCCCGGTGTTGCAGGAGCAGGCCAGCACCTCTCTAGGCAAGAGCCCCTGCCCTGCCCTGCCCTGCCCTGGCCACACATCTGGGAGATGGGTGCAGTGGCCTCAAGTCTGTGTGAGCCTCCAGCCCTCCTTTCCTTGGCCATTAGAGAACTTTTGAGAACAAGGTGGTCCCTGTCCGCACAACTCCTCCTTCCAAGAAATTTGGAAAAGGAGAAACTCTTGTTTCCTGGCCTCGTTGACTATTGTAACCAGTGGGTCATTTCCAAGGAAACCCCATGCAGGTCGTCATCTTTAAGAACACTGGGACACATCAGGATTTTTTTTTTTTTAATGTGGTACTGAGGATTGAACTCAGGGCCTGTGTGTGTTCTACCACTGAGCTCCTCCCCAGTCCCATTTGTTTGCTTTAATACAGGGTCTCACTAAGTTGCTGAGGCTGGCCTTGAACTTGTGATCCTCCAGCCTCAGCCTCCAAAGTCGCTGGGATTATATGTGTGTGCCATGGTGCCTTGCATATTACAGAAATTTTTAACTTTGCCAAAAAGCTCCACCATCACAGAAGACGTCCCCCAGTCCCTGACATCCTGAGCTCGCCTCTTCGTCCTGCCAGGGCCTCAGAGAGACCTGCGGGGTGGTGGGTAAGATCGGACCAGCATCCAGCTTGCCCTGCTCTGAGGTGGAGGCTGCAGGGAGGGGGCTCAGGGCTGGGATCAGGGCTGGGCTTGGAGCAAGAGTCCACGGGAGCCTGGACGATAGGGTCAGTGAGACACAGGTGCCATGGACCTCAGAGGGGCCTGCCCTTACCAACAGTCCCCAGGACACCGGGGCTGCCCTGAGTACCTGGGCCCCACACCTGGCTGCAGGAGAATGGTGGGACTCTGTCCTGGGCAGGAGCCTGGTACAGGCCATGTGGGACAGCCCGGCCTCTGTGTTTGTGCTCCTGGAGGGAAGGGGTCATTTCATTTTTCTGAAGCATCTTCATTTTCTCCTCGGGTGACCTCCCATCTCGCTCCTCTGCCCTTTAGTCTTACTGCACTCGACCGCCTTTTCTGAAACAAGATCTCAAAAGCACTCCCTGGGCCCCCCACCTTCAGTAGCTCCCTATCATCTCAGTGGTTTCCCCAAACAGGCTGATGGCTGAAACCCCGAGACTCCTGTGAAGCATGCTAAGGCCCCAACTCCCTGCCTCAAAGTCTCCTGGGAATTTCTCCTTATTCCCCATTTGATAGCTAAGCCATGGATGATCAGAGAGGCCAAGTGACTTGCCCAAGACCACACAGAAGGAGAACTTGAAGTTCTAATCCAGCTCACAAAGCTTATGCCCTTGGGCTAAGGGTCCAGGACAGAAGTTTCAGGAAGCTGTGTGGCTTGGCTGGAGAAAGCCAGGCCCTCGTCTGGGTAGGGAGAGAAAACCGCAGGTAAGGAAGAGGGAAACCAAATGATGAGCTTTGAAAACAGCCCCAGATGGTGAATCCAGAAGCTGGGTTTGCTGGCCTCAGTTGCCTGCTTTGAGAAATGATTAGCCAGACCCAACCTCACAGGGACCTCATAGGCCTCCGTGGGAGGTGACTGGACAGTGGTGCCACCGAGGGACGTGCAGGAAAGCTCAACTCCACATTCTGTGCCTTAGCTCAGTACCCAGAGGCCGGGGATTGTGGGCACAGCACGGGGCTCAGGCGCCCCAAGCCCCACAAGTCCCCAGCCGCCGCCTACACCCCCTGGGGCTCTGCAGGCCCAGTAAACAATCCCTCCCCACAAAAGGAAACCTTAAAGCAACAGAAACGAACATCTCTGTGTGTTGGTGGCAGGAAAGGAAACCTCACTTCAGAAAGGAACCGTCCATGGGGCGGGGGCGGAGCCAGCACGGCTGCAAGGGGAAGGCAGATCTGATAAGGGGGCCCTCAGCAGGAGGCTGGGGCTTCTGCCTGGGGAGCCTCAGCCCCTCCTCAGCCCCCTCTGGCCCCTGAGCTACAGCTGGGGGCCTGAGTTGGACTGGGGTGGCCCCTACCTGCTGGGGCACTCAGGCCACAGGCCTCAGCAGTCTCCCCTCCCGGGGGCTGGCTGTTCCTTGGGTGTCTGTCCAGCTCTGGGTGCGGAACTAGCCGGAGACCCCGGTGTTGATGGCTCCCATCCAGCTTTGCAGCTGATTTTCCCATGGCCTCTGGATGGATTTTGCCCCTCTGGGCTCAGCATCCCCCATAGGAGAATGTGGACCATCTCCAGTGAGGGTGTCAGGGCAGGAGGCTGGGCTGAGGTTCAAGGTTGTGCGCTGGCCCTGCAGCTTCAGGAAGGGGGACAGAGAGTGTTCCCGCTCAGCACTGGAAGTCCTTTATCCTTGGCTCTGATCTGAGCCCACCGTGACAGCTGGTCCTTCTGACCCGCTCTGGGTTGAGATTTCCTCTGCTGAGATCCTAGAGGTCCTGCCTAGCTCACTGTGTGGCCTTCTCCATGCCAAGGACCCTGGCTGGAGAGAGGGGCATAAAACTTCCTGGGACAGTCAGGCAGCTGGCAGGCACCCGAGCCCTGACACCGGACAGGGGTGCAGATACAGGTGCTGGGGCAGCAGCTGGGCTGGGAGGAAGGTCCCCGAGGGCCTGGCTGCATGGCTACAGACGGAGGAGCAGAGAACAGGAGGGGCATTCCGGAGGGAAGGAACAGCATGCACGAAGGCGGGAAGAGCTGCAGTGGGAGTGAGGAGTCTGTCCAGCTCCCTACCAAGTGCTCCTCTCAAGACTGAGCCCCAGATGGTCTCAAGGACCCCGCACTTGAACTTCTAGGTCCACTGCCTTCATTTAAGGATTCCGTGGCTGCGTTCACTGCCAAGAGATTTGCACCAAAATACACACAACAAATGAAACTCGATACACCGTTTGGGGTTTGTTGGTTTTTGAAGTGAAGATAGGTTTTTCCCAGAAATTAAAAACCCCAAGAAGGACTCTGAAAGTGGGTGCCTACCTCCTAATGCCACCGGATTCCCCATGCACCCCGCAGAGCACCCTGGAGTGAACAACCAAGGGCCATATGGACAGTGCCTGCCTGGGGTGTCCGTGGGACCACTCTCACCAGAGGGTGCCTCAACAGCCGCTTTGTGGGGGCAGGAAGCAACCAGCCCATCCTAGTTGTGTGTGCTCAAGGGACCTTGTCATTAGGTCTCGGTTTCCTAGCTGGGCTGCTTGTCCTCTTGAGCTTCAGTTACCTTATCTGTAAGGAGGGGTTAAGACGGGTCTCGGTGGGTCCGAGCGCGTGGTGGGTGAAACAGCAGGCCTGCTCCTGTGTGGGGGGAAGGGGCAAAGGAAGGAGCTGCAGGATCTGGGGACAACAGTGTTCAAAGTAAGCCAAGGGCCCATCTCACCAGTCCAGGGTCCCTGCAGGGGCCAGGGGCAGTCTGCCTGCTCCCTGCTCAGCTCCTCCTGAGGATCCTGGTGGGATCCCAGCTCCACTGCACTTCCACGTGTCTCACGCCTGATGGCTCACTGCTTTCTCCTGACCCTCTGGGAGGCCTTTGGGTCCCCACTGCTTCCCTCCATAAACCAAGGCTGGAAAAGTCCAAGCGGCTTGCCCAGGATCCTACAGTTAGAGCCAATGGCGGACCACAACCAGGTCTGCCCAAGAGGTCTGGGTTCTTTCCAGCACCTGCCAAGGAACCCAGAGTAAAAGTCTCTGGTAGGAAAGAGGTCCCTGGGGGCCACCAGTGTCTGAGCAGCCTGATAAGGTGGGTCATGGGAAACTGGACCGAGGGCCTGGAACCTGAAGACAGCAAGATCAACAGAGGGGCTACGGTGAGCCTTGGGTACCTGGGGTGCAGAGACCAGCATGGGGTGAAGGAGGCTGGGAGGTCGGGCTGCCTGGGTCTTGCCTCCTCCTCTGAGGGCCTTATGGACACAGCCTGCCTGGGGTGCCCATGGCAAGAGAACGAAGAAAGAAAGAAGGTGGCCAGGGTGGGAGGGTGCCTGGAATGTGCTCCCGGCATTCCCAGCGCCGTGTGCCCAGCCGGCCTCCCCAGACAGCGGTGGGGCCCCGGAGTCGGCGGTGATGCCCCGGGGAGAGCCACGGGGCGCCCTCCCCCCCACGCTGGGCTCCTGTGCCCACCGCGTCTTCCTCCGCTGATTCCCCATGCTGGATTGATGAGCAACGTAATAAAGGGGGCAATCACATTATTCCTGAATGCATTTTAATAAAAATCAAATAAAAGCAATTATGTGAATTTCCAAGAGGATCACCTCTCCTCCTTTCCCTGAGGTAGGAAGCGGAATGAATTCAGGAAATCATTAAAATCAGAAACCCGAGCCGTCTGCCACCGCGGCGCTGCGGCTGCCACACAAAGGCAGCGGGGAAGCGGGTCCTGGCGGCAGGCAGCGTGGGCGCCTTTCTTCAGCTCTTTGAGTGGAAATTCCACCTATGGGTGAAGAAGGGTAATTAGGGGCCAGGAAAGTCACTTTGAATGCAGGTCGCCTTTGCCCCTCCAGTGCAAATGTCCCAGCTTCAAAGGGGCCTCAGACGTCCCCAGTGGGAGCGCAACAACCTGGCAGCTCAGGCTGGTGGGGACAGCAGATACAGGGCTCTGGGAGAGTCCCCAAACAAACACAGCTCCCCCTCTGTGGGACATGAAGCTCACCACCCAACTGGGAGCCAGAAGCTGGGTGCACAAGGACAGGGACACAAGAGTGTCAACAGGTAACTGTTCCTGTCTCCCAGCATCCCCCAAAGGGCATTTTGACTTCAAGGCCTTCTGATGTCAGATCTGTCATCCGTGCCTCATGTGACCCTGGGATCCGTGTGCTCATTTGGGACTGAGGCTGCTGCAGCCTGGGGGAGCCAGAGACATGCCCAAGGCCACCCATCTGGAAAGGTAATGAATGCCAGGACTGGATTCATGTTTCCCTGAAGCCAGGGGCAGACCCAAATCCTGTGGTGCTGGTGGCCGAGACACCATAGAGCTTGACCAGGCAAGGTGCTTACAAGCACTGGCCACCCCAAAGACCATCTTTTGAACCCTGGCTTTGGCCAGCACAGGTGTCCAGACTGCCATGTGAGAATGCCTGTCCCCTATACACACGTTAGGGACTACTTTCAGCCCTGTGACGTGGCCTGCCCGCAGTCCCACAGCTGGAATCGAGGAAGCTGGTGTTCTGCACAGGCCGTCAGCGTCCACAGCCCCGGGCTCTGCCTGCCAAACCCCACGCGAGCTCCTGACAGGGACAGCCTTTACTCAGGCCTTCCAGCCACATTCGGGTACGGTAAGAAGCAAAGACCGGGATGCGCCAGCCCCTGTATTCACACTGGCTAATAACCCATGTCACCCAGCCACCTGAAAGGTATGCTGAAGGTGTCCTGGGAGGAATTCTCTGCCATGCCTCAGTTCATCTCCCTCAACCTCTAGCATTCTGATTCTCAGGCCAGACAGGTAGAGGGCACAGGAAAGCTGCCAGCCATAGGTCTGCTTTGGGGTCAGCCAGAGCAGATGACAGAGTTCACCAAGGCTGGGTGGCAGAGAGCTGGCTTTGACTCTGCCTGTCCTCAGGTAGCCCCAAGCCTCCTCGGGCACACTTACACGTGCATGAGTGTACGTGTTGGAGCAAGGATGACCTGGTCTCCAGACATTGGTGTCAGTGTCCCACTGCAGCTCAGCTCAGAGCTGCCCTTAATCCCTGCTGCTGCTAAATGCTATGGCGCCCTCCTAGAGGACACTCAGGGAAAGTCTCCGCCAAAGTGCAGTTCCCATCAGGGAGCAAAAGGTGCACAGGGGAAGTGTCAGGGCCCCCCTTCCCATGCCAATTGTCTCCTGGTAGTCAGAGGTTTGGCAAGCTCTGAAGCATCCTGCACTCGGGATAGAGAACAGAGCACTGGTCACAGGCTGCTGATTTCATTGTCCCACTGTAGATTCAACAGGTGCCCACTCTGGCCTCAGGACCTCAGGGTTCTCATCTGGGGAGTGGAGCCAGGGGCAGCTGGTCTTTAGGGCATAAGAAGACAGTGTGTGAGTGTTCAGTCATTCCTGTCCCTTCAGGGCCAGCTGCCCTGCACACAGCTCTGTCACAACCCCTTGGTCCTTGCACACAGCAGTTACTCCATAAAGGTAGGCTCAGAGAGAAAGCAGGCCTGTCCAGGACAGGGAATTGAGAACAGGAAAAGGAAGCACCCCTACATGCTCCGCAAGGTCTGTGGACTTCAGGCCATGTTACGCACACATGTGTGCAAGCACACGAGTAAATGTGCACATTCCTTTGATCACACCTGCCTGTGAGCAGGCCCACTGACCTGCCCCCATAGCTTGCACCTCAACACAAAAGTGTAGCCCCAAGCCCCAGGCCATCTCCCATAGGCTTGTCTCTCAGTCCCGGTCCAAACTGACCTTGGAGAAGATTGGTAGGATCGCGGAAGAGGTTCAGGCCCCTGGAGTTACATTACACATGGATGTCCATCCACCGTTGCCCTGGATTCTGTCATGATCTCTCTGGGAGTATCAGTTTCAGGTGCATGACTCCAAGGAACCTAGGAGCTGGGCACTGACTACAAGGTGCCTCTGCCCTGGGACAAGGGAGGGATGCCCAAGGACAGGGTGCAGGAGGGCAGGTCCAACAGGGAAGGCCTCTGTAACATGAACCCTTGAAGCTGGAGTTGGACGAAGGATCCCGGTTCCCTGAGCAGCCCAGATGGGAAGGGCTCCCCAGGGCAAATGCAAGAGGGAGCGCGGTGTGGAGGCAATGTCCACCCACCAGGCGCACCCCTGTTCCTGATGGCTCCACCAGGAAGAAGTGGCTTTGTTCCAAGCACAGGCTGGAACACGGGGGACAGGGGGCGGGGGCCCAAACAAGGTATTGGAGGGCACTGGAGGGAAGACACACACGGAGCGGAGCGCAGGTTGATCCTCAAAGCTCCTCCTCTCTCCCTTTTAAAGAAGGCGCTTCCCCTGGGAATGCAGAATAGAATGACTCAAAAGTGCACGGGGACCCAGGGGTCCCCACATTGCTAAAATTAGTTGTCAAAAAAGAGGAATGGAGCGATTAACAAAATTTGGGTAGAGGTTCTCTCCAGGAATTAGGGGACCAGGAGGGGTGGATCATTCCTGGTGTCCGTAATCATCCAGTTCTTAAGTGGAGGGGTCATGAGCCTTCCTCTTGATGTGTTTCATAGCTCACAAATAGTCTTTTATATATATGAAATATAATGTAATAAAATTTTAATTGTGTTTATGCACAAGTTTATGGGGCTGTTTTGAGGCTAGGTTGGCTGAGATGCCTCTGTGATCACCTGAGCTGGGTATCCTCCCAGGTGTCCCATCCCCTGCTCTGGAGAGAGAGTTCAGGGGCCGGCACTCTTGTTCCAGCTCCACTAGGTCCATAGAAGATTCTAGTCATTTGCAGAACAAGGCTGGGTATAGGGGATGATGGGGGCTGAATTCTGGCCAATAATTTCTGTGAATTTGGACACATCCCTTCCCTATCTGGGTCCATGTCTCCTCTATATGGTGAAGGACTCTGATTGGCTTGTGTCCTGGGCTTGGACAGATTTCACCACTTCCTGCACATAGGACAGTGTGTCCACCTATCAATCAAGTCTAACAACAACAGGATCCTGGGAGAATTATATGAAACATATATGTTCAGGCAGCCCCTGGTTTGGAGAGAAGCCTTTGTAAATGTTGGTTTCAAAAAAAAAAAAAATCATCAAAACAAACAAAGACCCTCCAAGGAAACAGGGCAGAATTGGACTCTGGAAGGTCTGAGCTGGTGGCCTGGTGGCTCGGCTCATGGCCAACGCCTGGGGGTCCTTGCTGGGTTCCTGTGAAATATGGGAAAACCAGAATCCCACTCTTGGAAAGAAGAGGAGAGGGCTGGCCTAGGAGAAAGACAGAGAATGAGAAAATTCTGGCAAACGAGTGTGCCTTGCAAATGCAGGTCAGCAGCCAGGGCTTTAATCCCCCAGTCCCCTCCCAAGGACAAAACCCCAATCTGCTGCTTGGAAGGATATGCCTGGGGGCTTCACCCAGGGCAGCCCTAATCTCAGGCCAAGCTCGGCACTGGGCTCTAACTCAGAGTTAGGGGCCCAGGCTGGAGGGGGGGGGGTGGATCAAAGGCAGAGGAAATTAACATCATAGTGAGCCCCCAGCAAGCGACCGAGGCCAGGATTAATTCATTCTCCTCTTCCTGCTGTTCCTTCCAAAGCCCAGGGAGCCTGCCTGGGTTGGGGGAAGGGTTACCTTCCATCCCGAAAGCCCCTACTGCGCACCTGAGTCCCAGCTCTTACTGGAGGAGGCAGCGCAGGGGCAATGATTTGGGTGGGGTCTCCAGGAGAGAGGGAAACCCTGACTGAAATGGAGAGGAATAGAAATGCCTGGGCTGGCGGGCATCCGCAGAGGCCAGAGCCTGGACACGGGACCACTGGGAGCCTTGTGAGTCCTCAGATCCTGTGTGTGTGTGCGTGCACAGGCACACACTTGTACGCACACACACACATACCTGTCATGTGGGTGCCTGGGCTTGGGTGCGTGCATCCAGGAGTCTGGGAGCCCACGGGTCCTGTGTGTGTCTGTGCAGGGTGGGCACACTGCCTGCACACATAAGTGTCTCCGAGCCTGTGATGGTGCATGAGTGTGAGCGTTGTGTGTGCCTGTGAGTTGTGGTGTGTGGATGTGTGTGCCCATGTTTGTGTCAAGGGTAGAAGGACTGGTTCTGGAGCCGCCTGAGAGCTCTGAAGTCAGCACAAGGCACAAGCGTGCGTGGGACTCAGGACTGTGACGTTTCCCGTGGAGAGGTGACCAGAAAGTGATTCAACCGGCCAGCTCATCTCCTCTTCCCAGGCTCCACAGGGGTCCCCATCTCTCGACCTCCCCTTCCCTGCCATGGAGCCCCTGTGGGACCACCTGGATGAACCTCTCCGTTCCTCAGTTTCCTAATTTGGGATGAGGGCACCTCTAGGGTGGTTGGGAGGATTTACATGAGCCCTTGGCACATGGTGAATGTTCGCAAGGATTCTTCAAACCATCAGTGCTACCCAGAGGCGATGTGTTTGAGCTGTACTGAGTTGGCCAGAGGAACAGGGTCCAGCCCAGAGCTGTCCTTGCAGAAGCCAGAGAGGTGGGCAGCCTTGGCAGTGCCCGGAAAACAGAGCATGCAGTGCCAGAAGAACACAACTCTGCTCCCACTGGCCAGGCACAGGGGCTCCTTTCATTTCCCCTCCCTTCCAAGTAACCACCACCTCCTGTGTCAGACAGACCTTCCACAGCCCTGTTTCATCCTTCAACTGATTCCCCAGGTCCATTCTTCACACCCATTCTGCAGAAGGGAAAACAGAGGCTCAGAGAAATTGAGGGATGTGACCAGTTCAAGAATCGAGGACTGCAGACTCTCACAACAGCTTATAGAGAAGACAAATGCTGACCTGCCTTCAGAGCCCCCCAGCTGGCCTCAGTTCTGTGGGGTCTGCCCTGGCTTCCAACAGCCTCCTCAGCTGTTCCCGAATCACAGACTGCAGCTCACAAGGCCCTCCCCCAGTACATGGCTTCAGATCCATCCCACCCACGGAGTCCGAGTAAATGTCCAGCTTGACACCTAGAAAAGCCCTCCTAAGCCCCTCCCATCTCTACACCTTTGCTCCTGCTACTCTTTCTGCCTGTCCACTCGAGGCCAAATACTCCTTTGTCAAAACCCACTGCAAATGCCACCTCTTCCATGAACCCTCTTCCTATTGCCTTACCCAGGAGAGACCTCTCAGTCCCCTTCCTCTGATGGGCACTAATCACTTTACCTTTTACCTCTAGGATCTTCCAGAGGGCTGAGCAGGGCTTTCTCTGTATCACCCCACTTCTATCCCACAAGGGAGGGCAGGGATGTGCAAAGACAGGGATGCATCCACACCCCACTCGCCACCCCCACTCCATAAGCCACCAAAGCCTTTGTAGCACAGTCATATAAGATGAAGTACAATAGCTAAGCCTCTAGAGCAGATTTTCCTGGGTTCAAATCTCAGTTCTTCCACTCATTAGCTGTGTGACCTTGGGCTTGTCATGTAACCTCTCTGTGCCTTACATGGTCACCCATGAATGGAAATGAAAATAGAGTTCCAATGTCACAAACTTGCAGTGAAGTAACATAACGCTGTGCATGGTGTGGCTGTTTTCATGGATTAGAGGTGAGACGGCAATTTTGACAATGCCATCATTATTAATATTGGTCTTTCCAGGACACTACAAGGAGGAATTGAACCCTTTCTTTTTGCAAAGAGGATGGGAGTCCAAGCTGGAGCAAGAAAGGGGGTCTATATCTCTAATCCCATGTCATGGACCACCGTGTTGGAAGTAGTTATCACCATCCCCACTTTACAGATAAGGAAACTGAGGCTCCCAAAGGTGGTGTGAGCTCCCCGGGATGGAGGGCCAGGTCATGAGGCTCCAAAGTCCACACTCTTTCAACAAGCCTGTGCTGCCTCTCTGTCTGGCAGGGAGATAAGCCATGTACACAAATAGCTGTAATCCAAGGTAGAAAGTGATAAGTGCCAAACGGCGAGATAAAGGCTCTGGGAGGGCCGGAGCCGCGGCTGGGGAAGGGAAGAGGTGGAGGTCAGCACAGGCTTCGGAAAGGGACAGCATCTGACCACAGCCTGGAAGGTGGGCCAGCGGAAAGGGAGGGTGGTATGCTGTCTCCTCTTGGCTCCAAATCTTCCCCCTCTCACAGGAAAAGTGGCCGCTTCATGGGGTCCCCCCTCGGACTGGAGTTCCTGACAATCAGATGCTTTGTTCAGTACCAGAAAGAACTTTCCAGCAAGTGAAGCCAGACAAGTCCCCTCTGTGGGGTGGGGGCCGTGGTGTGCCGCCGCCTGCTTGGACTTGCTCGTGAGAGCCGACTGGTAAATTTCAGGAACCCTGTGAGCTGGTGGATGTTAAATTGGCTGCTTGAAATTGGCCATGGTGGGAATATTTACACTATGGAAATCAGCAAATACTACAAATCAGGTTGTCCCCACTTTGGAGAGCCAGATGTTAAACATTGACTGGCACACCACTGGACAGAGGTCTGCTCTAGGAGGGAGCAAGTACCCCGTGTCTGAAACAGTAAAAGTGAAGAACTTTGCTTCTCAGGAAGCCCGAGGCTGAGGTGTTCCTGCTCAGCCAGGGATTCAAATCAGATGACCTCGGAAGTCCCTTTCTGGCTCCAAGTGCCCATGAAAAGTTGAGTTTAAGAAAACACGAAATCAGGGTAATTATTCATGCCAGGAAATCATTAACCACTTGACCCAGAAGGTGGGAGTAGGCAGGAACCTGAGAAAACGTGCAAGAAGCCACGGGCTCCCAGATTGCACAGTTGGAAAACCTCATCCAGCGTCACACTGACAGTTAGGGGTGACATTAGGACGAAGACCTGTGTGTCCAACCTCTCAGCCCCGGGCTCCTTCTAGGGCATGTGGGCTGGAGCCCTGGGAATGTGGCAGAGCAAGGGCGTCTTTCTGCACAAAGTTTGGCATCTGTCTCGTCCACTGGAGTACCCACTCTGTGGATCTGCTTCTCTACTCTTGGGGACCTGCACCTGGTTTCGTGCCTGGCACATCACCTGGTCTCCACATTTGTTGAATGAATCAATGTTCCTACATCCTGTCTCCTGACAGCATTTGAGGGGCTGGCAGAGCTATTCTCTGAGACCACCGTGCCTGGGTGTCCATTCCTGCTTAGTGTCATGGAATCAAGACCAGAGTTCAAATCAGAGCTCTGCCCTCGGCCTCTGTGACCCTGGCCAAAACACAGGCCTCTGGACCCCGGGTTTCTTCCACTATGAGGTGGGTTGTGCAATTAACCTGCCTCCAGAAGCACGCACAAGTGAAAGAACGAGCTTCGACAGACTCTCAAGTGCTGGGTCTGCAGGAGGAAGGAGCCAGCGTGGGAACCTGGCTGTGGTGGCTGCGTCAACCCAAAGGTTCCTGGTGGACACTGGCCAGCTGCCAGGGTGTTGCTGTCTCAGGGTTGATGTGTGGGGTAATCTGGGTCAGACCAGCATGCTCAAGGCCTGGGGAGATGGGGCCCAGGTGCCAGACGGCTCACAGGAGGGGAGGGGAAGGAGGATGAAGTAAGATGGGTGGTATTGGAGAATCATTTTCCTCCTTAAACCAAAGGTAGAAGGCAAACTAGTGACTTCAAAAAGCTTTTTTTTGGGGTCTCCATAGAGCTGTTTATCATGTCACTTTTCCTCCAAGGCCTTTGCCACTGCAAATGGCCTTAATGTGCTAGTGGAAGCCAGGCACGTGGGGTTGGGGTGGGAAATCCTCATAGATCCATCCATCAGCCCTGGAACCAGAACAATATTCCAAATGCTTCCTCGGAGAAGGGCATTCAAAGTCCTCTCCTGAAAGGGTGGGAGCCAAGCTGGCAGAGAAGGGGATCCAGCTCACCCCAGGCTGAGGGGTGGATGTGGAAGATAAGCACAGGGGTAGGGGTGGTGCAAAGCTCCTCTGGCTCTCCCAAATGGTTCTGATTTTTGCAAAGAGGAAGAGGACAGAGGGAGCTCAGAGCCGGGGCCAGAGAGGCAGGTGGAGAGTGTTCGTGGAGGGGGCGCAACATCAGCTTGGGCCCCCAGTGGAAAACAAAACAGAAAGGCCCTGTGTCAGCCAGCAGGCCCCTAGGTGGCCAGCGCCGGTTCCATTCCGTTCAGCAGATCTCTGGTTGGCACTAGCTGCAGTGAGGGACAATGCTAGGTGTCTTTCTCGCTCTCTCTCTTATTTCTCTTCTCTCTTTTCTTCTCCTTTCTCTTTTCATTTTACTAGAGGGGGAGAAGGCCCTGAGTCACTCATGGAAGAGCTCAGCACCAGAGGCATCAGGGACTATGTATCCTTGAAAGAGCAACAGTCACAGGTGCCCCATAGTTGGCTGCTAGGTGCAGGAAGGCACATCATGCCACGAGCCCTGGGTTTCAGCCCCACTATTGTCCCACCAGTGCTGTGTGACCTTGTGCAGTTTCATGTTCCACTCTGGTCTGTCTCCCTACAGCCTCCACCAGAGCTCACCTTCTAGGCCCCACTCAAAGCTGATGTTTCTCTTTCCTCAAATGCTTAAAGTGGCATTTGATGTGGGTAGTCCTCCCTAGGAGTCTGGAAGCCCCTGGAGGGCTGGCTCTGGTCCATTCTTGTGGGCTCCTATACCCCGCACAGTACTGGACCACCTGCCAGCACTTTAGGCCACAGCTCCATACCTGTCCACTTTGTGTACCTCATGGCTCAAAGGATGGAGTGAACCATCCTGCAGCCGGGCCCCTGGCGATGGGGGCAGTGAGTGCATACCCAAGAACTAATCCATGGTGTCCTGCCGGGCAAGTGACAACTCTATGCCTCAGTTTCCTTATCTGTAATATGGAATGGTTAATGCTAACCCTCAGCTCAGACAAGGTCTGAGAAGTTCAAGAGAATAACTACGGGGATTCTTGGCACATGGTGAGAACAAATCTTGCTACGGTTGGTCACACTGATGGGGAGGCAGGGCCAGCAGCATGTGGGGCTGAGATAGGCGGACAGCTGGTCTCCTGAGGCATCAGGGTAGGCTCTCAGCAGGTGGCTGAAGATATGGCCCCGAAAGCTGGGAGGGGTGTGTCCCAGGAGGCAGGAAGAACTTCAGCAAGGACCCGCAGGAAGGAGCCTGTATATAATTCTAGCAAACCTGGAGGCCACCCAGCATGACTACAGGGCAGAGGTGTGGGCCTTGAGGCCTGTAGTGTGTGCCTCCCTGGGTGTCCTTCTTGCTCTCTCTTGTTTCTCTCTCTCTCTTCTCTTTTCATTTTAATAGAGGGTGTTGCTCTGAGCCCTTCTCCCCCCACCAGCAGGATGGGGAAGCAGAGTTCTTCCGGAAGGGGCCCCCTGTCGCTCACACCCAGCCTACATCTGCCCCAGAGCTCCATGGAGAAGTGCTGGGGCAGGGAAGGGGGCTGCGCGTGGGGATCTGGCTCTCACGCCAGCTCTGGTCCTTTGCAGCTGTGGGGCCCTGGGAAAGCCACCACCTTCCTTTGGAACTCACTTTAGTCACCCACAAGTGCCATCGTGCAACTCAGAGGATGAGAGGCTCCCATGGGGAAGACTTCAGAGACCTAGGTGGTCTTCGCCCTTCCTGCACCTCAGTTTTCCTGCTTCTACACCCACCAAAGGGGCCCGGCTTCCCAAAGAAGGGCCCCCCTCCAAGTGAACTTGAGGTTAATCCAAAGGTGAAGATTCACAGGACAATCAGAGCCACAGCTCCACACCTGTCCACTTTGTGTACCTCATGTTATCACACATGGTAGATGGGGAAACAGGCACAGAGAGGCTGTGATGTACCCAGGTCACACAGCGAGCCAGGCAGTGGTAGGTTAGGCAACCAGGTATGGCAGGCTCCTGAGGCAGGCTCTTGGGGAAGGGGATGTTGGTCGAGCTGGGTCTCAAATCACAACCACAGGGCAGAACTCTCTGATGGAAAGTGAGTCAGTTTGCTGGGGGAAGAGTCCTGGAGCCAAGGCCAAGTGCTGAAGTGGTGGGCTTAGAATGGAATACCAGGAGGAAAACAGAATAGGGGAGCCCAATGTGCTAAGGACACAAGCCCTCTCTGCTGGACTTGACTGGCCACACCCGAGACACATAGGCTCAGGGCTGGGCAGGGAGGGCTCAAATGCTTTCTAGATTTACTAAGGAATGAAGACTAAATGTACTCCCCCTAACCCTGCTACCATGGGAAGGGCCCCGATCATGTCCTGGTAGATGGGTGAGTCTTTGCCCCTGGAAGTACCTGGAAGGTCATGTCCTCTGTACCACAGCCTGGTGACGAGTGGAGGGCAAGAACCCATTCCCCATCCCGAGGCACAGCCTAGACCTGGAGCCCATCCTCGTCTCACTTACTCAATAGCCCCAAGATCCTGAACAGATCACCAAACCTTTCTGAGCCCCTTCCCTCCACGGGGAAAGGGTGATTTGGGGGGAAGGATGAAAGAAGAGAATTTTTCAAAGTTCCCAGCCCACAGTAAGCCTTAGGAAAAGGTGACTTTCTTCCCACCTCTAGAACCAATTCCAGTGTCTCTTGGCTCCTTAGGGGGAGTGAGGGTTAGAGACAGAGAAGGCAGCTCTTAAAGAGCAGCAATGGTGTGCCTGTCCTCACCCCCAGCCCACTGAGGGCGAAAGTTACAGACCATACTCTACAGAACCCTGTGTCCCACAGGCACCTCAGGCCTCACACCACCACCTTCCTCCTGGTCTCTGAACTTCCTGCCTGCTGAGACCTAGACCCAGGCTGAAGCAATTGACTTTTTTCCTTGTTGTGTTGATAGATTCTGCAGGGCAGGGAAATTAATAGCATCCAGCCAACTGGGAGGGTGGGTGCCAGCCCAGCCCAGCATCAGCACCCGCAGCCCAGCCCCATGCAGCCCCCACCCCCCTAATGGGCAGGCCCTGACGCTGCCTCTGGAGCCAGGTGATTTATGGGCCTGCACTGTCTGAGCAGAATGCATCTCCCACCTCTCATGGCTGGGATGTGATGGCATCTTCCTCTCTGCTTCAGCCCCAGACTTCCTGGCCTAGAGAGGCTGAGGCCAAGAGACGGGAGACTCAGGACACATATTCACATTCCTCAGCAAGGTCTGATTACTGCCATGAGAACTTGCCCCTAAACTACAGAAGCTCAGAGAGGGAAACAGCTGGCTTAGGGCAACACATAGTCTCTAGATTAGGATGCAGAGCTGGGGCTGAGGGGTCAACAGAACACTTTGTAAATGAAAGCCTGAGTATGCACCCACCTCAGGAAAGTCACTTGGTCCAGTCTCCTCGGAAGGGGAGACAGGAAGAGCTCCTAAATGGAGTGATGTTCGAATTCAATAAGCTAAAGCCTACCATGCCCTCGCCACAGTGGTCAGCACACAGCAGACACTAAATAAATCATAACTTCTTCAAAGATCCCAGAGGGATCCAACCTGCCCTGTTATGTCCCTTAGAGATGAAGAGAGGTGGCAAGAGACTTAGAGCTCAAGGACTGGGGCCCAGGCTCCACGTGGCCTGAACAGGATTTCTCAGATTTGCTGCCCTAAGTGCCAGGCTTGCACAGCTGTGGCTCCTTGTCACTAAGACTTGGTCCTACTTGGCTCTCCTGCCCTCTGCAGCCACTTCCTGGTTCCCAGATGTAAATGTTGGCTGGAAAATGGGGATAGGGGACTTCTAGGCAGGAGGTTACCTGCATTCCCTACTTCCTGGAGGTGGCCAGTTCTGTACTCCTTAAGGGACTGGGTAAAATGCTGAGAGTGCTGGGTGTCCTAACTTGGTGGCTATCAGGCGATAGGAACCTGCTCAGTTGTCAGCTAGGGCTGGAATCTTGCATTGTAAGTCCTTAAAACACTCAGAAACTCTGTACTGGGATTTTGGACGTGGGGTGGGGGTGGCTTTCTGGTTGTTGCAATGCAGTGGGTCCCTGGAGGTGGGACAACTGTGGTTCCAGCCACCATCAGCAAACTGAATTTCACCTTCAAGACAGGTCTTCCGGGATTTCTTAGGCTACCCCCTACCCTGCAGTGAACTTGGGTCTCCCATAGGTTGAAGAGGGCTTCCTCCTACAGGAATGTGCTTGGATCATGCCTCCCTGTTGTCTCTATAGAGTCTGGAAGTGATTTCATACCACCCACCCTCCCCAGGGATGCTCAGCTGCCACCTGTGGGTGGGTGGGGGAGCAGCAGTGGTAACAGTCCATTCATTCCATGTGACAAGTTAGAAGACTGGGGACCGGAAAGGGCCTCCTTCAATGGCAGAGGAAGGCAGAATTTCCCTGGGAAAATCAAACAGGTACACACACACACACACACACACACACAGCCGACCCTGTGGACCTGAGCTGCAGTTCTCTGAGCACTCAGGAATTCCAGGCTGAGTTCACCTGCTGTCAGACCATCAGGGCCTTGAGAATGAATTCAGAGCTGGCAAATTCATTTTGCCTCCTCTCTCTTGTGGTGGAAGGAGTGATCTCTCCGGCCATAAAGGAGTTCAAGCCGAGGTCAGAGCAGTCCTCTGAAGGATGTTCTAAAATGGGGATCTGCGGTGGAGGGAGTACTACGGCCTGCTCCCCCTGTTGGCCTGGGGTCCGCTCTGATCACCGCCCACGAGGCACAAGCAATCCGCGAGTCTTCGTGGCACGTCTGCGCTCCCATGCGGACCTCGTCAATCAGGCAGTAGCCCCGGCGAGGCCAAGACTTCTTCCGCCAGCCCCAGGCCCCGGGGGAGACCCCCACCCGCGCCGCCTCCCGGTGCCCGCCCCCGGCGGTGTCATTGTTCTCTGACGTCACGCTTCGACCCCGCCCCTCGCCCCCCCCCCACCTTTCCTCCCCACCTCCGACTCCCCTCGTCCGCGACCCTGCAGCCTCCAACGCCCGGGCAGTGCAGGGCTCCCCCCGCGTCCCGGCCAGGGCTGCGCCCCCTTGCGCTCTCCCCAACTTGCCTTTGTTATTCCAGCTCCCTTCCTAGCCTCGCCTCCGACACTGCGGCGGCCTGCAAAACGCGGAACGCGGAACAGCCGCCACACCTGGATTGCGGAACGGGCTCGGGGCCCAAGCCTCCCCCGCCTGCCCCGGAGGGGAGTGCATGCGTGCCTGCTTGTGTCCAACCCCCGCGCTGATTGTGATTCGGAATGGGAAGGGGTGCAGCTAATCAGGGGTGGGGGACCTTGAGAAAGGGGTGTGAAAGGGGAGGGCGTGTGTTTGTGTATATACGTGAACGTGAGATTTAGTGCACAGGGGAATTTTTTTGTGTGTGTTTTTTAGTGTACGTGGGGTTGTGCACAGGGATATTTGTGTGTGTGTGCAATTGCGTGTTTTTGAGTGTGCTTACTGAGGCCATGTACTCAGAGCATGTTTGTGAGAAAAAATGTGTGTGCGGGCGCGTTTGTGAGTGTGTGGCGTGGTAGCATGTTTGCAGTGCTGAGGGTGGGAGTGAATGTGTGTGCCATTTGTGTAGGAGTTTCTGTGTGAGTGGCAGTGGACGAGAGCCAAAGTGGGCGCGCTCTTGGATGCTCTTGGAGGTGGGTCTGCTAGGGGGAACCCCGCGAGTGGGCGAACACAACTGCGCCTCGTGAGTGCTATCGCTCTCCGCCACCCCTGGAGCTGTTCCCAGGCCTGGACGAGGGCTGGGCCAGGGTCTCGCTGGACTCCCTTCGAGGCCTTGGGGCATCCACACATCTTTGGACTGTGTCTGGTGCCGAGGATGTGCGGGTGCGCACCGCACCCTGCTCTTTCCCAGTCGTCGAGGCCGGGAAGGGGGGCGCGGTGGAGCGCGCTCCAGCCTCCCTCAGCGTCACCTTTGGTGGTGAGGGAGGGGGGTCCTCTTCTCGCCTCATCCACCAGTCCCAGAGCTTTAGGAACAACCCCAAAATCTTCTCCAGGGAAGGTTTTGGAGATCTTGTTAGCAACTCGCTCACCCCAATTCAGGTACCTGGCAGCGCCCGCGGCCCCGAGTGCACTCCAGGCGAGGGCGTACTAGCGCGGGGTGGGTGGGGGGATGCCTGTGAGGGGGTAATTTTGTCCTCCTCCCCAACGTGGTCCCTTCCTAGATTCTGCATTTCTCCGCTACTCCAAACTTGCTGGGGTGGGGAGGCGAGGGGTCGTTGGAGAGCTGCGGAGGGAGGTGGAGCAGAGGTTGGCGAGTGAACGGATGGTGGTGGTGGGGGGGGGGGGTTGACGCGGAGTCCGTCAGTGCCAAGAGGGGAAAAGCTTGGGAGCGCTGAGACTTGGGAAAGGGTAAGAAAGAGGGAAAGAAGCGAAATAAGAGAACGAGAGGAGGCGGAAAGGAAAGGGAAAGAAAGAGCGCTGAGAGAGCGCAGAGAGCGCCAGTTCAGGCGAGGCTAGCAGAGCACTGGCGGCAGCGGCCGCGGTGCGGCGCTCCGCTCCGGCCCTTATTCCGCGCCGGCTTTTGCGAGCGGCCGTCGGCGCGGGGCCCTTTGGAAATAGAATAGCCAATGTAATCTGACACTTCAACTTGCTCGGCTCCGGGCGAGTTGATTCACTTACTCACCCCCTAACGCCGAGTTCCTTTTCACTGTCTGTGGACATTAAAAAAGCGAGCGGCGGCGGCGGGCGCCCGGGAGAGCGAGCGGCCGGGCGGCGGGCGGGAGGCGATCAGGGATCGGGCGGCCGAGCGAGCGAGCAGTGCCGGCGCAGCGCGGTGACCCTAGCCCCGGCCGGCGCAGAGCAGGAGCCGCAGCCGGAGCCGAGCCGATCTCGGCGCCCTCGCCGCGCTCCTCCCGGCCCCTGCCGGCCCTACCCAGTGGTGGCGGCGGCGCGTCCTCCAGCGGCGGCAGCGGTGCTCGCAGAGCCGGGTAAGTTTGGGGACTGAGCCAGGCGCCTGTTAGCCCCCAGGCTTCCTCCCGCTCCCGGCGGCTACTCGGGGTGCGAGCTGAGTCCTGGGGCTTTTCCCTTAAAGGGTCCGCCGGGGCCAGGCAAGTGGAGTGAGCAGCCCGCTGCCCGGGCTCCGCTGCACTCCGCTTGTCGGCCGGGGGCGGAGGCCCAGGCGAGCTGCGAGCACCGGGCTGCTGCACCGATCCGGCTCTGGTTGAGCGCGGGGCCGGGGTTTATCGGGTGCGCGGGGTTTGAGTTCGGTTGTGAGCGCGCGGACCGGGTGCCCGCCTCCTGCCGGCGCGCCTACAGCCCTCTCTCCGAACACTCGGGGGCCGGACCGGGGACCTGGATTCTGAGGAGGGAGGGAAGAACAGGGGCTACCGCCTCGGTCTCCCTAGTCTCCCTTGGGGAGACGCGAAGTTGTGCGCCTGTGTGCATACGAGAACCTCCAGGGAAGGCGCCGGATTTCAGGGTGACCAAAGGTGGTGGCGTTAAGTTGTGCATCTGAATTTACAGGGAAAACACACTTTTGTAAATGAAAGGTGGGGACGCGGTTAAGTTGTTTGTGTGGGAATTGCCCCGGGAACCGCCGCGCGCGGTACCAGCAGGGAATGCCGAGGGGTGTGTGTAGGGGCTTCTTGTGGGGCTTTGGAAACCGGAGGGGCTTTCAGGCCAAAGCCTGGACGGGGCTGCCCCAGCCAGGAGGGGAGCCCAGAGGAAAGATGTGCGTTGTGTGCGCGCGCGCGTTGCAAATACGAAAGTAATTTCCCCGTGTTCTTTCTTCCTCTCCGTCTCCGGCAGCGGTGGCCCCGGGGGAGTGGGAGGCCGGCCGGGGCGGAGGTTGAAGGGGCCGGGCCGGGGCTGGAGCTGGGGTCGGGGGCGGGCTCTGGAAGCTTGTTTCACATTCCTGGTGTCTGGGTTGGGGTGAAAACTGGAGAGCGCGGTCTCGATGTCTGGGGCGCAGGCAGCGGGCGCACGTCGCCCTCTCGCCGGGGACATCTGTCCAGGAAGCCGGCCGGACGGGGAGAGGGCGCGGTGCGGAGGGCAGGCTCTCGGCCCCGGAGCGGTGGGGGCGCAGGCAAGGGGCGGCCGCCTTCCCGGCCATTGTGCGCCAGCAGATTTTCACGGGAGACTGCCCCGGAGCCGCCGGAGAAGGCCGGGAGCCGGCCTCAGCCCTGGGTTTAAAAGACACTCCAGGAATGTAAACAACCCGGGCGGGAGGGCGGGCGGACGGGAGCGCGCCCGGGCAGCCGGCCCGGGCCCCCCACCCCTGCCTGGGGGACAGCCCAGCGGCAGGGCCGCCCAGTCCTACCCCTCTACCTGCCGCAAACTTTTCCCTCTGCCTCCCTGTTCCATCTGGCCCCTTCAGCTGGGCACAGAGCGAGAGCCTCTCCCAGGCTGGGACCGAGAGCGCCTGGCACCCTGCGCCGTACCCGGGAGGCCTGGCGGCAGCGTCTCTCCTTCGGTGCCCGGAACCCGGGCTGCGCCTGCCCGGGAGCCGCGGCTTCCTGGGCAGGCAGTGCCCGAGTAACTGGGGCTCTGAGCCTGCCCGCCTCCCTCCCGCCCTCCCTCCCGCGGCTCCTTCCCCCGCTCTCCCCCTTCCCCTCTCCCCTGACTGCTTTTCCAATGCCCTGACATGAGGGAGGAAGATTTAACTTGGCAGCCCAAACAAATGTTCTCTCTGAGGTCCTCCAAGAAGCTGGCGGCTGGGCTGGCGGGGTGAGGGCACCGCTCGGCCATGCTTGCCTTCCTCTCTGCTCTGCCACGGACATTTGGAGCTCCCTGGGTGGACAGCCCCGGGCATGGGAGAGTAGAGCCCATCCCCGGAGATTTAAAAGGGCAGTGGGCAGTGCCCTGGAAACCCCTGGTTTGGACGGTACAGAACTGTCCAGCTTTAACTGGCTCCTGGTGCCAAGGGTTTTTTGAAGGATTTTCTTGAGCAACAGTTTGCCTCCTGCTGCAACCTGGGAACCCGGCCTGGTGGACCAGAGGGTTAACTAGTGCAGTCTCCTCCTCCTCATGGGTGTGAGGACAGGCTGGTTACACAGGGCAGGACAGGAGGCCAGAGGCTGTTCCCAGAGGTGCCTGGGTTTGCTTATTATTATTATTATTATTATTATTATTATTATTATTATTATTATTATTATTTTGAAGGTACAGATAAAGGGACAGGCACTGTGGCTGGAGAACTGGGAAGCTTGTCTGTTGAAATCCAGCTTGGCTGGCTTTTGTGGTCCCTGGAGCCTTAAAAGTTGCTTGCAAGCTATGTGGGAAGTTTAGATCAGGCAGCAAACCTCTGGTTTTCTCTGTCTCCACCACTTTTTGAGGGTCTTCAAGGTAGGGACACTTCTGAGTCCCTCTCTTGCAGGCTTTCTGGCTCCTGTGCAGAGGTTACAGGGGTTTGTGGATACCCGGGAGCCTTGTGCTGACCTTTCCCTCTTCAAGTTGAGGATGTTGAAACACCAGCATCAAACAAAAGACACATTGAGAGCCCTATCTGCTCCGGAGCACGTGTGACTTTGGCGGAGGGAACGCACTTGGAGGAGTTGGTGTTTTCCTCTGAGTTTTATGATTTCAGTTGGGTTTTGTTTTTCCCAAAAGGACAGAAGCATCTCCTTGTCCCAAGTCACGAGGTTATGAAATGCTGTTTTTACATGTAAATCTCAAAAATTTAGACTTGGGAGAGTTGGTGGCCATGGTGGTAGGGAGGAGCTAGAGAGTTTTCAGGAGTTGGATGGGTTTTTGAGGCATTCGGAATCCAGCTCACAGAGACTTGGGAATTAAAAATTGCTGGATGTATGAAGAATTTTGAATAAATACCTTTGTGCAAAAAAGGGTTACTGGCTTCTTTGTAGGGACAAAATGTTCTTTTTCCCTCCTAGAAAAGCAGGGAGGAGGATCCAGAAGCAAAATAAAGAAAGGCCCAGAAACTGGGGTTTGGCCACAGAACCATAGACCCCCCTTTAACACACACACACACACACACACACAAACTTCCTTAGCTACACTAGCAAAGCACTATCTCCATCCCTGGTCCCCATAAACATGACCCAACATAGGACAGGTGTCCACAGTTGACTCAATCCAGAAAATTGCAGGGGGAAGGACCCAGCAGAGAAGTGATGCAAACTTCACTTTTTTCCCTGATTGACAGGGGAGGAGTGGATAAGGAAGGAAGACGCTTGGAGGTCTGCATGTCCTGAGAACCTGGTCACAAGAGAACCTGCATATGAAACCATGGATACAGAGTTCTCTGGTCCTGCCCAGGGTCCAATGAATGTCTGTGCTGTGGGTCTCAGAGCAAGATGTTGCTGTAAGAAATTTCTGTACCAACAAGTTTATTTCATGGAGGTTCGGTGGGCTTTTATGGATGGAACCTGGAAGCAGGGCCCGCCAGGTTGTGACTGGGTCCCACACAATTTCATTTATAACTCTGCTCCCGTGGGCCCTGGCCTGGCTCCTATCACGGCCACATCTTTATGAGGTTCCTTAGGTTTTGTGTGGACAACAAAAGCTGGGCTGCCATAATTACCCTGGACGCCAGCAGCCTTGCCTGGTGACTGCCCTGACCTCACAGCAGGACACGGTGCCCTTTGGCCAGGCCCTCTGAGTGGGGACTCTTTGTCCTTAAGAGTCCCTGAGGCTGGGGGAGGGCAGGGGCCTGCCTGGTCTATAAGCTCCAGGAATGAATCAGAGGCTGGGCCTTACCCTCAGGGATGAAGGGAGGTGCAGAACAAATCTCCCTCCGGCACAGGTTCTGGAGTTCTGGAGTTCACAAGCCCATCATAATTCTGTGGGTCTTGCCATTTCCTGGGGAGATGCAGGAGAAGAAAAGATGTAGGGGGCCTCCACTTTCTGGCTGCTTGGGCCAGTTAGTTTATTCTGCTGATCTGTAATATGGGCTCAAGGGCAAACTTCTACTATCTCACTTGGTAGCTGGGAGAATGAGGTAGATACTGGCACAAGAGTCCCAAGCACGTGTCCACTAAAGGCCCCAGCAGACTGTGGAGCAGAATGGGTACAACACAAAGGAGCTGGACCTGGGGTGCAGAAGCATTTTCCAGAGCCTCTCACTCATCCGTGCTTAGCCCCCTGGCAACTGACTATCCAGCTTCAGCTTACATGGCCCCTGTGACCGAGAGCTCACCACTTCTGGGAAGTCTCTGCTTCCCATGCACCGCTGGGCATGTCGGGATGCTCTGCTATGTACCCTCTGGAATCCACAACTCTGGACCTTCACTCTGGGCTTGGGATGCTGGGGGTCCCCCAGACCATAGACTCATCTTTGAATGATTATGGGTTCAAGGCCAGTGACCAGGCAAGCCATACTGACATAGGGTCAGGGGATATCCTTGAAATGGCTGCTGTCATCCCCTATTGGGAGTAGCCTATGGGGAGGGGGGAAGCATCTGCCTGAGGGGCTCACTGTCATCTGCCTTTGGGTACCAGGTTTGCTTGTTGATACTTTCTGTCCTTTGAGCTGATATGGCAGAGAATGGTCATAACGAGGGTGAAATCGGGTCAGGGACCGTCTCTGATGCCACTGAGAGTCTATAGTGTGAAAACTGAAGCCCGTGGAGACACCCAACTATATAAGAGGGTTCTTGCTCCTCAGGAGCTTACTTCCAGCACAGGGAGGAAGATCGGTCTCGGTAAATAATTAACCACTGTCAGCTGGGGCACACTGCTGGGGCACACGATGTCATTAATAATCACAGCCCCTTTTCTTTGTATGGCACTTGGTAGATCTAGAAGTGGTCTCTAAATCTGTGTAACTCCAGTAACAACAGGGTAAGCTAACTGCTATTTGGAATTACCCCCATTTAACAGAGAAGGAAACTGAGGTTGAGAGAGGTGAAAAGTCGGGGCTCAGCTGTAGACCTTACAGATACCATTGAGCAGTGGTAGGGCTTATGATCCACTGAGCCAGAGCCCCAGATACACTGGCTCATGGGTACAGAAGCTGGTGTGGACCCCAAGAATAGGGAAATGAGGTTAAGCAGGAGCCCTTCCCGGGAAGGGTGGAAGGAGAGCCTCCCCTGTCCACCCTCCCCCCATCTGGCAGCACAAGTTCCATGCTCCCTGCAGTGTTGCTCCTCTTGCCACGGGGTCTTCCTGCCCCAGCTTGCTCTGAGCCTCGGGTGCTGTAGTGACTGCCCGAGACACACATGTACAAGGTGTTGGGGGGCTTCTGTGCATCAGATTCACCCCAGGACCTGACTCTGGAGCAGGATGCAGAGGGTTTTCTAGCCCCGCTCCCAGTGCAGCCCAGAGAATACAGAGAGTGACTGGGATTGCCCCTCCTGGCTGAGACAGCCCCCAGGCTATGTGGGATGGCTGTCCTGTGGGGCCCTTGGGTTCCGTTTGCCCTGTAGCCTGTAGCCATACATCTGGTTTTCTGGAGCTCAGCTGAGTGTTACCCTAGGGCAAGGCCACAGCCCATGGGGCAGGACAGTGGGCACCTCCCCAGAAAGCCCAGCCCAGCTTGGCACACCTGTGCAGGTAATGTGTGCAGCCTGGCAGGGCCTGGGGCTTGCCCCTCCCATCCGGCCCAGCTGCTGGGGTTACTACAGGATTGTGCTGGGGAGGCTGGGGTGTCTGAGCTAATTAGATTTCTTAGATTTCAACGCTCCCCTAATCCTGTTAGCCAGGCTGTAATTGTAACCACTTCAAGGTTTCGGCTGTGGCAGGCTGTTGAGGACAGACGGTGTGGGGACTCTGCTCTGCTTCAGCCCCAGCCCTAGACAGCCGGCTGGGGACCAGGGACCACCTTTCTAGGTCCCCCATGGTGGGGGCTTGAGTGAGGGCAGGGGGATGTTTTTCTATAGCATCTCAGCATCTTGGGCTTTCAGAGTAGATGTGGTCCTTGGAGACTGCCCAGATCGAACCCTTGGCAGTACAAAGGCCTTACAGCACAAAGGGGGAAACTGAGGCCCACAGAGGGGCAAGAATTGGCTGGCGACTGTGATGGCTGATAGTGGCAGTGCCCATGGTCTGACTGTAATCTTTGTTCCTGGAAAATTCAGAGCAGGTCTGGAATTCCGAGGAGCTGGTGGCTCCAGAGACGTCTACTCCCAGATATAGAGGTTGAGGGGCCTCATTTGTCTTCCAATCCTCTCCCTAGTTGGCAGCTACCCACCCTATCCTCCCCTCCCCCATGTGTACGTTGGTGCCTGTACACACACACACACACACACACACACACACCCCTACTGATCTCCTCAAGGCTCCAAGAATGGGGGTGCCCCCACCCCTACCCCAGCAGTCTTTCCCAGATGCTTGCCCAGTGTAGTGCAGATCAGGAAATGGCCAGGCTACTCTGATGGGAAAGGGTATAAAAATACGATCTCTACTTTCAATGGATCGTTTTTTGCAAAATATTTGTAAGTGTGTGTGTGTGTGTGTGTGTGTGGTTTGCATAGAAACTGCGCCCAGTCTTTACCCTGTCTCCTCCATCCCCTTCACCATTCTTGCCCCCATGTCTACTCTTTTCCTCACCAGCCCCCCTCCCCAACAGCCCCATCTTGTCCTCTTAGCTCTGGAGCAGTGAGGAGGGACTTCTGGAATCATCCTTCCAGGTTTGAACCTCCCCATCTCTGGACTTTGAAAACCTAAGCATGTAAAATTAGGGGCACATTGGGTTACCAGCTCTGACCTTTCTTCTTCTAGTCCAGGAAACCGAACCTTAGAAAGCAGTGATCAGCTTCATCCAAGGTCAGCAGCAAACGATGACAGAGCCCAGCCTGGAACCCGGTGTTTCCCAGCCCATTAGTTCATTAAACATTTATTGAGCATCTACTGTTGGCCAGGCACAGCCCCCTTAAATGCTTCTGAGTGCATAAATAAATGCTCCTCCTGCCAAGGGAGCCCAGCTGAACCTGGGGAGGGCAGGGTTTGCCTCTAAACGCTCATGGTGAGACTAAGGATGGGACATTTTCTGAGGTACCCCAAGGTCCCCTGCAGCTTGGGGGGGATGGAGTCCTCCTGGGCAGCAGGTGGCATTGAAGGTTGATTGAACTGCAGATGTGATCCCTCTGAGGAGGGTACTAGGTCTCCTATCTGCCAAGGCCTGGGCTGGGAAGGCCCAGAGGATGGGTGACCTCCTCCACCTGCACCCCAGCCTGTGTGTGCTGACTTTGTCCTTTTCGGGGCCAATGGCTCACTGTTCTGGTCCTGCTGTCACTTCCTCTGTGCATAGGGAAGCAGCGAGGGAACCTTATCACTCTGCCCTGGGAGTCACCTGTGTCAGGCTCAGGTGACAGCCAAGGAGGAAGAGCGGGAGGAGATGTCAGTGCCTGGACCTTGCCCTGTCCACAGGGCTTCGGCACAACTCCTACCCCTGCTCCCTGGTGAACCTTGGACCCCGTCGGGAAGCTCAGCACACAGCTCCGACCAGCCAGCAGTCTGACCGAGGGGTGGTCAGGGTCCAGATACCTCTGCGGAAGAGTGCTAGAATTTTCTTCTGGTATTTGCAAGTGGGAAAGGTCCTTCCAGGGTCTCTGTCCACCCCTCTGGCATGTGGGTAGGGAAATACAGTGCCTAGGTGCCGCAGTCTGGCTGGGCACAAATAACTGAGCCGCCACAAAGCACTTGTGTGTTCAAACAGGAAACTTTATTGCCCGAACTCCACCAGCACTCCACGCACACTTCCCGGGAGCTCTCTCACCTCTCCCCCGGCTCTGTGCCAACTCTCTCGGACCCCACGAGAACTCAACGGGAACTCCAAAGTAGCGGGCGCCCAAGGCAACAAGAGCTGCCCTATTGCCGGACAGCAAAGGTCTATATACCACTGAATACACAGCTTAACTTACCCATCATCATCTCAATGGCTCACTGGCTTCACCTTTCAACCATTCCCTCTGGCAAAATGCCAGGCGTCATTCCGGCTGGGCTGTGGCCCTCAACACCTAGGGAGGTGCAGGGACCAGCCACAGGTTGAACAGCAAAATGACTTTTCTGCAACAGGGTGTCTCACCTCGTGGGCTGTGGGGGGATGGCTGGGAAGGGGTGGAGTGTGCCACCGGTGTCACACTTGGGTGTGACATCATTATACCCTTGAGACAACATGCCTTATCGGAACAGAGCGTGAAAACTTCATTTCAGACTCTTCTGGAACTGCCTGGGGTCAACTCTCTGCCCCACCCTTTGAGAACTGAAGGATTTGGGGCAGTGTATGTTTTACATCTCAAACCTTGGCCTCCACATCTGTCAAAAACTTACTATAACAATAATTCACATACTTCCTTCCCGCTAGGGTGACAAAATGGAGTGTGTGTAGTGCCCCCGGCGTCCTAAGTGCTCAGGAAGGGCAGCCTTCCTCACTGTGTCAGGACCATTGCTCTCACTACCTCAACTCCGGTTTACTGACCGCCCAAGGTCAAGTTGCCTCAGGACAACCAAAGCTTCCGGATCCATTGTCCACAGTCTGTCCTTTGTACCCGCACTGATAACTCAAGTGCATTTTCATTCAACTCACCAGAAAAACCTGTCCTCCTTGGATGCAGATCTCATCCTGGTTCATGCCTTAGAACTTCTTTTTCCCTCCTGTAAACTGAGGCGGATGAGAATAGAACTTCCCTTTAAGCCTCTTCCCGAGTGAACAGGAGACCAGGGATGGACGGAGCTTTATCGTCTGTACAGATCGGATGTGAAGGAGACTGACGGTGGGGACCATTGGCTAGTCCCTGACCCCGCTGAACCTCAGTTTCCTCATCTGACAATCATGTGCTCACACTACCTCTTGGTTTCCTAAAATGGGTTCTCAGGGTGGCAGGGCACGCCCTGTTCTCCTGGGACGTTGTCCACCCTGTTTGCCTGCAAGGGGAGTCTTGGAGTGGACAGCCCTTTGCCTCACCCCATGCTCCCAAACCTACAGGACAGTCCTGGTACCCCCATTATTATGCAAAATAGCTACTAGAGATACCAGTGGAACATTTGGGGAAATCCTGGGCTAAATGCTCTGGTATCCGTGATCTATCCATCGCTGACCTGCTACATAACCCACTTCCCAGGGGCTCTCTCAAAGTGGGAAGGACCAGAACTAGGTCCACACACACCAAAATCCTCCCCGAAGCCTACTTTCTTAGCAGTTTTGCCAAACTTCTGACCTCCCTCCAGCCTGCAGGTCCCATCATTCCCTGGCCTCCTTTGTTCTGTTGCTAGACCGCCAATCTCTCTGTGGCTGGGCAGTCCCAACAACAAGGCCGTTCTGCAAAAGGGTGGGAACCGTGCTGTGTCCCCAGAGCTGGGCCTCAAGGACTTGCCAGCTGTTCGGGCTGGAAGGGCCTTGTGCTGGCCTCCAGGGGACATGGGTCCCTGCACCTGTCAGTACACCTTTTTGCAAATATGCATTTTTCTGGAGATGGTCCACAGCTTTTTCCAGATCCTTCAAGTGTGGACACTGAAAGCAGTGTCACAACCGTGGCCCTGGTCCCAGGGTCTGCTGTCCCCGGCACCGGAGTGGAATGGCAGTGTCATGCTGCTGCCTTCCTCCTCCCTCCATGGGCCTTCTGTCCCAGCTCAGCTGTGACCTCTGCAGCCAGGAAGACCCTTGTTTTCATGACCCCTGTTCTGGGTCCAGCTTGATATTTTATTGATGAGGAAACCGGGGAAGGCCAGGGGAGGGGAAGGGACTTGACAGAGGCCATTGACAGTAGAAGTCCTCCGGGATCCAGACCTGGCAAGGAGTCTGGGGTGGCCCCGGAGGATGGAGGTTAACTGGTGTGGCCTCCTGTGCCCGTGGACCTCTCCATGAAACCACCTGTCTCATCCTCTATGAGATGTCAGGTTTCAGTGTCCCCAGAAGGAGCCGAGGATTAGGGTGGAGGAAGTCCCTCCCACACCCTCCTCTGGGAAGGCTGCTGGGCAGGACTGGTTTAGGGCTGAGCTCCTCTGGGTCAGGAGGTCAGTTTCAGCCTTGCTGGTGGCACTGCCTATTCATCCTGCCTGGCTCAGTGTCTCCTCCCACGGGCTGGGGGCTCCCTGAAGTTGACATAGAACACCCGTACTCATCCGATGGCCTTGCTGCTGTAACTCAGGGGTGCTGTGTTTGGGTGTCCTTCTGGTAGTAGGGAGGGCCTTGGTCCCCATCTGTGATGGTGGAAGAGTCGGTTGCTTCCCTGGCCCACAGTCCTTAGGACTCCAACTTGGGTCTGACCAGTGCACTTTGTATGGCTGTCAGGGAGTGAGCAAGGGGACTCCTTGGCCACCAGTTCCCTGGTAGATGTGCATGGTCCACCTCGGCTCCAAGGACCCCCTTTTGCCTCAGATCTTGGGCAAAGAGCAGAGAGCTCCTGTGTGCTTTCTTGTTCTGTGCTGGGTGTTGGGGCTCTAAGCTCTGCACCTAGCTATAGAAGGTGGTTTCTGATTCCTGCCCCCTGGCCTGGGCTGACAGCAGCGTTCTACTTGTGCATCACCTGCAGACGAGTAGGCCTGTGGTGGGGGACGCGATCCTCGTGGGCCCCCAAATTCTCAGGGCTTTACCCCTGTAGATGGCCTCCCTCTTAACTATGCCCCGGAGGTGCCTGGGCAGCAGGACCTGCCCCACCCAAAGGTCATGCTGCTCCACACACTTCTATTTCTGGTATTCCTGGGACCTTAGATTCCCAAGACCCCAAGAGACCTTGGCAGCTCCTCACCTGATGCCATCGGCGGCATCCCCACAGATCATGTTCCTGGGTGGACCTGCACACCCCCAGGGACGGGCTGCGCCTGCTTCCCTCAAAGCCTCTTCCATCCGGGAAATTCCACAGGCTCTGGAGCCTAGGAGGGTACCCACGCCCTGGTTCTCATTCCACGACCATGAAGGGTATGGTGACTTCTGTTCTCAAGAACTCCCTCCTCTACCATGAGCCAGGGATGGTATCCTCAGAGGCTCCTCCCTAGGCTGAGAATGAGACTGGAGTAGGCTCAGAGAGCTCCCTGGAGGAGGTGGCTTTCATATACCCCTGGACCTCCTTGTTTCTTCTGCCTCTGCTATGAGTCTGGGCTGCTTGGAGATGTCAGATCTGACGGGAATTAACCCAGCTCAGGTCATGAGGCATGCAAGTAGGATGGGGAGGGCTCAGCAGTGGGTCACTGGGGCCCCAGGGGAAGACCGTAGCCTGGCATCTGCTGATCGAGCAGGGTCAGCTGGGTAGGGTGGTTTGGGAAGACAGTGTGTCTTCCTGGCCCCTCCAGGCATGCTCATGTGTCACTGGAACTAGAGCCCTTGCTGGGAGGCGGGGAGGCTGTGAGCAGCGCTCCCTCCCTGGCCTGACTCTGCCCCTGTCCTTCTTTCCGGGGGCCAGCCTGCCTGAGTGTTCTCAGGCTCCAGAGACCAGGGCTGTCTGCAAGGAGCCCCGGATTTGGAGTCAGAACTTCCAGTACTGCCTCATGCTCCGGCATCACTTGGGGCCCTTGTGAGTCAGGTGGTGGTAGGGCGGGCCTCTGGTACGCAGTGCAGCAGTGTCACTGTGTCAGGGAGCACAGTGGTTTATCACCATGTACTGTGACGATAATGTCAGTGCAGAAAGGCTGTGGAGACCGTGCAAGCCAACCCCCTCATTTAGCTTGTCCCTGGAGGGGACAATCCCTTAGCAGAGCTGGAACTAAAACCCAGGCGCCCCAACCCAGGGCTTGGCTTCCACCCTGTCACTCCTTGGAAGCCCTCCACTGGAGCGAGGTGCAGGGAGAGCTCTCTTATAGCTGCGGCAATGACGTTGGCTGTCCTGGGACTTACCACCTCACCTCACCCTAGGAACCCACCCAAGACCCCTCACTCAGTTGCCTGGCCTAGCCACCACAGGATGGTGCCTTGGACTACACCATGACTTGGATTGTGGCTGTAGTTCCAACCCGATATGACCTCCTAGAACTCCCAAAGATGCCCAGACTGTTGGAGCAGGAGGCACCTGGGCAAATGATTTATCTCATCCATTTCTCATCCCCATCTTACAGATGAGGAAACTGAGGCCCAGAGAGTGAGGGAATCAACCTGCAGAGCTGGCAAGATGCTAGGTCCTCCCGTTCTTGCCAGGCCTGGCCTTACTCTGCTTCCACCTTCTGCCCCCTGAGGATGCCTGTGGCCTGTCAGGCCAAGTGCTCACAGAAATGAGGAACCCCGGGCAGAGCAACCAGTCCTCAAGCCAGGCCCTGCTCCCCTTTGAGGTCTGGGGTGCACAGGCACAGGGAGAGCAGTTCATGTTTCCTGCTAGTGAACCCTCACGCCAGAACAAGGTTTCCTGGCTGGTCTCAGGCCCCCAGTGCTCTGTCCCTGGGGACAGCACTGCCTGGGAACCTTCTGTGTCTACATTGCCCGGCTCCCCAAGAAAGATGGGTTTACTTACTCATTCATCCTGTTTGTTGAGCACCTGCTAAGTACCAGGTGCTGTTGCAGGCCGTGGGGACAGAATTGAACTTGACTGAAGGCCTGCTTACATTCAAGTAGAGGGGACAGTCAGTCAATAAGTCAACAGCTTAACGATGTCAGGAGTTTTCATAAGTACTTGGTGGAAAAATAAGGCAAGCTAAGGTGACAGAAGAAGATGGGTGGGGTGTGAGCCTCTTTCCATGGGGTAGTCAGGGAAGGCTTCTATGAAGAGGTATATTTGAGCAGACCCCCCAGAGAGGTGGGGAGTGAACCTTGTGAGCATTTGGGAGAGAAGCTCTGCAGGCAGAGGGGCGGCATGCGCAGAGGCCCCGCACGGGCACCCGGGCTTGCATGTTCTAGGAAGGGCGGGAAACCAGTGCGGCTGGAAGGAAGCAGATAATCAGTCAAGGACTGAGACTATCTGATGTGCCCTCTAAGAAGATCCTTCTGACTGGTGAACTGAGGGTAAACTGCAGGGCACAAGTATGGTGATTGAGCAGCTTTGTGTGTGTGTGTGTGTGTGTGTTGGGGTTCAAACCTGGGGGGCCTCGCATAGGCTAGGCAAGGGCTCTACCACTTAGCTACACCCCAGCCTTGCCGGGTGACTTTTAGTGAAACCCAAAAGGAGGCTGGTACCTTGGACCCGAGGGGTCATTGGGGAATGATGAGAAAGGTCAGATCCTGGATGTGTTTTGAAGATTGACTGAGTCTGAGCCCCGAAGCCCATTGGGACTGAGCCAACTGAGGGTGCTGAGGCTGGAGAACTCTCTGGCCTCTGAGTCCTGGGGGTCTGAGTCCTTTTATGCTGCTTACCTCTTGTGCTCCAGCTACTCTGTCACAAGCTGCCCATATAACCATTGGCACAAGAGGCATGGAGAAGCATTCCTGGTACCGAGGTCTATACTTGGAATTTCGACACAACACTTGGTCTCCCTTCTCTCCAGCTGCTTCTCTTCCCTTCGCCACCTCTGCTTTCATATCCTCTGCTCTGTGTACTATAGTTTTCTAACATGAAAGTCACCTTCAAGCCCTGGGCCTTTGCACATGCCAATTCCTCAAGTCCCCACAATTCAACTGGTAAACTCCTACTCATTCCTATGAATCCAGCTCAAACGCTGCCTCCTCTGAACTCCCTCCACTGAAGCTCTCAGGCCCTGGGGATTTCTTCTCCACCAAAATTACTCCCCCTTCTCTCTCCCTCCCATTGCCTGGGATCATCCTAGGCAGAGGCTGGGCCTGCGCCTCCCCTCACGCCCGCTCTGTCCGCTCTGTGTCCTCACAGCCTGGCCCAGGGCCGGCACAGAGGAGGGAACAAAAACATTTCAGTGTATTCCTGGAGCAGAAGCTGGTTGCTATGGAAACACGGAAGTGTTGCAACTTCCTGAACTTGAGGTTGGGGTCAAAGAAGGCAGCACTATCTTGGTTCCACAGGATCAAGCCAGGATGACCGAGCCGTGGTTCTTATCAATTCAGAGTCACCTTCAGCAGGCCTGTTCCCATTCCTGAGCCTCCGTTTACCCATCAGTAAGATGGAGACATTGAGGGCGGGGGCATGGCTCAGTGGAAGAGCACTTCCCTAGCATGTGGGAGGCCCAGCACCACAAAAGAAGGAAAAAAGTGGAACAGAACAAGCAAGATGGGGACGTTGGTGTGACTGGGCCCTCTGTCCTCACGTTCCAAATCCCTGTGGCTGCCGACTTCCCACATGACTGCAGACAGGGTGTGCACCTGGTGGGCCTCAGTTTCCCCCTCTTGTCCATCCCTCTTCCCAATGAGACACCTGCCTGAATCATATGCCTCCAGAATTGAGTTCCAGCGGCCTGGCTGGACACTGGTAACTCACGTGGGATTTTTATGACTTGCAGGGGCACACAGAGGGAATCCCGATTGGCCTGCCAGGGTGGCGGCAGGTGGAGCACAGGGGGTGGGGGTGGGGGGTGGGCAGGTGGGGGAGATCAGCCCGGCCGACTCTGGTCTGAACCTGCGAAGGCCCCAGCTCACCTTCCCTCACCTTGCCGGTGGCCTGAGCCAGTATTGGTCTGGGTGGCCTTTGCCTCTGCTGGGCCCCGGCCCGCTCTGTGTTTTTGCTGCTGTATAATGTAGACCCCGACCTGGCAGACCCTGGGGTAGCTCCAGAGCTGCCCCCTGCCCACAGGGGTGGGGCTGAGTGAGTGGGCAGTGCTATCCCGGTCTCCTCTGTCTACTTCATTGCTCAGAAGGGGGTGGGCCTTTCCCACCAGACCTGGGAGGAGTGGCCCTGTGCGGCTCTCTGGGCCTGCTTGCTCATCTGTGAAATGGGCTGAAGTGCCTGCCTCCCAGGGCTTCCAGGAGGGAGGCTGAGGCAGGCAGCCTGTCTCTCTGGAGCCCGATAAACACTCTCTAGAACCTCCAGCAGCAGTCAGTACAGGCTGCATGTCCCTGGAAGTCTCTGCTTTGGGAAACTTAACCCTGAACTTTGAAGTAGGAGAATCCTGGGCTGGGACTGTGCCTCGGTCAGTGGTAAAGCCCTTCCCAGCACCACCATAATTAAAAATGACTGAAAAACCAACGAGACTCCTTTTCTGTGTGCAATGGCCTGTCCCTCTCTTTCTGACCCGTGCCCACCAGCCAGTGACCAGACCATCCATCCTGAAGGACCGTCCCTGCCTCTGGCTGCTGCTGTGCGTGTAGTCTTGGGCTGAATAAAACCCCTGGGGCAGCACTGGGACCTGGAAGGGGCTCTGGTGAGGGTCAGGAGACACCTTTCCCACCTGTGCCACCAATCCACTCCTGACTGGGTCAGACCCCGGTCCTCTCTGCCCGTGGTGCGCTGAGGCCCCCTCTGGCAGGTGGGACTTTGTCTGGAAGAATATTTTGCCTCCTGGGTAGGTGAGACTCTGACACTAGGCCCATGCACGAGATTTCATGGTGAGCATCTCACCTCTTCTTGAAAAGCTCTCGCTTTTGTTAAACCAGGGCTTGCCATCAGCTGAGGTTGGCATCTGGCAGTGAGCACAGGGAAGGAAGGAATGACCCACCCTTCCTGCCCGAGCAGCGCTCAGGCTGGTGATCGCTTCCTCCCAGGGCCCCTCAGGTGTGCCCCTCTGGGCCCTGCCAGCCTCACCTCCTCCCCCATTGGCCTGTCTCCCTGTGAAGTGCTAGCCGTGTCTCATTCTGCATCCCCAGACAGTACCGGAGCAGAGAGGCCCTAGATGTGGCTCGATGCATTATTGAATGATTGAATGAAAGCCTCAGCTACCCAGATAGTTCTGTTGGCCAGAAAGCCCAATTTTCTCTGCAGAGGAGCTTCTCTCAGTTATGTGCACTTGCTAGAGTTTTGCTAGCATACAGGATTTTTTTTTTTAAATCATCTTTTTTGGGAAGCTCTATGACCGGGACTGGTTTTCTATACCTTTGGCCGGTCCCTGTCTATCACAACCAGTGCTTTCTGGCTTGAGTTTTTGTATTTCTTTATTTGCCTCGTCTGAACTTTTTTTTTTTCTTTCCTCTTTTGGATCCCATATAGTAAGTAATTACACTTCTCATTTTATTAGATTTCTTATGCCGAAAGACAGGGAGGGCTTAGTAAATAGACTTCTTTGGTTGTTCTTTGCTTTGTTAAGTGTTTTGACCTCTTTGTGGATTAGACTTTTGTCTGTCTTTTCTGCTGCCTGAGCCCCAGGCCTCCAGCCCCCTTACTGCTTGCTTAGTGGCCGTTTATCTCCTAGGATGGCCGCGTGTGGTTGTGTATATCGCTCACAGCACAACTTGGGTGTGGCACTCCCACTGTACTTCCCACAGATTGTAATTTTCTGGCAGATGGTGGTACAACATTTTGAGGAAGGGCTCATTTTGAGGAAGGGCCCAACACCCACCTTGTTCTTGCCTGCCATTTAGGTGTAGGTCAGTCTTCTGGTTCCAGTTCTCAGAGCCACCATAAGGACAGGGCTGTCATTGCCTCACTGCTCGGGCTGAAACTTGGAAGTCACCTTGACTCCTCCACGGGACTGCTGACCATGGCATTGGGACTCTGTCCCCAGTGCCCTAACCAGAGCATGGCCTGTGGGAGGACGGAGTCTGGAAACAGCTCTGAACTCCACCTTCTGGATGTTTCCAAGGCCACCCCTCCTCTCCACCCACTGTGCAGCCGTCCTCCCCCCACCCCCTGGTCTCCCTCCAGCTTCTCTTTCCTGTCCTGCTTCCAAACAAAAGACACCTCTGCTCCTGTTATCTCCTCGGATCTGCTGCAAGCTCCTTTGTGGCTCCCACTGTCCTCCGCCCGGCACCTGTGGCCCAGCTGGACCCTCCTGTGTGTTGTTTTGTGCTCTCTGTTCCCCTCCCTCCGTGCTCTGCCTGGCGAGCTCCTGGGCATCCTGCTCAGCCTGCTCCAGCCTCAGCTCACCCTGTGCACCAGCTGGGTCGAGTGGATTGGCATCCCCTTGCCCTCGTCCCACAGGCACTCTTTCCTGGCACTGTTGCAGCCCGGGCCTGGCAGGATGGCAGGGTACCCCAGCCACAGGCAGGCCCCAACTCCCCAGCACCCAGCACCTCATTTGGCACGTAGCAGACATTCCGAAATGCTCCCTGCATGGGCGAATAATGAATGGCGGCTCTCCCTGACACCGAGCTGGTAGGCTGTGTGGCTTGGAACACACATGGATGTATTTATACTCCAGAAGTGTGACTTGGAAATGGCTTGCACACTCTGCTTGAGAAAGAGTTCAATAACACCAGGCTCACAGCTGGGCCTGGTCTGACCCCTGGGCCCCTCTTTGCCTTCCCCTCACCAGTTAAAACCAGAAGGCCAGGCTGGGCTCTCGGGGCACCTCCTGGGCCCGGCAACGCAGCCGGGCTGAGCACCACAGTGAGTCAGTGTGCCCATGGTGCTGCCCGCCCAGGCTCGGCTTCCTGGGAGAATTGGCTCAGAACAGCAGCTCGGGTCAGGCCGCAGGGCCTCTTGGGCAAGACTCTGGGCAGGGCCAGGGGATCGTATGCGCAACCTACGCACCAGGCGAGTCTGCAGGCAAATGGGCTCCAGCTTGCCACGGTGCTGGGGGAGGGAGGGAGGGAGGGAGGGCCACCCTTCTGTTGGGTAAACATGGGTGTTCAGGCCTGCCTAGGCACGTCCGTGCTCTGTCAGTTAAAGGTGCAGGACAGCATTTTACTGATTAGGGAGTTGCCAGGTGTCAGGGAGAGGGTGACAGGGAGGGACACATGGGAGCCTTCACAAACCTTGCCCAGGACGCAGCTCCTCCAGCCCTTGCCAGAAGCAGAGTAGAGGCTGCAGGAGGTTGGAGGATTCTCAGTCAGCCTCTGACTGCGGTCCTAAGTGTCTCTGGCCATCTTTTCTCTGATGCAATGCTGGCAGCAAACTGAGTCCCCGGGAGGTGAGTGGGTCGTGAGCAGGTGCGTGGGCTAAGACAGGTCTGAGACCAGAGATTCCAGTTAGCTGTCCCCACTGCAAACACATTTCAGTCACATTTGCCAGAGGCAAAGCTCCCATCCTTGGGAACGCCCATAGTGCACCCAGCATCGAACTTCAGGATCCTGACACGGTCACAGCCACCCTCTGAAGTGGGTGGTAGGAGCCCCATTTTTCAGAAGAGGAAGCCAAGGCTCAGAGGAGTGAAGTTGCTCCAGGTCCCTTGACTAGGCAGAGAAACCTGGCCCCGTTCTCTCTCTACATGGTCCGTGTCTGTTGGTCCAAATGAATGAGTTTATGGGCACAGTTGCCTGCCCCTGCCCTCTGACGGGACAGCCTCCAGCAGGTGCCTGGGCCTGTGGTGTGCTGGGGGAGATGGGTGGCAGCCTCAGGGCAGCTGGCAGAGTTCATTGCCACAGAAGGGAGCCTCTCCACGCTCCACGACTGGAACATCTGCATGGTTGGCTCATTCAGTCCCCACCCAGCTGGAGCTCAGCGGGCCCCACTTCATTAGCCCTTGGTACTTGTGTAGACAGATTTAGGGACACTGACACTGACAAAGAAAGCGGGGTGCTACCCATTAACCTGGCTTATTTTCCTTGTCCCTGCTGGTATTTTTTGGACTTCTCTGTCCTCTTCTCGTTTGGTTTTGGTCAGTGCTATTGGAGTCCCGGCCTCCCCCCAGGGCAAGCACAGACCCTCTCCTGGGGGGCCCTGAGGACCCAGAGGAGTCCTAGGATTGTTATGGCAGATTAGACTGGAGAAACTGGGGATGCTGGGACCACAGGGCACAGGAGGTGCTGTGTGCCGTGTGCTCCTTCAGTTGGAACTGCTCATGGGCACTGTACAGGGGTCTCCCTGGCTTGGAGGTCTCCCTGCTGAGCCATCACTTATATGGGCATGACAGGCCTCGCTAGCTACACCAGGGACAGTTGCCCTCCCAGGACAGAGGCAGACCTGCTCTTCCTTTGTCCCTCTCCCACTCCCCCCAGCCCCCACCTCAGGCCACCTGCTCCCTTTTTGCCCGTGTGTGTCTGTAGGAACTCCTGGTTTGGGGAAGGGAGGAGACAGGTTACAGAGAACAGGATGAGCGGAGTGTAATTTTATTTCTGTGGTTCTCCTTTCAAGCTGTCACAGTAAATCTATTTTACTTGTCACTTTGTAAATCATTATGCAGGATTAAGGCTTTTACCAGCTCTGAAGGCTTCTGCAGCCTGGACAGCCCACCTCACCCCCATCCTACCTTCCTCTTCTTCCCACATGCCTTTGGAGCATGAGTTGCTCTAGGCACATCCCTGCTGCAGGCTCTTCAAGCGTGATCAAGTCAGAATGCAAGTGGGGACTGGGGACAGGGCGCCCCCGTTATTGAGTTTAGCTGCCCCACTTTACAGAGGGGGGAACCAGCCAGGGGAGGCAGGGAGGGGCACAGGTCCCTTGCCTTCCATGCTCCACTTTTTCAGATGCCCTGAGTGGGGGTGGGGAATCTGCAGAAAGTGACATGGGGTGGCACAATGGAGCTGCAGGGATCATCCTCATCACCAGGACAGCCCTGGGGTCCCCAGTGCCTGTGGCAAGATTGCTCCAGACTCTCCCCCCCCACCCGCCAGGGAGCTCCAATCTGGAAGGGAGAAGTGCTTGGATCAGCAGAAGGCTCTTCTGTCCCCTCCCTGGTGCGGGCCCAGCGGACTGCAGTGGGCCCGGGACATGAACTGGGTAACAGAGCTGGAGGTGGGGGTGAGAGAGGAGGCGCCACACTGGCATGTAGGATCCCATTTATTTATTTCTCCAGAAGTCTGTGCCCTGCTCCAGAGAAGGCTTTGAGAGGCAGGAACAATGGAGCCATTGGCTGAGACGTTCGGAGCGCGGCGAGGCCGGGCTGCTAGGCCAGGCGCCAGCGGTGTGCAGCCGGGCATTTCCGATGGCTGGTCCATCTGGAGAGGCCTGCTCAGAAAAACAGAAAACAAAAAGGTGCCCACCCACTTGCCGACACCATGCGGGAACCCAGGCGCGTGGGGAGCCCGCTTTGAGGAACCAGGGATGTAGGTGCCCGGGGCAGACGCCCAGCTTTTATCTGGCTGCCTTTACGTGGGGGATGCGTCGTCTTGCCCAGGCCCAGGGCTTCCTGCTTGTTGCTGGGGGTCTGGTGCTGCCTCCTTCCTGTCTGCCAGTTGCACCCTGGCCTTGGGGGCCAGCACGCACCCAGCTGCTTCACCCCTGCCCACCCAGCCTCCTTTGTCCCGAACCCTGCTCTGTAGTCACTCGCTGCAGTTCAGTCCAAGAGGGGACTGGCCCCCTGGAGCACCTCTGCAGGTAGGGACCTGTGCAGGGAAGTCTCCCGATGGAGAAGCCACCTGGGGCTCTTTACCCCTTAACCCTCTCTGCTTCTGTGGCCATAGCATAGCCTTGCGCCCAGCAACTGTCTGCTTATTTGCAGTCTCTAGATTTGAGGAGGCCAGAGCCCCGTCTCTTGTGTCCCCTGAGCACAGGCTAAAACAATATTTCTTAAATGGAAGAAGGACAAAAAAAAAAAATGCTGAGGCTCTGACCTTAAGGAGTTTCACAGTATAATTCGGAAATTAAGCCTTGACTACTTGGCAGAAGTTCTAGGCGAAGATCTTGAGGACTGCTTGGAGGAGGGGGCATTTAGGGCAGTGTTGAAAATGGGGAGGCTTTGGCTACAACAAGACAAGGAGGTCGGGGAGGAAAAGCCCGTCTGGAAGGTGAAGGGCAGGAACACAGTACAGGAGGGGGCAGCGGGGGCAGCGTGTGGGCAGCCAGTGCCTGGGCACTCCAGGGAGTAACCATGGCTAAGCTTTGGGGATGGCCGGGATCCCAAGAGAATGTCAGGATTGGAAGGGACACTTTCTACAGGTGAAGCAGGGGGAGGTGAATGATTGGGGAGGGGGGGGCTGAGCAGGGAGGGCAGGGGCAGAGCAGTGTTTAGGAGATTAGTCTGGCGGCAGGGAGCCATGGGGGTTGGAGGAGATGGAGCCCTATTACACAGGTGAGCCTAGTCCCTAGGTGGGCGGGGGGCGGGGGCGGGGGGGGGATCCTGAAGGTCTGGTCTGGTGCAGGTTCAGCTGGCAGCTCCTCTGAGTACCAGGCCTGAGCCTCTGTCCTCAAGGTGGAAGAATCTACAGTCTTGCGCGGCCCTCCCACCTGTCCCCAAGAGGAGTCAGTGAAGCACAGAAGGGAAGTCCTTCATGGGCTAACTGCCAGGTTTCAGTCCATGTTGAGAAATCTGTGGCCACGCTGGCATGGCCCGTGTGTGGCCTCTGGCCTCCCTGGGTTCTCCCGATGGGAGGCGGTCCAGGCCTCTAGGTTTGGTTATCAAGCCACGAGACCTTGGGCCAGTCACCCTCTTGTAGGCCCGGGCTCTGTCCTCCCTGAGCCACTTGTCCTGATGACTCCTGCCACCCATGGCTCGTGGTGAATATGCGCGGATGCGCTCGGACATCAGGCCTGGGCGGCTATTAAGGGCATCCCTCTGCGGGCAGGGCTCTAATCACCTGGCAAGCACCATTGCTATGACAGTGCTGCAAGGCCAGTTCTAAGCCTTGGGACCTCAGCCAAGAGGTTGTGGTGTGCCTCTCAGTCTCTGGTGACTTCTAGGGCCATTTTGTGTTCACTTACACTTCCTGCACACTCCCAGAGGCCCCTTTATTCGTCTAGTCGGTAATGTGCCCTTATCAGACCCCTGTCACCCCCCAGCAAGCCTTGCACAAGCCATGTGCCTTTAAATGGAGCTTGGTGGGGATGCCCGCTGCAGAGGGGCGGTCAGGTATCTGGCTTTCCCGTAAGGGGCAGTTTGGGGTTTTTGCAAAGAGCAGATTTTGTTTTTCTGATAAAAGAAGCCTTTGAGAGAGTGGGGAGGCAGTACCGGAAATAGCACCCCCAAAGCTGTTTTATTATGGTGCAGGTAGTTGAGGGGCTGAGCTACCTAGCAGGGCAGTTACTGAAGAGTAGAGGAAACTGAGGCTCAAAGTCAGAAGGGATCGTGCTGAAGCCACCCAGCAAGACAACAGACAGGTGGCAGGTCCAGACTTCAGTTACTCGTGACAGTTATTTTATTATTCCTCACCTCCACTGCCTCCACTTCTTAGGGTCTCTGCACTGTCCAAGCCATTTTTGCACATTATCTCATTTAATTCTCCAGTGGACCGTAAGGGGGAGGGACTATGCAGATCCCTTTTTTTATCCACAGGCATAAAGCGTGTGGTACACTAAGATTAAGGCTGCAGAGCTACGCCGTGTTGATGGCAGGATTTGAACACAGGCCTTGGGGTTTAGAGCCTTTTTTTTTTTTCCCACTGCTCTCAGCTGCTCCCAGACCTCTGGGCCCTGGGCCCATCCCTGAAGGAGTGGAAAGACATCTTCCTCTTTCTAGGAGGCGTGTGTGCAGCTCACTTTCTATATTGGAGAGATAAAAGTGCCTGTTTGGGACGATTTTTATCAGCTTGACCAAGCCAGTTTGACTTACAGGAAGAAGTCAATTTGCATTTGGGGAGAGAAGCTCAATGCACGGTCACAGCGAGCGCTGGCTGGATTTATAAATAAACAGTCGGCTGAGGGCATTGTCTGTCCCCAGCCGTACAATGCTGGGCTCATATTGATACCACAGCCCTGTTCCGCACGTCACAGCTGCCCTTTGGACAGAAAGGCCTGCTTGAGTAAGAGAAGGCCACTGGAAATGCCAAGGAACCCGTCCTCAGACCTGGTATCCCTGGGCACAAGCAAGCCGGGTGAGTCCGGCTGCAGCCGGGCCTGTTTATCCAGGCTGCCGGCTGGCATGGGGCGCCAGGTGCAGAGCGCGCCAGCGCTGTCATGGGGACAATGTGGGGCTGCGAGTGCTGGAACTGGGCAGCCTCTGCTCGCCTCACAACCCCAAGGGACCACTCAAGCCAGATCCCAGGAGTCTGGAGCCAGTTGCCCAGTGGTTACCAGCCTCCAGAGCTGGGGCCTGCGTTCAGAACTTGGGGCCGCCACCAGGAGCAGCCACCGCCACCAGAAGGTTCTTTTTCTTGAGATTAAATGCTGTGCCATCTCATGGGTACCACTCACTTCCCAGGTCATTCAGAGAATGAAGTGAGTCGAAGTCAACAGTAGGTGCATCAGGTAGGTCTACCGAGCCAGCAGGGTGGGTGATCTCACACACGCCTGAGGCCTCCCTGGGCCTCACTGTCCCCTTCAGGAAGTGATGGGGCTGGAAGCTAGTCAGAGGCTTAGGACCCTCGGGCCAAGGGGCTGCTCCCTCCCCACAGGGTGCAGGAGCTCCAGCTCTGGGACCAGCCTGGATGTCATGCCCCGTGTCTTCCATCCATGGGACCTCAGACGTGGGACGTCAGGCATCGGAGGTCCCCTCTCCACCTCAGTTTTCATGGGTGTAAAGTAGGGACAATCAGGGTTGTTAGGACAATGAAATATAATAATATGTGGTTAGTGCTCAGCATAGAGCCGGCCCCATGGTGAATGCTCATGAATAAATTATGTCAGTAATATTTATTTCAGGGAAAAAACCTATTTTCAAGTCAGAACACTATCTCTTAAATCACATATTCTGATTTAATTCCAGATGGTACTAAATAACAATAATAACTATAATGCCAGGAGTTAGAAGCCTGCCCCTACAGGGACCATTTCTTTGCTCTGTGTGCTTCCTGACGGGGACCCTCACTCAGAGCTGACCCTGACTCGGCCGGCTCTCGCTGGCTTCCTGGATTTCCTGGTGTCCACTGCTATCTCTGGTTCGATAAGCGGGTTTAGTCTTCTTATCTGGCTGCTCTGAATGCAGACTCCTTGTTCCACCTGCCTTCTCTCTGCACCTAGCCTGCCACCTCGGACCTGGAATGACCTAACCAGTGCCACCATGAGAAGGGCACCTGGTACCTGTTCACCCAGAGATGCCCCCAGGCCCCTGCACCATTGGGGCACAATGAGCCTCCCTCAGAATTCAGTCCAAGCATTTCCAGGGTCCCCATCCTGGGGCTGCCAGGGTCTCTGAATCTCAACATAGTGCGGAACACTGGCAGGCAGCACCGCAGAGGTGACTAGGGTGTGTCCTGGTCATGATGATTTAGGGATTCATCTGCTCTGTTGCAGAACCCCAAGGTCTTGAGAGATGACTGGGGCCACAGGTTGTAAAGCCCGTTTTGCAGAGAAGGAAACTGGGCACACCTGAGCTCAGTTATATGCTTTGCCCAAGTGGTGGGGCCAGGATTTGAACCTGGCTCCTGGCCTCGACTTCAGACCTCAGTTCCTACCAGCCCTGAAGCCTCAGATGTTCCTGAAAGAAGCTGAGTGTGTGGGGGATGGGTCCGAAGCTGGAAAGCAAAAGGATTCACAGAACTTCTAGAAATGGGGATCAGGCATGGAGGAGGTCATTCTGCTTTGAAACAATTGGCTGCTCTCTCCAGCACTTCCTGACCCCATATGCTGCCTTCGGGGATCTGTAGCAACTGGCTTCTCCAGTCCTGTCTACTCTCAGACCTAGGCCATGGAGGCCCACACCCTGCTAGGTTCTAGGGTCCAGATGGTGACCAGAATAGATAGGATCCCTGCCTGTGGGGAGCCAAAGGGAGAAGATGAGTCAACAAGTCAAGCCAGTGACACCTTTACAAAGCAGAAGTTCTCAGAGAGAAACAAGCAGGGTGCAGGATGGAAAATTCCAGGAGGTGGGTGTGGGGGCCTCAGACAAGGAAGGCCTTTTCAGGAAGGGCCATGAGATGGTGCAGGATGAGGAGAGACAGCCCGCCGGTAGCAGGAACAGCCTAGGCATGGGCTGAGAAGCAGAAAGGAAGCCTCAGTGTCTGGGGGACAGCAGGCAAATGACACAGCAGGTGGGGATGAGGTGGCACTGCACATACCCTTCAGTTCCACTTGTCCCGGGAGAGCCAGGGGGGCTGCCGGGTCTGCGGTGAGTGTGGGTCAGATGTGGACATGGCCCAGAGCTGCTGGTGGGTTTCACATGGGGCCAATTCCCTGCCCTAGCCAAAGGGCACGTGATGGTGACATCATGGCCGGTTTCTGCCTCCTGCCAGCCACCTCCATCTTTGCGGCATGAATGGGAATCCTGGCTCCAACTCTTGACACCACCTGCTAGTTGAGTGGCTCCTGGAATCACGGAGGGTGGAGGAAGTGGAGAGGGAGGCTGAGGGGTGCAAGGGCCGTGGCCAAGGGTCTCCAGATAAGTGCAGGGCCTTTGGCCCGGGGTCACCCTGGCCCTGCACCCTTCATTTATTTCCTCTGATCCTTGCTCAGACCCTGGTAGCGAGCTGCCTGGAATGAAATGTGAAGAACTCCAGATGATAATGAAATCAATTGGACTGTTTCCCCAGTCGTTCTAGGACTGATGCATCATTAATGTTGGTAATACAGTGCCTGTCAGATCACAAACTTCTCAATAAATGTGCAGCTGGCAAGCTCTGATAGAAACTGGAGGCAAGCAGAGAATGAGATTTGGGGCCTTTGATATATGGGGTGTCAGCAGCGCGGTGAAGTTTTTATCAATTTCTGTCACTTTGGGCTTTTGTGCTCACTACATATGTGGTCCTCATGGCACCTCTCTGCAGGGCTACTCAGATGCTAACTGCCCACCCCAGATGGTGTGAGGAAGGGGAGCCACCAGAGTGGGCCTCGGCACCCACTTGGAACCTTCTACGGGGCCTCGTTACCACAGGCTTCTCAGGCCACTGTGGACAGGCAGGACCTGATCCCTTGGCTCTTTCAGTCAATCTGCAAGGCACTAAGGGAGTCTATGCCCTTGGGCCCCCAGGTATCCTGATGGAAGCCTAGGCCATAGGGCTGTGGAAATGGTCATCTGGTCGTTCCTGCCTAAGAGTCAAGAGGGAAATGGATGGCTTGTTGGAACTTGTGTCGAAGTGTATTTGGCAGACTGGGGGAGGACCTACTAGATGGGCCCAGGCATGGAATCCTGGGTGAACCCTAAAGTTTATGAGGGAGGGAAGAGTTTGGCCAGGCTGGATCCCAGTGGTACTGGAGAGAAGGCAGAAGTCTTGCTTGGGCACAGCTTAGCAGAGTGCACAGGCCCTGGAGCCAGCCTGCCGGCCTGCCTCCCAGCTCCTGTGCTCACCAGCTGGGCACCCTTGGGCCAGCTACTCAACTGATCCATGCCTCCGTTTGCCCATCTCTTAAATGGGTGTAGGACGTGAAGGACCAGCCACCTTGAGGGCTCTTATGAGCATAAATGAATGACTGTTCACATGACATCCAAACTCACATAGTTGGTCAGAAGCAGAGCTGGGGTAGGAGCCAGGCTCTCTGGGGTGCTGCTGGGGTTGGGGTCACTGTGGGCCTTGGGTGCCTGTGTGAAGAAAGAGGCGTGGGGACTTTAGTAAACTGGCCTGTGGGGTCACTGTCATCAGCAAGGATGTAAATTACCTGGGCGTGGGTGGACAAGAAGTGAGCTCGGTCTTTGTTTGTAGTTGTGTGGAGACTGGAGAAGTTCTGAGAGGCCCTTAAGGGGTTCTAGAATTTGGCTGAAGAAGGGTGACAGTGAGTGGCAGATGAGGTAAATGCAGGCCACATTGCTGGCAAATTCCAAAGGAGCTAGAGTTTGGGGGTTCTTGGCTGTACCCTGTCAGGAGCTGCCCTGACACCCACTCTGCAGCCCTGGTCACTGGGAGCTGGAAGGAGAGGAGCACGGGGCTGTAGGGAGGACCTAGCTGGGCACAGTGACCCCGGCTCCTCTGGACTGGGAGGCTCCCGGTTCCCCCCAGGCTAACTTTGAGGTGCTCCTGCGGCCCAAGGCTCCCTGGCCTTACTGGGGCTGGTTCTGCCTCTGTGTTTACCAGTCAAGAAGGGCGGCTTGCAGGCCCCCTGGGGCCTCAGGAAAGAGGAAGGATATTCGATGAGGTGAGGAAAAGACCCGGGCGCTCTGCCGCTCTGCTCTGACAGTAGGAGGCAGTTCTGGGTCAGGGCCACCCAGGCTCCCTCTGTGCTTCCTTGGACCTTCGTGGCCCCTGGAGGCCTCCCTCCTGCTGCTGAGCTTGAGACCCTGACTTTTCCTGGTCCTGCAATTCCCAGGTGACCTGATGGGGGGCCATAAGCCCCCCCCCACCCCCGGCTTAAGCTTGGAGGAAGTATCCCCTCGGCTCCCGAGAAGCCTTGGCCATGAGAGTGCGGGGGGCAGGGGTGAGGTGCAGGGGAGCTAGAGGCAGAGTGGCTGCGGGTGCGCACGGAGGAACCACTTGGCCCCCCTTTTTGCTCCTGGTGGGGCTGGTCACGGAGGCGGCTGGAGCACCGTGCTGTTGTGGTCCGACCCCATGTGGGCCGCCTCACATCTCTAGCCCCTCTGCGTGTCTCCAGAGCGAGGACCCTTGTGCCCACGGTTTGGGCTGGGTTGGGCCCCCTGGTGCTCAGGACTACGCTGCTGTTGAGTGGCAGTCTCATGCCAGGCCCTGGGTGATCTTCCTGGCCTAACCCAGGAACTCAGAGCCTCACTAGGGAACAGGCCAGGCCAGGCACTTCCTCCAGCATGAGGGCCTGCTGGGTGGAGACAGGAGCCCTGCCAAGGAGAGCCTCCAGGGGACAGGCTTAGGTCAGCCTGCAGTGGAAGGACATTCATGGAGGGCTTCCCAGAGGAGGTGACCTTTGGGTTGTATCCCAAAGGATGAGTCAGGACTCATCAGAAAGAGGGCAGGGGAGGCATCAAGCCTGCTGAGGAGGGGAGGCAGGGGCTCCCCCGGCCCGAGTGCACCCCGAGGGCCCTGAGTGCCTGTTCCCTTCAAGCACAGTCAGCAAGGAGCTCTGTCAGTGGGTGGAATATGGAGCGTGATCAGCACAGTGGCTACTTGAAAGCTGTTCTTGTCCAGGGAAGAGGACATGAGGCCACCACTGGCTGGCTGGGCACAGGAGAAGGGGCCAGAGCAGTGCTGCAAGTGGTTCATGGCTGGGGCGGGTGGCTGGTGGTTGGTAGGGGAACTGGGTGCTGTGATGTCCCAAGGGAGTGAGTTCAAGGGCTGTGGAAGTGCCCTTGGCCATGGGTCTTCTGCTCACAGGACTCCTGGCGCTTGCTGACCATGCAGATACTGGCAGTGCATTCAGAAGCCTGGCTGAGAGCCTCAGATCTGAGAAGGATCACGGAGGCTGATCCCCTGAAGGTCCCAAGAGGACAGGGGGCTCTGAAGAAGAAGGATGGAACCAGTTGCAGGGTGCAGTGGCGCACACCTGTGATCCCAGCAACTCGGGAGGCTGAGGCAGGAGGACCACGAGTTCAAAGCCAGCCTCAGCAGATTAGTGAGGCACTTAGCAGCTCAAGAGACCCTAAAGGGCCGTGGGTGTGGCTCAGTGGTTAATCACCCATGGGTTCAATCCCTCTCCACCAAAAAAATAAAAGAATGGAGCCGGCTGTAGATTGTAAAGTCTGGAAGGGGCAAGGAGAGAGGAGGACAGAGCTCTGCCCTTGAGGGTAATCCGGCACACATTTGCCTGTGCCTTCCTATGCAGCCCTGTGTGGAGGGGTGAGGAGGGCGAAGCTTGGCCCTAGGGAGCTACTAACTGTCTGGTGGAGAGGGGGTGCACAGTGCAGGCAGACAGCGGAGCGCACTCTGCTGGAGAGGTGGACACTGAAGGGGTTCCCAGGCTGGGTGGCGAGGAACGGCAATGGGAGACATGGGAACAGCGCTGCCAGAGGCTCGGACTGCCAGAGGGGTGTTGGCAGAGGGGTGCGGCTCCCGAAGCCAGGCCAGTGGGGTGGACTTTGCTCCTGCCTAGGGGCAGCCAGTCACCCAAACCTCCCCGGTCAGAGAGGAGAGGCCAGGGGCCAGACATCCTGGGCTGCTGAGGTCCTCACCCAGGGCATGTTTGGTGTGGAAGGTCAGGGCTTGCTGGCCACTTCCAGCCCAAGGAGGGTGACCAGCCAGGTGCCGACTCTCTGACAGCCCATGTCTCTTAATGGTGCGGCATTCGTGGGAGCCTCGGCGTCAGGGGAGGGCCTGTTTGCCCAGAGGGAGGGTCCGCTCTAGGCAGGCGACTGGCACCTGCCCCTCCGGTGTTAAAGTCCATCTGGGTGAACCAGGCCAGAGACGGAGGGAGGAAGGCGGGTGGCCTGTTGACAGCTGTCCTGGCAGGTGTGCCCTGTCATCTGGCACGAAGACAGCCACGGACACCCAGGGGCTGGCACCCTTTCTCACACAGCCCCCCAGCCCTAAACACTGAGATGCACTGTCAACCCTTCCCACTGAGAATGTGGTGGGAGGAGCAGCTGTCAATTACCAATAGACCTGGACGATTCAGACCAGAGAGGGAAAGTGGCCTGCCTCAGGTCACACTGCAAGTTGGACTTCCACCTGACGTCCAGCCTCCTGGTGCCACTACAGCAACTGAGGCCTTGGGTCAAGCTGGCTGGGCTCCTGCGTGGCCGGGGACCTGGCCACCTTCTCCATACTTCCTGCCATTGGAGGGCCTGTCTCCTAACAACAACAACAACAAAAAAAACCCTCTGCCTACACAGAATCAAGAGCTTGTTCAGTTTTCCTTAATTTATCTCCACCTAAAAGCAGACTCCAAAAGTCCTGCTCCTTGTGTGCATTGGACCAGGTCACCCCCTGCCCAAACCGAAGAGGCACAGGGGGATGCGAGGATTGTAGTAAAGTCCCTGAGCCCCTCTGACAGAGGCAGAAATCCCAGCTCTGGAAGTGTGTAAACACAGTTATTTTTAGCCCTCCGAGGGCTGTGGGTGCAGCAGCGTGACCCGAATTTGGCTCAGCCCCGGGTCCTGCCCCTCCCAGGAGACGAGGCTGGCTTTGCCCCCTGCCCCTCCCCCTCCCCCGCCAGCCTCAGGGCAGGCTCAGTGAGTTCCAGAACCCACTCAGAAAAGGAACTGGGCCGGGCGGGGCTGGGGGCATCTCATCAAGGGTGCCCAGGGCCCGGAGCTGAGGCTGTGGCCAGCTCATAGGGACAGGATGTGGTTTCCTGAGAGGCGACATTTCGAGTTGCAGGAGAAAAGCTAGAGCCAGAGTTTCCTGATTTTTTTCACGGCTCCTTCTTCTCTGCTCCTCGCGCTCTCCTGGCTCGGCTGGACACACCTCTGCACACCTCTGGATGTCCCAGAACCCCGTGGGTGAAGCGGACTCCTTTCCAACCTGCTGGGAGGAGGTGGGCGGGGCGCTGAGGAGACAAGGGCGAGTGCCCCCTCGTTCCTGCGGCCACGCCGAGCGCTAATTTTGTAGCAGCCGCTGTTCTGGCCACTGGATGTGAAGCAGGAAGCCAGCCGGAGGCTATGCCAATCCTCCCAGGTTAACGTCATTGGGAAGGACAGGGGTGGGATCACGGTGGGGCAGAATAAGTGCATATATAAGCCATAATCAGCTTGCAGGATGCACCATATAGGAAATCACAGGTGGCACGTGAACATTAGCCAGGGACCACCAGCAAGAACCCCTGGAGACAACCAATGAGAGGGTAGGAGGTGGTGAGAGGATAGCAAGTTTGAAGGCCCCGGGTCTGGAATACTCCTGGCATCTGAGGACAGCAGAGAAATCATTGGAGGGGGCCAGGAGCCAAGGGAAAGGAGGCGGTACCTCGCGAAGTGGGCAGAGCCAGATGCACAGGGGACCGTCCACGGGGATCGGGCTGGGTGACAAGGGCGCCAGCGGCACACAGGGAGGTGCGCCCTGGAGGTGACAGAGGTCTTGATTTTAGGGTCTGACAACTGGGTTGCTGGGGGCAAAGGGCAGTTGGTGGGAGCAGTGGAGGGCGGAGGAGAACAGGATTCAGGGGAGGGCAGGCGAGAGGCGATGGCATCCTGCACATACAGATGTTCACTGGCACCAGAGCAGGGAGGGGAGTCCAGGGGAGTGGCCGCATGGCTTGCACCAGGTCCCCGGCTGGCACGGCCCTGCTCCCCAGGCACTCTGCCAGCCTGCCCCCAGGCCATGTGGGCGGTGCTCCCTCAGGGCCTGGCCTGGGGTTTTGTCCCAGTTCACCACGGATGAGGGCCTTGTGTGCCCTGGTGTGGAGGCCAGTCCTGGTAGGCAGGGCAGGGCTGCAGCCTTGGTGCAGAGGGGTCAAAGTCTTGGCCACAGAGCCTGGAGCAGTGTCTGCTGTCAGCTGGACATGAGCCCTAGGTGTCACTCCCCAGCCTCGTTCTCAGCAGGGTTGACCTCTTATGGTGAAGTACTATCTGTCCCTCGTGTGCCTGGACTGGGGTTGAAGGCCAGAGGGAGTCGCAACACATTTTGGGATTTTCACAGCAGACTTGGTTTTCTGTATTTGGTACCTACCAGTGCATTGTGACCCTGAACATGTCCTCACCCCTTTCAGGGCCTTGGAATTTTTATCTAAGGCCCCAGGATAGAATGGAAGTTCTTCGGGGTCCCCACATAAGACACTGCATTTTGGTTATGGAACTTTGGCATTGAGACGGTCTTGGATTTTAGTGTGAGTATAGAGGTGCCTTGCAGGGCCCCGGGGACAGGTGAATGTGGCATAGAAGACACATCAAGGACTGTCAACAGAGTGAAGTGGGATGGCCAAGCCCTTGTGCCCTCTGGAAATTTCCTTGACTTGACCAAGTCTAACTTGTGCCATCTGCAGATCGCGGGTAAATACACGTGCTGCGCAGCCAGCCCAGCGCCTGGCCGTAGAATGCCTTCAATTTCTGGTGGCCCCTTCTCTCCCTGTCCGTCTCCACTTTGCAGCTGGAATCCAAATCTTAGGGGAGAGTTCTGCCACTGTCGGGGCTTCCTGTGGGAGCCACAGTCCCAGGCCTGGGAACCCTTCCAAACCTAACTTGGAGGCCATGAACCTCACCATGGCCTTGGGGACTGGCCCGCTGGCTGCGGCTCTGAGCATCGGCCGTAGGTATTGCTCGCAGGGGCATGTTGGGGTGTTAACCAGAGGCACTACTGAGCTCTGCAGTCCTGCCAGCACCGTGTCTCATTTCTCAAAGAAACGACAGGCTCCCACTTCCTATCAGCACTGATGTGGTTGCTGTTGTGTTGTTGTGGGGTGTGTGTGTGTGTGTGTGTGTGTGTGTGTGAACTGCCATGGGTTTTAGAGCTGTGGTGGAAAGTGAGGAAAATAGCAGATGCTGGATCCAATTGCCACCAAACTGTCTTGAAATGCTATAAATATTTTCTAAAAGATGAGCTTCCCGTGCCTGATGTGTTAGTTATCTCTTCCCCGAGAAGCTGATTTCTGAAAATTAAGACAAATAACCTCTTAAATCACAGTTGTTAACCTCAGGTGTAAAAAACTGTTACCCCGCCAGCCGCAGGTCAGGGTGACTCTGCTCTAAGTGAGTCCGTGTGACACAGACATGGCAGCGCCAACAGAGAGCACCAGACCTTGTGTTCAGTCAGAAGGCCCCAGTCATCAGCCTGGCCCAGCCACTCACCGCTGTGTGACCTGGGGCCAGTGGACCAGCTTCTGTGAGCCTCTGTCACCTGCCTCCCACAGAGCTGTCACCTGCCGCCCCCGGGAGCCTGTACGCGTCCCTGAGCCTGCCTGGGAGGTACAGAGAGGTGACTGTCCGTGGTTGATACATGTTGATCAGGACTGAAACCCCCTCTGTCGCAGGGCCCCTCATCCCTCTGCCTGTGTCCAGGACAGCCTCCTGGGATGCAGACCTTCGCCCACATCCCTTTTCAACACGTGGCTGAGCTGGTCGGGGGACCAGAGCCCCTGGCAGGCAGGTAACGGCCCAGCAGTGTGTGTTTGTCCTCCCTGCATTTGCTTTTATGTTGAACCTATATTTGTGCTGAATGATGCTAATTTTGAACTGAAGGTAACTCCAGAAAGTTTTTTAAAAAATAAATGTATTTCAGCAAAAGTTGTGAGTTGATTTCAAGAAAAATACTGAGCTCCTGGCAATCTGCAGGGCGGGAGGAAATTGACGAAACCGAGGAAGCCAAGCCCTGCAAACTGTCCTGCGTGTGGTTTCCATGCTCCGCACAGGGGATAGGGAGGGGGTGACTGTGTCCCACACAGAGGAGCTGCAGAAATCCCTGTGTTGGGTCCAGGCTGAAGGAAAGTGTCCCTTGGGGGGAGGTGGCCCAGATCCCAGGAGGCTCTGCAGCCCAGCCAGTGCCCACCATGCAGCCCTCTCTGCCTCTCCTCTGAGGTTCTCAAACCTCATGGCAGGTTCCCCGTGCATCATGGGGATGCCCACTGCATCACGGGCCCCAGAGGGACGGCACATAGCCCTTATGCTCAGAAAGCCAATGTGCTTCCCACACGCCCTCCCCAGTACAGCTGACCCAGGGCTGGACACAGCGTAGGTGACCAGGACTTAAGAACATGATGGAGCAGCCAGGGGAAGAGGCCACAGGACAACCATTATCAGGGGGTTGGGGAGATCCTCGGGCTCTGTGCACACCTACTGCTTCCTCACCCTCAGCCTCTTTGGGTGGCCGAGTGCCCCCAGATTTTCTAAGACAGTCCTGCTGCCTGATCCTTCATCTCTTGTCCTGCAGTGTCCCGCCAGAGGTGGCACTGAGCTCTGGGTGGACATCCTGTCTGCCCTATGAATAGCCATCAGCACAGAGCACTTTCTTCATGGTCAGGGTGCCCATTCAACCACTGCCTTTGTGTCTGGCTAGTGGATGGGCAGCCCAACTTGCCCCCATCTTACAGATCTAGAGGCCCAGGGTTGGCAAGTGACTTATTTGAGGTCACACAGCAAGTTAATGCAGATACCTGGGCTGAACCCATGGGCACCCATCTCCTGGCCACTTCACCTTCGATTCACAAAGATAACTCAAAACATGTTACGCATTCTGGTATTTAAACCTCACTTATGAGTTTATTTATTCATTCACTTGGAGTTTTTGTGGACTCGTGGATGAGACTTCAGAAGCCAAATGGCCTGGTCTGTGTTTTAACCACTTCTGGTCACGTGACTTTTGACCACTTTTATTCTCTCTGTGTCTCTGTGTCTTCATTAATAAATGGGCATAAATACCACATAGGTCCATAGTGGGGATGCTGAGGCTCACAGTGCCTGGGTCAGGGAGGGGGTCTTCTCTCTTCATTGGGTGGGCTCTACGGGGGGGGGCAGGGTCAGGAGCAGTTCCCAGTGTAGAAGGGGAGGGGTGTGCACCCAGAGAAAGAGAAGGAGCGCTCAATGGACAGGCAAGGGCAGAGGTGCCAGGCCCCATGGGGGAAGGGAGAGGCAGTCAGAAGGCTGGGAGGAGCCCAGTCAGCAGGCTGGTTAGAGCAGGGCTTCTTTGGGGGGACAGAGAGGGCACCAGGCAGAGGTGCGACATGGCGTGGTCCCAATCGTCACAGGGGCTGCCTCGGCCCCGACACATTGCATCACGCACAGCTCCTTTGGGCAGAGGACTACGCCATGCCACCCCTGGCCGCTGAGGCTCTGGGCTGCACTGAATGGGGTGGAGGCGAGCTGGGGAGCAGAGGGAGGCCAGGTGGGCTTACCCCGGGTCAGGCACAGAGTCCTGTCAACTGTTCCTCCTCTGAGGAGCCAGCTCCCCACTGTCTGTCTGTCCAGCTGCCCACTGGGTTCTCCTCCCCACATCTGTGTGCTCAGTGTAAACAGCTCTCCCCTCCAGGAATCACCACTGCCCTCGGGCTAGTGCTGACACCCTTTGGCCCAGAGACCCATTGATTCTGCCGCTGGGGCCCAGCGCCCAGTTTTAATCACCCGGCTCCTCTATGAGACCCAGACAGTTGTATTATTAATAGTCATAATTAACCAGCATCACAGAGGGTCTTTTTCCTGGACCGCAGATCCCCAGGACCAGAGCCCCAGGAGGCCCTGTTCCCATCCCCACTTAACAGACAGTGTAGACAAGGCCAGGTGCAGGGAGGTGACTTCCTCGCGCTGGAGCTCAGTGACTGAGTCTGGTGACGGGCCACAGTGTTCCTGTCCAGAAACAGACAGTCCATTCCCTAGGGTCCTGCACACTGGCTTCTGGGGGAGGGGGACTATACTCAGGGGTCTCAGATGAGTGTGGAGGAAGGAGGTTAGAACAGGGGAGAAGAAGAACTTAGTGAGCTAGCAAGATGAGGGTCTGGCAGGGGGTCAGGGTGGGAGGTGCCCTGGGCAGAAAGAATGCCAAATACCAATATCCTTCCTCCCCACCACGCAGATGGTGGGCCAGGGCCTGGTGACGGCAGCTTCTCCTAAGTGCCGCGTCTCAGGAATGGTGATTTAAACGCTTGCGGCAGGCTGCTTCCTGATTTATGGGTCCATTGTGGACAGGCCTGACTACACCAGCATGGCGGCCGCACAGAGCTCCTCATATGGATCTGCAGATGGCCAGCAGCCTCCTGCCTCCCTCCACATCTCCTGGGCCCAGCCCCCACCAGGACTCGTTGTGTGCGTGTGTATGCGCGTGCCCCGGGGCCCACGCCTGAGTGGACGTGCACAGGTCAACGTGCTGCGAGCACCAGAGGCTGTTCACGTCCTGCTGAGTGGCCCATAGACCGTGTCAGCTCTGCATGCGGGTGTGTGCTGCCCTAGAGCAGATGGACACAGGTGTGCCGGGTACACACACATGGCCTGCCAGCGCTCTATGGGCTCGTGGCCTCTGAGAAGTCTCTGTCCGTGTTCATCTGCTTCTGGATCTGTGGGCTGGGCATCTGCTTACTGCCGTGTGGGAGCATGGGTGTGTCTGTCAGGTGCAGTGGGCATGTACCTGTGGGGGGGGCAAACATGCAGCCCCCGCCTCCTCCTGTTTCCATGGGTGCCGTCCAGCTGACAGCCTTTCTTGTGTGTGCACATAGAGTTCATGTATATGCCTAAACAAGCAGGCAGGCATGTGTGTACCATCACGGGCGTCACTCACACATGCATGCCCAGTGTCTAGTGTGGCCCAGAGGCCCTGGCCTGCTCACAAGCTCATTGTGAAGGCTCTCTGCTGTCAGAAAGGGAGAGGATCTCTGCAGGAGGCGGGGAGATGGCCTTGTCTGTCCTCCAAGCACCTCTGCCTCATTTCCATACAGATGCTGGAGGAGAGGGAGGGACCTGCAGCTGCCTCCAGATCTCCCAGCCACCTCCATGTCTGAACATCATGTCCTCGAGGCCAGGCCCTGGGTGCCACCTTGGGTCACATGAGAAATGTGGTCCAAAGGCAGGCTGATCAGCGCACAAGCCCAGGCTCTGTCCCTAGTGTGTGGCACCAGGCCATCCCTTGTGTATCCTCATTCCTCATTTTCCCATCTGCAAAATGATTTTAACAATGGCCACCCATGGGGTCATGGTGGGGACTTAAGTGGGGCATAAACTCCTGGGTAGGTCACCAGGCCTCAGTTTCCCTTTTTGTAAGAGGGTACTAATGACCCTCACTGGCCAGCTCCTAGGACTGTTTTGAGAATCGGTCAGTCCCAGGAACAGGGTGGTGCTCACAGTACTTATTCCGGCTCTGAGCATGGGAGACGAGGGCGCCAGGCACGCGTGTGGGCGACACGTAGCCCTGGGTCAGACATCCATGTCTGAATCCCCATGCGCCCGCACACTCCCCTGGGACTGGGTAAAACGCCTCATCTTCCTCTCTGTCAGAATCTCTGTAGACCTGGGATTCCTCTTCTTTCAAGCAGATGTGTTAATGGTAGTCTCCCTCATGTTGCAAAGAGAGGAAGAATCTAGGAGAAAGGCATACCAATGGTGCTTCTTACCGCCATGTGAGGGGCCACTAAGTCTGGTCCAGTGAGCACGTGGAGAATGGTGTGCTATCAGAGCAGGATGCCTACTGCTGAGGTATCCTCTGTGCTTCTAGATGTCCAGCAGTCCCACTGGAGAAGAATCTAAGCCCTTCCTCAGGGAGCCCAAGGGGCTGCCGTACAGCCAGCAGCCCCAGCTGCAGCATGGTACCTGGGGAAGGAGGTGGTTGGTTCTGATCTCTGCTGACTACTGAGGAACCAGTGTTTGGCACCACCCAGTAGTCCTGCTACGGGAGGCCTGCGATCCCATTACTTGCCTCCTTCAGACCACAGAGGCCCTGAAAGGAGGCCCAGGAGGAAGCATGATGTCCCACTGGAGCCAGGTGTGGGCTGGAGACCCCCCTAGCAGCCCCGTAGGTGCTGGCCCAGGTGCTGCCCTGCTGGCTGCAGAAGGAGCCCATGAGTGAGCCCGTATGTTGTGACCTCCCAGCCTGTGCCCACCCCAGGCCAGCTGCCGAGATCCAGAAGAGGATGCAGAGGCCCTATCTTGGCAGGGGCTTCAACGGGGAAACGAGCCTCTGGCACCCAGGCCAGGGCAGGCAGAGGACATGGCCAGGGCTGCAGGAGCTCAGAGGTCATGGGGCCAAGGTGGGCCCAGGTGCAGGGGCAAGAGCAGAGGCAGGCTGGGCCAGAGCCAGACCCTGAAGGACAAAGAGCTGAGCTCACTGGAAGGGACAACATTCCAGAAGGACACGAGTGTGTGGGCACAGCTTGGAGTCCTTCCCGGGGAAAGGCGGACCTCTCCCATAAGACATCTGGGCTGCTCTGGCTTGGATGGCTCCGGCTCTCCATGACCAGTGGCTGTGGGCTGAAGCAGATGGCCAGCAGGGGCAGAGGGGGGGTGACCTCAGGCCTGAGCCAAGGGAGGCCAAGTGGCCTACACAGGCCAGAGCCTGAGACCTTGGCACCAGCTACTCAGAGCTCTCGACTCAAAAGTTAATGATTCATTTGTGGCCAATTTCTGCTGGCGTTTGCCTGGAAATTCCCAAGCCTGCTCCTTCCCTCTGCTCCGGAGCTCTAAGAATACAGTCTCAACTACACTTGGCTGAAAATATCACACCCAGTATCCAGGGAATGGTTTTCGAGATTACAACAGGAGCTATGCAGGTTAGCTATCAGGAGGAACTGTTTCTGGGTAGCTGGCTGAAACCTGGGGTGGTCAGTCTGCTGACTCTGACCCTGTGTGCCATGTGTCGATGAGAGGAATCCTATTTATCTTCATGATGTCCCCATTGAGTTCAGAACAGATGTGACCAGAATTCAGTCTAGTGCACAACAGTTACAAAGGGCAAAGTGGAGCTTGACCCCGAGCAGGACTTTGCTGGATAGAGAAATCCCTGGTATATGCAAAGGCCCTGGGCCATGAAAGTCCAGGGAAGGTTGATTGTGGTATGTCTGGGGTATGGAGGGTGTGAGAGACTTCTAGGACTGAACATAGCTCATGAGTGAAGGACTTGGATGGCTGGGGAATTTGGCAGTGGGACATGCTGGTGACAGGGAGTCAGGGCTGGTCCCTGAGCAGAGACAGCTGTATTTGTATTTACTCATTTGGGTCTTGATTCTGCTGGTCAGCAAGCCTTTCTGGGCAGGCTACTCTACCTAGCTTGGGTCCAAGCTCAGCCCAGGGCCCTGCACCTGTGTGGAAATCTGAGTTAGAGAGAAGAGGTCATATGTAGCAATCCAAATAAGGGCCACAAGGACCCAGGGGAGCCACAAGGTATGGGTGCAAACTCTGGTCTACGGGAAGCAGGCTGATGGCATCACCCTAAGTCCTCCAGTGAGTGCAGCAGAGGTGTGGGGGTCAGCTTCAGGCTCTCTGTGTTCCAGGCCTTATTGAATCTGAATGTGTGTCTGTCGTTGTGCAGATGAGCAGAATGAGTCCCAGAGACGGGAGGGCTGGTGGCCGAGGGAGGCAGAACTCAGGGTCCTGGCTCCTGGTCCCGGCTCGTGGCTGCCCTGTCCCACTCAGCGGCACATTCCTGCAGCTCTGGGTGCATCCTCCCAGAACCAGCCAACGGAGCAGCCCGATCCTCGGGGATGAAGCATCTGGGAGTTTGGGGAGGGGGTTCCTTTGTGTCGTTCACAACTTTGCAGATTTAATTTCCTTGAGGATGCCTTGACAGTGCCCGGCGTTGGTGGTAAACAACTGCTCTCCCCAGAATGTTTGCCTGTGACAGCAGCTTTCCCTGGCGAGGGTGCTACCCGCGCTTGGCAGGGCTCGGGCTCCAGACGAGTGAGGGCTTCTGCAAGGCATTCAAGAATGCAGAGGCCTCCGTGGGGTGGGGGCCTCTGCGCTCCTTGCTGCTGCCTGTCCTGGCCTCAGAGCCTCAGATGGTCCCTGGTTGGGGATGGTCCCTGGGTGGTGAGGTAGGGCAGGATCAGCTGTCCTCTGGCTCCAGTAGCCCTGGTGCCCAAGTCCTTGGCCCGGCTCAGGAGGAGGAGGGAGCCTGTCTCCCTAGCACAGCTCTGCCAGACCTGTCTGTGGCTGAGAGCAGGGGTGCCTTGGCCCCGTAGCCTCTGTGGCCTGCGTCACACTGGCTTAGGTGTCCTGAATTAGAGCCAGGAAATGGATCTGCCATGTGGGGGGTGGGGGTGCTGCTGCCCCTGGAGCTGGGGTGAACCCTGACCCTGCCTGTCCACACCTGGGTGGTGCTGGCCTCACACATCCTTCCCCTGGTCTGGATTTGACCATTGCCTAAAGGACACACTGAGGTCACAACCTGCTCTGTGTTGCACCCTCTGGGCCCGGCCTCCCGTCCCACTTGGTCAGTAGCGGCCATTCAAGTACGCTGTTGACAGGAGGGGCTCGAGACCCACGCACAGCTGTGCCCGTTCATGCTGCTCGGCCCCAGCCCGGCTCTTCCCCGTGGAATGCCTTTCCCCATTTATCCTCTGGACACTTCTCCCTCTCCAACCCAAGAATTCACCCAAGAATTACTCCTCGGGTGAAGTCTTCCTTAGCAACCAACCACTCCTCCCGTTGAAATTGTCCCCTTTTCTCAGAGCCACCTCTCCACGGACCTCTATTAATGACACTGTCACAATGTAGTATAATCACATTTTCTTGCAAAGCACTCCCCCATTAGCCCGTGAAGGCCCGGAGGCTTGTTTATCTGTGCATCCTGCAGGCCTGATATATAGTAGGTGCCTAATAAAAGCAGGCTGGATTTAATTAAGGTAGTTCCTGAAGGCGGTGTTGGAGTCTCCTTTCCTTAATGGAAAGAGGGAAGGTGGGAGTGTGCTCGTGGAGAGCTTGACCTGCCCCTGTTCCCTGCCCCTGACCCCTTGGGAACACAATTGCTGGAGGTTAGGGGGGCCCCCACCCCACTTCCACCCCACCACCGCCTTCCCTGCCAGCAGGAGCCAGCTCCCTGGGCTGCCCAAGTGATCATTCTCCAGAAAACACCCCAGTGGAAACTGCATGAATGATTGATAAGATCTGAGAGCTGTTTAATTTTTTCCCCCTGTTTAATGGCTATCAATAATTTAATACGCTCTCTGTATGTTTTTAAGAAATAGCACCCATTTTGCCGTCTCCGGTTTAGCTGGCTAAATGATTTAAGTGTTGGAAATGTGCTCAGAGGATGGAGGTGGAGGGAGTTGGAGAATCTGGAGGCTGCTGGGGTTGGGAAGTGGGGATGGAGGAGGCGGGCTCAGAGTCAGCCACAGCATCTTGGCCTGGGCGAGTGCGTGTGCGTGTGTGTGTGTGTGTGTGTGTGTGTGTGTGTGTGTGTGTGTAGGTGGGAGGGAGGGGGAGGGAGGGAAGGGGCGGGTAAAAGCCAGCGCCTCTCTGCTAAGAGCAAGATAATTGCTTTTCCGGGGCCTCACTGAACAGCAACTGAACAGCTGTCGCCACCGCCCCCCCACCCACCATGCTGAGCTTTTCTGGATGGCTCTGGGGGCTCAGGGGGGCTAGCAAGGAGCTGGGCTGATTTCACCATGGGCTGAGAATCCCCCTTCCCCTGACTTCTTTGCCCCCCTCCTAAAGCTTTGAAATCATTTGTACTTTAATGATGCGGCCGCCCAGCTGGCCGGAGTCTTCCAGATGGGGTTTGGGTGGCGAGGAGGGGGAGACTCAGAATCACTCATCTCTGGGCCCACAGGGACCTAGAAGGTCATTCACCAGTGCTCCCCCAAACTTCCCAGATGCAGGGGGTCACCTGGGAGGACTTGTTAACAATTTGAATTTCTGGGCTCTCTTCCAGGCCCACAGGCTTTCATTCTCAGGGGAGTGGCCAGGCAGGCTGTGGGTTTACCAATCAGCCCGGGTGACTCTTATCATGAGGGGAGGCCCGCTCCCTCCTAACGCCCACAGCACCCAGAGTGCCACCGGGCCACTCCCTCCGGGGACTGGGTGCGCAACCCCGCACCCTGTGAGACCCTAGATGCTCCATTCTGGAGCTCTTCCTGATGCTGGGCTGTGACCTAGCCAGCTCCCTGAGCACCTGCTGTCACCTCTGCTTGAAAACAGCCACTCTCTAGGGACCTGATGTCCTTCCCTCACCCAGCCTGGCCTCTCTGTGCCTTGGCTGTGCCTCTGTTGAGCAGGGAGCTTTCTTTCTTAGTAAAGGCAGGGGACTGGGGACAGGGGGCTGTGGCCTGTGTGGAGTGGATTGGCGTGGCTGTGACAGCCTGCTGCTGACCACGAGCCTCTCAACACAGTGGGGACCCTGAGGAAGGCAGAAAGCACTGGGTCTCCGAACCCCCTTGGCCTGTCAGAGCTCAGTGTCCCCATCAGAGAAAGAAGACTGTCTTCTTCGGAGACGACGGTGGGGGGAGCCAGGTGGAGGAGTCACACCTCCACTTAGGACAGAGCTGGACCTGCGAAGAGCCGGCAAGAGGCCTAAGGAGTCCAAGCTGAGGCCCTGGCATTGGGAGTCAGCTGAGATCCTGACCCAGTCACCCATGTGAGGCTGTGCAGGTTGGTGGGAGAGGATTCCTGGGTCAGTATGTGGAAGGATTTCAGTGGAGCCGGTGTCTGGGTCTAGCCTGACGACTTTTCGGGAAGTTTGCATTATTTTGTCACAGAGTGGAGCATTGCATGATGACCCATCCATTTTGCCATCTTATTTTAATAGATTATTCGGGGGGGGGTCCTCTGCAAATTGGAGAGCCCCGTGTCCACCTGTAGACCTTCTTTTTACCTGAAGTTCAGCCCCACCTTGGTCTCTGTAGGAGGAGTTGGCCAGGGAACGCCTGCTTGGTGCTGATAGGTGAATCAACTTGTGATCGCCAGTCCCCTGTGTCCCTGGAGCCTGCTCTGATCATCACAGCCTGGTTGTGGGGTCTTGAACCTGGGGAAGAAGAGGCCAGGTGCTGCCTAACCCTAACAGGGCATCTGCTTGGAGAGCTCCAAGAGGTGGGGAGACAGAAATAAAAGCTGTAAACCTGGTGGAAGATGGGCTGGTCACAGAGGATGCTGCGGGCACAGGGGCAGATAAGGTGGGGAGGTAGTCAGGGAAGGCTTCCCAGAGGAGGCACTGCCTGGCTCAGGCTTGAAGCCTGGTGGGGAAAGGAAGAGAGAGGTGTGAGGGAGTGGTGGTTGTGCAGAAAGAGGGGAGGTGAGGCCGACAGGACTACTACTCCAGGTGGTGAGCCTCAGGATTTGTTTTGTTTTTAGCTACTATTGAAAAATATCCATGTTGTATCTGTGTGGAAAAGATCCTATCCTACATGTATAGCACCTCAAATCATCTGAAAGTGACCATCCTTTGTGTAACCATCATGCTGTCGAGAAATAGAACATTCCAGACCTATGCTGACTTGCAACAGCCCACTGCCAATTATCCACGGCTGCCCAGCAACGCCCCAAACCGAGTGGCCTGAAACAGCCCCTTATCCAATCTCACAATTCCCTGTTTGCCTCGGGCTCCTGTGGCTGTGGTCTCCAGTGCAGTGGAAGGTCGAATGGCCCCAGTCACACCTGGTGGTTGGTGCTGGCTGCTCCCTGGGCCTCATTTCCCCTCGGTCCTCCAGGAGAGCGAGGTGGTTCCTTTCTGTGGCCTGTCTGTTCCATCAAGGTCAGAAACGGCAGGACCTCTTGTGGCCCAGTCTCTGTATGTCACACCATGTCACTTTTGCCGGATCCTAACTGTCAAAACAAGTCCCAAGGCCAACTGAGATCCAGGGGTAGAGAGCCGACTCCGCCTCTTGATAGGAGGAGCAACGAAGATGCCCTGGCTGGACTTAGTCGGCTTGAGTCATCTTGCCTATTCTTGACCTTGGTGTCAGTGGAGCTCAGAAGCGTGTTGTCTCCTGCGTCTGGCCTTTTAAACCCATGTCGTGTTTGCAAATTCCCTCCGTGCTGCTGGATACGGCTGCGGACCCCTCCTTCTCAGGGCTGTGGGGTAACGCATCGTGTGGGTTCATCAGTTTATCCACCCTGTGGTTGGGGCTGTTGGGGAGTCCTCGGGCTGTTCTGTGCGGCACTGGCTGGGAACCCTCTAGGGTGCGTCTTTGGTGAACGAGTGCGTGGCTTCTGTGGAAATGGGGTCTCCGGGTGGTGAGATGGGCAACCCGGTAGGAGGCACTTCCACTGTTTTCCAAGGTGACAGTACTAGTGTAGACTCTGCAGCAGTGTTTGGGGGCTCATGAGGGGTTTTAGAAAGACTCCCAGCTAAAGATGCCACTGACCCTGTGCAGCTGCAGAGACACTAGAAGGGGCTTCTTGTGATGTCCCCTCTGCCCACCCCAAACCTCAGGCCTCCAGGCTGGGGGACGTGGGGCCATCAGGTGGGCCTTTTTCTGCGGCACTTTTCCAACCTAGAAGTTGCCTTTCATGTCTGGCCTGACCATCCACAGTCAGGAACCCCCATGTCTGCAGACATAGGATCTGGGGAGATGGACCCTGACAGCTGCTGGCGGTAGGCCAGGCCGGGAGCAGGTCCTTCTTCTGGCCTCATCTGTGTGTGACACGGGACCATGGGAGGAGCCGTTCCTCTATCTTGGCCTCAGTTTCCTCACTTATAAACGACAAAGCGAAGTATCAGCTTCACCAAGTGTCTGTCCTCTCACCAAATTGACCCGTTCCCTGGGCTCTTACAGCAAGAAGGTTGGGGGATGCTTTGGAGGCCTCAGGGGGCTCCCTGATGTCAGGCACATGGCTGGCCTACCCTGTTCAGTTCACCTTCCTCCCACCACTCACCGTCCACCCTCACCAAGCGGCTCTGGTTCTCACTAACTAGACCCCATTCCTGATGTCCAGGGACTCCATCGTAAGAGGGGAATGAGCTTGCAAAGGCTGGAGGAGACAGGCCCAGCCAGGCCCAAAGCTGACCGGGGGGGTGAGCAGAGAAAGCAGGGCAGGTCCGAGGGGACCCGTGGAATCATCTGGGCAAGCTCTCAAAGGCCAGTGGGGCTTCGAAGGACTCAGAAGTGTGCCCCTGGAACGCCAGAGGTGGGCTCAGGAGGCTGTGCTGTGCTAACGGCTGCTGCTGTCACGCAGGGCAGTGCCACTGGGGCTGGGTCAGGGCATTGAATGTGAAGTTTGGGAGGGGGCGGGCAGCACCCAGCTTCCCCATGGTGGGCCAGCTTGGTCTTCCAGGAGATGGCCAGAGGGACCAGGCGGATGGGGTCTAGAGGTTGGTAAGGGACTGAGGGGCTGCCCCTGGGTTAGACCCTGAAGCTTACTGTCCCCTCTCCTCTCTCCCATAGGACTCGCAGTGACTGTGCTTGGATATAGCAGGGCTGGGGCCGCCGTCCCCTTCACCCGTGACCTGAGTCCTGGTCCATTGGCAGAAACCTCAGCAGGTAAGTGGGACGGAACGGCCCCCAGGTCTGTGCATCTGCCAGTGTGTGCTGGACGGGGAGCACAGGATGCCCCCAGAGCGGGCAGTGGGATTCAGAGGACTGGGCAGCCAGGAGGGAAAGGGGCTCAGTGCCAGTTTCCACTTCTTCCTTGGTCTCCCAAGCCAGGCAGTGGAGGGCAGGGGGGCCCTGGCCCCGGACTGGGACGTTTGCTTTTATTCTGTTCCCAACTCCCAGCATAGCCTTGGGGAGCCCCATCCCTCCAGTGCTGAGGGCCTCGGTTTTCTTATCTAGTACATAGAAATAATGATGATGGTGATGGAGATTATGGTGATGGTGATGCCCTCTGATGCTCCGGTACTTATCTATCTGTGTGTGCTGGGTCCTGTGTGGTTATGACCTTTCATCTTCGTGACCTCCCCAGGAGGCACTAGTTATCATCATCACCATCGTGAAGGTGAAAACCTGAGCCTTGTGGTCAGGAAGTGACTTGCCCAAGACCATACACCAGGCCAAGCTGGGGGTTCAAGCCCAGGTCTGTGTGCACCAGAGTGCCAGCCTGAGCCTTGGCCCACCCTGCCTCTGGCCTTGCCCCCTCCCTGGCTTCTTCTTGAGGGTGGGGATCAGGGCGTCATCAGTGTCCTCAAAAGTGCTGGGTCCCATTCTTACTTAAGGTGAAAGGACAGACCTCTTCCAAGGCTGCTGGTTGGCCTGGGGTTGGTCAGGACTCAGTGGATGCCATACAGCTTCCACCAGCCCTGGCCTGTGAGATCCCTCCGAGGTGACACCCAGAGTCCCCTCTAGAGAAGGAGTATGCTGGCTGGTAAGGCTCTCTCCATTTTTACCTATCTTGTTCAGTTTCCTAAGTTTGTATTAAGCACTTACTGTATGCAGACACCTCATGCAGGGAGAGGGGCCTGTCAGACTGTCCAGCCAAAGCAGGGACATCCCTCTATAGTGGTAGACAGGTCTCAGAGGTTAGAGGGGGAAAGTCTGGTAGATGACCCAAAAGTGAGTCACAGTGTGGGGAGAGAGGAGCGGTGGCTGAGTGGGGAGCCGGCAGGAGGAGGAAGGAATTGGCACAGGGGATTGTGAAGAGCCATCAGTGCCAGGCTGGGACGTGGGTCCCGAGGGCAGCGGGAGCCATTGAGGGAGGTAAGTCTGGGGGTACTAGCAACCATGTGCTTGAGCCTGTCCCTTTGGCGGCACTGGGGAAGTCATTTTAAAGGCCTCGCTGGAAGCCAGGACACCAGTGGGCTGTCCCAAGGACCAGTCACCGTGGGAGTTCAGAGAGTTTTGCTGGAGCCAAAGTGAGAAGCACAAGGGACTGGGGAAGGGACATGGGAGCCTCTGCAGCTGCCGATGCTGGGATGAAGGCAGGAAAGCTGCCGCAGTGTGAGATGGAGGTTGACCTTGGAATTCTGAGTGGGTGGGGGAGGCTGCCCTCCAGGAAGGCTTCGTGAGGAGGTGGAGCAAGTGGTGGCCCAGAATTTCCTGAGGGGGCCGAGAAATACATGAGGAAGAAGACAACCTGGGTGACATTGCATTTTACGGGGGCCTGATGTTCTCATTGAAAGTATAGATAAACACACAAATGTCTTCCCACACACCCAAGGCCTCCCTGCCCAGAGTCACGCCTGTGTGCAAACAGACAGAGGTGTGCGCCTGACCGCGTACTTGCAAACATGCCTGCACATGGTGCAAGTGTGCAGACGTGTCTACATGCACACAGGCTTGATTGGCCACGCGCACAGGTACGAACGCAGAAGTGCAAAAGCAAGCTCCTTCACATCCATGTCAACATGGTGCCGGGCGCCAGCAGCTCTGGGCCAAGGCTGAAGCTCTGTGGGCGTGTGGGGGGGCTGACCACATGACTGAGCAAGGCCCAGCTCTTGCCTTCCACCCTCCCGCCGGGCTTCCTCTGGAAACAGGAGTGCTCCCCCTCTGCTGCCCGTGGGTGGTTATGAGGATTCAAGATGGAGGCTGCTGGGAACAATTTCCGGTGCTTTGCAGCTTCAATGAATTGGAGTCATTTTTCTCATAAGAAAACGGGTCATGGGTTCAGTGGGACGGTTGTAGGCACCGCCATGGGACATCTGTGGGGTGCTGTCCTTGTTCCTCATCCCCTGGGGACTCCATCCAGGCCTCCTGGGGCCTGGGCACCCTCTGAATCATGGCACAACGGGTGACCCCGCTGTCTTCTCCAAGACAGTGGGGTCTGCATCTTCCTTCCTTCCTTCCTTTCTCACCAGGCATTGAACCCAGGGGTGCTTAACCACTGAGCCATATCCTCAGCTCTTTTTTTTTGTATTTTATTTAGAGACAGGGCCTTGCGGGGTTGCTAAGGCTGGCTTTGGGATCCTCCTGCCTCAGGCTCCCCAGCATCTGGGATGACAGGCGTGCGCCACCAGGCCCAACCCGCGTCATCCCTGCCAGTGCCTTTACCTGTGGACTCCTGGGCACTCGGGGGTCCATGGCACTGAACTTTGTCACACCAATCACATTAGACTGGCCCACTGTTTACATGCTTTCTGAATCCCCCCTGAGGAGCCCAACAGGGAGGCCTCACAGAACCTCACAGACAGGAAACAGATATAGCACGTTAGGTGAGTTTCCAGGACACCTGCCCAGAAGTGTTGGGCTGGGTTGATGGCCAGGCCACTGGCTCTCAGGGTTTGCGCTCCTTAATTCAGTGATCTCCCTCCGGGAACAGGCCCACTTTGCTGATGGGGAAACAAAGAGGTTGGGCCACAAAGCCAGGAAGGGCCAGCTCCAGGATTAGTGCTCATTAACCCCACTGCACCCCTAGATCCAATCCCCACCCTCCTTCCTGGAGGGGCCACTTTGAATTGGAGAGGTTCCCCAAGAAGATTCTGGGGTTACCTGGGCTTTCCTCCTGGCTCAGTATTCCCAGGCATATTTGCCCTTTTCTTGCAAATAAAAAGATGGGTTGTCCTCTGAGGCCTGCTGTCTAGCATGATCTAGAAACTTTTTCTCTGAGAACCCTTGGTAAAGTATCCTTGGGATTGTCCTTTGGAAACGTGGCTAGCAGGAGGCTTCAGGGTCATTAGGAGTCCTGGAATAGCTCTGGGGGAGGCAGGTGGGTTTCCACACGCGTTAGCAGATTCTTTAATCTGCTGCAGTGTCACTGCACGGACTCCAGCACAGCTAGCTGGGATTCGGCCTGACCCCGGATGTGACAGTTAACTGGGCTTTAAAAGAAGAGGAGACATTTGCTAGGTTGATGTGCTGGGAGAAGGAAGACCTAGCAGCGGCCCCAGTTCTAGCCGTGCCCAGAGACGTGAGAGTTCATTTACAGCCCTTTGCGCCTGCACCTGCCCAGAGGAATCTTCTAGAATTAAGACCAGCTCCATATCTTGGGAGGCCCTATGGAAAATGAATGCAGAGTCCATTGTGCACAAGTTACTAGGAATTTCAAGATGGTGACAGTAGAGTGGGGTCTTTGTAAGCTTGGGCAACTGTCCAAGAAGCCAGCCTTGTGTGGGGTGAGCGTAGTAGTCGTGGGATTAAGTGAAAAGAACCATGTTGTGTGCAGCCTCCTCCATTGACCTAGAGGCTCGGCAGCCTGGGGCAAGTGCCCCTCAGCTCTGTGAGCCTCGCTGCCCCCGGAGCATCGGTGTCCGCCTCCCTGCAGCCAAGGCTTGGTGTGGCCAGCTTGTCCCAAGCAGCCAGGACAGAGACTTCAGTTAGGGTGAGATTGCAGCCTTTCCATCAGGCATGGTGTCCAGGACTCCCCTGGCCTGCCCCTGTCTTCCTTCCAACCCTTTCCTGCATGTCTTATGCTCTATTTTTCGTGCTTTTCCTAACTCACCAGGCCAGGTAGTGTGTGTGAGGAGTGGGCTGGGCGTGGGTTGAGGCCGGCTGTGTTTTATTTGCAGAGCCTTCTGTCTTAACTGCCCCCTGCCTGTTCGTCTCGCTCTTCTTGGCAAACTCACTCCCACGGGCTGGATGCCAAGGAGCCTTGACTGACTCCGGCTCCTCCTCCAGGTACCTGCAATGGCCCCTTGCTCTGTGCGGCTCTTGCCAGAGTGCAACCCCCTTCCACATTCCATCTGACCCTCCTCCGAGCCCTTGAGAGGCCCTGTTCCCATTTGCTGGATGGAAAACAGAGGCTCAGAAAAGTGCAACCCCCACTCCAAGCTCCTGGGCTGCACGTGGGACGGGGTGTGGATGGTGACAGCAGAGGCCGTACCTGAGCTCCACCCTGGGACAGACTCACATTCCAGCCCTCTGGAGAGACTGGCTTTTCTCTCCTGTTAAAGGGCTCCAACCTCTGGTCCAGGAGCAACCCCAGGTACCTGGATGACTGAGGGGGGCCTGGTGGGCCCCTGAGGGCCAGCCAGGTAAAGGAGGTAGGCCCCCAGCCCTGCCCTGGCCTGTGGGTAACGTGGCTCGGTTCACATAGCCAGGCGGCGGACAGCCAGGTAAACGGGGCTCCAAAGCCTGGGGAGTCACACACTCGGCAAGGAGAGAAGCCCGAGCTGGTTTGGAAAGTAACAGCCAGAAAAGGCTGGACGCAGAGGACAGAGACCCACGTCAGGGGAGTGACCAGCTGTTCCGTGTAGCTGGCACTTTATAAAAGGCACTCAAACACTTGGTGGATAAATGAGGGGACACTACTGTGACTAGGGCCTGGGCCTCGGGATGATTCCAGTCTTGCCACTCCTTTCTTTGCGGCCTCAGATTAGTGACAAGTTCTCTGTGCCCGTGTCCATGTCTGTGAAGGAGGGAGAGCAGGGCCAGCCTGACCACTGTGAGGAGGTCACTGAGGTCCCTGGGCAGGGCGCACGGCAGTGCATAGAGCACGGACAGCAGTCTGCAGCGTGCAGACAAGTGGCGGGCAGCACTGTGGGCTGCATGGGGCTGTGGTCACTTGGAGCAGGCAGGGACATAGTGACATGGTCATTTAGGAAAAAATGGTGGGGAAAACAGGGCTGCATTTGGGTCCTCTAGGAGGTGGTTCCAAACAGCTGCCACTCAGCATTCTGCAGGCAGCCCGGGGCGTGGGGGGCGCCCTCCTCTTCTGCTCCACCAGCCCCTGACACGCGGCCTCATGCTGCCAGCTTGCAGGGCCATCACCTGTCAGTCAGCACCCTTCAGGGTCACAGGGGCAGGTGTGGGGCTGGCTGCTAAGACCTTGAGTGCCAGAGCCCACTCACAGAGGGCCTGGCCGGGCCCACTAGGGCTCCAGGGTCCGCAAGTGGTGCGCCTGTCACTCCCGGGCGCCAGCTGAGAATGCGCACCACCCTCCCCCGGCCTGGAATGTGTTGCTTAGAGCCCAGGCCCCTCTGCTGGCAGCCCCAACTGGCCACCCCCACCCCTGGCTGGAGCTGCAAATAGTCCACGGGCTGCTGCTCATTCCTGCCTGAGCGGGGAACGCCCCTCTGGGGCAGCAGGGTGAGGCTGCCTCTGGGCAGGCCTTCTGAGAGGGACTTATTTAAGCCTCAGTCTCACCTCAGACCTGCTGTGTGACTTTGGATAAGTCACTGTCTTTCTCTGAGCTGTTTATTGCTCAGAAAGGACAGGTCAAGGGGTCACAAAGTGCTGCCTTCAAGGGTGTCAACAACCCAGTGAAGTGGGGTTATACTAGGGGGACGATGAGGAACCGCGGAACACAGAGGGATTAGGAAACCTACCAAGGATCACGGGGCTGTTGGGGGAGCAGGGCTTGACCTAGTAGTAAAATGTGTTTTCCCTGCTAAGTCGAACTGCAGCTCACAGGTCCTGTCATGGTCACTGGGTGACCGTTCACTCACACAGCCGGGTGGGGGGTCATTTCCTTGGTCTCGGCACTGTGTTCCGCTCTGGTCTGAAAGTGAGTGGCAGAGGAGGAGCTGGGTGAACACAGCCCAGGCCTGGGCAGAACTCACAGAGCCCAAGTGCGCAGTTGCTGGAGGGGAGCCCCTTATGGAGGAGTGGATAAAGGGGCAGGAGGCAGTCGGGGAGACTGCCTGGAGGAGGCGGAGGTGTGCTGGATTCCTGGGAGGTTTCCTGGGGTCTCTGCATCACTTGGGGGTGGCGCAGGACAGTCAAGGAGGCAGGAAACGATCCCAGAAGCAGGAGCTGAGGCAGCTCTGGAGGGCCCCTGAGGCCGGGCCCAGTGCCTGGCCTTGATTCTTCAAGCTCAAGCCAGGAGGGTTAGCCTCAGCCCACTGGTAGGCCAGGGTGAAGTGGGGGCCAGCCTGAGACTCGGCCTGCCCAGAGATGGGGGTGGAGGGCGTGTCTGCTCCAGGGGCCACACCTCCTGGCACCACTGGGCTGCTGCCAGCCTCTCTCCTGGCCAAGCACTGGAGCCCTCTACCAGGAGGGACATGCCAGCCTCCCCAAAGAGTGAAACGTGAAGGTGGGTATCCCAGTGCCACCCGCTTCTGCCACCATCTATACCCATACTCCACCCACAACCCCTGTGGGCCTGACATCAGCTCGGAGCTTAGAGTGTTTAGTGATTAGGTGGATCAGAGACAGCCAGAGACTAGCCTAGAGACACGCAGCAGCAGCATGGTGAACATAGGAGACCGGCGCTCAGGCAAGTGGTGTCCTTCCCAAGGAGGCAAGTCTGTGTCTCTGGCTCTTCCAGAATCCTGGGGATGCCTCCCCAGTTGCATGTCATCACTCACCTAGGTGTGACAAGCTGTGAAGTGCTCCATGGGTGTTATGGCAGGCCACTCCCCCTCCCACTAAGGTTTGTTACCACCTCTCCCAAGCCCCGGAGTTTGTCTGCCTTTAATCCATGAGCAAACTCTTGCACTAGAGAACAGCCTTGCCCATGTCCTGCGTCCCTTGGTGACCTCCCATCACAGGTGGGGCTGCCAGGGTGGCATCTTCATTGAGTCCTAGCAAAGCCCTGGTGGCCACTCTCTCTCGTGGAGAGAAATGGTCTCCAGAAGTCGGTCCGTCAAGGCCCCTCGAGCGCAGGTGGGGAGCTGAGGCCTAGAGAGGGCAGGGTGCACCCCACAGTAACTCCGCATGGCACTCAAGCCTATCAGCGAGGCACGCTGTGACCCTAAACCACGCTGAGGGCACGCGGGTGCAGAGGCTGTCAGGGGGGAGCACCTATGATGGTCAGCACCAATTCCAAGGGGCTGGGGACGCAGCGAGGAGGCCGTGGAAGGTCAGGGCATCTGTGGAGACCCACTCAGTGGGCTCTGGGAGCTGCATGGGTGACCGCCTCCCTCACGCCTCCTGTGACTGCCCCCAGCCAGACCTGCCACCAACAGCCTTCTCCCCATCCATCTAGCTGACAGCCTGGGACCACAGGCCTGGTCTGAGAGCTGTCAGGGTATAAGAGGGTGAGGAAGGAAAGTGGACTCAGGGAGTCGAAGGCCACCGTGTCCTCATCAGCCCCCTGTGCCTAGGACCTTTGGAGTGCCCAGCTGGCCTGCAGTCTGGGAAAACCACAGAAGCGTATCCAGCAAGGGGCTTGCAGCTCTTCTGAGGGCACAGCAATCAGAGAGGTCTTCCGGGAGGAGGTGGGTCTGCAGCTAGGCCCCGAAGAAGGAGCCAGACCATGAACTGAACCGCGAGCTGGACCGAGGCCGACCTGTGGGCTGGGTAGAGGGCCAAGAGCCAGAGGTGAAAGGAAGATGGTGCAGATGCCCCCTGGAGGCCAGATGGCAGAAGAAGGAAGTTGGAAATATTTTTTTCTAACTTGCTAAATGTCCCTGGGCAGATTACCACCCACTCTGCCTCAGTTTCCCCCAGATCTCCTCTGAGCTCCAGGTACCTGGAGCTACAGGAGCACTCGGTGCTTTGGTGGAAGGGTCTGCCTTTGGGGACTTGTAAGCAGGTACCAGGGTCCTAGGCTGAGACAGACAGGGCTCCCCCAGGAGCTGGTGGGCAGCTGGCCAAGGAGGGCTTCTCTCTGGCAAGAGTCGGTCTCGGACTCTTGGCTTTGCCAGCCTGGGAGGAAGCAGCAGGCTCCTGGGGCAGACCCACCTATGGAGAGGGCTCGGGGGTGGACTGAGAGGATTGGGCTTCCCCTGTCCTTCCTGTGACGGGCCACTGCCTCCTGCGAGGGAGTCTGCCCCCCCACAAGGCTGCGGGGCTCAGACTGTGACGCAGACAGAGTGCCCTTTGGAGCCTCCTGTGCTGGTGCCAGGCCCACAGTCTGCTGCAGGCCCCGTAGGCACCTGCTGCCCTCCCAGGGCGTGGCCCCTCCCGGTGGCAGGGCTGGGCCGCCTGTGTTTGCCTCTCCACTGACCCGCCCGCTTCTCACCTCCCTCCTATCAGCGGAGCAGCAGCGACAACTCCTTGGACTCCGAGTACCCGTGATTGCGCAAGTCCCCTAGGCGATTTGCACAGCGCCAGCGCAGGACGCGCCAGCTCCGGGCTGCCCAGTTCCTGCTCAGGAAGCCAGAATTTGTTTCTGGAATAGTACGGCAGCCACCCCACAGGAGGGCGGCGAGTCTCCCTCAACTCAGAGGCCTCTTCATGACCCCTGAGTCACATCACATTCATAATATCAGATGGGCTTAGGCCCTGCGTCAGTGACAGAAAGCACAGTCACAGAAGGCATAAGACCGGGCCAGGGGCACACGGCCAAGCCAAGACTCGTACCCAGGACCCAGACCCCTGGTCAGCCCCCCTTTTGCACCAAGCCAGGTGTGTCGGGGGTGGGGGGAGGCCTCTGGCATCGTCTCCCTCCTGGGCTCCCGCTGCCTTCATCGGCTGGGTCCGCCAGTGGCCTGACATTTACCTGGTAAGGAGAAGAGCCTCCTCCCTCTAAAATCAAGAGGCTAAAAATAACCAGGTCCAGCTTCCTGGGGCCCCTGCCCAGCCAGTCCTGCCTGCCTCAGCGACCTTTCTCCTGGGTGCTAGAAACCAAGTGTTTGCGAGTGTTCTATGGTCCCTTGTGCCCAGGGCTTCCTAGGGGTTGAAGCAGGAGTGGCTTTGCCTGCGCAGCTTCTGAGCCTGGGTCTGGGTCTCTGCAAGGCCAGCCTGTCTGCGGGGTGTCAGGGCAGTGTGCCCTGCCTGAACCTCAACCTCTGTGCCCGAACTCCCTGTACACATTTCGTGTCCAGGTGGCTGCCATCTCCATAGACGCTTGGGACCCTCCCTTGAGCTGCTGGTTTCTGCTGAGCTACCTGGACTCCAGGAGAGGGGCCTGTGCCCTTCCTCCTCTGCTGCTCCCTTCACCTGCACTGGGCCCAGAGCACACAGTGTGGCATCCTGCCCTGGTGCCACTTGAGCCGAAATGAGCCTGAGTTCAGAAATGGAATTGCACATTGCTGGCCTCTAACCTCTGTTTGCTTTCTTCTTTTCTGTTTTTTTGGGGTTTTTTTTGGCTGTGCAGGGGATTGAACCCAGGGCAAGTGCTCCACCATGGAGCCACCTCCCCAGCCAATCTATAATCTCTGAAATGAGCATCCTCACCTGAGCCTGGGCATGGCCAGAGTGGAGGCCGTGCGCAGTTGGAGCAGGCGTGTGTCTCGGGCTGTTCTTTCTGCTGCCGTGTAAACACACTCTGGCAACCTAATGCATTAGATTGATGTATTTGGGCAGGAAGGGAAGGTCTTGAAGACCCAAGCTAACAATTGGCCACTCAGTTTACCCCAAGTCAGGGACGCTTGCTCCATTCCCTGTGCCCCTCCTGAGTGGCCTGGCGTGCCTGCCCAGCCTGTGTTTGTCCAGTTTGGGGGCTGGGTCAGTGTGACCAGAAGCCTGTGGACACTGGCCTTCATCCAGTGGCTGGCTGGCTTTGGAGTCAGCCCAGTGGAAACAGAAGTGGTTTTCCAGCTCTGGACTTGCCAGCTGCAGGAGCCTGGGCATGTGGAGTGGCCTCTGCGTGCTTTGGTTTCCTCATCTGAAAAGGGGACGATCATGGCGCCCAGCCTATAAGTGTCATGAGGGTTCAATTACAACAAGTGTGTAGCACTCAGAAGAGCATCTGGTATGGGTGAGCGTGGGCCCGTGTCACTGGGCCTCGTCGTAGTGAGGCAGGTCCTGCAGTTGGTGGCAGTATCCGTGGCCACCTGCTGCTGGTTGAGTTCTCGGTGTCGGGTGTCGACACTTGGCATACATTACTGCATTCAGCCTTCCTGGTGACCACACGCGAGGCACCCTTGTAAACTGTGTTCCAGATGAGGACATTGAGGCATGCAGGGCCACATGGAGTCCAAAAATGGTAGAACCCAAAACCAGAACTCAGAATCAGCCCTGCTGAGGTGACCGGCCAGTTGGTTTGCCTAGGACCATCCCAGTTTTAGTACCAAATGTTCCAGATCCTGGAAACCTCTCTCTCCCAGGCAAACCAGGATGGTGGCCATGCTGGCCGGGTCTGAATGCACTGGCTCCAATTCTGAGCCCTCCTGACCCCTCCTTGGATTGGGGGCTTGCTGGTGCCCACACCTGATAACTAGCTTCCCTAGCCAGACGTCATTGCTCCCCTCCGCCCCCAGCCCTGACTCCAGTCGCCTCTCCAGCTTCCTCTTCTCCCCCCTCTCTAGCAGGAAGGGCCTGGATCTTGCCTGCTGGGCTCTCTGTGCCCGGGGCTGTGCCTGCTGTTAACCTGCTGTGGATGGTGGGCCCTGGGCCACCCTCACCAGGCCTCCGTCTTCCCTTTTGCACGAGGGCTTTGGTAGCCCTACTCTTAGCTCCCTAGAGAACTGGAAACCTCTTTTCTTAAAAGACAGATGGCAGAGGGGAGCCCCTGCCCCAGCGCCGGCCTGGGCAGGGCAGGCAGGAAGGATTGCACGGGCCCTTCCGGGGCATTGATGGAGTGTGCTGCTGACAAAGGAGAAAGGTCAGCAAAGGGACAGAATGGAGTTGGTTCAGCCACGGGTAGCAGCACCCTCCCCCAGGTCAGGGCTTCCTGGGGGGAGGGACTGCTGCTCCCTAGAGTCCCGGGTCAGTTCCTATTGATGCAGGCCTCTGGTGCTCCAGGGGAGCCGGGCACCCAAAGCCCCCAAAGCAGGGGAGAAGCCTAGATGTCCTTGTGGCCTCCCTCCCCCTCACCCCAGAGCCCAGTAGTGCATCTGACCTCCTGAACCCTCTCTGTGTCCCACTGGCCACCCCACTCCTGCCAGCCATCAGGCCTCGTCACCTTCTTGCCTCTGAAGTCCTTTCCCAGCCTCCCACTCACAGTCACCAGGAAGAGGGTCCAAATTCGGAGATTGCCATGAAGGCTCCTTGTGAGCTCAGTGAGGCTGCCCAAGCTACCTGGGCCTTCCTCCCCCAAGGTGCCAGGACATCTGTGTCCCCCGAGTGCCAGGCCCAGCTCTGCGCTGCCAGCACTCCAGCCTCACCTGGGCTGCAGGGCCCAGGACCAGAAGGCCATGTGGACGCATGGGCTACCCCATGCCCTCCTCAGACACACCTTGAATTGCTGCTGGGAAATTGCCCCGTGCATCTCATGCCTCAGTTTCTGGAGCAGGGAGGAGCCATCTGTTGCCCCAGGCAGACGGAGGCTCATTCTCAAGCTGACTGTAGATTGCAGTGGGCAAGGACCAGACTCGGGTGGTAAATACGAGCGTCTGGTCCCAGCACCATCACTGACTAGCTGTGTGTCCTAGGACAGTCCTTCTGACCCCTCTGAGCCTCAGTGGGATAATCTGTGATATGTGGGTGATCATAGTCCATCCTTTACAGGATAGCAGGATTCAGTGAAGTGGCAGATGTAAAATAGTTGCAGTGTCCTAGAATATTGTAGAGATCAGTCAAATCAGGTCTCATCAGTCATCATCAGGTCAGACAGAACCTTATCCATGAGCTGAGGGCCATATTTCAAGGGGGTTCTTCCCGCTCTTGGAAGAGCCCTTCCATTTCTGCCCACTGACCTTCACCCTGTCCTTGTACGCCTCTCTCACACTGTCTGAGACCCCAGGAAGCCTACCCTATCCCCATGGGTGTCTTCTGTGCTGTTAATCCTGTGGCCTCCCGGCCCACACAGGTGTCTGGACCAGAGCCGGGGCCTGATAAGGGTTGGTTGGGTGCAACTGATATGCACCAAACAAAGTCACCTCCCAAGAACAGCATGGCAGTGACCAGCCAGGCCATCCCCAGACTGCTGAGGGCAACAGTGCACATCCACCCGGCCCCCTGTGGGGCAGGCGGAGCAGCCCCAGAAGGTGATTCTAGGCCACCTCCTGTCCCTGGGTCTGAGCTGTCTCGCCGTGTTCTGCTGCTTGGGTCCCTTCCCCACCCCCACAGTTCTCTGTTAAATCGTGTTATTATATTTAAACAAATCAATTCCATTGCAGAGTTTTCCTGTCCTAATGATGAGTTTGCAGCACAAACGCCATTGATTTCTCACAGCCCTGAAAACCAGTTGATGAATAGCACCAGGCGTGTCTTTGGGGAGGCGCAGAGGCAGCCTGAGCCCCTGGCTTGCCCTCCCGTGTCACCACCCGCCCCACCCCATCCTCAGCTGCTGCCTGCTCTCAGGCTGAGGTCACTGGATAAAGGGAGCCCCCCACCCCCCACCCACCCCTGGCACTCGCTGTGGGTGGAATGTCATCTCAAGGGGCTGGGGCCCCTGTTCTGGGGAAACAATCGTGGTGGAGATTTCTATTGATTTTGGCCCAAGGCAGGATCGCAACGTGCAGAGCGGAGAAGTGGTGCCCTGTGATCTGGGCTTCCCTGACAAGTTCAGAGCATGTCCCCGAGAGCCACTGACAACACACGCACCGTTCCTGGTCCTGGCTGGGTCTGCAAGGTACAGGAGGTGCCGGTGACAGTGGTCAGCGCTGCTAAAGTGTGACAGCTTCCCTCTGAGAAATCCCACCATGTTTGAAGTCACAGTCACAGATGCCACCTGGGACTCTGACTGGGATGCTTCTCTGAGCTTTCACATGCCCCCAGGGCTGGGTGGGCACACTGAATCCACGCAGCCACTAGAGGGAGGGACTGCTGTGTGCCCCGGCAGAGGTGCTCCAGCCTGCCTGTGGCTGTGACTCCATCTACCCCCTTGCAAGGCTAAAAAGTGACTCTGACTAACAGCCATTTTTCCATCTCCACCCACCCTGGATGTTCAGTCTGCCCAAACCAGGTCACAGGCTGTCAGCTGGAAGGACCCAGTCATCTTGCAGGGGTTTCCACTGGGCTGTCTGCAGGGACCACACCAGCTTGGGAACTGGGCTGGGGTGAGGCAAGAGGGAGTGGCAGGGACTGTGGCAGATTGGAGAGTGCCTGCCTTGCCCAGATTCCTGAAAGTTTGGCAACCCAGGCCCATAAAGCCCTATGATGGGGCTGAGGGCCAGATTCGCTGCCCTTCCCCCATGCTGCTTCAGGCCTTTGTTTTAGAGACAAGAACATGTGGCCCAGTGGCTCTTCAAGGTCATAGCACAAGGCAGGGGTACAGCTGGGGTTTGACACAGCATCTCAGGCGCTGCTGGCTCCTGTCCTCCAGGCAGGACAGGGCAGAGGACTCTGTTCTAGGGAAGACGGTCCCCTTAGTCAGAGGACCCAAGGTAGCTGCCCCTTCCCGTTGCTCTCAGCGGAGTCCCTCTGCCCCCCAGCCCTCCCTCGCAGACAGACCTCCTGTTCCTGTAATCAGGTTAGCCTCCTGCTCAGCGCTCGCTCTGCTGAGCTGGACCAGCTGCCTCTCATGGCCTGTGGACCCGGTCTTCTCTCTGGCTCTGGGGTGGGGGAGGGGAAACCAAGAAAAGAGCTGCGAGTGGGAAGAGGCTGCCCACTCTCTCGCTCGGACTCTTCTGTGGCATCTTGGATCAAATCCAACTCCTTTGCCCGGCATCCAAGACCCTGCTTCATTCTCTGCCCCCACAGCCCCGAGGCGCTGCTCCTCACTGTGCCACACAGTGCCGTTTCCTGCCTCCCCACATTTCCATAGGCAGGTCCTTTTGCTCCTTCCTGCTTTCTCAGAAAACTCCTGTGCATCCTTCAAAACTCAACTAGCGTCGCTTCCTGTGGGCTGCCTCCTCTCGGGGCTCCTGCCTCTGGACTCCCACGGCAGAGCTGCTCTGATGATCTGGCACTCACCCCGGGTGCCCGACAGAGAAGTGCTCAGGGAAGGCCTAGAGCCCACCCAGAGGAGAGAGGTGGCAACCAGGGAAGAGAAAGAGACAGACAGGAAGGAGGACGAGGACAGCTGCTCCTGGCTCCTCCCAGCTCCAACCTCCAGCCTTTCAGAGAGGACCATCCCGGCTCCTGGTGACATATGCTGGGCCTGAAATAGACACGTGGGGGCCTTGGTGGTGCTCTGCACGGCCCAGTGCCAAGCAGCCCCCTCCTGCCAGGCCTTGGGCGCTTCAGCTAGCTCCTCTCCCAGGGCTCTGCCCCTGCAGCCAAGACCCTCCCCCCGCAGTGCCAGGCCTTGCTCCTCTGTTCCTGCTAACTTTGTTTTATAAATAAATTATATAAATAGGCTCCTCCGATTCCTCGGAGCACGCAGTGTTTAAGGACTGGGGCACCGCTGCCGGCGTAATTGTACTACCGAATCCATCAGCTGCCTAATTACCATTCATTTTGCATTTATTTCTGCTAATTAAAAAGAGAGAAACTCCTAACAACTTTTACGTAAATACTATATTTGTTCTACGTAAAGATGGGATGCTAATTTGCTGGTGATTAGCTGATTATCTAATTTTATAGCTGTCACACAGGATGGCCCTGTCTCCCCTTGGCACCCCAGACACCACTCGAGGCCTCAGAGCAGGTGTAAGGGGAAGAGGTCAAAGGGGGTGCATGGGCACTTAGGGGGCCTGTCACCAGGAGCACCAGGCTGCACCGGTGTTCAGCGGGGCTGCGCGCTGATGGATGGAGCTCCTCCACCATTTCTGTACACAGAGAAATTAAGGCCCGGAGAGCCCTAGCTGCCTCCTAGCAAGACAGTGGCCGAGATGACAGCTACTGCCATGTTTGGAGTCCCACTCCCGTGCTCAGCCCTGGTATCCTGCTCTCATCAGGAGGAATTTGCTGGAAGATGGCTGAAGAGCTATCAGGCCCAAACTCCAGCCCATAAGGAGGAAAGGGCTTAGCCTGGTCTGAGCCCATGACCCAAACCACACCTTCTGTGTACCCTTCTAGAAACCTCTGCCTCTTCCCATTTCCCTGCCCAGCGTCCAGGCTCTGCTCCTCAGCTCCCTGACCACTATGATGGAGTCTCCCCACATCCCCGCCTTCCCCAGAAGCAGCCTGCACCCTGTCCAGGCCTTGGGCACTGTTGACCGCCTCGACGAGTGCGAGGAACTAAATTTCAAATTTTAATATTATGTATTTATTTTTATGTGGATTAGAAAAAAAATATATATAGATATATAATTAGTTCATCAAACCCCTGATTTCACAGATAATATTGCTGTAGATGAAGCTAAATAAAAAGAAAGTGATTGGTTTAAAGTGATTTAGATAATGATACATAAATAATGAGGATGGAGCACAGATGTGGCTTTCCGTGTCTGGCACCTGAAGTGGCAGACACTGGAGGAGGCCTGAGGGTGAGGACCAGGCCACAGGTTGCAGGAGCAGAGATGCAGGGCAGGGTTGGCTGGTCCCTGGCCGTTGGGCCAGCCTCGCCCCACCCGCTGACAGGCCGTTAGTGCCCCTGGAAGGTGCCTCCTCTTCCTTGCCCTGTAGGGAGCAAACAGCTCACAAGAGAGGGGTCCCTTCTCCTGCCAGGGGCAGTCTAATGGGAGTCCCCACCATTGAGGTCTCCTTGGGACAGGCCCAGCCATCTCTAGGACCTGCTTCTCCCATACCCCTGCCGGCCAGCTCTGGGAAGGAGAGGCAGTCAGGAGACCCCGTTTTCTGCCAGGGCTGGGTGCCCAGTGTACTCAGGGCAGTTGGGTGGGATGTATGAATGGTTATCAAAGGGGACTTAATGCGGGGCATGGTGATGCATCTCTGTAATCCCAGCACTTTGGGAGGCTGAGACAGGAGGATCACAAGTTCAAAGCCAGCCTCAGCAAAAGCAAGGTCCCTAAGCAACTCAATGAGACCCTGTCTCTAAATAAAACACAAAATAGGGCTGGGATGTGCCTCTGGCCAAGAACTCCTGAGTTCAATCCTCGGTACCAAAGTTTAAAAGAAAAAAAAAAAGAGAGAGAGAGAGAGGAAAAAAAAACAAGTTTTACTTAATGCTTGGTCACTGAGGTCACTGGAGTCTCACAGGAAGAGAAAACTCTTCTAGACCCTCCAGAGAGGTCACAGAGAACACTAGCACCAATGCCAGGCTGTTTGGGTTCTTACCCGGACTGTGTGACCTCAGGCTGGCTTCTTGACCTCTGTTTCTTCACCTGTTCAAATGGATACGGCGCCTAACTTCTAGGTTGGGGTCAGATTAAGTGAATTAATTCACAGAGTACTTAGAGTGGTGCAGATAAAGCCTCTTTAGCATCAGCCCCTTAGGACATCGTTATTACCCTTAGTTTCATCACTGTCACCGTGATTGGAGGGGCACTCCTGGGCAGTGTGTGAAGCTGGTGGAAGCTGGGAGTCCCTGAGAGCTGTGGCACGTTCTGGGTTGGGGCACATAGGTGCCATGGGGAGCTTTCACTACGGGCATTTTTGGAAAATTGTTTAAGAGGCCAAAATGGGTTGAAAAACGGGTTCAGGCCTCTGAGCCTCCTGGGATTTGTTGTGATTTCTGATTCTAGACAGGTATTTATAATTTTATATATATATTTTTAAGAGGGTCTCCAAAATTGTGTAAGCTTCAGCCCCTGTAAGCCCAAACCATACTAGCTTTTATGTTCCTGTGGCTGGTCTTGTACCTCCCACCTTGGTGGCCCCAGCCGGAGGATGGCCCCAGCTCTGGGGCTGGAGGGACCTAACTTCTCTCTCCTAGGCAGCCCACCGTGTGCAGACTCACCCCTGAGCTGGCTCCACACTTCTCACTGTGGACTGCAGGAGTCCCAGCGGGCAGACAGGGAGAAGGAGTCTTGGGGACAGAGTGCTGGAGGCCCCCTGCTGTGCCTGCCCTGTATAGGCCGAGCGCCCTGGACGCAGGCTGGAAGCCCCTCCCTGCCCTTGCCCCTAGTCTGTGCCCCAGTGGGTGGCACAGGAGGCCAGTGGCTGCTGGCTTGGAACAGTAAGATGGCCGACTGTGTGCCCCGCCCAGGGTTTAGGGCCAGGCAGGGCCTGGGCTCCTGTTCTCCGGGAACTCTCAGGGTTGCTGGAAACACAAGACACACACCTGGAAGGGAGAGGAGTGGGCAGGGGAAGGTGGTGTCAGACCCCGGCATCTCAGAAAGGGGTGCACAGAACCAGTGCATGGGAAAACTGGACACTCAGGAGTGGCCCGCGGGAGGCCGGGCCAGTGGCTGAGAGGCCCCCAGGTGGGCATCGTGGCCCCTTGGTGTCTCCACTGCAGCAGGGCCTCTCTCCACCCCAGCTCTGACAGGGACATTTATAACTCACAGCTGTGCGGTCCTGTGCCCAACTGACTGTGGTAAACCGATCTGGCTTCAGGAAGTCCCGTCCCAAGGCTACTCCCCATCCGACCCTCACACTCAACCCTCACCTCCTGACACCCACATCCTGTGCTCAGCAGGAGGGGCGGGAAGGGCAGACAGCGGGACAGCCAGGGGCCCAGCTGGGGTCTCCTGCCTGTGGCAGACCCAGAGAGGACAGAGTGTTGGTGAGGCCTGAGAACTTCGAGGCCACCAAAATCATCAGGGCAAGCTCCCAAGACACATACAGGGACACCAAGGCCCAGAGAGGGCTGGCAGCTGTCCCAAGAGTCCACAGGATCAAGGACAAGAGCTTAGGTGTAGGGCTTCCGACTCTCCCTAGAGGGGATTGTGCTTCTAGTCCCCGTGGAGTGACTCCAGCCATGGGGAGCCTGATGGGAGGGCCAAGACGGGACCAGAGGCCTCAGGGAATGCTGAGAAAAGAGCCATCATGAACCCTGGGCCTCTGTGTCACTGCCCTCCTTTGGGACACCTGTCCTACCTGGCTCCTCCCAGCAGTGTTCAAGTATGAGGCTAGTTGTGACCAGTGCTGGGAGGAGAGGCCCACACTAGGAGCTTCCAGCACACCATGACTTTGAGCCCTCTACCTCTACCGGCCCTGGTCCTTGGGCCCTGTCAGCCTACTGCCCCTCTCATTCTCCTGTCCGTGGAGGGGGCTGATACACTGCAGCCAGTTTGCCAAAGCTTGGCCCAGGAAACTCTGGTAGCCTGTGACGAGATTCTGGAATTGGGTAGTATTATTAAGATATATTCATTAAGATATATTAGAAATACATAACCGGCATGCCAGGATTCATGGCCATGATTGATCAGAGCTTAAAACCAGAGTATTGATGGAGTCATCTGCAGGTAGGCCTCAGTTCTTACCCCAAATCACAAAGGGCACGGCAGAAGGCCTGAAGTTTGGGAACACAGAGTCAGACGTCACCAGGGCTCTCGTGGGCTTTAGACTTGGTTTCTGGGCCTCCCTCACCAGCGCTAAACCAAGCAGCAGCCTGTAAGGCAAGGCGTGCAGGAGGGGAGAAGCAGGGTGCCCTGCTGGTTTTCCAAGGAGGCATGCAGGGGTGTTAAAAGTGTCCTGGTGAGGAATTCATGAGGAAGGAATTCAGGCAGGGGTCAAAGAGTGGCTTTGGAACTGACTGCCGGCCTGCAGTCGTGTGAGATAATTCCCTGAAGCCAGGCCCCGCGCAGAGAGGAGACCAGGCCAGGGCTTGGTGTGCTCTGCTAAAAATACCCCGACAGCTTCTCTCCGTCACCCTGCCTGGGGACCATGCAGGAAGGCCATGGCTGTCTGCTCTTCTCACCAAGAAGAGACACGACACGATAGCCGCGGAGCCCCAGAGCTAACAAGACGTGTGTGCGTGTATTTTTTAAATCTCACCAGGAGGAGTCGTCTTGCTCATTGGAGGCTGCTGGGTGGGAGGATGTCTCGGGCTGATCCATCAAGCATCCCACAGTGGGCTTAAGTGGCCTCAGCGGCCACGGGAACTAGTCCAGTGGTGGGACAGAGAGAGGAGGGGCGGACAGCTGTCTGTGTGCCTGGCTGCTCATGCGTGTCCCGTCTCTCCCCTGTGTTCCCAGGAGGAAGAAGGGGCCTGTGACATCAGACCAATGCTGCAAGGTGTGTGAGGGAAGGAGAGGAGCCTCCCCCGTCACTGAGCTGCCAGATCCTGAAAGGTAACACCAGATCCTCACGGCCCTGGTGCCCAGGTCATGCGAAACCTGGGCGGGGGCGAGGTCGGGAAGTGATGGGTGGACCCGAGCTCAGGGTTGTGGTCTTCCCCCAGCTGTTCTTGACCTGGCCGCGGGCTTCCCTGTACCTTCCTATGAGCTGTCCTTACCACCACAAAACACTCTGGGCTTCTGTGTGCCTTGACATGGGTGCTGGCCTCAGGCCCTCCGCCTACTCTGATTCTTGAGGTTCTGTGAATGGGGTGGATCAATTGTTCTTTGGACATAGGTGACATTAGCAGCCTGGCCCAGTTTGAACTCTCTGAGGGTGGAGCCAGGGCCCCAGAGCAGGGGGAGGCGTGGGGGGGGGGTGGAGCATGATGTGGCCCCAAGGTCAGCAGCAGGTGGGGCCTGAGAGGATCATGGAAGGCGGACGTCCAGAGCTGCTTCACTGTGCCTGTGAGCTCCTTTGTGACAGCATTCAGACTCCACGCTGTCTCTCTGGCAGCCCTGGGCAAGAGTTATCTGCATGCTTAGACCATGAGACCCAAGCACAGGAAGTGACTGGGTCTGCCAGGGATCGCAGAGCCAGCTCTGACCACCCTATTGACTGCATCTGCATCTCCACTTTACCACGCACTGGTCTGACCCATCCTCCCTGAGAAGTCCTGCTATTGAACCCAAGCCACTGCTAGGCTCCACTGTGTGCTTGTGGTGAGACTCATCCATCCATCTGTCCACACATCAGCCATCTCCTCACCTATCCATGTTTCTACCTGTTCTTTCTTCTGTCTATTCATCTAGCTACTCACTCACATGTCCATCCTCCCCCCACTTATCCATTTGTCCATCCATCCATCTATCTATCCATGCATCCTTGTACCCATCCAGCCTCATCCATCCATCCATCCATTCTTGCACCATATACTCACCTATTCATCCATTCGTCTATTTATCCATCCATCCTTGTACCCAAATACCTCTACCCACTCATCCATCTAATCCCACCCATGAATCCATCCACCTCCATCCATCCATCCCCCTCCCTATCCGTCCATCCACCCATTCATCTATCCACCCATTTTCTATTTAATTCATTCATCAGACACACACAGACTTTTGCGCCAGGTCAGACCTGCACTAAGGGCTGGGTTTTGGAGATGAGCAGAAGCCAACTCGGGATCCCAGAGCTGGGCTCACTACCGTGGGGCGGTGCTGAAACTGCGCAGCGTTGGGTACTGCCCAAGGGAGGCAGGAGGGGTTGTGAGTTGGGCCCTCAGCAGGTATTCAGGAAGAGGCACCGTCCTTTTATTCATTCCTCAAATACTTATCGGAAGTCGCTGTGTCAGGACCTCTCGAAGCTTGGACGAGAATAGCAGGGAATAGACAGAAAAACTCCCCCCTCAGGGCGCTTCTCTTCTTATGAGGAGATGTGGACAAGGAATTCCTGAAAATCGGATCTCTCTCTCGTATGTGAGGTGATGCTAAGTGTCAAGAAATGACTGCAGGAAAGGGAACAGGGGCTCCAGGTGGGAGACCAGATGCCACAGGCAGTGAGCTGGGGTGAGAGGCAGGGAATCCGGGGGCTGGTGCTCTGTGAGGGGCACAAGGTGAGAGGCGGCGGGGACCCACTCACGGAGGTGACAGTGTGGAGCAGGAGGTCTCTGGTGGTGGCGGCGTAGAGGAGGGCGTGGCAGGGAAGAGGTGAGAAGCTGCGGGGTCAGAATGTGTCTGAGACTCCGGGGACAGCCTGCTGGTGGGCGAGAGGGGAGGGTTACAGACAGACTGCAGGGATGGCTCTTAGGTCGGGGATGGGAGCCAGTGGGAGAAGGGAGGTGGTCATTATCTCAGCCTGGGAAGAATGGCCGGGGAGGGCTTATCAAAGCCGAGGAGTTGGGCTTCAGACGTGGAGTGAGAGATGCCTTTGAGCCATCCGGGTGGAAAGGCTGAGTGGCTGCTGGTTGGGAGTCTGGAAGGCAAGAGAGGTCCCAGCGGCTACAGATGCGGATTTGGGAGTGTGGTGCACAGCTGGAGTTGCAGGCTGTGCGGCTGAGGTCACCTCGAGGTGCGGGGAGGGAGTGAAGGTCAGGGACCTGAGTCTGAGTCATGGCCATCTGGCCCCCAGGAGGAGGGCAGGTGAGGAGGAGGCAGCGGCAGTCAGAAAGGTGCAGCCCGGGGGAAGAGGCAGACAGAAGAGCAAGCTCTGAACGGACAAGAGTCTGTCTGTGTTACTGGACAGAGCAGGGAAGGGCACTGCAGGCGGGTGGAACAGGGGGAATGCACACAAAGGCTCAGAGGTCTCTGTAATGAGCTGTTTGGAGGGGAGGATCCAAGGCCTCCTCCTCTCACCCCTGGCCACACAGGTGTGAAGGCCTGTAGGTACCTGTCTGGTGTGCAAGTGGCCCCTGACCTGGCTCTCCCTGTCCCCCTAGCCAGCACCCCCACAGCCGAGCCTCTTGCCCTCCTGCCTGCCCACTTTTGCACTTTCTTTGAAGCAGCCTCACCCAGCTCGCCTGACCTTCTGCTGCCACTCGGGGTTCTTGGGCTCATGGGACGCCCCCCTTACCTGGAGCACTTGTCTGAAAACACAGGGCTCAAGGTGGCAGCTCAGATGCTACCCACAGGGGAAGGACACCCAACAGCACTTTGCAATTCCTAAGCACCCAGTGGCTCCTTTATCTTAAAGGAACAGCAACCGTCCTGGGTCGTGAGTGGATGAGGAGCAGATCTCTGTCTCTCGGTGTCTGTCTCTGTCTCTCAGTCTCTCCCAGGAGGGCCCCCCTGGGCCAGGATGGGCTGGTAGGACCCTGGGGAGCAGGTGTGTCCCAGGAGCTGGGGGCCTGCTCTCCCTCCCTCAGCTCCCAGACACGCCCCCACAGCAGGAGGATTTCGGCAGCGGCAGTGCCCTGAGCTGGCACTGGGACAGGGAGCCCCAGAGACCCCAGAAACGAAGCCAGAAGTCTCTGAGCTGTTCCTGTCTGTCTGAGGTTGGCCCCTCATGCCACTCACCTCTCCCTCGGGATCAGAGTGCAGGGTCTCTTGGGCCTTTTGTCCATCTCACCTCCTACCCACCTCTTGCAGGGTCACCCTGACCACTGCCCGCTGGAACCTGCTAACCGCCTGCTTTGTGCCAAACACAGGGCTCAGGTTGGCACGTATACAGAGGTGACAACAGAGGGCTCCCCTGTCCCAGAGCTGCCAGTCCTGTTGGAACGGTGGGGGCCGGGGACAGAACCAGCCACTTCCATGTCACCAGGAGTCTGCAGCCTCCGGCAGGAAAGGCACCCAGTCGGGCCTCCAGGAAGGCTGAGGAGAGAAGTGCTGAGCTGGGCAGGAGGTCAGGGCTCGTGTGCCCAAGCCATGGGAGCCACAGGGGCAAAGTCCAGTCGGCCTGCGGAAGCCACTTGGTGTGACATGACTGGGTTGTGGGCAGAGTCTCCGGAGACGTCTCCAGGCTGAGACTTGCATGGAGCTAGGCAGGGGCTTGCTGACCTGCTCCCCGAGGACACAGTGAGGGAGATGCCCCTCTGACTCTGCACTGGGGACCGGGAAGCCACTTGCACAGTGAGGGACTGGTGTTGTGTTCATAGCAGGACGCTGTGGTCATCTAATTAGTGTGCTGGGGGAGGAGACAGGTAACCCTGTGCCTTCGGACTCACTTTTCTGTAGGCCTGTCTCTACCTGTTTTCTCCCTCAATCCTTCCCCTGCCTTGGTGGCATCAGGCAGGACCATCCCGTCCCCCTGCAAAGCCCACAAGCTTATCAGAGCCCTCTCCCATCTCCCAGGCTCTCCTAGAATAGCCAGACTTACAAACCACCTCTCCAACATCCTAGTTTTATAGGTGAGGAAACTGAGGCTCAGAAAAGGTAAGACACTTGCCCAGGGCCGCACAGCAAGCAGAGGCAGAAGTGGCTCCCGATTCTGTCCTGGACCCTGCCCACTTGCACTTGGAGCACCCACTGCTTTGGGTCCTCTAGCAGCCTCTGGCACCAGCTCCGCTCCAACTGAAGGCACCAAGTTCCCTCCATTGTGCCTATTGTTTAAATATAGATTACTAATGAAATGCCTCTTCATTGCCTTCCCAGTGAATAGTTTCCGTGTAAAGTTAATTTGCAGTGTTATGTAAATTCTGTTTAACTTCAATCAAGTTTCTAATTATGTTTTTACCGCAGTAATTCCCATTTGATTTGTCATCTCCTGTTAGGTATTTAATGTTGGTGGGCGGGCTGGCTTTCTGTCTGTCTCTCCATTTTCCGAGGCCCTCTCCCCCTGCGACCTCCTGGTGGCCCCTCTGCCTTTCTCCTGGGCTCCGGCTTCCTCTCCCGCCCTCCACCTCCTTCCCGCTCCCGCCTGCCTTCCCTTCCTCCTCTTCCCTCGGATTTCCGCCCTCCTCGTGCTCCCTGCCCCTCCCTCTTCCTCCTCCCCCTCTCATCTCCCCCTCCCTCTTCTTTCTATTCTCCAGGTTTTCCTCTTTCTGTGTTTTCTTTTTTTTTTGGTACTGGGGATTGAACCCGGGGTGCTTAACCACTGGGCCACATCCCCAGCCCTTTTTATGTTTTATTTTGTGACAGGGTCTCACTAAGTGGCTTAGGGTTCAACTAAGTTTCTGAGGCTGGCCTCAAACTTGTGATCCTCCTACTTGAGCCTCCAGAGCCGCTGGAATTACAGGTGTGCCCCACCACGCCCAGCGCTTTCCGTGTTTTCCGGGCCCTTCTCTGCCCCACCTTGGCCTCTCCCTGTGCTCTCGTGCCTCCTCCGTGTTTGTCTGTGACCCTCCCTGTGTTCCTCCCTTCCTCGCTTTTCTGCCTCTTCCCTCATTGCCCATCTCCTTCCTTCTCCACCGAGAGCCGCCACAAAACAGGCTTCCTGGGCAGATGGAGGAGGAAGGGAGAGCTCGCTGGGTGTGGGTCACCGGGCTAGGGCCAGCAGACAGACCTGTGCACCCCTGCGGAGCAGGGCCTGGCCTCCAGAAGCCTGGTTAGGAGCTCTGTGGGGGACAGGCCCAGCCCAGCAGCGGGGGCCATAGCTCCTGGGCTTGTGGGTAGGGACTGATGGAGAAGGAGGACTCTGGAGCTGGATTCTGTGGGTTCAAATCCCAAGTCCACCTCTAATTAGTGGGGGACCTTCAGGTTGGTTTGTGTTTGTTTCAGTGCCCCAGGTCCCCTGAGTTGGGGTTGAGGACATTCAGAGGGACTGTGTGGAGGGCTTTCCTGGCTAGGTGGGGGACTGGCCTTGGTTTAAGAACTCTCGGCCCACCTGAGATCAGCGCTGGGTTGCTGGGTTCTGTGCTGCTGGGGTCCTGGCAGGAAGGCCGGAGGCCAGGGCAGGTGGGAGCTGGCTGCGGTCCCCACAGAGCAGGGGCAGTGACAGAGCACGGGCAGTGACAGAGCACCCATGTCGGCCTACCCTCCAGGAGAGTGGCTGGGGACAGAGCTCCTCAATATTGCAGGGGCCCTCGAGTCGCTGGCCATAGATCTGTCCAGGCAGCTGAACAGGGGCAGAGCCTGGCCTGCCATGTGGGACTGGACATGGCTCCTTCAGCCCCTCTCATCCCCTCGACTCCCCAGGTCATGCCCTGGAGTCCAGCTGCAAAACCCGTGCTCCAGCTGAGCACACGGGCAACCTGGGCCCCTCCTGAGCCTCGGCTCCCTGCACCTCCAGCCCGTGTGCCGCTCGGGATTCTCCTGCTCTCGGGGAGTGACTGGGTGGCCACAGCTTCCCAGAAGGAAAAACCCAGATAGAGGCCACCGGACTGGACCCCCCACTCCACTTGCTTCCCATCCAGCCCGGACCTGGCCTGTCCAGGGAGAAGAGAGCAAGTGTTTGGAAAGAACATTCTTCTGGGTAAAGAAAGGCAACCAGGTCACTTGTCCTTCAGAGATACAGAAACCCAAGTTGGCCCAGCCCTCGTCCTTCAGGACTGCATGACCACCTGACCCACAGGAGTAGTGTGTGTGTGTGTGTGTGTGTGTGTGTGTACGCATGCGCGTGCGCCTGTGTGTGTGTGGTCTGGGTCAAGGAAACCTCAGCCATCACATGGCTGCCTTCTTTCCCTATTTGTCTAAGTAAGCAGTTTAGGCTGGCGGCAGCCAGGAGGCTGTGACACGGAACAGAAGAGAGGGGCCACCATGCTGTGGGCTTGTGGGCTCTGGGCCAGCAGCAGGCCCTGGTCAGATCCCAGAGTTCCTGGGCCCCTGGGCTGTGAATGGGAAGGTCTGGGCCGAGGGAAGGCCCTGGATCTCGACTTTCCCCTGTCCTGTCTGGCAAGAGTGGACACTGGGCTTGATCAGAGACCCCTCCCACCATGAAACAGAGAGGACGGGCAATCTCTGACCTGGAAGAGCCCAGAAGGCAGCATCTTGGCCTGGGTGGGGGTGGGCACACGTGGACCCAGCCTCCATCAGTCATGGCCCCTGGAGTTTGCAGCAGGACCCGGGCTGCCTGGGGGAATAGAAGTCAGGCCTTCCCCATGCATCCGTCTAGCTGCTGACGGACTCAGCAGGTATGTATCAAGCATCTGCTATGTCCGGATCCTGGGCTGGATAGCAGTAGGGAGGTGGCAGAGCACCTGCCCAGAACCTCTGTGGAACCTCATATCTATGTGTTCTTCCTGTTGTCTGGACAGAATCCCCTTTCATTGCAAAGACCCCCGTGATCTTGTCCTAAATGTCCATGTCCCACCCCTTGGCCATTCCAAGAGGAAGGAGCCACAACTTGGGGGCAGGGCTCAACAGAGAGCTGAGAGATGCTGCTGAGTCCCTCACGGACAGAGAATGCGTTTCGAGCTGGGGAGAGGGTTCAATTCCTCCAGGGAGGTGGAGCCAGAGCCAGTATGTGATGGGGGACAGAGCACATAGCCCTTGAGCCCCGGGCATCGGGGACCCTTCTCCAGGCCCACCTGAGAAAGCCTGAGTGGGCTCCCTTGGCCTTCACCCTGGTTTTCCAGCCTTCACTATGGGTCTTGTCCTAGATAGCGCAGGGCCTGAGGGACAAGGAGGGCTGTGGTGGCTTTTGGGGGCCATGCTTTGCTATCCACCTGCATTTGCGTGTCTGTCTGGCACCAGCTGCCTCTTTCCTTTGTCCCTTTGACAAACATTTCCTGGCAGCCACCTCAAGGCTGGGCTTGTGTTCAGTGAAAGCCACACCCCTGGCCCTGGGGATGCTTATTGCCCAGCCCCCACCATGCAGCACAGGGTGGACCCAAGGGCCAGGGGAGGGGATCCCAGAGAGGGGCAGCAGTGGGTGGAGACCAAGTTCGAGGTACAGGTGACATTTCCAGCTTCCTGGGCTCTGGGGAAGCTGAGGCACACTCCTCCCCACAGGATGAGCCCACCAGAAGCCAAGATGAAGGCTGGCATCAGGGCCAGCAGAGCATCACCAGGCCCTCTCTCTGCAGTGATGGGATTCGGGGATATGGTGCTCACATGGGCTCAAGGCCATTGTCTTAGTTTCTAGAGGGAAACTCTAGCTCTAAAGAAGGGATCGAGGGGGTAGGCAGTGGCTGAGAGGACCGCCGGGGTCCACCACTTGGCATGGGCTCTGGGCAGGGCTAGTAGTACAGCTCGTAGGCAGAGCCCCAGAATGCTGCCTCAGCATTTACTCCTGCCCGCGGCTGACATGGCCCACCTCAGGGTCCGAGGCTTCCTACCGCCATGGTGGACTTGAGTCCTGGCCCCCACCAGACTCAAGTCTGCCTGTCTTCTACCCTGCTTGCCTTAGGCCACAGACCATAGGCCTTTAGTGTCCTGTGACTGAGTCCCCCCCAGACTCCCCCCCACAGACAGCCCAGCAGATGCGTTCTGGTCATGGGAGCCTGTCCTCCAGGTCCCGCCCGGGCAGCCAGGGTATGGCTTAAGTTGGTTCCTGCCCGAGATGAGCAGACCCACTGCCCCACCTGTCAGGAGGCCCCAGGTCACAAGGGACTTCTGTGGATTTGCTTTCATGGGGTTGTCTTTGGGCCACCCGTGTGCAGGCAGGAGACCTGGGGCCCAGCTCTGTCCCTGTGCCTGTGGCCTCTCTTATTCCCTCCTGTCTGCATTCCTCCCCAGGAGTGTGCCTTTGTGGGCGATGGGCCTCAGGGCCTCCTCACTCTGGCCTGTTTGCTTTCTAAGTCACCTTGATGGGGACCTGGAGGCAGCTGCCCATATTGTGTGTGCTGAACCACAGGGGCTTGTGTTCCAATCCCTTCCTCTCACTGGGTCTGACCAGCCACCCCTCCACTCCTGCCATGCCCCCAGCCATGGATAGGTGCACCCCTAACTCCTGGCACCACCCAGAATGGAGTTGGTGTCTCTGGAAGTCTCTCCTGACACTGTGAGCACCTTGCTGTGCTGGGATGGGGAAAGGGCCTTCCTCTGGGCTGTGGTCAGACATCATGTCCTCATGTCCTCTTGGTGAGGGGCTGGAGGGCCGCATTGCCTGCTGGGATGCTGTGCCTTCCAAAGGCAGCGCTATGCTGCTCTGGTCTCTGACACCAGGACGTTCTGCCTCGAGGCCTGCAGTGGGTCTGGCCTCTTCTCTCTCTCACCCTGGTCTCCTGGACGTGACGTCTCCAAAATGATACTGTCGAGCTGCCCAGGGTGGAGCAAGCTCAAGGTCCCAAGTTGTGCCAGGGCTTCTTTTGTCGAGGGCTCATCCTGTAAAACAAATGGTTGGAGGCCTGGAGGCCAGAGGCCAAAGGCCACCAAGCACACGAGAGTCACCTGATCACTTCTGCCCCCAGAAAGCACTGGGACTTCTGAGGAGGCCTCCGTGGGCCCTCCCTCTCCCCTGGGTCGGGTGGAGCCAGAGGGACAGGAAGCCAGGGCCAGCGAGAGGATGGGCCAGGGCCAGGGATGAGGCAAAAGCCAGCCTGGCCTGTCCCCAGGGGCACAGCCGCGCAGGTCACCCAGCCTCTGCGAGGGCCACCCACCCCCAACAGGAAACCCTGCCCCGGCACCGCCTGTGTCCCACCCGAGCTTCCCCGGGCTGGTGCTTCTCCAGTTCCCGTGGGAGCTGCCTCCAGGAATCATGCCCTTCTGAGAAAGGAAGCCCGACCTTGAGCTGTCGCTGCCCTGCGTCTGACCTGCCCTGACCACCACCCCCAGGGCCTCCCATTGGCAGGAGCTCTGGGCCCACACCCACCCCTCACCCCACACATACTGGTGACTGGGCTCCTCTGGAGTCACTGACCTTTTGGGGGCCTGGAAGGAGAAACCTCCTATGGGGCTAGGTCTGGGAGCCTGGAGGCTGGGACCTTGGTCCGGGATGGGCCACCAGCTTGCTGGTACACTCGGACGAGTCACTCACCAACGCTGGGCCTCTGTAGAAGGCAAGGGCAGAGGTGGAGGCTCCTCCATCTATGAGCATCCCACTGGAGACAGGACTTGGGGTAGGCCGGATTGTACTTGGGGTGACTACTCAGGACCCCCTCGTATATCCCTGCAGGGCTGGGAGGAGCCCTTCCTTCTCCTCAGGCTCTGCTCTACCCAGGCAGATGCACCAGGTTAGTGGGTCTGTGACGGAAAACGGGGAGGGGACAGGGGGATCTTACTGTGGGAAGGTCCCTGCCACCCTCCCAACGCCATCTTTCTCCTCTTTCCTGAGAGGCGTCCCCAGCTCAACCCAGCCCATGGTCAGCAGGGATAGTAGCAGGGACTTTAACTGAGTCCCAAGGAGCTAAGGAGAGGTCGGGGCACCGAGCAAGCAAGCCCAAGTCACAGTAACACTGGACAGACTGACAGGCCAGAGGGCCACCTTGAACCCTTGGACCAGCTCAAAGCTCCTGAGCAATGGGAAAATCCCTACACTTGAACAGCCCAAGCCACTCCCCATGGCATAGTGACAGCTGAGTGTGGTGGCCTTGGACACATCACCCCTTGAGGCCTCAGGAGATGGGCCATAGGGTGCTGTGGGAAGTCCTCAAGACTTAAGGAGCACAGAGCCAACCCCCTGTGCCCTTCCTTGCAAGCCAGACCACAGGGACTGGGGACCGTCCCAACAGCAGCATTAGCACGGGCAATGGTGCAGAGGTAGGAAGGTCCAGGCACAATTAGGACAGATGACAAGTCACTGGCAATGGGATGCCCTTAGAGAGAGGAGCTGGCCTCAGGGGAGCTCGGTGCGCACATCCCAGAGGAGGGACCTGATTCAGGAAGAGTCACGTGGTAAGAAGTTGCCCGAAGTGGGTGTCAGCACCAGGGGACCCAGGCTGGCCCTCGCTCCTCCTGACTAGGGTGCTGAACGCAGGCTGGGGTGGGTGGGGTGCTGCTTGGAGGGCTGGGCAGAGCCAGTACTGGTGCCATGCCCCTCACCTCTTCCTCTGGGTGTCCCTGTGTCCCACTCAGCCCTGGGTGGGGCCCACTGCTCCTTCCTCCCTCTGTGGCTTTCTGGTCCTCAGTGGGAGGGGACTCCAGAAGCTGTCATGGGCCATGGGGTGCAAGCCAGGGTGGGGGTGCTGGTAGTGGGTGGAGTCCTGGGGTGGGTGGCTATGAGTCAGGAACTGCTGGCGCTGTGTGTCATCTGGCTGCATGCTGTGCTGACGTCCCCAGCCTGTCTGCTCATCTCTCCCGCCTACATCTGGGCCCTGTGGGCTGCTCTACTGAGGTGGGGGTACTCTGTTTCCAAGAGCTCAAAACCAAGGAGAGAGGAGTCAGGGATCCAGCTCTAGATCCCAGGCTCCCCCACTCAGGAAGTCCCCTCCCTCCCTCCCTGAGAGTTGGGCTGACCAAGGGCTCTCGGCCCAGGCCCCAGGTGAGGTCCAGGGTAACTTCAAAATATAACCCACCCCTCAAGTTGAGTCCTGCCCCTGGGGAAGGCCTACAGCTAGGCTAGGCAGCCTCTGATGGGCTACCTTCTCCAAGGGCCTCTGGGAAGGTAACCCTCTGGATCAGCGCCTGAGTTCTGGAGCCCAGAGCCTGTGCTGAAGCCAGCTTTGCCATTTCCTAACACTGGACAAGTGACTTCATGGTTCAGAGCCTCAGTCTCCTCTTCTATGGAATGGGATTAGCATTACTCACTTCATAGGATTGCTCTGGGGACTAAGTGAGTTCACCATGGCTTCCTATGTATGAAGAGTGTCAATTAGAGCTGGCCTGGGGCAGGTGCAGTAAGCTCTGTGCAGCTGTCACCTGCCTCCGTCTTTGATCTGAGTGGGGTTGGTGCCACTCGCCGCCATCACTGCTCATTCATCCAGCCAACATTCTGGGACCAGGAGCTGGTCTTGGTCCATTTTCTCCACTATAACAGAATGCCTGAGGCCAGGTCATTTGTAAAGAATAACAGTTTATTTGCCTCTTATGATTCCGGAGGCTGGAAAATCCAAGAGCATCTGGCAAGGGTCTTCTTCCTCTGGCATAACATAGCAGAGGGCGTCACATGGAGAGAGGAAGAGTGCTAGTTTGAGTCTCCTTCCTTTTTTTTCATAAAGTCACTAATGCTGTCATGGGGTCCCACCTCCAACAACCGTGAACATATGACTTTGGGATTCTTTCCAACATAGGAACTTTCAGGACAATTTCAAACTGCAGCACTCCTGATCTTGCATGGCCAGTGCTGGTTGCACCACACAAGGGCTGGCCCTGGTCCTTCTAGGTCCCTCCAGGGCCCCAGAGGGCAGGTTCTGTCAGTCCTGTGGACAGCTGGGCAGGTGAGGGGTGGATCCTCTGAGAATCCAACTAAACTATTAGGCTGAGAAAGCTCTGCTTTCCAAAAGAACAAAGGAGACCCCAGACTCAGGGGAGAAGAAGGGGCATGTTGGTCTTGCCTTGAGGCCCACAGTTGGGAAGCAGCTGACAAGGTCCTTAGCACCTCTGGGTGGGCCCCAGGCCCTGCTCTGGGTGTGTGCTCACTCAGTCAGGGCTGAGTCAGGAAGCCCAGAGCTTGCCAGGGGAGCAGGACTGGCCAGGGCAGGCAGTGCATGACACAGATTGGGGACCCTGACCACATCCTCCTCCGCCTCCTCTTAGAGTCCTCCTGGCAACCCTGGGGTCAGGCAGGCATCTCCTCCTATTTGGCAGATAGAGAGGTGGGGACCTCAAGGGATGAGGAGGCACTTGCCCCAGCTCATGGAAGGGTGCAAGACAAAGATGAGACTTGAGCTTCACCTCCCAATCAAGAGTGGAGGTGAGCTTCTGCAGAGTCTGGGCTGGAGAAGTCTCTTGGGACAGGCCTCAGAGTGAAGATGAGCAGAGACAAGAAACGAAACCTCAGTTTAGGGCCTTGGCTTCAAGAGTGGTCAGAGCCCTAGTGGGTGCTGGGAGCCTGACAAGAGTGCTGTCCAATTTCTTCCCTGAGCCTCCAGCAGCTCCCTGAAGACCACCACTGGCCGCCCTTGGATGGGGAGGGGTCTACTTAATGATTCAATAAATGAAAAGAGTTCCTGGTGCCAGGACTCGTCTAAGGGCCAGAGACTGGGTCAGGCACTTATCACCCAGTCAAACCTTCTCCCTTCCCTACACCCCATCAAGGAAACTGAGTCAGGGAGGCCCGAGGACTTACTTGGCCAAGGTCACCTGGCTTGTGAGCAGCATAGATGGGATTTTGTCCCGGCCTGGGTGACTGCGGCGCCTGTCTTGGGGCCCGCCACCTCCTGATAGCAAGAACAGCGCTTTCCTTTGTCTGGCACTTATAAATCTGGGCCTTGGCCATCACTGTGCACTGGCCAGGTCCACTGTGGCCAGAATCCCAGAAGGATGCCTGATTGGGAAACGTGACCGCCGGAGGCTGGCCCCTGGCCCAGGAAGGGGGTCACTGGGAACATGCAGAGCTAGGCTGTTTGCATGGCCATCGAGGGTGCCTGTGCCCTTCAGCCTTTCGACCTTCCTGCACCAAGTGGGTGTGACATAGGTGTGCTAGCCCAGATGGGGAAGCCAAGACCTGGGGGACAAGTGACTTGCTTGTGGACCAGGATTGGACCCCCTAGCTCCTCAGTCCACCTCCAACACCTGGGTTTCGATCCTGGCCACAGTACCAGCCCATTCTTCTCTGGACTTGTGTCCTAGCCTCTGTAGGAGGTAGGCTTGGACTCAGGGCTCCTTGGGGACCTCTGAGGGCTCTTCTGAGAGCCTTTGCCAGAGCCCTTTTATGTTACAGGGGATTTGGGATTGGAGGCATCCCCAGGATTCCAGGGCAGCCACAGATGAGCAGAGACAAGAAACGAAACTTCAGTTTAGGGCCTTGGCTTCAAAAGTGGTCAGAGCCCTAGTGGGTGCTGGGAGCCTGGTTGATTCCTGTTGGTGAGACCCTAGCTCCCCAGAAAGGAAAGGCTGTGCCTTCCCCATGGGGCCTGACAGGTCTCTGTCTCTGTGTTGTGGGGTCTAGAACCTCCACCTGGGTAGGACCCCACATCTGTACTTGCAGCTCCCCTGAGCCAGTGTGACAAGGGTCACCCCTACACCCTAAGCCTTTCCCTGGCAAGCACAGTACTGGCAGAATCTTGTTAAGTCCTTCAACTCTGTAAGAACAGGGACTCTCTTCATCTCCATTTTACAGATGATCAAACTGAGGTCCAGAGAGGCTAAGTTCCTTACCCAGTACCACACAGCACGCTTTCTCAGTGAGCACCACCCAAGCCTCTAAGGATGACGGCCACCCTCCTGTTGCTGGGTGGTGCTCAGCCCCACGAAACACCACCGCTGCTGCTTTAGCTTGGTGTGGGGCCACGGGAAGAGAAAAACTGAGACCAGAGAGGAACAGACCATGCAGAGTCACATAGTGATGGGAGACCGGATTTGAACTCAGGCCCTGGCTGGGAACTGAGTCCCCTTTCCTGACAGTCTGCATTAGATCCCCCTCTGGGAAAGGGTGAGGGAGGCTCACCTCCTTCCCAAAGCCACCCCCAACCGCCCCAGCAACAATTCCTATCAACTAGAGGCCTATGGCTCTGGCACCTGCCCACTCACCTTGGGGGAAGAGGGAAGGAAGGGTCTCCCTCCTCCTAAGTCATCAAATGAACAACTGTTCCTCTGATCAAGGCACAAGGGCGCAGCACGGATGGTGGCACCCAGTTGCAGCTCTATATCATAGTGTTTGGGGCCTCAGCTCTGCCACCTATAGTGCTGTCTTCAGCCCCAGCCTCTTCCCTACCAAACCTCTGGGCCTGTGCCCCGGAGTGCTGCCCTCTCACCCAAAGACTCTGCCCAAGAGAATGATGTCCTCAAGTCCCCATTTTACCCCTAGGCCGATCTGGGTACACCTGCCAGCCTTCTATCCCCACACCCCTGCTGGAACCCTCTGCCCATCCCCGTCTCCCCACCTCGCCCTAGATGGTGGGACACCCTAGGGAGGCTGTGTCGCATGACCCTTTGCCCTGCCCCCACCCGCCACTCCTTTTCCTCTGGCAGATAGTAGCAGCCATTTGTTATTAAAAGAAGGAAATGGATGATTGAATGAATGAATAAGTGAACAAAGAACTCCTGGAAGTCACTTTGCAGCCCCATCTTGAAAATGAGAGAACCTAGGCAGGAGATAGGTTAGATCCTTCCTTCCCTGACTTGCACTCTGGGTCCCCAGCGGAGCCAGAGTGTGGCCCCATGTTTGCATAGAGTGTCTTGGGTCATAAGCTTTGCACACATGGAGGTGTCTGTGAGGGTTCAGAAGCAGATGTTGCTATCTCCCAATGTCCAGAGCCACCAGGCCTGGCATTGCCACCTCTCCAGCAGGTCAGCCAAATGCTGCCTGTCTGCTCCTCCCACAGGTCCTTGCAAACTTTCCAGCAAGAGAGAGGAAGGCTGCAGAGCCAGGGGCCTGCTGAGCGGCAGGGCAGGGCCGGGCTGGGCTTCCCTGGGCTGGGTGCGGCAGACTGTAGAACAGTTCTCAGGGGAAGTGAAGACAGACAGGGTTACTGACCCAGGGCACCTCGTGACTCTAAGGCAGCCCTGCCCAGGAGTTTCCCTGGACCCCAACTACCTGCTTGCCAAGTCTGTCGTTCTTATCTGCTCTTTGAAGCCAACTGTAGTGACTGCTCTGTGGTAAAATGGTTCAGAGGATGTCCAGCCCTCCCCGGAGCACTCACGGCTCCCCAAACCCCTGGGCTGGACTCCGCCATGCCTGGAATGAGGACAGGGTCGCTGTCTCATGGCTAAAGGGATCACCCGGCACCCGGAGGAGAGAAACACCCATCAGGATGTTCTGGACATTCAGGGAGGGGAAGGTCACTTGAGGGACTCTCAGGGAAAGCAATGTGGAAGAGGTGGTCCTTTGGACATCGAAAGATGGACAGGGCTCTGAGGGAAGCCACGGCGCCACGGAGATGCATGGTTGGGGGTGCCTTATGGGCTGAGGCCACTGGCTTCTGCCTCTTTATACCGTGTGGCCTTTGGGCTCTGCTGGGCATTTTCTTTTCTGTAAAGTGGGACCCTCCTTCTCCCTAATGATGGGGTTGTGCCAAGGTGGCGCAGTACAGCCCTCGCTGGTAGGCAGAGGATCTGCCCTGTTGTTGGCAAGCTGATTCGCTCTCTCTCTCTGTGTGTGTGTGTGTGTGTGTGTGTAGAAGGAGAGAGGAGCTCTGAACCAAGGCTTTCATGTGGCATCAGCATAGCCCCTGCCCCAACCCCCACCCTGGGCAGCCCAGGCCTGGCCAGCTGTGGTGTGCTGACCGGTGCCCCAGCAAGCGCCAGCACCCACGGCTCTCCAAGAGTAGTCTGAGATTCCTGGAGTCGGTGAGTGGCCAAGGGGTGACCGAAAGCTGCCTGCCCTGGGTGTCTAGCAGGCCTGAGTCTCCACCGAGCCCCAGGAACCCAGTCCGGCTCTTCTCCTGGGTCTGGATCCCCAGCCCCCAACTTGGTGAGGTCAGGGAACACGTATTCCAGGAATGCAGGAGGCGGGCGGCTGGCCCCTTTGGATGGGTTTGGATAACCATGGGGGTAAATATTTGCCTTGCTGCTGGAGCCAGCTCTGGCCACCAAGGGAGGGCAGTCCCTAGGGTCATGTCAGGGGATGCACCTCCAGGTGGGTCTTCAAACTAAGGAAAGCCTTACCCTCTGGAGAATGTGTGGGGACAGTGGAGGGGCTCCCGGCCCTGGCCACAAGACATGCAGCCATTGGGTCCCTCTGTGAAGTGGAAACAGCTGGCCAGTGTAGCCCAGGGACGGAGGGTCAGCGTGGCAGAGCTGCTTCAGATCGGCTCAGCCGTGGGAGTGGCAGTTGGACCAGGATTGGTAGACCCCCTGGGGAAGGTGGTTCTGATGTCCACGTGGCTGTTTATGACCTTGAGCAATTAGTTACTCACTTCCTTACATTTCCACAGTCCCCATCCCCCACACTCTTCCTGAATGCCCCCTGTGTCTGCGCAGCCCACAACCGCAGGGCACAAGGTACACAGGGAATGAGAAGAAAGAGTGACCAGAGCAAGGGAGTGGCTAAGGAACTGAGCCCTGAACTCTAGGCTCAGGGGGCGCCATGGTCTCTGCCCAAAGGACCACCCTGGAGCCATCTGACCCCTCCCCCTGTAATGGTCCGGAGCTTCCTTAAGGTGGAGGAGCTGGAGGAGAGACGGATCTCCATCTGGAAAGGAGGTGGGGTGTCTGAGAGGCTGAGCCACTGGCTTGAGGTCACCTAGCAATAAAGAGCAGAATAGGGGTCCAGACCAGCTATACCCACCCTTGCCCCCTGGCCTCACCACACTGGCCAGGGCCAAGGCTCCGGCCCAGAATGTGGACTTACCCAGGTGTCATCACCCCAAGCCTGCACCCAGTTCCTCCTAAGGGACTCTCGGAGAGGGTGGAGAGGGGAAGGCAGGTGGTGGGGGAGCTCATCTTAGTCCCGGGATAGTCCCTACCCTTCAGTGACCTCTGCCTTGTCCAGGATCTAGCCTGGTCACTCCTTGGGCATGACACCTCCTGCCTTGGAACCTCACTCAGGATCCTGTTCTGCAAAATGGGCATCTGTCCTGCCTGCCTTTCTCCTAGGGACTTCAGACACCCACAGCCGCCTCCTCCTCCACCAGGGTCCCCCTGCCCAGTGAGAGTCCTGAGCAAAAGGCACCCATGAAACCCCCTCTGGACATTGGGGCCCAAGGGATGCCCACAACTCATCGTGGTCCCTGAGGCTGAGGCTGCACCGCTCCGTGGCTCAGAGGCCCTTAATTTAGGAAGAGAACAGCACCTTCCAGACACGTGGTGTTTACCCTCTAGGCTGCTCTGGGGGACACACAGCATCTGCCCCCTTCTCCCCCTGGTCTGGCTAGGTGGCCAAGCCCACCCAGGTTGTGAGTCTCAGTGGAGAGCACCCACAGGGCTGTGGGTGGGAGCACTCTCTTACCTCCGTGTCTGGGCTCCTGAGCGTCCCCTTCCCTGGGGTGAGGGCCACCAGGGCCCCCAGGCTCTGAGCAGGTCTGCTGAACAGCTCCCAGGGCTGACAGGAGGAACAGAGCAGGGGCCGGGCGGGACAGAGCGCTCACCCACCTCTCCATGGTTCCCACAGGCTCCTTGTTGACGATGTGACCTTAACAAGGCAGAGTCTCTGGGCTCACTTGCCCGGTTCTACCTCACGCCAGTTCTCTGAGGGTTAAAGGAAATATCTCAGGCATAACCCACAACACAGACTCCATAATGTGAATCTCTTACTCCTGACTTTTCCAGATGGGAGGTCCAGTGCAGGCCCACAGTCCCTGACCAGGGCCTGCGGTTCGAATCCTCTACTATCACTGTGTGACTTGGGACAGGTTCCTTCCCCTCTCTGGTTTCACCTGCCCCACACCAAGGGACTGGAGCTGCAGGGGGCAGTGAGGCCCATGTGTGTGTGTACCAGGAGCTGGAGAACCCTGAGTGGACAGGGGTGGGCATTGTTCCTTGAGGCCTGGACCAGGTTCACTGAGTAAGCGACGGCTTTCCAACTCTGGCTTCTCTCAGCTGCCGGAATGATGATCTTCTCTTTGTCAGCAGCTCTGCTGGCCAGCTCGCCTCCGGGGACGCTGAGGTGGGGGAGGTGGGGGAGGCAGGAGACTGATTCCTGCCCCAGCCAGTGACTTGCTGTGTGACCCTTGGACCCTCTCTGGGCCTCGGTCTCCTCCTCTGTGAAATGGGAGAATTGGGGCCAAGGAGTCCAAGAGTTATTTGAGTTCTTGACCCTGGGGCTTGGGGACCCAGTGCCCCATGGAGCCCAATGCTGACCCCTGTGAAGTAGTCCATGCCTTAGCTGGTGTGCGGCGGGTGCTGTGCCCTGTGTTACCTTAGACCATCTATGCATCTCTCTGGGAGGACCCTAATCCCCTCCATAGTTGAGGCAACTGATGCAGAGAGGTTTAGGATATGTCCCAACCACACACCCGGTAAGAGGGTGAATCCCGGGTTGGAACTAATGGTTTTTATCACTGAGTCCAAGCCTCAAACCCCAGACCTTGAAACCAGGGCCTCCTATGTTTCCCTGTGAGCCTCTCTTACTGGACATGGCAGGGGACTCAGGTCCGAGGCCTCCACCTGGCCCCGTGGCCTGTGTAGAATCCAGAGTGCTATGGCCCCTGCATGGCCTCTCCTGCTGCTAGCCATGGCTTCCCTCTGAGACGCTCAGCTTTGCAGTCCCACAGTCACCGAGCCAGGCACTTTCCCAGGGGGACTCAGATTCAGGGCTCTGCCTCCCACTGATGCCCACCAGCCAGGCCTCTGGGTCTCACTGTCCTGGGTTCCTACGGGGTGGTGGGAGTGGGTGGCATGTTGGTGGAGCATTCGGAGGTGGGCCAACTGGACACCCTCCCAATAAGCCCAGGCTACCAGCAGGTCCTGCAGCCTCTCCCCACTTCCTGTGTCCTGAGCCATCTAGGGCCATGCCCCTTAGATGCTCAGACCCTCCTGTGGCTTCCCTCTACCGTCTCTGTGATGGGCTCTGCCTCCCCATCTCCATTCACACCACCTCTCCCCCCATTCTCTGTATCCCTCCCACTCTCCAGTTCTCCACTGACCCAGGCTTCCTGCTCCTATCTCAGACTCTTCAAATATACTGTTCCCTCTCCCTGGAATGCTGTTCCCTGTAGCTTGGCCTGCTTCTCCCTGACTCATCCTCAAATTCACTTCCTTAAAGAGACCACCCTGTATTTTGCTGGCTGGCCCCTGCATTTGTTCTTCCTGGCAGGCATGACTTTGAATCGTTTTATTCCCTGCTCACTGTCTGAGTCCCCACGAGGCTGGGGACCACAATCACAGCACCCAGTGCTCATTAAATCTGTGTTGAGTGAATGAGTGACGCCACCCTGTCTCCCTGGATCCTCCCACAACCTTGAGAGAGAGACTGGGAGTCCATCTGGACCCATGAGGAAGCTGGAAGGAGGGAGCCTGGGAGCGTGTCCAGGTCATGCTCCTTCAAGTTCCCGTTTGTCAGAGGGGGCTGATGGGACTTTCCTGGGCATGAACTTCCTGTAGGCAACAGCTCTTGCAGCATGGCGAGTGCCCAGACCCTGGCACTGGACCCTGACCACCCCTCTCGTTGCAGGAGGATGGAGCTGGAGTGAAGTGGAAGGGCTGCCAGCTGCTGACCAGCACGTGGGACACTGGTGACTTGCAGATCACAGAGGTAGGCCTGCAGCCTAGCTGTCCTGATTGGAGGACAGGTGCTGGCACCTTTGGGGACTTCAGCCCTCGTGGGTGGGATTGGGTGCTGGCGATCTTTGCTGGAATATCATCGTGCCATCGTGAGTGGGACCCTGGACCCGGCGTCCCAGGGTCTCTTGTCCTGGCTGTGTCTCCATGACTAGGGGATGGAGTGGGGGTGCCTGGGGAGAAGGGCAGACCTGGCATCCCCAGTCTCTGTCCCTGTGTACACTGCTCTGAACCTCCTGGGGCTGGGGCCCCCCATGGAGAAACGAGGCAGCCACTCAGGAGGCCTGGGCGTCAAGGTGGCATGTGCCCTAGCACAGGTGCCCACCTGAACAGGCCAAAGGGGGCTCTGAAAATCCCGAGTCTAGCACTTGTCCACACTGTGATCCTGGATGGTTACCCCGCACCTCGGGTTACCCATCTGTCTGATGGGGAGGGGAGCCCCCACTGTCATGGTGAGGGAAAAATCACACTGCGCAGAATGTTTTCAAGGATGCAGGGACCCTCTCTCCTCCCCACAGCCTCCCCATCCCCTTCCCCCTGAGGACCCACCAACACCAGGATAGACATGCACTGATCACCTTGCTGATGAGGGGCTTGGGGTCCCTCAGGGGGCTCTTGAGAGTGGCTGAGCCTCCAAATAGGACTTAGGACCTGGTCATCATCATGTCTCATCACAGGGTGGCATTTCAGGGTCGATCACCGTTGGCCCTATGTCCAGGGGCAACCTGTTCGATCCCTGTTTACTCTGCAGCTCTCAACCCATGCTTCCTTGGCCAGAATGCTTTATCCCAAGGTGTCATGACCCCAGGGATCAGTGTGGGAAAGCAAGTAGCTCCGCTGTGACATGTAGGTTTCACTTGCTGCCCTCAGCTTCTCCGAGGAGCCTGGTGTTCACAGTGGACCCCAGGCAGGGCAGAGCCAGCTGGGCTCGGGCTCTGGAACCAGCGAGGCGGGCTTCATCCCCTTCCTGCTGCAGGAATCCCCACTCCCTGCTCCTCGGCTCTCTGCTCTTGGGCAGGTTCCTTCTCTGCGGTTAGAGCCAGTTTCCCACCTGAAAACGCACTGTTTACGACACACTGTAGACGGCGCTGCTCCGAGGCCGCAGAGAAGCTGTGAATCCTTTCCAACATTACAGTCCTGTGAGCTTCGTCCCAGGCACTCTGCTCCCCACAAGAGTCCCTCGAGGAGGTTTGTTTAATGCCTCATTCTCTAGAGGCTTGGTGTGGTGAAGGGACCCCTAGAGCTGTAAGTGGGGAGTGGGGATTTGAACCGCAGTCCGTGGGAGCTAACCGGCTCTCGTGGCTCTAGAGAGGTGGGGCCACAGTTGCCTGGCCCAGTCCTTCCAGCTGGCTGCTCTCTGGAGCCAGGGGTGGCCCCCACTGCAGATGGCAACTCCCCTCCCCCTTGGGGACTGCTGGCAATCCAGCACAGCCAGGGGAACCCACTGCTAACTGTCAGGTAACCTTTAAAATTCTCCTTCATGGTGGGTTCTCTTTTCGGATGTTTTTCAAGGTAATTCATTCCCTTTCCAGAAATTGCCAGTGGCGGAGCATTAGGCAGCTGGTAATTAATCATAGGAGCGGCTTCGAGTATTATTCTTTAAAAAAAGAAAAAGAAAAGAAAACAAAGAGCAGAAGCCTTGATGGGAAAAGAAAACCACTCCAAGGCAAGGTGGTAATCAATACTTCCGGCTGGGGTTGGGGGTGGCAGATGGGCAGCCTTCTCCATTTTGTCCCAGGGTTGGCAGATGGTCAGTGCCCACAGCAGCATGAGGTTCTGCTCTTGACCATGAGCTCCTTGCGTGACTCTGAGAAGTTGCTGCCTCTCTCTGGACTCAACTTTGCCATCTGTAAAACGGGTGAAGGGTGAGCCATAGACTAGAGAAGCATATTAACAATTACCCTGGAGCCGTGCACACTGCTGATATTTTAATGAGTGCATAGATGGTTATCTGGGTCTCTGAGGAAGTGGTGAAGGCTACAGCTCTGTTATAATGTGGAGCAACCGCCAGGTTTGATGGGCCAGTGGTGTCACTTTCCAAACTAACGAGGAAAGGACAGTCAGGCCCACTGGCCAGGAGAGCTCGGACCACACAGTGGCAACCCTACTGTTTCCTTGGCTTCTTCAAATGCAACTTTGCAGGAGTCTGAGCTGTCTGGAGATTCGTTTTGTTTTGTTTTAAGATTCCTCTTGGGGAATAGTGAGTTCTCCAAGGGCACAAGCTGGAGTTGGGGTTGCTCAGGGCATCCAGAGGGCAGATAAGGGGCAGGGAGCATCCCTGAGTGCCAGGGCAAACATGAAGCTCCCTAGGACAGATGCCAGAGAGTCTAGAACGGCAGGGGGAAGTCCCTCCTTCCCAAGCTCTTTCCCCGAGGCCCCCAGGGAGGGCTGCAGGGGGCACTGTCCATGCAGGACACTGATACTGTCCTCCCTCCTTTGACTGGCCCCACTGCATGGGCACCAGGGCACTGAAGAGCATCAGGGAAAAGACCCAGGCTCCTTAACCAGGGGGTTCTCCAGCTGGGACTAGAGAGGGGGAGGGGGGGGGACAGAGGGCCCTTGTCTGGGAGTAGGGGCCTCAGACATGGGCTCAGTGTGCCCTCCCCAATTCCCTTTTCCTCCCTAGAATCTGGGCCACAGTCTTTAGGAGGGAGGCGCAGCTGTCAGCTGCCTGGGAGCCAGGGGTGGGCCTGACAAAGCCCAGCTTCCCCTTAGGAACTTCTCCCTCTGCCTCTACTGCTGGGCTCCGGTCCTCCGCCCAGACACCCAGGAGGGACACCGTGGCCCTAGTGGGAACTAGAGTAGGCTCTGAACTTGAACTTCAGCTGTGTGAGCACATGTGCGCTGGGGTGAAAAGGTGTGAGGGTGAGGGTGTGGTGTTTCAGGGCCATGTACAAGGTCATGTGAATAAGCCCGAGTGGTTCGGGGACAGGGAAACCCCCAGGTCTGTCGAGACTACGCCTAGGCAGCGCCTCATTAAGACCCTCACACCAACTCCGTACTCAGACTGGCTGGTGGGCCCATGACGAGGGTCAGCATGGGGGCAAAGGTGGACTCCCAAGGGACCCCAGAGGAGATAGCGTCCAGGCCTGAGTGTGCCGGCCTCCCTCCCACAGCGGACAGAACAGGCTTTGGGTGTCTCTAGGGTGAAGCCTGGATGGGCCCAGCAAGTGTCCGTGGGTGGGCCGGGTCTTCTAGGGGAGTCCTCCCAGCAGCCAGGCCCAGCCTGGCCCTGTGGCTTCTGTCTGGGCCTCGGGCCGCAGGCGGTGCTGTGTGTGTGTGTGTGTGTGCACACGTGTGCGCCTGGGCTCTCCTGGGTGCAGAGCCAAGGTCCTGCCTCTCCCTGCTGTCTGCCTCCTCTTCCTCTCCGGCTGTCCTGCCCAGCAGCCCCCGTCTGCTGCTCCCTCCTCAGCACGGCCCCCTCTCTCTGGAATGCCTCCCTGAGCCCCAGGGCCTCCCACCTCTGCTGCCCTTTCCCTCAGATCCTCTCCTTGCCAGGCAGCCCGGTGGCAGGTCTGCTGTGTGTCACGCCCTCTGTCGTCTCCGGCATTGAGACCTCCCGGGCTCCCAACTCTGCCATGTTTATCCTGCAACACGCCACTGCCTCCCTCGCTCCCTCCCTCCCTGCACTTTGGAGGTGTCCCAGGCAGCTCCCCACACCCCCCGGGCCTTCAGAGCAGTGCCCTGTGTGTGGCCAGGTGGTGGGGGCACCAGGTGGCTCTGTCCCCTCCCTGGGGATCTTGACCTGCTCCTCAGGCCACTCGGGGTGGAGATGGATCTCGCAGCTCTGAGCGCAGGCCCAGAGCCCACCCACCCCAGGGCTGCGCACCTCTCAGGAAACAGAGGGGGCAGTGCCCACCAGCAGGGGCCATTGGAAAGCTGGCGTTCCCCTGCAGCATTAATGAAATCCCTGCTATAATTAGCAGTGAGGTGTGCAGGAGCTGGCCGCCTGGCGGGAGCCTGTGTATGCTCATGAATAAATAAATTGTCCTCTCCCGAGGGAAGAGGGAAATGGAGGGTGGGCTCCCAGGGAAACGCCTGCCTGGGGGTTCTCAGTCACCCGGACGCCCTCTGAGGAGCTCTCTCCATCCCAGTCCCTGGTCAGCATCTTCCTGGAAGTGCCCACTATGTGCCCGGCCACTCAGTCTAGTATGGGAAGTTGCCACCATCTGGCCACCGCCTCCATTCCCCGCCACGTCACGTGCCAGCCTCCACCAGTGTCCTGGGGTTGCAGGGACCCTGCCCACCTGCTGCACTCCACAGCCCTCCCGCCCCCTGCAACCTCCCACCTGCCGCGTGCTCTCCCCTTCCCACCTCTGCCCCTGGGGTCCCTGAGCACCTGCTCCCTCCCATTCTCTCCTCTACTCCAGGCCCTTCCTCCTGGTGCTTTTGGAGCCCTTGAAATTACGCATGGGGTGGGCCGCTCTGTTGTTTCTTCTTGACCACGTAATTGGGGTGATGATATATTGGATACGCAGGGAAGATGTTTTACATTCTATTTGCCATTCTGAGTCTTGGAAATCTGGTGTGTGTTCAACACGTATGCATCTCTCTTTGTTCATCCACCACGGGGCCTTCCGAGTGCCTGGTAGATGGCACAGGCTGGCAGGGAACAGCTTCCTACTTTGCAGTGGGGAAACTGAGGACCGGAAGAGGGTGTGTGTTGCAGAGCGCAATTTCTCTCTGTAGGCGAGGCTGCCACTGCTCCAGCACAGAGCCGGGCACTGAGGCCATAAAGACAGATGGAGGCAGGCAGGACTGTGCCTGGACCCCACACGATTGACCCTCCCTGTGAACAGGGCTTGCAGTGAGCTGAGGCTGGCCCCCACCTCATCCCCAGTAGCCCCAGTCCAGGGCAGCCCCCCACACTGTGCCATCCTGGCCCTCCCTCATTCCTCCCTGCTTCTAGATACCGAGCACAGAGCAGAGGAGGAGGAAGAGAATTGCCTCCCTGGAGTCTGGGGCTGACCTGCCAGCCTGAAAGGGTTCTCCAGAGATGGGGTCTCTCTGGGGGAGCGGGGTGGCAGCAGAGCAGCCCCCTTCCGGAGCCGATTTTCTTCTTTGTTGCTTGCAAACCCCCTCCGGCTGCACTTGGCCGCGGGCTCCATTTACAGCTGCCTCTCTTGTTTGCCTCTGCCCAGGCAGCGAGGCAGGGAGTCATGGAAGGTTCAGGTGCTGAGCTGTCTCCCTCCATGGGGCTGCGGCCACTCTCCCAGGGACCCTCCTCCTCCCTCCAGCTGCAGAGCTTGCGCGCACTGAGCCAAAAGCCCCCTCTTTTTCTCCGCGTGCTCTCCCATCTCCCTCAGCCCCTGCACCCGTGACCTTTCCTTTCTTCTGCTTCTTCACACCAGCTGCCTGCTGTCTGCCCCACTGGACCTAAAGGTCCTCTGAGGCTCAGGGCAGGCTCCGGGCCGCATCCTCATCTTGGTTCCTGGCGCTCCAGGGCTGGAGGGCAGCAGAAGCCTCAGCACTCAGGCTGTGTACCCTCGGCTCCCTACAGGGACGGCAGAGGTTTTATCTAGTATGCTGGTTCTCTCAGAGCTTGATGGGCTGGGTTAAGAAGGGTTCTGGGGCTTTTGTGTAGACTGTGAAAAATAGCATCAGGCACCATGAGGGGTGCACACCTGCCCTCCCCACTCCCCTCCCTGGGCACCGAGTTCTCAGTTCTGGGCTGAGGAGGCGGGAAGAGACAGTGACCTCAGTGTGATCCCTACGGGTGACCGTCCACCCTGGCTGCTAGGTGAGGTGCTCCCCAGAGAACCTTCCAGAGCCCACGGTGAGCTGACTGGTTAATGGAGAGAGGGAATCTGTGGTCTCCAAGCTTCCAGAGACTTTCCCCTCCCATCTGTCTTTCCCGATAAGTGCATCTCACCCTCTTCGGTTCCAGTTTGGAAGCAGCACATCTTGCCTCGCATCTGTTCAGGACCCTTCCTCATTTCCCTGAGGCATCTTTAGGGGCTACTTTTGGAGCCTAAGGGAGTGTCTCTGCTTCATAACCTCCGTGGAATTTTCTCCCATGGTGCCATCTCCATCTGGCCTGGTCTAACCTGAGCTCCATCACTGGGTGGCCCTGTGAGCCCTCTCCAGCCTCAGGCCCACCCAGACTCCCCATCTCATTCACCCATCCCTACTCTTCTTGCTACCGGGGAGCCAGCTCTGTACCCTGCACCTCCTAGCCCCCTCCTGCCCAGTAGCTGCAGGGTGGTCAGTGATTGAGCCAGGAGGACTTTGATGACCTAGAACCTGCAAACAATCTGGAACACTTTTTCTCTGTGTGAAAGAAGCATCCTTTAGGAAGCTCAGCCCGTCCCCAGTCACAGCTCCAGGAGGGCTGACAAAGGACTTCCCATGCTGGCCGCAGCTCTTCCAGTAGTTGCTCAGACACCGTTACATCCTTATAAATTCAGGGTGGTAAAGGACACAGTAGGGCATGTGGTTATAGTGTGGGTGTAGGGACAGAGCTCTGGGTTTGAATCCCTGCTCGGCTACTTCTCAGCCGGGTGAGACTGCACAAGGTGATTTATCTTTGGCTCCCCTCTGGTTTCTCCTCTGTGAAGCCAGGAGTGGAAGAATGGAAAGCAGCCGGAGATGCCCGGGTCCGTGGCCCCTGCTCACTGTAGACTGATCCCCTTGGGGGGCTGACTCCGCCCCCAGACAGGAGCATTCACTTGTGGTTGGCATCCATCAGCTCTGGTAACCAGATACTGCCCTCCTGAGAGACACGGGCCCCTCAGTCCTTTCTGAAGCTTTCAAATGGGAATCTTGGGGATGACACTTCAGGACAGAGACAGTGTCGGCCAAGCCTGCCAGCACACACAGCCCTTCTGGGCTAGCTTCTGGCTTACATGCAGATTCTTGGGCTCTCTCCTGTGGTCTAATTCTGTGGGTCTGGATCTGGACTCGGGTCTCTGAAGTTTTAACAGGTGCCCCAGATAATACCTGTGGTCAGGCCAATCTGATACGTCAGAGCCTGTAAAGGGGAGCTGGACTAGGGGCAGGGCCCTGGATGGTGACGTGACCCCACTGGCATAGGCAAGGCCTGTCCCTCCTCCTTCTCTTGAGATCTTATGGTGACCTGATGGGCCTACCCTGACGTCCCGAGGGCCAGGCTCCTGAGGTCAACTGTGGGTTTCTGCCCCACTCCTTTGGCCACAGAGCATCCGGCCTCCCACCAGCCTCAGAAACCAAGAAGCTATCCCCTGGGCATGATGTGCCATTTAATGGCCAACCTCTGGGGCCTTCCAGTGACCCTGTAGCTCATCAGGCGTCTGACGACTCCACTAAGATCCGAGAACTTTCCACAAGCCTGGCGGACCGCTCGTCTGGAGCTGGCTGAGGGGGGCAGGGTGGGGACAAGAGTGGAGCGGGGTCCTTGGACTGAACTGAACTGAAGGATGGCTCACAGAGCCCTTTCCTGTTACAGGTAGGGAAACTGAGTGGCCTTGCCAGACCACCCAGGGAGAGAGCAGGGGACACTTTGCATCTCTGGGCCCACAGTCTGGTCTCTGGGCTGCACTGTACTCCAGGTCTCCCCTCAGGATACCTGGGATGGGCAGTCCCCCAGATGGTAGCCCTAAACTTCTGCAGCCCTGGGAAAAGACAGGGCCATGCCACGAGGGGGGCCAAGGAGCCCCCTGCTTCAGACCTGGTCCCTTCCTTGACCTGCACTCTCAGCCTAAATCAACTGACAGTGATTCAGGCCACTCCCCTCAGGCCATTCCCTGTCCCCAGGGCAGCCCATGGAGGGTGTCTAGAAATACGCCTGCAGAGGGCAGTGAATAAGCAAGAGAAATGAAAAGGCCCCACACTCCCTTCCCACCCCCATGGACACTCATGGCACGCAGGGTAGTCAATGCCCAGAGCAGGAAAGGCTGGTCCTGTCCTAAGGAGGCTTGTTTGAGGCTGGACCAGCCATGACAAGTGACAGAGAAGGACTTATCCCCCAGGCCTTCATCCACTCCCACCTGGGTGATGTCACGGCCTGGGGCTAAGAGTCTGTCTGGGTGGTGCTGTCACCAGATGCGGGGCCAGAGCTCATCAGACACAGGCATCCTGCTGGCACAGCCTGCCCTGGGTGTGGGGCCACCGTGGGTGGCTTCATCTCTCTGGACCAGTATCCCCAGCTGGGTGCCGGGTACATGTCCCATTCCAGGCCTCAATACAAGTCACCCCACCTCCTTGTACTCTCCATCTGAAGGTAGCGGTATGTAGTAAGCACCTACTCTTTGTATGATTTCATGCTCGGCTCTTGGGGCCAACAAAAAAGCAGACCTGTGCTAGCCCTCGGGGAGCTCGGGGTCTAGGTCACCATGTAAGCTCGTGCAGGAGCAGTTGGTGATACATGGGGCCCATGGAGCCGTGTTGAGAGCACAAGAGGAGGAGGGGCCTTGGGGGTAAGGCTTGTGGCGGGCTTCCTGGAGGAGGCCGACTAGAGCCAACTGACACTCAGCCCTCCAGGATTTCAGCTGGGCTGGGTTGGGGCCTTGATAGCATTTGTACCAGAGCATGAGTAGCCACACACCTGCTCTCTCCTGGGTAGGGAGTGACAGAGTGGCCTCCCAGACAGTGGGGATGGACCCGTGTGGTGGAGGTGGCCGCAGATCAGGCCCAGTGCATGGTAGGCCATAGGCCTGTTAAGTAACTGTTCTGTAAGTGTCGTGGGGACGAGCAGCATGTCACCGGCACTCCCTAAATGCAGACTGAACGAAGGGTACATAGCACACACCCACCTACCTATGCAGCAACTGAGAACCAAGCCAGGAAGCAGCAGGGACTGGGACAGAATGTACGTGTGAGGTCTTGGGGACAGGATGGCTCCAAGGACAGCTAATTCAGCAGAACCTAGGGTACCCTGCCTGCCAGGGCGTCCTCCAGAGATCTGCTTCACCTTCCTGAAGGCCCATTATGGCACCGGCTGAGCAGGGCACTCAGGGCCCAGCTGCAGAGTGGTAGCAACATTGAGGGCTTGTCCCAGAGATACCCACCCATCCTAGAGCCACTGGAGGTCAGAGCAGAGCCAAGCCACAGAGCTGCAAGGTGGTTACAGATAGGAGAACAGAGATGGTGACGGCTGGGTCAGCATCATGGTGCCCCATCTTGACAGCACCCAAGGAGAAAAAGACCAGTCATCTCCTTTTTTTTTTTAATATTTATTAAAAAGGTTTTTTTTAGGTGGACACAATATCTTTTTTTTTTTTTAATGTGGTGCTGAGGATCGAACCCAGTGCCTCATGCATGCTAGGCGAGCACTCTACCACTGAGCTATAACCCCAGCCCAGTCATCTCCTTCTCACCAATGAGGAAACTGAGGCCGAGGGAAGTTAGGAAGGAGCTGGGGCCTCCAGGTGGCAGGAGTGGGAAGGGAAGGCACATCCTCTGACTCCGTCTGCTCCCACCTCACCTGGGGTCTTACTATCCAATGTTCACAGTCAACGCGTGCAACGCAAGGACCCACATAGCATGTTTTTGGAAAAGAGGAGAAAGACACAAACTCTCAAGAAAATATTGTTGAATGTCTCCCGTTATCGATACCTGCACAGGCCCTTCCCATGCCTTCCCCCTCCGCGGGAGAGATGGAGGCCAGCACTGAAAGAATGGGCCTTCCCCTGAATCCGCCTTTTGTAACAGAAGTAAATTATCTGCCAGCTTTTGGTGCTGGACAGTGTGATAATTCAGGTGTTTAAATGGTAATGAGCGTGGGGCCAACCAGCGGAGGGGGCAGTGAGTCAGAGGGGGACTCAGCAGGAATGAAAGGCGCTTGATCTCAGTACGACATGATTTTCCCAAATCTGCCAGCTTCACTTGAAGAATGAGCTGATCCAAGATCCCATCATCCTGCTGCCTGAGTCTGGGTTCCCTGGAGCAGGGCCAACCTGGCTCCATCAGAGAAGCTCTGGGTTGAGGAGCTCCCTGGGAAGGGACAATGCCTGGAGAACAGTAAAGGGGCAAAGGGTCCGAGGGCACCCAGATGTCTAGGTGCCAAGACAATCTGCTATTTTGTTTCTGGGAAGGTGTTAGAGGGGGAAAGAGTTTCTCCAAGAGTAATAAGAAAAATTTTAAGAACATATCTCCATCAACAGAGAAAGAAAGAGCAAGTGACTTGCCCAAGGCCACCAAGCCAGGGTTTAAGACCTAGTCCTTGCTGTTCATCACTGTATAATACTGCCACACGGGACCATGTGAGAGTATGGGCTGTGGGTTGGGAAAATCTAAATGGTAGGTGCACTAATTAGCATTGGCTCCAGTTTCTCTATATGCATCATCTAATTTAACCTTCACAGGAGTCTGTTCAGGAAATGAGTGAACTGACGAACAGGGAAGTGAAGTAACGTGCCCGTAGGAGGTGGAGCCAGAACTTGAAAGCATGACTTTCAAGCCCGAGCCCTCAGGGGCAGAGACCCCCCTGCCAACCAGGAAGAGCAGAGGAGGCTGCTTGGAGGGTACATCAGAGGCTTATCTCCAGTGGACCTGGTCTGTCACCTTCAGATCCCCCGAGCTCCCAGAGACTCTTCCTCACCCTCAGAAAACAAGAATAGAGCCTCCATACCAGGAGCTGGGAGGGCTAGACACACAGTAGGTGCCATCCCAGGTCCAGTGGATGGTCCTGTAGGAGTCAGATTGCCCAGCCAGGCGTGGGTCAGGCCCGGCCCATCAGGCAGTGGCTTGGCGCCCTTTGCTGCACCCACTGGGAGAGGATATGTTCTCAGTGTACTCTACGCGCTGAGCCAGGGTGGGGTGAGCTCCAGGGCTGCCCAGGACATGCAGCTCCCGCAGAGAGGACAGGCAAACGCTGGGACAAACAGGAAAGAGAGTGAAGCAAGACAGTGGCAGGCCAATCCCTGGCACCCATTTTTTTGCCTCCAGAATGTGAGTAGGAGGGCGGGCAGGGGACCTGGCCCACAGATGAGCTGTACCTCTGTTTTGTGGGCAGTGAGGAGCCAGCCAAGGTTTTGATCTGCAAGAGGACACTGCGCCATTTCTCACCGGCCTTTCCTTGAAACCCCGTGTCAGAGCACAGAGCCCAAATGCCTTCAGGACAGTGGTTCTGTTCCCCTGGCTGCTGACCGCAATGACTGCTCACATTGAGATTCTCCTTTGGAGCAGAGTCTTCAAAGTGTGGCCTTCAAAATCCAAACCAGAGTCTGGAGCACCCACTCACTGGCCGCAGGGTTCCCCGTGCCAAACGGGCTCGGTACTTGTCTGCAGCAGACCTCCCTGGCCCAGAAATCCTGGGGGGCCCATGTGATCCTGGCCATCACCTGGTCTGGAAAGTGGCTCCCATCTGGGAGCATGAGTGCCCTGGATGGGAAGAGGCAGAGAAGGGACAGTTTGTGAAAAAAAGCAAACAAGAAAGAGATTATATTCCCTGAAAATGTGTTCTTTGTCTCTCTAGAGTTGGCGCTCAGGAGTCCCAGAAAGTAAGAAGCAGGGTATAGGGAGCGCACTGTGCTGCCGGGCCAGGGCTGGAAGCCACCGCGGTGGAGTGGGATGGGGCAGCCGCACCAAGGCACCGACTACAGGAGACTGAAGGCCGGGACTGTGCCTCCTCTCCTCTGCAAACTTCATAGATACACAGACAGTGGGAAAAGCTCCCAGGCCTCGTCAAACCCGCCGAGGGAGCAGAGGCTCCTGCCCATACTCCCCCTTAGTCGTTCAGCTAGTGTTTATTTAGTACCTACTATATACCAGCCTTCAAGTGTTTGAGACACCACAGTAAACAAAAGATGAGGTCCCTGTGTTATGGAACTGGAAGTCCAGCAAGGAGAAGAGAAGCAGAGTCTCTGGATCTCTGAGGCCTTGCCAACAGCCCAGCTGGTCCCTTTCCCAGATCATGGAGCTGGGACCCCGAGGTGGGGGCAGTTAGCCTGAGATGCTCCTGTGTGCCGGGGCACAGCCTCCTGCCCACCTGCGTAGCCTGTGGCATTCTGTGCCCACTGGCTCGTGAACGGACACCCCTGCTGCAAGCATCGCTCCTTCTCGGGAATTTCCCAGAAGCACCTGGGCATGGAAGGGGCCAGCAGGGCCTGCTTATAGGGAGGCTTTTGGACAGACTGAGCAAGGGTAGCCCCAGACAGCAAGCAGCAGGGCTCAGAGCAGCGCGGGGCAGGGCAGGGAAGGGCAGCTTGGCATATTCTGCTGAGACCCCCAGCTCTGGGGTTACCCAGCCTCGTGAACTTGGGCAGGTATCCTAACTCCCCTGGGCCTCAGTTTCCTCAGCTGTGAGATGTAAAGGACAGACAGCTCAAGCATGTCCTACGGCCTCTATGAGCATTCACTGCCTGCCCTGTGGTAGTGGAGATCAGCTGTCTTTGCTGTCACTCATAGGAGGTGGGACAGTCACACTTTGCCAGGCGACCTGGTTGGACATTGCTAATCTGAGTTGAGTGCATGCTTTCTTTGCTCATAACCTGGTGCTATTGCGAAGCCTTTTCTTTTTGTGGGCCTGTTTCCCAATTTGTCCTTGAAGGGCAGGACTGGCTGATGTGGGAGCCAGGAGCACAGGGAGTGGAGTTTGTGCAGTGGGCATCTTGAGTGCATCTGCTGCTAACAAAACCATATGAATCAGCTAAGCACCGGTGGTGCATGCCTATAATCCCAGCTGCTCAGGAGGCTGAGGCAGGAGGATCACAAGGTCAAGGCCAGCCTGGCCAACTTGGCAAAACCCTGTCTCAAAATAAAAAAATAAAAAGAGCTGGGGATGTAGTTCAGTGGTAGAGCGCTTGCTTAGCATCCGCACTCCCAGTACCCCCAAAACAAACAAAAGCGTTCAGATTGTGCCGGGCACCTGTGGTGAAGCTGTCTGGGAGCCAGGGCCCCTGAGGATCCCCGAGGTCCCTGTGCAGCTCTCCACTGCGGCAGGGCCTGGAGTTGCTCTCCACACACAGTCAGGCTGACGGAGCATGCGGCCTGCTCGCAGCGCCTGGCATGGACCTGTAAATCGAAAACACGATGTTTCCTGTTGGAGGCCAGCTCAGGGCTGGACTCCGTGTGGCCTTGGAAAGCTGGCCTCGCTCTCAGGAAGCCCTAACTCCCCACAGCACCGCCACAAAAACAGTGGAAAAGTGAAACCTTTTCAAGTCTGTGTTTCCACTGTCAACAGGGGATGAGGCCGCCCCTCCCCTCCTGGAGCTGCCCGCCAGCCTCTCCGCCCTGCCCCCTGGCCCGCCCTGCCTTTGGAGGCACCTCAGCTGCCCCTCGGCCCCAGACAGTCCCTTCTCATCAGAGGAGCCCTGTGTCCCCCAGTCCCTGATATCATACAAGCTTAATGCAAGCATGTCCACACCTTGGTCCTCCCGCTGTGAAGTCTCTGGATCTCTGAGGCCTTGCCAACAGACTCACGACCTGCCCAGAATCCTACAGCAAGGTGTGGGCAGACCTGGTCCTCTCCGTCCTGCCCCAAGAATGCTCGCAGGGTCTGCAGGCCACTGAGGAAGGTCCTCGTGTGTGGCTTCTTTGTTTCAGTGAAGTTGCTGCCTATTCAACAGGAGTTTCTTTGCCTTTGTCCTATAACAGGGGTAATATGTTGCAGAAGTAACTTTAATGATGTTCTTTTTTTTTTTTCTTGGTAATACTGCTTGTTGTAGAAGCCAGGAAGTCCAGAAAAGTGAAAGATGAAAAATAAAGCTGTCTCTAACCTCCCCCCCAGAGGTCATCCTGATGGGTCGTTCGCTGTATTTCTTTCTCATCACTTTGTAATTTCCTTTCCTTCTTTTTCAAACTTAAGTCACCAGCAGATTTCAGGGTCACTCAATGTTCCTAGAAAATGTGATTCTTAATGGCTCTGTGGAGGGGTCAGGGCAATGTCCCCCTTTGCAATCAGCTTACCCTGGGCTGGTCTGGGTGTGATGGGATGCCTTTGGGGACACCGTGGGGAGATGCCCCCAACCTGCAATGCAGTTCCAGGTGAAGGCAGCTTGGCCTGGACCCCCGTGCTGCGGAACCTAAGTGGCTGTGATTTTCTGCAAGACTCTGGCCAGTCTGTGAAGGGGGTGAATGGACTCCTGTGACAAAGCCCTGCTTGCCGGTTGGCTGCAGACACAGCAGGTTCTCCTCCACTTAGTAGGTCTGTAAATGGATATCAAGGGCCTACTGTGTGCTGGCGTTGGTGCATCTACTTGACCAGAGCCCAGTGCTGCCCCATGCCCCTGCCCTCTTTGACCTGCAACCAGCCAGCCCTCCTCATCAGGCGGGGCTCGGAGCCCAGCTGGGCTGCGGGAGCGGCAGGGGTCCCGGGAGGAGCCATCTCCAGCTCCCTCCACCCCACCAACGTCCTTGGTGGCCCTAAGACAGCTTTATGGAGGACAGATTGAGGCTGTCTCCCTCCTGGCAGGTTTATTTCTTCATTTCTCAAGCCTGGTTCTGCTTTTTCCATGCTGGCCTCCCTGCCCCCACCCCACTGGCTCCCTGTACTTCCTCTCCCTTCCCCCTCTCATCTGTGGGCCCAGCCAGGAGAGAGGGCCGCTGGCCTCCAGGGTGATTGAATCAGTGGGGGAGATAGGCCCGGGTTTTCTGCGTGAGTGCTTTTGGCTCTCTGCCCTTGGAGAGGGGCTGGGGAGGCATGTGATGGCAGCCACCCGGGGCCACCGAGCTGCCAGACAGCTCTGTTCCCTGGATTCTGGGCCACAGTAGAGCCTGGTCTCCCCAAGTCCAGCCTCACTCAGGCCTCAGTTTCACCTCTAGCAGAATGAGCAGGTCCCTTCCAGACCCAAGAGGAAGGAGAGGTGTCTGGGCCGCTGGGACTGCTGACTCACACTTGGAAACTTCTTAAACATCTGTTGCCTCTGGGCTGCAGACCAGGGGCCCCAGGATGAAGAAGAGAGGGAGACTCCCGTTTATTAAATACCTACTGTGTGCCCTCCAGCAGTAACTCAAAGTTGTGCTGTTGCTGGTAGCAGCAGGTCAGAGTTGCCGGCCTCAATTTCCAGCTGAGAAAGTACAAACTCCTCCCACTAACCTGGGGGCTCCTAGAAGAGAAGAGGCTGTGGCTCCCTGGGGACAACAGGAAGCCCAACACTCAGGTAGGACCCAAAAAGTGCCCGGTAAACTTGATTCTACTGAAGGGAGACCAGAACGGGAAAGAATGTGGACCAGAAGCACACAGCTAGAAATGGAGCCCAGATCTGCCTGGCTTCTGCACCACTACTTGTTCTTGGTGGCACCAAGCCACCTCTTCGAGGCTTGAGTCTTGGCAGGGTGGCCTGCCATTCCAGCTATGGTGGGCAGAGAGCTTGGTGGCTCCAGGTCTCACCCCCTTCCTGCCAGCCAGTGTCTGTCCCTCTGCTGGTCAGGCCCTGCTCTCTGTCTCTTCCACAGGAAGGAGGGGCCAGAAGGGAAAGCCCCCTCTCTCCGCTCAGCTCGGCACACCAGCTCATGGAAATGAAAAACACATTGGCTTCATTATCCCCGGATTGAATGAGCAGGGTTGCCATGGAGACAGCCATCTCAGGCCGGCGAGGGGGCAGGGAAGGGGCTGGCAAGGGCAAGGCAAGTGGGGACCGGGCAGCGGGTGAGCAGGCACGCTGGGCAGGCAGGCCACAGGAACAATTGCCATTTGTGCCACCAGCCCTCTCTCAGGGGCCCCGCTTCCGATCCACATCATTGGGCAAAGAGGGACAGCAGGGACATAGCAGACAGGCACCATCCTCCACTGACTGGCTCTCGTCCACCTGTCCCACCTCCTGTCTATCTGTCCCCTTCCTGGAGGGATGTCAAGAGTAGAGTCGGTCATGCCTCACACCATGCTGAAGCTCAGGAAGATAGATGGAGAGAGTGAGGGAAGAGGGGACAGGTAGGAGCCAGGAGAGGGTCATTGGGCCCACTCCCCAGCAAAGACCAGCCCTGGGGTTCCACTGGCCTCTCCAGGGACGTGGATGGAGGAAATGCCCAAGGCTGCCAGGCTGCACACATCTGAGCACAGCTGGGACCAGGGTCATCCCAGTGACCCTGTCCTCCTGCAGGACCCTCTGAAGAGAGGCTGGATTCTAGCATCTGGGAGGATGGACTGGCTAGAATGGAGTGACAACAGAGAGTCCCAGCCTGGCACAGCCTGGGGAGGAGGCACCAGAGGGGTATCCTCAGTTCTAGGCCTGAGCTAGGCCATCCCCCATGACCTTGACCTGGGCCAGATGTTCAAATGGTCCCTTTCTCCCCAGACCCTGGGTGCTGCCTGCCTTCTCTGCCTTGTAAGCTGTCCTGTCCAGGTATTCCCAGCCCTGCCACTTAGGACTTGGGCTGCTTCCTTTGCACCAGCCCATCCTCCCTCCTGCTCCAAGCTCCCTGGTGATGCAGGAGCCCCAGCTGGAGCCCAGAGGGGCACCAACAAGCACTGCCACCTTCCTCTGGGCAGGTAGCCTAGTCCCTCCATGTGGTCCAGAGACACTGGGGGCCACTGCCAAACACCACTTTGCAGAGGGACCAAGTGCCCACAGACAACCCTTTCAGAAAGAGCCAGTCAGAGAAACTCATTGCCTCCCCAGCTCCAGTCTCAACCTTGACCTCAGCCCCAGAGCCTACTCAATTGCTGCATCGTCCAGGCCTGCCCATCTGCACAGGTCCCAACTGCTCTCACACTGCCAGCTTCTGTTCCAGTCACCCCTTCACCCAGCGTCCTCTCTCCCCTCCCTAGCCCACGTCCCCAAGCCCAGCTTCCTCCCATGTTTGCGTTAGATGAGGAAACTGAGGCTAATGGAAGGGAAATGACTTGATCAAGGCCCCGGTGTGTGGGAGATGGTAGATCAGGCCTTTGGAACCCCCCGAGATGGGCCAAGAATTCACATGGATCCAGAAGAAAACTCCTCCAGAGGCTGGTTACAGCTTCCTCCCAAAGCAGGTCTCCAGAGGAGCCGAGAGCTCCCCGATTTGAGCTCCTCCATGGATGGCCATCTCTGTGGGGAGGGACCAGGAGGAGTGCTCAGGAGCTAAGCCAGGCCTGACTTCTCTCTGAGCCTTAGTGAACGGGAGCAATCAGATGGCCCTGCCCGCAAACAGGCATGTGCGTCTGCGGAGACAGGTGGTGAGTGGGCGGCAGACGTGGTCAGGGTGCCAATGGCACTGTAGTAGCCTTTCCCTCCTGCCAAGTGGGGGTGGGTGCCAAGGGGACAGCAGAGGTGATCCAGGGGTTCCCGAACAGCCAGCTGGCTGCTAGCAGATGCCAGAGGCGATTTCTAAAACGCAGATTCCCCGGCTGTCCAGGGAGGCCGGGGCAGAGCGAGAGCTCGGTGAACTTGTAACTTCCCCACTCACACCTGGACGACCAGGGGCCTGGCCCTGGGACCCTGTGCTTTCAGCCTCTCGGGCTGAACTCCCTTCTCAAGGCCCTGGTTCTGGAGTAACGACCCTTTGCTGACCCTCTCTGGGCTTTGTCCTGCAGAAGGTCGACCTCGGGCCAGCCCAGGGGTCTCAGGCCCACCCTCCGCTCCTCCTTCATCCATCCTCTGCCCACAGCCCACAGTCTCCTTGGCATTAGGTCCCCACTGTTGACCTCCCATGACTCGGCAGCTGCAGGATCTGGGCCCGCCTCCCAGCCACCACCATGCCACCGCCCAGCTCCCCACCCACTGGCCGAGGGCGGCTGCTGGGCAAGCCTGTCATTTTCCCTGCTGGGGATTATAGGTTTGGGGCTGAGGGAGTCTGAGCTGGAGGAGGAGGAGCTGAGACTCTCTCCCTGGTGCCAGGCCAGAGAGAGACACCTCACGGGAAGGGCGGGCTCATGCGTGGTGCTATTTGGGCTGGGATGGGAATTCCAGTAACCTGATGTTCTGGAACTGTGTGTCTGTGTGTGTGTGTGTGTGTGTGTGTGTGTAAGCCTCTTCTGAAGGTCAAGACCTCTCTTATACTTGCGATTTAATAGTCCTAATGATCCTGGGGCAAACCCAGCTCATTTTCCAGACAGAAAAAAAGACAAAGCTCAGAAAGGGCAGCAGATTGGCCTGGGCCACACAGCAGGTTAGGGCAGAGCCAAGACTGGCCTTCGTCCTGCCACCAACTGCCACTGATAGGACAGCCTCTTCCTTGCTCTCCTTAAGTCCATCCTCAGGGACAGGGGCAGCAGGGGAATTGACCAGGTCATCATAGACCTCCAAGGAGGCCCAGCTGTTGGGTCAGGCTCTGCAGGGGAGTGGGGGGTAGAGAGTGCTTCCTTTTTCTGCTCCTCAATCACGGTGGCTTTGGAGGGTCCCTTGTGAGCCGTACTCACAGTGTGGCAGCATCAGCTATGGATGTGCAGGAGGTGGAAACGTGTCCCCGTGGTCCACCTCTGTGAAACTTGGGGTGGGGCTAAGTGCCCATGAGGTGACCCCAACCCTAGTGGGGCAGGGGAGGGCCGCAGTGGGCCCCGGCCAGGGCCTGAGCAAGCCTGCGTGGCTTGAGGACCTGAGAAGCGAGGATTTGAGGCAGCATGGTGGAGTGGTTCTGAGAGTCAGACTGCCGTGATGTGGGCACGTCACAGCTTCCCTGAGCCTCAACAGTGACAGAAGATGAGCCTGAAACACGGAGGGAGGCAAAGCCCACGCCGCCTGGAGTGTTAAACAGACTCTCGCCCTGCTCCTCCTCGGTTCTGTGGGTGTTATGGGGCCCCGTGGGCCTCTCCTGGGCTAGGTTCCTCAGGACCCACCTAGGGGAGCCACCCCTCCCTGGGGGTAAGTGACCAGGCTGCTGGCAGCCAGGGGGACCTCGCAGGACCAACACATGTCCCCTTTCAGGCCCCGAGGAGCAGGGAGGCTGAGGGAGCCAAGGCCGGGGGCAGCCTGCCTGTCCTGGGGAATTCATGGCGTGTCTGCCTGTCGCGAGTACCTCGATAAGGAAGATTTGTGGGTGAGATTTGCAATTCTGTTTTCTCTGGGGTTATAAATCAGCTGCACGCACATCCCCAGTGCGGCACAGGCCTGAGGCTCAGAGCCACTCACAGGCACCTGCCGTGCGCCACTCAGTGCAGGCCCTGCTCCATGTTCCCGGGGCAGGAGGGGGGAGCTTCAGGAGCCACATGCTGGGAAGATCCAGCTCCCCGCAATGCTACTTGTTCTAGCAAGATCCCAGAACCATCTAGAATCTAAGTGGGTGGAGAAACGGCACATCCTGTGAGTGACCAGTGTGAGCTTGGGAACAGCCTGGCTGGGTTCAGTCTTTGAACCTGCAACTTAGTAACTGTGCCCTTGGCCACGTTGCTTTCAAAGCTTGGTGTCACAGATTCCCATCCATGAAGTGGGGCAATTGAAAGCACATAATTCAGAGAATAGTACTTAAAACATTGGGGAGAGGGCTCAGTGGCATATTCCTATGATCCAGTACTCGGGAGGCTGAGACAGGAGGATTGCAAGTTTGAGACCACCCTCAGCAACTTAGCAAGGCCCTACCCCAAAATAAAAAATAAAAACAGCTGGGCAGGTAGCTTGGTAGCAGTGCACTTGTTTACCACAAGAGAGGTCCTGGGTTGATCCCCAGTGCCCCAAAACAAAAACAAAAAGCCCCAAACAGAGCAGAGTACATAGTTAGAGCTCAGGAAGGCTTGCCTGTCATCTTTTCATCATCAATTAAAAGTATACTTGGGGTTTGGTGTCAGGGCAAGGCTTGAACCCCAGCTCTGCCCGCTTGCTAGCTGTGTGAACTTGAACATGCTTCTGACCCTCTCTGATCCTCCAGCCCCTAAGCTATGAAATGGACTGTTAACTATCTACATCCAAAGGTTGTTCTGCGCTTAAAGGAGACAATGCTTATAAAGGATGTGATCTGAGAACCTGGGACATGTCAGCCAGTAGGGACATGTCTGCCTCAAGGTGGAGTACAGGGGCTGGAGCTTCTGGGTTGGAGCCTCCAGGTGGCTCTGCTCCGCGGCCTGTCTTCCTGAGGGAGGACAGTGTGCAGAGTGTTTAGAAGAGAGGGGAGGCTCTGGGGAGGGGCGAATTCCAGGAACCTCTGTCTCCTTCACCACAGGGGAAGAAACCACTAGCCACATGGCCTCCCTCCTACCCCTCTCCCGTCCCTGATGCACAAGGCACCGTGGGCGTGAGAATGGGCATTGCAGATGAGCAGGTGTTACTCATAGCTCTGCTATGCACTTACTGGGTGGCCTTGGGCAGGTCACTTAACCCCTCCACTCCCTCCAGTGAAGGATAATTGCGTCTGCCTCACCCGGCAGCTGGAGAGCAAGTTAAATGAGATAATGTACATGGAGCACTTAGCCCCGCTCCCGGCGGCAGCTGGATAAGTGCTCTGCAAATGCAATCGCGGCCCCTGTCTGCCTCCTCTCCTCTCTCCACTCCCACGCGCCCCCCTCTCCCCTCGCGCACCTGATGCGCAGGCACCGCATCCTCCCAGGCCAGACGTTTCAATATTTCTCTCTGGGAAGATGGGCTTTAAATCCAGAAGGCGCCTCTGGAACAACCCCGAGCGAACGTGGATGGAAGATGACGTTAGAAAACCCGACCTGCCCTGTTCTGATCCGGGTCCCCCGTGCCCACTACGCCAGCTGAAGTGTGCTATTGCAGGAAGCCCAGCGCTTGCGGGTCCATCGCCTCCCACCCCAGTGCCTTTACAGCCTCCTCAGGGTCCTGGGTGCTGTCAAACATGGGCTGGTTTCCAAGCTGTTTCAGGCATTTTTACCTGCTCAGCCATAAAGCCCGGAAAGCAATGAATCTGGGATGAGTTGCTGCTTGCACAATGCGGGGAGGGGGGAGGGAGGCAGGGACCAGGGCCCATATTTTTGCAGAGCTGACGTTTTTGCACCTCTCCCTCCCAGCTCTCTGCCTGGGTGAGCTGGACAGTGAAGCCTTGGCACGGATAATTGTCAGGAGCATCCCAGGCCAAGCCTGGGCTCTCTCGTCAGAACTTTGGAGGCCGGATTTCTTCGTTGCCACAGAAACCAGTGTGTTCCCTGGAAAGGAAACCACAGTGGTTGGGCTGTTAAGGTGCCCCTGTGTTCCCCCCAAAAATAGGTTCCCTCCGAAACCGATTCCTCTGAAACCATCCAGTAGACAGCCTCCTGCCCCCTCCTTGAGCCTGTGGAAATGATAGAAAATGAAATCTGCCCCTGACCTTGTGTTTTTCACCTCTTTTAAAAACATTCCACTGTAGCACAAGGACATGTTTTGTTTTTTCTTATTTATCTTCCTCCCCTGCCAGCTGGGGCTCTGAGTCTTTCTCCTCTTGTTGACTGAAGCCAGAAGGGAAAGGACTTCCACATCTTTTTTTTTTTTTTTTTTGTTCAGCTGTCAGCAAAAATAAACAGGCAGGTTTATATTTGGAAAGCGGAGGGTCTCAGCCACCAGATCGCTATGTCCGGGGGAGGTCACAGGCCTGGTACCCCCTCCTGCCACCAGGACTTGAAATCTGATCTGCAGATTGGCAAGGGGCGGGTGTGTGGAGCGGGCCTGTCTCTCTCAGGTTGACTTTTAAATGCCTTTGGAGACCATGGAGCTTCTTCTCAGCTGACAACACTGGGCCTGGGAGAGATGGTTTTAGGAAAGTATCACCTGGAACAACCCCAGCAAGAGATGGGCTGGGGGATCTCGTTCCTGTCCATCATGTGGTCCCCAGGCCAGGACGTGGGAGCTCTCGCTCATCTCACAGACAGGAACCTGGGCTTCCTGGAGCCTTTGGGACCATCCAAGAAGAAGAGTCAGGAGCACAGCCAAGCCCTGTGGATGGCTATTAGGAGAGAAAATAGGAAAGAAATCAGAAAGGCTCTGGCCAGGGTCCCCTTGGGCATGCCTGAATGCTTCTGAGAATCCACTAGAGGAGGAAAGAGAGATGGAAAGACCTTGATCCAAACCCCCGCAGGCCCCTCCCCTCCCTATCTGAACCACAGTCTGGTTCCTGAGTCCTCCAGGCCCCTCCCCAGCCTGCCCCCCATGGTCTCTGTTCCATGGGTTGTTTTTCTTTTTTTTTTTTTTTCAATCTGAACAGTTAATTTTTCACCTAAAAGTGACTCCCTGTTCCGTAAGTAATTTTAAACAAATTCTGTTCCTGTCCCTGTTCTTCCACGGGGGAGGGGTGGGGAGAAGAGCCAGCTGCGTTTTCCACTGTCTTCTGTAGACTCAGGGTTGCAATTCGAAGCAGTGTGTGCTCCGAGAGAGGTGCCTGTGCAGAGCCCTGGGCAGCTGTGGGTCCAGTGCTCTGTCCACGTGATGCTCCGAGCAGGGCACAGACCAGCTCTGGGGAGAGGCAAGGTCCCCGGGAAGTACCTCAGGGCCCCCAGCCCTTTTCAGCCCTCTTCTGGATTTTTAGCGGATCTTTGTTGATTCCTGAAACCTTGTCAGATCTTGCTATTAGCATGAGACTCTCAGAGTGTAGAGTAAACTAATGAATTACAGCATGATTACACAGCACATAATTAACTTTGTAATTAATATGCAACTGCCACTTAAGCTAAAACACTGCTTATGGAGACGTTCGGCAATAGTAAATCACAGGTCAGAAATAGCACTTTGGAATTTTCTAAAGAACCAGCGTAAGCAGGGAATCACTTAAGGCAGCAGGGCAAGTTAATTAAAAAGTGGATACATTGTGAGGGTCTTGCTTCCTTTCAGTACCTTCTCCTTTAGGAAGGATCCCTCTGCCACCCTGCCAGGCTGACCAGCCAGGCCTGGTCAAGAGGAAACTGGGCATGTGGTTTTATTTCCAAAATAATTCAGGTCTCCCCTGCCCATCCCCACATCTTAGCCCTCTGCCTAGCCACACTGTCCCCCTATTGCCCCTTCCCAGCCCTCAGGGCCTGGCCCTACCCTCCTCCTCCAGAAGCTTGTGGGTGCCCCCAGCCCAACCCAGGCCTCTGTGGTCCAACCCCGTGGTGGGTGCTGTTGGCAGGTGGGTTGGATGGCTTGGACATCTTTACCTTATCCCTGGAGGCTGCCTGGTCTGAGACCAGGCATCCTGAATAGCCTCATACCCTGAGACTCCTTGAGCACAGACAAGAAGCCAGGCCACATGATGGGGACCAGCCCTGGCTGGATCCACCCCACATGACAAGCACCTTTTGGAGAGAAAGGGGTCTCAAGGAGATAGTGTGGCAGCCTCAGCCCAGGTGAACCCTCATACCCAGGGATGCTGCAACAGTCCACCTGGAGCCCTGGGGCACATGGGGCTCTAGAAAACAGAGCTCAGGTGCTTCCTAGTGGGCATGGAGTCCCCATTCTTATCACCCCTGGCACGTCACCCAGTCCCGCCAAGCCCCCCCTGGGGTGGCTGGGAGCTCCCAGGACACCCCGTCTGAGCTCTCTGTAGACTGCACAAGCCTGGCCTGGTAGGGGGCCGGCCTGGATGTGGTTGACACAAGGAGAGAGCCCAGAAGCTCAGGGCAGCTGGGGCTCCCAAGGTCTGGATGTGGGACCCCCAGGGTCCTTCGTGACTCTGTTCGTCCCCTACACACTCTCATCCGGGCCTCAGTTTCCTCATTCATAAGTGTTTAAATGGGCCCCAGCGCATCCCCAGATTCCTTCTAAATCTAAGCCGGGGCTCGTTCCTTGTCTCTTCCCATCTACCTCTTTTAGCTCAAATGAATGGCTCCTTTTTATTCATTTCTCTAATTTTTTTTAAGCTTTTGAGAAACTTTTTAAAAACCTACTGACAGTTAATAGTCACTAACTGAAGGAGAAGGCGTGCCCGGTTAGTAAAATAAAAGCACAGACCCAGGAGGGGCAGCTGCTGGGGGGGCGGGGGGCACGCCTCCCGTGAGCCGTGCTGAGCCTCGATGTTTTCATCTGCAAGATGGAAAAATACAGGCCAGCGTGAGACCGTGGTGTGATGTTGCTTGAAGCATGGCTGCTTGGCGCATGTCTGTCCATGGGGCCCTTGACTTGGGAAGAGCCTGACTCTGACTTCCAGTTTCCAGAAAGATCACAAAGCCTGCCTGGTGGCCCCTAGCTCAGCCTCGCCTCTCCAGGTCTCTGTTCACTCTTTGAAAGGTGGGCCACCTGGTGTCTCCATCGCCAGGGCCCAGGTGGTTTAGCGTGGCTGGATGAGAGGTACGTGGAGGATGGACTGGGCATGTCTGGACGTTTTGGGAAGAGAGCGATGACTGATTGGCCATGTTAATGGCCTTGGTTTGGGGGGGGGCTCCATAGCCCTGTGCCAGGGGGTCCTTAAGGGCTTGTCCAGCCATGTCTGCCTCTCCCTGGGGTATGCTGCTGGCCCTGCCAGTCTGGAGCTCCAGAATGCCATGGGGGTGGATTTGGAGGCTTGGGAGCTGGAGGAAGGAAGGGACAGTCCAGAGCACCTCCTTGTTCCCAGAGCTAGAGCTTAGGAGCATCTGCAGGTGTTTCAGAAGGCCCTTCCTCCACGTCCAGCCCCACGGCTACCCACATCTCCCAGGCACACTTGAGTACCTCTCCCCCACACCCCCTCCCCCACTGCATGGGGAGAGCTGAGTCTCCGATGGCAGGTAAGAGCCTGGAGGCAGAGCCAGGTCAGAGTCGCTGCATGAGGTCAGGAAGAAGGATGGAGGGACAGGAGTCGGTCAGGCACTATCACCCTGGGAGAGGCTTGTGGCCCATGCCCAGCACTGGACTTGTCCCTCAGGCCTATATGTCCCGGACTCTGTACCATCCTCAGCCCTCCACAGCAACAGCTGTCACCATCCTCACACTCAGTTGGGGCCAAGGAAGGAAGTGTCCAGTTGAGGAAAACCTGCTATGTTCCCACGGAGAGTGTGATACGCCAAACATGGGCTCTGTCATCAAACCAGGGTTTGATTCTGGCACTGCCACATCTCAGTGGAGTGGTCTTACGCAAGACATTGGACCTCTCTGAGCCTCAGTTTCTTCGTCTATAGCATGGCAATAGTAATCCGAACATCACAGTAGAGTCGTGAGAGGCGTAGAGGACCTAGTGTCTGGCACATATAGGTTCAATAGTTGTTGGGTTTCTCTTTCCACTCTAAGGAAGAATAAAATAGGAGCACAACTTTAGGGATGAAAGAAATGCAGGGGACTTGCTCAGAGATGTGGGGAGAGCTGCCAGGGGAAGTTGAGGTTGGGGACTTGGAGCATGGCCAGAGGGATGGCAGGAGGGCTTGGCCCGGATCTGCTGTGGCATCATGTGCCCAGAGGACAGGGCACACCCGAATGCAGCTGGATTCCCAGCCCAGTGTGGGGTAGGACAGAGGCTGTGCCTTAATCAGTGTGGCATTGATGAGTGTCCCCCACTACGTCATTGCTCCCTCTAGATGAACATCTGTGTCCAGGACAAGTTGTCAGGCATAGTTGCGTGGGGCCTGCCCTGGGGAAGCCCCCACTCTGAAATGCCGAGGCTACGCTTTCTCATCCATTAACCAGCAGTGGAAGAGGGTGTGTGTGGACTAGGGTGGGTGTTGTGAGATTGGGTCATGGGAGAGGATCCACCCTTACAGAAGCCTCAAGTGTGTGAGAAAATCATCCGGACCAAGTGGCCAAGTCGTGTGGGGCCCACCAGACTTGGCACAGAGGCGCTGCTCAGGCTGAAGAAGGAGGGGCTGGATTTGGAAGATCCATGATCCAAACCCAGAACACTGTCCCTGAGTGATGTCACCTACTCAGCTTCTCAGCTCGGTAGGAAAAGGAGCAGGTCTCTTTCCTGCTGACAGTTGAGGACATGGGATCAAAGAGGTGAAATGGCCTCCCACAACCTCACTGCCAGAGGGTCTGGCTCTAGGGACCCCGCCTAGGGGGCCCCACCCTGTGCAAGGCTGCAGGCCTGGAGTGGGGAACAGCGGCCCCTGCAGCCGCCTGGTACTGCTGCTCCCCCCTCTTTTCCCTTTTTGTCTCCTCTCCCTCTGTCCTCCTCCTGACTTCCCTAGGGTAGAGCCCCAAGGTCAAAGTCACTCTCACCCACTGTCTTTGCTCCCCACCTCACTCCTCCTCTGCCTCCAGGCATGTGCCTGTGCAGACCACCAAGGACTGGCCGTGCAGCATCCCCGTTGGGTGATCCCAGACAGCTCCTGCACCTCCTGGGCTTCTACTCCTTTCCTCTAAGATGATGAGGCCGTTGGTCTACAGCAGAGCTTCCTGATCTTGGTCACTTTCACCCCTCTCTGTAATGTTCCACGTAGGCTGGCCATCACTATCTAATCTAACTTTGACCTCAATAATATTCATGAACTCACCTGTGATCATTTTCCTGGTCTAAAGACCTCATGAAAATTTCTTAGGTTTGTCTACAGACCACCCAAAGTATACCCGGTCCCCCTGGTAGTATGGGCATTACTATCTGGGAACCCTGGTCTGGGTGGCTGATGTCTCTCCAGTCTCAGGATCCTCTGATCAGAGCTGGGACACTAGGCTTTCAGCTCTTGCCACCCTGGATCCTGTGCACACCTGAGGATGACAGTGCATCCACCCATCTGTTCATCCATCTAATAGTCCCCCACTGGGTACCGGTGCTAGAATCTGGACTCCACAACTGGAGGACATCCCAGGCGATGGGGAGACAGGTACAAAGAAACACTGATCTAGGGCCACTGGCACGGGGATGCATGACATAAAGCTAAGGGAATAGGAGTGGAAGTGAGCCCCTCTGCAAGGGGTGACAGTTGGGCCAGGCCCTGATGGATGGAGGGGAAGGGCATTCTGGGCTGAGGGGCCTCAGTGCAAAGACTTGGAGGCATGGCCATCAGAGCTCAGCCTAGGAGGCAGTGGGTGGTCCCAGGGGAACATGGGCTGTAACTGGGAGAGGCAGAAGGTGACGGCCAGGCCAAAGGGGACCCTGATGGTGCTGGCACACACAGGGTAGTAGGTCACTGCCAAGCCTGGGGTCCATCATGTCTGTCCCTTTCAAGGTCTAAAGCTGGTGAAGGGGCTGGCCACATGGGTTCCCTGGACCTCAGGTTCTTCTGTTAAACTAGCAGTGGACATTCCCCAGCTTGCTGGTCATGGTCATGTCTTGAAGCACGGCCTGCCCTGTCAGGCTTTAGGTGAAGCCTCCCACCCCTGCCTCTGCTCACCTTGGGGGACCCAGGCTGCAAGTATGCAAGGTGATTTAATCATTTCTGCACACTGTTGCTCACATAGGTCCTTGGGGACATGCCACTTGCCTGTGTAAGCTGGTATAAGACATGTGTGCCCAAGGACATCTGTACCAGCATCCAGTGTGAGCACACACCTGCTCTGAAGTGTGCAAAGGGGCCTGCAGGCCTGTGCCTGTGTACACACCTGTGATATGCAAATGCTCCTCCCCCAGATGCCTCAGGTGTGTAGATGAACTACTTAGTCCTGAAAATGAGAATAAAACACACTTGAATTCATAGGTCAGCCTGCCACCCTCTGGAGCTGCCTCTAGGGCTCCATATGACCATGGGACAATAAGAGCACACGTCCCTGTGTCCAGAGAGAATCCCACTATAGGGGACCATTTGCCTTCCCCCATCTTGGCAGTCCAGAGACAAACCAGAGCCCCATGTAGAACAGCCAGAGGGGTCCAGCCCAGCCAGGCCCTCAGCACCCCCTCTGTCCTCTCCCTTTCTCTACCTATGCCCCTCACCTGGCTGCAGAGGGTGTGGGAGAGACTGGACCCCAGCCCCTCGGGGCAAGCAGCCCTACAGGTGCAGTGGCTGCTCCTACCGTGTCTTCTGCAAGGGGCACCATGACGGGGGGTGGGGGGGACTCAGCCTGCTCTTTACTGGGTGGTGAGAAGTACAGATGGAAGCCCCGTGAGACGGCCCCTGGGAGTTGGGAAGACCAAGCTGACCCCCATGTCACCTTCTGAAACCTTCCATAAGGCACATAGCCTCAAAGGGGCAGCTTCTGTGGCCCTGGGCCACCCCAGAAGGAGGCCTCTCTGCAGGCCCCAGGCTAGAGGGCTCTCCAGGACCTGCCTTGGGACAGGATTTGCAGTTTCAAAGCCAAGTTTTCTACTCCTGGGGAGAACTGTCCCAAACAACCCGAGTTCCTGCACAGGAATCCTCAGATGCTGGAGTTTTATGGGCCCCCAAAGGCTAACTAGCCCGACACTCTGCTTTACAGACAGGGAAACTGACGTTCAGCTTCTTGCGCGTGCACCCAGCAAGAGGGTGGGAGAGCAGGCTTCTCCCACCTGAAGATTGGCTAGCTCTGTCTGCAGACAAGTTTTGCTGGCAGACAGGTGCTGCTCAGACGGGAGAGATGCAGGTCCCTGAGCGGGGTGGGTGTGACCGCCCATCCAGAGGCAGAGAGCCACTAGGAAGGGCTACGGCCTGGGCAAGCCAACAGCGACCTGTCAGGTGGGAGCCCAGGCCTCTGTGGGTGCTGGAGCTGCAGCCACCACAGATTTGTAATGACTTGTAAAGATTTGAGAGAGTCCAGGCCCCCTGAGGCAGAGGCAGCTTTGGAGCCTGAGCCGGGTCCCACGGCGGAGGGCGACCTCTGCTGGCCGCCAGGAGCTCCTGCTTCCCTGTGCCAGTCGGAACACAAAGCTCAGACCCTGGAACCATAACCAGGTTTAAAGGGGGTTGGGAGGAAGAAGGACTTCTTTGAGGACTGGGTCACCCCTTCAGGTGGGGGTAAGCAGGAGGCTCTGACCACCAGGCTTTGAGGAGTGGGAAGGATAACACGTTAATGATTAGAAAGGCAGAGGGTTAAATCTTAGGCCAGGAGTTTCCTGGCTGTGTGACCTTGGGCAGGTCCTTTCTCCTCTCTGAGCCTTTTAAGGATTAAGAAAATTAGCAGTGCCTGGGACCTGGCCTCATGCCAGCAGGTAGCAGGTGCAGAACAAATGGAAGATTTCAGTCCACCCTCACCAGCCACATCTCTTGTGCCTCATTCAGCTCACCCCTTTCTCTTCATGCCGAGGACCCTAGCTCTCAAGGCCTTATACCCATTATTGTGAGGACAGGAGCCTCCTGTGCCATCCATTCCTGGTGTTAATAATCCCAGTGATCTCAGCAGTTTAACAATGTCACCTCACCTGTGGGTCCCTCCTTAATTCAGCAACACATTCATCCTTTTGTAGATTACAAGACAGAGGACACGCACCTGTCTCGGTGATCTATGATGTCTCTCCTGACAGCTGCCTACCCGCCCCTGGGCCTCGCAGGTTCTATCTGATTCCCATAAAATGGAGCAATAGCCTAGGAGAAAAGCCCCCTGGGGTTTGGACCCAGCCCAGATGTGCCATGTGACCTTGAAAAAACTACCTGTGGGTCTCAGGCTCCCTAAGATAAAACCAGCTGAAATGTTGTTGGGGGGGGGGGGGAGTACTCCAAGTACCTTCGCCATTGATTTCCTGCGATCTTTGAATCCACTGATCCAGTCCAGCCACCAGGCTCCAGACAGCTGCCTAAGAGCTGCATGAAGACCTGCCTGAACTTGACAGTTCTGTCTCTGGCTTTGCTGTTTGCTCCCTAAAGTGAGACCTGCCCCCAATCCCTTCCACTCCACTGTGGCCTAACAGGGAAGAGCAGCCTTAGCACCCTGAGATTGCCAGCTAGGGAGGTCTGAGCTCCTGATGTCTGCTTGGGGCACCCCTGGGTGGGCTGAGCACTCCCAGCTTCCAGAAGCTGTCAGCTATTAAATAAGCATTTATTAAATGCCACGCCCACCCTGGGAAGTTCCTCCTTAGGGCAGAACTTGATGAGACCACCTAATTCTCCCTTCATGCTCTCCTGTCCTACAAGATGGAGACACCAAGGCCTAGAAGCTAGACAAGGCTGCACGAAGCCTGTAGTGACTAGGGACATCTGGGTGCTCCCTGGGGTGGGGGAGGGTGGATGGGGGGACACAGAGCCCTGGAACCTTTAGGGTGCTGGTTTCCAGCCCTCTGGGCACTTAGGTTTGTCAACAGCACCCCCTGCTGGCTGCGTAGTCACCATAGACCCTTTGTCTTGGCTGGCGTTGTTCACTCATGTCCCTTGGACTCAGATGGGGTCTGGCAGCAGGAACCGAGGCAGCCTATGGAAGGTCATCTGAGCTTACTTCTGCTCCAGGTCCTCTCGTGCCCCTATTCCCCAAGGTTGGCCCTGGCTCCAGAAAACTTTGCCATGTGAATGCTGGCTGAGGCGCAGTGCAAGTACACGCAGGTGGTACATGGTCGGGGGACCTCGGGGGCAACAAGGGGAACCAAACCTGTCTTCCCCAGCAACACCATGGCAGCCCCCAGCAGGGTCCCTGGCCCCTCCCCAGTCACTGTTCAAGAGCTTAGGTGGTAATGGGAAGCTGGGATTCTGGAGCTGACTCTTACCAAATCTGCTTTCAACTCTGAGCCTCAGTTTCCTCATCTGCAGAGTGTAGGGCAGTGTCTGGGTGTGCCAGGGCCTGTGCCAGCCCCAGACTATTCATAGGAGCAGCCCAACATAGGACCTGGCTCCTCAGAGTCATCACAGAGTGTTTACTGGGGGTAGAGGCAGTTGCAGGGGAGCAAGTTCCAACTAGGGGTGGGTGCTGGGATGGGTACCTGGGGGAGTGGACAGATGCACAAATGACAGATGGCTGCTGAGGTAGATACATGGTGGATATGGAGCTAGGTGTCAGGGAGTATGTGCAAGATGTGACAGGTACTGTGAATGTGGGGGTGGTTGGCAGAGAAAACAACCCCCACTTTCACTTTCTTTCCAGAGAATTCCATGATCAAGCACTTATTAAAAATAAAATGTCCGTCTGGGTGCCTTGGCATACGCCTATAATCCCTGTTACTCTGGAGGCTCTCTAGTTCAAGAGGATCTGTAGTTCAAGGCTGGCCTTGGCAACCTACAAGAACCTGTCTGAAAATTTAAAAAATAATAATAATAATAACTGTGGATATAACTCAGTGGTAAAGTGCTCCTGGGTTCAGTTCCTAATACCAAATAAATAAATACAAATGTCCAAATGACCCGGCCCCTTCACTTCCAAGAACACCCACACCTGGGCGAGGTGTCACTATGAAAGGTCGTTCTGATGAATGGCTGATGAATGATGAATGGCTCCCGGTTCCCTCATGCCGGGTGGCCGAGGTAGCCTCCTGAGTACAGGGGCCTGGTCAGGACGTAGGGCAGTGGGACAGCCCCTGACCGGTGTAGACACTCACTCCGATGTTAGTTGGTAAATGCTTCCTGTGCTTGGAACACTGTGCCACCATTAAAAAAAAAAATGAAAAGGCTCTTTCTGTCTCGATGGAGAAGAAGCTCTGAGATCTGCCATTAACGGGGAAAAAGCAAGGTCCAGACGGGGCAGAGAGCTGCTGTGTATGTTTTGAAAAAGACGTGCAAGGACAGTACACATATAAGTATTTGCTTCTACAGGACGCTACTCAGGTTCTCCCAGGAAAGGCCCCTGGGGCTGGGGACAGAGCCAGGACTTGTCCCTGGACACCCCTGTGGATGTCCTGGTTTTTGAATTGTGCAAATGTTTGCCTTTTCAGGAGCCACAGGGTGAAAGGCTCCTTAGGGAAGGAGCAGGGCTTTCTCTCTAAGGCTGGGGCCAGAAAGAGGTGACAGCCCCTCAACAAATATGCTGAGGCTGTAGGGAAAGAGCCAGGGCAGAGCAGGCCGACGCAGCCCACACTTCTTCTAGCCGTGCAGACTTGGCAGGTCTTGGGACTCAGTTTCCTCCCCTGTAGAACCTCTAAAGGGGAGAACGTGGGTATCCAGCATGCAGAGAGTGCCTGGTAAAAGGGTTATTTGTGACATGGCTGGAGATGAGAGGCCTTCTGCAGGGCAGTGTGGTGGGGTGGGAGATAAGGCCAGGCTCGGTAGGCATCCTGTCCATGTCCCTGGTCCCCCAGATTCAGGAAGGGAATCTACAGCCACTCTGCCCTGTGCAGTAGATGTGGCCACCTGCTGGCACCAGGAGCCCTGGTTCCTGTGTGGGAGCCAGGACACCCCATGACCCCAGTGGCTCCCTTCTTCTCTCTGAGCCTCAGTTTTCTTGTCTAGAAAATGGGCACGGTGCTAACTCCTGCCCTCCTTCTTGGCCAGGACAGCAAAGTGGGGTAGATGGAACCGTCCGACTGTGAGTGGCTTATAAGCATGAAGAACTCCAAAGCCAGAGGGATCTGAGGAGGGCATGTGGCATCGGTGACAGGAGAGCTACACTATAGCCCGCGTGCCATGAAGCTTGTCATACAGGAAGGTCCCCTCGTTCACACAGGTGCACCCCCCACACAGCCATGTCAAGTGGACTAGCCTTGAACCAGGACTCTGGGGGTGGGGTTGCTGTCTCCCCACAACCAACCCCGCCCCACACACACATGTACAAAAATGAGTGCCCCCTCCCATGCAGTTTCTCATCTCCTGGTGGCTCTGCCTGCCCAGTGCTCACACAAGCTACCCCCGGAGAGTAGCCAGGACCACCTCCTGCCCTCAGCCCAGGGGGTGCGCGCCAGCTTGGAAAGAGGCCACCACAGGCTGGAAAGGGCCCTGGAACCCCAAAGTGTCAGGGCTGGTGGGGGGCAGGGTGGACTGGGGGACGGATGCCGGTTGACAGGCCTGGTGACACCCCAGTGACATCCTCTCTCCCTCTCTTCACAGGCTGGACCACGTTCATGGCTCTCGGGTAGAGCCCAGCGAAGCGGCCAGGATGAACTCCATGGACAGGCACATCCAGCAGACCAATGACCGGCTGCAGTGCATCAAGCAGGTGGGTGTGGCCAGGCCCGGAGGAGCTGTGGGCTAGGAGGCAGGAATGGTGGGCCTGGAACAGCCGCCCCAGCTCCCGACATCCAGCTAGTGACAGCGCTGCTGGCAGCTGGTACAGACCAGCCTGACGCTGGAATTACTCCCTCCTGGGTTTGAATGCCAATACTGCCTTTTATCTTCCCAGCAGTGTGATTTTAAGCCAGTGTCCTGCCTTCTCTGGGCTGCAGTGAGGATGCCCTACATTGTGATGACCCCCACTCATTCTATCGCCTTTCTCCCCAGACCTAAGCTTTCTGCCCCTCTGCTCCCGCTGCTTGCTAATCAAGGTTACAAGAGGAGGAAAGGTCCTGGGAAACGCCATCATTTTACAGAAAAGGAAATAGGCACAGAGAGAAGTGGACAGAAGTCACCCAGCTCCAAACTGGACCCCACTGGTGCTGGAAGGTGGCCAGTTCCCCATCTGCTCATTGTTCTCACCAAGCAAGAGGCAGTTTACCCAGGAGTGTCCCTGGTCTGGATTGTTGGAAGGTGGGGTACCCTTCATGGGTGCCCCCAGAGGTGACCAGGAGTGGGCAGCTTCCCTACACAGACCCGGGAGAGTTGGGAGGAAGGGTCATGGCTTCCAGAGTAGGCGGAATCCACCTCCCTGCTCCCCATAGGGCAACCTCAGTCCACCCACTTTATTTCTGAGCCTCAGTTTCCCTGTATGTCAGATGGGGCCTGCAAGGCCCACCTCACTCAACGCTATGGCAACGACAGTACTGTGGGTGACAACACACAACCTAACCTTGGCAGACGGCAGGTGACGAGCTAATGGCAGCTGTGACTGTTGTTCTCGGAATCTCAGGCAGGTGGTTGCCGGGGCACAGTCCCCTGGCAGGCAGGCTCGGCAGGAAGCTCAGGGAACCAGCGTAGGCCGTAGGCCGCTGGCCTCAGGAAACAGTGTCCTGCCTTCCTTCCCTACGATCCAGGGCCCCATGGAGCTGCTCCCAGGATCCCAGCCAGTGAACTGTGGCTACTCAGCAGGAATGAGGGAGGTGTCCTCTCTTTAGTACCTAACAGAGCAATCTCTGCAGCCTGTGCAGGTTGGAGAGCAAACTGGAGACTTGTTACAGACTGAACCCAGCCGGACAGTCTTCCAAACGCCTCTGTTTGTGGTCACGGGGTAGAATCCAGACCATGTGCCCCCCTGCCCGTCTCCCCCATCAGACTCACAGGGCTCTTTCCCAGCACTGCCTCTGACCCAGTTTCTCCTGCCCAGGGCTTGGCTGGCAGTGACCCCACCCCCAATAGCCCTGCCTCCTCTTCCTGAGTTCCTCCGCGCACCAGGCACACAGCTCCCCTGTCCAGCTCTGTGCCGCCAGGAGTCAGGGTGCCCTTCACTCCCTTGGCCCTTCTCTGGAGCTGCCCCCTCGTATCTGTGCCCTACTCTCACCCCGTAGCTGGGTACACACAGCTCAGATTTTCAAGTCAGCAAGCCTGCGTCCAAACTTAGAAGCTGCAAGGCCTTGATTCAGTTGATACGTTGCCTTACCTCGTCTGTAAAAGGGTGTCCTAGCCAATGTATGCTCAGCACTGAGGGCTGGAGCCCCAGCTGCACCCCCACTCCACCCCGGCTGTCCTTGCACACGCATGCGGCTCAGAGGGCCCTGCATTTGGGACAGATAGAGGTACGCTTGGGAGTGCAAGCAGTTATCCAGATGCCCCTGGATCACACAGAGCCACTGATGTCCTCCATACCCCTTCTCTTACTCCTCCATCAGACACAGCTCAGGTCTGGTGTCTGGCTGCCCCACAGAGGGTGGCTGCTGGCTGGAGACCATTGATCCTCAGGCATCCCGTAACCTAATCTGAAGAGAAAGAGAAGCTCTCTGCTGAGGGTGACAGACGCATAGGCTGGAAGAACCTTGGGCTAGCAAGGGCTATGGCTCACATCAGGGGACACACAGCCTCCTGCTCTGCCTCACCTCCCAGCAGAGCCTTCTCACCCCACTCAACCTGGTTCTAGCCATCACTAACTCGCCACTCCCAGCCTCTTGTGGCCGACTTCTCCGCAGGCCTCCAGCCCCCTTCTCAGCTGCTCAGTGCTGGGAGGAACAGAGCTCCCTCTCTATAAGGTGCCCCTCTCACAGCTCCCAGGCAGCTGGGATCCAGGCAAAGAGCCCTGCTCAGTGGCCTCCCCAACTCCCAGGCTCTCTTCTAAGTACCTGCACACCCACCTACAGCCTCAACCCATCCTTCCTTTTCTCCTTCAAGTTCTAGGTCCTGTGGCATGCATCAGGGCTCCCCACCAGACTGAGTTTCTGGGGGCAGATGTGCTACATTTATCTCTAAGCCTGCAGAATCTAACCTTGTACCCAGCCCAGGGTGGGACCCAAGTATTTTGGTTAGGTGCCTGGGACAGGTGGACCAACAGATGAATGCATAAAGGAATAGATGGACATACACATAGGTAGTTAGAGGGATGGGCAGGCGGGTATAGATGATGGATGAGTGGATGGCTGGACAATTGACTTCTAGAGGAATAAGTAGATATGCGGATAAATGAATGAATGGGTGAGAGACAGATAAAGTAGTGAATGGATGAATGGGTGGATGGGCAAGTGGATAGATGGATGGATGAATTGATTCATTTTGGATGGATGGATGGATAGATGGATGGATGGATACGTGAATGCACTGTATGGATAGAAGGATCGTTTGATTCCCAAATGGACTAGTGAGTGACTAGGTTGATGAGAAAATGAATCCATCATTTCTTGGGTAGGCAGCCCTGGTCCAGGCATTGGTGTGCCCTACTCTCACCCCATAGACTGAGCAGCCAGGAGGTGTCACCCAAGCCTTCAGAGAATATGTGGAGACCGATCGATCAACTCTTTCGTGGGGGACAGGGCACTGATGTCCAGCACCAACCAGTCTGAGGGCCTCTGCTTGTGACTCAATATACACCTCCAGGGCCATCATAGCTGGCCACACTTGCCCTTGACAGCCTCTTCCCTACCCCGTGCTCCTGGGGTCCCCTTGTGAAGTGGCCAGGTTTCTGTCTGCTCAGCAGGTGGGCCATCCTTTGGACAGTTGACTGCCCACCAGCAATTTCCTGTGGGAACCCCCTTTGTGCCAGTCTTAAGGATTCCAAGGATAAGCAGTAGGCTGTTTCCGTACTTGAGGAACTCTGCAGAGGAACAAGAAAGATTAGTGAGAGGCCATGGACCGCAGCCGTGGCACCTGCTCCTTAATGAGCTCCTTACGCACAACCAGCCAGTCTGTCTGTCTGTCTGTCTTCCTTCCTTCTTTTTTTTCTTTTTGGTACTGGGGTTTGAACCCAGGATGCTCTACTACTGAACAGCATCCCCAGCCCTTGTTAATTTTTTTTTTTTTTTTATAAACAAGATCTTGCTAAGTTGTCCAGGCTGGCCTTGAACTTGCCATCCTTCTGCCTCAGCCTCCCAAGTCACTGGGGTTACAAGTGTGTGCCACCAGGCCTGGCTACACATAGCATTTCTAAATTCTACAGCAACCCCACAGGGTGTCACCACCCCACTTTACAGATGAGGACTCTGAAACCCAGCCATGTCCCCAGGGCTGCGTGGCTCAATGGCTGTGTTGGGAGTTTGGGCGAGGTGCGTTCTGCATGAGTCCCCAAGTCATGCAGTCTCTCCGTGCAACTCAGTGACCTCATAGTTGACAAAGACACGGAGGGAGGAGGGGGCTCAGGCAAGGCTACAGAGCTATGCACAGAATCCAGCCAAGGGAACGCCTGACGTTGGCTGCACCCGCCAGATGCGCCACAGCGGAGCCAGCCATCCAGGCTGAAGGCAAGGGTCCCCAGCGGCGGGTGCTCAGGCTCCAGAACAAGACTGAGCCCAAGATGGTCCTCAGAGGTCACTCGTGAACTCAGAGACCCAGGGGTGCTTGGCCACCTGTGAGCCAGCAGGCAGCTCTGAGAGCAGCGTGCAGTGGCAGGTGACCCTGCTAATTGGGTGTGACAGCACGCAAGTAAATGGAACAACTTGGTTAGCAGTGGGGAGCTGATGTGTGCAGCTTTCCACACGGAGACCAAGGCCCTCCATGGCCTTCGAGGGGCACATACTAGAGGAGGCCCGCCCCGGGGAGGCAGAAGCCAGGACCGCTGCTGCCCTCTCGAAGGGCACAGCTCTGTTCATAGAAGTCCCTCTATCCTGAGGCAGCTGTGCTTCCAGGAGCCAGGGGGACGCTGGCGGGCAGAGGCTGGGCCAAGGGCAGCCCCACGTGGGAGCACCCACGCGCCAGGCGCCTTGCCAGGGCCTATAAGCCTCATCTTGTTTAATCCCCACCCCAGCACCGGACGGGGGCTCATTTCTGCTTGCTCACCCGCACCCCCCCCTTCACCTCTTTTCTTTCCTTTGTTTCTGTGGAGAGAGGCTATCCTAACTGAATTCACAGAATTCTCTGCCTTTAAACCGTGACTTGCACGTACCCCATTGTAGCCATTGACAGCCATGGAACCCTAAGTGCAGATGGGTCTGCTGAAACTCAGAGAGGTGAGGGGACCGTCAGCAGCCAGTAGGAGGCAGAATGTGACCAGGGTCCCTTCCTCACAGGGACTCCTGCAACACTCTCTCCCTACTCCTGAACCTTGGTATTCCTGTCTCTGCAGTGGGGCTGCTTGTCCCCTCCCTGCGAGGTGAGGGTGGTCGAGGTGCAGAGGAAGATGGGAGTGAGTGTGGGACCGCTCACAGCCCACACTGCCCCTTGGCCCCTGTCTGAGCATCTCCTGGTGAGGCCTGTGTCCTCCCTTCCCCAGACCCCAGTGCAGCTCTTGCTGGCCTCACTCTGGGCACCTCAATCCACCTCCTCTTCCTTCCCACAGCACCTACAGAATCCTGCCAACTTCCACAATGCCGCCACGGAGCTGCTGGACTGGTGTGGAGACCCGCGAGCCTTCCAGCGGCCTTTCGAGCAGAGCCTGATGGGGTGTCTAACGGTGAGTCTGGGCCTCTGCTCTGCGTAGTGCGTTGGGGGGGGGGGCGGGCCTGTCCAGATGCGAGGTAATGGGAGAGAGCCGGGAAGACACTGTGCTGGCGGGGATGGCCCTGCCATGTGTGCCCCAATCTGGGTCTGATGGGGAAGTGAATTACATGAGTTTCCACACTTGGACTCAGGGCTCACTTGGGGGTCAATGTTCTGTCATAAGCAAAGCAGCAAGACTCTGAGGGGTCTCAGCCATCCTTTTATGCAATCCTTCAGTCCCTCGGCATTTATTGACCTTTTTATTGCCTGCTATCTATTTATCCATCCATTCATCTATCTATTCACCCATCCACCCATCCACCTATTCACCCATTCACCCATCCACCCATCTACCTATTTACCCAACCCCCATCCATCCATTCATCTACTCATCCATCCATCCACCCACCCATCCACCCAACCATCCATCCATCTACTCATCCATCTATCTACCCACTCATCCATCCATCTACCCATCCATCCATACATCCATCCATCCCATCCATCCACCCATCCATCCACCCACCCATCCATTCATCTACTCATCCATCCATCCACCCACCCATCCACCCATCTATTCATCCATCCATCCACCCACCCATCCATCCATCTACACATCCATCCATCCATCCACCCATCCATTCATCTACTCATCCATCCATCCACCCACCCATCCACCCATCTACTCATCCATCCATCCATCCACCCATCCATCCATCTACCCATCCATCCATCCACCCATCCATCCATCCCATCCATCCATCTACCCATCCATCCATCCATCCACCCATCCACCTATCCACCCATCCATCCATCCATCCGTCCACCCATACGTCCACCCACCCATCCACCCATTTATCCATTCATTCATCCATCCATCCGCCCGCCCACCTACCCATCCATATAGCATTCACTGAGCCCCCATCATGCCTGTCAGACTAGCCAAATGCACGTTGATTGATCCCTTGCTTACCCTGTGTGATCCCCTCTGCCAAGTCCTGGGCAGCCAAGGCTGAAGACCACTTTGCCTAACCCAATTTCCTCTTTGTTGGGGTGGCCAGTGTGTCAAGAGATGATGACTGTGAAAGCCATGTACCAGGTGAGGGCAGCATGGAGAAGGGAGTTCCTCAACTGCCTGGAAGGTGCAGCGAGTCACAGAAAACTGAAAAGGCACATTTATACATACCTAGGGAATTGCCAAGCCCCTCTGGGGGCGGGAGCACGCCAGGCCAGCATATGCAAAGGCACAGATGCCCAAAGAACCCGGGGAACCGGGTAAGGCTCTAGGTACAAGCTGAGAGAGGCCAGGTCCAGGGCTTGTGGCATGATTCACCAGGCAGAAGAGAGCCACATGGAAGCTGCTCACAGTAGGCAAATGTCCCCCACCACGTGGCCTGCATGCTTAAGTGTCCTCAAAGGCCTGAGCCAGCTTTGCAGGGAAGGCACGTAAGCAGAGAGCCAGGTACCTCCCCTCCCCAGGCCTAAAGAGGAAGGACCAAGGGTGTCTGGCCAGGCAGAAAAGTGGGTCTACTCGTCCAGGGGCACCATGTGTCCTGAGAAGCTCCAGACAGGGAGACAAGAGGCCCAGGTTGGCCCTGTCTCGGGGGAGAAGAAATAGAGACCATACTTAGGGCTGCAGGGTAAGGCCCTATTTGGAGCGGAGGCTAAGCCAGCCCACAGTGTTTGGTTCCTGGAGTGCGCTCAGCCCTGCGGCCTCCTCTGTTTTATAGAAGAGGACAATAAGACTTTGAACTGCCGTCCCAAGGTCACACGGCCTTAGAATTGGGCCTGCAAGGAGGCCTGCCTGCCTCTAGAGGAGTGCTCCTGGCCATTAGGGATGCCAGACAGGGATGGAGCCCACACCCTCCCAGGAGCCCTCTGTTTGTCAGAAAAGACACCATATGGCACCCTCAGGGCCACCAGACCAGATCAGGCAGCCACCTGCACTGCCCCTTCTTCCTCATCCTTCAGCCCTGGGGCGCTCCTCTCCCTCCCGCAACTCCCTTAATCCTCTTTGTGGGGATCCTGGTTCAGCCTAAGCCCATGGCCAGAGACAGATGTTGCCCAAGGTCCCCTCACTCCCACCCCAGCTGCCAGTGGCCCAGAGGAAGGAGGAGGTAGGACCACACACAGCGAGTGACCTGACAGGCCACCACAGTCCCCTAGCCCACTGCCCAAGCCCGGCCCTGCTTAAATGGTGGAGACTTAAGACTGCGTCAACAGTGGCCCTGGGCAGCCGGGATGGACCAGAAACTGGCCCTTCCGTGGCCCTGTCATTCATTCATTCAACAAACCTTTACCGAGTCCCTGCCATGAGCCAACTTTGCTAGACCCTTCAAGGAGCTGGCATATCTGTGGGGAGACTGACAATAACCCTGCGGAGGAATAAGCCAGGACAAGCTAGGGCCCCCTGGAGAGGGGCCAGGGTGTGGGTCAGCATACCCCTCCCAGGGAGCTGACTTCCTAGCCAAGACAAAAGGAAGGTGCCCCTGGCAGAGGGAGTTGCCAGTGCAAAGGCCCTGAGGCTGGATCTGGTTGAGGAACCAAAAGAAGGCGTAAAGCAAGAGCAGCTGACTCAGGGCCCCCGGGCTGAGCAGGAAGAGCCTGGTGTTCTCCAAGGGCAGTAGGGGGCAAGAGATAGTAGGCAGGGGAGTGAAGAGGATGATTGTGTGGGAACAGGAGCTCTGTCAGGGAGCATCCCTGAGGCGGGGATGGGGGGCTATGGGGGGCTTCCTGGAGGAGGAAAACAGGGAGGACCTAACCCTAACCCTAACTGCCTGGACAGAGGAGGCCATGGCTCCACCAGCAGGGGAGACTGTGGACAGAGGCACACCCTCCCTGGCCTCTCCTCGCTCTGCCCCCAGGTCAGGCGCTCTCTGGGCTGGTGGCCAGCTCTTACTCCCAACCCTCCAGCCATGGCTGCGGTGGCCTGAGTCTGTCCTTAGCCCTCAGCAGAGACAGTGGCAGGAAGGGGCAGAGAAGGCCACCTTCAAAAACAAGGCCACCTAGAGAGAGGGAGCAGCTTACCCCAGTCCCTGCCTGGGCCACTGACCCCCAGCAACCTCTTGGTCCTCCTGCAAATCGTCCCACCCCTGGGCACCCTTAGCCCTTGCACTGTCCCATAGAGGGAAGGTAGCTGGGGGAGATTCAGAGACCCCAGGGGACCTAGGCAGGGCAGGGTAACTGACCCTTACCCCCAACACACACCCATGCCAAGTCACACACCCCCCATCCAGGTGGCCTCCAAGCCGTCCAGGTAGCCCAGATCCCCTCCATGATTTCTGGGAGTGAATTCCAAGTTCCTTGGGATGCGGCTTACTTTAAGGATATCAATTTAAAACCACTTAGCCTCAGGCAGCAAATGGACACATTTTTTTGCCACTGACTTCTAAGCAGCTCAGAGGCTGGGCCACCTCAGGGTTGCAGGCAGGGCCTGCCCCACCCTCCCCTCACACCTCGAGAGACTTCAGGATGGAGGGGAGCAGGCGTCCCAGGCCCTTCTCTGAGGGGTGGTCTCTGCCCTAGACCACCCTTCCTCCCCAGGACCTTGACCTTCTGACCCTGCTGGACCTTCCCTCCACCCCCTCCTCTGTCAGTGCTGAGCCACCCCTGTGGGTGTCCTGCTCACAGCTGGATGACCTCTCTGCCCTTGATCCTCGCCCTCCCTGGAGGGGAATGCCTTTGCTGATGTGCTGGGGAAACTGTGAGGCTCTGGTGCTCAGAGTGCAGAGGGCAGTGGGGAGGGAAGTGAAACCCAGCTGGCTGTCCTCGCACCCAGTGAGGAATTCCCTGTGACCTTCGAGTGGCCCAAGGGAGCACGTTCACATGCATTCACTGCATGTCACCCGCGCACCTGGTGCTGTCCTGTCAACCTGCAACCAAGGGACATGCACTCATTTCAAGATGAGAAAAATGGATCTCCAAGAGGCTCAGTCCCTGGGTGAGGTGGGATAACTAGCACATGGCACATACAGACTCCGGGGTCATGTTTGGCTTCAAAGCAACAGCAGCCATGGCCACAGGTACCTGTCCCCGCACCTCTATGTTGAGAAGGATAGCCAAGTGGGGAACACGGGCTCAGCCCCATGGGGATCGGGTGTAACCGTGGAGACGGAGCTGGAACACAGCCAGAGCCCAGCAGGCACAACCCTGGAGATGGAACCATTCTTGTACCTTCAGAGAAGAGGAATCTGAGGCTCAGAGAGGTGAACTAGTTTGCCTTAGGCTGCACAGGACTGGACCGGTGGGGCAGGAGTGGGGTCCAGGCCCCGCTTGCTGCCTCAGAGGCTGTTAGTCAGAAAGGACCGTGGGGACCAGCCCCTCCTGGGAACAGAGACCTCTCCAGCCTGTTCCTTGGCCGGTAGCTCACAGCTTGTCAGGGCAACGCACTCCCCCAGGGGACTGATGTAACTTATCACATGACCTCAAGCACCCTAGGAAGGGGGAGCGGCTTACCCCAGTCCCAGGCTGGTACCACTGGGCACCCTTAGAGTCTAGGAGTCTCAGGAGGGCCGCTGCTCACCTCTGGCCTCTATAGGGGAGGGGTAGCCATGCCCCATGGGCCCCTCCCAGACGGAACCTTGCCCACTGAGGTGAAACTCGCCAATCTCCCGTTGCTTGAGTAGAACCGCAATAGAGCCAGGACGCGGCTGGAGGACAGCCCTGGCCCTCAGACCCCGCCTCTCAGAACTGTGCTCCAAGTCCTCAGACTAGGCCGGGGGAAGCTGGGGCTAGCAGCACATGAGGCATTCTGGAGTCACAGGATCCAGTTTGGCTTATGCTGTGTGACCTTGAGTAAGGTCCTGCTGTCTCTGGGCCTTGTCTTCCTTGTCAGTGAAAGCAGGCTGTTGGAGCCAAGAGTCCTTCTGAATGCCAGGGCTCGGGGCACTTGGCAGCCAGCAGACATGCCCTGCTTCCCTGGTCTGTGATCCTGCAGCCTGCACACAGCCCCGGGCCCTCTTGCTCAACGCAGCTAGTATTGTTTTTAAAAACCAGAGCAACAGGATTAGCCAGTATTGGCCAAACATGGGGACCTTTGCCTTCCTGCCCTGAACCCAAGGCCCTGGAGTCCTCCAGGCAGGTTGGGAACTACGGACTTAACCCTTTGTTGGCTGGAAAAGAGGTCCCATCATGGACAAAGCCTAGACTTTGCAGCCAAAGTGCCTGAGACCATGTTCTGCCTCTCTCCTTGATAGGGCTTGAGATGTAATCCATCCTTAGCTTCCTCCTTGGATAACCGATAACACCCACCTTTGGCAAGGTGGCCTTCTGTGGCCCACAAAGCATTTACTTAGCCCTCCCTGGGAGCCAGCATTCTCGGGGTTCTGCTCAAGGGCACTGACCTTCCCCACCCAGCAGCCTCACTGCTACACCAGTCCAAACACTGCCGCACGCCCATGCTCACCGGCATCCCACCCAAGGCTCTCCTGCCATAGAAAGAGGGCACCGGAGGCAGTGCCAGAGCTGCAGCAGCCCCCCAGCCCAGAAGCTTCCTGCCTCTCCTGAGAGTGTGCGCCTGCAAACTTGAAATACTCCCCAAGCCAGAAAGGGTTGGGAACCTTGGTTTTTCGACTTGGACAGGGAAATGGAGGAGGAGGAGGATGCCCTTACCCTGGCGTGGCCTAGAGACTCTGGGATAGGCAGAGGGGCAAAGAGAGCCCGTGGGAAACAGGCCTGGGGGGAGCAGGAGGCTTCTGGGTCGGGGGCTACTGTTCGCAGCAGAGAAGCTGGGCAGACATCCTAACGTGACAGCCGCCCTCTTCCTCCCAGCCCGGCCGGAGCATTCCCAGGGGAGGGCTGGAGAGGGCTCAAGGCTCCGTTCCAAGAGACACTGGTGGTCCTGGGAAGGGGACTGACTCCTCCCTGGTTCAGCATGACACTCTCTGGGCCTCCAGCATGTCCCTTCACTTTAAATGAGGAGGTAGCCCAGAGGCGTGGTTTTCCCACCCTTTTTAGCCCTAGAGCCCCTGCAGGAAACCCCTAAAATAGAAACAATAAAGGGGAGCTATTCTGATGGATCCAGGGGCCCCGGCCAACACGCCTGGCAGCCTGAGGCCCCTCAGAGGCTCTGGAGCAGGTGGCCCCTGGGAACTTGATGACTGCATCACCCCTTTCTGGAGCGCTCGATCCCAGCACATCTGGGAGAATGCTTCTTTCCCATTCAGCCGTGGCTGCCCCAGGTGCCTTCCACGTTTTACAAGGTCCTTCCTTCTTAATAAGGAAACTGCTCTTAATGAGGAAGGCGGGTGGGAATGAGTAGATCTGGCAGTCATGGGACACCTGGGAATGGGGAGGGACAGTGGAACCAGATGGGCATAAGCCTCCAGAGCCTTGGTGGGGCCCCAGGAGCACCCTGGTTCCATTGCCCCCCAGGGAACTGGCAGCCCTCCCAGTGTTCCCTGTCGTGAGTTGGCTCCAAGGACATTGTCACTCTTATGGAGCGCTACATGTGCCACACCAGAGCTTGGAGTTGGAGACCCAGGCTGCATTTCTAAGCTAAGGTGTGAAGGGCCGCGGGGGGCCTGGCCTGGAGCCAGTGCTGAGTGGGGTTGGGTGCACCCACCCCGGCCAGGGCAACCCGAAATCTCCCGATGGCTCTTCCCTGAGCTCTGGGGAAGCCATGTGTCCTAACTCCTTGCCTTTTCTGAGGTACAGAAGCTGATTATGAGGGGCTGGGCAGCAGATTGCCTTTCTAACAGGCTTCCAACATGTGCTGGTGCTGCGGGGAGTCGGAAGTGCCCGCCATGGTGGGCGCAGGAGCTCAGAAGGGGCAGGGAACTATGGGCAAGGGAGGGCCCCTGGGTGCTAGGACTCAGAAGTAAGTTACAGAGCCCCACAGGTGGAGCAGAGAACTGGCCTCAGGCCACCCTAAAGATGGTCACAGGGCACTCCCAGCCAACAGCCAACTGGGGCCCTTGCTGAGTGGCGGAACAAGGCTCAGTAGAACCCCAGCCCTGCTGACCTGGGGACCTGCCTTAGCAGCCAATCTCCCCTGTGCACCTGTGAGGTGGGCCTGTCCGTCCACCCCAGGCTCCCAGGCTTTGCACGAATGGTGACTCACGCCTGCCTTTCCTCCCTCCTGGCAGGTGGTCAGCCGAGTGGCGGCCCAGCAAGGGTTTGACCTGGACCTGGGCTACAGACTCCTGGCCGTGTGTGCGGCCAACCGAGACAAGTTCACTCCCAAGTCTGCCGGTAAGCGTCTATTGGCGTCTGTTCGGGTGTCATTGGAAGGTGGGAGGGGACCAGACACTACCAGGGCTGTCTGCCACCTGGGCGCCTTGGGTCATCTAGGTGTGGTGTGAGCTCCAAGGAGGAGCAGCTCAGCAGCCAGGCTCTGGAGCCCACAGGCAAGGGTCAGCCGTATGTCTGTTCCTGCACATGTTCTTGTCTTGGGGCACTTTAGGTGCACTGCAGGGCCACAGTGGGCTCCAAGGCACGACGTACCCCAACAGCAGGCACGGTGCAGGTGACAGGACATGCATCCTCTCATTCCAACACCACAATGACCCCTGGGAATGAGAATTGGGATCAGCCCCATTTTATAGGTGAGAAAACTGAGGCTCAGAGAAGCAGAAGAGGTTTCCCAGGGTCACTAAGCTAGAAAGCAACAGAGCTGGGATTAAAGTCCAGGCCTATACTCCAGAGTCAGTGTGCTAAACCTTTACACTCCACTGCATTAAAAAAACTCATTTCTTGAAAATCAAAACAAAATGAATCAATATATCCAGTGTTCCTAAAAGCCTGCCCAGCAGATTATTCTCCAGCTCTGTCATTGCATCGAGCTTCCTGACCCCATCTTCCACAAGGGCCACAGAAGTTGTCTGTCTATGGGGAACTTACGAACATTAACAATGCAGTTTTAGCATGGATGCTTGGGTGCCGCTATAGTCCCAGATACTCAGGAGGCCGAGACAGGAGGATCACTACGGCCCAGAGTTTGGGGTCAGCCTTGGCAACAAAGTGAGACCTGTCTTTAAAAAAAAAAAAAAAAAAGCCAAGATAGAGTTTTACAGTTACCATCATCCTCATAACCTGGCTTAGACAGCAGGTACCCAGCAACCCTTACAGCAGACAAACCTGTGGCCTCCTAGCTGTCACATGCTGAGTGTTAGTCTCTGGGCCTCAGTTTATAGCCTCAGGAAGGCAGGAATGATGAGACCTGCCTTGCAGGGGTCATGGTAAATTCTAGAAATATATAAAGTATCTGGCACAGTGTCTGAGTGTTAACATTCTTTATTGATTCAGAGCCAGTAGTTGAAGGGGCGGGGGGGGGGGGGGGGTCGCGTGTCTTCTGCATGACAATAAAGCAGACAATCTCATTAGACTCACCAGTCAGTTCTTTGGTGTGTGTTTGGAAGTAGCCTTCAAGAAAATGCTTAGAGGAAGTCTCACAACAGGTTTCCATAAATCTGCTCATCCATAGTGTCTTGAATGCGGTTTACACTCCCCTCCGCAAACACTTACAGTCCCCAAACGTGGGTGTGCTTCACTTAGAAAACCTTGTGTGAAGGTCTCACGAGCCAATAGCTGCTCTGAAACCCCTTCTCCGCCAGCCTGAGCTGGGATATTGCTGTGCACAGAACCGCTTGCCAGAAAACAGTCTTGGAATCTCACAGGGAATGTCTATTCCTGTCGGGATCTGCAGTTTTAATAATAAGTCAACACAATTTAGACGAGGGAAAAATTGCATCTTAAGAAACGCGTCTCTCATGCGCCTGTTCTGTGCAGATACGGACCGGGACTGAGGTCACCAGGGGAACCAGACAGGGTCCTGCCTGCAGGAACTGACAGTCTGGGGTAGGGCTCTGCAAACTTTTTCCATAAAGGACCAGATGGTGTCTATTTTAGGCCTTGTGGGCTACAAAAGCAGTCATAGATGATATATAAAGGAATGTGTATGGCTAGTTCCAATAAAGCTTTATTTATAAAAACGAGTGACAGCCAGTAGCTTCCTGGCTCCTGGCCTACAGGAAGAAAAAGCTATTGATCAAATGATTACAGGAGCGTGTGTGCGCGCGCACACCAGCGCACGCGCACGCATGCTTGTGTGTAAGTCAAGCTGTGTTAAGTGCTGTGAAGCAGAATCATCAGATGATGTGGCAGTGTTGGGGGCACAGACCACCATGGGATCAGGGGATGCTTTGGAAAGTTAAGAAAGAGTTGAGTGGATAAAGAAAAGGAGGGCACAGTCCTTTGTAGGTGAGGGGGCATCCTGTGCAAAGGCTCCGAGTGAGGAGGGAGCATGGCTTTGTGTCAGACTAAGATAATGGTAGTGGTTCTGGAACCCCGAGTCGGGGGACATGTGGCAAGGGTGAGGCTGGTGAAGGCAGCAGCTGAACTTGCAGGGCCCGTCTTGAAGGTCGTGGTCTTTGTCCTAAAGGAATGGGAACACGGTTAAATTCTCATTTTGTAAAAACTTATTCTGCTACCAAAGAATAAATTGCACAGAGGAGTGGGGGTGCTGGTCAGCTGGCAGGTCACTGGTGAGTTTGGGGTGCTGGAAAGGAAGACAAGAGTGGAGTGAAGGGAAGAGAAAGGGAGATTTAAGGGGCAAAACCAGCTGGAGCTGGAGCTCAGTGGTAGAGAACTTGCCAAGAATGTGTGAGGCCCCCCTGCCCCCCCCACACACACACACAAAAGGGAGGGCGGGGAAGGGGGCCCAAATCAAGACAAAGGATGCATAGCCAGAGAGGTAAGGAGAACAGAAGACTGGGCTGCCCCAGAAGTCTCAGCTGTGGCCCCGTGGAGGAGGAGTGGCTCAGGCCCCTGTGCTCCCCTTCCTTGGCAGAGGAGGGGCCTCTCCTAAACCCTGGCCTTATTGGCACGTGCAGAGTATTCTCCTGTGGTTCGCCACAATTCTCAGCTTTGCAAGACATCTTCATTGATGGATGAGGATACTGAAGCTCAGAGAGGCCCTGTGACTTGCCTGGAGTCACACATCTCATAAATGATAGAGCTGGAACTTGAACTCCAGCTGACTCTGGGCTGAGGGCTGTTGCCTATTCAATCACAGTTGACTCTAGGGCTGGTCAGGGTTCTCCATTAGGAGACTTCTGCTTCCTGTCCCAGGATCGGGGAAGCCATTCCCCTCGGATGAGACGTCACATGTGCAGGGCTCTCTGGCCAGACCCCATGCTCCTCAAGTGGCGTTTCCAGCATCACTTCTCCTGAAACAGGGAATCCTTCTGTCCTTTACCTGCAACTCCAGCTGTGCATAGCTCTTGGCAGGTCACAGAGCCCCTTCTCATATATTGTGCCCGTTGAGTCACATGATGTGTCCCAGGACCCCCAGATGAGTTCTCAGACACCCATTCTGCCACTGGGAACTCTGAGGCACAGCATGCCTGTGGCTTGGCTGTCACTTGAATTCCCTCCATAGGAGTCCAACCCTTGTCGTGCTAACAGCCATGACCCACCACCATTCCCAGGCAGTGAAGTCTGGGTCATCCCCCTGCCTGGAAGCGCAGGGGGTCATCTGAGTGGGCCTCAACTGCTGGTTTCATTCACGGAATGCAGGATCTGCTGGGGACAGGCTGGGACATAAGACAAGCAGAGGCCACAGGGAGCAGAACAGAGATCCCAAGTTTAAAGGGCAACTTGGTGCTGGCCCCTCCTTGGCCACCCTCTGCACCTGGGAGCTGGGCCCTGGTCTGCAGAGAGGGCACACACACGCTCAGCTGTCTCTGAGCACTCAGCAAGCTCTCTAATGTGGCAGGAGAGAGGGACCCCCCAATACCTGACCACATGAGTGCCGAGTGAGTGCCACTTCCTGACCTCCATCTCTCCCAGCTTGGCTTCCTCCTAACTGGCCCTCACTGCCTGGCAAGGCTGCCTCTCCTGGGGCTCCCCTTGCCCCTGGGGTAGGTGCATGCCCTGTAGTACCCTGCCCCTGGTGTGTGTGTGTCCCTCTCAGACCTCTCCCAGGTGGCCTCTGCAGTTCCAGAGCTCTGTGTCCCCAAAGCCGCTGTAGCCAGCCAGCTGCTTCTCCCTCCGGTGTCTGTGTCTGTCTGGGCTCCTGCTCTGTCTGATCACTGTGCAGCTTTCCCAACCCTCTCTCCCTAACCCTGTCTGCTGTCTGTCTGTCTATCTCTCCCTTCCATGTCTAGCTTCCCATTGCTTTCTTTCTGGATTTTCTCTAGGTCTCAGACTTGTCCCCTGCGTGGTGTGTCTGTGGCTATGTGCATATGCGCACATCTCTGTGTGGCGCATGTGTGAGGTACGCGGCTGTGTGCGCGCGTGCATGCCTGTGCATTTGGCTGTGTCTGATGTGTGAGAGTCTGCACGTGTCCCTGTGTGCTGTGTGTGTGTGTGTGTGCCTGATGTGCACAATTGATTTTGTGCTGTGTGTGTGCACGGCCGCCTGGGTGGGTGCCTCCCCTTCCCCTCCTCCGGCCCCATCCCTGTCTGTCTGGTCAGGAGCCGGGCTGGGCCAAGGAGCAGGATGAGCTCATGCGGCACAGGAGAGGAGCTTTGTCAGGATGCCTGGCGGTGAGCCGGGGCTGGGCATCCGTCTGGGGCTGTGGAGCAGGAGCTGGGCCTGGGGGCAGCACTGCTGCAACGTGTGCCACGTGTGCGTGCGTGCATGTGTGTGTGTGTGTGTGTGTGAGAGAGAGAGAAAGAGAGAGAGAGAGAGAGGAGCCGGCGCCGGGAGCCGCAGACACTGCAGCAGCCAAGGCGGGCGTCTGCACGTGGGGCCCTGGTACCCAGCCCCCAGCCCTTTGTTCTGGTGCAGCCTTTAGCCTCTGCTCACACGGGAACAGGAGCGCAGGCGCGCACAGGGCCAGGATCCTCCTCATCAGAGACTCCTGGGGCAGCTGCTTCCCCACACACACCTAGAGCAGAAGGTCACCTGCCCCCGCCCCGCCTCCACCTCCTCCCTAATGCACCCACCCTGCCCCCACCCGCCCCGCGTGCCAGCCCTCAGCGACTTGGCAGGCAGCGCTGAAATGTCAGCCTCATCACGCCCATCAGTCCACGCTGGCTACGTGGGTGAGAACACCAGGCAGTCGCCATGTCCGAAGTCCCCGGGAGCCCTCATGCCTCAGCTCCTGTCCATGCTTGAATAAATCTGTGTCACCTCAGCTGACCCCACTGAGCAGCCAGTTGAAGTAATGGAACAGGAAATGTCAGAGCCCGAAGGTAGAAAGTCCAGGGATCAGAGAGGGGAGGACCCACCCCAAGTCACAGGGAAGCCCAGGGGGCCTGGGGGGCCCACTGCCTGTCCTAGTGCCCTTCCTGTTTCCCTGAGGTGTGACGGCTGTGAGTGTCACCTGGGCTGTTGGTAAAGTCAACGTGTAGACAGCGCTGTGGGAGGCAGGGGCATCCCAGGGCCGTCTTGAGAAGCACCACTGGGCATTTGGAGAAGGGACATAGAACTCAGGAGAGTGGAGAGTGGTCAGGGCAGGAAGGGGCAGTCCCTGAAATCATGAGGAGGAGGCCAACCTTCCTGAGGGACAGGCGGAGGATGTTTGTCAGAGTGCCGATTGGCCTTCCTGGGCTGGATGTAACCTGCAGATACCTGGGTCAGACTGCTCAGTAGTTTCAGAAAGTGATTATCATTTGCCCATAAATGCTCTTTAAGAGAGGGCCCTGTTGTGTAAATGTCTGACTTCCTTTGCATTCACTAGAGTGACTAGGTTAGGGTGGGGTAATACCCCCTGGAGCAGTGCTGTGCCCAGCCCCCCTCCTCCCTATTGTCTTACCCCAGTGCATTTGAAGACCAGCCTGGCCCTGTGACATGTGTGTCTGACCTCTGTTCTAAGCACACCCACACAATCCCGGCCCTGGGAGCAGGAGTGGCACCCAGGCGAAGTAGGCTGCTAGCTTAAGTCCCTATACGTCTGCTTGGTCGGGTCTCCTTGGCAAGCTCCCCAGAGGAGCAAACCGTCATGGGGCATGTCACAGGTCACAGGGGGTAGACTGAGACATGCTCTGGGCCCCAGCTGGCCCTGGAGATGAAGAATCAAGAATGTGGGGTCCCCTGCCTCGCCCCTCTCTGTGGCCTGCAGTCTACTTAGGAGGGGCTTGGGAGAGGCTTGTGCAGGCTTAGAGAGAGGCCCTGACCCTAGTGGCACTCGAGTGAGTGTCCTACCATTTATAGAGGTTGGGCTTGGACTCTGTCATCAGAGGCCAGCCAGGTGGTTCCCGTGTCTTCTACTCAGGACTCCTTGAGCCAGGAGGTCACTGCGGTTTCTAGCTGTCTTTGAAACCAAGCCTTCTGGCTCCCACCTTGCCAAATAGGGGACTCTCAGACCCCTGTGGTGGTGGGGACATTTCTTGTGACTCTCGATGGCCTGACTCCTATCTCCACCTTTACACTCCTTCTTAGCCTCTCTCCACCCTTCTCTGCCTCTGCCCTCTCCATGCAGCCGCCTTCCCTTCACCAGGGAGGACAAATGGCCTCATTCAGGGACACCCTGCCAGAGCTGTCTCTCTAAGACAAAGCTGTGCGCAGCTCTCCGTGAAAAACGGCTCACGGCCGCCCAGCGAGCAGGCGGGATTGGTGGGTGAAAATTGCAGGGGATTTGTTAACTCTGCTGGCTCCCCCAGAGACAGCAGGTAGGCGAGGCCATGCCCTTGAAACACAGGCTGCCCAGCAGGTTGGGGCACCCTTCCAAGGCCAAGGACAGACTTCCTCCTGGACACTACCCCACCCCCACATCTGAGCTCAGCAGAGCTGGAATGTAGGAGAGGGACATGGCTTCCTTCCTCCTGCTGGGCCATCTCTACCCCTGAGTCAGGTCCCCTGGAAAGGGCTCTGGACTTCATCACCAGGCCCATGGGCACTGGAGGCCAGATCTGTGCCATGGAGAAAACCTGCTCATGTCCTTGCCCCTGCTGTCCACACTGTAGGGGAGTCTGGGACTCTTACCGGCACACCCATTTATAGAGGGGGAAACTGAGGCTCTGGGAGGGGAAAGACAGACCCAGCATACAAGGCTCCTGCTACCAGAAGTAGGATTTGCTTCCAGGAGGGCCAGGACTGTTGCTCAGGGAGCTACCCAACTTCTGAGGGACTATGACTGGGCAGTCTGTCTTGGGGCAGTAGCCTTGGCCTTTCCCCTCCCCTCGTTCCCTGAGGGATGAGCCTGGGATCAGAGTGACCTCTTGGAGAAGAGGGACAGCAGGAGGAGCTTTGTGAGCAGAGTCCTCCCAAGCCAAGGAATTGGGGAGATAACTACTGAAAGGTCCCTGGGGTGCACAGTGAGGAAGGGCAGAGCCACCCCAGAAATGACAGAGGGCTGAGGATTTCCATGGCCATTCAAAATAAGACCTGTGGGAAAACGCTTAGAACGTAGTCATATTATTAACGTCTTAGAACAGTAACAAAATGGTCTACGGGGTATGATCGCAGCCAGGTACAGAAACAAAACATGAGTGCATCTAGGCACAGAAAACAGAAGGGGATATCCGAAATGTCAACTTATAATAGATCTATCTAGATAAGGGTGTGCATGTGACACTTCTATTTCCCACGTTTTCTGCAGGGGACAGGTATTCTGGAGCAGTGAGGGTCATTGTGGCTTTCTTCAGAGCTCGGTTGCAGTTGGCAGGGGTGGGTGAGACTGGAGAGCCCTGTCTCCTGGCTGGCTCAGCAGTTTCTCAGGCACAGCTCTCTCGAGTTCCCTGAGAGCCCCAGGAGTCAGGCCTCAGCTTGTCCAGAGGCCACCCTTCCTGCCTCCCTCACATCTGCCAGATTAGCTCATGGTTGCCACTCCCACCCCTGCCCCGGTGTGCGAGGACAGTGCTGCCTGAGGTCCAGCCAGTGGACATGGAATTTCCAGGCTTTGGAGTGGGGGCATCTCTGGTGGGGAGAGGGCATCTGAGAGCCAGGGACCCTAACAGGTGGACCCTTCTCAAAACGGTCCTGCTCCGAATCCACGCCACCACCCAGCCTCCTGGTTGGGACAAGGGGGTCTGGAAGTGGAGGGGTGGGGGGATTCATGAGGCCAAGCTGCTAGAAGATTCCCACAGAATGTCACATTTCTGAGATTGGTTTCCCCGGATGCAGACCCTGAGATGAAGCTTCCGGGGCTTGACACTTCTTTAGGAAAATTCCGGAAAACACTGATAGAGAAGTGGAGGAGGTGAGACAGGAAGGAGAGGAAGTTAAGGAAGAGTGGGATTGGTAACTAAGTTGCTGGGAGGGGATACCTGGGACTCAGTCCTGCCAGGACAAAGGAGAATGTTCCCCTACCACCTGAGCCTCTGGGAGAGGAGGTATTTATCCACCATGCCTTGGCCATTATTGGTTGATGGTGCTTGGGGTAGGTGAAGGAACCTTCCAGCATTCACACAGCTCTGTGTGAGGACAGACAATGCCCGGGCAGGGTCATGGAGTACAGTGAGCAGAGGGTGGTGGACAAGGCACCTGCCTCGAGGCCTGTCCACATTTCAGTCCTCTGAACACTCCCCTCATCACCTCAGCTGATTCCCATCAGCTCGGATTATGATCGTATTGTTCATAGTTTACTCACTTATTTTAACTTCCACATGGAAATTGTAAAAGGACGTTTTATCACCGTAACCGGAGGGCCAGTCTCCCTTGCCACATTCAGAAGCTGTCAAAATGAAGACAGTAGAAGCCATGTCTTGTGCCTGAGTTGAGCTACGGGTGTCTGTTCATCTGTTCGACAGCTAGAGCCTGGGCCCCTTTTCTCCCAGTTGTAAGGGGAGATGAGAGAGTTCAGGAAAGGGTTACAATGCAGCGTGCTCAAAGTAGGAGTAACAACACCCTAAGTTGGAGGACAGCTGATGAGGCAGTGATTTTCTCACTGGGATCCATGAGCACCTTCATCATCCTACGGACCATGTCATCTCATCCACACCTGAGGATGCTCTTTGTGAAAGGACAACCCCAAGGGAGAATGCTGGGGCATGGGGAGCCCGTGCCCCAACAATTTCTCCCTCCATTCAGGGCCTCTGCACCATTTCATGGCTGCAGGACTTTGAAGGGCAAGGAATGATTAGCTTCCGGGTCCAGGTCCACCCTTTTCTAAGCAGAGGCCTGCAGACACATAGAAATGCAACACACACACAGGCCTTGCTCTTGTGGTTTGAAATAAATGTCTCTATTCTGACAGGAATCCTGCCGTCAGTGTCCAGCTCTGTGAAACCCCAAAGCAGGCTCATTTCCATTTTAAGGAAGAAACTGAGGCCCTGAGGGCTGGTCAGGTGGTCTCAGCAGAAGCGAAATGGGAATCAAAGCTCTGGCTAGGACATCCCTGCCATAGCCAGGGACCCACTGGTGCCTCCAAATAACTGAAACAGACTGTCTGGAGATACAAGTCCACAGTGTTAGCACCCTGAAGGCACCACAGTTGTCACTCTGCAGGCACAAGTCTTGCCTTTCTGAGTCTTTGCGTATCTGCCTCCTGCCACCCAATCCAAAGGTACATTCAGGACAGAGGTCCTGCCAAAACAATCCCCCTGCACTCCCCCAGGGTGCCCTGAGGATGCTATGGCTTAATAAAGCCATCAGCAGCAATTAATTCTGCAGAGAAAAGAGCCAGGTAAGAGGATTAAGGAAGCCAGAGCTTTGGTTTTAAGATGGAGCTTAGCATCCTCGCCCCCAGAGGAGGGATTTCAGGGGATTCGAGGGTGTGAGAATGAAATGGAGCAGGGGCTTGGCAGGAAGTAGGCAAGTTGGTTATGGAACTTTCTTAGCAAATGTTGCAAGCCACTGCCTCGTAAATACCTTCTGGGTTAGACAGACAGGAATTAACAACGGTGCAGTCTTTATCAGTCTTGCCTATTTAGACTGACACGGCTGGGGCAAGTCAGAGAAGCACATCTGGATTAGGAACAAATCTGATCTATATCCCCTTTTAGTCAGGACAACAGCAAACATGTGATCAGCGAGTATAACTCACTTATCTCACCTCCTGCGACTCGCGTTTGCCCCGTTTTCCAGGCGAGGAGACTGAGGTTTAGAAAGGTGAAGTCATTTGACCAAAGCAACCTTATTAAAAGGAGCCAGAGTTGTGACTACATACCAATCTGACCTCAAAGCCATCTGCTGACCCTGCTCTCTGAACAAGTTAACATGAAATCCTGGGAGAGACATGATAATGACTCATGACACCTGTCAAGATCACCTAAATTGTTTGCAGGTGGCTGTGTTGAGTATGTGACAGTGATTTCTCCCCATGGGTAGGTTGAACACCTTCCCGTCATCGTGGAGCTCATTCGACACTCACAGCCCTGCAGGTGAAGAGGAACAGAGAGCTTGGCTTGGCCCCAATTTCAAATACTCTCTCCAGAAACCATTCAGCTATTTCCTAGAGAAGAGGAATAGTTAAAACATGTGTTCTGTGGAGCAGCCTTCCTGCTCTGAATCCCACCCAGCTCCCTACTCACCAGGTTAGAAATGTCACCTAACCTCTATGAGCCATGGTACCCTCATTTATTAAGAGGGGATCCTACCAATGCCTACATCATAGGCATTAAGTGAGTTCACTTACACAGGGCCTGTTGTCTAGAAATTGTTGTATATGTGCTAGTAATTTTATCTTACTCATGGGTGTGCCCCTCGCCTGTCCCCAGGGTCCATCTGACATATAGGACAGGGAAGAGGGCCCTGACCAGCAGACTCCTGCCCTCTTGCCCAGCATGAGCTGCCAGGTCATAGCGTGCAGAAGAGCAAGTGCTCCAGGGGACCAGGCCCTAGAATCTCTGGGTCTCAGCCTGCAGGACCCCTGATCTAGCTCACCTCCACTCTTTTAGCAGCTCTCAAATCAGGCCGAGGGAGCTTCTGGGATGGGGTTGATCTCAGCACAGGTTGAGCCCAGTGCCAGAAACCAGAATTGAGAGGTAGCCTAGGGCAAGCTTCAGGATCAAATGACATGGTTTTGACTCAGCTCTGCCACTTCCATGTTATATGTGACCCCAGCTTTGTCTTCCAGCCTCATAAAATGATGGATACAAAGTGCATCACACAAGCAGACATCTCACAGGGCTCCCCACACAACAGTTTTGATCACTTATTAAGTCCTGCTTGGCAGTCCAGGCTTTGAAACCTACTAACTGTGTGACTTTATGCAAATCACTACACCTCTCTAAAGTTGGGGTCCAGGAGATCTAGAATTCAGGTCTCTTGGCTGGAGCAGCGATTCTGTTTCCATGGCAACCCAGCTGTCTCTCAAGAGACAATCTGGATGGTGTCACCCTGGCAAGGTGCTCTGCAAGATGGTAATTCCCCTCACTGGGGACAGGGTGGTGGCCAGCCAGGTGGTTGGAAGGCAGCAGAGCCATCTTGGCCATGCCAGCTGCAAGTGCTGTTCCTGGGCCCAGAAAGATACAGAGCCCAGAGCTTGGGAGCTCCGTCCAGTGGCTCTCCTTGAAGAGTCCTGAACAGATGCTTCATTTTCTTCCTAGGAACATTTCCTGGCTTGTTGAGGCTGGCCAGGTGGGAAGCACTGCCCCGGGCTGGACTCCTGCAGGGAATTCCAGAGGACCCAGTCTCACCTGTTTGAGATGAAGAGACACTATTGTCTCTGGCAGGAAACAGGATTTACTGGGGGGAAAAATTAGGAGTCTGCCTTTCATACAAGCTCATAATTATAATGACAGCAGAAACTGGGTGCAAAGGATAAACTAAATTCACCCCTGCCACATAGCACCTGGTTACGTATGAAGTGCAAACTGTGTGATTGACATTAGGTAACCCTAGAGATTTTCTGCACCCTCAAAGAACTTGCAGACCCAGACCAGGCAGGGACATGCTCAGGAGGTAGACAGTGTCAACAGGCCCATATCACAGGGTGGAGAAGCTGAGAGGCAGGAATGCAGAAGCCCCTGGGCCAGCCACTTCCAGCTGAAGTTCCCAGCCTAGACTGAGCAGTGGAGGACAGTTCAGGGACAGCCACCTTCCCTCCCTTTTACAACAATTCACAACGAAATGTTCCTGTCCTTTTCCAGAGGAAGAGACTGAGACTCAGAGAGGTTCAGTGGCATGTTCAGAGTCACACAGCTGGGGAAGGGCTGGATCAAAAATCAGAACTGGGTCAGCCTACCCTGTCGGGGTTGCTGCCATTTGTGGTATGTTGCCAGGGGGAGGCTCCATTTCCTGGAAGCCCGAGGCCTCTTTCTGAGTCCAACAGTTCTCTACCCCCACTCCTGTCCCCTCCCCCACTTCCTCCCCCATTCCTCTTTTCTTTCACTCCATCTCCTTCCTCCTCTGTCCCTCTCTCCCGCTCCTGCTCTCCTTATTTCCTTTGTCTCTTCCTTTCCCCCTCGGGACCACAGATTCAGGCACCACTGATCCTGCTGGCTACAGCTCAGCTCAGCCACAGAGCCACTGCCAGCCTCTTGCTTTAGGCCCCGGGACCACTGTCCAAGGGGCACATGGCTCTGGTCCAGCCCTAGAATGCTTGCTCTGCCCCCTCCTGAGCACTCCCCACTCAGGAAGTGACATAATTGCATATATCCCCATTTCCTCCCGGCCCCATGTGGTCTTGAGCCCCTCTCAGATGTGTGCCCCAGATGTTTAGAATCACTTCCTCTAATTAAGCGTCTGCGGAGAGACGAGGGGACTGCCTGTGAGCAGGGCACACGCCTGTGCAAACTGGGAAGAGAGGAAATGGGAACTTGCCCTCCCCCTGCTCTGGTGGCGGGAAATTGGTTGCGCCTTGAGCTCCATGGGGAAGCCGGGCGGCTGCAAAGTGCGGTGGGGAGGCCCACGCTCTTGATTGTATGGTGTGGAAGCCTGTGGAAGCCTGGATGGTCCCCTTGGGAGAGATTCACACCCACCGCTGGGGACGGGGCCTCTGTGTCTGGCTCTCCAAATAACTTCTGTGTCTTCTCCAAATGGAAGGAGAGGGCAAGAAGGAGACGCTGCCCTCTGGAGAACAAGTGCAGGAAATTAAGGTGGCCCCAAGGCCAAGGTCAGGTCTCCTCTGAGGGCGGTAGGGCTGCAGTTGGGCCAAGGCTCAACTGGTCCCATCTCTGCCTTGGGTGGGAAGGGCCGCCATAGCTCTGTGTCAGATTTGCACGTCCACACAGCCAGGCAGGTGATACAAAGGGGGCACCTCAGCGGGAGGAAAGAAGCAGGTCTGGGGAATCAAAACTCCCAGCCCCCTCAGCAGGACAGCCATGTTGCTGAGGTCCGCCTGAGGCCATGGGCAACCCATGCTCAGAACTGCCAGGACTTGGGATTCTGCAAGAAAGCAAGTGCTTTTTACTTGTTGTCGGCCACCTCTTATTTAAGACACTGTGCTGACCAGCCCAGTGTGGCAGAAAGGTGGCTCTCAGTGGCCAGTGAAGGCATCAACCCTCTATCACTTGAGCAATCCTCAAGGACAGATGGGCCTCCGACTGATGCCGGAAGGCAGGTCAGTCCAGACAGAGTCTGTCCTGGCTTTGCCTCCTTCTCTCTTCCTTTTGAGCTACGTGGCTTTATTTATGTATTTTTGGGTGCCAAGGAGCAAACCCAGGCCCTTGCACATGCTAAACCCACACTCTTCCACCGTCCTACACCCACCCTGGTGCTGAGTGGCTTTATGGAACTGACGTGACCTCTCTGAGCCTCAGCTGTTGCCATCAAGAAATGGGGCTACCTCTCTCTCAGGGTTATTTGTGTTGAGGAGTAGATGGGATGAGGTAGGGGAAAGCTGTTTGCCCCAGGGGCTGAGACACCACCCTCCCCACACAGAAAAAGAATCACATGTGGGAGGAAGGAGACTCGAATGGGGAAGAAGATGGCGGGCAGGGAAAGGGCAGCAGGAGGAGTGCCTTTTGGGAGATCCTGAGGCATACCTTAGGTGTAAATAAGTATGGGCAATAGTGCTGCGTTATTCTTACAATTGCTCTCTGACATGAATGTTGGCACTAGAGGAGTTTTTAGGATCAGTTGACCCAATCATCTACTTTTATCTGAGAAGAGACTGGCACAGAGGAGGGACACAGTCTTCCTAGTGTCCCTTCCATGCAGAGGCCAGGCTGGCACCGTCAAGGACTAATCACTAGTACTCTTCCTGTTACTTAGTTACTGCCCCCAGCACTAGTACTTTCAATTACTACAGTTGCCATCTCGACTGCTGCTATTGCTGTGATTACCACCCACCTGTGGCTTTAAATGCTATTATCCTACCGGGTGGGCATCTCCAATCTGAAGTCCAAAATCCCATACTCTGAGGGCTGACATGGTGCTCTAAGGGGGAAATTCTACACCTGATCTCATGTAGCAGGATATAGTCAAAACGAGGCGCCCTAAAAATATTGCATAAAACCACCCTCCAGGTGGGCTGGAGATATAGCTCAGTTGGTAGAGTGCTTGCCTCACATGCACAAGGCCCTGGGTTCAATCCCCAGCACCACAAAAAAAAAAAAAAAATCACCTCCAGGTTATGTCTATAATTTGGATATATCTAACACAAGAGAATTTTGGTTTAAACTTGGTCCCCATCCCCAAGATATCTCATTTTGATCTCAAAAAAAAAAAAAAAATGAAATCCGAAACACTTCTGATGTCAAGGATTTCAGTGAGGGATAGTCAACCTGTACTGTTACTACTCAATCAAGCAGTTAGCTTGTACTGAGTCCTTACCATGTTCCAAATGCTGGGGAAAAGAGCTCGCATCCATCCTCTTCTGCATCATTACAAAAGTCTTAAGCAGAGGCTGGGACTCACTGGTCTTAGTAGTAAACTCTTGTGATCCTGGTGACTCAGGAGGCTGAGGCAGAATGATCACCAAGTTCTAGGCCAGCCTCAGCAACTTAGCAAGACCCCTAAGCAACTTAGTGAGAAAAATAAAAATGGATGGGGACGTAGCTCAGTGGTAAAGCGCCCCTGGGTTCAATTCTCAGAACGAAAAAACAGAAAAGAAACTGTGACTCAGAGAGGTTAATGACTTCCTCAAGGCCACCAGCTAGCAAGTGGCCAGGCTAGAATGCAGATCCAGGAAGTCCATCTCCAGGCACACCACACCTGGGTCTCCAGTCCACCTCGCCTCCCAGAAGGAGGAGGAAGGCCTGACGAGGCCCCCAGATGTGTGGAGGCCTAGGGGCACCCCGGGAGCAGCGTGGCTTACGACTCAGGCCAGAGGGCAGCTGCCTCCTTGGGGGATCTGTCTGTCCCTGTTCTGCCTCACCTGGCCAACTTGAAATTCCTCTGTCCGCCTGTTCATTCACTCTGACATTTGACCATAGCAGAGGAAGACAGTGGGGCCAGGTCCCAGACTCATACAGTTCTGACTATCTGAAGCTTCCAGCTCAGGACCTCACCAAGAGGGGTCTCCATCCTCCTGGTCAGATGTCAGTAAGTGGACATGTCTGGCCTGTAGGCTCACTCCAGCCCCTGTGACTCCGAGGGGATGCTCGGCACAGCCTGCAGTACAATACCTCTTGCAGATGAGGCACCCATCCCAAAGCCTGGAAACCCACGACTGTCTAGAAAGATCTAGAATTTAGAGGTATGTGAGGTCATTCAGTCATCCATTCAGCAAGCACTTATCGTGTCACCATGCCCCCAGCTCTGTGCTGGGCTCCTGGACATAGTGTAAGTTAGGTGGCCATCATCCTCGCCCTCCAGGGACTTGAAGCTTGACAGGCAGGACAGACGTGGAAGAAATGACCTCTGACAGTGGCTTTGTCAGCATCATGATGGTTCTATGAAGGACAGTGGGGGGGCCTCAAGGAGAAGAGCTCAGGGAAGGCTTTGCTGAGAAACAGCCCTTGCTGGGAGGCTCCAAAGAGCAATCTGCCCGGAAAGGAGGGCAGAGAAGGGCACTGCTGGCAAAGGAAAGTGTTCAAAGGCCCCCATACAGGTGGGCTCCACTCTCCTCCCTACGTCTTCTGACCCTGTCCCATCTGTAGGATGGGAACAGTGCCACTTGCCCCTGGGGTTCCAAGCATCCAAGAAGGGAAGCGCGATGCAGGTTCTGGCACCCAGCGCTGGTTCGTTGAAAGCCTAGGGAACCGGAGGCTGCCTCTTGGATCCTGGCTTCCAACCACCCCAACACTGGGGACTGTCAGCACTGGTTGTTCGTGAGCATAATTAGGTAATTGGGTCAAATTCAATTACACACCACACTCCCAGGTCTGTCTGGGGCCCAAGAGGGGCACAGCCTCCCCTTGCTGAGGAGCCTTCAGGAGCACTGGTGTGGTTCCCGGGGCTGAGCCTTCCCCCTATGCAGCCTGGGACATGGCCTACATCCCAGATGGGGAAACTGTGACAGGGGGAGATGCCACCTGGCCTCTGTCTTAGTCCATTTGAGCTGTTATAACAAAATACCTTAGGCTGAGTGATATATAAACAACAGAATTTTATACAGCTCTGGAGGCAAGTTTAAGGTGCCTGTAGATTCAATGTCTGGTGAGGGCCCATTCCTCGTAGATCCCACCTTCTTGCTTTATCCTCACCACAGGAACAAAAGTTCTCGCCTTTTAAAAAGAGCACTGGTCCTGTTTGTGAGGGCGGAGCCCTCGTGACTGAATCACCTCCTTGAGACTTCAACTTAATACCATCACACTGAGGATTAGATTTTGACACATAAATTGTGGAGGGACACAAACATTCAGACCATTAGCATCCCCAGGGCTAAGATCCCCAAGAATTGATATATTTTCCTCCTTGAGAACCCAATCTAGGGCTGGGGATGTGGCTCAAGCGCGCTCACCTGGCATGCGTGCGGCCCGGGTTCAATCCTCAGCACCACATACAAACAAAGATGTTGTGTCCGCCAATAACTAAAAAATAAACATTAAAAATTCTCTCTTTCTAAAAAAAAAAAAAAAAGAAAGAGAGAGAGAACCCAGTCTAAGCTGCTTGCAGGGGACTTGCCCTCCCTTGTGAATGTATTAGCAGTCCTGGCTTCTTGTCCCCCTGGAAAATCCCAGAGATTGGTGAGTAGGTGGGGCAGGGGGACTCAGTTTCCCTGCTGCTCCTGGATTTGTAGCCATTTCCCCATCTGGTTTCAGGCTGGCACGCACGGCTGCTGCCCCACACTTTGGCAGATGGCCGTTGCGGGGGAGCATAAAGTTGGGCAAACCAGGGTTTAGATGCACCTCCCAGGGACTTGCTGGAGGCATCAGACACAAGCAGCCCCGGCTGAGAGCAGAGAGCAGTGCCAGGGCCCTTGTGGAGACCAGGCATGACTCTTGCAGGGACCACATTGATATGAGGAACTTGGACCTGAACAGATCCTGACAGCCCTAGGGAGCCAGGGAAGGTTTTAGAGAAGGAAGTGATGTGGTCACAAGTTTGCCTTTTAGAAATCCTCAGCAGGTAACAGTTTGGAGGTTGGCGCAGTTGTGGGGACAAGAACTTGCTGCGAGGAAGTGTGTCATGAGTGGAGAAAGGGATGATGAATCTCCAGCAAAGCCCACTGACGGTGTCCTGCCCTAGGTCACCCACAGGCTGGGCCTTGGAAGCTTGGTTGGTAACATGACATGATCTCAAGACCACTCTCTGCTTGACTTTCTTGTTACTGGTCTGAAGATGGTACCTAGCAGCCTTCAGGGAAAAAAAAAAATCTTAACTTTGGGTTTATCTAACTCCAAGATGGTAGTGGTTTTTATGGTGTTCTTCTTCTCACCACAAAAATAATTCTATTTGTTGGACAATCAAGGAATACAGTAAATTATAAAGAAAATAAAGCTGAAATCCCACCACCATGGACGATAATTTGCTGGCTATCCATTAGTCATAATAGTGACACTTCTTGGGGACTACCTGGCCAGGCCCAGGGAGGCTTCTGCCTCTAGCAATAAAGGGATGTACTGCATCTAGATGGGCAAACCAGGCCTCAGAGAGGGAGAGTGGTCCACACTTGCTCACACAGCAAGCTCCCAAACTCTAGGCAGCCTTCATCTCAGTGAGGTACTTGGCTTGCTGCACCAAGCATGTGCTACTCTGCTGATCTTAGCTCTGCAGATTCTGATTTCAACATCAGGCCTCCCCTCCTTGCCCTGCCCTGGCGGCCACCTTTGGATGTTTTCCAGACAGACATTCCTACATGGCCTGTCTGTTCATGTCCACAGGTGGGGGACAGCTGGGACCACACTGGGGAGCGAAGGAAGCCAACAGATCCCCTAGGCTGCCATGGGCCAAGAACAAGGGGCTGGAAGGGAGCTGGCATCCAGGAGAAGCTCCCCTCTCCCTGGACAGCTGTAGGAGGAAGGAGGGACAGTGGCCCCAGGTGATAAAGCACACCTGGTGACCTTTGTAGGTTTGGGAAGTTCATAAAGCAGCTACACTGCTGCCCAGAAGACACTGAAGCCCCAGGGCCTGGTTCCCAACCTCATCTACCTAGCATCCCAAAGCACCAAGAGCCTCTGAAGCCATAAGTCCTCCAAAAGAATCCCTTCTGTGGGGAGTCTTTTTTCTTTTAAGCCCACACTTTTTTTTATTTGTTGTTCAAAACATTACATAGTTCTTGACATATCATATTTCATACATTTGATTCAAGTGGGTTATGAACTCCCATTTTTACCCCGTATACAGATTGCAGAATCACATCGGTTACACATCCACGTTTTTACATACTGCCATACTTAAGCCCACATTTAAAAGATGATGTACGTGACTCCCACCATGGATCAAGAAAGGAGGAGCTGAAGGGTCAGAGGTCTGCCCCCCACAACCTCCCTGTGAGTAGAGGAAGAGTCAGGTGGAAGCCATGAATCCCCCCCATGTGACAGAGGCGATTGATGCACGAGAGTTCTTTAGAAGAGAAAGCCCTCATATCTGTCAAGCACTTTACAGTTTGGAGAACACACCATCAGCACTACAGTGGGCAAGGGCACAGACAGTTTGTGCTTCTAGAACAAGCCAGGAGTACTGGGTTCTTATCCCAGCTCTACCACTAATTTGCTGTGTGACTGCGCTCTCACCTCCTCTCTGAGCCTCAGTTGCCTCATTTGAAATGTCAAAATGAGCTGCCAATTTAAAAAGGGCAAGCAGGGACTCTATCCTAAAAAACGTCAGAGAACAATAGGCCAGGGAGGTTTAGGGGCACGTGGGTCCGGATGGTTGTGCATGTGGCCTCAAATTTTTCCCTACATGAGCCTCACCTCTGTTCTCTCCAAGATGGGTGGTGACCTCCTGGCAGCCTGGGGAACCTTTGCCCAGGGAGCATCAGAAGTGGGATCAGGCAGCTCCAGCCCAGACATCGAGGTGTGCAGCAGACAGACAGCTCTAGCAGGAAGGGAAATTGCATTTCCAACTGCAGGGAGCTTATGTCAGTCCAACCCTGGGGCCATCCGGAAGCCCCCTGTCAGAGCTGTGTCCTGGGAGAAGCAATAAAACCCCAGGACTGCTGAGGCACAGACATTCGAGCTGCCTTTGCATCCCTCCCATCAAAGGCCACTCAGAAATCAATGGGAAGAGATTCATTAGCGGCCTGGGTGGCGGGTGGTGTTGGCCCCACACCTCCGGCAGCCCCTTTGTTAACTGGCCTGAGCTTCCTGCTGAACAGGCCGCCCTCCCTGAGAAATAGCCCACGTTCTTCCTAGGTTGGGGACCTAGTCCCTGGGCTGGCAGTGGGGTAGCTGGGCCACCATAGCTCTTTGGAGCCTGTAATTCACTGTGCATTCATTCATTCTTTGACGCATTCATTCAGGCAGCTGGTCCTTGTTTCCTTCATACAGCAAACCAAGCATCTGGCAGGCATGTTTTAGATACTGTCAACATAACACGGTATCAAACAGACAAAAAGTCCCATTTGATGTGGTGCTTGCCTTTTAGTGAGGGAGACCGCGTTAAACAAGATAAACAATTGAAACACATCAATTATAGATGCTCAAGAGGAAGCCAAACTCAGGAAAGAGTCCTAGGATGTGGCAGGAGGGGCTGCGTGCGGCCCAGGACAGTGTGTCAGGAGGCTTCCCTGCAAAGGGGTCACCTGATGGAAAGCCTACAGGAGGAAGGGACGGGAGGGAGCCCAGGCTACCTGGATAACAATGTTCCTGGCAAAGTCCCGGGTGGGGCATCTGGCACATTTGCAGCAAGAAGGGCCCAGATGCTGAAGCAGAGTACACAGAGGAGGACTGGAATGCAATAAGGTCACAGAGATGACATGATACTGGTCATGCAGCGTTTTTACACTGACTGTCCAGGAGCATTTGGAGGACTGATGTGTTGTGGCTTAGTTTCAAAAGGACCGTGCGTGTGGGTTTGCTAGGGCTGCTACAGCAAAATCCCCCAAACAAACAGACATTGACGGGCTCACAGTTCTGGAGACCAGAAGGCAGAGATCTTGGTGTTGGCAGGGCCATGCTCCCTCTGAAGCGCTACCAGGCTCCACTCTGGCCTCCCTCCCAGCTTCTGGCAGTTCAGTGGCTGTGGTGACGTAGCTACTCGAGTCTTCACGGGGTGCTTGTTCTCCAGGTGTGCTTGTCTGTCTGACTCTGTGTGCAGATTTCCCCTTTCTGACACTGTGATATAGGATTAGGGCCCACCCTAATGACCATCTTAACCTGATCATCTGCAAAGGCCCCATTTCTAAATAAGGTCCTATTCCCAGTCCTGGAGCTAGGACTTCAACACTTCTGGGGGGCACACAGTTTACTTTTAATGTGGTGGCTTGTCAACTTACCTTGACTTATCAATGTTTTCTCCTTTGGTCCTTCTCTAGGTCACCCTTATTTTGCAAAGGCAGGGAATGGGGGGATGGTAGAGAGCCTATTTGGCTTGTCCATGGCCACTAGCTAGTTACTACTTATTTCCTGAGCCTCAGCCTCCAAACCCAGGCACATCCCTTCCCTCCATAGGCCCTCAAGAAGCATGGCCAATTCCTCACTCTGGCCCTGGGGAAAGCTCCAACCCTGCCTGCCAGCTTCCCTGCCCATAAGGCATCCAGCTCAGGTGTCCCAGTAGCATACAGCATGGGCCTGGCACCTCCCCAGCTGTGCAGATAGAGGGCAGGCAGCTCCCCAAGGCTGAAGTCACCTGAAGGACCTTTTGGTTTATAAGTCCCCTCCTCACCACTCCTCAGCAACTTCAGCCCAACAGGAGGTTTTCCTGGATCTCCAATAACCTTGAAATTGTAGGGCTTTCTCTGACATGCTGAGTAGAGGTGTGGGGTAGTAGAGACTGGTGTTGTTTTCAAAATGAAATGATTATAGGATTTGGGCAGAAGCCAGACACAGAGTTCTGACAATGCAGCCCAGATCTGGGATATAGCCTTCTGTGGAGTTGAATCCAGGAAGGGGAGCAGGGCTCGGTGATAGGAGGTTGGAAGGTGTAGAGGTCTCATTCTGCACCATGTCTCGTCCCTCCTCAGGTAGAGCCCCAGCAACAAAAAATGTCAAATTGATGCTTACCAAGGTACAGATGCTGAACTTTTAAGAGAAACAAAGTAAGATATCATTTCAGTAGATGTAATGTGGTGTGCTGGAGAGAATAAATAACAGGGGACAGGAGTTCTCACCATGGAGGTAACTGGCTGAATGGTCACTGTCCTTTTCCAGATCTTAAGAGTCCCACTTTGGGAATATAGTATGTTTTCAGTGCAGGCTTTGCAACCAAGTTGCAGAGTAATTTAAATCCTTCATCAAAAGTCATCTAAAGCTTTCTTGTGTCTCAATATCACCTTCTGTACAATTTAAATAGTAATCACCTCAGGCCAGACAGTGCTGCTGGGGAGGATCCTGTGTGCTAGTGCTTGGGAAGCACCTGAGCCTGGCAGCCAACAGGCACTCTACAGCCACGAGCTCTGCATTAGTACAGGACAGAAGCCAGATCCAGCACGGGCCCCCAGTCTGGATCCCCAAGTGTGGGCTGGGCTCTGGGGCCTGGTGGGGCTGCCCACATTGGCCAGGAGCTGAATCTCACTCATGCCTCCCACCTTCAAGACTGTAAAAGCAGACTGGAGGAGGTTTGTCAGGGCAAAGGACCAGGGAGAGCAGGTGGAGGGAACAGTGATCTTGAGAGATGTAGACTTTGCACCCGAGCCCTCAGAAGTGAATAGAAGCCCCAAGAGAGGTCTCTGAGATCGAGGCACTGAGTTGACCCATGCCAGTGCTGCATTTGAGCCTTCTGTGGGCCGCGTAGCTGTGTACCCAGTGTTCTAGCCAGTTCTGCACTTTTGTGTTCTGCCCCGTGACCTCTTCCATGTGCCTTGGAGAAGGACAGGTATGCAAAAATGGTCAGCACAGGCAGCTCCCAGGGCCTGAGCTCATGTCTGTCATACTCACCTGGCTACCTACCTGGGGACTCCCTTTGGATCCCACCCTCCCTCTGAGAACTCTAGGCGACATCTCCCCAGTTATCAGGATTCATGCTCAGACCCACTATATCCACAACGGTCTGAAAAAAAGTGCAGCTCTATGGCTCAGAACCCAGTGTCCAGAAAGCCACCTCTGGGTTCATTGTTTGCCCTCTTTACAGCGAGCTTGGCTTTTGTATAGCAGGTCCTTCCTTCCTTTCTTCCAGTGGCCTCATGGCCCCTAAGCCTCCTCAACACAAAGCTTTATATAGAAGGTGACTCCGCCTGGAGCCACTTTTGACCCCCAAATGACCTACATCCCAGGTAGGTGGCGTGACTCCTTTTCTCCTTACTGACCTGAGCTGGGACAGGATCCAGAAAGCCTATTCTGTCACTGAACTGGAATGCTTGACCGGAGCCATCCCTTCCCCACTCCCAGGGCGCAGCTGGTCCTGCAGAGGTGGATTCTGTACGACAGGCTTCCCTAGCCGTTGAAGCGTCCTCTCTCTGGAGGACACTTTCCAATTGCAGAGCTATGATTTATTGGTGGCTCCTCCTCACCAGGGCCCATGGCAGGAGGAGTTCCAAACCCCCAAGAAAAGCCACCCGCTATTGATCCCACGTCAGGCCTCCCGAGCGCTGGCGGGCATTCATCAAGGAGTCGTAGCACAGGACTGCAGCTCGTCCTTTCTTCTTCCTTTCTTCTCCCTCCCAAGTCATCCCCCGGGGCCAGGCCCCCCTTGCCGAGGTCACTCTGAGAGCTTCAGGAGTGCCTGCCAGTCGAGGCCGAGAGAGCCTTTGTCTGAGGTCTCTTTGCTGTAGATCCTTATCAAGGCACTGCCTGGGGGTGGAGCGGGCTGCTCTGGGCCCCAGGCTTCAGAGCAAATCTTTGGAAGTTGGAAAAGTGGAGTTGGAACTTGGAACCAGTAGGGAGAAACCCTTCTGACTACCTTATTTCAGTAGACTCCAGTCGCGCAGTACTCAAAAGAGCTTGCTAACCAAGTGGGCCAGATAGGGGCTTGAGTAGCAGGGGAGCTGGCTCTGAAATTAGCATGTGAAAAGGGCCAGTTTGCGGCTGGAGGCCTCCAGTGAAGGCTGCTGAATGGATGCTTAAAAACAATTTGTTCTTCTAATTATGTAAATCTGTTAGTGAAGAGAGTATTTATGTGAGGGGGGGGAAGGGGGGTGGTTTACCAGGGAGGAATCTAAAACTGTGGTAGGTTCTCCTGGGCTTCTCCCAAGTTGGGTTCCTGGGAGAACTCTAAGGTGAGGCAGGAAGATGAGCCAGCGGGATGTCTTTATTGAAGTTTTCCAGGTGGTGCCACCAGGTCTCTGTAACTCAGATGCAAATTTGCTCAGTTCCAGTCTGAATTCTGGTTCAACCTATAAGAGCTCTTTCTGAATTAAGAATGTAGAATACCAACATATGTGAGGTCTCTTAAGAATAATTTAGAAGTCCCCTTTGATGGTTCAGAAGGCACTAAGAATCAGGTTAAAATTGTGAGGAATGGTCATTTTCCAGAACTTCTGGGAGGGCAGATGAAGTTGTTGGTGGTATTCTGGTTATTTGATTTTACATAACTGAGAAGCAAGCACTGGCATTGTGTTAGAACCAGATTAACATTAGAAACCAGGTCTTAGAGTCTTCTTGCAGTGTTTTCTTCTGAAATGTAGGCCAAAGTTGCGGCAGTCTGGCTGGGCACAAAAGAACCGAGCCTCCATGAGGCACTTGTAGGTTCAAACAGGAACTACTTTATTGCCGAACTCCACCGGCATTCCCCGCTCACTTCCCGGGAACTCTCTCAGCTCTCCCCCTGGCTCCTCTGAGAACTCCACAGGAACTCAAAAGTAGCTGCGTTGAGGCAGCAGGAGCCGCCCTATTGTCGGACAGCAGGGGTCTATATACAACTGAATACACAGCCTGTTTCAATCCAGCATCATCCAGTCACAGCAATTATACACAGTTTAACTTAATTTTCGTCATCTTAATGGCTCGCTGGCGTCACCTCTCAACCACTCCTTCTGGCAAAATGCTAGGCGCCATCCCTACTATGCTGTGGCTCTCAACACAAAGTGTCATGTCCTGTCCTTTTCTAGGCTGAGCAGCATGCTTTGGAGTGAATCAGAGGTCTGGGAGACTTGCAGTAGCAAAGATGGAAGAGTCTTCACCTGGCCTCTTGGGATCCCAAATCCTGTGGGGCTGCTTGGAGGGGCAGGGCTCTAATGAATGTCTCAGTAAGTTAATGACTGTCCCAAAGAAGCTTTTATAACCCCAGAGGAGATGAACTGAGCAGGGCCCAGAATTTGTGCAAACTGGAGGGAAGTCCCTCCTTTGGCTGCCCTGGGGTTGGCCCAGCAGGAAGGGGATGCCAATTAATCTCTAGCAGGAAGCTACTTCTTGTCCAAAAGCCAGCAAGTTATGAAGTATGAATTAATTCATTTAACCAGCTCCTCAGAGGGAAAGCCCATGACAACTGCATTTCCAAATGCCATTCCGAAAGTGATATTTCAAGTGGCAGTGGGTGGGATTAGCGCCTGCTAACGATTTATGTCAAACAAGGAGCAAGAACATAATTTCTAGATAAGTGATTTGTCTCAGCCACTTCTAGGGCGGGCAGCAGGACAGACAGGAAGGTTTAAGGCAAATCAGCTGCTCAGGTTGAAAAGGAGGAAAGAACAGGGGAAGCAACCTAAAAGGACGCAAACCAGGTCGGTTCCCAATGCAAGGACAGCAATTCACAGCCCACTACAGAAATTTTAAAGGTGGTCCCGGCAACCTTTCTGTGGGGTCGAATGATGGGGCCCTCGCTTACCTTCCTAATTGTTCGGGGCACTTAGGTAACCACTCAAACAACTTTCCCTGGCGAGTGGGCGGGACTGGGATAAGGGGGTTATAAAGTAGGTTCCCGCTAGGGCGTGATGGAGGTGGGAGGTGCTGGCAAAAGAGGGAGGGGCTCCGACCCCTAAGGAACCGACTGAGGGAGTGTGCTTCCAGCGGTGTCTGCGGGCAAGAGAAATGGGCAAGCTGGAGCTGAAAGGCTGGAGGCCTTAGGACAGACTGGCTGGAAGGAAGAGGCCGCGGTCACCACAGGATGCAATGTCAGGAAGGCAGCTCCCAGAGCGGGGCGGGGCCGCGCGCAGAGCCGCCCCCGGTTTCCCTCCTGCCACCAGCTCCTACGCACAGGAACTCCCCGAAGTCGGGGAGCCTGAGAGTACGTGCGCACATTCACCCTGCCCTGGGCCCTGAACTCGGGGAATCCCAAGGGTGACAAGGGCCCCAGTGCTAGGGTTTTAAGGGGCCAGGCTGCCGACCTTCCCCGCCCCCTAGCCCATTCCGAAAATCCTTTAAACCGAGGTTTAATCTGGATACCCCTAGCCTGCCCCGCCCCTGCCCTCCCCTCCCCCGGCCACCAGCCCGAGCCTTAGCCCCCGCCCCTCGGTGGACCCTCATTAGCATGACCACTTGGGAGGATTCGCTGAGGGGTGGGAGACGCCCGAAGTCATCCACCACTAGCGCCTTCCCGGCGGCCCCCTCGGGCGACAGCACTCCAGGAGCCCCACTCGCACAAGTGTTGCTTGCAATTAATTGCCTAGGCGGGGGAGGGAAGGGGGCCTGGTCGCCGCCCCCGCCCGGAGGCTGGAGCGCCACTCGTCGGGTCGTGCGTTCGCTCAGCGGCGGCGTGCACCAGCACCACCCCTGCGTGCAAGTTTGAAATGTGAGCTGCCTCCGATTCATACTCGCTCGCGCTCTCTCGCAGCAAAGTGGCTGGGCTGGCGGTCTGCGCGCACGAGTGAGTGCGGGCGGCGGGCGGCGGGCGGCGGGCTGGGGGGGCGGGGGTGCGGACGGCTAGGCTCGCGGGGCGGGGAGGGCGCGCGCGAGCTGGGGCTCCCTGGAGACGCCGAGGCAGGTCTGCTCGCCTTTCATCTTCCTCCCGCGCTCCTCCTCCTCCTCCCTCCCCTCCCCCCGCCGCGGCGCGCTCGGTTCCCCGGAGACCACAGCCCCACGCGGGCGCACGCGGGGTGGGTGGTCACGCCCGCAGGGTCCGGGAGCGCGGCGCAGGGCGCGGGCCGTGGGAAGTTTCGCCGGCGCACCCCGTGCGCCCCCGCCCCCCGCGCGCCCCCGGCCCATCCCCGTCCCTGGAGGGCTGTCGCTTGTGCCCGGGCGCGCGGCTGGCTGCCTCCACGGCGGCGGCGGCGGCGGCGGCCCCATTAGCGGAGCCTCCGCCTGTGATTGGCTTCGCCCGGGAAGCTGGAGACGGGCGATGAATAATTGATGTGTGCGGTGCGGTAGCCGGACGGCGGCGGCGGTGGCGGGCAGCAGCGAGTGGGAGCGCGGGAGCCGGAGCGCCCTCGGAGTGGGCAGCGCGGAGCGAGCGGGCGCCGGAGCCGCCCGGGCCCCCGCGCCGCCGCCGCCGCCGCCGCCGCCCGGGCGCGGAGCGGGGATGCAGGCGGCGCCCGCTGCCTGCGCGCAGCCTTTGTTCGGCGCCGGCTGAACCCTGCCCGGAGTCGCTCGCCGCGGCCGCGGCAGGCCGGGCCCCAGCCCCCCGCGGGCTCCAGGGCGGGACCGCGGCCGGTGCAACTTCTAGGTAAGTACGGGGCTGGAGGGGTCGGCGGCGGGGCGCCCGCTGGCCGGGCCCGGGCTCCCTCCGGGCGCGGGGGCGAGTGTGCGTGCCTGTGTGTGACAGAGGAGGGCCGGTGCATTGTGGGTAGCGCCGTGTGCTGCATGGTGTCAGCCCGAGGCTTGGCCGCGAGAGTGGCACCAGCGTGCACCGGGCCCATTTTGTGTACCCACAGAGGTGGAGGTCAGGATGCTCCCTTTGCCCCTTCCCCGAAGGTGAAGTGTTGGCTGTCCAGCAGGCATTTTACAAGGCTCTGTCCGTCCTCAGTAGGCTCTCCTTGCAAAAATAAGAATCAGCTAGGAAGCGAGCGTTGCAGGTAGTGGCTGAGGGTCTTAACTTCAAGCTGCTCCTTTGTCAGAATGCATGCCTGATTCCAAAGCACTAGGAGACCTCCATGGGCGCTGATGAAGCCACCATTGAGGCAGGGCGCCCTTCCCAGAGGTGGTGGGTGCACTTCTGACAAGTGTTTGCTGGGAAGCCAGCTGTCGAGGAGGAGGGAGATAGGTCTGCATTAGAGTGCAGGAAGGGGCCTTCCAGGGGTGCCTGACCTTAGGCTGTGAGGATCTTGCACCAGATTTTGGAGAGCAGGTTTCTCAGAACACTGCCAGGGTTAAGTAAGGAGCAGCTGCTGGAGGTCCCCAGAATGTAGCTTTGGTATTGGTGTCCCAGGCATCAAATAGATCCCAATTCCTGAATCTAACTGGAAGCCAGCTGGGGGAGACTAGGAGAGGACAGGTGGCAACTCCTTAGATGGGCTCCAGGAGAGCATCATTCTTACAGTGGGGGCCCAGGTGCCCTGCCCTTGACCATCAGGGAGGACTGCCATATGGGCACTGGGCATGGCTGATGGCTCTTCCAACAGGAAGGGTTTGTGAAGCAGCTGGCAAGGATTTGGTGCCAGAGTGCTTTTCAATGGCCCATCCTTGAGAGTGGGCCAGAAATCAGGCCAAGGAGATAGAGTGATCAAGGCTGTGTCACCCGGAAATCAGGGAAATCCCAACCCCAGCTAGTGTGTAGGAACTTAGGCTCCTCCAAATCTGGGACTCTGGACCTGAAGCTCATTTCCCATACACCACAGAGTGAAAAGCCCCTGTCCCATGGGTGGGCAGCGGTCCCAGGCACATGGGTGGGTGGGTTGGGCTGGTGAATCTTGGGGTTCTTATGGCTACTAGTAAGCCTGTTTCCCTTTTTTATGTGTTAGTGAGGCAGTGACTACTCTGTAACTAGCTGGATTCAAGTCCCTTCTATGCTATTTTTACCCTGAACTTCCTTAGTGAGAAACCACCAAACAGCAATGCTTTGGTGAGAATCTGGGTCTTTACCGGAAACAGCAGCCTACACAGTTTGAGACTTGCTTCCTAACACTATCTCTGCGCCCTTGCATGGTCCCCCCTTTGCCCAGAGCCCTTTCACCTCTCTTTCTTGCCTCTGAGTTCCCATCTGTCTTGTGCATTCAAGCACTCGTGAGCCCCAGTTTCAGGTGGAAAAACCAATGTGTCCGAGACCACCCAGTAGGGGATGGAGGCAACTGAGCGTAGCTCCTGCTGGAGCAAGACTTTGAAGGCAGGGACTGCATGTTACTTGTGGCTGTATTCTCCAGCATCAGCTATGGTGCCTGGCAGATAGTGGGTTCCCAGTGCCTGCTGAGTGATTGCTTGAGCAGAAAGCTGGTCAGATGCTGTTTCCCTGTGCAGGTGAGAGGCTGGCGGAGAGATTGAAAGAGCACTTCTAAATCTTTAGCAGCATTGCTTGAGCATCTACTGAGCACCCAGCTCATGCTCAGTTCCTGGGAACACTAAGATTAGTTCCTAGTCTGGGGTCAGCCAGTCAGAATGAGAGGCACTACCACAGGTTTTTAGCCAGAGATCTGCATGGGGACCCCCTGAATGGCTCTTTCTGGTCCACATACCAGGGAGCAAGAGATGATAGAGCTGGGTCGAAGACTACTGTCCAATATGGTAGCCGCTAGCCACATGTGGCTGCTTATAAATTTAATCCAGAGTGAGAGTTTGGTTTCTTATTGGTACTAGCCATACTTCAATGCTCAACAGCCACATGAGGCTTAGGGCTACCTTATTGGGCAGCTCAGATTATAGGACAGTTCAACAAAGGCAGAAAGTTGTATGGGACAGCTCTGGCCTAGAAGGGTGGAGATTTGGATAGATGTCAGCTGAGGACACTAGCCCAGAGTCTGTGAGTGTGACAGTGCAGGGCCAGTCAGATAGATAAAGAGGCTTTCTGTGTTCTTAGCCTTTCCTGTCAAGCCTCCCTGGGAGGGGAGCCTAGACCAGCCAGGTGCTCACATGTAACAGAGGAGAAAGCTGAGGTTCTATTTTGCCTGAGGTCACCTAGTGAGGGAGTGATATGAGCCCCAGGTCTCTGACCCCTCCTCAGCCAGTGCTTCACCATCCAGCAGAGGTCATCCAGGGGGCATGGGTGGGCAGCGGTCCCAGGCACATCCTCAGACCTCCCTGAGGACCGTCTTGGTGCCGGTAGGCGTCAGTGTCTGTGAAGTCATCCATCGATCCGGCGGGGGAGCCAGCTTGGCCCTGTCCTTAGGAACAGATAGTTCTGTGCTGGCAGCACTGAGAGGGTGAGGCACTCTGGGCAAGGAGGTGTTTACCTTGCTGGATGTGGCTTTGGTCCCTCGGGAGAGGCTAGCTCCTTGTCAGTAGCCTGGTTGCTCAGCGCTTCCCCAGACAGAGGGGTGCAGGTCAGAGCCCAAAGAGGGGAAAGGCTTCTGGACATTTGACAAATGGAATCAGTTGCCCCCTGCTCTCACTCTGCCAGGAGCTGACCGCCCCTTGCATTATGGGGTCTCTGCTGGGCCATGCTTGCTTTCGTGCTTCCCAGAAGGCTCAGCTGCTGAGGAAACTCTCCCAGGGCTTGCCAAGCAGCCACAGCCTCACAAGGGAGCCTGCTTGGGGAAAAACAAGGCCCCTATCCTTGGAGCACAGCCATCTTCCCTTGGGTGCACCTGGGCAGCACCCACAGGCAGAGAAGGACAGCCAACTGCTGTCCAGAGGGGTGAAGGGACTTGCTGCTCCAAGGTCACATGGCTGGGCAGACCTGGGATGAAGCAAAGACCCTTACACAGTTGACTGCAAATCCCAGTCCACCATTGTGAGCCTGAGGATTATGATTTAACTGGCCCCTTCTTCTCTGGTCCTTGCTCCAGTAGGTGAGTTTAGTTTATCTGAGGCCTTGTCCCTATGTCCTGTGCAGCCCACTTCACTGCACTCCGGCTCCTGTGCCTTTTTTTTTTTTTCAATAATATTTATTTTTTAGTTTTTGGCAGACACAACATCTTTGTTTGTATGTGGTGCTAAGGATCGAACCCGGCTGGCACGCATGCCAGGCGAGCGCGCTACCGCTTGAGCCACATCCCCAGCCCCCGGCTCCTGTGCCTTGAGGCGGCTGGAGGGGTGGCAGTCTGAAATGGACCCTAGCACACCAGAAAATGGGATCTTCAAGGCCCCTCCAAGGCAGTTTGAGAGATAAGAGGTCCTTTGTCCACATTTCCAGGTTTCCAGTTCTCTTAAATGAGGACGTGGAGAGGGGATGGTTGGGGCCCCTGCAGACTGCACCCTTCCCCAGAGCCAGGGAGAACCACCTAGGGATGCCTAGGGTTCTTGATCCACAGTCTCATGAGCCATAGCCACAGGTCCTTAAAAAGTGACTCAGAGGCCAAACCCTGCTTTCCCCAGAGCAGGAGGACCCTTGGCCTACTGCCCCCTACCCAGGTAGGCTTAGGAAGTGCAGGCCCATTTTCTCTCTCCATAGTCCCAGCTAAGGTCCTGACTTTTGCTTGAGCTCTGGAGACTTCTTCAGGGCCCTCTCTGAGCCTCTGCAGCCCTGCTGGGGTTCTTCTGCTTCTCCCCACCCACAACACAGGGTGAGGCCAGGGCAGTAGTGGGTGATTGATGTGTGTTTGGTGAAAAGGTATTTAGCCAGGAGAACCCCGTTCTCTGAGGCTGAGGCTCCAGAATCGCCTTGGAGACTCGGTAGTTCTGGGGTGGGGCCTTCCTCTGTGATTGGCATTGGCTTTGCAAAGTTCCCCCCACAGAATTCTGATGCTGTTTGTGGAAACACAGCTCCTCAGCCCTGCCCTCAATTGATAATATCTATGATGTGGTGCCGAATTAGTGTGTGACCTTTGGCAAGTCACATCCCCTGGGGGGAACCCGAGTGTTCTCATCTCTGTCCTGAGGATGTTGCTGTCTCATCTCTTTGTCTCCTGTCTGAAAGACAGTCTCCGCTCCAGGATTTCAACCACTAGCCCCCAACAGGGCATGTGAGACAGGTGGGGAGAAGGAGGAAGGAAGCTGGGTCCTGCCCAAGGGGCCATCGGCATCTAAGGGGTGCAGTAGAGAGAGGTCTTAGTTTGTGTCCAAAAAGCGGTAGAAGGAAAAGGAGGAAATGGTGACTTTAGGGCCTAGGGCTGGAGCAGCCCCAAACTCTTCCTAGAAGTGTGTGGGAGGGGCTTGAGCAGAATGAATGTCAGGTGGCAAGGCAGTGGGACACAGGATCCAGATCTAGGAGAGGTGTGGAACTTGAGGAGAAGCAGGGATGGGTGGGCAGAACCTCCTCTAGAGGTTAAGTCGGGCCACTGCTGAAACTCCAGTCCAGAGCACAGGTTTTATCTCCAGAGCATCAGGGAGCCATTGAAGGCTTTGGAGCCACAGAGGCCCCTGGGACTCCTGTGGCTTCCAGGAGCAGGGCCGCAGCTGAGTTGCAGGCAGGAATCTGTGCGTGGAAGTGAGGAGGTCAGGATCCTGCTGCAGGAACGGAAAGTCTGTTGTCACAGGGTTCCTGATGTGCAGTTGCCTGTGGTGGGGGATGGGGACAGTTGGCTCTGCCTTCAGTGGTGGAGCTCTGGGAACTTGATGGAACTTGTCCCCCCCACCCCCCACCAGTGCAGCCTCTGGAAAAAAAAAAAAAAAGAGTTGTACCTGTTTGTGAACTAACTGTCCCTCAGGGGTTCTAGCCAGGCCCCAGAGGTTGACATTGATGTGGGCCTTTCCCCAGGGCTGGGGCTGGAGCACACAGATGAGAAGAAACAGCCTCTGGGCTTTCTGTTCTCACATTCTCTCTGCGCCCCAGTATTTAATCTCTGCCCCCTTGGACAAAGCCTGAAGTGACTGGTGTTCTATAGGGACCCTTGCTGGCTCCCAAGAGATTGTAATCGGATTGATAGAGGAGAAATTGTAACTTAGTCTGTTTCAGCTTCTAGGTGTAGGAGGGAGGACTGGGAAGAACTGGGAAGGGGATTTCAGCAAGGAAGGGAAAAGCAGCCCCAGGAATGAATGAATGAAAAGAGGCCTTCCTTCCTTGCTTCCTTTCTGAGGAGGTAACACACATGTTCTGGGTATACAGTGTAACATTCCGCACCTCTATGCAATGTGTACTCATCAGATGGGGGAGGAGGCCTTGTATCTCCTCTCTGTTCTACTATGTTTCAGCCCAGCTCAAATGCCACCACCCAGAAGCCTTCCCCAGGCCCCACCTCCAGCACACATGGGCACTCTCCCTGAGTGTCCTTAAGCCCCTTTGTACATCCCACAACAAGACGTTGGTATGTCTTATGTGATCACTTGCCCACCAGGTGTCAGCCCTGCTGGATTGTGAGTCCAGGAACAGGCCAGCCATGACATGCCTCAATGCCACGTGCTGCATAAACGTCTGATAAATGACCAGCACAGCGCCTAGGTGCGTTGTGGCAAAGGCATTCTCACCCAGGAAGGCAATGAGAGGCCGCCCAGCTCTGGGTCCCAAATTAACCATGTGATATAAGGCAGTGCTTTCTTTCTTCGTGTCCCCATCTTTAAAGAGTAGCCCTGGATTTTATCCAGTACAACAACCACTCGCTACATGTGGCTGTGGAGCTGTACCTTAGGTAAAATCAAATTGTTTTCAATTCCTTGGTTACAGTAGCCAGTTCCAAGTTCTTGGCAACCCTCCAGGACTAGTGGCCAATATACTGAATGGTGTCACTAGTGACCACTCCATCAGGCAGGAGGCTTTTGAACAGTGCTGTGTGTGTCTGAGAGCCTCGGAGGCTTTCACAGCTGTCACCTGTGGTTCCATGGGAGGCCGGAGCCGTAGGGGGCCTGAGACACCAAGGACCCGCCTGCCTCCCTGTCAGCAGCTCCCATGGCTGCTTCTACCCACCCCACCCACCCCCTCACCCCGACAGGACCCGGCAGCTCCTCCCTGCCCCAACCCCCCAGGGTTCTTAAAATGGAGCCATTCAGAGTCCTATCAAGACAGTGTCAGAGAGTAATTATGAAACCCACATCTGTTGTTTCCTGGGTGACTTTGGGGTAGTCACTTAACTTCTCCAAGCCTCTATTTCCTAATCAATGAAAGAGCTGCTGTACCTAGCTGGCTGTGTTGCTGTGGGGTATTAGTGACATGGGGCTTGGTGGCTGGCATGTGGTACTTGCTCAGTGAGTGGCAGCTTTTATTACTTACCATTCGTTGGGTTGACAATTCTGTCATTTAGCTCCAAAACAGCTACCTTTTGGTTCTCTTGGTTCCCAAGCCCGAGAGCCTTGGTGCTGTCTTGACCCGGCTTCCCCATGGCCCCCTCTGGGCCTCCATTCCTCATCTGGCCTGTTCCTGCCTGTCTTCACGTTGTATATTGTAACCAGAGATTTTGCCAGGACCCAGGGAGGTGCTTGTTCCTCCCTCTTAAGGGATAGTTGTCAGGGGAGATCCTGAGAAGGAGGAGGGAGAGGGGCTTGAATCTGCCTCTTATGCTCAGCTGTAGGACTGTCCCCAACAAGTGGCTGTCTGAGGGGACCCAGTGCATGTCCTAGCTCTGGAGGAGGTGCTCGAAGGGCCGGCACCCATGCACCCACTTTCATTTCCCTCAGGGGAAACAACCCTGGATGCCTGCAGCCCTCTGGAGCTTCCCCTCGGAGGTCCACCTGTGGTTTGTTGGGCCTGGGCACTCCCTGAATTCTGGGCACAGGGTGCATGAGCCCAGCCATGCTGTGGTAGTTCTTAGGAGGTCCCTGCAGCCCTACAAAGGGTGGGCTTACAGGGGGGAGACCCATAGCACCAAGCCTGGCTTCCATCTGCTCCAAGGCCACCGGGAGAGGACCTGGTTCAAAACAAGTTCTGGGAGTTGGAGGTCCTGGGCCAGCAAACTGCTTCCTTACACCCCAAGCCCTGGCCTCTGCTGAGCTTTTGGTGCTGGGCAGGGTTCCAAGAGGCAGAACAGCCAGCCTTGGGGAGCAAGGCAGCAGCACGCTCCCAGGGAACAGATTGCACAGCAAGAAGACAGGCTGCTGCAGAGGGTGGAGGGTGCTTCCTGGGCATTTGTCGCCGTGGGGAGAGGCGAGGTGAGACTGGGCATTCTGGGGCAGGCTTCCTCTGGAGTGCTATGGCAGTAGATTCCAGATGGGGAGGGCATGGCTCCCCGCAGTGGGGACTGGAGGCCCTTAACCCTCAGAGTCCCCCACCTGAGACTTGCTCACTGGCCCCTCGTCCCTGCTCGCTCATGCACTTCACACACTGGGGCCTCGAACACTCTCTAGGCTTCAATTTCCTCATTTGTAGAATGGGAGCTAGTGCTTATCTCATAGGGCTATGAGAGGATTACACAGCCCCTTCCAGCCAAAGCCTCGAGCATGGTCCTAGGACCTAGGCTCCTTGCTCATGGGTGAGGCCTGCTCCTCTGGGGGCACATCTTCCTCCTTCTTCCCAGCAGGGGCCTCTTACTCACCCACTGCAGCCCCAGCCCACCTGCACAGCCCTCCTGTGTGCACCTGTGTGGCAGTGCCTTCCCTGTAGCACAATCCAAATTGGTGGCAGATGCAGAATGCCCAGCTTCCCATGAGCCTGAGAGATCTTGGTACACACCGTGCCCTGCCTGTCTCCACCTGCCCTGGAGCCTCTGGGGCTTTTGGTCAGGAGCTCAGAGCTCACTCAGTATTTGCTGAGAAAAAGACCTGTGGCTTCTCTGCAGAGTGTTGGGGACTGCCCATGTCATGCACAGGTGTGTCTTTTTGTTGTTGTTTGACAATGACTGTCCACCAAAGCTCCAGGACAGTCCCAGGGATGCCCTAGTAGGAGGACAAAACCATCAACCTAGGGTTTCAGGGCAGTAGCACCCAAAGCAGAGAAACTCCCTACCCTAACCCCCTGGATCCAGTGCAGCCTTGACCACTGGAACTAGTTTCTAGTGACTTCTGAGAGACCAATGCGTGTGGGAAGGAAGTTTCCAAAGGTCATGTCAGGACAGGGGAAGAGCAAGAGCCCAGCACTGCTTTCCTTGTGAGCACAGTCTCCGGCTCCTTCTATCCAGGCCAGATTTGACCCTTGAAATGAAGGCATTACCTCTTTCCTGTGCACCTGACCTTCCTGGTATCACTGCCACCCAATGGTCCCAGTGGGCAGCAAGCAAGCCAGTAGGACGTTCAGGGGAACCATCACTTCCAGTCCTCCCTCTTGAGCAGGCACCCCCTGGTGAGCAGAGTTTTCTGCAGCCCACTCTCGACCTGAGAATTAAGCCTCTCCAGCATCAGGTCGATCAGGGGCCCATAATCCTCTGAGTTTTGTACAGTGTTGCACTTTCTCTAGAAATACCTTCAGTGACCTGGATAAAATTCTCCTCAGGTAACAGCCCCTGGGATGGAGGTTTCCGCTCTAGGGTTTCTTCCCAGGATGTGGGGTTCCCCCAGTGGTGTCCCTTGGGCTTTTACCCAAATCAAACCAGCCTTTGGTAAGGCCTGGCCCAGACCACCCTCCCTGGGCTTTCCTAGGCTCCTGGAGCCCCTGGTCCTGGGTCTGTGTCTTGAAGCCTTGCTATCACCCACCCAGGGGTCTTGATCTTGGGATTTCTCTCTCACTGGGCAGCATGTTCAGGTTCCTCTTCTGTAGAATGAGACATCCTCACCCACAGACCTGTTGTCATAGCCGGAGCCACTAAGTAACTGGCTTGTGCTGGGCAGGCATGTGTGCAGGCATCCCGCTGAGGACACTGGGTGTGTACCTCTCCTGCTTGTGCTTGTATTAATGGACACACCTGAGACACCCACCATGTACCCTGTATCATCACTGCAGCACTCAGTATCACCCTGGGCTTGTGTGGAAAGATGGTATTTCCAGTTCATAGCTGAAGCTCATTCAGATTGCTAATGTGTTTTTGAATGAGTGAATGAACAAAAAGAGCAGGCTTTGGGTGGGGCCTCTACCCCCCTGGGAACTTAAATCCCAGAATGAAGGCATCAGGACTGGAAGGTGCCGGTGTACAGGGCCGCATGCACATCTCGGGGTGATATGGGGGTCAGCCTTTCAAAGGGAATGTGTGCTGGTGAAGAAAAGCGTAAGATGGAACATTTGCAAATATTACATGGGTTTTGCATTTGTGTGCATGCATCACGTACACATGCAGGGGGACGTGGGTATGTCCCAGTCAACATGTGAAGGGTGTTTCCAAGTTGAATCTTGGTTGGATGAGGGCATAGGGTTGGTTCTCTTGAGTGTATGCATGCTTATGAACACAGGGGTGTCAGTAGTATATCTGCAACATGGGAGGGCCATGTGACATATGAGTGTAGGAGTTTCTATGTCCTGATCCCTTTGGGGCATGCAGGTGTTACCACTGTCCTTCCCTGCCATGCTGCACTACACAAGGGAGGAAAAGGGCTGGCTGTGTGTGGCAGCCCCTCTAGTACCAGCTCTGTGACTTCAGGCCTGTTCTAAAGCTCAGTGATGTCTCAGCCTCCACATTGAGAAACAGAGATAGCAATAAGCAATGACCTTGAGATTGTCAGGGCGACCCAGCGAGTTCATGTGCCTGACACAAAGAGTGCCACGTATAAATCTTGGTCATAAGCACCACGTTGTGGCAGGAGAGATGGCGTCCCATGCGGCCACCTCTGCGTGCAGGCAAGCCCTTGGCACACTCCTGCAGCATACTGAGCAGCGATTCTAACAGGACTGGCTTTGAGGCCTAGTATTTCTGGGGTACGCCTCCCCCAGAGGGGGTATCTGGCCTCACTGCTGTCAGGGACTGGGGACCAGGCTTACCTCAGGAATGGCAGGGTCCCAGATGGCCCGTCCCATAATCAGAAACATGACTGCAGACCTTCAGGAAGGGACCTTTGCTGGCTCCTCGGGGAAATCCACCCCAGTCTCCACAGCTTCCTCTTTTCCTGTCTCAGTGGTGACAGAAGAATGCTGTGCATTTTCAGTATGTCCACCTGCCTTCACTGCTGAAAGAAGTCAGTTGCCTCTCCAGGTCCCTATTCTCCCCATCTGAAAACTGGGCTTGTTCTTTCTGGTTCTGGTCCAGTTTTTAGCACCAGAGTCGAAGGACCCAGGGAAGATGGAGCCTCTGGACCATCTCTCAGGCATGGCTGCCGGGGTAGGAGCAGTGGGCTCCTTTGGTGGCCTGGCTCCCTCACAGACTGGCCCTAGCCTCTCCATGGAGATACCACCACTCTGCATACTCACCCTGGCTACTATCACCCTCAGGGGCACAGGGATGGAGAACTCCTGGCCCAAATGGCCTCACCTGAAGCCCGAGACCCAGGACCCCACTTAAGCTCCAATGCAAAGCAGACAGAGGCCAGAGGTCAGAGCCTGTGGTCACAAGTTGGAGAAAAGCCGGGCTCACTCCACATTTCTAGAGCTTTTCACAGTCCAGAAGGCGCTGCTTATATCTGTGATCTTTGGGGCCCTCTCTCCCCAGGGCAGATGTTCTCTTCACCTCCAGGAGGTGAGAGAGGAACCCAGGCTGGGAGTGTGGGACTGTTGTATGGAACCAAGGCCCCAACCCTAGCCTTCTGCCTCCAGAGGCCTGTTTTCAGCAGCCACCAGGAAAGCAGGCAAGGACCTTGGTCTTCACTTCCTGACAGCGCCCTGGGGACTCTTGGGGCCCAGACAACAGAGCCTTGCTGGGTTCTACCACATGCTTAGGAGCCCCTGACTTGGAGGAAGACACTGGAACCCCAATGATAACCCCCAACTCTGCATCCACATGCCCCATCTGGACACTCGGGTGTGCATCACGTATGCACTGTTACCCACTATGCATGCACACACTCACATGGGCCTGGCCCTTGGGGTTTCCCTCTCCATCTAGAAAACTTAATTATAACTTAAATTCTCATTTTTAACCAACTTTGTTTTTAATGTCGAATAACTATCACTTATTTGTATATACTTCAGAAACAGAATCCCTGAGGGAGAAGCAGTCTGTTTTTTTTTTTTAGGATGAGTCCTAGAAGTCCAATTAGGAGCGATTGTTACACTTCTAAGGTTTTCCGGCCGCTTTCTGTCATGCCCTGCTGAGCCCCTAATTAAGCATCCAGGATGCCCCAGCTCTGGCCCCACATGGTGGGGGGCTGGCATGTTTGAGGGCCAGGCCAGCAAGCTCAGGGACTGGACCCCAGCAGGGTCTGAAGGGTCTGGGAGCCAGTCCTGTCCTCTATCCAGGGATGGGCTGAGATCATCACCCGCCATCCCAGGGCTCTGGCTGCCTTCGTGGAGGACCATGCAGGACACAGAAGCAGAGTTGGCTTTGGGTTTGAGGGAAGCCACAAAGTCAGGTCTGGGCGGGCCATTCCCCCGTCTGGATCTGACGAATGCTCCTCTTGCTCTAAATGCAACTTTCCTATGACAGGGTGTAGCCTGCTTGTCCCCACTCACTGTCAAGCAAAGCTAAAGCAACCTGCCAAAGTCACCACGGGCTAATTGGAACTATGCCACACCTAGAGCCAGGTCTGGGGTGAACAAGACCTGCAGTTGCAGTCAGTGTGACATTTGGTGCCTCGGGGTCCAGTTTGGTGAGAGAAGCATCTCCAGGGATGAAGGAGAACCGTGAAATACCAAGTATGGTTTAGCTAGGCAGAGGAGGGGGCCTCACCACGGGGACAACTGGCAGAGGGGATGCCACACAGCCTTGCTGGCTTTGGAATGGAAACACCTGATATTTTTCACACAGTGCTGATTTCTAGCATGACGTCCACTTGTCCCCATCCACTCTGGCTGGGGGAAAAGGGTGTGTAGAGGAAGAAACATATGCCACGCTCAGCCGGCGACCTCAAGGTTTCTCTGAGCTGCCTGTGACAGCTGGTACCTGCTCCCGCCCTGCAGGGCTGGTGGCCTCCAGCCTGGGTGGGCTCAGTCCTCTGGTGCTTTGTGGTGCCTCCCCCACACCCTGGAAGGCATTGCCCCCACCCAGCCCAGGCCTGTTCACTGCGGCCTCTGGGAGGTTCGGGTTTCTGCCCGCCAGGTGGGCAGCTCCCTGCCTTCCCTGAAGCAGCAGCTCAGCTCTCAACCCTGACCTGCTGCTGGCACCTGGGCCCCCAGGTGCCATCTGCCAATCCTGTTTTCTAGTGGCAGGTGGGCGGCCTCAGGACAGGGGCTGGGAGAAGGCAGAGAGATCCCAGGTGGGGAAGGTATGGTGCTCCAATCCAGAGGGGCAGCCAGTGCCTGGCCTGCTACCTGGCACCTGCTTGTCCCTGCCTGCCTGTGACAACGAGTGAGAGCAGGTCTGGTAAATGTGGGTGTGGGTGTCTAAAGGGGATCCCACGGCAATCTCCATCTTGACTCCTTTGTTTGTCTGAGGAGTGGGGTCCTTCTGGGCATCTCTGTGTGCATCCGGGTATCCGACCATCTCTGTCCTGAGCTGTTCAAGGTCTGGGCATCCCCGTGTCTCTACCCATGTGTTTCTCTGTGCTTCTGTGTCTCGCCAACTCTGCACCTCTGTGTCCCTGCCTGTCTCTGTCTCTGGTTCTGAGCTCATGAGGGTGCCTGTGAGCCACCTCCCCCACGCTGGGTTGTTCTGCTTAATTTCATTTTCCCGGGGCTCCAACTCACAGAAATAAACCCTCCCTCCCCACCCCTCCACTTCTTTGATTTAACAAGCCTGCTGGAAAACAATAGTGATTTCCGCATCGATCATAAACAGAAGTGATTACCATACAATTACAGCCTGAACCATCAGCCTGGATGCAATCACAGAGCCGCATTGTAAATCGGAAGACAATTGCCTGCGGAATTACCCCCAAATTGGTTTAAGTGGCAACAAAGGAGTGTTGGCATTTTGGCATTTTGGGGAGGGGTGGAGGGAATGCTCGTGGTCCTGGCAGAAGAGGGTCCCCATGAGGAGCTCCCCAGTGCCCTGCTTGTCACTGAGGGGGCAGTCTGCTAAGGAGAGCTACCTGCCCCCCCATTCTCTTCCCCTCAGCTACTGCTCCTCGCCTGTCTTGGCACAGTTACACCCTCGTTTATACCAATGTGTGAGTGGCTATGGGTGCCTTTGGGACGGTGGAAAGGATGAATTTGGGAGGGGGGGTGTTCTAGGGAGCTGATACCATTCTTTTTACCTGGTTCTTCTAAGTTGCTTCATCCTTCCAGGCTTTTCTGGCCAGGAACCTCCTACATTTTTTCCCTCCCTCCCACAGATGCCTTGTGTCCCTGAATGCTTCCCAGGCCAGCTAGGGCCCACAGTAGCCACCAGGTGGGCCAGGGCAGCAACTCCGGGGGTGGGGGTGGGCGCCTTCTGGTCTCTGCTGTAGGCACATTCAGGAGGGTCTCGCAGGCAGCTTCAGGTGACCCGGGTCTGGGCCTCTCCAGCCTGAGGTTTATGAACAGTCCTTGGCCAGCAGGGCGCCTCTGCGCCTGAAGACTGGACTCTTAGGTTCCAGCTGTTTCTACAGGGTGCACATCTGCTCCGGGAGGCGATTGCTTTCTAGGGTCAGGCTGCTCTGAAGCTACTGGGAACGCCTGCCTGCCACTGGCACACAGACCCTGCCATGTGTGACCAGGTCAGGCTGCTCGTGCCTTTGCACATCCTGTCTGACCCTCACTGAGGATTTGCAAATGCTTGTGATTTTGGGGGGACGGGGGTTCGCTGGTGATTGAACCCAGGGGCACTTGGCCACTGAACTACATCTGTGGTTCTTTTCATTATTTTGTTTTGAGACAGGGTCTTACTAAGTTGCTGAGTTGTTGCTAAGTGGCTGAGGCTGGCCTCGAAATTTCAATCCTCCTGTCTTCAGCCTCCCAAGTCTCTAGGATTACAGGGGTACACCACCATGCCCAGCTGCTGCTTGTGATTTTACTCGCTTATTGATTTAAAAAAAAAAAAAGAGAGAGAGACTGGTGGGTGAGGAGGCTTGTTCCAGGTGAGCAGCACTGGGGCAGACTGGGGCTCTGGCCTGGAGTCTGGCCTCCCCCGAGACCTCGGGCAGCACTAACCATGTGAACAGGCCCCGGCGAGGCGAGCAGGAGCTTGCTCCTCGTGGGTATTCCATCTGCGCATCAGCCCTTCCCGTCCCCACACAGCACCAGGAGGGAACGGCCAGGTCCCCAGAGAGGGCACTAAGGGCTGGAATGGGGATCCCTCAGATTCCTGGTGAAAGAGCTAATTTGACCCCATCTACCCACCGGACTTCCAAGCCTGTGCTCACAGGTGTCCTGTAAGAGAGGAGAGAGCCTCATGGTCTTGAGCTCTCTGATTGGTCACCGTGGCACCGAGGCCTGCTGCTGAGCCACCCTGATCACCTTGCAAAAGCCTCAGGGCAGGGTCTGATCTGGAGTTAGTATATTTAGAACCAAAATTCGGGCGCTGCCCCTTTGGGGTCTGGGCTCTGAGGGCTTGGTATTGCCTTTGGCCTGGCTGAGGGGCTGGGGCAGGCTGGGGTGACTGCCTGCACCCACCTCCAGCACCGACATTGAAGCGACTGATCTGGAAGAGATTCTGGCAATGTGGCCTCTGCAGCATTGGGTGCGGGCAGACAGGAGGCTGCGGGGGGGCCCCGCCTGCCCACCAGTATCCGTGCAAAGACACGGGGTTTAAAGCCACAAAGTTCCTCAATGAAGTTCTGCCTCTGTTGTGTTATGGTTTGTGCCATCTTTACCTCTGAGCTGCATCTTCTTTAAAATGGGAACACGACCTGCTTCTCAAGACTATGGGACTCAAGGGGTGACAGCCATCTGAATGACTGGGCCCAAGTGGTGGATGAGGTGTGCTTTGTTAAACGTTGTTGCTGTGTCAAAGGCCGTGGGAGGCTGCTGTCCTCTTTGGTCTTGGAATCCAGAAGGGAGGGTTCTGAGTCCTGCAGAGGACTTGTGGGGGGCAGAGCCCTGTGAAGGCTGCCTGGCTTCCCCTCCAGAGCCACCACCAGATCTGCACTGTCCAGCCCAGGAGCCAGTAGCTCCATGTGGCAATAGACACTTAAGTTTAATTAATTAAAGTTAGATGGAATTTAAACTCTGCTTCTTGGTTGCAGTAGCCACAGGTCAAGTGCCCCATAGGGTCAAGTGCCCCTGACTCTGGTTTCAGGCAGCACAAATCTAGAACATTTCTATCATTGCAGAAATTCTGTCACAGTGACGCACAACATTGTCATCCCATTTCACAGTGTGACATTGAGGACCAGGTCTGTAACATGTCAGCCCCAGGGTCTTAGCTGGACGAGTTGGGCTGAGCTTCCTGTAGGCTGCAGTTTCTGGGTCCTGGTGTCAGCATGCTGTAGGTGCCTTTATCACCTCCCAGACACCTCCCCCTTGCCAGGCCTCTAGTGGGCAAGAACAGGGTTTTCGCGGGGTGCTCTGGGCAGGTAGGTGTTGAGCGGCTCCCGGGATGAATGACTTAGTAAACATTGCCTGGTGAAACTTTGAGGCGAACTTGGCTCCCCTCCTGATGGAGTTAATGTGGGGCGACAAAGCCAGCAGCTGAGGAGTGATGGATAGCTCCTCTCTTGAGATAAATGTGGCAGTCAGAGTAATCGGATTGTGTGTGACGGTCTAATTTGTAGGCGAGGGTAGGAAGCGCCCAGCCATGCCTCGCCTCAGCCGCCCATATTAGTTTAATCAAATGCCCAGTATCTAAATGACTGGGCCCGAGTGATGGATGAGGTGCGCTTCGTTAAACGCTGTTGCCCTGTCGAGTCAAGCTACCCAAGGCCCTGCCAGGCTCCTGGGCACTTCAATTTGTTTCTTCCTCCTTGGTTATCTCTGCATGGGGTGGAGAAGCAGGCAGGGGGCTCTTCTGTCTCTCTAAAAGTCCCTGGTTTTTCATGGAGGAGGTAGAGGAAGGTGGAACTGGGGAGGAGTGACATGAGGCCACCTTTCGCCTCCTCATGGGTCGCCCAACGCTCCAGAGCCTCAAGCGTCTCCTGCCCCGTGTGGCTCCAGTCTCTGGACTCACCTGAGCTAGGGGCCTTTCCACTTTCTCAGTGGGGTGTTCCAGAAGTCCAAAAGTTCTCCACTGTGCTCAAGACACTTGAGCAGCCTCCTCTTAGGGTTAGTGCCGGTTTGTCATCCTTGAGAGTCTTCCCCAACCCCCAAACCACGGAGGGATTCTTCTGTGTCACCCCACATCACCTGCTCAAGCCTCCCCCTCACTCTGTTTTGTCTGTGGTGTGAGGTAGGGATCAAGGTCACTCTGAGCATCTCCCAGGGGCCTAGACCAGCTTGGGTCCTTGGAAGAGAGAAGACAGCAGAGACATGGTCCTGCCCTCCAGGAGTGGCAGTGCATTTAATATGAAGTATGCATTTTTGAAGAGAGGGTTCAAGACAGATGTAGAGAGGGACTCTGTCCAGGGGGTGGCTCTCTCCTGACAAGCCGTGCCCCTGAGTGCCAGGCGTTGTCCTGGGCGCCGTGGAAGTGGTTGTGCATGCAGCACGTGGCAGCTTGGCACTGGTTGGCTTCGGTTCCAGTGTGGAGAGTGGAGAGTGGCTTGATAAGATTTCCTAAGGCAGAAGCTAGCAAGTGCTGTGGAGAACAGTGAAGCAGGGGGCGGAAATAGGGGCAGGCCGGCGGCAGGCAGCGTGTTGCCATGCATAAGTCAGGGAAGTCCTGGCTGAGGGAGGACTTGGGGGGGGGGGTTGTTTGGGTGAGAACCTTGCAGGCAGAGGTTGCAAAACCCTGATGTGAGTTCGTGATAAAATAACCCTGCAAGGAAAAGCCACAAGCCACCAGCCGCCGTGGTCCCCTGGGGAGAAGATGAGGGGGTTGTGTTTTTTAAAACTTAATAATTTTCTACTTCTCTCTCTCTCTCTCTCTCTCTCTCTCTCTCTCTCTCTCTCTCTCTCTCTCTCTCTGTAGTATGAGGATGAAACCTAAGCTTTCATGTGTGTTAGGCACATGCTCAGCCACTAAGCCACATCCCCAGCTCTTTTATTTTTTGAGACAGTCTTGAACTTCAATCCTCCTGCCTCAGCCTCCTGAGTAGCTGGAGTTACAGGCATGCAAACCCAGCGCCCAGCTACTTCCCTATATTTCTAGTCACATGCACATACCTACCTCTTCAAAATAACACTTCTGAGTTAGGAAATGGAACTGTGAGGTGGAGTCATCACATGTAACGGAAGAACTATGGGTTTAGAGCTTGCTGACGTGGGTCCTGATCCCTATTCTGGGCTCTACCTGAAATGTTAACTCTACAAAGGGAGTGGGATTTGTGTATTACTTAAGCAAGTAAAAAAGTAATTTTATTAATTAAAAGTGAATAGTTCTACCCTATGGAATGTTATTGCGGGTTGCCCTTGAGCAGGTTCCTTAACCTCTCTGAGTGCCAATTTCCTCCTGTAAAATGGAGGTAGTGATTTCCACTTTGCAGGATTGTCAGGAAGATGAATGGAGAAAAGGGATGTTCCGAGTTTCTGCCTGGTCTGTAGTTGACCTTCCTGAGGACATGTCCTTGTATAACCTGGCTCTCTTAAGGGCAGAGAAAGAGAACCTATTCTATCCTCAGATTCTCCAGGGGCTTGAGACCCCAGGAAGGTCCTGACTGTAACCTAGCTCCTCCAGGGGAGTTGAGTTCACTCCAGATCCCAGGCTGACCTGCATCCTGAACCCTGTGGCCCTGAGGGGTGGTCAGTTGTCTGGCTGAGCCAGTCCTTTGGCTCCAAGCTCCTCCAGCCCCGACCCCTCCGCCCCAGTGTTTCCTTCTCTCTCTCTCCTCTCTCTGTGTGTGCAGTGTTAATTTCTCATGGCCTCCATCAGAGGCAGAAGGCAGAGAGCTGTTTCCTGCAGGGAGAGAGCAGGCGCTGGAGGGGGAAGAGGGAGGGCGGGCTGCGTGGTGATTAAACACTGCAGAGGCCTAAACAAATGACGCTCCCTCCCCCAGCGGCTCTGGAAGAGAAACCAGGAGCCAGACTGAGCTGCAGATGGTCCAGGCTGCGTCTGTCCCCTGACATACCTGGGGCTGCTTCCTGAGAGCCTGCAGGGATGCTGAACCCGGCAAGACCTAACTCAGTCCTTACAGCCACTCTGTGCCACGGGCCCCAGGGCAGAGAAGGCTCAGGAGCATGCAGCTGACATACCTGCAACTGGCGGAGCCAGGGCCACTAGGGAAGGACAACAGTGCTACCTCCTAGAGTAGGAGCTTTAATTAGACCACAATTGTGTGCGTGTGTGTGGAGTGCTCAGAACACGGGGCCTGTCTTGAAGCAGCCACGGTCAAGGTTACCCCATCACACCTTTAGAGAATCCTAGGTGAGGAAGGTTTACCTACAGGTGAAGAAACAGGTGCACATGCCGGCTGGGGCCTTATCCAAGATGAAGCCCGGGCTCCACCCACTTCCTACTCCCTGCTCAGTGTTCTTTCTCCTTTCCCACAGGCCAGGGAAAGAGTCCAGGGTCAAACCTCTAGGGCCTTGAATGCAAAGGCGAGGGGAGGTTAGCAGCAGCCTGGGAGAACATTTGCTGAGCACACGGTGGGGCTCGAGTGTTCTGGAACCCTAGGGGAGAAAGACCCCTTTGCTCTCTAGTCCCATCCCACAGCAGCGGAGCCCTTTGTCTCGCCAGGCTCTGAGCTCTTCCACCCTCGGGTCCAGAGTGGTGCCTCTCAAAATGAGGTCCTGGATTGGCAGCATCAGCATCGCCCAGGAATGGGTTAGGCTGCGGGGTCTTTAGCTTCACCCCAGACCTGCTGCGTCCCAAACCCCACTGGGGATGGGGCACAGCACTGGGGCGTTGTAACCAGCCTTCCAAGTGCTTCTGATGCTTGGCAAGGTGGATGTTTTTGTTGCTGTGAACAAATTACCTGAGAACAACTTAGAGGAGGTAAATTTTATTTGGGGCTCACGGTTCCCGAGGTTTTAGTCCATAGATGGGCAGTCCCTTGCTCTGGGCTCAAGGTGAGGCAGTACATCAGGGAGGGGGGTGTTCTGGAGGGAAGCTGCTCCCCACTCATGGCTGCAAGTGGGGATTGTTGGGGGGAATGGGTCACAGAGAAGATGTCCTTCCAGGACATGCCTCCAGGGACCCATCTCTTCCAGCCTTGCCCCACCTGCCTACAGTCATCACCCAGTCATTCAAACAAGGGTGGACTGATTCAGTCACAGTTCTTAAAATTCAATTGTTTTACCTCTGAATATTCCTGCATTAACACGAGAGCTTTGGGGGGGGTGGGGACGTTTCATATATAAACCATAACAACAGAGAACCCCTGGCCTGGAGCTCCAAATTGTTCAGTCCTGCCCTGAAAGTCCCCCATCCAGGATGTGGATTACCCAAACATCACCCAGATGTGTTCTGCCCTGAGCCACAGGTGTAACCCGGAAGCACTAGATGTAAACGGAGTCCTCGCAACCCATTCTTATTTTCATTGCAATAAAGCAACTGAATATTTAGAAGCCTCCCAAAGAATAAAAGAGAAAATTCTCTGATTCCTGCCCTACCTTCCAGTGGACTGTGATTTTACACTCTGTGTCAGGTCTTCTTTGAATGGTGTGTGACTAGAACAAATGACAGCTGTGACGAAAACAGCAGATAGCATTATGAAATGGACAGACATTTCCCAAAATGCGTCAGGGACACTCGTTTAGGAGGACCCAGTGGAATGAGCAGAGGTCAGTCAGGCGTTTCAGGCAGCAGGGTTATCCATCTGCCAGCACCTGCTGGGCACCTGGAGAGGTCGTGATGGCCAGCAAGAGTGGTCTTCCTAGTCCCATAAGGAATCGACACTTGGGGCTTCTTGGAAAAGGCATAAAATCACCAGCCAGGAAGCCAGATAGGGAAACGTGAAGCATGCAAGCCGCCCCTGGCTCACTGGATGAGAGGGTAAAAGAGAGTGGCTTTGAAGGTTGTCATCTCCCATAGCGTGGGGTCAGGGGAGACTGTCTCCACCACTGCATGCCGTGCTTGGAGAGCAGCGCCAGTGCCAGATGCCTCCTGAGCATAAAATACCTACAGCTGGCAGGAAGCCCGCCTTGACCTCCAAGGCCTACCTGCCTGGAGGCCCAGGCTTGATCTGCTTTAAATCTCAGGCTCACCAGCCCAGAGCGGAAGGAAGGGTTATTCTCTGGGTTTCTTGCATCAGGAACCTGAGGTATTTAGAAGTTACCCAAGTCATTCAGCCAGGGCAAGCAGAAGCAGGTAAGCGTGGAGTGAGGCAAGGGGTTCAAATGGCTGGAGATAGGAGGCCGTGCCCTTTGCAAATGACCTGAATCCAAACTTGGCCCTTGAAGGTGTGGATCACCCAGTAAAACTCGACCCAGTGCCTCTGATCCTTGTTACGGTGGCATACCTCCCTCAGTCCCTCTTTAGACTGAGAAGCTGTGCAGGTGGCTCCACTGTCAAACAAAGATGCCCTGGGATCGCGGCTTCCCAAGGCTTTAGTGTCTGCACCAGGACCCCAAGACCGAGTCTCTGGTTTCATAAGCTTAGATAGGGTTGAATGAAACCATCATTTGAGGGGTCTTAGGGGTTGTCACTGGCTGCTGGCTCCCTGGGGAAGAGCCAAGGGTCTGGGATTAGACATGGGACCCAGAGCAAATAGAGGGAGTGTACCCCAAGGCCTTCTAGGACCCAAAGTCATGGTCTGTTTTCATTCTCGAAGGCTGAGATGTTGAGAGCCAGGGCTCTGTAGGGTCTTAGGAAGGCCTGGCCTCCCTCCAAACTCTCCATTTTATGCTGGTGGGGAAGACTCAGCCAGACTGCGAGCATCCCGCTGAGAAGCCTCAGAAAAGTAAATTACCCAGGGAAGAAATTGATTCCTGTAACCCCTCCTTAGCCCTCCAGCTCCCTGAGAGCGAGCAACGGGCAGTGGTGTTTAGCCCAGAGGAGAGGCTGTGCGTGCAGAATGGAAAACAGCCTCTCAGGGTGGCTCCTGCTGGAATGAGACCTGCGTGCAGCTCCAGGGCTCCTGGGGGTGGAGGGCTCCGGGCACAGCGGGTGTGGCTCACGTCTCACCTCCAGATGCACTGGCACTGCCTGTTGACCCACCGCCAGCCTGGGGAGAGCTTCCTCACCCCCCTGCGTAGGCTGACCTCATTGCCTAGTGGCCGCTCTGAACCCCTGGGTTCTCCTCTGCCTGTCTGCTCAGGCTGTCCTTGGGGGTAAAGTGGAGGCAGGGGGACTCTTGGCTCTCAGCAGCACTCCCATGTTCACTGGTGCTTCCTTGAGGGCCTAGGAGATCTGTTGTGTTGGAGCCCACTTCCTCCCAGAATAGAGAGGGCAAGCGCACAGAGCCCCTGACGCCCCCACCTCTGGCGTCAGTCTGTTGGGAAGGGAGGACTCAGGCCTGTGGCCAAGGGCCCTGAAAGGGGAATTGTAACTGTGCTCCTCAGGCCTCGCCCTCCGCACACTTGCTTCATTATCGAAACTACCTGGTTTCCCTCTGAAGTGGTCTGGAGCTCCCCCATCCTTGCCCCAATAGTTGGCAAATACATACCCCCAGGGTATGAGTGCCACCCACTCAGGTGTGCCCTGAGGCAGGTTACCTCATTTCCCCAAGATGGGAGTTGTGGCTAGGCCCCACTCCTTCAGGCTTGTGAGGGCCTGGGGAGTGAGGGAAAGACAGGCCAGCCCCTCTCAGGGGTGCAGTCCCCAGCGACTGCTCCCTGCCCAATGCTCTCCACTGACAGGGGTGCTTTGCAGAGATACAACTCCCAAGAACAAAGGGGGATTCACTTTCTGATGAAAACATGCTCTTGATCTGGAACTGAGGTGTCCTTGTACTTGAGCCTGCCTTATCCAGGCAGGTCCAGGTAGTGGCAGGAGGTGGGCAGGGAATTTCTCAGGTTGGGATTTTCCTGATGCCCACAGAGAGGCTCGAACCATCTGGCATATCCTCCTGGTCCCTGCATCCTGTTCCTCTGGCCCAGCCTCCACGCTGGGTGCGGAATAGCCAAACCGGTTTAGGAGTCAACCTGCAGACTCCGAGGTCCCCCAGAGTTCAGTTCCCAGGGTGAGTTCACACACTCCGAGACTCCAGCTCCTGCCAACCCAGGAGCCCTTGGGGAGAGGAGTGGGAGCAGGAAGGAGTGCTCTGGAGGGAGGGACAGCCTGAGGCCTTCTTTTGCCTGGACTGGACCACAGGACCCGAGAAGGCAGGACATACCAAGGCTGCGGGAGCAGGTAGCTTCAGGGTACAAGCTGTGTGTGTCTGTACATTGGGCCACCTGCACCCCAGACCAGCCCCTTGCATGTGGGGCCTGGGTACATGCAAGGACAAGGGGGTGGGCAGGGTGTCACAGTGACTCAAAGCCAAAGGGCCATCAGATGGTTTCTCCTAGTTTTGTCCTTCCTGCCTACATAGTGATGGAGATGACAGAGCAGGAAGCAGAAGGCAGGAATGATCTAGAACACCCAGAAGCAGTTGAAACCCAGAACATGTGCTGCTGATGGTGGTGGAACAGCCTGTTTTGCAGGATAGTAAGATTTTTCCCTCAGGGAAAACCACTCTGGTTGTAGGTTCCAGGAGTTAGCTGTCAGGGCCACCAAAGTCCATCCCACTGCCCCCAAGGAAGGACACTTCCTGTAACCAAGGAGAAGTCCTGGCCCCTCAGCTGAGGCTGCAGAGAGCTCCCAGCTGACTCACGCTCCGGGACCTCACCTGTATCATCTCCCTGACCCCATTCCCCTCTGCTGGCTCCGCTTTGCTAACCTGGGCCCTGGGGAAAGGTGTTGCTTCCACTTCCACCTCATGCTTCTCAGGAGGGTGCTGCAGGTGTGAGGGTGGACAGCTCCTCCCACAGCACAATCGTAGGGTGGAGGAGCGTGCCTCGTCAAGGTTGAGGCCCACCCAGGCCCTGACAGATGTGGCCCCATTGTAAGATCAGAGGGGCATGCCTACCCACTCCTACATGCAGCCCAGAGAGGGGAGAAAGTTGCCCATTGGCACGCAGGAAGTGGTAGCAGATTTGGACACAAAGCTGGGGATGTGCCAGTGCCTACTCTCAGGCATGATGTCACAGGCTGGGGTACGAAAGGGAATCCTCCTGCATTAGTGGCAGGCCTGCTGTCCTATGGGAGTGATGGTGTTCAGATCACCCATCTTGGGTCTTAATTTCCCCACTGACAAAATATAGGTAGTTGCAAACTCAGGCGACCACTTGAGGGCCCCTTGTGAAGCAGAAGTGCAGAGCAGCTGGAAATATGGAAGGATTATCTTTGTGTCCTGGTGGTCCCATCGGGGCCTCGCCATCCAGGCAACAGTTTCTTCTCATAGAATGCTTTCTGCGTGTCGGCCATTGTACCAGCATTGTGTGTGTGCATTTGTTTAATCCTTGTAAGGAAAGCCAAAGCCCAGAGAGCTTAAGGAAAATGTCAAGGTCACACAGCTACTCTGTGGGTAGATGAGTTTTGAACCCAGGCAATCTAACTTGAGGGCCTAGGTTTTTGGCCATTCTGCCTTCTGAAGGTAGGTGGTAGTCAGCATTTTCTAGCTTCCTGGGTTCTACTTGGGACTCTTTTGTTCAAGACGTCTCTCTTGATGGGCTCAGTGTTACACATCTGTAGTACCAGCAGCTCGGGAATCCAGGGCAGGAGGATGGTGCATTCAAAGCCAGTCTCAGCAACTGAGGGAAACCTCATCTCAAAATTAAAAAAAAAAAAAAAATCATGGAAGGCTGGAGATGGCAGCTTAGTGGTAGCATAACCCTGGGTTTAATCTCTAGGACCACACAAAAAAAAAAAAAAAAAAGATTTTGCCATCTCTGGCTACAAAGCTCATCTATCCTTCATCTTGGGGTCTCTTCTTACCAGACCAATGAGTAGGAAGGACTCCTCTTATTGTTCCTCTATTTTATAGAAAGGATGAAAAGAGTAGCCCTGGGTCATCTCAAACCATGTGTCCCCTCCACCCCACACACCTGCCTCTCCCCACCACCGTTTTTCTGCATACAGGAATAGGGTCTGGAAGGGTGCTGGGCACAGGCTCTGACCCCCATCCCCTCAGCAGAGGTCCCAGGACCCTGTTTATGGGAGATGAAAGAAGGTGAGTGGGTCAGAGGGTGTGGTCTGGACCTTTTTACCAGAAACCCTTTATTTCACGTTACCTGCACAGCTGTGCCTGGCTGTGTGTGCTGCAAGACAGGTGTTGCTTGACTCCTTTGTGGGTTTTATTTGGTGATCTCTGAACACATTCTGACAGGATTGCATTTGAGGCTCTTGCCCTTAGGGCTGGGTATCCCCCAGGAATGATGAGCTGCTGACAAGTTTAAAAATGCGCAGGGCACTAGGTCGTGGGCACTGCCCCCACCTTTGGGTCCCAGAGGCAGGGCTCTGTGTGTGACCATCTCTGTGCCCCTGCATGCTGGATGATTTCTGTGTGTGACTCACAGCAACCTGATAGTCATGTGTTGGCTGCAGAGCATGTGCTAAACCCCGTGCTGGGGTTGCAGAAGCCAGCCTCTTCAACCCTGTTGTGACCCTTGGGGGCACATGCCCATGCCATGGCACCCCATGCCTTCCCCTGGCCAGCCAGGCTGTGATTCACATCTGTGTCCATTGATCATCTCCCATCTGCCCGAGATGGCCAGAATGCATGTGTGGGAAAAATTCCTCTGACAGCCAAGTGGAGGGGGGGTTGGCAGGAGGCAGATCTCTCGACTGAGACAAATGATAGGACGCTCTTGGCATAATTCAGAGAGAACCGTCAAGGATGCTAGAGGTTGTTGGCTTGGAGTAGTCAAGGAGTAAAGGAGCGGCTGCAAAGACGATCCAAATGCAGGTGATGACAGTGGGGGGCATGGGGCAGGGCATGTCTTCCAGAGGTGTCTAGAGGTGCTCCTGGGATTCCAGAGGATGTGGGATCAGGAACATGTCTTCAAGGTAAGGGGAAGGAGAGAGGGGCCCAGCTCTCCTGTCCCTACTCATCACACAATGCCCCCCCCCAGCTTCCCGCAGGGGAACAGGACCACTCACCCTCTTCCCTTGAGTCAGAGTGTCTCTGGTGGTCTTAGTAAGTGGATGCTACAGAAGTATCTAAAAATGCCTCACTGGTATTTTGTTGGAATGGTGAGCCCCACTTGCATTCTCCCAAGGTTCCCCCCCCCCCCCCGTTCCTCTGCCCGACTCTTTGCCCTTGCCTTCCCCTTGGGCATGGTTTGAGAATGAGAGGCCCTCGGCCTCGCAGGCCTGTTGCTGGGCATGTCTGAGTTCTGTGCTGTCCTGGGGGTCTCGTGGGTCTCAGAATCTCCCCCAGAATATACACACAGCTCCTCTGTTCTCTGGCAGCCTTTTAGCAGCTGACACATGCTTTGATACTCAATCCGCCTTTGTTTCGTTTGGCGTGTGGTTCCCGGGGCTGCAGCATTGGATAAAGCGCCTGCTCTGCCCTTACATCCGGGTCCCTGTCCCCTCCTTCAGACTGCCTTTCATCCCTCCCAGCCTTCCTGCTCCCAGATCTTACCTGGAATGAGCATTCCAGGCCTCCCCTCACCGTCCACACCTCCCCGCCCAGCTCCACCAGGATCACCTCTTTCCCTGTGGCCGCTGCCGCCCTGATTTCTTGCTCCTTTCCAAGCTGGAGCGCAGCCTGGCGAGGGGCAGCCTTCCCTTTGTGCCCGGGCAAGCCTCTCTGCTCCCTGTAGGGGCCAGAGCCAGCCTGTTTCTCCCCTCCACCACAGCCCCTCACCAGCCACCATCAAAGGCCGGTCTCCGTGGCTCTGGAAACAGCGCAGCTCCCCCCTCCCCACCTAGTGTCCCCGCGAGTCTCAAGTTGGGGCACTGCAGCTTCTGCCTTCTGCCTCCTCTCTTTGGTCAACCTGGCTTTGACCCCCACTCTGCTGGGAAATGCTGGTGAGGCAAATACAGGCCTGTCTCGGCCCCCCGGGGAGGACATGCCTGGGCAGCCAAGACTCCAGCACCCTGGGGCTCCGTCCAGGTCCGCCTCACCCTTACCTAGTTCCCTGCTGCTTTTCCCTAAATGACATTGTGGTGGCTCTTGGCTGCAAGGGGCGCTGCTGGAAGGTCTCGGGGACAGGTGTCGGAGCTTGGATCTTCCTTAGTGCCTGCACTCAGACCTGCTTCCTAAACCCCCCTGGTCCTCCGTCCCCACGTGCTTTCCTTCCCATTTCCACAGCACACAGCCTGGACCAGCCAGTATGCTGCCACTTTAGGTAAAGCACTTGGACAGGACTGTGGGGGACCCCAGGGGAGCAGAAGCGCCTTCCTTCCTCTTGGCTTCTGCCTAGACTACACTGCATCTCATCATGGCTCATTTCTGATGGAGTCTCCTCCAGGAAGCCTTTCCAGCCTCTCCCGTGGGTGCCTGGCCCACGTCACACCCAGGAGAGGGGTCGATGGCTTCCCGGAGGAAGCGATGAAGTATTTTCTAGGCAGCAGCCAAGAGGTGGGAAATTTTATCATGTCTCGTGGGACTGGCATGTGGGGAGGTGGTGGCATTGGCACAGAGAGGTGGCCCTGGAGCCTGCTGGGCATAGGAGAGAGAGGAACAAGAGACCACCTCCCGTCTCTGAGGTGCTGTCCTGCCACAGTGAGCAGAGTGCATTTGCAGGTGTCTTACGTGCTGTGACCACACACGGTGCCAACACAGACCCCACACCTCCTACAGGCCAGATGCTCTTTTAAACACTATACAGGTATCAGTGTCTTGGGAGAATCACAATAATCCTAAGGAGTAAACATTTGTATTATGCCCATTTGACAAGTAAAGAAACTGAGGCCCAGAGAGATTCTGTCATTTGCCCAAGGTCACATGGCTGTGAGGGTAGAACTGGATTTTGATCCCAGATTCTTGGGGTTCCTTGTCCTGAGCCAGAGTGTGGCAGCTGCCTCCTCCGTGAGGAGAGATGAGAGTGCTGGACTTGGGACATTGTCCTGAGTGGCTTGGACTTTGTGGTGGGAGCTATGCAGGGTTTCAGCCAGGGGTACTGACCTGGTCCCCTTCCCCATGGCAGCTCCGACACACAGTAGATGCTCAGAAGCTGTGGAATGGATGCTGGGTGGGTGATCGAATGCCTTGGTACCTAAGATGGGAATGGAATGGAGTGCTGGGAGCCTGGTGATAACGGTGCCAGGTAGGAGGGATGAGGGATCATTTTAGACGGGTTAGGTTGTGTGTGTTGTGCACTGTATGCCAAGAAGTTCCGGGAATGTTTGGAAATGTGGTTGAGGCTCAAACCTGGCAGCTGGGGTCTCAGGTGACCCTACTGCTTCCCCAGCCCCCTCTGTGGACATTATGGGTCAGCTGGAAGGGCCCCCAATGGCCCTGAACGGGCTGGTGAGGATGACAGATGGGGCTTGAGGAGGAGCCCAGAACCCCAGGTGCCCCCGCCCAGCTCAGCTCTTGTGTGAGGCCTGCCCCACGGGAGGTGGCAAAGGAGATTTCTCTCAGGTCCTAATGGAGCGAGGGAGCAGCCCTGGGTGGGGAATTCTGGCTCATCTCATGGCCAGCTCCACAGGCCTCCCCTGCCACCTGCCCCCTGGCTGTGGCTGACCTCTGATTCCCAGTTTCGACTGGGCAGAAGGTCCTCCCCTTGCCAACACCCCAGATTGGGAGGTGGCCAGAAGGGAGCACGGGAAGGCCAGAGAGCACTTCCAAGTGTCCGGTCAGCTTTGGGGTATCTCGCCTTAGACATGCTCAGCTCTTGAGGGTGGCCTTGGGTCACAGTGGCCTCTGTTGTCAGCTGTGCAGGTAGCATGTACACATCTGGCCACAGGTGCATCAACAGGAAGCCACCCACCTCTGTCAACAGGAGAGGCAGTCACACCTGCTACCCAGGGCTGCCCTGGAGCAGGCAAGCTGCACTTTGTAAAAGGGGAAGGGACGTGTGATCCTAGCTGCTGTTTTAATGTGTAAAGGGGGACTTGGGGACAGCCTTCTTATCACTGGAGAGTGGGACTCTCAGGACAAGGCAAGGGGCAGCTGTGCTGGTTAGGACTGAGACTGCCCTGTTGCCAGGCACTCTGGCACACCACACCTGACCTTCCTGGGCTGTCACCCATCCTCGGGCTATTTGTACCACACCCAGCCAGGGCACAGGACAAAGGCACGTCCAGCAGGTGTGGAGGCCAGACCTGCCTCGCTGCAGCAGATGGCCTTTCCCAGATCAGATGTGTGCGTGACCTGAGATCCAGGCACACACAGAACCCTGCCTGACCCGTGTCACCCTGTCCTTGCGTAATCCCCCGCCAGCCTCTGTCTGGCCCTGTCGGGCCGCCTGGTCCTCTGACAGGGACCAGGCTCCTTTTTTGGCCATAAATTCCTGTGTGTTGTCATCAGCTGGTATTTGCCTCCTAAAGACTCACGTTGGTTTGTGCCATAATGAGAACATGCACCGCGTCCGCCTGCCCGCCCGCCGTGAGTGGAGCTGCAGAAGGTGGGTGCGGGCACAGCCTCTGCCAGCCAGCCACCCAGCGGGGCCAGGGCCTGTGCCTCCGTCGCCAGCACCGCCTTCCCCTCTCCCTTGCAGGAATGCAGCCTTCCCCCACGCGAGGTCGCGGCCAAGCCCTGCCACAAAGCAGTCCTTCCTTTATTCCTTAACAGAAAACCACTTCACTAGGAATGGGAAGACGAGGGCTGTCCTTGAGCAAGCAGGGGGCAGCCTGTGGCATTGAAGGAAAGCCCTGCGTCCCCCATGGCGCATGGCGTGGCTGACACCCAGGAGGAGCGAGGGCTGGGAGGGGAGGGGCGGGCAGCAGGCGGCACCGTCTGCAGCTGTCCTTTGTGTGGCAGCCGAGCGGTCCCCACGGCTGTGATCGGGCGGGCCTCGTGCTTGGCGTGCAAATGAGTTTCCAGATGCCCAGTGCCCCCACACAAGAAGCGGTTACTAGGGGCCTGGGAGAAGAATGGGGCGATCTGGAAACACGTTTCTGTTTGTTCCAGCCTCTCTGAATAGGCAGGCCGGCCGCCCGCCCTCCAGCGGCAGCAGATGTATGCTGGGCACCCACTGCAGGAACCTTGGCCAGTTCCTGGGAAGACACACAGGGTCGGGGTGAGGGGGGGGTGTCTCCTCTCTGACACCCTCCTCCCTCTTTGGCAGCAAGGTGACCCCTCAGAGAGGGACAGGACACATCTCTTAAGACTCAGACCATCCATGGCCCACCCCCCAGGCAGCCAGGTGCCCTCTTGGGATTGCAGCCCCCACTTGCCTTCTTGGGATGGCCATCTTTCTTCCCCACGTGAGCCAAGCAGATGTACCCAGTGGCCCTGGCAAGACCTCTTGGGGCTTACACTCATGGGGACTCTGTGTGAAGTGCCTAGCCACTCCTGGTCACTGCGTATTTTGTCACCTTCCCCCAATACCAGTGGAGCATGCTGTGGGGGTGACTCGAAGGTTCCTTATGAAATCAGAGGAGCCAGGAGACCACCTGGGGTTTTCCCTTATGACAGGCCTCTGCCAGGAGCAGGGGCACCATCGCTTGTCTCTGCCACTCTCCAGCTCTGGTTACTAGTGACTTAACCTGCTTGAGGCTCCGTCTGTAGAATGGGAACAATAAAAGGGAATGTCCTGGATTGTATGGGCAGATGGGAGTAAAGGACGCAGGAGAGTGTCATATGGTGTCCAGATGGGTGACCCTTGAAGTGAGGGAATAGGCTTTGCACCCAGCCAAATGGCTAAGCAGAGCCCTCTGACAGGTCAGCTGCCTCCCGACCCCTGAGGTCATTGTGGCTGAAGTGCTTGGAGCAGGAGTGGGGCATCTGCTGAGGAGGGGTCTCCCTGGGCTACACTATCTGGGTTCTTCCACCTGCCCCTTCCCACAGCCGGGGGAGGAAGGCAGGGCAAGAGATATTGCCCCTCTTTCCCTCCAAGCAAACTGAGGTCCAGAGAGGGTCTGTGAGTGGCTTAGAGTCATGCAGAGAGGTGGTGACAGAGCCCAGGCTTCCTGACCCCCCTCCAACCTTGGCTCCGTCGTCCTGCACTTTGGAAGGATCAGCCAGCCTGGAGCCCAGGCTGAGACACACTAATCTTGAGCTTGCTTTTGGCCCCTGGTGGCCATACTGAGACAGTGAAGGATGAAAGAAAAGCACTCTCCCCTGCACCCAGGGCAGTTGAGGCCGCTTGGCCTGGATGCAGACAGCTCTTGCATGTGCCTGCACCTGGGCCGTCTCCTGCTCAGCACCCACCACCCTCTGCTATGGAAACCCTTTGTCCTCCTTAAGCATTTGTGTCCAGCAGTGTGGGGACCAGGAGGCATGTACCCACTTGTGTGCTTAGCAGGTATTTCAGGGAGAGCCCTGCAAACACTCCTGGCTTGTCAGCAGGCTCCAAGAAAGCTGTGGATTTTGTCCAAACTTAAAAATTTTGACCATGCCCATGATTAGAAGCCACGTTGAGCTGACCATTCCAAGTGTAAAGGGCTGGGCTGCTCTGAAGGTCTGGGGGTGGCAAGCAGTGCCTACCCAGGCCCCGACAGGTCGTGTGTGTCAGGCCCTCTAATCCCTTGTCCCTACCTTGGTTCGTCTGTGCCCTCCTCTTCAGTGTCTAGACCCTCTCCTCCATCTCTTGCCCTGACTGATACCACTCTGTGTGGTGGCCATTAAAACCCTCCTCCAATCCACTCTTGGCAACAGGTGCGTTTGAATCCTCCTTCAGAGGTGCTAGTCCCATTTTACAGTTGAGAACGCTGAGGCTTCCCAAGATGACTTAGTGAGTCTCCTGGTGTCCCTTGAATCCAGGAGCAAAGTTGGCATCAACACCACCCGGTCCGGGGAGGGTGAGGGGGGGACCAAGTGTGGCAGGGCATGACCGCCAGGTGCCCACTGACCATCCTGTCCTTCCTTGCAGCCCTGCTGTCCTCCTGGTGTGAGGAGCTTGGCCGCCTGCTGCTGCTCCGACATCAGAAGAGCCGTCAGAGCGACCCCCCCGGGAAACTCCCCATGCAGCCCCCCCTCAACTCCATGAGCTCCATGAAACCCACTCTGTCGCACAGGTGAGCGGGCACAGGCCACCAGGGGGCGGGGCCAGGCTGCCCGGGTGGGTGCCCTGGTCTCCTTAGAAACACCCCTCAAGCATAAGGACTGGGAAGGGACCTCTGACACAGAAAAGATGCCCTGTCTGCAAAGATACAGTTGGGTTTTGAATCCTCTTGGTGAGCACATTTTTCCCCCATCAGAACAGGTCGAGGACACTAGGTTTCCCCAGCCCCACTGCCCTGTTCCTGCATGGGGCTCTTTCTTTGTAGATTCTGGACTTCTGCAGGAATCTTAAAAGTCCTGAACTCAGGGTCTTGGGAAGACAGAAAAAAATTGGAGCATACAAAGTCTCAGGAAGGTCACAGGGCTGGTGGTCCTGCCCCAGGGGGGGACAGAAGCAGCTCAGGTCAATCACCTTGCAGCCAAGTGAGTCTGGGCTGGGTCTGCCGGAAGTCTGGGGTCATAGGCAGGAGCAGGCTTGCTGGAGGCCTCCAGGCACTAAAGAACTGGCCATTCCGCCCTGCGCCAGCCTCAGAAGAGCACGTGGCCAAGCCTGGCAATTCCCTCAGTTAATTATCTCGAGAGTCCCTTGCTGAGCTGGGATGCTCTCTCCAGCACTCTGCAGGCTGACCCTGGAACAACGGAGCCTGTCATGCTGTCTGCACTCCCTGTGCGGGTCCCTGCTAATGACCGGGAGGGGCATTTGCAGTCAGAGCTCTGCTCTCATTATCCAGCCTGAACGAGGAACTCACAGCCCAGAGCACGCTGCAGGCAGACCTGGGTTGCACCACAGAGGCACTGCTGGGGACTCGAGTGTCAACCATGCTTTATAAATCAAATTAAAGGCTTGTTGACTCTCAGAACCAGAAAGGACCTTAGTGCTCATCAAGTCCAGTCCCTGCCTGGGCAGGATCTCCCTGACATGTGGTGCCCTGCCTCGGTCAGGGGCATCTTGTACCACAGCAAGCCCACCACCACCCAGGGTCACTGCCTTGCTAGACTCTGGACCCGGACACTGACAACTGCTGCTGCCTCCCTTCTGTGGCAGTGTTGCTCGGCGCGGCCGGGTTGGCATTTGGCCAGGGGAATTTTCTGTGGTGCAGGATTTCGCAGGGCATTTCCCTTGGTCACTGTCTGCTTGAGTCTTCTCATGACTGACCCCTCCCCACCAAGCAAAAAGCACCCTCACACATTTTGGAGAGCAGTGCATCACCCTTGGCTGAAAAACCACTGCCTCCTGTGTTCCGATCCCTGCTCCAGCTCCAGCTTCTGCAGGTCGTGTCTGGGGCCAGCCTCTGAGCACAGGCAGTGGCTGAATAGTAACCAAAGCAGCTTATTTGGTAAATGCCTTTGTGATGCCTTAGCTCAGGATTCTGGGCCAGCCATCCCTCCAGAATCACTGCACCCATCAGTCCAGGTATCCTCTCCTTCCCAACCCTCTCTCCTCCAAGTCATTTCAGCAAAGTGGATGCTGATGATGAGCATGAGCCCCCTTGTCTTCCACTAGAGACCCGCCTCAGACCTGCTTGACCATAATCAGGCTACAGATCTAGACCACAGCCAGCCCTTTGCAGGTCTACTTGTCACTTAAGCTCAGGCATGTGATTGTTCCATCCCAAATGGAAATGATGAGTGTCTCTGCTCCAGATAGCCAGCCAGGGAAGGAAGGCTCACAGGGCAATCTGGACACTGGATCCAGGCAGGGTTAGGGTTAAGTGACTTTGGGTTCAAAAGGAGAAAGGTGAGCAGGGCCGAGTGTCAGGAGGCTGCTCAGAGGACAGGGATCTTAACTGTCAAGGACTTGGATTGGGCGTAGGCACATGCATTCTATGAATTCACACTGGCCCTGCCAAGAAGTGCCATGAGCCAAAGAGCCACCAGCCAGCATCCCGGGCCCTGTTCCTCTGCCACCACTTCAAGTCTGGCTCCCTAGAGGTCCAGCCAAATGACAGATAGTGCCAAGCAGGTGGTCTGGGAGCTCAAAGACCATGCTGGCGTTTATTCTGCAGACCCAGATGGTCTTGCAGAGAAAGGAGAGCCCCGTGGGCCAGAAGTCTTGCTAAGTATCGATGGGTAACCAACCAGTCCCATGGAATAACCAGCAAGATGGTGGGCTTTCTGGATAATGCCCTCCCCCTTTCTGAGTGGCAGAACTGAGAGGGCAACTGGACCTAGAGTGGGAAGGTAGACTTGCCCAAGAGCACACAGCCAGTAAGGAGCAGAGCAGGGTTCTGCACACCACTGTCACCCTGCTACTCGTAGATCAAGGTCAGTGGTATCTAGTTATTAGCCTGATCAAGGGGGTCTTTTTGGAAGAGGGTCACCTACTGTTCTGATCCAATCCACCTATTACTCATTTGGGAGTAATAATTTGGAAGAAGATGTGTCATTAGTTGAACAAGGGCCAGCATCCTGTTCTGGGGTCTGGCTGTTTGAAGACGCAGGTCAAGTTAGCCACGTCTCTCCTTGTGACCTTCCTGAATGTCCCAAGGGAGAAATCACTTTTTTCCAGGGGAACCCCAGCACAGCCCTTCACCTTTTAAGGCCCCATATGTAATTTCCTAAACGTGAAGGGGAAGGAAATGGGAGAGAAGACTGAGAGCTTTCAGAGTTGGAAAACAGAACCCATCAGCCATGACCTTAGCGACCTGGAGGAAGGTGGCTTCTGTGCCTTTATGTTAAGGAGACAGACGCTGGGCCAGGGAGAGCTGGGCTCTGGGATGCTCTGGACGTGCTGCTCAGAGGGGTCTGGCTGTTTGAAGACTCAGGTCCGAGGACAAGCAGAGGGGCGGGGCCAAGGAGCCTGGAAGCTTGACGTCCGTCCCCTCCTGCCCCCAAGCCCTCGAAGGTCCCTGGTGACTGCAGGATTCCTGTGGCTCAACTGCCACAGTCATGTCCATTTTGTGCCACTGGGTGAGGCTGCGAGTCCCGGCTTGTTCTCCCTCCCAGGGTGGTGGCTGCACGCGAGGTGCTTGGCCTAGCTGAGTCCCATAGTTCCTATGGGGACACGAGGACACTCAGCACTATGAGTGAGATGCCAGGGACAGCTCGGGCTACCGTAGCCCTATGGCAGTTTCTGAGAGTGGCCACAGGAATGTGGACACTGTGAAAGTCTTGAGGAGCCCACTTTGTCCATGCTACTGGACACCGTATGTGGCAGAGGAAGGAGAGGCCAGGGGGTGCCTTGTGGTCCTGTGAGGTTCCAGACACTGGCGGGCACTAGGACACCTTCTGTGTCCCTGCACTGACCCAGACCTGATGCCAACAACTATTTCTGCCTTCCTCCCCTGGATTCTTAATGAGTGGTTAAGAAAGTCATTTGTGATTAGCACATTGTCCATATGCAAATCAGTGTTGCAAAGGTAATTAAAAGCCTAATAAATCTTGTTTATGCTGTTAATTTGATTACAATTAAAGCTAGCTGGAACTGGGGAAGATTCCAAGATCAAAGGGTGCCACCCATGTTCCAGGTGTGGGATTTGACACTCAGAGGAGGGGTCCCCTGAGGGTAGCAGGTGGGAACAGGCCCTGGAGCCAGCCTCCTGGGCCTTGGGTTTCAGCTCTGCTGTCTTCTAGCTGGGTGACTTTGGGTAGTTACTTAACCTCTCTGTGCCTCAGCTTTCTCATCCATAGAAGGGGAGTAGCATCAGGGGCTGGAAGTCCATGCTTGTGGCCAACCCTGGCACACTGGAGCCCCACAGATTAGTCATTATTGTCCTGATCCTTGGCCTGGTGCCATTTGGCCCTGATTGCTCATTCTTGGTCAACCCACAGAGATGGGTCAGTCAAAACCAGCCCCGCTCTCCCCTCACTTTGGTCACATCCCTACCGTCTCAGCTGCCGCTTCTTGCTCTGTTTTGCATAGCTGCAGCTCAGCTCAGCTTACATGAGGCCCTTCTTGCCCCCAGAAAATTTCCTTTTTTCAAAGAGAAGCACAGAAAGAATTGGAAGACCCCTAACTCCTGCCCCACCTGCTCCAGATTGCTAAGACGCAAAGGTCTTTTCTGTTCCTCCTTCCTGTGGAAGCCTCCCGCGTTCCCCGCAGGGAGGGGAGGAAGGAGGCCCCAGTAACTGTGATGATGGAGAACATGTTAATGCTTCCCCTAAATTAGAGAGACCAGGAGCGCAGGCCCTTCACCGGCTTGGCGCTTCATTAGCAGCAACGCTACAGCCTTGCGCGGAGCCAGGGCCAACGCAGCCCGATCAGGGAAATTAATTAGGCTCTGACAAGACCCTTCATGAGAATTGGTTATTTCTCCCAAATAAAGCAGCAGCTACAAGCGCAAGCCTCCCCGCCTTCCATGAATGTCTGTGCAGACACTGGCACTGGGAGTACCCAGCGGCCCGGGTCCATCACTCCTCGCCCCAGGCCTACCTCATTTTCTCACATCCAGCAAATCTCCCTGGGTGCCATGGAGCTCGTGCAGACATGTAAGCCGTCTCCTATAACTGTAGTGGGAAGAGCTCTCCATAAAATGTATGCAAAAAGGTTGAGGGAAGAGAGGAACATGCCCTTGGTTTTACTTAGGAAAGTCATGAAAGGAAGTACGCAGGCTGGGCTTTGAAGTATAAGTAGGAGTTCACTAGCTAGAGATGGGAAGGCAGGAGAATACCAAGGTAAGCCTCAAAGGCTTGGAAAACATTCTTTTTAGTTGACCAAGAGGAATGGTAACAGCCCCTCTCATCAATAGCATATTTGTAAAACTTCTAAGCACTTTCAGTGTATCCTTGAACAAATATGGGTACCTGCACATGGCTGGCCGGGAGAGTTGAAGGGAGAGAAAGGGCAGCTGCGCAGGGTCTGACTGCCAGGCATTTCACCCACATTCTCACCTTTCCTCTTAGGAAAGTGTTAAGTCCCACTTACAGATGAGGAAACTGAGGCTGGTTGAAAATGAAGTGGTAAAGGTCACAGGGTTGGCAAAGGCAGAGCTGAGGTTCGACCCCAGAGCCCACCCAAGTAGCCTCTCTGGCGCACAGCACTGGTGCCTCTGTGGATGGACCAGGATCTTTGGGGCGGTTGTGCCTGGACAGGACTGTGGCTGAGGGCACTCTGTGACATGAGGTGGGGACGGTGCATGCTGGCTCAGGGTGTGCAGAGCAGAGCAGAGTCGCCGAGAGTGGGCTGCTCAGGCCTCGGGAGCTCAGGCCTCCCTCTGCATTGCAGCGAGGCAGGGACAGGGAAGGGACGTGGCCCCTGATGGGCGGTCCCAAAAGGCCAAACACCCCTGCCCGGGGCTGAGCATGCCTGCAGGGTCACCAGTGCTTGTCAGGGGATCAGAAGGGGTCTCCAGTTATCCCCTAAAGCCCCCCGGGGCCTTCTCTCTATTGCCCCAGGCTCCCCTCCCACCACAGCTAAGTCCCTGCCTGGGCACAGGGACCAGGTAGCCCCCTGGGACTACATGAGTCCAGGCAGACGCAGGAGGGCTGGCTGCTGTGGCGGCCTGCGGGGGGCGAGAGCCCTCAGTGCCGGCAGGAGCATCTGTCCCACACGGGATGAGTCACAGCTGCACCAGCACGGCTGCCACTTCTGCTTCTGTAGCAGGTGCACACGGAGGCCCCAAGACCAAGACCACGCTCCCCAGTGCGCTCTCTTGCCCCCAGCGTGCAAGGCAGCAAAGCAGCAGAGCCCTGGGTATGCACGCATCCTCAGCATGCCCGTGTGCACGCTGGCTATGCACCTTTGCTCTGGGACAGTGACCCTTCCAGCTAGGCAGTGGGATGCCCACTTTGGGAACATTAGTTAACTTTGCTTCTCACCGAGTTTGGGGTGGAGTGGGCGAAACAGGAAGGAGCCAGTTTCCTCCCACAAGGCCCACCCACGGAGCTGCAGGGCAGTCAGGAGCTGCCTGTGGGCCTCCAGCACAGTATCCCCATGAGCAAGGGGCCTCCCCTGCAGAGGTGGTGAGCCAGCAGCTGCATGGGCCCCAGAGGGGGGTCACTTCCTGAGCATGGCCAGGCAAGTTCTAAAAGGACAGAAACCTTGTCTACACCGCCATCAGCCTGGAGGGTCAGTGGGAACTTGTGGGCTAGAGTTCTGGGGAGAGAAAACAGACTCAAGCTTGTGTTTTGCCCCATTGCCAGGGGAACCTGTGTTTATCCAGCACACCTGGGCTGCGAGCCCTGCAGGACAGTGAGTGTCAGGGATCTGGGGATCTCTGTTTTAAAAACCGTCTCCTGCAGGGCCTCCCTGCCAGATGCTGCTCTGCCACCCTGGAGCCCCCTCATGCTGCCTCCCTGGGAGAACAGGGGGTCCTTTGTACAGATTCCCAAGGAGCCTGCTTAGGTTTTTTTTTTTTTTTTTTTTGCTTTCCCATGTTGCTCCAGCCTGCTCCTCTAGGCTCCTGGTCCCCAGGCTGCCAGCTCTGTTGCTGTCTGTGCTCCCACCTTCCAGCAGCAGCGCTGACCCTCATCCTGTCTGTGCGGTTGAGTTCATCGCTCCCCCAGATTCTACTCCTGCTCTTTCCCCATCAGACATCATGAGTCATGAGTGTGTCACTTTCCAGTTGAGGAAGCCTTTTCATCTCTGAGCCGCATCAGTCTTAGCACCTGAGACCTACGGAGAAGACACAGAGTACCCCACAGCCCACGTGTGTTTTAGACCAACACAGAAGGTTAAGGAATAGCATTCGTCCTACTGTGAGCTCAGGCTTGATCACTTTTTCCCCTCGTGCTGGCTCAGTGTCCTGACCCACTCGTGTTTTTGTGACCTGCACCTAGAAAACACCGAGGGAATAGAGGGGGGCATCATGCTTGCCCGTTTTATGTAAGGAGCAATGTGGGGATTTGCACTGGGACCCTGGGCTCATGAGGAGTAGAGCCAGGACTTACATCCAGGGTAAGCCTCTGGATGGGCATCAGGGTCCAGAACAGTGAGGCCGAGTTGCTGTAGGACCCCTGTGCAGGGCGAGTCCAGAAACCCCCTTTGGTCTACAGCGGGGAAGTCTGTGCTGGTGCAAGGTGGGCGGGAGCTTCCTAGAGCTCAGGGACTCCCTTTAGGGACAGTCCACAGGCCAGCACCCTTGTCCCTCAGTATTTCGATTCACTGAGGACTGCAGACATCCAGGTCTAGCTCATTCTCAGGATCCAGGTAGATGCTGAACAAACACAGGGCTCTGCTCTTGCTGAGGGTAATAACAAAACAGATGATCATAACTGTGGTAAAGTGCTGTGGAAATACTCAAAAGCCAGGGAAAGGGAGAGAAGGAGTGTGGGGCAGAGATGGCTCTTATACTAGGAGGGCAGGGCTAGGCTGGGCCAGCCCCTCCACACAGGTGACCTCTGAACAGAGACCACAGGCAGAAGGAGATCAGGAGAGAAGTGGCCGAGGCAGGGGAAGGGCAAGTGAGCCCCAGTGACACAGCCCGCTACAGGGTCCCACCACCTGACCAGCATCGCCAAGGACCCACCCAGGCAGCACAGGCATCAGAGCAGCTGTGCTGCCTCCTCACTCCTGCCTGGCGCGCGGGACTCCCTCCTGGAGCGCTAGCCCCAGGCTAGTTTTCGTACCCACTTGCATTCCCATGAGTGCAGTGCCTTCAGCACCTCCACCACCTCCACCCCAGCCTCCAGGACTGGATGGCCCCTGGGGCAGGGCTCAGGTGAGCCTTCACCTTGGACTGAGTCTCCTAAGGAAGGCACGAGGTGTTTCCCACCACCCTGCCCTCTCCTAGACCCTGTCTCTAGCCTGGCTCACGTGTGTGCATGTGCGCGCACACACAGTGCTCTGTGGGCTTCGCTGGGGCCACGGATGTGGGTGCTCTGCTTTTCTGCCCTTCCTGGGGCCTGTGTGCTGGGACTTTGTGGCCTCCCTGACGGGGTGGTACAGGAGACCCAGCACAGGCTCTAGGAGTTGTGTGGCCTCAGCTCAGTCCCCCCCTCCCGGGGCTGGGACCCCACCTGCTCCTTCTCAAGCTCCTGTTCCTCCCTGAGATCTGCAGGCGCCCTCCCTGCTCCTGCACCTCAGCGGTTGGCAGGAGACCTTGCTGGCCACTCCTCACCCGGGACAGGACATGCGGGGGAGTTAAGTTTTGGCTTCTGATGCTGAGGGCTCCTTGGAGAGACTTCGCCAGGTCAGATGGGCACTGGCAGGCCTGATGCAAGGTTAGGGAAGGGCAGGCATCCAGGGCAGCTCAGAGGCAGAGCTGGATAGATGTGGGGTCCCGTGAAGTTAGCGGGTAAATCATTCTCAGCGTGCGTTTGGACTTTGCCTTGTCAACACTGGAAGCCACTGAAGGACTTTGATTGTGCTGAGGGTCTTAGGTGTTGCGGGGGATTAGCTAGCAGAGATGCACACAAGAGATGGGAGGGGGCAGGGGAAGGACTAAGGCAGGTTGGCCTGTACCTGCATTGTCCTTGCTCAGGAGGGAAGGGTGACCTAAGAAGCCTGCATTCCAAAGGCCAGGCCAGCTGGGCTCAGTAGCCAGCCTGCTATGAGGGGGTGGGAAGAGCTGAGGTTCTCCACTACAAACCCTTTTAGCCTCTGCTGAGAAGGGGCCCAGCAGTCCCCCAGGGGAGATGGTGCAGGGACCTGGCTCTTCCTGGAGGGCTGCACAGAGTTAGCGTGATTGCAGAAGGGGCGTAGGTCAAGCCTCAGGAATTCATGGACTGTGGACTTGGGGCCAAGGTGAGGCAGGCGGACACAGGGTTGGCCCCTCAGGGATGGGGGAGGCACTTTCTGCACAGCCTGCCACCATGCAAGGCCCACTTGTTCTGCACCAGGCGCCACAAGAGGCTTGGGGGTGGAGGGTTGTGCTAACTGGGATGGGGTCATCTGGGACTTGCAGCAGCGGCAGAATGGTGGGGTGAAGAACATGGCCCCACCCAAGCCCTGTGCACCAGCCCCTGAGGACCTCCCTCTGTCTCCCTTTGCAGTGATGGGTCATTCCCCTATGACTCTGTCCCTTGGCAGCAGAACACCAACCAGCCTCCCGGCTCCCTGTCCGTGGTCACCACGGTTTGGGGAGTGACCAACACATCCCAGAGCCAGGTAAGAGCCTGTCTTGCCCTCACCCACAGCCTCTTCCAGGCACCCCCTCATTCCTGAGGCCCCCAGGTCCCCCTGCCATGCCAGTCCCCCTTGCTCTCCCAGGCTGTAGCCGGCACCCCTGTTTTCAGGGTACACCCAGCTGCCAGCACATCTCCACCCCAGTTAGGGTCTGCACCTACCTAGGAGGGCTACAACTGAGCCCCTGTGGACTGCCCCCATCCTAGAGCCTTCCTGGGAGATTGACTTTCATTGGACCGGTTACAAGGGTGTTCCCTAGCCCACATTTACTCTGGTTGAATAAGCAGGAGAACTTCCTGTGTTCTAGCACTGTGAAGTCTGGGTTCTTTGACTCTAGATGACCTGGGTCAGACTTCAGCAAAAAAGGTCATGCACTGACCTTGTGACAAGCCCAGTCATCCCTCTAGTCAAGCCTGTCTCCACGCTTGTTCCTTCCTCCTCCCTTCTTACTCCCTAACAGAAGGTCTCCCACCCATCCAACCTCTGTCACCTGCAGCCCCATTGGAAGGCTCAAGGCTGGTTGCCATGCTGGAGTGAGCCATTGTGCTTCTGTGTCATCTCAGGCCCCAGGAGGCCTCTTGGCCAGGGTCCTCTGCCCTCCAGAGTAGCAGCCCGGGGCCTCTGTGTGCCCAACCCTCTGGGCATCCAGACCCTGTTGTAGGCTGGGGACTGAGGAGTCCAGTACTCAGCACCTGCTACAGGCCCAGCCTCACTCTCTTCTCCAGAACTTGCCCAGACCTAGTGGACCTTGGTCAGAGCGTCCCCTCATCCCCCCGCTGCCTGCTTCCCAGCCTACCCCCTTGTAAACTCTGGGAGTCCTTCTGCACCGCCACCCACTTTTCCTCTGTTGTCCTCCCCCTCTTTCCCTCTTCGTCCCTCCCCTTCTCCGTTTCTCCATTTTTGTCTCTATGCCACCTCGGGTACCAGCTTGGGGGATAACCAGTCTCTCTGCTCACAGGTCCTTGGGAACCCTATGGCCAATGCCAACAACCCTATGAATCCAGGCGGCAACCCCATGGCGTCGGGCATGACCACCAGCAACCCCGGCCTCAACTCCCCGCAGTTCGCTGGGCAGCAGCAGCAGTTCTCGGCCAAGGCCGGCCCTGCCCAGCCCTACATCCAGCAGAGTGTGTATGGCCGGCCCAACTACCCCGGCAGCGGGGGCTTCGGGGCCAGGTGAGCGGGCAGCGGGGAGCTTGGCCGTATGTCCACCTCCATCTACATGCGAGGGTCCAGTTGAATTCCCAGTGTCATGCTTCCTAGCCTGAGAAGCTTGGGCAGGGGCTGTCACTTGTCTCATTCCTGGCCATCCCCTCAGTTGTCGGGAATGGCCTGCAGATTCAGTGCTGCAGCAGCTGGGCCGTGTCCTGGCATAGGGACTGGTCATCTCTGAGTGGCACGCTCTCGGTCCTGCAGGAGTGGAGGGCTACTAGGTTCTCACTCCTCCCAGTGACTCTTCTCTGCCTCATATCTTTATAAATTGGAAGCCAGGAGAGCTGCAGAGCAGCTAGAAAGGGCTCTCCCACTTGCCCAGGCTTGTTAAGCAACCAAGGAAAAGCCACTGTGTCTTGCTGGTCTGTGAAGGACGCAGGGAACCCTAGGAAGGAGTTCCAGGGATGTGAGGCAGGGCAGACGCAGACAAGCAGAGGTGCCCACCCTACCCTAGCAAAACCCCCACCTTGGCTTTAACCCTCCCTGGCTCCTGTACAGACCTCAGCTCTGTTGGGTTTCTGGCCTGGGGCTGGCAGAGCAGTACAGCCTGCTGGCTAAACTCAGGTGTCGGGCGCACCTGACGCTGCGTCTGCAGCTCTGCTCTCAGTGCCTGAGTGCCTTGGGCAAGTTGCTCAGGCTTGCTGGGGCCCAGCGACCCCTAGAGGACAGCTGACCAGGCTACCAAGAGCATGTGGTGAGGGTGTCACAACAGCCAGGGCTCCAGGCATAGGGACTGGTCATCTATGAGTGGCACCAATGGCTGCCAACCTCAGGAGTCCCTTGTTCCCTCTGGTCTCTGCATCTGAGTGCCTCATCCACCCAACAGCTGGAGTCCAAGGCCCCGGGATAGCCCCATCCCTACCCCACCCCAGCCCCAGATTAGTCCTGAGTTCATCTTTAGGCTCAGACAGTATCTGACTCTTCCATCCTTCTCCTCCCTGCAGTTACCCTGGGGGTCCCAGTGCCCCTGGCGGCATGGGCATCCCTCCGCACACCAGGCCACCTGCTGATTTCACTCAGCCAGCAGCTGCTGCTGCAGCAGCTGCAGTAGCAGCAGCGGCAGCCACAGCCACGGCCACGGCCACGGCCACTGTGGCAGCATTGCAGGAGACGCAGAACAAGGACATTAACCAGTATGGACCGGTAAGGGTTCCCGCTCATCCTGCCCCAGCCTCGCCCGGACAGACAGCCTGGGAAGTCAGTCAGAGTGCAGATGCTTGTGGGGCTGTGTGTGCTGGAGAGTCGATGGTGCCAGGGTGCGCCGGGTGTTCTCTGAAGCACACAGAGACTGCGTGTTCGGGTGTGAGTGTGGCAGCCTGGTTGGGTGCGGTGCGGGTATCTGGGAGCTTGCGTGTGTTCGGTGTGGGCCGGTGTGTCTGCATACGAGGAAAGAGGTTCTGTATTGCTGTCTGGCCCCCCTGTTCACCGAAGAGTGGGCTCAGTGTCGACAGATAGTCCTGTTACCAACCCGTCTCCCAGAACACTTTTGAGGCCTGGGGCGGGGCCCTGGGTAGGCCGCTGGTGCATCTGCTACCTGTGCCAGTTCAGGAAGGCCCTGGAGTGTGAGCAGGAGGACCCCGCAGCAATGTAGGACAGGAGGTGTGGAGGTGGGGACCACATAGCAGAAGTGAAAACTGGAACTGAGTCAGACCTTGTGGACGGAGGGTGTGTCTCCATTACCCAAGGACCAGGACTTCCAGGAAAGGGGCTTCAGCCTCCATCCTCATCTGCCTCCACCCTCCAGTGCCACTCCCCATGTCCCTCCTCACCCTGTACACTCTTCCCCGTCCCCTGCCTGCTTCCCTGGAAATGCTGCCTGTGCATTGGAGTGACTGCTCCCCACCCCACTCCATAACACCCTGGAGCTGCATCTTCCCTGTGCGGCCTGCAGAGGACAGCAGTGAGCCCAGGAGGACGGGGTCCCTTGGGGCCTGGTCTCCAGCAGCAGCCACACAGGAAAGTGCTCCCTCCCCTAACCCCCCTTCTTCCCTGCACTTTCAATGCATGTGGCATTTTATTCTTTTTTTTTTCTTCTTCTTCTCCCGTTGAAGGTCTGTTCCTCTTTCCAGATGGGTCCCACCCAGGCGTATAACAGCCAATTCATGAACCAGCCCGGGCCTCGGGGGCCTGCCTCCATGGGGGGCAACATGAACCCTGCCAGCATGGCGGCTGGCATGACACCCTCGGGGATGAGCGGCCCTCCCATGGGCATGAACCAGCCCCGGCCGCCCGGCATCAGCCCCTTTGGCACGCACGGGCAGCGGATGCCCCAGCAGACCTATCCAGGCCCCCGGCCCCAGTCCCTTCCCATTCAGAGCATAAAGAGGCCATACCCCGGAGAGGTGAGTTGCGGCAGCTTGCGGGGGTGCAGAGGGCAGTGGGGGGTCGTGGGCTTGAAGGTGCCAGGGCTGTGGGTGCTACCGTGGAAAGGGCACAATTGGACCAGCAGAAAACCTGGGCCACGCGGCAGGACTCTGTGAGCTGGGGTGCCTGGGGTTGGGACCTGGTTCTGCTGCTTCCCACCCAGAAGTCCTTGAGCAAGTCAGGCCCCCTCCCTGAGACACCGTTTCTTCATTTGTAAAAGCACTTACAGTCCAGTTCACCTACTAGGCTGCCTGGGGTCCTGGCTGAGGTCATGTACAAGAAGTCCTTCTTAGTAACCAGTAGCCACTACTGCTACTCTCTCTGTCCTGCCTTACATGCTGCCTGGGTGACTGCGTGAAGAACAGGGGTTCACATCCACACGAGGGCTTCCCGGCTTCCCCCTAAGAGCAAGAGCTGAGACGATGCCCTTTAAATGTGTGTGTGTGTGTGTGTGTGTGTGTGTGTGTGTGTGTGTGAGATATATCAGTGATTGGCAGGCAGCTGCACAGTACTGGGACACATCTCCATCAGCGTCAGCCATGGTAGGGGCAGTGGCTGCCTCTTGGGCACACAGTCAGCTAAGGGGAGGTGCTGGGGAAGACTCAAGGAAGCAAAACCCACACCTCCTGCTTCAGGAACCCAAGACTAAAGCAGGAAAGAAACGGCTTAAACCCGGAACCCATAAAGGAACACTGCAGGCGGTACAGAACTCCACAGGAGGCCAGAGAAAGGGAGTCTTACCAGACCCCCAGTGACACGGGGAGAACAAATTGGTAGCCACTGGCCCATCTTGGTACCACGTAAGGATTTAGTTCACCTGCAGGAGACACTGGGACCCCAGAGTCCTGAATGCTCGTGAAGCCCATTTGTTCACCTCTGCAGCTTCTTCTGGAGCACCAGGCCCCGGCTCTCTGCTCAGGTCCTCTTCCTCCTCCTGCCTGGTTCCCTGCTGTGGCCTTCAGGTCGGGCTTGCAGTGAGTTTCAATCCCAGAGCACAAGGTCCTTGAACGTCTGTGCAGCCCCCTCAGCATCTCCTCTAGCACAAGCTGGGTGACTTGGCACCAGCGGAGGTGTCCTGTGATCAAAGGGGAGCCATTCAAAGGTTGGGAGCCGTCCTCAGACATCCAGGAGGCTGGGTCAAGGCTTGATCCCTTGGTTCAGGGAGGGGCCAGCAAAGGACCATGGACCCCCTCCCAGGCCTTGGCTGGCCTCATTCCCAGTGCAGAGCCGCCGCTATTTCTGAGCTCTCTTCTCAGCCCCCCTGTGCTGACACTTGCAGTGTCCCCACTGGCTGCCCTGAGGTTGCTTCTGTGAGCTGAACCTTGGGCAGCCAGCATAAGGCAGGTAATCTCAAACATGGCTACTGCAGAGCCCTGGTCATTAATGCTAAGCCCGCACCTGCACCGATGTGATACCTGCCCCAGGAGAACACCCCAAGAGTTGCCGCTCATCTTTCCTAAGAAGTTGTCATCCTCGTGGAATACTGCTGTCCCCAGTTACAAACTGCCTGGTCCTGGATTGCAGTGCTGGATGCTTCCACCTGTTTGGCCTGACCCCTGTGGGAAGGTTGCCCCCACCTCACCATGGCGCCTCCACATTTGAATGATCAGCCTTAGAGCGGGCTGGAGTCAGGTCATCTGGTCCCAGATGAGGGCAGGTGCCATCCAGGTCCACATCTGCAGCAATGAGGGTCACAGTTTCACAGAGCAGCCACCAGGTCCTGACAGTGTGCATCGTGGAAGGACCTTCAGCGCTGACCACTCGTGTGTGCCCAAGCCCTTCATTCATTTGGTGAGCGAATGCTGGTTGAGCTCCTGCTTCCTGCCAGGCCCTGGGCATGGTCACCAACTGGATCTCTAAGCCCAGAGGACTGGAGAGACACTTAGACAAGAATGTCAACAGAGAAGGAAGAGGAAACCAGCGACTCCACAGGAGGTCATTTTCTGGGGTCTGGGCCGTAGGTGGGCCTGAGCATCACCTGACTCTGGACTTGGAGAGTGGCGCTGAATCTTCTCTCAATTGCTTCTCCAGGGAGAGGTTATCTTGTCCCTTTACTGGAGAGGTCTCCCAGGCTCTGCATGGACGACTGATTGGTGATGGCCTGGAACTGAATGTGTGTGTGTTCTGCTCAGTGTGGGGTTCAGGGACAGTGCTACCCAGACTCAGCCTCAGAATAACTGGGGGTGTCAGCTTTCTGGAAGAGCATTCTGTGGCTTGCATTTCCCTGTCACATTCAGGTGCACCCTGGGGAACATGGGCCTGTAGCAAGCACTGGGAGACACACAGAGGGGGACTTTTAGAAAGAGCCTCCTCAAAATGGCAGGACTGAGAAGCTCTGGAAGTGGCCCAAGAGTCCCAAGGGCATGTGCCTCAGGACAAATGACCATATGGAGAGGTGTCCCATGAGTTGGACAGACGGAGTGTAATGTCCCCAGATGTCAAGGCAAGAAGAGGCTCGGCATCGTTGGGTTCAGCCTTTCCTCTCTACCAGGCAGGCCATTTCAGGGTAGAAGGACAGCAGGGTCCGTGGTCGGGAGGTAGGCCTGGTCCCGGCATTGGAGTGAGCAGCTTGGCTACAAAACACTGGTGACCTCTCCCCTCTCCTTTTCCTGCCACCACAGCCCAACTATGGAAACCAGCAATACGGACCAAACAGCCAGTTCCCCACCCAGCCAGGCCAGTACCCCACCCCCAATCCCCCACGGCCACTCACCTCTCCCAACTACCCTGGGCAAAGGATGCCGAGCCAGCCCAGCACCGGGCAGTACCCGCCCCCCACGGTCAACATGGGGCAGTATTACAAGGTGAGTCCCGCCACCTCCAGGCATCTCACTACCCACCTAACATTCATATCCTCAACGTCACTGGTGACATGAGGGCTGCATGAGTCCCCCCAAAACACCAGAGGGCAGGGTGGGGGCGGTTCTGGTTTTCTGGGTATGCTCAGAGCTGTTTCAGTGGCCAGGAAGTCAGACTGGCCTCTCTCTTGCTCCTGTTCTTTTGTGTGTGTGTGTGTGTGTGCTGGGGATTGAACCCAGGCCTTGTGCATGCAAGGCAAGCACTCTACCAACTGAGCTATATCCCCAGCCCCTTGGTTCCTGTTCTTATGGGTTTAGATGATGGCTTTCCTGCTCATAAATGGCACACACAAGATAATAACAATAAGGAAATGCCTTTTTCAAAAGAAAACTATACAGTCTGACTGTATTAACATTTTATTCTAAACTTTGTCTCTCTGCATGCAAATGGGCACCAACACATTATAAAACTCTTATTCAGCTGTGATCTTTTTGTTTCTTGGTACTGGGGGTTGAACCCAGGGCCCTACACATACTTGGCAAGTGCTCTACCCCTGAGCTACATTCTCAGCCTTTCTTATTTTTTATTTCGAGACAGGGTCTTACTAAATTGCTCAAGCTGGCCTCATTCTTGTGACCTTCCTGCCTCAGCCTCCCAGGTAGCTGGGATTACAGACATAAGCCACTGTTCCCAGCTACACTTATAATTTTGCATCTTTTTTTTTTTTAAACCTAATCTGAGTTAATAGGCATACTACCTATTGCTATAGTGTCTCTGTTACTCTCACTTTTCTTTTTCTTTTCTGTGTGGGTTTTGGGTTTTTTTTTTTTTTTTTTGGTTTTGTTTGGTTTGTTTGTTTTGGTACCAGGGTTGGAACTTAGGGATGCTTAACCACGGAGCCATAACCCAGCCCTTTTTATATTTTATATTGAGACAGTTTTGCTACGTTGCTTAGGGCCTCACTAAGTTGCTGAGGCTGGCCTTGAACTTGTAATCCTCCTGCCTCAGCCTCCCAAGCCGCTAGGATTACAGGCATGTGCCATCGCGCCTGGCTCATTCTTACTTTTCACAGTTGCCTAATACTCCAACAATCTCACCCTGATTTACTACTCTCCCTCTCTGTTGGATGTTTGTGTTATTTCTGATTTTTCACTTTTGAAATAATACTATGATAAACCTCTTCAGGCATCCAGACTTTTCCTTCCGGATTTTTATAAAATACATTCTCGGGCGTGAAGAAGACGTCACTATTTTGCATTTACTTGCCAAAGAACCGTGCCAGCGTACGCGGCCATCTGCCACGTGGGTTTACCATTTTTGCTCTGACTTCAGCAGCACTGGTGTTGCTATTTTGCTGGGCTTTTTTGCTAAATTAGTCACTATGGATGTAGGGGGCAGAACATGGTCCCTGGGGGACGCCCTGCTCCGCCCTCCTTCCCGCCCAGGCAGAGCCTCCTCAGCATCCCCTTGTTCTCCAGGCAGTCTCCAGCGCCGTCAGAAGGCAGCGCCCTCCTGCCTCCCACTCCTACCATTGCTTCTCTTGTTTTAACAGCCAGAACAGTTTAATGGACAAAATAACACCTTCTCGGGGAGCAGCTACAGTAACTACAGCCAAGGGAATGTCAACAGGGTATGTTCCCATTGAGTCTTCAGACCTCTCCCTCGGGCAGCAGAAGGATCCAGAGGTCCTCGCTAGGCTGAGAGGGCAGTGTCCACGGGTGGGGGATACACCTACAGGTCATCTGCTTTGGGGCCCAGATGCCCACAGTTCTATGTGGGTGAGCCGAGGAGGATTGTGGGTCTGAGAGGGAACAAGGCGAGGACTGAGAGGAGAAGGGCTCCTGGGGACGGGGATCTCCATGGGTTGGGGCTGGGGGATGTGGCCTCAAGTCGTGATGTGGGAAGGCGGCCTGGCCGGTCCCAGCTCTCCTCTCCTCCCAAGGTAGATTAGACAAGTTCCCTGTTACCGTGAGCCTCAGTGTCCCCATTTGTCAAATGGGTGTGGAAATCTGCATTCTCCTGGCACTGAAGCAGCTCATGGGGTGAGATCAGATGAAGGGTGGGGTATGCTCTTCCAGGGAGAGCGGAGTCCATAGGAGACAGTGGTTTCCTGGGAGACTCCTCTACTGGAGGGAGTGAGTGGTCACCCTCGTAGGCCCTGGAGAATGTGGGGCTGTGTCCACAGCCAGGTCCTTTCCTTCCCTGTGACCCTATATCTTACCTGTGGTTTCTCTTCCTTCCAGCCTCCCAGGCCAGTTCCTGTGGCAAATTACCCACACTCGCCCGTTCCAGGGAACCCCACGCCCCCCATGACCCCTGGGAGCAGCATCCCTCCCTACCTGTCCCCCAGTCAAGATGTTAAACCGCCCTTCCCACCTGACATCAAGCCAAATATGAGCGCTCTGCCGCCACCCCCAGGTGAGGACCCCGCAGTCTCCTCTCCAGTCATTTTTACCTGGGAGCTCCCCAGTAGGCTAGGAGTAGGGGGCTTAGAAGTTGGGCTGTCCACCCACCTGGGTGGCCAAAGGCTGGGGAGGAGGCCAGGAGGAGGAGCCTAAAATTCCGGAGCAGGAGGCCCAGGGGAGAAGACGGAATACATGGGAGGGCACAGGTGGGCTCCCTGGTTCCCTGGTGTGTACTTGGTCACAGCCCAGCTTCTGGGGTTCTGTGGCCCAGCCCCAAGTTCTTCTGAGCTAGCAACCCAGGCGGTTTCACGGGGATGAGTCCCACCCAAGGCCCCAGAGCCTATGCCACTGTTCCCGTGGCAGCCAGGGGCCTGTGGCTCATCTGGCCCCTGTCCCTGCCCAGCCAACCACAATGACGAGCTGCGGCTCACGTTCCCTGTGCGGGATGGCGTGGTGCTGGAGCCCTTCCGCCTGGAGCACAACCTAGCTGTCAGCAACCACGTGTTTCACCTGCGGCCCACGGTCCACCAGACGCTCATGTGGAGGTGAGTGTAGCAGGGCGCGGCCCAGGTGGGATGGGGGAGCTCCCACAGCGCCACAGACTGCCCCGGGCCCGGTGTGGCCTTGCGTGGGTGGTAGCAGCAGCTTCCTGCCACCTTCACCTGTTCAGCATCATTGATTGGGCCCTGCCCTGTGTGAGGCTCTGGGGAGGTCCTGGGACACTCACAGTGGCCCAGGGGCTGGAAGCAGCTATCACTTACCCAGGTCCTGAGTGTGGGGGAGACTGCTCACCCATAAAGGTGGCTGAGAAGGAGGCTGTCCAGGGTGAGGCCCTAAGTTGGCAAGAGGGAAAAAGCAGTCAAGAATTTGAACTTGGCTCACGTGGCCAGACCCTCAAATGTAGAGATGAGGCTGGAACTGACGGGAGGCTGGGCAAGGGGCTGACCACTGGGAAGGACTGCCACTCACACGGGGAACTCAAGTATGGAGTCTAGGCACCCCCTCCTGGGCCAGGCCCTGTGTTCACGACCTGCTGTGACCTTGGGTGGTGACATTGCTTTCCCCTTTGGCAGCTGAGGAAATGAGGCTAGAGAAGTGCTTTAATGGGTGGGAGTTCTCAGGGCTAGCAAGTCACAGAGCTGAGACTTGGGCCTGGGTCTCTGGATGCCAGAACCAGCCTGTACCCTCTACCCCTGGGTCCTTCATCCTCAGGCACGGCTCCCTCATTCTGTCTCTCCCTTCTTGGGACTAGACAGCTGCCCAGTGAGCATCCTGAGGGCTGGAGATGGGTCTCTGCTCTGGGCACATGCACACTTCCACAATCACTCGTAGACTTCTACACTTCCACACTCACTCATAGACTTACACACTTCCACACTCACTCATAGACTTACATACCTTGCTATTCTATGAGTGTGTGGGCATTCAGGACACAGGAGCTGGGACACTCGTTCAGGGGGACCAAGACTTTCAACCCATGGGCAGACCTAGGTGGGCCCTTGTTTACCCATACTTTGTACCCGGAAGCCCCGTGTGGAAGGCTGCTCCCCTGATTGGCCTGGAGATGGGTGTAACCACCTCACACTCGGTCTTGTCAATAGCGTCTGTCCTTTAGGCCCTCTGTCTTTGTTGTGAGGTATTGGGAGTCACCCTTTTAGGGAGCAGGGACCAGGTAGCTAGTAGCCAGAGCTGCGAGCGTGGACGGAGTGCCAGTGCTATGTGGGAATGGTAGGCCTCGGCGGGGGTGGGTTTTGACTGGAGACGGGATCTCCAGGATGAGCGAGGAAGTAGTCAGGCAGGGAAACAGGCAGCAGCGGGGTTCAGGTCCTGCAGGACTCAGGGGTGATGGTAGTTTGGAGGCACCAGGGTGCGTCACAGAGCTGACCTGAGTCCTGCCCCCAGGTCTGACCTGGAACTGCAATTCAAGTGCTACCACCACGAGGACCGGCAGATGAACACCAACTGGCCCGCCTCGGTGCAGGTCAGTGTCAACGCCACGCCCCTCACCATCGAGCGTGGGGACAACAAGACCTCACACAAGCCGCTGCACCTCAAGCATGTGTGCCAGCCGGGCCGCAACACCATCCAGATCACCGTCACCGCCTGCTGCTGTGTGAGTGTACAGCGGGGCGGGGCACGTGGGATCCCTGGGTCCCCTCCAGCTACGTCCTGGGTTGCTGTTCCCCATCCCCACAACTGTCAGAGTGATCGAAGCCACTGTGCTCTGATCTCAGACTCAGCCTCCCCCCTCCTTTTTTTTTTAATATTTATTTTTTAGTTGTAGTTGGACACAATATCTTTATTTTATTTATTTATTTTTATGTGGTGCTTTGCACTTGCTAGGCAAGCGCTCTACAGTTGAGCCACAACCCCAGCCCCAGCCTCTTCCCCTTTTATACTCCACTCTGTCCACGTATCTCCACCTTATTCCTCAGGTTCCCCTAGCCACCTGCACCCCTCTTCTGTGAAGTCTGGTGCATCCCTCAAAGCCAGGGCCTGCACTCACCTCATCTGTATGAGAGTTTCATATTCTAACCACCTTTTCCCCCAGACCCACCTCCACTAAGTCCAGAGTTAACTGTCCTTCTCCACCATCCCTGTTGTCATGGAGGGGTGTGTGCCACACTTGTGAGAACTTGTCCCTCCAGCCTAGGAGTCACTGATCTGGGACCATGACTGAGCCATGCTTTCCTGGAGATCGGGGCTGGCACATGGGGTGTACTGGGGCAGCTTGCATGGGGTGAATCGCATGCTCTGCTTTCCTGGTCTCCCTGAGGACCCAGGAGAAGAGAGGCTCTGGTTCTGCGCTTGCGAGCACAGGAGCACTAAGGCCACAGAGCTGCGAATCACAGGACTAGGGGAGCTAGGCAAGGACATTCCTCTATCAGTGTGAGGAGGCTGGGTGGACAGTCCTGGACGGCGGCCTGGAGGAGGGAAAGCCCATCGCCCTGGGACAGGAAGGGTTGAAGACACAGGGTGGGAAGCAGTATGGGATAGGGGTGTGTAGAAAGCCAGCTGGGTTCCATTCCTGATGCCACGTGTCCGATAAGTTCTTCCACCTTGTCGACATGGAAAAGAGACAGCCATGAGAGTGGTGACCCCAGCCTCAGGCCCCAGTCTTGCAAGTCCCAGAATACACTGACTATTCTCGGCTCTGTCCCTGGTCCTGGGGGACCCTCTCCTAGAGATGCAATACCATGAGATCTCAAAAGTCTGGGCCTTGGCAACAGAGGCTGTAGAAGCTACTGGTGGGGCAGGACTGGGGACAGCGGGTGGGGACTGAGCGGGCTTCCTGCTTTCTCCTGCAGTCCCACCTCTTCGTGCTGCAGCTGGTGCACCGGCCTTCTGTGCGCTCCGTGCTGCAAGGCCTCCTCAAAAAGCGCCTCCTACCTGCAGAGCACTGCATCACGAAAAGTGAGTGGGTGTTGGGTGGGCACAGGAGTGACAGCCTGCAGCTGGGAGGGGGTCCTGTCCTGGGGAGAGCCCCAGGCAGGGGGTGTAGACGGCCCCTCCTCCTCTGGTATTGCTCTTCACACTACCACCTTGTGCCATCGTCCGTTTCCGTTTCCATACTCCAGAATCAAGTGCAAAGGCGCCTGAGGGGCTTTTTTGTTGTTGTTGTTGTTGACCCAGTAAATCAGAGAAGTGCCAGATGGTTTCTGAGCTTTGCAGAAAGTCCCCCATTGCTAGCCAAGGCCGATCCTGTTCTGCAGAGACTGGGGAGCTGCAGGTCCCTACCTTGGGCATGAGCACTCCCACGTGTCACTCTGGGAGGCTGCTATTCCTCATTGCTGGGCAGCAGGACTCCTGAAAGAATGAACTCCATTCTCCAGTGCTTGGGGGGCAGGAAGGACCCAGGGCGTGTTCAGGTGTGTGTGCCGACCCGTCCCCTGGGCCCCCTCAACCACCTGTGCCTCCCACCCCACAGTCAAGCGGAACTTCAGCAGTGTGGCTGCCTCCTCGGGAAACACCACCCTCAACGGGGAGGACGGCGTGGAGCAGACGGCCATCAAGGTATCTCTGAAGTGCCCCATCACATTCCGGCGCATCCAGCTGCCTGCCCGAGGCCACGACTGCAAACACGTCCAGGTGAGCCTTCCCAGGGCAGCTCTAAGACAAGCACCTGGAGCGGGCAGGGGTGGCGAGGGGCCCGCAGAGCCTGTCTCTGACCCCCAAGGACGCCGTCAGCAGCTTCCTTCACTAACTCCTGCAGCCATCATTTATGCTTGGGGCACCCTTTCTGCCAAGTCAGGGCCTGGGTCCCCAGGGCTACAGGATCAGGGTTAGAGAGTCCTTATCCTAGCAGATGGTAGATCTGACTGGGAATCCTGCCAGGATACCACCGCTGGCCCAGGACCTGAGAGCAGGGACACCTCTGCCTGGTGAGCTGCTGTGTCCAGGGCCTTGCCTCAAGCAGGCACTCAGGAGAGGGCATGAGGGATTGTCACAGTCCAGGTAGGCTGTGACAGAGCTCTAGAAGCATGTGAACAGTCCAGGCTGGGAGAGATTCATTGTGTAGGGACTGCTCAGGCAAGGTCTCCCAGAAGAGGGGTGAGGAGCCAGCCCATAAGGGCATGCTAAGTGGCACTGGGCCGTCGCCTGGCACCCTGTGGTCAAACATGACTGGTCCCAAGGGCTGCACCAGGGAACAGGAGCCTCCCTCCTTCTGAGAGAACGTTGAGTGTGATGGATGTCCTGGTCACTTTGTTTATCTGACCAGCCGGGTGGATGGATGTGATCAGAGCTGCCCTCAGTGTCTGGGCTGGACTAGAGGGGTGGTCAGAGTCCACACTGCCCTTGTCCTCACTGAGAGGCTTTCACAGGGCAACCTGGCTGGGATGTGGGGCCAGGAAGCCATCTCAAAGGGTGTGAGGTAGGGTCATTTGGAGCATGGGGAGGGGGTGTGAAGGGTGCCAGGCAGAGGGACTAGGGGCTGGTTCACATGCAAACAAGGTTGGCATGCCTTTCGCTACACCCTCTGCCTGTCCTCATCCCTGGTAGGGCAGTCTTCCAAGCCTCCCCGAGGTGCACAAGGCAGCTTCTGATAGGCCTCACCTCAACATTTGTCTGTCTATTGTCTGTCCCCACTTCTGCAGTGCTTTGACCTGGAGTCCTATCTACAATTGAATTGTGAGCGAGGGACCTGGAGGTGTCCTGTGTGCAAGTGAGTGATGACTGTCCTGGCAGAGAATTCCCCCATGGGACTGCAAAGGGGAGGAGCGCCCTCTCCCTCTGGCTGTCCCCCTTCTTTGGGCTCCAGCCACTTTCACCTGCCAAAAAGCAAAACAGAACCAAAGCCCAGCAGAGGAGCTTGGGTTCCATGGGCTCTGCAAGAAACCTTTGTCACAGGGCCGCCTCCTGTGTAGCAGCAGCAGGGGTGGGATTGGGTGGGCACGGATGGGGCCAGGCAGCTGTGTCCCGCTTCCTTGAGCCCAGGAGCTAAGGCCAAGGCCCTTCTCTCCTCTTCCAGTAAAACTGCTCTGCTGGAGGGCCTGGAGGTGGATCAGTACATGTGGGGGATCCTGAACGCCATTCAACAGTAAGTGGTCTCTGGCTGGACTGTGGCCAGGATTGGGGGACTGGGGGCGGGGAGGAGAGGGAGGGTGCAGGTAGCAACGATCACGTTCCTGGTCAGACAGACAGAACCCTGACCACATCCCTGACCTGTCTGTAACTTTACCTTGGGAATTTCTGGACCTGGGGCAAATGAATGTTCCAACATGTTCTGAGGGGACAGAACTAGCCAGGGCAGGAAGCTGGCAGTACCCCCACAGCAGCTCCTTGGGTGGCAGGCCTTGAGGCCCCAGGCCAGCCACTCGTCTCCCTAGCCTCAGTCTCCACATCTCCCAGAGCTGTCAAGATCCCCACCGGGCGTGAAATGGGACAGGAGGCTTTGCACCCCGTAGCCTCAGCTCTGATCCCCTTGCTCCCACAGCTCTGAGTTTGAAGAGGTCACCATTGACCCCACGTGCAGCTGGCGGCCAGTGCCCATCAAGTCAGACCTACACATTAAGGACGATCCTGATGGCATCCCTTCTAAGCGGTTCAAGACCATGAGCCCCAGCCAGATGATCATGCCCAACGTCATGGATATGATTGCAGCCCTGGGCCCTGGCCCATCCCCCTACCCACTCCCACCTCCCCCCGGGGGCACCAACTCCAACGACTACAGCAGCCAAGGTAGGTGATGCCAGACGAGGTGGGGGAGCCCCGAGTCCAGTGGGGACACAGAAGTTCTATGCTGATAGCAGCAGGTGCAGAGGGGAAGGTGAAGAGGCAGAGGTGACATACCTCCAAACAGGAATCCTAAAATCACTGGACTTGGAGGGGAGGGTAGCCAAAGCCCAAGGCCTCAGAGCCATTATCCTGTTGCCTCCCTCAGACCCTTCTATGTTTTTCTGTGACATCTCTTATTGTCCCTGTCCCTCCAACTCTTCACTCTCCCAGGACAGAGTCCGGGTACCTGGATCCCAGGGCCTTTGACTACCCAGGTCACCATCACTGGCTCTTACTCCCTGCTGGCCAGATTACACTTCACCCCTACTGATTGCTACTTGGTCCAAAAAATGTCCCACCCCAAAAATCAGAGGGTGGAATCTCCCTAACCAGGATCCCTGATCTTAGGTCCCCAGGACTGCTGGGTGATTAGCAGCCCAAAGACATTAGCCCACCTGGTTCATGTCCCATGGCTTGTTGAGGACTCCAGTGTGCCAGCATGCTGATCCTCTGAGCTTCACCCTCATCATGTGGAAGAGGGTGTGGTGACTGAAGAAGCTGGACCGCTGTCCCCTCTCATGTCACTTTGAGCCTGGTACATTTGGAGGCTTTGTGGACTTGGCAAAAGAACCTCTGGGCTTTGGTCTTCCCATTATGAAATATGGCCATCAGGAGGAACCACTTAGACTTGGCCTTGTGCCATGTCCCCCTTCTCCAGCTCTGCCTCTCATCCACAGTAGAGGAGCGCATGCCCCAGAACACCCTGTCCCACCAGAGGAGGCGTCTTTGCTGCTCCATTGTGCAGCCCAGAAGTGTAAGGCTGCAGGAGCCTTGCTAGCCTCATGAGGGGCAAGGACTTGACTTTTACCTTTACTCTCTCCATTCCTTGGGGGTGGCCACCACTGTGCTGGGTGACCCCATGTCCCCATCTCATTCTTTCCCCAGGCAACAACTATCAGGGCCATGGCAATTTCGACTTCCCCCATGGGAATCCTGGCGGGACATCCATGAATGACTTCATGCACGGGCCCCCCCAGCTCTCCCATCCCCCGGACATGCCAAACAACATGGCTGCCCTCGAGAAACCCCTCAGTCACCCCATGCAGGAAACTGTGAGTACCTCTTCCTTCCCCAACCCTCCCCACTGCCCAGTGGTTCAGGCCGCACTCCAGCTTGTTTGGAGCTGTCTAGGACAAGGCTCCCCTTGGGAATTTCCTGATGTTCATACCCTGGTTCCTTCCTTGGCAAAGGGGAAAACCAAGAATTGGGCCTGGTGGCTCAGAAGGGAATAAGGGGCCTGATGTGGTTCATCTGCATCCGTGGACTTGACTGTTTCATCTAGAATTTGGATTTTCTGGAAATTGACGAAGCTCCAGGCTCCTAGTTACATACACAGTGTACTTGGGCGATCACGCACACACATGCACACATACCACTACCTACCTCTCTCTCCTTCTCTTTCTTTCTGCCTCCCTCTCTCCCCCGACACCCCTTTGCACATAATTTCAGCCACCTAGAATTTGGTCCCAAACCCAGGCACCTATTACCCAAGGGTCTGAATCTTCAGGATGTCATTACAAAAGACAGTGCTAGGAAATCTGACTGCCCTAGGAGTCTGTGCTCCTCATCCTGTTTCACGATGATTAACACATAGCCCAAATAGCTGGGGAAGCCTCTCTGGGGCAAGGGATCCCATGCTACCCAAGACCTATCCTTCCTGTAGCCCTGACAGCAGTGGTTGGAGACCCAATTGTCCGCAAGGGTTCTCATCTAGAGAGTGCTGGATTCTCCTCTGTTTAGCAAATGTTTCCTGAGGCATGCTCTTCGTCAGTCTTGTGCCAATTGTAAGCAAGACAGACCCCTGGACATGGTGGCACATACATTTAATTCCAGCCATTCAGGAGGCTGGGACAGAGGATCACACATTTAAAGCCAACCTGGGCAACTTAGTGAGACCCTCTCTCAAAAGGAAATTATTAAATTATTAGCTCAGTGGTAGAGCACTTACCTAGCATGTGCAAGGCCCCTGGATTCAATCCCCAGTACTAAAAACAGGGGCCTTGTGCTCATGGAGCACAATTTCTGCAGCCTCCACAGTGGAGGAAGAATGATTAGAGTTTTGCAGAAACTGCAGCTGGAAAACTTAAGTAGCTTGACCGAGGCCTCAGTTACTCTGCTCTCTCACCTTGGGGAGGACAGGCAGTTGCCAAAGAACATGCCAGCCAGTTAGAAGGTCTGGGGTCTCAACAGTACATGGCAGCAGGGTTTGGGGGCACCTACATTTAATTGGTCACGCTAGTCCTCTGATCTTCTGTCACTTGACCTACAAGAAAGGGGCCTCTGGCTTGTGCTGTTCCACATGCCTAACATGGAGTTAGCTCTGCCCCTGGGCCAGAGGCTTTCCTTGTGGGCTAGAGGCTGTCCTGTGGGTAAGAGGCTTCCTGGATTCTCAGAGAGTCTGAATGTTAACTCCTCTGCATGGGGCTTCCAACTTCCAGGGTCTTCTCTCCTTTCTTGGCTCTGCTTCCCAGGACCTCAGCAGTCTGCACCCAGGAGACACCCAGATCACAGTTCCACACACACCACACATCCCAAGCCGTACGCGTCCTGTCCCTGGGAGATGGCAGTGGGAAGGCCATATGCTCTCCTGTCTTCTGTTAGCCGTGTCACTGGCATTTTGTGCAGGGGGACCTGAGCCTGTGAGTTGACTTCAGAGCCCCCCAGGGATGCTCCTTTGTTTCTGGCCTATCACTAGAAGGCAAGCAGACCCAGAAGCACAGCTGTACTAGGTGCGGTGAGCAGTCACAGGTCAACTCCCAGCATACCTGCATGACTAGAGGTAGCCAGTCCACCCTCCTCCCTCCACTGCATGCCGGGACTGGCTGGACAGCTCCCACCAGGTGCTGATGTGCCCAAGGACTTTCCCTTGCCAGGTTAAGGTTGACAGGTGTATTAGCAGGACTCAGAGAACACCTGGCCCTCCAGGCTCTGAGATATTCCAGCCCATATCAGGGTCAAGAGGAACAGCTGTGTCAGAAGATCCAGGGACCATCTGTCCAGAACAGGGCTATTTACAGGAATATGGAGCCCCTTCCTGTTGCCCGAGAATGGACACTGCGGGGCATCTTCCAGGGTGGGTTGAGTGAGAACCCCACACTGGTCTCTCACTGACAGCTGTAGTGGCCCGTTCCTCCATTTTCTTCCTCAAGTCATCCCACATGTGGCTTCTCCAAGGTCCCCAAACCCCATGGTCGTGTGGTTATCCCCTATTTTCAGGGTGGGGGCTGGAAGAGCACTGTGCTGTCCCACGTCGTATTGGGGTGCGGCTCCATATCCCCAGAAGAAAAGCCACCTGGACTGTGGGCCGAGGCCAGCCCACAGCAGAAGTGGGTAACAACCCTCAGCAGAAACAGGAAGAAGAACTAGGGTCTGGGGAAGACCAGGGGTAGCGTGACTACTGTTTGCAAACTCAGAACTGCTTTTCTGTGTGGCCCAGAAGATGGGGCCAGGGACGGAGAGAGGGCCCAGAAGACTAAGAAAACATGTGGTCACCAGGCTGCCTGTTCCAATTGGCAGCACATAAGTGGGGCTGCGGGCCCTGTGGGGGTGTTTAGAGTGGGGATAAGGGCATGGGCTCAACATTCAGAGCCTTCCCCAGGCCTTCCGCTCTGAGGGAGGGCCTGCTTGGAACAACAGACAGACTAGCAGGGTACATGTTTCAATCTTACAGACAACCCATTTTTTTGGTGCTTATGCTTGCTAAAGAATTACCTAGATCTGTTAGAGACAACTCCGGGCTCAACAAGGCTTGGAGGTGCCTGGCCTTCTCAGTGTCTGGTACTTGCTGACGAGGGGGTTGGCCAGGAAGAAGGGCCCAGCAATGTGCTGAGATGCCCCTGGTCACCCAAGTTCCCACCTTGCTCTACCCTTTGATGTCACAGCTGAGTTCCATCCTTGGAGGCAGGCAGGGTGCATTGTCTTCATGCCCAGCCTTGCCCCTTTCCTGGGCCCACTTGGGGGGCGCAGCCCCGGGCCTGAGCTGCACGCCTGCCCCATGCTATGTGTCTGCGTCTGCTCTCTGCTGCCCTGGCCCTGGGAGGCCTGCACCGCGCTGCCGGCAGCACCACTTGCCTCCCCGCTCCCCAGAAACATGCCCATTTTGCTTCTTCATTCTGCCCTTGCTGTTGTTCGTTGTGACGGTGTCTGGGTTGGGGAGGCCGAGGGGTTCGGAGGGGCCTGGGCCTGTTCTCAGCATCTGCGCCTGTCTCAAAGCCTTTCGGGGCTGCACGCAGCCTGAGAGGCCCGGTCCCCTGCCTTCCTCTCCGCGGCCTCCCTGGCTGGCAGTGTCAGGGGAGGACAGGGTTTTTGTTTGTTTTTCTGCCCCCTCCCACCAACAACCATTCAGCCTTGTGAGGGGCAGCTTTGTTTGGGGGTTGTTATTTCCCTGGTTTGTTTGGTTTTCATTTTCTCCAGGCATCTCGTGGCTGTTCCTCGTCACCTCACCTTTCTTTCTCCTGCTCTCTCCTCCTCCACAGATGCCACACGCTGGCAGTTCTGACCAGCCCCATCCCTCCATACAACAAGGTTTGCACGTACCACACCCCAGCAGCCAGTCAGGGCCTCCATTACATCACAGTGGGGCTCCTCCTCCTCCTCCTCCTTCCCAGCCTCCCCGGCAGCCGCCACAGGCCGCTCCCAGCAACCATCCACACAGCGACCTGACCTTTAACCCCTCCTCAGCCTTAGAGGGTCAGGCCGGCGCGCAGGGAGCGTCCGACATGCCGGAGCCTTCACTGGATGTAAGTTGGGGTCACCATGCGCCTTGGCCTGGGGCCAGGCCTGGCACCGGGACCTGCCCGAGAGCAGGGGTGGGTGTTGAGGGCTCAAGGCCCCGGGTGGAAGAGGTGGGTGGGCGGTGGGTGGACCCCAGCCAGTCTGCCCTGGCTCCAGAACCAGGAAGCCCCACTAGGGGGAAGTGTCACTGAGAACCCCTGCTCCGCTGGCCCCTCCCCACAGTCCCCTTGACCACAGTCCTTCCACCCAGGTCCTTGCAGGTTCCCTTGGGGCCAGGGCTTTGGAGGCAGCACAGGAGGGTCCCTGCCCTTCTTCCCAACCTCCTCCCCTCACTTCCCCACCATGTTGAGCTTGCTGTTTCTGTGTCTGCACCCTCTCTGGCCTGAGGCACGGGAGGGGCTGGAGTGACAGGGCCCTTCTGTCTGTCTTGCTGGTCTTGTCTGTCTGCAGTTTTCTTGTCCACGTGTTGTCCATTCCCTGCTTCCGCTTGCTCCATCGTTCACTCCAAGAGGCCCCTGTGTGGGGTGACAGAAGCTGGGGGGCAGGAAGATCAGCTTCACTATCAGGGTCACTATCAGGGGACAACTGAGGTTCAGGGGTCCCCCATCTTGAGGCCTAAACAGTTTGGAAAATTAGGGTGGGACACGGAATGACTGAGGCTGAGCACTAGCTGGACGGACTGGCAGGTATGGGGCAGGACGCTTGCTGTTCCCATCCCCGCCTTGGTTGCCGGGGGCAGTGACTGGCCTACACCTCTACGTCGGTGCTCCCCAGAGGAGGCCTGTCCTCTGCTCAGTGACACTTGTCCTCCACCTCCTGGGCCCACTGGGCAGCAGAGGCTTCTCAGTAGGTGGGACTCACTGTGCTGCCATCTTGGGTTCTCACCCAGACATAGGCCAGTGGGGGTGTCATGGTACAGGGTAGGAGACAGTGGGCCACAGGCTTTTCTAGGAGGTCTGGGGAGAGGACCAGGGCGGTGAGCCCTGCAGAGACCACTGGCCTTCCCACGGCCCACCTCCTTGTGCTCACGTGTAAAGCCACGCGTGGCTTCTGCTGGGTGGCCGTGTAACCTGCCCTGGGACTTCCCAGGGTGTAGGGCTGACGTATGTGCCTGAGAAGGACCAGCCCAGCCCAGCCCAGGTCTCGGCAGTCCAGCTCCTCTGCCCTAGGCTTGAAATGAGCATGGACGAGGCCCAGTGGCCTGGATGTGTGTGGGCAGCCAGAAGGCCACACTCAACACTGCTAGGTCCCTCTTTGGGCTAGGGTCTTGGGGGGCAGATGGAAGGGGAACAACCAGGCTGGCGGGCATCCCTGCACTCCCTCCCTGGGCCACTCCCAGTTAACACCTCATCTGGACTTCATTCTTTTCCAGCTCCTGCCGGAACTCACAAATCCTGACGAGCTCCTCTCTTATCTGGATCCCCCCGACCTTCCAAGCAATAGCAACGATGACCTCCTATCTCTCTTTGAGAACAACTGAAGGCCACGCCTCCACTGGGGCCATCCCTCCCCACTCTGCCTCCTACCCCGTCTGTCCCACACACTTTTCCACCCAGGAGCCCATGCCTCAGGCTGCCCCTCACAGGGACCACAGGCTTGAGGGTGAGCAGGGTGTACCCGGAAGGCCTGTGAGTCTGCAGCCCGTGTCTCCCGAATGCCCTGGGCAGGGGCCCATGCCCAGAGCAGGCCCCGGGATGACCCCCACTGAGGGGGGCCCGGCCCGGCAAGAGGCTTGTGCTGATGGCGGCTAAAGGTCCCTCTGTCTGTGCTGACTCCAGATGACCTTCCAGTGTCCCCAAGGGTTCTTCCACTTTCTAAACTGTAGCCCTGCCTCCCTGCTTCCCAGCCCAGAGCTTCCTGCAAGTGATTGGAGCCTGAGAGAAGGCCCCCAAAGACCTGGGGAACCCCAAACTTTGGAGAAGCAGTGACAGTCGGCAGCAGGGAGAATGGCCTGCCCACCACCACCCACCACAGAAAAGCACAAACCTCTGGGAAGGAGAACATCTCAGAGGCCAAAGGTCATCACTTTGGCCTCTGACCTCTAAGCCAAGATACCCTGTAAACTTTCTCAGAAAGCAGAGAAAAAGGACAAGATTCTGTGTCTGAGAGGGTCTGCCATTCCTGCTTGGGGACTGGTGGGAAAGGAGATCAGGGCCTCCCGGGAGACAGGACGAGGCATTGGAGGGTTTCACAACCTTTTGGACTCAGATCAAGGCCCAGCCTCAGCCTCAGAGGGCAGAGAGTGCACGCACACATGTGTGCACCCAACCCAAATGATTATGCCCCTGGAGGGGGGTGTGGGGTTGCCACCAGCCAGAGTCAAATCAGGCAGCCACTTACAACTCTGCTCCAAGCTACTCCCTGATTTGAGATGGCCACATGGAAAGTTCTGAAGTCACCTGGAGGAAAGGAAGATTGCACTTGGACAGCAAGCAGTTTCCCTCCACGTGTGCTGGTTCCTTCCTGCGGCCCATCTCCCGCCTCTCCAAGACTGTTCCACGGGACACCCACTTCCCTCTGTGTCCTCGTTCCAATTGTCCAGCCAGACAGCAGTGGTAACCGGTGGAGAGGTGGGGCAGGTGCAAGGGCGGCTCGGGTGAGGCCCGCACTGGAGCTAGGCAGCAGGTAGCCAGTGCACCCGCGTCTCTCCCCATGCTCAAAGCTGCCCCTGGTTCCAGCCCAGCCATCGCTGAGTGCACCTGGACAGCCCTGCAGGCAACTCACGGTGTGAGTGTCCGTGTGGCCGCCAGCCTGCTCTTGGCATCCCCCTCCACCCGCAGCTCGCCACACACTCCTGCTCCCTCTGGTCTTCCTCCACTGCTTCACTCCATCTGGCTTAGGTGTCCCCTGGGAGCTTGTCACATGTCCACTTTGTTCCAGGCTGATCTGTGCCCCTGAGCCTCATGGCGTGCGGGGATGCTGGAGTGTCCCCTCACCTGGGTCCTAGCTATAAATTCTTGGCGCCCTTCTTGCTGCTGCCCAGGGCCCTTGCCTGCCCTCCCGTCCACTCTTGGTATCCTCATTTGCCATCAATCTCCCAGTCTCCCTCTGGGCGGTGGGTGGTCTCCAGCACTCTTCTGCGGATTATACCGGAAAGGTGGCCTCAGCTGTTGACTTGCAGTCACCGTACCAAATGGCACAAGGTTTTCTGTAGGAAAGCTGCCATTGCCCCCGCCCTTTTTCTTCCTTTGTCCCCGTTGTCGAGGTTTTTTCAAACAGTGTGTTGTTCAGTATGCAAATCAATTATTTTAAGAATCGCTTTTGTAAATATCTTTGTGAATATTTTAGTATTGTCTTTGATAATATTCAACATTTTCATGACCTGGTTATAGCCTTTGCTGGTGTTTTTAAAATACCTTGACTCAACAACAAAAACTCGAGTCCTTTTTTTTAAAAAAAAAAAAAACAACAAACAACAAAAAAAAGAAACCAGGGCTATTTGTACAGATGAGGGACAGATAGAACGGGTGGCTAGGCTGGGAGTCGGAAGACTAGGCAGTTCACAGTTGAGAGCCATACCCAGTGGGCTTCTGGGTACAAGATCATGCCAGGTGGTGTTGTGGCCATCCCTGCACAGGGCCTGTGGCCTGGTGGGAGGCCATGGTCTAGGTTGGACCATCTGGAATGTTCACCTTCAGACAGACTGATAGAAGCCTGCCTTAGACGATCCTGCTTCCTGCCATGATCCTTTGCCCTGACAAGGCCTGGGACCCTGCTGGTCCTTTTCACTGCGTGCCAGATTCCGCCCACAGACCCATCCACAGCGTTAGTGGAGAAGCCGTAGATGTGCTGGCAGCGAGGCCTCCAGGCCCCTCTCCTGGCCATCTCTGGGCTGGACACCTCAGGCTGGTTTCCTAGGCCCCCTCCCAAGCAAGCCTCCACCAGCAAGTTCATTCAAGAGCTTCCTTGTGGACGGCACTGCCCGAAGCCCACCCTCCAGGGACATCCCCCTCCCACAGTAATTTTGGAGCTTGTCTTGGGTAAGAGGGAGGAGCAACAACATCTGGGGCTGGCACTGTCCCTTAGTAGTGACCGATGCACATAAAAGCAACATCTGTAAGCAGAGGCAGGCCTGAGCTCTGGAAAGATATTTCCCTGATCCTTTCAGATGACAACTTGGAGCCATAAGTAACCTCAACAAAAGAAAAAAAAAAAAAACAGGCCTCAGCAAGCCACGTTTCCATGATATGCATTGACCCACCCCATAGGCACGTTTCTGCCACCTCTCCACAAAGATGGAGTGGGAGGCAGACGGAAAGAGCCCCCTGTGGGCCATCACCCCATCTTCTTGGTTTGAAGCTTTATCCATGTATCATGTTCCCTGTAGCCATTTTATTTTTGAAGAAACTTCTAATGCTTTCTCCCTAATGGAGGCCCTAACCCCGCCCCCCGCAGAGAGCTACAGGTCTGCTCCCAGCAGGCCTCGGGCCTGACCCGTCCAGACAGGGCAGCGTCAGCAGCAGCGACTCGAGGGACGTGTATATATGTAAATGAGAAATAGACACACGTCAGCAGATGCATTCATTTCTCTCGGAATGTGTATTGTTTTTATGTTTATTTTTTCTTTTACAAAACAAAACAAGAAAAAAAAAAAGGCTTGGAACTCCATCTTAACGTGGAAAAACTAGATCCTGTTTGTTAGCGTTTGTGAGTTCTCCACATTTTGTCCCACTCATGTAATATACTCTGACCCTGTGTGGAAAGGCATTTTTGTTCTGTTTTGTTTTTATTTTACCTACATGTACTATTTAGCTTCAGTCTACTAGTCCTGCCACCTGTGTACTTTTTAGGGTGCTATGGAAATAATGAAAAGAAACGGGGGATTTCAGAAGAAAATTGTAACCAAATTCATACTTTGTATAATTTTTGATATCATGATCGCAGGTGATTCACACGTAGACACATAAACACACCCACACGTGCAGCCTGAAGTGACTCCCACAGAAACCGTCATCGTCTCTGTACATCGTATGTACAATGCAATCATTTCATACTTTCAACTGGTCAGAAAAACTAATTGTGATTTCTAGTCTTGCAAAGCTGTATGTAGTTAGATGATGTGACAACCTCTAATATTTATCTAATAAATATGTATTCAGATGAAACCTGTATATTAGGTGTTCATGTGGTTATTTTGTATTTAAAGATCAAATTATTTGACTATTGCTAGACATTTCTATACTCTGTTGTAACACTGAGGTATCTCATTTGCCCATGTTAATTTTTTTCTAAATAAATTGACAAAAATGAAGGTTTTGGTGAATCAGCTATTTTGTGGCTGCCAAGGAGTGGTCTGGGTGTTCTGGCTGTTGTTTTTAAACCACTACCCCCGCCCTGTCACTCTGCACTCTGCTTTGGGTGTCAAGCTGGAAGAGCCCTGCAGGGGGCCCTGGGAGCTGTGGGCAAGTGAGTGCTCAGAGCCCTGTACCCTCACCTGCTTCTGGCAGGAACTTGTCTCCAGCAGGCCCTGATCCTGACAGGCAGGTGGGGCAAATGGAGTGGGTAGTGAGTGGTGTGTGGCTGAAATGGGGCCTGAACAGATCCAGGTCTTTGTAGCCATGCATGACTCAGGGTGTCTAATGGTGGCTGTCACCTGTAGTCCCCCATGGATTAAAAAGCAGGAACCTATCCATGTTGATCCCCCCAGTGGTGATTGGATCCAAAATGTCTAGAATGAAAAAACAGAGGCCTAGCCAGGCCTTACAGGAAGTGGAGTGTTAACAGGTGCTCTCCCTCCCCAGCTCTGCCTGGCCACCTGCTTCTCAATACACCCATCCTCATCTCCTCCAAGGGGAGCTTGGGTTTTCTCTTCTCCAGGACTGTGCTTTCCCTGGGGTTTGGTCTCATGATGGCTCCCACCCAGACCACAGTCCCAACCAGCCTCACAGCCTCAGCACCCAACAGACTGGCTGCTCTTCTGTGTGTCCCATTAAAATTTGGGGGAAGTGAATCTGATTGGCAGAGCTCAGCAGTCAATTGCTGGACTCCCCTTAGCCTGACCACGGGACACCAGGAAGACCACAGGCATGGTTGCCAAGGGGAAGTAGGGGGCTGGCAGGGACCCCAAATCTATGTGCTAGTGTGAATCTGGAACGTCTGTGGGGATGTGGGTCAGGAGAGGGTGCAGGACTGAGTGAGGAGTGTAATGTGTGCCTAAGTTAGGCTGAGGTGGCAACGGACTGCTGATGGGGTCTGGGTGCCCAGAAGTCCCTTGACTCTAAGGTGGCACTAAGGTGGCCAGAGTTTCTCTTTTGGGTAGGAGATGGAAGGTGAGGGGGAAGGGTTTACTTTAAGACTGGAATCCAGGCTGCTGCTGAGCCGCAGGCACTGCCCTCTGCCACAACACACAGTGACACGTTTCCCTCGGAGCTGCTGCTCTAAGGGTGGCCGAGCAGGGTGGGCATCAGGAAGCACTTCCAAGAGGGGCAGGCCCTGCTCCTGCTCCTTATAGCCTGACCTTCCAGCAAGCTGTCAATCAGCATGGCGGGGCATGTCAACACTTTTGAATGAAAATAAAGTAGAAAATATCAGCAGTGTCCCCCTACAGGACAGGGGGAGGGAGTATATCAGGCAACTTTCAGGGTGTGAATGTGTGAGTGTGTGTACATGCACACGCGTGTTGAACCAGTGGGTTGTGTTTAAAAACAAAAGTTGGAATGGCATTGTCCCAAAGGTGGAAGTGGGCAGAGCAGAGGGGAGGGAGTGCAGTTCCCCAATGTCACAACAAACAGCACACCTCCTTGCCATTTCAGCTTGATATCTCGAACCAGGGAGACAGCCAGATACAAGCCTGTGGCTGACCCAAGGCTTCATAGAGACCAGCTGGCCCATTCTTCTCCCTCCAGAGATAAAGTACTTCCTTCTGGGGCCCTAACCCCAGGATGAGAAAAGTTTACTGAAAAAGCCCCGGGAAGCCCCTGGCTCAGGGCAGCAGGAACTCAGCCCTCCCCACACCTGGGCTTTACATCACAGGTCATCTTGGGGTTTCCCTTAGCCCACTTCACAAAGCCCCCATAGAAGCCTGCGGGATGCTACTGGGGGGAGTCATTTGGCCTCACAGGGAGATGCCAGAACACACTGGGGTCTCCAGCCCCAATAGGTCCTCAGGGCACCCAGCCAACCTCTTACCATCCATTGCTCTTATGTCCTGCTCCCACCTCCCATTCAACCATGCCCACCTCAGAATGAGCCCCACCCTCAGATGCCCACTGGCTGTCCACCCAGGCCTACATCCATCTTCCCCCAGCCATACATACCTTCCTCAGCCCAGGCTCAGAGGAGGTGGTGTCCCTCCCATGCGGACCAGCTCCTCCCCAGCCCCTGACACCAGAACCTGCTTCTCTTCCATCAGCACTTCCCTCCATTAGGAGCCCCTTCCCCTGCCTTCCTCCTTCCTAGGTCTGGGTCTCAGCCCTGCCCTTGTGAGGTCTACCCCCAGCTGCCCAAATCCTGGATTTTGTTGCCTTCCCCTCCTTCTCACACAGGCTCCTTAGATAGTCAAGGAACAGGCTCTCGCTCACTCTCCTCTGCCCCCCACCACATGCCTGCTTCATGCCCACTCCTCTGAGACTTCTCCTGCCAGCTCACCAGCAACCTCTTGATTGTTAAGGTGCAGGTTGCTTTCAGACAGTGGGCTCAGAGGTGCATGTGACCACTACTGTTCCTTCCTGTAAACTTTCTGCAGGCAGAAGGCTGGAGATGTACTGGTGGCAGGTAGAGATTGATAATGGCTGGCAGGGGGTGGCAGTGTGTCACCTGGGCTAACTGGATAGGATGAAGCAGGCTACTGCCCTAGCTGGTACCAAGTCTCTGGCATTGGAGAGGTAAGGGAAGAATGACTAGGAATTAAGACCTTGGCATTGGGTGTCTATTGCTAAATGTCAGTGATGCACTGAAGAAAGGAAATTACTCTGCACAGCTCTTAGTCGACAATTTAAAACAAAGGATGAGAGTCAGACGAAACCTCTTGGCAGGAAGCATTGAAAACATTTACCTTCTGCAGCCGGAGGGCAGACAGAGTGAGGATCAGGGACAGGGCTTCTGCGCAAGAGCAGTGGGTTGACAGTAAAGGCTGAATTCCCCCATCGAGACAGTCTCTTATACCAAATCGAGCCCCTAATCTTGGAATGGGGACATTTGCAACAATGCCTCTCCACTGGCACACACATACTGCCACACAGAGGGTTTATATCCACCAGATAATGAAGAAGAACAATTCCAGAGCTTGGGCCAACTTGGTATATGGGGCCAGCCAAAAGTGAGCTGCACCTGCACTCCAGCCCAATGAAGTTGACTCTGAAAGACCATGATGAGAAGAAATCCCTCCAGCAGGTAGATTTGTGTGGTCATTGGCATGGCAAGAGATGTGACCTGAGATAAGGACATATGTGTACTAGCGTTGGGTAGTGAATGGTTAGCTATTGGTCAGAGGGCTGGAAGCAGCAAGATTGGACCATCAGAGACATTTGGGAAAGAGGCATGTGGTCCTATGAGAGTCAGCAAAATGCGTGAAGATCCACCCTGTGACATTGTAACATGTACATAGAGCATTCAACAAGCAGGTGGGCAAGGTGACTCATGCAAGGGACTCAGCCAGTCCCTGACAATGCCCCTTGCCCTTCAGGTAGTGCTTGAACAATATGGACACCTGATCATGGTAACAATTATGAATCTAAACATAACCCCAAAAGTTTGGGCTCCCTTTTATCAAGGTTGATGTAGCTTCTGCTACTGCTGAATGTCCAACCGGTGATCAACAGAGACAAAAGCTTAGACCCTGATATGGTAGCATCCTATGAAGAGACCAACTATCCACTCAGTGGAAAGTTTATTACATGGGACCCTTTGTAATAAAGAGATCATGAGAAGGGTAGAGAGTCATTCTGACCAGGAGCCATATATATTTTGGGTATGAGTCAAGCTGTTCTGATGGTGCATTAGTCCATTGTCATGATCTCAGGACTCTCAGACTGAGTGATTTACTGGTGTAGACTCTCATACAGCATCGCTACAAGTCACAGCAGGGGCAGTATGCCAGTAGGTTGGTGACTATAGGATCCACTGTGGCACCATCTAGAAACTGATGACCTAGAAAGCATAGAATAGCTCATAAAGATATAGCTGAGGGGCCAAATGGGGCGGTTACACCCTGTGAGGTGGAAGAAGATGGCCTGTTATCTTTTAGCTTGCACTAGAGACTTTAAATCAATGACCATCATGCATCTGTCAATAGGCAGACAGAATAAACTTAATGTGAGAAGCAAGTGGCGCTGCGCAGGGGCTGAACAGGAGACATTGTAGAGCTCTACCATGTTCCCTTGGGTTTTGCCCATGCACCCATTCTCCAGCTACGGTGAGGGTTGATTCCAAGAGCTCACAGATTCCCTTTCTCTATCAATTGCCCTTCAGTGACAAGAGCTGCGTCTCCTGGGAATTTTCACCCACACAAAATGATTGACTAGCTCTGTGTATAAAATGCCCGCCATCTTGCCTTAGTTCCAATGCCCTGGTTCTGTGGTCCAACCAAGGAGAGCCTTTCCTGGAGACCCTATTGCTGTTCATCTCTTCATTCTCCTTACCATACTTCTCTCATTCTCACAGGCTGTGAATAAGCAGTCCCTCAATAAATCGGCTTCACAAGAATCTGCAACTCGGGCTCTGCCTCACAGAACTCCACCTGAGACAACAGCTCTTCTTTCTTACAGTGTCTAAAGGTTAGCCTGAGGCCCTTTTCTCCATCACAGTCTCTCTCAGAGCATCTCAACCCCTCCTATAACCTTAACCAAGAGGTTTCGATTACTTCCTATTATCTCTTTGGCCGCATCTTCTCTCTATCCCTAATGCTGATGTTATAACTCATGATCACCATCCATTCTCATCTGCACAAATTCACAGCTTCCTAACTTGTCCCTTAGCCCCATTCTTATTCTTGACACTCTGGTAGAAACTCTGTGTTTTGTCTCCCAAATGTAACAGTATTGGTCCCCAATATAACAGTATTGAAAATGTTGGGACCTTAAAGAGGTGGAACCTAGTGGCAAGTGATTGGGTCATGACTGTCTTCCTGAAGAAATATAGGCTGGTTTCACAGGACTGGATTAGTTCCCAAGAGAGTGGGTCATCTCTGTATTTCCGTGTGACCTGCCCTCCAGATATACCCCCACCATGGGATGCCATCTGCCATGTTATGATTTACTCCTCACTGGAGCCCAGCCAGCTGGGGCTGCCTGATCTTAGACTTTCAGCATGGAAAACTATAAGCTAAATAGTTTATTGAAGTCCCCAGTCTCCTGGATTTTTTTTTTTTTATAGCAACACAAAACAAAAACAAGAGACTTCTGTCACTGAATCACTTTGGTTCTCCTAACTGTCTAAGCACTTGGGAATATTGTGTTTCCCCACCAAATTGCATGTGGGCTCATATGAATAGTTCTGGAAAATGAGTTGTGAGCCTAAGTAAAGTGTGTCACTTCTAGGCCATTTTAAGGCCTTCCCCTGCCACAGTGACAAGAAGGCCATATGCTACAAACGAGGCAGTCTGGGTCCCTGAATGACTTGGGAGCTGAGCCTTCTACTGTCCTATTCTGAAAATGTGGCTTGATAAATACAGTAAGTCAATGATGTTAAGAATCAATTTGCTACTACAGCAAAGCTTATCTCATTCTAATGTATTCATCCTCATATTCTAATCATAGTGCCATTGAGTAAACATTCACCAAATCAATAGGAGATACTACATTAATGTCTTCATTTGCTTAATTTTGCTTTATTATGACAAAAAGATAAAGTGGATCCATTTTACAAAAAGAGAAGTGAAGAATAGAAAGTTTAAGTACAATCATCCCTTGGTGTCCACAGGGTATTGGTTCAGATACCAAAATTTGTGGATGCTCTTGTCTATCACATAAGCAGGCATAGTATTTGCATCTAACCTGTGCTCATCCTTCTGTATACTTTAAGTCGTTTCTAGATTGCTTAGAATACCTAATACAATGTAAATGCTACATACATCAGTGTTGTACTATATTGTTTGGGGAATAACAATAGGGGAAAAGTCCTATACGTGTTCTGTACTGACATATTTTTTTAACAAATATTTTCAATGCATAGTTGATTGAATCCACAGATGCAGGCTCCATGGATATAGAGGGTCAATTATAATTGTCTGAAAGAGCAGGTCCCAAATGCCTTCAGACCCAGACAGGAATAGTGAATGAAAAATCCAGGTGTTACATAAAATTTGCAGACAAATTAAATACAAGAAATAAAAATATTTTTCATGTTCTTTAAGACATATGATTTTTCCCAAAGGACATTACCTTCTTGGTGTAATGCTCATTTTGGTAAGAGACAGAATGCTCAGCGGTAGAGAGCTTGCCTAGCACATGTGAGGCCTAGCAATGGGTTCGATCCTCAGCACCACATAAAAATAAATAAATAAAATAAAGGTATTGTGTCAACTACAACTAAAAAATATTTATTAAAAAAAATAGAGAGAGGCAGGATGTGTTAATTTTCTAGTGTCATCAACAATTTTCACAAAGTCAGTGGCTTGAAACAACACAAACTTACCATCTTACATTTTAGAAGATCAGAATTCCAAAATGGGTCTGACTGGGCTCAGAATTAAGGGGTCAGCAGTACTGTGTTCCTTTCTGGACCTCTAAAAGATAATATATTCTCTTGTCTTTTCCAGCTTCTAGAAGCTGCCCATATTCCTTAGTCTATGACCCCTTAATATATATATATATATATATATATATTTAGTTGTAGAGGGACACAATACCTTTATTTTATTTGTTTATTTTTATGTGGTGCCAGGGATCAAACCCAGTGCCTCATGCATACTAGGCAAGTGCTCTACCACTGAGCCACAACCCCAGCCTAGCCCATGACCCTTTTCATCTTCAAATCCAGCAATGGCTGGTTGAGTCTTCCTCGCTTTCCATTCCTGACCCTGCCACATTTAAGAACCTGTGGTCAGCTCAGCTGATAGTAACCTTAATTCCATCTGCAATCCTAATTACCTTTGGTCATGGGCCAGGGTCCAGGGATTAGGACATGGACATCTTTGTGAGGCTATTATTCTGCCTGCTACACATAGATACAAAAACTATTTCTCTGCTACGATAAAACAGCACAGAAAGCTGATGCAGAAGGTCAATGACACAGGGCATTGGAACCGGGCAGGAAGTTGGGGCATGAAGAGATGGGGACAATTAGAGAGCACTGGCTGGGACCAAAGGGCATGTGTGTGTGTGTGTGTGTGTTTGTGTGTGTGTATGTGTGTGTGTATACAGATAAATATATATGCTGCAAATGAGCAAACATAAATATGCTCAGAAACCATGTTACCCAAATTAAACCCAGATGTGGTTTGTGTCTGCCTCAATGTCCACCAGTCCCTGACCTCTGACTAAAGGCCACATGTTGGTTTAAGTGGCAAAACCGAGATGCAAGTCCAGCCCTGTGAGAATCCAGTGAACAGTACTTAACCACCGTGTTCTGCACCTCTGGAGTAGTTGGAAGGATTCATCCTGCCTGAAGCCCTTCAGAGATACACATGGTCCGTGGATCCCAAAGACATGACCCATCTCCCACCATCCCTGTCACTGAACCATCCTATCTCTTCAGCCACCCCCACACTTCTGTGTGTTTGCCAATGACCGTCTCTCCTCTTAGGATGACATGATAGACTCTTGAGAGTTCCTGAGCACCCCTGTCCTCCTTCCTTGGAAACTGCCACCTGCCTCTGCCGAAAGGCAGCCATACCTGTCCCTCATGAGCTCAAACCTCCCTTGACCTCACCTGTTAGACCAGGACGGACCTGTAACCTGAGGATCCACTGGCCAGTGAGCAATCCTGTGGCTTCCTCTGTCAAGAATTTGCCCCAAGGCACCAAGACTGCAGAATGGCCACCTGCAGCTCAGGTTGGGTTTGAAGCCTGGATTCCTCCGTGGAGTCTCCCCTTGCTCTTGAGGAATCTATTACTAGGCTCCATCCTTCTCTTTGACTTATTCCCTCCTCATCAGACTGCAGGATTTCCTTTTTTAAAGATGAATTTTTGATATCGAGAGTTAAGCTTTCTGAGGCGAGGGCTGTAGCTCCGTGGTAGAGCACTTGTCTTACCCTGCAAGGCCCTGGGTTCAATCCTCAGCACACATAAAAATAAATAAATAAAGATATTGTATCCATCTACAACTAAAAGATATTTAAAAAAAAAAAGTTAAGCTTTCTGACCCCTGTCATTAGAACAAAAGGAGATGACGAGCTTTTAACCGAAAGCATATCTGATAAAAAGGAGAGAGACGTCACACTAAAGGAGGGTCCTGGTTTCAGTGGACTCGGAAGCCCTCTCTTTCTGTGATTACTGCTCACTGTCCAGGACCAGGTGTCTTCCCTGCATGTCAAGAACAACTGCTGCCCTCAACTGCAGCTAGCAAGGAGAGTGGACCCCAGGTCCTGCCCTGGCAGCTCTCCAAGCTTTCTGTTGGGTTGGTTTTGTAGCCTGACACTCAAGGTGACTCCCAGCTTCTGAGTGGACATTTAATGTCCTTCCTGCCAGCGCCCGTCCCTTCCTCTGGGAACGCAGCCAGCTTACTCTTGGGAATCTGCTCCTCTGTCTGCCCCTCTCTAATTCGTAAGCCGGGCCTTGCTGCTTTAATAGATGAATATTGAAATTCCCTGTGTTCAGCTGCCAGATGGGGAAAAACCAAGGCATATCCTGTAGGGAGTGAATTTAAGGGCCAGGCCCACATTTCATTGGTTAGAGCGCTATCACTTGGCTGCAGTTGGCCACCAATATGGTAGGAGAGGAGCTCAGGAAGATGGCAAGGATCCAGAGAAATGTAGTCGAGTTAGGCACCTAGAGAAGGATTCTGATAAGTCCAGCTGAGCTTTGTGCCAGCTCCCTGGACCAGTCATTGTGAACTGAAAGGCAGATGTGATGATTATTTAGTCCGTAGATCAGTTACGTTTGGTACTATAACAGATAGCTCCTTTTTTTGTTTTTCCTCCGTACCCAAGATTGAATCCTGGGGTGCTTAACCACTGAGTCATGTCCCCAGCCCTTTTTTATTTTGAGACAGGATATCACTAAGTGGCTTAGGGCTTCGCTGAGTTGCTGAGGCTGGCTTTGAACTTGCCATTCTCCTGCCTCAGCCTCCTGAACCATGGGATTACAGGTGTGTGCCACCACATTCAGTGAAATACCAACTGCTTACTCATGGCCTTAAATAACCATTTGTTTGCTTAATTTTCAGCATGGTCTAGTCTGCTACTTGAGCAAGACCCTAGTAATCTCACCTGGGCTCCCTCGTGTCGGCAGTCAGTGGGCAGGGGTTTAGGATGGCTGTACTCACATATTTGGTAGTTGGCTTACAGCCAACTGGGGTGATAGGGAAACCAGTCATGTCTCTCATCCCCTACAAGGCCAGCCTGGGCTTGTTCAGAAGGTGGTGGCAGGTTCTGAGAGATGAGAAAGAAGTGCACAGGCTTCTTAAAGCTCAGAACTGGCACAGTGTCATAGCTGCTACCCCACACCATTGGTTGAAACAAGTCCCAACACCAGCCCAGATTCAAGGACTGGGGAAACGGACTCCTCCACTCAACAGGGGTTGCAGGAGATGGAGAGACGATGCTGCAATCTCCTGTTGCACAGAGGCCTGTGAGAATAGAAGGGGATATTTCCAGTTGGACAATTGCAATCTACCACAGCCTGCTTCTGCTGCATCATCTCAAGGAAGTCAATACAATCCTGCCTTCCAGAACTTACTGGTCCAGGAGGTGGGCCCACAACCCGGTTAGGCCAATCAGAATCCTTCCCTGAGACTTTCCATTCTGGTGCTAGGGTGGAGAAGTCCTTTTACCTCTAGCCAGGAAGCTGTGTGAATATGAGCTTGGGAGTAGCCAGCTGTCAGATCTCAGGCTACGTGGAGGAGGAGCCTTCAGTAGGTGACCATGGAGCTGCCAAGCAAAGAGGAGAAAAGAAGAGCAATAGAAAGAGCTGGGCAGCCCAGAAGCCCTGCTTCTCAGTCAATCCCATGTCGTCTTCTTTTTTTTAATATTTTTTAGTTATAGATGGACACAATGCTTTATTTTGTTTATTTATGTTATATGGTGCTGAGGATCAAACCCAGGGCTTCACACATACTAGGCAAGTGCTCTACCACTGAGTTACAATCCCAGCAATCCCATGTCTTCTTCAGGGATATGAGCTAGTGGAATTCCCTTCCTCTAAGCAAGTTTGACTTAGGTTTCTGCCAGACACAGCTTTAGCCATGAAGGAACAATGGGCAAATGCAGGTCTTTACCAACCTAAGCCTAAGGTGCAATTGCTGCACTGGTGAAAAGAGATGGATTAATGGAAGAGTCACAAGAGATATCGACCTGGGCAGAGCTGGTGCCTGCTCTCCCTCCTCCCAGCTTGGGATGACTCCCACCCCAAGCAGAGGGGTGAGATTTCTGAGGACTTGGAGACTCCAGGGCCCAAATGAGTAGGGTCTTAAATTCTGGGACCATAGTTTGGATTCTGGGAATCCAGCATCCCAGGCTTTGTTGGGTTCCTGCACCCTGGAATGCTTTCTCTGAAGATCCCGTGGTAGCTAGGCACAGTGAAACTACTACTGTTCATATTAGGGTGCTCTGGGTGCCAGCAACAGCATCCTGCTCTGATTCCCCCAGGAAAAAAAACAAATGGCATCCTCTGCTAGGTGAATTGGGAGGTTGTGAAGGGAAAATGGAAAACAAGCTTGGAACGGGCAGGAGCATGTCCCAGACAAGCTTGAGAACAAGAACTGATGGCTTCTTCCAGACTAGTATGAGAAAGAATGAAGGAATTCCAACTTTCTCTCCCTGTCCTGGTATAACCTCCTGCTCAGAGGCACCTGATAGGATAAGATGAATTCACAGGCAAAACTGTTCCCCACCTCTACAGACCTCTGTTCCTGATGATGAGAGATAGGGTCTGATGGAAGGTGCCCCAGGAACCCCTTTGGTTTACACCAGGGGTGAACAAAACCAAAGGTCCAGGATCCAACTCTAGCCAGGCTTCTGTTTCATGGCTCATACACTAAGAGTGATTTTTCTGTTTTTAAGTGATCACATCTTAAGTGATTATATAAATACTGATATCATACTGTAAATTTTGCCTCTTAGCCTACAAAACCTTATGTATTGACTATCTGATTCTTGAAGAAAAAGTTTGCAGACTCCTGGCTCACACAGTAGAGCTCAGACACTGGATATATTGACCTACAGAGGCAGAAAATGTAAGGGAGGAAGACTTTGTCCAGAAAAGTATTGTTAGAAAAGGGAAGAATTCTGAGCAACCAAATAGGACAGAGGGTGTATGTGTGATCTTTAGTGGCTTCAAATTGAAATTCTCCACCAGCTCTGTCATCCAGGAGAAACCCAGGAATTAAGTGGAAAGCTTTGGACAGGGTGCCCTTCATTGACATTGTCAGTAATGGAAGAGATGCTTTGCAGTACAATCCAGTGCTGGGAGGAGTGGGGGCTCTCTGTGCCCAGTAAGTCAAGGTTACAGTCAGGAAAAGCATCAAGTTCATGTAAACCACAGAGAGACTGGACTGTTTCTTATTGACCCTCCAGTCACCTTCAGACCTCTAGGTTTCTGCCAGACTCACTGTTGTGAGTCCAGTCCTCTGAAGCTGCCCATGGAAAGACCACACAGAAAGTGAAAGCTGCTTGCGGAGCTCTGGATGCTCCAGCCTTGGCTGCCAAAGTCTTTTCAGAAATGGGAAGGAAGGGAGGGAGGGAGGGAAGGAAGGAAGGAAAGAAGGAAGGAAGGAGATTAAAAATCAGGTCCAAGAAGTCACTAAATGCTTCCTACTAATATGGTGGAAATACATATTTTTTTAATATTTATTTTTTAGTTGCAGTTTAACACAATATCTTTATTTTATTTATTTATTTTATGTAGTGCTGAGGATCGAACTCAGGACCTCGCACATGCTCTACCACTGAGCCCCAGCCCCAGCCTGGAAATACATATTTTTAATAGGTTTTCTAATCACAATCCAGCTTTTTAAACAAGATTTCCATTTGGTATAATTGTAGTTTGGGAGTAAGGTTTAAATCCACCAGTTCTTTCTGACTTTAGGATAAAGAGCTCTGTAATTGCATTTTATTTCTGATACAGTAAGCAAAGAACGTGCTAAAGGATACCCGACTATTGTTTATACTAATAAAATTAATTATTCCTTTTAAAAAGTCTATCTATAATGGGATCCTAATTAGAATAAGCTATACTCCATGCATGTATAATATGTCAAAATACACCCTTCTGTTATGTATATCTAAAAAGAACAAATAAAAAAAGAAAAAAAATGCTTCTTCCTATTCGAGAACATGTAGTATTTGTTTTTTTGGTAAAGATTTGTAGTTTTCATATAAGTATTGCAGAATTTCAGTTTAGGGTTAGATGTAAGTATTTACAATTTTATCCCTTTTGAGGAGGCAATATCAGTTATATTTTCTATTTAATTATTGCTTATATATGAAACAGTTCTGAATTTTTTCAGTTATCATGTGTCTGATGGCTTATTGAATCCTTTACTAGTTTAATAGCTGTCTTAATATGTTTTGTGCTGCTCTAACAGAATACCACAGACGGAGACATTTATAAGAAGAAACTTATTGGCTAATAGTCCTAGAGAGTGGGAAGTTTAATGAGAGTTTTTTTGTTGCACCATTGCATGGAAAGACGGGGGGGGGGGAGAGAGAGAGAGAGAGAGAGAGAGACCCCTCCTGAATAAGGCATTAAACCCACTCATGAAACTGGAGCCCTTGTGGTCCAATCATTTCTTAAATGTTCCACCTTCAAATACTATTACATTGATAATTAATTTCAACTTCGGTTTTGGAGGGACAAACATTCTGATCATAGCAATAGCTTTTTAGTGGCTTGTTTCAGACCTAAAATAAATAAGCAATTATATTATATGGAAAAACAAAGTCTTTTCAGCTTGACATCAGACCTGAGTGAGGACCCCAGCCCAGTCACCACCTGGATGAGGCCGCATGCCCCTCGAGTCAGAGCCAGCCTCCAGATCCATGGGCAGGACCAGCCACAGTTATTATTGGAAGCAGCTGCTCCAGGATTGTTCACCACACAATAATGGCGAGCAGACCCTCACCTTGGAGGAAGCCATCTTTGTGGTGCCGGATGTGCAGATCTGTAGAAATCTGAGAAGAGCACAGCTCAGGGAATGGGAGATGGGGTCCATCCTTCCTTCCTCTCCTTGCCAGTCCCAGCAGGATGATAGTTCAAGGACCCAGAGGGCTTAGGCTTCAAGGAAAGATGGGGTGTCCTAAGAGAAAGAGGGGAGAAAGAGGAGATGGTAGGAAGAGATGGAGAAAATAATCTGAGGTACCTGTTGAAGCTTTGCAGAGGCCTGGGGAGAATCCCCACCACCCGCTTTTGTCTGTGAGGAAAACATTCAGGTGCTTTCCATAGGCTCATGCCTGCTTCCTCTTCCCAGCCACAATGTCTCTGAGACTTTCAAGTGTCGCCCACCCCCTTCAGCCCTTTCACAGGGGCCACATTTCCAGGAACACAGAAGGGGGCCCGAGCTGAAGAAAAGTGCTTCCTGTGACCAATCCAGGCCTGTCTGGCCAGCTATGCATCATGCCAATCACTGAAATGACAAGGTCTGCATAAGAAAGGGTTATTCACAAGCAACCTGGAGACAGGAGAGTGAGTCTCGAATCCCCCTCCTTAGGAAGAATGGAGTTTGGAGATGTCTACAGGCTGAGCCTGGGAGAAGGCGATCCAAGGACCCACGTGGCAGAAGTATTGTCTGTAGTCAACCAAAAGCAAGTGACTAAGAGCAGGTGAATCAGGTCAGGTGATGGCCAGGGGCAAGTCAGGAACCAAGAGCAGATGTAGCCAGGTTCTTACTAGTTTCCTTCGGTGGCCACCAGCCATCTGGGACCTGACCCCAGGCAGCCAAAGAAAAAGAATCCAGAAAGGACCAAGGATGTGGGTTCCAGGAGGCCCCAGCTATTGTAGAGCCCCACCTCTGCTTCCATCGGAACAGACTAGAAGGAACAAGGAAAAAAGGAGCCAGGGTATGTCAAGGCTTGAAGGACAGTGCCATCAGGAGGGATGCCTGGAACCACATGAGGATTAAACACTCCACGAAGGAGGCCTTCCCACAGGCCTCTGTCCTTGGCTTTCCTTGTGAACTGCATGTCCACTGGGGAAGGAGACCAGGGGACATCTTCATGCTTCGGTGTTAGTGACTCATCTGAGCTGGGTTGAGGGCAAGGAATGAGGCTCAGAGGACTCACTGCTGCTCCTGTCCCCTGCTGCCCAGTCTGAGTGATGGAAACATAGGCAGCATCCTGAGCCACAGGTCAGCCCAGCACCATGATCCCAGCAGGACCTGAAACCACTCCCTGGTACGGGCTCACCCATCCTCAGCCTTCAGAGATGGCCAGGCCACAAGGAGCTGCCTAGGGCAGGGAGTGAGAGAAGCCAGATTGCTCTCACAGTCCTGCAGCTGTGCAATCCAGCCATTCTCTTCTCAGGGTCTTATTATCTCATCTGGGCAGTGAGTATCCTGCCTTCACATTGTGTCTCCCCAACTCCCTGCTTGCTGATCAGATGAGATTACTGTGCAAGGGAATATAAACTGTGAAGGACACTATCAGCCTTGCCTTAGTGCCCAGGAGAGCAAGCTGGAGTTCTTGTAGTTTCTAGCCTATTGGCAGGGGAGACCCACTGCTAAATCATGCAAGTCCACAGGAGTTGGAGTTGAGGCCAGCCTGTGCAATTTGAGCCCCTGTCTCAAAATAAAAAATTAAAAGGGCTGGGAATGTAACTCAGTGATAGAGCACCCCTGGGGTCATTCCTCAGTACTGCATTTAAAAATAAAAAAAGTAGGAGGTAAGGGGACAATCACCATGGGGAAGTGGAGGAGGTTTGAGGGTGGGGCCTGGAACACAAGACTGTGCATTTGCTAAGTGCTCAGTCCCTGCCTGTCCAGCAGACGACACATCAGCTCCATGAAGGATTTAGTCTGCTTTGTTTTCTGCTGTCTCCCTGGTGTACAGAACAGAGCCTGGCACATGGCAGGTGCCTAATGTTGCATCAAGGAATGGATGAAGGAACAGAAGAGGAGAAGGGAAGGCTGTGAGATGAGCTGGACCAGAAAGGATGAGTCAGGGGGGCGGGTAGCATTCCAGGGAGAGGGAACAGCGTGTGCGGACACTCAGGGGCATGATGGTGTCTCTCACATCTGGAGGCAGCTCTAGAAGAGGGAGATGATGACTCTAGGTTTGGGCATCTGGATCTTTACCCCGAGGACACTGGTGGTGGAATGGGGCACAGGGGGTAGCTACTAACTAGATGTGGTGAGTTTTGGTCTTTGGACAACTTTATTGATACACATTGCACACCCATTTAAAGCATCTAATTCAGTGGTTTTTAATATATTCACGATGAATTTTAGAGCACTTTGTTACCCTAAAGAGAAACTTCTTGCCCATAAGCCATCACCCTCTAGGCCTGCCCTTCCCTCAGCCTAAGCAAGGCTAATCTACTCTCGGGCTCTCTAAACTTGCCTGTTCTGCAGATTTTGTATAAATGGGGTCATACAATATGTGGTCTCCCGTGACTGGCTCCTTTCCCTTGGCATGTCTTCAAAGTTCACCCATGTTGCAGCATGTGTCAATACTTCATGTCTTTCCTTCCTCCCTCCCCCCTCTTTCTTTCTTTCTCTTTCTTTCTTTTTCTTTCCTTCTTTCTTTCCCTTCCTTCCTTCCTTCCTTCCTTCCTCCCTTCCTTCCTTCCTTCCTTCCTTCCTTCCATCCTTCCTCTCTTCTTTTTTTTGGTACCAGGGATTGAACCCAAGGGTACTTAACCACTGAGCCACATCTCCGTCCTTTTATATTTTATTTAGGATTAGGGTCTCACTAAGTCACTTAGGGTCTTGCTAAGTTGCTGAGGCTGGTTTCGAACTCACAGTCCTCCTGCCCCAGCCTTCCAGTCACTGGGATTACAGGCATTGGCCACTGTGCCCAGCTAATGCTGCATTTCTTTTTATTGACAAATTATAATCCATCGCATGGATTTGCCACATTTTTGTTTCCCCATTCACCAGTTGATGGACATATAAGTCATTTAGATGTGGCCTTTAAAAACATCCTCCAATGGCTCAGATTAACAAGACTGACAATGCCAGGGGCTGTCATATATGTGGAGCAACCGGAACTTCCACCTATTCCTGGTGGCAGTTCATGATGGGACCACTATTTTGGAAAAGTTTGGTAGTTCCTTATAAAAATAACATATATTGACTATACATCCCAGCAGTTCAACATATAGCTCCTTACCCATGAGAAATAAAGATATGTCCAGATAAAAGCTTGTCAGAGGAGCATTATCCAGAGCAGACATAGACAGGGGCAGCCGAGTTATTGACCAATAAAAGAATGGATAAACAAATTGAGTTACAATCATAAAATGGAAACTTATCAACAATAAAAGCCACAAAAGTTGAATGAGGGGTGAAAAATGTTGTGGGTGAAAGAAGCCACACATTAGAGAGTATTGCTATGTAACTAATATGAAATTCCATTCTTTGTGAAACTCCTGACTCGGCAAAACTCCTTTGTGGGGTAGACGTCAGCACCCTTGTTGTTTGGGAGGCAGGCTGGTTGCCTGGAAGGGATCCAGGAACCTTCTCAGGTGATGGAAACGACTGACTCTTTGACTGCGGTGCTGGTTGCCCAGGGAAATGTATTGGTAAACACTCCTCAAACTCTACCCTTAAGGTCTGTGCATCTTACTGCGAGTCAATCATTTCTGGACCAAGGAGGGGGAAGTGCTCCTCCTGGAAGCTCGATGGTTTGGATTGAGGGGCTGGGGCTGGAGGGCAGCAAGGGCTCCCGCAGCGTCTAAGGGGAGAGGCTGTAGCCTGGACCTAGGGCAGGGGCTGCAGAATAGGTAGGACGGATGGCAGGAGGCTGAGGGCAGCATGGCTGCCTGATTGGCAAGAGGAGGAAAAGGTGAGGGCAACTTGAGGGCTCCTCTCCTGGCACCTGTGATAACCCCTCTGCCCAGTCCCATTCCACCTGTGAGCTTCCTGCCTGAGCCAGCTCAGGTCCTGGCTGTCCCATGGCTGACAGGGAGGCCTCACAAGCTGTCACCTGTGCCTACATCTTATGACACTCCCTGACTCATGAGAGGAGGGGCTCAGGTGATTTTAGCTCAGTGAGGTCAGCAGACGGAACCCTAGGGCTTTCCAGCTGTGATTGCTGCTGGGAGAGCACAGGAGCTTGGTGAGCCCTCCCAGCTCCAGGGGGTGGAGAACCAGCTGAAGGTGGAGCTCAGCCTCCCTGAGTCACAGAGGAGAGGCTGCTGGGGGCAGGAGACAGCTATGGCCTTCCCTTCCCCACCTGCTCCTACATACCTCTGATTTCATCTGGCAGCTGGCACAGAAGCCAACACAGATCCTCCTTCCCAGGAACACCATTCGAGAGAGTGGCAGGAAACACATAAGGGGTCACAACCTTTCAAATGGGGCAGCGAAGGGTAGGACAGGGTGGCACAGAAACCCCTGGCAGGCTTCCTGCATATCTCTGCAGGTGAGGTGTGTTTGGCCGGAGGCACACTGGTGGGAAGATCCCAGGTGTGTGTCACCCGGTCCTGATCTTCCCCATCCCACAGCCTTCCCTGTAGGAGCCTCCTCCTCCTCCTCCTCCTCATCTGATGCAGCCCCTTGGCCTTGGACAAAATTCAGCCTCTTCCCACAAGTTTCCTCCGAAACATCTGGCGCTGAATCCTGATAATCCTGTGGCTTTGAAGGGCGGAACTAACACTGCCTTGGGCTCCTCCCTCTTCCCTGCTGCATCCTGAGTTCTTCTAGAATAAAGGAAATGTGTCTGGTTTAGAAAAAGTTTTATTGAGGTCTAACATATAAATATGGTGAGTGCACACATCATCCATGTCAAGTTAGAACTGCTTACACACATCCACACCACCCAGATCAAGATGGCGGCATTCACAGGACTCTAAAAGGCTCCTGTGTTCCCTTCCAGAGAGCCCCATCCCCACAAAGAACTCTGACTTCTGTCACCATAGATGAGATTTTGCTAATTCTTGTCCTGCCTGCAGATAGAATCATACAGTATATGATTTATCTTCCTCTGGCATGATGTCTGTGAGCTTCATTCATGTTATTACGTATATCCATAATTTATTCCTTTTTATTGCTGAGTAATATTCATTGTTAGGAAGTACATTTACATGTGTCCGTTTTACTGATAATGGGTATTTTGATTGCTTCAAGTTTGGGGTTCTGATAGACTATTAGTGGGGACATACATGCTTATTTCTCTTGGATACATGCCTAGGAGAAGAATTTCTGCGTCATAGATAGGTATATTTTTAGGTGTACTAGATAAGTGCCACACAGTCTTCCACAATGATTGTACCAATTTATACTCCCACAAGCAACATAGGAAAGTTCCAGTTACACCACATCCCCAGCAATCCTTTTTAATTTGAGCCAGTCTGGTAGGTATCTCACTGGGGCTTTACTGTGCTTTTCCCTGATGATTAGTGATGCTGTGTACCTTCTCACATGCTTATGAGTCATTTGGATACCTTTGTGTATGTCTGTGTGTGTGTGAAACTCCTGCACAAGTCATTTGACTACTGTCTATCAGGCTGTTTACCTTTTCTTATTGATTTGTGGGAATTCTTTACATGTACAAGATATATTTGCTCATGTGTATATATTTTTAATATTTCCTCCCACTTCATGGCTTCATTTCTTTCTCTCTTTTTGGCACTGGTGATTGAACCCATGGGCATTTTACCGCTGAGCTACATTCTAGCCTTTTTTTACTTTTTATTTTGAGACAGAAGTTCAAGTTGCTGAGGCTGGCCTTGAACTTGCAATCCTCCTGCCTCAGCCTCCCAAGTCATTGGGACTACAGGCATGTGCCACCTTACCTAGTTCATGGCTTCATTTCTTAATTCCATTTCTGAAGTGATGTCTTCCATTGAATGGGCATGACCTGTGTTCATGAAATCAAAGTCATCCACCTTTTCTCTTGAGCACTGTTGACATCCTCTGTAAGAAACCTTTGACAAGCCTAGGTTTTGTGCTGGTCGGGGTCAAACCAGTTTCCATTCCGTCTTCCCTCTGGTGTCAGAGTTATTTACTCACCCATCCTGGTCCATGCAGCCCATCCGTCCATCAACTTCCCTGCTCAGCCATCATCCACCGGCCTCCATCCATCCACTCACTCATCCATCTACCCATCTATTGATTGATCTGATGTTTATTGCTACCACTGAGTGATGACGGGCACTGAGCGTCTGAGATAGTGGAGCAGTTAGTGAGATGAACTAGACCCCCCAGGAGCTTAAGGCCTGATGGGGGGAAATACAACATTCACAAAAATCCTTGACAGAATTCTATCTATCCTCATGTTGTCCTGAAGTCTTTAGCTTTCTTTAGTTTCTGAAACTTTCATTTATTTGTCCTTGTTCTCTGTCTCTCCTTCCAGTATTTGTAGATAGTCTGATTCCCACAGGTCTGAGCGGCAAACAGAAAAGACGGTTCTCTCCTCCCTTGTTTTAGATACGTGGGCTTTACTGAGGTGGTCAGAGATGGTTGGTAGCCCTGGCCCACCACTGGCTTAAATCTTGCTTGTGACCAGGCTGTGCTCAGAGAAGTGACCCCCAGAGGGCATCTCTGATCAGTTGTGAGTTTGAAGTCTGGCCCTGTGGGATGGGTAGGCAGCCTAGACTGGCAGCAGAGAGGCACACGGTGGGCCTGCTCAGGAGTTTCTAGGGCTGACAGAGCAGAAAATGAGAGGGGAGAGCAGAAGGGGAGTCCAAATCCCCTGTGAAAGTGTGGATTCTTCCTTCCTGGCTTGAAAATGAGGTAGACTCCAGCTCTTTGCAGCTGGGCCTCAGGTCAAGCTGTGTCCTAAAGGCTTGAGGTGGAGCCGGGGCCAGTAGTGGGGAGGAAAGAGAGCCAGCATCCCTCTTGGGAGGCCCCCATCTGGCCTCTGGCCACCACCTTGGCAAATGCACCTCAGCTCCCTGGCCCAAGCCTCGGCCTACCTCCCTGACCCCTTCCTGGGGACAGTGGCTCAAAACCAAAAATATCAACCAAGAACCTGCCAGCCCTGCCCTTGGCCTGACCAGGCCCCGATTGCTGCTCTGAGGTCTGACTGCCCAGAGCTCCCTGGCAGGCCAGGCTGCAGTCCTGCCTGGGCAGCACCTTCCCTCCCAAGGACACTGGCCTTTTGTTGGGGAAGATGGCTTGTAGGGACAACCCTGAGGAAGGGCTGAACTGAGTGGGACAGGCTGGCGCCAGGCGGGACCGGGAACTCAGCAAACAAGGCTCCTACACAGTAGCCAGTGGGCAAGGGCAGGACAGGACTGTGAGTGACAATCCAGCCACAGAGCCTGATGGGACTAGAACTGGGATCAGAACCAGGCAGCGAGCAACCACTCATGTCCCGCACGAGCAGGTGCCTCCCTGACCTCTCCACACCCAGCTTGGCCCACCTCACAGGGCTCTGCTACCTGGGGCCTCAGGGCCACATCTACTCCTGCCAGTAATGACAGGCCCTCAATCAGGCAGAGAGGCTGAGAGTGGACTCTCTGCTCACTCTTCTGAGCACTTTACCTGTCGCATCTCCTTGGATCCCGGCAGCCACCTTCAGAGAATGTTTTAATAACAGCAATGTAAAGTCACTTTCCCAAGGTCTTCCTGAAAGTCAGGGGGCAGCCCAGCTGTAGGTCAGGCTGTCAGAGCCCACAGCCCTTTTCCCTCCATGCCCAGCAGAGGCTGGTGAGGGAGTAATCTGCTGAGTCCAGGAGGTGAGGAGTGTTCTGTGAGTTTCCCGGGGTGATGGCTGTGCTTTAGAACTATTGCTCTAGGCACAGAGTTGGGGCAGAGACAGAGACCTGGGGGCAGAGACAGAGACCTGAGAGCAGATTGTCTCATAATCCAGGAGGATGATCCATGATGACCCGGGGTCTCCATTCAGAAAAGAACTCGTTGCCCAGCAGCAAAGAGTGCAGAGAGCCAACAGCACCTATAGGAGTCACCTCGAATGTGAAGTCAGACTCTCCGGCAGGCCCAGAACCACTGGGCAGTGGGCCTGGCCAGAGGACGCTGGGGTAGGGTGGGGCTCCCCCATCATAGCCTGTCCTCAGGGGGGCCCAGGCTGGGGCAGACCAGAGTCACCATCTGAGGCTACCCCTGCCCATCCTGCAGTCCATTCTGTCTTCCCTAAGCAGGGCGCCACCTGGCTGGCCATGGACCCCCAAGGCAGGAAGCCAGTCCAGGGTGGGTGTTAGCAGGGCCCCTCCAGAAAGCAGACACCAAGGCAGGAAAGAGGGAAAGAGAAGGAGACAGAACAGTCCCAATGAGTCATGTGGGATCTTGAGTGATGGAGAGAGGGAAGGAAGGCAGGCAGGAGGGAGGGAGAGAGGAAGGAGGGTCCGTGTGTGGTGCGGATCATGATCCCAAGAGCTGATCCCATATAACATACTCCCCCAAATTCAAATTCTGAAAGTCACAGTCCTGGAAGATTAAAATCCGGAATATTTTGCAAACTACAATTCCTGAAAACCATCATTCCTATGGCAGGGAGTGGGGGGAGGCTACAGAAGAGGGCAGGAAACTGAGCCCCAGGGAAGGCATTGGCCACGCAATAAGCCAGCTATGAAAACTTGAGTTTAAAAATGCCTCATTTGTCGGCATTGATGTTCCTTCCAGCTGATGAGATTCTGGGGGCTTTTAATGAATTAAAGCCACATTTGCCTGAAGCCACCAGTGACGTTACTGACTGGTTGAAAAATCATTATGTGCACAGTGGGATAAGAAGATCTTGTGCAGTGAAGTTGAGCTCCCCTCACCAGGGCGGTTCCAGGCACATTCTTGGTCTGCACATGAGTGAGTGTTTGGGGGCTGGGGGCTTCTGTACCCACGGCCACAGAGTCGTGGCATAGAAGATGGAAAATGTAATAGGGAACAGTCATGTCAGCGAGGGAATCAGAAAAGAATTTCAGAAAGAACAGCACCACGTTCAAATGAATGTGAGCAGACTCCCCGAGGAGAGCCGTGCCCTGAAAGAAAGAAAGGGGGAAAAGCAGGTATCAAGCAAGATCGTGAAGGTCCACCCACTCCTGGGAACAGCTCTGTGCAGTTGCCTGTAACCTATCCCTTGAACCCACTGTGTCACAGGCTGAATGCTCTTTTTAGTTTTTCCTTTTTTAGATTTTTCCCATTATTTTAAATTGTCAACATCATTGTTTACAGTTCTCCATGCTGAGTAGTTCATCTTCAAATCATTTCCAATACTGAAGATGTAAACCATATAAAGACTTTTAGAGAGTTCAAATTCATTTGTGTATTTTCTTTTGCAAATCTGACCACGCAAAGGACATTATCACAATGTTGACTTTATGTTCAGGCACTGTGCATGCCTGTAAAAATGTCAAAACTTCCTTAATAAACATAGAGAAAAAAAAATGTGTGTATCTACACTTGTGAAAGATAAAATTTTCTTGAATACTCAGCTCTTCAGACAATTGCACACATGGTGGCAACCCATCACGTTTTTTTTTTTTTCATTATTTATTTACTTTGGGGCACAAAGGGTTGAACTCAGGAGCACTCAACCACTGGACCACGACCGCAGCCCTATTTTGTATTTTACTTAGAGACAGGGTCTCACTGAGTTGATTGTTGCTGAGGCTGGCTTTGAACTCACAATCCTCCTATCTCAGACTCCTGAGCTGGGATTACGGGCATGTGCCACCATGTCCAACTATTTATGGATGTAGTTTGTCTGCTCACAACTGTTATGCCTGTGACTGTTGTTAGAATACCTGAGTCTCTATGCTTGAAAGAGTATGCATGCTATTATTGCCTATATTATTGTATAAAGAGGTCTATGAAGAGCTCTGTCATGTTTTTATGTTTCTCAATAAATTTCTTTTTTTAGATGAAAACAAAAGTCTTTCAAAGATTTTTTTTTAAATGATTCTTTCCTGAGTTATATTTTTGAGATTTTGATCTTTCTGGATTTTATACTTGAGGGATTTTGCTCTTTGGGGATTTCAACAATTGGGATGATGGTGTTTGGGATTGTATCTTTCAGGATCATGATCCAAATCTGGTTGGGTTGGATGCCCTTTGAGGAGCCCACTAGCCAAAATTGGCCATCAGAGGGCTCTGTGTCTCCCAGGAAGGGATGCCGTAGGATGCCTGCTACACTCAGCCATTGGCTTGGGGACAGACATTTGGGCCATAGATTTCAGGGTGCAGCAGACTGGGTGCTCCTTGCAGACAGAGGTGTGAGCCATGCATCCTCAAGGTGCCATATGGGGCAGTCATGAGGGAGCCTGGGTTGCCACAGAGAAGCACGAACAAGCAAGAGGTATTTTAAAGATAAATGACGAACAATGAAAAAGGCCAGTGATGCCAAATGACATCACATCCCTTTTATGGACATTGCTTTTGACTTCTAGAGAGTTCCAACATTCTTTTTCTTATAATTATTGATCATCAATATCTGGCATTGTGGGGATGGCCTGATCATGCTCTCTAGGTATTTCCTGTTATAGTGTTAGAATTTTCCTTATTGATTTCCATGAATCGTTTTGCATTAAAGTTACACATATATCCCAGATATCTTCCCTGGTTGCTCATTTAATCATGTACTTTTCTATAACTTAACTAATTTTCTTTCACAAGTTTAGTGATTTGGGTGAAGCCCCTTGCCCTGTCTTTTCTCTGGCATTGCCTCTCAGTTCCTGGGGACTCCCGAGGTGTCCAGATGGCAGGGCTGAGGGCATCTGTTACAGCTGTCCTTCTTGATTCCTCTGGTGTCATGCAACATCCTTCATTCCATCTGGCTCTGGTCCATTTGCAGAGCCCCTATTGTTATTTCTGAGGCCTTCGGTTCTTTAGGCTTGTGGGTTGTTCTGTGCCCTCTTGGGTCTCCGGGAAATCTGTCCCTTGCTGCCTCTGCCATACCATGGCTGGGGGAGTACTGGAGCTGACCCCAGACACACCACACAACATTCCTAAACCCATCAGGAAAAGGAGGCGTGATCCCTCCCTGGGCTCAACCCACTCAGCGCCAGTCACCTCTGCTTTCAGATTTCTCATTTGGGGGTCCTCGTGCTCCCTCTGTGGGTCTCACTTTGTGCCCTTCTCTTCTTCCTCCAACCTGAGGGTCTCTGGCAGGTTGGGGGAAGATCGAGGTAGAGGCCAGATGGGAAGACGGGCTGAACATTCATGGGTAGTTTCCAAAGCAGGTCTAGGTCCTAAGGAATTTTTTGAAAGATCAAAGCCAAATACTGACATCTTTGTTCTCATTTCTGAGGTGCACCTGATCTGGAGCACAGGGAACAGGGCAGTGAGGAATACAGAAGGCCAGGTTACTCTGCCCCAGTGAGGCCAGTGGCGCTTTTTGAAGCACAGGTATAGTAAAGTTAGACCACCAAATAGTTCCACATTTTCCCTTATACTTCCTTTCATTTGCTTCTATGCTTAGAAAATTTGAACCATTTTGAAACCAGTAACCATATACCAATATTCTCTTCTGGCTTTTATTTCTCATGTTACACTTTATTGTCCAAGATGTCAACAAAGGACTTGGATATTGCACTTTGAGATCATATACTGAACTTTCTTCTTCCCCAGGCAGCCTTGACTTAGGGGAACTAAATCAGAGTCTTAGAATTGGAAGGAACCTCCTGGGTCATGACACTGGGTAGGTATACTCTGGGGGCATCTCTGATTGGCATCTTTTGCACACCTCCAGCAACGGGAAACTTATTAAACTGTTGTGCGACACCATTGATGACAGAAAGCTGTTTCACCTAAAGTAACCCAAATCTGGTTCCACTGGACCTGGCTATGGGACCTCTGTGCTGTGGCATCTGACTCAATGCACCTCTCATCTCTTTAGAGGCGGCACTGTGTCCACCCCACCTGCTCCTCTAGTGAACAAAGAAGCCAGACCTGCTCTGCATACCCTTGATTCACAGGATCCCTGCCCCATCTCCTTGGGACTTCTGCTGAATTTGCAAGGCTGCCCCCATGGAGCTGAGGCCTCTGTTGTGCTCCTCAGATGTGCCTGGACAAGCCAAATATCAGGACCTGTGACATGGACATTGTCTTAGGAATATAGCCTGTGAGTCAATCAACTATTTGAGCCACGGCTCACTTAAAATCTGAGACATTTGTCACATAAACTGAGATTTCTCTCAGTCTGGCCTTCTGACATTTTATGCTACAATTTAATGACACTAGAGATCATGTTTAAAGCAGGAGCCAAAGTCTAGGCTTAGGCAGAGCAGGACCAAATACCAGCTTCTTGGCCATTTACTTAACATGAAGGAAGGTCCACGTGATCTGGAATGGCTTGTGACACTTCTGTCAGCTTTGGAGGCCACATTTATAAAGAGCAGTTAGTGCTAGTTCTCCAGGGCCATGTAGGAATTAATAAATAACATTATAAACACTTGCTGAGTGCAGTTTATTAAATTGCAATAAAGGATAGCTGTTCTTTTGTTATCAAGCACTTAAGGCTGCAGTGCTTATTTTAATTGGAAGAAAAGATAAACACCTGTGATCAATGGTGGGCAATATCGATGAGAAGGCAAACATCGTTGATTAGAAGAGAATTTATTTCAACAGAGGAAAGAAAGTTCTCAGAATTAGTAAGTAGAGATTAAGAGGGTCAGGTCCCTAGACTCAAGAAAACTCTGCCAATCAACAGACCAAGAAAGAGAGAGGAGACTGCAGAATTATGGCTGTTTGCCTCCCTGGGTGGAGAGCCCAGGGTCAGGTGAAGTTTGAGCAAGCCAGCCTTGGCAAGGGCGCAGGCCTTTCCCTAGATAATGAGGTGTTGAGAAAAGCCACTGAAAATCAGCAAACAGTAAATAAGGGTGGGAATGAAGCATGCACAAAGGGCCACTCTAGGCTGGCTTGGGGACGTCTTGGGTCCTGCTGACCAGCTCCTTTTCCTGTTGACCCTGGGTGGGAGCTGTGTGAACAGTCCAGTGCTGTGGGTTTGTGTACAGTTGAGCAGTACAGAACCCACAGCACTGAGCTCTTTACACAATTCCCGCCCAGTGTGGGAGGCTGGCACTGCAGGGCTGGAGGCCAAGGGTAGACTCCCTGGGGCAAGAAGACCTGGGCAGTGGGTGACAGTGCAGACTTTGGAGTCAGCCAAGGGGTCAAGTCCAACTCAGCCACCTGGGCTCTATCACATGGGAACCAGAGACCCTCCTGTGCCATTATCATTAGGACTGGATGGCACCATAGATCTATATTACTAAGCACCATGTAAGGTTAGCTGGAAAAAGACTTCATGCACTAGATGAAGTCTGCCATAATCCATCTCAGAGAGCCACAGGAAGCCCACCAAGTCCCGAAGAAAGACAGAGCCAAGACAGAATTCCATTCTCCACTTTGCCTAGTGTGAACCTGGACAACCCAGCTACACTCTCCATGCCGCCATCCCTTTACTTGTAAGACAGGGCTAACAATCTCCTGTGGCTCAAGGGTGTTGCCTTTGTATAGAACCCAGGGCAGAGTTGCAAAATGAGGCTCGAGCCCCCTTGCTGAAGACTTCCTCTAGCTCCTTCCCTCTAGCTCCATCCACTCACCTTCAGAGGAATGAGACCAATGAGCCAGCCTACTCCCTGTCTCCACCAAGACAAGGAAGTCCTGTCTTGCAAGGCCAGTTCTCCCTGACTGTGCCTGTGGAGTCTCTGCCAAAAGCAGCTGGTGACTGAAGCTGCTGAGATGGCAGATCAGCAATCAACTGTGTGTGAGGCAATGGAATCTTCAAAAGGCTGTGGCTGGGGGTGGGGGTGGGATGCTTTGTGTATTAGCTATCTATTGCTGCGGAGCAAATGATCCAACACCTAGTGGCTTAAACCAACAATCATGGATTACCAGTTTCTGCAGAGCAGGTATCCAGGCGTGGGCTAGCTGCTGGGAGCCTCTGGCTCAGAGCCTCTCAGGAGGTTGCAGCAGAGCTATGGGCTGGGGCAGTGGTCATCCCAAGTCTCCACTGGAGCTGAAGGATCCACTTCTGAGTCCATCCATGAGGCCACTGGCAGGCTGCAGAAGCTCCATGTCCAAGAACACTGCTGGCAGGCTTTGGGTCCTTACTGTGGGGACCTCCCCATAGGCTGCCTGGTGTCCTCATGACATGGGAGCTGGTGATGTGTGTGTCTCTGTATGGAGAGATGGTGGGGGAGGGGATGGAGAGGACACTCAGAGTAGGAATCAGTCACTTTGAAACCTTTAACGGACCCATCAATGCAGCTGTACTGTGTGCATTAGAATCTGGATCAGTTGATCTACCCTGCACTCAAGGCCAGGGGACTGCACCAGGCTCTCAGGCATCACTGGGAGCCACTTAGAGACTGTCAGTAAGGGCGGGAATGGGGAAAGGGTGCATGACAACTTTTTCTCTATAGAGTGGAGAGAACCCAAACCTAAACACTGGCTGTTTGGGCTGCTCTCCCACCCCCATGTACTTGGAGCCCCCATCTTTCCTACTCTATCAGAAGAGTGCAACCCCGCCCAGCCAGCCTCACAAACTGTGTGGATCAAAAGAAGCCACAGCTGGGCGCAGTGTCGCATGCCTGTAATCCCAGCGGCTTGGGAGGCTGAAACAGGAGGATTTCGAGTTCAAAGCCAGCCTCAGCAATGGTGAGGTGTTTAGCCACTCAGTGAGACCCTGTCTCTAAATAAAATACAAGCTTGGGATGGGGATGTGGCTCAGTGGTTGAGTGCCCCTGAGTTCAATCCCCAGTACCCAAAACAAAACAAAACAAAAATCTAGCAGCAGCAGCCACGACACTGAGTGAGTATACTTTCAGGTGAGGAAGACTCCAAATGTCATATGCCAGTTAGAAGCGGGGATGGCATTATTAATTCTCTAAGGAGAGCCTGGGATGGGAAGTAGTAAAAACCCACCCACAAACCTCCACAGGATCCCACCATAAGTTACAATATCATCCATGCAAATCGCCCTTCTCTGAATCCTCAGCTGGCCTGGGCTGGGCAGTATTCATTCATCCATTCACTAATTCATTCATTCATTCATTGATTCCCTGCGCTCCTAGTAGGTTCAAGGGCCTTTGTAATGTTGTTCTTCCTAGTATGAGCAATTCAGCGAGGCAGGTGTTATTAACTCGTCATTACATATGAAGAGACTGAGGCATAAAACAAAACAAAAACAAGCAGAATATTTCCCTGAGTTCACACAGCCACCTGTGACTGGGTTCGAATGTCCCCTCTGTGGTCAGGCCACTTGGAGCCTCCCTAGAAGGGACTCTGACTCAGTCACTCTAGCAAATGGCAATGTAACACATTTGATGTAACACATATCACTCTCTGGAAGTCTTTTGATTGTTCTCTCTTTTCCCTAAGAATGTGAGTTTGCCCCTGGGTCCATCGATCACCTATTTCCAGAACCTAGACCAGCATGGAGCCCATGGCAGGGGCTCAGAGAATACGATGGAGGGACGCCATGGGTTCATTTCATGAAGGAAGGAGTGGGGAGCCAGGTCTGCATCAGAGTTCTGCCATCTCCAAAGCCCACGCTGCCAGGCCCAGGCTGGTAGACAGCCTCCCTTTCCCAGCCGCCTGTCTCTCCAGTCCCCGCAGCTCTTCCCCTAGGTGGAGGCCTCTCAGGAAGTCTTCTCAGTCCCTGGGGTCACCCAGCCCACAGTGGACATGCAGAGACTGGAAGGTGAGCTCCCTGGACTTCTGAGTTTGGGTAACTGCGCTGGGGAGATTGAGTCAGAACCAGGCAGCTGGAGTGTGAGCCATTCCCTGCTGAGCCCCCTGGGGGTCTGTGGTGACCTTGATCACACAGGTGAGTGATGTAAGGCCCAGTTGGACTCTTCCCCTTGGGGTGTCTCCCTGATCATTGTGCCTATCACCACCCTGGACCTTAAGGTGGACACCCCGCCCACTCCAGGTCCTGGCCTCTCCCTGCCCTCCATACTGATCTGGGTCCTGGAAGCCAGCACAAGTTACAGCTTTCATATGAACTGCATGAAGCCTGGAGATTCCCCAGGGGAGCAGCCCCAGAGCAAAGCTATCACAATCGCCTCTCATCAGGGTCACTGAGAACCTCTGTGCCAGGTGCTGGCTCAGACCCCAAGCCCCTCAAGCAGGACCAAGAGAGATGAAGGCCTCCTCTACCTACAGACTACTGTGTAGGCAGCAGCCCAGGCCACAGCACTCAGAATTTGACACTGACAGCAAACGCAGCCTTCAGGACAAAAACTTCACCCTGTGCGGAGCAGGTTTGCCTGCCTTCACCCTGTTCACCCTGGAGGCCCTCTCTAGCACAACCCTAACTTCACACCCCAGGACAACCACAGCATTCACCCCTGCTGTGCAAACAGCCACCTGTAGCCACAGACACACTGCACTCTAACTGCCTATACCCAGGGTGAAGCTCAGGGCCCAGACACAGGAAGAAAAAGGACCCTGGCAAGAGGGAAGACAGGGATTTGGCTACAGTCCTAGTACTTACTGCCCCGCAGTGTGACCTGGAAAAGTCACTGTACCTCTCTGAGCTTCAGTTCTCTCCCTCAGAACTTAGGAACTCCTGTCCCTGAGGCCTCATCTGGATTGCAGATATGTTGTTTATGGCTCACTAGTGGTTAATTTTATTTTAAAATTAGTTACCAACATTTAAAATTTAGATTTGCATGACATCTGAAGTCTTCAGGTTTTACTGGAGAATGAGAACACCTGGCTGGCTACTCTGGACCCACAGTCCCACCTACAAGCGCTGGCCTGGCAGCAATGACCCTTTAACTGGGTTATGCCTTAGCCATTTGGATAGAGTGTCCCCTCCCCTTTTTACTTATGTCTTCTCCACCGGTATCACAGTTATGTCACCTGCCCAGCTCCCACAAGCACCTTAGTTTGCAGGTGCCAAACATGAATCTGAGCCCAGCACTGCCACTCTGTGAAGCCTTACAGGCACAGTTATAGGATCCCCAGGTGGCAACAACCATCCGCACCCTGGACAAGAAGTCACGTGGGCCAAGTGGGGAGAAACACTGCCGTCTCTGAGGATGACACAGAGTTGCAAATAGCTGGGGAGCCAGGTGAGTGCCAACACCTACATGATCTCACCTGGGCCCAGTGTCCTCAAGGGCTGAGCATGTGTTCAGCCATGGCTCAGCCTGGGGACTGTCTCTCTTCCTGATACCACTGAGGACAGCACAGATAGGGATGACATCAACCAAGCTTGTGGGGAAGGTGAACTTTTCTCTGGCTTAGACAGGAGGCAATGATGATGTTTGATTTTCCAAAAAGGGAAGGAGAAATAATCTGAAGGAAGAAAGCTAGGGGTGGGGGCATAGCACCTTCTGTGGCTCTCCAGTGCTATCCAACAGTGTCTGACCTCGGCCTGGCCTCCAGGCTCTGTGATTGGGCCTCTACAGGCCTCTGGGCTCATGCTCAATATCAGTGCCCTGACCTCTCCTTGTCTGGGTTGGCACTGGCTTATTCCCCTCTAGAATCACCTCTTTATATCTTTGGGTCTCTCTCTCAGACACAGTCATGTCAGAGATGATCCCCCAGTGGAAACCTTCTCCCTGATCCCTGAGATCCATAGCTCCTGGCTACCTCCTCGGCTTCTGTATTTCTGGGCCATCTGTCCAAGACTTCTCTCTTGCCTACCCCACTCTGTCCCAATTCCCAGCTCCTTGATGATGGCAAGGAGGACTGACATGCAATAACCCCAATCCTGAAGTCAGACAGATAGGGCGCAGCTCCAACACCGTCCTTGGGCCATTCACTCCCCTAATTCTTGGGGCCTGTGTTTCCCATCTGTAAATGGGGTTGCCTTTCAGGCAGATGTGATAGGCAGGTGAGCTTAGGGCTGGGGAAATACAGAGTGGAAGTGGTTGTGTGAATGATAGCAGCTCTCCTTGGGTAGGACTGCTCATGCAGCATCAGGGTGGGGAATAAACTAAGGTCCTAAGAGCAGGCTTGAGAGAGAGCAGTGTTCCAAAGACCCCTGTTGATATGGTTGGGGGCTGTGTGAGCTCAGGGGCTGGGGTTGGCTGCTGGGGGCCTTGGCTCTCAGAAAGCTTCACTGCAGGGCCTGGGAGATGAGCCACTGCCCTCCCTCAAATCTACAGTATGTCTGAATATTAGAGGGGTCTGGGCGACACACTAAGGGATTAGGTGGGGTAGGGAGCAAGTGGGTGCCCCATTCAGGCCTGCTTACTTCAGGACACAATCACAAGAAAAGAGGGGCCACTCCCCAGGGCAAAGTGAGGCCCCAAGCTGGACTGGGACCTAGGCAGCATCCCACTGAGGCTTCAATGAATGCCCAGACTCCTGTTAGGACAGAAATATAGACGAGGGGGTTGTGAATTTCCAGAAAAGGGGTCAAGCTTGCATGCTCAGGAGGCTAGGACACTGCTCTGCCTAGCATATGGCTGCCCAACCCCTTCCCATAAGCTGACTCAAGGACTGGGGTAGGTTAGTCCAGAGCAGGTCCCAGCTCAAGTCCACCTGCCTCCAAGAATTTGCTTCCTTCTCTTGTTACCTCAGGCCTCTGGGCCCCTGCAGTTGACACTCCTAGCTGTCTGGGTCCTAAGTCCCAAATAGTTGGCCTACATTATCCATTACTAACACTCTTGGGCACAGTGCTAACAGTTGATTAATTCCTCTTTCTCCTTCATTTTTTCCCCTTAGAACAGACTTGGTTAGAAAGCAGGGTAATGGTTATCATCACTCCTTTACTAGGTATCTGGAAGGATTGGCACTGACTGGTAGCGGGACTCTAGGATCCTCTAGGGTCAAAAAACTGCTCTTTCTGGTCCAGTTTCTCATCAGCAGAGTACAGGGGTGAGCCCAGATGCCCTCTCAGACCCTTGCTGGTACTCTTTTACTAAGGGCCTCTTGTGCCTCCCAGGCTGTATGAAGTAATTTGGGGTTTAAATCCCCTGCTGTGGTCCCCCTCTCTGAGGTCCCTTCTCTTCTGTGTCATGTTTTGTCACTTTCCCTTGCACTCCCTATGGGATGGCTGCTGTGCATCTACCTGCAGGTGCTGTGAGTTTGGACAGGAGCTCTCTATTTCAGGGTGAGTGTTGGTGGGAGGGAACGCCACCCGCCTGGCCTGGCTTGTGTGGACCACCAGAGCTGTCAGTCTGTGGGTTTGGGGAGGAGGAGTCAGCCTTAGAGGGCTTTGGACCTGGCAGGAGCACTGTAGGACCACACTGCATTTCTGGAAGAGGGTCTGGTCTCTAGAAGCATCTAGAGATAGGCTCAGATCAGGACAAGGAGGCCTGTGGTCACTTTGTGAGGTAACTTGCAAGATGTCTCTGCTTATCTGCTTCCTCCTACCTGCCCTATCCCTCTCTAATCAGTTCTCTGATCTCCACCTTTCTCTAACTCTCAGTGCTATCATCTTTCTGTATTTCTGTCTGCAGCACCTCTGGGGAGAGTGGTGGCAGGGGGTCATTTGGCTTGAGTTGTCTCTATATACAGGGCACAAAGGTAGACTTCCATTATATTAGAAGAAAAACATGGATGGTCATATTTTCAGTTAACCATGAAGTTAGGATTTTTTCTTTTATTTATTTTTTAAAATATTTATTTGTTAGTTTTAGGTGGACACTATATCTTTATTTTATTTTTATGTGGTGCTGAGGATCGAACCCAGTGCCTCATGCATGCTAGACAAGCACTCTACCACTGAGCCACAACCCCATCCCGGATTTTTTCCTTTTAAAATAGGAAATTTTAAAAATCTATTGAGATCCTCATAAAAATGGAGCTGCATGGTCGTGCAAGAGACTTGAAGCTCCTCAGCTCCACGAACTGGCTGCCCCGTCCTATGTGGCCAGTAGGGGTCGCCCGCGGACAAGCCTGGAGGGGGTGTGACGGAGGCGGAGCCTCGAAGCCGGCCGGGCCAATAAAAGTGGCGGCGCGCGGTCATCGAGGATCGCTTCCTGGGAGTGTGACCTCTGCTGCCGTAGTCTTCTCTCGCATCGCTTCCCGCCCCAATCGCGCCCGCAATGTTGGCGCTGCGTTGCGGCTCCCGCCTGTTTGGCCTGCTCCCGGTCCCTCGCTCCGCGCCGCTGCGCCTCTCGGCTGCCCGCACCTGCAGCACCGGCGGCGCCCACAACCCACCCTCTTCCTCCTCCGGGAACCCGCTTGTGTACCTGGATGTCGGCGCCGATGGGCAGCCACTCGGCCGCGTGGTGCTGGAGGTAAGCCACTCGCCCCGACAGGGCTGGCCTGGGCTTGCGGGATCGTCCTGGGGCAGCCCTGGACCCCGGCCCTCTGCTGTGCCTGGCGCGCTTGATGACCTTGAGCCTCCCACCTCCGGGCCCTGGACCTCAGTTTCCCCCTCTCTGAGAAGGTATATCAGCTTAGTCTCATGCAGCCTCCCGCGGAATTGTGGAAGCGTTAGGAAAGACCTGTAGGGAGGTCGAAGCTCAAGGTCAGCCTGTAGAGGGTGAAGGCCCAGCGCCACGCTGCCGGCGGGCTGGGGGAGGGGTGCCGAGGCCCATTAGGCCCGGGTCTGTGCGCTGAGCTTCTAGGTGTCGGTCTGGTACCGGCCGCAGGCCCGCTGGGCGCTCACGTGGCAGCCCTTGCATAACACCAGGTGCTCCCTGGGTCTGTGCAGCCGTCCCGCCCACACTCGAGGCGCGGGGTGCTGGGTAATGGAAGGGAGAAGTGGCTTAGGCCGTGACCCTCCTCTTCTGGGTGGTGAGTGCCCAGCAGGCCAGGGCCGGACCACCGGGTGAACTCGGGATGGCGCTCCTGAGAATGGGGCAGTGTGCCTGGAGTCCCAGTCCTAGCCTCCTTCTAGGAGTGGACACTCAGCACCTGCCTCTCTCCCTTTCAGAAGCAAGAAACACATGATCTACAGAGTAATGGAGAGGAAGCCCTAGCCTATCCCCACTTTGAATAAAGGGGTCAGTTAGTATGGATTATCTGGTTTCCTGGGAATCCTTGGTATTTATTTATTTATTTCTCTTTTGGGAAATGGGGAGTATCCTCCCTGCCCTCATTTACTGTAAGAATGATCTTTGAAGCTGAGAGGCAAGCGGCCTCCTTGGGTGGAGCTCCAACCTCCCTTCCTTACCCATACCTTCCTGCCTTTCTCTGGGCCTCAGTTTCCCATCTGTGCATCCAGGAGCTTGGACTGGCATCTTCCTAGTCTAGGCCCTGAGTCTCTGACTGTTTGGGGCCAGTCCCTCTGTCAGTTCTGCCCCGGAAGTGGGAAGTGGGCCAGGGTGATATTGTTAGTCCCTTCTGATAAATTAGGAAACTGAGGCTGCCTTCTCCCAGCCCTGGGTTCAGGAAGTGGCTGCCAGAAATGATAACTGCTTAGGCTGCCTCCTGGAGGGAGGGTTGGAGTAACAGGAGTGGAATGGCCATGTGGTTCTTTCTCACACTTCCTTGGCCACTGTGGGATTAGGGTGGTGAGGAGGCTCCTTTCTGCGCCTACCTCTGGACTAACTATCTTCTTTTGTCCCTCTTCTCTCCCCATAGCTAAAAGCAGATGTTGTACCAAAAACAGCAGGTAAGGGCAACTTAGTGTCCAGATGGAAGGGAGTAGGTGAAGTAAGTCCTGTGGGCTGGTGGGAAGTGTTTTGGCTCAGAAACCATGATCAGGTGGGAGTTCCACTTTAAGCTCAGCTGCTGGGTGCCATGGGGTGACCTTCTTTCTCTCTGAGCCTCATGTTGGCTCTGCCCGCCTGTCTGGTAGTAGCTGAGACCCTCAGAACCAGTGGAAGGCACATGTAAATTCCCAGAGACAACTCCTCCCTTCTGCCCAATGTGCCCACAGCCCTGGGATTCCTTGTCCCTGTGACCTGGTTAGCTTAGCCAGGACTGTATACTCTTGTCACATGTTTGGGTACTGGGGTTAGAGAGGGAAGTGACTTGTCCCAGTCATAGGTGAATCAGGCAGAGCAGATCCAGGAAGTGGGCCAGGGTCTGCCAATCTCCAGCTCACCTCCTGGGGGACCCAAGGCTGCTGGTCCCTGAGCTTGGGGACTCGTCTGGTTGACCTGCCTCTCCCTCTACCCCTCAGAGAACTTCAGAGCCCTGTGCACTGGTGAGAAGGGCTTCGGCTACAAAGGCTCGACCTTCCACAGGGTGATTCCTTCCTTCATGTGCCAGGTAACACAGCCCTCTGTGCCTCTTTGCATGTGGAGCTGCCTCCAAGGATTATTGTAAACATTAATAGTGTGGGTGCCAGTTGTAGAAGGTCAGGGGCAGAGGGCTCTTCTCATTGCCCTCTTGCCTTGTCCTTTCACCCTGACAGGCCACAGCTTGTCCGGGTTGCTATGACCCTTGCCTGCCCCAGAAATTAGGCAATGGGGCCAGTGGCAGGATGGCCTTGCCTAGCTGCATAGGGAGATTAATGGCTTCAAGGGACAAGCTGGGTTGGGGTATGGATGCGCACAGGGAATGGACCTTAAGGCTTTGAAGGGGCAGCAGTCCCTGGCCTTCTCCTTTTGCATAATACCTTGAACACTGGACAAAGGGGATGGAGAGAAAGAGGTAGGAGGAGGAAGACAGGGTGCAGAGAGGAATGTGCATGCCTGAACTTGGAGCTTCTGTTCCATGAAGGACATTTTTCTCTGTTAAGTGAATGTGCTTTTTAGTAATATGTCTTACTCATTTTTCAAAAGAGTTAGTATTGCTGTGTCAGAGGCTTGGGGATTAGGGTTGGCAGCAAGAACTTCCCAGGGGTCAGGACCTGGGCAGTGTTGGGATTGCCTTCTCTTTGGCAGACCTTCAAAGTCAGGGGTTAATGTCCTGGGGCCAGCGGAGCCTAAAGGCAGGGGCATGGATGGTGTGATTTTTCTGAAATTTTGCCCAGAATTCCATCCCCATTCCCTCCACCCTGACCCAGTGGCTGGCAGTGGATTGGGGCCGATGCTCCTGGCATTGTGTGATGCCTATATATGTGTTGAATGGGGTGAGGGCAGAAAAGGGCAGACAGGGCTGTGGCTGTGGGCCCAGCTGGGCCCAGCCCTTTGGCCTTTCTGCTGCAGAGCTTACAGTTCTTCCTTTGGCTGAGGGGTGAAGCAGGAGCTAAGGTGGCTATCCTGAGTCAAGATAAGGACTTCCAAATTTGGAGAGCTTTCTGTGGCATGAGGTAATGGCCCTCAGAGACCCAGACCTGATGTCTGGGGACACCTGCCAGGCATCTGTGGATGCTTTAGCTGGACTGGGTAGGTTGTTTGGTTCACCTGAGTATCACATCTCAGGAAAACTGCAGTGTGGCCATGGCCAGAGACTGGCACATGATTATTCTGGTCAGAGCACTCCAAGGAAGTCCTGGATCTTAGGCAATCTCTGAGGAAGGATGCCAGCCCTGGGGGACCCTGTTCTGGGTGTTCCAAACAGCACCCCTGGACATGAAGCCAGGACAGGGAATGTGATTAGCCTCAGGAACTGACCCCGGCCAGCTGCTGTTCCCCTAGACCACACTCAGGAACATGGCCTCTGGCTACTTCCTTGTTACCCTCTAAGAGCTGTATGTTGAAAATCCTGGGTCACTAAGAAACAGTCCAGAATGGTTCATTGGAGGATTACTTACAAATTACCTCAGACAAAAAAAAAAAAAAGCTCACTGTTCAAGGGTCGTTGTTATAACAGAAAATACTTAACTATACTTTATTTTTGCTCATTTTCCTCATTATTTTACTAGTCCTCATTTCACTGGATGCCTATCAGGCTGGGGGGGCCCTGAGTGGGTTGGGGGCTGCTGGCAGTGCCAGAGAACCATCTCCCGCCAGCTTGGTATGGGACCACTTAGAGGGTGCTTTTGTGCAGGCAGGTGACTTCACCAACCACAATGGCACTGGGGGCAAGTCCATCTACGGGAGCCGCTTTCCTGACGAGAACTTCACGCTGAAGCATGTGGGGCCAGGTGAGTGGCACTGCTGTCCTCCTCTCTAAGCTCCCAGTTGCGGCCCCAGGAGGCTGCAGTCTGATCTCAGGGTGCCCCTCCCTTCCTTCAGCGTCCCCTGGGGTGGCTTAGCACTCTGGCCCGTTGGGTTTTCCTGGAGTTTTCTCCTTCCAGGTTCTGACTTTGGAATACCACCTTCCCTTTGGGAACCTGGATGGGGAGGGCCTTTAAGCAGAAACCCTGCATGTTATCCCCTGAGAGACCATGGTGGAGTGTGGAAAAGTCTAGAAGTCAGGACTGGGGATCCTGCTCAGCTCTTTCATTGAGAGCTTCCCCAAGGCCCTTTCCTTGAAGGCAGCAAGGGCAGACATGTTGGGCCTGCTTCTCTTCTGGTTTTCTGATCCGCAGACTCAGACGTCCTTGATGTGGTTTAAGCCATTGTCTCTTCTGAATGGCTTCCTAGTGAGATGCCCCCTGGGGTGTTGTGGCTCACCTCTGCTTGTTTTGACAGGTGTTCTGTCCATGGCAAATGCAGGCCCCAACACCAATGGCTCCCAGTTCTTCATTTGCACCATAAAGACAGACTGGTGAGTTCCCCACCCCAGGCCCTCTGGGGTGAGGGATGCCCTTATGGAGGGAGGGAGGAGACTTTGTGCATGTCCCATCTGGGACACTAGCCCTCTCCTGTGTGTCTATATGAGAGAGTTAGTGAAAGGATTGAGGGAGAATTCGGGTTGTCCTACAACTCTGTCATAATCAGACTTCTGTCATTGCTGTGCATCTTGCGCCCACACACAAGAGGGTTTCTCTGCCACACACTCTTGGAAAATGCCGCAGCCAGCAGCGCTCACCTTGGCCTGAGTAGAAGCAGGTTCCCCCCTGGTTTAGTCCAAGCCACCACTCCTCATCATGGGCTGTACCTTGGAAAACACCACAGTAGATGGTTGGATTTCATGGCAGGTTTTCATCGAGCCCTGTGTTAGCTCAGGCCTGTAGATAACTCCCTTCTGGCCCCCTTTCCCACATGCCTGTGGGCTCCGGGGATGTCTTTTCCCTGACAAATCTTCTATTAAGAGATAAGTTTCTTTGTTCGGAGTCCCTAGTGTTCTAGCCCTGGGCCACTGGGATTGGGGGCCCAACAGCTGGCTGGGAGCCAAGACTTAAGCTCATTTCCAGGATTTCCTAGGTGGGATGCACACCTCCTAGTCTCTCCCTTTCAATCAAGAAAGATGGGACATCAGGGCTGGGCGGTCTGTCTTGCTGCCCGTCTTCTCTCCTTCCATGGAGCCTTTAATGGGCATTCCACTTCCACCTTTGGCTGTTACACTCTTGACTTCACTGGAGCAGGACTAAGTGCCTTTCACATTCTTGGAACTTTCTCAAATCAAGAGTTGCTCAGGGCTTCTGTGTCCCTCCACACCTGTTATGTTGGCTCTCGTTTCACAGTTCCTGACTGTGAAAGAGGTTCCCTTGTGTAGACATCTTACTTCAGTGTAGTTCAATATCCCATCATCTCCCCGGGCAGAACACTTGTCACAGACAGCTCACTTATCATAGACCAGGTTACCAGGGTTCAGGCCAAGTGGCCTGAGGCAAGGTCTCAGTGTGTGTGGCAGAACCTGTCTTGGGAACTGGGCAACTGCTGGACTGTGTTGGGGGAGCTCAGCAGGGTTTGGGGGCATCAGGAGTGAATCAGTGGGGTCTATCAGAATTGGCAGATGTTCCCATGACTGAGTGGCTGGGCTGTTGAGTGACATTGTGCTATTCTTGTGTCTGCTTGTCCCGCACCCCAGGCTGGATGGCAAGCATGTTGTGTTCGGCCACGTCAAAGAGGGCATGGACGTTGTGAAGAAAATTGAATCTTTTGGTTCTAAGAGTGGGAAGACATCCAAGAAGATTGTCATCACAGACTGTGGCCAGCTGAGCTAACCCGCAGCCAAGGTGCTGGGACGGCAGCTAGGACTTGCCCAGGTTACTGCCCAGGGCTCTTAGCGGAGGTGCCCCAAAGAGCTGCCAGTGCTGGCTCCGCTGTCATTATGTGTGAGCTTGAGGAAGGCTTGGGGACACACCCCTCCGCAGGACCCCAGGGTACTCTCCTGATGTTCCCCCTCACGACCCCATTTCTGGGCATCTAATATGACATCAGGCCACACACCCCTCATCAAGCATTGCTGATGATCGCCCAGCCCAAGTTCATCTGTGTCATGGGTGGTGGTGGTGACAGGTCAGCGTCCAGTGAAGGTTTCTACCTTATCCTTGACCTGGGGGACAACCACTTGCTGCAAAAGGGCTATGATACCTGTTCAATGTTGTCTTCCTAATTGTAATAATTTTATAAAATTGCCTAGAAATGAAGCTGTGACACTATATCATGCTGTGATGTGACTGAGTTGGTGGCACAGGACTCAGAACCTGAGAGCCTGACCTTTGAGACATAACTCAGGGCTTTTGTAGAAGCTCCCAAGATGCCTTTCCTTCCATCACTGTGAATCCTGTTGGTTTGCTGCTCTCATTTTTGAGGAGGGTCTGCAGGTGGAAGCAAGTGACTCTGGGAACAAACCTATTGCTAGCTGTGCCAAGTCAATGTGAATCACTGTCAAAAATGGAAGTGGCTTGTAAGTGCCCTGTCCTCAGGAGGAAAGTATTTCCTGGTGGGCTTTGCTTTTTATGTGTGTTGAATAAATTGAAACTACTGATGATGTATATAAAAGATTTCTAGAACATTCAGTGTTCACCTTAAATGTGATAATAAATCCTATTTTCTACAAAAGACTGGTGTCTGTGGATTTAGAAAGAAATTGAAGCAAAAAAAAAAAAAAAAAAAATTTGAGGGCGGTGGTTACCAAGGATTGAACTCAGGGCACTCAACCACTGAGCCACATCCCCAGCCCTATTTTATATTTTATTTAGAGACAGGTGCTTAGCACCTTGCTGTTGCTGAGGCGGACTTTGAATTCATGATGCTCCTAGCTCAGCCTCCTGAGATGCTGGGATTAGGCAGGCACCACCATGCCCAGCTGGAGGGAAATTTGTTGCACTTTCAGCTTCTTGAGTGTCAGGTACTATACCAAGGACTTTTTTTTTTTTTTTTTTTTTTTTTGACAATGCTGGGGATTGAACCAGGGCCTTAACACGTACTAGGCAAGGGCTCTACTACTGAGGTACAGCCCTAGCCCTATGCTGAGGACTTCTGTGTGGACTGTCTCATTTAATCATCCAACAACCTATGAGGGGATCATTGTTGTCACCCCTTCAGAGATGAAGCCGAGGCCCAGACAGACTCCATCTTAGCATCCATGCCCCACCATGAGCACTGGCTCCAAGTAAGTCCTGGCTCTGCCTGTGAGTGTCCCAAGGTTCAGTTTTCCTCAGGTGCATGATTGGTACATGAAGCTCACCTCACAGGGTGGTGGGGATTAGATATGATCCATGTGAGCTATATAGCACAGTGCCTGGTACATCACTGTGATCAGCACTTGGAATAACAAGGATGATGACATGGCCCATGGGTCGGATCTTAGGAAAGGAAAGAGATGCCTAAGCCCAGGAGCCTCCAACATCTAAGGTAAGGAGTGGACTTTTAGTGTGTGTGTGTGTGTGTGTGTGTGTTGCTGGGGATTGAACCCAGGGCCTCATGTGTGGCAGGCAAACACTCTAGCACTGAGCCTCAGCTCTTTTCCTGTTCTTGATGTGCCACTCTAACTTGGAATCCAGTTGTTTCTGAATTTACAAGGAGGGTAGAATTCAGGGTAGGAGGATTAAAACTTCCTTAAGAGGCTCAGTGGGTAGAGTGCTTGCCTTGCATGCATAAGGCCCTGGGTTCAATCCCCAGCAGCGTACCTCCCCCTCCCCCCCCAAAAAAAAAACAACAAAAAACTTCCTTAAACACCAGAGCCCTATGTGGTCAGGATGGTGGGGGGGGGGGGGTCAGGCAGGCAGTCCTCAGAGAGGGGACTTGGACTCTTGAGACCAAGAGTCCTTCCACACAGACTTTCCTGAGTCAGGTTCTATGAAGTCACTGGCTGATGTAGTCACTCTGAGGTCATGGTGATGGGTTGGGTCCTTGAATCATGGAGTTTCCATGAAGTCAGGGTGCAGCTGTGTGACTGGGAGCTCAGCAGGACTGGTAGTTTTCAAAAATTTCTCAAGGGCCTAGGAGTAGAGCAAGCAGGAGAGGGGCATGGGCCTTGAGTCCCTTTGCCATCATAGATATTCTTCATTTTTTCTTACTTTAAGTCCCTGAAAGGGATTTCATTTGAGGAATGGGATCTTGAACCAAATAATAACTGGTAATTGTTCATCACATCATCCAGGAGTGATGGTAATAGCCCCAGGTGACCATGCGAGTCAATTGGCAGAGCAATGGCTAGAACCTAGGGTTCTTACTTGTCCAGAGGGATGGCATAGGCTCCTTTTGGGGACATATTGCCAAAGGTCTTGGGATCACACACATTCAGATTACTACCAACTTTGGAGGTCAAAGCCAGTTGCTGTTGACTTGGGGCACTCCAGGTAGCAGTGACAATTTGAGGGATAGCCCCTTGGAACTTGACCCACGTCCTCCATGCTAAGTTCTGAGGGGTCTCAGAATGTCAATCCCTCCAAGTCTGTGAATATTCACTCAATTAATCATCCAGTGTTTCCTTCTCACTTAGGAGGGGGTGTAGTTTTCTCCATCTGGAGGTGTCTGGTATGGGGGTAGGTGGATGGGGTAAGCAAGGGTTCTCTAAAAACAGTTCTCTGAAGGCAAGCCCACTCCCTGCAATTCTCCTCCCAATACTCTGTGCAAAAGCCTGACTCTGGTCTTATTTCTTATATAAAGCAAGAGCATAAGTAATACACAAAGAAAATGTTGGCTTGTTGCTGGTCCTATGTACTCAATACTTAATGCATAATTGAAGCAATGAGCCATACACCTGCTCACTTGATACCATGTGAACATGTTTTTAAAAGTCTGAAACATCAATTTTTTTATAAGACAGGACAGTTTTTCAAAATGATTTCATGGAGGTATAATTTATACACAATAAAATTCACAAGTTTCAAGTGTGCATGAAAATGATTTGTCAAGCACATACATTGGTTAATCTAAGTACCATTTAAGACACTTCCATCTTTCCAAAAGGTTTCCTCCAATCTCTTCCCAGGTGTCACTGAATTCTGTTACTATAGATCAACTGTCCCTGTTCTAGGACTTTGTAGAAACATCAAACAGGATTCACCTTTGTCCAACCTGTCGTGCATAGTTCTATAGAATTTTGCTGCATGAAAGAAATTTCTTAGATGTTTCCTAGGCCTGGTAAAGCCCAAAGCAATGTTTCTAGGAATCACAGGTCTGGTAAAACCTGCAGATTCCTGGCCACACTTGATACCTAATGAATGCCAAACCATATGTGACTTATCCCAGGAATGCAAGGTTGGTTTAATGTCTGAACAAAAAGCTGAGATTCATCCTATTTATGTAGGGGGGGATTGTGGTGGGTCTTGAGTGTGCCCTCTCAAAGCACCTGTCCCGGGTGAGGTTATCACAGTATTTTTATTTTATCTCAGGCTCAGGAGAGAAAACTAATTCCACTGGTAAGGGATGACCAGGGTTACTTAAGGTTTCAAGTTGTTGCTTTCATTTGGATCTAACCAGATATCCCCATTCCAAACTTCAGGATCCCATTCTTTCTTGTCAATGCCCTTTCACATGCAAAACTTGATAAGACTGAACTCAAATGATAGTGTGATTCATCAACCTACACAATTAAGTTTTTGTTTCATTTCACGTGATATCAGCCCAGTGCCTACAAGAAACTGGAGAATCTTTTAGAGTTACCATGGAAGATTTCTGGTTCTCAGACTATTACTTACACTGAGAATTAAAGGATAAATATATTTCATTTTCATTTGGTAAGCAATCAAGTAACCACAAAAGAATTCACCCCACATCACAGTCTTCATGGTCATCATCCCTGTTACGATGGTCAAGAGCTCCAGCCAACTGGCCTCTGAAGGCACATGCTTTTGGCACTTGGCCACATGTGACTAGTTTGGATGTCACTGCATGCTAGGAATTATTAGCATACCATTTCTCATTGGCAGGAAGTTCAGCTTTGCCTTCAAGACCAGGGGCACAACCAAACAAACCTCCAAATCCCATTTTTATGGGGATTATCTCGTGGGACCACTCCTGGTGGCAGTTTTACATAGTCAGGATCCAAACAAGAGACAAACAACACAATGTTTTGAAAGGGAAAGTGTGATGCCTAAGAGCAAATGGAAATGTCGAAGACTCTCTGCAGTGCCCTCTGCTGATATAGCCTAATATATTCCAAGTGGCAAGGGAGAACTGTCAGTGTCACAAATGGCTAAGAAGGGAGGCTCTAGAGCTAAGAGACAGTGGACCGACAACCAGAGCATTGAACATTACTATCTGATCCAATCTGACATTGAATAAAATATTTAGACCATTTATATGTAATGGTGTATCTGTAAATTTAAGCCACCCACCTATTGGTCCCATCTGCCTTCTGTTTTCTTTTTTTGGATTAAATTTTTTTTCCCCAAGTGATTCCATTTCTATCTCATTGACGCATTAGATTTAATTCTTCATCTTACTTTTTAGTGATTTCTTTGGGGTAAACTACATATTGTTTCACTTATCATAGACTAATTGCAAATAATATTTTAATTTAAATATAAAAAGTAGACATACATTTTACTTAAATATGAAAAATAGTTTTATATACCAATGGTAACTTTATTCTTAACTTTCTTAACTTTCATAGGAATTGTCAAACTGTTTTCCAAAATAACTACATCATACAATTCTACCAGCAATGCGTGAGGGTTCCAATTCCCTACATACACCTCCTAACACTCACTATTATCTTTTTTATTCTAGCCTTTCCTGTGGATGTGAAGGGGCATTATTAAACCACAATATTATTATTGTGATTTTGTTTTTTATACCTCCCAGGGGCTAGTGATGTTGAGCGTCTTCTCATGTGCTTATTGGACATTTGTATATATATTTTTTGAAGAAAAGTCTATTCAGATCCTTTGTGTGTTTTTAAATTAGTGATTTTGTTGTCAAGTTATAAGATCTCTTATTTATTACAGAGACAATTCCTTGTTGATAACAGATGGTCCTCAATTTATGATAGTTTGACTTATGATGTTCTGAGTAACAATGGTGTATAAGCAGTATGCATTCAGTAGAAACCACACTAGAATTTGGAATTTTGAAATTTTTTTCTGGGCTAGCAATACAATACTCCCTTGTGATGTTGGGCAATAGCAGCAAGAGATGCAAGCAGGAGGGTAAACAACCAGTACTCTACTATACCATAGTGCTAAGCTATGATATTTGTTAGATTCAATGTATCAAATGCATTTTCAAATTACAATACTGTCAACTTACAATGGAGCTGTTGGAATGGACCCTAACATAAGTCAAGGAATATTAGTATATGATTGCTTATATAATCACGCCTTGAATAATGCATGTTATTCAAGGGGCATGTTCTGAGAACTGCATCACAGGATGATTGCATTCTTGTGTGAATGTCGCATAGTATACTTACATAAGCTAAGGTGGTTACAAGGACCTGAGGCAATATAATCCTATGGGTCCATTGTTGTATATGTGGTCTGTTGTCAACTGACATTAATTATGCAGCATGTGACTATATATATTCCCAGGCTTCTGGGGAGTTTGCAGGCTCTCAGACGCACTACATGGATGACCCCAGGCAGCCTGTGGGCTCTGTCCACTCCAGACTTAATCACAGGTCAGGAGGGCCCGAGTAAAGAGTTCTAGCTGGAACCCAATGTCCTGAAAGTTTAGATCAATGGGGGAACTAAGACCTGGAGGGGCAGAGGGATGTGAACTGACCCTCTAACAGCCGCCAGATCAAACGCTGGCTCTTCTGATTCCAGATCTTTCCACCATGCCAAACAGAAAGGTGATTAAGAAAAAAAAAATGACTTTTACAAACAATGATGTTCTACTGGGGTGTTCACATCTTTCTGCCTATCTTTGTTGTTTTCACTTCATATTGTGCATGCATTGTTTTTACATTCAATGGGAGAAAGCACGATATTACCACTTGAAATTTTACTCAAGCTTGAGGCCTGTGGAGATCAGGACTCACTTGGGATTTGGGGGAAAGGAAAAAAAAATCCCCATTTATCTCCTATGCAGTACAGGTTTGCCAGCCAGCAGACAGTTGCAGTTCTCAAGTTTTGCCACCAGAGGGCAGAAGGGGACCGGCTGATGGGTGCAAAAGGAAAGCACAGGGAAGAAAATTTGGGGCTAGCTAGTTTGTGCAGGGGGTGCAGGCCATATAAAGTGGTCTGCACCTTGATGCAGAACTATGGTCAGGTTCCCAGGAAAAGGAGGACTAGAAATTTATGTGCCTGGCAAGGTCCTTTTGCCACAGTACAACAGAACTGGGGAAGAAGCCCAGTCAAAAGAATTGGACTAACAGAATGTGGGTACTTGGGGAAGGGAGGGAAGTGGCCGGTAGACCAAGGAGAGTCAACAGATCCAAGTTCCTGCTCTGGGGCAAGGTGTGAGCATGGCCCTGCAGGCTGTCAGGACGCAGGTTTTAGAGCGCATGGCTCAAGAGGTAGATGGGAGGAGGCCGAGAGAGAAATCCAGGGGCCCGGGTAGCCATCACCACCTCTTTGATGAGCACAGTGGCTAACAGTTCTTGAGTGTGCCCCATGTGCCAAGCTCCTGTTGGCCTTATGCAGTTTAATCTTGGCCACAACCCTCTGGTAGGTAGGTGGGCATTCTCATTTCCATTAACAAGGGAGGACACTGAGTCAGACATGTGACCTAGAGTCCCACCCAGGATGAGGGTAGGGAGGTGGAGACAGAGGTCATAGCAGATGCGATAGTCCTGGATTTACAAGGCAGAACTTGAACCCCAAATTGTCCAACAGGATGCAGGAGCTGGGTGCAGAGGGGCTGTGGAGCTGGGCTCAGCTTAGTGACCAGAACAGGGAGGGGGGATGGAGAAAAGGTGGTAGAGGGGACGCTGCTCAGCTCCCAGCTTTGAGGGCTGGAGGCTTCTTGTCCAAGAGGGAGAAGGGGGAGGGCAACTGGACGCACTTCAGGGCTCCAGGAGGAGGAAGGAGGAACATGTCCGTGGACAGAAGACATAGGTGCCAACCTGTCTTGCTCACTTTGGGCACAGAGGAGGTGGACCGAGCTGCCCCTACCCCTGAGGGACCCCTGGGAGCTTTCCAAGGATAGAAATGGCAAGAAAGTTGGGCACTTCTTGAAGGACTGGGCCTGGGTTCTGGCTTCTATCCAGGTCTCCATGAAGCATGGGCCTGTACTAGATGATGCCCAGGGAGGCTGCCAGGCTATGATGGGCAGAGCCAGGGGGCCAGGGCAGGTGGAGGGGGCTGGGGTAAGGCAGCTGACCCTGGGCTGCGTGGGAGGGCAGCTCAGTTGCAGGAAGCAGCAGGAGAGGGGGATTGGACTCTGTACCTCTGTCCCCTGGAGGCAGGGGCTTGGGAAGGGGGGTAGCTTTGGGAGGAGAATGGGGGCTCTGCTCCTTGCCAGCTCCGTGACCTTAAGCAAGTCACTCAACCTCTCTGAACCTCAGTTTCCTCCTGTGTAAAATGCTGCAAGAATCAAAAAAGATGCGTGTTAATCACAGCATGTGCCTTATACCCCCACCCCTCCTGTCTGCCTTGGACACCTTGGCCTGGCTCACCTGCGAGCTCATCTCCTGCTCAGGTGTGGAAACAGACACAAGAGGAGAGCGGAGCGTCAAGTACCGCAGTTCCAGCTCCCAGCCGTGCTCCTCAGCAGCTGGCCAGTCTCATTTCAACAGCACCCCCCCGTCTGCCCCGACTGCCATTCTGGATTGTTTGAAAACAAAGCCCAGGTGTTGTCCTGTGGTCATCCATAAGGACTTTTCTTATGGGATCCCAGTGTCGTTATGACACCTCACAGAACCTGAATTCCTTCCAGTGTGTGAAGTAGGAGCACAGGATTTTGCTCGCTGTGTTGGGCCGAGGCTTGGTTGGCTTCTCTGGCCTACCTGGCTCCTCCGTTCCCGGTGAGGGACAGAGGCCTGTGGGGGAGGAGGTGGGCAGGTTCACAGGAAGCTCATCTCCCTTTAGTGATTCCTCATCCCTAAAGTGAGCATTGGCCAAGAGGGGACAAGGGAGGGGTAGAGGCTGGGGGCCTGGGCTGCAGACCCCACCCTCAGCAGAGCCTTGCTGGCCTCAGAGGCAGCCCCAGGCACTCCACCTGCTGCAGCTGGGCTTGTGGGCACGTGCATGTGAGGTGCCTGTGTGAACGTGTGTGTTTGCGTGTGCGATGGTGTCAGTGTGTACCAGTGCGGGAGAAGGCGAACGTGTGTATGCACCCTCGAGTGGGTCGGGTGGGGGCAGGGAAGTGCTTCTAACCTCTCTGCTGGGAATCCAGCCTTAGGATCAATGGCGGGGGCGGTGTTGGAGGGGCCTTTGAGCTGAGGACAGGCTGTTCCTGGCTCAGGCCAGAGCTCTGGGGAACAGCCAGAACGCCTGACTGAGAGGGGAGCCTACCCTCAGCCACTACCCCACTTCCTTTTGGCCCCTCCCTGCCCTTGTCCCTGCTCCCAGACACCCCGGGAGGATGACAGCTTGAAGGGCAGCAATCCTTTGGATGCCTGGCCCTGGGTTTTCCAGGCCCTGGGGAGCCAGGGTCAGGAAGTCTGAGGGCAGGTGGGACCTGTCGGCTCAGCCCATGGAGGGCTGGCCCTAGCCAGGCACCAGGCCTAGTCCTGAGGATGAAGGGACCACAGGTGGCAGTTCATGGAAGACCGAATGGGCTCATAGACATTCACTCAGCCCCCCTTGTCAGGTTCAGAAACAGCAGACCGTGGAGGTCAGAGAGTGAAGCAGAGGTTGTAGGGCTTGGACGTCAGGGGCTTCCTTCCCCAGCCTCACTTTCTCCATCTGCCCTAGACATATTATCCCCTCCCTGGGCTCCTGTGGGATTGTTAGGAGGATGCATGAGGCCAGAAAGTCTGGATGGCCATCTAGACACAGCCTCCTGGTGTGAGGAACCACCATACCACAGTGGTTCCCACCTCAGGTCAGAGTGGTCATTGCTGTGCTGTGGGCGGGAGCAGCCTGGCTCTCCACTGCAGACCTCAGGATGTCCTGATTTCCCTAAGTGCCTGAGGACACTGAGCCCCCATTGGGATCTGGTGCTGTGGTGGGTGGGCCCTACAAATCCACCTCTCTGGCCTGGGTATTGGTCTGGTTTTCTGCTCTCTGTCAGGGACCAACACAGGGGGCTCTATATGACCCTATAACCATCACAGATTAGAGCTGCCCCCCCCCCCACTCCTTCTCTTCCTGCTTGGTCTTCTTGTTCTTCGAGGTCACCCCAGCCCTTGGGGCCTTCACTCCTTGTCCCACCTTGGCAATTCTGAGTTTGGGTTGCTAACTGGAGCTTAGTCCCAGATCTGTCTCTGAAACACTGCAATGGGAAGGGAGACCTCGAAAAGTTCAAATCCTGGCTCTACCACATGTCCAGGGTGACCCTAGGAGACACCTTTCCTGTGGGGCCTCAGCTTCCTGCCAGAACTGGGCCATCCTCTTGGGTCCCCCATGCCCCTTCTCTAATGGACTCTGCTCTCTCCTGGGCCCCTCAGCAGCTGGCCGCCTCTGGACATGGGCATTAAGTCCAACCGGAAATCCTTCCTGTCCAGGGGGAATTACTGGTGTTCACAGCTCCACCAGGCAGGAGATGTCGAAATTCAGGCTGTTTGTGTTAGGTTTGTTTTCTGGGAAAACAAAACACACAGGCGCATGCACAGGGAGGCACGCACTCAAGAGGATCCCACCACAGCTCGGAAGCCTCAGGCTGGGCAGGCCATGCCTGAGGTGAGCAAATGGGATCCTGGGTTCGAGGCCTGGCCCCCCTCACTCTCCTGTGTGATCCCTAGCAGGATGTTTATGCCTGAGCCACAGACAACGGAAGCAAGAGGTCACCCCTGAGCCAGGCTGTCCTGGGTGCCCAGCAGTATGGGGGTCTCTCCTTCACTGAGTTTTTATCTCATAGAAGTGGATGAGGGGGATGGCGACGTCACACAGCTGGGACAGGCAGGGCTGGCCTGGCAGGAACCCTGCAGAGGTCTCAGCACTCTTGGACAGAGACAGGCTCAGTGTCCTGGGCACTGTATCCCTCTTAGGGCTCTGGAGGGTCCCCTGCCTGACAGAGAGCCTGGTGTGGAGTCTCCTCCTCTCTCTGGTGTCTAGGGCACCCTCTGCACTCACACACTTGGCTGGACTGGCAACTTCTACTTTGGGGCCTCCTCCAGCCCTGCCTGCCTTGTGTGCCCTGAGAGAGGACAGTGGATGGGAATCCTCTTTATGCCAATAAACAGGAAAAGTCTTGGTGGCCTCTGCACCCCAAATCAGACAAGGGCTCCTGCTTCCAGAGTCAGGAACCTGTTCCAGCCTGTCTCACCTGCTCCTGCATCCCTGTTCCCTGACCCCAAAGATTTGCATTTTGTTTCCTCTGCTCCATTTCATAGTCTGCAGTCAGGAAGCCTGGGCTTGTCCACAGACCTCTGCTTTCACCTGTATAGGATTTAAATGTTTTGTCAACTAGTTGCCAAAACTTAAAACTTGGAAAATTTCACATGTCAAGTGGGATTTCCAGTTCTCTCCCCTCCCTCCCCACCTGTAGCACTATTCTTAGATTGCCAAAATTAGCTGGTCTGGGGGCTGGAACCCCATGCCCATGGGCCTCCTTGATGACACCACCATCAGCCCCATGCAACCTCGAGGGACTGCCACAAATCCAGTGTGGCTCAGCCTTGGAGGCCCAGTGTGCTAGTCTGGAGGGTCTTGTGAACCTGAGGACAGCCCAGGCAGATTTCTCAGCATCTCTGTGATGGGGCCAGAGCATTGGCATGTTTAAAGTCCCCCCATAGGCGACCCCCCCCCCACACACACACACAGGTTACTCTGGTGAGTGGCAAGGTTGGGAAGGACAAGAGCACTGATCCTGGGTGAGAGGGCTTTGCAGACAGACACCTGGCTTCTGATGGTCCTGCTCCTCTGTGGCTCCGGTCTGGGACACTCTACCAGGGCCCCACTTGTGTGAGTCCTGCCCAGTGCTGGCCTCGCTCCTGGAGGAACTCACTGTTCCCTCTCCCCTGGACACTTCATTGGTTCAGGGTGTGATGCCCAGTGCCAGGGGGCTCAAACTCCCATCTCAGACGAGAGGATCAAGTGTGAGCAGCCGCAGTGGGGCCCAGGGCTGCCATGCCCGTGGCAGATTCGCTCCTATATATGGTTACCCGGGAGTCCCGTGGCTGAGCTAACGTGTGACCTAATCTGCTGACAATCTCTCCCAGTCTGGGGCCTGACTTGGGGAGAGCCTCACCCTGGAGAGCGTCCACTTGGTGGCAGAGGGGTTGGGAGGAGGCAGGTCAGTGGCGTGGAGGCAGGGCAAGCACAAGTTGGAGGGCGGCCCCAAGTCCCTCTGGCTGGGCTGTGTCGTCCAGCTTCCTCCCTGTGCTCTGTGTAAACAAGGAAACCCCCAGCCTCTTTGCTTTCCAAAATCCTTTTAATACAGCGCGGAAGGCTACATTTCCTTAGGCAAGCCGTACAGTCTCCAGGAGTAAGGCACACAACGGAATGCCACCCCGCGGGCGGCCCCGGGGGAAGCGGGGGGCTGGCCCTCGCGCCCTCGAGCCAGGCCCACGGGTTCTGTTTGTCTTCTTAGCTGGACACACACACACACACACATGAACAGACACAGACACGGACAGGGTCACCATCTGGGGGGTGGAGGAGGTCCAACAGTGAGTTTGGCCATGAGAGCAAAGATCCCCGCTGCCACCAGCCTCCCAGCCCCAGGGTCGCGGAGCTCAGCCACCTCTTTGGAGGCTGGAACACCCCACAATTCAGGGTTAGTTGTTGCACTGGGCTAGAATGTAGTGAGGCTGGATTAAATATTTGTTTAGAGTAGATTCAAGTTGATTAGATGCTGGAGGGCAGGCGTAATGGCTCCGTTGACATTTCCAAGTTCAAAGAGCTTGGGGCGAGACCCGGCTCAGATGAGAAAGCTCCAGAGAGGGGCCTTGGGGACTCTTGCTTGCTTTTTCCTCTTCCCTCCTTGGGCACTGCGGACCGGGCCAAGGGGTGGCAGACCCTGGAGGGGCTAGGTCATCAAATGCTTCCCTCTTCCCCTGTCCATTCCCCGCGCTGCCCATGAAATTAATCAAACTGTAATGACAAGCTCCTAGCAAGGAGGTGTGGGAAGAGAGATTACAACTCTGTGCTTGTTATCCTCAGCGGAAGAGGCACAAAGGGGTCACGGTTCCCTTTTTCGATATGTATCTAATAATAGCTCCCCTTAAAAAAGGGAATACTTTCCAAAATACACATACGTATAAATACAGGACAAGAACATATTAATAAGTCTAAACATTTGAATAATATGCTGGCTACTTAATACTGATATTTTCATCCATGGAAAACAATAACAGAATAACAATAACATGGCTTAGAGAATTGCAAAGATTTTTTTTTCTCATCAGAATTATGTACCAACTTCATATAATATTCTATGTAGACAATATTTCCTTCTTAATGTAGTTCAGTTGCATACTTTTTACAGGACAAAAGCATAGTAAAAAAAAAAAAAAATCCAAAACCATAACAGGAAAAAGAAAAAAGAAAACTTCTCACCATAAATATTTTCTTGCTGCTCAACCAGAAGGTTTGCAAAATACTTCCAGAAATCTTTCTTTGATATTCTATTGCCCTCCTGAAAGCTCTGAAATTTTGAAAATGCCTCTCTCTCTCTCTCTCTTTTTTTTTTTTTGTCTCAAAAAAATCCGGCAAACATATTTTTCTTTTCTTTTTCTTTTTTCTTTTTTTTTTTTTTTTTTAAAAAAGGCCCTCAAATATATACAGACAAAAATCACTGTGAAGATTTTTCGGGAAAAGCTACCAAATTCAGTGTTGTGAGAAAAACTGGTAACTGTGCAGAAATTTTAACATCTATGAGTTTTTTTTTTTCCAAAATACACACATAGTATTTTTGTTTTTTAAAAAAAGGAATTCTGTGTCAAGTATAATGCAAAATAAATACAAATTCACAAGTAGAGCTATCAAATACTTCATGGGGGGTAAACACCATTATCTCCCAACTAGATCGCTAGATCTACTGACTGCAAGCGGTTGTCCCTTTTGAACATACTAAAACCACAACACTTTCTTGTCTCCTGGGCTCCCAGGTCCACTGAGCACTTAATTCTCACAGCACTGGCCCAGACAGCAGTGTCTCCTGCTGACCTCGAAGAGCCTCCAAGGGCCACCCAGGAGGGATAGCCCAGCCCCTGCTGCACAGATGTCAGGACAATGGCCGCCAAAAAGGCCACTATGGGGTGAGAGGCCATCTCTTGCTGGCTCTGGCCTCCTGTGCTCTGGAATATCCCGGTTCTTTTAAGGGTGTGGGCTTCCCTACCTTTGCAGCCCAGTTGGCAGGCCCCAGGCATCCTTGGGCCAACGGTCCCCATGTCTGGCATGCCCTCACAGTGGAGGTTAGCATACTGCCACCATGGCAAAGTTTCTCTTTGGAGGCCCAGTAGGATGACTGACAGCAACAGCTTTTCCTTGGGGACAAAAGCTTTGGGCCAAGGCCACCCAGGTCACCCAAACAAGGCCCCTACACTCAGCAGGGAGGGAGCTCAAAGACGGCTCTTAAGTGCTCAGAGGATATGGCCCCCAAACCTTCCCTGCAGCCAGCGGGCTGCAGACACTCTCCATCTCGTCCACTTGCTCCCTGGACCCCTGGTTAACACTTCACTGTAACTCTTCAGTTGCACAAAGCATTTTCATTTGAAAACAAAACGTGGTAAACACTGAATTTCAGGCCCATTTCATGGTCTGATTTTTGTTTTTTTCCCACAGAGGCAAAATGTTGGGGCAAAATCAAGCGACCCAGTCCTGGCAGCCAGTTCTCTCCCTCCCCCCTGTGGCGGGGGCGGAGAGGACAATAGGAATGGGGCTTCTCACTGGGGAGAGAGGAGGCGCCCTCCTGCCTGCCAGAACGGTGGTCTCCCTGACCATGTGATGTGCCAAGAGGCCTCTCTGATCCCTTGGGAGGTAGGCAATCATTGTCCCCTTTTTCCAAATGAGAGGTTCTGTGGCTTGTCTCAGGGTTGCCCCAGTGAGGGCTGGGGAGACCTGGGTTAGGAGGATGGGGGGGGGTTGCAGGGAGGAGACAACAGTCAAAGCGGAGTTGCAGGGGCAGCAGGGGAGAATGTGACTCCCCAGGCGACACAGTGAGGGGCAGTGGTATGGAGTACAGGGATCCTGGAGGTGTCGCCCACCATCCAGGGGACTCCTTCCAAAAAAAGCTCTCTGTTCTGTGGGATGGCCTGGGGCCAGCCTACTTCTTGAACATCAGAGCTGGGGGACTTCTAGGCTTTGTAGTGTCACTCTCTTGCTTAACTCGTGGGGAAACTGAGGCTGGAGATGAGAAGTCCTTGCCCCAGGTGACACGGTACATCTCCAGAATGCTAGGCCTGTGTCCTTCCTGTCAGAGTATTTTCTGTGCTACATCTGGCAGCCTGGTGGGATTGCAGCACCTGGTGTGGGTGGGAGGAAAGAGGAAGGAAAGGGAACAGGGCTCACAGCACCCAGTTAGTGGGCAGTGCTGCTGGGGGTCACTGGGGTGCTTCCCCACATGCCCCAGGACATACCTTGGAGCATCATTCAGAGCCATCCCTGTCCTGCCTCTGCCCTCTGGGTCCCCTGGGTGCAGCTCCTGGGTGTGATGCAGTGACATCAGAGACGGTCAAAGTTTGGGGCTCAGTGTGGGCAGGGCACAGAGGCCTGCTCCCCAGCAGCTGCGGAGGAAGCATCTGCCCCCCGTGGTTGCTACCTAGGACTGACTGATAGGGCTTTCCAAAGTGGCTTTTCATACAGGGCAAATCGAAAGGTTCTGGGTGACAGAAGCTGGCCTGGCTGGTCTTGGGGAAGTAGTCCCCTGCAGGCTTTGGGATTCACAGTAAATTTAGTGCACTTGTGGCCAATACAAGGCTGCTCACTCCAAAGGCTGCTCACTCTCAGAAGAGAAAAGCCAGGGGAACACCAAGGACTCTATGGGACCTAGGCCTCCACAGACCCCCAGGCTGTGAAGAGCCCCGGGCCCCTGCCTCCCACAGCCTGTTGGGGCAGCAATGTCAGTAACACTGTTTGTCAACACACACAAGACAAAGACCCCAAGAGCCCCCTGGCCAGGGGACATGCAGCCCCTGGGAGCAGCGCAGGGGAGGCAGCGTGGCCGGCAGGGGGCGCTGCAGGTGGCTCACTGTACGCGGCGACAGTAGTAGCCCAGGACCTTGCACTTCTCACAGAGGTGCTGTGGGTGCTCCTTGCTCTGGTCAGACACGTCCAGGCCATCGGGCTTCTCCAGGGGTCTCTGCAGAGAGCGGGAGGAAAGGGCCCCAGAAGGGTGCAGAGACAGAGAAATACAGAGACACACAGGGAGAGTGAGACAGATGCAGAGAGAGGCCCAGAGACGGGGGAAAAGACGCAGAGAGATGGACGGACAGGTACAGATAGAGTGACAGAGACAGACACAGAGATACACAGGGAGAGGCTCAGACCAAGAGTAGAGACACATATTCACAGAAACAGACAGACACATACAGAGATACACACAGGGATGGGGGTGGGGGAGGTGGGGGGGAGGGAGGAAGCGGGGTGGGGGAGAGAGAGCGCCTGTAGTCACACAGGCAGTCCAGCCCAGGTGCTCACCACCTTCCTGCCCGCCTCTTGCCTGTCTGCAGGGTTCTGTGGCTGGGCTGGGGCTGGAGCATGCAGGGCAGGGGGTGTCTCATACCTGGACCCCTGGGTATATATGCCACTTTGATCTCCCACCAGTGCCACCACCTGAAGCTCACACAAGTCCAGGATCAAGGCACAAGAGGGGTACACAGACATATCCAGATGAGGAAACCATGTCCAGAGCGAGGGACACCCCACCCACATCTCTTGAATCCCAGCATCCAGCATGTCTTCCTTGGCCACGAGCCACTCCCACACCTGCTCAAGTGGCCTTAGGAGTCAAGGAGAGATTCATCTGAACACAACCACAGCTTCTGGCTCAGCTCAGTGAGCCTTAGCTGTATGAAGACAGCATCTGGGGCTTGGACTCACCCCACAGCCCAGAGCCAGCCCTGTTCATGACATGACTGTGGACCTGCACTGTTTTTAACAGGGAAACTGAGGCCCAGAGAAGGGAGGTGACTTGAAGACTGCAGGGAGCCTCAGTTTCTTCATCTGTAAAGTGGGCTACCCACAGCACTACCCATGGGTCTGGGGAGGGTCCCGGAGACCTCCGGCTATTGGTAAACTGGGCAGCGTTAAGCACATTTGTGATAGTCTGGGAGCTCCCCTGTTCCCTTGTTCCCTCCCCCCGGCCCCCAAGAGCCAGCAGAGGCTTGTCTCCCTGGAAACATCCTGGAGGCCCCTAGCAGCACCCCAGCAGACAGCTTCTTGGCTCATTCACAGAGATGTTGCTTTTCCTCCAGGGTAGCCCCTGCCCAGACCCTGCAGAAGGGTCCCTTGAGTGGACTCAGAGGAAGCTAGTCAGGGCCAGCTGGGGCCACACACCAAGGAGAGGGGCCAGGAACTGCAGGCTAGTGTGTGGGGAGGGACCCTTGGATGCAGTGATACCCATAAAGAGCTCTGCGAAACTTAGTAATTGCTGTGTGGCCATAAGAAAGTTACTTTAACCTCTCTGTGCCTCAATCCTCTCTTCCATAAAACAGGGCATAAGAACATCTACTTTTGATAGGGTTGTTGTGAGGGGTACATAAGGTATGTAAAGTGATTAGAATGGTGCCTGTATATGGAGAGCATTTGAAATGTTGGCCAGTACTAATACCATGTATTATCATTAGTATTATGTAGGATTAGGGGCAGGCTGGGGGCAGGGGAACGGGAGAGTCCCTGGCCAGCCCCAGCCCTCAGCTCATCGGACCTGTGCTCCTCCTTCCTTGGCCATGACCTGCTGGTGCTGCTTCCCTGCGTGGGCCCTGGCCTGGCTGCCCAGCCCTGGCCTGCTTGCCAGTGGGCGCTTGGGGAGCCGTCAGGATGACTCCCTTCGAGGGAGGGGAAAACATGCAGCAGCTGGGACTGACCTGTGCAGTCGCCCCACCCCTGCGGGAGGCAGGCCCATTAGTGTTTTCTTCTCCTGGGGGGGCAGGGTCTGCAGGGGCAGCCACAGCTGGAGCCTGACAGGAAACAGATGTGGCTGGGGCGGGTGGCGCAGGGTTCTCAGGGACTGTGGCATGATCAGGGCGGGGGCGGATTGGGAGAAATCCACCACAACCCTCCACTGGGGGCAGAGGGAGGAGCTCTGCCCTGTCCTCAGCTCACCAAAGGCTCTGAAGGACAATGGAGGGGTGCTATCCCAGAGCCTCCTCCCGGCTTGTGACATACTGAGAGAGAAGCACAAAGGCCCAGGAGAGTAGACCAGGGAGACAGAACTGGGTCCAGGACCCTCCATGCTGTCTGGGTGCCCTGCTCAAGGCCCATCTCCTCTCCGGATCTCAGTCTTCCCACGCACACAGTAGGTGCTCCACAAACACTGGCTGAGTGACTGAGAGAGGGCAGGGGGAGGCCCAGGCCCTGGAGAGATCCTTCCAGACTGGGCTCTTGAAGGCTCCAATCCCGTGGATGGAGATGGAGGTGGGGTGGTCACTCAGGCTGTGCTTGGCCGTGCGGGCAAGATGGAGGTGATGGGCAGGCCCAGGGATGGTGGGAAGGGCAGAGGCCAGCAGGATACAGGGCAGCGACTGAGGAGACAGAGCCAATGCTGGGAGCCAGGTCCCACCTGCTGCACACCTGATAAGCTGGGCCTGGCTTGATCCCATCTCCCATCCCCAGCCAGCCAGGGTGGTCTGCTCTCCCTGCTTCCCTCACTACACCCAGGTCCCATCTACCTTGCCAAGTCCCCTGACTTGTTCCCTCTTCATGAATCCCAGCTTCTCTCCTGATCCTGGGTAAGTCACTTACTCCCCCATGCCTCAGTTTCCCCCTCTGTGAAATGGGGAAACAAGTCCTACCCCATGGGGTGTCTGAGAAAGAACAGATAGAAAGTCTTAGAGGGTACCTGGGAGTCAGCAAACACAGCACACCCAGGTCCTCGGTGACAGAACTGGGATGGAAATCGAGGCCCATCTGGCCTGGGGAGGGGGCGGAGGCACTGTTCCCAAACATATTGGTGATTTCAACTCAGAAGTACCATCTCCCACCTGGGGGACCCTTCCTAGACCAATCTCTGCACACCCCCTGGGTTAATCGTCTTAAAATGAAGTCGAAAGTCCTGTTGTTCTTGGGGTCCTTTACGTATCCGCCCCAGACTCTGATGACCTTCCCATTTAGCTCCCACCCTGTTCCTCTCCATCTGCTCCTTCACCCAGATGTAGGTTTTGAGCACCCCAAGTCCTTAGAGCCTCAAGCATTTGCTCCTACAGAGCTCTTCCTAGGATGTACCCCCCACTTATGACAGGCCTAACTCCCCCTCCTTTTGATCCCCAGGTACAGAACACCTCCTCTGAGTAGCTATCTCTTTGAGGTCTGCCTTAGTAGGGCCCCTCAACCCCTTCCCACCCCATTCACACGTGTGCACTGGATGAGTAGAGGAGGGGACCCTCCTGCTGCAGCACCCTGCTGGCCCCCTGACGGTTCGGCTCAGGGCAGCACCCCTATTCATTACTCCCATTCATTAGTTTTAAAATTCACCTGGGGCCTCAGCTCTCAGGATCTTGCTGAAGTTGCCCCTTTATCATATTCCTGTCCTGGGGAAGCAGCCGTCCCTCCCCCTTCACCCCATTTCTGGTGAAACAAGGGAAGAATGGACGATCTGGCCTCATCCTCACTGTACAAGTACCAAAAGGAGGACCAATAATGGAAGAGTCCCCCTCCACTGTCCTTCAGAGCATGCCCCACCCTCTGTGGGCCGGCCGCCCCGCCCCGCCCATCAGGCAGCTGGCTCACCTGCTTGTGCGGGTACACGTTGATGTGGCACTTGATGCACTCCTGTCCCATGTTGGCCCAGGAGTTTCCGCTCATCCATTTTCTTTTGCACTTGGGACACTTGTACTCGCCAAAGCAGCGCTTTTTGCCCTGGTATGGTGTCAGACCCTCGCCTTTGGGGCGTGCCTAGAGGACAAGAAGCAAACATAGGGGATTAGGATCCATGGGTCCACAAATCCCCACAGGGTCCCATGGCCTCTGCTTCAGCCTGCATATTCTGTGTCTGTGTGTGCAGACACCTTTTGTCCCCAATCCAGAGATTGCAAGGTCACCTCCAGAGCACCAGGAATCGCAAGCCTGGGAGACAACTCCATGCACACAGCGGAGAACAGAGGACAGGGTGTGGAGGAGTAGAGTACTAAGGGAAGGCCAGGAGTTACTTTTTTTTTCTGGGGCTGAGGATTGAACCCAGCATCTACTGCATGCTAAGCGAGTGCTTACTCTACCACTGAGCTACACCCCATCCCATTAACAATCTTAATCATAGTATCTCCTCTTTAATGTCATTTTGCTTTCCTCGCTTTCAGTTACTTATGGTCAATATTAAATGGAAAATTCCAGAAACCAATAAGTGTTAAATTGCACATTGTTCTGAGTGGCATGATGAAATATCCCTCTGTCCTACCCTAGACATGAATCATTCCTTTGTCCAGTGTATCCATGCTGTATATGCTACCTACCATTTATCACTTAGTAGCCATCTTGGTTATCTGGCTGACTGCTGAGGGTATGAAAGTGACTGTTCAGGAAACCCTTATTTTACCTAGTAATGGTCCCAAAGTGCAAGAGTAGTGAAACCAGCAATTCAGATATGTCAAAGAAAAGCCAAAAAGTACTTCCTTTAAATGAAAAGATGGAAGTTCTCAATAAGAAAAGAAAAAAAAAACAGTAGGCTGAGGTTGCTAAGATCTTTGGTAAGAACAGATCCTCTGACCATTGAACTGTGAAAAAAAACCAAAAAAAGAAAGAAAGAAAGGAACTCATGCTAGTTTTGCTGTCACAACTCAAATTACAAAAGTTCGGGTCAGAGTGCCCTAAATTTGCTTAGTTAAGATGGAAAAGACATTAAATTATAGGATCTGGTGCTGTCCGTGGAATCCACTGAGGCCCTGAAACGTATCTCCCTTGGTAAGGGGAAGTCTGGGGGGACTATGGTATTGATGATCTCAAAGGTAGAAAATCTTCTCAGAGTTGCCTTGACTAGTACATCTTTTATTATGAGCAAGAGGGATTTTTAAAGTGTATTTAAGAACTATCAGACAAAAATGGGAATAACGGGGGATTGAGCCTGATGTAACTTCCCTATGATGCATATGAATATACCACAGTGAATCTCACCTTTATGCGCATCCACAAGGCACTAATTTAAAAAACCTATAAATATATAGCAGAAAAATCAGTAGTAGAGAGAAGTAACAGGGGGGAGGGAAAGGGGAAGTATAGGGGACCAAATTAGAGCGAATCATATTCCATGCTTGTATAATCATGTTAAAACTTACCCGAATGTTATGTATAACTAAAAGAAACTAATTAGAAAGAGAAAAAAGAAGCAGAAAAATTTTCCTTCGTGAACTGTTTGTTCATATTCTCTGTGTTTTTTTTCCTGCTGGGGTTTGCTGATTTGTAACTGCACTTTACATACTAAAGAAGCCAGTTCTCTTCTACATGTTTTTAAAAATGGCTCTATTGAAATGGGATTCACATTTCCTACATTTCACCCATTTAAAGTGGACAATTTGCTGCTTTTTAGTATATTCACAGAGTTGTACAACCTTCACCACAATCTAATTTTAGAACACTTTTGTCAAATCCCCCAAAGTAGGCCTGAATCCACTGATGGTTACTCTCTATCCAATCCCCTTCTCCCCACACACCCAGCCCTATCTCCTGGATTTCCCTATTTTAGATATTTCATCTGAGTGGAAACATACAATATTTGTCCCTGTGTCTCTGACTCCTCTCGCTTACTGTTTAAAGGTGCCTCTGTGTTAAAGTACACGTCAATACTTCATTCCTTGGTGCCAATTCCTGTTCCACTGTACAACGATGCTGCTTCATTTACCCACTCATCAGATGATAGACATTTGGACTGTCTCTGATTTGGGGCTATTATAAATAAAACTGCTCTGAACACTCGATTCTGCACTGCAGTATTTTACAAAGTTGGCTTGGTTACCCCCTGTTTAGAAATAGGAGATTTCGCATAGAAACAAGACCACACTGGTCTAGAACTCTTGCTGGATGAGGGCCGAGGAGTGGATGACCATTGGATGGCTCAGGTGCATCCTCCGTGTTCCCTTTCACCAGCGGCAACCTCTATTTATCTTGCCTGCTTGGCCCTTGAAGGCTCTGAGTTTAGGACAGGTTTCAACATAGGCTCTGCACTGTGAACAAGCGTGGTCCCCAGAGGGTAGCAACAGCATCCCTTCATAGTCTGTTAGAAATGAAGACTCTCAAGCCCCGCCCCCTCAGATCCATGGAATCAGAACCCGCATTTTGACAAGAGCCCCAGAGAATTGCCTTGCCATTAAGTTTAAGAAGCCCTGGGCCACAAGTTGACCTGTGTCCATAGTAGTTTCCCTGAGTAGTTGCCCAAATTCTAAATAGTACGTTGTGGTTAAGAGCACAGACTGGATCCAAACCCAAGCTCTGTGATCCTGGGAAAGTTACTTAATAAGGATAAGCATTGTGACGATCACCAAAGACTTTTCTGAGGATTGAATGAGATACTACAGACTCTAAGAACAGTGCCAGGTAGGCTGAAGGTAAAACGGAAGCATTAGCACCGTGATTATTGTGTATTAATATAGAACAACAGTGGTATATAAAATAATAACTTCTTCCTCTGGAAATCATGTTTTTGAAATTTCTCTCTCTCTCTCTCTCTCTCTCTCTCTCTATATATATATATATATATATATATATATATATATATTTAAAATATATATATATATATTTTAAATTTCAGGAGCCACGGTACCACTTGTGATGGCCTACTAGGATTTCACACAAAATACTGAAGAGGGATATATGTGCTGAGTATGTAAATCTAAACTTAGAAAGTGACAGCAACACTGCCCTGATTTGGCTCCTCTGCCTTCTGCCTCTGGGATCCTCTCTGGACCTCGTGGCAGCTGGGCTACCCTGGGGAGAAGGCTCAGTCTGCAGTCAGGCTGCTGGGTTTGTGGTAGAGGGGTTAACCTGGGTCTCTGGTGGCACCTTGATCTCTGTAGCTCTCAGGTCAGTGGGTGTCCTTCTGAGCTTCCCAGGGCCACCTTCTCCACTGGGGCCTGGTACCCACAGCTCTGAGAACTCCAGTTTCTGCAGCCTCCCTTCTCCTGCCATTCTGCAGTAAGACACCTTGTCGGCTGGCTCTCCTCTCTGCTCCTAGAAGCACTTACATATTAAGGAGGACAAGGGAACAGGGGTGTCTGAGACTCCTTGATGAAGATGGGAATTCGGGGCATGTCCCCAGCCAGGCCTGCTTCTGCAGGAATCTGTTCTGTGGGCCTCCTGACTCACAGAGCCGACAGGACCTGGCACCTGGCCTCACACAGTCAGGGCGAAGGGAAAGAGTTAAGGTACCAGAGGAGAGAGGTCAGGTCACCTAGGACACTCAGCAGAGCAAAGCATGAAGACTGGGGCAGGATTAGAGAGAGAGACTCCATCAAATTTTAGCCCCGCAGAGTTTCTGCTTCAGAAATGAATGGGAAAGAAACCACACAGATAATGGGGTGCAGAGTGTGGACCAAGGGAGAAGCAGGCCTCACTTCTGACTTAGATAAGCACCTCTTCCAGTAGGCAGGTAGAGGGCTCTTGGCCTCGCGCAGGCCCAGGTATCCTTGGCCTGCTGCTCCCATGACCATCAGGCCAGGCCCTGGGAGGACCCTGCACTGACACCCCATCACTCTGGATGTGTCTCAGATCCTGGACTCCAGGGCCGGATGCCAATGTCACCAGCTGGCTCCACATGTGACTATGTTGGGAGGATATTCTGCAAGTCACTCAACATCTCTGTGCCTCGGTTTCCTCATCTAGAAACTGGATGATGATGGAGAGCCTGCCTCCCGAGTGGCATGTGACGATCTCAGCTCAGAGTCCTGGCACACCGCAGGGCCTGGCCACATGGACTCTTTCAGTCCCACTCCCTTGGCGGCACAGGGGGAGCTGAGGCTTTGCAGATGATGCAGAAGCCAGGACCAAGATCTGCGGACTTCATCCTAAGAGGAAGTTTCCAGAGACAGGAAGGACACCTGGGTAGCAGGTGAGCTGTCTATCCCAGGGTTGGAGGGGTAGCATTAGGTGTCTTCACCTTCTGGAATTCTCGTGGAAGAACCAAGAAAGAGGAAGCTTGGAGATGTGCTGGCAGAGGACAAGGAAAGAGGGAAAGAGACTGAATTTGTGGGGCTCCCTGACCACCAGTGCCATGCAGCTCTTTCCAGAGCACTGGGGGACAGGGAACAGTGTCGACTGCCTTGACAGCTGGTGACACTGAGGCACAGGGCAGGGGCAGGGCTTGCCTACAAACAACCTTATTGGGAGAGGTAAGGCTCTTCCACCTGGCTTGCCCCTTCTGTCAAACCCCCACACGTGTGTCCCCTGTGCAATGAAGCCACAGCCTGCTCTTGGGAGGAAAGATCTCCAGGCAGGAATTTTGGAGAAAATTCCTAGGGCCTCTAGCGCAGCCCAGGCCAGGGTTGGGCCTTGGCCTTGCCTGCTGCAGGACAGAGGAGTAGATGGCCCACTAGGCAAGGAGGAAGAGGCAGTAGATAAGGGAAGACAGGCCAGTCAGTGCACAGTGGGCAGCAGTGAGGAGCCACTTCCTGGAAGGGCCCCTCCTGACATTGTTTATGCTCCCAGTGAGGCAGGGCCAAAGACAGAAGGCATTTTTAGCAGAACAAAGGCTGTTCTGCCCCAACTCCCTCCCCTTGCCTTCTTCCAGAAAGACATGACCTCTCATAAACTTCAGCAAGAAACATACAGTCCTGGCTCTGCAGGGGCCCCCACTGGGGTGGCCTGGACCTAGGGCAAGTTGTCAGGACCTAGGTCCCTGCTATATCCCCCCTGCCCTGAGAATCACTCTGCCAGGAACTCGGCACAGCTCACTGGGGCTTGGAAATCACCCCCGAGAGCACAGACAGGCCCTCTGGGGACACAAAAGGCAAGGGGACTTGATTGAGGATACAGTAGATCAGGGACAGAGCAGCGAGTGGGAAGTGGCCTCTGATCTTCAGATGGGGGCTCGAATGGCTGCCGCAGAGCCTCCTGGAAAGTGGGTGGTTGTGGCTAGGGAGAAGGCAAAGCCGGGCCTGGGACAGGGAGGAGCTACCCAGGCAGGCAGCAGCTTGGGACAAGGTGGAGGATGGGGACACACTTCAGAATTCAGGTTCCATGCTTTCTTCCCTTCGGTTCATGGATCTTTCGAGGTTGGCTGGGCGGTGGTGAGCAACCTGTGGCTGTGGGTATGCAAGCAGAGACTGGGGAAGCAACTAGCAGGGAGCCTGCAGAGGGGATGTTTGTCCTGGTCAGGCAGTTGAGCCTGGTAAGGTCATTTCCTCCAGGGAACTTCTAACTCTGTCATCCTGACCTTGGAGCTGGTGAAGCTCACTGGGACAGGTGGGAGAATGGGCACTGTCAGACATTGCTGGGGCCGGGGCTGGCCAGATATATTTTCCTACTATATTCCTACAGGAATATTTAGGTATGAGGCTTTAAGCTTTAAAAAAAATATCCATTCCTTCCTCCTCTCTGGGTGACTGTCCTAATGAGATGATTAGACATGTGGACCAAGGGGGTGCTCCAGATGTTAATCACAGCTTTGAGAACAATGAGGCCCTGGACAAGCTCCACGTCCCACAACAGCTCCCCGGTTCTCTAAATCCTGTTACGCCCATTGGACGAAGGACAACTCAGCCATTAAAATGGTGGCGATGACTTTTGTTAGGACCACAACCATGGAAAGAAAGAAGCAAAGAATGGGGCCAGAAGGAAGCCAGCCAGAGTTTCAGAGGTTGCCTCCAGGAGACAGGGCAGTGGCGGCCTCATTTATGCTTATGGTCGATCCTAATGAAGGAGCTGTCTTCCCTGAGTGGGCCCAAGTCACTGAAGGCGGTGATTGACCAGCCCACTTCCTGGTCTGCAGACCCTGCCTGCCCACCAGGGGGCGCCCCGTGCCCTCCCTGTGGTAGGGACCCTGTGAGGAGGGCAGTTCGGTCCTTACTCCTGCCCCTTGCAGTGTGGACACTGGGGCTGGTATGGGACACTGATGGGCCTCTGGCTGCTGGTTCTGCAGGACCTTATTCATATCCTAGAGCTACCTGCTCCCAATCGCAGAAGGCATCCCCATCCCTCCACCCCTCCTGCTCCTGTGTGGTTCAGGGAAGCCAGATGTAGTCCCCGTTGTCCTGTGACACAGCCTGCTCACTCTGCTCTGCCCGGCTTCCTGGTGTCCTTCCACAGTCAGTCATTCTCAGGGTGCAGGGGGTCCATAAGGGTCCCTTTGGACTGGCAGTCTCTTTTTCATAGATGACTATCATGGCCTTTGGTGGTTTGGTGTGGAGCATCACAGGGACGCGGACACAGGAGGGGGTGGCAGGAAGTTGCTGAGGGCTTGTGGCTGTTGGGCTTGACTTTCCCAACTTCTGGGAATCAGGATCACACAAAGGAAAGAGTCCAAGTTGGATGGGAAGAAACAGGAGGGGGCCGCTGTCCCAAGTCTTGACAAACTGGGGCATCCCTTCCCCTCTCTGGGCCTCAGTTTCCCCACTTCCAGAACGCGAGGTGGGACTGGCCTCAGGGCCGGGACACTTGCCTCCCCAGAGGCCCGCAGCCCCGTGTGTGCCTGGCAGCCTTACGGCACTCCCCCTGTGCAGAGCACTGCGTGGTCCCCTGAGTCCAGCTGAGAGGCTCTGGCTGAAGCCAAGACTGTCAGGGGAGGAAGCAAAGCTGGGCTCCTTGCCGCCCCTGTCCTGCCCCTCGGTGTGCTTTCCCGCAGCCCTGGCCTTGAGTCCAGCGTCCCAGAGAGGAAGAGCCCTGGGTCTCGGGAGTCTCGGCTGGTTCTGCCTTGTTAAAGAAGCAGAGGCGGAGGGGGCGGGGCAGCTGGCCCACTGCTTTGAGAGGCATCAGAGAAGGTGAAGAGTGCTAAGCACAGGCTCATGGCTAGCCTGGGGCTCTGTGTGGCCCTGCTGGCCCTTCTTGGAGGCCCTCCCTAGCAGAGGCCAAAACTTCCCCTCTGGAACCCCTCTTCTTGCTCTCTCTGCTGTCTCTTTTTGAGCCTGGGGTGCTGGAAGCACCAGATGCCCAGCTGGGCCCTGGCTCTCCCAGGTCCATCTCAAAGCCTCAATTTCCTGGTCTGCTAAGTGAGAAGACTGCTTCAGAGGAGCTGGGGACACTGACCTTCAGTGAGCACCTACTACATACTAGCACTTCCTAAGCTGCCACTCCACAGCCCTCCACTTGGCAGGAGCGCAGAGGCCCAGGGAGGCCAAGCAACCTGCAGAGAGCCCCAGCGCTGATGCCAGAGTGTCAAAGTGCCACTTTCCACCCAGTGCACAGCCTCCCGGGGAGGTGGTTGTGAGAAAGCCAGAGACCAGGCTGCTTGAGGAACACAACCGCCTCTGGCTGACACCTCAGCCGCATCGCATCCATTCATGCACGCGGCAGACATTTTTTTGTTCCACACCCCCTCCCCACCCGTACCAGGTTTTGTGGACAATTTCAGGGATATGGAAACAAACAATGCAGAGAGAAACACTCTGCCTTCATGGAGCTCACAGTCTAGGGCCTTCAAAAGGGTCAGCCCATCACCGTTCCCCCAGTCATGGCCCAATACCCATCACACACCCCTCAGTGACCCACCCCAGGCTCAAGCCCGGCTCAGACTCTGTGGAATCTGTGGAAACACATTAGACCCACATCCTCAGGCAACGGCCCCCCAGGCCCCCTAGGTGACAGGCATAGGGCCAGTGGGTGACACCCGAAGTCATCTCTAATCATTGTAGCAGCCCCTCAGAGGCAGCACTCCTGTCCCTAATGGCAGGCAAGGAGCAAGGCTCAGGACGGGCAGCAGCTTCCGACATCACCTGACTGGTAAGCAGGGGGGCCAGATCCGAGGTCAGGGTGGTGGGTGCCAAAACCTGTGCTTTCCCTTCCTCCCTGTGCTCTGCCGCACGGCTGGGGGCCCTCCCAAGACCCCCACAATTACGTGTCCACACAACACATGCGCTGGGAGGCCCTGCTGGCCTTAGCCTGTCCCAGGCAGCTGCAGACTGCAGGATGCCCCAGAGGAAGCAGCCGGCCAGAGGGACAGGTGGGCTGGGCCGAGGGGCCGCAGGATGCTGGGAGGGAGGAAGGACGCAGTGAGCGGCCACCCTGGCTTCCTCCCGAGCCTCAAGGGCCTCCTTGTCTGAGCCCAGACGGCCTGGCCTCCTGGCCCCAGGCCCTCTCCTCTTTTCTGGGTTCCTGCCGCAGCCCAGCATGGGCCCGGGAGGCTCAGCCTCCTCGGCACCCCTCCCAACCCACTCCCAGCCCAAAGCCACCGCAAAAATGCCATCCTGATTCCACAACACTAGGGTTTGTCAAAGTGCAGGGAACAATGGGAGCTTTCACAGTGACAGGAAAAGGCCTCAGGAAAGCCCTGGGGAGGGGGCTTAGCTGGGGGGGGGGGTGGAGAGGAGCGAAGGGGCCAGATAGAGACAGAGAGCAAAGGAAAAGACAGAGGGGAGGGAGGAGACCCAGGAGGGGGGGAGAGAGCAGGGATGGCAGGAATAAGGGATGGGGCGGGGGCGGGGCCCCATAGAGCAGAGGGGACAGGGTGTGACGAGGCACAGGGTGATGCGGGAAATCAATCAACTTGAGGGAAAGAGGAAACAGACTTAGGAAGGAACAGAACGCAGGTCCCCAGGACCTGTGCGCCCCTGGCACGTCTCCAGGCGCTGTGCCCAGGATCCCCTCTCTCCAATTCCACCCCCCCCCACCACCACCAGGCCATCTGCAGGAATCTCAGGCAGAACCTTTTCGGAAAGCAAAGACTCTGAATCACATGCACAGGCAGGCGAGCACTCCCTGGTTATCTGTTTCCTGCTTCTGGCCTCCCTCCACCCGCCACCCGCCAACCAGCCACGGAGTGGAGCGAGGGCAGGGAGTGGGAGAGGGGCCAGGCCAAAGGGTGGAAAACATCCGAATCACAGGCATTGCAAAAGACGCGGGCATCCTCCCCTCATGTGACTGTGGGTGGCTGCGTAGGGGTGGATCTGAGATTCGCAACCACCCTGCGGTTTGTTGATCCCTTCAGTGGCGCTGAGTGGCAAGCCAGGTCCCTGTGCGTCCCTGCCTGCGTCCCTGTCTGTTCAGCAAGTGCTTTCCCCTCTGGTACCCCTTCTCTCCTGCTACACCCCAGTCCAGCCTGGCCAGGTCCCCCTCAGGTACTCTGACAGCCACTTCAGGCTCAGGGCCCCCCTCACTGGAGGACAGAGATGAGGCGCCCAGGGTGCTGGAGCCCCTTCCCCATCTGTCCCCAGCTGACCGTCTAACCTCAGCCTCTGAGGATCCCTTCTACAAAACTGAAGCTTGAATAAAAACCCAAGTCACTTCCCCCACCCAGCCCCGTGCTTTGCTCTTGCGGTTCCCTATGCCCCCCACACAGCAAATGACCAGGTGTCCTTCAAGGACAATCTCTAGGGCACCCTCCTCACCTCCCGTCCCGGACAGTGTCCACTGCCCTCTTGGAGTCCCATGCTGGCTCTCCAGCAGAGAACCTCCTGCATCTCCCCTGAAGAAAGCTGGGCTCCCCAAACTCCCAGGCTGTGGCCCACACCCCTTGCTTGGCTGTGGATTGGCTAGGACATCGGCTCAGAGATTTCATCTGAAGTTAAAGACACTTGGAGAGCTTCCATGATGACTCCCATGAGCCTCTGTGTGCGTGTGTGGCCCTCTGGGGCCCTCACTGCCTCGTACTCCTCTTGGGGCCCCAGGCCCCGCCAGACCTCAGAACCCATCACCAGCTGGAGGCGTCCCTGGACATGAGCAGATGTCGTGATGGGAGAGGTGGACAGCAGGGACAAGGAGGGGGCAGGAGCCCCACAGGCAGGAGATGGCAGCGTGGTGCTGACCCTGGGTGGGCTCTGTCCTCTCCTAGGACACCCCTTCTGGACTCTGCGGACCACTCTGGCTGGCAGCGCCATTTCCATAAGCTGCCTGGTCCCAGGTCCCTGGTCTGAGGCTGCCCTGGGGAGGCCTGGAGAAAGTGGCGGTGGGGAGCCCAGCTGTACCTGCTGGGGGGAGGCGCTACACGAATCCCAGGGGGCAGGAAGGTGGTGGGTAAAGGGCAGTCCTCAGGGCGCAAGGAGGCTTTCAGTGTGAGGGCCACAGAGCGGGAGGAGGGGACAGGGGAGCTCAGCTGAAAATAGTGATGGGGGAAGGGCGTGGAGGGTGGCCAAGTGCCAGAAAAGAGCTCTGGTCTGTCCTGGCTGGTGAAGCGCTGGAGTCAGCAGTTTGGGGCTACTCTGACAGGAGCGGTGGGGGGGGGGGGGCTGGGCTCCTAGGGCTGCCTGGCGGGAGGCTGTAGGTCTGACTTCCAGACTTGGCTCCGTCCTCACACCAATCACCTCCTGGCGGGGCCTCCATTTCCTCATCTGGCTAGCGAGGGGTAGGCAGAGAAGCGAGCCTTCACCTCTGAGGACCGGTGAGCTCTGGAGCTCTCGGAGCTTAGGACAACAGGACAACACAGGTACCGACTGCGCTACATCCACCGGGTGCAGAGGCTGGCCATGCAGTAGACATGGAGGCAGCTCCATGGTGAAATGGCTCCAGATGAGAAAACGAAGGCCCAGAGAAGTTAAGTCACCTGTCCAAGGTCACCAAGCAAGGAAGTGGCAGGCCTTGAACCCTGGTCCTTCTTGTCCAAATCACTCATTGCTGTATGAGCTGCCCGAGGTCCAGAAGGCCATTGACTGGTGTTAAGGTCACCTGTGGTAACTGGACTCAGGCAGAGCAGGGGTTAAGAGGTTTCTGTGGCCATCCAACTGTTTGCCAGCTCTTCCCATGATTCCTTGGGGTCGGCTGGTGTTGGAAATCAGAGAACAAGAGGTGGGGTGCCAAGTGTGCAGACCTCACAGGTTCTTCCCCTCAGGGTGGAGCCCTGCAGAGCAATGACCTTTCCAGGGGTCATTTGACATTCCCTACCCTGCAGCTAGGTCATTCCTGACCCCAAGGGCTGGGAAGTCAGTGCAAAACTGACCCCTTCCCAAGGCCCCAGAGGGTTTGGTGCAGCCAGCTCGTAGGAGGCAGGAGATTGGAGTGTCCCCAAAATGGCTGGTTCCCCTCCTGGGCCCCAAGTACCCCTAGAAGCAAAACTCTGACAGCTGCTGTGGGCAGGATCACCTTCAACAGCCATTCCATCCCTACTACAGATGAGGAATCCAAGGCACAGAGAGGTTGAGAGATCTTCCTGAAGTCACACAGCCTGAAAGTAGCAGAGCTGGGATTTAAACCAAGGCTTGGTTCACTCCCACAACAACCCAAGCGTCCGGCCTGGCCTCCAGCTCTGACCTTCTTTGTGCCCTTGTCTGTGGGCAGCCCCCACACCACAAATAATCCTGCTGGTGCCCCGACAAGAAAAAAGAGGGAGTGCATACCCAGAGTGGGGGCTGGCTGGCTGGGGGTCACTCTTACACCCACCTTTGCACTTCCCAGTCCCACTAGCTGCATATCCTGCCCCAGTGAGATCCAGTAGAAATTGCACTTACTTCTAGAAACTTCCTTGACTGTCCTGCCCTCTCTCGTAATCCCTCACACCTGCCACAGGAAAGCAGCACCCTCCTGTGCCCACAGCTCCTACGGTGGTGCAGGTCGCCAGCTGCAGGCCTGACCTTGTGCCATGCCCGTCACAGAAGAGCACCCAGGCCGCAGGCGCTGTGGGAGCTGGCCGGCCAGGCTGGGTGCTGACTGCCGCCCTGAGCCAGTGCGGTCAACCCCATGCGCCATGGAGGGAAGTGCAGTCCACTTTTCTCACCAGGATATCGACGGGTTCCTTCCCGAACCCCACGCCTCACAGCGGGGAAGTCTGCTGTGGTCTGACTCGGGGTGCCTGAGGCTTGATTTCAGGGCACAACGTTTTCCTCACTCACACTTGAGCCTGTACCTTGAGCCTACACCTGGGGCACCGTTGTCACACCGACAGCTGGCCTCACCAGTGGGTTGGGGGTCGTCTCCAGAGTTTGCACCTCTAGTCCCCAGGGAAGCCGGAGTCCCATTTTGGGAACTACTAATCAGTCTGTGGAAGCAGCAGTGTCTGTCAGGAGCTGTCTCCACACTGCCCCCAAATGCCCATCCTACAGCTCAGGAAACTGAGTCACAAAGAAGGCAGGTGACTTGCTCAAGCCTCACAGGAAGTCAGGGTGGGAGGGAGCTGGGATCGGGGCCCAGGGCTGCTGAGCTCAGGAGCAGGCTGGTTGCAAGTCTGAGAGGGCCTCAGCCTGGGCTGGGGCAGAAGGGCCAGCTCTTTAGGGGCAGGACTAGGGGTGTTGGAGGTGGTGTCTTGGCAGCAGGGTGCTGGGAGAGGGCTGGCCTGGCACTCCTGGCCCAATCCCAAGCCTGTGACTCCTTGTCATCTGGAAGCCATCACTGCCAGCAATGACCACAGAGCAGACCTGGCTGCTGGGGGCTATGGCCCCGTCTGTGCAAGACGGAAAAAGAACACGGCCTGCAGGGACCTCCTGCCCCCACCTGTGCCCCTGGCACTTGCCTTGGCCCTGACACACACAGCCCCCAGTGGGCCCAGCTGTCGGGAAAAATCAGCCCTGGAGCTGTAGGCATGGGGGCTGCTGGCCAGGATGGGTGCCCAGGAGCCTGGCCAAAGCCAAGAGACCCGGGCTTAGCTCCCTGCTCTGCCTACAAAATCCCGGGCTCCTGACTTAGCTCCTTGGGCCTCAGTGTCCCTGCAGGTAGCTCGGGGGCTGCCTGGCTGGGCTGGGTGCCTTCCACAAACTGGCATGTGTCTGATCAGCGTGAGCCCAACCTGCCCCAGGGGTCCTGCTTGTCCTCTGCAGGCCAGGGGGTGCTAAACAACCAGCGCAGGAATGAAGAAGGCGCTGGGTGACTGTCACATACACACTTATCTCGCCAGCCATGGGGCCCTCCACCCTTACCCTCAACAACTAGGTACTGGGTACAACCAAGAGTAGGTGGTTAATGAGACAGACACCACCCCTTCCCCATGAACTTACGGGAGTTGGGGAAGAACAAAAACAAGGATCTCTTGCAAATTATCCAAGCTGTTCTGAGAACTAGGAAGAAATGGGGTGCTAGGGCCAAGGCTAACGGGGTCTTCTTTGGAGGGGGCAGTCACACTAGAGGGTCGGTCCAGGGCGATCTGGGCCATTCCCAGTATCTGAAGTTTTACCACTTCAAACACTTAAAGGCGAACATTTCTTATCTCCCTCCTGCCCCCAGCACACCCTCCAGCACCCTCTGTGACCTGGGTAAGTTCCTCCACTGCCTGGGCTCAGTTTCTTCAACTGTTCACGAGGTGACGGGGTGGGCCCGGGAAGGCAAGGGCTTCATCTTGGGAGTCCACTCCAACTGGCAGGTTCTGTGTGGAGAAGGATCTGAAGCTTCCCGCCAGCTTGGTTGGCAACAGCGGTGTGATGGGGATGCCCACCTCCCACAGCTGGGGGCTAGGGGCTGGTACAGGCAACGTGACTTGTGTCAGCATTCCTGGTCTAGGACTCCTCAAGATCCTTCTGGAACAAATGTCCCACCACTAGACTGCACCCAGGCTTGAGAAGAGTGTGAATCCTAACATGGCCTGGCCACTGTGCCTTCCTCCTCTGGACTTGTGACAAGCCTTGCTCCCGCCCTGCTGACACGTGGGTGCTGGGCCTTCCCAGCCTGGTCCTGGCTGCAGAAACACTTCATGCTTCTTCCTCCAGGAAGCCTTCCTCCCCCCCTCCCCGCAGCCCCCCGCCCCCCAAGCTCTGTGTGCATGTGTGGGAAGCTCTTGGATGCTCCCTGAGGTGTGTCTCGCTCCTTCCCAGGCCCCTCAGGCGGAGACCTCGGAGGGCCTCTGATTCCCTGGTCCAGCATGGGTGTGGCACAAGGCAGGGAGCCTCCAGGAGGAGGTCAAGGGCACCGTGGCCATCCCGACACTTCTCTGAGCCTGAGATTGGAAGCTAAGCAGAGAGCCAGAAAGAGTTGGGCGGCACACGGAAGGGGGAGGCAGCGGCCCGGCAGCTTCCTGGACAGCATGCCGGCTGATGTTCCCGGTCCTCAGTGTGGCTATTGTCCCTGATGGTCCAGAGAGAGGGCTCAATAGGCCCTCTGTCCCTCTCTGAGCAGGCTGGCCTGGCTCGGTGGCGTCCCACTCAGGCAGCTGGGAGGCGAGGGCCAACACTTCCTGTCCCCACTGCAAGTGTTCAGAGTGTCAGGAGGAGGGGGGAGCTCTCAAGACAAGCACCCATCTGTGTTCCCCAGAGAAGAACTGCCCAGCTGGGGGAGGAGGCGGGAGAATGGAGGGCCAGCCGTGGTGGGGACATTTCTAACTCTGTGTCTCAGCCCTTCCCAACAAGCCTGGGGTCCCTTGAGCTGGAGCTGTCAGGCCATGCACATCCTTGCCATACCTCAGGGCCTTTGCACTTGCTGTTCCCTCCCAAGAATACCCTTCCCCCAGATTGCCATACCATTCACTTATTTATTTTTCTCTTCCCATCCTCAGAGAAGCTGTCCCTGACCACCCTATTTGAACTTAACCTGCACCATGGTCTATCCATTTATGTGTGTTTCTTTATTGTCTGTCACCCCACAAAAATACTAGCTGCAATCTTTCCTTGTCTTCCTTGTTCACTGCAGTAGACTTCCCCATACCCAGGACAGAGCTAAGTGCATAGTAGGTGCTCAGTAAATACATTATGAGTGAATAGATCAAAGAAACATTCACGAGCACTGGTTCACATGCTGAGGGACCTGCTCAGGAAGAGCAGAGCCCTGTGTTTGGGGAGCTGGAGAGGCCAGAGGGAGTGCAGGAGGAGCCAGGTAAGTCACAGGGGAGAGGGCTCCATGTGGCTACAGAAGCTGGTGTAAGGACTGGATATCAGAATGCCTTGGGATGGCAGTGGGGGATGGGGAGGCCCCTGGGACCCCATCACAGGGTGGCTACTGTCCCTGATGGTCACCTGAGCCTGTGCAAGATGAAGGGGGACCAGGCACCTAGCACAGTGTTATATTCACATTGTGTCTCTCACATCCACGTGTTCATGGCACACTCCCGGGCTCCCCTGCAGGTGGGCACACGGCTCAGGGCAGGGCAGGCCAAGCTAGAGACAGCCAGGCCGTGTGAAGAAGGGCACGAGGCAGGCCCAGGGCTCCCCCACCATTCCCAGCTGCCTGCCAGGCCCCAGAACGTTTCTTCTGAGCCAAGAAGGAGGAATGGACGGGACAGGTGTTGAGTCCGCAGTGGAAGGAAACCCAGGAGAGAGAGAAACTGCAGCCCCGAGGGCAGGCCACCAGGCCCTCCTGGTCATCAGTGTGAACGGGGCTCCACAAAGTGCAAGGGTCTGGCTGCGCTTTCTGCTGGCCCTGTGCTCAGCAGACAGGGTGGCCGCGGCCAGGGAGGTGAGAGGTCTCCAGCCCCAGAGCCCAGACGGGCAGGAGTAGCTCAGGCCTGGACCAAGACCAGTGCCAGGGAAGAGTCTGAAGCAAACGTGGAGAGGGAGGAAGGGCCAGGTGGCTTCCAGACACTCTCCGACACCTCCCGGAGCTGCCATGCTCTGCTGGGACCCGTCATGTGTCTGAGAAGGCCTGAACCCCACGGTCTGCCATGCCAGGCCACAGGGGAGGGCTCTTCAGTCTGCCACTGTCCACCTCTCCAGGAGGCTGGCACCAGGGCAGAGACCTGGGTAAGTCCTCAGCAAAGCCAGTGTCCCCAGACCCTGGAGCTCATGCCATGTGCTCCTTACTGGGCACTGACCCTCTCCAGCTCTCATCTGACTCCCAGTAGCTCAGAAGACTGGAATCCCAGGAGTGAAAAGAGCCACCGGGAATCCTTGGCACGAGGAAACCCTGGGGAAAGGCTCCTGGCTCTGCCACCTGGAGCACTGGGCCTTTGTAGAGAGCTGGGCCTGCCAGGCACACGGTGCACACACAGGGAGCAACAGGTAATGTATCTCCCTCCATGACCAGCCAGATTCACCACCATCACCATCATCACCACCACCATCACCATCACTACCACCACCATCACCATCACAACCATCACCATTACCACCACCACCACCACCACCATCACCACCACCACCTCCATCACCATCACCACCACCACCACCATCACCATCATCACCACCACCATCACCACCATTACCACCACCACCACCACCACCATCACCACCACCACCTCCATCACCATCACCACCACCACCACCATCACCATCATCACCACCACCATCACCACCATTACCACCACCATCACCACCATTACCATCACCACCACCACCATCACCACCTTCACCACCACCACCACCACCATCACTACCACCACCACCACCACCATCACTACCACCACCACCACCACCTCCATCACCATCACCACCACCACCTCCATCACCATCACCACCACCACCTCCATCACCATCACAACCATCACCACCACCACCATCACCACCATCACCACCATCACCACCACCACCACCACCATCACCACCATCACTACCACCACCACCATCACCACCACCACCACCTCCATCACCATCAGCACCACCACCTCCATCACCACCACTAACACCACCACCACCATCGCCACCATCACCATTACCACTACCATCACCAGCTGAAAGAGGAACACACGGCCAAGAGCAGAGCAAGTGACTCCAGGACTCCAAGCGAGGTGGTTGGCAGAGCTTGCAGCTAACCTCTAGATCTCGGTGGGGCTGCAAGGTGCGCCAGGGTGACCTCCTGAGAGCGTGCACACATACTCTCCGGTGTGTGTGTGTGTGTGTGTGTGTGTGTGTGGCTGTGCAGAGGCCTCTGCTCTAGGCCCCTCTTCACCAGCCAAGGCAGGCTGGAGGAGGTTCAGGGCTCATCACAGGTAGCTCTGAATTTCCAAAGTGACAGCAAGAGCCACATGGAAAATTGTGACTACACTGAAGGAGGGGAAACTACAACAGCTCCAGTTCTTCTGAAAAAAGTCCTCTGCTTCCCTGGCGTGCCCTGCTTGTGGCCCCACTGGAGGTTGGCCATTGTCCGTCTTGTGGCCCTGAAGCCTCTCATCCCTCCATGGGCCAAGGGAGAGCTCTTTGCTGTGTAGCTCTGGAGATCCAGGCTCAAATCCTGCTGATGTCATTTATTAAGAGCTTGGGGAAGTCTGTGAATCTCTCTGAACCTTAGTTTTCCAACATTCAATTGGGGATAGCAATAGCTATCGGGTCGATAGTGAAGAATTTCTACACTTTTGAGTGCAAAGCGCTTAACACATATTTGGAAATTTGGTAAATAGTAGCCATTATCACCACCACCACCACCATCACTATCACCACCATCATCATCATCACAACAATCACCATCATCATCATCACCATCACCATCATTACCACCACCACCACCACCGTCATCATCATCACCATCATTACCACCACCACCACCACCGTCATCACCATCACCATCACTATCATCATCACCATCACCATCGCCATCACCACCATCACCATCATCAGCAGCAACATCTTCATACTTGCTTAAAATCTCAGATATCCAAGGCCTTTCCACACTCCTGCGCTAGCCCGCTAAACTTTTGAAAATCCCGGGGAGTCTGAAATGCATAGTTGCACCCTCTGAGTGAGCATAAGCGAGCCTCCCCAGTCTCCTCCAGCAAACGCAAGCCCCTCTTCAAGATGCGCTCTGTGTTGAGATTGGCAGCTGGCGGTGGACATGGAAGCCCCTGTTCCCTCCTAGTGTACCAGGGCTGCCTGTGTGAGACCTCATGAAATCCTCCCAGTGACTCTGTGAGTTACGATCTACCAGCCCCCAGCCAGGAAAGTCCCTCTCTAAGGACTTTCTCAAGGTCCCACAGTGAACGAGGGGCAGCTCACACCTGACTCTTCCTAGCCCACCCTGTCTCCTGACCTGCAGGCCAGGCGCTGCCACACTCGTGCACAAGTCCTGGGGGAGTGAAACCAAGGCCTGTGTGGTTTCGCTGGCAGGGAATGGCCTAGGAGGTCACCTGGGACGGCAAGATCCCCTCCTGGGCCTGGTGAAATCACCAGGCTACAGGCTGTACCTGAGTAATCCTGAGTCGTGGAGCTGGCTCCTATCACCTCAGGGGGACCTGAAGGTCAGTCCTACAGAAGGCTGATGGCTTTGTGCAAAAAGTCTGGCCTGGGAAGGGTCATGCAAAGGGCCATGTCATGATGGCCAGCGATTAGGAGTCCTGGGCTTGGGCACCAACTCTATCAGGGCAGTCACCTCCTCCTGGACCTCAGTTTTCCCATCCAGAGTCGGGGGTGTGTGTGCATATAGGGAGGTCTCTAGGTGCAAAAGCCTCTACCGTCTAAGCCTGATCTTCCACTCTGGGGACTGACAGCTGTACTGTAAGATGGAACTGATGCAAGGAGCAATCGAGAGCTGCTGCTGCACATCTATCCTGCTGTCCTTCCTGCTGCATGGTCAGACGTGCCCCTCTCACTTGCTCTGCCTTCCACTCCTCCATTGCCAGTGCTGGAGGAAGAGCCGAAGCCAAGGGAGCTCCATGGGGGTCTCTGCTCTCCCCACCCCCACTCCTTCTCCCAAGAGAGGCCCTCCAGACCAGGAGGGAGGGGGCGCATGTCCAAGTTCACACAATCACCACCCTGTCTCAGGGAGACAAAGGCCAGGCCCTGGGCCCTGAAGGAATGATACTTCACAGTGTTGCTGAGTTTAGAATTTTACAAAATGTTAGTGCCATAATAACTTAGATTCCTGGAATCTCTAGAATTCAAGCTAATAACGTGTTATGATCACAAGCATGGAGAATCTTCATTTCAAAGAACAATAACAACAGCACATCAGTCACCCAGAAACACATGGGAGGCTCAGAACCACACCATCTTGATCTGCACTGACGAAGGAACTCAGACTCAAAACCACACGATTCAGAACAACTGAGCGTCAGAGTCACCCAGTGTGGGCAGCCCGGCCGAGTGATAAAAGTTAGTGATCACACAGTCTAGGAATCTGGGATGAACATCAGAAGGTGATAAAAGCAGGACCCCCTGCAATGTTCTCGCAGAACCTTGTCATCTTCCCTGCCGGGACCTCAAAAGAATACGATGGTTTTGCTTGGCTGCAGAGCCCTGATCACCCGCTGCCTGAGGTCCACACCATTTCAGACCTGGGCATGTGCTTTTGCCCAGCTGCACATCAGAATCACCTGAAGAGCTGAACAAATGCCCATGGCCAGGCCTCCCCCAGACCTACTGAATCAAACTTTCCAGCACTCCCCAAAATAAACAAACCAAAACACCCCAGGATACTCTAATGTGAAGTCCCTGTTGAGAATCACGGACCTCGTCCCACCTCTCCTCCATATTACAGACGGGGAAACAGAGACTGCAATTAAAAGTAACTGGCCCAAGGACCCCAGTGATGTTCCCCAGCCCCTACATCAAGATCAACCCTCCTGGGCCTCTTGTTTCCTTCACCTGTACCGCTTTAGCTCCCAGGGTTCTATCCTCAAATCACTGCATCTGTCTCACAGGACCCTGCCCCCAGGGTGTCCCTAGGGGTCTTAGGTACCAAGCAGGCCAGGTCAGAGTGAGCCACAGAGAGTTGCCAGGCTCCCTCCCCCGCACGCTCAAAGCCCACCAGGAGGCCTGGGGTAAAGAGAAGCCCCAGGCACAGGCAGTCAGAAACCAGGGGCCCAGCCATCCATCACTAGCTTGCTGTGTGGCCTGAGACAAGTCGCTTGGCCTCCAGGTCAATGTGATCTCAAGGTGCGAGGCTGGACAGAGGACTGCTGCGAACCCCTTCTGGCTCTGCCTCTTGACCTCCCACAACAGGGCCAATACTTAAGTGGGTGGAACCCTCAGGATCTTTTGCTACTTTGTTCCTGGTCAATAGGAAGTTGCTCATTGTGTCTAACCTGAAACATTCCAGCTGCAGTTTTTCCATACCCTGCTGCATGATGATAGAGACTGTGGGCACAAATGCCCTTGGCTTGCTCAGGGGAAGCCCTGCCCTCCTGCCCCCAAGTTGACTGTGGTTCCTCATCCCTAACCCTGTTCCAGGTCCTGCAGTCTCATTGCCTCTGATGGGGACCACACTCCCAAATAAACTGGGGTGGCCTTATGGGGGACCACTAGTTTGACAGAGGCTGTCAAGGCCTCTGGATGTTTCAGTGCCCTTGACACAATGCTGGTTCCCTAAACAGCCTCCAAAACAGGGGTCCTGCTGGGCCAGGGTGTCTTCTCCAGTGAGATGGGCATTTCCAGCCAGTATCCCCTATCAGGCTCCAGCAAGAAGCCCAAGGGGCGACTCCCCAGGAATGGGGAAGTAGGAGTCAGGATGCTGCAGACCAGTGTTCCCTAAATTTGAATGTGCCCATGAGTGACCTGGAGAGCTTGTGAAAGCCTGGCTTCTGCAGCCTGGAGGGCGGGGGGCAGTGCTCTGCAGCTCTGATGAGCTCCCGGTGCTGCCCCTGCTGCTGAGCCAAGGAGTAGACTTTGAGGCAGGACTTCGTACGTTCACAAATAAATTTTTTTTTTCTTCTGAGGACCCCCTTCCTTCATTCAGCTTTGCTTGCAACTTTTCCGCGGTTAGCTGGAGAGATCCACACAGCAGCCAGGGGACAGGCTGGGGGCATATTCCTGGGTCTGTCATATAGAGTGAACACTTCCGTGTAGCAAGGGGCTGAAGGTAGGAGGGGCTTGTTCAAGGTCACCTGGCTGTCCTCCTACCTCTAAAGTCCCCTGTGGCTGATGGCAACCAAACACCTTGGCAAGGAGCAGCCCCATCCCCATCCCCATCCTGCAACTAACTCCCTGTCCAGCCTCCAGTTCGCCTAGAGGACTGAGGCCCACGGGGGCTCTCCAGGGGCCTGGGGGGGGGGACTGTGCTAGTCCCTGCTCTGGCTCTCCATGGTGACCTGAGCCTGTGGGATAGGCCAGGCCACAGAACAGACTCCTGAGGGCTATTGGTGGCCTGGCCAGGTGGGAGAGGACACCCACAGAGGTGGCTTGGCTGGGCTCTGGGGGGAACAGGAGAAACCCAGGAAGGGTACCCCAGGCAGGCGGCACAGCAGGAGCAAAGGTTTGGAGGCTGGAAAAGCCCCGCTGTTGTGTGCTGACCCTCCCACCAGGCCCATGAGCCTCAGTGGACAAACGGGATGGATAAGACTCGGGAGGTCCAGTGGCCTCACGAGATGGATGCCGAGCCTCGCGTTAGCATTCCGCAGAGGTCAGTCTTTGCTGCCTGCAGAACAGGAGAGACCAGAGAAAACTGTCTGCAAGAGCGGGCACCGGGGAGCTAGCCAGCCCACGGTTTGGAAGTGGCTTGTATCCCCCCATGGGCTATATGTTGGGAGCTTGGTCCTAGGGATGGTGTTACGGGGAGGTCCTTAGATCACTGAGGTGCACCCTGAAAGGCAGCAAAGGCGTTTTCCTGGGTGGTTCTGAGAGGGTGGTTATCAAAGGCCACAAGCTGGGTTCTTCCCTCCTGGCGCTCGCCAGAGCTGTGCTGTGCACCTGCACTGTGAGTCTCTGGGTTCCCTGCTTAATAAATGTTTTTATAAGGCCAGCAGTGTCCGGCACTGCATCACAGCAGCAAACAGCTGACTAATACTGATGCACTTTCTCACCCCAGGGCTCCACTCAGTCGGCCTCACAAGTAATTCAAGACCAGGGATGGGTCCCACCACCCACTCTGCCCACATCCTTGTCCCTTCAGACCCAGGGCAGAGGATGGAGAAGGTGATACCCAGACACACTGAAGAGTCCCAGGGGCGGGGAGGCTCCTCACCATCTGTGATCCTGTCTAAAGCAGAACTGGCAGCTGAGGATGTGAAACTGGCCCTCCTAGGCTCTTTCCTGCCCTGCCAGACAGCAGGAAGGCTGCCTGAAGCCCCACGCCCTGCACTCCACTCCGCATCCCTCCCCCAGCCCGGCAGCTGCTCCCTCTTTCTGAGCCAGGCAGGGTGGACACTTGGTGATCCCACCCTCGGCCTGTCCCAGAGGGGCGCTGACAGCCACAGGCCACAGCAGGCACCTTCCATGACCCTCAGCCTCCTCCTGAGGCCCCCCGCCCCCGGGGGAGGGCAGAGCTTCCATTCCTCATCCTGTGGGATAGTCCAGGCCACAGACCTGGAAGCAAACCTGGGTGACCCAAAAAGTCACCAGAGCCTTTCCCGCTCCCTCCCAAACCCCCTGACAGGCCTCCCTGCCACCCATCCTGGAATGGCAGGCCCCTTTCTCCAGGAAGGAGGGTGGGAGGGAGGCTGGAGGCCCCTCTGTGGAACCCTCAAGCCCTCTCAGGCCTCAGACCTCCCAAACGTGTAACGATGGTGACAGCTCACCCTCATGGTCCACGGAGGGGCCAGGCGCTCCCCTCAGCACTTCACCTGAGGTGACTCATCCAGCCCCAGCATCCCAGGAGGCAGGATTCTTTAGTGTCATTGAGGGAGACTGAGGCCTAGATAGACTGGCTTCTTCTCCTGAAGGCACACAGCTAGTAAGAGGCAGAGCTGGGAATTGATGGCAGGCCCTGGAGCCGAGGGGCCTCGGGAGGGGCTGGGGCAGCGCTGGGCCTCCAGACGCCAGGCCTGGGACACTACCCTCCCTCAGCACCTCCACCAAAGTCACCACCTGCCACGCAGCAGTCACACTGCAGCCCCCAGCAACGCCCATCCCCGCTGACATTCTCGAAGTGCTTATGGCATTCCAGGTCCCGTGCCAAGTGCCTGCACACCGCAGCCAGGCCCTGGCCGGCCAGCCAGCCCGCCCGGAAGCAGAGGATCCCCAGCAGTACCTGCGGGAGTGATGGGCAGTGATGATCACCGGCCGCACGCTGGCCCTTCCTCCTCCTCCTTCCTCCCGTCTGCTGTAGGTTTTAAAATGTGCAGAGAGCGCAGCCACACTTTCTCTGCTACTTCCATTGTCTAGTGGTCAAAGGGCCTTTTGTCTGTGGTTTTCTTTCTTCCCCTACTTCCCTCCATCTCTTCCTTCCTTTCTTCCTCCCTTCCCACCTCCCTCCCTCTATAGAATTTTTTATAACTTGCTGTCCTCTCAGACTCTGTAAAAATACCCAGTTTCCCCCTGGCTCATTGATAGGTCTGTTTTCTGTTACTATAATGAAATACCTGAGGCTGGGTATTTCTAAAGAAAAGAGATTGACTTAGCCCACAAGTTTTGGAGGCCAAAAGTTCAAATAGCCCAGCACAGGTTGGGGTGAAGGCCTCATGGTGGGAGCTCAGAGGGAGAGACCCCAGGGCAGAGACAGGAACTGGAGTGAGGGGAGGGACCAGGCTTGCTCTCTTATAAAATCTTTTCCCAGGAGAGTGACCTTAAGCCCCTTCAAGGGTGGTGCCCAGTGACCTAATCACCTCCCACCAGGCCTCATCTCTCAAAGGTCCACCACCTCTCACCTCGCCACACTGAGGACCAAGCTTCCAGCCCATGAACTCAAACCATGTCCACACCAAGCAGGTCTAACCTGGGCTAACTAACCAAGGACTTTACACGTCTTTAGCCTGGGAACCTGGACCTTGCTAAGGTCATGTGTGAGGCAGGCTTCAGGGAAGGAAGGGGCCTGGATCCCACCCTGTTCCACCCCTCACCCTCTGCCCTCCATGACACTCAGCTGTGGGGCTCTGAGAGCTTCTAGCCCTGGGTCCGCGTTCTGCAGGAAAAAGCCCACATACCCTCAGCCCCTCTCTGCCTGCCCCTGCCCTGGCTGCAGCCCCTCTGAACCCAGAGATTAGCCAGAGCTGCCATGCGGGCAGGGTCCAGGCAAGGGTCAGACGTGGTTGGCTGTCCCTGCTTGCTGTCTCTGGACACCCCAAGCCCTCGGGGTCGGGCCTGCCTGAGGAGGGCTGCCGAGACCAGGCTGGGGAGGAGGCCTGGCCAGCTTCCTCTCCGCCCCTCCCCCAGCAGGACCCTGAGACTCTTTACATCCCTCACACCCCGCCTTTAAGGTTTCAGCTGCTCTGGGACTCAGTTCTCTCCCTGCTCTATTTTTCTTTTTCTTTTGCAATCTCCAAGAAACCCGAGCTGCCAGATGGGTGGGGGTGATGATTGTGTTCTCTCGGACATCTGGATTTCATTAGCAGCCCTGGGCAGGCTGACTCAGGAATGGCACAGCTCCCCGGGGCTCGGGCCCTTCCCAGACCTCTCATGGTGCCCGTCTCTTAGCTGGACACAGGAGGCACAGGTGACAACACTCCTCAGGCCTCCCTCAAAGGAGTAACCACTACTCCCCCCAAATGCCTTGGGCCTGATGGAGGCTGAGGGCTTGGAGAATTTCTGCTCCCAGCTCAGTACTTGAAGGGTGGCGGCCAGGCTGGAGGTGGCTAGAGAGTGTAGAGGGCTTAGGGAGAGGACATTGGATCCTGTGTGTACTTCCCCCACCCTGCCCTAGGCTCCATTCCCACACAGGTTCTGAATGAGTCATCAACTCCAAATTGGAGATGAGGAAAGGTGGCCCAGGGAGGTTAAGTGACTTGCTCAAGGTTGCACAGAACAGTAATATGCAGAGCTAGAACTTGAACTCTGATCTTTGGTTTATAAATTTGAGGTTGTTTCCTTTGAGCACAAGATACCTCCCACACCAGCATCAGGGTCTTTCTAATGACATGTGGACTCTGAGTTTTCATGTCATATCATCAGAGAGGCCCACCACAGCCATCCAATAGAAAGCAGCCCCCAGATTCTTTTCAGGACTGCACTCTGAGCTTGCATCTGTAGGTACTTTTGCCTTGTGGGCCCTTTCCTCCATATAATAGAGTTCCTGATTGTGTAAGTATAAAGATAAATATCCAAGGTGGATTCATAATTATAAATTCATCATTGTTATAGTAACTTTCTATTCTGGCCTTAAATACAAATGGAAACATTTCTGTGGAACCCCAAAAGTGTCAAGGGCTTGGGCACTTGTCCCTCCTGTTCCTCATGGAGAAACCACCCTGGCAGGGCCTACCCAGGAACATTTTCACAGTCTCCATTATGTCTGATATTTCCTTGATTTTTCTTGATTTGCACTTTATGGTCCTTCTTCAACAACAGAAAGCCAGCTCAGAGTGGGGACCTTTCCTCTTTTGTTTACTGGGGTATCCACAAATGCCACCCTGCAACCTCTGCGCTCCCTGTCTTGGACCTGGTCTGACCACCTCCTGTCCCTGCTCATGGCTGGTTTCCGCAGCAGCCTTCTCCCTTCCAGCCCGGCCTCCAAGTGCCACTATCACGATCCTTCAAAATGCTAATCCAAGCCTGTCACCGAAGACCCTTGGATGGCTTCTCCCTGCCCTCCAGGTTCAGTCCAAGTTTGTGCAGCCTGGCACGCAGGCCCTTCACCACCTGCTCCAACCACACCTTCCGCTCCCCCCTCGGGAGTGCCAGCCCTGGCCAACGGCTGGTGCTGCCCAGAAAGCATATTCCAGTTATTTACAGCCTGGCCTGGAAGCCTGCCCCACCCCAGGTCCCGCCTCCTCCTCTCCGAGGCCTCCCCGAAGCCTAGGCAGAGCTGGATTCTCACTCGGCAAACCTCCGTGGCAGCCCTGGTCACCCAGAATAGCCATCACTGCTCTGTGTGTCTCCCTGAGGACGAGGTCAGGCCTCATCCAGTGAAGGTTTGGCACCCAGCAGATGCCCAGGAAGGGCTGCAATTCAAAGCCCCTGCTGCAAAGTCATATACCAGGTAGGCAAGTGCAGTGGGCCCAAAGAAGGACACTGCAACTTAGGTCCTTATGGTCCTGCCCCATCAGTGTGCAGAAGCCAAAGCAAGACACCCAGGTGACCCTGCAGGCAGCCAGGGGATGTCAACCGTGCCTCCCTGCCATCGATGCATGTCTGCTGCCTCCAGAGCCACACCTGACCTCCCTGACTCCAAGAGGGCAGAAGGTGCCCTGATGCTGGCCCATTATTGGGCACACAGACTGGTGAGACCAGGCAGGTCTGGCTTCTGTCTACAGGGTCCTCGACCCTCTTTATTCCCAGCAGCTCGTTTTTGAAGAACCCCAAACTTTCTGGGAATGACAGTGGAGATGGAAGTCTGGATGCAAAGGGTGACAGCAGGGTTTAAGTGGCAAAGATTGGGCTTTGGGATCAGCAGGAGCTGAGTCCCAGCCTCAGCCTTGAGACTCACCTGCTGTGTGACTTTGGGCAAGTCACATCTCTGGGCCTCAGTTTTACCCAGTGGCATTTGGGGATCTCTAGTAGGTACCTGAGAGGGTTGTTGAGGGAACTGACAGAGTTAATGCATATAACATGCTAAACTCGGTGATGAATTCATTTAGAGGCTTTTAGTATCATTCAAATTACTATCATCTCTAGGCAAGTGGCTGGCACACCGTGTGGGGAAGGCAGAGCTTGTGTTTTCAAGTACCATGTGGTGGACACTCTTGTCTCCTGAGACTCCTTGGGTCAGTGCTGACATTAGCTAGAGATGGACGCTGGTCTCTCCTCCCATGAGGAGAGACTTTCCTTCAGCAACATTTAGAACTGGTCTCCAGCACCTTCCACCTCTGCTTTAGGGGCTCCCTGTCTTCTTGAAGTGCCCAGTCCCCATCACACTGGCCCTAGGAATGGGTGAGGCCTATTCGTCAGATGAGTGGAGTTCTGAACACCTTTACCCTATTCTTAAGGTTGGAAAAGAATCAACTCATAGGCCACAAGCACCGGGTCCTGCGCTCCACTAGTGTGGCCGCTACAGCCAGTGCTTGGGCTTCACCTTCTCTGCTGCCTCCCTCAGACCCCTGGGCTCATGGGCAGACTCAGGACTGAGTAGGGGGAGGTGAAGTTCAGCCCAGTTAGATGACTGAGGATTCTAAAAACTTTTGAATCATTTAAAAATCATTCCACAGAAGGGAAGATCTGATGGAGCAGAAAGAAAATTTAAAGAAATAATAGCTGAAATTTTTCCAAATCTGATTTTAAAAAAAGAAAAAACTTTAATCAACACATCCAACCAGCTCAACAAAATCTAAATAGGGTAAACAGAGACGCCTACACACAGACTCAACATAGTGAGATGGCTGAAAAGTCCAAAGACACTGGAGAGCAGAGCTATGTAGGAATTATATGTCTATATGTCCTTCTGGTAAGTTAAAATGTATAAGGTAAGCCCTACAGTGACCTAGAAAGAAATGACTAAAACTATCATGAAAAATTAAAGAAATTAAAATATTACATTAGAAAAAATCAGTGCCAAAATAAAAAAGCAATAAGAGAGAAATAGAGAAACAAAAACATGAGTGACTTAGGAAATAAAAAGTAAAATGCCAGGCAGAAATCCAACTGTCTCCATCATAGCATTAAATATGAATGGATTAAAGAATCTGATCAAAAGGCAGGGATCCTCAGATTGTGAAACAGAGCCCCTTTAAAGTTAGAAGTTCTGTATTGTTTTAGCTCCTGAACTTCCTCATGCTGAGAATGGAAATAGAAAACTACCTGACCCAGGTGGGCACCAAGGAAACTGTGGTCCTGTGAGCTCTCTAGCTAGCACAGCCTAGCTAAGTCTACATATGTGCATCTCCTGGGTTTTGTTTCTACAAATGATAACCACTTCTATAAGACAAGAAAAACAATCTAACTGTTTCTCTCCAGTTTGATCAACTGCATTAAATTTATTTTTCCTTTTTGCATCTTTTGCTTATTTTGTAGCTAGGGACGTGGGTTGGGGGAGCTGAATCCAGCCAGCTGGAATGCAGGCAGTTTCTCGGCTTGCCTGCCAGTAACAACTGGATAACAAAAAGCAATTGCTATATGGTGTCCCCAGGAGACACACTTTAGTTCAAACACAGCTACAAATTAGAAGTAAAAGAATAGGAAAAGCCAGTAGCAACATTGAAAACTGGGAATTTGCTATCAGAAAAAGTAAACTTTAATACAAAAAAAATATTACTGGAGGTTAAAAAAAAGGATATTTTAGAATGATAAAGGATCAATCTATCAGGAGACAAAACAATTAAAAACATACATGCACCTAAGAACAAAGCACCAAAAATACATGAAGCAAAAAAAAAAAAAAAAGTAGCATTAAAGAAAAACAGATACTTCAAAAATAATAGCTGAAGACTTCAATATTCCCACTTAAAATAATGGATAGAATGGGGCAGAATATCAACAAGGCAAAAGGAGACAGATGCATCACTCTAAGCCACCCAGTCTCTACAGACACCCTCAGAACACTCCACCCAGCAACAGAATGCATTCTTCCCAAGTGCACATAGAACAGCCTCCAGGACAGCCCACGTGCTCTGAAGCAAACCACAATCAGTTTAGAAGGGATGAATAATACAAATTTTCTCTTACCACAATGGAATAAAGTTAGAAATCATTAAAAGATATTTGGAAAATTCACAAATAAGTGGGTAGTAAACAACACACTCCTCAAAAACCAGTGGGTCAAAGAGGAAATCACTTGAAGAATAAGAAGATACTCTGTGATAAATGAAAATAAAGACACAACATACTAAAACTTATGGGATGCAGTTTTGTGGGAAATTCCTGGCTGCAAACATCTTAACTGAAAAGGAAAGGTTACAAGATTAGTAACCTAATCTTCTACCTCAAGAAAAAAGAAAAAGAACAAACTAAACCCAAAGCAAGATCATGGGAGGAAATTATAAAAGTCAGAGTGGAAAACCAAGCAGGACTTGAAGAAGTATTTGCAAACCCATATTCATAGCACCACTACTCACAGTAGCCCAAAAGTAGAAGCATCCCCATTGATGAATGGATGACAGACAAATGTGGTATATCCATACAATGAAATATTACTCAGCCTTAAAAATAAAGGAAATTCAATAAAGGTTTTGTGTCCAACTACAACTTAAACCAAAAAAAAATAAAATAAAATAAATGAAATTCTGACACCTGCTAAGATGTGGATACACCACGGGGACATTATACTAAGTGAAATGAGCCCTGAAGACAAATACGGTATGATTCCACTTCTATGAGGCATCTAGAGAAGTCAAACTCAGAGACAGAAAGTGAAATAGTGATCACCAGGGGTGGAGAGGGGAAAAGTGGGGTTGATTAAGGGGCTCAGAGTCAGTTTTACAAGATTAAAAAAAATAGTTCTGGGAATGACAGTTGTGATGTTAGCACAACACTGTGAATGTATTTAATATACTTAAAAATGGTTAGGATGATACATTTTATGTTATGTGTATTTTACCATAATTTTTTAAAAGGTTACAGTGGAATTCAGCATTAAAAGAGAATGAAATCATGACATTTGCAGGGAAATGGATGGAGTTGGAGAATATAATGCTAAGTGAAGTTAGCCAATCCCCAAAGAACCAAATGCTGAATGTTTTCTCTGATTTAAGGATACTGATTCATAATGGGGTTGTGGGGGGGCATGGGAGGAATGAACTTTAGATAGATAGGGAAAAGGGGAGGAAAAGATGGTGGAATGAGATGGACATCATTACCTCAGGTACATGTGTGAAGACATGAATGTGTGACTCCACTTTGTGTATAACCAAAGATATGAAAAATTGTGCTCTACATGGGTAATATGAATTGTAATGCATTCTGCTGTCATACGTAAACAAATTAAAATTTAAAAAAATTAAAAAACAAAAAGATTAGGGTGGAAAGCAATGAAACAGAGAACAGAAAAACAACAGAGAAAATCAACTAAATCAAAAGTTGGTTCTTGGAAAAGTTCAACAAAATTGGCAAACCTTTAGTTAGTTAGATCAGTCCAAGAAAAGAGAAAAAACTCAAATTACAAGAATCAGAAATGGAAGCGGGCGACATTATTATTGACCTTACAGAAATAAAAAGGATTATAAGAGAACAATTGTAAGCCAATAAATTAGATAAGTTAGATGAAACAGACAAAATCCTAGAAATACACAAACTGTAGTAACTGAATCAAGAAGGAATACACAATCAGAACAGATCCAGAACAAGAGATGGAATTAGTCATCAAAAATTTCCCCACAAAAGGAAAGCCCAAGCTCAAAGGGCTTCAGAGGTGAATTCTACCAGACCTCGAAAGGAGAATTAATGATCACTCTCCTCAGTCTCATCCGGAGACTAGAACATGATAGAACACTTCCCAAATCACAGAAACGGGCACACGTGACAAGGATGAACCTGGAGAATGTCATGCTCAGTGAAGAAGGCCATGTTATTATATCACTCCATTTCTCTAGAGGGAGAGAAAGGAGGTGAGCCGATGTGGTGGGGATGGATGATCAGGAGAGGATTCCTCAAGAGTATGAAGCTCTTTTTCTGAGTTGAAAAACAGATTCTGAGACTGATGGTCATGGTTTACACAACCCTGAGTGCATTAAAAATCACTGAACTATGCATCTCAAATGGGTAAATTATATGGTGAATGGATTCTGTCTCATTAAGGCTGTTACCGAAAAAAGAACATTCTAGAATCTTTTTCATATTATTTATGTCAAACTCATACAATCATTCATTTGAAACACAGGCTTCCTTCCATGGCTTATAAAAGCCTTGTAAACCCATTCCCTTCCTTCAGGAGCACTTGTGCTGAGCACTTGCTGGGTGAAGTGTCTTGGGTGGGTGTCAGACAGCAGGGTGTTCAGGGACGAATCTAGCCCAATGCCAATCCTGTAGCTTGTGGTCAGGTGAGGTGGCGTGGACAGAGTCCAATTAAATCCAGCCTTGCCAAACTACCTAGTACCTTGCAAGATAAGATAGGTACACTTTTCAAGGTGACCCAAAGAAGAAATAAATTATGCTAGCCAGCATTTATTTAGTGCTTCCTGTATACAGGGCACCATGCTAGGCATTTCCTTGCATCCTCAAGCACTTGTGTGGGAGAGTGTTCCCACTAGTCCCATTGGACAGGGGACGAGAGGAAGACTGCGAACCTCTGTCGTTCCACCCCTTGTGAAGTGGGTAGGGGATCCCTGGGCCTTCAGGGTCCTGGGCAGAATCAGGTTTTGGATGGGGCCAGGAAAAGGTCTCAGCCAGCTCAAGAAAGAGACTGAGGCTCCACAGAAGGGGAGACTCAGCTTGGAGTGGCACAGGTGTTCAGGAAGGCAGGGCACAGAGGCCCCATGAGCAGAGACCTCATACCTGTCCTACCCCTTCCCCAATGCTTCATCTCTTGGAGACTCAGCTGTGAAATGGGACCACTACTCCTACTTCTGACATTGAATTAAGAGATAATGATCCATATACAGGAAGAACCAGAGTTAGCATTAGGCTGGGAAGGGAGGGACCCTCTGCCCCAGCTTTTAAAAGACACTGGCCTGCCCAGGTGAGAATCCAGCTACTCCACTGAGTAGCTCAATGATCACAGTGCATGAGTTCCTTACCTGCCCCTTTGTCCCCATCTACCCAGAGAACCCTGGCAGTGGGGGTCAATCTCTGCAGGGAGCTCCTCATGCCAAGGGCCTCTTGCTTACTGCATCTGTTCAGAGACAGGGCCCAGAGGCGGGGTACCAGGTCTTGAGGATGGCACTGTGGGCCAGCTCCCACTGTGTGGGATCCAGGTCAGGGGAACACATCACCTGGGGATCTTACCCAGTGAGGTCTGGGTGGGTCTGGGACTCGTGGGTTTTGGCAAGCCCCAGGAAATACTGGTGCTGTGGTCGGTGGGCTGCACTCTGAGAAGCCAGGACCCGAAGCCTGGGATGGCCGTTCCTGAGAAGAGCTTGGTGTGTGTGACAGCAACAAGCGCAGATCAGCCTCCTGTGGCTCTGGACCCAGTCCTACACGGCCACCGTTGACTCCCAAAATCTGGAAGGTAATACTACGTGGACCTGCTGAGTCTCCAGGACTCCATTTCTACTACATTCATCAAATCTAACTAGCATCGCATTATAAAATAATTGGAAAATATGAAAAAAACAGGGGGAAAAATCACCGTTAATCTCACACCGTATTTTAAAAGACAGCTGCTGACTGCTTCCCCCAGGATCCCAAAGCCACATCTATGGAAGATTTGGGATCTGCCCCAGAGGTCCCACTTCATCTCTGCGAAGCACTGGGTAAGGGGGGGCACTCCCCAGCACCCTCCATGTCCTGGCTCCCATGTACCCCAAGAGAGATGCCCAATCCCTTGGTGCCTGAGCCTTCCCAGACCTGTCTGGGGAATGGAGAGTGGGGCAGGACCCCCTTCCCTCATCTTTGCAGGCTGAGGAGGCAGAGGTGGGGTCCGAGGAGGGGGTGCACATCTGGCTTCCTGGCCAGGAGCCCACATTCCTTCCGAGTGAGTGTGAGCAGATGGGGCCTCCAGAGAGCTATGAGGAGGCTGTTGGCCCCGTCCTGCCCCACCGTAATGGGACCCACCCTGCAGGAGCTGGTGGAGACAAAAAGGCGCAAAACCTCATTTGGGGGCCCAGTTTGGGTCCAGGATCCCCCACTCATTTCCGCCCAGCTAGTTAGGCCCAAGCTGGGCCTCTGTTCCATCCGCACCAGCAGCCTTGTCTCAGCAAGAGCAGGGGGGACAAAATGGTGGTGACCAGAGGGCCATGGGGCCACTCTCTGAAGGGAGGGCTCCTGGGGAGGCCACTGTGCCTGCCCACAGGCCAGAGCTGCCCCAGGTCAGCAAGGGAGCCTGAGAGCCCTCCCCGAGTGAGTCAGGGCTGCCTTACCTGGGGGCAGTCCTTGATGTAGTGTCCTTTGTTGAAGCACAGGTGGCACAAGTAGTTGGGTGGGGGCCGCTTGCTGGGCTTGCGGGCCTCAGAAGTGAGGGTCAGGTCCGAGAAGTGCTCAGTGAGAGAGCTGAGGCCGTCGGCGATGTTGTTGAGGGAGCCGTAGGGCGAGGCGCTCTTGTAGGCGCTACTGCTCAGGGCCTGCGGAGGACAGAGGCGTGGGTCGCGGAGGCAGCCGGGGAGGAGGTTTCCATGGCCCAACACACCCACACCCACTCCCCCCCCCCATACACACACCACACACACACACACACACACCACACACACACCCCACACATACACACACACACACATGAGCTTATGCAGAGCCTTCAGCTGCCCAAGGGCTCTGGCCCCCGAGTCCAGATCCGGAATTGTGTGTCCTAAGATGAGCCAGTGACCCCCCATGGGGCGACGGTGGCTCTGCTACACAATGGGCCCAACCAATGACAGCCATCTCCCAGGGTTTCTAAAAGGCTAAAATGAGGTCAGAAATGTTTGACCTCAAGCCAGGCACTTAGGAACCACTCAGTACACAGTGATGATCACAGTGACCATTATTATCATTATTACAATTAATTCTCCTTTACGCACCATCACAAGGTAGGAAGGTGGTGTAGAAAGCAACCTGTTAGATTTGGGGATCTGCCACTGGCTGGCAGAGGAACTTTGGTTGAGTCATGCTGACTCGGTTTCCCCATCTTGTAAGGAAGAGGCATTGCAGCCGACAGCGCGGTTTCCATTTTACAGGGGTCTGAGCCCCACTTGGCCTCCTGTGGCCAGAAGCCTTTAGTCTGTGTCTGGGAGCTCGGCGGGGCTCAGGCCACCACTCAGAGAGCCCCAGGAGGGAAGCGGCCCACCTCTCCCACCCCCAGAAGACAGGAACCAGACCTGCCACTGAGCTTCAAAGCAGAGGCGGCCAGGCCCCTCCTGGTGTATACAGCCTCTATTTATAGGAGTCCCAGGCTCCGGGCGGCCTGGCACACCGGAATTTAGAGAAGGTGGGGCCCTGCGGTGAGGCTGGCATGGATCGGCCATGGGTCCCCTTGCCTACAGAAAGGCCAAGGCTAGAAAGAGGGAGATTCTACAGGCGGCCCGAAGACCAACCTGGGCGTGGGGCTGGGCACCCCTTGGCTCCAACACAGGTGCCCAGGAACTTGCAAGGGTAAGCTGTGATCCTGGGGAGCCTTGGATCCGATGGAGGGATGAGGACTTGTCCTTGGGAGTCTTCAAGCTGATGGGGAAGCAGGGCCCCTGGAAGGAAGAGCCTCAAGCTCCCTGACAAAGATAGGACACATAGCAGCCCAGGGTGGGGACAGTCCTTTTTGTGCCCCCCTCAGTGTAGGAGGGGGAAGGAGGAGAGTTGAGAGCTATGCTGAAGGCATGGGCCACACCCTCCTCTGTCCCTCATCCCCAGTACAGCTCCTCACCTCCTCATCTCACTCTCTACAGTGTCCATCTTTAGAGTTCTGTTTCTCCCCTCTTAGAAGACAAAACCCCCATCAATTGGGTGCCACTATTGATCTTGGTCCCTCAGGACACTATGCTGTGTGACTGTGGGATGACCCTTGCCCTCTCTGGACCTCTGTCCCTTTTATAAAGTTTTGCATCAGATCCTGGCACATAGAAGGAAAGACACAGATGCCATACCTGGAGCAGCCCGGGCCCCCACATAACCATCCTACAGTGACTGGAAAACAGAGCTCAATGGGTCCTGACACCCCAACTCTGTCCTACCATCAGGACAGCCAGGACAGCAGACAATGCCACACCAGCCAGCATTTTCCGGAGTGCCTCTTCCTTTTTCAGATGAGCCTAAAATGGAGTGGTCCACCTCAGGGGCAGAGGGCCCCCTCTCTGTAGAAACCCAATAAGAGACCCCCTTGCAGGGTGCACGGAGGGCTCAGATGGATTTCAGACTCCATCATGGTGACATGCCAAACGCTCACCACTCTAGCACTGGAAACACCAACACCCTGTGAGTCACTGTCCCCATTATACAGATTAAATGAGTGAGTCCAAACTTGTGTCGGATGGCCTGGGAAACCTGTAACACAAACAGTTCTCTGGACCCCATGTCAGACCCACCAAAGCAGCCACTTGGCATGGGAGGGCCCAGAATCTGCATGTTTCACTGTGTGGCAAGATACACATGACCAAAGTCACCATTTTAAAGTGCACAGTTCAGTCGCATGAAGAGCCTTTACACTGTTGTGCAACCGTAACCGTGGCCACCGTCCACCTCCAGAACATTTCCATCTTCCCAAACTGAAACTCTGCACCCAGCAGACTTTAACTCCCTGCTCTCCCCTCCCCCCAGCCCAAATCTGCATTTCCCCCAGCTCCCCAAGCTACTCTGGTGCCAGCAGCCAGGTCCACCCCTCGGGAGCCTGGACTTCTCAACCTTCAGGCCTCTCCTTATCTTCTCTCCAAGGCTCTCTGCAGACCTGCAGACCCCCACCGCCACCCCCAATCAGCCAGATGGAGCCCAGCATGGTCCCAGCCCCTTAGAGAAAAGTTCATCCAAACAAGAAACTTGAGGCTCCAAATGGTGTGACTCACCCTCATGGCTGGGAAGTGCAATTTCACAAATAACAACCCTCTTATTTTCCCCATTTTCCTTTTTCTTTCTTCTTTTTTTTTTTTTTTTTTTTTTCTGGAGAAGAGTTAAGCAAGTCCACAGGAATCAGATCTGTTTGGGCAGTGAATGTCAAGAGGAAGGGGAAGTTCGGTGGATGTCCAAAAGTGCACTAATCACACCCTGGAAAAAAGTCCTGTCCCCACCTTGAGGCCATGCTCCCCTGCTCACAGTGGCCCCTCGGGCATCCCGGGCAGCCAGAGGCCTCTGAGCAGGCTGCCCTGGCCTGGCAGCTCAACCCCCACCCACCCCACCGTAGGGTCACAGCTTCACCCCTACCCAGAGACTGCTCCACAGGCAGAGAAGGGAGATCCTCTCGGCTCCCCGACCTCCAGTGTCCTCTAGTCTATCCCCAGGGACTGTGCAGCTCTCTGTCCCTAGCCCAATTCAAGACAAACACCACCTATAAGCTGAAAGGATAGAGTGCTCAGCCGACCTGACTTCATCCCCATGTTACAGATGGAGAAACTGAGGCCCAGAGAGGCAGCAGAGGGAGGCAGACCCACCCATACAGGGCAGGGAGGGCTGCCTGCCCAGCCAGTGCAGGGCGGGCGGGGCAGCGGGTGGTTTCCTCTCCAAAGCCCTGCTTGAGCTCAGGCCATGGAGGTGAAAGGCGAGTCCTGGCTGTTTCCCGGCCTGCAGGGACTGGACAGAGCAGAGGTCAGGGCCTAGCCTCTTGGGTTTCCCATCTGCAAAACATAAAATGGAGCAGCAGGAAGGAGGGCACATTGGACTGTCCCTACGGTCCTGAGATCTTTGGGTACAAACAGCAGTTCCTGAGGGATGCCCCAGAGTGCAACATGCTAAAGACACCCATCCTGCCATCTGCAGGTGGTCGATAAAGCGGGCACAGAAGCCTCCATCAGTCGATCCCACCTCTGCAACGGCCAACTGGCCCTGTCAGGGTCCCCACAGGACAACTCTGCTTTTCTCCCTGTGGCTCTGCAAACGCTGCCGCTTCCCACAAAGCTCTTCCACTCAAGCCCCCTGGGACTTAGCTCCAGGTCTGGCTCCCATCGGCCTTCCCCACCCCTCCCCTTGATTCAGACCTCAGACTCCAGGAACAGAGTGCAAATGAGGCCTTGTTGCCCGTGTGCTGCTGTTCTCCAGGGACCTCCCTAGGCCCTCAACCCTGCCCTGACTCTGCCTGCAGTTGACTCCAAGGCTCTGATCTCATGTCTCCTCATGTCCCACAAAGCTGGATGTCCCCCAAGGCAAGATTCTGTGTCTTCTGCACCCCAGGGAGCAGATGATTTTTGCTGCTCCTTACACCTGTTACTGTCCTGGGTGCAGCAGAGTCCAAGGTGGGGAAGGGCCCGAGAGCCCCACTGGCCTGGTGAGGTAACACCTTGAAGGCTTTAGGCTGGGCCTCAGAGTTTTCGTGAACTGGTTGGGCTGCTCTGGGCACTGCTGGACATCAGCCCCACATGATCAGCCCCACATGCTGGGTGGAAGCTTCCAGGATGTTGCCAGCCTTTGAAAAGAGGCCACATCTCCTTCCTCCCTGGGTCAGTGACCCCATCAGCTAGCAGCAGAAAGCCTGGGGACCTTACATCATATATGGGGGACTGAGTATCACACTCCTGCCTGTTATTGGGACTTCTCCAAGGCTCTCACTTGACTGATGGGTAAGATCAGATGGGATGACACTACAGTTTGTTCTAATTGTACGGAGTGTGAGTACTTAACTAGATCTTTTCCTTCATTTCCCTTTGCCTGGCAAGAACACATTTAGGTGAGCCAGGTTGGTTTTATTGTACAGAGCTGGAAACTGAGGCTCAGAAAGGCTGAGTAATTTGCCCAAGGTAGCACAGCCAATATGTGTTGGCCTATTATATTTCAGCTTCCATGTAGCCTCTGAGGCTTGGCTTTCCCGACAGGAAGGGGAGCCAGAGGAAAATGCCAGGTGTGACATCCTATGCTAAGCCCCTTGGCCCTGGCAAGATGAGACACCAGCTTTTCTGGGCTGCCTGAGAGTTTTGGACCCCAGAGATGGTGACTGCACTGTGGAATATGGAGCTCAGAGGCAGAGATTTCCAGGGCTGACTCCAGGCCTCACCAGAGCATGCCTGCCAAGCTGGGGTTGTACCCCAGGGACAGAGGGAGGGCGCCGTGGAAGGTGAGGGCAGGCAGGAGCTGGCAGAGGTGGGAGGAGGACTCTGAGAGGAGCCCAGAGGGAAAAGAGCTGCACAGAGATGGGCCGAGAGACAGGCAGGGACAGCAGGGACAGCAGGGACAGCAGGGACAGCAGGCAGAGCTGGGGAGCAGCACTGCAGGAAGGTGAGGGCGAGCCCTGCAGTGCCCAGGGCCTGGATGTGGGCAGGACAGTGCCGAAGAGCCAGGCAGAAGCAAAGCTGAGTTGCCCCAGCTCACAGGAGGCTCCTCTGACAGCAGACCACTGCTCTCTTACTCCCCCAAACCACCCCACGCCCCTCACCGCGGCGCGCACACACCCATGCTCCTGCCTCAGACAAGACATCATTCATTTCACAAATGACTCACCCCTTCTCCCAAGGGGACCTGCATTTCTTCTATCCCTAGGGCCCGTCTGGAGTCAAGCAAGTGCACAGGACACACCCACAGGTGGCCATGGGCTGGCCTCAGGGACTGGAGACAGCCCTGGGCCCAAAGGAAAACCACAGCCTGAATGAGGGTTTCCCAGCCTTTGAAAAGAGGCCACACTCAGCCCCAGCCCCAGATCTTTAGTTTCCAAGATCTAAAGCTGACCTGAGGGTCAGGAGGGGGCAGGGCTGGCCACCGCCACCTCCTGGAGGCCCACTCACCCAGCACATGTAAGCACGGCTCCCTGGGCACCGCCAGTGCCCATGAGAAGATTCTGACCTAATCAACACGGACAAGCTCTTTCTGATGAGAGAAGTGGGCAGAGAGAAATGGGGACAGGACCAGGAACAGGGGAGCAGACAGCGGCAGCAGGACAAAGCAGAAAGGACTCAGGGGACGCTCTCTTCCCTGCCTTGGTTCCCCCGGCCCCCTTCAGGGTCACCATGCACCTGACAGGTACTTGTGTTTCACGACTCTTCTGACCTCTGCCCTGGGGACCAGGTGCCTCTCATTTCTATTCACATTTGTCAAATGAAAGCACAAAGCATGAATAAGAATCCCAGGACTGGAAAGGGTCCCAATATTTATCCAGTCCCAGGTATCATCGAGGTCTGCAGCCTCTATAGCAGGGGCCCTGGACCTGGGATCCATGGTCACATGAGGGTGTCCATGACCCACTCCATCTGAAATCACTCATGAATCCGCATGAACACACATGCACATATGCTGGTGCTCTGTGCCCTGTGTTGACGACAGGGACTTCAGCTGTCTTCAGATTCTCAAAGAAGTCCATCCCAAACAAGGTCAGGACTATCAGTCATCTGTGCCTCTGCTGGGACACCTCTGGGGCAGGACTTCACTATCTCCCAAGTCAGCTCATTCCAATTAATCAAACTATCAATAAACATTTCCTACTTGAAATGAAATAAGAAGCTAAGAGATTAAGGAGAGCATTCACATAGTCAAGACTGAACATGGAGGAGGGGAAAGGCTTCAAGTCCTCTCTTCACCCACCCACCCATCCATAGTACCGGTACTCACTGAGCATCAGGTATTAGAACTGCTAAGTGGAAAAAGACAAGATTCCCCATCTCAGAGTGCTGACAATCTAGCTATTGAGATAGATACACCTGTTGCCTACTGCACCACAAGACCAGCTGTTAAGACATGCTGCGTTAGAAGAAATATCTACAACTCACCTGTCCCCAGACCATAGCAACTGGAGGGAGGGCTGCTCCCCACGGCAGCCAGGCAAAGCCTCTTGGAAGAAGGACATCCACTTGTGCCATAAGAAGTATATTGGAGGGCTGGGGCAGGGGCTCAGTGGTAGAGTACTTGCCTAGCACATGTGAGGCCCTGGGTTTGATTCTCAGCACCACATATAAATAAATAAAATAAATGTCCATTGACAACTAAAAAAAATATTTTAAAAAGAAGAAGTATATTGGATCTGTCCACTGGACAAGAGTTGGGGATGACCAGGCTGGCCAGAGGAGGACTGAGTGTGCTTCATCTACACACACAGGGCACAGCAGGTGTCCTGGTCCTAGGCTGGAGCCCTGGGTCTGCTGCTGACTTTCTGGATGCATCATTTCTGTTAGTTTTGTGCCTTAGTTTCCCCATCTGGACCTTAAGCCTGCCATGCACAGGCTGCGGTACAGGCACAAAAGCACTAGAGGTTCCCTGTGTCCATCTCCTCGGCTTTTCCTAAGCCAGGAAAAAGGACATGGGAAGAAACCCAGCACTCACAATTATGCCCACCACTCCTCAAACCTCAAGGATTCAGGACAAAATGTCAAAGGCACCACAGCTTGACAAGAGACCCTGGTTACTGCCTGCCCTGCAGGGGAAGGGGTAGAGAATGATCTGGATGAGAGCCAACCGGGGGACCGGCTACAGGCTGAGCCACAGACACAAGTCCTGAATGGAACCCAGAAGAGGTTTGGGTCTGGCTCTGCCATTGGCTTGCTGGGTGATTTGCCAGGCCTCAATTTTGCCTTCTATCAAATGGGAGTTATGAGGCAAGAGATGCCCAGATTAAAGTGCCACCGGAGTACAGACCACCGACAGCACCTGGCTGATTACAAATTACTAATGCTGCCTGCTTTCCTCCCTCCCACCTGACTCAGAAGACCCATGAGGGGTGGCCCCTTTCTTAGCCTGTGCTCGCCCAGTCAAATGAATCTGGTGGAAGGAGGGTCAGACTGCTTTGGCCAACAGACTCCCAAGTGTGGGCCTCCTTGACTGAGTCACTGATCAGCTTCCCAGCTCCTGGCTGGGCTACGATGGCCATTCCTCCCCAGCCCTGGACTCCCTTCCCACCTATCCCATAGAGACCACAAAGGCTACTGAGAACGAATCTTAGTCCCTGGAGACCACTCAGCCCCTGCCAGGCCAACTTCCACTTTAGGCAGAAGTGTGGCTTCATTTCACATATCCACACTGGTGGCCCTTTGGCTCATCTCCATCCATTGCAGGCACTGGTGACACATTTAAACTCTCGGGGAAAGTGTCAAAGGTAGGACCTTCTAAAGCAGGTCAGTATAGTTGCTCCTCTAAGGGCTCTCAGCTGTGTCTGCAGAACTGTTAAAGGTCCTCATGACTCCCTTGCTGCCATTCCCAAATTTCCAACAGAGGGACCACAGAGGCAAAGAGGAAGGGACCTATGACGCTGAAGAAGATGACGCTAGAACCTGGGAGGGCTCCCAAACTTATGCTCCAGGAAGAGCTTCCTAGTTTGGATCTATGCAATGAGGAAGGAGCTATCTAGCTCCTTGGAGCGTCTAGAGATGCTAGAAGAACACTGGCAGGTGTCTTGTGCCAAAGATGTTCTCTGGTTAAATAGGTATGGAAAATGCTGGGCTGAAGAATGGTTACTGTGTTTTATTCCGTAGGATTTTTCAGGACAGTGCCAGCAGGCATTGTATGAATCCAAGAAAAGACAGCATGGTGTTTTTCAAACAAATTTGATCCCAAATCCCTTCCCCCATCACCCACAAAGTACAGATCACTTGACAGTAGGGCTATGCTTCCCAGCTACTTCTGTCCCTGGAGGAAAAGGGAAAGAAAAAGGCTGCCCTGATAATCCAAACTGAACGGAGAGGGACAGCCATATTGTTCCTGGTGATGGTGGTGGTGGTAGGGGTACAAGAATTAGCCAGGACAGGACCTGGGTACGACTCCAAGGGACTCAAAAGTAATGCTTAACTCTACTTTTTTGCAGAACTAGAATCCCACAGTCCCTACACTGCTGTGAATTTAAATTCCAAACAGAACTTGGCAGGGAGGACCCCCATGCAGCCCAACCCCCACTCCTAAGAACTGCCTTCCAGGGCACCTGGAGAGAAAGGAGGGGCTTAGCTAAGGCCCAAGTCACTCTCCAAAGACATACTTGTTGCCACAGATCAGGTTTCTGAAACGGAGGATTCATGGGGTCTGGTGTGTGGACCCAGAGGTCTTTTGAGAAATTGTATGAGGTGCCTGTTCTGCCTTAGGTCACCTGCTGGTACTTGCCCCTACACTTACATGTGAACTCTGCCGTCTCCCTTTCTGTTCCCAGGGCCAGAGTGCCACTCAGAACCCTTGGCTTATCTTCAGCTTCCATGGCTGAGGTTCCAGGGGTACAATGGGCTTCTGTGCCCCCATGTCCTCACCCCCCATGCCAGCTGCATTCATGGTGTTTTGCTATTGTGGTGGGAGCAGCCTGGGGGTGGTGCAGGAGGGGGTGGGCTCTTGGCACAGGGGCTGGCGCAGACAGGCTGTGGTCAGTGGTCAGCATGCAAGTCACATCCGCAGGCACTGCCACCAGGCCTGCCAGGCCTTGCACAGAATGGCAACGTTTCTGGGCCCCTAGGTCCCTTCATAGAGTTCCCTCCAGCCCACACAGGACTTGATGCTTCTCTGACTAGCCCCATGGTGGCATTGAGGTGGGGGGTATTTCTTCTTGCCTTCTCAGCCAGTTGCTATTTTGAAGCCATATTAGGTCACCAGCTAAGCCCTGTATGCAGGAAAGGCCTGTCCCCAAAGCACAGCTGGGGCTCTGAGAGGGTTTAAGAGGCGCAGTGGCGGGGGGGGGGGGGGGGGGTGAGGACAAGGGAGCCTGAAGCCAAGAGAGCCTTCCGGATCTGCAGGCACAGCCTTCTATCCCATCCAAGGAAGCCACTGGCCTGTGAGCATAAGAGAAGCCCTTCTAGGCTCCCCAGCCCAGCCCCCCTGCAGGCACATTCTCCCTCATTTGTACAGGTTTCCAGACTCAGACACACTACCCTGGGAGACAGAAGAGACTAACTTTAACAGACGGGCAATCTGAGACCCAGAGAGGGTCAGGAAGCTCCCTGAAGACAGCCGTGAAAGAATGTTCCACCATTGGCCCTTTATCTGCTCTTCCGCATTGCTGGGCCTCTTCATGGGGAAACTGAGTCACAGAAACAACAGCAGACAGCTCTCACTGAGCTACCACTGGGATCCTGGAGGCCAGAAATTTCCAATAAGAGGCACAACATCCCACTCCCACAGGGGACTCCTAAGGGCCCCAAACTCCCAGGACCACTTAGCAGAGACTCACATGTGGAGAACAAGGCCATCATACAGTGGGAACAGAGGGAGGATAGTAGGGACTGAGAAGGGACCCTGCTTGACCCACAGGTAATGACAATCTTCTCCCTGGATAAGACACTCTTGGGGCACATACTCATCACCACTACTCAACCCCTGCCATCATGGCACCGCCACTCAATCACCTGCTACCATGGCTCCCCACCCAATTCCTCACTATTCACACACACTGTCTCATCTGCCTACTGATCTGTGGCCTCCACTAGCCTGTGCCCACAAAGCCCCATGGACCCACACAGAGCTGAAAAAATGTTTGGTAAGAGAATCAACAACGGGAAACATCCAGGCACTGAGGAACCACTCCACAGTTTTCCGAAGTCACTGGTACCTGAAGCCAGTTCCCTGAGAGGCAGCAAAGTCTCTTACAAGAAAGATCCCCAGCCAAGAGCCATTCCTCCCCCAGAGAGAGTGTTTTACTCTCTGGATACAAACGCTTGGTACCAAAGGGTGCTTTTCCAGACTCATCTCTCTCTCTACCATGCTCAGTCTCCCCACACCAGTTCTAGTCACACAGGTCCACAGAGCAATTCAGAAGGTGCTGGCCTTAGGCCAGGATTTTATGTGTCCATGAATCCCCTGGTAAATAATGGCCAAACATATCTATGAGACCAGAAAGGGTGATTCTCTGCCTCCTCCATATACCCTGGCACTCCCTGGCATAAACAGGCCCTCTTCCCCAACCTTCTCAGAACTCTGACTCTCCAGGTCTAGAAGGAAAGTGAAAGTGACCCTCATGTATGGCCCCCAAACACCTCTGCACCTTTCTTTGCAGACAGCCACCACAAGATGGACAACTGAAAGCCAGTGATGGTCGTCTGCAATTCTCAAATAAGGCTGGAGTAAGTGGGGAGTGCATGAGAAGTCCTGCAGGAGAGAGGAGTGGAATCTGGGGAGGCTCTGGAGAAGACCCCTCAAAAGGTTTTAAGAGGTCACGGCTCTCTGTGTGTTTATCTAGCCGGGGAAGAGGCACTGCCCGGTAGACTTTGTAACTGAATCCACCAAACAGGCAGACTTTGCGACACAGGCGGCCCAGGTTTCTGGAGAAGGCGCTGGGCAGCTGGAACTGCTCCCCCTATCTAGTCCTCCCCCACTCCCTCTAAGGATTTCCCTTTCATTTCCTTCCAGGCTGGGAGGGCAGAGGACTGCGCAGTCTGCGGGGTCAAGCCCTCAAAAACCACTTCCTATGTGGCTGGGGGAGGGCCAAGCAGCCGAAGGATGGATCTGGAGGGTCCCTGTGTGGGAACAGCAGGAAAAACCCTCTGGGCGAGTCACTGTTCTCCAGGGCGCCCCTCGGGTCGGCAACCTCGGGAGGTCGAGGAGAAAAGATTTTAGGCCTTTCCAAGAGGAGTTCGGAGCAGAATCTGCACTCGGTCTCAGTCCGCGATCGCCAGGAGGGGTATAGGATTGGGCGAGGGAAAGTCACTTGGAAGGGGCTCCCCGCCCTGGCCGCACCCCGGCTGTCTGGAAAGAATCCGGAGACACCCCCCTGCCCCGCCTCAGCCTGCTTCGAGCAGGGCTCCCAGGCTGGGAGAGGGGGCGGGAGGGCCCTGCCCGGGCCTGAGCTGCTCCCAGCCATACTCTGACGGGAGGTGACGCGCTCCCGGCGCCCCAGGGACTTCGGGCGGCAAGTTTGGCAAAGCTGAACGAAGTCGAGCCAGACCCGGTCGGGCAATGAGGAGCCGGCCGGGGCCAGGCCAGGAAGAGCCGGGCAGATAGGAAACCGTCTGGCGCAGTGGGGCGGAGGGCTGGAGCGCGCGGGGGCACCCACCTCTCCGCGCTGCAGCTGGAAGAAGCTGTTGAGATAGCTGGAGTGCAGGGGCGAGCCCAGCTGCTCCGGGCGGCCCTTGCCGAAGGCCAGCTCCGGGGGCGCGGCGCCGGCGGGCGGTTCTGGCCTGAAGGCATCGAAGGCACTAGCCTGGTGCGTGTCCTGCAGCGACAGGTAGACCCAGTTGAGCAGCTGGGCCGGCTGGTACACCGAGGCGGCACTCGTGTCGATGGCCGACAGCAGGCTCATTTTGCCGCGGCTGTGCCGGCCCCTCCCCGGCCGCCCGCTCGCGCCCCCCTCCCAGCGGAGGGGCGGGCACCGGGGAGCCTGTGCCCACTGCCAGCCGCCCAAGCCCCGACGGCGATCGCCTCGCGTCCTATGCCCTGCGCCCAGAGCGCTGCCCGCAGCCGCCGCCGCCACCGCCTCCCCCCGACTGCAGCCCGGGCGCGCGCGGGCGGAGGAAGGAGGCAGCGAAAGTTGGGCAGGAAACTTTTGGGCCCGCCCCCTCTCGCCGCCCGCCCCTCCCCGCCCCGCCCGCGATCCGCTATCTGCCTCAGTGCTGACCCCTCCAGCGGCCGCTCCCAGGGTGGGGTCCACAGAGACTCCGCCCCGTCCTCGTCCTCCATTGGCTGTCTCATTGAATATGGGATAGCAGGGTGGGGAGAATGGGGAAAGGAGGCTCAACTACACATGTAGCGCAGCGTAGGCCCCGCCCCTGGACGGCCCCCTCGCGCGCCCTCCGCCCCCAGCCCGGCCACCACTGGCGCTCGGTACTGCCCCGCCTAATCCCTACTGTCCGCTCTCTTCCATTTCTTTTCGAGTCCTCTCCAAATACTTCATTTTCACTTGCTTTTCCTTCTTTCTCTCTCTCCAGTGTCTCTCTTCTCGCTGTTGATCTGTTTTTCGGTTATTCTGTCCCTGTCCGTCGGTCTCCTTCTCTCCCTCTCCCGTCTCTTCTACTTATGTCCAGTTTGATCATTTCTTCTCTGTCCCTCACCCCTCTTTCTCTCACACACACATACTCACACACACACTTCTACTTCCCTTCTCTTGCTATCACCGTAGGACCCTCCCCTTCCACTTAATTCCTTCCATCTGCAGAATCGCTTTGCGGGCCGGCTGCGTCAAGGGGGGCCCGGGTTCCTGCCCCAGGAAAGACTCCCCGCCCCCTTCTCTCCTCCCTCTCTCCCTTCTCCTATTTCGACTGTGGGCCCGCCTCGCTTCTCGCCCCTCTCCTCCACCTCGGCGCTATTCTCAACCCGCCCCAGTCCCTTGGCCAGTCGCCAGGACTCCAGCGTGGGGCCCGTTACTCTCCAGAACCAAGATTCGCCTGGGGGAGCCCTGCCCTGGTCTGACACCTCCCGAAGCCCCCAGGCTTTAGCCTTCTCAGGAGCCGGGTAGTTAGCACCGGCGCCAGCTCTGGGGACCTAGCAGCAAGGTTCAGCCTCACTGAGCCCACGCAGCGGAACTGCCCTCCTGGCAGGGATCGGAGTCACCTCTCCCACCTCCAGTCGGGCTCTGGAGCCGTTCCCCTCAGCCTCTAAGTGCCAGCTCGGCCACCTTCCAGCTGAGTGACCTCAGAGTGACGCCTGACTGCAAGAGAGCCTGTTTTCTCCTCTGTAAAATGGGATGGTCCTAATGCTAACGCTGGGGATATTTGTGAGCTTACCAGCTCCTCCGCTCCTGGAGGATTTTTCCCATTACCTTTTAGGCAGGTCAGCTGAGCACATCTATGGATGCTTGGACCAGAATGACTTTCAGTGGTGACCAAGTGCTACCCAGTCCCAACAACCAAGAACACCTTTGATCTCAGATCTCCATCTTTTGAGTTTGTCTATCAAACAATTTGCAATTTTTAAGGCAAATGATAACACATATACCAATCATATCTCAGTATTATTCACCAAAGACATCTACATCACAGTGTTAAGCCTGTTCGTTTCAAGAGGAGTTACAAGATTATTGGAAATAAATGTGAAAGACATTTTAATCTTAGAAATATTGGGGGTCATCTCTGGAACTCTGCTATTGTCTTTGAGCTCCCAAAGATAGAGGGAAGGGAGCCACAGTGCAGATCTTCCCTAGATTTTATAAAAAGAAAACTGCTTTTCAAAGAGGTGATATTTTCCAACTGCACAAGCAAGCAGTTTGGAAGCCCAGAGGAGTCCCTGAGTCACCCAGCCCCATCCTGGAGCCCACTCTGCCCCCACTCTGTTTTTCTTCTGGATGAAGGTAGCCTTGTTATGTCAAATGCTGAAATTTTTCCCTAGTGTGGATTACAAATCCAAATTCCTTCAGGGACCAGGCAGGTATAGGACAATAAATAGGTAGTGATAGGATTGGTGAAGAACCAAAGTGCTGGGCAGAAAAAAATACTTCCATCATCTTGTCAGCTTGAGACTGCAAGATGCCTTTCTGGTCCTTCCCTGTCCTCAGAGGGTACTTGTCATACCTGGGGACCCCGCTGATGGGCCCTGCCTCTTTCTCTCCTCCCTCTTCCCATAGTTCCTACACAGACACTGGTGTACAGATAGTGGATGGTGGGGAATTATGAGCTGGTTTGATGACTGGATGGAGGGGTGGAGAGGGGTGGATGGAAGGGAGGCCATTTAGCTCCCCTTTGAAGCCTAATTGGCTTCTTTGGTTTGGTACTCTTCTCCTCTTGACCACAGCAAACCTGCTCAACTCTTGAGCTCTGTACCCAGTAGGTGATCAATTAATGTGAGCAATTTACAGGCAGTTGGCCTAGACAACAACTGGTTGACCTGAGGTCAGCCTCTCAGCAGGCTGCTGGGGACATATGCTCTTCCAGAGACAAAATGTCCTATGGGATGGGGGTGATGGGTGTGATTAACTAGGTACCAGGCCAGAGGACTGGGCCAGCCTAGACTCTGTGCCTTCCTACCCTATCATGTACAAACCGAGAAAGCTTGCATAGAAAAAAAATGTCAGAGGTTCTAGCCCAGTTCCTCACTTTACATGGAAGGAGGCACAAAGGCCCAAACAAGAAAGGGACTTTGCCAGGGTCACCCACTAAGCCACCTGCTTCTAACCACATTCTAGTTCTTCCTTCATGGGTCCCAATCTGGCAGGCTCCTAGGGGGCTTCTATATTTCAGCTTGTGTGATGCCTGTTTGAGAGATGGGAATTAAAATGCCCACCCTAAAGCTGAGTGGCAGATCTACATTATTTTGAGAAAGCCTTATCTACACCAAAAAAAACAGAAGGGAAGCCAGCTTGTGGAGACTGCTTCCTAGGTCATCTGTGGCCTTCCTTTCCACTCAGAGTCTTTCCATCCCCTTGAATAAATGCCCAATGGGCATAGCATCCAAGACCTTTTCTGTATTTGACTCCTGATCACCTCTCTACCCAAATTGCAGGTTCACCTTGGTCCCAGATGTTGACCTCATAGCTGAAGGTGGGAAAGAGCCTTCCAAGTGAACCTCTAGTCCCTGCCTGCTGTTTTGGTGACTCCAACCACTCATAGTCCCCAGAATAGGACAATGGATGCAAGATGATTGGAGAAAAGACACCTGGGCGAGTGTCCTTGAGCAGGTCTCTTCCCAGTCAACAAATAAAAATGCGTGTCACATGCCTACTTACTTCTCCAGGGACTAACAGGATTGAAGGAGGATCTGAGCAGCGGGCTGGTGCTGAGGGAAGGGTGGTCGGGTCATTTCAATCATAGTAGTAGGCTGTTTATCTAGGGAGATGGGAAAGAGGGAGCAGGGATATGTCTGCCTCTAAGTTGCCCGGGCAGCAGGTTTGACAGGCATGTGGTGGAGTTTCAAAGCAAGAGCTCTGAGCTGTGAGGGGGCAGGAGAAGCTTGAGGGAGAAGAGGAAGCGGGGCATCTGTGTGAGGGCATCAGCCTTCAATTTGGGCCTGTGCGGCAGAGATGAGCAGAGAAGTCGTGGCTGCACAGGGCTGTGCAAAGCCATGCTGCCTCTTTCTCTGAAAAACACCTCATGGTGAGGTGTCCTGCAAAGGAATCCCCCACCTTCTTGAACTGCCTTTGCCCCCTGCATCAGGAGGAAACAGCAAAGCATACCCCAGCAGGGCTGTGATTCCCTGTCCTCTGTGCCTGGGCGGGTATTAGGTGCCTTTGGACTGAGTGTTGACACAGAAGGTATCAGCTTACAGCAGAGGGTAAAATGGCTAGCAAATACGCTCCTTGCCAGCGCCTGTCCCCTCCCCCACCAGGGACCAACATGCTGAATGCAGACAGACCTCCTGCCCGGACCTGACTTGTCTTCCTCCTGGACGCTGCACTCCTGGTCACCACGAACAAGGGCCCACGAGATGAAACGTATTTGCCATCTCAGCCTTTTGCCCACCCTTCCAGGGCACTTGCTAATCTTCATCATGACTCAGAATTAGAAAAGCGGTTATACTATACCCAGTGCCACCGCATGGTACCTTGGTGTCTTACAGAGGCAGCCCCTTGTTGCCAGGGCACGCAGTTTGGTGAACACCAACAAGATTTCACCCCCACTAGTCCCAGATGTCTTGCAAAGCCCAGATGGCAACACTATAAGGGCGGCCTGACCACTCCAGGCCCTCATGCCCGGGCTCTTGACCAGCTTTTAGGATAGTGCCAGAAGGGGAGCTCAGCCTGCCACTGCATGCAGGTTCTGAATGGTGGGGAGCCACCTGTGTCTTTGGAGACTTCTCCCTTCCTAGCTGTGTGACACTGGCTTCCCTGCAGTTGCTGGAAACCCAGGATGATGCTGGGAGGGCAGGATCCTCTGAAGACCCTGTCTCTGGAAGGCCCTCAGAGAGCACCTACGCAGATCCACGGCTGCTAGACGGTGTGAGGTGGGCACAAGGTGCAGGACTGGATGTCAGGGCTTAGGGCTTGTGTGTGGCCTGGGCACCTGCAGACCCCTGGGCTACACAAAGTCCCAAGAACAGGCCTAGTGGGCTCTCAGCCATCTTCAGAAAAGCAGTGGAGTAAGGGAAGACCCTCTGCACACTGGAACCATGCGTGCAGTCCCTTCTTCCCCTCCTTCCAATTTTATATCCACTTTCCTAAAAAGAAGGAAGGGAGGGAGGGAGGGAGGGAGGGAGGGAAGAAGGGAGGGGCATGTCATATACAGTTTCCTAGTGGCCTCTCAGCAAGCCTTACCTTGTGGGGGACCCCAGGTTTCCAGGGCCCCTGGCCACTTCAGAAGATGCCTGGTCACTTGGGACAGCAGCCAAACAGTAGTGTGTTCCTCTGTGGAGGACGGTGCTTGGGAGGGATAATTCTGGAATTTGTCTATATTTCAGCTTGTGGGATGCCTGTTTGAGAGATGGGAATTTAAATGCCCACCCTAAAGCTGAGTGGCAGATCTACATTATTTTGAGAAAGCCTTATCTACACCAAAAAAACCAGAAGGGAAGCCAGCTTGTGGAGACTGCTTCCTAGGTCACCTGTGGCCTTCCTTTCCACTCAGAGTCTTTCCATCCCCTTGAATAAATGCCCAACGGGCATAGCATCCAAGACCTTTTCTGTATTTGACTCCTGACCACCTCTCTACCCAAATTGCAGGTACACCCTGGTCCCCAGCCCCAGGCCACATGGACCCCCCACTCTCCAGCAACGTGAGACACTGGCCTTTCCCCACAGGTACAAGGGCTTCCTTGCTCCTGTTCTCTGCATGTGCTGGTCCCCCTCCTGGGAAGAGGAGCCTCACTCAGTCCTCCCTGCCAGTCTCCTTTCACCCTTTAAGACCCTGATGAGAAAATGACCCCACCTCTACCCTCACATACCCATCAGATACTCCCCCTTTTACACTGAACTCTGGGGTGCACATGGTATTATGACATTCAGAAAATAGCCGTCCTCCCTCCCCGCCTCTGCTTCCCAGCCAGCACCACTGGATGTGAGTTCCTTAAGGAGCTATAAGCTCCTCAGCCTCACCCAGGGCCGGACCAGAGCAGGCCCTCTGTTTACTTAAGGGACAGATGAATAAACTCAGAAAGCCTTTGGACTGAGAGACAGGAGACTGTCAGATCTGTTCTGGAACAACTCAAGAGACTTAGAGGGGCTCTATCAGGGCCAGTCACTGTGCACTGAATATCTGTCTTTGGCTATGTTTGAATGTGTCCCCAAAGCCCTTGGGTTGGAAATGTGATCCCCAGTGCAGCAGGGTTGTGCAGTGGGACCTGTAAGAGGTGGTTAGGACCTCAGGGTGTAGCTCAGTGGTGGAGCACTTGCCTAGCATTTACAAGCTCTTTGGTTCTATTCCATTAAAAAAAGTGACTAGGTCACAAAGGCTCTGCCCCAGAAATAGATTAATGTCCCTACTGAGGGAGAGGGCTTGTGATAAAAGCCAATACCCCCTGCCCCCCACTCTGTCTTGCCCTCTGGCCTTCCTCACTGCAAGATGCAGAATGAGGGCTTGGCCAGATAACCAGCATCTTGCTATTGTCTTCCCCACCTCCATATCTGTGAGGAAATCTAATTCTGCTCTTGATAAAGTGTCCAGTCTTTGGCTTTCTGTTACAGTAGCACAATACAGATTAAAACAACCCTCTTGAGTAGCTCGATTGGTGAGCCTCTTGGCGTGGGCCATGCCACCTTCCTCCGCTCTGCTCAGCAGCCTGCAATCCCACCTGTCCCTAATAGCTTTGCTCCAGGGCCCTGTCTTTCCCTCCATCCTGAGGCCAAGCACCAGGCTCACCATGCAGCTTTCTTAGGACAGTCTAGAGTCACGCCGGTTATTCTGGGGTGGATGATGCATTAATAACACCTCCCTTCACTTTAAAAAGTGGACGATAAAATAAATGATGACCTATCACCACCCAACCCGGCTTAGCTCCTTAATTGCTTCATCTCCTGGAACTGTCATTTCCGCTGCACTTCGGTCCTTGAACTTCCCTTGACCATGCTCTGGGCTTTGTCACTCAGAACTGCTCCATCTCTGAGATTGAAAATGCAAACATTTCCCTTTGACCTCCTCTCTGTCTAGCTCAGCCACCAGCTTCCCTTACCCCATTTTCTTCTTTGCCCATCCACCTTACCTGTCTTGGTACACCTGGTCAATCACTTTTGTTAGTTTCCCACTGGTCCCATTTGTCTGGTGTCCCACATGCCTGCAGAATTTCCAGTGTCAATTCACCCAGTGTCTTTCTCCTCTGGACTGGCCTAGGTTATCAAGGGATGCTGGATACCTTTGCCCAATGACACAGGCTGGGGCCACCAAATTCTTGGTTTCCAGCTTCCACTGGCCCTCAGCAGAGTTCAGACAGACTTCCCCTGTCTCTTTGCATTTCTCAAAGCCTATTTAGAACCTTTCTCCCACTTTTCCTCTCACAATTTTCTATCCTAACATTTTCTCAGGTGAGCTTATCTTTCATGCTAAAGACTAAATAGAAGCCACTGGATGGATGGTCCCTCCACATCCTGCCACAGCCTTTGTTACTCACCTGTAGTGGGATCTATTTTTGGAAGAAGGAGGGCTCCTCTGGAGCTTGGGAACCTTATTTTTGCAGTCACCCCGTATCTTCAACCTTCCTTTCTCGCCTATTTCTTCATCGACAACTGAGCATCCTTGAGTCTCCACCATCTAAAGAATCCTTCTGCTTTCTTTAGCTGTTCTGTCACTTCACGCTCAGACTTGGGAGAGTTTCCAGGCTGTTTCCCCATTTCTGACACCTGCTCATCCCCAGATCTCTGCCCCCACTCCTGCTCCCACTGATCCACTGAAAATGCCTTGATGAAAGTCAAAGTTGCCCTTCCTGGTGTTTAAATGGTCCAGTTCCCGGCTCTGACCCACACCTTGGCTCTGCCTCAGGTGCTTGATACTGGTGCTCATCTCGCCCTATGATCGCCTGCTTTCCTCCTCTCTGGCCACTTCCTGGGCAGTTTCTCCTTTGCCAGCCTTAGCCGTTGGTCTCCCAGGATGCTGAGCCTTCCCTGAGGAACCTCAGCCACTTTCATTGTCTCAGTGACTCATGTTGATTTTCTGTAGCTGGTATAACGAATCACCACGCACTCGATGGCTCAAAACAGCAAAAATCATTGTCTATGGCTCTGGAGGCCAGAAGTCTGAAATCAAAGTGTCAGCATGGCAGCTGGGTAGGATGTTCCTTTGCCTTTAGCTCCTTGGTGGCTATTGACGTTCTTTAACTTGTGGCCTTGTGGCCACATCAATAGGTCCTTGTGGTCACATCATCTCTTCTACTTTATGTCTGTTCTCTGTGAATTTCCCCAAAAGACCCTTGTCATTGGATTTAGGCAATATCGGTAATTCAGGATGGTACCATCTTAAGAGCCTTAACTTAATTACATCTGCAAATCCCTTTCTTCAAATAAGGAAATAGTCACAGGTTCCACAGATATCTACTGGGCAAGGGCCACTGGAACTCTTATCAATAACAAATAGGTCCATTTTCACATAGGAGAAAACCTCAGCCTAATCACAGATTAATAATAGATTAATATCCCTATTGAGGGAGAAGGCTTGTGATAAAAGTCAATACCCCCCACCCCCCCACTCTCTTTTGCCCTCTGGCCAGATGCCAGCATTTCTCTTGGACATGAAAGTAGCATGGAGATAGGTAACTTTAATACAAGAGAGAAACACTACGCCAGTGTGAAAGTTGCAGGTGTCATCAGAGCCCAAGTTCCTAGCTTTCTGCTCCATCTCGTATGCACTGGCTTCTTTCCTTCAAATCATTTCACAGTCTAAAATAGCTGCTGGAGCTCCAGCCATTGTGCCATGATAACTTGGAAGCCAGAACTTAGTCACAAAGCCATAGCTAGTTACAAGGGAATATGAGAGATATAAACTTGTATTCCAGATTTAATGTGTACACCTAACAACAGGGTTCTTATGCTAATAAGAAAGGAAGAATGGATAGATAGATAATTCACATCGCTATTGTTAACTCTGAGTTCAAAATTTGTACTCTTGTTAGAGATACCAGAAATAGGAAAGTGTGTTCTCTCCTGTTGCAGTTCCACATGCCTTTAGATGTGTTTAAACTGAATTCTTCCTCTTCTACATCCCACCCTCACTTTCTTTGTTCCCTGCTGAGTAATTAGACTGTGATTCACAGAACTAACTTAGGAATGGTCCCTGCCATCTGACCGCCCAATGCCACAGACCAAGTTTCAGCAAAGGCAGAACCCTTCTGGCCAGTCTCCACTCAGGCCACACCTGCCCCTTCACTGCAGCCACAGATAGAGCGTTTACCTGCTCCGGACACCCAGCCTCCCTGGAATTCTCGTCTCCTGGTCAGCATTCCTGAATTTACCTAGTTCTGAGATGAGGGACCTGAATTAAGGGAGGAAGTACTGTCTGGGGACATTAAGAGGAGACCATAACAAGGACAGAAATCAGGAAGTTCAAAGGCTTCAAGGTGGAACATGGTGGGACGTAGAGTAGGACTTGGGTGACCAAGTGAAAAGCTGGAGGTGATGAGTTAGGGGCCTGTGGAGAGCTTTGTGGCTATTGTAAAGACTGTGGCTTTTCCTGAGAGTGGAAGGAGAGGCGTGGGGGTGGGGCTGGGTGGGCAGACAGGAGCCTCCATACACTGGAAGCTCATGTGTAGGCTGGGGCGGAAAGTATGGATGCTGCTTTGAAGCCACCATGGGAATCCAGGCAAGAGATCACGGTGTCCGGGAACAGCACGTGCGCTGGTGAGATGAGGAGTGTGGATTCGGACAGATTATAGAGTAGAGCTGAGGGGATTTCCTGACCGATTCCTTGTAAAGCATTAGAGATAACACCATTTTTTTCCCCTAAGCAACTGAAGGTGGCCATTCGCTGAGATGGGAAAGATGGGTTGCAGGAGAGGAGGCTTGAGGAAAGAGGAGAGCTTGGTTTTGGAAATGGTTCATTTGAGATGTTCATTAGACAGCTGATCAGAGATACTGAGAAGCAGTTAGATATAAAAACTTAAGAAAGCTCAGGACTAGTCCACATTGCTGTGCTTTGGTGAAGTGTCCTCCAAAGGCCATGAGTGGAAGTCTTGGTTGCCAGGCTGTGGTGCTATTGAAGGTGATGGAAACTTCAAGTGGAAGGCTGTTAGATTGTTGGGGGGGGGGGGAGGCTGTCTTTGGAGCCCAGCCCTTTCCCCTCTGTTTTTGCTTCCCAGCCACCAAGAGGTGAGTAACTCTTCTCCATCTGACACTTCCGCCATGATGCTCTGTCTTGCCACAGAACCAAGTGCAACTAGGTTAAACAACCATGAACTGAAGCCTTGGAAATGATGAGCCAGCACAAACTTTTCCTTCTTAAATGTTGGTTTATCTCTGATATTTTGTCACAGTGGTGGAAAACTGACTAATACAAACATACAGACAGGATTTAGATCCACGGAACAGTATGAGATTCCCTATTGAGTAAGAACCATTGGTCTCATATTTATGGATTTCCCATCTATGAAAATACATGTGCAAATTGAAAATATTGAGAGAAAAAAAAAAACCCTGCATCTGTGCTGAAGATGGACAGACTTATTCTCCTTGCCATTATTCCCTAAACAATACACTAGAACAACTATGTGCAAAGCATTTACATTGTACTAGGTATAGAATATATCATTATAAGTATAGTAATTTTAAGTAATCTAGAGATGATTTAAAGTATACAAGACATGTACATAGACCATATGCAAACACTGTGTAATTTCGTATAAGGGGCTTGAGCATCTGCCAATTTTGGTAGTCTTGGGGGACCTGAAAAAATTCCCCTGAGGATACTGTGGGGTAACTTATAGGTAGAAAATATGAGTTAAGAACTAAGAATCTAGGGGCTGGGGTTGTGGCTCAGTGGTAGAGCGCTTGCCTAACACATGTGAGGCCCTGAGTTTGATCCTCAGCACCACATAAAAATAAATATATATATAGTTATTGTGTCCACCTACAAATAAAAAAAATTAAGAGTAAAAAAAGAACTAAGATCTAGGAAACTCCAACACTTAGTCTCAGCAAGAGAGACGAAGGAGAAGCAGCTTGAGGGCTACAAGGGAAATCAGGCGATGGCAGGGTCTTGGAGGATAAGCGAAGGGGTGTCTCAGGAGGGAGTGGTCCACCAGGTCAAATGCTGCAGATGGCTCAGGAAAGATGAGGCCCAGGTATTGACTGTTGGCTTGAGATTTGTGGAGGTGTTGGGGATCTTCAAGAGGGGAGCCTGGGTATGTAGAAGGCAGAAGCCTGATAGGAGTTGGTAGGAAAGCAACTAAGAAGACACGAGGAAGTCGTGTGTGAGGAGAAAGTTCCTGGAAAGCCCTAAGGCGACCCTCAGTGCACATGGCTCATGGGCAGAGACAGCAGGATGGGTCTGAGGTGTCCAGGAGGGTCTGCTGACCGACAGGATATGGGGACTTTAGAAGAGCAAAGCTTTAGGATGACACCCAGCTTTCTGACTTGGGCCACTGGCTGGATGGTGGGGTCTTCCTGAGATTGCAACCATGAGGAAGCAAGTTTTCATGGGGAGATGGGTTCAGCATGGAGGTGCTGAGACAGTGGAGGCGCCTCAAGACTCCAGGTGAACACGACTGGGACTAATAAGCTAGTCAAGTCTTCGGGACAGAGATCTGGGCTCAGGTACTGATTGAGGAGGTTAAGGAAGACATAAAAGTAAGATCAGGATGGAGAGTTGGCTCTGTAGTTAATGATGGCAATATTTTCTGTTTATCAAGCTTTATCAATATTTATCAAGTTTATCAATGTTTTCCATTTATCTATCAGTTCTGTGTTGCCTTAGATCTTTATATACATGATGATAGATTTTAATTGTCCACTTGCCTGGATTAAGGGGTGCCCAGATAGCAGGCAGAACATCATTTCTGAATATGTCTGTGAGAGTGTCTCCAGAAGAGTTGAGCATTTGAATCAGTAGACTGAGTAAAGAAAATCCACCCTCACCAATGTGGGCGGGCATTCTCCTGCCCACTGAGGGCCTGGTAGGACAAAAGTGTAGAGGGAAGATGAATTCCCTCTCTCTTCTGGGGCTGGGATATCCATATTCCCCTCCCCTTGGATATCAGAGCTCCAGGTTCCCGGGCCTTTGGCTTCCCTGCTAGTCCAGTTTACAGGTAACATCAGGGAACTTCTCGGCCCCCATCATCATGTGACATAATTCCCAAAATAAATCCCCTCATATCTATCTACCTGTCTATCTCTCTGCCCACCTACCTACCTATTACCTATCTATCACCCATCTATATCCAGTTGTCTCTGCTTCTCTGGAGAACCCTAACTCATGGGTGTATGCTCACAGTCATCCTGTGATACCAGTTACATCATCTCCCTGAGGTGAGAGTGACTTGTCCAGAATCACACTTGGTTGCATGGTAATCCAACATGAGGAGCCTGTATTTCATCTATGATTTTGGAGTTGAGCAGGGATGCTAGACTGAAGCACCAATCCAAACCCCAGAGCCTGGAGGCCCGGAGCTGAGGCCCTGGACAGAGGGCATCATGGAGTCCAGCACAGGCATATGGTGGGAGCTCTCTCAGTGATGACAGATCACATGTATTGAGTTCAGCTAATGCCCAGGGGGGTGGGCAGCCTGAAATCTCAGGCTGGTCCACTATGGCCCCTGTCCACTGGCAGAAAATGTGCCTGCTTCAGGTGGCCTTGCTCTTTCTTGGCCTGGGAAGATCCCCAGAGACAAATATCTGACAAGGGTCAGGTCCAAGACTGCTGACCAAAGCCAGCTGTAGCTCTCAGGAGCTGAGCACCACCTTCCTCTGTTCCCTGCTCTCGACCTGCCCTGTCTGGGTTACTGTCCTTTGCCCAAGCTGACAGTGCGGGGACCTTGACCCTGCCAAGCCACCATCCTTTTCTCTCTTGGATTTGAAGAGGGCGTGCCAGCTCCCAAACCCCACCATTGTCTCAGCTCAAAGTGCAGCCCTGGGCTTGGTGAAAAGCCAGGCTTGGAGGCCATTTGCTGATGATGGTCTGGCTCCAAGTCGTGTGGCAGCTCTAGACTCCCTCCATTGTGTCAGGGTCTTTTCCTCCTCTCCTTCACAACCAAGTCCTCTCCAGAATCTGGAAATGGATTTATTCTGCAATCTGAGGTTAGACTCAAGGGAAAGCTTACTGACCCTTGGATCATTATCGCGATCATCATTAAAAAACTTGTTTTTTCAGAGTTGGTCACTGCTCCTGGGGGAATTTGTTATCTGAGGCAGATAGACTCATTCAAGATGCAAGGAGTAGAAAAGATATTTGCAAACATGGGGCCTATTCTGGAACTCAACAGATGGAAGGAATCAACTGAAGGAAAAGATGGGTATCTTATATAAGTCATCCAAGGCCCAAGCAACAACATCAAAAAGGTAGATGTTTTGGTTTGAAGTGAGGTGTCCCCCCATTGTGACATCAATGCAGTAATGTGACACCATTGGATTGTGAGAGCTGTAACCTAATCAAATCATCCTAGTTTGAATGAACTGGGTGGTAACTAGGGAGGTGAGGCATGGCAGGAGGAGGGTCATGGAGAGAATCCCCTGGAAGGGTGCATCTTCCCTGCGGCCCCCTTCTCTCTCCCTCTCTGCGTCTTGACCTGCCATGAGCTGAGCAGCTTTCCTCTGCTAGTCCCTTCCCCTGTGATGTGTTACCTTGCCTTGGCCTCAGAGCAATGCAGTCGGCAACCTGTGGATTCAGGCCTCTGAAACCATGAGCCCTAAATAAACGTTTCCTGCTCTAAGTTCTTCTAGTCTGGTATTTTGGTCACAGTGATGCAAAAGCTAGCTAAAACAGTAGACAAAGGAGACTTCTTTTGTGCTTCGAATGATATAGTCAAGGAAGTAAAAGGGCAACACTCAAAATGGGAGAAATTATTTGCAAATCATATATTTGGTAAGGGACCTATATCCGTAATATAAAAGAATGGCTACAACTCATAAAAAGACATATCAATTTTTAAATGTACAAAAGATCTCAATAGACATTTCTCCAAAGAAGGTGGGCAAATGGCCAGGAGGCATTTGAGAAATGCCTCATCAGGGAAATGCAAATCAAAACCATAAGGAGACATCACTTCACACCCACCCAGCCTGGGGAGGAAGTGGAGAAACTAGGACCCTCAAACGTTGTTTTTGGAAATGTGAAGTGTGGTGTCGCCACTATAAACAACCAGTTTCCCAAAGAATTAAACATGGAATATTATATGATCCAGCTATTCTACGCCAAGATACATACCCCAAAGAATTGACAACAGGTATTCAACAAAGAGCTGTACACAAACGCTTGTAGTAGCACTATTTGCCATAGACGAGAAGGGAAAACAACCCATCAATTGATGATGGGTACAAATATGTGATCCTCATTCAGCCATAAGAAGAAATAAAGTACTGATACATGGTAAACACAGGTAACCCTCGAGACAACAGGGGAAGAATCAAGTCATACATGAACGATCATGTTTTTCAATTCCATGTATATGAATGTGCAGAATAGGCAAATCCACAGAAACAGAAAGTAATTTTTTTGCATGGCCAGGGCTGGAGAGGGATAGGGAGAAAAGGCAGGTGATAGCTAATGTGCCTGTGGTCTCATTCTGTTGTCTTGAAAATATTCTGGATTTGCTGATGGTGATGGTTGCGCAACTCTGTGAATACATGAAGAAACACTCAATTGTATGCTTTCTTTTTTTTTTCTTTCCATTTTTTTTGTTGGTACATTATAATTAAACATATCAATCGTATACTTCAAAATGGTGAATTTCTGGGTGTAAATTATATCATAGTCATGTCAGGGACCTGCTGCCCAGAATCCCTAAGGGTGACCTTGGACCCTCTTCATGTTGGTAGTGGAATAAGATAGCCACGGCAAGGAACAGGAGCCCTGACTCATCAGCATGAGCAAAGAGAAGACTTTACAGACAGAGGCAGAGTATCTCAGGTGCCCGAGGGCAGGAGGGGCAGGTCTTGGAAAGGAGTGGGCAGCCAGCCAGAGCCAAGGCAGCCCCTCTCCCAGCCTCTCCCCCTCTCCCTCTGACCTTCTCAGGCTCTGGGAGTCATGCATAGCTATTTCTTTGCTAGGTAAGTTTCCTCACGTCTGCCCTGAAAGCTCTGTCTATGTACCTCACAAGCTTAGCACAGGCAGATATCTGAGCTCGCCTCTGTGTTGCAATTCCAGGAAATACTGGAGAAGTCTGATTTCTGGATTAATTCCCCTTGGTCAAATGTCCTCTCCAAATTCAACCAGTTAGACCTCAGGAGAGTTTGAGAAAAATGAGCTGCTCCTCATGTATCCTAAGCATGCTTTGGGCCACTAGCCTTTGGGACAGACAGGGCTGGGGAATGCCTGGACCAAGAGCTCAGATGGGCTGTGTCTCTGGGCCCTGCTTCGTCTCTCCATGCATCAGCTCTTTTCTCTTGTTGCAAAGCAAAATATCTAAGTGGAGAGCACTGTCTAACCCAGACTAGGGTATGAGGTCACCAGAGACCCAGGGCATGCGTAGCAATACAGCAAGTGGCTCCCTCTATAGACACATGACCGGGTGGGAACAGTTCCCAAGCAAAGGGAGGGGAAGATAGAACCACAGTTGTCTAAAGAAGCTGGGAAGAAGGGCTGAGAGAGGGCAGGGCCTTAGCTACCTGGCTGACCTGTGAGGGTTTCTTGGAGGAAGGCAGGAGGGTTTCCTTGGGGGAAGAATTTCAAGGTCTTAGTGACCATCTCAACAGCTTCTGATAATCAGGGGAGCATCAGGGGGAGACTTCTCCAATAAAGCACTGTGAAGAACCCCTAGGTTCAGGTAAACTCTCTGTCCTGACTGCTTCACACACCTGTGAAGAACCTACCAAATGCTCTGTGCTTCCACATTTCCAGAGTATCTCCACGGATAGGTTCCTTTTCTTGCTTTTCAGAGGGGAAACTGGGGCTTTGAACTTCAAAGTCATTTATCTGACTAGCACAAGACTCACTGGGGGATGCTCACTGCAGTGGCCCCTTGGTTGTGGAGGTCTGGATGCCTGTGGCCAGATGGAAGGAGCCTAGATCCAGAAACTGAAGCCACGTGGCACAGGGCCACCTCTAGGCACGTCAGAGTTCCTGTGGGAGCCCACGGGGTGAGAGGCAGGCAGAGTGTCAGGATGTTGGGGAGGTGACACCTCCAAATAAACATCCCAGGGGAGTTAGGCGCCTCCCTAGGATAGAGGCCATTTGTTTCTGAGTATTAAACTGGCTGACCTGGAGACCGGCCAATACTTCTCAGGAAGAAACTCATCCGAAGCTCCACCAGCTCCAAAATGCCTTTCCCAGGGCTTCCCCAGCTCCCCATTCCAGATGTTGGGACTCTTCTGTGACCATCATTGCTGAGGCCACAGGGCTGGGAGTGGTCATTTTGTTCCAGCGAGGTCCTGGGGATCTGTAATCACCATTTACATGTCCCTGTAGGACTCACAGATGAAGCAGACGTGTCCTGGATTCCCCAGAGGGCTGGCTGGGCCAATAGGGGAAGGCACAAAGAGTGGTCATAGATGTCTCTAGAACCACTGTGGCTTACTCTGTAGGTTTGTGGACTCCCCTTTGTTGGAGATGTATTAGCTGAGACCAGATGTCACTTTGGAGGACAGAGGAGTAGAGGACCCTAGTAGCACATGTGATTGAAGCTCCTCTCTGAGCCCTGAGTCCCCAAGTTCCCATATCCTTCCTCCTTCAAGTTCTATTTTCATTCAATTACCTTCTTTGTAGTTAATACTTCTGTGATGGACATTGTCTCTTGCTCCTCAGAATCTTTCCCACCTGCCCAGCATTCCAGAGCAGCTGCCACCCAGTTCTGATTGGACCAGCCCCACTGCCAGCCCTGGGGATGCCCTGGTTGGCCTCAGCCAGTCAGCATGACCCCATTTCTCACCACAGTGGTGAGTGACCTGAAGCAGTCAGGGCAGAGAGTTCACCTGAACCTAGAGGTTGGTTCAGGTGTAGACTGGGACCTCAGCAGGGCACACCAGAGCGAATCTCAGGCCCTCTGTGGGATGGCTATGGGAAGGATCTTTCCCCATCCAGTGGGCTTGATTGAAGAAGCACACTCCTTGACCTAACGGATGCCCTGATGCCCTCACCTACCCCTTGTCCTCCTTCGAGTTATTATCCCCTCACTTTTTTTGAATTATGGTCTGAGTTTTTTTTCTGGCTCCTGGAGGCCTCTCTGCCTGCTCCTGAGGCAGGCTGAAGTGTCCAGTACCATTTGGTGGGATAATTCTGACACCTGGTTCTATGTTGTTCCATAAAACATTTCTCAGTAAAACCTCATTCTAGTTTTCAGAAGTACTTTTCTTCTTTTCTTGATATATTTTTTTTCAAGCCCACTGGATTGAACTCAGGGGCACTCAACCACTGAGCCACATCTCCAGCCCTACTTTGCATTTTATTGAGAGACAGGGTCTCACTGATTTGCTTAGCACCTTGCCATTGCTGAGGCTGCCTTTGAACTTGTGATCCTTCTGCCTCAGCCTCCCGAGCCACTGGAATTACAGGTGTGCACCTGTTGGGGAGGTGCACCACTGTGCTGAGATAATTCTTTATGGGCTCTCTTTCCTTATCTGAGCTTCTCATTTTCCTAGTAGTGTTTCCAGGGATCACCTCCCAAATCACATACTTATCTTCATGTCCTTGTCTCGGGATCTAACAGAAGGACCCTGACGGCTATGGACGACATCCTGTGACCACTGTAGGAGCCACCATAGGAGAGATGAGGACTGTGGGAGGAGACAGGACAGAGGGGACAATGATAAGTGGGGCCCTGGGACATTGGTGAGCCACTGGGCCCACCTTTCTTGAGTTTCTCTCATCCCACACATTTCATTTTTTATGAACAACAAGTTCCCAGTTCAGTTTAACCCAGCTTGAGTTGGGTTTCTGTAACTTGCAAGCAAAAGCATTGTAAGTTATATGACTCACAGCAGGGAGAGCCCTGAGCATAGCTGCTGTGGCTTGAATGAGACCCCAAATGCAACAGTGTTGGGAGGTGGGGCCTTAGGGGAGGTGTTTAGGTGATGAGGATTCTGTATGCATAAATAGCTTAACACCCATCATCTTAGGAGTGGGTGTGTTCTAAAGCAAGCCAGGCCCCCTCTTGCTCTCGCTCTTTTTCACCCACATGATGCCTTCTGCCACATTAGACACAGAGCAGAGGCCCTCACTGGATGTGGCCCCTCCATCTTGGATTTCACAGCTTCTAGAACCATGAGACAAATAAACTTCTATTGTTTATAAATTACCCAGTCTGTGGCATTCAGTTAGAGCAACACAAAAAGAACTGAAAGAATGACCTCACAGGTTGGGTGGTGGACAGTGAATGTGTAATAATAAAGCAATCTGCCACGGAAAACAGAGTCAGAAGGACACAGATGAACTCCCGGCTCTGCCCCTGAGCAATAAAGTGTCGTGGACCACTTGCTTTCCCTTCTAAGGCTCACTTTCCTTATCAATAAAATAGGAAAACTTTCAGGGCTATTGCAAAGGTTAAAATATATAATGTTTGGCTGGGCAAGGTGGTGCACGCCTGAAATCCCAGTGGCTGGGGAGGCTGAGGCAGAAGGATCGTGAGTTCAAAGCCAGCCTCAGCAAATGGAGAGGCGCTAAGCAACTCAGTGAGGCTGTCTCTAAATAAAATACAAAGTAGGGCTGGGGATGTGGCTTAGGGTTGAATGCCCCAGAGTTCAATCCCCAGTAATATATATATATATATATATATATATATATATATATATATATATATATATATATATATAAAATCTTTGAGAAGGAGCTAGCATGTACCCAGGGTTCAAAAATGGTAGTTACCATAAATAATATGAGAAGGAAAAAAAAGGGGAAAATAGGAAAGGAAAAGTAAAACAAGGATTTAATCTTTGCCCAAAAGAAGCTTCAGAGCTGGAGCGGGAAGAAGCAGGTCATGTCAGATGTTCTGGGAAGTGAAGGGCTAGGGACAGGAGCCGACATCTGCAGAGCACAGGTGCTATTCTGAGCCCTTTCCTTTACCTTCCTAAAAGTTCACTGAATCTCCCTAAAAACTGCTTGAGGTGCATAACACCACTGTTATCCTCCCACAGAGAAGGAAACCGAGGCCCAGAGAGTGACATCAATCACTTGCACAAGACCTCACAGCAAGCACAGCAGTCAGATCACAGACCCAAATGCTCTGGCTGCAGACCCAGGCTCCTAATCTACTGAGTCTTTGCAGCCTGAGATAAGGTTAATACTGCAGATATTGAGTGGCTTTGGTGACCAGATGGGACATTTGAGCTTTCTCTGGTAAGCAGGAACAGTTCACCCTCACAGGCCTCCAGACAGTGAGAACGTTGCATAAACCCTTGGTCGTTGGCTACGTAGCTAAGGAGTCATCCTAAGAACCAGATTTGCTTTCCATCCTTCCCATGGGAAAAAATCTCCAGTGTATTTTCCAAAAAGGAAACCAGAGAGCTGGGAGGCTTTTGACCCCAGTGAGAGATGAGTTGACGAGGTAGGAGGAAGAATGAAGGTTAAAATAGACCCTAAGAAAGGCACCACGGGGTGGAAAGACCACAACCCCCTTTCACGAGGGGTTGAGAATCATCCTTCCCTGCACATGATGGACTTGCACTTGTGTGAAGGGAGTTTCAGGGCTGAAGGGAGACCTCGAGAGCCTTTGAGCATGGACCCTGGGAAAGGACAGACAGGTTCTTTCAATCTCAAGTCACACAGCTGTCTTGCCCCCACCCAAAGACCTAACAAATTATAGCAATGGTAAAGGCTACCAAATAAATACATAACAGTCCTCAGAAACAAGAGCAAATATGTAAGTAAACCAGAAGGGGTGTGATTTGAAGGGGTGTGATCTGAAGAGGGCAGAGTGGCATGGGGGACTTGTGGCCGTGATGCCTATGATACACTGAGGGCAAACCTTCTCCACTAGCTAGAGCTCACAAAGGGCACCATGTCTGGAGACATCACCTGAGAATCCCTAGAACACATGCTATCTATCGGTGAGGGCACTGAGTCACCCAGGGAAGGCACATTGGGTAGAGGGAAAGGAGAGAAGAGCAAGGCCGCAGGCTGTCATGGCAGCAGGAGGGGATTCCAGTCAATGGCCACTCACTTAATGGCTTGGCTCTAACTCCAGGCTTCATCACCCCAGCCACTTGCCCCAAAGGTTTGCTGAAAGAAACGGTTAGGAAAAAGAGAGTGGATGTGTCAGTGACTAGAAAAATGTCAATCAAGTTTATTGATTGATGGGGCACTTGCTGCATTTCCCCTTCCCCTCCATTTGGATCACTTCCCCAGGCTGAGCTGTGGCCACACAGGACTTTGCTATGAGGCTCCAGCACAGAATATCGAGCTGACCCACCCCACCCCTCATGGGTTTGGGCCTACAGAGCCCTAAGAGTCGAGAACTATGGCCAGACTCTGCTGGGATAGCGAAATGGGAAAAGAGTTTGGAGGCAGAGTGTTATATGCTTGGAGTCACAGCAACCATGATTTTACTTATGCTGCCTCTGTCTATTAGCTAGAGTTTGGATATGGTCTGTCCCCAAAGAATTCATCTGCTAGAAGCTTGGTCCTCAGTGTGGCAATTCTGGGAGGTGATAGAGCCTTTAAGAGGTGGGGTCTAGTGTAAAGTAATTAGGTACTGGGGGTACCACCCTCCAAAGGAATTAATGCTAGTCTCTCTGGAGGGGTTTGTTATAGAGTGAAGCTATTCCACATGCTTAGTTCTTTCTGCATGCAGCCAGTTCCTTTGCAATCTTTTCTGCCATATTGCGGTCTACCCAGAGGAGACCCTTACCAGAGTCTGAATGGATGATGCTGCCCATTCTTGAACTTTCAGCTTCCAAAATGATGAGCTAAATAAACCCATTTTCTTAAAAGTACTCAGCCTCAGGTGTTCTGTTATAGCAACAGAAAACAGACTAAGACATTATCCTATCCCCAGGGAACTCAAATCTAACCCTCTGAGAAAGAAAAGAGGGGGCACTTCTGGTTGAGGTTGGTGGGTTGAACACATGTTAGGATTTGCATTGAATTACACTGCTCTGAACAGGCAGTACCTCTCTCCTCTGGAAGTGAGTATGAAGGTGGAGCCAAAAAGAGAAACGATTGGCCAAAAGTCTATTTAGATAGGCAACGGACTTGAAAACCTAAACCCTCACAAGAACCTGCATGCAAATGTTCCTAGCACTTCTATTCATAACATGCTGGAAGCAACCCAGATGTCCTTCAATAGGTAAATGGAAAAAACAAACTATTGCACACTCATACAATTGAATATTGTTCAGTGATAAAAAGAAATGAGCTATCAAGCTTGAAAAGATATGGATGAATCTTAATAAAATATTGCTAAGGGAAATAAACCAGTTTGAAAAGGCTACATTCTATGTGATTCTAAATACACACTGTCTAGAAAAGGCAAAGCTGCAGAGAAAGCAAAAGATGAGTGATTGCTGGGGAGAGGAGGAGACTGAATGGGTAAGGCACAGGGAACTTTTAGGGCTGTAAAACTTCTGTATGATACTGTCACAGTGAATTTGTCAAACCCGTAGAACTTTATAACACACAGGCTGAATCCACATGAATGAAAAAATTTTTTTTCTTAAATCATTTAGGAGGTCCGCAGAGCTTAGAACGAAATGAAGAATATGACAAAACGACTTAACCGTATTACAGGTACAGGAACACAAATGACTGAAGGGATGGGGGAAAACGGTGCTCACATAAGTAACTTTGGAAATGAGTCCATTTGGGAATGCGTAATATTAATGGGCAAAAACCCTGTACGTGATCTGTGCAATTGATTTATATTCTAGTTATCTCCCATGGGAACACAGGCTAATGATTCTGTTTTACTCATCTTTCTCACTGATGTGGCTTAAAGACCCAACCAGCACAACTTTAGAGAAGGAAAAGTCTATTTGAGAGCTCACAGTTTCAGACATTGACAGGGGGCTCCATTCCTGGCAGCTCAAGGTGAGGCAGGAATCATGGCTGGAGATTGAGATGGAGGGAAGCAGCTCCCACCATGGTGATCAGAAGCAGAAAGAGATTTTACTCTCCAGATACAAAACATACACCCCAAAAACCATGCCCCGCAAAGACCCTCCTCCAGCCATACTCTACCACTTCAGTTATCTACCACTCAAATTAATCCCTGTTAGGAGATTAATACACTGATTGTGTTAAGATTCTTATAACCCAATCATTTCTCTCCTGAACCTTCTTGCATTGTCTCATTATGAGCTTTTGGGGGGACACCTCACATCCAAACTATAACAGATTCTGATACTGCTCTTCATGTATATTGGAATTGAATGATTAGGTAAATAGATGGAGTCTGATTTTAACTGTGGGATAGAAGGTTCCAGATCAGTAGAAGAAGAACCTAGAATGATCTGTTTGTTAATGGATTAGAGTAAGAAATACCACCATGAACCCATGTTTAGTTTAATATAGATATAATATAACTGGTTACATACAGAAATACATACACGTGTATGTGTATTCATGGGTATACACACATATAATTCTTGCTCTGTCAGCTGAGCAGGCCCAAAAGCCATGACATCTCGACATTACTGAGCACCCCTAGCACCCAGATCTTGGTTACTAATATCATTTTCCAAAAACTAGAACCAGGAGCCCTGGTTACTAATAATATTAGTAACAGGAGAAATGTCTGTTTCTATAACTGGACCCGAAATACACAAATAAGCCTGGGGCATCATTTAATGCCAGAAAGTAAGAGAGGGCTCAATTAAACACGTGTGCACACACACAAAGTACACACACAGTGATAGGTATATGTGTGAATGCCAGCTGTAAGGGCTCCTCATAGGCAAAGCTGGAACAATTTGGACAATGAAATAAAGTGGTATTGGATTATAACTCAAGTATAAAATAAAAATCTTTTAGTCCATTCTGACAGAAATGATGACCGAATACATAGACGAGAGAGAAAAATTCAATCTCCTGATTAGAATAATTCCAAATGATTTATATAGACATTCTATGTTCAAACAGTTGAAATGTAATTCCCCAGTCCTCAAATACAGATTGTACATAGTAACCTCCTTCCAAAAAATCCAGTTCAGAAGGGTTGTTGTGGGTAGTAGTGGTGGACAGAGTAACTGTACAGTGGAGAAACCTGATAAACACCTTGGCCAGTGAGTGTGGTTGACATCATTGTGTAACTGACATGTGTCATGCAACACCTCAACACAATTGCTATCATCTCTGTCTAGAATACATACCCTAGTCTAATCCCAAGAAATGCATCCCAATCGAAGGATGTTCTATAAAATACCTGGCTCCTCAAAGTAGTCAACTGTTCCAGCCAGGAGGAGCCTAAGGAGACATGTGTATCAAATAGAAAGTTAATTTTAAACAAAATCAGTGGAAACAATAAATATTAGATAATGCTAGCTAGAATCCAGAATAGCCTGAAGAATTTACTCAATTAAAATCTATAGAAACAGGGGCTGGAGTAGTACAGCACTTGCCTGGCATGTGTGAGGCCCTCGGTTCAATCCTCAGCACCGCATATAAATAAATAAAATAAAAGATCCAATTACAACTTAAAAAAAAATTTAGAAACAGTTTCTAATAGGAGTGCTTTGTTCAAATTCCAACAGTATAGTCAAGTTTGAGTGTAAGAAAAATCTGGATATTTGTATGAATAGATGATCAGAAAGTACAAATTTTAGTAAAATCTTATTGCAGGGTAACAGAAAAATAATTCTATCCTATTTTTACTAAAAAAAGAGTTATTAGAAATAAATAACACGAAAAGATATTGGACATTATTCTTGTATGCTATTAAAACACTAGGGGAAAGTGAAATTATCCCCATGGAATAAAATATATTATGTCTTAAAAACGTCTAAGAAGTAATGAGACTCCCCAGATCCATTCACCCTCACCACACACATAAGGGTCAGTCTGTTCTCCACCTTGGCAGAATCATGGAGGTCCATTATCTGAGGAGAACAAAATCAAGGTATCTGAACTGAAAGACATTGGGTTCAGATGAGTGTGGAGTAATAAAAGTAGGGAGCACCTGGAAGTTAACTTGTTAGAATAGCTAAACAGTGTGGAGGTTCCTCAATCAAAAACAGAACTACTGTATGATCCAGGACTCCCACTACTGGGTATATATCCAAAGGAAATAGACTCAGTATATCAAAGACATCTGCATGCCCATATTCACAGCAGCATGAATATTCTGAAGGAGATAGGAGTAAGTATTGCATATCTGAGACAAAAAGAAAGAACTACAAGAAAAGACATTCAGAGAACAAAAATTAAATGTTAGAAATTCAACATAAACTAGCAATAAAAACTCAGTAGGTTAAGGAAATGCAAAGACATGCCAAAGTCTCAGAGAAAGTATTTGCAAAATATATCCTGTAAATAACTTCTATCCTCTAATATACAAAGAACTCTTAAGACTCAACAAGAAGAAAACAACCCAATTAAGAAATGGGCAAAATGCAGGAACAGATACCTTCTCAAAGAAGACCCACAGTAGTTTCTCCCCTTACCTTCAATTCTGCTTTTCAAAGTTTCATTTATCTGGTGTTAACCAGGGTCCAAACATATTAAATGGAAAATCCCAGAAATAAACAATTCATAAATTTAAAATAACTTTTATTACAGCATATTGGTATGATTGTTCCATTTTATTATTAGTTGTTTTTGTTAATCTCTTATTGTGCCTAATTTAAAAGTTAAGTTTTTTAATAGGTATGTGGGTACTATAGGAAAAAAACGTAGCATACGTAGGATTTGCTGTTATCTGTGGTTTTAAGGATCTACAGAACCTCTTGTACCCCTGTACTTTGTAAAAGGAGACTACTGCATAGACAGCAGATAAGAAAATAAAAAGATGCTCAGCAACATAGCCATTAGAGAACCATGAATTCAAACAGCAATGTGACATCATCATGCACCTATAAGAATGGCTACATCTGAAACCCTCTGACACCAAATGCTGGTGAGGATGTGAAACAGCAGGAACTCTCGTTCATTGCCAGTGGGAATACAAGACGGTTTGGCTACTTTGGAAGATAGTCTGGCAGTTTCTTAAAAAGCTAAAAATACTCTTACCATATGACCCAGCAATAGTGCTCCTTGGTATTTACCCAAATGAGTTCAAAACTTAGGTCAGTACAAAAATCTGCATACAAATGTTCACAGTTACTTTATTCCCATTTGCCCCTAACTGGAAGCAACCACGATGTCCTTGGATATAGATAACTGGATAGATACTGTGGTGCATTTATACAATGGACATTTCTTTGGTGATAATATATATATATATATATATATATATTACCAAACTAAGAAAAAACATGAAAGAACCTTAAATGCCTCTTACTAAGTGAAAAATCCAGCCTTCAGAGATTTGTGATTCTAACTACATGGCATTGGGGAAGAAGCAAAACCAGAGATGCTAGGGGTTGGAGGATGAAAAGAGTGAAGGACGTTTTCAGGGAGGTAAAACTATTCTGAATGAAGTATATCATGGTTGATTCGTGACATACATTTGTCAAAACTCATAGAACATGCACCACAAGGAGCGAGTCCTAATATGAATTACAGACTTCAGTTAATCATAATACATCAATATTGGCTCATCAGTTGGAACCAATATACCACACTAATGCCAAATGTTAATAATAGAGGGAGCCACATGTGGGGGAAGAGGCACCTTGTAGGATCTCTCTGTATTTCCTCTTCAAACTTTCTGTAAACTTGAAATTGCTATAAAAGTAAGTCCTATTAATTTTAAAAACAGGGAGATATAATTTTTTTAAAGTGAATCAATTAATTAGGAAAGAACATGAAATTTAGGAATTCTCCCAGAAAGAGGAAGGAAAATATAAAAATGGAAATCAGGAAAGAAAAAAATGAGAAAACTGAAGGAACAATTCAAGGTTCAACAGGTAAGCCTGAAACCAGGGAGCAGAGAAAAGAAATTGGGGAACAAAATCATTTAAAAAAAAAGTGATTCAAGGAACCAACCTTGATACCCTTCAACAGATGAATGGATAAAGAAAATGTGGTATATATACACAATGGAATATTACTCAGCCTTAAGGAAGAATGAAATAATGGCATTTGCAGGTAAATGGATGGAATTGGAGAATATCATGCTAAGTGAAATAAGGCAATCTCCCCCAAACAAAAGGCCAAATGTTTTCTCTGGTATATGGATGCTGATCCATAATGGGGGAGGACTAGAGAAGAATGGAGGAACTTTGGATTGAGCAGAGGGAAGAGAAGGGAGGGAAGGGGGAGTGGGTGCGGGGAAGGATGGTGGAATGAGACTGACATTATTACCCCATGTATAAGTATGATTGCACAAACAGTGTGACTCTGCATCGTCCGCCGCGCGACCAGCATGTTAGCTTCATACTAGAGGTCCTAAACATAGAAGTTAACTAGTGAGATCAAAATAAAGACACATAAACTCAATATACCTTTTTCTTGCCCAGCTCAGAGACGGCCCTTCCTGGCTCCTGCCTCGAGCCACCTGATGTGGTAGTGAGGTTTCACAAGAGATCAGCAGGAGAGAGAGAGAGCACACCAGGGAGCGGCCTTTTATTGGGGAACAAGAAATTCAGGGGAAAATTCCATCCAATGAAGGTCGAGGGGGACAGCATTCCAAGGTCAGGGTCAGTGATTGGTCTCAGGGTCAATGGTCAGTCACACCCCCACATGGATGGGCTCTCGCACCTAAAAAGGGTGGGGATTAGTTCTGACACAGCTTGGCCAGAACGCCTCACACCCAATCAGGGAGGTGCCCAATCTCGTGTGAGAAAGGCTTCCCACAGCATCGTACAGAGAAATGAGAAGTTGTGCTCCATTTGTGTACAATGAGTTGAAATACATCTGCTGTCATGTATAACGAATTAGAAAAAAACAACAAAAAATGATTCAAGAAATATTCCTAGAATGAAAAGACATGAATTCCTAGATGAAAAAGTCTCAGCATGTGCCTTGCACCGTGGGTGAAAATAGACCCATACACAAGAAGTCAACATGATGAGATATGGTGATATGGGAACACTTGGAGCAAAAAGAAGGTCCTTAACAATTCTGTAAACACAAATAGGCTTATTAACAAATATCCAGTCATCAGAATGGCATTAGCTCACAGTCGATGCGAAGGAATGTCTTCAACTTTTCCAGACAAAATTATTTTCAAACTAGAATTCTATGCCCAGCTAAACTATCAACCTAGTGTGTGTGTGTGTGTGTGTGTGTGTGTGTGTGTGTGTGTGTGTGTGTGTGGTGGAGAGAATCAGAACATTCTTAGTTATTTGCCTCACATGTCCTCATGCTTCTAGAGGGTTTGTCTCACCAAAAATGAGGGTCCAAACCAAGAAAGAGAAAGACCTGGAGTCCAGAAAGCAGGAGATCTAACACAAGAGAGACGGAGGATGAGAGTGAAAGAAGATTGGGTAGCTAGCTGCACAGAGAGCCCAGATAGCAGCCAACCAGAGGAGCTGCTCCAGAGGCCAGGAGGGACTCCGGGCACTCAGATGTGGCTGAACACACGGAGAGACTTACACAACAAAGTGGGTGTTTGGGTAGATAAAACAAAATACACCAAACATTTAAAAATACCAGTTGAACAGAATGGTAATTATTAATTCCAGAAGGGAAAATGCCATTCAGAGGAGAAAAAGCAACTGCTGTCTAAATTATGTCTCAGCTGTGGAGGGTGTTTACATAATCAAAAGAGATGAGAACCATGAAAATGACTCTAACCAAGATGATGACACAATTGTAATGGGAGGACCAGGGACAACAACACCGGCAGTGTGTGCGTGTGTGTGTGTGTTTGTTGCGCCCGCATGTGTCTGAGAGAAAAGGGGGAAGGGAGAGGGAGCGGTAGATACAGAGACTGAATGTGAGATGGAGAATAAGGATCATCTCCCATGATAAAAAAAAAAAAGTCAGTTGGAAATGTTTAAAATAAGAAATTCAAAAAGTAGCCATGCAAGTAGTTATTTCAAACTATGGAAATAAATACCAGAAGAATTGTTTTATAAAAGAGTTGCCTCTGGGGAAAAAGAAATAGTGGGGACAGGATAGGAAGGTGTTTTTTTTTGTTGTTGTTGTAACAAAGTGACAATTTGTTAATATAACTATATCCATAAAGAACTGTGATGAAAAATATAGAGAAAAAGAGGAGAAGAAAGCTCACACACACACACACACTGAGCACTTGCTCTGAGCCAGTGCTGCTCAGAACACAGCCTCATGCTTTGCCTCAGTTAATCTCCCCACCACAGTCCCTGCTTCTATTATCCAGATGAGAAAAGAGGCCCAGAGACTATGAGATCCTGCCTAGGGACACACAGCTAGTAAGTGATGTGCTAAGTAACCCAAGTCTTTTCTCCTACCCCTATGAGCAGCTCTTACCAGCACATTATTTTCCTTCTGAGTTAGCTCCTCCAAGGAGGAAAGGTCTGGTCTGTTTCCCAAACCTTCCTCCAGCCCCTGCTGACTGGGAGACATAACTCTGTCAGTGATTTAATTCAATCCAGATGGAAGGCTCCCCTTGGCTCTTAAGCCTGCTTTTTGTGAGTCTCGGGATTTGTAGATAAGCCTCTGGACGAGGGAGGGGGACAAGGAAACTGGAGGGCTAGAGCACAAAGGCAGGGGTGGGAGAGTCACTTGGGCTGAGTTTGGACCTGATGGAACAGCCCCCTCCACAGCTGTCAGGCCTATGGCCAGGGCTTGGGTCTCGGGCCACCAGCCCAGAAGCTTGGAGTCAGAGATGCCTGCACTCCACCCATTCACAAGTCCACGCACACTTTTGAGGCTCCGGGGCAGGCATTTGGGTGAGAGAGGGGGGTGTGATGTTGAATCAGACACAAACTGCTGCTTGAGGGAGTCCACAGGCTAGCCAAGAGAGGGCAAGATAGACAGACAGAGGGACAGCCAAATATTTATGACCTCATGGGATCATAAGTAAGCATTACGGTAGAGGCAGGAGAGTATGCAGGGAGGACCGAAGAGAGTCACGGTCCTGGAGGAGTTGACACGGGGCTGAGTCATAAAAAATGAGCAGACGCATGCTAGGGAAAGAAGTTGGGAAGGACCCACCACACAGAGAAAATAGCAGGTGCCACGGCACAGCAGCCTGGATGGATGGTGAATCATAGCGGCTGCCAGGGAAGGACTCTTAGGGGTTCTTTGGGGGCCACTCCAGACAGCACTAAGGAGCTGGTATCAGAAAATAGGGCATTCATTTTGGTCCCTTTTCTTCTGAGCATTGTGACTTCAGGAAAGACAGTTCACCTCTCTGAACCTCAATGTTTTCATCTATTTAATGGAGAAGATCACTTTAGAATTGTTTTTTTTAAAAAAATGAATATATTCTATCATATTTGTTTTAACCAAGAAGCATTAGACATGTTTATGATGAAAAACAAATTTCATGGACCAACCCTCCCTACCCTGGATTCCTTTCCATGGCAACCTTCTTTTAATCATTTTTTATTTTCTAGGTGTTCAGCCTCTGCAACTCTAAATAAAATGCTTATAGTTTTTTTTTTTTTTTGGTACTGGGGATTTAACTTAGGGGAACTTTACTACCAAGCAACATCCCCTGCCATTTATTTATTTATTTATTTATTTATTTATTTATTTATTTATTTATTTATTTATTTATTTATTTGGAGGTGGGGTCTTGCTGACTGCCCAGACTGGACTCAAAGTTGTACTCTTCCTGCCTCAGCCTCCCAGTCACTGAGATGTGCCACTTTGCCCAGCTAGATCTATTTCTTTATTTACTAACTTTAGGTAATAGAAAATGAGAATTTAGTTCACGCAAACTCCTTTTTTTCCTCTTTCTCTTTGTTTAGTCAATTGATCTCTCATCTCTTTCTTTCTCTCTTACTATGACAATCACTACTGCTGCTGCTGCTACTTCTAATACACTGTTACTTCAAGTACTTACACTTGAGTATTTCAACAAAATACTTACGTTTCTATTTTTTAAAAATTAACTCTATTCAATATCCCAACAATCCTGTATGAGGATTATGCTATTAACACCTCACCTTTTCTTACATTTTTTCCATCTTGAATATTCCATTTGCTATTCACGTATTTTAATATTTTTATTGGGTATTCCATTGGGTACACTTTTTTAAAAAATTTATTTTTAGGAAGAAGTGTTTTCAGAACAGGGAAAGAAGAGAAATTGCTCAGACAAGTTCTTTCTGAGGGATGTAAGTTCTGAAGTCACACATAGCAGGCTATGAAAATGAGTGCCATCAATTACTAGCATTTAAAAATTTTTTTTAGTTGTAGATGGACACAATACCTTTATTTGATTGATTGATTTTTTTTTTCTGAGGATCAAACCCAGTGCCTCCATGTGCTAGACAGGTTCTCTACCACTGAGCCACAATTCCAGCCCCTACATATTTATTTTTATATTTTCAAAATAGTTTCCATTTACATTTCTTTCTTAAATCATCACTAAGCATGCAAGCTTTGTCTACAAGTTGTTTCAGAAACTGAAAAGCATTTATTTACATTCTTATGATTAAGTAAATATTGCTTACTATGTAATCAGTAGTATGCTATGATTAAATTAACTTTAATGGTTTTGTTATAGTTTATAATTGCCTTTCTTTTTTTCTTATATTGACTTATTTTACCCTAACTTTAAGTTCTTCTAGTTTCTTAAGGATAATATAAAATCTATGGAATTTCTACATTGCAAACTCCACAAAAGTAAGCACTTCTGTTTTGTTCACATGTCCTCAATAAAACATTATCTAAAGTCAGATAATGTTTTACCTCTCAATACTGTTTTAAAATGCAATTGTATTAAAACAACATAATAAATGTCATGTACTATAATCATAAACTATTATTTTCATTATTTGTATTTAATTTCATTATTTTAATTTAAATGTAGTAATGTTCTCCACCTCTTCCCAAATGACTATCCAAACTCTGCATCCAGTAATAAGAAGCTATTACTTAGGCATCGTTAATTCCTAGGCTTCTTTCCTCTTATAAGCTTAAATGTGCCTTTCCGTCATTTCTCCCCATTAGTCCCAGCTTTTCTTTCTAAAGTCAAAGAACTTAAGCAGCCTGCTCCTTCCTGGGCCATCCCTGCAGAGAAATGAAAAATCACATCATGACCTTCTGGGGATTCATCTGCAGAGGTCGTTTCCTCTTCCCTCTGCCATCCAGGTTTCCTCCACCCTTCACCATCCTGACCGGGGCAGTGCCTACGACTTCCCACCAACAACTGGACATTGAACCCCTCAAGCAGACTCTGTGTGCCTCCTGAGATGGTACTTCTTTCTTGACTTTTCATAAACTCTCAATCCTTGGATCAGCATGAAGATCAAGTGTAGAAGATAACGGCGATAACCTCTCCCTTTTATTTAAAATGCCAGGTCTTTACAGTACACAGAGTGTGAACTGGAATCCCAGAACTTACCCTCAGTCTTGGTACTGCAGTCACAGCGGTCCTCAGCAGGGACCTATGCTCATAGTAGGGGCACATCCACTCTTGCTTTTCAAACCCTGGCCCAAGGACACAAGTTGGCTTGTGGTAAGGTTTTTATTTGTTTTCAAAAAAAAAATTAAAGTTGTGGAAAAATAATGAACTTTCAATAAAGTTAAATTTATTAACTTAGGGGGTTTTATTCTGAAAATCTATTCCTTTTGCATTTTTGGTATTAAAAATATTAAAATTTGTTTTAAAAGTGTTTTACAAAAGCCAGGTGATTCTCATTCAAAAGCCCCAAGAATCACACTTTGGGAAAACTAAAGCACAGATCAGACAATATTTTAATGGGCCTTTCAGCAGTTGGGAACCTTAGTGGGCATTTCACATGGGCACTTAGGGACGGTTTGCTTATGGTCTGAGTGTTTTCTGTTGCTATAACTGAATACCACAGACTGGGTAATTTATAAAGAACAGAAGTTTATTTGGCTTACAGTTCTGGAGACTGGGGAGTTTAAGAGCATGATGCCAGCATCTGGGAGGGCCTTGAGCTGTATCATAACATGGCAGAGGACATCACACAGTGAGATAGAAGAATTATGTTAGCACTCTTCTTATAAAGCCACTAATGCTACCATGGCAGCTCCACTTTCATGACTTCTGTAATCCTAATTATCTCCCAAGGTCTCCACCTCCAAACACCACTGACATGTGACTTTGAGGATTAAGTTTCCAACACATGAACTTTTGGAGGACACATTCAAACTCTAGCACAGGCCTTTGGAAGCCATAAGTTCAGGAACCACTGAACTAACCTGATGCATAATGGAAACCGAGTGGCCTGTGACTTTAGCTGCAATGACTTTCTGTCCCCTCTGAGCAGGTGAAATCACCTTTGCTGGTCCCGAGAGCAGCCCAGGGTGGTGATGAGTGAACCAGTGGTCTGCATGAGGCAGGCCAGGGGATGAGATGCTGAGCTGGGAAGGGGCGGGGCCAACTTGCTGGGGCTCAGGCTAGAGAATCGGCTGGACTTGGGGTTTGGAGCAGTTTTGCCTTTTCCTTTCCTGGAGATGTTGCCCAGCAGGGTCACTATTGTCGCTTCTCCTTGAGAACAAAAGGAGAAGGAAGGTTTTGCTATACTAAGTTGGCTGGAAGTGGAGAACCCAGTAAGTGACCCAAATGACATATAAGGGAGGGTTACTTAAACTCGGAGACCCCGGAAAGCCTCAGGTGTGCTACAGAGATCCAGGAAGGCTTCCCCAGGGAGTGAGAGGGTGGTAGAGAAGTGGCACAATGTGTAGTGTTTGAGGACATCAAGGAGGGAACCCTGGGGTCCAGCCTGAAGGTGGTTAGGGTGGCCCTTCTCCAGGCTGCTTCATTAGATATAAATGGGAAATGGGGTTCCCTGTCAAATAACTTGGGGGAACTGCTGGGTTTAACAGAGTCATGCAGGGTTTTTTGCTACAGGGCTTTTAACATGGTGTGAGTCATGAATCTACAGAAATCAGGTATTGTTCCCCAAATTACAGACCCTTTACCTGCCATGAAAAATAGGCAAGAGAAGAACAGAGAAGTGTAAAGGACTGAGATTACGCAAAGCCTCAATCCTGGGGTTCTTAGTCCATCCTGTGCCTGAGAGGAACATGGGCCAAGTGCTAAATATGCAGATTCCTGGAATTGACATGTTTAATGAGCTGATGCCATTGCAATGCCTCCAGCGACCACACTTGAGAAATCGGGAGTGCAGATGCAACAATACCAATGAAAAGCAGTGGAAACCACAGCTTTGGACGGCTTTCATGGACTCGAGCCTCCAAGGGGTTGGAGGCCGAGAGGCTGGCGTCAGTTCCCCCTCCTGCTGCAGCTCCTAGTGATCTGGGAGCTTTGAGCTGCGGCGGCCTGAAGAGCTCAGGAGGGCCCAGCATGGCCCCCTCGTCTGCCCTCTGGCGTCTGCAAGCAGGTACTGCAGTTCGGTCTGGCAGCTCCTGAGAGCGGTCGGCCACAGCTGCTCAGCTGCTTGCAGAGACTCAAGTGGACAAAACTCAGGGCAAGCCCGCCTCTTCCAGAAAGCCTCTCTTAACTTCCGCTCCTCCTCTGTGCTCCTGCAGCACCCATTTCTGACCCAACAGCTCACTGTACCACATCTCCTCCTGAGGTCTCTAAGATAATTTTTTTCGAATTTATGTGAAGAGTAGGGACAGATCACAGCCGCAGATTTGCCTTTAACTTAGAATTATGAAGACAGAAACCAAGGAGCAGACATCAGTGACACTGAATAGGGAGGAAGGCAGAAGAGAGGTCTCTATCCAGTCATCTCTATAAAGTGGATAAATCTAGAGACTGCAGAAAGGCGACACACCGAAAGCCCCCATTTATATGACATTATGCAAAAAGGCAGAGTCACAGGGACATTAGTCATCAGATCAAGGATTGTCAGGGAAGATCTGAAGATGAGCAGAAGAAGGAAGCTGCTCTGCAGTCCAGCTGAGGACAGTCCATTGAGGAGCAGGGTGGGTTAGAGAAGCCCCTACCTCAGTAGACCACGCAACGGTCATGGGGAATGCTCAGCCTGCTCGGCTAGCGCACAGATTGCTCCCAACCCTGCCCGGGTTGCTGACTGACGTTTTAGGGATGTGAGAGGCAGGGAAAGGGATGAGGCACAGGATCTTGGGTAGGAATGGAAACAACAACAAGTACAACCGACTTGATTAGAGCTTGTCGTGTGCCAGGCTAGTGTGCCATGGGCTTTAGGTGTAATATTTCATTTAACCCTCACAGCAATTCAATGGGCTTCTTATTATCCCAACGTTATGGAAGAGGAGACTGGATCCCAGAGACATTAAGTAATCTGGACATAGTAACACAGCTGTTGAGAGAGAACAGAATTTGGACACAGGTGCCTCTGGCTCCAGAGACCTTGCCTTTAACTGCCCTGCGCTGTCACACAGTCTAGGCCAGTAATGGCAAACAGGCTCCATCATGTTCCTGCAATGTGTCCATCCTGCCTTGGCCTCTGTGGATGGGCATTCACAGTTTCCCTGAGAAGGACATGCTTAGGTGGTCTCACAAATGCATCCACCCACAGGCCAGTCATCTCTTTGGCCTTGAGGTGGTCATAAGTACAGTCCATCAGACATTTCCCTCTGCTCCTGGGCACTGGGTGGGTTGTACTTCCCGGCACCTTAAGTTAGATACTGCCATATACCATGGTTTGAACAAGTGTCCCCTAAAGGTCCCCATGTTAATAGCCTGTGGTGTTACTAGGAGGTAGTGGAAACACTCAGAAGTGGGGCCTGGTTGGAAGTTTTCCAGTCATATAGGAGCATGAACTTGAAGGGTATAGCATGACCCTGGGTTCTCCTTTTCCTCTTTCTTTGTTTCCCTGCTACCATGAGGTAAATAGCTTCCAGTGCCACATGTTCCCACCTTGATGTACTGCCTTGATACCTATCCAAGAGCAACAGGGCCAGCCAGTCATGGACTGAAGCCTGTGAAATTGTGAGCCAAAAAAAACATTTCCTGCTTTTAAGTCAATTAGCTCAGGCATTTTGTCACAGTGACAGAAAGCTGACTAGTATATCATGTGACTTCCTTTGTTCCAATGAAGTGCAAGCAAAAGATGTAAAAGCCATGATGCAGTTTGCCTCTTTCCTGTGCCCCTGTTGCAGGATGAAGCCTGACTTGATCCATTCAGTGAGCAGAACACCCCTGTTGACTTGTGCTGAGTAAGTAATGTAAGAAATAAGCCTTCATTGTGTGAACCACTGAGATTTGGAAATTATTTGTTATTGCAGCAACTTCTAGCCTATCCTGGCTGAGTCAAGTCCCACGGGATAAGTCATTATGCTCAGTACCAGCAATTATCTGGCCTCTCTAAGTGTTTTCTAAGATATCTAGTTTTGTTTGTTTGTTTTAGTTTGTTTCAGCTAAACCTCCAGTTTGTTGACATCTGACTTGATCTTTTCTTTTGGACTCACTGCAGGGTGGGAACTAAACTGTCATCCAGGAGCAATTTGCAAAGCTGGTGACCTCTTCTGCCTTCTCAGTGTGCTACCTCGACAATGCAGCTATTGACCGAACAAAGCCTCAGAATGCAGACAAGGCCAACCCACCCCTGGCTTCCATTCTGACCCCATTCTAATTATTTTGGCTCCAGGTAGAGTGGGACTCAAGATTTACAACTAGGTTGACCCCAATCTGGATTTTCATCTTGCCACTAACTTACTGGGCCATGATGAGCAAGTTTCTTAACCTCTCTGAACCTGTCTTCTCAAATGAAGCATGGAAACAGTAAGACTGACCTTGAGATAGTTCTAAGAAGTAGGTTAAGTGTCCTGCACTACCTGCTGCCTCCCTTATCTCTCCCCACCCCTTTCTCTTTGAGGCTCACAAGTCTGGGGAAGGGGAAGGCATTTCTGGGATAAGGTGCCAGATGGCTTCTGTACTGTTGCTGGGTCCCCATCAGAGGTCTTAGGCCAGTCAGCGACCCTTCCCCACCCTGCTCCAGGACGCAGCTGTCTGTCCCCTCCTCAACAGCAGAGGGCTGCCCCGCAGAGCTGAGAGACAGAGAAGTGGACTCCTGGCTGCAGATGTCCGGAGCTCAGAGAAGCCTGCTATAATCCTGGGCTGCTGGCGAGGCTGGGCCAGAGCTCAGAGGTAGCCTTTCAAGTGGCCTCTCCTGCCTGCAGAGGCCTGTGACTCAGCTCCAATTTCCCAGGCCCCCAGCTCCGAACAGCTGTGTGGCTTCCCCTCCCTTCCCTCTACAGGGTCACAGAGGCAGCAGCGCAGGGCTAGTCAGGGCTCTGGAGGGAGTCCAGGAGGCTCCAACCTCTCCACTGGGTCTCTCTGAAGCCTCAGGGAACCCAAACACCTGGGGCTTCTTGGGCCTTTCAACTCAAAGATCCATTTCCTGCTGCTCTTCATTTGGCCCCAAACCTCTGGCCCAGCTTTGATGTCTGGATTTCTGTCCACCCTGGCTCCTTGGCTGGCTGTGTGTGCCTCCCAGGACACCTTCTACCCAGCATGGTCGGGGGAGGCCTGACTTGGGGTGGGGATTCCTTTGTTTAAGCAGCGCCCCCACCTATAAAGCCTTCCCAGCACCCTCCTGACTTCAGGTTCCTTAATGTCCCTTTCATCTGCCTCCCTGAACACTGGCCCTCTGACCACCCAGTTCTTGCCCTTATCACACCCTTCCACCTCCAGCAGAAGTGTGTGTGTGTGTGTGTGTGTGTGTGTGTGTATGCACGCGTGCTTCTGCTCATTACCTTTTCCTGAATGCTCATTACCTGAGAAACTTGTTTGGTTTTGTCCTCAACCATCTTGCTTTTTCTCTTTCACAAATATGGAAATGGAGGGCCAGAGAGAGTAAGAAACTTGACTCGTTGTTAGAAAAGGGATACGGCCGAGGCAGGATTGGAAGCTGGTGAGGTGACGGGAGCCCATGCTCTTTCTACATCCCAGTGCCAGCTCAGGAACAAGAAAGGGCAGCTGAATGAGTTACCAGCTGGATGCCAAGCACTGCGTGAGCCACGGCGTCAGGCCACGTCAGCAGAACCCGCTTGTCCAAGGGTGAGAGTGCGGAGGGAGAAAGCTGTCCGCTGGTTCAGCTGAGCGGACTCATACAAGACGTGACTTTTGTGTTTGGTTTCTGTCACTGAGAATGATGTTCTCAAGGTTCGATTATGTGGCAGCATGTATCAATACTTCTCCTCTTTATGGCGGAATGACTTTCCATGTTATGAAAGGACCCCACTGTATCTACCCACTCATCTGTTGGTAAACATCTGGATGGTTCTCTTGGCCCCCGGTGGAAGTCTCTGGAAGCCTGAATCAAGTCCCATTTCTGACATTGCTAACCCTTTGGGGTGTCCTAGCTCCATGCAGAGTCTTCGTCACTGTGTTTAACATGTGGGTCCTCTCAGAAGCCTTGCCCAGCCTGCCTGGGAAGCCTCTGTGATGGCCGGTGGTGACTGGGCAGCGGGTCCTGAGGAACACCTCTGCAGGGACTGGCCTTTATTTAGACTCCAGGATGCAGGACAGAGAGAGAAGAGGACAGGTGGAGAAAGGGAAGGTGGGGCAGGGCAAGAATGAGCTTCCCCCTGAAGCCCCTGGAGGCTCTTGGCTGATGACTGGAGTCCAACAGGGCACAAACCTAGCTGTGTTCCAGTCTCACAGAAGCCCCCTCAAGCCCATCAGCTGGACTGGGCTTGGCTTGTCTAGGAGGAGAAGCGGAATCCCAGGGACAGCAGCATCTTGCCTAATCTACAGCAGGCCTGGGGATCAACCCTGATGCTCCGCTTCCCAGCGTGGGGTTTGCCCTGCTTCCCTGGTGTTGGCATTGGGCCTGGCGCAGGCCTGCAGGGCTGGCCCACCTGCTTGGAAGGCTGGTTACTACCATTCCACAGGAAGCTGACCAGCATATCAGCTCCTACTATTGAACAGGGTGGTTGTGAGGCCCAAATAAGGCCATGCTTGTGAATGGGGATGGTAGGTTATAAAGTCCCAAAGTAGGAAAGACGAAGGCACCAACTCTTTGGGCAGCTGGCATCCTGGCAGGGGAGGGCCAACAGTCTTGTTCTCCTGGAAAGATGATGTGTAACTCAACCTCCCCTGTGCCTGGCTTCAGGCCCCTTTAACCAGTCACACCCTTAACCAAACACTGGCTCTCAGCCGTGCCGTAGCCCCAGCCCTGAGGAAAGAACTGCACCTGACCTGCATTAATCTGCCCTCGCTTTGCCAGACTAAACTCAGTCCACCCCTGGCCAGCAGCCCTGTCCCCATAGACAGAGCATATACTTCCTCCCTCTTTCCCCCGTCCCACAGCTGCGCCTTCCCATCAGTCTGGATGATGGCAAGTTGACAGGACCTTTCATCCTCAGCCACCTGAGGCTGTCCTCTGTCCCTGGCTGTCCCAGGCAGTCAGTGGGAGGACAGGGTCCAAACACCTGGGCCACGGGCCCATGCCCAGGGAGTGCTGGTGCGAGGCCCTTCCCATGCTTGAACACACATTTTTTTTTCTTTTTTAATCTTCTTCTATATATCACACACTCTTCTAGACACGTGGAAAAACAAGACAAAGCTGCCATCATGGAGCTTCCGGTCTAGTGAGGGGGTACCAATTTGAAATTTGCAGAGGCACAAACCATAGCGGATGTTTGAAGGTGATAAGGACTATTGAAAAGAAAAAGGGACCACAGGGCAGGGGTCAGGAGTGTGATGGCAGGGAGCAGCGGCACTGTAACAGGAAGAGGGGTCTGGACAGGTCTGTGCGAGGCTGACAGGTGAGGTGGCACTAGAGCCCCCAGCAAGGACTGATGTCAGCACCAGGGTCAGGTGCTAGCATTCACCTTTCCATAGATGGGGAAGAAAAAAAGTTATTGGTGCGACTCCTCTGTCTGGTCAGGTAAGAGACGGCTCCCTACCCCAGGCAGGAGGAGGATCTCGTGTGGGCAGAAGTCCTGCCAGAGCTCAGGGAGGCTGCTGTGGCCCAGAAGTAGTGGGCAGCTGGCACCTGGCCATGTGAAGTCCAGGTCTGGGCAAGCATCCGGGTCATGTCTAAAACAAAAGGCACTGGCTTGATAAACTGAGAGGCCCCGGCTGGGCTTGCTGACCTTATGAGGAAGTGACGCCAGGAAGGGTCATGAGACATAGGGGGGGGCACATCTGGGAAGGAGCCCAGGCCATGGGTGCTGTGGAGACATTGACGTCCTCTCTGGCCTGCTCAGCCGCAGACCTGGCTGCCCCACAGGCACACACGTGCATGCCCCTCACACACACTGATCTGTACACTCCCTGCTTCACACATCACCCACCCATGTGAGCCCCCACATGACTCAGAGGATCTCTCAGCACACTCATGTGTGTTTCCACACATCACACACACACACACACTCACTCACACAAGCCACACCTCCAAGTGAACATACCCACCACACACATGCACATCACAGACACACATCATGTTCACCCACCATCCATGCTCAGCGCACATGCCACTCAGGAACCTACACATTTGTAAAGCACAGGCCAGATACATCTGGGAGAGCTCTTCAGAACTGTTCCTGTCACTCTACAGAGCTGGGTGGCTTCTAACTGCCTGAGAACTGGTCTCTAGGAGGTACCCACCTGACAACTATTTTGTTTCTATTCCAGGGCAGGGAGAAAGAGAGAGGCCACCATTTTCTAAGTGTCTAGAAATGCGAACTCCCTTCTAACCTGCATGACAATCATGATGTCATTACTCCTTCATCCAACTAAGATCCCATGCTTCCAGTACAGAAGAGTTCTAGAATATACCAAGACCTCTGAAATATAGTATGGTTTCAACAAAGGAAAAAAGGTGAAGACATAGTTCCTGGCCGAGCGTGGTGAAGCACGCCTATAATCCCAGCAGCTTGGGAGGCGGAGGCAGGAGGATAGGGAGTTCAAAGCCAGCCTCAGCAATTTAGCGAGGCGCTAAGCATCTCAGTGAGACCCTGTCTCTAATAAAATACAAAATAGGGCTGGGGATGCGGCTCAGTGGCCAAGTGCCCTGAGATCAATCCTTAATACCCCCCTCCCACAAAAAAGACATAGTTCCTGCCAAGGAAGGGCTTACAGTGAAAAAGTAAACAAGCAAATGAATGAGTCTAAGACACTGTAGTGTTATTCAATCCCTCCCTCCAAATTTTTTAAATTCTACACTGTAATCCCAGCTACTCAGGAGATTAAGGCAGGAGAATCACAAGTTCAAAGCCAGCCTCAGCAATTTAGCAAGGCCCTAAACAACTTAGTGAAACTCTGTCTCAAAATGAAAAAAAAAAAGAGCCAGGGATGTGACTCAATGGTTAAGCACCCCTGGGTTTAAACCAGGTACCGAAAACAAGCAAACCAAAACAGCTTTATTGAGAGACAATATATGTACCATTTAAATGCACAATTAAATGTTTTCAGTGTATTTATAGAGTTGTACCACCATCTCCACAGTCAATTTTAGAACAAGGTCATTGCCCCCCAAAAGAAACCCTGTATCCTTCAGCAATTACTCCTTATTTCTGCTGAATCCTCCTCAGCCCAAGGTAGCCAGTAATTAACCTTCTGTCTGTATAGATTAACTTGTTCAGGATATGTCATATAAATGGAGTATAATATATGGTCGTTTGTGAATGCCTTCTTCCACTTAGCATGAGGTTTTAAAAGTTCATTGGTATTGTAACAGATATCGGTATTTCACTTCTGCTTATTGCTGAATAGTATTCCATTGTGTGGATGGACCATGTTTCTCTTATTAGTGGAAGGACATGTGGATTGTTTGTACTTTGGAGTTATGAAATAACAGTGCTATGAACATCGTTTTTGTGTGGACATGTGTTAATTTTTTTTCGGTCTGTACCTATAAATTGAATTACTGAGTCAAATGGTAACTCTATGTTTAATTTTTTGAGAGCCCACCAACTCTTTTTCACAGAAGCTGTACTATTTTACATTTTCACTGGCAATGTAAGAGGATTCTAGTTTCTCCATATTCTCACCAACATATGTCTTTGTGTGTGTGTGTGTGTGTGGTGTTGGGGATTGAATCCAGGGCCTTGTGCATGTGAGGCAAGCATTCTACCAACTTAACTATATCCCCAGCCCAACATATATCTTTTTTATTATATTCATTCTACTGGTAGCGAGGTGGCATTACTGTGGTTATGGTTTATATTTACCTAATTGCTAGTTGTGTTGAACATCTTTTTATGTAATTGTTGCCTAGTTGTATATTGTTATGGTTTGGATGTGAGGTGTCCCCCTGAGAAAGCTCATGTGTGAGACAGTGCAAGAGGGTTCAGAGGAGAAATGATTGGGTTGTTAAGAGTCTTAACCAAATCAGTGATTTAATCCCCTGATAGGGATGAACTGAGTGATAACTGAAGTAGTAGGGTGTGGCTGGAGGAGGTGGGAATTGGGATGGGGCTTTGGGTATAAGTTTGTATCTGGTGATTTGACTCTCTCTCCTCACTTCAAGCCCTAAGGAGTGGAGCTGACCTAAGACCTCTGAAACTGTGAGGCCAAATAAACTTTTACTCCTTCAAAATTGTTCTGGTCAGAACTTTTAGTCACAGCAGCAAAAAAATCTAACCAAAATATATATCATTTGGAGAAATGTGTCTTAAGATCCTTCACCCATTTTTAAATAGGATTATTTGTGTTTTTATCATTCATTTTTAAGTTTCCTTTAAATATTATGGATGCAGGTCCGTTAAGTGGTTTGCAAAAGTTGTTTTTCCCCCCATTCTGTGGGTTGCTTCACATTTTTGATGGCACAGAAGTTTTTAATTTTTATTAAATACAACTCGTCTATTTCTTATTTCTACTTTGTTGATTGTATTTTTGGTGTCATATCTTAAAAAAAAAGGCTTTGCCTAACCCAAAGATTTACTCCTATATTTTCTTCTAAGTGTTCTAGTTTTAGATCTTGCACTTGAGTCTATGATCTATCTTGGTCAGTGTCCTCTATGGTGACAAGGGCACCGAAATCCACTTGGCATGTGGTGCAATAGTTGTACCAACATCATTTCTTGAAAAGACAATTTTATTTCCCATTGAATTTTCTTGGCAACCTTGTCAAAAATCAATTGACCACAAATGTAAGGATTTATTTTTAGTCTCTGGATTCTGTTCCATTGTCTTATGTCTGTCCTTCCGTCTCATATTGTCTTGATTACCGTTGCTTTGTAGTCAGTTTTGAAATTTGGAAGCAAGTCCTCCAGCTTTGTTCTTTCTCAAGATTGTTTTGGCTATTTGGGGTCTTTTGAGTTTCCATGTGAATTTTGGGATACATTTGTCAATTCCTAAAAAAGAGACTCAGTGATTGCACTGAGTCTTCAGACCACGTTGAGGAGCACTGCCATCCCAACAGCATCAAGGCTTCCAGGCTGTGTGCACGGGATTTTTTTATCTATTAGATTTAATCTTAAATATCATCTTCTCTTTCATGCTATGGTGAATGGAATTGAGCACTTCTCCTTTTAAGGTCATAAAAAAGAGGATGTAAATCCAGGGATGGAAGCACCTTCTGAATACCTGCTTTTATGATAAGGGGAAGCTTAGTTGGTGAAACTAAATGAGAGACTACAAATACACATAAGCCATATTTGCATGAAGTCCAGTGAAGCAGAGCAGAGAAGAAAGATCGTGCAGTGTGAATGGCCCTGAAACTGACAAGCTCAGTCAGCCTGGAAAAAGGAAAGGCTAAAACAGCCCAGATACAGACCTGTGTCATGGGGAAGGTTCGAGCTATTCTGGAACACAGCCTTCCTCACCTCCTCAGTGAACTTCTTACAAATATCTAGTTGAGGAACAGCTCATCTCAGTCACGGATAAGTAATAATCAAAGAAGACCACAGCATCTATAAAAAGTCACTCCATAAATATAAGAAAATGTCAGAATATTCAGCAGATGAATGATAGAAAAATATCACTACACAATAAATGAAAATCAGGTTCAAGTCCATCAGCATATTGATAAATAAAATAAAGCAATTGTTTCTATGATGCAAAGTTTTTGAGCAGATCCTGCCAGACAGAAGAGAAGACAAGACACGAGCTGGCAGAGATCTTGAAAAGAGTGCAGGCGGAAAAACATTCCAGAAATGAATGATACCCTGGAGCAGCAAAAGATTCACCCTTGGAAAACACACAAATAGGTGGAGGTTTTTTTTTTTTTTTCCTTATTGTAAACCAAGAGATGCATTTGGAGTGAACAATTTAAAAGATTAGAGAGAAAAGTGTAAATATGGAAGACAGATGAGAAATATCCAATGCAGGGGAAATTGGTATACCCCAAGACATAACAGAAATTAAAAGAACCTAAAGAAATACTTAAAGGTGTAACTTAAAACTTGTAGAACACAGAAGATGGAACGTATGACCCCAGGACCAAGAGAACAGGGAAAAGTCAACAGCAGAGAAGACATGTCTGCAAGATTCTAGAGACTGGAAATAAAGGTGTGTGGCAGCTGATCTCATAGTCAGGAGAAAGAATATGAAGTGCTCTCTGGGGAAAGAGGAGGCCAAGGAGCTCACATTCATGTAGCAGAATCCTGGAAGGGTCAGAAATTGGAGGCATCAAGGAGGGTGTGGCCGTGAGGGCTAAGTGAGTAACAAAATCTGTTCTCTTCTTTCTGAGTAATGGAATTGCAGCTTGGCATGTTACTGCCTAGCAGGACGCTATATTTCACATCTTTCCTTGGCTGTGTGACTCAGTAACCAAATGTGTGTCAGGTAACATCCACCATTCCTGGCTCAGGGAGTTAATGCACTGCAGGCTCCTCTGTGGTCTTTACCCTCTTCAGAACTAGAAGACACAGGCACCTACCTCTGTCCCTGCTTTGATGATGCAGATGAGAACCATGTTCCAGGGGGTGGCAGAGCAACAAGAGAGAAGATTCTTTGGTCCCTGGATGACTGTGAGGAGCAAAGATTCACCCACCTTGACAGCTCACCATGGGGATGTCTTATTTAAGAACATGAAAGAAGTTTCTATTTTCTCTAAGCTGATCTATGTTTGGTGTATGTTGTTGTTGTTGGTGGTGGTTTTTATTTATTATACTGGCTTAGTTGTTGTTCTAACCTACACAACTGGGGTAGAGAGTGTGGCAAAGACAAGAATACTAACTGAGATTTAAAAAAAAAAAAGCAACACTCCTAGATTTCCCCGATCTTCATAAGCATTCCTCTTCTACATTAGCAAAACGCTGGAATTTTCACAGAGAAAATGTTGAACCCTCTGTCCTTGGGGACCCCAGGCACAGCATTGGTGGGCATTAAGTGCTGGAATGAACGTGAGATATTAAACATAGACCATAGAGGCTCCTGCCCCCTCAGCCCACAGAACCCCACTCATCTTCTGCTCTAGGATGCTGGCCTCATACTTACTGTTCCATTCTCACATCCAAAGCACAGAACAAGTGGATTCCAGTTTAGGGAAATGTTAGCCCTCGCACTCTAAAAGATGTATAGGAATTCAAAAGTGATACCCACCAAGCACCCTACAGTGAACCCACCAGTTGACAGGCTTATTCATGCCTACAGAGCTTCCGATACGTGTTTTAGTGTGTCACTACATAGAAACAGATAGCCAAGGATTTCTCAAAGTTGCCAGAAAGCTTCTAATATGAACGATGGAGGCAAAGAATAGATAAGCAAATAAAAAATATCCTCAAAAGCATCTTGGAAAAGACAAGCACAATATAAGCAGGGAAAATCCTTAAAACTATGTCACCTTTGCATTTAAGAAAGTAAAAGAAGATTGTACACATAAAATAAACAGATTGTTTTAAAAAACTAAAAGAAACAGTCATAGGACAGAAAAGAGCCATTGAAAATTCCATAGAAACAATAGAAAGCTGTAGAAGTCTTTTAGAAACTAGCATGAGGAGGAAACGAAAGAACATTGGAGAGAAAAGATGAGGAAATTAGAAGGTCAGTCGGTAGGTCCAATATTTGATTAATAGGAATTCCAGAAAGAAATAACAGGGGAAAAAAACAGGCCAAAGAAAAAATTAAAGTCAGTAATTTCATAAACAACCATCCCAGAACTGACAGGCATGGGCTTCTAGATCAAAAGGATTCATGAAGTATCTTGTGAAATCGACAAAAAATAACACATCATTGTAATGTTCCAAAGTTCCAAGAATAAAATGAAACTTCCAGGAAAAAAAAATATTAAAATAAGAAACATACAAAACAATCAAGAATCAAAATAACATGGGACTTTTACTAAAGTCACTGGAACCTAGCATACCGTGTAGGGATGGATGCCTTCAAAACTCAAAGACCCAGTCAAAATATCACTCACGTATGAGAGCAGAGATATTTATCCACAGGAAGACTTGAAAATTTACCTCCCAAGCATTCTTTCTCAAGAAACTATTGGAGGATGTACTTCAGGAAAAAAAAGAAAAGAAAAGGGAGTAAACCAAGAAAGGAGAGGATATGAGATCCAAGGGAAATCATTGGCAAGGAGAATGCTCAGAAGGATGGCAAACGAAAATTCCAGCATAGGAGCTATGCAGCAAGCCTTCAGCAACCAGTTCAGAGCGGAGCCGGCCAGATGTTTCTCCAAGGTTGTTAATATGTGAATCCTTTATGTGGAGATAAAAGCTCTTAGCAGAGTTAAATAAAAAGCACTCAAAATGTTGTGAATGGATATAGAAAATTAATTACTCCAAGGTAGTTTTTCAAATGTTAACAATGAATAAAGCAATTATTTTATATACTTCAGAACTCAGCTGTGAGCAGCATTTACAGAGTCATCCTGGAATGGAGACCTGGAGGAACCAATTATGATGTCAATAAATTGGGAGAACAAAGGGAGGTGTGTCTATGAAAGGTTGGGATAGAGAGAGTCCCCAAATCCTCCTGAGTTCAATCGTAGTAAAAACAAGTTATTTAAAGATGTTGAAGGAATTACAGGAAGAAATATCTTAAGGGTTACCTCTGGTGAGGGGAACACAGAGAAATCTTTTTCATAAATGTTGTAGATCGAATTGACTTTTTAAAAGAATACAAACATTACATTAGACTTCAATTTGAAAAAGCCAAAATGAAAACTAAACTCAAATTAATGAATTGGGTGAATCTTGCTTTCACTGTGATAGAGTAATAGGGGTCAGACTGACCTTCATGACATAAACAGTTAGAAAACTGGAAAAATATATGGCAGACACTGGGCCAGAAGTGACACAGAACCATGTTGCCTGAAAGAATACATCCACATGAGACGGCTTTACTATCAACCTTGGTTTTCCACTGGGAGGCACATTCTGTACCACAGTGCCAGGAGGGTGATCTCAAGCAGAGCACAGCGACCTTCCCAAGTGAAAGACTAGGGAATTGGAGATCATGCAGAGCAAAACCTTGAAGTGACACCGGAATTTGCTCCGACATTTTTTCCTTGGAATATTTGCCAAATTTCAGCCCTGGGCATAGAGGCCAAGCAGAGAATATTGGATTCAGCTTTAAAGAAGTCTCACTGAGCCAAAGAAATTAAAACTGGAGTTCATTATTACCAAGGTAGTAAGCACTGGAGAAAAGAGGACCATCAAGAACAGAGTCTTGGGGCTGGGGCTGGGGTTCAGTGGTAGAGCACTTGCATCACATGTGTGAGGCACTGAGTTCTATCCTCAGCACCACATAAAAACAAATAAACAAAATAAAGGTATTGTGTCCATTTACAACTAAAAGTATTTTACAAAAAAAAAAAAGAGTCTGGTATTTTCCATTAACTTTTCCCCCAAAGCATTTGCCAGCCTTTAAGAAGCATAAGCTCTGTTCACATGAGATGAAAGATGGAAAACTACATAGAGAGTGTCTGCTAAGAGGCCATGTAGGCAGGCATTTTGACGATCTCACAATGGAGAAACAAAAATTGAGGTTCACAATCTACATAAAAGGAGACGTTCTGAAAAATATTCCAGACTTTCATCTGAGACTCTAAAAGGATTGCACTGTGAAAAAATAAACAGGGCTGGGGGTGTGGCTCAAGCGGTAGTGCGCTCGCCTGGCATGCTTGCGGCCCGGGTTTGATCCTCAGCATCACGTACAAACAAAGATGTTGTGTCCATCGAAAACTAAAAAAAATAAACAAATATTAAAAATTCTCTCTCTCTGTCTCTTGTTGAAAAAAAAATTTTAAAAATAAAATAAACAAACAAATATAGACTACCTTGCAAAAGCCTGAACCCAGTCTTGAGTCCTTTCACTGATTAGAGCAAGGTGATATGTCCACACTCCCTTGGCACGACAGGAAAAAAATTTTATTCTTTCTTGGAGATCATAACACCATCCATTGCCTCTATAATTTGCATACACTAAGTCTGCTGTTCCATTAAAAATAACTAGGTGTGCCAAGATACAGGGCCAAATGAGAAAAAACCAAGAGAGAAAAAATAGCAACAGACCTACAGATTATCTAGGTTTTAAAGTTATCAGACACAAATTTTAAATTAAATGACTAATTGTCAAATAGATGAAAATATGGAGAAATTTACCAAAAACTGGGACAATTTTAAAAAGAATTAAATAAAAATTATAGAATTGAGAAAACTAACAAATTAAGAATTTTCTGCCAGATGCTGTGGCACACTCCTGTAATCTCAGCGGCTCAGGAGGCTGAGGCAGGAGGATCACAAGTTCAAAGCCAACCTCAGCAAAAGTGAGACGCTAAGCTCCTTGGTGATGAGGTAGAGGTCCCTGGTCTCTGTTGGCTGTCAGTCAGCACCTGTCAACTGCCTAGAGGCCGTCTGTGATGTCATATAGTCCCCTCCGTCTTCAAAGCCAGCAGTGCATACCAAAAATTTCTCATGCTTTGAAACTCTGACATTCTCTTTCTCTGATCTGAAGACCCCGAACTGAAGGGATAGAGTCATGAGGTCAGATCCATCTAGATAATTTCCCTCTTGATTAACTTGTATACAACTGTTAGTAATCCTAATTACACCTGCAAAGGTCCTACTGCCATATAATCCCAAAAGTGAGATCCCGTCGTATTTGAAGTTCGTATCTATACTCACAGAGTGAGAGAGGCATTGTACAGAGAGAGGCAAGGGTCATGAGAGTCATCTTAGAATTCTGGCTTCCACCACTCCATTACAATTAATAGTTTGTGTTACTGCCAGGTGCCACATACCTGCCTATAATCTCAGCAATTTGAGAGGCTGAGACAGGAGGATTGTAAGTTTGAGCCAAGCATGAGCAACTTAGCAAGACCCTGTTTCAAATTAAAAATAAAAAGGGCCGGAGAAGAAGCTCTGTGGTAGAGGACCCTGAATTCAATCCCCTGTACTGAAAAAAATTCTTCTCTTTGAATGACACTACAAATGATCCCCTACTTATGATTCTTAGGCTTTTTTTTTTTAAATTATAGTTGTAGATGGACACAATGCCTTTTTTTGTTGTTTATTTATTTATATGTGGTGCTGAGGAGTGAACCCAGTACCTCACACGTGCTAGGCAAGCACTTTACCACTGAGCCACAACCCCAGCCTTACACTTAGGCTTTTTGATGATGTGAAAGCAATGCACACTCAGTAGAAGCCAAGCTTCAATTTTGAATCTTGATCTTCTCCTGGGCTGGCGGCATAATGCTGGGCACAGTCAGTGAGGCACAGTTCCCAGTCACATGATCACAGGGAGAAATGACGACACTTTATAGTACCATGTGTTGCTGGTAATTTTTGGACACAGGTATTCAAAAAATTACATGAGCTATTCAACACATTATAAAATATGTTTTGTGTTAGGTGACTTCGCCCAACTAGAGTCTAATTTAAGCACTCTGAACACATTTATGGTAGGCTAGGTTAAGCTGTGATATTCAGGAGGTTAAATGATTTAAATGCTTTTTTTGAATCACAGTGTTTTGTACCTAAGTTGGGGTCACATTCCAATTAGCCTGTCTGATGGAACCCCAATGTGTGTTGCGGAGCATCTGTGTAAGAAAGTGAAAAGTCAAGCTACAGATGTAGTAAAAAAAATTACAATATACATAAATGATGAAAGAATTGGATCTTGAATGTCTTATTAACTTCTTACATGTTAGTAAGAAATAGAATGAATGGAAAAACAGACAAAAGAAAAAAACATTTTCACAGCAGAAACTCAGAATATCAACAAGTTGTGAACATTGTTCCCACATTGTGACTCACGAAGAGCTGTTCGTTGTTAACTGGGGAAAAGTAAATGTAAACTCAGTAAGACACCATTTCACCTCACTAAGTTACCAAAACTTTTTGAATCTGACATTATCAAGTATCTGTAGTGAATAATAGGAATGTACACATTTTTAATGTGAACTTAAATTAGTGCAACTTCGCTGAACAATAAATCATGATGATATTTCATTTCATTCTATTTTATTTTGTTTCATTTGTTTTTTGCAGTGCTGGGGGTGGAGCCCAGGGCCTCATGCCTGCCAAGCAAAAGCTCTACCACTGAGCCACATCCCCAGCCCAATTGTGATGATCTCTAAGGTTGAAAATGCACATGCTCTACAAACAACAATTCCACCCCTGGGGATATACTAGACAGAAATGCATGCATAGGAAGGTTCAAGGCAGGGAAAGAAAAACTGGAAACACTGGGGAAAATCCAAATGTCTATCAACAGTAGCATGTGTGGATAAATCATAGTCATGGAATACTTCAAGGTAATGGTATGGTGGTATTTCTTAAAGTTGGTAGAAACCACACAGTTGTTTATTTCATTCTTCCTTTAAGAAGTCTTCCCAATTCCTCCATTCCTTGCCCTGAGCAGCAATCAGAGGAGGACAGGGGCTTACAGGTCTGGACCCCAACCCTCAACTTCATTCACAAAGGGGCAAGGGAAGGAGATCTCACTCAGGGCTTCCAGGGGCTTCCACTGAAGCCCACCTCTTTGCCTAGGATGCCCTCTTCCTTCCTTCCTTCCTTCTCAGCGCCCTCTTACCAGCATCCTCTTCATCTTCTAGGTCCTTCCCTAGTCCATCCACCTGATTTAGGAAACTGGTGTTCAGAGAAGTGAGAAACTGACATTCAGAGAGATCAAAGAGTGTGCTTAAGGCATGCAGTTATTAAGAGGCAGACCTGGCTCTTGGAATCTGCGCTTTCTTTATCAGCCACTTCCAGGGCTAATTCTCTCCGTATTCACAGCACCTTTGAAGACAGTCCCTTGTAAACAGCAGATGTTCAGTCAAGGCCACTTCCTCCCTCTAGTCCCGTAACCCAGGTTTGAAACAAGAACTTTCCATTAATGCTGCGACACAGCAGGTGACCAGCAGAGGACAGCATTTAGCTTTCCCAGCTCCCAACACTTAACCATCACAAGCTTGAGAGGGAGCAAAGTTGGGTTTGATTTTCTGTTTGCAGTCTGAGCCTCCTGATGCCCCCTGCTCCCATTGGGAGCCTCATCCTCTTTCTTCTTTGCTGAAAAACATCTTAACTGAACTTCTGTAGGAGCTCCAGTTTTAGACATGGTGGGGAGGAGGCACGTGGATATGCAATAAGAAAGTGACCCTTTTTACCTCTAAGGAGCCTTATGAAATGTCAGTTCTCACAAAGCCATGTGACAGAGTGGATAGGGACTGCCTCCCTTTCAGCAGGGATGACTCAGGCTCAGGGAGAGGGAGAGGTGCTCAAGTTCACAGAGCAAGGTCAAATTTTCTGACTTTAATCCAGGGAACTTTCTGCATTACGTTTCTGCATTATGTTAGTTCTCAAAGATAAAATCTAGCCGGAAGGCATTCTTAGCCTATATGTGCAGCAAGGAGACCTGAAAGTTGCTGTTGAGATATATATTTTTTTTAATACAAAATGCTGTCTTGAGAATGATAAAGGATAGCCTTGAACAGAATGTTGAGGCTCTGAGGAAGAGATGGTACCATTTTTAGGGAGTATGTGTGGAAGGAACTGTGAATTCAGAGAAGAGTTCCTATAAACAGAAGAGCCCTCATCCTTAAACACAGTCAAGATGTGAAAAAGAAAAAGTGCAGTGGTGGAAATTCCAGATCAGGATGTGCAATACATGGTCTGGTTCTTCCATTTTCTTTTATCTCCCCCTTCCTTCAGCCCCTGTCCATGACAGACATCATTAATCAATTGTAGAATTCTTTCCCCTTGAGCTCACAGCCTGCCCAGAAGCCATTGCATCATGATATTCCCTTACCAACCAATAGGAAGTGGTCTATGAAGGAAGCCTATCTGTTCTCTCCCCCAACTCCATTGCATCTGTAGTAAACATAACTGCACACTCTGTGCAGGAAGCTCTATGGAGCCCCTTACACACAACTTCCCTTGAACCTATCAGACGACAAATTCTCAGGAGTTAGGCACACTTCTAACTTTACAAATAAAAAAATACCTTGAGGCTCGGAGATGTTAAAACTTCACAGTGGCACAGCCAGGATTTGAACTCAAGCCCATGTCTTCAAAGCCCAGGCTTAGAATCTCCTGGATGGTTGGGATCAGCTCAGCACAGAAGAAGTCCTGGGGTATAGGCCTTGTTTAGCCTGAAGGTAGTTTTTGGAGGTCTATTTTTTCTCATATCCTTTAGTACTAGGGATTGACCCTGGGGGCCCTTACCACTGAGTTATATCCCCAACCCTTTTTATTTTTTTATTTTGCGATAGGGTCTTGCTAAGTTACTGATATTGACCTTAAACTTGAGATCCTCCTGCCTCAGGTGTGTGCCATCACACCGGGATTTAGACCTGAAGGTATAATGAGACTAACCACGTTGCAGTGCAGACCAAGCCCAAAGAACAGAAGACATTAAAATTGCTTTTGTTTCTTTAGTAAATGTCAGACACCTCATAGATGCTGGGAGTGTAGTAGTTAACAAGAGACAAGACTCCCCACCCCTGAACCTGTGAGATTAACAAATACACAGGACAACTGTATTATGTGTGGAATGATGTTATGGGGTAAGGGGAGAAATGGAGATTGGGGGAGGAGTAGAGGGAGTCACACAGAGCTATGTGGGGACTCAAGCCTGGGAGATAAGGGATGACCAAGGGCCCTGAGCTTCCTGGAGTAACTGATGCAAACGGAGTGAAGGCCCTGATAATATGGGTCCTGATGTCCTCAAGACAGACAGGGATGGTGAGTGTGAGTGGCAGGGAGGAGAGCAGACTCCTTGTCAGGAATATGTGGAGCTCCAGAGGACTTCCTCATTCTTCCAAAGATGATGTGCCAGGGAAGGAGCAGGATTAGTAAAAAATGCACCCATCTCCTGGGCCCCTTTCCACCCTGGCAGATATGGGTGGAGGCAGAGTTCCACTCGTGCATCATGCATTTCTCGAGCACCTCATGGAATCAACAGCGTTTTGCAAGCCTTTCTGCCCACTGCCAGCATCAAGCCCCATGGAAAGGACAGAGGAGCGGGAGGGGTTTTTCAGCATCTGAGACATGACTTCCTGCAGGGTCAGGAGTGGGTTCTTATTGTGCCAAAAAAGGTGGAAACGTGGGGGCTGCTATTTGCCTCCATTAACAAGGAGCACATTGTTCAGTTGGGAGGGCAAAATGATGGCCCATGGGTCTGTGTAATGACCCAGGAACCTCGTTCATAGAGTAGTGTCTATTTTGGCAGGAATAAAAATGCAAAAAAAAAAAAAAGGTCTAACCCTGCTGGAGAATCTTGGGGTCTCCCCTGGGGTGCAAATAATCTGGAAAGGAATGGAAGAGGAGGAAGAAATGTCACCCTCCATAACTGGGACAGAGTGCAGAACTCTCATACTCTCATAGTTATTTTGTATTACAACATGCATCCCCCAGAGAGTTCCAGAGCTTTCTGGGAGCCTTTTAGTGGCTGCCCTAGAACCAGAGCAGGACTTCCTTAGATAACTGTCCCTCTAGGCACTCTTCACCTAGAGTCTGTGAAGGCCTTAGGAATAGGATCTACCAGAGTAGGGTGGATAATTACAGGTACGTGCACATGCCTGATTATACAGATCCACACAGCTTTCTTCAAGTGCCCCCTAGGTATCTATGCTAGTAATTAAATTCTTCCTTCTCAGCTCCAAATTCATTCACCGTATTAGCTTTCTGTCATTATAGAGAAATATCTGAGGCAATTAACTTATAAAAGAGAAGGTTTATTTAGCCAACAGTTTTGGAAGTTTTAGTCCAAGTTCTAGGGGCCCCACTGCTTTCTTTGGGGGCTCTGGTGAGGCAGCATATCATGGCAGGAGAGTGTGATGGAACAAATGCTTGCCTCATGATCCAGGACTCAAGAAGGGAAGAAGAGACTGGGGTCTCACAATCCCCTTCAAGGGCATGCCCTCAATGACTTAAACACCTCCTAAAAGGCCCTACCTCCTTGAGGTGCTACCACCACCCAGTAACCCTACCCTGGGAACCAAGCCTTTAACACATTGGCCTTTGGAGGGTATGTGATAGAAATTTGCCCAAGCTTTTACAGCTGACCCTATAGCACCCATCAATACCTTCTCTGTGATCATGAGTAGAATTCCCATATGCTTCTCTCCTTGCACGTGAACACAATATGGGACTTTCTCAAATAGAAGGTACTGAGAGAAAAAGTTGGAATGAAGGGGCTTCTCTTGCTGTTTTGGTAGGAGTGAGGATATTCAGTGATTCTACCCCATCCACGTCTCCAAAGGTCCCAGGAGATCCCAGCCTGGCCTGGTCATCACCTCCTTAGGATCCTCCCAACACAGCCACTGCACATTTCATGCTTCCTGTCCTTGCTGGAGATCCAGCTCCTTGCACATACTCATATACCCACCCTCTACTGGTGGCTCACCTGTGCCCTGGAAGTTTGTTTCCTGCTTTCCCAGTTATTTCAGACCAGCTGTAGCCTAGGCTACCCAACAAATTTCTCTGCCACCAAGAAGCCTCCAAAAATATCTGATCCCCTAGGGAAGGAGCCCTTGCAAGGTTGTTCTTCCTGGGGTACTCCTCCTCAGCTATAGGGGCAGTAGCTCCACAGGGTTCTCTTTAAATCACGTTTACTTTTTTTTTTTTGTGGGGGAGTACTATGGATTGAACTCAGGGGCACTCCACCACTGAGCCACATCCCCAGCCCTATTTTGTATTTTATTTAGAGACAGGGTCTCACTGGGTTGCTTAGCGCCTTACTTTTTGCTGAGGCTAGCTCTGAACTTGCAATCCTCCTGCCTCCACCTCCCAAACTGCTGGGATTACAGACGTGCGCCACTGTGCCTGGCACATGTTTACTTTTTAATCACTGTGTAATAATTCTCTTTATTAAACTTCCATTGTATAACTACCATATGGTTTCTGTCTCTTGTTTGGACTTGAACTGATAAAGCACTCATTGCCCTCAAATATTAAGGTTTTTGCATCTCTAGTACCAAAACAAATATCAGGCCAAAAAAAAAAAAAAAACTCTCACTCAGTTCATTGCCTCATGCACAGAAAATGAGGACTCTCTAGCTATGTTACTACCACAAGTCGGAAATGGAGACCAGTTTCTGTTACCACAAAGGGTTGGTAGCCTTGGAGATGTGCCTGCAGGCATTCCCCTTGCTGTTATAGCTTAAGCTCTCTTCTCTCTTGCTGTAGCTGCAAAATAACAAGTAGAATTATCATTTATGGAGCACACACTTCAGACCGAGCAGTGTGGCATGAGTATTATGTATTCTATTAACCCATTTTGCATACAAAAAAGTTGAAGACTAAGAAAGTTAGAAATTTGCCCAAGCTTTTACAGCTGACCCTCAGAAGGGTTAGAAACCAAGTATTTCCAATTCCAAGGAGCAGAGCTTCTCTGAGTCTTTCTCTCTTTGGAGATACTAGGGATGGAACCCGGGCTCATACATGCTTGGCAGGTGCTTCACCAGTGCGTACATTCCCAGTTCTCAAAGACCAAACTCTGAATCACATTTGTTCATAACAAACATCTCTTGCCATCAGCCGGCAGTGTAAAACAGAAAAAGCCATCAGGGGGAAAGTTACAACAGGAGACTGCTACTAACACCTTTCTATCACCAGAGGACGTAAGTGTCCAACTAACAAGGCCACCTCCATATGCTGGGAGGTCCCCAACCCCCGCAGTTGATAGTTGGGATCCTGAGACAAGATCTCAAATATTAACATGCCCTGTATTTGAGGCAGGAGGGCAGCGATTTTACCAAGTTTTAAATTTCAAAACAGTGAAGCAGCTAAAAGAGGCTGTAACAACCTATGGTCCTCAAGCACCCTTCACTGTAAGCATGGTCAAATCCATTAACAACTTGAACATGACACCAGCAGATTGGGCTAATATGTGTAAAGCTGTGCTAAATGGAGGACAATACCTGTTATGGAAGGTTGCCAATGAGGAATTTTGCAAGGAGATGGCTAGGCGAAATGCAGCAGCTGGTTATCCTCAGAGAAATCTAGATATGTTGTTAGGAAAGGGACCTTATGAGGATCAGCAGCAACAAATTGCATATGATCCTGGCGTATATGCACAAATTGCTGCAGATGCAATTAAGGCATGGAAGACTTTACAAGGACATGGAGGTTTACAAGGTCAATTATCTAAGGTAATACAAGGAGCTAATGAACCTTATGCTGAATTTGTAGATAGGCTTATTCAAACAGCTACCAGAGTTTTTGGGAATACAGAACAAGCAATGCCATTACTAAAACACCTGGCTTATGAGCAAGTGAATCGTTGGTGCAGAGATATCATTAGACCATGGAAACATGAAGATTTAAACACATATATTAAATTATGTAGAGACATTAATGAACAAGAGCAAGTCGTGGCAGCTGCAGTAAAACAGGCTTTAGATGCCAGTGACGTTAATGAACAAGGGCAAATTGTGGCAGCTGCAGTAAAACAGGCTTTAGATGCCAGGCCAAGAACATGCTACAATTGTGAACAAACAGGACATTTTAAAAGGAATTGCCCCATTGGAGGAGGGTTTAACAAAACTAGGTATCAAAGGAGTAGAATACCAGGTATTTGCCCACGATGCCATAGAGGGAGACACTGGGCTAATGAATGCCGCAGTCTGGCTGGGCACAATCAGGAGCCACTTGTCAAAAGAAACTAACTTTATTTTTAGAACCACACACGCCAAACAAAACAGCCTCTCAGGAAAAACCCTCAGAGCCTCAACTGCCACCACCAGCTTTCCACAAGCCTCTCTCTCCCACACAAGCTTCTCTCCACCTCCCACAATCCTCCTGCTCTTGAGGCCGATTGGCTGGGTCACGTGGGCAGAGCCAAAAAAGTCCCCCAATGAGCAGCTCCGTGGTCTGAAAGGGCAGGGAAACAGCCCAATGAGCATCACCGCAGAGGAGCCAATCAGCTAGATGTTGCTGGGGCCGCTGTGAGCCAATCATCAGCCGGCAGCTGGAAGTTTGCTGGGGCCCCTTCGGCTGTGGCTCTCAACATCTTGCTGCGTCAAGCTCTGTGTTAAATGACTCACAGTAGTTATGTAATGTGTTTCCCATAACAACCATGTTTGGCAAGCAGTGTTTTTGTTCCTATTTTACAGATAAAAAGACTGAATGCTTTACCCAAGGCCACTCAGCTAATGAGTGGTGAAGCCAGGATTTGAAAAGTGGCCCTCTGACTCCAGAGCCCACACTTTTAATGTCTCCAGTGTCCTGCTTCCCTGATTCACATAATATAAGAGAACTCTAGAGAGAAGTGCTTACACCTGGGGACCGAAAGGGAAACAATGGAAAGCATATGATGTTTGACTTACCAATAGTCCCTGCTGTTCCCACTGATGCTATCCATGTGTGTTAATAAAGAATAGAAAGCTGGTGAAGGAGAAGGGTATAAGACAAGATGGGCCATGTCATTACCCTATGCTTCTGTGTTATTCCATTTTTCTGTTACTATAATGAAATGCTGGGGCTGAATGCTTTATAAAGAAAAGATGTTTATTTAGCATAGAGTTTGGGAGTGGAAATTCAAACAGTGTGGGTCTGGCTCTGGCAGAAGAATACATGTCTAAGGATTGCATAGAATACACAGTGTGTGGGTACTTATCCGTAAATAGCATTTCTCTAACTGAGCTTTTAAAAAGTACAGCATGGCTATGAGGCTGAGAGTGTACTTAAAATGCTAATGGTTTCCATTGCCAATGAAAAGATATGAGTCATCCTTCTTAATAATAAACTGAGATGAGGCTTCTATTCAATCCTTTTACAAAAACTCAAGCACCAGCAAGAACATTTTCCTGAAGAGAAGGCTGAGTCACATGCCCTTTGAGGTGTATCAAGAGCGATCCTGCAAGCAGAGCCCAGATTCTTTTCAGGAGGAACTTTGAGCGTTCTCTAACAATACAATGAATTAGTAATCAAGGACCCACGGTTCCACATCCAAAAGTGCGATGGCAATAGAAATCAGCCTGGAAAAACTGAAGAGCAGGAGTGGAACCATATAGCTTTTTTACATCCTGCCCCCTACCCGAGAAATCTGCTACATATCTAATTTTGAGCAACAAGCTCTGCTCGTTAGACTAGTTGTGAAATGTACATGCAAAGTAACTCACAAAGTGATGTATTTACAGTTTATAATTATTTTCTATAAATTCCCCTAAAGTTGGGTGTAGCTCAGTGATAGAGTGCATGCTTAGTATGTGTGAGGCCCTGGGTTTAAACTCCAGCACCAAAAAGGAAAAAAAAAAAAAAAGATTATTTTAGATCTAGAATTGGTAGCCTCTATTTCTGGAGGCAATTAGATAGCAGTGTTGTCCATTAGGACCACTCCTGGCCCACAATATCAAAACCAGGTAATTTTCATCCATGGGGAGGCTTAATCTTCTGTTCTGTGTGGCAGGGTGTCAGGGCTATACCATTTCTAGGACTCTTGATGAGACAGACACCAACCCTTAGAACTGATGTTACAGATGGGCTGCACTATGCCTCATGGTTGAGCAGGCCAGTAGGAAAGCACATGTATAGCTCCCCTCTGAACATGGAGTGTCCTGTTGCTGTTCCCACTTTTGTAGTACATATTGTAGAATACAGATACAAGAATACATATATAATATCTATAGTATATACTATATATACTATATATATATATACCTATGTGCCTATGTGTACACACACACACACACACACAGTCTTCTTGGCCAGTGCTGTTCCTGTTTCAGCCTTTTATAACTTCCTCAGGGCTTCTGATTCTCGAACATACCCTGTAATCTATTTGAAAACACTATTTGTTTCCTTCCCCATCATTTTTGGAGTTCGAGACAGGTAAGAGAGATGGTAGCATACACTCAGTCCATTATTATGGGAAGGGAATTTAGAGAGTTTCTAAAAAAGATGAGAATTTGGCAGAATCTTGGATCATGAGTCAGAGCAGCCAAAGTGAAAAGAAGAGGGGAAAAAACCCCCACAAAACTTTGCAGATGAGGAGATACAAGAGCAAGGTTTGGAGATAGAACATGGTCTAGATGAGAGGGAATACAAGAAATTTGACGTTTGGTGAGAGGCAAAGGTGTAGGGCTGCAGAGACAGAGGTAGGGCGTGAATAATCATGTGTCATGCTCAGGGGTGAGCTTTATCCTTGGAGAGTCCACATCTTGTCTCCCCTGGGTGATAAACTTGAGGGGAGTGAGACCGGAGCCTGGAAGACTAATTAGAAAGTTTCTGCAGAGGTCCCAGTTAGATTCCACAAGGGCCAGAGAAGGAGGACAGTAATATGTTAGGGATGGAGAAGAGGGGTTAGATTAGACAAGTGTGTGGGAAGTAAAACCTGTAGACAAGGAGGATGTTCTAATGTTGTTTTCTATAGATTGAATAGAAAGATTCTTCAGTCTTCTTCTAGGACAATCATATGTTTTTGTAAAATTTACAAAAGTTATCTGTTAACTGCAAATGGTTAATACCATTAGTAATAATGTGAATTTTTGTGACTACTGTCAGAACCAGAAATATTCCTATCAAGTGTCAAATATAAGCCATAAGATTAGAGGGCATCTTAAGTTTTCCTGTGCAGTGTCTCATCTTAATCTTTCTTGAATAGACTCAAGTATTATCCAATTTGTCATGGATGTTCTTATTGTAATGGTGGATTAAATTTTATATTATCCTTGTAGACGTATTTCATGTCAAGTTATCATAAAATTTAATCTTAGTGTTTATATCTAGCATTTGCAGACTTCATCAGAATAAAAGATGTCAGATAAAGTCAGTCGCAACCAGATATGTCAAAATGCACAGAACATTCAATTTTCATGCAAGCATACTTCTATTTGTAGCATGTGCACATTTTGTGACTTGATATGTAAGAGTTATAATAACATGTTTCCCGGCAGGGCTGGGGTTATGGCTCAGCGGTAGAGCCCTCGCCTCGCATGTGCAAGGCCCTGGGTTCGATCCTCAGCACCACATTAAAAAAAAAGTTATTAAAAAAATGTTTCCTGAAATTGCTCAAAAAAGATGCATTTATATATTGTGTTAAAACTGCATATTGCTTTATTGAATATATTTCCTATAGGAGAGAACTTCTATTTTAAATGGGCATAGATGAGAATAGAGTTACATGCTTAAAACCATATATACACACACAACACACATAGAGTGGTTGGATGAGTTTTCCATAGACTGATTTCTGCTCCATACATCTGCGCCATACATGTCAATTCTTGTATTTCCTCCACTATTGACTTATTTCTGAAGACGGGTGGTTTAGAACAGGTCATTATTGAGATGCTGACTCTGGAGCTGCTGACTGAATTAGAACAGGAATCCTGGAAGCCATTCCTACACCAGAAACACCACCAGGAAAGTGACTGTACATTGAAGTGACTGCAAACTACATCAACATGTCCCATCCCTAGCCGGATCCCCCAAATATCTGTGGCTACTCCACACCAGGGGCATAAGGAGAAATGAGATGAAGAGGAATCAGAGTGGAAAGACCCAGCCATTTTGACTCTTTGCACATATAGCTCCCCTCTGAACGTGGAGTGTCCTGTTGCTGTTCCCACTTTGTAGTACATATTGTAGAATATAAATACAAGAATACATATATATTATCTATAGTGTATACTGTATATGATATATATATATATATATACATATATATATATATATATACACACACACATATATATATATATATATATTATATGTATGTACCTATGTGTACACACATACACACACACACACACACACTTACTTGGGAAATTCTACAAAAACACATGACATAATACATTATTGAGCCACCTTGTTAGGAGTCTGTGCAAGGGGGCTTTGCAGCTTCCTGATGAATCTTTCTCTATTAACAGTTCTTGAAAAGTGATTCTGGCAGAGGGGAATTCAGTTGCTATCAGACCCATGGCATGAATGATTTGGCAGAAGTGTTACCCCACCAAGATACAGAACCCAGGAGGAAAAGTGGGTTTGGGGGTGAAGAGGGTTAGTTCATTTTTCTGACATGATAAATTTGAGTGTTTTGAGTAATGGACCTAGTAGATGCCTATGTTTGTAACTCTAGAATCACCTTCCTGTTAAAACAACAACAACAAAAAATTCAAACAGAACAAAGGAATATAGGTAAAGAGGAAAAAAGAATGAGAATGGGAAAGTACATTTCACATGTTATTCAAAATACTAAACTATCAGTATGGCCTATTTGCTGACCTATTAGGGCCTTGGAAAATGTCCTAGAAAGGCCTTCCTTTGATTAGTCATTGGCCTTTTTATTGACAGATCAGGGGAAGGTCATGGGTGGGGGCATTGTGGAGATGAGAGCTATTAGTCAGGGTTCTCTAGAGGAACAGAATCAACAGGAAGTATAATTATAAAAAGGGGACGAATTAGGTTGGCTTACGGAACCAGAAGCTATATAGTCCACAATGGCCGTCTGCAGACTGGAGAGCTGGGAGAACCAGTAGCTGCACAGCCCAAGAGACTGAAGCCCCAGTACAAGAGGGATCAACAGTGCTACCCTAGTTCAAGACGGAAGGTTTCTAGAGAATTACTGGCAGAGTCCGCTTTGGAAGAGTGAAGAAGCGAGACTCTTAGATGATCACAGCAGCAAATAAGAACCGGTTCCAGAAGAATGGAGTTTGCATCTGCTGCTTCTCCTTGTTCTTACAACTTTTATTCCATTCAACCCACCATCCTATTGGATGGTGCTGCCCATACTTAGGGAGGGTCTCTATTTCAGTTGGCTATCATGCCAATCATTCCTAGATACACCCTCATTGACATACCCATAAACTCCTTGCTCTTTGGCATCTCTTAATCCAATCAAGGTGACAATTCAAATTAACCATTACAGCTATGCACCAAACAGAACTTCAATTTGTAACAATTTATAGAGTTATACCAATGTGTTCTAGATGAATATCAGCCCTGGGGGATATGGAGCTACCTATATCTATATCTATGTATCACAGGAGGACAGAAAGAAATCCAAATATCTTTGTAATTATTATCAATATAAATAGTTTAAATGCACTGGTTAAAAGCAGATATTCAAATGATTCTTTAAAAATCTTATATAAGAAACGTCATTTCCAACAGACAAACCTAAAAGGAGTAAAAACAGAAGAAGTAAGAAACAAAAGAAAGTGTTGAGGGCCACAGGCCAGTTGGGATGACACATGGCATTTTGCCAGAAGGGAGTGGTTGAGAGGTGACACCAGCAAGCCATTGAGATGATGATGGTTATGTTAAGCTGTGTATTCAATTATATACATGATCTTTACTGTCCGGCAATAGGGCGGCTCTTGCTGCCTTGGGCACCTGCTACTTTGGAGTTCCCGTGGAGTTCTGGGGGGGGGGGTGTTTCTGAGAGAGTGCGTGCGGAGCCCGGTGGATAAGAGAGTGTTCCCGGGGAGCGGGGAGCGTGTGGAGTGTGTGCTGGTGGAGTTCAGGATGGAGTTCGGGAATAAAGAGTTGCTGTTTGAACCTACAAGTGCTTCATGGCGGCTCAGTTATTTGTGCCCAGCCAGACTATGGCAAAAGACAAAGGGGAGATAGATATACACTAGACAAATACTACCTTAGCATGTCAATATTAATAGAAAAAATAATAAAATGGAGTAAGTCACAAAAGAATACAATTATGTACTTGTACATGCCTAATAATTTGCTTTCAAAATTAAAGGCAAACTCAGACCAAATAAATTATAAGGAGAAATTGACAACCTACAGTAAATAGGAAATATTAAACTACTCTTTCAGAAATCAATAATCAGTGTTTGAAGTCGGGGAAGGACGTGTTGGGGGGGGCAGAGATCTAAATAACCTGATTAGTAAGCTGGATGGAGAAATAGAGAACATTGCACATAAAAAGGACTAAGCCACATTCACAAAAACTGGGTTTGCCCCCTGTAAGGGTAAAAGAAATTGAAGATAAAGTGTAAAAGTTAAAGTGTAAAAGACCGGGCATTGTAAAGTTTCTAAGCTGCAAGGCCTGAGTTAAAATGTAAAGGACTAGGTATTGTTAAGTTCCTATGCTACATGCAAAACCTGAAATTCCTGAGGCAGTTAAGACAATGCCCTACTGGCCATTTAGTTGACTTATAGCCCAAGATCCTGTGCAGCTTGTCATGTAGGCATCCAAGGCCCAAACCAATCAGTTTGAATGTAACCCCCTCCTTAGGAATGACCTATCACTCCAGCCTGACCTATTCCCGCCAATGTATGTACTAATCAAGTCTAAGAATTGTTGTTTGACTTTCCCGTGGTGTATGATGATTTGTTAAAGGAGACTGTGATGTATGTAAAGTCCCGCCCTCCCCAAAAAGTGTACTTAAGCATTGCACAACCCCTGCTCTGGGCTCTGGGCTGTTCTCCCTTCTTGAGTGGGCAGGGAGCCCTAGCATGCTAGATCAATAAATCCCCTTCTGCCAATTGCATGAGTGGTCACTTGGTGGTCTCTTTCTCCGACGCTTCGTGGGACCCTTACACCCCCTCCCCCAGAAAAGGTCTGCATATTAGGCCACAAAGGAAATTTCAACAATTAAAAAAAAAAAAAAAAGAAGCACGTTTTCTCATCTCTGACCATTAAAGTGAGAAGTCAATGACAAAATGATTACTTTTTTAAACAAAGGTGTAGGGTTTTAAGAAAACTTGTTTTAATAGTTTTTGGATCTTTATTTTATTTGCTTATTTATATGTGGTGCTGAGAATTGAACACCAGTGCCTCACACATACGAGGCAAGCATTCTACCACTGAGCTACAACTCCAGACTAACAAAGCTCTAAGTTTGAAAATAGAAAGTTGAAAACATACTTCTAAATAATCCATGAATTAAGGCTAAAGTCCCAACAAAAACCCAAGGTTTTTATAACTGAGGGGTCATGAAAGCATGGCATAATAAAACTTGTGTGATGCAGGATTTACAGGGAGATTTATAGTGATAGAAAGTTACTAGAAAATAAGACTTTGCAAATGCATGATCCTAACATTCAACTCTAGAAGCCAAAACATTACAGTAAACCCAAAGAAGGAAAACTATTACAAAGATAAAAGTAGAATTAAAGCAATAGATAACTTTAAAAAGAGTGAAAATGATTTAAAAAATTAAAAGCTATTTCTTTGCTAAGCCTTGTGAGAGAGATCAGAAGCCTTTGAGATCCCATCCTCTCAACAACCTGAAGGAATCCTGCTAGCAAGCTTTATTATGCGTGGCATTTATGATTTATTTGTTTCCCTATTAGATTAGGAACTGTGTTAAGAATATAGGAATTTTCTTTTATTCTTGTATCCATGGTACCAAACACAGGGCCAGTTACGTAGGCTGTACTCAAATGTTGTTGGTTGAATGAGCCAATATAAGAATGATTATAATAATACTGTATCACTCAGAATCCAACAGCATGTGACATTTTTCTTATTTGTTCATTTATTTCGGTACTGGGGATTGAACCCCAAGGAGCTTTACCACTGAGTTACACCCCCAGTTCTTTTTGTTTCTTATTTTGAGATAGGGTCTAGCTAAATTGCTGAGATTGACCTTGAATTTATGATCCTCCTGCCTCAGTTGGCCAAGTCCCTGGGATTACAGGCGTGTGCCACCCGTTAGGCACTTTTTTTTTTCCTTTTACAAGGGATTTACTTTCCCTTTCCTCATTTGATGTTTGTATGAATCCTGAACAGCAAGGAAGTCAGGGTTAATTTTCTAATCTTGAAGATTTTATAGGTGAGAAAGCCCGAGGCTTGGAGGATGAATCACTTGTAATGTCAGAATCAGAACTAGAACCCAGGCGTTGGAAAACCAAGTTTTGCAGCTCTCACAAGGTGTTCCCTTGTATGGAAGCCCTAGCAGTGAGCCTGTCCACCCACCTGGAGAACCAGGTCCTAGGCCAGGCCCCTCTGCAGTACCTCCTCAGCCCCTAGCATCTTGCTGGCGCCGTCAGGGCTTAACACATGTTTGTTGAGACTATATGGTTGGAAATTATGAAAAGGGGAGCACAGTGGTGGCTATTCACCATTCTGGCCTTGAAGAGTTCTGAGACAGAAAAGTGTGTACCAGGAAAGAAGGAATCCACTCTAAGGATTGTTTATTTTTAAACAAAGAAACATTTGCTCAGTAGTGGATGAAAGTATTTCTCCAGGGAGAAAAGAAGATCGCCTCTGCTGCAGACCACGGGCATCCAAGCAGAGGTCACCTGGCTCCCTTCCCATACAAATCTCCCTGACCCACTGAGAACACCAGGTGACAGGGGTTCCCGAGAGCTGAAAAGCTGCGCTGGTTTCTTTGCGGGGGTTTCGCTTTGATGCAGTCTCCTGAAGTATGTCCGCGCCTCTGCAAGGATAATAACCTTAACCCTGGGGGAGTCTTTCCTGTTCCCTTTGACCTTCTCTGTTCCTGGAGGCGTTTTCTCAGAGCTGCTCTGGAGCCTTTAGCTTGAGTTTCACCTCTCACCCTCCTATTCAGGTCCAGCCCCTAAGAAGAGCCCTCCTCCGCCTGGAGGGGTGCGCGTGTGTGCGCGTGTGTGCGCGTGTGTGTGCGTGTGTGTGTGAGTACTGACAGACCGCAGAGAATGAATGGGCCCCCAGGGTCCGATGTGGCTCAGCGGCCAGGCTCTGGAAGGTGCGTTCCTGCACCGCGTGCTTGCATCAGCACCGCTGCCAGCGAAAGGCCAGCGCAAGGCAGAGGCCAGAGCCTGCCTCCAGCCCTGTCCCCGCCTCCCGCTCGCTCGCTGTGGTCCATCTAGTTCTTGTAGTCTGTGCGCTCTCCAAATGCAAATAGGATCAGCTGCTTGTTTGCATCTGTCAAAAATATGCAAAACATAAATGTCCTTCAGTAAGGAGCTAGATAATAAAGAATGATGACTGTATGATGACGCACACTATTCAATCCTTAGAAAGAACCAGGTCGATTCAGGTATGCCTGCCTGGAAAGACCCTCCAAGATATAGTGAGTGAAAACAGACTACTGTTGTTGCAACTATTCCAACACCGTTTTATAAACAATATAGTTATGTAAGTATGCATGCGTGCACTCAGAGTGTGTTAGGGAGAGAGATTTGGAAGGACGCACGAAAAAATGGGGAGGAAGTGAAGAGCAAATATTTTTTAGTTTTGAATATTTTATAATTACCATATATTCACATATCACATGAATGGCCTTTTTAACAAATAACTTTATTTTTAGAACAATTTTAGATTTATAGAAAAATTGAGAATATAGAGCGTTCTCATAAACCGGGATTTCTTCCATTATTAACATTTTATCTATTAGCATGATGCTTTTGCTAAATGGATGAGCCAATATTGATGCATTATTATTACTTAAAAGCCACACTTATTCAGATGTCTTTAGCTTTTTCCTAATGTTCTTTTTCCAGATCCCATCCAGAAAACATTTAGTTTTCATATTTCCTCAAGTTTTTCTGGCTGTAACAGCTTCTCAGACTTTCCTTGTTTTTCAGATGACCTTGAGAGTTTTGAGCGGTGCTCCCATGCATTCTGGGGACCGCTCCTCAGTTAGGGTTCCTATGATATTTTTGCATGTTGTGTATACTATAATATGATTTATCACTGTTGATGATAACCTTGATCCTTGGCTGAGGTTGTCAGTTTTATTCACTATAAACCTTCCTCTTCGCCGGTCCATACTGGGTGTAACCAGTATGAATAACCAGTATGAATATTTTTCAAATATTTACTTATTTTAGTTTTAGGAGGACACAATATCTTTAGTTAATTTTTATGTGGTGCTGAGGATCGAACCCAGTGCCTCATGCATGCTAGGAGAGCACTCTACCATTGAGCCACAACGCCAGCCCTTGAGTGTGACCTTTTTGATGTAGAAAGTTTTCTTCCTCTTAGAGGCACTAACGACATATACTGGGCTGAAGAGGGCTTTGGGAAATGCTTTCCTTCTTGGACACCAGTGCGGGGCGGGGCTGGATCGGGTCAGGAGCGCAGCTGCCGGGCTCCAGGACCTGTCCTGGCCTCGAGAGGGCCCAGGCTTCCTCCTCCAGCTAGCAGAGGCCATTTTCTCCGTCCGCTGCGCGTCCTGGGCCTCACCTGGGGGCGGGGCCACTGTCCGAGAGTCTCCTCCCCCGGCCGCGTGGGGACTGCCGCGCCCGCGGAGTTTTCCGCCTAGTGGGCTCCTCCTCCTGCCCCGCCCAGACGGCTCGGCGCCCGCGGATCCCCGGGAGTGCCGGAGAGCAGGAGTGGGACGGAGCTCCAGGGAGAGCCCAGGTGCTCGCAGAGAGAGCCGCTGCAGCCCGTGTCCCCCTGCCAGGTGAGAGTCCGGGGCTGGCCGGGTGTCTGGGGCGCGGGGGGTGGGGGGCGGCAGTGCGCTGCGTCCCCTGCTGGAGGCCCAGAACTGCCCCGCGTGCGTCCCGGGTCGGTCCCACTCTTACTGGTTGCACCGCCTGGGGCAGAGTGGGTCCGGGTCCCCTCAGCCGCGGCAGGGGGAGGGTGTTGCCTTTCTAATGAGTTGGGGGTACACCAGCCACCCCCCATCCCCGCCAACCAGGTCGGCGCACGTGATTATGCGGCGTAGTCGGGTCAGGAGCTGTGCCTCGGCTTGGTAGGGCTTAGGGTCGTGAACCTGCGACCAGAAGACTACTGGCTGGTGTGAGGGATGGCCGGTGGCCCGGCCCCTGCGATTCCAACTGAGTTCTCCAGAGTGTGGGTGCCCTTCCGGACAGGGCTTGTGTGGTGGAGAGCCAGTAGAGAAGGCTGCCTTCAGGAACTTTCCTCCGGAACTGGGAGGACGCAATTCCTGGGAGCTGCCACCGTTGCAGTTTATTTATAAGGCACTCTCCCAAGTAAGTGAGAGAATGCGGGATCCAGCCTAGGTGCTGTCCCCACAACCCGCAGTCCTTGTCCCAACTTCGGGAGGGATTCTTGGACTTGCCTCTCCCCTGGGGCTCAAGCCAGCCCTCTGAAGGCTTAAAATGGTAGAAGCGGTTCTGTTAGTTTAAAGGAGAGAGTGAAGTTCCCCATTTGGAGACTGAAGGGCAAAGCTAGGGTAGCCAGAGCTAACTGAAGCTGAGAACGTTCTCCCCAGGACATTTGTGTCCTCGCCCTCCAAATCTGTGACCTCTCTGGGGAGATGAGCGTCTGTGGGCAGACCCTGACTATCCGGTAGCCTGCCCCTCTGCGCCTTCCAGTGGCCTTCATGTGCGGTCCCTGCAGCCCTGCCCACATAATAGACACTACAGGCTTTCTGGGCAGGGCTTTCAGGGCAGGGCGGATTATCTTGCTCACCTGGCACTCACTGTGTTCCTTCATTCCTTCCTTGCTGCACTCAGTTGTTGGGGATTCCAGGATTAACAGGTCCCCTTCCCTCAGGGCACTGTCTGCTGCAAGGTGTTCCTTGACAAGAGAGACCAGAAGAGGTATTGCCCTTGCCTTGTGTTAGTTTAAAGGAGCAGGCATCTGATGACTAGCCCACCTTGGGCTCCTGCTCCCCTACCAAATCTCTCTAGACTCTGTGCTTTGGTTTTCTCATCTGTAAAATGGAGATCATTCTAATTCCTACCTCACAGGCTTATTGTGGGGATTCAGTGAATTAATATTTTTAACAACTGTAGAGTGCTCAGGTCCTGACCGGTCAGAACAGGTGGAAACTGGTGCACTGGACCTGTGTGTTCCAGGTAGGTGTCACTCAGGCATAAAGTGTGCAAAGTAGGGCCTAGCTGAAATAATCAGTTCTAGGTGCTGTTGAATAATATAATAATAGCTATTATTGCCATCATGCAGTGGACGGTTCAGCTAAGTTGAACTGCCTTTCTGATCTGCCTCCCTGTCTTGGCTCATGCATGTCTGCTCTCTTGAATGCCCTCCTTCCCTGATTTTGCCCATTATTCACTAGTCATTAGATGGCTGCTCCCCAGCAGACAGGAGAGGACTGGCTTGCACTTTTCCTCCTCTACTCCTCTGACACTGAGTGAATCCACGCTGAGTTCTCTTCTCATTTGGTCTGGTAGATAGTATTTCTTTGGTCCTGAATATTGAACCCAGAGGCATTTAACACTGAGTCACTTTCCTTCCACCCCCCCTTTTTTTTAAACATTTTGAAACAGGGCTTCACTAAGTTGCTGAGACTGGCCTTCAACTTGCAACCTCCTGCCTCAGCCTCTTGAGTTGCTGGGATTACAGGCATGTGCCATTGGCCCTGGTGGTAGATAATATTGGTATGACCATGTGTCTTACCCTTGCCCTGTTCTGTCTTTGGAGGGTGGGGACTGTGTTTCTGATTCATCTTTTGGTCTCTGGTAGCACCCAGGATAGGCCTTGCCTTATTAGGTGCTCAGGAAATATTAGTTGAATGAGAAGCAGGAAGGAAGTAGTTTCTCTGTGGTTAAAGTACTGGATATACAGAATAGGTAGAGAAAAGCAGGGAGGGTGAGCTGGCAGGGAATCCAGACTGAAAGGTGGGAGAGAAGCTGAGAGGCCAACTTTGACCATTTGACTCCTTTGTTTAGCCAGGACAAGGTTAACAGGAAGGGTCCATCCTGGTTACTCTATCCAAAAGGACATGATTGAGCAGTGATGCTTTGGTCATATGACTCAGGAAAATAATCTGGAGGTTGGGATGATAGTAGGAACTTTGTGCAGAACAGAGAAGAGGAACCAGTGCTGGCAGGAATCCACGCTGAGTTCTGAGTCTTCAGGGACCCAGGAGTTTGGCTTCCTCTCTTCCTAACTGCCTTCTTCCCTCTTAAGCCTGGTGCAGTTCCTGGCAGTTGGTCGCACAGGGAGTCCTGGGGGAGTTTGGTGTGAGTGTGCTTTGTAGTCAGGGGAGCAGACTCTGGTCTCTCTGGGCTTTTCTTTACAACACCCCCTGATTCCATTGTTCCTAGAGCATCAGGAATTTGAACCATATCTAGATAGGAAAGTTCTTAGGGTAAATGAAGCAATAGGTGGGAGTTCATGTTTGTAAAAGGAGTTGTTGAATTCCTTATGGAACTGTCTCATAATCACTGACACCATTCCACAGTAGACTTACTGGCCCTAACCCCTGCAATACATGTTGTTTGTTATAGGGATGATCCTACAGCCTGGGTAGTGACCAGAGCCCCAGCTGGCCCTGCCCCTGCTGATGTGAGAAAGTAATGGAACCAAGGAATTAGGGGACAGAGTTCTCTTCTGGGCTGGATAATCTGGGACAAGCCATTTAGCCACATGGCCCCAGTGTTCTGGATGACAAACTGCTGCCTCAAGTGGAGAATCAGATAACAAGAGGTTTGCAGAAGAGGTTTGAGATCAGTCAGGGAGTGGCAGTGACCTTGTTGATATAGTGGGTGTGTTACAGCCAGAAGCTAGGGCACCAGTGTGTGCTGATGAAGCCTGACGCTTGGTGTCTAGTTTTCTGGGGGCTTATGCTCCTGAGGATTCCACTGCTAAGCAGAAAAGAAACAGGTGATTAAGGAGGGAATCAGAGTCCCCTCCCCCTCACCCTTGGGGCAGGGGGCAGCTGGCTTGGAGGACAGTGGGGAGAAAGCAGTCTGGGTGAGGCCAGAGAAGCTGGAGGCTGCTTACTGGGAGGCCAGGGGCGTGGTACTCTGGGGTGGGGGAGCTTGGGGCCAGCTGGTGATAGCACATGTGAGCTTGTTGTGTCCACCACAAAGGTCATGGCTATTTTTACGACTAGGTGATAGGCAAGTTTCTGTTGAACTAGTCATTAGTGAATCCCCACTTGCCTGGGCTTGTGCTATATCCACAGAAGGAGAGGCCCCTGCCTCCCACCTATGTACTCATCCTTCTGGATGTCCCCAAAGCTGGGTGCTGGGTGAGAACCCAGCTTGCAGCAGGGGAGGTTTGAATCAGTTTGGGCCGTGCTGTGTTCAGGGTGCCTCTGAGACACCAAGTAGGCTGGTGGGTCTGGGGCTCAGGAGGTGTCTGGGCCAGAGAGATGTTTTTGAAGTCAAGGACACAGTGATATTGAACTCTAACGGCCAACTAAAGGAAGATGAGCCTGTACTGGAGATGGCAAGAGAGAGCAGCCTGAGAGGGGACCTGAGAGCCAGGTAGACCTGTAACACAGGAGCCAGGTGAGCCTGCTTCAGTAGGAGCAAGTGGACAGTGGTGGCATTGCTGCCATTGTCAGTGGCGGTAGTCTTAGCAGCTGCTGTTTTGGTGGGACTATGGGAATAAAGGCCAGATTGGAATGAATGGGTGAGGGAAAGAGGAGGTGAGCATCCTGGGGTGTGGGTGTAGGTAGATTGTGAAAGGTGGGCTAGCACAGAGAGTTGATTCTGCCTCCTCAACTCACCGAGGAGTTGGCATGTGGCTGTCAGCAGCCTGGATCGCTCCCTTCTCTCTTCCTGCCCCTGCGTCATGGGCACCCACAAAGTTTTGCTCCGTTCACAAACTGAATTTGTGCTGTGCAACTTATTCTCTATCTTATGTGTGTGACTTGTTTATTGCTGACAGTAGCTCTGGGTTCCTGGGACACCAGGTCAGCAGCTGTGGAATGTTCTATAGTACGGAATTACCATAATTTATTCACCCTTGCCCTCACTGAGGGTACTGAGATCATTTACTGTTTTTTTTTTTTTTTAAAGAGAGAGAGAGAGAGAGAGAGAGAGAATTTTTCAATATTTATTTTTTAGTTCTCGGCAGACACAACATCTTTATTTTTATGTGGTGTTGAGGGTCGAACCCAGCGCCCTGCGCATGCCAGGTGAGCGCGCTACCACTTGAGCCACATCCCCAGCCCCTCATTTACTGTTTTTATTGACTTGAATCAGTATTGGAGTAAACAACCCAGAAGGATCCTCCCTGCTTGGAATGTTCCCAGTGTGTTTACTTAGGAAGAGTTGGTGTTTTTAACGCTATTTCCCAAATCGAGGCCAGACTGCAAGCCTTGTGGTGTGTTCTTATTATATGTTATGAATGGGATTCTAACAGGATGTGCTGGAATTTAAATGTATCATTACGTTAATTTTTTATTCTTTCTGCTTTTTTTCCCCCCTATTCATTGACTTCGGCCTTTGTCCATTTCTTCTTACTTGTATTGTTTTGTTGCTCTACTTTTACTATCTAAATGATTTCATTTATTTTTGGTCTTTTAATCTAAAAAGCATATAATGTTCAACATCTTCCTTGAGTATAGTTGTAGCTGGTGGGCTTTAGAAGAAAGTGCTCATTTTTCCAATAGTTTCTGGTCCCTTTCTAAATCACTTTTGGTCTGAGAATTATTTAGCAGGTAGGATCCTGAATTTCCAAGTGGATCGTGTTATGGAGAGTATCATGCTGTCTGATTGTTGAGTGCTAGTTTTATTGGGTTAGTGAATGTGATCTGCAAAAATTCTCTTCTTATGGGACTTTATTAAATTTCCTTTGTGGCGAACTATACCATCCATATTAAAGTGTGTGGTGAACTTGAAAGAAGAAGATCTGTATTCTCTGAGGGACACAGACTTTAGAAATGTCTTTTAACTTGATCTTGCTCTTTATGGCTGTGCTTGTCCATCTGTCAAATTCTGAGCAATGTATAAAAAATTCTCACTATAATTTTTTCTAAGCCAAGCTCTATTTGTGTTGGTGGGAATCCCAGCTCTGTGAACTTGGCTTTCATGTTTGGTGCTTACAGGTTTATCATGCTTACCTTGTGGATCATACCTTGTTTCATTTTTTTGCTTATTTAATGATTTTGGTCTTTTGACCTTAAATTTCATCATCTGTTTGGGGAGAATGTTCAGGCAAGGATCTGGGAGAATCCCTTTTCTTTACAGTCCTAAAATTAATAAGTAAGTACACTTTATAAGACATTAAGGGCCAGAAATTGAGAGGCAGATATCAGTGGGAAGGCATTCAAACCCTGTCTGCTCTTCATGTGGAGTAGTTGGTGATAAGGTCTTGCTTATAGTCATGGGCTCCCCTTCATGGCTGTCCCAGTGGTCTGCCAGGCTTTTAGGAGGAATTAAGATGAGAATTGCCTGCAACCTCTATTGATGTGTCCTAGTCTGTTCTGTTACTATAACAAAATACCTGAGGCTAGAATTTTGTAAAGAAGTTTATTTAGCTCACAATTTTATAGTTCCAAGAGCATGGCATGGCATCTGCTTGGCTTCTGCTGAGGGCCTCAGGCTGTGTCACAATATGGCAGAGAAAAAGCAAGCATGTGCAAAGAGGAGGTATGCATGGGGGAGAGAGTGGATAAAAGAGGCTGATCTGTTTTATAACAACCAATTCTCGCAGTAACTAATCCAGTCACCTGATCTAGTCACTTCCCTCTAGGCCCCACTTCTTAAAAGGTCCCGTCACCTCTCAATACTGTTAACCTTAGCACCACATGTGAACCTGTTAGGGACAAACCATCTTCAAACCATGGCAGAACCTCTTCTCTCCCTTTGCTGCTCAGGCCCCTTCCTTAGGTTCAAGGATTTGGGCAGCTCTCACTTGTACTTGATATTTCCGTCCTCCTTTGAGGCAGCGAGATGGGTTGTCTTTGTTCTTTTACTTGGGCCAGGGGAGTACTGGAGATTGCACACAGGGGCACTTGGCCACTGAGCCAAATCTCAGCCCTATTTTGTATTTTTATTTAGAGACAGGGTCTCACTGAGTTGCTTAGTGCCTTGCTTTTGGTGATCCTCCTGCCTCAGCCTCCTGAGCCTCTGGGATTACAGGTGTGTGCTCCTGTGTCCAGCTGTTTTGAAGCAGTGAATATGCAAGAATTTGTGAGGGACAGACGTCCCATATAGACATTCAGACTTTAGTGTGCTTCAGGTTTCTTAAACAGTCTCAACCGACCGGAGTCGTCTCAGCTTTGTTGGACCTTCAGAGCTTAGTGGTTTTCCAAGTCCTCTGTTTCCAAATAAAGGCAAACGACTGAAAAGAAGTCCTTGGCCTGCTGAGTTAGGGTTATCAAAAAGTCCTCAACTTATTTATTTTTTAGTTTTTTGGTATCAAGGATTGAACCCAGGGATACTCAACCATAAGCCACATCCCACTTTTTTTGGTGTTTTATTTAGAGGCAAGGTCTTGCTGAGTTGCTTAGCACCTCCCTGAGTTTCAGAGGCTGGCTTTGAATTCGCAATCCTCCTGCCTCAGCCTCCTGAGCTGCTGGGAATACAGGTGAGCATCACTTGCACCTGGCCTCAACTTACTTTTAATATTAATACTTCCACCTCAATTTTTTCTTTCCATTTTCCTTTGATCAGCCTTTGATTTTGAATCCTTCTCACTTAAAAATTTGTTTTTCTTATAATCAGCACATGGCAGGAGAGAGGATGGCCGATGGCAGCAGCAAACCTGACTTGGTGCTTTCCATCTTTGACGGAGGACTTGGACTGCTCACATGGGGGTTATGCTTGACTTTATTCCTTGTGTCTTCGTTACTTAGTACCCTGGGAGGCTGTTCTCTCCTCTGATCTTTGCTTGGTGGCTGAGTTTCTTTGCATCCCTCCTCCCCAGCCCAGCTGGATTAGGATTTGGGTTTGGCTGTGATGTGAGGGAGCCCCTCCCCCGCCTTTAGAAACCAGAGCCAGGCTCCAAGAATCTGTTCCCTGAGGTTTCCAGGCACCAGGCCCCTTGTGTCATGTTGCTCCTGGCATCCTCCAGTCTGTGCTTCTCAGACTTGAGCAACATGTTTCCTTTTAGTGAGAAACTTAGCAGTTTCCTTTTAGTGAGACCCAGGCTCAAAATAAAAAGTGCTGAGTGTAGCTCAGAGGTGGCTTGCTTGACGAGCCTCGCATGCTCAAAGCCTTGGTTCCATCTCCAGTTCTACAAAACAAACAAACAAAAATAACCCAAGAAACAAACAAAAACCCCAGTTTCCCAAGACCTAAGGGTTCTGATCTGGGAATCTCTGATGGGGCCTGAGAATTAGCTTCTAGTAGGCCCGGGATGTGCCGATGCTGCCAGTGTGGGGGTCACGCTTAGGGTAGCACTATCTAGGTGCCCCCCTTGTGGCCCAAGACAGCTACAGATAGGGCCCTGCCGAGCTGGTAGGGAGGCTGGGGACGTGGTCCTTACTCGGGCTTCTGTGTGCCAGGCTACAGCAAGTATTCTGTTACTAAAGCAAGCAGGGGCAGATGGTTGAGGGGAGGCAATCAGAAGTTTCCAGAACATCACCCACTGCTCTCCTTCATTTGAAGCTGTTCCTGTGTTTATCAGCCTTGCCATTGGCAGAGCCCGTATTCCTCAGGTTAGGAAGTGGGACCCGTGTTTGGTGGCAGTGGCAAGCTGGCAGGCAGTGTGTGCGAGGCAGCTCTGTCCCTAAGGATTCCTCTATACTCCAAATGCCCGAGCACTGGGCATTGAGTTTTTATTTCTAAAAAGTGTCTTTCAGAACCTGCTGGCTCAGGTTTGGGCTGTTGGTCACCGTGGTGACTACCCGAGGCCATTCCTGGCCTGCTTTGCCTTGAATTTCTCCAGGCTGGGCTGCCCCAGGTGCCAGCCTTGGGAGGGCAGAGTCTGAAGCACAGCCTGGCTAATGATTGACAGAGACACTATTGTTTTTAATTCCTGATGTGTAGGTGGGAGCTGAATGCTTGACAGCACCTTCTGTAGGCTTTTTTTGTAGTGCCTGGGAAAATAGGGTCCTTGTTGGTGAAATGCTGCCCTGGGGCTCTCTGGCTTGCCTTGGTGACTTAATATTACCTGTGACCCACCAGAGCAAGGCCTGGGGCTCTGTAGCCCCTGCCCTACAGTTAGGGACACTCATACGCCCTCTCACCTCACATCCTGCTTGCGGGTAGGAGGGACAGGGAAATGTCCTAATGTGTCTTCCCTGCCCCCAGAATTCCTGAAGCCTACACACCAGACACAGGCAGCCCGAACAGGTGCCACCTGGGCGTGGAAGAGATGAGTCAGGATACAGTGGTCAGGGTACAGGTGTTCCTGGTGGGATTCTGTGTATGGAGGACCTCATGGTGCCAGCCTCGTGCCTGGTGGTGGGGAAACGGAGAGGAGAGGCCTGTCCCGCGGCCTACAGCATTGCCTGTCTCACTGGAAGGCTTAGAAAAAGGAGTCCTGGCTCCGACCTCACTGAGGTGTGACCTTTGAGCGCTAGCTAGGTTCCTTGCTGAGCCCTAGGTCTCTTGCTTGTAAAATGAAGTGATGATGCATCTCCAGCAGAATCGCTGTGTAGGTTAATGAGGTGATGCAGGATGTGTCATGCCCATCCTGGGAATGAGAAAAGGGGGAGCATGATTGGAACAATGGAGGACATTTTAGGCCAAGTGTTGGGGGGATTCCTGGAAGGGCCTTCATTGTGGGTGGGGAGACCAAGGTGGGTTTACTAGAGGAGGTGGGACTCTGTCTAGCCTTAGGCAAGGCCAGGAGACCAGAGGAGGGAAAGCCACAGGGTCTTCCAGACAGAACTTTAAAGATGGAAGTTGCTGGGCTTGGCTGAGTGAAGGGCATGTATTTCTTGCTCTTCTTTCTGTCATACACATTCCTTGGGGGGCCTCCTGTCTTGCCATCGCTCAGTGCCCCAGTGTAACTCTTGGTACAGGTTGCTTTGCCGTAGCCCAGGATGCCAACTGAAGGGCATCAGCCCATGCCCGGGCCCTAAGAGAGAATCTTTCTTTCCATTGTGGCCTGTGGGTTCTCCAGGGGTTTCCTTTGGGCTTCCAGCATGCATGAGTGGCTGGGGGCTCTTCCACAGTTGGAAGAGGGGCCCTGGATCAGGGGCATTTGAAAGAGAGGTTCCCAGGCTTCTAGGCAGGGCAGGAAGGCATTGGCCCTGTGGCCCTTGGGTCCAGCAGGCCTGAGGACTGGGCGGCTGCAGTTCAGGGCCTCCCTGCTGCCTGCAGACTCTATTCTCACCCTCACCCCTCTGCCCTCAGCTGCTTTGAGACTTCTGTGATACTTTCCTGTGAAGGTGAGGTGGCTCGCCACCTCTTACCTGGAATGCCCCTGTCCCTGCTGTTCCATTTTTCAAAAGATCTTAGTCACAGTCTTTCGTAACCCCTGTCCTCCAGCCCCCTCCAAGGAAATTACTGTGTGTGAGTTACAGAATCCTCCTGTTGTGACCACAAAACCTTCGTGGGACCCCAGGTACCAAGATAGGTGAGGCGGAGAAACCTGGGAGAGGCTTAGAGAGAAGCCAGTTTCCCCATCGCCCCTGGCTCTGCTCCCAAGACCACCTTTCTCACTTCTTAGTTCTGCACCTCCTGGGAACCGCTCTGGAGTATTGTTGTGTGTTTTCTGGAAGTGCACAGGCCTTCCTTACCTCCCAACCGAGGGAAAACCTGCTGCAGGCTGAGGCCCTACTGTGTTCTCCTCTGTCCTGGGGAGTCTATCCCCCCCCCCCCAGGGCCTCTGTGACTAGGCACAGCACTGTGAATGCTCAGGCCCCAACCAGACTATGGGAAGGGCCCTGTCAGTGAGTCCATAAGTCATCTGGCTTTATAAAGTTTGCAGAAAGCAAAGTGTTTTGCATTCATTTTCTTTTCTCAATGAATGAATTAAATGAATACAAAATCTCATGACCCATAAACCTTAGAGCTACCCCTGTGGATGATGATTAAAAACAAAAACACCCAGAGACTTGTTGGAAGAAAGCAACACTGGAAGCAAAAGGTATTTCAACTTTTAGAAAAAACCTCAAAGTTAATTTTTTTTTCCACAAAGTAGTTGATTTTACTATGACCAATAATAACAATAATCTATTTTTTGTTTGTTTGTTTTTGGTATCAGGGATTGAATTTAGGGGCACTCAACCACTGAGCCACATCCCCAGCCCTATTTTGTATTTTATTTAGAGACAGAGTCTCACTGAGTTGCTTGGTGCCTTGCCATTGCAGAGGCTGGCTTTGAACTCACTATCTTCCTGTCCTGGGATTACAGGTGTGCGCCATGTGCCTGATGTAATTTGTTCATTGGCTAGATGATAAAGGGTGCTGATTTTATTATTGTGCCTTTTAACTCATACACATGTTGTATGTAAAATATCATAAATATTATAAAATCACAAAATACTATAAAATATTTTGTAATTAAAAAATGAGAAAAATGATGGGCTGGGGATGTGGCTCAGTGGTAGAGCGCTCGCCTTGCACGTGTGAGACCCTGGGTTCGATCCTCAGCACCACATAAAAATAAATAAGTGAAGTAAAGGTATTGTCTTCAACTAAAAAATAAATATTAAAAAAATGAGAAAAATGAAATATAATGATCTGAAAGGCTATAATAAAACCAGTTGTCCTTCCCTTTTTCTAACTCTCCACAGTTTTCCCGTCTTTAAGAAGCTCTTTATCTTTAAATAATAGGTTCCTATTACTGTTTCTTAATTTCTTAGACATTGTGTGTTGACTTCCTGTTTGGATTCATAAGAATCAATACATATTATTGACCATAAATTATATTGGTCAGTGTTGTGCCAACTAATCCACTGTGGTTAGACATTCAGGAGTTCAAACCCTCGTTTTTCCTTATTCCTGAAGTGAATAGTTTTCCTCATTTTTTTTTTTTTTGACTCAGTGTTCTGCGTATCTATTGCTCCATATTAGACAAGTTGTCCCCAGGTCTATTGATGAGCTCTCATTCGAGAACTTCCTTTTACAATTTCTGCTGGTTTTCTATGCTAGATTCCCCATGTTTCTGGGGTCCATATATTTCATTTCTTTCTTCTTTTTAAAAAACTTTTCCTTTTGCTGGAGTGCTTTAGAAGTTCCTAAAGAGTGCATGAAAGGTCGGGGATTTTGGTTTGTTTTTGAGTCTTGTGGAAAAGTCCATTCCATTTTCTCCATCAGCCTATAATTTAGCCAGGTATAGAATTAGAAGCTGAAAGTAGCTCTTCATTCAGGATGGTGAAGGCATTGTTCCATTGTCTTCTACTTTCCAATGTGGCTGTTAAGAGGTTCAGTGTCATTCTGCTTCCCCCCAAAAGACCTTTGTTCCTTTTTTTTTTAATTTTTTATTGTTGGTTGTTCAAAACATTACAAATTTCTTGACATATCATATTCCACACTTTGATTCAAGTGGGTTATGAACTCCCACCTTCACCCCATACACAGATTGCAGAATCACATCAGTTACACATCCATTGATTTACATATTGCCATACTAGTGTCTGTTGTGCTCCGCTGCCTTTCCCATCCTCCACCATCCCCCCTCCCCACCTCTCCCCTCCCCTCCCCTCTCCTCTCTCTACCCCCTCCACTGTATAACCCTGAGGGTCTCCTTCCATTTTTTTTCCTGAGAAATTTCAGTGCCTTTTCTTTGCCTCTCTCAAATTTCACAGTGATAAGCTTTGCTGATGGTCTTTCTCCAGCCATTGGACTGCCACTAGGTTTCACAGTATTTAATTATAAAATGTTTTATAATGTAGCAATAAATATAATAATCAATATGGAAGTTTATTTCAGTGTTTATCAACATACTGGTATTTTAACTGATAATTTTCCCGCCTCTGTTTTCACTCCATCCTTTCATTTTTGATCTTTTTTTTTTTTCCAGTGCTGGGTGATTGAATGCAGGGCCTCACGCGTGCTAGCAAGCCCTGTGCCACTGAGCTGCATCACGGCCCTTTTTAAAGGTTTATTTTCAGGCAGGGTCTCAGTTAGTTGCCCAGGTTGGCCTCTATCTTTGCAATCCTCCTGCCTCAGTCACCTGAGTAGCTGGGATTACGGGCATGTACCACCACACCTGGCCATTTTCTAATTCTTTTTTTGATCTGTATGATTTTTTGTTTGTATTTCTGGTGTTTTTCTGAATTTTCCCTGACTTGGTCTTTAATCTTTCGGTTGCCTATTTTATTTCAGTCCTCTGTCTTCAGTTTCTGAAGGCACTGTACTGCTGGCTAATTGTTCCACGTTTGAGCGTCTTTTTGTTTTGTAGAGGCGGTGTTTCCTCAGGCCTCTGAGGATATTGATTGTAGTTTTCCTCTCCTGCCTGTCACCTTTTCTGTTCCCTGGTCCTTTTCCTGTGTGTTCACCTAGCCCTTTCTTGCTGGAGACCTTCCCCATGTTCTGGCATCCTTGGTATGTTAATACGGAGAGGGAGGGGGGAGGCTGGTGAGAGGCTCAGGGTCCATAGTTGGGGTGGCAGGAAGAGGCGGGATTTTACGACACCTCCCCGTCCTCTGGTTTCTCCTGAAGGCTGTCATTCCTGGTACTGCAGAACTCATCTGCTCAGCCCTGAACTTCTGTCCCAACATTGCCTCAGGCAGCGGGCCAGGCCAGAGCTCCCTGGCTGCAGAGCCCCTCTGCAGAAGGATCCAAAAGAAGCATCCTGGAGCAGGGGGCTTCCGTCCCCTGGACACCCTTTGCTGTGCCGTGCCCTGCCTTTGGGATGCCGAGCTCTTGACATGGGAGGCAGGAGGCTCTGGGGCAGCCCCCCTAGGATCTTGCTGTATCACCTTGGCCTGCCAGTCCCCCTCCCTGGCCGCCAGTTTCCCTGCTGAATCAGGAGGAGGTGGGTGGGTGGGACTGGACTTGCCCACCTCTCCTGGGCATGATTGGCCCATCGGGCATGACTGCCCTGCCTGTGCCCGGTGGAGCTCTCACCCTCGCCCTCCTTCAGAGCATTTGCATTGCTGCCCGGGTGTGTCTTGCTTAGCCACACAGAAACTATCCTAGGGCCATCTCTCCATGGTGACTCATGGTGACCAGGGTGACCATGGCGACCGGTTTGACCTATAATACAAGTGAGCAAACCTTTGTTGAGCCTTTCCCCAGATGCATGGGAGAGCGAGCACCTGGTCCCTCTTCATTGGGGAGTGCTGTTTTGTGGTCTGGTGGTTTGATGCTTCCTCATCACGGAAGGCCGCTGAGCGAGGCAGGCTGGTTTATGGCCGTCTCTCACACAGGGCAGAGGCCGCTTCAAGAACCCCATGGAAGGCTCTGGGGGACAGAGAGGAGGAATGGTCACTGAATAAATGAGTTTTCTTTTCCTACGGTAACCGATTATTACAAACTTGTGGCTTACAGCCATGTGACTTTTTATGAAAAATTATACACAACCTCAAATTGACGCTCTAAACCATTTTTAGGTGTGAGGTTCAGTGGCATTAAATACATTCACAGGGTCATACGGCTGTCACAGTCATCCGCCTCCAGGACTTTTTCTTCTTCCCAAACTGACTATGCTCACTCCTCTCTCTGGCCTCTGGCCTCAAGATGCGCCTTCCTGTCTATGACTTCCACCACTCTAGATGCCTCGTATAAAGGGAACCCTGTGATAATTCGCCTCTGTGACTGCTTATTTCACTTGGCATGATGTGCTTAAGGTTCATCTAGGTGCTAGCAGGTGTCAGAACTTCCTCTCTTTCGAGGGCTGAGTAGTATTCCACATCGTGGGTCTCTGGAACATTTTGTTCCATCCAGGGACATTCACGTTGCTGCCACCTTGGTTACTGTGAATAATGCTGCTATGACTGTGGGCGCTCAGGTATCCATTTGAGGCTCCCGTTGCCTTTGGGAATGACAGTGGGATTACAGGGCATCTGTAGTGGTGCAGTCAGCTGCTTGAGGAGCCCCCAGGGTTTCCCACGCCAGCTGACCATTTAACCCTGTGACTTTCTCATCTTACAGTTCTTCCCATAGTCTGGTGACAATGCTGCCGTCGGTCAGGGCTGAGGCTCCGGGGCTCTGTGTCCTCTCCTTCTCTGCCTCAGTGGTGTCTGCATTCCTTTGCCGGGGCCCCTTCCTCCCCAGGGGCGCCACCTTGGCCAGGGCCCCTTCCTCCTCAGGGGTGCCCCCTTGGTCAGGGCCCCTTCCTCCTCAGGGGCGCCCCCTTGGCCAGGGCCTCTTCCTCCCAGGAGCCTCCTCATGCCTGTTTGATGCACCCCACCTGAAGGACTCCTGGAACTGGCTGGTTCACCTGGGTAGTCTAGGATCCTTCCCGCACATGGCTGGTGGCCTTCATCCCATCTGGATGGTCCCTTTTGCCAGTAGTAGGGTCACATGTTCTTGGGTTCTGGGGACCAGGGTGTGGACCATCTGTGTTTTTTCCAAATGTGGAACCCGATGGTGGCTTCATCTCAGGCTTTGGGAAGCCCTCCCCTCTACCCTTCCTGACCAACGTGGTCCTGAGGCCCTGTGACCTTAGCAGTTGGTTCGGTATGGCCCTCACTGCATGGATTGGTCAACTGGAGGGCAGACACTTGGGATCTCTGATCCTTTTTTTCCTCTCCAAATGTCACAGCCTGTCCTCTTTGGCCACTTGGGAGAGAATGGCACTTGGCAAGCTGGTCACAGGGAAGATAGCTATTCCAGTACTTTACAAAGTTCATTCTTATTACTACATTTAATCATCATAGTAATCCAAGGTAAGTGGACTAAGTCATTTCTAGGCAGAAAGCATGGAGTTTCAGAGAGGTTAAGTTGCCCAGGGAGGGTCATACAGCTAGGGGCACAGTTAGAACCTAGACCTTGGTTCCCAAGCTAATGCTTTTTAAGGAATGAGTTAAGATTATTAACATATAGTGCCTACCAAATGCTAATCAGCTATCATGGGGAGTAGCTTTATATATGAAATTAATTAGTACCTGAATCCCCACAGCCAGAGTAAGATGGATGTGTTTTCCCCTATTTTGCAGGTGAGGAGAAACGCTCAGAGAGGTCCAGCAGTGTGCCCAAGATCACACAGCCAGTGAGGGATTGAGCTAGAATTGGAGTCACTGTGTTTGGACTCCAGACCCTGTATGTCACTGTCACGGCCCAGTAGCAGTGTTAGATGATAACAGAGTTGTGTGGGCTGTGGGGAAATTTCATTTAGCAGAATAGAGAAGTCTCTCGTGACAGTCCTGTGACTTTTGCGGCTCTTGATGGGGGATCATGGGCTGTGTGAAGTGGGGGAACTGGCTGAGGGTGTGGGAGGAGTAAGTGGGGGTTGTAGAAAGACTGGCAAGCATCTGTGGTCGGGTGTCAGGAGCCATTTTGGTGACGCTCAGGTTGCGTGGCCTGGAATGAGACTCTGCCACCCTGTCTCCACCCAGGTGAGGGCAGGGTCTAGAGGAGGGGTTCCCCTCGGTCCCTTCTCTCTGAGCCTCTGGAAGGGGTGGGTTAGGAGTGTGGAGCGTCCCTGTGGTCAGGCGACCTGGAGAAGCCAGGGTGGGCTTGGCAGCGTGGAGAGCTGTGGTAGCCACCGGGCCCGACATGTGGGGACCTGTGCACATCACCGTCAGCCGTCACCCCTGCTTGGTGGTCCCGTTTATAGAGCTTCTCCAGCTGTTTGGGCTCTGCTTGTGCAGAGGTGATGACACAGAAACAGACCTCTCTGCCCTGGACGGGCGGCACAATCTCCCTTTGTGGGTGGGTGTGTCCTTAGGTCATCTTACCAGCGTGCCCTGCTGTAGCAAAACACCATGGGCCAGGTGGTTTGGACAACAGAAATCTGCTGCTCCCGGTTGGAGAGCTGGAAGTCTGAAGGTCAAGGTGCCAGCGGATTTGGTGTCTGGTGAGGGTCTGCTTTCAGGTTCACAGACACACCGTCTCCCTCTCCTCCTGTGTGGTCTCTCTGGGCTTTCTATTATAGGTGATTAATCCTGTTCCCGAGAGATCCACAGGGCTTCCTCAGATCCTCCTCCATCAAGGAAAGGTTAGATGAAATAATGAGAATGAATTTGACATTACTATTTCCATTCTTCAGATCTGGGAAACTGAGGCCCAGAAAAGTTAACCTGCCCAAGATCAGAGAGCTAGCAGGGAGCGGAGCTGGGGTTTGAACCTGTGTAGTCTGATTTCAGAGGCCGTGTTCTTCCTACCATCCTTCACTGCCTTCGAGGAAGTCCAGGGTCACCCTGTGACAGCTGGACATAGAAACCAGCTTGCTTGTGCTGATTCCTGTTCCCATGCTGTTCCGTCACACCCGTATTTCCAAAGCTCAATCCAGGAGACACTGTCCCTGGGGTCACTGGGCTCTTGAGAGGGAGATGGCATGTTGGTGAGTGCTGGGCTTTGGTGCTAGCCTGCCTGGGTGTGAATTCTGCCGCAGCCACTTGCTCCTGGGGCCTCTGTCTCCTCTGTGCAAGGAGGAAGCTGGTGGGAGCTCCTGTCTAGGGTTGTCGTGATGTTAAATTCCACATAAAGCTCTTGCTGCCATGCCTGGCTCGTGGTTAGTGTAGGTAACCGGTGGCTGTGACTATGGCCTGCTGTGTTTGGGAAGTTGGAGGGTGGAGACAGGCAGGCTTCTTTGTCACAGGACTTCTCGGAGCTTTTACTCTGTGCTCCTGGGAGTTGGTGGTTTCCTGGAGGGGGAGGTCTTAGTGGCAGCCCGTAACTGTGTGTTAGGCAGCATTTCCTGAAGTGTTTGGACAGTGAATCTGTGTCCTGAAGCTGCGATCTGGCTGACTTCACAGTTCGCAGGATGCTATGTTGGTGAGAACACAGTTGGGGCAGCGCTGAGCTGCGGGTCACGCTGTCTGCTTGGCATCCCTGGCTGGGGATGGTGGCCCGGGTTGGACCTGAGAAAGACGGTGGACGCTCAGAGGTGAGCAGGTTTACAGTGAAAACAGACAGACTCGATGCCTGGAGGGAAGATCAGGATCAGGTGGCTCTAGGTCCCTGTAGCTGTGTGGCTGCCATCAGTCAGCGGTGATCCTACAGAGCCCTACAGAGCACCGGGATGCAGAATTGGAGTCAGTTTATCGTTTTTGCCAAGAGCCTTGGATTAATTGTTGTGCTGTTCCTTGCCCTGCCTGTGCGGGCCACATGCCTCTTATTTGATGCTCACATGGTCTTAGGAGCAAGTGAGGGAAAAGGTTATAAAGGAGAGTCTAGGTGGAGGGGTATTGGTGGCGGGGCCAGGCTCACTCAGCCACCAATCAGCAGAGCACATGCCGGGCCCCAGACCTCATTCAGCCTTCCACCCATGCTGCACTTATGGGGTACACGTTAAGCCAGATGCAGGATGATGGGGGTGAACGAGACTGCTGCTGTGTGTCTACCGGTGCCAACCTGTGGTTGGCAGCATTGCCACCAGGTAAGAGCTCTCTAGTCCAGGGACTGGGAAAGTCCTGGGGAGGCTGTTTTTTTGGGTTTCTTATATTGACAGGTGTCCTCAAGCATTCCAAGCTCCACCTCTCCTAGGATGAGTTGGTGCCTGAGCATTGCTGGCACAGAAGCCTGGTTATTACCTGAGAGTTCCGCAGATGCGTGCATGTGTGTGTCTACTTCAAGTTCATGGCATTTAGAGAGGTGAAAAATTACAGGTGAAGTAATATACAGTGTCTGGGCTTTTCTTCTAAATAATACAGGGGAGCAGGCAGGGTCCAGATGAGTCAGGATTGGCCTCGGGATGGTGCTTCACGGAAGCCCAGTGGTGAGTGTCTACTGCACTGTTCTGCTGTATGCATATTCTCCACAAGACAAAGCTGTAAAGGATGCCAGTCATTGTTCATCTCTGTTTTCCCTACTCCAGTTCACTCCTGGGAGTGCTCTTGCTCAGAGGGTGAGGTGCAGTTACTTGAGTGTGTGGCAGGTGTGGGCGGAGTCTGGCCCCCTCCTGCCTGGAGCCAGGGCCATGGGTGTAGGTGTTGACGGTGTGGGGTGGGGTGAGCTGAGGCCCTGGGGCTTCTGGACCCCCAGCAGGAGGAATGGCCTTGCAGAGCCCTTTCTAAACACATCCGTGCTGTCTCTTGCCTGTGGAGGAGGGGTCTTCAGACTGCTCATGGCAGGAGCAGCTGCAGCCACTGAACAGGCCGGCCAGCTTGGGATGCGGCAGGAAGGAGCAGCACTGCAGGGAGGAGGCAGGTTCTGCCGCCAGCAGGCCACGTTGTGCCACAGACTGCCTGCAGAGCGCCTGGGATTTTAGCAAGCTGCACCCAGGGAGGTGGGACCCACATAGTCTCCAAGATCGCCTCCAGGGTGGAAATCACTTTGTGAGGCTTCAGGGTGGAAGCTCTTCAGAAGTCCTAAGATCCAAGAAGAAGGAAGAGCCACAAGAGGCGACCCCCCCTCACCACCCCTAGGACAAGTGAGAGGGACTTGGCTCCCGGTCACTGGGTGAGGTCCTTGCTGCTGGGATTCTTGGGCTGGGCTCAATAGACATTTCTCCTAGCCTTGGGTTTCTGTCTTGCTTCTTAGGCTCCAGCCCCACCTGCCCAGGCTCTGGGTTGCTGCCTCCACTCCCCTGCCCACCCACTGGGGGCCAGTAAGCACCGACTACTGCCAGGTGGCACATGGAGGCCAGGAACTTCTCAGACGGCTCAAGGCCAAATCTCCATCTCCTCAAACCCCACCAGAAGGCCACCAGGTGGAAATGTGGCCTGAAGAGAAATAAAAGCAGACTGTTTCCCTCTGGGCTCGCACCGCTCTCTTCTCCATGACCAGGTTCTGGGCTTTTTGTACGTGACCTTTTCTCCATCCCCAGCCACCTGTTCTACCGTTCAGCTCAGCTCTGACCCAAACTGGAGTTTGGCAGACCCTGTTGTAGGGACAGACGAGGCAAGGCACTGAAGACAGCAGGAAACAGTTTTATTTGGCTGTAGCCAGGTTCAAAGGGTACAGCCTTTGCTGTAATCAATCAATCCCCTGAACCCCGAGTTCAGAGAGTTTCAGAGTTTTATACCCAGCGTGTAAGGGGAGGGGCTCAGAAGTTCACAGTCTGCAGAAGTTCACATAAAAGCAGTTTTTTCTTTCACTGTTCTGGGCAGGTTAACTCTTCAAGGACAACACCTGAGAAGGGGAGAGCTTCTTCTCCCCTTTCTTTCCTTCCCCTGCCAGCTGTTACCATGGAGCCCAGTTGTAACTTATCTTAAAAATATAGACATCTCTGTGAAGCCCAGCTCAAGGCCAGGGGCCTTGTTTGCACATTTCTTCAAAGTACTATACTGGATACATGTTTGTGAAAAACTAGTAAGGGGGTGTCCAGCACCTGGAGTGCTGGTATCTTCTCGGCCAGTGGCCAAGTAAACAGGGCGACACGAAAATAGGAAGTTTATCTACATTGGACTCTTTCACAGAGACTCTTGCTGACAGTCCTAAAATCAGCCATGGTGAAGAGGGCTTTTCTGTGGAGAAAGGAGGTGCCCACTTCAACCCCACAGGTTCAGTGCCACAAGCTGCTGGAAATGTGTGTCTGGTTGTATGTGACAGTATCACATGGACCAGAGCCTTACTTTGTTCTGGAGTGAAGAGAGTTTGCAGATGTGCAAACACATCTTTCCTGTTTCCAGATCATACGTACATAGGAGCACACGTGAATTATTTATGCTTGTACATTTTTATATAAATATACGTGTGTGTGTCTTTTGACCCAGTGGAGCTTTACCACAGAGCCACATCCCCAGCCCTCCCCCCCCCTTTTTTAAGTATGTTTTTAGTTGCAGATGGACACAATATCTTTATTCATCTATTTCTATGTGGTGCTGAGGATCGAATCCAGTGCCTCACACGTGCGAGGCAGGCGCTCCACCACTGAGCCACAGCCACAGCCCCCCAGCCCTTTTTATTTTTTATTTTGAGACAAGGTCTTAGGGCCTTGCTCAGTTGCTGAGGCTGGCCTTAAACTTGCAATCCTCCTGCCTCGGCCTCCAGAGTTGCTGGGATTACAGGTGTGCGCCACTGCTCCTGGCATGTATGTGTGTCTTGGACTGTGCATTTGTGTGTGTGTGATTGAGATAGACGTGCTCTGCATTCTGAACTTCCGTACAGTATGCATGTATTCCTTTTATTTATTATTTTTAATTTTTTAAAAAAACAATGTGTTTTTTAGGGCAGTTTTAGATTTCACAGCAGAAGTGAGCAGAAACTGCACAGTTCTCACGTGCTATCTGCCCCCATGCATGCACAGCTTTCCCACTCTCACCCCGCAGTGGCACATTGATTATAGTCCAGGATTAGCAGGAGCACGCCATTACCACAGCCCTCAGGCACATTAGGGTTTGCTGTGGTGGTGTGTGCTCGGGGGTCCTGACTGGTGTATAACGGCGTATTCGCCATGCAGGGTCACTCAAGGCCTCTGCGCTACTCCCTCCACTGACGCCTGCCAGCCTCTCATCATTTTATACCTTGGTCTTGCCTTTTCCGGAATCTCTTATATTTTGAATCATAGGATACGTAGCTTTTCCAGAATGGCTTCTTTCACTTAATAATATGCATTTGGTGTGCCTTTGTCCACGTGTTTTATGGCTCGATAGCTCATTTCTTTTTAATGTAGAGCACCACTGCACTGCCTAGTGGCACCAGTATGGGCTTATCCATTCACCTACTGAGGGACATCTTGGTTCCTTCTGAGTCTACCAGTTTTGACTAAAATACCATAAACTTTGCTAAGTTGGGTCTGAAATTATCCCCAAAGGCCCCTTTGTCCCCAGCCTGTGGCACTGCTTTAAGAGATGAGGCCTGCTTTGAGGAAGTTAGGTCATCAGAGATGTTCCTGTGAAGGAGGCATTGGAACCTGGACCCTCCTCTCTCACTTTCTGCCTCCCAGTCACCATGGGTGAGCAGCTTGGCTCCATCCTGTGCTCCCCACCATCATGTCCTGCCTCACATGGACTGGAAAGCAATGGGCCAACCAACCATGGACTGGATCCTCTGACATCATGAGCCAAAACAAACCTTTCCTTCTTATAAGTTGTTTATCTCAGGTATTTTGTCACAGTGTGGAAAGCTAACAAAAGCATTTGTGTGCAGGTTTTTGTGTGTGGCTAAGTCTTCAGCTCATTTGGATAAATATCAAGAGCATCATGGTAGCTGAATTGTTTGTAAAATTATGCTTGGTTTTGTCTCTTCCAAAATCTCTTCCAAAGTGGATGTACCATATTGTATTCCTCCCAGCAATGAACAAGCGTTCCTGTTAACTCCATATCCTCTCCAAAACGTGGTGCTGTCAGTGTTTTGGACCGTGGCCATGTAACAGGCCTGTGGTGGTATTGCATTGTTTTAATTGGCAATTCCTTAATGGCATGTTGTCTTTTCATATCCTTCTTTGTCATGTGTAGATCTTTCATTGGTGACGTGTCTGTCCAGGTCTTTTGCCCACTTTTTAAAAAATTATGTGGTTGCTTTTCTTGTTGAGTTTTAATAGTTCTTTGTATATTTTGGCTAACAATCTGTCAGAGATGTCTTTTGCAAATATTTTCTGTTGTTCTATGGCTTCTTTTTCTTTTCTTTTTTGAGACAGGGTCTCTCTGTTTGTCCAGGCTGGCCTCATACCCCTGCGTTCCAGAGATCCACCTGCCTAAGCCTCCTGAGTAGCTGGGATTAGGGGGTGTGTGCTGTTCCTTTTCTTTTACAGAACAGAACATCGAGGATTATCAGAACATTATGGTTTGAACTATCCATATTTAAGTTCTGTGTAAAAGCAGGTTAAAGATTTAATATTTAAAAAACAAATGGATAAATGAATATTCCCACAGGCCCAGGAAGGTCAGTGGAGGGTCATCCCAGGAAGGTATCTGTTCCCGTCTGTCCGGGCTTCTCAGCATTAACCCAGTGCAGGCTCTGTCCTGTGTGAGCCTTTGCTGCTCCTCCAGGCAGGCCATCTCTATACTCATGCCAGGCAAGGTACTGCCACCACATGATATGCACAGGCCAGCCCTGCTGCTGGCTGGAGGCCTGGCGTCCATCTCCCCATTGGGTGGGGGACGGCCAGGAGTGGGAAGCAAACTCCCTCTGGGTGGTTCAGCCTCCCGCCCAACCAACATGAATTTCTGGCTTCCTGTGAGTGAGGACTGGTGAGTGTCTGTGTGGGGCCCTTGAAATTTACTGTTGTACTTGAGCACCTATTCACAGCTGCAGAGAACAGGTCCTTTGCTAGTCCCTGTGAAGCCCCCAGCTCTTTCCTTCGACATTCACGAGTGCCCTGGAGTTTGGTTCTGCTGGGATGCGTCTTCTCATTCTGCTGCTGGAAGGGAAAGCAGATGGTACAGGCCAGAAAGGCCAGGTACCTTGAAGGAAGGAGCATTTTCCAGCATGTGGTCCACAGAACCAATTCATCAGAATCCTGGGGCCTCGGGTTGGTGTGTGCATGTTTACATTTCATATTCTTGGGCCCACCTCAGGTTCAAGGGCCCCAGATGCCTGGCGCTGAGGCATCAGTGTTTCCTGAGTTCTCCTGGTGATGCTCACACATGGGGAAGCAGTGTCACTCCAAGTGTGGCCCATGGCCCAGCAGCATCACATGGAAATATGTCACACATGCAGCTTCTTGGGCCCTGCCCCAGACTTGCCGATGCTGGATTATGGCAGTGGGACCCAGCAGTCGGGGGGTAACAGGCCCCACCGGTGACTGTTTTATTGAGGCAAACTCTTACCTACAGTGGCCACAGCTTAATAAAATCAGTGCACAGTTACAGGAAGGAAGGGAGCGTTTGTGCTGCAAGGTCCTCCAGAGAGTCTGGACCAGAGGCTGGAGATTCCCCAGAGGCAGGTTCTAAGAATTGGAGCAGTTCTGCCAGGCATGTTGGCCCACACCTGTAATCTCAGCAACTCAGGAGGTTGAGGCAGGAGAAGTACAAGTTCAAGGCCAGCCTCAGCAATTTAGCTAGACTCTCTCAAAATAAATAAAGAGGACTGGGCCTGTCGCTCAGTAGTAATTTCCAGGACCAAAACCAAAAAGAATTGAAGCTGGAGGTCAGCCTCAAGAGGCCAGCTGCCTAGTGTGTGGGAGAACCTCAACAGTGAGGCTCCATGTCTGGGTGCTGTGATCATATGTGGGCATATAGAAGGGGGGACATGCCCTAGCTGGCAGACTCACTCAGTAATGTGAAGCATATCCCCAGGTTCATGCACCTTCCTCCCCTTCCTTTCTTCCCTACTCCTCCTCCTCTTCTTCCTCCTCCTCCTCTTTCTTTTCCTTACATTGGGGAATTGAACTCCAGGGCTCACTCATGCTAGGCAAGCACACTACCACTGAGCCACACCCCAGTCCTCAGGCACCTTTTTTCTTTGCTCAAGGACAGGAGAGAGGCCTAGGTCCAGGAGGCAGGGTGATCCTTATGAATGTGGAAGAGCAGGCAGGTCTGCTGCTTGGAGCTCACAGTGCTGTTTTCCGTGGCTGTCTTCTGTAACAGAGACTGGGGCCAGATGGGTAGGAGGAGGAGAAGGTGAGGTCCAAGGTGAGGCCTAAAGGCCACCCCAGGCCATCCGGCCACTTTATGTTTCCCCTGCTTCTCCTGCAGCTGTCAGAGAGATAAGCTGCTAGAGCCCTCATCTGAACATGGTGGGGATGTGGGCTGGGTTGTGACACTTTTAGGGGGGCACTGGGTCCCCGTGTCTGAAACCATGGTGGAGAGTTGTCAGCATGATGGGTCAGGTAGTGGCTGGCCTCTGTTCCTGGGAAGAAGAGCACAGGTGCCACTCCCATCAGATCTGCAGCTGGAAGTGAAGGGAGCAAGAGCTGAGGTGTGATGTGGGTCAGGATGCAGGGTTTCTCAGTGGGCTGGAGCCACGGCAGGATCTACAAGGGAAATTTAACAGGAATCCACGTACGGGCTCCACCACCCAGAAAAACCCACGTGCGGCCATCCAGAGAGGTGGGCAGCTCTGTCCACGGGGAGGCAGCGGGATGTCCTGCCCTGCCTCTGCAGACTGCACCGGGAAAAGCTCAGAGACAGATAAGTGAGTGAGCAGCAGGCTTGAAACTATTCTGGGTAAAAAATACTGGGAATAAGGAGATCCTTCTTTCAGGAGAGGGGAAGGTGGGAGGTGTGTCCTGGGGAGAGGAGAGGACCCCGATGAGGGACTGCAGGGCTAAGGCTCTGCAGGTGCCTTAGGCCCACCCTGTGGGCCTGCAAGGCAGAGCCCTTCCTAGAGGGCAGGTTTGACTTTGCCAGGAGGCTCCACAGCTGACCTCCCAGAAGTTGAATGCCGTCCCCTTTGTGTGGCTGACAGGCCTGGCGTCCTGATGCTAGGTCTGAGTGTCCCTATGTGAATTATTTTAATCTTGGAAGAACAGCCATGAATCTGTGTGGCAGGAAGGAGTGGCCTGATGTGTGTCAGAAGTGCCTGCCTGCATTAAGCCCTTTGTAAAGCTGTGTTTTGGTAGGTAGTACATGTGTGGCAGAAATGCAGAGGGCGCGTGTGGGAACAGCAAGCCTCACTTCCAGTCCCCGCTTTCCCTTCCAGAGGCAACCAGGGTTCCCAGAGTCTTGTTCATCACTCCAGAGGTGGTCCGGGCTCGTGTACTTACGGGCACCACTTAGTTTGTGTGTTTCTGGTTTCTTTATTACCAGTTTGTATACATGTAGCCCTGTACCTTGGTGAATAGTGGGGACATGAAATGATCCCCATAGAGAGAGCTGGCTAATTCTGAAGGGTGTGTTGTAGGACTCTGTTGTGTTTTATGTTTGACCAGATGTTGGGTGGTGAGGGGTTTTCTGTTGTTACAGGTAATGCCACAGTAAATCCATGGCCCTACATCATTTCCTACAGGGCCAAGTGCTTCTGGGAGATAAATGTCTAGTGGAGTTGCTGGGTTAAAGCAGGTGCCATTTTTAATTTTGGTATCTCTGCATTTTTAACTGGTGCTTCTCTTAGCACCTTTTGAAGGCAAATGCGTTTCATCCACATCATTTCAGTTTTTCTAATGGTTATTGGTCTCTTCTTTTTTGTTTTAAGATGGGGGTCTCCTGTGTTTTCCATGCTGGCCTTGAACTCAAACCACAGCCTCCTGAGGAGCTGGCTTTTTTTAACTGTATAACTTTCCCCATACGTTAATCATTTGTTATGTCTTTAGGTTGTTTCTGATAATGCAGAAGCTCTATTTTGTGACTTTGGGATTTGGGGTTGCTGCTTACGTTTAAATCTCTAGCCTAGTGAACATTTATTTGGTGTAAGGAAGAGGAGTAGAAGAATACAGTGGTGCTTTGGTGCCCTGAAGTCCTGTCCAGTGCTGTCTCTGGAAGGGCAGATGCCAAGTGACCATTGCAACTCATCCTGCTGCAGGCAGCTCCTTACAGTCAGAAGGTTCCTGGGTCACCTGTCCCCACCCAGGCTCCCTCCTCCCCGGGAGGCCTGAGGGTCCCAGCAGAATCTGGGTTGAAGGAGCAGCTTGAGGGCAGGACAAGTGGGGCTTCCTGCTGATAGGTCACCTGGCTGCTGGGTGATGACTCATACCATGCCCCAGGCAGTGCATGGACCAGAAGTTCAGAGAGATGGTAAACTGCATGGGGAAGGGTCATCTGGGCCAGATGGTAAACTGCAAGGGGAAGGGTGGTCTGTCGAAGGTTCAGGTAGCAGTTCCAGCTCTCTCCAAGACCTCTAAGGCATCATCTGACTTCCCATTGCTTTGCCTCTGGTCACTTCTGGACCCACTGAGCAAATCAAGTGACCACACCCAATGGCTGAGAACCCGGATCGCCTTCTGGGGACCTGTGGCACCTTGAGAGCCCTTCAGCTTCCTTAAAAACAACATGTCTGGTTCTTCAGGGTGGATGAAGGGGAACTGAGTCTTTTGAGTGACTGGTGTGGCGGCTGATCTGTGTCCCTCCTAGGCAATGGGCATTGCCAAGGGTCTGTGTATGAAGGGACTATGGGAACAGGTGTCCTGCAGCTGTCGTGGGTTCCAGACTCTCTCCTCCCCTTACTGTCTGATCCACAAGTAAGTCACTTACTCGAAGTGACCTGCAGTGGCCTCTTCATCATGAACAGAAGGGCGTTGTCCTCTGCCCTGATTTTGGGCCCCACAACAGGTAAAATCCCTGTGTAGGGCCCTTCTGTTTCTAGGAAGGACTGTTCTGTACTGGCCAGGTCCCTTGCCTGATGAACTAGTGGTTGGAAACTGGAAGGTGTATAAGTCAGACCCAAGATGGTAGTGGCAGTGGACAGCTGGGGGTTTGTAGGCTGGCCATAGGGAGACAGGGTCCTCTGACTTCCCCTGTTGCTGGAGGGATGGCGATAAAGGCACAGGAAGAGGAAGACACGTGGACTTGGAGCCCTGAAAAGGAGGTGGTGTCTTCTCTGTCACTTGAGGTCAGAGGCCAGAGGGCAGGTCCAGACACATGCTGCACCCTTGTCCCCTGAAGCTGGAGGGAAATGTGGGTGAGAGGGCTGTCCAGGATTTGAGAAGATTCCAGGTGGTGAGTCTTCCTGTGGCCTAGGCTTGGGGCCTGGCCCACAGTCCAAGCTTGAGGCCCAGCTCTGAGGCCCCACAGGGAGCGAGTAAGCTGGGTTGTGCCACCAGCCTGATGCAACTCCTGCAGCTGTGGCCATGGCTGCTGTCCTCTCGTAGCTGACCAGCAAGCCTGCTTGGTGAGGACGCCCAGGAACCACCTGAGTGTGCTTTCTCTTCTCTTTCAGATCTACCCATGAGCTACCCAGGCTATCCCCCACCTCCTGGTGGCTACCCCCCAGTTGCACCAGGTAAGAGGGGTGGGGCGGGGTGGGCCTGGAGTGGGGAAGGAGGAATGGGAGTTTCCTCACTCCCTGTCCTCCCCTGAGCACAACCTGCAGGAGGCGAGGACAACAGAGGGGACCTCCCCAGGGCAGGCAGGGCCTGGAGAGGACCCATGCTGAGGCTTGGGGAAGCCTGGGTTTGAAACTGGTTCTGGAAGACCCTGGGCCAGACCAGGACTGTCTCCAACCTTATTAGCTGATAAAGACAAATGCCTTAATTTTTCTGAGACTCCATTTTCTCCTTTGCCAAGTGACTTCAAAGATCTCTCCTTCTCTGGGCTACTAATGACATACTCACGATATACCCAGGTGCTCATAAGCCTGGCAGGCAAAGGCTCTGGCTGGGTGCCCTCCAGAGCGTCCACCCTGGCTGGGGGAGCATGGTTTTGCCCTCCCCCAGGGAGGAAGTAGAGGCTGTCTCCTGGAGGCAGATGGTGGGGATCACGTGTCATTCCCTGCAGCTGCCTGAAGCCATGTGTTATAGGGTGAGGCTGTCCCACCCAGTGGGTGATCTGAACCCTGCCCCAGAAGCAAAGCTTACGCTCTTCTGTCCTGGCCCTGGGCCCTCATTTTCCTGAAGTGAAATTTGGTCCTACACTAGAAAAGGAGATGTGGGAGCTTCTGGAATGAAGGGGAGGCAAGGGCCATTTCAGGGACATTCCCTCAGAGGGAGTCCGAGCTGTACTGCCCCTTGCCCCAGGGGACACAGCCCGCATCACACACTTTTGGAGTTGAGGTCTAAGCATCAGTGGAACCTGTAGGCCATTTGTGCCCTTCCTCCCTCCTCCCTCCCATTCAACAGGTGAAGACCAAGCCCAAGGGGGAGGAGACTCAGTCACTTGCCACTTTCACCTCAGGGTTGAGCTGGGCCACTTCTGCTGAAGCAGCTGCTCACCCCCAGCTTAACCACACTGGCCCCATCTCCTCCGCCGAAATCCTGCCATCCCCACCTCTATCAGCATGGCTGCTCAGCCCGAGCAGCAGGAGGGAGAGTAGGCGGATGTCTTAGGGCAGGATGGTCCCTGGGTATCCCACAGCCCTGGAACTGAAGAGCCGGACGCGAGGCCGCTGTGGGCAGGAGTGCACCTGCCAGGCAGCAGCCTCCACCAGGTCCAGTGGCCACATGTAGCCACTGCCCAGGCATTAGCTTATTCCCCATTGCAGCAGCTGGACACATACACTGGGCATCGTGCCCATTTTTCGGCAGAGGAGATGGGCCCAGAGTGGTTGAGAACCTTGCCCTAAGACACACCGCTGGCTTTACTGTCCCCTTGTGGATACCGGTTAGTGTCTGTTAGTGTCCCACGATGCAACCCTATCTCCTCCATCTTGTCGTCCTTCCTGTCTCTGCCATTTATAGACTTAGAGCAAAAAGCCAAACCCGCAGGACCCCTCACCCCCGAGCCTGCGCATCACTGTAGACTTTTGGTGTTGTTTTCAGGTGGTGGTGCCTGGGGCGGAGCTGGCTACCCCCCACCCAGCATGCCCCCCATCGGGCTGGATAACGTGGCCAACTATGCCGGGCAGTTCAACCCGGACTACCTCTCAGGAATGGTGAGTCCAGCACCTGAGGCCGCTCCTGGGGCTGTAGCTGCTTGGCCAGAGGGGTCAGGGCACTGGCCCCTTGTGGCTTCAGAGGTGGTCCTGAGCTGGAGTGTGTTGAGCTGTATGTTAGAACACGCGGGTTTTCTTCAGCGTTCTGCCACCTCCTCACCACCTCTCTGGGCCTCAGTGTCCCCCTCTGTCAGATGAGTGGAAGGGCAGCATAATTGAACTGATGGTCTCTCAGGGTCCTTTCAGCCCTGGGGGTTGGGTAAGGGCCGTGCCTTCATGGAAGTTCGTGGAGCACCTTCTTACGAGCTCAGCACAGGGCCCAGAGGGAAGGGTGTGTGTGTGCACACGTTTGTGCATGTGTGTGTACATGAGAGTGTTGTGTACAGGTGTCTGCGTGTGCATGCGTGTGTGTACATGTGGAGATCTGTCTGGTTGGTCCTGGGTGGGTGTATGGCAGGAGAGTGGGCAGACACTTACTTTTATTTGTTGTTTTGCTTCTAAAATATATTTAAAAATTTGACAGCAGATGTAGAAACGGCAACCAGTGCACACCTATATCTGCTGAGGCCCAGCTCTAGGTACTAGGGGTGTGCAAATAAAACAACAAAAATCGCAGCCCTGATGCGCTCAGCATCTGTTGGGAAGACACAGACAATGACGTAACCACGTGATGATATTGTATTAAAGGGTTTTGGAAGCAAGAAAAGCCAGGAAGAAGGGTCGGGAGTGGGTAGGGTGACGTGGGATATGGCTTATAAGGTAGAGGTTCCATCTTTTAAGGTGGGTCAGAGTGGGAGCGGGTGTTGAGCAAAGATCTAAGCAGAGGAGGGATGTGCCGTGTGGATGTTAGGGACTGTAAATTCTGAGCTGCTGTGGCCTGATGTGCTCAGGGACAGTGAGCTGGAGAGGAGAGGTGAATGTGGGGCTAGAGATGGAGGCGGGCCCAGGTCTCAGGACACAGGACCCTGTCAGGGATCCGGGCTTTTATCCTGTGAGTACACATCCTCCTGGGCCTCATTTGCAGAGCCGGTGGCCAGCCTGCAGGAAAGGGCCCTCTTGCTTTCTGGGGCTGTGAGCCCTTACCTTCAGCCAGTGGGTCTGGCTGGAAACAGCAGCCGTGGGAGAAGGAAGGTGTCTCCTTTGCACTGGGGGTGGCAGGTCTCTGGTTTAGATGTAGACCTTCAGGTCAGAGCCCCAGTTGCACCACTTGCTGACTCTGTAGCTTTGAACAAATGTGCCTGTCTCTGAGCCCACTTTGTGGGTGTGATTATCCGTCATGTAGCTGTGGTGGAGGTGCTGTATTAAGTCGGCTCAGGTATGAGAAGAGCTTAGGTAGCAGGGCTTGGTGGGCAGGTCCTGGAATGAGGCTCCTGGGAGCTGGCAGGGCTCAGGCCAGGGAAGGGTAGACCATCGGACCGCCACCAGACTTTGTGGGCTGGGGGTCTCAGGCTCTGCTTTGTGCACTTGCAGGCAGCCAACATGTCTGGGACATTCGGAGGAGCCAACGTGCCAAACATGTACCCTGGGGCCCCTGGGGGTGGTTACCCTCCAGTCCCTCCTGGGGGCTTCGGGCAGCCCCCTCCAGCCCAGCAGCCTGTTCCTCCATATGGAATGTACCCGCCCCCTGGAGGAAACCCACCCTCTGGGATGCCCTCATATCCGCCATACCCAGGGGCCCCTGTGCCAGGCCAGCCCATGCCACCCCCTGGGCAGCAGCCCCCAGGGACTTACCCTGGGCAGCCCCCAATGACCTACCCTGGGCAGTCACCAATGCCACCGCCAGGGCAGCAGCCTCAACCAAGCTACCCAGGATACTCAAGCTCTGGGACTGTCACTCCTGCTGTCCCCCCAGCTCAGGTGAGTGCTGATTGGGACCTGAACCCCAAAACTGGAGACCTCCCTGTGGCCTCTGGCAGCAAGGCCAGGAGGTGCTGGAGGGCTTGGGCCTTTGCTGCTGCTTATTTGGATAGAGTATCACTTTGTCACAGGCTCCCCTGGGGCCATGCCTTCGGCCTGTGGGAGCTTCTCCCAGTTGGCTTCAAGTGCAAGTTGGGTGCTGTTCATTCCTCCTGTGATTTACTGCCTGGGCTGTGTGAATTTTTCAGAACTACCCAGGCCACTGGTCTCCAGGCTCATGCCCCATAGTCCCCTCGATGGGCCCTCCCAGACAGGTTTTGGAGGATTCTTAAAATCCCCTTTGGGCTGGGAAAATTGTTGGCAGTTCCTCCAGGGTTGATCTTGGCTCATTTTGGAGAACGGTTCATGTTTGCAGAGCCTAGAATTCATTGTCATGGTTACGTGGCAAAGCAGCCAAGCACAGGGCTGGTGTTATGTGCTGGGTGACTATTTTTAGACAGAGGGTCCCCTCTGCTCCCTGTCTGCCTCCATGCCACCCTCAAGCCTGCCTCCCTGCCTCCTTCCCATCTCTTCTCTGAGCACATCTCCTCACTGTGTCATAGCCGTCTGTCTAGCCCGCCTGGGAGGATGGCCCACCAGGAGACAGTTGAGCCTGTGCAGTAGCTCTCTGTCATTTTGGCAAATACCTGTGACGAACAGCTTAAAGGAGGCCAGATGTATTTGGACCCCCGGTTTTAGTCCATGGTCACTTGGCCTGTTGTTTGGGCCTGTATCAAGGCAGAGTGCTTGGAGTGGAGCTGTCACCTCGTAGTAGCCTGGGAGCAGAGAGGAAGGGGCGGGGCACACCTTCACTGACCTAACTTCCTCCCACCAGGCCCCGGCTCCTTACTGTGCTGCCACTTCCCACTAGTGCCGCAGGCTTTCTGCAAAGTCCTTTTGACACAAGAGTCTCTGGGAGGCATTTAAAAGTCAAATAGCAACTGGGAAGTTCAATTTCACTGGGGTTGTACAGCTGCTGGCTGTGCAGGCAGTGCAGTAGTCAGGCAGCATGGCCTCTAGGGACAGGGACAGGGAATGAACGCTAGTCCCAAGAAGCAGTTAGGAGGTCACCCACCATTGTGAGGGCTGGGTGCCGGCATCTCCAGGGTCACATGGAGTGGCTGCCCATCAGGACTGTCCTGATGTGTGCTCCATGCGTGATGTGATTAGGCATGGAGGAGAGGCCAGGGGCCCTTTTTCAGGACCTGGGCCCAGCCCTGGAGGACCTGGGTGGAGGGCAGGTTTTCAGAGGCAGGACCCAGCTGTAAGGGCTCCTAGCCACAGAAGCCGGGAAGAAACCCAGAACACAAGGACAGGTAACAGCCACTTGAGGGAGACTCAATGTGGAGCCCTCTGCACTGTTTATTTCGGGCTCCTTGAGCTCCCCCAGGTTTAGAGAGAGGTGGTGCCAGAGTCTGGGGTGGGACAGCCTTGGCCCTGGACAGCCAGAGAGAGTCATCTTACCTGCAACTCTTTGTCCAAGTAGTTTGGAAACCGAGGCACCATCACAGATGCTTCCGGCTTTGACCCCTTGCGAGATGCCGAGGTCTTACGGAAGGCCATGAAGGGCTTTGGTGAGAGACCTGGGGAGGCTCCAGTCCACACCCCACCCCGTGCCCCAAATCCCTGAACAGTTTCACGATGGTTCCGTGGGCTGAGGTGGCTGGCGGGAGGCGAACCTGACCCCAGTGGTGTTGGAAGGAAAGGTGGGCTTGCGAGTGTAGGGATGTCCAGGAGAAATAGCGGCCCCAGGCCAGGAGTCAGTAATCACAGAGCGTCCCTATCACCTGCAAAGCATCCGGTGACCCCCTCCCACCTCCTCATCCCCAGGGACTGATGAGCAGGCCATCATCGACTGCTTGGGGAGCCGCTCCAACAAGCAGCGGCAACAGATCCTCCTGTCCTTCAAGACAGCTTATGGCAAGGTGAGTTATGGGGTGGGGGTGGGCGAGGACAGTGGGGCCTGGTCCCTATAGAAGCAAGCATGGCCTGCAGACCCACTTTTCCTTGGGGCCAAGTGGACGTGGACATCTAATGGACAGTGAACTGCATTAGGACATTTCCTGATCTTCCCCAGCCGGTCGTCCCCAGATGGTGACATCTTTTAGAGGTGAAGGATGCCTGGAGGAAGCACCCCCAGAGTCCATAGTGTAGTGAGGCTTGGTGAGAGGCATGTGGACATCTGGGTTGCAGCCTTGGCTCTGCCACCACTCACTGACACCAGGCATAGTTCATTTCTCCCCCAGCCCTACCCAGCCTCAGGGTCCCTTCCCCTCCCTCTTCATGACACCCTGGGAGGTTTAGCTGACAAAGGAGTTTTGGAAGAAAAGATTTGTGAACTGAACAAATGCAAAAGGGGTATATTTTCAAATTCTAGAACTTTGAATCTTACAAAAATAATCATGTATATATTGGATGGGTGAGTGCCCGGCCCAGCGCTCCCCTTGGTATGCCCCTGGTGGTGGGCATCCTGTATAATTGTAGGCTCTGCAGCTCAGGCCTGTCCCTGAAAGCAGGCTTTTCTTCCCTGTGATGTCCATGATGTGGCTGTCCCATTTGGGATTCTATTCCTGTGAGTCACCTTCTGTGGATTCTCAAAATGTCCTTGTCTTGTTTGTTTGAAAATGCAATCAGGATTTGATCAAAGACTTGAAGTCTGAGCTGTCAGGAAACTTTGAGAAGACTATCTTGGCTCTGATGAAGACTCCAGTCCTGTTTGATGTGTATGAGATGAAAGAAGCCATCAAGGTATGTACACGTAGGGCTGTGGGGAGAGGTGTGGAGTGGAGTGTGGGTGTGGACACACAGCCCAGAAAAGAGCTGGATGGTGTGAAATGTGGCTGTCCCCTTCCTAGCTGTTGCTCAGTGCAGCTCCTGGGCCCTCCTGGGTTGGAGTCAACATGCTGTAGAAAGCACATCTTCCGGTAATTTCCCCAAGAGACACATGACATGCCATTTGTTAGAGGGAGTGTCTAAGCCTCTTTCCATCTTAAGTGTCAGGAGCTGGGGGAATAGAGGAAGGTGGTAATGGAGTGAGAGAGGGGGTCGAGGCCGTGGTTGGGGAGCTCTCATCCTGTGGGTCTCTGCCACTAGCAAATGGCAGCCACCTGCTTGAGCTGAACCAAAATAGAGGCAGAGAACTGGTCGTGGGGATGAAGACAGCTTGGCATAGAGAACGAGGGCCAGGGCCAGGGCATGTAAAGGGCAGGACCCAGATGTGATTTCTGGGTCCACTTCTTCTGGGGTATCTGCTTCCAAATGATGACACCCTGTACCCCACCACCGTCTCCGCCACCTATCAGATCCAGCTATAGAAGAGACCAGCTGTCCCTTGTCCAAATTCCTAATGGGGCAGATTCTGATGGACTTGGCTTGGTGTCACTGTCCCCCGCAGGTCTAGATGGTTCCGGCTGAGGGGCAGGTCCCATCCATACATACAGTCCTGCACCTGTGTGTGTCCTGGGGCTGAGAAGGGACAACCCCTCGGAAGGGGGTTCCTTGTGGGTGGAGCATGCATCCCGGAAGGAACTGCTCACTGGGGTCCAATGCCTCCCCCAGGAGAAGTAGAGATTCAGTGTGGTGCCTGGAAGGGGGAGAGGACTCTGTTGGAACACACACTGCCTGTGTTGGTCCAGGGAGGACGCAGGAGGTGACTGGGGAGGGCAGTGGTCCCCAGGCTTCTGCCCCGCACCCGCCTTCAGCAGCTTGATAAGGTGGTGGTGATGGGGTGCTGGGAGCAACACAGGCGTGGCTGCAGCTGTTGCTGCCCAGCTGTGTGTCCTTGAGCATAAAGGAAGTGGGGACAGTAGGTGCTGTCAGGAGGTGCAGTGGCACTGGGTCAGTGCCTAACACAGAAGCCCATCGTAAACCCCAAGTAATCTGATAATTGCAAGGGGGTATCAGAAATGGTAAAAGGAGCTCACATAAGCTACTTTTTTTTACAATTAAGGGTCACAAAGACCCTGGAGGAGGCCATCCTGCCTGAGCAGCACTGTCTAAATGCTCTACCTACATTAACCCAGCCACCTGAGTAACTCATCAAGGTTGCATAGCTGGTGAACCACATGGCCAAGATTCAAAGTGACATAAAAGCAAGGCTGCTGACTCTGTCCTCTGCTTTCCTACTGTCCCTGGTATAGTCATTTTTTTTTTTTTAATCCTCATTGCAGCCTATTCTAAGATGTCCCCAGACACTCCACATTCTACTTGGGACTCCCACACACCCACTCTGATCTCTTTTATTTTTATCCCATTTTCTCAGTTATTTGTCATCTCACTCATGGGCTGACCTTGGAATAAAATAGACCTCGGTCCACATCTCACCCTTACTAAGTACTGTGTGGCCCTGGACAGTCACTGTGCCTCTCTTGATTATTTCTTGTCAGTGGTGGTGACCCTTTATGTGATCTGTATTCATTTCCATTGACATTGTTATTTAGTGCTTACCTGGGCCTGGGGAAGTGGGGTGAGGGGACTGGCTCCCAGGCCCAGGAGCAGTGCCACAGGTGTGCCTCTGGGGCTGCTGTTAACAGTGTGGCACCTGCTGTCTTTCGAGGGTGCTGGTGAGGGTAACTGTGTGGTCTGCTGTGTTCTGTGCCACTGTAGGGGGCTGGCACTGACGAAGCCTGCCTGATTGAGATCCTCGCTTCCCGCAGCAATGAGCACATCCGGGAACTGAGCAGAGCCTACAAAACAGGTGAGCCTGGCCCAGGGCCTCTGCCCTCTGCAGGCAGCTCTGCATGCCAGGTATGGGCCACACCCTCTCCCAGGGCCTCTTATTCCTTCCTGGCCTCCTTATCACCCCATTGCCTGCCACTCCTAGCACACTGGGCTTTGACCCAGGCCCAACCCTGCCTGCACCTCACACACACACACAGAGCAGGTGACTAAGGGAGGGCTGTGGTTAGAGCCATGCCTGTCAGAGGCCAGGGCAGCCTGGGGATAACAGGGTTGCATTTCTTGAAGGGCCATCTGGGCCTCTGTCCTGTCCCATTGTCCACTGTTGACCGACTCTGCAGTGGGCAGCTGCAGCTGGGAATTGATTTCCTTGTGTCTCCCTTTCAGAGTTCAAAAAGACCCTGGAGGAGGCCATCCGAAGTGACACGTCGGGGCACTTCCAGCGGCTCCTCATCTCCCTCTCTCAGGTACCTTCCCCACGACAGGCAATCAGAGCAGAGGGGTTGGAGCAGTGAGGAGCTCCGTGCCTCGACGGGGTGGGCTTCATCATACCACTGCTTCCTTTCAGGGAAACCGGGATGAAAGCACCAATGTGGACATGTCCCTCGTCCAGAGAGATGTGCAGGTGAGTGTGATGACCAGGCGAGGCTTCCTAAACCACGGGTGTCCCCCACTTCCTTCCTTCACAAAGAGATGCTCTGGGAAGAAAAGAGCAGTGGATACAGAGAGGGCTGTAGATGCTTCAGGTTTCAGCTGTGCTCTGCCCTTTATCAACTGTGTGACCTTGAGAAACCACCTAGTCTTCTGGGCCTTAGTTTCCCCACGTTTAAGGGGGGAACATGCAAAAAAATAAATGATGCAATGATTGATCAATGAGTTATGGATGTGGGATTTCACTTGGATTGGGACCTTTCCGGTGTTGAGGTGTGTGCACCATTATGTTTGCAAAGGGAAAGAATTAGCGCTTGCCTGTTAAGCTTTTGAGGCTTTGAGCCTAGAAACCAGCTGTCACCCCAGTTGTGCTTCCTTAGAATTCCATCCTTGTTCCTCTTGTGATTTGCAAAGCAAAAGGGGAAGGAAGCTCAGGTGTCCATGCTTCTCTGGAAAAGTCTGTGTGTCCCACTATTGCATTCAGACCCTGGTGTGCTGGCTTCAGGGAGCCCTGTCTGGTGGGAGGGAGCGGCCATACCTCCCAGCAGACCTCTGTTGAAGGCAGAGGTATCATGCTCTCCCTCCTCCATGCCTGACCTCCTTCAGCCTCACCTTGACCTGCTGATTCCCTTGGGTGTCAGTGCCCACAGGTCTAAGAGCTGCTGCTTGGGACTTGCAGGCACCTTAGAGGCCATCTGGGGCAGGGTTGCAAATTGTCAAGTATTTAGGACTCAACCCTTCAAAAGCTCATTAACAGGTGAATGCAAATTCTGCCTCTTTGCAAACATAATGGTATACATAATAAACAGAGGAAGAACAAATTATGAAATCCCTTACTCATGATTGCCATCTATCTGCTGTTGTAATATTGATTGTCTCACATGTTCCTTCTTCTTTTTTTTTTTAATACCTTTATTTTATTTATTTTTATGTGGTGCTGAGGATTGACCCCAGGGCCTCACATGTGTTAGGCAAAGGCTCTATCCCTGAGCCACAACCCCAGCTCACACGCATTCCTTCTTATAGATACGGAAATTGCTTTTCAAGGCTGGGAAATTACCTGTAGAAATCTGGATTTCAGGCTTCTGAGGAATGGATCTGGCAGCCTCAGACCATGTCTTTCTGTCACAGGACTCAGCTGCTGCTGAGAAGCACTGTCCCTCAGGATGGCTAGCCATGGGGCCCCACTCTGGGCTTTAAAGCTGACCTACTTTCGTCAGTTGTTACCCAGCTGGCCCTCTGGGGCTCTTGACTTTGCAACCTCAAATCAAACTCACCCTTGGCATTTTAGAGATGAGAAACGGACTTGGAGAGGCCTGCCTCGAGCCCAGCCCTCTTCTTCCATTCCTTCCATTTCTTCTCTGCATTGCTGCTCCCTTGGGCCAGTTAAGGATGCTCTTTGCCCAACGTTGGCTTCCAGTTGGCCTTGGTTATCCTGATCTGAGTGTCTCCCAGCACCAGCATTCTCTGTGCCACCCCAGGGGTGGAGCACAGCAGGGGATCAGCAAACCTTTGCTCCAACTGCCCCATTTTCTTCTCCTCTGGGGTCACAGGGCAGACACTGCCCTGTTTTCTAGGTGACCTGAGCCAGGGGTCTGGAGTGAGCCCTGTGTTGAACATGTGCCTTCCTCTCCAGGAGCTGTATGCGGCTGGGGAGAACCGCCTGGGAACAGACGAGTCCAAGTTCAATGCAATTCTGTGTTCCCGGAGCCGGGCCCACCTGGTGGCAGGTAAGGCAGTGCTGGGCCTCCCTGGGACCAGTTAGATGAGGGCATTGTGGGAAACCAAGCTTGCAGGACCACTGGGCGGCTCATCTCTGCCTGGGGCCTTTGCTTTCTTAAAAGCGCCCCCTGGTGGTGAATTAAAAGATGCTCTTGAGTGTTTGCTGAGTCAAAGCACTGGTTCTGCAGGAAGCAAAGGGAGACATGAGGAAATGGGCTCTGGTTGGCTGTGCTGGAGTATGGATTGGAGTTGGGAGTGCCCTCTGGGGCTCCTCATCGGGGTTTTCCAGGGTGGCATAAGACACAGTTATAGCAATGACTCTGGGCAACTTTGTTTACTTGGTCAACACATCCGGTTGGAACTCTGGCTGTGTTCCTCTTGGGTGGTGGAGTGGATGCGGGGCCTGGAAGGAACAGAGGCCAGCAGAGTCTCTGTTCTCATGGGCTTCGCCTTGTTCAGGATACAGACTGTAAGTAAGTACTGAATAGAACCTGTGTCAGGCAATAAATCCTGTAGAGAACATAATAAAGCCGGACATGGGGTTAGGGAGTAATGGAGCAGAACCCAGGGTGAGGCTGTGGGGCCAGTCTGCTCGGACAGAGTGCCATTTTACTGAAACCCTGAAGAAGACATAGAGGGAAAGGTCCCGTGCAGTGGCTAAGACTCAGGGAAACGGGCTGTGTGACCAGAGCAGTTGGAATGAATGAGGTCAGAGGAGGCCTGGCTGATGGTGCTTGGGGTTAGGTATTTATCCTGAGTGGCCTGGAGGCCCTGAAGAGTCCTGAGGAGGCAACTTGCAAGTTCATTGGAGGATTGAGTGTACTCCTTACCCTCGGGGCATGCCGGGCCAGACTTGCCCAGCTTTCCTGGGGGACCTAGACCTAGCTTGTGTTGAGAGTGCAGGGTTTGTGGCAGAGCAGCGGAACCTGTTGGGAAGCTGCTGCAGTGGCCCCAGGGACAAATGAGGGTGGCCTGGAGGAGGGATGGGGTGAAAGGAGGTCAGGTTCCGGCCCTCCTTGCTGATGACTGGGGGTCACGCAGAGTCGGAGAAGGAGAGGAGCCGAGGATGATAGAGTTTGGTTTTGGCTAAGCAAGTGGAAGAATGGCGTGACCCTCCCCAGAGATTGGGAAGCTCTGGACAGAACAGGCCTCATCAGGAGGGAAGGACACTAGGAGCCTTGGGACAGAGAAGCCAGGAAGCCAGCTTATGAGCCTGGTGCTCAGGAGAACTGTGGGCCAGAGGTGGGAGTTTGGTAGCTAGCTGCAAAGGGTCAACAGTGCTTTGGCCTCTGGACTGTAAGATGTCCCTTTGGGAGGGGACAGAGAGAGAATGGTGGTTTGAGGTCAGGGCCCTGGGGGAGGACTCATGGAAAAGGGCAGTCTTGGAGGCCAGTTGTGTTGGAAGGACTGAGAAGGGACTGGGAACCCTAAGCATGGGCAGCATGGAAGGGCACTGGCCAGAGATGCAGGGCTGGCTGGAGGTGAAGGCCCAGCACACACTGAGTTTAGAACACAGGCGCCAGGAGCATGTGTCCTCCTGGCTTCAAGAGGAGGGAACAGGCTGTTGGGCAAGTGAGTCTGGCCACACTTGGATTTAAACCCAGGCCTCTGGCCTCAGGACACACTTCTAAGCTTCCTCACTGTGCTGCGTGGAGTGGGAGTTAAGGTACTTTCCCCTTCGGTATCATTTTAATAGCGAGATATCATACCAGAGTAGCTATAGCAAACCCAGGATTCCACAAACGTGGCTTGGGGGGCAATAGCACCTTGAAGAAAATCTGAATTGCGGTGGGCACGAGTGCAGCCAAAGTCACAGCTTTGCTCTGTAGATGGCACCAGTTTGGAGCTGATACTGGGGAGCAGGCAGGGCGAGAGAGAGCAGCATGCAGTGCAGAGCCTGGCTCCAGGCCTCCATCCCGCCCCGGCTCTGCTGGTCCTGGGGAAGCAGGGCTGTGGGGAGAGCATGGGGCGATGCTGGCCCTGCCGGCTGGGCCTCAGCTCACTGTTAGGCTGAGCAGAACTGACGGAGAATGACTGAGGAGGAATGCGTGGGCTGGGGGTGCAGAAGAGTTGGTGGGAGGGGACCCTGGGTGTGCCAGGGTGGGTTGGTTGCGATTGGGTAAGCAGATTGGCGAGGACTGTCCTGGTAGGAGGACTCCATGAGCTATACTGGGCAGTGCCCATGACGTGGGATGCTGTGGCTGCCTTCAGAGCTGGCAGGCACAGTCAGTAGGGCTGCCCAGGGCACCTGGAGCCGAGCAGGAGAGGCAGCTCCTGAGGGCCAGAGGCCTCCTCTTGCGCGTCCTTAGTTTGCTCTGACAAAGACTACAGACTGGGTGACTCAAATGACAGGAATTTATTTTCTTGTAGTTCCGGAGGCTAGAAGTCCAAAGACGAAGCTGTCGCAGGGCCCCTTCTGGGGCTTCTCTTCTTGGCTGTAGATAGCCTCCTTGTCACTGTGGCCTCACGTGGCCTCTCTTCTGTTCAGGTGCTCCTTGACTTACTTACGATGGGCTTATGTCCTAGTAAGCTCATTGTAAGTCGAAAATGTTGTAGTCAAAACGCATTTAAATCCCCGTGCAGCGGTATGCACCTGCAGTCCCCGGGACTCAGGAGGCTGAGACAGGAAGATCACTTGAGCACAGAAATTTGAGACCAGCCTGGACAATATTGAAAGTCCATGTCTCAAAAAAAAAAAAAAAAAAAACAAAGAAGCATTATTTACCACTTAACTTACTGAGAGTCACACTTAGCCTAGCCTGTCTTAAGTATGCTCAGGATGCTCATATTAGCCTACAGTGGGGCAAAGTCATCTGACACAGAGCCCGAATGTCTGTACTAAGTGTTGTATGGGGACCTTTGTAAGCACAAAAATATTTTAAGTTAAATCATCATAAGTTGAGGACTCTCTGTGCATGCACTTCTCTCATCTTCCTTTGTCATGAACTCCTCTTCTTATAGAGACACTAGTCAGGTTGGCTTAGGGCCACCGAACAGCCTTGTTTTAATAGACGTACCTCTTTAAAGATCCCATCTTCAAATACAGTTCTGTTCTGAGGTGCTGGGGTTAAGATTTCACCATCTGAATCTGGGGGGAAACAGTTCAGTCCATGACATGTCCTTTCTGCTTCCCGCTAGTTTTCAACGAGTACCAGAGGATGACAGGTCGAGACATTGAGAAGAGCATCTGCCGGGAGATGTCTGGGGACCTGGAGCAGGGCATGCTGGCCGTGGGTAGGTGTCTCAGACCTGCCCCTCTCCCCAGGCAGGGGCTGGCACGCACAGCAGTGGTCAGGGTGCTCGCCGTCCTCCTGCTGAAGGGTGGTGGAGTGCAAGAACCACAGTGTCCAGGGTTGCTAAATCCAGATCCACGTGGTGGGAAGTCCCGCTTCCCGGATCATGGCAGAGTGAGCCCCGCTAGCCCAGTCAGGGGTGTCTTGTTTATATTTCCAGAGCCACTCTGGATAGGGAGCTGCAGTGTGGGCATTAGTGGGAGAGCATCCAGCTGCTGTCCCGGAGGAAGGTGACTCATATCCTGCCAAGTTTCCTCTAAAAATACATCCCTGCAGGCAGTTGTCAGATGTTTGTGATGGAAACACGTGGAAAGATTTTACTTGCAACAGCAAAACAGACCTATGCCAGAGGAAGCTGGCGGGGCTCCCAGGATGGTGGCTGCTTCTTGTAGGGCTTGTGGCCTCTGAAGCAGGCCCCGCCTATCATGCATAGTTGGGTCCTCCCCCTGCAGCTCTCACAACCGCTCTTTATACTCGCTGGGAAAAGCAGTTTGCCCTCCCCATCCCTCCCCGCCAGCCCACTGTGCTTTCCTTGGAGCTTTCTGAGTGGAACAGACAACAAGTCCTCATTTCCTTACATGTCCCCATGTGTGTCTCTTGCTTGAAAATTCTAGAAGGAAACTAATTCTGCTCAGCCATCTTTCTTTGTGAGGTTCATAGGGCTCTGATGCGCCTCTCCCTCCCCTCCCTACACATCTTCCTGCATTGCTCAGGGGCCACTGGTTCTCATTACTCTTTTTTTTTTTTTTTTTTATACAGTACTTAGGTTGAACCCAGGGGGCTCCACTGAGCTATCCCCAGCCCTTTTTATTTTTTATGTTGAGACAAGAGTCTCACTAAATTGCTGTGGCTGGCCTTGGACTTGGGATCCTTCTGCCTCAGCCTCCTGAGTGGCTGGGATTACCCGCGTGCACCACCGTACTTCATGTTCTCACCCCTTTTATCTGGGGAGTTACCAGGAGAGAGGCTGGGTTGGTGCCAGACTCTGTGTTCCTATTCCAAAGAGCTGGAGTCAGGGTCATGAGGTGTAATTGGGCCTAGAGGAGAGGAAGATGGAGGCAGTGACGGGTTTGATCTTTGGGGCCTCCAAGGAGGACACCTGGGTAGTCTGTGCCTTTCTCAGGCTGAGTTTTCTGCTGATCTGGTTATGCTGTGTTTTTTATTCTAGTGAAATGTCTCAAGAATACTCCAGCTTTCTTTGCTGAAAGGCTCAACAGGGCCATGAGGGTATGTAACTCCCATGTGCAAAAGGCCCAGGTCATCCCTGCATTAGCCCTGCCTGTGCCTGGGACCAGGGGCTAAGCATAGAAGTCATGGAGAGAGAGACCTTAGCCCGGAGGTCTGAGCACCCTGGGGCGGGGGAGGGGCAGAGGGTTGGGGAGTGAGAGGGTAGAATGCCCGTTGCTCATGCTTTGGGTGGACTCTCTTTAGGGAGCAGGAACGAAGGACAGGACCCTGATTCGCATCATGGTGTCTCGCAGCGAGATTGACCTTCTGGACATCAGAGCAGAATATAAGCGGCTGTATGGCAAGTCGCTCTACCACGACATCACGGTACGAGGCCCCGGGGCTGACTGGGCTGGCTCTTGGCATCCCACTCACCTGTGCCCCTGTTTTCACCTTGCCCTCTCTGGAACAGCCAGGTGCTTGGGCTCTGGGCCACACATAATCTTGTGGCTGGACCTCAGACTTCAACTTCCACTGGTTCATCCAGTTGCCCCTGAACAACTTGTAAGCTTCTGAGGTCCAGGCGTGTCTGGACCCTGCATCCACAGCTCCAGTGCACCTGCTCAGTCAGTCAGTGCGTGGAAGTGATCACCCAATGGCAACTGTTGTGTCACTGTGCCCCAGAGCCAGGCTGACGACATTTATTCTTGTCTGGGTGACCTGACAGTGAAATTCCAAACTCATGTGAACTTTAAAATTGAAATCGCCAGGACCAGGTCCTGAGTTAGACTCCCTAGCATTTGATGTTGTTCCTTGAGAGAAACTCATCTCCATTTCCATGCTGTAAAGATAAGGCTGTGAAAGCAGGGAACTAGCAATTCCTGACAGCATCTCCTGTGCGCCAGCAGACTGGCATCTGGAAGAAGCCATGGGCCTTACTCTCGAAGAACAGACAGTGGCAGGAAATGATTAGAAATTAGCAGGGCCTGGCCAGCACTCCTGGAGCAGGTGGTACAGAGGAGTCAGACAGAGGAGAGAGCCTGGGAGCTGGGAGGCCTGTGTAGTAGCAGCATCTGACATTGTGTGGTCATGGAAATCACACTCCCTGGGCAGGACATGGTGCATTATAGCAGAACCTCAGTTTGGTACTAGGTCAGCGCACTGGGAAAAGAACAATCTTGGTTAGCCCTGCATATTGGTTTTAGGCTGATTTTAATTTTGTTGTAGTTGACTTTGATAACTGGGGTGAGTGTAGCTCTTTTTTTTTTTTTTAATGGGGACCTGGGAAGACTGAACTGCACTGTCTAAGGACTGTGCTCGCTGCCTGTTGTAGGACCAGCAGGGTGGGATGTTTCCCAGGAGGGCCCTGCTTCTCCTCAAGGGGGCTTGGAACCAGGAGGCTGGAAGTGCCTTGCCTCCCTTAACGGATGCCTTTGTTTCTGTGACCAGGGAGACACTTCAGGGGACTACCGGAAGATTCTGCTAAAGATCTGTGGTGGCAACGACTGAGGAGTGACCATGGAGCAGTGACGTGGCTCACTTCTGCCCCCTGCAGGCAATGGTGATGCCCGGAAAAGGCCAAAGGAGCACCCTTTTCTCACAAATCCACAGAATAGCCCAAAGGTGCACTGTCTGTCCCTAGAGCCTTGGCCCTGACCTTCCTGCCCTTCCCACTCCACATATTATGTCGTGCTGAAGGGCCTGGGTGGGGCTAGAGCTCTCTCAAGGTGCCTCCGTCCCTTCGCCTCTTGCTCTTAAGGTAGACATTGTATTTCCTGATTCATGCAGTCATTCCTCATTGCTTGTGACGAAGACTCTTAGCTTCATTTTAGTCAAGTGATTTTGTATGTCTATTTGAAGGCATATTTTCTTTCTTTTTTTTAACTGTCATTGCCAGACAGATGCATATGAGTCTGTTTACTACACACACATTTCTGGTGAGAGCGATAGGGTGGGTAGAGAGCACCCTGCCCTCACCAAGGACAAAAGGGAGGACCTATCAAGAGTAATGTTTGCATCTGGTGAGAATGTGTCATAGGCTTTGTTTTTGCCAAACTCACTCCTTTTTAGAAAAATAAAAAGGCCAGAAAGTTATTTGTTCCATCATCCATGTATAACCACGAGAACAAGGCTGGTTCCCTGCCAGTGACAGGGCTCCTTGTAGTTTGGAATGTGCCTTAAACCTGAATGTCTGTAGCCAAAAACTGTTTTAAAATTAAAGTCAGCAAGCTCTGGAATGTTCTGGAAATGACTTCCTGGGGCCAGCCTGTTTGTTTGGTTTTTTTTCCTGCTTCGTGGCTCAGGGGTTCCCATCTTATTAGCCAGTGAAAATTGGCACAACTTGAAGTAGAAATTTGGGGGCATAAGCTAATTTATAGGGACTGGGTTGTAAGACTGTGACGAGGAAGAAATGGACCCCAACTCAAGGTACCTGTGGGCTAAAGGACTGTGTGATCTCATTGATATCTCTCCAGGGGCAAAGATACTTACTTCCTTGCAGAGTTACTGGGAGATGTGGGTCAACACTATCAGTTATTCTCAGGACAAAAGAGATGGGAAGAAATGCAGCCTTACAGGTATCTTTCTGAAGACAGGGTGCCCTGGGCTATGGCTGCTTTCTAGAGACAGTAGTCAAGGCCAGTCCAGGCTACACGTGTAATCTCACTTCTGAAAGGGCAACTAGAATATGAAGCACGAGCTGGGCATGGTGACACATGCCTGTAATCCCAGCTACTTGAGAGACTGAGGCAGGAGTATTGCAAATTTTGAGCCAACCTGGGCAACTTCGGAAGACCCTGTTTCACAGTAAAACTAAAGGGGTTGAGGATGTAGCTCAGGGCTTGCCTTGAATGTGCCTGGCCCTTGGTTCAGCCCTCAGCATCACCAAACAACAACAGAAAGATGAAACACAAGGTGAATTCAGCTCTTAGTGAGTTTTCAGTATCTGTAGGGCAAGTGGGGCACTTTTCTTATTTTTACCTATCAAACCTGAAAGCTCTCTGTGCCTGTGTTCCCAATAAGAGACAGGTACATCATTACTTCGTCCCCCATCAGACCCCATGCAAACCTCTTCTCAGTAAAGGAGTCAGTCATTCAAGTCTCCCAGCTCTAATGGAGACCATAATCCACAGCTCCTGCCCCTTGGAAAGCTGCTCCTTGGTCCAACACTGGTATTCACACTGAGCCCGTTTCCTTTTGTAGTTAGAGCCTATATCCTGAATCAGAAAACACTCTGGGCTGCAAGTCGAACATCCCTATTCTGATGTTGGCTCAGACACTGATTTGCCTTGTGACCCTGGAGAAGTCACATCCATCTTGGGGCCTTTGTAAATGAGCAGTAAACTAACGTAGAGCTTTCTAAAATTTAATTGTCAGCAACAATGGTGAGATAGGGAAATCCCAAAGTCTATTCACAAAACAAATAAGCTGGCAGAAACTCTCAGAGTCAACTTTATTGGAAATCTGGAAACAGAGTTCACAGCGACCAAGTGAATGCTTAAGGAAGAAAAAGGTGAATTCAGTATGAATTCTGTTGTGTATTAACTTACCAATGTGCCATTCCCCACTCCCCAGCTTGACAGTAGCATCAAAAGCAATATTCCTCATTCCCTGTAAATCTTTGTAACACTGGAGGGAAGAGAATAGATATCCTCAGGAATAATTATGTCAGGTTATCCCCTAAAAGACTAACTCAAATAACTTACTTTTGTTTGGCCTAATTTGGAACTTTCCCAGGGTGACGGTGGCAACTGGGGACGGGAGGGTCATTTCAAAGGCAATCTTTTAGCCACTGATGCCTAGGGAGAGGGATAATAGTTGGGCAAACAGGAGACAGATTAGAAACTTTAGAGAGGAAAGGCTAGGGAGTGAGGTGCTTTAGGAAATGACATGTTTGAAGAGCTTGCACATGTCCTGGGAATTTAGAGGATCACACACATGTCCAGTCCTGGGTGCATGAGACAGACTTGAGAAAGTCCTGAGCTCCCACCTGTGGCTCACAAGCAGGAAGAGAAAGCTAAGGCAGAGTTAGAAGCTGCCTGAGTGACAGGTATGGCTCACGCATAGAAAACACCCACAAAGACTGGGGGGACTTTTTTTGTTCCAGATGTTTAGGGAAATCTGGTGACTGACGGGCTACTAAGCTAGCCAAAGACTGAGATCACCCTTGGACAAAGAGTACAACTTTAAAGCATTAGCTCAAGAAAGTTCCTGAATAAACTACAATATATAGTAATAACAAGCTGGTAAAAAGGAGATTTGATTTTCTAAGTGACCATATTATACTGTTCAAAATGTTCAGTTTTCAGCAAAAATATTAGGCACACAAAAATGTATGGCTCACACATGAAAGACTTACTAATAGAAACAAGAAAGCTCAGATGTACTTACCAAAGACTTTAAGTCCACTGGAGAAAAACAAAACAAAACCCCCAAAGCTCAAAGAGCTAAGGAAACCATGAACAAAGAACTGAAAGAATCCAATAGAACCAGATAGAAAATTTCAATAAAAGGAAATGATAAAAAGAATGAAATTGAAGTTCTAGAATTAAAAAGCATAAAAATAAATGAGAAATTCACTAGAAGGGTTCAAGAGAAGATTTGAGAAGCCAGAAGAGTCACCAAACTTAAAGATAGGCCACTTGGGGGTATCCAGTCTGAGGAGCAGAAAGAAAAAAAGAATGCAGTACTAACAGCCTAAGAAAATTGCTGGACCTTAGCAGGTGTACCAGGGTACACATGGGAAATCACAGGAGAGGAGAGAAATAGCAAAAATACTTGAAAAAAGAGTGAGAACTTACACATTTGGTGGAAGGCATTGTGCATCCAAGGAGCTCAGTGCATTTTAAGCAGGATAAAAGAGACGCATTGAGACCAAACCCAAAGAGAGAGACAGGGATCCTGAAAACAGCAAGAGAAGCAATTTGTCATGTCGAGGTTATCATCAATAAGACCAGCAGCCAGTGGCTCATCAGAAGTCATGGGGATCGGAAGCCAGTGGGGTGATATGTTTAATATGCTCCAAGAAATGTCAGCCAGGAATCCTTTATCTGGCTGGGCGCAGTGGCGCAGGCCTGTGATCCCAGTGGCTCAGGAGGCTGAGACAGGAGGATCACGAGTTCAAAGCCAGCCTCAGCAACTTAGCGAGGCCCTGTCTCTAAATAAGATGTAAAAAAAAAGGTTGGGGATGTAGCTCAGTGGTTATGTGCCCCTGGGTTTAATCCCTAGTACCAAAAAAAAAAAAAAAAAAAAAAAAAAGATCCTGTATCTGGCAAAATAAACTCAAAAAGAGAATAAAACATTTGGGATAAACAAAAACAAAATTGTTGCTAGTAGATATCACACATGGATTGCCAAGCCTTTCCAGCCAAAATAAAGACTACTGGACAGTAACTAAAATCCACATGAAGAATTAAAGAACACCAATAACGATAATTGCAAAGGTAAATATAAAAATATTAATGTATTTTTTGGATGTATAACTGCTTTTTCATTTTCCTCACATGATTGATTGATTGCTTTTGGTACCAGGCATTAAAGCCAGAGGTACTTAACCACTGAGTCACTACATCCCCATCTTCCCCCCTCCCTTTTGAGATAGGGTCTGGCTAAGTTGCTTATAGCCTTGCCAAGTAGCAGAGGCTGGCCTCAAACTTGTGATCCTCCTGCCTCACTCTCCCACGTCACTTGGATTACAGGTGTGTGTCACCATACCTACCTATTCCCTGCATGATTTCAAAGACAACCATACCAAACAATAACTAATATTGATGGACACAAAATGTATAAAGATAATTTGTGACAGTAACAACATATGGATGGATGATGAAGTTGTGTAGAAACAAATTCTTGTATACTATTAAAAAATGATGTTCATTCAAACCAAATTGGTATGAAGCAGATGTTAATTGTAATTCCAGTGAAACCACTAAGAAAATAACTAAAACAGTAAAAGTGAAAAAGGAATAAAAATGATATGCTTTTGATCTGTAACATAAAATATAGCATAATGGATGAATTGACTCATTTCTTTAGTAATAAGAATTATTACTAATCACTTTAAATGTAAATGGAATAAATTCTGCATTTAAAAGGAGGGAATTGTAGTACAGATTTTAATACTATTACAAGAGACACAGGACATTTTATCCTGATAAGAGTCAACCTATAAGAATATGACAATTATAAATACTCATGTACCAAACAGTAAAGCCCTAGAAAGTTTGAATAAAAATTGACTGAAATTGATGGGAGAAATAGGCAGTTTAATAGTTGGAAGGGCTGGAATGTAGCCAGTGGTAGAACTCTTGCCTAGCATGTGCAACACCCCGGTGTTGTTCCCCAGCACTGCAGAAAATAAATAAACATATGGAGATTTCAACATTCCACTTTCTCTATTGGATAGAGCAATTAGGTAAACAAGGAAACAAAACTTGAACAATCTTGTAAACCAACTAGAGCTATGTAAAATACTCCACTCAGCTGATAAGAGACCACAAAGCAATCTAAATTTTGTAAAGTTCTATGAAGATATGGGCAAAATTGATAAATCTTTAGAGAAGGAGGGAATGCTCATGAGGAATGAGAGTAACACTACTCAACCTTACAGAAATAAAAGGATAAGAAGACACTGTGACCAACTCTATGACCACAAGTTGAACATTCTAGAGGAGATGGATAAATTCATAGAAACACAGATTATCAAACCGATTCAAGAAGAAATAGAAAATGTAGATAGACCTATACCAAAGGGATTAAATCAGTGATTAAAGAATTACAGTGGGAAAAAAAAAAAAAGCCCATGGTCAGATGACTTCATTGGTGAATTCCATCAAAGGTTTAAAGAAAAATCAACTCTTTTTCAAAAAAAAAAAAAAAAAAAAAAAGGAAACCCTTCTTAATCCATCCTATGAGACTAGTATGACCTTAGTACCAAAGCCACACAAAGACATCACAAGAAAACCAGACTAATCTCTCTTACAGGTACAAAAGTCTTCAAGAAAATCCACTAGCATATTTAAGGACTGTACACCTTGCCAAAGTGGGATTTAAAATGGAATGCAAGGCTCACTCAGTATACAAAGATTAATCAATGTAATGTGTTATTAATAAAACGAAAGGAGAACACCCCACTTGATCCTCTCATTTGATGCAGAAAAAGCATTTGAAAAAAAAAACAACACCCCCTTTGTGATTTAAAAAAAAAAAAAGCACTCAAGAAACAGAAGGGAAATGTCTCAATCTGATAGAAGGCGTCCACGAAATGTCCACAGCTAATGTTGCTGGTGGGATTGGAAAATAGCACAGCTGTTGTGCAAAACTGGCAGTTCTTCAAAAAGTTGAACAGTTACCACATGGTTCAGCAGTTTCATTTCTAGGCACATACTCAAGAAAATGAGAACATATCTATACAAAAACTCGTAAATAAATAAGTGAATAAATTATAGCATTATTCATATTTGCCCGTAAGTGCAAACAACCCCAAATGTCCATTTATTAATGCTTGGATGAATAAAATGAGGTACATCCATTCAATGGAACATCATTCAACCATGAAAAGGAATGTTCTGATAGGTGTACAACCTAAAAACATGCTCAGTGAAAGAAGCCAGATACAAAGGGCCACTTATTGTATGATTCATTTATATAAAATATTCAGAGAGACAAGTCCATAGAGAGAAAGGTTAGAGATCTTTAGGGGACTGGTGGGAGAGGGAATGGGAAGTAACTGCCTAGTAATTGCAGGATATGATGAAAGTGTTCTGGAATTAGATGGAATTGATTGTATAACATTGTGTATATACTGAAAGCCGCTGAATTTGTAGTTTAAACTGGTTAAAATGGTGAATTTTATGTAAATTTTATTTTAATAGGAAAAAACATTTTAAAAGGGCTGGAGGTAAGGCTCAGTGGTAGCGCCTTGGTGGTGGTGGTGAGTTTCATCCCCAGCACCAAGGTGGTGGGAGTGGGGTGTCTTCAGTGAACACAGAAATCCCCTGGGGAATCTCATTAAGATGCAGATTCTAATTCAGGAGATCTGGGTGGGTCCAAGAGCCTGCATTTCGTGTGTGTGTGTGTGTGTGTGTGTGTGTGTGTGTACTGGAGATGGGAACCCGGCCTGGCCACACACTAGGCAAGCACTGTACCACCCTCAGCCCTTTCTAAAAAATTTTATATTGAGTCAGGGTCCCACTAAGTTGCTTAGGACGGCCTCAAACTTGTGATCTTCTTGCCACAGCTTCCTGCGCATCTGGGAGCGCAGGTGTGTGCCACTGAACTCTGCTAAAATCCTGCATTTCTGAGGAGCTCTGGGGTGGTGCTGTTGCTGTTTTTCTGGGGCCTAAGTTTGAGTAGTAAGGCTACTTACAGGGCCCTTCTGCTGTGTCCCTGTTATGATTCTGGGCCTCAGGAGTCTAACCTCTGGGTACCATTCCTGCTCACAGTCTGTCCCTATAAATAAGGAGGGCCGAAGCACAGGTGGCAGGGTGCTGCTCCCAGATCTGAGTCTAGAGGGGGAACCAGAGCCTCAGAGCATGGAAGAAAAAGGGAGAAGGGATTGTGGCTGTAGGGGTCTCTGTCCACATACACAGAGGACATCAAAGGAGTTGCTTTTATTTCACACAAAGGTAGGGAAAGGAGGGCGAGAAGACACGGCTCTGGTCTGAGTTGCCCTCCACGAGGTCCCACCTCCAGCTGCTCAGCTCCTCTACCGCTGCTGCTCAGAAGTGATCTGAAAGAAAGGGGGGACCCCAGAGTGAGCTGCAGGGGGTACTGAATGGTCCCCTCATCCTCACAATGTCAGCAGTTTACTCCCCCATTCCCTCCTCAGTCCCCTGGACACACAGGGCTCAAGAAGGAAGCAGGTGACAATCCCACCATGGCCCCATCAGTGACGTGCGGGTCTTCCCTGGCGGGGATTTGGGATGGAACAAGAGTGGATGCTGGGAAGGAGATGAAAGAGGACGGGGGATCTCTGAGGCGTGCCCAAGGCCCGCGTCGGAGGGAGACGCTTTCCAGGTCGGGGTTGTGAGTACACCTCGAATCAACGCTCGGCTGCAGCGGTGCCCGCGGTGGCGCGAGCTGTCCCTTCGGAGCGGCAGGCAGAGGGTCTCCCTGCTGGTCCAGGCTGCACTCCTGCGGTGGAGCAGCCACCTCTCTCGCGCGCTTTCCCAGACTCCGCGCACCGAGGCTCAGGGGCTGTAGCCTCCCCAGCCTCCCCAGCCTTCCCCGCCGCTCACCGTCTCCGAGGAGGTCTGGGGCGGGGCTGAAGGGCCCCGGCGGCAGGTTCCAGGCCAGCTCCTCCAGCAGGCCCAGGAGGCCTTTCACTTCTGCCTCCAGGTGCTCCACCACCTTCTCCGCCGTCTAGAGCGGGAGAGGGGGGCGAAGTTAGGGACAAGAGGAGGGCAACTTCTGCATAGTCTGCCACGCTCAAAGGACCACTGGGTCCAGCGGGGAGAGAACTGGGTGCTCATTCGGGCTCTGCTCCCACCTCCCTGTTTCCCCACATGACAATGTCCCAGGCGGCTTGCCCTCCAAGGCCCCTCCCCGTCTGCACTCAGCTGTCTCGGTCCCAGGCTTGGCAGAAGCACCCCCTTTCTGCTTTAGAACTTGGCAGCCAGAGTTCATATTCCTTTTATTGTCGCGCCCCCTGGTGGCACAGCTGCCAAATAACAGGTTCGGGATTTTTAATTTTTCTTTATTCAGGATTCTAAACTTTTTTTGTCATGGGCTATGTTGGCAGTCTGATGAAACCTACAGAACTTTTCAGAAAAATGTTTTAAATGTAAAAAAGAAAATGCTGTAGTGTTAACAAGTAAATAAACTTTATTAAATAGTATTCAAATGTTAAAAATTTTGATATAAAATATATGTACTTATTTAACTCACTAAATAAAATGATCTAAAATCGAGCATAACAATCAATGCTATCCTAACACAATAAGGAGTGTAAATGACTTGAGATATTCCTTTTTTTTTTCCTATACTAGGGATTGAACCCAGGGGTACTTTACAACTGAGATGAACTATATCCCCAGCTGTTTTTACTTTTTATTTTGCAACAGAGTCTTGCTAAAGGCTGATCTCAAATTTGGTAATCTTCCTGCCTTACCCTCACAAGTCGCTAGGATTACAGATGTGTGCCTCTGCACCTGGCACATGTTGAGATATTCCCAATGACTATAATGGCATGAAGTTATTTGTGATTTCTGTTGAGGACAAAGTTACCATACAGTTCTACTGTGAATAGGAACACAAAGTCTCAATTAAAGGTCTGCGACAATAAAGATGTAAAATTTCCCCCACAGAAGCTTATGAACCCCAGGTCATGAGCCATGGTGTTATCACAAAACACAGGGACCAGATTTCTACTTTCCTTAATTCTGCATTCAGCTGGTCACCTGAACCAGCTGCCCCAGTTAGGGCAGGGGGACAGTCAACGAGGTGATTAAGGGACAGGATTGAACTGATTTCCTGCCATTCCAGGATGTGTCTGTGCCACCAGCCTGTCAGGGAAGTGGTCTTTATGCTTCATGTCCCCCACCTCAACACCTTTATTACCTCTTCCATCACGTCTAAACGGTCTTGGACCGCCATGTATCTGTCACAGCCTGTGCTCCAAGCGGGGTCTCCTTGGGAGGGGCTGAGGGGCTCAGCGGCTGTGGAAAAACGAGTCTTGTCAGTGGAACCCTTGGTTTCCCTGCAGCACAGAGACTCCAGACTTGGAGTGAGGTGGGTCTTGAAAGCTCCCAAGGATGAGCAGAGAAATGCTCAGGTGCGAGCTAGTGTGCAGGTTGCCACCACCCTATCACCACTTGTCTCTGCAGCCGCCTTCACCTACAGACCCAAGTGGGCTTCATGAGGATGCAGTGCCTGGCCTGGGAAAAGTCAGGAAAGAACAGATTTTACCCAGAGAGAGCCATGAAATAAGAGGCTCCACAGGACACAACCTCCAGGGATTTGGAGTGACCAGGGACCAGAGGGTGGGAGAGGAGATGGGGCAGAGGGATCCTGGAAACAAAGCCAAAGGGTAGATCTTTATCCTAAGGCTTTAAAAATAAATAAATATGTAAGTAAGTAAGTAAATAAATAAATAAACAAACAATTACAGGGCTGGGGTTGTGGCTCAGTGGTAGAAAGCTTGCCTAGCATGTGTGAGGCACTGGGTTAGATTCTCAGCACGGCACTAAAAAAAAAGAAAAAAAAAAGGTCCATTGACAAAAAATATTAAAAAGAAAACCAATTACAATGTTCGGAGCTTTATTTTAACAGTCGAGTATTTTAAATACAGATAATAGATTGGAAGGGTAGCAGGAGGTAATCAGAGTAAGGAGTGATGAACACAGTAGCAAAAGGAATAGAGGGAAAGAAAATGCATGGGGAAAGCTGGATGTGGTGGTTGCATGCCTGTAATCCCAGGAACTTGGGAGACTGAGGCAGGAGGATTGCCGGTTTGAGGCCAGCCTCAGCAATTTAGTAAGACCCTCTGCAACTTAGTGAGACCCTGTATCAAAAATAAATAAATAAATAAAAAGTTTTGGGGATGATGTGGCTCAGTAGTGAAGCACCCCTGAGTTCAATCCCCAGTAACAAGGAAGGGAGGGAGGGAAGGAAGGAGGGAGGAAGGAGGTGTTTTAATAATAGCATTGACACTGGGCACCAGTTGATCATAGCTGGCATTTGACGAGTGTTACCAAGCAGTGTGCCAAGCAATATGTTAACTCAATATGTTAACTGCCCCTCCAACAGCCTGCTAAGACCCCCAACTTACAAATAGGGAAATTGATGCAAAGAAGGCTGAAATGCCACTGCTGGGAAGAGAAGACCTGAGATTCAACCTTCTCAACTTCGATTCACCAGTTTCCTCCCCAACCTTGTTCTCCTGGCACCACCAACCCTCACACCAGAAGTTTCAGAGCCTTGATTCTGCACTCAAGGTTTGGAGGTGGTGACTCTGAGCTGCCTGCGGGGCACCTGGAAGAATGCTGCCACTCAGGGTGCTGTCCCAGAGGTCAGGAGAAGTGAAGAGCTTTACAGATTCTACAGAAGGTGACAAGGACAGCATGGCGTAAGGCAGCAGGGAGGGCTAACCTGAAGAGCACAGAAGGGCAGCAACAGAAGGCCCTGCCCAGTTTCAACCCACACTTCTGCCAAAGTGGTGCAGGCGAGGCAGAGGGATGAGAGGATGGGCCAGGTCCGGGAACCCTTTTCATGAGGCTTGGGCAAGAGGGAAGGCAGATCAGATCACCAAGCCTAGAAAAGTGTTTCCTGTTGTCGTTTCTGTTTGCTTAAGCACTGGAGAAACACAGCCATGAAACAGAACTAAAGGAGTGTATTTCGTGCAAATGGGAGGCCATGGGATCCAGAAGGGAGACAGACCACCATCAGAGAAGACAAAAGGATCGCAGCAGGAATGGGTCCAGGGAACTGTTTAAATGGCCAAAAAAATTGTTTAAATTTTTAAACTGTTTAAATGGCGGGGGAATACTCACCTGAAGACCTCTAACTGCGAAATAAGATGGGACTGTCTGCTGAACATCATGGCCAACTGACTTGTTGACTTTTTGGGAATTCTGTTCTGGGTTGTTAAAAGCAGCCATTAAAATGGTAGCCATGGCGAGAACAGTTACACCGAAGAAATCAGAAAATGCTTTTTTAAACATTGAGAATCAGCTCATTCGTGCAGCTTTGAACAGGGAACTTGAATAAAAAGCAGCTTGGAGGGGAAGTAGAGAGGGAGGCTGTGTGGGAGTCAGCACCAATTGGCAGCTCCAGAAGCACCCGTTGCTGTAGTTTGGGTCCCAAGTGTCCCCAAAGCCCATGTGTAAATGATTGGTCCCCAGGATGCTGCTATTGGGAAGCTCTGTGGCCCTTCAGGCAGTGGGGCCTCCTGGGAGCGCCTGAGGTCATTGGGGGTGTGCCCTCAAAGGACTTTGTGGGACTTCTGTCTCTTACTCCTTTCCTTTCTGACTGATAAGGTGAGTGGTCTGCTTTGTCATAGGCCTCCAGCATGATGCGTTGCCTCCCCCCTAGGCCCAGAGCAATGGGGCCAAGCAAGCATAGACTGGGACCTCCAAAACTCTGAGCCAAAACAAAGCTTTTCTCTTTGTGAGTCAATCACCTGAGGTGTTTCATTATAGTGACGGCCAATTGACTAATACAGCACCTCTTGCAGAGAACGATTTGCTTTTTAATTCTCCTTTTTGTTATTTTCTTCTATTGGACTTAGAAAGCCCTCCACAAAAGACAATGGTGGTATTGTTGAATTTGGGGAGGGAGGAGGCTGGTATCCTGGCATGTTGGCTACTTATATAAAAACGAGTCTTTTAGAAACCCAGACTAAAATATGTACAGCTGAAATGCTATGATATATTGGATTTACTTCAAAATACCCCAGGCTTGGCATGGGGATGAAGGAGAGGCATGAACAGGCCTTTAGAGCAAACAAAATCAGCCCAGGGTTGACCATTGCTAGAGATGGGTGACGGTCACATGGGGGTGCATTCCACTATTCCCTCTACATTTAGGTATATGGTTTGACATTTTTCATAAAATAAGCCAGTTGTCTGATGGGGTTGTTAGCAAAAAGTAGAAGCTGTCATGGATAGAATGCAGAGGGAGGATTGTATGGGAGACCCCCATTGGAAGGGCTGGCATTGTAAGAAAGCCTTTAAGAGGTAGGGGAAGGTCAGGAGGTGATCCTGGTCTCATTTGTCTTAGCTTAAACTAGGGTCTCAGCCTGGAGAGGAAAGACTTTGCAGAGTGAGAAGCTTTTGCCCACAGTGTAGGCTGTCCCAGGAAGAGGGGACTGTCCTGGTGTGAGCCTGTGAGCATACATACCTGAGGACCTTTGATGAAGTCATTTCCCTGGGTATCACCTGCCTCCTCTCCTCCCACCCTTCTCAGAGCTCATGCAGACAGGAAGCAATGCAACCCTGGCAGCAGACAGCGGATGAGCCAGCTGTGGATGCTCAAACAACATGCAACTGCTCCCCTCCATTGGCCTCAAGCTCCGTGTTCCCTACGTGCCTGTGATGAGGTCTGACTTGGCTCCAGCATCTCCCTGGGGAAGAGACTGGGCTGAGGTCATTCTCCACACAGCTCAGCACTAATCCCTCACATCTGGACAGAGCTGGGATCTGTGCACCACTGCATAACTGTCCATGAGCTCATCCGGGCCTCTGGGGGACTCCCTGTGAGAGAGAAAACTTGGAGTGGGCCTTGACAACCTCCCTGCCCAGCCAGCCCCACAATGGGGGCTGCTCGTTGCTTTGGTCTGAATGCATTTTGGCCAAGAACACCTTGTAGGCCCATCCTCAGCCTGGCTCAGCCACTAGTTATCCCGGACTATGGCGAAACTTCTTTTGTCCTCCTGAGCCTCTGCAGCCTCTTGTGTAAATTGGGCTGGGGTTAACCCGATGCCTCCAGATGTAGCTCAACCAAGATGCTTCTCTGCCTTTCGGGGCCTGCTAAGAGGCCTTAAAAGTGATCTCCAAAGGAAAAGTTACTTCTTGGAGCAGAAACTCCAACAAGGCAAAAATTGTGTGCCTTCCATTTCTCTCTCTTTCTCTGCCTTACCCCCCATATCCGGCTGTCAGGAGTGGGAAAGGCTGAAGGATTATCATGGCATAACTTTCAGAGCCCAAAACTGTGGCTCGCCAGTGTCCCTTCCTTCCTTCCTCCTGCTCTCCTGACCCCACCAGTTGGGAAATGGACCTCCTTGGATGTTGGCTTGTTTTCTCTGGCTCAGCTCCTGCTCAAGGCCTGATGTGCACCCTGGCCAGTGGCCATGGGTGGAGAAGCATCCTGCACTGCCAGAGGGAGTCCAGAAGCCCAGGGGAAGCTCTGGGTTGGCCCAGTTAGAGACCTGACCACCAGGACCTGTCCTTTGGGATAGAAAATATGATCCCTTCCCACTTACAGACCTCACAGGGAGACCTTTGGGATCTGGCATTCAGAGAGTAAGGAAGCACCAACAACTAAAGTGATTTCTTGTGCTGGGTGATGACCATTTTCTCAGTAGTGAGTCTAACAGTCGCCTTCCCGATCATCAATGTCACATCCTATTTTTACCATCAGCATTGGTCACTGGGGGGTTAATTAAATTTGATCACACTTAACATAATAGAATGATAACTTTTTCCACATCTAATACTTGTATAAATATTTGTGATTCATTCAAAACCATCAGTGGCTTTTTTTTTTTAAGAAGCAGAAAAATAAATACATAAAGCAGAAGAACACTACTTTGAAGTGAGTGTGTGAGGACTTCCAGTCTGTGGAGCTGCTCTGGCTGAAACAGGAGAGGGACCCTCCAGCCCTGAAAGAGAGAGTGAAGATCCTGAGAGTGCAGATTTTTGTTTTGTTTGGTTTGTTTTGTTTAAGAAGGGATGTGTCCTAGTTTCCTTGTCCTCTGGACATTTTCTGGATCTGGATGGGAGCCCTGTGGATCACTGTGAGTGTGCCAGTGTCATTTTGATGCATTCTTTGGGTTAAGTTAGTACTTTACTTTTAGAAAGCAAGTTAAGCTGCTGTAACAAGAGCCCCTTTCCATTACACCCATGTTTATTTCTCCTGTGTTTTGATTCAGAGCTGGACTGGCTGCTGGCTGGCTGGCAGCTCTGCTCTCCAAGTTGGATAGGAAGCTAGATTACTTCTATCTCGATACACTGTTTTTTAAACCACTGATTTATCATGTTAAACATACCCCCAAACCCCAGGATTCTGAGAAGGTCTCAAAACCCATCCAGGACCAAACCTCTCTCTTTGTGCTGTGGGAAAGAACGCAGGGCTGGCTGTTGAAGACACTGCCTTCTCACGATGTGCTCTCTGCCTGTCACCCAGCTTCTTCAATTGCCCTCTAAGGCCTTTCTAGGTGAGGAATCTGTGGCTCAGGGAGAGGAAGGCATGGAGCAGGGAGGTCAGGAAGTCAACCGGGACACAGCTCTCTGTGTGGAGGCAAGCGTTCTTTCCAGATCACTCTGACCAGTACTCAAGATGGAGAAGCTAAACCCATGCAGGGGTCAGAGGGTGCAAGGGTCCAAGAGGCGCTGGGATGCTCTGCTCCAAGCCAGTCCCACTTGCTGGACCTTAGCTTTCTTTGTTTTTTAAATGGCATAACCATACTCTACATTTCAAGTGACTATTGATTTGGGATGGCTTGTTATGTGCCAAGCTTTTTTGTTATGTGCTTATTTGCATCATCTCATTTACATATATTTTGAGGTCTTTTTAATTATTTTAATTTTTTACAGACCAAACAACCAAGGATAAAAAAGGTTGAATGACATGCTGAAGATTGCATAGCTGTTAGGTGGTGGCAAGAGAATTGAGTCTCACTGCCTGATATTGTCTATACTGTCCCCTAGCAGTAGTGTGACTTTGTGTAGGTTAAGGGTCTCCCATCTTTGGGCTTCTGCTGCCTCCTTTGTAAAATGAGGGGCTGGACAGGTATTATAGGATCCTCACCACAAACCTCCAGCATCTTCCGTTTTGATCCAAAGCAAAAGCAGAATCTCAATGGCAGACAGATATCCATAGACACAGGGAAGGTGGTAGACAGTGACAGTTCAAGCCCCAAGGGGTGAGTGAGAATGGTAATATTAATGAAGAAGACTAGAATTAATTTGGGATTCCTCTGACAGCAAAAAGGAGCTCAGCTGAAGCTTTACCTTAAGAGAAGTTCTCTACAGGTAACACAAAGCAGTTCACTTCACTCAATATATAAAAAAGCTTTAATAGGTCAATGTGAAAAACCTCAATGCCACAATTGAGAAAGTGTAAAGTAGTTTATAAGAATCTGTACCAATGACCAATACACCTTTGAAGAAAAAGTCCAATCTCACCAGTAATCAAATAAATTCAAATTAAAATCATAAAGACCACCTATAAAGTATTATTGCAAAGAAAATTCTACCTGGAATTAGATAAAGATTCTAGATTTAGGAATCTTTTATAAAAAAAATTAAAAAAAAAAAAAGAAAATAGGAGAGGTAGAGGAACAAATAAATGATACCAACGTGATAGAAATAGCAAAATAAATATGAAAAACTTCACAGGACAAACTTAGCTTTTCAATAAAGAAATTTTAAGAAAAAAAAAAGGGAGAGAGAGACCCTACATATTTGAAGAGATTTAGCAAGCATATCAACCAAATGAAATGTATATCACCTTACCTGGAATGAATGAATGATATATAAACACATATACACAATTAAGGACATTTGAACAGAGTGAATATTCGCTAGAAAGGGATTGTTCATTCTGGGGAGTGTGATAATTGCAGTTATGTTTACTTAAGAATTATTTTTCTTCGACAGGTGTGGTGGTACACACCTATAATCCCAGCAGCTTGGGAGGCTGAAGCAGGAGACTGAGGCAGGAGGATTGTGAGTTCAAAGCCAGCCTCAGTAACTTAGTGAGACCATGTCTCTAAATAAAATATAAAGAAGGGCTCGGGATGTGGCTAGTAGTTAATCACTCCTGGGTTTAATGCCCAGGACCCAAATTATTTATCTTTTAGATATACACAAGGAAATATTTATAGATCTTTATATTTACAGATGAAAATACAGGATGCCTGGAATTACTTTTAAATAATCCAGGCAGGAGAGAGGATGTAGACTAATAGATAAAACAAGATTGGCCATGAATTAGTACTTAAGGCAGGTTTCTAGATATGTTACACAATATTCTATGTTTATGACTATTATTCTGTATAGTTTGTGGCCTAATGTTCACATCATCAAAAAATTAAGGAAAACTCTGTACCCCAGAAATATGTATAATTCCTATGCATCAAATAAAAATAAAAAAAAATTATATTTTTTAAAATGTTAAGGAAAACAGTGGGATATTGTCTGAAATCTGAAAGGTTATAAATTAAAATGTGAGAAAGTACATTAACATATTTATATTTTCTTCTTTTCCATCTGTAGCAATGAGCGTGCATAATCAGAAGGAAAAATAATGCTTAAAAACGAATTTAAAATGTATCTATCAATTGTGGTTAAAAGAGCCACAAAAAATCACTTTGGGGAGGAGCTGGCTCCTCCCTCAGAGAAGCACAGAAAGGCTTTGTGCCTTTAGCTGTGGGAGCCTGGGCTGAGTGGGAGGAGGGCCCCTGCCCAGGGAGGTGATGGGGAGGTCATGCAGTGTGGATAGAGCTCTATGCTGGGCAGAATTTCCACCCTTCTTCAACCAGCCTTAAGCAGAAGCAGTTGATTATCTTTACCAGGTGAGGAAACTGAGGCTGGGAGTGATCTGGTTGTCTGAGAGCTAGATTGGATGTGTGCTTCCTGGTGGGCACCTCCTCTCATCCTATCCCTGAAGCCAGCTTGGGGGATGACTTGCTTCTCCTCAATTTACAGAGGAGGAAACAGCCTCAGATGTGTAAAGTGACTTACCCAAGGTGGAAGTTCCCAAGGATCAGGACTGCCTGAGTCCTTTCCCTGAGTACTCAGTCAGTACACTGGTCCCCGAAAGCCACTCCTACATTTCTATGTCAACAGGGCACTTCTGCATGGGTGGGTCCAACAGCCTGTCTGAGGGGGCTGCAGTGCTGGATGCCTGGACAGGGCTCTTTCTTGCATCCATGAGAAATGAGCTTTCTCCTCATAGGGACAACTGGGATGAGCAGCAACTGTTCCCTGAGTAAATGGGAATCTGGCTGCGAAATGTAAAGTGCTGTACAATAAGCAGAGTCTTGGTGTGGAGGGACGTGCCTCTGTGTATATATAGTCCTGGGTTGTAGGACAATATGTTCCTTGACACGAGTCACCCTGTCTCTTCACAGTTTCGCCTGGGAAGGGGCAGCATCAGACTGCAGGAGAGAGTGTGTAAAGGGAACAGTGCAAGGCAAGAAACCCAGATGGCCTCTCCCTCCTGTAAGCCCCCCTCCCCCTCCACTTCCACTCCCCATCCACGGTAGCTTGGACCCTCAAGGAAACTGGAACCCTGGAGGCTTGCCTCCACTTGCCTGCAGAACCCCCTCAGGCCACCTGGCATTTGAATCTGGGCCTTGCCTGGTCATTCATGCTGTGGAGCTCAGCTGCCAAAGCAGTGCCCCCTGAAGCCAGACCTGGCCGCCCCCGCACGCCTTGGGGGTGGAGCTGGCTTCCAGGGCTGCCCCACCAAGAAGCCTTGACCTCCATCTCCACCCTTCCTCTCTCTCCCGCTGGGCCCCTGGCATGGGCTTTCTGAGCTCTTGTCCCCTTTGGTCGCTAAAACTTTCTCTTTGCCTCTTTCTCCTTTCTTCTTGCCCATCCAGTTCCTCTTTTTCTTTTCTTCTTGTTCTTTTGTTTGTTTGTTTTTCAGACTCCTTTTTCTTTCTATCCTCCTTCATATCCATTTATCTCCAAAGCCTCTTTCTGTCTCAGCCTTTCCTTCTCTTTTTAGGCTCCCCCTCTCCTTTAGCACTTGTTCTTATCTTCATTTCTCCGCCCTTCTCCGCTTCTTTCTATTTTCTCACCGCTGTCTCTCCCTTTCAGCATCTATCTCTATCTCTCTATCTCTATCTCCTCTCTCTGTCTCTCTCTATCTCCATCCTTATATCTATCTCTTTTCTATCTCTATCATCTCTCTCTCTCTCTCCATCTCTATCCCTCCTTCCCTCTACCCGCCTCTTTCTTTGCCTCTGTCTTTCATTCCTATCTTGCCATCTGCGGTCTCCCTGGGTTCCCCGTCCGCGCCCCGGGTCCCACTCACCCGCCAAGGCGCCCGCGGCGCAGAGCAGGGCGAGCCCAGCCTGTGCGCAGAGCAGGAGCCCCATGGTGCTGGCCTGGCAAATCTCAGCGCGGTGTCTGCCGGCGGACGCCCTCCCCAGGATAGCGCCGGCCGGCCCAGGAGGAAATGCTCCAAGTCTGAGCCAAAATTCCTGGGCGGCTCCGGCTTTCTGGCTCCAAAACACTCTTCCACTCCAGAGGCCCCGCGGCACCCCGCGGATCTCAGAGACCCCAAAGGCCAAATTTCTTGCGTTCCAGCCAGGGCGCCACCCCAGGAAGGGTATTCAGGAGGAGGGGATTTGGGGAGGACATGTAGCCCTAGGAGGCTGCCCCGGGAGTCTAGAGGTTCGTTAGGAGCCCATTTCACAAATAGGCAGACTGACTCTCTGAGAGAAGTGCTTTCCTCTGTGTCACCGCAAGTTGTTGGCACAGGACCTGAAGCCGGACTCCTAGGGAGCTTTTCTGTCTACCCAAGGACAAGATATTAACGCTAATGCTGTCCGACTCCATCTGACCCTGAGAGGGAGATTCAGGCAAGGTGTCTGCCCTCCACAGAAGCCCACTGCTTTGGTAAAGAAGTAGCAGCAATATTAAAAGACGCCTTTCGAAAGAAAATAAATTCATGGCTGTCATACAGATAGAAAATGAGCATGTGCCAAAGATTTTATTTAGCTCCTTGTTAAAGAGGGAACAAGTAGATGTTACAAGCAGTCCTAAGAATGGACTTAGATTAGGAAAAGCGGCTTGCACGTCCAAAAAGAATTGAACTCTTACACTCCAGGAGGGATGGGAACCACGACAACCTGTAGCAGACAGAATTACAGATCTGTAGACAAGAATTTTGGGGGGCTGAAGGCACAGCTCAGTGGTGGTATGCTTGCCCAGCATGAGCAAGAACCTGGGTTCAATCCCTGGTAGTGGCCCTCTACTAGTGTTAGGTAGACTGTAGGGAAAGAGGAAAGGGAAATCACATAGTCACACATTGTGTCTAACCTTTAAGGAGTTCATGCTCTAGTAATTGTTGTGGAACTAATAAACAGCTGCTGAGCTTTGGTTGGTTGACTTCTACTGTTCGCCATCTCTGATCCTTACTGCAGTCTCACATGGAGCACCTCATTATCCATTATGCAGATCAAGAAATCGAGGTTCAAAGAGGTCAAGAACCTTGCAGATAACTTGCAGATAAGTCACACAACTGGCACAAAGAGGGGTCAGGACTAGAATTTTGTTTGTCTGCTTCTGCACAGCCTGGTTCTTGGATAATAACACACTACATCCTGTTGTCTTTATGCTAAGCAAACTGGGTGGGTTTCTTCATTTCAAGAGCTGGGTGAGTTTTTCGGTGATCTTCTAATCATCCCCTACCTTCCTCCAGTTTAGAACACAGAAACTGAGACAAGCGCAAAAAAATAATAGTTTTAATGAAAATACAAATTAAAGGTACAGCCCTGACATTTCTGAGGGCCCTGAGTACCGGAGGACCCTGCTTGCTGCACGTGGAACCCCTTCATTGCCAAGGCTGGGAGAATGACTTTATCCATCAGGAGTCCCCATCCAGTTTATTTGTAGGAGCCTCTGCAGGCCAGGTCTGTCTCTCCGCCTTCTCTGTTCCTTGCAGTGGTAGTGCAATTGTCCCACATAATTACCTAACAATTAATCCTCACATCCCATTTCCTCCTGAACAGTAAGACAACAGCTTCAGGCACAGACATTCTGAGTCCTCAGATCTGTCATTGAGACTAGGATCTAATTTTTTAAAAGCCTACATGGGGATTATGATGCCCAGATGAGCTAGCCTAGAAGGGTGGGTTTATTTTAAGAATGCCAAGAATTTCTCACACTTGGTTGGATATTCCACAGTAGCTTAGCTGTGTGGGAAATTATCAAAGAATACTTAAATCCACAAAGATTCTTTAGCTCAGAGCCAGGGGTTGGTTGCCTAATATTTTGAAATTAAGATTAGACACACACACACACACACACACACTCTGATTTCTTGATATGTTAGAGCATAAAGTAATGAAGTATACAATGCAAAACTTCAAACTCCTCCCTGTCACTAATTTCTTCTGCCCAATAATTCCAGTTCAGTTTCCGTAGCGTCGTGGACTCTCCTATTTTTCTCTACATATTTCCTTTCTATTATATATGGAGAAAAAAATATAAACATGTTATCAAATAACAAATATTTTGCTTTTACATTCATGTTTACATCAGTCCTAGCATCAATCTTGGGAAAAAATTTATAAAAATGAGTACAAATAAATCTACTTCATTCCACATAGGAGCTACAAAAGATCCCATGGATGAATATACCATTATTTATGCAAACAATACCCTGTTGATGGACACATGTGGTGTTTCTTTTTTTCCCCCAATATAAAACATGCTTCATGAATATACTTGTGCATATTACAGTTTCATGTATTTATTTATTTAGGTACTGAGGATTAAACCCAGAGACATTCCACCATTAAACTATATCCCCAGACCTTTTAAAGATTTTATTTTGAGACAGGGTCTAAGTTGCAGAGTCCCTGAACTTCCAATCCCCTTGCCCCAACCTCTGAAATAACTGGGATTACCAGCATGTGCCACCATGGCTGGGCTCCTGTATTTTAATAGCAAATTTATAGGAACAGCACAGAAGATGGATAATATTAAAAACAATAGCATGAAGGATAACTCAGAAAGGCATAGTGAGTGGAATCCACTGATTGATCAAAATTCTACAAATGACATTTAGTGGCTGTCAATAAGAAGTTAACTTAGTTTTTAAAAAATCTAAATGTTGGCATGGTCATGGTAAAAAAAAAAAAGCATTTGTTTATAATCATTATACAGTTGAATTGCCAGAAATTGTTCTCTGAAACATTTTGATCTGCATTCCTGCTTTGCATACTTAACATTTATATAAAAAATTCACACACAAATAAAAATGGAAAAGTTGCCAATATCTGATTCCTCTACCCTAGTTTTCTACTTATAATCATCCACTGAGGCACCTTTGACACCTTGGGGACAGAGGGGATGTTTAACATCAGACCTACCAACAGTGGTTTGGTTTGTTGTTTTTGAGATGCTGTAGCTCAAACCCAGGGTCTCATGCATGGGAGGCTTTCACACAGCTACACACACACACCCAGCCACAGAGTAGGTTCTTACATAAGTTCTCAATGTGTCAGAGTGCTATTTGGAGGTCATTTGACATAACTACTGCACTTTTGGCATGGATAGCACAGATCTTATTTGTGTCTTCTAAAAAGACAACCAGAGAGTCTTCATTTGCTTCCCACAAATCGGGATAGCTGCCCTCTGGAAGCCCAATTCTGTTTTTAAATTGGAGCAGTTTCTCACACCAGATGCTGGAAGAGGAGTTAATGAATCTGAAATTTAGTGGACAAACTAGATGTCAGAGCACCACAACACTGGGCCTGTAACTCTGAGTTTTCTTCGTCTCTACACTAGAGGGCGCTTGTTTCAAGCGATTTTTGTAGCCAAGTGCTTCTTGGGGGTTTTACCACTTGTGGTTTGGGAGGTAGTGGGCTTTGTTGGAGGACTCATTTTGAGACTTTCTTGCTCCCTTCTACTGGAGTTCAGCGCACTAGAGGCAGTGCAGGCGTTAGAGAGGGAGGGCAGCTGTAAATACCATGTTTCTTTTCTTTATTTCTCCCTCCCTTTCTCCCTCTCTTCTTTCCCTTCCTTCCTTCCTTCCTTCCTTCCTTCCTTCCTTCCTCCCTCCCTCCCTCCCTCCCTCCCTTCCTTCCTTCCTTCCTTCCTTCCTTCCTTCCTTTCCCCCTGTGCTGGGGATTGAACCCAGAGCCTGCATGTGCTAGGCAAGTGCTCAACCACTGAATCACATTCCCAGTCCCCACTTTCATGTATTCTGGAAAGGCTAGATTCCTGGCAGGGCAATCACAGAATGAGAGAGCCTTTATTTTTTGTCTATAAGGCAAACACTGCCCCCAACTCTCACTAAACCACGGGGGTGGGGGGTGGGGTGGGGGGAGGGCAGTGTGTTCCCAACTCTGACATCACTGTCTGCGTTGGAATAGTGCTGGAGGAGGTGTCTTTATATAAAACACTTCTGGAGTGGCAGGACCTGAGGTCACAGACCCACGTGTCCAGGGCTGTTCCCCAACACCTGATTTTTTTTTTATTTTTTAAATAAAATCATCCTATGCTGCAAAATGGTATCTTCTTGTTGGTTTTATTTAGTTGCTGTTATTTAGAAGTGAGATTGGGTTGTGTTTGCCTACTTAAATACTTTCCTCCACTATTTCCCCTCTTTTCTTTATATATTCTGATTATTTATGTAAATAAATGCCTTTTATCTATGATGGCAATGTTTTCCCCAGACCTCCTTTAAACTATCTTTGTGGTGTCTTTGCTCAGGAAGTTTAGATATTAGGTACCAAATTTCTCAAGATTTTCATTTTAATATTTATTTATTTATTTTTAGTTGGACACAATATTATTTATTTATTTATTTATTTATTTATTTATTTATTTTTATGTGGTTCTGAGGATTGAACCCAGAGCCTCCCATGTGCTAGGCGAGCACTCTATCGCTGAGCCACAACTCCAGCCCCATCAAGATTTTCCTTTATGACTTCTAGAGTTTACAATTTGCTTATGATTCCACACTTCAAAATTATAAAAATGTTTTCCATTATTTTCTCCAAGTAGTTTTAAATGTTTTGAAAGGTGTAATCTCTATTCCATTTAAAATTTTTCTGTGGTTGTGAAGAAAGAAAAATATTTCTAACTTAACATTTTTTCCCCAAATGGACATCTAAATATCCTCCTGCTCTATTGTATAGTCTATCCTTTAGCTGCTAATTTTCTTTCTTTCTTTCCTTCTTTCTTGATGTATTAGGGATTTAACACGGGGTAATTTTCCACAAAGCCACATCCCCACATCCCGGACTTTTTTATTTTTTATTTTTAAGGTCTTACTAAGTTGCTTAGAATCTTGCTAAGTTTCCAGGCTGACCTTGAACTTGTGATCCTTTTGTCTCAGCCTCCCAAGCTAGCCAAGTCATTTAGCTGATAATTTGAAAATAAATTAAATTATTGGCTGACTATTTGTTCCCAAATGGTATTCTGGAATAATTTCTGGCCATCATGTCTGTCCAATGGTTAAAGAAACAAAAATCAAAATAGCAGTATCACTTCAATAAATACTTAACTATTAAAATTAAATAGTCATTGCTGATCTACAATAATGATAAACTCTGAGGTATAAATAAAGGGACATATCTCAAACATGATAATTACTTCTATCTTAATCAAACAGTTCACACATGCATAGAGGATAAAGGAGAGCTGTGTTCCTGTTTTTTTTTTTTTTTTTCTTTTTAGTTTGGAAGATTGAACCCAGGGCACTTAACCACTGAGCCACATCCCTAGCCTTTTTTTTATATTCAGAGATAGGGTCTTGCTAAGTTGTTTAGGACGTCTCTAAACTGCTGAAGGTGGCTTTGAACTCTCAGTCCTCTTGCCTCAGCCTCGCCAGCCATGGCATTGCAAACATATGCCTCCTTGCATGGCTGTGTGTTCTTTCTTACACCAGGAATGAGGTAGAGATGCTGTATCCATCGAAGCAGTTAATAATCCAAGGGCAGTTCAATGCAATAAAGCACAAATCAAAAGAGGAGGTATTGTGAAGGAGATAAATTATTGCTATTAGTAGAAGATTTGATTGCTTACCTAGAAAATCTGGTAGGACCAGAACTACTTGAATGATTCCATAAACTGCCTGAATTTATGACAATTGTGTGTTTATTTCCTCACACTAATAGAAACCAGCCCAATGTATACGGGAAATTTCTGGGCAAGAAGACAGTAAGGGCCCAGTTTACTAAAGTCCAACATTCTCTATAAATAAGCCCTCAAATTCAAAATTGGGAAGACTGGCATCAGGGGAAGGAACTAACAGAATATACCAACCAGATGCCAGGCCACAAAGCACACTGGTGGCCAGGAAGCAGGAAGTACCATCATTTATTATTATTCTGTCATTTGCCGGATGCCTTCTCTAATCTCGGTGGTGTTTTGGACTGTACATGCCTTATCTCATTTAATCTTTGCACCAGGTAGGTATCTTCATCCCCATTTTTCAAGTAAAATTTATGAAATATATTTACTCTAAGGTCAGAGAGTAGCAGTTTCCAGGTTGGAAGGCAGGTAGGTCTGCCTGCAAAATCCACATCTTCAGCATTAGGGAGCCTCTTAACTCTCAGGTCCCAGGAAAATCATAGATAATGAGGGAATGTGGAGGATGAATAAGGTGAGAACAAAGCTACTGGGATATTTGGGGGTCTCTGCCATGAGCCTCCTGCTGCCAGGAAAGAACACTCTTGGCCTGAGCTAATGAGGCACCCTTGGTGCAGGAGCCTCTAGTCTCTCTTTTCTTTAATGCTTCCTTACCCTGCAGGTTGCTTTGAAACCCACGCTGAAGGTAAGATGAGTCTGGGAGGATCGAGGAGGTGGTCCAAGGTACAGAGAGACTATTTAGAGGTGTGGGGATTGGTGCCAGGCTGTACCAATGCCCAAGGTGTGTACTCAGGTTTGCAGCCTGCTCTGGGGCTTGCTCTCCTTACTCATGCCCAAAGCAAAGGTCCAAGGGAAACAGGAAGCTGGGGGTGGCCCTCTCTCTGAGCACAGGCATGGGGTGAGAGCCCAAATGGAAAGCCTCCTGGCTGGGAGTGCCTGAACCACACAATGCGTCCTTGTCTTTGAAATTTGGCACCAGGAAGGATTTCCAGGTCCACCAGCGAGACCCAGCCAGGAGAGAACTCAGCGATGCCCCATGAGGCAGCTTGGGCTTTGCCTAGGAGGCTGCTAGCCCAAGAACACAGCAAGCTATAACCAGAGAAGAGAACCAGGACATCTGGGGCAGGGTGGGGAAAGGAGGGAGAGAACTTGGAAAGTTGAGATTTAGGAAGCTTTTTGGTTGTTTATATTTTGTTTTTAAGCTACCATCTTTTTAGAATGCATTCTCAACCTCCTGCCAGGTGGGAAAAGATATAAGAGGAGAAGAGGGTCTGCTTGGTACAGGGAGAAGTGGAATGCAGGATGAGGGTCAAGGTTTAGTGCTAATAATTATCGTAACAGTAACAACAGCTCAAATGCCACGATTCATCCATTCTGACTTTGTGTTAAGCTCCTGTGAAGTGGCGTAGAGTGTTTCTCAGTCCGTCCCATCAAGGGCTGGGATGTAGCTCAATGGTATGTCCATCTGCCCTGGGCTCAATGCCCATTAATGGGGGGAAGGAAGAGGGTGTGATAAAAGTGATGGCTTCATGATCTCTTGTGGTGAGCCGCTTCTGCCGTTTCTGCAGATTATGGTCGCCATTACAAGATGACGCTGGCTCCGCTGTGGTCTGTGACAAACAACTCCTTATCTGGGAAAGTTGGCACATGATTTTTCACCACCCTGTGAGAAAGCTCCACGCGGCAGCTTTGCATTGGGGCTTGGGATGCTTTATTAAGGCTGGGAGGGGCATCCAAGAGAGTGAAGAAGAAATATCAAGGGCCTGAATAAACTGTTGAAAGAAGATTCTCGAGTTGCGTCTTCCTTGCGGGCAAGGGGTCGCGACAATCTCTCTACTGTAAAATTTTCCTTTTGTAATAAATATCTCATGGGAGATACTTTAATACTATGTAAATATCTTATGATTATATTTTTACCTACTAACCCTTTCATTCATTGCTGATTCCCGGCTCACTATTCATGAACACTGTGTTTCCAAAGGGTGGTTTTCTAGACGTAGAAGGGCTTAGGCAGTCAGGGCAAGATGGCGAGTGAGGAGGTCAGGAGTGGGGCCAGAACTAAGGAGCAGGGAGAGGGTCTTCTGATGAGGTCAACTTCCTCCTTGATGAAAGTGCTCATGGAGGACACAAGCGAGGGACCCAATCAGACAAGCACTTCTGCATTCATGCTCCTAAGTGGAGGATCCAATAGAAAAACTAAAACAGACAAGTGGACAGAGGGGGACACCAATCAATAATAGTGAAGAGCATGTGGACAGGAGAGGAGATAAGGAAAGGAGGAAATTCCACAGATCACAAAAAGAACAAGCCAAAACTCCCCCATCAAATTCCCAGCTCTGGGGCCCCTTCTCTTCAGAGAAGCCTATCTCTGTAACTCTGTTGCTTTTACAATAAGCCTACTTCTTGCTTGCTATCTCTGTGTCCTGTTCTTCAATTTGCTGAACAGAGACAATGAACACAGCAGCCCTCGCCAGTAACACATTCAACAATTCCTTATATATTTATTCATTTAGTTTTGTAGTGCTTGGGATGGAACCCATGGCTTTGCACATGCCAGGCAAGTCTCTACCATTGAGCTATACCCCTCAGATTTTTAGATTTTACTTTGAGCAGGGTCTCACTGTGTTGCCCAGGTTGGCATCAGACTTGTGATCCTCCTGCCTCTGCCTCCTGAGCTGCTAGGACTACAGGTGTGCACCACTGCATCTGGCCTCTGCTTCCCTTTCTTGGGGTTCTGTTTGTGCTCATTGCTACTGGAGTGCCATTGATCCCAGGCCCTCTCAGCAGACACAGCTAGGGAATACAGGTTATCAATTCTGAAATTATTTTATAGGTTTCTAGGATTCAGCACATAATAAGAATGCTATATTTAGTGTGAGCTAGTTTTCTCACTGTGGATAAAATGAACTACAAATAAAGAAAGGGAGAGGGAAAAATGAACCTTTTGTGTATTTCAAGGTGAATTCATGTTTTAGACAGATGGAGAAATAAATGTGCCTCAGCAATTCCACTTCTATGTGCATAATTGTGAAAATATACCAATAGGAATGTTGATAAATGCTCTACATAATAGTCCTAAATGGAACTATCCAAATGTCAATTGACATCAGATGTGGTAATGAATCACTGTATGCAAATTTGTGGATGAAAATATAATCAGTTAGAGGAACTTTCACAAAAAGCTGTGATTCACTCTGTATAAAATTCGAAAATAGGCAAGATTAATCCAAGCTTTGAGAACTCAGTGTCAAGTTCTTTTGTGGGCTGGGGGAGGGTAGTGATTGTGAGAAAAACAAGGGAGTCCCTGATATTGTTCTGTCCTTTGAACTGGATGCTGGTTACACAAGTGTGTTCAGTTCTTTTATTTTTGGTATCTAAGATTGAACTCAGGGGCACCTGGCCACTGAGCCACATCCCCAGTCCTATTTTGTATTTTTTAAGAGACAGGGTCTCACTGAGTTGCTTAGCTCCTCGCAGTTGCTGAGGCTGGCTTTGAAACCAAATTCTCTTGCCTCAGCCTCCTTAGCTGTGGGATTAAATTCTAGCAAGTGTGCTCAATTCTGAAAATGTCTTGGTTAATTCAATATAAAGTTTTTGCAAAATCTTCATCTCCTGGTCTAAATCTCATGTTACCTTCATTTCAACTCATGATACAAAAGCCTCATTGAAAACAATAGAACAATTCTGAACAAGCCCACCCTGCTTCTTCTTCCAGACCACGTTGAATAAGCATGCTGATAATCCTTTCATGACTGTCACCATCTCTAATCCAGGTGGTGAAGGGATTATTGTCACCCCACCTACCTAGGACCAGTGTAAGGAAGGGAAGTGACCTGCCCAAGGGTTACCCCCTGCAGAGAGAGAGTAGGACTGCAGAGCTGTTGGGGGATAATCCAGCTAGCCATCTTTTCTTCTAGAATTCTCCACCTACTTAATGCCTTCTACAGATTTCCCACCAAGGTTAAGGGAGAGAATTAAACTCTAAAGCCTAAGGCTTGCCTTGTTTGTAATTAACATTTACCCTATGCATTGTTTGAAAACATATTTTTAAAGGTCAAATCATGACCTTCAAACAGATATAAAATGAACACTTTCTAGGGATTTTCACTGAATCCATGAGGAAACTAGGCAGATTATAACTGACTCAAAGAAGTCAAAAACCACAGACTTATATAAAGCAAAGGAAAGTTAAAGAAGCACAGATAATGCTCAAATAAGCTTCTTCAAGAGACAGAAAGGGAAGTTCGCTGAACCCATCTGCTACAGTAGAATATACCTGTGTAGAAATGAGGGTTATTTTGCATTGCCAAAGTTTTTGTGATTTTCAATAGGCTTTCATGTTGAGCCCAGCTATCATTAGTTTTATTCCACACCCTTTGTTTCTTTGTTGGTACTGGGGATTGAACCCAGGGACACTTAACCAACTAATCTACATCCTCAGCCCTTTTTTATAGTTTACTTAGAGACAGGGTCTCACTAAATTGCTTACAGCCTCTCTAAATTGCTGAGATTGGCTTTGAATTTGCTATCCTATTGGCTTGGTTTCTGGAGCTGCTGGGATTACAGGCATGCACCACCACATGAAGCCTTTTATTCCACCTTTAGGACTGATTTGAGGAAGGTGAAAATCCAAAACTGTTCAATGTGAACCCTTAATTTAGAGCCATGGGTGCTTGAGAAATAACACTTGTTTTCCTCTTTGAAGGGGACACTGAAGAATAAACCTAGAAACTGATAGGAACTGTAAAGAAGTTTAGCTCTCTCCTCAGTGAGAAATTTTATTTTATTAAATAATCAAGGGCATAATAAAATCAATGTAAAAGTTAGAAGGTTATTCTGGTGAAACAAATTCAGAATCTTTCAACATAGATAAGTTACAGAGAAAAAAGAAAAACCCTTTGTATCATAGCTGAAGATGGAAACAGCAAATCAAGGAAATGAGGCCATCAAAATTACACAAAGTATTATAAGATTTCTAAAGTATTTTGTAATGTAAAAAAGTGGATGATACATTTTATTCATTTATTTGTTACTAGGTATTGAGCTCAGGGGCACTTTACCACTGAGCTAAACCCATTCTTTTTAAAATTTTTTATTTTGAGACAAGGCCTCACTAAATTGCTGAGGCTGGCCTCCAACTTGTGAACTTCTTGCCTCAGCCTCTCCAGTAGCAAGGATTATAGGCATGTACCACCTGGAGTGGTTTTGCCTATGATGCATTTTATAAGCATTGCATGTTATGTGTTGTAAATATTATTATATACTGTGTTAATTTTGCTTGATAAAATTCATAGTGTGATAAAACAACCTTCCATAAGATTTTTAACATTTGTCATCATATTTAACACATTTCAGACTCTGGTATTATAAACAAAGCAAATAAATTGTTTTATTTAATTAATTTTTTTCCTGCTGGTGATTGAAACCTGGGCCTTGCTCATGCTGGGTAAGTGCTCTCCTACTGAGCCACATTTCTGGCCCCACAACTTATTTTAAATTTTTCATTACGCTTTTTCATATTCTATAACAAAATGATTCTTTCCTTAGGACAAATTTCTTTTTTTTTTTTTTACAATTTCTCTTTTTGGTACTGGAATTGAACCCAGGGGTGCTTACTACATTCCCAGCAGTTTTTTTGTTTGTTTGTTTTTTTATATATATATTTCATTTAGTGACAGGGCCTCTTCTAGGTTGCTGAAGCTGGCTTTGAATTTGTGATCCTCCAGCCTCAGCCTCCAGAGCCACAGGGATTATAGGTGAGCCCCACCACGCCCAGCCCTAGGACTAATTTCAAGGGCTCCTGAGGTTGAAACTAATTTCTGTGGAGTGTATTCATTGCAATTCACTCATTGTTGCTATTTTGAAGTGAATCATCAGAAAAATCATTCAAAAAAATTTGTTTTTATTTCTAATATAGTAAACATAACTATCAATAATATATAAAATCTCCTTTATATCTTCAATATGTTTGAAGAGTGTAAAGCATTTCAACAAACAAACCAATATAAATGTTTGCTGACCCTTTATGGACTCCAGGATTAAATCCTCTGTTTTAAGACTTATAAGTGGTGAAGGCCAATTTCACTAATGAAGGCTAGGTTCTGCAAGGCAATCCTGCCCTCAATCCTGCAATGTCACAAGATGATTGAGCTTTGCCAAGTCCTTGGCCACATTCCTTTGATTGTCCCACCCCCTCTGATCCCAAAAGCCTCTTAACTTCCACCTTGGTCTTGCATGAAGAAGCTCCATCTCTGGTTCACAACCCCTGGAGGTTAATGTCCATTTACTGATCTGCTCCATCTAGTCTGGGTGTGTCTTCACACTGGAAGTGGAACCTGGTGGCCAGTTCAGAGGAGCTGTATAGGGGCATCACTCCCACAGCTACCATGGGAGAACACCTTGTGCACCTGCTCAGGGAAGGGACCTGGCTACACCTACCCAAAGCCCTCAGTGCCACTGCCCAGAACTTGGATGGATGCCCCATGTGAACCCTGCCACGTAGTCTTGTGCTCCTGAGCAGGCCTCTCCTATTCCTTCTCTTGAATTAATAACTTATGGTGACAAATCAGAATTAGCACTGGGGTCTTTTACAAAGCCCAGCTGCTGCCGTGCAGCTTTTCTGTTGCCTCAGAGGGTGCTCCTCTGATCAGTTCTTGCTCAGACTCTTGTTGAGTCTTCTCCTCCTGGATGCAATTTAACATTTCAATTGGACCCCTGCTTAAAACCAAAATGGGGTAATTTTTGTATAACAAATTAGACAGTGAAATCAATATACATCCATATTTCACTGTGAATATATTGCTACCAGTTGGAACCAAATTACTGGCTGCCTCAGTAATTTACAACTGGTTGTCTCTGAACCGGTTACCAACATAGGCTTTGGAGCTACAGGGATTTAGGTTTGATTCCTGGTTCTACCATTCACTGTTCGGATTGCAAACAAGCTACTAATTCCTCAGACCCACTGGGAATAATGGCTAGCAGAATCTGTCTCCTAGGGGTCAAAGTGAGGATCAAATGAAAGAATGCAAGCTAGGCTCTTAGCACAATGTCTGGCCACAGTGAGCATTCAGTTGATGTTTCTCCTATTATTATTAACATTAAAACTGTTCTGTGGGATTCCTGCAGATGCAAAGGACACCATGGGATGATGTAAAGAATCCTTCCTCTTCAAAAGAAAAAAAAAATCCCTCCTCTGGTCAAACTATGTTTGCTACAGGCATGAAAGAATCCAGGATAACATTAGTGACACATTGAGCTTTGGAATTTCATAACATATTTATTTTCAGTTTCCTAGGAAATACTCTAATACCCAGAACATAAACCCATAAACTCTGGTTGTGCAGATGGCAAAACTTCACAAATGTTATAAATACCCCCATCCTGTGTACATGTGCCAATATTATTGCTGCATCTTTAATGGAGAGCAAGTAGAACTCTAGGTCTGCAGGGTGTCTGCAATATTTGAGCATTGCCATGGATACAGTATCAAAGTCAATCACAAGTAATGTAAATGGGCCTCAGCGGGTTAAGGCAGCTAACAGTGACAGAGACTATTCTCCCTTAATGCATCATTCTTGGAAGAGATTTACAAAATATTTGGGAGGTGAGGCATGCTGCTGAATGTTACTTTGGATGCTTCATCCAACACTGCTGACAGGCACTTTGGCAGAACAGCAAGACATGAGGGTCCCAGGTCTGCCACCCAATTGGCTGTGGGATGTTGATGTTTATTTTCCTTAGTTTCTCCCAGTGTAAAACAAGGTGTGTGTGTGGTGAGGGGAGTGTTTTGCAGTTCTTGCCAGCATTCTGATTAGAAGTGGATGGCAAACACGATTTCATCTCATATTCAGTGTGGTTGAATGCAACTCTAGCTAAGTTAACCAAAATAAAGATACTTTTTGAAGACATCCAAGATGAGCTACAATAATTGGTTGGACAAGGCTTTTTTCTTTTCTGTTTGTCTTGTTCAAAAATTATATAGATTTCAGTTGGTTCTCATACTGTCTTAAAGACAGATTTTCCCCTTTAAGAGAGCAACATGAAATGTAAGTGACTCAGCTCTTGTTGGCAAATTGTCAAGAATTAAATGAAAATCAGATAAGTCAGTTACCAAACTCAGAATCCACAGAGTCCTTTCCAGATGCCAAAGTTTAGTTGCAATTGACCTATTGCAACATGAATGGGTCTTGCAGTTACAAATATATTACAATACTATTCATTTATATTAAAAATACAGTCAGAAAACAACGATGTATATTTTTGCCAGAATACAGGCATAGCAAACACATTGGAATTACTGTCCAGGATTGGGGACAGCTGGGTAATGGGGATAATGGAAATCAAACAAAACAAGAGGGAATAGACACTGAGACTCAAAGAGAGAATGTAATTTACCCAAGGAGAGATAGCTAATAAGTGTTGGGTGATTGAACAGAGCTGTCACTGAATGACCCAGGGCTGTCCCTCCCTCTGCCTCTTGTGCTCATAAAGGCAAACAATAACAACAAAGGATTACAAAGGGATTTGTTCCTTATCAACTCTGAGGGGTGTAATATTGTTATTTTTTCCTTGTGAATAAAGTACCTTTAAGATTCATGCAAATCTAGTCTTCCTTCTTTAGGACTTTCGCTTAGATCAGACCTCTTCTTATCTTGATTGGGTAATTTCATTTCTCAATAGCAGGAAAGGGAAGGTAAATAAATTCAGCTCTGGTGTTCTGAGGTCTCGGTTCATGGAGACTGTAGAGGGCTCTTGAAAGTAGAAAGTTCTTGAACATGGGGCTCTTGGTGGGATTAGTTACTCTCTGAGGATGAGCAACTGAAACGCCATGTTGGATGTTTTGTGAAAGAGCCTCTGTTCATTTTTTTCTGGGGAATCTACTTCATGGTGGGCATCTATTCCAGGAACTCACACACAAGATAAAGGCAAATTAGGAATGTTCATGTGTATTTGCTTTCATTTGAAAATTACACAGGGATAAACCTGATGGCAATTGTTTTTTATGTGAGGGTTAATAAAAATAAGGTCTTTAAAAATTTTTTTTATAAAAAATAGAAGGAGAAGAAGAAGAATTCTCCATTTTACCTTTTTACACAGTTTTTCTTTTTGGACCTTGTCAATGTCTTATATGTTAAGGATATAAGATAAAATTAAAAAGCATGGGGGAAAAACCCCTCAAACTGAATGCCAATTAGCAAATAAACCTGAACACCAACAGCATATTCACAAGGAGATAAAAGGTAACTTCTCTGCTACAAGGATAAAAAGACTTGCAAAGGTGATTCCTTGTTGGTGGTGACACTGGTTGAGAAGGTGTGATTCTGCAGTGGGGGTGTATGTGCCAGAGGACTGAGGGAGGGAGGCCATTGGAGCTGGGATACTCACAGTGGGAGCAGGAAGTAGAGGAGGAAGAAGAGCCCTGGGGTATCAAACTGGAGTCAGAAGGCATCAGTATCAGTCCATGATTTAAAAAAAAGAAAAAAGAAAAACAGAAAAGAGAAAAACATTTTTCTTAGCTCTGTCCCCTGAACAGTTTAGCTAAGCAATGATACCTTGAGCTGTAGGGCCATACCAGATCTGGGTTACTAAATACCTTTTACTAATAAAAGGAAGTCAGACTGCTCAGAGAAAAGCCAACCCAAGGCTATGGAAGGAAAATTACATCTCATTGAAAAATACTTAGAAGGGTATTTAAAGGGGACAAAATAGGAACCAGCTTGAAGGGACTTCCACTGGCCAAATATGAGCATCAAAATAACCAATGACAAGGGCCGGGTGGTGGCTCAGTGGTAGAGCGCTTGCTTAACACATGTGAGGCACTGGGTTCGATTCTCAGCACCACATTAAAAAATAAACAAAATAAAGGTATTGTGTATAAAAAATATTTAAAAAATAAACAATGAAAAAATAAAAAGAATCCAGGAATTCACAGTGACACTTAAAATATGAAAGAAATGAAAGAAGGAGGAGGGGCAGAGAAGGGAAAGCTCTCTGAGGAAAGTCATCCAAGGAAGGCAGGTGAAATGACAGGAACTCCCCCAGGGCCCAAACAGCATGGTGAAAACTGGTTGAGACAGGATCATCAATGGCATTTTCAGCCTCTGGTGAGGATCCACAGATCCCTTATGAACTCACAGGTTGGGTGGGAGAAGAGACCCTTAGAATGGAGAAAATGAGAGGATACCAATGTAACCCAGAAAAGAAATGTAGGGTCATTAGTCATTTTGTGCCTACTGATGGGATACAGTGAAGAGGACACAGGCTCACCAGGGATGGTTCCTACTAGAGCGCTTAACTTCGGTCTGAAGGAGAATATTGAGGTACGTTTTGCAACATAACTGGAACAAACTTTTTAAAAACACCAGTCATAGAAAGCTTGTAATCCCAGCAACCCAGGAGACTGAGGCAGAAGGATTCTTAATTTGAGGCCAGCCTCAGCAATTTATCAGGATCTTATGTCAAAAATTTAAAAAAGGAATGTGTTGGGGGATGTGACTCAGTTGTAAAGCATCCCTGGGTTTAATCACCTGAAAAACGTGCGCGTGTGTACAACACACACACACACACACACAATCATTACAGGCAAAACCAAAAACAAAAATGGTAGTGTGATCCTGGGTTGGGTCCTGGATCCCCTTAACCCTCATCCTCAAATACCGAGAGGCTGTAAAGACATCTGCACCATGAAGAAAATTTGAAACTGAACTTCATATAAGATAATATGAACTCTCCCCTCCCCACCCTCTTGCTGGTCCTATCTCTCACATCATTGCTTGGATTTTTTTTCTCTTATTATTTGAGGTCTTCTTCCAAACATGTTTTCAATGTGGGTCTTGTCTGGCTCTTTATAAGCCCTTTCAAATAAGGTCAGTTTTTAGAAATATTTATTCAAATATTTCCTCTACTCTTATTTTTTTCTTTCTTTCTATCTGCTATTAGGATTTATGCTTGTTCTTCATGTTATGAAGTGTTTATTTTTCTTTTCTTTTTTCTTTAAAAAAAAAAACAGGGAATGAACCCAGGGGCGCTTAACCACTGAGTCACATACCCAGCCCATTTTATTTTATTTTATTTTTTTGAGACAGGGTTATGTTAAGTTGCTTAGGGCCTCACTAAATCACTGAGGCTGGCTTTGAACTCATGATTCTCCTTCCTCAGCCTCCTGAGCTTCTGGGATCACATGTGTGCACCACCGTGCCCAGCCCAACTATTTCTTTTTTGTACTTGATATGTTTTAGTCCTACTGTGGGACTTCTACAATCTTATATTCACAATTTATTTTTTCAACAATATCCATCATATTTCATTTGTTTTGTTTCCATTTATTATATTATTTCAACTGTTTTATGTGCCAGATATTTTCACGTTTTTTTTAAACAATTTTTTGTTCTTTTACATAATTTTCTCTTATTGCCTACCTAAAGAACCCTTTTAGATTCTGGGTCCTTCTGTTTCAACACATCTGTTTTGGAGGATATCTGTTCCTCCGTGTAGACTTCTTTTCCTCACTGTGCAATGAATTGGGTTGAGAGCTCACCTTCCCTTGGGATATCAAACTAGGTCATCCCATAGTACACAGTGGAAGACGGCCACAGCCAGGACCTCATCTCTGCTCTTCTTACAAGTGTAGTTAGTCCCCTGATGAGGGAGATCTGATTTTTACAAGTTTCTCTTTGCTACCATCTGCTCTCTCCTCAGGATAAACTGCCCAGTGAAGCATTTTTTTTTTCTTGTAGATGGAGACATAAATTTATTTTGATGTGGTGCTGAGGATCGAACCCTGAGCCTCATTCGAGCTAGGCAAGCGCTCTAATGCTGAGCCACACCTCCAACCTGAAGCTTTTTTTCTTATGAATTAACTGAAGGCTGAAGTGAGCTGGGAATGCACAAAGCCATCTTCAAGAGCACCCTGTTACCAAAGAAGGTCACACCTGGAAGGGTGCTTGCCAGGAACCTTGACCACAACAAAAACCAGAAACTTTGATCATCGATGTCCTCTTTGGAAATCGATTCTGGATAGCTCTCACAGACCCATGTGTAGGAAGTGAGATGCATATACAGCCTGTGCTCCAGGAGAGGCCACCTTCTAAAGCTCAGGACAACGGAGGTACCCACCCATCTGGGACCCATATATCTTCCCTCGAAAAATCATATAAAGATTCTCCCTTAGGGCAAAGGATAAGATGGTCATTTAAAAAGTGACAGTTGCCGTTTTCCAACACATGGCTTGCTATCACACTGCTTCCTGATGCAGTGACTCAATGGGGGTAGGGGGTGAGGGCAGCAAAGCCAGCCTAGAACGGTTTTGAGGTAGGAGAGAATAAAAACAGGTGGGAAGGAGACAGAGAAGGAAAGTATGACTGTGACTTTAAGCTTAACAACTCCTGGAGTGCCCTCTCCATCACGCCCTGGCCAATATTTCCTCTAGGCCTAAATTTTTAAGAGGTTCAATATACTTTAGAACACTGTAAGTCCAGTTAATTTGTGCTTATATACCTTGTTAGCTTACATATACCTTGTATATGTAAGCTAACATATAGCTTATATACCTTGTTATATTTTTAAACTGATTTAAGGAAGAACAATTGAGAGATTGCTACAGAGCCACAATATGAGCACAGTCCAAGTGCTATCTAGAAACTAGATAATGTCACCATGAAAATTATTTAGAACTAGACCACTGTGGATCACTGTGCTCCGTAATCAACACTTGATCTTAGCCAAAAGGCCGAGAAGCGATGTGCTCCGTAATCAAAAGAATAAGCTTATCAAGTTCCCACCAGCCCACGTACTTCTCACATTCACCATTTACAATGTGGCCTTTAAAAGAAGAAACCTGAATCCCAGGAGCTCTGGAGGCTAAGGCAGAAGGGTTGGGAGTTCATAGCCAGCCTCAGCAATTTAGCAAGTTCCTAAGAAACTTAGCAAGATCCTGTCACTAAATAAAAGAGGGCTGGGATGTGGCTAAGTGGTTAAGTGCCCCTGGGTTCAATTCCTGCTACCCCCCCCCCCAAAAAAAAAAAAAGAAGGCTGAGACCCCAATAGTTGGCTCACTCTTGAGGTCTACACTCCACTCCCTTTGAATGTGTATCCTGCTCTAGTGCTTGCTATCCTGGCTGAATCTCAGCTTGAGCCACTTTAGATGTGTCCTGACATTCTTCTCTGAAATTTCGAGAATCTACTGGGACTGAGTTAAAGTCCCCTTTTTCCTTTTGGGGGACCTCCATGAACCTATCTGGTGACATTTCTAGTCCTAGTGATTTATAGAGTGAGAATCCAAGGACTACACAATTCTTAATCCCTGTTTAAGGCCAATCCACTAGCCCTTCCTTTGGCTAGGGTTTCACTTCTAAATTTAGGAAGAAATAACAATCTAATCCACAATCCTGGTGATTTGGTTGGGAGTGTGGTGGAACAAATGACCTGTTATGAACTATTTCCCACACTGCCCACCCTCCCCCCATTGCTGACATTGATGGGCCCTGGTGCTATTGTGCTGAAAGGGTCCCCACTGGTGACTGTCTTAAGGCAACTTGAAGGTATGAGAGCAGAGTGTGCCAAGTTCTCCAACCTTGTTTCACAAGCTGTCAGACTATAGCTATTAATTAGCTAGCTCTCCATCCCCACAGCCTGCAGTCGACTTTGGTCTAGAACAGTGGGGAGAGTTCTCAGTTCCTCCACTCCTTAGTTTTAGGAATCCTGGCTTCTGTGTGCTTCTGTTGTCTCCTTCAGGGCTGACTGTTGGAGAGGGAGTCAATCTCCTGGCCAGTCAGTCATCTTGGCAAGAATTCTCTGCATCTTCAACTACAAGATGGGGATGACATGACCAGAAGGAGTTGTGGATTTGAATATTTTACATCAACGTCTGGAATAAAGTAAATGATTGAAAGGTACTGGATTCTTTCTATTTTCAAAAGACCTCAATCCCCAAATTTCAATCGACTAATCCAATCAGGCATTTTAAGGCCTTGAACAATGTTCTTTTCATTTGCCTCCAAATACTGTATATAGTGAGTGCTGAGCTCACAATGAAGTTTTTATTATTGACAAAAACATGTTGGCTGGGCTGGGGATATAGCTCAGTTGGCAGAATACTTGCCTAATATGCACAAGGGCCTGGAGTTCAATCCCCAGCATCACACACACACACACACACACACACACACTCACACACCAATCCATGCTGGCACATACAGAAATTAACCTCATCTTCAGGGAACCATGATAGAATCATCTGACTTCTAGTTCTAGATTTTTTTTTCTTCCTGGCTACTCAAACTGTTGTACATCACAGAGAGCCTGCTAGACCTGTAGAATCTTCTCTATACTCTACACTTGATGCCATCAGTCTTAACATCATCACGAACGTCTCTTCTCTCCATTAAGAATTTCATTTGCTGTGCAGAAGCTTTTTACTTTGATGACATAACCTAATCATGCCTGGCCTAATGGAGCTTGATTGCTGGATTCAATCACTTCTACTTAATCAAGCTTAAATTACAACCTGCATTTTTACAAGATCCTACTTGATCCATCTGAAGAATCAAGTTTGAGAAGCACTGAATGCATCATGGGGAATTGTAGACCTTCCAGAGCAACTCTACTCCTGTTGCCTGCGTTGTATTTTTTTTTCCCCCAGTACTGGGGATTGAATCCAGGGCACTGCACATGCTAGGCAAGCCCTCTAACTCTGAGCTATGTTCCCAGCCCCTTGCCAGCATTATAATCAGTTTATCTAAATAACTTTAAATTTGCCATTCTATTTTCATCCTAAGGATGTGGAATTATTCTTGTTCTTTTTAAATGATAAAAAATTGGGCACACGTATGATGTGTAGCATAATGTATTGACATATGTGTACATTGTGAAATAACTATATCAGGCTCAATAAAATCACTTTATATAGAAATTTTTGTTGTTGTGAAACACTTAAAAATCTATTCTTTTAGCAATTTTCATGCACCTAATATATTGTTAATAACTATATTCACCATGTTGAACATCAGACCTCTTGAACTTATTCCTCCTTTCTAACTGAAAATATGCTTCTTTTGACAAACATTCTCAGCCCTTGATAGCCTTCAAGGTTCTCTGAGTTTTTTTTTTTTTTTTAAGATTCTACATATAAGTGAGGTCATGTGACATATGTCTTTCTGTATCTTGTTTAATTCACTGAACACAATGTCCTTCAGTCTTTCCATGCTGTTGTAAATGTCAGAATTTCCTCTTTCAAAGGTTGAATAGTATTCCACTATGTAGATACACCACATTTTCCTTATGCATTCATCTGTTGATGGACACATAAATTGATTTCATACCTTGGTTACTGAAAACAATACTGCAATGAACATGGGAGTGCAGATGTCTCTTTGACATGTTGATCTCATTTCCTTTGGATATATATCCAGTAATGAGATTGCTGGGTGATGTTAGTTCTATTTTTAACTTTTTGAGGAACCACCACACTGTTTATCATAAATGGGTTACTGATTTACATTCCCATCAGCAGTGAACTAGGGTTCCCTTTTCTCTGCATTTGGCCAACACTTATCTTTACTCCTTTTGGTAATAGCCATTCTAACTGGTGTGAGAAGACAACATTTTAAAAATATTTTATTTTTTGTTGTAATTGGACCCAATACCTCTTGTTTATCAATTTATTTTTATGTGGTGCTGAGGATCGAACCCAGGGCCTCACACATGCGAGGCAAACACTCTACCACTGAGCCACAACCCCACCTCCAGGATAGTATCTTATTGTGGTTCAGTTTGCATTTCTCTGATTATTAGTGACCTTGAGCATTTTTTTGTACATCTGTTGGCCATTTGTTTGTCTCTTTTTGTTTTGTGTGGTTCTGGGGATTGACACTAGAGGTACTCTACCCATGAGCTACATCCCCAGCCATTTTTAAGTTTTAATTTTGAGACAGTCTCATTATGTTACTAGCGCTGCCCTTGAACTTCTGACTCTCCTGACTCCAACTTCTGAGTTACTGCAATTACAGTCTTGTGCCACCAGGGGCAGATTTTTTCTTCTTCCTTTTGTTTTTTTCTTGTTCTGGAGATTGAACCTGGGGTACTTAAACACTGAGCCACATCCTCAGCAGTTTTATTTATTTTGAGACAGGGTCTTGCTAAGTTACCTAGGGCCTCCCTAAATTGCTGAAGCTGGCTTTGAACTTGCCCTCCTCCTGCCTCAGCCTCCCAAGTCACTGGGATTACAGGCATTATGCCACTGCACCTGACTTTTTTCTTCTTTTGAAATTATCTACTCAGGGACTTTCCATTTATTGAGTGCTTTGTTTGTTGCTTCAGTTTGAGTTCCTGGTATGTTTTGGATATTATCAGGTGTGTGGCTTTGCACATATTTTCTTCCACTCTGAAGGTTGTCTCTTCCCTCTGTTGAGAACTTCATTTGCTGTGCAGAAGCTTTTTACTTTGATGAAATCCTGTTTGTCTATTTTTACCTCTGTTGCCTGTTCTTTTTGGGGTCATGTCCAAAATATCATTGCTCAGATTAATGCCATGGAGAATTTGTATCTTCTTCAACTTCTGTCTTTCATCTTTGTTTTTGTTTTCAGTGTAGAGACCTCCCACTTTTTTGTGTTCCTAAGTACTGAAATGTTTTGTTTTCCTAAGTACTGAATATTTTAGTATGGTAGAAGCCATCTTAATATGTTTCTTAGAAATTGCAGATACACTACAGGGCTTGGTGGTGCATGCCTGTAATCCCAGTGGCTTGGGAGGCTGAGGCAAGAGGATTGCGAGTTCAAAGCCAAAGCCAGCCTCAGCAACTTAGCATGGCCCTAGCAACTTAGCAAGACCATGTCTCTAAATAAAATATAAAATGGGCTGGGATGTGGCTCAAGAGTTCCGCATCCCTGGGTTTAATTCCTGGTACCAAAAAAATAAAAAATAAAAAAAAGCATATTTAGTGGCAATTGATTAGCATTTTCAAATGTTCACTGTGGAATCAGTATACAAATCTCCTCATAAAAAGAAAAAAAAATGGAGACTATACTTTCATTATATATAGTGAGTTAAAAAATATTTAGATAGGGTAAAGAACTACATAAAATTGTACATAATGAAGAGTAAGTTTCCATTTCATCTTTTCTTATTAGTCCTTTTAGTTATACATGACGATGGAATATACCATGACACAATTATAAAAACATGAAATACAATTGTTCTAATTCAGTCCCTGATATTTCCTCTTATCTTCCCTTCTTCCCTCCCACTGTTCCCTTCCCTCTACGCTATTGATTTTTTTTTTAAAATTAGTATCTTTTGGATGTACATGATGGTCAGATTCACTAAGGCATATCCATTTATGTACATAGGAAAGTTATGTCAGATTCATTTCACTGTCTTTCCCTATTCTCATCCCTCCTCCCTTCCCTTCATTCTCCTTTATCTAATCCTCTGATCTTTCTTCTTCTTCTTTTTTTTATCCTACTTTTATTTTGGATTAGCTTCTTCATATCAGAAAACATTAGACCTTTAACTTTTTGGAGCTGGCTTATTTCACTTAGTCTGGTAGTCTCCAATTCCATCCACTGACTGGCAAATGCCATAAAGTCATTGTCTATGGCTTGTGTATATACACCACATTTTCTTTATCCATTCATCTGTTGAGTGGCACCCAGATTGACTCCATAGCATAGCTATTGTGAATTGTGCTGCTATAAACACTGATGTGGCTGGTCACTACAGTGTGCTGACTTTAAATCTTTTGGATATATATGGAGGAATGCAATAATTCGATCAAAAGGTGGTTCCATTCCTAGTTTTCTGAGGACTCTCCACACTTTTTTTCCGAGTGGTTGCACCAATTTTCAGTCCTACCAGCAATGTATCCCCACCTCCTCACCAATATTTGTTAATTGTATTCTTCATAATTGCCATTCTGACAGGAGATGAAATCTCAGTGTAGTTTTAGTTTGCAGTTTCCTAATTACTAGCAATGTTAAACACTTTTTTCATATATTTTTTGACCACTCATATTTTTTTCATTTGAGAAGTGTCTGTTTAGTTCCTTTGCAGGGCAATGGTATTTATTAACCAAGTCATCAAACTTAGAGCTTGAATTAAGGAAACTCCAGGAAGGGCCTTAGCAAGATAAAATTGAAGTTGCACTCTATCCTCTAACTTCTTTTCTTTTGTGTATATTCAGTGTAAAGACATAAGGGCCTTCTGAGAGAGCAAGTTGTTTTCCTAAAAAGCCTCAACACATCTGAAATTTAGCCTCTTAAACCTAAGGCTTGTTAACACCATGACTTATAAAACATGTTCAGACTTGGATTCATAAACATGTGAATGGAGGCCATGTTAGTTTATATGTTGATACTTCTATTAAGATGTGAGGTCATTTTTTTTTTCTTTTTTGTTTTTCCAAACTATACATGCTCTGGAAATCTTTTGGGTTTATGAGAAAACAGGTCAGTCTCTTCATCTTCCATGTTTGCTTCCATGAAATGCCTCTGGCCTTTTCTCCTTCATCTCAACATAGATCTGTTTTTCCCATATCACCACCATGACTAATGCAGAGCCAAGATGGCTCCATTTTTCTGTTTACTTTTTGCTTCACAGACTTACTTCTAAACCCCTGGGCTGTGCGGGAAGGGGAACTACAAGGCTCAGGGTTCTGCCTCTCTCTGGAAGATGTTGGGTAGGTCACTCTTGCTGGGATGCAGTTTATGGTTCTATAAAATGAATGACCTGCAGCATCTGTTAAGATCCCCTTTGGTTCTAAGCCATAATAATGCCACAAATAAGATCATAGGATTTCTTTAGGTTTGGCATTTTAAAAATGCCAGAACACTTCACCTGCTGCACAGATTTTATCAGATGTTGAATGAAAACAGAAACAAAGAGGAAACAACCATACAAGGAAAAAGAGACACTGGTGTCCAACCCAGAGACTCAGTGAGCACACAGGAATGGAGAACTACACACCCCACAACCAGGGCATTCTGCATTTCTTAATCAGTGAACGCCAAACTGATATTTGAACTGTGCCAACAGTTCCATTTAGAGCTACCGAGAAAAAGAATAAAATGTGTGATAATATCAACACTGATCAAAACAAAAAAAATCCATTTCATTGTAGAGAAAGTCACAGCATTTTGAGTTAGTCTGTTTCATTTAATCATCTGCCACATTGTTCTGGGCACAATTATTGTCATTATTAGTGTCATTTGGAGACAGCTATGCTTTAAAAAAAAATCTGGGTTGGATCTCCATGATGCTTAACTCCTGGTCAAATTTTTTTCTTTACTCAAAAGTAACCCCTACTCCAAGAGGAAGATCAGGAAAGACTGAGATATATTTGCAAAAAAATTATGTCCACTAAAAACAATTCATAGCTCATGATCTCTCATGGGGGCTTTCTTTTTGGGGAGAGTTTTTTCTTATAAATGTATGCTGATTCAACAACCTGCCCAAGGAATCCCAAAGGGAAATGAGAAATAGCTTCCAGAGAACAAGCAGATGCTCTCCACAGAAAGAGCCCTAATGTCTCCTAAGTGTGATGGTGCCATTTTTCCAAGGTAAAGGGACAGAGATAGGGGACCTCTCTCCCCAAAGGCCAGTAGAAATAAAGCACATTCAGGTTAATCAGGGAGGTAGTAATCAGCTGGAAAACCCAGAGGTTAGCATCTCTAGAGAGGAAAGTGGGTGTGACTGAGTAAGCTAGGGCTGGATGAAGAAAGCAACAGACAGCAGGAGAGTGGAGAACAATCCACGTTTCCCCAGAGGACCCACAGAAATGTGGCACCACTACTGAAGGTGTCCTGTGCTGTTCTAGGAGATGAGGGCACACGGAATGAATGATACAGAACAAGTGGAAGCGAAGTGCTTCCCTCCTTTGTCAATGACACTGGAGGAGAACCACCTGATGCACAGGTGGGAACAGGCGCCCCAGGGAAAAGGACAGCTGCCTGAGTTGTGACCCTGAATTGAAGGGGCAATCTAGCAGTGGCCATCACACTCTGCCTACCACAGAGCACTGTGTCCCTGGGGCCATGTGCAGGGAACGATCACTGCTGGCTGGCAGCATCAGGGAGACCCTGCCCTGGTCCTCTGCTCTGGGTTCTTGGCAGGTCCTTTGGGCCTTTACACAATTGCTTAGTTGAGGAGATAAGATCCTGCCTCACAGGTGTCTAACAAATGTATTATGGAAGTGTCATTTCATTTTGGTTCAGAAAGATGAGAACAAATTTCGAAGAGATGCTTTACTCAGAAACAGGGAGCACAGGCCCACCAGCAAGCAAATCTAGTACTCCTTTCAGCCCTGAAAACAGAGAGGGACCAGCACAGCCAAGGGCCTTAGAGGCAGAGGCTGCAAGTCTGCTGCCATTCAAGTTTTCTGCAGAACTTAGAAAACCAGAGTTTTTTCTTATTTCTTTCTTAGATAACGACTAGTCTACTCAAGCTCAACCCGAGCATATGGAAGAAAAATGAACAATTGAGAGGGTCTTAAATACCTTTGTAGGACAGAACTTTTAGAATGTAGAAAGATCATCAAGTAAACATAGCACCCCCCAAAAGAGAGTCTGAATATGAAAGTGGAGAGGAAGTTTTGGCTTTCTCCTTTAACTGTGTTTTTGGAGCTTTGGCCTGTAAGCAATCAAGATGGAGAGAGATGCTATCCCAAAGAGGAAAGTCTGCAAGAACCAGAGTAGTTGAGCCCGGCTGTCTGTGATTCCTTTATACCTGAAAAAGAAAGAACAAAATTCAGACACCAGAATTGTCATTTTATGGGGGTTACTGACTTCTCTATTTTTTTCATTTAGCACTTCCATCTACTTTCAGGTTTATTTTGCTGTTTCTCTCTGAAGGTGAAAGATGGGTTCATTTACTTTTCATCTCTCTTGTTTTCTGATAAATGCATCTTAGGTGGTACACCTCCCTGGGAACCAGTCTGGCTGCTCTCTGGGTACAGTATTGTACAACTGTTTCTCATGTGATTCTGATCAGTGGATAGGTAATCAGCACTAGCAGGGCTTCATAGCAAGTGTCTTGAAGACAGACCAGAAGAGAATCCCAGCTTGCCACCCACTAGCTGTGACCTGGAAACTCACTCAGTTTTCTCATTTGAAAAATAGAAATAGTAATTTCTAACTCACCAAATTTTGAGGTGATTGGTAAGATAATATACCCAAAGGGCTTAGGAAAGAGCTTGGTGCACAGTAATAATAAACACCTGCTCACAGAGTCTTTCAAATTAAACTGCCTAAAACAAAACTACAATTAATAAATAAGAAAAATGGTCTAATTGAAGGAAATTTTAGTCTCATCTGTAATATAAATCTCACTTGGATGACTTTTTATTTAAAACAAACATCACATATAAAAGCATATAGTTTTCTACACTAACAGATTTAAAAGGACCATAAAGAATCTTAGTAAATTCAGAAGAAGCATTTGATAAATTTTATCATCTATTCTTAATAAAAGTTCTCAGCAAACTTAGAAATACAATGGAGCTTCCTAAATTTACTAGAGGTCTACAGAACTCTAGAAGAAACAATTCCTGTAACATGATACACACAGAAGTTTTTTTTTTTTTTTTTTTTTTTGTACTGGGGATTGAACTGAGGGCCACTGAGCCACATTCCCAGCCCTATTTTATATTTTATTTAGAGACAGGGTCTCACTGAGCTGCTTAGCGCCTTGCCATTGCTGAGACTGGCTTTGAACTCGTGATCCTCCTGTCTCAGCCTCCCAAGCCACTGTGATTTCAGGCTTGTGCTACTGCGCCTGGCAGAAGGCTTTCTTTTAAGATCAGGAACCATGCATAATGTCTACTACCACCACTTTCAGCTGACACTGTAAATACAGCCAGCACACAAAGGGAAGAACCAACCAAAGGTACATAAAATTGAAAAGAAGAAGTGCAACTATCTAGACACAATTGTATATGTAGAGACTATTAGAATTAATAAATGGACTAAATAAATAAATGGACTTAGCAAGGTTGTTAGATATCAGGGTGATTTATAAAAATTGATGATATCCACACAGACTACCATCAAACAATTAGAAAAGGAAGAAAAGTCATTTATAATATCATCTGAAAGTAGAAACAGCTGGCCATAGTCAATAAATGAATAAACAAAGATGTGAAATACCTCCTAAAATTACAGAACTTTATTGATATATTATAGGAGATTTTAATAGATGGATACGGATCATTTCATGTTTAGAAGATGCAGGAATGAAAATGTCAGTTCTCTTCAAATTAATTCACATGGTGAATACAATAAAGATCTCAACAGGTTTAGATTTTTGCTTTTGCAGCATATGACAAGGCATAAGAATGTGTAAAAGTCCAGGAGCAGCCTCCTTATTGAACAAGAAGGCAAGAGGACATGCTTTATCAGCTGTCAATGATCATAAAGCCACTACTACAGAGCCATGTTGTCCCAAGAATGAACACTCAGACCAATGGAACAAAACAGGAAGCCTAGAAATAGCCATACACAAATATACATATGATATAAGACAGGTACATCAATGGACATTGAAGACAATCACAAATGGCTCTGGGAGGACTGAGCATCCATATGGAAAAAGGTGACGTCAGAAACATCTTTCCCACTCCCAAATCAGTTCCAGGTACATTAAAGGCATAAATGTGAGAGGCAAAATTGTAAAACTCTTTTAGAAGACACTGTTAAAGAATACTTCCATCATTTCAATACAAAGAAAAAAAATAATAAATTTGACTACACTGATCAACTTCTATTTTTCAAAAGATCTACCAGAAGAAAAAGACCCAGAGAAAGAATATTTGCAAAACATCTAAGTGGCAAAGTATTTAAATAAAGGGGGAAAAGAAAAAAGTGCCTATAGATGGATAAGAAAAGGGCAAATACCCAATTACAAAAGTGTTAGTGTGGGTGGTGTAGGCCAAATGTACCAAAGACATATTTATTGCAATATAGTTCATAATGGCAAAACAATTTAGAGACTTAAAAAGTTGATCAGAAGGGGACTTTCTTCAATACATTAAGGCACATTCACATAATAGAACACTATGCACTAATATTAACGGATGGGAGTAAAATTCACATGAATAGACACAGAAAAACAGGGATATGTAACAATGGAAAACTGTTAATAGAAGAAGTTCTATGTATATGTAAAATTATTTATAAATGCATAAATCGTAATGATAAATATTAAACTTTTAATAATGACTATTTTGGAGGATTTTAGGAGACCTTTAAATTTTCATTTCATTTAATCTTTTTTTGCAGTACTAGTGATTGAACCTAGGGCTGTACCAGCCCTTTTAATTTTTAATTTTGAGACAGGGTCTTGTTAAGTTGCTGAGGCTGGCTTCGAACTTAGATCTTTCTGCCTAACCTTCCCAGTCCCTGGGATTACAGGAGTGTACTACTGTACCTGACATTACCAAGAAATTGATTTATTTATTTTGATTGCTGAAGATTGAATCCAGGGCCATGCACATGCTAGATAAAAACTATACCCCTGAGCCACATCCCTAGCTTTACCATGAAATTGTTAAAAAAATGGAAAAGGTGCTTAATATTATGATTATGGTTGACATAAAGACAAACATCGTCCAATCTTATCTCTGGTTAAGAGGAATTTACAAAAAATGTATTACAAAATTACAAAAAATGTATACCAAGGTGCCAGATGTTCAGTAAATTTTAATTTTCTGCCTCTCATAATTATCTAGAATCAAGGATATTGTCAGCTGGGTGCAGTGCCACAGGCCTGTAATCTCAGCAACTCCAGAGGCTGAGGCAAGAGGATCTCAAGTTCAAAGTCAGCCTCAGCAACTTAGTTGGACCCTAAAGTGCCCTGGGTTCAGTACCCACACTGTTTTGTGCATACTACTTATTCAATTAAAAAATTCACATGCATGAAAAAAGGAATTCACCAAAATGCTACATGTAGCTATTTCTGGGTAGTAGAATTTGGGAGGCTGCAATTGTACTACAGGTTTTCACTTATTTATTTATTCTGTCATTTATCTTATAATTCAAAAGGAGTATTTATTCTGATTTACATTCCAACAGATTATGCCACGATTTCAAGAACCAACTTCTCCATGTCTAATCTCCTTCTGCTCTTCAAAAGACTGATAAAAGAATGTTAAATTGAGTCTTTAAGTTTTCATTAGAGGTTCCAAATGCCATTACAAAATAAGAGTTTTTTCAAAATATATATATCTAGTTTCCATACCCAGAGATTCTGATCTGGTGTGTGTTGCTTCACACATAGGAATGTTCTTTCTTAAAGTTATACAGATAATTCTGGGCCACAATGCAAGTTTAAAGCCCCCAGACTAGACCCTATTCAGCAGATACCAGTATAGGTTAATACCACATGAGAAAGATCTCTTTAAAAATTCTCTTTAACCTGTATTAGGAAAAAGATTCTCTGCATATTTGTACTTTGCATAAGCATATACAGAAATTCTGATTCAAAGGATAAGATGGTTATAATAATGCCATTTATACTCTGGCAGTCTAAGTTCAAGGACTGGGCCAAACAACTCCAAGGTAAGATTTCACTGAGAAGCAGAAGAGGCCATTGGAAAGAGGTACCTGTATGCTCTGACATTTTCTGTGTCAAGTCCAGAGACTGGCTTCAAGAGAACCAGTTGGAGAGATTGACATAAGCCCTTGAGATTTGAAGAAAGGATTAGTATCTGACTCAAAAGTATTAATACTGTTTTAGTCTGCTGGGTGAAAGAGCAAAGAAACCAGCTGTACTGGGAACTGTACACACTTGCAGATGATCACACTGGAAAGATAAGGAAATCAGCCAGACAGATTTTTTTAGAAGGGTACTGGACCTGGTGGGTTTTGAAGGAACCCTGCCTGAAAGGCCCAAATGAAGCACAGATGTGATCTCAATAAAAGGGTAAAAGTCTTTCTCAAAACAGGTCCAGAGGTAAAACTGCAAAGTGGCATGCTGGAGGAGGCACCAGGAAAAACCATCAAGGGAAATGCAAAGGGAGATCCACAATGATAAGCAATTTCCCCCCAATTCACCAAAGGCCCTCTAGAGAAAAAGAGTCTACACTGAATTTGCAACATAGATAGCACCCAAATAACTAATCAAGAGACTGGGCCTGTTTCCCTAACCATTCCTACCATTCCAAGGAAGCCACAAGCAGGCTCCTGAGCCATAGCTGGATAGGAGCTGACATTTTGAATTAGAAGAAGCTTACAGTTTTAACAAACAGACTAGATGAGAGTGGACAATTACAGATAGTGACTAAAAAACCCACAGATCTGTTTGAGTTTCATCCAGGGCTATAGTGGGGGTGTGGGGGAGACAGAAAAATTCATGGGGTAAATTTACTTGGAGAAGGGTGAAAAGAACATAGTTGCTTTCTGCTCTTTTGGTAGAAATCCCAGTGTGTTTAATAACAAGAAGATAGAATACCATAATCTATACTTAGCAGTTTCTTGCATGGTATGCACCCAATCAATGTTAATTACTTTTATTATTAAAATATAGTGGTAATACAGTGTCCGACTTTGCACTTTCAGAAGTAATACAACAATAATAGAAGTAATAATTAATCTGGGTCATACAAAAATATTAATTTCAAAGAAATTAAGCATTAGGATAATCATCTTATTCTCTGTATCATAATTTCTGTATTTGCTTATGCAAAGCACAAACGTAAAGAGAATTTTTTTTCTAGTACTTTCACACCGTATTAACCTACACTGGAATCTGATGAATCGGGCATTGTTTAGGGGCTTTTAACTTGTATTGTGCTCCAGAATTATCTATGGAACTTTAAGAAAGATCATATTCCTATGTCTGAAGCAAGACCTACCAGATCAGAATCTCTGGGTCTGGAAACCACACTTGTATATTTCATAAAAGCTCCTCAGGTGGCTCAGTTGTGACACTAGGACTGTGAACCATTGGCCTACATCAATAACTTAGCTCTTCTTTCAAATTAGAAGGAAGCCTAACCTTTTGTTCTAGTTGGGGCCACACAGTTTTGAAAACATAACAAAAGTCATCTCAATTAGATAACTAAATAAATGATTCATTAACAAACAAACTGAATTTATTCATCAAACATTTACTGAGTACTCCATGTCAGGTTCAGTACTAGGTATGGGGATTCAGATCTAACCTGAGAGTGTTCTTATCCTAAAGTATATAAATTATTGAAATGTGGCTACTCTCATCTTCCATTAGATACCATGAGAAAGATGACAAAGACCTATTGCAAAGACTTACTTGCACAATACCATGGCATATAAGGACTCTCCCACATGAATCAGCCAGGCAAGCCAATACCTGAAACAGGGAAAACAAAAACATTTTGACTAGTTTAAGGTGATAGCTACCAACTGATGGAATCTAACACAGAAATCTTAAAAAGAAAGGTGTCTTAATGTGAACTAGCAACACTGTTAGATATCTAACGGCAATTGCAGGCTTTTCAGGTCTCCAGTGAGACCAGGGCTGTAATGTCCACAACGGGCTTCTGCAGTTCTCCTTACCCATTATGCAGGAGGGTGTGATGGTGGTTCACCAAATACTGAGTAAAGTAGCCCAGAGGTCCAAGGCTCTGATAAGGGACACTCTGAGGCCAGAGGACAACACACTGAAAGAGAAGCAGAAGTACAAAGTATCTTTTAGATCATTTAAAAGATCAGCAATTATTTATTTTTGAGAGCAGCTATGAAATAATACTGATTCTACAAAACAACTCAGACTGTAAAAACTCTGAACAGCATCATTTGGACCTCCATTTTTTTTTTTTTTTTTTTTTTTTGTGGTGGTGGTGGGGATTGAACCCAGAGGCTTGTGCATGCAAGGCAAGCACTCTATCAACCAAGCTATATCCCCAGCCCTTGGTCCTTTATTTTTTTAAACATTTATTTATTTATACGTGGTTTTGAGGATGGAACTCAGGGCCTCACACACTGTAGGCAAGCAATCTACCACAGAGTCACAACTCCCGCTCTGGTCCTCCATTTTTAAATTTTAATTTACAAAAGTGACTATACTGCGATGTTTATGCAGAGGAAACTATGTGGTTATCAGACTCAGTGCCCAGGGTGGCCAACTCCTAATCTTATTAATGAATTTCAGCAAAACATTATTTTACAGAGGTCATTAACATTTTTTTAGTTTATGTTCCTTGACTAGCTTTTTACTGAAGAAACTACAGCTTGAGCCAAAGCCCCATTTAATGTAAAACTTCTGTCTCTTCCTTCACTTGTGTACTTTTAAAACTGGAAATGACCCACTGCACAAAGATGAAAAATAGGTAAGATTCACTTTGTGAAGTTATAATAGCAACTGCTTAAACACATGGGGTTTCTATAGTAAAATTATCAACTTTTCTTCAGCCTATGTTGTAATCTCTACCAGCTTAGTTTTGCTTAGTTTTTTGAGAATTGTCAACAGTGTCAAAGTTTATTGTCCATTCATCTCTGTCAAGAGAAATACTATTTTTCCCAAGATGCTCTTTTCCATATAAAATTAAAACAAAGCATGAATTATCAGGGCAAACAAAAACAAATAAAAGGAAGTATACAGCTCCATGATAGCCCCATGTGAAGTCCTCAAAGCTTTCCCCCCTTTGGATTCCACCTAATCAGACAGTCAAAATAGCACAACAGAAATGCACTTTTGAAAAGTTTCAATTCAATGCCTTCATTTTACATATGGGGAAATCAGGACAGTAGTGGTCACACTTGACACCAAACAACACTGTGGACATGAGGACTCCCCAATCTTCAGAATCCCTCCTGGGCAATAGTCAAATAGCTTTTCCTTCCTTCATATTTACATCAATTTAGCTCCCAGTGTATTTCCTAGCATTTTTCCCATTAAACAAACTCTCAGCCCTACAAAAGACGTGCTTCCTCTGTAGAGCTTTCTTGCTGCCACATCTATGCCCAAACAGTTAGTTATATCCTCTTTATTTCTTTTGAGCAATTTAATCCTGCCCATTGTTCAGCTTTATCCCCATTTTCCAAGCCATTCCAACTGCTTCAAACATTCTGCTTCGGAAGTCCTATCCTGAGCTGACAGGGCTATGGAAGTCTGTCAACTTGACTTCTTTACTCTTTGTGAGAGGCTCAGACTCGGTTAAGCCTGAATAACCAACCTTACAGGGAGCCAGAACACAAGGGCAGAAGCCCTCTAAAGCAGAAGATTTCCCAAGAGCCCAGGGAACTTCCGCTTACACCAGTAACGCAGGCAACCGTCAGGAGCGCGTGCGCAGAACCTCATTCCCACAGCAACCCTCGCCCAACGAGGGCCTGGCCGGCCCAAACCGATCTACCGCCCTCCCGAGGACTCACCGAGAAGTATCCCAGCGTCAGGGCTGTGACCAGCGAGGGCAAGGGTCTGGCTACACGGAAGTAGGAGGCAGCATCCCTGCCGGTCTCCGACTTCCCCTCCACCATCTTGAAAGACCCAGGCATTGAGTTCCCGGGTGGGGAGGCTTGCTGGCGTCCACATAGGGAAAGCCTGGCGAGCCGGTTTCTCAGAGCCTTGAGCACCCGCCCAAGGCCCTGCTGAGGACTAATTCTTCAGTATCTCCTCCCCAGGTCTCGGCCCTCCCCACCCCATCCAAACGCGCTGGAGCCAGGACTGCGCCTGCGTTGAACCCCTGCAGGCGAGTCCTGAGACCTTGCAGCACTAGCTCCGCTCCCTGGATGGGTGGCCCTTGCCCTTACCGTGTAGTAGCCAAAGGAGAGGGTAATGACTGTGAACCAGAACAGACTGCCCCTCCGGAAGTAGGCTGCACCACCTGCTACGGTCGCCATCGCTGCAGCATCTCCAGGGGAATGAGTGGCCACCCAGTTACGCGCGGGGGTGGGAGCTGGGTAGGACCTGGGATGGGCGAGGGAGAGGCGTGCGCCACCGCGCGGGGTGAAGACAGAAATCAGTCTCTCTAGTGCATTCCCTCCTCCTCTCTCTCTTTGGCCCCTGGGATTGAACCCTGGGGCGCTCAACCTCTTGGATCTTCTGAATAAGTATTTTCTCAGCTTTCCTTTTACTTCTTATCCCCCAGATTCAAGGTTGCCTGTGTTCTCTGTGCTTTCTGTACATTTGAGATTCAATTTTCATCTTCTTTTTCATGACTCTAAAATGCTCTTTCTAATCTTGACGTCTCCCCAGATACCTGCTAGTCGTTTCACCAAATAACCTGCACACATCAAAAACAGAGTCTACGCTCACTATTCACAGTCAGTTCTGACTACAGCTCCCCTATTTATGTAAATAGCACTCTCCTTCTACGCTGTACCCCCCCATATCTAGTTAACTGTAGAGAATCCTCTTGTTGGGGTAACATGACATCTCATTCTTTTGGATCAAACCATGGTTTGTTTAATCCCCACTCTCTCTGGGTCATTCCTTTCGGATTTTTTTCTCCTTCAACAACCACATGCACACCATTTATCAAATCTACAAATGACAGGGTCATCTTCAGGTGTAGTTCTGATTAAGGTTTTCATTTTGCTTTTCTGGAACTTTTCTAATGCTTATTTCTTGTTTGAAAACATTTTTCTTCAGATATTAAATCTGAAGCAAGGGAGACATTGGAGAAATAATTCACTTTAGAAATAATTCAACAAAATGGCTTGGGTTAATGGACTAGAGAGCTGAATTTTAGTTTCATAACGTCTGAAAACCAGGAATTGGTGGGAAGAGTGAGTGCATCTAACATTCGAAGGATCTTATTGCCTATCATGCACACATCAGCAATCCAGATACCATATAAGATTATTACTTAGATGTCAATAGTTTTTGTCATGTTCAGAAAGGCTTCCTCTCTTCTATCCAATTTGACTTTTACACGGTACAGGGAACTTGAATTGTGTAACCTCAAGACATCCTGCGCTGTTGTCCCCTCTGGGCTGTGGTCCCCTCCGGGCTAGCAGAGGACTTTCTTACCCCTGGACACTTCTCCTTTCAGGATGGTTTGATGACTTAAACATGGAAAAGAAAAATTGTTTCTTTTTCCCATAAGATTGGCCTACAAGGTATGAAGACACACTATAAAAGGACTGTAGTAATAAAAACTTTTGGTATTTGACATGCAAAACCAACAAATAGATCAATAGGAAATAATACCCACTAATAGAACTCATATATCCAAGCACTTATTTTATGCTGAAGGTAATACTTCAAATTGAGGAGGAAAAATGGGCAATTAGCTAAATTATTGTGGGACAATTAGCTAACTATTTGGGTCTCACTGATTTGCTAGGGCTGACTTCGAACTTGTGATCCTTCTGCCTCAGCTCTCCGAGTTGCAGGGATTATAGGCACAAACCCACCATGTCTGACCTAGTTATCTTTGAGGGTAAAAATGTTTTAAACTTTGCTCCCATCCCCAAACGCAAATTCTCAGTGCAGTATCACAGGGTACAGAGAAAAATAGTACCCTTGGTGTTCTGATGAGATGGCTAGAGAGTAGTATAGCCATGTGCCATGATGTAGCAAACCCCTTCTTCTATGCTTATTCAGGATCATAATGGGGGGAGCATTTAAATAAATTTTTAAAAATAAAAAGCAAACATCATGTGTCCAGACAATCAGGAGCAGTATTTTTATTTCATTTTTTTTTTTGGCTTGAAGAAACAAATGTGAAATTGAGTGAAGGAAGATGAGGATGGAAAAGCAGGAAGGGTCCTGATCATGAATGACACTGGGTAGCAGCCTGTTAAGATCCTACAGCCCAGGCAAGTTAGGGAAGGTTTTTTGTTTGATTGTTTTGCATCTGGGAATTGAAAATGTCTGTTGTACATGGGATGAAGGTGAAGTTGGAAGCAGGGAAAAAGAAAAATTAACAAAGCTTTACATGATGGGAATGGAGGAAAGATTTCACCACTCCCTCAAATGTGGAAGACATATTTCTGCGGGCCCATTTAGTGCAGAGGTAATGCTTCATCCCAGAGATACAACAGTGAAGAAGACAAATGCAGCCTGGGGCTCTCAGGTTGGGTACAATGTAGGTCAGCTGACAGGAAAATCAGTAATAGGGATTAACTAGAGACAGGTGTCTATGTTGCATTGATCCTGTATTCAGGGATTGTGACCAGGAATGTCCTCAGGACATTGGATTAAGTAAAGAAGAAAGGAGGCAGGGATAATCAGTAAGGTGTTGAGAGTTTGTGGAGTGAGGGGAGGCACCAGAGGATTATTTTTTGACTAAAAATTTTCAAATTTCACCTAGAATCCCAGGGACTTGGGAGGCTGCAGCAGGATTGCTAGCTCTAGGCCAGTCACAGCAGCTTAGTGAGACCCTGCCTCACAATAAAAAAAAAAAAACAAAAAGGACTGAGAATGTAGCTTAGTGGCAGAGTGCCCTCGGGTTCAAGCCCAAGTACTACATAAGAAAAAAACTCTTCAAATAATGATGATTAATGATGTTGAAAATTAAACTTTGTGCATGATTTTGGCCTAAAGAATACTGGTTTACATATATCCTTGAAAGAAAATTAGAGGTGGAACAAAGTAAGACTAATAAATGTTAGCAATTTTTCGTAGCATTATTACAGTTGAATGAATTATAAAAGCTGTGATGTGGGAGAATTAGGCAAGCAGCTAAAATTTTGGTGGAGAAAATACAAACTCATGAATGGGCAATTGATATCAAATCATCTCCATAAAACTCATGTCCTAGAAGCCAATTTGCTGAGTCATCAGTTTGCCAGATTCACCCAGTTTATGGGATGTGGTTTTGAGACTTCAACAGGAATGTTAAATATTCTTATTGAACATGTTCACTTTTTGTCATGGACAAAAGAACTGTTAGTTTTTTTTTTTTAAATTGAATATTGAACCCAAGGGCAATTTACCACGGAACCACATCCCCAGCCCATTTTTTTTTTTTTTAATTTTGAGACAAGGTCTTGCTTAGTTGCTGAGGGTCTCTCTAAGTTCCAGACTGGCCTTGAACTTTGAAGTCCTCCTGCTTAAGCCTCTGGAGTAGTTGTGATTCCAGGTGTGTACCACGGTGCCATGCAGGGATTATGTATTTTTGAAAGTTCACCTGAATGTTGATGTTTCTTAGCCTGCGCTGGGCTGTTCACAGCCCCATCGTCACATAGCTCCATCCATAGGACCTGGTGTGCGCTGGGCTCTTTCAGTCATGGGTGTCTGTAGCAAGGATGAAGGACTCAGATCACATGCTCTGAAGCCAAGCTTCATATAAAGAGTGTGAACTAGGAAAACAAACAAGAGATTGGACAAGTTTGATGACTTAGGAAAATGACCCATGAGATTGGGCCATTTGGAGCTGATTCCTTGGTGTAAATCATGGAGTAAGCTCTGAGGAGATAGTGACTGGAGGGGAGGAAAGAATGAGAACAAGGGAGTTTGGTGGGGTGCAGTGGGGTGGGGTGTGGGGATGTGTGTCCAGGTGGTTTTTGGAAGTAGTTTGATGGAGGAGGGGACGAAAGGTCACTTCCTGGTATGAATTCAGGCTACTGAGAAAAGAAGGAAATAAAGCTGATGGGAATGTTGAATTATTGGGGAAAAAGTAAAAGCCGGAGAAATCAATCTAAGGCCAACCTTTTAATTTGACTGTTAGAAGAACTCACCAAAATAAAATTCTGGTATAATATTGGACAACATGTTTCCACACCAATGCACCAACAAATTAAAAATAGATAATGATTTTATAGACAATAAAAAAGAAAAAAAAAAAAACCTCTTATCTTTGACCTTTAAGAATACCTCATACAAACTGTCTTAATTGTAGTCCAGCTCAGTACAGAGACACTATAGTTAATGGAATGCTGGGAATAAAATACTTCCTGTCCCTTTGCTCCTGAGGAGTGAACCAGGGGTCACTAACACTGCATGACATCCTAAGACTTTGATTTTTATTTTTATTCTGAGACAGGGTCTGACCATATTGCCCAGGAGTACTTTGGATGCTCTGCCTCAGCCACCTGAATTGCTGGGATACAGGTTTGGGCCATTGCAGCCCCTGTTTTCATTTTTTTCCCTCCTTTGTGATTATAATGAACATGGTCACACCACAATAAAATCAGAACTGTCTGAAGGCTGGTTTGGTTATCTGTGATCATTAAAAATGCCTGACCCTATGGAAGTGTAAAAAATATAAAATGTAAATACAAAATGTAAATTTTCCTTTTTAAGGTATTTTGAAGGAAAAAGAAAAAAAAGGTAGGACCCTTCTGTATTGCAATTCGAATTATGGTTTTGGTTGAATGGTGGCAGAGCACATTACATCTGCTGGTTTGCTGACCAAACTGTGTGAGTGGGCTTCTCTACAGGGAAGTGACCACCTTTAGATTAAAACAGCAAGTGAAGGATGACCAGGTCATACGACTTTTAAGATTTTTAAAAAACTTTTCTTTCTTTCTCTTTTTGTTTTTCTGGTTTTGGTGCTGGGGACCTGACTCAGTGGTGCTTTATCACTGAGCTACATCCCAGCTCCTTTTCATTTTCTGATTTTGAGACATAGTCTCACCATACTGCTGAGTCTTGCTAACATGTGAGGCTCCAAATTGTGATCCTCCTGCCTCGGCCTCTCATGTCTCTGGGATTACAGGCCTGTACCACCATGCCTGGCTTATTTTTCCTTTCCTTGCTGTCTTGGCATCCTCATTGGTATCAATGTTGTCATATCATTTTCGATGCCCTTTGCCATAGCTACCCCAGCAGCCTTCTTGCATTTCCATCCCCTTCCTCACCATCACCTTCTTCCCTTGTTTATCTCCCTCACTGTCTGCTTGGCCTTCTGAAACCATCATCCTCTTTAGCATTCCCTTTAGCAGGGGCTCTTCCAGTCTAGCTCTCCACAATTTCCCTTTTCTCATGAAGTCCTTGGTGGGGATCTCAGAGTGGAATACATGGTCGCTTATCACATGTTGGATAAATTGTGATCCTATGCAGAGGGTTCCAAAAGAAAGCGTGAGACCTGGACTTTGGAGCTAGACCTGCCAGAGTCATGGGGCAAAGAAAGTTGTGGCTAGGAGAGGGTAGGATCCTGGAACAATTCAAATGGCTTGTGGAGCAGCTGTTGGCTCAATCCAATTTTGGTTTGCTCTACTTTCTCAGTTCCAAAGTCCAACATTTCTGGCTCCCAAAATATTCCCCCATGTACTCCAAAGCACACAAATGACTGCCTCCAATGACAGGTTGTCCTAAGCAGACAGCATAGGACCCATCTGCTGCCACCCCCTGAAAGATCCTCCATGAATTTAACTGCCCATAAATGTATTCCTTGTGCCTTTTCTTCATTTTTGGTTACGGAGACATTATATATCACCTGGAATGAAGTTAGAAAACTGGATTCCTTCAGCTTTTTTTTTTTTTCCCCTTAGACCAGGGAATGAACTCAGGGGCACTCAACCACTGAGCCCCACTCCCAGTCCTAATTTGTGTTTTATTTAGAGACAGAGTCTCACTGAGTTGCTTAGCACCTCACTATTGCTAAGGCTGGTTTTGAACTTGTTATTCTCCTGTCTCAACATCCCAGGCTGCTGGGATTATAGGTGTATGTCACCGTGTCCAGCTAGCTTTTTTTTTTTTTAATATAACTTTTGCACTGCTGGCTGCCATTTAGTTGTCCTGTTGAAACCTTATATTTATTTTTTAGTATTGGGGATTAAATTCAGGCCACTCAACAACCCTACCACATCCCCAGCCCTTTTGTGTATTTTATTTTGTTGTGGGGCAGGTCGCTCAGAAAACAAACCAAATCCTAGTTTTGTCCAAATTGAAGAGTCTTTATTTAGCCAGCCAGCAGGTGACTGCTCCCTGCAAAACCCAAACTGTGTCTGCAAGAAATAGCCCCAAACCTGAGCATTTTAGGATATTTAAAGGCAAAAACTACATCTGGGTTGACATAGCTGTAAGCAAGCAAGTTCAGAAGCTGGATTGGGCAGTTAGTGAGACAATGCAATGGGTACATTGGTATTTTCTGCATGACTTTCCAGGTTGGCATAGCAGCAAGCAAGTAGAAGGGAAGTCAGTCAAAATGACCCTAGTTGAGTACAAGTTAGAGAATGGTTACTAACATCTAGAAAATTAATTTCTGACAAGGTACATTGCACCCCCCCCAAAAAAAAGGGAAAGTAAAGAGAATAATTTCACATTGTATAAGAATTTCTATTTTATGTTGCCAAGTATATTATGTAGTTAACTATTACTGGGTAACTATTAATGGGTACAGATGTGGGGCTTTCCCAAGGGAGAAGCATTTCTTACATGATATTAAGTGTCAAGAGTAAAACAGAGTCTGTTTGGTCATTGTCCATATAGACTGGCTTATAACAATTTAGAGACAGAGTCTTCCTGAGTTGTGTATAGCCTCACTGAGTTACTAAGTTTAGCTTTCAACTCGTGATCTTCCTGCCTCAGCCTCCAAAGCTTCTGGGATTATATGTACCTACCTACACACTGTGAACCTTATTTTCATCTGCTTTATGTTGTAGTCAGTCTCCTCAGGGTTTGAATTAAATTAATTAGTTAATCTCGCTGAGCTTCAGGACTCATCTGTATAATCATGTATATCCCCATAGGGCTGCTAGGAGATAAAGCAGAAAAAAATATGTTCCAGCTGCAGAGTTAGCCTTCATACATTTGTAGGTTTGGGCCCCAGTACCAAAAAAAAAAAAAAAAGTTGTTAAATTGCTTCAATATAAAGAGGGACATGTAGATTCTCTGATTCAGGAAGGAGATAAACTATTAAGCATTGGTTGATTTTCTACACAAGAAGTTCAAAAAACCTTTCAAGAATTATTACCTTCTCCCACACATTTGGGAAAGTATAAGTTCCCAGAGTTGTGAAGAAAATGCAAAGACATGCAGTTTCTTTGTGAAATGGAGATTCTTGTTCTATCAAAGGACTGTAGGAAGAACAAGATGAATTAAAGGGGCACCATGGTGCATACCTGTAATTCCAGTTACTCCAGAGGCTGAAGCAAGTGAATTCCAAGTTGAATGCCCCCATCAGCAAATCAGCAGGACCCTGAGCCTCTACCCTCACCCCAAAAGGAAGGTCTTGGAGATGTACCTGAGTGGTAGAATGCATCTGGGTTCAATCCCTAGTACCGAGAAGGAAAAAAAAAAATTATTGACAAACTATTGATAAACCCAGCCTGATTCCCTCTAAAAATTGGGAGCCATTTCACCACAAAGCCATGAAAAGCTAATTTCGGCTTTACTATAAATGACTGCAAATTCTGAACCTGCTTGGAATGTCTGCCTGTGCCTTGAACTCACCCATGCTTGGTCTCTGACCAGATAGCAGCTCTGTCTGAAACTTTAGTGACCCCTCACAAATCTTGGCCTTCCCTGGCCAGATAATGACCCTCTCTGAGGCTCTCATGACCTTCATAAATTCTGATGTTGGGTTCAGCAAAAATATAAACTAGCATTTGTGTTATGCTCATCAGAGTTTTGTCATCTGTAACTCCCCCTTTGGGTAACTTTCTGGGCTATAAAGCTGGGCTGCAAGAAAGCTGTGGTGCTGCCTTGTTCCTGTGGTTTGTGTTGGGAGAGGCAGCCTGGCCAGTTGAAATAATAAGGTTGCTTTAATTTGATTTTAATTGGAGTCAGTGGTCTTTTCTTTGCATCCTGGTCTAACACTATCCAAGGCTCTTAAAACTTTACTCTGATGTCTTATAATATCTTTATGCAATTTCAATCTGTGGTCTCTCCTGCTTCCAAGTTCAGTACTCCTTAATCAATACCATATCAAGTGATGCAGCTCATCTTTGAGTCGAAACTGTTCTGCCTCATAGTGTGGGTTGTGATAGTGTGATAGAGAGGAGTGCAAGGTTTAAGGTGCGAGGTCAGGGGCTCACTATGACCTAAACATGTCTGTTCCCATTGTCCTCAAGTTCAATTGGGGATTAAATAGTACCAGCCAAGATTAGTTTCAGGGAGTGCTAAACAGAAGATAGGATTTGAAGAGATAGGTTGGGTTCAGGTAAACTGAGGTGTTTAGGGTGTGGTGTGGACTAGGGTGGGGCAGAGTCTCCTGCCCCAGGGCTCTTATTGGGGATAGGTCAGGGTTGGGGGGTGTTGACTGCCTCTGTCTGGGGAGGGGCCGCCTGTGGGCGTGTCTAGGGTTGGCTATAGTAATGAATGCGGCTCCAGAGTTCCTCACTTTACTACTGAGAAGGCCTGAGGAGCAGAGATTCAACATGACTTCCAAAGGTGAGGCTCTTTGGTGGAGGACTGAGATCTGTGTTTTCGGGGCAGGCTGTGGACTTGTGCACTGGTGTTGGGGAGTGGGGATGTTTGAGCCTTCACCTTTCAAGGGTAGCCTTGTGTTCCAGGGACAGCTTCTGTCACCAACGAAACTGTCTATGGCTGGTGCACACTGGAATTGGGGAACAGGGCTTTTCCAAAGGCTCTTATATTTAAAAATAAGCTCATGGTTATATTAAAATGATTCCTTATATTTTAGAGATGTATAGGAGTATTTTCAGGTCAAGAAATATATCTGGAATTCCTATCAAAAAAATGAAGGGACATGTCAAAGAGATGAGAGAATGATTGGGTAGATCAACTAAAATTGGCTAGGTATGCTCTGTGTTAAGGTGGAGGGATAAATTCTTTAGGTTCTTGTATTCTTTCTTCTTTCCTGTGAGTTAAAGAGTTAGCTGGTATGGTAGTATGTGCCTGTAATCCCAGCTACTCGGGAGGGAGGCTGAGGCAGGAGGATCCTGAGTTCATGGGCAGTCTAGGTGTTTTGAAAGTTTATGGGGGGAAGGGCTTGTGGATCAATGTTAGAGCACTTGCTCTAAAACTGTGAGGCATTGGTGAGGCACTGGGTTAGTTCCTTAGAACCACAGGATAGGCTAGGGTGTGGCTCAATAGTAGAGTACTTGCCTAGCTTGCCAGAAGCCTGCATGCACAAGGCCTGCAAGCAGGAGGCCTTGGTTTCCATGTGGCTTCCTCCCCCACAGAACACACAAAGAGCATGGGTATAGCTTAATTACAGGGTACTTGCCTATCATGCCCCAGGTTCTCTAGAATCTTAGGAGTGGGAGAGGGGTGAAAAAGTACACTGGAAAATTTAATGAGTGGTCCTAGGAATTGTTTTTTTCCAGTTCACAAATGATTTTTTTTTATTCTGTGCAATTCAGAATTAAATTGTGAACTTTCCAAGCCTAGGATAGTGGAAGAGATTTTACATGCAAGTTTTTGATGAGGTGGACTTGCAAAAGTCTTGGTTCTTCTCTGATTTCTTTTTCTAGAGGAGCTCTAGGTCAGAGGAAAAGGTTTAGGAGTCAGCTGTCTTCCAACTTATACACGACCCTCCTCCCAAACTGTACATAGTGACTCAGGAGTCAACTGGCAAGAGGTTCTCAGAGGCAAAAATGTGCATTAAAGGGCCTTCAAACAGTGATGACTCAACTGTAGTCCCTTTGGGATGTGAAGTGTTTCACAAAGCCACCATGAATCTCAGCTAAGCAGGTGCCAGAGTTCTTGCTTCTAACCATGGGCTAGAGCAATCTAAAGGACTTGTCTCTTTGGTTACTGCTTGTTACTACTGAGCTTTATTTGGAAAAAACTCATGTCTTTAAAACATTTTTTTGTGTGCACATTTGCATTTCAGAAATGCTGGGAACATTTCATATTGAGTTATGGAGTAGGGAGTGGGATGAATCTAGACCAGAAGCTCCCCTGGAATGTTGGCTGTGATGAGCTGGCCTCCCCACATGTGTCATTTGCTGTGAATAGAGTGCTTTATTATTATTCTTTTAATCCCATTTTAGGTGTTGTTTCTGAACATTTGGGGAACTTGCATCTCATGGCTAGAGTGTCATGCTGCAGCCCATTGATGGTTCTCTAGGATGAGAGGTAGAAAAGTGGTACTGCATATGAATAGTTGGGGAGATTTCTGCTAAGTGGCATGGTTGAAAGCACTGCCTTCTTTACCCTTTTCACCAGCCCCTCCTAGACAGGGATAAGCCTCCTATGTACTCTCCAGAGCTCACTATTATGACTACATAGTATGTTGAATTTGTTCATAAAGGAGATTATCATCCTTTGTTTCATAAGAGAGAAATTAGTATGCCTGTATTTTAGGGAGAACTGTATTTCTCGTACTAAGAAACATCCAAAAGCACCAGAAATGATTCCATTCCGGCATTGCTTAATGATTTGAACTAATTCTGAGAAACATATGAGGAGACATTTGTTGTGTGGACACCATCGGGTGCACTTACATAAACTAATATATCTCTGATAACTTGATGACATGCTCTGTGTCATCACCATCATATATCCAGTCCATTCTTGACCACAGCATTGTTTATTTGGTGCATGACTAAGAGTAAAACAGCTCTGGGCTCAGTCCAACTGGAATGGAGCCAATGTTGAAACCCTTGATGTTTCTGTGTGAAAAACTTAATCCTGATGGAACAGCATTGGGAGGTGTGGTCTTTAAGGCCAGGGAGGCTCCACCCCCAGAGTGAGTTAAATCTGTTCTCTGGAATGCATTAATTATCCTGATGTGGCTTTGCTATAAGTGAACTATGTTTGTCTAAGGTGAATAAATTCAGGTGTTCTCTCTTGGGATGATTTCCTTGAATTACTTTTTTATTTCATATTTACTAAGCTGATCCTCTGTGCCAGTCCTGGGTTCTCAGACCTTCTCAACATCCCAAGAACCATCCTTTGGGATGTATAGTTGATGTATAACTCACTCTCACTACCATTTTTAATGTGCAGGTCAGTGGCAACACCACATTGTCCTGTAAACCTTACCACCAACTGTCCACAGTGCTCTTTTCATCTTGTAAAACTGATATTTTTGTGGATTGTGGTTGTGGCTCAGTGGTAGAGCACTTGCCTAGCATGTGTGAGACTCTGGGTTTGATCCTCAGCACTTCATATAAATAAATAAATTAAATAAAAGACCTTTCACAGGTAAAAAAAATATTTTAAAAAGTGGGAGGAGGAAAAAGGAGAGCTACTACTGCCATTTACAAGTAAAAAAAAAAAAAAGAAAACCTGATACTTTGTAATCATTAAACCATAATTCTTCATTCCCTACCCTGCTCCTTAGCCCCTGGATACTATCATATAGTACTTTTGGTTTCTATGATTTTGACTCTCTAGGTACCTCATACAAGTGAATTTCCTGGATAATAGAGTCATTTTTAATTATTTTTTTGAGAAACTGCCATATTGTTTTCCACAATAGCTACACCATTTTGCCTTCCCAGCAACAGTGCATCAAGGGTTCCAGTTTCTATGCTCCTGTTCTGCAGATTCTTTACTGTGGTTACTTAGTTTGTGGATTGTAGCCACCCTAATGAGAGTGAGGTGTTATCTCCCTGCAGATTTGAGTTTGGCTTCCCTAATGATTTGTGATGTTGACCATGTTTTCACATGCTTAATGACAATGGGTTTTTCTTCTTTGGATAAATGTCTATTCAAATCCTTTTCCCATTTTAATTTACAGTTCTGTGTAAGTTGTGGTTCTTTGTCTTGATATCAACACTTTGTCAGATATGATTTGCAAAGGGATTGTCCTAATCTGTAGACTGTCCTTTTCTTTACTTCATTGTATCCTTTAGTTCTTTATTTAGATGTAGTCTAATGTTCTTGTGTGTGTGCTTTTGGTGATGTAGCTAAGAAATCATTGCCAAATTCAGTGTCATGAAACTTTATCCTCAAGTTTTGTTGCAGCAGGTTTTATGCATTTTTCTAGCTTTATTTATTTCCATTGAGTTAATTTTTCCCTGTGGGGTAAAAGGCCCAACTTGATCCTTTGCATGTGGATATCCAGTTTTTCCAGCAGCATTTGTTAAATCCTGCCTAGTGTTTCTTTGGACTCATAAATAAATGTTCCATATTTGTTTTCTATGGAAGAATGGATGCCTTCCAAGTGGATTAGGTCACCCAGAGAAAAGGAGAGGACAGAAAGAGGGAGTTGTCTATGAGGGTGTTGAGAGTGTCACCCAGAATCCCATTATTCTGTACAATTGTCAAATCACTAGTAGCAGGGCATGAGGTTTATGCCTGTCATTTCAGTGACTCCTGGGGCCTGAAGCAGGAGGATCTCAAGTTTGAGGCCACTTAGTTGAACCCTGTCTCAAAATGAAAAATAAGAAATGGTTGCTATGAAGCTCTATTGTAAAGCCAGTGGAACAGCTACTGGGTTTATCTATTACCCTTCTGAAAAATGCTGGAAAAACAAAGCCACTGGAGTGAGAGCGAAGTGGAAGGTAGAAAAATGAGGGCTACTACTGCTATTTTTGTTTGTTTGGTATGTCTTACGTGTGTGTGTGTGTGTGTGTGTCTGTGTCCCTAGTTTGTTCTTACTGCTTTAACTTGGTTTTTTCTTTCCTTTTGATAGGGGCATGTTTTGACTCTCTCCTCATTTCCTCTCATGTCAATTCTATATATATTTTTCTTACAGTAAAAAAAAAATTATGTTACAATATTTTATTTTCATCTTATTAATAACTGCAGTCTCATAAATCTCTATTCATTTACAGTTCAATCCCCCACTTTAGGCTCTCATCTTCTTCTTTCCTTCCTCCCTCCCTCCCTTCCTTCCTTCCTTCCTTCCTTCCTTCCTTCCTTCTTCCCTCTTTCTTTCTTTCTTTCTTTCTTTCTTTCTTTCTTTCTTTCTTTCTTTCTTTCTTTCATTTGTTTGTTGTGCTGGGGATTGAAACCACAGGTGCTCTGCTACTTAGCTACATGCCCAGCCTTTTAGCTTTTTCTGTTTTGAGTGTGATCCAGTGGAAGAGTCCTTGCCTAGCATGCCTGAGGCCCTGGCTTCAATTCTCAGTACCACCAAACAAACAAAGCCCCCATAAAACACTTGGCGAGCCCTTGACACTAGTGTTTTAAGACTGCCATCACATTGCAGAGGGGTTAAGAAAGGGTCATGTATGCAAAAACTTCAGTATCTTTTATTCGTTTGTTATGTTGAACAGTAAGCTCACTTTGAACTTCATATTATAGAGAAAAAAATGAAGGTGGTCATAAAACATCAATACTTGTATCATCTGAATGCCTACTCCCTAGTTTATTTAATCTTATTCCTTCCCTGCTCTCCTGCAACCACTTAAACTGTTGTGTGTGAGATTGATGTGAGCTGATTTATTTGTACTTTCTCAGTTACTAATATGGCTGAGCATTGCATTAGTCACTTTCTTTATATTTTTGAATTTTTGTTAGACCAAAATCCTTTCCCACCCTGCAGATCATAATATCATGGTATCCTCATATTTTTAAAGATAGGCCCTTAATCCTTTTTTTTTATTATGAATAAAGTGTGAGGCAGAGATCCACCTTTAAAAAATCTTAGTCAACAAATAATCTTTTCTTTCTCTGGATGCCTCTAGTATTCCTAAATTCTATTCTTTATGTTACCATCTTTTTCAGCATCTTCAGTTGAAGATAGTCATGAGGAAGCAGGAGAAACAAATCAAGAAAGAGGAAAAGGAAAACCACGGCACAAATTTACAAAGCATGATGTGGAGATTCTTAATCGATCATTTGAACAAAATCCATACCCAAATTTTAGGATCCGGGCGGAGCTGGCCAAGCAAATGCATTGCCACATATGTGAAATCAATGTAAGTCAAAAGTCCAAAAATTACATGAACATATCTTTTTGTAGATGACACAGAAAATAGAATTTTTAAAAAGTTTCATTTCAGGTGGTCTAGATGTGAGAAAAGGAGCATCCACCTTTTGGTTTAATTTTTGTACCCTACTTGCTAACTTCTCAGTCACCGCTGACAAATTGTGGAATCTTGCACCTCATCTTTCTGTTATAATTATGTTGGAAAGAGAAAATGAGAACGTGTTTTTAGATGTCCCAGTTTTTATGTATAGTGACAATTTAAAAAATCTTAAGCATGTATGGAAGATCATTTCCAGCTCTTAACCTAAAGCTATTCTGAACTTGGGAATGGGTTCCAGGATTGATCAAATATCAAAAGGCTTACAGACACTCTTGCTGTGCCCCTCTACAACCCTAGGTCATTGAGTTGCATAGTCAAAAAAGCATTTTCTCATCTCCTTACTCTCACCTCTAAACTCTGGGGACTACGGCTGGCATTGCAGGTATCCTCAATTGATGCAGAAGAAAAACATGAAGACTAGAGTTGTTCAGTGCAGTAATTCAAATCACGTGTACAATGCCCTGCCCAGTTGTGACAAAAGCTTGCTTGTTCTGTATGTGTATTTTAAATGCAATAAATTTAAGAATATTCTTACAATACACTGAGTCATGACTGTACCTTGATGGGGCAGGTTGAGAAAACTTAAGAAGTTGTGGGAATGTGTGTAGGGCAGCTCGGGATCTGTTCATTCTAAATTCAGAAGTTGCAGAGAGGTTGCTGGGAGACTTTGAAAAGCCTGGGTTCTCATGGACAGAAGGGCTGCAACAGACTGTGGGGACAGTTTGGAATTTGGAATTGGGCACCATTCACAACCTCCATTATATGGAGAACCCAGAAAGGATTTTCTTTTGTTGTGTCTACTCCAGGTCAAGAAGCAAGTCAGTGGTAATGCTGAAACTAAGGTTACCTATACAATATTTGATTGAAAATAATTTGTCTTTCTTTTTAGAATTGGTATCAAAACAAAAGATCCAGACTACCAGCTAGAGAGAAACAGAGAATATTTGCTGCCAGGAAACAACAGGATTCCCCTGTCCAAGGTTATCAGGTTTTCCACCAGCAAGATGCCCAGAGACAATCTGACAAGGGCACCACTGCACAGCCCTCTCGCCCCCAGCAGGCTCCACTGGAAAGACCTGGCAACTCTGCTACGAAGACACAGGGAGGTCCTAGTGAACAGGATAGCTCATGTGAATGGGTATTCCCAAGCATTAGAGAGTGCCCTGGAGAAGGTTGGACTTATGCAGGCCCTCCACAGCAACAGACACAAAGAGAGCACTTGCCAAATTTAAACAAACATGTGCAAGACACTTCTTGCCCAGCCCTGCCTCAGACATTTTCTTCCACTTCGAGGTAACATCCTCTAAGGTGCCAGTGTATGAAGGGTTCTGCAGGCTGCTGCTGTCCTCTGTGGACCAGCCCAGTATCTTCAGGACACAGAAGAGCTTTCTAGGACAGCCTGGACTCTCAAAAAGCTGTCAGCGTCATTGATATAAAAATAGATTTCCTTCAGTGTCAAATCTAACAACAACACAACAACAAAGACCTACAAATAGACAAGATAGGACATTATGAAGGAAGGCATCTCACCCAGGATTGCCCAAGAAAAGTTCACAACATTCTTCCAGAATGCAGCCTTCTAGGAACAGACTTCTGCAAGGAGGTCTGTCCATCAACTGTCTATTTATCTTTGAACTCACATAATCCTTGTGATTAACATTGTACCCTAGAATTGTTGGTTTTTTTGAAATTTCTTTTGTACTTCTTTTTAATTTCACTTTAAAAATCTTCCCCAGCCCTAAGCTCTCCCACTGTGCTCATAGTGAATATACTCAAGCATATGTGGCAGGTATATGCCTACTATACTGTGGCAGGCATATGCCTATTACAGTGTCATTCCATTTCCAATTTACATTCTTGGAAGCATCTTTCTCTGTTATTTAAATAGACACCTCCATCCACCTAAAAGGCACAGCACTACCTTAGTTTTCCCCACCAAAGACATGGCTTCCATTGAAGTAGAAGCTCCAACTACTGAAATCTCAAGAACCCCTGGAGCCTCTTTCCCTGGGATAAGAGTCCCTGATGGGATTCCATTGTATTTTGACAGTCACCTGGCATGCTGGTCTGAGGTGCCCAGGTGAGCATTCAGATATTGTCAATATGAGTTTTTGAGACAATCTTAAAAGTGGGGGGGGGGGTACCTGGGAACCTCCCACTTGGAACCATTTTCATAATTTTGGTCTTTAGGACTCAGAACACTTTGAAGTATTCCAGAGTTTCCTGTTTCTTCCACAGCTCCTGCAAAAACAGCTCTGCAGGCTACATCCCTCAAACCACTAGGGGGCACCATTCACACAATGCCAGTGGAAGAGAGGAACAATAACTTTTGAATTTCCAGTTGACTCCTGGGGTGTTTTGTGTAGAAGTAGACCAAGGCCTGAGCCCTGTTTGGTAGCACTTGCCGCAGTCTGGCTGGGCACAATCAGGAGCCACTTGTCAAAAGAAACTAACTTTATTTTTAGAACCACACACGCCAAACAAAACAGCCTCTCAGGAAAAACCCTCAGAGCCTCAACTGCCACCACCGGCTTTCCACAAGCCTCTCTCTCCCACACAAGCTTCTCTCCACCTCCCACAATCCTCCTGCTCTTGAGGCCGATTGGCTGGGTCACGTGGGTGGAGCCAAAAAAGTCCCCCAATGAGCAGCTCTGTGGTCTGAAAGGGCAGGGAAACAGCCCAATGAGCATCACCGCAGAGGAGCCAATCAGCTAGATGTTGCTGGGGCCGAGGAGCCAATCAGCTAGATGTTGCTGGGGCCGCTGTGAGCCAATCATCAGCCAGCAGCTGGAAGTTTGCTGGCAGCTGGAAGTTTGCTGGGGCCCCTTTGGCTGTGGCTCTCAACAAGCACTTCCCATTTTACTCTAACAATATTTAATTACAAAATGGTGTATACTGGTTATGATCATTTAGTAACACTAGGACTTTTAGAGAAACTTTCCTCTTGTGTTTATTGTACTTTGCCCACCTCCTCATAGCCAATGTGAATAATCTGATATGCTATGTTTGTCATGTGTCTCATATTTATTAGATTGTGCAAGTAAAAAATACTATAAATATTAAATTACACAATAAAGCACATTTTGTATGAATTTCCAAGTTGTGTAACATAAAAACCTTCATTTTGAAAATATTTTCCTTCCTATAATGAGATTGAAAAAAGATGAGGAAATAGCAACTCTCCAACAGGGAAATCTGTTATTTACACAATCCCTTTAGGTAGTCACTTGGAATGTTTATTGAAATTGCAGATGTCTATCAAGTCTGCTACTAGATGTTTCCATAGGAAAATGATGGTCCTTTCTTACAGAACACAGAATCCCCAGATAAGAAGTTTCATATAAAGTAATCCAGCTAGCTGTGTTAGCTCTCCACCACTATAATTCATATCTGTGACTAGGATTATTTGACATTTTTTTTTTAAGTTGTCTGGGGATTAAATCCAGGGCTTTTTGACACTGAGCTACTTTCCCGGATGTTTTTATTCTTTGAGACCTATTCTCACTAAGTTGCTCAGGCTGGTCTTGAACTTGTGAGCCTCTGCCTCCTGAGTTGCTGGGATTATGGGTGTGGTTGACCAGGCCAGGCTTGGTTCATGGTTTTGGAGGTTTCAGTTCATGGTCAGTTGGGCCTGAAGGGAGATAGTGCTTCAGGGTAGAGTAAAACTGTCTAACACCAGGAAGACTTAGGGAGAAAGAGGGAGGGACCAGAGCCACATAATCCCCTTGAAGATCTGCCTCCAATGACCTAAAATTCTCCCCATAAGCCCCACCTCTTAAAGGTCCCAATATGTCCCAGTAGAATCACTAAACTTTACCACTTGTAGCTTTAAGGGATGTTTAAAATCTAAGATTAGCACAGCACAGTTAAAAATAACAGACTAATGCAGTTATTTTGAGAATATTCTAGGATATAATGACCAGTGAAATATCAAGTTTCAAAATTAGCTTTATAATATGATAATTCTGAAAATGAAAGAAGAGCTGAAAGTGTAATGATTATTCTTGAATTTCGACATAGGCATTCACCCAGTAAAAACACATGGACTAGATTTATATGCCCTAAATTTTTAAATATTTATTTTTTTAGTTATACTTGGATGCAATATTTTTCTTTTATTTATATGTGGTGCTGAAGATAGAAACCAGTGCCTCCCATGTGGTACATGGGTGCTCTATCTGAGCCACAACACCAGCCCCTGCCCTAAACTTTTGAAAGTTGCATTTGGACTTGGGCAAAAACATTTTTTTCACCAATATTATAAGAAAACTCAACTGGATTTGTTTTTAACTAACTAGCTAACTAATTCATTTATTTATTTTTAAATGTTTTTTGGTTGTCAATGGACTTTTATTTTGGTGATTTATATGCAGTGCTGAGAATCAAACACAGTGCCTCTTCCATGCTAGGCAAGCACTATCCCACTGAACCTCAACCCCAGTCATTACCTGAATTTATTTATGTCTTCCCTTTCTGTAGATTTTGAATTTTCAAATGCTGTTTTCATTGATTGCAAGATTATAACCCAGTCATAGTGATCTGCATAGATTTTTCTTAAAGAAAAATGTTTTTCTTTGAGAAAGCCTAGTAGATCATCATACATGTATCCTATTTATGTGTTTCTACATTAAGGTACCTAGTACTTCAATTAACATTTTTGCACCTATTTTCAGGAATTTCCTGATACTCAGGTTTTTGCCAGCACTATCTTGAAGGATTTGTAGCTTTAGTATGAATTAGATATGTCATCTCTCTTGTTATTCTCTAAAATCTTGTGCTAATTTACCTGTATAACTTTATGAAATGTTTGGATTTTTTTTAATGACTGAGTCTGACCTTTCCTTTACAGGAAGATTTTTTATGACTGATTCTGTATTTTTCAATGATTCCCAGTGGTTCTCCTTGAGTCATTTTTGGAAAGTTGAATTTTTCCAAGAATATATTTTTGAAAGGTATCAAATGTACTGACATAGAGTTGTTCAAAGTAGCCTGGTAACTTTCAAGGCTAGAGCAAGTGTAGCGGTGTGTTACATTCATTGTATATGTTTATAACGTCTATGTTCTATTGCACAGGTTGTTTTCGCAGGCCAGCGTCTGTGACAGGCTCTAGGGTGGGGGTCCATGTGTTGGGGGCGGTGCTAAGCTAAGGGCTGGTTTCCATCAGCAGATCTCTGTGGGTCCAGGTGGGGTTTCATCAAAAGGCATCTGCAAGCTCTCAGGACGCCCACTCTGGACTCAGCCTTTGGTGTCCAAGCTGGAAGAGGTTACTGGGTGAGAGGCCGTGGTGGAAAGTTGGGTTTCAGGGCCTCTGCAAAGTCATCCGCCTACAATCGGGATTAGCTTGGTGACCCCCTGCCACTTCTTGAGCCTAAAAACTGAGATGCTGAAGTGCCCAATGCTAGGTCACATTTCTTGCCTGTCAAGTCCCGTTTTTTTTTTTGGATGCTAGGCACTGCCTGGTCATCTTCTCTAAAGCAGGACGGAAGCCATAATTGGAAGAAGCTGGCACTGTTCTGCTTCTGGAGGAGAAATCAGGCTTCAGCCCAGCGAGGCGCAATGAGGTATCTCTTGACAGCTCTCAGGTGGGATTCCCCCACTGCCAAGCAAAGACCAAGCAGGGTTTCTGGCTGGAGCTGGGGACTGAATCCCTAGCAGGGCAGTTGACACTCTGCACAGGACAGGAGTCAGGAGTTTGTGTCTTGTCACAAACTAAAGATGCTTACACTGCCTGGTGTCTCTGAGGGGCTCCATCCAGCTCTACCAGGGGACAAATGTTCACAGGGATAAGGAAGCCATAAGACCAGGCAGACCTGATACATCAGGATCCTGACAAGGGCACTCTGCTATTTCCTGGTCACCCCAGACCTCTCCTTAAAGGTCTTTGTGTGCTCCAGGTGGCAGCAACCATTCTAAGATCTCCCCTGTGTAAGAGGAACCCAGGTGGGTGTATGTAGAATTTTCAGGTGAATAAAGGCTTCAGTCTTTGAAGTATGTCATTGTTTGGGTCCTATAAGGTGTGTTCAAAACATATTCCCATATAAAATTTCACAGGTATTCCCATCAATTTGCAGTTGCTCCATGAACATTTTGGTTTATTTTATTTATTTATTTTTGGTCAGTGTGGTTCTTGTAAAATTTTTTAAAATTATTTATTTATTTATCCCCATTAGGTACATATGCCAGCAGAATGCATTTTGATTTACTGTATAGAAATGGAACACAATTTTTCATTTATTGGTCATTCTCTATGTAGCTTTGCACCATATGTGAAGTCATACATGTACCTAGGGTAATGCTGTGCTTCTCATTTCATCATCTTTCCTGCCCCCAACACCCTTTCCCTCCCCTCCCTCCCTTTTGCCTAATCAAAGTTCTTCCATTCTTCTCATCCCCCCCCCCATTATGGATCAGCTTCCACTTATCAGGGAGAATATTTTAGTTTGAATCCATCCCATTTATCGATTCTTCAGTTTATTTCTTGCACTATAGGAGTCTTATTAATGAAGTAGGGGCCTAATCTGACATGATGGAGATTTGGGTACAAGGTCTCAGGCTTAATTCATAGGTCATTGATCCACTTTGAGTTGATTTTTGTGCATGGTGAGAGATAGACTTTTAATTTCATTTTATTATATGAGGAATTCCACTTTTCCCAGCTCATTTGTTGAAGAGGCTATCTTTTCTCTAATGTACGTTTTTGGCACCTTTGTCTAATACTAGATAAATGCAGTTACCTGGGTTAGTCTCTCCTTCCTGTATTCTGTACCAAGGTCTGCAGGTCTGTTTTGGTGCCAATAACATGCTTCTTTTGTTACTATTGCTCTGTGTTAATGTCTTGAATAGTAAAGCTACAAGCTTCACTCTTCTTGCTAAGAATTGCTTTGACATCCTGGGTCTCTTTTTTTTTCCAGATAAATTTCACAATTGCTTTTTCTATTTCTATGAAAAATATCATTGGGATTTTGATTGGGATTGCATTGAATCTGTACAGTGCTTTTTGTAGTATGGTCATTTCGACAATATTAAATCTGCCTATCCAAGAACAAGGTATATCTTACCATCTTCTAAGGTCTTCTTTAATTTTTTATTTTGATATATTTATTTTAGTGTGCTCTAGTTTGTATTATAGGTCTTTCACTTCTTTCATTAAGTTTATTCCAAAGTATTTTATTGTTTTTGGAGGCTATTGTAAATGGGGTGGTTTTCCTAGTTTCTCTATCTGAGGATTTGTCACTCATGTAGAGAAATGCCTTTGATATAGGTGTTCATTTTATATGCAGCTACTTTACTGAATTCGTTTGTTAGGTCTAGAAGATTTCTGGTGGAATGTTTTGGGCCTTTTAGGTATAGAGTCATATTTTCTGCAAATAGTGATAATTTGGTTCTTCTTTTCTTATCCATATCCCTTTAATTTCTTTTGTCTGTCTGATTGCTGAGGCTAGAGTTTGAAAAACTATGTTAAATTGAAGAGGTGAAACAGGGCATCCCTGTCTTGTTCCAGTTTTTAGAGGGAATGCTTGCAATTTTTCAGCATTTAGAATGATGTTGGCCTGGGGCTTAGCATAGATAGCGTTTACAAGTTTGAGGTATGTTGCTGATATCCCTATTTTTCTAATGTTTTGAACATGAAAGAATGCTGTATTTTGTCAAATGCCTTCTCTACATCTATTGAGATGATCATATGATTTTTCTCTCTGAGTCTATTGATGTGATGAATTACATTTATTGTTTTCCATATGTTGAATCAACCTTGCATCCCTGGGATGAACCCTCCTTGATCATGTACTATCTTTTGGATATGTTTTTGAATTTGATTTGCCAGAATTTTATTGAGAATTTTTGCATCTGTGTTTATTAGAGATATTCATCTGAAGTTTTCTTTCTTTGATGTGTCTTTGTCTGGTTTTGACATCAGGGTGATATTGACCTTATAGAATGTGTTCAGAGTGTTCCCTGTGTCTATTTCATGAAATAGTTTGAAAATTATTAGTGTTAGTCCTTCTTTAAAGGTCCTACAGAACTCAGCTTTGTATCAGTTTGGTCCTGGTCTTTTCTTGGTTGGTAGGCTTCTGATGGCATCCTCTATTTAATATTAAGGCCATTTTGATGATATGAATTTTTCCTGTCTTAGAATCTGAGAGATCTTTCAATTATCTAATGACTGAGCCACAATTCCAGAAAATTATTTTTGTTGTTGTTTGATTTTTTTGAGACAGATTCTTGCAATATTTCTGGGAGCCTTGTTAATATGATGAAGCAGACTTTGAACCTGCAGTTCTCCAGAGTTGCTGGTATTACATTCGTGCACCATTTTGCCCAGCTTCATACAAATTTTAAATGTTCCTTCAGTTCATGGTAGGTAGGTTACCACACAGTGGTTGAAATGCAGTCATTGGAAAAGCCAGCTCCACATTTCAAATGCATATCATAACAAGGTGTCTCATGAGAGAGTCTGTTCATTTACTGGTTCATTATGAAGTTGTGAAAAAGTCAAACTGGGTTTTACAAATCTTGACAGATTCATGGAATGAGAGAACAGAGGGTACAAACAAATGTGGTTTGAGCAAAAGTTGATTCATTTCTTCAGGCACATGCAAGATCAATCTATCTGTCATCTATTTTCTTGATCTATTCATCTGTCAAAGACCACATGCATGGTAGTTAGGGCTCCCAAAGGACCACACCTGACATTCTTGGAATGTTGTTTTATTCATAATAAATGGACTGTCACCACATCTGCTCTCAATAAAAGGTACTTGACAGAAAAATGATTTGGTGTGTGTGCAGGAGCACTCTAGTTCATTATTTTTGACTTGTGGATTGTGAGTCCCTGGCCTCCTCTTCTTCATGAAGTAAAATTCCAAGTGTCTTTGCCATTTCCCTAAATGGATGCCTGAATAAGCTGGAAGAATGTCTTTGATGAGATTAATTCAAAATGAGTTTATTTAAGAAACTAACAAAAATGACTTGTAAATCAGGTAGCCTTCAGAATCAGAACAGATTTGAAGAACTGTGGGCAATAACATAATTATGCATCATTGATAGAAAACAGAAGTGATGTATAGAGACAATTTAGTTGTTACAGCTGAAGTGATTTAAAAGTTTCCACATGTACTAAAACTCAATGTTAGCTTCTCATTGCTGTGACAAAATACCTGAGTTAAGCAACTTCAAAGGAGTTTCAGAGGTTTCAGTCCATGATCCCTGGGTCTCATCCCTTTGGCCCTGTGGTAAAGCTGAACATCATGGTGGGAAGCATGTGGTTGAACAAAACTTCTCACATCATGGTAGTCAGGAAGCAAAAAGAGACCAGACAAGAAAGGTCAGTATCCCCACATTCCCTTCAAGTACATGATCCCAAAAACCTGATGCCTTCCAATGTGTTTCTACCTGAAGTTGCCTCCTAAAGTTTCTACCACCTCCCAGTGGTACCACAGCCTGGCAACCCAACCTGCAGCACATGGCCTTTAGAACCACTTGTGATGCATAGCACTCAGCTACTGGGATGGAACTCCATGTTGATTTGGTCTGTTTATTCTATTTTGGAGCCTAGGAAAAACAAATGGCTTCCCACATGTTTTATTTCACAAACCTAAATCAGTTTCTGCACATGATGTAAGCACCGGAGCAAATGCCTTTCCATGATCCTGGATGTGGTGTGGACCTTAGGTTCTACCTAAGGTGTGTGTGTGTGTGCGTGTGTGTGTGTGTGTGTGTGTTATTGATGATCCAACCCAGGACCTTGTGAGCATTAGATAAATACTCTCTCCCATAGTTATATCTTAGTCCTATCATTTTTTAAATGCATTATTTTTTTCTTTTCTTCTTCTTCTTCTTCTTGTTCTTCTTCTTCTTCTAATGATTCTGAGTATTAAACTTAGGGTATTGTACTTGGTAGGCAAGCTCTCTGTTGCTGACCTATTTCTAACCCATACTTTATATCTTGACACTGGTTGTCACTAAGTTACCTATGATGACCTAGAACTTGTGATCCTTCTGTCTCAGCTTCCTGAGTTGCAGGTATTACAGGCATTCACCCTCCATGGCTGACCTAGTAATCTTCTGGGAGAAAATAATTTTAAACTTTGCTCCCATCCCTCAACAGAAATTCTCAATGCTGTATCACAGAGTACAGAGATAATGAGTACCTACAGGGGTGTTCCAGTGTGATGACTACAGAGTAGAATGGGCATATGCCAAGATGGAGTAAGCCCCATGTTCCACAATTTTTCAAGACCATAATGGAGAAAGGGCAATATGATCAAATTTTAAAAAATATACATCGTGCATTGTACATCCAGAGAATCAGGAGCAGTTGCTTTTACTTATTTATTTTTTAACTTTTATTTTGGCATGCATAAATGTTTGTGCAAGTGAGTGGAGGAAGGTGAGGCTGGAAAACGGGAAGGTCCTGATCCTGAAGGACATTGGGTATCAATCTGTTGTGATCCTTCAGCCAAGGCAAGTTAGTGAAGGTTTTTTCATTTGTTTTCCATTATGGAATTGAAAATGGTGTATATTGCATGAAGGTGAAGTTGGAAGCAGGGAAAATGAATGATTGAGAAAGCTCTCTATGATGGGAATGGAGTTAAGATTTCGTCATGTTATGGGTTAAACTATGTGCCTTGAGCAGACAAACTCCATTTTACAGTGAGACTCCATTTCATATAAAAAATAGCTCTCACAAAAGAAAACCCACCTCTCCCATCCTTCTTAGCAGACACTTTTAAGCAATGCATAGCAGCTGAAAAAGTGTTTCTTTTATTCTTATACAATGGAAGATGTTCTTCTTTTAGTCCCCCATTTTTTGGTAGGGTGGGAGCATGTACTACTCCCTTAGCTAGGTCAATTTGACCAAGTTCTTATGTTGGTAATGGTTTAAGTTAATGGTTGCTTGCAGTTTTTAGTTATTAAAATGTACCCTACCTTCTGCAAAGGGTCAAAGATTGCTTGTTGCCCTTGCACCCCTACCATGGTGAATAAAGTTTTATGTCCTGCTTCAAGACTGACCCAGTCATTTATTTCCAATGTGCCACAATATTTGGAGGCTCCAGCCAGATTTCAGGAGTCAGGAATGTGGCTCTGCGGCATGAGGGATTCTTGATCCTTGCTTCACAGAGATGGGTGCCATTCCTCTGAAGTTGTGGGAGCTCTCTGGGTTGCGTGGTCTGGACACCCTGTGTTCATGGATTCAAGCCCACCTGTGAAAGAGTATCTGGTGCAGCTCAGACCTGGAACCCTAGCACTTTTTGACAGGGTGTTTAACACATTGAGCCAGTAAATAGACCTTGGGGATGGTCTGATGCCAGAGTATTTCAGGAGAGAGTGCCTTGTCCATGTCTGTCTCTTGCTTGTTCATGTCTGTCTCTCTTGCTGACAATGTCCTCTGACTGTTCACCCCAGCAATTCCTTTTTATTTTGGCAGAATGGACTCATCAGGGACCCAATAAACCACCATCCTCTGACTGGAGTCATGCTCAGCACCCTGTCAAATTGTTGACTTTCACCTTCCTTTTGTTTCTACTTATTGTTTTGATTGTTAGCTTTGTCATGGGAAACCCAAATTCTAACCTGGCCTGATGACCACCCACTGGGTGGTGTGGGAAAATGGTTAAAAAGCCCTAGGCTCCTCACTAAGGATTGCACTGGAATATACATGGATGCAAAAAGGCTCAGTAGAGAACTAATGTGAAAATATAGATTTAAAAAGTCTATTTAACTTCTTCCAGGCTGAGACTTAGAAAAAGTCAAAATGATTTTAGGAGTCTCTCCCTCTTTCTTTATTGCACTCTCATGTTGCTTTACTAAAATTTGCCACCATAAATATGTCCCAACTATTGGAGTTGATCAAGGAGGTTTTTAAGAACTATGGCAGCCCAGCTGATAAAGCTACAAAATGCCAGGCTAAAATATTGTTACTACTATCCAAGAGACCAGGAAAAGCTGGCTTAGAACCAGATCAAAAAAACTCAGATACCTGTTAGCCCCCATCAATCTATAATAATTGCCAAGATATGGGGCCAATGTGTGAATTCCGCAGTGGATACCCAAGCAGAATACTCTGTCCTGAACTCTCTAATAAGTCCCACAAACTCCAGGGAAAATGCCACCACCAAGGCACAACAGAACCCAATTTTAAAGGAGAAAATTCTCCCTCCAAAGTTTAACTGTTAGACTGATGGAAGCAGGCTCCCTTGCTGCTTCTTTGGGAAATCCCTTCAGGGAGGGGTGTGGACACAGCCTTTGTCTATATTGCCTTACAATTAAAAAAATCAAAATCCTTCTTTCTCTGAATATCCACAAGCCCTCACTGCTTTTATTAAATGCTTTTTACATTTGAGGGCTACATCAGGCCAGACACCAGGAAGGCTTTTATAATTGTACATTTTTTTTTTGAGCTTATAATTTTGATCTGGCCTGCAGAGGATAATGTGTTTTTCTGATCAAAACTATTTTATCCAACTATGGAGGTTTCGTTTTTACACATTGTTTTCTTCAGAGGCCAATTTACAAAGGCTAGCCCTCAATGTAAAATGTTTTAAAAAATCTACAAAGCCTTTGTTTATTGTTTTGTTTTGTGTATGTATGTACATCATGTGTTTGCATGTCTGTATGTGTTTGGTAAATAATATAGGTTTAAAATTGCTGTCTGTCCTTACTGAAAAGAATTGTACTAAGAGTTAAAAGTCCCAACAGGTATATTTAAATTTCTAATAGGCGACTCCAAAGTGTTTGCCCCAGCCATGTCGTTTCAATTCCCCATTTCTTACAGCAGTAGGCATACCTAAAATTAGAGGGGGAAAATGAAAAAAACAATTAAAGACAGTCAGTGTAGTTGCCTGGCGAAAATATTGGTAGCACTATCTAAGAGATCAGAAAAACAGGTTTAGTATCAGATTCGGTCAGATCACAGAAATGGAAGCCAGCTTGGATCCAGAAATTGGGAGACCACCTGTGGTAGATTAAAATGTTAATTCCTCCAGGGCCCTACATCCACCCTTACCAAAATAAACTGCTTCTACTCCAAACTGTTGCTAAGTCTCTCCAAGAGGTTCAACTTAAAGTTCATTAATTTCTTTGAAGATAACCAGTCCTGAGAGACTGCTGACTTCCAACACCCATTCCAGCTCACAGACTATTCATCACACCTGAGTGAAAAGAGAAATTGTGTGTCCTAAAAAAAGAATGAAAGCCCTCATGGCCCCAGCCACCCTCTAAAGATAAGACTGAAAAAAAAAGTTCATCATGTTTTTTTCTCTTTCTAGGACTATGTTAGAAGGCCCAAGCTGGTAGAAAAACCACATTTCATCAGTCACATTAATGTATTTACATGGCCATTGTTAGATGCAGGGCAGGCTCAACTAAGTTGTCTTCAGGTCAGGCTGAACAAATGTTAGCTGCAGGATAACCCATTCACTCAAACCCTGCTCTGTTGGGTCTTTTATCACCTGTTTGCATCAAGTCTGAACACTCAACCCCACTCAAGGCTGAATACTGGACCCCCACATGTCTGGTGCAATGGAAACCCACATCTAGCCCCTGCCCCTTCTGTCTGAAGGCAGCAGATGACACTACAGTATGATCCAATCACTGGATACTGCCAAGGCAGCTTGCAGCCCCAGAGACCCCATTAGATTTGGGCTATAAATACTCTCTCCTGCTGGGCTCCTCTCTCTTGCTCTTTATCTCTCTGTCTCCCTCTCTTGCTCTTGCTCTCTTTCTTCTCTCAGTTCTCTCTCTCTCTCTCTCTCTCTCTCTCTCTCTGTATCTCTCTCTTTGTCTGTTTCTCTCTCTCTCTCTCTCTCTCTCTCTCTCTCTTCTCCTCTTTTGCACTGCTACAATAAAGATCTCTTGGTCATTCCCACTGTTGTGGTCAATTAGGTGTAAAGGTACCCTACCTGCTGTACAGTGTCAAAGGTTGCAGAGGGGACTTGCTTGCTGCACTTCTCACGTGCCTTGACAAATAAAGCTTCATGTCCTGCTTCAAGCCTGACCAGTGATTTAATTAAAATGTGCCACAATAATAATTGCCCCACTAGAAGAAATATTTCTGAGGGCCGGTTTAGTGCCAGGGGGAATACCTTGTCCCAGAAGTATGATGAAGGTCAATGCAGTCTGGGGCTCTCAGGTTGGTACAGTGTAGTTCACCTCTCAGGAAAATCAATCATAGGGATTTAATAGGGACAAGTGTCTATTTTGCATTGATCCTGTGAGATTCTGCATTCAGGGATTGTGACCAGGAATGTCCTCAGGTCATTGACTCACTAATGAACAAAGAGAAAGGGATAATCAGTGTGGAGACTTTGTGGGGCAAAAGGGACACCAGAGGATAATTTTCTGACTAAAATCTTCAAATTTTACCTAGAATTTCAGTGACATGGGAGGCTATAACAGGGTTGCTAGCTCTAGGCTAGTCCCAGCAGTTTAGGGGGACCCTGCCTCAGGACAAAACAATAAAAAGGATTGGGAATGTAGCTTAGTGGCAAAGCGACCTTTGGTTCAAGTACAAGTACTAAATCAAGAAAGGACTTTAAAAAAACTTCAAGTAATGATGATTAAGTATGTTGATAATTTAAGTTTGTACTCCATCTTGTCCTAAAGAATACTGGTTTCCATGTATCCTTTAAGAGATTAGAGGTGGAACAGAGAATCTACTAATAAATATTAGCTATTTTTCTTAGGATTCTTATGGTTAAGTGAACTAAATGGTGTGATGTGGGAGAATGAGGCAAGCAGGTAAAATTTAGGTGGACAAAATAAAAATTCAGTGAATGGTCAAGTGATATCAAATCATCTCCACAAAATTCAATGTTCTACAAGCCAACTGTTGAGTCATCAGTTTTCCAAATGCACCAGTTCATGGAGTGTGGTTTTGAGACTTCCACAGGCATGTTAAATAGCCTTATTGAACATGTTTATTTTCCATCATGAAACAAAGAATTGTTATTGTGTTGCTGTTGTTGTTGTTGTTTTTAATATTGAACCTAGGGCACTTTGCCACTGAGCCTTCTCCCCAGTCCTTTTTATTCTATTGTAAAATTTTTAGACATGATCTAATTTAGTTACTGAGGTTCTCACTAAGATTCAGACTGGCCTTGAACTTCAAATCCTGCTGCTTCAGTCTCCTGAGTATTTGGAATTCCAGGTGTGCAGCCCCATACCATGCAGGGATTATGTACTATTAAAAGTTGACCTGAGTGGTTGGGATTTTGGCTTGATGGCAGAGTGCTTGCCTCATGGTTGTGAGGCACTGTGTTTGATCCTCAGTACCACATAAAAAATAAATAAATAAATTAACATATTATGTTTATCCACAAATAATTAAAAAAAAACAAAAACAGCAGCAACAACAACAACAAAGAAAAATCAGAGTTCAGCAGAATGTTGTTGTTTCTGAGCCTGCGCTTTGCTGTTCAAAACTCCATTATTGCATGGCTCCATCTGGAGGACCTGGTGTGTGCTGGGTTCTTACCTTCACAGGCATTTGTAACAAGGATGAAGGACTTAGGTCACATGCTCTGAAGCCAAGCTACACATACAGAGTGTGAACTAGGAAAACAAACAAAAATGATTGGCTAAAATTTTTGATGACTTAGAAAAATTAGCCATGAGATTGGGCCATTTGGAGCTGATTTCTTGGTGTAAATCATGGAGTGAGCTCTGAGGAGAGCCTGACTGGAGTTGAGAAGAGAATGAGAACAAGGCAGTGAGGGTGTCTGTCCAGGTGGATTGGATGGAGGAGGGGAGGAAAGGAGGTCACTACCTGGCTTGAATTCAGGGTACTCAGAAAGGAATGAAACAAAGGTGATGGAAACTTTGAGTTATTGGGGTTAAAAAAAGAAAAATCCAGGTAAATCAATCTAAGGCCAACCTTTTTATTTGACTGTTAGAGGAACTCTAAAAAAAATAAGCCTGGCTTATTTTTTCTCTCCTTGCTTGTCATTGGTATCAACATTTCCATCCATATGTGGCAGGAGAGAACATGTCAGCTGTTGGTGGTAGTGACTATCAAAATTTTGGTGTAATATTAGACAACATGATTTCATACTAAAACACCAACAAATTTAAAAAACATAAAATTTTAAATAATAAAGGAAAAGAAAAAAAGGGATGTGTAATCTCTGACCTTTAAGATGATCTCATACAAACCATAAACTTAAAGTCGAGCTAAGTGCATAGACACAAAAATTTCTGGAATGAGAATAAGATACCCACTTCTACTTTGCTTCTAGGAGTGAACCAGTGGCCACTAACACTGAGGTACTGAAGTTACAGATTGTGCCACTGCAGACATATTTCTATTTTGATTGAAAATATATATATATTTTTTCTTTTTTGAGTTTATATTGAACATGGTCAAAGTACAATAAAGGCTCTGAAGGCTGGTTTGGCTATTAAAAGTGCCTGACACCTATGAAAATGTGCAAAAATATAAAATGAAAATAAAAACTGCAATTTTTTTTCTTTCTAAAGTACTTTGAAGAAATAAAAAGGAAAGACCAGGTCATGGGACATTTATTTATTTATTTAACATTTTCTCTCTCTCTCTCTTTTTGGTGCTGATGACAGAACCAAGTGGTACTGTAACATTGAACTTCATCTCTGCTTTTTCCATTTTCTGATTTTGAGACAAGATCTCAATATACTGCTGAGTCTTGCTCAAATGCTGAGACTGAGGCTTGAATTTGTGATCCTCCTGCTCTAGCCTTCCATGTTGCTGGGATTACAGGCCTGCACCAGGAAGACTGGCTTATTTTTTTTTTCCTCCTTGTTGTCTTGACATCCTCATTGGTATCAACATTTCCATCCATATCATCTTAAGCTGCCCATTTTATCACCACCACCCCATCCACCTCCTTGACATCTCCATCCCTGCCTCACAATAAGCTTCCTGCCTCTCTTCATCTCCCTCATTGTTGGCCTGACATCCTGAAACTGTCATCCTCTTTAGCTTTCTCATTAGTCAGGCCTCTTCCTATCTGACTCCTTCACAATTTCATGTTTCTTATGAAGTCCTTGTTGGGGACCTCAGAGCTGGTATACATGGCCACCTATCACAGATAAGTTGTGACCCCATGCAGAGGATTCCAAAAGAAAGCATGAGACCTGGAATTTGGAGGCAGACCTGCTAGAGCCCATGGGGGCAAAGAAGGCCATCAGCAGAGGGGGCTGTGTCTAGGGTAGTGGGGATCCCAGAACAATGCAAATGGCTTTGGGGACAACTGGTGGCTCAACCCAATTTTGGTTGCTCTACTGTCTCAGTCTCCAATCTCCTCCAATCCTTCTGTTTCCTAAAATATTCCCCCATGTGCCCCAAAGCACATGCAGTGCCTCAAATGGCAGATTGTCCTAAGCAGACAGCCTGGGGCCCATCTGCTGTCATAGCCTGTGAAAGGCCCTCCATGAATTTAACTGCCCATCAATCTGTTTGTTGGGCATCTTCTTGATTTTTGGTTACAGAGAAACTGTCTATCATGGAGTTAAGTTAGAAACCTGGATTCCTTCAGCTTTTTTGGTTTTAAAATTTTAATTTCTGCACTATTGCCATTAACTTGCTGAGATGAAAACATAAAATAAAACAATAAAAAATGGCTATGGGTGGAGTTCAGTGTAGAGTGCCTGTATGTTCATGCTGCCTTACTGAAAACAAGAATAAAAGTTTTTTTTTTTTTAACAATGATCTAAGTTTCATAAAATATTAGTCTATGTCTTATAATATTATTATTCAATTCCAGTGTATAGCCTCTCCTAATTCTAAGCTCAATACTAATTAAGCAATACTAAATCCAGTGATGTGTCTCGTGCTTGAGTCAAGACTGTCAGAACACATAGTGTGTGTGGGCTGTGAGAGTGTGGTGAGAGGAGGTTTGAGGTCAGTGGCTCTGGAAAACCTAAACGACTCCATTCCTGGTACTCTCAAGTCCAAGTGGGCCTAAAGTAGTACAGACATTTTATGGGTGTTGTAGAGATTAAAAAAGTTTAGCTTCAGTGGGTGGTCAATGAAGGGAAGCCAAGATTGGAAGAGGTAGGTTAAATGTCATCAGAGGAGTCTAGGCTGTAGTGTGGGCTAGGGCGGGGCTGAGTCTGCAGCCCCAGGGAGCCTGTCTGGGCCTGGGGCAAGGGGCGTGGTATGGGTATTGGCGTCATCACTCAGGGGTGGAGCCATCTGTGGGCGTGTCTAGTGTGGGGTATATTAGAGGATGCTGCTCCAGAGTTCCTCAGTTTACCAGGGAGAAAGCTTGAGGAGTAGAAGTGCAACATGGCTTCCAAAGGTGAGGTTCTTTAGTGGAGGGTTGAGTTAAGATATTTCGAGGCAGGGTGTGGACTGCTTGCAAGAGATTTCTTAGAAAATTTTGAGATATTTGAAAATATTTCCAAGCCAAACCATATATATGATAGTCCCACTTGAAACACACACACACACACACACACACACACACACACAAATTAAGCGGCATGCCTAGAAGATGTGCAGCATGGGTGAGTGGATCTAGTTAGATTGGCCAGGTACTGCTCTGGGTTGACATCCAGGGATAAGTTCTTTGGGTTCTCATTCTCTTTCTCCTTTCCTGTGAGATGAAGAGTTAGCCAGGCATGGTGTGTGTGTGCCTATCATCCCAGCTATGTGGGTAGCTGAGGCGGGAGGATCCTGACTTCATGGCCAATCTAGGAGATTTTAGATATTAATGGGGACAGAGGTGGTAAAGGGCCCAGAGTGAAGAGAAAAATAAAATCAAATCAACAGGATAGGCTGGGGTGTGGCTCAGTAGCAGAGTGCTTGTGGAGCAGACAGGAGCCCATATGCATGAAGCCTTGGTTCTTTCTGGCTTCCTCCAGCACAAAAGAAAGAAATCAAATGCAAACAAAGACATGGGCATAGCTTAAAGGTAGGGTACTTGTCTAGCATGTCCCAGGTCCTGAGTTAGATCTCCAGAACCCAAGGATGGGGGAGGGGCGAGAAAATATACTAGAAGAATTTAATGAGTGATCCTGAGGATTGTTTATCGAGTTCAGTTTTTTTTTTTTTTTTTTTTAATATTCTGTGGAATTTAGAAATAAATTTAGAAATAAATTGGATAGGGGCTGGGGATATGGCTCAGGTGTTAGCGTGCTCGCCTGGCATGTGTGCGGCCCGGGTTCCATCCTCAGCACCACATACAAACAAAGATGTTGTGCCCGCCGAAAACTAAAAAAATAAATATTAAAAAATGCTCTCTCACTCCATCTCTCTCTCTCTCTCTCTCTCTCTCTCTCTCTCTCTCTCTCTCTCTTTTAAAAAAAGAAATAAATTGGATAGTGGAAGAGATTTTGGCACAATCATTTGTGTGCATAGTGGACGTTCAAAAGTCTTTGTTGTAGTTCTGATTTCTTTTTGTAGATGAGCCCTTGCTGAAAGGTGAAGGCTGTGGGTTCAGGTGTAGCTGTCTTGCAACTTACATGACCCTCCTCCCTAGTGTACATAGTGGACTCAGGAGTCCACTGGGCACATGGTCTCAGAGGTAAAAATGTTCAGGAAACTCCCCCTCCCCCCAAAACAACAACAGTGTTGAACTACTGCAGTCTGTATGGGATGTGAATTTCTCCACAAAGCCATCATGGATCTCAGGTAAGTAGGCACCAGAGGCCCTGCTTCTACCCATGGGGCTACTGCAGTTCACAGGATGATATCTTTGGTTGCTGTTTTTACTACTGAGCTTTGACTTCCAAAAACCTCACATTTTTCAAACATTTGAAGGATGAACATTTGCTTTTCAGAAAATCTGAAACTTTTGTATATGAGTTTTTGGGTGAGGAGTGGGATGAACCAGACCAGAAGCTTTTCTGAAAACTTGGCTGTGCTCATCTGGACTCCCCAAGTGTGAATAGATGATTTTGTTGTTGTTGTTTTTAATTTTAAATTCCCATTTAGGTGTTGTTTCAAAACATTGGGTAATTTGCATTCTCATGTCCAGTACCTCATGGGGCACATCTTTGATGGTTCTCTAGAATAAGTGGTTGAAAAGTGGTACTGCTTAGGAAAAGCTGAAGAAACTTTCTGTCTCCTAGGTCCCATTATTAAAAGCATTGCTTCCTTTACTCTTCTCAGCAGCCTCTTCTAGACAGGGAGAAGCCTCACATGTACTCTCCTTAGCTCACCATGATGACTAAATACTATGTTCAAAAATTTTTTTCTATATAAAATTGTTTTTTTGCTCCATAAGACAGAACTGAAAGTGCCTGTATTTTAAAAGTAATTGAATTTCTCATATTAAAATCATAAAAAAACAAACGTTTCCAATCAGGCATTGCTTAATGGTGAGAGGATGGTTTCTGAGAAATATATGAGGAGTTTTTTCTTGTGTGGACATCATGGAGTGCACTTATAAAATCTAATAAAACTCTGATGTCAATAGTAACCCAATGATATGCCATGAGGCATCACCATCATATATCCAGTCCATCCTTGGCCACAACATTGTTATTTGGTGCATGACTGAGAGGGAATAGCTCTGGGCTCAGTCTGACTGGAATGGAGTCAGTGTTGAAGCCTCTGATGTTCCTGTGTGAAAAACGCATGTGCCCCACAACTTTATTTGTAGGTTGGGCCATTAAAGCCAAAGAGGTTCCACTTTGAGAGTGAATTAAATCTGTTTTCAGGCACAGGTTAGTTATTTTATAAGTGACTTTCCTGCCAAGTAACCTATGTTTGTGTAAAGTGTACAGATTCAGATTTTCTCTTTTGGGCCTATTTTCTTGAGTTTTTTTTTTTTTTTTTTTTAATTTTAATGAAACAGGTAAAATTTACCCTCACCACCATTTTTAAATGTACACTTCAGTGGCATCACCTACATGTCATTGTCCTGTAACCATTACCAGCAACTCTCCACAGAGCTCTTTTCACCTTATAGACCTGATATTTTGCGACAATTAAAGCACCCCCCCCAGAGTCCCCTCTCCATTCCCTGAGGACTATCATTGTACTTTTGTCCCAATGACTTTGACTACTCTAGGTACCTCATACAAATGATATTGCTGGATAATATAGTAATTTTTAATTATTTTTGAGCATTGACCATATTATTTTCAATTGTAACTACACCAATTTGTCTTCCCACCCACAGGGCATCAGGGGTTCCAGTTCCTCTGCTCCTCCTCTGCAGTTGTTTTGTTTTGCTTGTTTGGTTTGTGGATAGTAGCATTGGTGATGGGAGTGAGGTTTGATTTTTCTGTGAATTTAAATTTGGCTTTCTTAGTGATTTGTAATGTTGATCATCTTTTCACAGGCTTAATGACAGTTTGTATATCTGAGTTGGCGAAATGTCTATTCCAATCCTTTGCCCACTTTAGAGATATGGTTCTTTATGTCTTGATATCAGCACTGTATCAGGTGTGGTTTTCAAAGGGATTCACCTGTTCCACAGATTGTCCTTTCATTTTCTTCCTTGTGTCCTTTCATGCACAGTTCTTATTTAGTTATAGTCTAATATTTTTTTTTTGTTTGTGGTTTTGATGATATATCTATGAAATCATGGCCAAATTCAATATCATGAAACCTTCTCCCAAGTTTTTTTTTGCAGCAAGTTTTATGCATTTTTCTAGCTTTATCTATAATTCTTTGAATTTTGAGTTAATATTTCCCTATTGGATAAAAGGTCCAACTCTATCCTTTCCATGTGGACATCCAGTTTTCTCAGGACAAGTTGTTAAATTTAATTTCTTTTGAATCAGAAATGAATGTCTCATTTTTGTGTTGTATGGAAGAATGGATGCCTTCCAATTGGATTAGGTCACCCAGAGAGGAAAGGGTAGAAACAGGGAGGGTGTATCAATCAAACATGTTTTTATGAATGGTTGAGTGTGTCACCCAGAATCCCAATATTCTGTACAATTAACTAGTAGCAGGGCATGGGGTGCATGTCTGCCATGGCAGTGACTCCTGGAGCCTGAGGTAGGAGGATCTCAAGTTTGAGGTCACTTTGTAGGACCTTGTCTCAAAATAAAAAATGAAAAATAAAAAAGGGCTGGAATGAAGTACAACTAGTGTGACAGCAGGTGGGTTTATCCCCTTCCCATTTGAAAAATAATGGAAAACCAAGCCACTGGAGGGATTGAAGGCCCAAGGAGGAGGGAGTAGGGTTAATACTGCCATTTTTTCTTGTTTGGTGTATTTTACAAATGTGTGTGTGTGTGTGTGTGTGTTTCTCCCACGTTTGTTCTACTGTTTTGGCGTGTTTTTTTTTCTTTTATTTTTAGTATTGGCTTGTTTTCACTTTCTTGTCAATTTCTTTTGTATCAATTCTGTAGCTCTTTTTTTTTTTACAGAAAAGAAAATTAAAGTCAAAATATTTTATTTTTCTGTTCATACTAACTTAACTTCAATCTGTACCTTTAGAATTCTATGTCCCACTGTATGTTCTCATTTTTCTTCCTTTATTTTGGTGTTGTGCTGGGATAGAACTCAGGATGCTGCAGCACTGAGCTACATCTCTAGCCTTTCTTTCTATTTTTGCTTTGAATGTGACCCAGTGGTAGAGTGTTAGCCTAGCATGCCTGAGGCCTTGGCTTCAATTCTAACTATCATGAAACAAATATACTCTGTGTACCTGATCTGACACGACACACTGTGTCCATTATTTTAAGGCTGATATCCTATTGAAGAGGGTTTCAAAAAGGATCATGTAAGTCATGTAAACATGCTCCCCAAATCTCAAGTATCCTTTACTTAATTGTTATGTTGAAGGCTAAGCTTATTTTGAATGTCATCGTATGAGCAAAAAATCAAAGTGGACATTATGATAAATACTTGTCCCAACCCAATGCTTCCTTTCTATTTTATATAATCTTATTCATCCCCTACTCTTCCACCAACCATTTAAAGTATTGGTTATCAGATTGATAGGAGCTGGTTTATCTGTATTTCCTCAATTATTGTTTTGACTGAACATTTTTTATTTGTCTCTTTTCATATATTTTGAATTTTTGCTAGACTAAAATTCTTCTCTACCATGCAGATTATAATCTCATGTTTTCCTCATATTTTTAAGGATCAGCAGTTAATCCATTTTTGGTGTTATTAATATGAATAAGTTGTGAAGCAGAACTCTGCATTGTTAAAATCTTGGTGAACAAATAATATTTTTTTTTTCCCTCTGGATTCTACTGGCAATCCTCAATCTTTTTCTTTCTATTTCTGCACTTTTAGCATCTTCATTTGAAGATAGTCCTATGGAAGTAGAAGAAACAAAACAGGAAAAAGGGTTAGGAAAACCGCGGCACAAATTTACAAAACATGAGTTGGAGATTCTTAATCGATCATTTGAACAGAATTCCTACCCAGATTTTGGGACCCGGCAAGAGCTGGCCAAGCAAATGCATTGCCCTATAAGCTCAATCAATGTAAGTCAAAATTTGGAAAATTTGCATGAACATATCTTTTTTATATAATACAGTAAATACAATGATTGTTTGAAAATGTCTCATGTCATTTCTTCACATAGGATATTGTTGATAATTGTCACAGTTTCATTTCAGTGTGGGTGTGATTTTATTATGTTACTTTTATGAAAAAATCAGCAACCGTGAGGCAACTTTGGGAGTAGGCACCCATTAACATGCTCAGTAATTATTCAGAATATTAACTGTGCCAGTTTTTGATCATAGTGCTGGCTATGAAATTATGGAAAACTGGGAAGATTGGATATTTTAAAGTTGGGACAAAGAGTTTGCAGAGATATTGAGTATTCAGTGGTAAGTTTTAAGGATGGCACTTCAATTTGTCTTGATTTGTTTTTTGGCAGAGACATTGGAGGATTTTATTTGCAAACTGCTCACTATGGTATGACAATCTAACTCCCAAGAGGTGATTGCCCCAGGTGCAGGAGAAAGACTTGGTGCAATTATGTCCCACATGTGGCACCTCATAGCATTAGTAGGCATTTTGTAGCCATTTGGGACATGAGCCAATATTTTTTTTTTTTTTGGGAATTTCTGATATGATGATTTTTGTGAATTATTGTTTATGCTGCCCAAAGTTTTACTGTGTTGGGATTGCCCTAATGTATAGTGAATTGCGTTTGCAATATCTCTCTTCTATCAGTATCCAATGCTTATTGAAAATATTTGTTGCCTGAGACTAGGAGAACCTTTTCTTAGAGAAAATAAGAAAGGGAATGTAATAACAGTGTTGCAAAATAAAAGAATAGCAAATTCTCTGTCAGCTATGAAGTTATTGTATTTTAAATGTTCCATGAACTGGAAACATTTCAAACATCCTGAAAATCAATAATGCTATACAAAGAAGTAGAAAATCATAACCGATAATGTCAGGGAGAGGAACTGGTTTGAAAAGCAGTGCAACAGTTTAGAATAAGCCCATGTGATGCGGAAGCAAGCATGGTCAGGGAGAGAATCCTAGGGAGTCTGGAAATGAGAAAGGGAGCACCTGCCTTTTGGTCTCATCATTTTGAACCCACCTGCTAACTGTTGACAAATGATGGATGCTCACATCTTATTTTCTTTGTGTTTAATTGTGTTGGAAGGGAAAATGAGAGCATGTATTTAGAAGAACCAGTTTTGTTATGTAGAGTTACAATTTAAAACCTCTTAAGTGGGGATCAAAGATTTACCTAGATGTTAACCTAAATTCATCCTGATTGGGAGATGGGTTTCAGGAGTGATCAAATATCAAAATGCTGCCAGACACTCTTGACTGTGAGCCTCTGCAACCCTAGCTAATTACTTTACCTAGTCTAAAAAGCATTTTGTCATTTTTAAACACATACCTCAAAGTTTTGTGGACTCTGGCATTGCAATTATCCTGAATTGATGCAGGAGAAAAAAATGTAGATTAGAGTTGTTCTATTCACTTGTTAGGATCACATCTATAATACACTGTCCAGTTTTGAAAAACATTTGTTTGTTCAGTTAATGGCTTTTAAATGCAACAAATTTATGAATAACCTTACAGGATATGGAGTCATAAATTGGTGTTGATGGGGCAGCTTGAGAAAAATCAAGAGGCTGTGTGAAAATGTGCAGGGGAACTGGGGCTCTCCTAGGTTGCAGAGAGATAGTTGGGAGACTTTGAAAAGCTATGTTCACATGCACTGAAGAATTTTAGTAGATTTTGGGAAGAGTTCGGAGTTTGGAATTGTGCACTGTTCATAACGTCCATAATAACCTCCATGATTCAGCCCAGGATGGATTGCTTTTTTTGTGTCTATCCCAGGCCAATGAGCAGATCAGTGATAATACTGAAATTAAGATTTACTATCAAATATTTTATTGAAAATAATTTCTTTCTTTTTAGATTTGGTTTCAAAATAAAAGATCCAGACTACGACTAAAAGAGAAACAGAAAGCAGTTGTCGCCAGGAGAAGACATGAGTTCCCTGTCCAAGGGCATCATCCTGTTTTAGGTCACCAGGAGGCCCAGATGCGATATGATAACTGCGCCACTGCACAGCCTTCTTGCCTCCAGCAGGATCCACAGGGAAATGCTGGCTCCTTTCCTGTAGAGACATGGGGACTCCCCCATGAAGAGAATGGCTCCTGTGACTCTTTTGTGTTAGATGGACAGCAAGTTGCTAGAGAGCAGCCCAGTTCCCCAAAGCATCAGGTCTGGGGTGAGGGCTATGAACTATTTGATGGCTTGCCTTTGCCCTGTGTCAGTAGTGCACAGGAAAAGATGCAGCAGCAACAGGACATGGACCTCTTTGATCTGTGGGTACCACAGCAGCCGAGTGACTGGGGATATTATAATCTACAGCTGCAACAGCCCCAGAGTTATCAAGAGAAGCTGCCTGTTCAGGACCCACTTCTATTGTCTGAGAAGCACAATGTCTTGGGGCAGCAGTTGCTCTCCTTTCCACAAGAGCAGGATGTGGATTCTCAAAAGAATGGAGAGGACTCAAGGTCTCAGATTGAGTGCACATCTACTCCACAAATGGTGTTGAGTGTTCTTCCAGAGCCTATTGCAATAGATGGACAGCAAGTTGCTAGAGAGCAGCCCAGGTCCCCAAACCATCAGGTCTGGGGTGAAGGGTATGAACTATTTGAGGGCTTGCCTTTGCCCTGTGACAATAGTGTGCAGGCAATGATGCAGCAGCAGCAGGACATGGACCTCTTGGATCTGTGTGGAGGACTGCAGGAGAGTGCCTGGGTTTCTTATAATCCACAGCTTCAACAGCCACAGAGTTACCAAGAGAAACTGCCAGATCAAGACCCAATTCTAATGTCCCCAACTGAGCAGAGGTATGAAACATTTGATGACTTGGCTGAAATTTTAACTGAAGTCCTTGGCATTGAGTTTTAGGGACCTATAGTCAGAAGTCATCCTGTAGTCATGCTCTCAGGGTCAGAGCTAAGAGTCTCTTGAATGTGCACTTAAAGATGCTCAGTGTAGGAAATTTTCTTGAAAACAACAACAAAAACAAAGAAACAAAAACTCAAAAAAATTTACAAATGCCCTAGAAAATAAAAAAAAAATTATAAAAACAAACAAACAAACAAACAAAAAAAAAACAACTCCCCCAATCCTTCATACATCCCCCTTAATCCCAGCTAACAGCCCTTCCTCACAGCTTCCTGAACTCTCAGTATCTTCTGGAGGGGTAGCAGTACCCACCAGTCATAGATCCCTGACTGTGCCTCTCCTAGTGCTCTGGAGAAAGCTGGACTCATGCAGCCACTGCCACAGCAACAGGCACAAAGACAGCACTTGCCAGATTCAAACCAATGTGTGCTTAGGTAGATCCATCTTGCACAGCCTGTCTCAGAAATTATCTCCACCTTGGAGATAAGGTCCTCTACAGTGCCTTTGTATGGCAAGGTCTGAAGGCTGCTGCTCTCCTCCCTGAAGCAGAGCAGCATCTTTAGGATATTATATTCTGCCAGGACAGGCTGACTCTCTGAAATTTGACAGTGTCATTGGTATCACAATGGATTTTCACTATCACCAACAAACCCACAAAAACCAAGCCAGGACATTATGAAGGAAGACATCTCAGCCAGGATTGCTTGACAAGAATTTACAAGAGTCTGCTGGAATTCAGCTTTTTAGAACAGACTTCTGCAGCGATGTGTGTCCAGAAACTGTCTGTTTAACTCTGAACTTACATCTCTCTTTTTTTATACTACAGTTGCCAAGACTTATTATTTGGAAATATGTGTTGTAGTTCTTTTTTCCTTTGTCTTTAAAAATCTCCCCCAGCCCTTAACTCTCCCACTGTGCTCACAGTGAATGTGCCTTGGGTGTACTGTGGCAGGCATGTGCCTGTTGCTGTGTCATTCGATTTCCAATTCACATTCTTGGCAGAATCTTTCTTGGACCATAATTGAGTTGGATACCTCCATCCTCCTACATGGGCTACCATTTGTGTTACATGGACAGCAAGTAGCTAGAGAGCAGCCCAGGTCCCCACTGAAAGCAGAACTTGTATTGAAGCCACAGGTTCAGCTACTGCACCTACAAGTACTCCTGGAGGCTCCTGCACTGAGATGGGAGCCCCTGTTTGTGAATCCAGAGTGTTCTGACAGTCACCTGGGCATGCAGGTCAATGATATCTGAGGGTGCCCAGGGGAGACTTTGGATATTGTTGATCTGAGTTTTTGAGAGAAACTTCGAAGATAGCGGTATCATGGAACTTTTCACTTGGAACCAGGTTCACAATTTGGGACTCTAGGACATAGAACACCTTGAAGTCTTCCACCAGAGAGTTTCCTGTCTCTCCAACAGCTCCTGTGGACCCAGCTCTGCATGCTACATCCCTCAGACCACTAGGGGGCACCATTTACACATGCAGCTGGAGATGCTCTTCCTGAAAATCCTGTTGACTCCTGGGGTGTTTTGTGTAAAAGCAGGCCAAGGATAGAGAATTTTTTGTCAGTCCTTTTCATTTTGCTATCATTATGTTTGATTACTAAAGAGGCTATACTCGCTCTTGTCATTTAAGCAACACCAGGAGTAGTGAAGAAATCTTGCATTTATGGTTGTCCTTTGCCCACCCTCTTGGAACCATTGTGAAGAGTTTCAGATGCTATGTTTGTCATGTATCTCACATTTATTTAAGTGTGAAATTCTGAAATGATATTAAATGACAAAATAAAACGTGTTTTTCATGCATTTAAAAGGCGTGTAGCATACAAACCTTTATTTTGTAAATATTTTCCTTCATATAATGAGACTGAGAATAGGTGAATAAATAGCAACTCTAACAGGAGGAATGTCTTATTTGGATAGTCAGTCGGAATGTTGATTGAAGTGGCAGATGCCTAGCAATTCTACTTCTAGATGTTTCCACAGGAAAATGCTATCTTTTCTTACAGAACTCTGAATCCCCAGATAAGAATGTTCACATAAAGTTATCAAATTAGCCACAAAAATTTATCAAGTTAGCTGTGTTAATTTTCCCCCTACAACTTCTAATACCTGTGATAATGCTTATTCTAATTTTTTTTTTTTGATGGCCTAAGTGTTGAATCCAGGGGTCTTCTCCACTTAGCTAGTTTGCTGACCCTCTTTATTTTTGGAGACACAGAGTTGCTTAGGTGGTTTTGAATTTGTGACCCTCCTTCCTAAGCCTCCAGAGTTGTTGGAATAATTGGTGTTGTCCACCTTACCAGGATTAGTTTATGTTTTTGGAGGTTTCAGTCCCTAGTCAGTTGCCATGAATTTCTCATACTTGGTTGGACATTCCACAGTAGTTTAGCTCAGTGGGAAATTATCAAAGAACATTTAAATCCACAAAAATTCTTATAGCTCAAAGTTAGGGATTGGTTGCCTAATATTGTGAATTTAAGATTCAAAACACACACACACACACACACACACACACTTTAATTTGTTGTTATGTTAGAGCACAAAGTAATAAAGTATAAAATGCAAAACATCAAACTCCTCCCTGTCACTAATTTCCTTTGCCAAATAATTCTATTTTTGTTCCCATAACGTGGTGGACTCTCATATTTCTTCTCTACATATTGCCTGTGTTTCCAGTATATATGGAGAAAAAAATATAAACAGCGTATCAACTAAAAATAGTTTGCTTTCACATTCATATCCACCTGCGTTCTAGCATCAATTATTGGGAGATCATCAAAAATTTGAAAAAAGTTTATGAAAGTGACTAAACATAAATCTACTTTATTCCATGTAGGAGCTACAAAGGAAACAGTGACTGGACATACCATTATTTATGCAGACAGTTCTGTATACATATTTCTTTTTTTTTCCCCCAGTATAAAATATGCTACATGAACATACATCCTTTTAACAGTTTCATGTATTTATTTAGGTACTAGGGATTAAACCCAGGGACATTCCACCATTGAGCTATATCCCCAGGCCTTTTTAAGTTTTTATTTTGAGACAGGGGCTCACTAAGTTACAGAGTTGTCTGCCCCTGAACTTGCAATCCCTTGCCCCAACCTCTGGAATACTTGAGATTACCAGCATGTGTCACAGTGCCTGGCTTCCTATATTTTAATAGCAAATTTATAAAAACAGCACAGAAGATTTACAGCATTAAAAACCTGCACTAGCATGTGGGACAACTCAGAAAGGCATAGTGAGTGAAATCCACTGTATGATCGCAATTCTACGAACTACATTTAGTGGCTGTCAGTAAGAATTTAACTTAGTTTGTAAACAATCAAAATGCTGCCACAGTACAAAAAAAGAAAATAATAGCAGACCTTTATAATCCTCATACAGCTGAATTGCCAGCATTTGTTCATTGAAACATTTTGATCTGCATTAATGCTTTGCATATTTAACATTTACATAAAAATCACACACAAATAAAAATGGAAAAACTGCCAATACCTGATTCCTCTCCCCTAGTTTTCTACTTATAATCATCCGTTGAGGCACCTTTTGACACCTTGGGGACAGAGGGGATGTTTAACATCAGACCTAAAATTGGGGTTTGGTTTGTGGTTTTTGAGATGCTGTGAATCAAACCCAGGGTCTCATGCATGGGAGGCTTTCACACAGCTACGCATATATCCTGCCCCGTAGTAGGTTCTTACATAAGTTCTCAATGTGTCAGAGTGCTATTTGGAGGTCATTTGGTATAACTACTGCACGTTTGGCATGGATAGCACAGATCTTAATTGTGTCTTCTAGAAAGCCAACCAGACAGTCTTCATTTGCCTCCCACCAAGCGGAATAGCTGCCCTCTGGAAGCACAAATCTGTTTTTAAAGCAGAGCAGTTTCTCACACCAGACGCTGGAAAAAGAGTTAATAAATCTGAAATTTAGTGGACAAACTAGATGTCAGAGCACCACAACACTGGCCCTGTAACTCTGAGTTTTCTTTTTCTCTACACTAGAGGGCACTCATTTCAAGCGATTTTTGTAGCCAAGTGCTTCTTGGGGGTTTTACCACTTGTGGTTTGGGAGGTAGTGGGCTTTGTTGGAGGAATCATTTTGAGACCTTCTTGCTCCCTTCTACTGGAGTTCAGCGCACTTGAAGTAGTGCAGGCGTTAGAGAGGGAGGGCAGTGATAGACCCAACCTGATCTTTTCTAAACATTGAGAACCATCTTGCCACAAAGCCATGAAAAGATAATTTTGGCTTTACTATAAATTACTGCAAATTCTGAACCTGCTTGGAATGCCTGCCCATGCCTTGAACTCACCCATGCCTGGCTCTCTGACCAGATAGCAGCCTTTTCTGAATCTTAGTGACACCTCATAAATATTGGCCTTCCCAGCCAGACAACAACCCTCTCTGAGGCTCTAATGGTCCTCATAAATTCTAATGTTGGGGCCAGCAAAAATATAAACTACCATTAGTGTGATGCTTGTCAGAGTTCTGTTATCTGTAACCCCCCTTTGTGTAACTTTCTGGGGTATAAAGCGGGGCTGCAGGAAAGCTGGGGTTGCTGTTTTGTTCCAACCATTTTGGGAGGGAGAGGCAGCCCGGCCAGTTGAAATAATAAGTTTGCTTTAATTTGATTTGAATTGGAGTCAGTAGTCTTTTCTTGTGTCCTGGTCTAACAGGCAGCTGTAAATACCACGTTTCTTTCTTTTTTTTTTTCCCTCCCTTTCTCCCTCTCTTCCTTCCTTCCTTTCTCTCTCCCCCCCCCCCCATGCTGGGGATTGAACCCAGGGCCTGCTTGTGCTAGGTAAGTGCTCAACCACTGAACCACATTCCTAGTCCCCATTTTCGTGTATTCTGGAAAGACTATATTCCTGACCTGGCAGTCACAGAATGAGAGAACCTTTATGTTTCATCCAAAAGTCAAACACTGCCCCCAACTCTCACTAAACCACAGATGAGCCAGTGCACACCCAACTCTGACATCACTGTCTGGAATAGGTTGGAGGAGGTGTCCTTTACATAAAATACTTCTGGAGTTGCAGGATCTGAGGTCACAGACCCAGGTGTCCAGGGCTGATCCCCAACACCTATTTTTTTTTTTTAATAAAACCATCCTGTGCTTCAAAATGGTATCTTCTTGTTGGTTTTATTTAGTTTCTGCTATTTAGAAGTGAGATTGGGTTGCATTTGATACTCAAATAATTTTCCCCCTTTCTTTGTATATTCTGATGATTAATGTAAATGCCTTTTATTGGTGCTGGCAATGTTTTCCCCAGATCTCCCTTTAACTATCTTTTTGGTGTCTTTGCTCAGGAAGTTTAGATATTAGGTAGCCAAATTTCTCAAATTTGTTTTTGTGACTTCTAGAGTTTACAATTTGCTTATGATTCCACACTTCAAAATTATAAAAATGATTTCCATTATTTTCTTCAAGTAGTTTTAAAGGTTATTAAAGATGTAATCTCCTTGCCATTTATAATATTTCTGTGGTTTTCAAAATGTATTTGAAAAAATATTTCTAACTTAAAGTTTTTTTCCTGAAATGGACATCTAAATATCCACCTGCTCTAATTTATAGGCTATCCTTTAGTTGGAAATTTTCTTTCCTTCTTTCTTTTTGTATTAGGGATTTAACACAGGGGTAATTTACCAATGAGCCACATCCCCACATCCCTGGACTTTTATTTTATTTATTTATTTTTATTTTTAGTGTCTCACTATGTTGCTTTGAGCCTGGTTAAGTTTCCTGGCTGACCTTTAACTTGTGATCCTCCTGTCTCAGCCTCCCAAGTCAGCCAAGTCATTTAACTGAGAATTGAAAATAAATTAAATTGTTGCTGACTATTCATTCCCAAATGGTATTCTGAAAAATTTTCAGGCCGCCATTCCTGTCTCATAGTTAAAGAATCAAAAATAAAAATAATGGTATCATTTCAATAAATACTTAACTATTGAAATTAAACAGCCATTGATGACTTATCAATAATGATAAACTCTAAAGTATAAGTTAAGGGAAATATCCATGGAAAATTTCTTCTTTATTAATCAAACAGTTGACACATGCATAGAGGATAAAAAACAGCTGTGTTACTTTTTTTTAATCTTTTTTTCAGAGGATTGAACCCAGGTGCTCTTAACCCCTGAGCTGCACGAACAACATCCCTAGCCTTTTTTATATTTAGAGACAGGGTCTTGCTTAGTTGTTTAGGACCTCTCTAAATTGCTGAGCCTGGCATTGAACTCTCAATCCTCTTGCCTCAGCCTCCCCAGCTGTGGGAATACAGACATATGCCTCCTTTCATGGCATTTGTTCTTTCTTAAACCAGGAAAATGTAGAGATGCTGACATTGAATTAATTAATTAATCAAGTACTCAAGGGCAGTTCAATGCAATAAAGGACAAATCAAAAGAGGCAGTATTGGGAAGGAGACAAATTATTGCTCTTCGTAGAAGATTTGCTTACCCAGAAAATATGGTATGACCAGAACTACTTGAATGATTCCATAAACTGCCTGAATTTATGGCAACTGTGTGTTTCACACTTAAAGAAACCAGCCCAATGTATATGGGATATTTCTGGGCAAGAAGACAGTAAGGGCCCAGTTTCCTAAAGTTCAACATTCTCTCTCTAAAAATGAGCCATCAAATTCAAAATTGAGAAGAATGGCATCAGTGAAAGTAACTGAGAGAATATACCCATCAGGTGCCAGGCCACAAAGCACACTGGTGGCCAGCAAGTACCATCATTTATTATTATTCTGTCATTTGCTGGATGCCTTCTCTAACCTGAGTGGTGTTTTGGACTCTACATGCCTTATCTCATTTAATCTTTGTACCAGGTAAGTAGCTTCATCCTCATTAAATATATTCATCCTTTTTCAAGGAAAATTTATGAATATATTTAATCTAAAGTCAGAGAGTTGCAGCTTCCAGGTTGGAAGGCACTTAGGTCTGCCTGCAAAATCCACATCTTCAGCATTATGGAGCCTCTTAACTCTCAGTCCCAGGAAAATCATAGATAATGAGGGAATGTGGAGAGTGAACCAGGTGAGAATAATGCTCCTGGGCTGTATGTGGGTTTCTGCCATGAGTATCCTGCTGCCAGAAAAAAAAACACTCTTGGCCTAAGCTAATGAGGCACACTTGATGCAGGAGCCTCCAGTCTCTCTTTTCTTTAATGCTCCCTTACCCTGCAGGTTGCAGTAATACCCACGCTGAATGCAAGGTGAGTCTGGGAGGATCGAGGAGGTGGCCCAAGGTACACAGAGACTATTTAGAAGTGTGGGGATTTGCCCCCAGGTACGCAGGTTGTACCAGTGCCCAAAGTGTGTACTCAGGTTTGCAGCCTACTCTGGGGCTTGCTTTCCTCACTCCTGCCCAAAGCAAGGGTCCAAGGAAAACAGAAAGCTGGGAGGTAGCCCTCTCTCTGAGCACAGTCATGGGGTGAGAGTCAGCCCAAATGGAAAGCCTCCTGGTTGGGAGTGCCTGAACCACACAATGCATACTGGTCTTTGGCTTTTGGCACCAAGAAAAATTTCCAGATCCCCCAGTGAGACCCAGCCAAGAGAACCCTCAGCGTTGCCCCACAAGGCAGTGTGGGCTTTGCCTATTAGGCTGCTAGCCCAAGACCACAGCAAGCTACAGCCAGAGAAGAGATCCAGGACATCTGGGGAAGGGTAGGGAAAGGAGGGAGATAACTTGGAAAGTTGAGATTTAGGAAGCTTTTTCATTGTTTATATTTTGGTTTTAAGGTACCATCTTTTTAGTATGCATTCCCATCCTCTTGCCAGGTGGGAAAAGATATAAGAGGAGAGGAGGGTCTGCTTGGTACAGGGAGAAGTGAAATGCAGAGTGTGGGTCAGATTTAGTGTCAATAATTATTGTAACAGTAACAACAGCTCAAATGCCACAATTTATCCATCTGACTTTGTGTTAAGTCCAAATGCCACTCCACTCCTCTGAAGTGGCATAGAGTGTTTCTCAGTCCATCTCATCAAGGGCTGGGATGTAGCTCAGTGGTATGGCCAGCTTCCCTAGGCTCAATGCCCATTAATGGGGGGAAGGAACAGGGTGTGATAAAGGTGATGGCTCCATGATCTCTCTACTGTATAAATTTCCTTTTTGGGCTGGGGTGTGGCTCATTGGTAGAGCACTTGTCTAGTGCTTGTGAGACACCAGGTTCAATCCTGAGCACCACTTAAGAATAAATAAATAAAACTAAAAGTATTATGTCCATCTACAACTAAAAATATTTTTTAAAATTTTTCTTTTGTAATAAATATCTCATGGGAGATACTTTAATACTATGTAAATATCTGATTACCGTGTTTTTACCTACTAACCCTTTCATTCATTGCTGACTCCAGGCTCACTATTCATGAACACTGTGTTTCCAACGGAGGTTTTCTAGATGTAGAAGGGCATAAACAGTCAGGGCAAGATGGGGAGTGAGGAGGCCAGGAGTGGGGCCAGAACAAAGAAGCAGGGAGAGGGTCTTCTGATGAGGTCAACTTCCTCCTTGATGAAAGTGCTCATGGAGGACTCAAGCGAGGGACCCAATCAGACAAACACTTCTGATTTTATGCTCCTAAGTGGGGGATTCAATACAAAAACTAAAACAGACACATGGACAGAGGGGGACACCAATCAATAATAGTGAGGAGTACATGGACAGGAGAGGAGATAAGGAAAGGAGGAAATTCCAGAGATTACAAAAAGAACAAGCAAAAACTCCCCCAACAAAATTTCAGCTCTGGGGCCCTTCTTTTCAGAGAAGCCTATCTCTGTAACTCTGTTGCTTTTCCAATAAGCCTATTTCTTGCTTGCTGTCTCTGTGTCCTGTTCTTCAATTCTTTTCTGAACAGAGACAATGAACCCAGCAGCCCTCGACAGTAACACATTCAACAATTCCTTATATATTTATTCATTTTGTTTTGTAGTGCTTGGGATGGAACCCATGGCTTTGCACATACCAGGCAATTCCTCTACCATTGAGCTATACCCCTCAGATTTTTAGATTTTATTTTGAGCAGGGTCTCACTGTGTTGCCCAGGTTGGCCTCAAACTTGTGATCCTCCTGCCTCTGCTTCCTGAGCTGCTGGGATTACAGGTGTGCACCACTGCATCTGGCCTCTATTTCCCTTTCTTGGGGTTCTGTTTGTGCTCATTGCTACTGGAGTGCCATTGATCCCAGGCCCTCTCAGCAGACACAGCTAGGGAATACAGGTTATCAATTCTGAAATTATTTTATAGGTTTCTAGGATTGAGCAAATAATAAGCATGCTATATTTAGTAGGAGCTACTTTTCTCACTATTGATGAAATGAACTAATAATAAAGAAAGGTAGAGTGTAAAAGGAACCTTGTTATGTTCGATTAGATCAAAGATTCTCAAGGTGAATTCATGTTTTAGACAGATGGAGAAGTAAATGTGACTTAGCTATTCTACTCCTCAGTAGAAATTGCATGATTGTGAAAATATACCAATACGAATGTTCATAAATATACTATCATAATAGTCCTAAATGGAATTACCCAAATTCCAATTTACATTAGATGTTGTAATGAATATTCTACCACTGCATGCAAACTTGTGGATGAAAATATAATCAGTGAGAGGAACTTTCACAAAAATGCTGTGATTCACTTTGTATGAAATTCAAAAATAGGCAAGATTAATCCAAGCTTTGAGAACTCAGTGTCAAGTTCTTTTGTGGGCTCTGAGAGAGTAGTGATTGTGAGAAAAACAAGGGAGTCCCTGATATTGTTCTGTCCTTTGACCTGGATGCTGGTTACACAAGTGTGATCAATTCTTTTATTTTTTGTATCCAAGATTGAACTCAGGGGCACTCGGCCACTGAGCCACATCCCCAGTCCTATTTTGTATTTTATTTAGAGACAAGGTCTCACTGAGTTTCTTAGGGCCTCACAGGTGCTGAGGCTGGCTTTGAACTCAAAATCTCCTGTCTCATCCTCCCAAACTGCTAGGATTAAAGGCATGTGCCACCACCACCAGCAATCGTGTTCAATTCTGAAAATGTCTTTGTTACTTCAATATAAAGTTTTGGCAAAATCTTCATCTCTTGGTCTAAATCTCATGTTAACTTCATTTCAACTCAGGTGTTAGAAAAGGCTCATTAAAAAAAAAAAAAAAAGAACAATTCTGAACAAGCCCACCCTGCTTCTTCTTCCTGACCATATTATATAAGTATGATGATAATGCTTTCATGATTGATACTATCTCTAATCCAGGTGGTGAAGGGATTATTGTCACCCCACCTACCTAGGAGTACAGTGTAAGGAAGGGAAGGGACCTGCCCAAGGGTTACCTTCTGCAGAGATAGAGTAGGAATGCAGAGCTGTTGGGGGTTAATCCAGCTAGCCATCTTTTCTTCTAGAATTCTCCACCTAATTAATGCCTTCTAGGGATTTCCCACCAAGGTTAAGTGTGAGAATTAAACTCTAAAGCCTAAGGTTTGCCTTGCTTGTAATTAACCTTTACCCTATGAATTGTTTGAAACCATATTTTTTAAAGGTCAAATTGTGACCTTCAAACAGATATAAAATGAGCGCTTGCTAGGAATTTTCACTGAATCTATGAGAAAACTAGGCAGATTATAACTGACTCAAAGGAGAAGTCAAAAAGCACAGACTTATATAAAGCAAAGGAAAGTTAAAGCTGAATCACAGATGAGCTTCTTCAAGGGATGGAAAGGGAATTTAGCTGAAGCCATCTGCTATAGCAGAATGTACCTGTGTAGAGATGAGAGTTAATTTGCACTGCTATTAGCTATCTATATTTTGCAGAATTGCAAAATAGCTTCCATGAAATCAAAACCAGATAAGGTGGAAAGATGTGCTATAGACAAAGCTTCTTTTGTCTTCAGTGTGAAAAGAAACATTGAAAATAAAACTCATTTATTCACAGTTATTCTATCAAAGAGGTCTAATGTTTCTAGCACCTGTTTTTATATGATAGAGTCCCAAAGTTTTTGTTATTTTCAATAGGCTTTCTTGATGAGCTCAGCTATCATTAGTTTTATTCCACACCCTTGGTTTGTTTGTTAGTATTGGGGCTTGAACCCAGGGAAACTTAACCAACTAATCTACATCCTCAGCCTTTTTTATATTTTACTTAGATACAGGGTCTCACTAAATTACTTACAGCCTCTCTAAATTGCTGAGATTGGCTTTGAAATTGCTATCCTCCTGCCTTAGTCTCTGGAGCTGCTGGGATTATAGGCATGCACCACCACACCAAGTCTTTTATTCCACATTTAGGACTGATTTGAGGAAGGTGAAAATACAAAACTGTTCAGTGTGAACCCTTAATTTAGAGGCATGGTGCTTGAGAAATAATATTTATTTTCCTCTTTGAAGGGGACATTGAAGAATAAACCTAGAAACTGATAGGAACTGTAAAGAAGTTTAGCTCTCTCCTCAGTGAGAAATTTTATTTTATTAAATAATCAAGGGTATAATAAAATCAATGTAAAACTTAGAAAATTATTCTGGTAAAGTCAGGAATCTTTCAACACAGATAAGTTACAGAGAAGAAAGAAAAACCCTTTGTATCATAGCTGAAGATGGCAAATAGGAAATCAAGGAAATGAGGCCTATAAATTACAAAATCTTTTCTAAGATTTCTAAAGTATTTTGTAGTGTAAAAAAGTGAATGATACATTTTAAAAGACTTTTTTGTTTTGTTTTTAGTTGTAGATGAGCACAATACCTTTATTTTATTTATTTATGTGGTGCTGAGGATTGAACCCAGTGCCCCCTGAATGTGAGACAAGAGCTCTACCACTGAGTCACAACCCCAGGTCTATACCCCAGGTCATACAAACCATCTTAATTGTAGTCCAGCTCAGAACAGAGACACTATAGTTAATGGAATGCTGGGAATAAGATACTTCCTGTCCCTTTGCTCCTGAGGAGTGAACCAGGGGACACTAACATTGAATAACATCCTAAGACTTTGATTTTTATTTTTATTCTGAGACAGGATCTGGCCCTATTTCCCAGGAGTACTTTGGATGCTCTGCCTCAGCCACCTGAATTGCTGGGATGCAGGTTTGGGCTATTGCAACCCCTGTTTTCATTTTTTCCCTCCTTTGAGATTATAATGAGCATGATACACCACAATGAAATCAGAACTGTCTGAAGGCTGATTTGGTTATTTGTGATCATTAAAAATGCCTGACCCTATGGAAGTATAAAAAATATAAAATGTAAATACTAAATGCAAATTTTCCTTTTTAAGGTATTTTGAAGGATAAAAAAAGTAGGAGCCTTCTGTATTGCAAATTTGCTTTGTGGTTTTCTTTGAATGGCAGCAGAGCACATTACATCTGCTGGTGGTGCTAACATGGGTGGGTGGGCCTCTCTTCAGGGAAGTGAACATCTTTAGATTAAGACAACATGTGAAGAAGGACCACGTATGGGACTTTTAACATTTTTAAAAACTAACTCTCTCTCTCTCTCTCTCTCTCTCTCTCTCTCTCTCTCTCTCTCTCTCTCTCTCTCTCTCTCTCTCTCTCTCTCTCTCTCTCTCTCTCTCTCTCTTTTGGTGCTTGGGACCTGACTCAGTGGTGCTTTACCACTGAGCTACATCCCTGTTCCTTTTCATTTTCTGATTATGAGACATGGTCTCAACATACTGCTGAGTCTTACTAAAATGCTGAGGCTGAGGCATCAAATTGTGATCCTCCTGCCTCGGCCTCCCATGTATCTGGGATTACAGGCCTGTACCACCATGACTGGCTTATTTTTTCTTTCCTTGCTTTCTTGGCATGCTCATTGGTATCAAGGTTGCCATATCATTTTTTCTACCATTTGCCATAGCTACCCCAGCAGCCTCCTTGCATTTCCATCCCCTTTCTCACCATCACCTTCTACCCTTGTTTATCTCCATATTTGTCTGTTGGCCTTCTTAAAGCACCATCCTCTTTAGCACTCCCATTAGCAGGGACTCTTCCAATCTGACTCCCCACAATTTTTCTTTTCTCATGAAGTCCTTTGTGGGGACCTCAGAGCTGGTATACATGGTCACCTAACACATGGTGGATAAGTTGTGATCCCATGCAGAGGGTTCCAAAAGGAAGCATGATATCTGGGCTTTGGAGGTAGACCTGCCAGTGTCCATGGGTCAAAGAAGGCATCAGAAGAGGGGGCTGTGGCTAGGGGAGGGTAGGATACTGGAGCAATGCAAATGGCTTTTGGAGCAGCTGGTGGCTCAATCCAATTTTGGTTTCCTCTACTCTCTCAGTTCCAAAGTCCTCCAATAATTCTGGCTCCCAAAATAATCCTCCATGTACTCCAAAGCATACAAATGATTGCCTCCAATGACAGGTTGTCCTAAGCAGACAGCATAGGACCCATCTGCTGCCAACCTCCATGAATTTAACTGCCCATCAATGTGATCCTTGTGCCTTTTTTTCATTTTTGGTTACAAAGACACTATATATATATATCCTGGAATCAAGTTAGAAAACTGGATTCCTTCAGCTTTTTTTTTTCCCCTTAGACCAGGGAATGAACTCAGGGGCACTCAATCACTGAGCCCCACTCCCAGGCCTAATGTGTGTTTTATTTAGAGACAGAGTCTCACTTAGCTGCTTGCTATTGCTAAGGCTGGCTTTGAACTTGTGATTCTCCTGTCTCAAAACCCTAAGCTGCTGGGATTACAATGTTTGCCCCAATGTCCAGCTAGCTTTTTTTTTTTTAATATAAGTTTTGCACTGCTGGCTGTCATTTAGTTGCCCTGTTGAAACTTTATATTTATTTTTGAGTACTGGGGGTTAAACTCAGGCCACTCAACAACTCTACCACATCCCCAGACATTTTGTATATTTTATTTTGTTGTGGGGCAGGTCACTCAAAAAACACACCAAATCCATTTTGTCAAATTGAAGAGACTTTATTTAGCCAATATAAATGACTATATTTATATTGGCTAAAAAAATAAATATACTTATTTATATTTTTATATCTTCTCCCTATAAGAGCCAAAAGGTCCCTCTAGGAATAGCTCCAAGCTTGAGTGATTTAAGATATTTAAAGGCAAAAACTACATCTGGGTTCTGTAAGCTAGCAAGTTCAGAAGCTGAATTGGGCAGTTAGTGAGACAATTCAATGGGAACATTCGTATTTTCTTCAGGACTTTCCAGGTTGGCATAGCAGCAAGCAAGAAGAAGGGAAGTGAGTCAAAGTGACCCTAGTTGAGTATAAGTTAGAGAATGATTACTTAAGTTTAGGCAATTAATTTCTGACAAGGTATATTGCTCCCCCCAAAAAAAGGTAAAGTAAAGAGAACAATTTCACATTGTATAAGAATTGCTATTTTGTGTAGCCAAGTATACTATGCTAAGTAACTATTACCAGGTACAGATGTGGGGCTTTCCCACTGGAGAAGCATTTCTTACATGATATGAAGTCTCAGAGTAAAACAGAGTGTGTTTGGTCATTGTCCATATAGACTGGCTTATAACGATTTAGAGACAGAGTCTTCCTGAGTTGTGTATGGCCTCCCTGAGTTACTAAGTTTAGCTTTCAACACATGATGTTCCTGCCTCAGCCTCCAAATCCTCTGGGATTATATGTATTCACCCACACACTGCAAACATTATTTTCATTTGCTTTATGTTGTAGTCAGTCTCCCCAAGGTTTGAATTCAGGTAAATTTGTTAATCTCTCTCTGTTTCAGGACTCATCTGTATAATTATGTATATCCCCATAGGGCTGCTAGGAGATAAGGCAGAAAAAAATATGTTCCAGCTGCAGAGTCAGCCTTCATACATTTGTAGGTTCAGTCCCAGTACCAAAAAAAAAAAAAAAGTAAAAGAAAAGAAAATTGTTTAATTGCTTCAATAGACAGAGGGACATGTAGATTCTCTGATTCAGGAAGGAGATAAACCTTTAAGCATTGGTTGATTTTCTGCACAAGAAGTTCAAAGAAGACTTTCAAGAATTATTACCTCTCCCACACATTTGGGAAAGTACAAGTTCCCAGAGTTGTGAAGAAAATGCAAAGACAGGCAGTTTCTTTGTGAAATGGAGATTTTTGTTCTATCAGAAGACTGTGTGAAGAACAAGATAAATTAAGCAGGAACCGTGGTGCATACCTATAATTTCAGCTACTCCAGAGGCTGAAGCAGGAGACTTGCAAGTTGGATGCCCCCATCAGCAAATCAGCAGGACCCTGAGCCTCCACCCCATCCCACAAGGAAGGTGTGGGAGATGTAGCTAAGTGGTAGAATGCCTCTGGGTTCAATCTCTAGTACTCAGAAGGATTTTTTTTTATTGACAAACTATTGATAAACTCAGCCTGATTCCCTCTTAAAAATTGGGAGCCATCTTGCCACAAAGACATAAAAAGCTAATTTCGGCTTTACTATAAATGACTGCAAATTCTGATCTTGGTTGGAATGCCTGCCCATGTCTTGAACTCACCCATACCTGGCTTTCCCTCACCAAATAGCAGCTGTCTCTGAAACTTTAGTGACGCCTCATAAATCTTGGCCTTCCCTGGCCATAGAAAGACCCTCTCTGAGGCTCTAATGACCTTCATAAATTCTGATGTTGGGTCCAGCAAAAATATAAACTAGCATTTGTGTTATGCTCATCAGAGTTTTGTCATCTGTAACTCCCCCTTTGGGTAACTTTCTGGGCTATAAAGCTGGGCTGCAAGAAACATGCAGTGCTGTCTTGTTCCTGTGGTTTGTGTTGGGAGAGGCAGCCCAGCCTGGCCAGTTGAAATAATAAGCTTGCTTTAATTTGATCTTATTTGAAGTATGTGGTCTTTTCTTTGCATCCTGGTCTAACACTATCTAAGGCTCTTAAAAGTTTAATCTGTTGTGGTATAATATCTTTATGCAATTCCAATCTCTGGTCTCTCCTGCTTCCAAGCTCAGTTCTCCTTAATCAATACTATACCAAGTGATGTGGCTCATCTTTGCATCGAGACTGCTCTGCCTCATAGTGTGGGTTGTGATAGTGTGATGGAGAGGAGCACAAGGTTTGAGGTGCGAGGTCAGGGGCTGACTATGACCTAAACATGTATGTTCCCGTTGTCGTCAAGTTCAATTGGGGATTAAATAGTACCAACCAAGATTAGTTTCAGGATTAGCTAAACAGAAGATAGGATTTGAAGAGATAGGTTAGGTTCAGTTAAACAGAGGTGTTTAGGGTTTTTTGTAGATTAGGGTAGAGCAGAGTGTCCTGCCCAGAACCCTTGTTGGGAGTGGGGCAGGGTTTGGGGGGTGTTGGCTGTCTGTGTCTGAGGAGAGGCCACCTGTGGGCTTGTCTATGGTTGGCTATAGTAATGACTGTGGCTCCAGATTTCCTCAATTTACTACTGAGAAGGCCTGAGGACCATAGAGTCAACATGACTTTCAAAGGTGAGGCCCTTTGCAGGAGGACTGAGATGTGTGTTTTGGGGGCAGGCTGTGGACTCTTACACTAGTGTTGGGGAGTGAGTATGTTTGAGCCTTCACCTTTCAAGTGTAGGCTTGTGTTCCAGGGACAGCTTCTGTCACGGACAAAACTGTCTAAGGCTGCTGCACACTAGAATTGGGGAACAGGGCTTTTCCAAAGGCTCTTATATTTAAAAATAAGCTCATGGTTATATTAAAATGATTCCTTATATTTTAGAGATATATAGGAGTATTTTCAGGTCAAGAGATATATCTGGAATTCCTATCAAAAAATGGAGGGACATGTCAAAGAGATGAGAGAATGATTGGGTAGATCAACTAAAATTGGCTAGGTATGCTCTGTGTTAATGTGGAGGGATAAATTCTTTAGGTTCTTGTATTTTTTCTTCTTTTCTGTGAGTTAAAGAGTTAGCTGGTATGGTAGTATGTGCCTGTAATCCCAGCTACTCAGGAGGGAGTCTGAGGCAAGAGGATCCTGAGTTCATGGTCAGTCTAGGTGTTTTGAAAGTTTATGGGTGGGGGGGAATGGGCTTGTGGATCAGTGTTAGAGCACTGTTGGATCAGTGTTCGAGCACTTGCTTTAACACTGTGAGGCATTGTTGGGGCACTGGGTTAGTTCCTTAGAATCACAGGATAGGATAGGGTGTGACAAAAGAGTAGAGTCCTTGCCTAGCTTGCCAGAGGCCCTCATGCACAAGGCCTGCATGCAGGAGGCCCTGGTTTCCATGTGGCTTCCTCCCCAACAGAACACACAAAGAGCATGGGAATAGCTTAATTGTAGGGTACTTGCCTATCATGCCTCAGATTCTCTAGAATCTTAGGAGTTGGATAGGAGTGAGAAAGTACACTGGAAAATTTAATGAGTGGTCTTGGGAATTGTTTTTCCCAGTTCACAAATTATTTTATTTTATTTTTTTATTCTGTGCAATTCAGAATTAAATTGTGGAACTTTCCAAGCCTAGGATAGTGGAAGAGATTTTACCTGCAAGGTTTATGATGAGGTAAACTTGCAAAAGTCTTCATTCTGTCTCTGATTTCTTTTTGTAGAGGAGCTCTAGTTCAGAGGACAAGGTTTAGGAGTCAGCTGTCTTGCAACTTATACATGACACTCCTCCCAAACTGTACATAGTGACTCAGGAGTCAACTGGCCAGAGGGTCTCAGAAGCAAAAATGTGCATCAAAGGGCCTTCAAACAGTGATGATTCAACTGTAGTCCCTTTGGGATGTGAAGTCTTTCACAAAGCCACCATGAATCTCAGCTAAGCAGGTGCCAGAGTTCCTGCTTCTCAGTATGGTGCTAGAGCAATCTAAAGGACTTGTCTCTTGGTTACTGCTTGCTACTACTGAGCTTTATTTGAAAAAACTCATGGCTTTCAAACATTTTCAGTGTGCACATTTGCATTTCAGAAATGCTGGGAACATTTCATATTGAGTTATGGAGTAGGGAGTGGGATGAATCAAGACCAGAAGCTCCCCTGGAATCTTGGCTGTGATGAGCTGGCCTCCCTACATGTGACATTTGCTGTGAATAGAGTGCTTTATTATTATTCTTTTAATCCCATTTTAGGTGTTGTTTCTGAACAATTGGGGAACCTGCATCTCATGGCTAGTATGTCATGCTGCAGCTCATTGATGGTTCTCTAGGATGAGAGGTAGAAAAGTGGTACTGCATATGAATTGTTGGGGAGATTTCTGCTAAGTGGCATGGTTGAAAGCACTGCCTCCTTTACCCTTCTCACCAGCCCCTCCTAGACAGGGATAAGCCTCCTATGTACTCTCCAGAGCTCACTATTAAAATTACAAAGTATGTTGAATGTGTTCAAAAAGATTATCATCCTTTGTTTCTTAAGAGAGAAATTACTATGCCTGTATTTTAGGGAGAACTGTATTTCTCGTACGAAGAAACATCAAAAAGCACCAGAAATGATTCAATTCGGGCATTGCTTAATGATTTTGACTAATTCAGAGGAATGTATGAGGAGACATTTGTTGTGTGGACACCATAGGGTGCACTTACATAAACTAATATATCTCTGATGTCAGTCATAACTTGATGACATGCTCGGTGTCATTGCCAGCATATATCCAGTCCGTTCTTGAGCACAGCATCGTTATTCAGCACATGACTGAGAGTAAAACAGCTCTGGGCTCAGTTCAACTGAAATGGAGCCAATGTTGAACCCCTTGAAATTCCTGTGTGAAAAACTTAATTCTGATGGAACAGCATTGTGAGGTGTGGTCTTTAAGGCCAGGGAGGCTCCACACCCAGAGTGAGTTAAATCTGTTCTATGGAGTGGGTTAGTTATCCTAATGTGGCTTTTCTACAAGTGAACTATGTTTGTCTAAGGTGAATAAATTCAGGTGTTCTCTCTTGGGATGATTTCCTTGAATTTCTTTTTTATTACATATTTACTAAGCTGTTCCTCTGTGCAAGTCCTGGGTTCTCAGACCTTCTCAACATCCTGAGAACCATCCTTTGGGATGCATAGTGGATGTATAACTTACCCTCACTACCATTTTTAAATGTGCAGTTCAGTGGCAACACAATATTGTCCTGTAAACCTTACCACCAACTGTCCACAGAGCTCTTTTCATTTTGTAAAACTGATATTTTTGTGTTCTATGGTTGTGGTTCAGTGGTATAGCACTTGCCTGGCATGTGTGAGACCCTGGGTTTGATCCTGAGCACTGCATATAAATAAATAAATAAATAAATAAAATAAAAGATCCATTTACAAGTAAAACAATAATTTAAAAAGTGGGAGGAGGAAAAAGGAGTACTACTACTGCCATTTACAAGTAACGAAATTAAAAAAAGAAAAGAAAAGAAAAGAAAACCTGTACTTTGTAATCATTAAACCATAATTCCCCATTCTCTACCCTGCTCCTTAGCCCCTGGACACTATCATATAGTACTTTTGGTTTCTATGCTTTTGACGCTAGAGGTACCTCATACAAGTGAATTTCCTGGATAATAGAGTCATTTTTAATTATTTTTTTTTGAGAAACTGCCATGTCTTTTTTCACAGTAGCTACACCATTTTGCTTTCTCACCAACAGTGCATCAGGGCTTCCAGTTCCTCAGCTCCTGTTCTGCAGATGCTTTACTCTGGTTATTTGGTTTGTGCATAGTAGCCACCCTAATGAGAGTGAGGTGTTATCTCCCTGCAGATTTGAGTTTGGCTTCCCTAATGATTTGTGATGTTGACCATGTTTTCACATGCTTAATGACAATAGGTTTTTCTTCTTTGGAGAAATGTCTATTCAAATCCTTTTCCCATTTTAATTTACAGCTCTGTGTAAGATGTGGTTCTTTGTCTTGATATCAACACTTTGTCAGATATGATTTGCAAAGGGATTGTCCTAATCTCTAGACTGTCCTTTTCTTTACTTCATTGTATCCTTTAGTTCTTTATTTAGATGTAGTCTAATGTTCTTGTGTGTGTGCTTTTGGTGATGTAGCTAAGAAATCATTGCCAAATTCAATGTCATGAAACTTTATCCTCAAGTTTTGTTGCAGCAGGTTTTATGCATTTTTCTAGCTTTATTTATTTCCATTGAGTTAATTTTTCCCTGTGGGGTAAAAGGCCCAACTTGATCTTTTGCATGTGGATATCCAGTTTTTCCAGCAGCATTTGTTAAATCCTGCCTAGTGTTTCTTTGGACTCATAAATAAATGTTCCATATTTGTTTTCTATGGAAGAATGGATGCCTTCCAAGTGGATTAGGTCACCCATAGAAAAGGAGAGGACAGAAAGAGGGAGTTGTGTATGAGGGTGTTGAGAGTGTCACCCAGAATCCCATTATTCTGTACAATTATCAATGCACTAGTAGCAGGGCATGAGGTGCATGCCTGTCATTTCGGTGACTCCTGGAGCCTGAAGCAGGAGGATCTCAAGTTTGAGGCCACTTAGTTGAACCCTGTCTCAAAATGAAAAATAATAGAGAGTTTGGATGAAGCTCTATTGTAAAGCCAGTGGAACAGCTACTGGGTTTATCTATTACCCTTCTGAAAAATGCTGGAAAAACAAAGCCACTGGAGGGAGATAGAAGTTGAAGGAGGAAAAATGAGGGCTACTACTGCCATTTTTTTTTGTTTGGTATGTCATGTTTTTGTGTGTGTGTGTGTGTGTGTGTGTGTGTGTGTGTGTGTGTCCCTAGTTTGTTCTTACTGCTTTAACTTGGGTTTTTTCTTTCCTTTTGATAGGGGCATGTTTTGACTCTCTTCTCATTTCCTCTCATGTTAATTCTGTGTATAATTTTCTTACATTAAAAAAATTAATTTTACAATATTTTATTTTCATCTGAATAATAACTTCAGTCTCATAAATCTCTATTTCTTTACAGTTCAATCCCTCACTTTAGGCTCTCATCTTTTCTTTTCTTTTCCTTCCTTCCTTTCTTTCTTTCTTTCTTTCTTTCTTTCTTTCTTTCTTTCTTTCTTTCTTTCTTTCTTTCTTTCATGCTGGGAATTGAACCCACAGGTGCTCTACCACTGAGATACATGCCCAGCCTTTTAGCTTTTTATATTTTGAGTGTGATCCAGTGGAAGAGTGCTTGCCTAGCATGCCTGAGGCCCTGGCTCAATTCTCAGCACCACCAAACACTCAAAGCCCCCATATAAATACTTGGCAAGACCTTGGCACCATCCTGTTGGAGAGGGGTTAGGAAAAGGTCATGTAAACATCCTGCAAAAACTTCAGTATCCTTTGTTTGATTGAAATGTTGAACAGTAAGCTCAGTTTGTACTTTATATTATAGACCAAAAAATGAAGGTGGTCATAAAAACATCAATACTTGTATCATCTCAATGCTTACTCCCTAGTTTATTTAATCTTATTCCAACCCTACTCTACTACCAACCACTTAAATTTTTTGGTGTGAAATTGATGTGAGCTGATTTATTTGTACTTTCTCAGTTACTATTATGGGTGAGAATGTTGCTTTAGTCTCCTTCTTTATATTTTTGAATTTTTGTTAGACCAAAATTCTTTCCCAGCCTGCAGATCATAATATCATGGTATCCTCATATTTTAAAGATAGGCCCTTAATCCTTTTTTTTTATTATGAATAAGGTGTGAGGCAGAGCTCCACCTTTAAAAAATCTTAGTCAACAAATAATCTTTCTTTCTCTGGATGCCTCTAGTATTCCTAAATTCTGTTCTTTATGTTTCCATCTTTTTCAGCATATTCACTTGAAGATAATCATGAGGAAGAAGGAGAAACAAATCAAGAAAGAGGAAAAGGAAAACCATGGCAAAAATTTAAAAAACATGATTTGGAGATTCTTAATCGATCATTTGAACAAAATCCACTTGCATTTTGGTTTAATTTTTGTACCCTACTTGCTAACTTCTCAGTCAGCACTGACAAATTATGGAATCTTACACCTCATTTTTCTGTTATAATTATGTTGGAAAGAGAAAATGAGAATGTGTTTTTAGAGGTCCCAGTTTTCATGTATAGTGACAATTTTAAAAATCTTAAGCATGTATGGAAGATCATTTCCAGCTCTTAACCTAAAACTGTTCTGAACTCGGGAATGGGTTCCAGGAGTGATCAAATATCAAAAGGCTTACAGACACTCTTGCTGTGCCCCTCTACAACCGTAGGTCATTGAATTGCATAGTCAAAAAAGCAATTTCTCATCTCTATACTCTCACTTCTAAACTCTGGGAACTATGGCTGGCATTGCAGGTATCCTCAATTGATGCAGGAGAAAAACATGAAGACTAGAGTTGTTCAGTGCAGTTGTTCAAATCACGTGTACAATGCCCTTCCCAGTTGTGACAAAAGCTTGCTTGTTCTGTATGTGTATTTTAAATGCAATAAATTTAAGAATATTCTTACAATACACTGAGTCATGACTGTACCTTGATGGGGCAGGTTGAGAAAACTTAAGAAGTTGTGGGAATGTGTGTAGGGCAGCTCGGGATCTGTTCATTCTAAATTCAGAAGTTGCAGAGAGGTTGCTGGGAGACTTTGAAAAGCCTGGGTTCTCATGGACAGAAGGGCTGCTACAGACTGTGGGGACAGTTTGGAATTTGGAATTGGGCACCATTCACAACCTCCATTATAAGGAGAACCCAGGAAGGATTTTTTTTTTTTTTTTTTTTTTTTTTTTTTTTTTTTGTGTGTGTGTGTGTCTACTCCAGGTCAAGAAGCAAGTCAGTGGTAATACTGAAACTAAGGTTACCTATACAATATTTGATTGAAAATAATTTATCTTTCTTTTTAGAATTGGTATCAAAACAAAAGATCCAGACTACCAGCTAGAGAGAAACAGAGGATATTTGCTTCCAGGAAACAACAGGATTCCCCTGTCCAAGGTTATCAGGTTTTCCACCAGCAAGATGCCCAGAGGCAATCTGACAAGGGCACCACTGCACAGCCCTGTTGCGACCAGCAGGCTCCACTGGAAAGACCTGGCTACTCTGCTATGAAGACACAGGGAGGTCCTAGTGAACAGGATGGCTCATGTGACTGGGTATTCCCAAGCATTGGAGAGTGCCCTGGAGAAGGTTGGACTGATGCAGGCCCTCCACAGCAACAGACACAAAGAGAGCACTTGCCAAATTTAAACAAACATGTGCAAGACACTTCTTGCCCAGCCCTGCCTCAGACATTTTCTTCCACTTCGAGGTAAGATCCTCTAAGGTGCCAGTATATGGAGAGTTCTGCAGGCTGCTGCTGTCCTCCGTGGGCCAACACAGTATCTTCAGGACACAGAAGAGCTTTCTAGGACAGCCTGGACTCTCAAAAAGCTGTCAGCGTCATTGATATAAAAATAGATTTCCTTCAGTGTCAAATCTAACAACAACACAACAACAAAGACCTACAAATAGACAAGATAGGACATTATGAAGGAAGCAATCTCACCCAGGATTGCCCAAGAAAAGTTCACAACATTCTTCCAGAATGCAGCCTTCTAGGAACAGACTTCTGCAAGGAGGTCTGTCCATCAACTGTCTATTTATCTTTGAACTCACATAATCCTTGTGATTAACATTGTAACCTAGAATTGTTTCTTTTTTTGAAATTTCTTTTGTACTTCTTTTTAATTTTGCCTTTAAAAATCTTCCCCAGCCCTAAGCTCTCCCACTGTGCTCATAGTGAATATACTCAAGCATATGTGGCAGGTATATGCCTGCCTAGTATACTGTGGCAGGCGTACGCCTATTACAGTGTCATTCCATTTCCAATTTATATTCTTGGAAGCATATTTCTCTGTTATTTAAATAGACACCTCCATCCACCTAAAAGGCCCAGCACTACCTGAGTTTTCCCCACCAAAGTCATGGCTTCCATTGAAGTAGAAGCTCCAACTACTGAATTCTCAAGAACCCCTGGAGCCTCTTGCACTGGGATAAGAGTCCCCGATGGGATTCCATTGTATTTTGACAGTCACCTGGGCATGTTGGCCTGAGGTACCCAGGTGAGCATTCAGATATTGTCAATATGAGTTTTTGATACAATCTTCAAAGTGTGTGGGGGGGGTACCTGGGAACCTCTCACTTGGAACCATTTTCATAATTTTTGTCTTTAGGACTCAGAACACTTTGAAGTATTCTAGAGTTTCCTGTTTCTTCCACAGCTCCTGCAAAAACAGCTCTGCAGGCTACGTCCCTCAAACCACTCGGCGGCACCATTCACACAATGCCAGTAGAAGAGAGGACCAACAACTTTTGAATTTCCAGTTGACTCCTGGAATGTTTTGTGAAGAAGTAGACCAAGGCCTGAGCTCTCTTTGGTAGCACTTCCCATTTTACTCTAACAATATTTAATTACAAAACAGTGTATACTGGTTATGATCATTTAGTAACACTAGGACTTTTAGAGAAATTTTGCTCTTGTGTTTATTATACTTTGCCCACCTCCTCATAGCCAATGTGAATAATATGATATGCTATGTTTGTCATGTGTCTCATATTTATTAGATTGTGCAAGTAAAAAATACTATAAGTATTAAATTACACAATAAAGCACGTTTTGTATGAATTTCCAAGTTGTGTAACATAAAAACCTCTATTTTGAAAATATTTTCCTTCCTATAATTAGATTGAAAACAGATGGGGAAATAGCAACTCTCCAACAGGGAAATCTGTTATTTACACAATCAAGTTAGGTAGTCACTTGGCATGTTTATTGAAATTGCAGATGTCTATGAAGTCTGCTACTAGATGTTTCCATAAGAAAATGATGGTCCTTTCTTAGAGAACACAGAACCCCCAGATAAGAAGTTTCAGATACAGTAATCCAGCCAGCTGTGTTAGTTCTCCACCACTATAATTCATATCTGTGACAAGGATTATTTGACATTTTTTTAAAGTTGTCTGGGGATTAAATCCAGGGCTTTTTGATACTGAGCTACTTTCCTGGGTGTTTTTATTCTTTGAGACATATTCTCAATAAGTTTCTCAGGCAGGCCTTGAACTAGTGGTATTCCTGTCTATGACTAGTGAGTTGATGGGATTAGTCTGTGGTTGACCATGCCAGGCTTGTTCATGGTTTTGGAGGTTTCAGTTCATGGTCAGTTGGGCCTGAAGGGAGATAGTGCATCAGGTAGAGTAAAACTGTCTACTACCAGGAAGACATAGGGAGAAAGAGGGAGGGGCCAGGGCCCCATAATCCCCTTGAAGATTTGCCTCCAATGACCTAAAATTTTCCCCATAAGCCCCACCTCTTAAAGGTCCCAATATGTCCCAGTAGCATCACTAAACTTTACCACTTGTAGCTTTAAGGGATGCTTAAAATCTAAGGTTAGCACAGCACAGTTAAAAATATCAGACTAATTCAGTTATTTTGAGAATGTTCTAGGATATAATGACCTGTGAAATATCAAGTTTCAAAATTAGCTTTATAATATGATAATTCTGAAAATGAAAGAATAGCTGAAAGAGTAATGATTATTCTTGAATTTACACATAGGCATTCATCCAGTAAAAACACATGGACTAGATTTATATGCCCTAAATTTTTAAAATATTTATTTTTTTAGTTATAGCTGGATGCAATATTTTTCTTTTATTTATATGTGGTGCTGAAGATAGAACCCAGTGCCTCACATGTGGTATGTGGGTGCTCTACCTCTGAGCCACAACACCAGCCCCTGCCCTAAAATTTTGAAAGTTGCATTTCGACTTGGGCAAAACATTTTTTTCACCAATATTATGAGAAAACTCCACTGGGTTTGTTTTTAACTAAATATTTTTAAATATTTTTTGATTGTCAATGGACCTTTATTTTAGTGATTTATATGCAGTGCTGAGAATCAAACACAGTGCCTCTTCCATGCTAGGCAAGCACTCTCCCACTGAACCTCAACCCCAGTCATTAACTGAATTTATTTATGCCTTCCCTTTCTGTAGATTTTGAATTTTCAAATGTTGTTTTCATTGATTGCAAGATTATAATCCAGTCATATAGTGATCTGCCTAGATTTTTCTTAAAGAAAAATGTTTTTTCTTTGAGAAAGCCTAGTAGATCATCATATATGTATCCTATTTATGTGTTTCTACATTAAGGTCCCTAATACTTCAATTAAAATTTTTGCACCTATTTTCAGAAATTTCCTGATACTCAGGTTTTTGCCAGCACTATCTTCAAGAGTTTGGGTCATAAGATATCTTTAGTATGAATTAGGGATGTCATCTCTCTTGCTATTCTCTAAAATCTTGTGCTAATTTACATGTATAACTTTATGAAATGCTTGGATTTTTCAGTGACTGAGTCTGACCATTCCTTTACAGGAAGATTTTTTATGACTGATTTTGTATTTTTCAATGATTCCCAGTGGTTCTCTTTGAGTCCTTTTTGGGAAGTTGAATTTTTCCAAGGATATATTTGTGAAAGGTATCAAATGTACTGTCATAGAGTTGTTCCAAATAGCCTGGTAACTTTCAAGGCTAGAGCAAGTGTAGTAGTGTGTTATTTTCATTGTATAAGTTTATAACGTCTATGTTCTATTTCACAGATTGTTTTCACAATCCAGTGTCTGTGACAGGCTCTGGGGTCTGCTGGGGTGGGGGTCCATGTGTTGGGGGTGGTGTTAAGCTAAGGGCTGGTTTCCATCAGCAGATCTCTGTGGGTCCAGGTGGGGTTTCATCAAAAGACATCTGCAAGCTCACAGGAGGCCCACTCTGGACTCAGCCTTTGGTGTCCAAGCTGGAAGAGGTTGCTGGGTGAGATGCAGGGGTGGAAAGTTGGGTTTCAGGGCCTCTGCAAAGTCATATGCCTACAATGGGGATTAGCTTGTTGACCCCATGAGGGAGGGTTCCCTGCCACTTCTTGAGCCTGAAAACTGAGATGCTGAAGTGCCCCGGACCAGGTCAAATTTCTTGCCTGTAAAGTCCTGTTTTTTTTTTTTTTTTTTTTTTTGATGCCAGGCTCTGTCTGGTCACCTCCTCTAAAGCAGGGAGGAAGTCTTACTTGGAAGAAGCTGGCACAGTTCTGCTTCTGGAGGAGAAATCAGGCTTCAGCCCAGTGAGGCACAATAAGATATCTCTTGACAGCTATTAGGTGGGATTCCCCCACTGCCAAGCAAAGACCAAGCAGGGTTTCTTGCTGGACCTGGGGACTGAATCCCTTCCAGGGCAGTTGATACTCCACACAGTACAGGAGTCAGGAGTTTGTGTCTGTTCACAAACTAAAGGTGCTTACACTGCCTGGTGTCTCTGAGGGGCTCCATCCAGCTCTACCAGGGGACAAAGGTTCACAGGGATAAGGAAGCCATAAGACCAGGCAGACCTGATACATCCGTATCCTGACAAGGGCACTCTGCTATTTCCTGGTCACCCCAGACCTCTCCTTAAAGGTCTTTGTGTGCTCCAGGTGGCAGGGACCATTCTAATATCTTCCCTGTGTAATGGGTGTATGTAGAATTTTCAGGTGAATAAAGGCTTCAGTCTCTGAAGTGTGTCATTGTTTGGGTCCTATAGTGTGTTCAAAACAAATTCCCATATAAAATTTCACAGGTATTCCCATCAATTTGCAGTTGCCCCATGTACGTTTTGGTTTATTTTATTTTATTTATTTATTTTTGGTAAATGGGGTTCTTTTTAAATTTTTTTAAAAATTATTTATTTATCCCCATTAGGTACATATGCCAGCAGAATGCATTTTGATTTACTGTACAGAAATGGAACACAATTTTCATTTCCTGGTGGTGCTCTATGTAGCTTTGCACCATATGTGCAGTCATACATGTACCTAGGGTAATGATGTGCTTCTCATTTCATCATCTTCCCTGCCCCCAAGCCCCTTCCCCTTTCCTCCCTCCTTTTTAGCTAATAAAAGTTCTTCCATTCTTCTCACCCCCCTCCCATTATGGATCAGCATCCACTTATCAGGGAGAACATTTTAGTTTGAATCCATCCCATTTGTTGATTTTTGCTTTAATTCTTGCACTATAGGAGCCTTATTAATGAAGTTGGGGCCTAATCTGACATGATGGATATTTGGGTGCAAGGTCTCAGGTTTAATTCTTAGGTCCTTGATCTACTTTGAGTTGATTTTTGTACTTGGTGAGAGATAGAGTTTTCATTTCATTTTGTTACATGAGGATTTCCACTTTTCCCAGCATTGTTTGTTGAAGAGGCTATCTTTTCTCCAATGTACGTTTTTGGTACCTTTGTCTCATACTAGATAACTGCAGTTAACTGGGTTAGTCTCTGCTCCCTGTATTCTTCACCAATGTCTAGAGGTCTGTTTTGGTGCCAATAACATGCTTCTTTTGTTACTATTGCTCTGTAGTATTGCTTAAAGTCTTGAATAGTAAAGCTACCTGCTTCACTGTTCTTGCTAAGGATTACTTTGACATTCTGGGTCTCTTTTTGTTTCCAGATAAATTTCACAATTGCTTTTTTTATTTCTATGAGAAATATCATTGGGATTTCGATTGGGATTGCATTGAATCTGTACAGTGCTTTTGGTAGTATGGTCATTTTGACAATATTAATTCTGCCTACCCAAGGACAAGGTAGATCTTTCCCTCTTCTACGGTGTTCTTTAATTTTTAATTTTTATTTATTTATTTCAGCGTGCTCTAGTTTGTATTGTGGGTCTTTCACTTCTTTCATTAAGTTTATTCCAAAGTATTTTATTGTTTTTGGAGGCTATTATAAATGGGGTGGTTTTCCTAGTTTCTCTCTCTGAGGATTTGTTACTGATGTAGAGAAATGCCTTTGATATAGGTGTTCATTTTATATCCAGCTATTTTACTCAATTCATTTCTTAGGTCTAGAAGATTTCTGGTGGAATGTTTTGGGCCTTCTAAGTATAGAGTCATATCATCTACAATTAGTGATAATTTGAGTTCTTCTTTTCTTATCCATATCTCTTTAATTTCTTTGTCTGTCTGATTGCTGAGACTTGAGTTTCAAAAACTATGTTAAATTGAAGTGGTGAAACAGGGCATCCCTGTCTTGCTCCAGTTTCTAGAGGGAATGCTTGCAATTTTTCAGCATTTTGAATGATATTGGCATGGGGCTTAGCATAGATAGCCTTTATAAGTTTGAGGTATGTTCCTGATATCCCTATTTTTGTAATGTTTTGAACATGAAAGAATGCTGTATTTTGTCAAATGCCTTCTCTGCATCTATTGAGATGATCATATGATTTTTGTCTCTAAGTCTATTGATGTGATGAATTACATTTATTGTTTTCCATATGCTGAATCAACCTTGCATCCCTGGGATGAACCGTACTTGATCATGTACTATCTTTTGGATGTGTTTTTGATTTTGATTTGCCAGAATTTTATTGAGAATTTTTGCATCTGTATTTATTAGAGATATTCATCTGAAGTTTTCTTTCTCTGATGTCTTTGTCTGGTTTTGAAATCAGGGTGATATTGACCTTATAGAATGTGTTCAGAGTGTTCCCTGTGTCTATTTCATGAAATAGTTTGACAATTATTAGTGTTAGTCCTTCTTTAAAGGTCTTACAGACTCAGCTGTGTATCAATTTTGTCCTGGTCTTTTCTTGGTTGGTAGGCTTCTGATGGCATCCTCTATTTAATATTAAGGCCATTTTGATGATATGAATTTTTTCTGTCTTAGAACATGAGAGATGTTTTAATTACTTATTGATTGAGCAACATTTCCAGAAATTTTTTTCCAGAAAATTATTTTTGTTGTGGTTTGATCTTTTTTTATTTTTAAATTTTTTTGAGACAGATTCTTGCAATATTTCTGAGAGCCTTGTTAATTTGAGGAAGCAGACTTTGAACTTGCAGTTCTCCAGAGTTGCTGGTATTACATTTGTCTACCACTGTGCCTATAGATTCCTACAAATTTTAAATCTTCCTTCAGTTCAGGTATGTAGTTTATCACAACAGAGGTTGAAATGCAGTCATAGGAAAAGCCAGCTCCACATTTCAAAGGCATATCATAACAAGGTTTGTGATGAGAGAGTCTGTCCATTTACTGGTCCATTATGAAGTTGTGAAAAGTTCAAACTGATTTTTATAAATCTTGACAGATTCATGGAATGAGAGAACAGAGGATACAAACAAATGTGGTTTCAGCAAACATTCATTCATTTCTTCAGACACATGCAAGATCAATGTATCTTTCATCTATTTTCTTTATCTATTAATCTTCAAAGACCATATGCATGGTAGATGGGGCTGCCCAATAGGACCACAACTGACATTCTTGGAATGTTGTTTTATTCATAATAAATGGACTCACACCACATGTGCTCTCAATAAAAAGTACTTGACAAAAAAATGATTTGGAGGATGTGTGACCTCTGTACAAATTGCAAAGGGTAAGCTGAGAATGAGAAAACAAAATGGCCTCAGTGTTATGCAGTGTGCCACTATGCCCATGATTGTGACCGAGCACCATGGAATTGTGGTTAACTCCCTGAGCTGGACTGTAAAATCTGCTGTTAAAGCTTCATTGAAAGTGGTGGGTTGCTCTCAAAGACTGGTTTTCAGAAAAGACACAGGTGCTGCACAATGTCTTTGAGTTGGCTTTAGTGAAGCCTCCGTAATGAGCAGCGCTGCCACTCCTCACTTGGTGTGTGTGCAGGAGCACTCTAGTTCTTTATTGTTGACTTGTGGATTGTGAGTCCCTGCCCTCCTCTTCTTCATGAAGTAAAATTCCAAGTGTCATTGCCCTGTCCCTAAATGGATGCCTGAATAAGCTGGAAGAACACCTTAGATGAGATTAATTCAAAATGAGTTTATTTAAGAAACTAACAAAATGACTTGTAAATCAGGTAGCCTTCAGAATCAGAACATATTTGAAGAACTGTGGGCAATAACATAATTATGCAGCACTGATGGAAAACAGAAGTGATGTATAGAGACAATTTAGTTGTTTACAGCTAATTCTTAAGTGATTTAAAAGTTTCCACATGAACCAAAACTCAATGTTAGCTTCCCATTGCTGTGACAAAATACCTGAGTTAAGCAACTTCAAAGGAGTTCCAGAGGTTTCAGTCCATGATCCCTGGGTCTTGTCCCTTTGGCCCTGTGGTAAAGCTGAACATCATGGTGGGAAGCATGTAGTTGAGCAAAACTTCTCACATCATGGTAGCCAGGAAGCAAAAAGAGACCAGAGATGAAAGGTCAGGATCCCAACATCCTCTTCAAGTACATGATCCCAAAGACCTAATGCCCTCCAATGTGTTTCTACCTGAAGTTGTCTCCTGATGTTTCTCCCACCTCCCAGTGGTACCACAGCCTGGCAACCCAACCTGCAGCACATGGCCTTTAGAACCATTTGAGATCCATAGCACTCAGCTACTGGGATGGTACTCCATGTTGATTTGGTCTGTTTATTCTATTTTGGACCCTAAGCAAAACCAATGGCTTCCACATGTTTTATTTCACAACCCTAATTCAGTTTCTGCACTTCATGTAAGCACCAGAGCAAATGCCTTTCCATGATCCTGGATGTGGTGTGGATCTTGGGTTCTAACCTCTTCATTTTTGTGACTGAAAAGAGAAGAATCCTCTTGAAACTTTTCAATTAGGAAATGGGTTTTCCTCTAAGTTTTACAAAAAATATATTTTGATTGACAAAAGGATTTTCAGATGCAATTATAATACATGTATTTCTGAAAATTCAATAAATATTTTCAAAGACTCAATTGTATGATATGGTTTTAAAATACAACAGAAGTTTTGTAGATGAGTCATCTTTGTCTAAATAGTGTCATGGTAATAAATAACTCCAAACATTACATTAGATTCATACATAAAATAAAATTGTCTTTTGTAAATTAAAATGAAAAGAAATATGTCTAAGAGGTGATAAATATTTCTCATTATTACACACATTTCAATCTACTTATATTTCATTGTTTGATGAAAGTCACAAGACTAAATTGAATTCAAAGCTCTAAAGTCAACTATTCTTAAAAGACATATCCTGGCCAGGCTGGTCCAATGAAGATATGCAAAGAACATTTTACCCTTATAAGAGAGAACATGGTTCAACTATTCAATCAGGGTTATTAGTTTTCATTCTTGTGTCTGTCAGCTTTCTGTCAGTATAGAAAATAACTGATATAATCAAGTTTGTAAAGATGAATGGTTCCTTTGGCTCCATTTTGGATATTTCACTCCAATGTCAATTTAGCACACTGCTTTTGGGCCTGGAGGAAGGCTGCACTTCATGGTGAGAGCATGTGTTGTAAAAAAACTGCTCACCTTAGTCCTGGGTTGTGGATCAGTGGTAGTGCTTGCCTAGCATGTGTGCAAGAGGCACTGGTTGGATTCTCAGTACCGCATATAAATAAATGAATAAAATAAAACCAAAAATCACTTGACTTTGAGAGCATACCCCCAATGACCCAACAACTTTCCTCTAGGCCCTACTTCTGAACATTCATCATTTACCATGAGCAGCATGCTGGGGACAAATCCTTAAGCATCTCAGCCTTTGGGGGACTCTCACTTCCAAACTATGGCAGTCTCTTAAGTACAAGAAATAATCTTCTACTTCTTTGTCTGGAAGAATAGAAAAGACTTTATAAATAGTTTGGGCTCAAATTTCTAGAACACTTTTAAGCTTATGGCAGATTCACATAAATTTCCCTTCCTAGTAGATATCAAAAATCAAAATCAGTAAAACACACTAGCATTATGTAGAAGAAACAGGATCTAGGCCACTAAAATAAAAATTATCATTTACGACACCAGAGGAAATGTAATATACAGCCAATGTAATACCAAGATGTTCCTGGGCAGAGGTTTGAGCATCCTTTTGCTTCAGATATGTTTACCCTTATTAGGTTAATTTCTGCTCCCTGAATGAGTCACCCAGTCTAGGTCCTCATTTTCCCCTCACCTTTTATGGTCTCATTTGTAGGGATGGTAGAGGTCATGGCTCTCTTAGTATTTTGTCATCTGGTTAAAATTCTATGAGTACAGATAAAGTATCATTTCTTTATTCAAAAATGTGGTTTCTTTTAGTTTAATCTTTTTTTTCCTCCTGGAACTAACAGACATGATCCATACACAGACATGTGTGACACACTCAGTAAGGGCTAATGTAGCTAATTGTGTTTAGCTCCTAGATTACATTAGTCATCCCCCAACATATTGTCTAATATTCTCTGTTATCTTAAATATCTTAAACTTATCAGTTGTATAAAAATTACACATTGTTTACCTTGTGGCAGCATAGGCAACTGAAATTATTTCTCAGTAGAATTTTCAGAATAATCATTGTTTTAAACCAAAGAAGTGATAGGCATGTCAACCTGGCACCCATACAAATTTTCTGAAGCCATACTTCAAATGAGTACAAGTTCTTCAAATAAGAACAGTAGCAAAGTGATACTTCCACCTAAGGTTGTATAATTATCCTGTGTCAAACCCAAAAACTTTTTCCTCAAAGTGGGAACAAAATATGTATAAATGACAGTTCAACCAGGGAAATAGAATCAGTAGTGTGTGCATGTATGTATGTGTTTGTGTGTGTATTTATTATATATATATATATATATATATATATATATATATATATATATATATATATTTTTTTTTTTAATTTTTTATTGTTGGTTGTTCAAAACCTTACATAGTTCTTGATATATCATATTTCACACTTTGATTCAAGTGGGTTATGAACTCCCATTTTTACCCCATATACAGATTGCAGAATCACATCAGTTACATATCCATTGATTTACATATTGCCATACTAGTGTCTGTTGTGTTCTGCTGCCTTTCCTATCCTCTACTATCCCCCCTCCCCTTGTGTGTGTGTATTTATGGGAGCTTAAACCCAGGCCTTATACATGCTAAGCACATACTTACCACTGGGCAACATCCTTAGCCCTACTTTTCATGTTTCATGTGGTCATATTTGTCTTCTTTTCCTTTGTTGCCTATGGTTTTAATGTCAATCCAAGAGGCCATAAACACATTTCATGTCATTTGTATCATTTCTTTTAGGATTTTTATAGCTTCAGGCCTTCATTTAAGTCTTTGTGTATTTCATGTTGTTTTATACATATGGTGTGAAATAAGAATCTCACTTCGTTCTTCAAATATGAACATCAATTTTATTTATACTAAATATTTAAGATCCTGTCCTTTCCCCACTGTGGAGTTGGACACCCTTGTTGAAGACCACCTTTCCATATACACATGGGTTTCTCCCTGGCTGACTTTTGTGTTTCAATGTTCTGTCTGTTGCTCTTCATGTCAGTACCATAGTTTTTACTGTAGAATTGTGAAGTGTTGAATTTAGAATTTGTGAGATCTCTTAATTCTTCCATCTTTGGATTGCTTGGGCAATTCAGAATCTCTTGAGAACTCATATGAATTTTAAGTTGTTTTTTCTTATATATACAAACATACCATTGAGATTTTTAATAAGAATGCATTGAATCTGTACATAAGTGTGGGTTATATGGAAATATTATCAATATGAAGTCTTTCAGCTCTTGAACATAAGATACCTTGCTGCCCCTGACCAGCGTGGGCAGCTGAACTAAGATCACTCATGTGAATTTGCAGGGACACAAAATAAAACACAGATACAATTTACCTTTACACAAGCTTCAGGACAGCTTCCCTGGCTTTTCCTGAGGCTCCCAAAAGGGACAGCATGAGAAAGCCACAAGAGAGTGACAAGAGAGAGGGAAGATGTACAGAAGTGAGCTTTTACTGGGGGTATTCTTGTTCTTAGAAACTTCTATTCAAAAAAGGCCAGAAGTGGCAGGACTACAAGGGAACAGTTTAGTTCCCACCTAGGGGCACACCTCACAAAGAGGACCTCCTTTCTCTCTGAGCAGGGGAAAAGACTGAGACACAAGTCATGGCACCACTGTGCCAGACTACAGTGATCTTTCACATCCCTGTGATGCATCAGGACTGGAAGGTGTGGTCACTCCATGTGGCACCCCACAACACCTTTTACTTATTTGTTTTTCATTCCAGTTCTTTCCATAATATTCTGAAGTTTTGAAAAATTGAATCTTTTGCTTCTCTGGTAAGTTTTTCACTTATTTTATTTTTTTGTAATATTTATTTTTTAGTTGTGGCTGTCCACAATACCTTTGATATATTTATTTATTTTTATGTGGTGCTGAGTGTCAAACCTGGGCCTTGCATGTGTTAGGCAAGTGCTCTACCTCTGAGCCACAACCCCACCCACTATTTCATTCTTTTTGTTGCTTATGTAATAAGATTTATTTCTTCAATTCTTTTTTGGACTGTTCATTTATAGCACATAGGAACATAAGTTATTCTTATCCTATAATTTGATGAATTTTGAAGTCATCTCTGAAAGTTTTGTGAGGAACATTTAGGCTGTTTTTTCTGTCATCCATGAACATTACCTCTTCTTTCTAATTTGGAGGTTTGTTAATTCTTTTTCTGGCCTACTTGCTCATAGAGCTCCTAGTACTCTGTTGAATTGAAGTGGCAAAACTGGGCATCCTTGGTTCCTTCCTGATCTTAGAGGAGAGGCTTCCAGTCTTTTGTTGTTAAGTTTGGTGTCAGCTATGAGCTTTTCTTATATAGTTTTTATGATGTTGAGAGTGATACCTTCTACTCTTGGTTTATTAATTGTTTCTCTCATGAATGAGTGTTGAACTTTGTCAAGTGCTTTCCTCCCCCGCATCAGCTGAAATGATCATGTGGTTTCTGTTCTTCCTTCCATGAATGTAGTTGATTTCATTGACTTTCCACATGTTGAATTATCTTGTATTTCAGGAATAAATCCAATTTGATCATGATGTAGGATGTTTTTATTTGTTTTTCGTGTGTGTGTGTGTGTGTGTGTGGACATTAGATAAATACACACTTCTCTGGTTATATTCTTATTCCTATCATTTTTAAAATGCATTATTGAATTCACTTTGTTAGAATTTGTTAAATATTTTTTTCACAACATTTGTCAGAATTTGTTTATCTATAGTTTTCTTACACTGTCTTGGGCTCTGAAATCTGTGTAATTCTGACCTCAGAAAATGAGTTTAGAAGAATTCCTTCTTATTACAGATTGCTCAGTTAGGTTCTGTTTTCTTTTTAAATGTCAGTGTTTCTGCTAATAGTGTCCTGGTTTACATAGCTTTTCCTCATGTGTTTGTTAAATTTTATTTCTTTTGAGAAATTGTTTTCTTCTTCTTCTTCTTCTTCTTCTTCTTCTTCTTCTTCTTCTTCTTCTTCTTCTTCTTCTTCTTCTTCATGAATCTGGGTGTTAAACTTAGGGCATTGTACTTGGTAGGCAAGCTCTCTGTTGCTGACCTACATTTCTAACCCATACTTTTTATCTTGACACAGGTGTCACTAAGTTACCTATGATGGTCTAGAAATTGTGACCCTTCTGCCTCAGCTTCCAGAGTTGCAGATATTACAGACATTCACCCTCCATGGCTTACCTAGTAATCTTCTGGGAGAAAATAATTTAAACTTTGCTCCCATCCCTCAACAGAAATTCTCAATGCTGTATCACAGGGTACAGAGATAAAGAGTACCTACAGGGGTGTTCTAGTGTGATGGCTACAGAGTAGAATGGGCATGTGCCAAGATGGAGCAAGCCCCTTGTTCCACAGTTTTTCAAAGCCATAATGGAGAAAAGGCAATATAATCAAATTTTAAAAAATATACATCAAGCATTGTGCATCCAGAGAATCAGGAGCACTTGCTTTTACTTATTTATTTTTTAACTTTTTATTTTGGCATGCATCAATGATTGTGCAAGTGAGTGGAGGAATGTGAGGTTGGAAAACAGGAAGGGTCCTGATCCTAAATGACACTGGGTATCAATCTGTTGTGATCATTCAGCTAAGGCAAGTTAGTGAAGGTTTTTTCATTTGTTTGTTTTCCATTATGGAATTGAAAATGTCTGGTGTATATTGCATGAAGGTGAAGATGGAATCAGGGAAAATGAATGATTGAGAAAGCTTTCTATGATGGGAATGGAGTTAAGATTTCATCATGTTATGGGTTAAATTATATGTGCCTTGAGCAGACAAACTCCATTTTACAGTGAGACTCCATTTCATATAAAAAATAGCTCTCACAAAAGAAAACCCATTTCACCCATCCTTCTTAGCAGACACTGTTAAGCAATGCATATCAGCTGAAAAAGTGTTCCTTTTATTGTTATACAATGGAAGATGTTCTTCTTTTAGTAATCCCCTCCTTTTTTTTTTTTTTTTTTGGGTGGTGGTGGGGGGGAACATGCACTACTCCCTTAGCTAGGTCACTTTGACCAAGTTCTTATGTTGGTCATGGTTTGAGTTACTGGTTGCTTCCAGTTTTTAGCTATTAAAACTTATCCTACCTTCTACAAAGGGTCAAAGATTGTTTGCTGCCCTTCCACCCCTGCCATGGTGAATAAAGTTTTATGTCCTGCTTCAGGACTGACCCAGTCATTTATATCCAATATGCCACAACATTTGGAGGATCCAGCCAGATTTCAGGAGTCAGGAAGTGGCTCTGGGGCATGAGGGATTCTTGATCCTTGCTTCACAGAGAGGGTTGCCATTTCTCTGAAGTTGTGGGAGCTCTCTGGGTTGCGTGGTCTGGACACCTTGTGTTCATGGATTCAAGCCCACCTGTGAAAGAGGATCTGGTGCAGCTCAGACCTGGAACCCTAGCTCTTTTTGACAGGGTGTTTAACACATTGAACCAGTAAATAGAACTTGGGGATGGTCTGATGCCAGAGTATTGGAAGAGAGAGTGTCTTTTCCATGTTTGTCTCTTGTTTGTTCATGTCTGTCTCTGTTCCTGACAATGTCCTCTGACTGTTCACCCCAGTAAATTTCTTTCTTTTTATTTTGGCAGATTGAACTCATCAGGGACCCAATAAACCACCATCCTCTGACTGGAGTCATGCTCAGCACCCTGTCAAATTGTTGACTTTCACCTTCCTTTTGTTTCTACTTATTGTTTTAATTGTTAACTTTGTCATGGGAAACCCAAATCCTAACCTGGCCTGATTACCACCCACTGGGTGGTGTGGGAAAATGGTTAAAAAGCCCTAGGCTCCTCACTAAGGCTTGCACTGGAATATACATGGCTGCAAAAAGGCTCAGTAGAGAACTCATGTGAAAATATAGATTAAAAAAAGTCTATTTAACTTCTTCCAGGCTGAGACTTAGAAAAAGTCAAAATGATTTTAGGAATCTCTCCCTCTCTCTTTGTTGCACTCTCATGTTGCTTTACTAAAATTTGCCACCATAAATATGTCCCAACTATTGGAGTTCGTCAAGGAGTTTTTTTTTTTTTTTTTTTTTTTTTTTTTTTTTAAGAGAGAGAGAATTTTAATATTAATTTTTTTTTTTTTTAGTTTTAGTGGACACAACATCTTTGTTTGTATGTGGTGCTGAGGATCAAACCCGGGCCGCATGCATAGCCAGGCTAGTGTGCTACCGCTTGAGCCACATCCCCAGCCCAATCAAGGAGGTTTTTAAGAACCATGGCAGCCCAGCTGATGAAGCTACAAAATGCCAGGCTAAAATATTGGTACAGCTATCCAAGAGACCAGGAAAAGCTGGCTTAGAACCAGATCAAAAAAACTCAGATACCTCTCAGCCCCCATCAATCTATAATAATTGCCAAGATATGGGGCCAATGTATCAATCTTGCAGTGGATACCCAAGCAGAATACTCTGTCCTGAACTCTCTAATAAGTCCCACAAACTCCAGGGAAAATGCCACCACACAAGGCACAACAGAACCCAATTTTAAAGGAGAAAATTCTCCCTCCAAAGTTTAACTGTTAGACTGATGGAAGCAGGCTCCCTTGCAGCTTCTTTGGGAAATCCCTTAAGGGAGGGGTATGAATACAGCCTTTATCTATATTCCCTTACAATTAAAAAAAAAATCAAAATCCTTCTTTCTCTGAGTTCCCACAAGCCCTAACTTCTTTTATTGAATGCTTTTTACATTTGAGTGCTACATCAGGCCAGACACCAGGAAGGCTTTTACAATTGTACATTTTTTAGAGCTTATAATTTTGATCTGGCCTGCAGAGGATAATGTGTTTTTCTGATCAATCCTATTTTATCCAACAGTGGAGGTTTCGTTTTTACACATTGTTTTGTTCAGAGACCAATTTACAAGGGTTAGCCCTCAATGTAAAATGTTTTTAAAAATCTACAAAGCCTTTGTTTATTGTTTTGTTTTGTGTATGTATGTACACCATGTGTTTGCATGTCTGTATGTGTTTGGTAAATAATACAGGTTTAAAATTACTGTCTGTCATTACTGAAAAGTATTGTACTAAGAGTTAAAATTCAACAGGTATATTTAAATTTCTAAAAGGTGATGCCAAAGTGTTTGCCCCAGTGCCGATGTCTTTTCAATTCCCTTTTCTTACAGCAGTAGGCATACCTAAATTAGAGGGGGAAATGAAAACAACAATTAAAGACAGTCAGTGTAGTTGCCTGGCGAAAATATTGGTAGCACTATCTAAGAGATCAGAAAAACAGGTTTAGTATCAGATTCGGTCACATCACAGAAATGGAAGCCAGTTGGATCCAGAAATTGGGAGACCACCTGTGGTAGATTAAAATGTTAATACCTCCAGGGCCCTACATCCACCCTTACCAAAATAAACTGCTTCTACTCCAAACTGTTGCTAAGTCTCTCCAAGAGGTTCAACTAAAGCTCATTAATATCTTTGAAGATAACCAGTCCTGAGAAACTGCTGACTTCCAACACCCATTCCAGCCCACAGACTATTCATCACACCTGAGTCAAAAGAGAAAATGTGTGCCCAAAAAAAGAATGAAAGCTCTCATGGCCCTGACCACCCTCTAAAGATAAGACTGAAAAAAACGTTCATCATGTTTTTTCTCTTTCTAGGACTATGTTAGAAGGCCCAAGCTGGTAGAAAAACCACATTTCACCAGTCACATTAATGTATTTGCATGGCCATTGATAGATGCAGGGCAGGCTCAACTAAGTTGTCTTCAGGTCAGGCTGAACAAATGTTAGCTGCAGGATAACCCATTCACTCAAACCCCGCTCTGTCGGGTCATTTATCACCTGTTTGCATCAAGTCTGAACACTCAACCCCACTCAAGGCTGAATACTGGACCCCCACCTGTCTGGTGCAATGTAAACCCACATCTAGCCCCTGCCACTTCTGTCTGAAGGCAGCAAATGACACTACTGTATGATCCAATCACTGTATACCGCCAAGGCAGCTTGCAGCCCCAGAGACCCCATTAGATTTGGGCTATAAATACTCCCTCCTGCTGGGCTCCTCTCTCTTGCTCTTTCTCTCTCTGTCTCCCTCTCTTGCTCTTGCTGTCCTTCTTCTCTCGGTTCTCTCTCTCTCTCTCTCTCTCTCTCTCTCTCTCTCTCCTTTCTCCTCTTTTTCACTGCTACAATAAAGATCTCTTTGTCATTCCAATTGTTGTGGTCAATTAGTTGTAAAGGTACCCTACCTGCTGCACAGAGTCAGAGGTTGCAGAGGGGACTTCCTTGCTGTACTTCTCATGTGCCATGACAAATAAATTTCCATGTCCTGCTTCAATCCTGACCAGTGATTTAATTAAAATGTGCCACAGTAATTTTTTCCCCACTGGCAGAAATATTTCTGAGGGCCTGTTTAATGCCAGGGGGAATACCTTGTCCCAGAAGTATGATGGAGGTCAATGCAGTCTGGGGCTCTCAGGTTGGTACAGTGTAGTTCACCTCTCAGGAAAATCAATCATAGGGATTTAATAGGGACAAGTGTCTATTTTGCATTGATCCTGTGAGATTCTGCATTCAGGGATGGTGACCAGGAATAACCTCAAGTCATTGACCCACTAATGAACAAAGAAGAAGGGATAATCAGTGTGGAGACTGTGGGGCAAAGGGGACACCAGAGGATAATTTTCTCACTAAAATCTTCAAATTTTACCTAGCATTTCAGGGACATGGGAGGCTATAACAGGGTTGCTAGCTCTAGGGTAGTCCCAGCAATTTAGGGGGACCCTGCCTCAGGACAAAACAATAAAAGGGATTGGGAATGTAGCTTAGTGGCAAAGCGACCTTTGGTTCAAGTACAAGTACTAAATCAAGAAAGGACTTTAAAAAAACTTCAAGTAATGATGATTAAGTATGTTGATAATTTAAGTTTGTACTCCATTTTGTCCCAAAGAATACTGGTTTCTATGTATCCTTTAAGAGATTAGAGGTGGAACAGAGAATCTACTAATAAATATTAGCTATTTTTCTTAGGATTCTTATGGTTAAGTGAACTAAATGGTGTGATGTGGGAGAATGAGGCAAGCAGGTAAAATTTAGGTGGACAAAATCAAAATTCAGTGAATGGTCAAGTGATATCAAATCATCTCCCCAAAATTCAATGTTCTACAAGCCAACTGTTGAGTCATCAGTTTTCCAAATGCACCAGTTCATGGAGTGAGGTTTTGAGACTTCCACAGGAATGTTAAATAGCCTTATTGAACACATTTATTTTCCATCATGAAACAAAGTAGTGGTTTTTTTTTTTTGTTGTTGTTGTTTTTAATATTGAACCTAGGGGCACTTTGCCACTGAGCCTTCTCCCCAGTCCTTTTTATTCTATTGTAAAATGTTTAGATATGATCTAATTTAGTTACTTATGTTCTCACTAAGATTCAGACTGGCCTTGAACTTTAAATCCACGTGCTTCAGTCTCCTGAGTACTTGGAATTCCAGGTATGCATCCCATGCAGTGCAGAGATTATGTACTCTGAAAAGTTGACCTGAGTGGTTGGGATTTTGGCTTGATGGCAGAGTGCTTGCCTCATGGTTGTGAGGCACTGTGTTTGATCCTCAGTACCACATAAAAAATAAATAAATAAATTAACATATTATGTTTATCTACAAATAATTAAAAAAAAAAACAAAAACAGCAGCAACAACAACAACAAAGAAAAATCAGAGTTCAGCAGAATGTTGTTGTTTCTGAGCCTGCGCTTTGCTGTTCAAAACTCCATTATTGCATGGCTCCATCTGGAGGAACTGGTGTGTGCTGGGTTCTTACCTTCACAGGCATTTGTAACAAGGATGAAGGACTTTGGTCACATGCTCTGAAGCCAAGCTTCACATACAGAGTGTGAACTAGGAAAACAAACAAAAATGATTGATTAAATTTTTGATGACTTAGAAAAATTAGCCATGAGATTGGGCCATTTGGAGCTGATTCCTTGGTGTAAATCATGGAGTGAGCTCTGAGGAGGGCCTGACTGGAGTTGAGAAGAGAATGAGAACAAGGCAGTGAGGGTGTCTGTCCAGGTGGATTGGATGGAGGAGGGGAGGAAAGGAGGTCACTACCTGGCTTGAATTCAGGGTACTCAGAAAGGAATGAAACAAAGATGATGGAAACTTTGAGTTATTGGGGTTAAAAAAAGAAAAATCCAGAGAAATCAATCTAAGGCCAACCTTTTTATTTGACTGTTAGAGGAACTCTAAAAAAAATAAGCCTGGCTTATTTTTTCTCTCCTTGCTTGTCATTGGTATCAACATTTCCATCCATATGTGGCAGGAGAGAACATGTCAGCTGTTGGTGGTAGTGACCACCAAAATTTTGGTGTAATATTGGACAACATGATTTCATACTAAAACACCAACAAATTTAAAAAACATCAAATTTGTAAATAATAAAGGAAAAGAAAAAAAGGGATGTTTAATCTCTGACTTTAAGATGATCTCATACAAACCACAAACTTATAGTCCAGCTAAGTGCATAGACACAAAAATTTCTGGAATGAGAATAAGATACCCACTTCTACTTTGCTTCTAGGAGTGAACCAGTGGCCACTAACACTGATTTTTATAGCGAGACTTTGATTATTTATTTATTTTTTTTTTGGCCAGTCCCATTGCCAGGTAGATTTTGATCTTCTGCCTCAGTCACCTGAGGCACTGAAGTTATAGATTGTGCCACAGTAGCCATATTTCTATTTTGATTTAAAATATATATATTTTTTCTTTTTTGAGTTTATATTGAACATGGTCAAAGTACAATAAAGGCTCCGAAGGCTGGTTTGGCTATTAAAAGTGCCTGACACCTATGAAAATGTACAAAAATATAAAATGAAAATAAAAACTGCAATTTTTTCTTTCTAAAGTACTTTGAAGAAATAAAAAAGGAAAGAGCAGGTCAAGGGACTTTTATTTATTTATTTACCATTTTCTCTCTCTCTCTCTCTTTGGTGCTGGTGACAGAACCAAGTGGTACTGTAACACTGAACTTCATCTCTGCTTCTTTCCATTTTCGGATTTAGAGACAAGGTCTCACTATACTGCTGAGTCTTGCTCAAATGCTGAGACTGAGGCTTGAATTTGTGATCCTCCTGCTCTAGCCTTCCATGTTGCTGGGATTACAGGCCTGCACCAGGAATACTGGCTTATTTTTTTTCCCTCCTTGTTGTCTTTGCATCCTCATTGGTATCAACATTTCCATCCATATCATCTTAAGCTGCCCATTTTATCACCACCACTCCATCCACCTCCTTGACATCTCCATCCCTGCCTCACAATCAGCTTCCTGCCTCTCTTCATCTCCCTCATTGTTGGCCTGACATCCTGAAACTCTCATCCTCTTTAGCTTTCTCATTAGTCAGGCATCTTCCCATCTGACTCCTTCACAATTTCCCGTTTCTTATGAAGTTTTTGTTGTGGACCTCAGAGCCTATCACTTGGTAGATAAGTTGTGACCCCATGCAGAGGATTCCAAAAGAAAGCCTGAGACCTGGAATTTGGAGCTAGACCTGCCAGAGCCCATGGGGGCAAAGAAGGCCATCAGCAGAGGGGGCTGTGGCTAGGGGGAGTGGGATTCCAGAACAATTAAGATGGCTTTGGGGACAACTGGTGGCTCAACCCAACTTTGGTTTCTCTACTGTCTCAGTCTCCAATCTCCTCCAACCCTTCTGGTTCCTAAAATATTCCCCCATGTGCCCCAAAGCACATGCAGTGCCTGAAATGGCAGATTGTCTTAAGCAGACAGCCTGGGGCCCATCTGCTGTCATAGCCTGTGAAAGGCCCTCCATGAATTTAACTGTCCATCAATCTGTTTGTTGGGCCCTCTTCTTGATTTTTGGTTACAGAGAAACTGTCTATCCTGGAGTTAAGTTAGAAACCTGGATTCCTTCAGCTTTTTTGGTTTTAAAATTTTAATTTCTGCACTATTGCCATTAATTTTCTGAGATGAAAACATAAAATAAAACAATAAAAAATGGCTATGGGTGTAGTTCAGTGTAGAATGCCTGTATGTTCATGCTGACTTACTGAAAACAAGAATAAAAGGTGGTTTTTTTTTTAACAATGATCTAAGTTTCATAAAATATTAGTCTATGTCTTATAATATTATTATTCAATTCCAGTGTATAGTCTCTCCTAATTCTAAGCTCAATACTGTTTAAGCAATACTATATCCAGTGATGTGTCTCGTCCTTGAGTCAAGACTGTCAGAACACATAGTGTGTGTGGGCTGTGAGAGTGTGGTGAGAGGAGGTTTGAGGTCAGTGGCTCTGAAAAGCCTAAACAACTCCATTCCTGGTACCCTCAAGTCCAAGTGGGCATAAAGTAGTGCAGACATTTTATGGGTGTTGTAGATATTAAATAAGTTTAGTTTCAGTGGGTGGTCAATGAAGGGAAGCCAAGATTGGAAGAGGTAGGTTAAATGTCATCAGAGGAGTCTAGACTGTAGTATTGGCTAGGGCGGGGCTGATTCTGCAGCCCCAGGGCCCTGTCTGGGCCTGGGGCAAGGGGCGTGGTATGGGTATTGGCGTCATCACTAAGGGGTGGAGACATCTGTGGGCGTGTCTAGCTTGGGGTATATTAGAGGATGGTGCTTCAGAGTTCCTCAGTTTACCAAGGAGAAAGCTTGAGGAGTAGAAGTGCAACATGGCTTCCAAAGGTGAGGTTCTTTAGTGGAGGGTTGATTTATGATATTTCGTGGCAGGTTGTGGACTGCATGCAAGAGATTTCTTAGAAAATTTTGAGATATTTGGAAATATTTCCAAGCCAAACCATATATATGATAGTCCCACTTAAAACACACACACACACACACACACACACACACACCCACACACACACAAATTAAGCGGCATGCCTAGAAGATGTGCAGCATGGGTGAGTGGATCTAGTTACATTGGCCAGGTACTGCTCTGGGTTGAGGTCCAGGGATAAGTTCTTTGGGTTCTCATTCTCTTTCTCCTTTCCTGTGAGATGAAGAGTTAGCCAGGCATGGTGTGTGTGTGCCTATCATCCCAGCTATGTGGGTAGCTGAGGCGGGAGGATCCTGACTTCATGGCCAGTCTAGGAGATTTTAGATATTAATGGGGACAGAGGTGGTAAAGGGCCCAGAGTGAAGAGAAAAATAAAATCAAATCAACAGGATAGGCTGGGGTGTGGCTCAGTAGCAGAGTGCTTGTGGAGCAGGCAGGAGCCTATACGCATGAAGCCTTGGTTCTTTCTGGCTTCCTCCAGCACAAAACCAAGAAATCAAATGCAAACAAAGACATGGGCATAGCTTAAAGGTAGGGTCCTTGCCAGCATGTCCCAGGTCCTGAGTTAGATCTCCAGAACCCAAGGATGGGGGAGGGGCGAGAAAATATACTAGAAGAATTTAATGAGTGATCCTGGGGATTGTTTATCGAGTTCAGTTTTTGTTTTTTGTTTTTTTTAATATTCTGTGGAATTTAGAAATAAATTTAGAAATAAATTGGATAGGGGCTGGGGATATGGCTCAGGTGTTAGCGTGCTCGCCTGGCATGTGTGCAGTCCGGGTTCCATCCTCAGCACCACATACAAACAAAGATGTTGTGCCCGCCGAAAACTAAAAAAAAAAAAAATATTAAAAAATGCTCTCTCACTCCATCTCTCTCTCTCTCTCTCTCTCTTTTTAAAAAAGGAAATAAATTGGATAGTGGAAGAGATTTTGGCACAATCTTTTGTGTGCATAGTGGACGTTCAAAAGTCTTTGTTGTAGTTCTGATTTCTTTTTGTAGATGAGCCCTTGCTGAAAGGTGAAGGCTGTGGGTTCAGGTGTAGCTGTCTTCCAACTTACATGACCCTGCTCCCAAGTGTACATAGTGGGCTCAGGAGTCCACTGGTCACATGGTCTCAGAGGCAAAAATGTTCAGGAACCTCCCTCTCCCCCCAAAACAACAATAGTGTTGAATTACTGCAGTCTGTATGGGATGTGAATTTCTCCACAAAGCCATCATGGATCTCAGGTAAGTAGGCACCAGAGGCCCTGCTTCTACCCATGGGGCTACTGCAGTTCACAGGATGATATCTTTGGTTGCTGTTTTTACTACTGAGCTTTGACTTCCAAAAACCTCACGTTTTTCAAACATTTGAAGGATGAACATTTGCTTTTCAGAAAATCTGAAACTTTTGTATATGAGTTTTTGGGTGAGGAGTAGATGAACCAGACCAGAAGCTTTTCTGAAAACTTGGCTGTGCTCATCTGGACACTCCAAGTGTGAATACGTGATTTTGTTGTTGTTGTTTTTAAATTTTAAATTCCCATTTAGGTGTTGTTTCAAAACATTGGGTAATTTGCAATCTCATGCCCAGTACCTCATGCGGCACATCTTTGATGGTTCTCTAGAATAAGTGGTTGAAAAGTGGTACTGCTTAGGAAAAGCTGAAGAAACTTTCTGTCTCCTAGGTCCCATTATTAAAAGCATTGCTTCTTTTACTCTTCTCAGCAGCCTCTTCTAGACAGGGAGAAGCCTCAAATGTACTCTCCTTAGCTCACCATGATGACTAAACACTATGTTCAAAAATTTTTTTTCTATATAAAATTGTTTTAGCTCCATAAGACAGAACTGAAAATGCCTGTATTTTAAGAGGAATTGAATTTCTCATATTAAAATCATCAAAAAAAAAAAAAAAAGCAATGTTTCCAATCGGGCATTGCTTAATGGTGAGCATTGTTTCTGAGAAACATATGAGGAGATTTTTCTTGTGTGGACATCATAGAGTGACTTACAAAATCTAATATAACTCTGATGTCAATAGTAACTCAGTGATATGCCATGAGGCATCAGCATCATATATCCAGTCCATCCTTGGCCACAACATTGTTATTTGGTGCATGGCTGAGAGAAAATTGCTCTGGGCTCAATCTGACTGGAATGGAGTCAGTGTTGAAGCCCCTGAAGTTCTTGTGTGAAAAACGCATGTGCCCTGCAACTTTATTTGTAGGTTGGGCCTTTAAAGCCAAAGAGGTTCCACTTTGAGAGTGAATTAAATCTGTTTTCAGGCACAGGTTAGTTATATTATAAGTGACTTTACTGCAAAAGTAACCTATGTTTGTGTAAAGTGTACAGATTCATATTTTCCCTTTGGATCTATTTCCTTGAGGTTTTTTTTTTTTATTTTTTATTTTAATGAAACAGGTAAAATTTACCCTCACCACCATTTTTAAATGTACACTTCAGAGGCATCACCTACATGTCATTGTCTTGTAACCATTACTAGCAACTCTCCACAGAGCACTTTTCACCTTATAGAACTGATACTTTGTGACAATTAAAGCACACCCCCCCCCAGAGTCCCCTCTCCAGTCCCTGAGGACTATCATTGTACTTTTATCCCAATGACTTTGACTCCTCTAGGTACCTCATACAGATGATATTGCTGGATAATATAGTAATTTTTAATTATTTTTGAGCAATGACCATATTTTTTCCATTGTAGCTACACCATTTTGTCTTCCCACCCACAGGGCATCAGGGGTTCCAGTTCCTCTGCTCCTCCTCTACAGTTGTTTTGTTTTGCTTATTTGGTTTGAGGATAGTAGCATTGGTGATGGGAGTGAGGTTTGATTTTCCTGTGAATTTGAATTTGGCTTTCTTAATGATTTGTAAGGTTGACCATCTTTTCACAGGCTTAATGACAATTTAATTAAATTAGTTGGAGAAATATCTATTCCAATCCTATGCCCACTTTAGAGATATGGTTCTTTATGTCTAAGTATCAGCACACTCTCAGGTGTGGTTTTCAAAGGGATTCACCTGTTCCACAGATTGTCCTTTCACTTTCTTCCTTGTGTCCTTTCATGCACAGTTTTTATTTAGTTATAGTCTAATAATTTTTTTGTTTGTGCTTTTGATGATATATCTATGAAATCATGGCCAAATTCAATATCATGAAACATTCTCCCAAGTTTTTTTTTTTTTTTGCAGCAAGTTTTTTGCATTTTTCTAGCTTTATTTATAATTCTTTGAATTTTGAGTTAATGTTTCCCTATTGGATAAAAGGTCCAACACTATCCTTTCCATGAGGATATCCAGTATTCTCAGGACCAGTTGTTAAATTTAATTTCTTTTGAATCAGAAATGAATGTCTCATTTTTGTGTTCTATGGAAGAATGATAAATACTTGTCACAACCCAATGCTTTCTTTCTACTTTATATAATCTTATTCATCCCTTAATCTTCCACCAACCATTTAAAGTATTGGTTATCAGATAGATATGAGCTGGTTTATCTGTATTTTCTCAATTATTTTTATGACTTAACATTTTTATTTGTCTCTTTTTATATATTTTGAATTTTGGCTAGACTAAAATTCTTCTCTACCATTCAGATTATAATCTCATCTTCTCCTCATATTTTTAAGGATCAGCAGTTAATCCATTTTTGTGTTATTAATATGAATAAGTTGTGAGGCAGAGCTCTGCATTGTTAAAATCTTGGTGAACAAATAATAGTTTTTCCTCTGGATTCTACTGGCAATCCTCAATCTTTTTCTTTCTGTTTCTGCACTTTTAGCATCTTCAGTTGAAGATAGTCCTATGGAAGTACAAGAAACAAAAAAGGAAAAAGGGTTAGGAAAACCGCGGCACAAATTTACAAAACATGACTTGGAGATTCTTAATCGATCATTTGAACAGAATTCCTACCCAGATTTTGGGACCCGGCAAGAGCTGGCCAAGCAAATGCATTGCCCCATCAGCTCAATCAACGTAAGTCAAAATTTGGAAAACTTGCATGAATATATCTTTTTTTTATATAATACAGTAAATACAACGATTGTTTGAAAATGTCTCATGTCATTTCTTCACATAGGATATTGTTGATCTTTGTCACAGTTTCATTTCAGTGTGGGTGTGAATTTATTATGTTACTTTTATGAAAAAATCAACAACCGTGAGGCAACTTTGGGAGTAGGCACCCATTAACATGCTCAGTAATTATTCAGAATAGGAACTGTGCCAGTTTTTGATCATGGTGCTGGCTATGGAATTATGGAAAACTGGGAAGATTGGATATTTTAAAGTTGGGACAAAGAGTTTGCAGAGATGTTGAGTATTCAGTGACAAGATTTAAGGATGGCACTTCAATTTGTCCTGATTTGTTTTTTGGCAGAGACATTGGAGGATTTTATTTGCAAACTGCTAACTATGGTATGCCAATCTAACTCCCAAGAGGTGATCGCCCAAGGTGCAGGAGAAAGACTTGGTTTAATTATGTCCCACATGTGGCACCTCATAGCATTAGTAGGCACTTTGTAGCCATTTGGGACATGAGCCAATATTTTGTTTTGGGAATTTCTGATATGATGATTTTTTTGAATTATTGTTTATGCTGCACAAAGTTTTACTGTATTGGGATTGCCCTAATGTATAGTGAATTGGGTTTGCATATATCTCTCTTCTATCAATATCCAATGCTTATTGAAAATATTTGTTGCCTGAGACTAGGAGAACATTTTCTTAAAGAAAATAAGAAAGGGAAGGTAATAACAGTGTTGCAAAATAAAGGAATAGCAAATTCTCTGTCAGCTATGAATTTATTTTATTTCAAATGTTCCATGAACTGGAAACATTTCAAACATCCTGCAAATGAATGATGCTATACTAAGAAGTAGAAAATCATAAGCAGATAATGTCAGGGAGAGGAACTGGTTTGAAAAGCAGTGCAACAGTTTAGAATAAGCCCATGTGATGCGGAAGCAAGCATGGTCAGGGAGAGGATCCTAGGGAGTCTGGAAATGAGAAAGGGAGCACCTGCCTTTTGGTCTCATCATTTTGAACCCACGTGCTAACTGTTGACAAATGATGGATGCTCACAACTTATTTTCTTTGTGTTTAATTGTGTTGGAAGGGAAAATGAGAGCATGTATTTAGAAGAACCAGTTTTGTTATGTAGAGTTATAATTTTAAATCTCCTAAGTGGGGATCAAAGATTTTCCTAGATGTTAACCTAAATTCATCCTGATTGGGAGATGGATTTTAGGAGTGATCAAATATCAAAATGCTTTTAGACACTCTTGACTGTGAGCCTCTACAACCCTAGCTAATTAAGTTACCTATTCTAGAAAGCATTTTGTCATTTTTAAACACATACCTCAAAGCTTTGTGCACTATGGCTGGCATTGCAATTATCATGAATTGATGCAGGAGAAAAAAATGTAGACTAGAGTTGTTCTATTCGATTGTTAGGATCACATCTGTAATACACTGTCCAGTTTTGACAAACTTTTGTTTGTTCTGTTTATGGCTTTTCAATGCAACAAATTCATGAATAACCTTACAGGATATGGAGTCTTGAATGGGTGTTGATGGGGCAGCTTGGGAAAAATCAAGAGGCTGTGGGAAAGTGTACAGGGCACCTGGGGCTCTCCTAGGTTGCAGAGAGGTTGTTTGGAGACTTTGAAAAGCCTGTGTTCACATGGACAGAATGGTTTGGTTAGATCCTGGGAAGAGTTGGGAGTTCGGAATTGTGCACTGTTTATAACCTCCACAATAACCTCCATGGTTCAGCCCAGGATGGATTGCCTTTAGTGTGTCTACCCCAGGCCAATGAGCAAGTCAGTAATAATGCTGAAGTTAAGATTTAGTATAAAATATTTTATTGAAAATAATTTCTTTCTTTTTAGATTTGGTTTCAAAATAAAAGATGCAGACTACGACTCAAAGGGAAACAGAGAGCGGTTGTCACCAGGAGGAGACATGAGTTCCCTGTTTTAGGTCAGCAGGAGGCCCAGATGCAATATGACAACAGTGCCACTGCACAGCCTTCTTGCCTCCAGCAGGCTCCACAGAAAAATGCTGGCTCCTTTCCTGTGGAGACACAGGGACTCCCCCGTGAAGAGAATGGCTCCTGTGACTCTTTTGTGTTAGATGGACAGCAAGTTGCAAGAGAGCAGCCCAGTTCCCCAAAGCAGCAGGTCTGGGGTGAGGGCTATGAACTATTTGATGGCTTGCCTTTGCCCTGTGTCAATAGTGCACAGGGAAAGATGCAGCAGCAGCAGGACATGGACCTCTTTGATCTGTGGGGACCACAGCAGCAGAGTGACTGGGGATATTATAATCTACAGCTGCAACAGCCGCAGAGTTATCAAGAAAAGCTGCCTGTTCAAAACCCACTTCTAATGACTGAGAAGCATGATGTCTTGGGGCAGCAGTTGCCCTCTCTTCCACAAGAGCAGGATGCAGATTCTCAAAAGAATGGAGAGGACTCAAGGTCTCAGATTGAGTGCACATCTACTCCACAAATGGAGTTTAGTGTTCTTCCAGAGCCTTTTGCATTCGATGGACAGCAAGTTGGTAGAGAGCAGCCCAGGTCCCCAAACCAGCAGGTCTGGGGTGAAGGGTATGAACTATTTGAGGGCTTGCCTTTGCCCTGTGTCAGTACTGTGCAGGGAAAGATGCTGCAGCAGCAGGACATGGACCTCTTTGATCTGTGGGGACCACAGCAGCAGAGTGACTGGGAATATTATAATCCACAGCTTCAACAGCCACAGAGTTACCAAGAGAAACTGCCAGTTCAGGACCCAATTCTAATGTCCCCAACTGAGCAGAGGTATGAAACATTTGATGACTTGGCTGAAATTTTAACTGAAGTCCTTGGCATTGAGTTTTAGGGACCTATAGTCAGAAGTCATCCTGTAGTCATGCTCTCAGGGTCAGAGCAAAGAGTCTCTTGAATGTGCACTTAAAGATGCTCAGTGTAGGAAATTTTCTTGAAAACAACAACAAAAACAAACAAACAAAAACTCAAAAAAATTTACAAATGCCCTAGAAAATAAAAAAAAATTATAAAAACAAACAAACAAACAACAACAAAAAAAAAACAACTCCCCCAATCCTTCATACATCCCCCTTAATCCCAGCTAACAGCCCTTCCTCACAGCTTCCTGAACTCTCAGTGTCTTCTGGAGGGGTAGCAGTACCCACCAGTCATAGATCCCTGACTGTGCCTCTCCTAGTGCTCTGGAGAAAGCTGGACTCATGCAGCCACTGCCACAGCAACAGGCACAAAGACAGCACTTGCCAGATTCAAACCAATGTGTGCTTAGGTAGATCCATCTTGCACAGCCTGCCTCACAAATTATCTCCACCTTGGAGATAAGGTCCTCTACAGTGCCTTTGTATGGCAAGGTCTGAAGGCTGCTGCTCTCCTCCCTGAAGCAGAGCAGCATCTTTAGGATATTATATTCTGCCAGGACAGGCTGACTCTCTGAAATTTGACAGTGTCATTGGTATCACAATGGATTTTCATGTGTGTCCACCGTCACCAACATACCAACAAAAACCAAGCCAGGACTTTATCAAGGAAGACATCTCATCCAGAATTGCTTGACAAGAATTTACAAGAGTCTGCTGGAATTTAGCCTTTTAGAACAGACTTCTGCAGCGATGTGTGTCCAGAAACTGTCTGTTTAACTTTGAACTTACATCTCTCTTGTTCTTTACTACAGTTGCCAAGACTTAGTATTTGGAAGTATGTGTTGTAGTTCTTTTTTACCTTTGCCTTTAAAAATCTCCCCCAGCCCTCAACTCTCCCACTGTGCTCACAGTGAATGTGCCTGTGGCGTACTGTGGCAGGCATGTGCCTGTTGCTGTGTCATTGGATTTCCAATTCACATTCTTGGCAGAATCTTTCTCGGACCATAATTGAGTTGGATACCACCATCCTCCTACATGGGCTACCTTTTGTGTTACATGGTCAGCAAGTAGCTAGAGAGCAGCCCAGGTCCCCACTGATAGCAGAACTTGTATTGAAGCCACAGGTTCAGCTACTGCAACTTCAGGAACTCCTGGAGGCTCCTGCACTGAGATGAGAGCCCATGTTTGTGAATCCAGAGTGTACTGACAGTCACCTGGGCATGAAGGTCAATGATATCTGAGGGTGCCCAGGGAGGACTTTGGATATTGTTGATCTGAGTTTTTGAGAGAAACTTCGAAGACAGCGGTATCACTGAACTTTTCACTTGGAACCAGTTTTTCAATTTGGGTCTCTAGGACATAGAACACCTTGAAGTCTTCCACCAGAGAGTTTCCTGTCTCTCCAACAGCTCCTGTGGACCCAGCTCTGCAGGCTACATGCCTCAGACCACTAGGGGGCACCATTCACACATGCAGCTGGAGATGCTCTTCCTGAATATCCTGTTGACTCCTGGGGTGTTTTGTGTAGAAGTAGGCCAAGGATAGAGAATTTTTTGTCAGTCCTTTTCATTTTGCTATCATTATGTTTGATTACTAAAGAGGCTATACTCGCTCTTGTCATTTAAGCAACACCAGGAGTAGTGAAGAAATCTTGCATTTATGGTTTTCCTTTGCCCACCCTCTTGGAACCATTGTGAAGAGTTTCAGATGCTATGTTTGTCGTGTATCTCACATTTGTGTAAGTGTGAAATTCTGAAATGATATTAAATGACAAAATAAAACGTGTTTTGCATGCATTTAAAAGGCGTGTAGCATACAAACCTTTATTTTGTAAATATTTTCCTTCATATAATGAGACTGAGAATAGGTGGATAAATGGCAACTCTAACAGGGGGAATGTCTTATTTGGACAGTCACTTAGAATGTTGATTGAAGGGGCAGATGCGTAGCAATTCTGCTTCTAGATGTTTCCACAGGAAAATGCTATCTTTTCTTACAGAACACTGAATTCCCAGATAAGAAGGCTCACATAAAGTTATCAAGTTATCCACATAAAGTTATCAAGTTAGCTGTGTTAATTTTCTCCCTGCTCCATCTAATAGCTGTGATGAGGCTTATTTAAGTTTTGTTTTTTTCTGATGGCCTAAGTGTTGAATCAGGGGGTCTTCTCCACGTAGCTAGTTTGCCGACCCTCTTTATTTTTGGAGACACAGAGTTGCTTATGTGGTTTTGAATTTGTGACCCTCCTTCCTAAGCCTCCAGAGTTGTTGGAATTATAGGTGTTGTCCACTTTACCAGAATTATTTCTTTTTTTGGATTTTCAGTACCTAGTCAGTGACCATGAATTTCTCATACTTGGTTGGACATTCCATAGTAGTTTAGCTCAGTGGGAAATTATCAAAGAATACTTAAATCCACAAGAATTCTTATAGCTCAAAGTTAGGGATTGGTTGCCTATTATTATGAATTAAGGATTAGAAACACACACACACACACACTTTGATTTCTTGTATGTTAGAGCACAAAGTAATAAAGTATAAAATGCAAAACATCAAACCCTCCCTGTCACTAATTTCCTCTGCTCAATAATTCCAGTTCAGTTCCCACAGCATGGTGGACACTTCCTATTTCCTCTCTACATATTCCCTGTATTTTTAGTATGTATGGAGAAAAAATATAAACATGGTATCAAATAATAAGTATTTTGGTTTTAAATTCATGTCTACATGAGTGCTAGCATCGAACCTTGGGAGATCACTAAAAATTTGGAAAAAGTTTAGGAAAATGAGTACACATAAATCTACTTTATTCCATGTATGAGCTGCAAAGTATCCTGTGGATGGGTATACCATTATTTATCCAGACAGTGCCCTATTTATGGACAAAGGGACTGTTTCTTTTTTCCCCAATATAAAACATACTTCAAGAACATACTTGTGTATATATCATTTTAACAGTTTCATGTATTTATTTATTTAGGTACTGCGGATTAAACCCAGAGACCTTCCATCACTGAGCTATATCCACAGTCCTTTTTAAGTTTTTATTTTGAGACAGGGTCTCACTAAGTTGCAGATTTGTCTGCCCCTGAACTTGCAATCCCTTGCCCCAATCTCTGGAATAAGTGAGATTACCAGCATGTGTCACAATGCCTGGCCTCCTGTATTTTAGTAGCAAATTTATAAAAACAGCACAGAAGATGGACAGTATTAAAAATCTGCACTAGCATGTAGGTCAACTCCGAAAGGCATAGTGAGTGAAATCCGCTGTACCATCAAAATTCAATAAACAACATTTAGTGGCTGTCAGGAAGAAGTTAACTTAGTTTTTTAAAAATCTAAAAGCTGCCATGGTCCAAAAAAAGAAAAAAAAAAAAGCAGACCTTTATAATCATTATATAGTTGAATCGCCAAATGTTGTTCACTGAAACATTTTGATCTTACTTAACATTTATGTAAAAAATTCACACGCAAATAAAAATGGAAAAGCTGCTAAAACCTGATTCCTCTCCCCTACTTTTCTTCTTATAATCATCCACTGAGGCACCTTTTGACACCATGGGGACAGAGGGGATGTTTAACATCAGACCTACCAAGAGTTTGTTGTTTTTGAAATGTTGTGGATCCAACCCAGGGCCTCCTGCATGGGTGGCTTTCACACAGCTACACACACACACCCAGCCCCAGAGTAGGTTCTTATGAAAGTTCTCCATGTATCAGAGTGCTATTTGGAGGTCATTTGGCATAACTACTGTATGTTTGCCATGGATAGCACAGATCGTACTTGTGTCTTCTAAAAAGACACCCAGAGAGTCTTCATTGGCTTCCCACAAAGCGGGATACCTGACCTCTAGAAGCACAAATCTGTTTTTAAATCGGAGCACTTTCTCACACCAGATGCTGGAAGAGGAGTTAATGAATCTGAAATTTAGTGGCCAAACTAGATGTCAGAGCACCACAACACTGGGCCTGTAACTCTGAGTTTTCATAGTGTCTACACTAGAGGGCGCTCCTTACAAGCGATTTTTGTAGCCAATGACTAGGGAGTTTTACCACTTGTGGATTTGGGACTAGTGGTCTTTGGTGGAGGACTCCTTTTGAGACCTTCTTTCTCCCTCCTACTGGAGGTCAGTGCACTTGAGGAAGTGCAGGCTTTAGAGGGGGAGGGTGGCTGTAAATACCATGTTTCTTTTCTTTTTTTCTCCTTCTTTCTCCCTCTCTTCCTTCCTTCTCTCTCTCTCTCTCTCTCTCTCTCTCTCTCTCTCTCTCTCTCTCTCTCTCTCTCTCTCTCTCTCTGTCTTTCTTTCTTTGTTTTCCCCTGTGCTGGGGATTGAACCCAGGGCCTGCATGTGTTAGGCAAGTGTTCAACCACTGAACCACACTCCCAGTCTCCATATTCATATATTCTGGAAAGGCTAGATTCCTGGCAGGGCAATCACAGAATGAGAGAACTTTTATTTTTTGTCCATAAGGCAAACACTGCCCCCAACTCTCACTAAACCACAGATGAGCCAGTGCGCTCCCAACTATCACATCACTGTCTGCTTCAGAATAGTGCTGGAGGAGGTGTCATTTATATAAAATACTTCTGGAGTGGAAGGACCTGAGGTCACAGACCCAAGTGTACAGGGCTGTTCCCCAACACCTATTTTTTTTTTTTAATAAAACCATACTGTGCTACAAAATGGTATATTCTTGTTGGTTTTATTTAGTTGCCGTTATTTAGAAGTGAGATTGGGTTGCATTTGCCTACTCAAATACTTTTCTATTTTCCCCCTTTTCTTTGTATATTCTGATTATTAATGTAAATGCCTTTTATTGGTGCTGGCAATGTTTTCCCTAGACCTCCCTTTGACTATCTTTTTTGGTGTCTTTGCTCGGGAAGTTCAGAGGTTAGGTAGCCAAATTTCTCAAAATTTTCCTTTATGACTTCTAGAGTTTACAATTTGCTTATGATACCACACTTCAAAATTATAATTTTTTTCCATTATTTTCTCCAAGTACTTTTAAATTTTATTAAACATTTAATCTCTATTCTGTTTACAATTTTTCTGTGGTTTTGAAGAAAGAAAAATATTTCTAACTTAATTTTTTTTCTGCAAATGGACATCTAAATATCCTTCTGCTCTATTGTATAATCTATCCTTTAGCTCCTAATTTTCTTTCCTTCTTTCTTTTTGTATTAGGGATTTAAGACAAGGGTAATTTACCAATGAGCCACGTCCCTACATCCCTGAGACTTTGCTGTAGAGAATGGGGAATGGCAAGAACTTTCTAGACAGAGGACATGGGAAAAGGCTGAAGTTATGGAGTGCTTGAGGAATTGAAAGAAGTCCGGTTTGCTTTTAGTACACACAGCAATAAGAAGGCAGAAATCAAATCAGAAAGAAAAGCAGAGACTCAATCCTTGCTATAAATTACCCTTAAATTTTATCTTAAGGGCAATAATAAACATATATTAAGTGATCTTATTCTTTTCTATCATTTCAGAAAATAAAAGTATATAATAGAGAGAAAAAAAAAAGAAAAGAAAAGAGGGGAATGATAGACCCAGCCTGATTTTCTCCTAAAATTGGGAGCCATCTTCCCACAAAGCCATAAAAAGCTAATTTCCACTTTACTATAAATAACTGCAAATTCTGAACCTGCTTGGAATGCCTGCCCTGCCTTGAACTCACCCATGCCTGGCTCTCTCTGAGCAGATAGCAGCCCTCTCTGAAACTTTAATGATGCCTCACAAATCCTGTCCTTTCCTGGACAGATAACGACCCTCTCTGAGGCTCTAATGACTTTCATAAATTCTGATGTCGGGGCCAGCAAAAATGTAAACTAACATTTGTGTTATGCTCGTCAGAGTTTTGTCATCTGCAACCCCTACTTTGTATAACTTTCTGGGCTATAAAGCTGGGCTGCAAGAAACCTTTGGCTGCTGTCTTGTTCCTGTGTTTTTTTCTGGGAGAGGCAGCCCAGCTGGTCAAAATAATAAGCTTGCTTTAGTTTGATTTTAACTGGAGTCAGTGGTCTTTTCTTGCATCCTGGTCTAACAATTTCCTCAAAGTTGGTGAGGCTGGCTTTGAACTCAATTTCTCCTGTATCAGCCTTCCAGACTGTTGGATTGCAGGCATGTGCCATCACCTCTGGCAAGTGTGTTCAATTCAGAAAATATCTTTGTTACTTCAATATAAAGTTTTTGCAAAATCTTCATCTCTTGGTCTAAATCTCATGCAACCCTCATTTCAACTCAGGTGTTACAAAGCCCCATTAAAAAAAAAAATAGAACAATTCTGAACAAGCCCACCTGCTTCTTCTTCCAGAACATATTGCATAAGCATGATGATAACCCTTTCATGACTGAAAACATCTCTAATCCAGGAGGTGAAGGGATTATTGTCACCCCACCTACCTAGGAGCACAGTGGAAGAAAGTGAAGTGACCCGCCCAAGGGTTACCCCCTGCAGAGAGAGAGAGAGTAGGACTGCAGAGCTGTTGGGGGTTAATGCAGCTAGCCATATTTCCTTTTAGAATTCTCCACCTAGTTAATGTCCTCTAGGGATTTCCCACCAAGGTTAAGGGTGAGAATTAAACTCTAAAGCCTAAGGCTTGCCTTGTTTGTAATTAACATTTACCGTATGCATTGTTTGAAAACATATTTTATAAAGATCAAATCATGTCCTTCAAACAGATATAAAATGAACACTTTCTAGGGATTTTCACTGAATCAATGAGAAAACTAGGCAGATTATAATTGACTCAAAGGAGAAGTCAAAAAGCACAGACCTATATAAAGCAAAGGAAAGTTAAAGCAGAATCCCAGAAAGAGCTCAAATAATCTTCTTCAATGGTCGGAAAGGAAACTTAGCTGAACCTGTCTGCTACAGTAGAATATACCTGTGTAGAGATGAGGGTTATTTCGCATTGCTATTAGATATCTATATTTTGCAGAATTGCAAAATAGCTTCCATGAAATCAAAACCAGATAAGGTGGAAAGATATGCTATAGACAATGCTTCTTTTGACTTCAATGTGGAAAGAAATATTGAAAAAAAACCCGCATTTATTCACAAGCAATTCATCAGTCATCGTATCAAAGAGGTCTAATGTTTCTGGCACCTGTGTTTATAAGGTAGAGTCATAAAGTTTTTGTGATTTTCAATGGGCTTTTCTTGATGAGCTCAGCTATCATTAGTTTTATTCCACAACCTTATTTGTTTGGTGGTACTGGAGATTGAACACAGGGACACTTAACAAATGAATCTACATCCTCATCCCTTTTTTATAGTTTACTTAGAGACAGGGTCTCCCTAAATTGCTTACAGCCTCTCTAAATTGCTGAGATTGGCTTTGAATTTGCTATCCTCCTGCCTTAGTCTCTGGAGCTTGGGATTACAGGCATGCACCACCACATCAAGCCTTTTATTCCACCTTTAGGGCTGATTTGAGGATGGTGAAAATCCAAAAGTGTTCAGTGTGAACCCTTACTTTAGAGCCATGGGTGCTTGAGAAATAACAGTTGTTTTCCTCTTTCAAGGGGACATTTAAGAATAAACCTAGAAAGTGACAGGAACTGTAAAGAATTTAGCTCTCTCCTCAGTGAGAAATTTTATTTTATTAAATAATGAAGGGCATAATGAAATCAATGTAAAAGTTAGAAAATTATTCTGGTGAAACAAACCCAGAATCTTTCAACATAGATAAGTTACATTGAAAAAACAAAACCCTTTGTATCATAGCTGAAGATGGCAAATAGCAAATCAAGGAAATGAGGTCATCAAAATTACACAAAGTTTTCTAAGATTTCTAAAGTATTGTGTAGTGTAAAAAAGTGTATGATACATTTTTAAAGACTTTTTTTGTTTTTATTTGTAGATGAGCACAATACCTTTATTTTATTTATTTATGTGGTGCTGAGGATTGAACCCATGTGGATGTGAGACAAGAGCTCTACCACTGAGTCACAAACCCAGGCCTGTATAATATATTTTGTTTATTTATTTGGTACTAGGGACTGAACCCAGGCACACTTTACCACTGAGCTAAATCCCATTCTTTTTTAATTTTATATTTTTATTTTTTTATTTTGAGACCGGCCTCACTAAATTGCTGAGGCTGGCCTCCAACTTGTGAACTTCTTGCCTCAGGCTCTCCAGTAGCAAGGATTATAGGCATGTACCACCTGGAGTGGTTTTTTGTATGATGCATTTTATAAGCATTGCATGTTATATGTTATAAATATTATTATATACTGTGTTAATTTTGCATGATAAAATTCATAGTGTGATAAAAGCAACTTTTCGTAATATTTTTAACATTTCTCATCATATTTAACCCATTTTGGACTCAAGTATTATAAACAAATCAAATCAAATTTATTTTATTAAATTAAATTTTTCCTGGGCTGGTGATTGAACCCTTGGCCTTGCTCTTGCTGGGTAAGTGCTCTCCTACTGAGCCATATTTCTGGCCCTACAACTCATTTTAAATTCTTCATTATGCTTTTTCATATTCTATAACAAAATGATTCTTTCCTTAGGACTAATTTCATTCTTTTTACAATTTCTTTTTATGGTACTAGAATTGAACCAATCGAGATGTAGTTCGAGTGAGAGCTTGGTGAGAGTCTCCTTTAGGGTGAGGTTAATGCTTTCTACCTTTCCTGAAGAGGTGGGATGATACAGGATGTGTAGATTCCAGGGAATGTGGAGAGCCCCAGCAATGCATTGTGTGATTTGAGAAGCAGAAGGATCCCAAGTTTGAGGCCAACTTTGTTGGACCCTGTCTCAAAATAAAAAATAAGAAAGGGTTAAATGAAGCTCCATGGTAAAGCCAGTGGAACAGCTATTGGGTTTATCTGTTATCCTTCTGAAAAATACTGAAAACCCAAGCCGCTGGAGAGAGAAAGAAGTGTGATAAAAAAAGTGGGGGATACTACTGCTATTTTTCTTCTTTGGTATGCCTCACACCTGTGTGTGTGTGTGTGTGTGTCTGTGTGTGTATGTGTGTGTTTGTGTGTCCTTACTTTGTTCTTACAGCTTTAACTTGGTTTTTTTTTTTCCTTTTGATACTGGCATGTTTTGACTCCCTTCCATTTGCTTTCAGGTCAATTCTGTGTATATTTTTTTAATGGAAAAGAAAAAAAATGTTACAATATTTTATTTTCATCTTATTAATAATTCTAGTCTCATAAAATCTCTATTCCCTTACAGTTCTATCCCCCATTTTAGACTGTCATTTTTCTTTCTTTCTATTTTTTTTTTTGTTGTTGTTGTGCTGGGATTGAACCCACAGGTGCTCTACCACTGAGCTACATGCCCAGCCTTTTAGCTTTTTCTATTTTGAGTGTGATCCAGTGGAAGAGTCCTTGCCTAGCATGCCTGAGGCCCTGGCTTCAATTCTCAGTACCACCAAACAAACAAAGCCCCCATACAAACACTTGGCAAACCGTTGGCACCAGTGTTTTAAGACTGCCATCCTGTTGTTTGATTATATATATATATATATATATTTTTTAATTTGGACTGAAGGCACAGCTCAGCGGTTGTGTGCTGGCCCAGCATGTGCAAGAACCTGGGTTCAGAGCCTTGTAGTGGCCCTCTACTAGTGTTAGGTAGACTGTAGGGAAAGAGGAAAGGGAAATCACATATTCACACATGTGTCTAACCTTTAAGGAGTTCATGCTCTAGTAATTGTTGTGGTACTAACAAACAGTTGCTGAGCTTTGATTGACTTCTACTCTTTGCCACCTCTGATCTTTCCTTAAATGTCATTTAAAGCAAGTCATTGTCCATTATCCAGATCAAGAAATCGAGGTTCAAAGAGGTCAAGAACCTTGCAGATAACTTGCAGATAAGTCACAAAACTGGCACAAAGAGGGGTGAGGACTAGAATCTAACTTGTCTGCCTCTGCACAGCCTGGTTCTTAGATAATAACACACTACATCCTGTTGTGTTTATGCTAAGAAAACTGGGTGGGTTTCTTCATTGCAAAAGCTGGGTGAGATTTTGGTGATCTTCTAATCATCCCCCACCTTCCTCCAGTTTAGAACACAGAAACTGAGACAAGTGCAAAAAATAATAGTTTTAGTGAAAATACAAATAAAGGTACAGCCCTAACAAATCTGAGAACTCTGAGTACTCGGAGTACCCTGCTTGCTTCACCTTCATTGCCAAGCCTGGGAGAATGACTTTATCCATCAAGAGTCCCCATCAGGTTTATTTGGAGGAGCCCCTGCAGGCCAGGTCTGCCTCTCTGCCTTTTCTGTTCCTGGCTCAGTGCAATTGTCCCACATAATTAACTACTCAATAATCCTCACATCACATCTCCTCCTGAACAGTAAGCAGTAAGACAACAGCCTCAGGCACAGACGTTCTGATTCTGAGTCATCAGATCTGTCACCGAGACTAGGATTTAATTTAATTCCAAACTATATATATATGTAATTGAACACAACACCCTAATTTCTTTCTTTATTTTTATGTGGTGATGAGGATTGAACTGAGCATCCCGCACATGCTAGGCAAGCACTCCACCTTTGAGCAACAACTCCATCCCCTAGGATCTAATTTTTAAAAAGCTTACTTGGGGATTATGATGCCCAGATGAGGTGGTCTAGAAGGAAGGATTTATTTAAAGAATGCCATGAATTTCTCATACTTGGTTGGACATTCCACAGTAGTTTAGCTCAGTGGGAAATTATCAAATACTTAAATCCACAAAAATTCTTATAGCTCAAAGTCAGGGATTGGTTGCCTAATATTGTGAATTTAAGATTAAACACACACACACACACACACACACACACACACACACACACTTTGACTTTTTGTTATGTTAGAGCACAAAGTAATAAAGTTTAAAATGCAAAACATCAGACTCCTCCCTGTCACTAATTTACTCTGCCCAATAATTCCAGTTCAGTTCCCATAGCATGGTGGACACTTCCTGTTTCTCTCTACATATTCCCTGGTTTCCTAATTTGTACAGAAAAAAATATATAAACATGGTATCAAATAATAAATATTTTGCTTTTAAATTCATGTCTACCTCAGTCCTAGCATCGAATCTTGGGAGATCACTAAAAATTTGAAAAAAGTTTATGAAAGTGAGTACACATAAATCTACTTTATTCCATGTAGGAGCTGCAATGGATACTGTGGATGGGTATACCATTATTTATCTAGACAATGCCCTATTTCTGGACAAATGGCCTCTTTCTTTTTTCCCCAATATAAAACATGCTTCATGAACATACTTGTGTACATATCTTTTTAACAGTTTCATGTATTTATTTATTTAGTTACTGGGGATTAAACCAAGAGACATTCCACCATTGAGTTATATCCCCAGCCATTTTTAAGTTTTTATTTTGAGACAGGGTCTCACTAATTCACGGAGTTTTCTCTCCCTGAACTTGCAATCCCTTGCCCCAACCTCTGGAATACTTGAGATTACCAGCATGTGTCACAGTGCCTGGCCTCCTGTATTTTAATAGAAAATTTATAAAAAACAGCCCAGAAGATGGACAGTATTAAAAACCAGGACCACTCAGAAAGGCATAGTGAGTGAAATCCAGTGTATGATCACAATTCTACAAACGACGTTTAGTGGCTGTCAATAAGAATTTAACTTATTTTTTAAATAATCAAAATGCTGCCATGGTCAAAAAAAGAAAAAAAATAAGCAGACCTTTATAATCATTATACAGTTGAATCGCCAAAAGCTGTTCACTGAAACATTTTAATCTGCATTAATGCTTTGCATACTTAACATTTATATAAAAAATTTGCACACAAATATAAATGGAAAATCTACCAATACCTGATTCCTCTCCCCTAGTTTTCTACTTACAATCGTCCACTGAGGCACCTTTTGACACCTTGGCGACAGAGGGGATGTTTAACATCAGACCTACCAATAGTGGTTTGGTTTGTTGTTTTTGAGATGCTGTGGATGAAACCCAGGGTCTCATGCATGGGAGGCTTTCACACAGCTACACACACACCCAGCCCCAGAGTAGGTTTTTACATAAGTTCTCAATGTGTCAGAGTGCTATTTGGAAGTCATTTGGCCTAAGTACTTCATGTTTGCCATGGATCGCACAGATCTTTTTGTGTCTTCTGAAAAGACAACTAGAGAGATTTCATTTGCCAAGAGGGGTAGCTGCCCTCTGGAAGCACAAATCTGTTTTTAAATTGAAGCAGTTTCTCAAACCAGATGCTGGAACGTGAGTTAATGTATCTGAAATTTATTGGCAAACTAGATGTCAGAGCACCACAACACTGGGCCTGTAACTTTGAGTTTTCTTTGCTCCTTACAAAGCAATTTTTGTTGCCAATGACTTGGACAATTTACCACTTGTGGATTTGGGGGTAGTGGGCTTTGGTGGAGGACTCCTTTTGAGACCTTCTTGCTCCCTCCTACTGGAGTTCAGGGCACTTGAGAATGTGCAGTATTAGAGGGGGAGGGTGGCTGTAAATACCATGTTTCTTTTCTTTTTTTTCTCCCTCTCTTCCTTCCTTCTCTCTCTCTCTCTCTCTCTCTCTCTCTCTCTCTCTCTCTCTCTCTCTCTCTCTCTTTCTTTCTTTTTCTTTTTTTTCCCCCTGTACTGGGGATTGAACGCAGGGTCTGCATGTGATAGGCAAGTGCTCAACCACTGAATCACATTCCTAGTCCCCATTTTTGTGTATTCTGGAAAGGCTAGATTCCTCGAAGGGCAATCACAGAATGAGAGCACCTTTATTTTTTGACCATAAGGCCCCCAACTCTCACTAAACCACAGATGAGCCAGTGCGCTCCCAATACTGTTTGCATTGGAATAGTGCTGGAGGAGGTGTCCTTTATATAAAATACTTCTGGAGTGGCAGGACCTCAGGTCACAGACCCAGGTGTCCAGGGCTGTTCCCCAACACCTATTTTCTTTTTAATAAAACCATTCTATGCTACAAAATGGTATCCTCTTGTATGTGTTATTTAGTTGTTGCTATTTAGAAGTGAGGTTGGGTTGCATTTGCCTACTCAAATACTTTTCCCTTCTATTTTCCCCCTTTTCTTTGTATATTCTGATTATTGATGTAAATGCCTTTTATTGGTGCTGGCAATGTTTTCCCCACACCTCCCTTTCACTGTCTTTTTTGGTGTCTGCTCAGAAAGTTCAGATATTAGGTAGCCAAATTTCTCAAGATTTTCCTTTATGACTTCTAGAGTTTACAATTTGCTTATGATTCCACACTTCAAAATTATAAAATTTTTCATTATTGTTTCCAAGTACTTTTTAAGGTTATTAAAGATATAATCTCTATTCCATTTACTATTTTTCTGTGGTTTTGAAGAAATATTTTTTAAAATTTTTTATTAGTTGCTCAAAACATTACAATGATCTTGATGTACCATACATTTGATTCAAATGGGGTATGAATTCTCATTTTTCCACGTGTAGAGATTGGAGGATCACATTGGTTATACAGCCACATTTATACATACAGCCATACTAGTGTCTGTTGTATTCTGCTGCCTTTCCTATCCCCTTCCTATCCCACACTCCCCTCCCTTCCCCTCCCATCACCTCTTTCTACCCAATCTACTGTGACACATTTCTCTCTTTCTCATTCCCCCCTCATACCATCTTATATGTAATTTTGCATAACAATGAGGGTCTCCTTCCATATTCCATGCAATTCCCCTTCTCTCTTCAATTCCCATGCATCTCTCATCCCTATTTTGAGTCACGCCCCCTACATCAAAGAAGACATTCAGCATTTGTTTTTTAGGGATTGGCTGACTTCACTTAGCAAAATCTGCTCTAACGCCATCCATTTCCCTGCAAATGCCATGAATTTTTTTTAGTGCTGAGTAATATTCCATTGTGTATAAATGTCACATTTTTTTTATACGTTCATCTATTGAAGGGCATCTGTGTTGGTTCTACAGTCTAGCTATTGTGAATTGTGCTGCTAAAGAAAAATATTTCTAACTTAAATTTTTTTTCTACAGATGGACATCTAAATATCCTTTTGCTCTATTGTATAGTCTATCCTTTAGCTGCTAATTTTCTTTCCTTCTTTCTTTTTTTATTAGGGATTTAGCACAGGGGTAGTTTACCAATGAGCCACATCCCCACATCCCTGGACTTTCTTATTTTTTATTTTGAGTGACTTACTAAGTTGCTTTGAGCCTTGCTAAGTTTCCAGGCTGATCTTGAACTTGGGATCCTCCTGTCTCAGCCTCCCAAGTCAGCCAAGTCATTTACCTGATAATTGAAAATAAACTAAATTGTTGGCTGGCTATTTATCCACAAATGGTATCATGAAAAAAATTGGGGCAGCCATGCCTGTCCCATGGTTAAAGAAACAAAAATCAAAATAATGGTATCATTTCAATAAATACTTAGCTATTGAATTTAAACAGCCATTGATGACTTATCAATAATGATAAACTCTGATAAACTCTAAGGTATACATTAAGGGAAATATCCATGATAATTACTTCTTTATTAATCAAACAGTTCACACATGCATAGAGGATAAAGGAGAGCTGTGTTCCGTTGTTTGTTTGTTTGTTTGTAGATTTGAACCCAGGTGCACTTAACCAATAGCTGCATGAACAACATCCCTAGCCTTTAATTTATATTTAGAGACAGGATCTTGCTAAGTTGTTTAGGGCCTCTCTAAATTGCTGAGACTGGCTTTGAACTCTCAATCCTCTTGTGTCAGCCTCCCCAGCCTTGGGATTACAGACATATACCTCCTTTCATGGCCTTTGTTCTTTCTTACACCAGGAAGAGGTAGAGATGCTGTTATTGAAGCAATTTAAATACCCAAGGGCAGTTCAATGCAATAAAGCACAAATCAAAGAGGCAGTATTGTGAAGGAGACAAATTATTGCTATTAGTAGAAGATTTGTTTACCTAGAAAATATGTTAAGACCAGAACTTGAATGATTCCATAAACTGCCTGAATTTATGACAAATGTGTGTTTCTTTCCTCACACTTAAAGAAACCAACCCAATGTATATGGAAAATTTCTGGGCAAGAAGACAGTAAGGCCCAGTTTACTAAAGTTCAACATTCTCTCTCTAAAAATGAGCCATCAGGTGCCAGTACCATGCTGTTTTTTTAAACTATTGCTCTGTAGTACACAATGGAATATTACTCAGCACTAAAAAATAACAAGATAATGGCATTTGCAAGGAAATGGATGGTATTAGAGCAGATTATGTTACTTGAAGTTAGCCAATCCCCCAAAATCAAATGCCAAATGTATTCTCTGATATAAGGGGGTGACTCAAAATGGGGTAGGGAAGAAGAGCATGAGAAGAAGATTACCTCTAGATAAGGAAGAGAGGTGGGAGGGAAAAGGAGCGAGAATGGGAATTGCATGGAAGATGGAAGGAGACAGTCATCATTATACAGAATACATGTATGACGATGTGAGGGGAAAAAAAAGAAGTGTGTCACATTGGGCAGAGAGAGGTGATGGGAGGGGAGGGGAGGAGAAGGGGGAATAGAAGGACAGCAGAATAAAATAGGCATTATTATTGCTGTCTGTATATACATGGCTGCATGACCAATGTGATTCTGCAACCTGTACACTCAGAAAAATGAGAAATTATATCCCATCTCATTCAAGGGTATGATACATCAAGATCATTGTACTGTCATGTGTAACTTATTAAAACAAATAAAAAAGAGAAAACAATATTTTTCAAGAATTTGAAAATACATGAAAAAAATAAAAATAAAAATGAGCCATCAAATTCAAAATTTGGAAGAATGGCATCAGTGAAAGTAACTAAGAGAATATACCAACCAGGTGTCAGGCCACAAAGCACACTGGTGGCCAGGAAGTACCATCATTTATTATTATTCTGTATTTGCTGGATGCCTTCTCTAATCTCAGTGGTGTTTTGGACTGTACATGCCTTATCTCATTTAATCCTTGCACCAGGTAGGTATCTTCATTCCATTTTTCAAGTAAAATTTATGAATATATTTAATCTAAGGTTAGAGGGTCACAGTTTTCAGGTTGGAAGGCAGGTAGGTCTGCCTGCAAAATCCACATCTTCAGCATTAAGGAGCTTCTTAACTCAGGTTCCAGGAAAATCATAGATAATGAGGGAATGTGGAGGGTGAACAAGTTGAGAATAAAGCTACTGGGGTATTTGGGGGTCTCTGCCATGAGCCTCCTGATGCCAGGAAGGAACACACTTGGCCTGAGCTAATGAAGCACCCTTGATGCAGGAGGCTCCAGTCTCTCTTTTCTTTAATGCTCCCTTACCCTGCAGGTTGCATTGATACCCACGCTGAATGCAAAGTGAGTCTGGGAGGATCGAGGAGGTGGCCCAAGGTACACAGAGACTATTTAGAGGTGTGGGGATTTGCCACCACGGTGCCCAGTTTGTACCAGTGCCCGAGATGTGTACTCAGATTTGCAGCCTGCTCTGGGGCTTGCTCTCCTTGCTCATGCCCAAAGCAAGGGACCTAGGAAAACAGGAAGCTGGGGGTGGCCCTCTCTCTGAGCACATCATGGGGTGAGAGACAGCCCAAATGGAAAGCCTCCTGGTTGGGAGTGCCTGAACCACACAATGCGTCCTTGTCTTTGGCTTTTGGCACCAAGAAGGATTTCCAGATCCACCAGCAAGACCCAGCCAAGACAGCCCTCAGCATTGCCCCACAAGGCAGTGTGGGCTTTGCCTAGGATGCTGCTAGCCCAAGACCACAGCAAGCTATAGCCAGAGAAGTGAACCAGGACATCTGGGGCAGGGTGGGGAAAGGAGGAAGAGAACTTGGAAGGTTGAGATTTAAGAAGCTTTTTGCTTGTTTATATTTGGTTTTTAACCTACCAAACTCCTGCCAGGTGGGAAAAAAATATAAGAGGAGAGGAGGGTCTGCTTGGTACAGGGAGAAGCAAAATGCAGGTCAAGGTTTAGTGTTAATAATTATTGTATCAGTAACAACAGCTCAAATGCCACAATTCATCAATTCTGACTTTGTGTTAAGCTCCTGTGAAGTGGTGTAGAGTGTTTCTCAGTCCATCCCATTAAGGGCTGGGATGTAGCTCAGTGGTATGGCCAGCTCCCCTGGGCTCAACGCCCATTAATGAGGGGAAGGAAGAGGGTGTGATAAAGGTGATAGCTGCATGATCTCTCTACTTTAAAACTTTCCTTTTGTAATAAATATCTCATGAGAGATACTTTAATACTTTGTAAACATCTTATCATTGTATTTTTACCTACTAACCCTTTCATTCATTGCTGATTCTCAGCTCACTATTCATGAACACTGTGTTTCCAAAGGGTGGTTTTCTAGATGTAGAAGGGCTTAGGCAGTCAGGGCAAGATGGTGAGTGAGGAGGTCAGGAGTGGGGCCAGAACAAAGAAACAGGGAGAGGGTCTTCTGATGAGGACAACTTCCTGCTTGATGAATGTGCTCATGGAGGACACAAGCAGGGGACCCAGTCAGACAAATGCTTCTACATTCTTGCTCCTAAGTGGGAAATCCAGTAGAAAAACTAAAACATATTTGTGGTCAGAGGACACCAATCAATAATAGTGAGGAGTACATGGACAGAAGAGGAGATAAGGAAAGGAGGAAATTCCAGAGATCATAAAAGCAACAAACCAAAACTCCCCCATTGAGTTCCCAGCTCTGGGGCCCCTTCCTTTCAGAGAAGCATATCTTTGAAACTCTGTTGCTATTACAATAAGTCTACTTCTTGCTTGCTCTCTCTGTGTCCTGTTCTTCAATTCTTTGCTTAACAGAGACAATGAACCCAGCACTCCTCGCCAGCAACACATTCAACAATTCCTTATATATTTATTTGTTTAGTTTTGTAGTGCTTGGGATGGAACCCATGGCTTTGCACATGCCAGGCATGTCCTCTACCATTGAGCTTTACCCCTCAGACTTTAAATTTTATTTTGAGACAGGGTCTCACTGTGTTGCCCATGTTGGCCTCAAACTTGTGATTCTCCTGCCTGTACCTCCTGAGCGGCTGGGATTACAGGTGTGCAACACTGAATCTGGCCTCTACTTCCCTTTCTTGGGGTTCTGTTTGTGCTCATTGATACTGGAGTGCCATTGATCCCAGGCCCTTTCAGCAGACACAGCTAGGGAATACAGGTTACCAATTCTGAAATTATTTTATAGGTTTCTAGGATTGAGCAAATAATAAGCATGCTATATTTAGTAGGAGCTTGTTTTCTCACTGTGGATGAAATGAACTACAAATAAAGAAAGGGAGAGGGTAAAAAGAACCTTGTTGTGTTCGATTAGATCAAAGAATCTCAAGGTGAATTCATGTTTTAGATAGATGGAGAAATAAATGTGACTTAGCAATTCCACTCCACAGTAGAAATTGCATGATTGTAAAAATATACCAATACAAATGTTGATAAATGCTCTATCATAATAGTCCTAAATGGAACTACCCAAATTTCAATTGACATCAGATGTGGTAATGAATATTCTACCACTGTATGCAAACTTGTGGATGAAAACATAATCAATGAGAGGAACTTTCACAAAAATGCTGTGATTCAATTTGTATGAAATTCAAAAATTGGCAAGATTAATTCAAGCTTTGAGAACTCAGTGTCAAGTTCTTTTGTGGGCTGGGGGAGGGTAGTGATTGTGAGAAAAACCGGGGAGTCTCTGATATTGTGCTGTCCTTTGACCTGGATGCTGGTTACACGAGTGTGGTCAATTCTTTTATTTTGGGTATCCAAGATTGAAATCAGGGGCACCTGGCCACTGAGTCACATCCCTAGTCTTATTTTGTATTTTATTTAGAGACAGGGTCTCTCTGAGTTGCTTAGGGCCTCACAGTTGCTAAGGCTGGCTTTGAACTCAAATTCTCAGCCTCCCAAACTGCTGGTATTACAGGTGAGAATTAAACTCTAAAGCCTAAGGTTTGCCTTATTTGTAATGAACATTTACCGTGTGCATTGTTTGAAAACATATATTTTAGAAGGTCAAATCATGACCTTCAAAAGATATAAAATGAACACTTGCTAGGGATTTTCACTGAATCAATGAGGAAACTAGGCAGATTATATCTGACTAAAAGGAGAAGTCAAAAAGCACAGACTTATATCAAGCAAAGGAAAGTTA